>NC_142566.1:4442500-7422500 GCF_041283825.1 Pyrus communis | reverse complement strand
ACAACCAATGCTCTACCAAGAACGATCCCTGACCGACTTGGCTCTGATACCAATTGTTGAATAAGAAGAGTATCCAAGATAACTCTAATGATCCCAAGAAGAAGAAAATAGAGCACACTCTTAAAGAAAGCTTACAAAACAAACTAATTAGCAAAATTTTTCTTATTTAGCTCTAGGCTTTGTTTTTCCTTGGATGATATACAATGTTTGGGGACTTGGGTATTTATAGCAAACCAAATGAAAGCTACACCACACTTAATTAAACTAAGATTATTTGTTACCACACAAAACTCATTAATTGCACCTAATTTTTTTCCACTCAACCATACCTAACATTGATTCTACCTAACATTGATTCTCAACATGGTGTCACGTGTGGTCGTCATCACAAGAGGGTTACGATGTTCAACCTGGAGTGCTTCAAACTTTCAGGATCTTTGTCACCACATGTTGGGAATTTGAGTTTTTTTTAGAGTACTTTCTGTCATCAAAAATAACTTCAGGCACAAAATTCCTCCAGAAATCGGCTGTTTCCCAAGAATGCAAGATATAGTTTGGGAGAATAATTCACTGACCGGTGAAATTCCCTCAAACTTATCGCGTTGCTCCCAACTCTCCATAATTGCTTTTGGTGGGAATTTTCTGGTAGGAAGACTTGCCGAGGAGCTAGGCACTTTTGTCAAAGTTCAGAATAATTTCAGTACTCTCCAACAAACTCACAGGAAGTACCCCCAACTCTTTTGCCAATTTATCATCTTTTGAGTTGCTTTTAGCAACCGCTAATGATTTTTATGGGAGTATCCGGACTTAGGTATTCTCTTTCCAAATCTCGAGTATTTTGGCATCGGCAGCACCCAATTTAGTGGAACTGTACCTGTTACATTATCTAACGCCTCAAATCTAAATACTTATACGGTGGTAAACAACAATATTCATGGAAAAGTCCCCTCTTTGAAAAATCTGTGTAAGCTAGATACTACAAACCTTGCTTACAATAACCTTGGAAGTGGGGGAAATGGTGACTTGAGCTTTCTATGCGATTTGACTAATGCCACCTATTTATTGCGACTGCTAATCGATACAAACAATTTTGGGGGTATTCTACCTCAATGCATAGCAAACTTGTCTTCTTCTCTTGTATACTTATATGCAGAATACAATAAAGTATCAGGAAGAATCCCCCATGGGATTGGAAATCTGGCTAACCTGGAGAGCATTTGTTTTGCCAAGAACCAATTTTCAGAAAGCATCCCACCCGATGTTGGAAAGCTTCGGAGGTTATATGAATTAGATTTGGGTTTTAACAGTCTCTCTGGCTATATCCCACCCTCTTTTGGGAATTTAAGTGAACTATTTATATTAAGTTTACAAGCCAACAAACTTCAAGGCAATATTCCCTCAAGTTTAGCCGAGTGTCGGAACATGGGGATGTTAACACTTGCTGATAACAATTTGAGCGGTAACATTACCCCACAAAGTGATTGGTGAGTCGTCTTCATATGTTGCTTTGGATTTTTCTAGAAAACATTTGACTGGTTTACTTCCCAAAAGTCTTCTCAAAGCCACTGATGGATTTTCCTCTGTCAACTTGATAGGTATGGGCCGTTTTGGATCTGTTTATAAAGGAGTTCTTGAGCAAGGTGAAACAACAATTGCTGTCAAAGTACTCAACCTCGTCCGTCTCGGAGCTTACAAAAGTTTTATTTCTAAGTGTGAGGCTTTGAGAAATATTAGACACCGTAATCTTATCAAGATACTCTCATCAGCATGTCCTGGTTTCGATTATCACCGTCACAATTTCAAGGCCTTAATTTATGAGTTCATGGTTAATGGGAGCTTTGAGGAATGGTTGCATCCAACTCTACAATTGGTAAGCCAAATGAGAGGCCAAGGAGCTTTAACATTTTCTCAGAGGTTGAATATTGTTAATGATGTTGCCCTGGCGTTGGATTATCTCCATCATCATTGTGAGACACGAATACTTCATTACAACCTCAAACCCAGCAATATGCTTCTCAATGAGGACATGATTGCACATGTTGTGACCTCTGGTTGCTGAGGTTCCTACCAAAAGGTGCTGAACGTTCTTTGGGAAATCAATCAAGTTCTTTAGGGATCAAAGGAACTATTGGTTACGCTCCTCCAGGTAAATACACCTGGTTGTTTTTTTTTCCCTAGCTAGTATTTGAAAATTGTGCAGTATTTATTTTAAAATTTTCAAACATTTCACTTAACCAGAAAATTAGTATATAAGATTCTGAATTGTGGAAATGAAAAGCATGGCATGGGACATGAAGTGTGGACGTAAGGTTATGTGTACAGCTTTGGTTTCCTCCTATTGGAAATATTTACAGGGAAATGACCAATCGATAACTTGTTTCAGGGAACTTCAAACCTTTATATATAGCTTTGTGAAGGTAACTCTGCCCGAAGAAGTGGAAGAGGTTTCGGATCCCGTTCTTGATCAAGAGAGTAATCATCCTGACGAGGATAGCGCAAGGAATCGCGGCAAAATTGAAGAAAGTTTAATTTCACTCTTAGAAATTGGTGTTACATGATTATCAGAGTTGCCCAAAGAAAGATTGGACATCAGCGATGCTATGACACAGATGTGTCGGATCAGAAACAACCTTCAAACAAATGAAATATGCGAATAGAAGCGAAATCATACACATGCACTGTTTTCACTGTTCATGAACAGTGAAAGGACGGTGATACCCTCGGGTTTTCTTAGCTTTTCCCTTATGTGTGCAGTCAATTGCCGGTTTTACCCATTGAGCCCAAGAGTTTTTCCATCTATACACCTTATATGGTTAGCAACATGACTGAAAAACAGAATTACAGCAACGAAAAGTTAAACGTTTTAACCTATTTGACTATACTTTCAACTTTCTTCTTTCTCCATATATTAACACCTACAAGATAGCCCTCATCAAGTCATCACATCATTCACATAAATATCTTATGATTTCATCAACGGTCATTTTGTTATTTAATCAAGATGTTAAAGTGAAGAACCTTAATAGCTCCATCAATGATACAGAATTCTTTTATTATTATTATTATTATTTTGCATATAAAAATGTGCCAAGCACTTCACCTAGCAACAATATCATGCCTTATTTTTCAATTTACTTATAAGGTTTCACATTTTTGTAAATATCAAGAACAAAAGCCTGGGACAGTCTCACAATTTGGTGCACTGACTAGGTAATTGACAGTTGGGTACGGGTATGGGTAGTTAAAAACTATGAGACATGAAAATTATCGTCAAATGCAAGGACAGAAGGTTGTGTATTTGCAAAGTTGAAGCGACCCAAGGACCGAGTTGGTATGTTTGAGTAGATTACCTGATCTCCTTAGTTGGGTTTAGGTTTAATGCTCAGTAGTTGTTCTGCTTCTGCTGCTTTTTAGTTGTCGAGGATATGCAGGGAGAGCAAGTAAGTATTCACTGTGTTGACGCATTATTGAACAAGAGACTCAAAAAGGACATATTCAATCTCAAGGTCTGTCAGCTTTCACTTCTTAATTTTATTATTATTAATTTTGTTTGCTCTTTGAAATTTGAGCGCATGAGTTTTTTAATTTTATTGCGATTAGTTTACCTGAGATGGGTTTTGGGTAATCATCTGTTATTTTCTGATTTGGTTACAGGATGCGAATCATTGCCTCTTTAGAAAAGATTAAGGAAGGTGAGCAATTTCAGAAAAAAAAAGCGATTATCATTTTCTAGAGATCATGGCATGCCCTTCCGGTATTTTTTGGTGGTTGTAAAATTATGACCTGACATGGAAGTGGGTTTTGACAAGATATTTTTTTTTTTTTTTTTTTCATCTGTAATGTCATGTTAGCATTATTGCTTATGTATAAATGCGAGTGTGTTTTACATTTATATAATGCCTTTAATTTTAACCTCTACATTTTCAATGTTCACTAATACCTTTAATTATCCTCTGTTTTACATCTCAGTGACGACACAAAAGCTCCATAGAAAACGTATCAGCTTTTGACTCAAATTTTGACGGTGCCCCTATCATTTCAAAAACCAAAGCAACCCCAAGCAATTCCGGAATCATTTTGACGTGTCCCAAAATACAGTATGTATTATCTTCATCTCAAATTTATTCATCTCACAAACGTTGATATCAAGTTCATAGTTTTTCATTGTTCAAAGTTCCACACTACTCAATGTTTAATAAGACTTTTATTTTCCTCTATTTACCTTTTTATTAGTGATGTTGCAGCAAAGGAAATATCAGACACGACTCTTACTCCAAAGGCTCCAACCAGAAATATATCAGATTCCCCAATCGTTTCTCAAACCATATTTATGGCTGCAAAACAGAGTATGTATACCCTTTCATTGTTCTATACTTTTTGAATTATTAACGACCTATTAAACATGATCTCTTTATCCCATTCGCTTAAAACTCAAATAGTTCACTAGATTTCTCTATCTTATCTTTCGACCATCTTTTGTATGTAAGTAGGACAATTTCGTAAATCTATTGTATGTAAATATTATATACATATGCATCAAGCATTCTTTTTTGTATGTAAATAGGATTATCTACCAAATCTTTTGCATGTAAAATAGTATGTACATACAGATCAAGTATTTTTGTATGTACATAGTGCTATACACAAAATTTCATATAATTTTCAATCCCGCAATATCGTGTGGGCATCTCTTACTAGTTGTTACTATGTAGCAGTAATAGTATTAACTAGTAATATGCCCGCACGATGCTGTGGGACTTGAATGCATCGGTCTTAATTACATGAATAAGACACATTTAACCTGAAAAACATTCAACATAATCATGAATAAGGCCTTAATGCATCGGCCTTAAGTGTAAGAGTTTCATCCTCTACATCAATTAAAGTTTGTGCAGTTGCCATGAAAGGACGTCCCAGAATAATTGGTGTTTATATATCTTCATTCATATCCAAAACCACAAAATCTGCAAGAAGATAAGGAGTATCCACTTTCATAAAGAGGTCTTCAATAATTCCCCTAGGATAAGCAACTAAACGGTCTGCTAATTGCAAAAAAAAACTGATGTAGGCTTAATTTCTCCTTGTCCTAGTCTTTGAAAAACAGAAAAAAGGCATTAAATTAATACTAGCGCCTAAATCAATTAAAGCACGTTTAAAATTTGAATTTCCAATTGTGCATGAAATTTGAAATCTCCATGGATCTTGTTTTCTTTGGAGGCAATTTGTGTAATAAAACTGCGCTGCATTGTTCTGTTATAATCACTTTTTTCAAAATGCACGAGCTTCTTTTGCTTTGTGCGTACATCCTTAAAAACCTTGGCATAAGATGGAATGTTCCTAATTGCATCAATCAACGGAAGATTAATTTGAACTTTGACCAAAGTCCTCATAAAATTTGTCAACTGTTGATCTTTAACTTTGGGCTTCAACCTTTCAGGATAAGGCATTAGAGGCACATAAACAAGTTTTGCAGTTTCTGCACTGTTTTCGAATTTGTCCAAAGGCCATGTAGAATCTGCAAAAATTACAAAATCTGCAAAAATATAGATTTTGCAAAATTTCCTGAATCTGTTTTTGGTTGTGATGCTGCCTGCGAATTACCAACACAATTTTCATCTCTGTTGTCATATCTTTTACCAAAATGTAAAACTCTAACTGCCTTACAACCGGCACCTCCCATTGGATTCAGTTCAGTTTGGCTAAGGAAATATACCCAGTGCTCTTTCTGAAACTTGCAACGCAATTTACCTAATTTGTTTTTCCATATTTTTCCTTGTTGCCTACAGATTTTGGATTTCTTGACTGGTAGTATTTGCTAATTTTTCAATTGCAACCTCCCAAGCAACCTTAGGTGCAGCAGATTGCTGTACTTGTTGTTGAAATTATGGTTTAGCATGGTGATCTCTATGCCACCTTAAATTAGGATGATCTCTCCAACTCGGGTTGTAAAAATTTGAATACTGGTCATTTCTTGGACGCTGAAAATTATTAAATGCATTAACCTATTTTGCTGCAAACTCCAGATAAGCATCTTTATGTGGACAGCTAAAAAAATCATGGGTTGTTATGCTGTAAATGTTGCAGGCAGCTGGTAGTTGGTGCTGTACAGCAACTTGTGAATTTGGAATTCTTTGTAATAGCATGTCAAATTTCGCATCAAGCCTTTTCTCCAATTTTTCAATTTGTTCTGACACATATTGAGACCCATTAGACATCTCAAAAAACAGACCTAGAATGCGGTTGCTCTACTGCCCATTGTTGTGTATCTGTTACCATTTTTTCAAATAATAAACAAGCTTTTGGTGCATTTTTATCTTTGTATGAAGCTCCCCATGAAGCATTGACAAGAGTTTTTGTAGTCATATTTAAGTCATAATTAACCCTTTGAAAAATATATGTATTTGATTAGTACTGTCAATACTGGAATGTGATAAATTTGAGTTCTCATGTCAAGAGTCTTTGAGGCTGGATAATACTTGCTTAAGAATTTGTCACTGAGTTGAGCCCAAGTGCTAATGCTTCCACATGGAAGTGTGAGGAACAATCTCTTTGCTTGATCTTTCAAAGTGTAAGGAAATAAACAGAGCTTAATAGATTCGGCTGAAAATCTTGTCACCAAAATATTCTTGCATCCTATTAAAAATTCTGCAATGTGCATGTTAGGATCATCAGTTGATAATCCATGAAATGCAAGTAGAATATTCAACATGTGCTGCTTTATTTCGAATGTAGACCCTTCCTCAACTTTCGGATAAATAATGCAACTTGGAATGTTAGTGGCATGAGCTGTTAAAGAATCACCCAAAGGGTCACCAGCCTCTGGGATAACAAAAGCCATTGTTTCTTTACTGTGCAGATCCCCGAAAAATAAAGATTTAAGAAAAGTCCCCTACAGTGAAGGAACCCATTGCAAATTTTTCTACCTGCATCTCCTCCTTAAAGTCTGCTCAGGTTCTGGATCAAAAGGAAACAATTTCTGCACTGCTGAATGGGTGCTGACCATGCACAGATTATCTCTGTAATCTGCATTGTATTGCAGTAATATGTTAAAAAAAACGAAAATTAATTATATATATATACACACACAGCAATAACTAACTCAAAATCTGATTAGAACGAATTATTTTAAATAATCCCCAGCAGCGGTGTCATTTCTTGATAGGGATTTTACCACAAACGCGAAAGGGTTAAAAACTCCTATAAAACTTGCAAGAATAACAAGGTTATTGTAGTATAAACGGATCTCGCAAGATCGTTGTTCACAAAGATTATTAAAAAAATCGAAGCAAACCAAATTTTAATTAATTGTTGTAAAACAAAAACTGAGATGATTGATTTTATGACCTACTCAAATAAAACAAATTTAATAAATAAAAGTAAACTAGTCTGCAAAATTAAAGGTGAAGAAAAAGGAAACAGTTTTGTAGAAATCAATTTAAGAAAGCATTAGGGATCCGTCACCACCTGAACAATCCTATATAGTTCTCTCAATTACTTATGATCTATACAAGCATATTTCAAGGGTTAGGTTTTTCTAATATATGCCTACTTGGACCCCCAACATAGAGCTTATATCAAACATGCAATCCGTTGTGGTATTCAAATCAAATCTAAACATGCATGACTCATTAAGTTTTGTCAAATCTTTTGAAAAACCATGCAACCCTTAAACCATGGTATTCATCCTAATTAAACTTGCACATATTAACCACAAGAAGCCTTCGTCAATTTCAAGAACCGACCTCCGACTAAAATTGCATCAAATTACTTTTCTAAACATCCTTAATGGTGATCAAGCATCAAGACAATTAGATAGTTTAAACCAGTGATTAATAATTCGAAAATCTACATGCATATAATCATAGGCAAATTGAAGAGAAACTAAATATTCTTACTAAGTCTCGTGGAAAATTAATTACACATATTCATAATAAAAATCACAAAGTTCTTTATTGAAATAATAAAAGATCAAAAACACCTTGAATGGAAAAAGCTTGACAATTTCTACGCTTGGCCAATTTCCTCTCTTCAAGAGCGCATGGAAAAGAAGAAGACCCTAAGAATAGAGCCGGCCAAGGTTATTTAACCTAGGAAAAATTAAGTCCTAAAAGAAAGGTCTTCCAATCCAACTAGGAAACTGAACACTAAAATAAAATAGGAAACATAATCCTAAATTAAATGATAAAATTCGCCTAAAAATCTGAACAGCCACGTTTTGGATCCCTAAACTGCTCCAAAACCGGCTCAATATAGCTGGATCTAAGGTTTGGAATATTCTGAACACTTCTCCAGAAGGTCACGAACCCATCAGAGATCATGTTGGGCTCCAAAAATGCAATTTAAGCCCAAAAAAGTTATTTTTCAGCATTGCGCACTGCTCATTTATTCCGTCGCCAGAAAATAACCACTTGGTATAAAAATCCTAAATTTTGACACGAACACGTTGAGTGACATACGAACATCTTCCAATTTGAATCACTCCAAAATTCATCCGTTTGATCATGTTTTGCCCCAGAGGAAGTCAGATGTCCTATATTGAAAATATAAATCAAAGTATCAAAATTCTACCAAAATGATTACCAAAACATACTAAGAATAGTATAAAATATATAATATGAAATTGACTCATCAATTGCCGTTCAGGGAAATAGAGGTGCGACCTCTGATGATGGCGGCTCTGTGATTTTGGGACAATCATACCTTGCATGTTATGAGTTTCATATGCAATGTTAAGGCCGACCTTGATTCTTTCTGGAAAAAAAGAATGCAAAAAACAATTTGCAAGAGAATAGCAAAGAAATTTCAAAATCAATAAGACTCAACACAACAGTCTCAAGCATAAGTCTTCACCTCGTTCAGATCTCATCTTATTGAAGTGCTTCAATGCGCTGTCCGAAAGTGAAATTACAGGTGCAAGCCCCTCACTTTTTGGCACCGCTGAAACACAGAAAAATCTCAATACCATTGGATTATGAACCAAATGTAAAAATCGCTGGAGAAGAAAATGAACCTGTTTTATCATAGGACTCAACTCAACAATCTCAAACTGCTGCTTCTGAGCTTCACAAACGCGAAGAAGCCTTCCAAATAGACCCAAATCCCAATCTCAGATCAGGCAAAAGCCCTAAAATTCGAACCCAAACTTTTCCTGAAAGCAAAAACCATATCAAATCAGGCAACAATGTTTGAGAAAGGGGAAACGAAGCCAAATAGGTGTGTTTCTATCTCTCTCTCTCTAACATCCCTTGATTTGAGGTGGCAAAAATGTAAATAATGCAAAATTGAGGGCCCATTTTAGAATAGACCGGTAACAAGGTAAATATATCGAAATCTGGTCAGAGACAAAATTACCCTCCTAACCTTTATTAATTACCCTCCCAAGCCAGTCCCATTTGGCTGGCATTGTTGTAAATAGAGTGAAATTGAGTGGCATATCGAAATCTGGTCAGAGACAAAATTACCCTCCTAACCATTATTAATTACCCTCCCAACCCAGTCCCATTTGGCTAGTATTGTTGTAGTGAAATCAAGTGGCAAAGAATTGATGGCAGCTACAATGCCTTTTCCCCCTACTTTAGACTAGAGTAATGCATCCATATGTGAGAGAGTTTTCATATGGTTTTGCTGCTGGGTTTTTGTTGTTGCTTTTTTAGTGCCGCCTACGGGTCTAAGTATGTGTGCGGCCTACCTTTATGTCTTGGATTATAACTCTTCATCTACTTGGGTTTGTCTTCTCTTTATCTCTTGTTTTGTTTATGTAAGGTTTTGTGTTTTGGTTGGACTTAGGCCCATCTCTCACAAATTGTGACATCCCTTTCATAATGAAGTTTTATTTCGACAAAAAAACAAAAAAAAAAAGGTATAGTTGGATCTCTTTTTTTTTTTTTTGCCAATAGTTAGGATTTTGGGGGTCAGTGTGGGGTTAATTGGATCAATAAACACAATACATAACAAGGCTATTAATGAAATTTAGTTTATTTTATGAAGTCTTGAAATTAATCCATTAATCCAATGACAATCTAACCCGAGGAATAGGACTCTTATCAGAAATGGATTGGCAAGTTAATATGATAATTTGAATATGATAAATAAACGGATCAAATATGGATTAGGTAGATCTGATCTACAGTTATGTGACAGAAATGAGTCATATCTCACGCAAAATACAAAACAAGGACGACCATTGCACCATAACAAAAGGAAAAAGAAAAAAAAATGGATGCCTTGTGCGAGGGCACTGCATCCATAGCTTTAGCCTAGCTTTGATTTAAATCAATCCCATGACAAAGACTAGCTTTAGCCTAGCTTTGATTTAGCTAGATTTTCTTTTTCTTTTCATAAATTGTTATTAGAGATTGTTGACCCTAAATATTACAAAGTCTATGTAGTGCATATGCCGAGTAACTAGGAGTTAATTGCGTTTTTTGGTTGCTAGAATGTTGATGCGGGCATGCTAATTCGCCGCCGAACTCGGCCAGGCGAATAACTTGAATGTGGTGATGTGGTAGAATGCATTACTGACTTCTGAATTGAGCGATTACAGTTGAGGAAGGAACACCCTCGGCTTTGAGTTCTAAAACCTGAAAACAAGGTGTTGCAAATCACTGTGAAGTTTTGGATCTTGTGCACTAGTTTTGGCAGCCTTGACTATATTGGTGAAAATATAAGTTTGCCAAATCGGTATTTAATTGTATGGGCAAAGATATCAAAAGAGATGCGTGTCTTCATGGTAAAAGTGGTTTCAATTGTCTATGTGCCAAACTCTGAATATGACTTGAGAGTAACCAATTGTAAAACTGAAGGAAAATTTTAATTATACTAAGTTCATGAAGCAACATATATGCATGCATTTAACAATTAAATGACGGAAGCATGCTTGTATGCACTCAAAACAAAACTTAACCCCGTTAAATTGAAAGCATAGTAGTTGTGGTGAACCAAGGACTCAACTCAAAAATCAAAAACAGAGTTGAGATTCATTATACCTTTGAAGAACCTCTTTACTTTACAAAGGTTAACAACCCATGGATGGAATAACTTTGCTTCTTGGCTCCTTAACTTCTTGGATTTGAATGGAGGAATAGATACTTCAAAAGCCGCCAAAGGAAGAGATCTCTATGTTTTGACACCAAGGAAGGATTGAGAAAGAAGATGGACTAAGGAAAAAGAACATGCTAGCAATCTTCTTCCCTAGTGGCCTGCCTCCTAGAGAAAAAGATAGAGCTTGTATTCTCTATTCTTTCCTCATAGAAACCTTAATGAGGGATGAGACTATAATGCCTCTTTATACTCACCAACACTTGTGAGCAAATTAGACCAAAAGGTCCTCCATCTCTCTATGCCTGGCCTAACCAAGATAGTGGGCTTTGTGCCCTTTTGTGATTTAAGTTATCATACAACTTAATTAAATTAAGTACATGTGACACACCCCGACCCTAACAACACAAGTTACTCACTAAATTGGCCATATGACCCCATCATGAGATGACGTCACAAGCCAACTTAATGATGAAAGTCGTCGTAAGATAATTATGATGTGAATGAATTTGAAACAAATAGTTCATTATTAATAAATAAAGCAACTACAAAGTATTCCTAATCAATCTCTTCACTTGGGAGCACATGTTCAGGGATACAATCTCATTATTATCACATCACACAGGAGCCGATAATAGTCTCATACAACAGTAAACATAAATTATTGCAGTGCCATGCATAATCAAAAGTTTGAACATGCGATTATTACAAATTAAAATAAACTACAGTAAGGGAGTCATCACCAAAATCCGAAGGTGAAGGTCTCACTGCTAAGCCCACTTTTCACTTGTGGGATAATCCTTGTTCTCGCTATGTCCTGAGGGGTTGAAAAGCAAAGTGTAAGTGATCAAGTCTATTCTAGTCAAAATCATTTGAATACAATAACCCGCATTTTGAAATCATAAATATAGTAAAAAACATTATATACATATAGTACTATCGTAATAGTAATCAAATTCATAACTACATATTCCTTGGGCTTAACATTTAGGTGTATAACATTTAATTAGACGACTTTAAATAATAATCTTTGCCCTTAATTCATAACACATTGCTCGTCATATCAAAGAAAGTAATCTCAATCACATCATCAAAGTAATCTCAACAACATATTCCTTGAACTTAACGTAGGCGTATAACATTTAATTAGACGACTTTAAATAATAATCTTTACCCTTAATTCATAACACATTGCTCGTCATATCAAAGAAAGTAATCTCAATCATATCATCAAAGTAATCTCAACATCATATTCCTTGAACTTAACGTAGGTGTATAACATTTAATTAGATGACTTTAAATAATAATCTTTGCCCTTAATTCATAAGGAAAGAGATCCTCTTCGGATCTCTTCCTCCAAAGCCCAGGGATCAAGTGATCCGGGCCTTTAAAATTTGATCTAATGACTAAAAACAAAAAAGTTAGTAAAAACTTTTAAAGCTATAATAATTTTTAGCCATTGAATCAAATTTTTAAAGGCCCGGATCACTTGATCCCTGGGCTTTGGAGGGAGAGATCCGGAGAGGATCTCTTTCCAATTCATAACACATTGCTCGTCATGTCAAAGAAAGTAATCTCAATCACATCATCAAAGTAATCTCAACTACATATTCCTTGGGCTTAATGTTTTTAGGCGTATAACATTTAATTAGACGACTTTAAATAATATTTTTTGCCCTTAGCTTAAACTAGATTAGTTTAATATGTGAAATGTTTGTAAAGTATCATCTCATGATTGGTTTTAATGTACATTTCTAACTAAAACACTTCACTTTGCCAAGAAGGCTGATGAGATGACCTCTTTCGGCAAACAAATTATACAGACACTCCTAAGGAAAATTGACTCTACAGCTCCAACCCCGTCTATCAAGTCGGTTGCTTTTGGAAAACCTCGTTTATCCAGTTGGTTCTTGTTTGTCGGCTACCAAACCAAACCCGTCTATTCAGTCGGAATTTGTGCTGATGATTAGTAAGAAAGTTAGTTTGCACAAAAAGGTTTCGTAGAGCATTGATTTGTGTGTTGAGTTGAAGATCATGTTTATGTTGCCAATGCTTTCTTTTATATATTGCTCCTTCACAAATCATGTTCCCACCAAAACTCTATCACAACCTACTCTCGTCCGTCTTCAACTTGAACTAGGACTTTGAAAATAGACTTATTTTGTAATCAATTCAAATCCCACCCAAAACCAATTGTGATCGTCAATAATCTTGATCATTCAATCAGCCAAACTCCAATCCAAACATAATCCTAATCTTTCAAGCAATCCTTCTTCGACTATGACTGGACCATTCTACCAGTCTGGCATTACCGAGTTGGAACCTATGTTATTCACCTCTCTAGGCCGACTACTAACAACTTGGTGCAAACCACTATTCTAGGCCCAAATAGCGTTCCATAAAAATTATCATGCTAAATGCAGTTTCTTTAATCTTTTTTGAAAGAGAATAAAACATATTTCATTCATAAAAAGAGGAATGCAAGATTTAATATAAATGAAAAACATGACCTCAATAGGAGGGCACTTGCAAATAAAATTGGATATTGTTATTCGCATTTCAAAATCCGAGGAGGTGGCTTACCTGTGTGTTGCGACAAGAACTCAAGGACAAACAACACTTCTTTGAAAGTTCCAAGAACTTTGCACTTGGCCAGATTTGGTGTGAGGGTTGTGACTTATCCTGTGTCATAAAATCCAACTTCTTTGTCATAAAATCCAACTTCTTTGTGGTTGGTTGTCTCAAGTACATCCTCTTTGATGAATTCTTGATATTCCTCAGCCACTTCTTTCTCTTGAATCATTCTTCTTGTTGTACAAAGTTCTTTGAACAATTCAACATATTATGGAACTTGATTTGTTGTACCAAGAATCGGGATATTACTTTGCACCTTTGGAAGGGCTTCCAAGATGCATTTTTCACTCTCTTCTTTCTTAGAAATCATGAACCTGCAAGGAATAGGGACATTTGTTGGAATGGGGTTAGAAACAATTGAATTTGGAACAGCCTTACTTGAATTGGATGGCATATGAGCCTTGAAAGGTTGCAGCAAGGGGTGTTCTTCCCTTGCCGTGGCTTTGGCATCCTCTTCTTCCTCGAGCAGCAGCTTTTCGTCCTCATTTTGACTTGATTTGGATGTTTGTGGGTTGGTTCTAACCTCCTTGCCACTTCTCAAAGTGATGGCATTGGTGGTTTCAAATCCTCCCTTTGGATTCACAATGGTTGAACTAGGCAGTTTGCGTTGTTCCCTAAATTGTCCCATGAATTTCGCCATCTACCCCATTTGCTTCTTTAATTCGTCCACCTCTTTAGCTTCATTTTGCATCACTTTGGTTTGATTTTGTATTCCCTGTGTCAAAGAGGTGAGTAATTGAATAACTTTATCATTATCCAAAGACATACCTGAATTCGATTGGAATTGTTATGGGGAAGGCTGTGGTGGCTGCATACGTACGATTTTGGCATACCTGAATTCGATTGGAATAACTTTTGATGTTTTCATTGTCTCTTCAGAGGCCGAACGGGTTTTGGCATCCTTGGAATTAATTTGAGCCAAAGCCTTGCATACGTACGGTTTATCTATCACTACCTCAGCCACGTCCACACTGGCGTATTCAGAATCATCACATTCGGTTGATGCGTAACTAACCATGGGATTCTTGTAAATCGTTCCCCAAGATGGGGACTTCGAGATCATTTCTTCTCAGAGCAAATAATCATATTGCTCGATTTGCTAGGTCAGTTCGTACATATCTCGAAAGTTTGCCCCCAAGAATTTCTTTTTATATTCCACATCCAGGTCGTTCAAAGCGATTCTGACAAATTCAACTTTAGGGAGAGGTATTCAGCACCAATTTCTGGCCTCATTAAGTATTCCATTGGTGACTTGTCAGATGTTTAAGCCATCCTAGCCAGTGATGAAACTGACATTTCAATCCCTGGCCGGTAGAATTGTTCCTAGAATTTTTTGACCAATTCCTCCCAACTTTGGATGGAATTGGGCAGGAGGTTGATGTACCAAGCAAATGCTGAACCTGTTAGCGAGAAGTTGAATAGTCACAGTTTATAGAAGTTGCTATTAACATCTTCGTATTGCGCAGTGAACCAAGCCACATGTTCTAATGAAGACAGGGACGATTCACCAGCGAAAAGGTTGAAGTCTCGGATTTTGAAACCTTTAGGATATTCAAACTTCTCTACATAAGTTAGGTATAGATGGATGAACTTTGGGAACTTTGGCCCCTTTTTCAAGGTCGAATCAATCGTTCTTTGGACCTCGATCACATTGACGGATGTTGTTTCTTCTCTCTGATCGGATCCATCTGATATGTTGCTTGATCCTCTTTTTTTTTCCAAATCGATTATTTTGAGCCGAGCAGATCTTGTTTCAGCCTGTAGCATTGATACCAGATTACCCTTAGGTGGAATTTACGAAGAACGATCGGTGGGTCCGCCGTTGTAAACTTTACTAACCAACAGTTCGAGCATTTTTTTGTGTGCCTCACCATTACTGCGTATTACTTCAAGTATGCTTCTTACTTCTTGATTGAAAATCTAAGATTGCCCTTCAAGTCTTCATCAAAGAAAAGATCCAGTCGATGGATCAGAACCTTCACCACCATCCTTATCACAATATTCGATTATTCCTTCAACAAAAATTGCTTTTGTCGCTCTGGTGGTGATCTTCGCATCACGAGCCTGTCCGCTGAGATTAACTTCCTTTTCTCAGCGTGTCACACTCGTCGCTTCGGGTGTGATGGTTGCAGGAGGATTATGTGCTTGTGATAGCCCATCATGATCTAGGTTTTGGACCATAGGTGGAAGGTTAGTCTCCGATTTACCCATCCCTATTTTCTTTTTTACTGACCGTGTCTCAATGGTCATGAACTTCGTAGCTTCAGCAATGGGTCCCACAGGGCGTGCCAAAATATTGACCTTAAAAACTACCAAGCCTACATGGCACGCAGACCAAGTAACTAATGAGCTAACTACGTTCTTCGGTTGATGCGAGGCGTGCCAACTCGTCGGCCGAGCTCGGCCGAGGAGTAAAATGTGTCGATGCTTCATTGAGTGCACTGTTGACTTCTTGATCTTGTGACTACGGCTGAGGAAGGAACATGTCTTGGCCTTCGGGTTCTAGAGCCTAAAGACAAGGTTGCTAGTCTTGCAAAGTTCACGGATCGTCGGCACCGAGTTCAGTCACAGTGATTATATTTGTAAGAGTATAAGCACGCTGAACTAGTACCAAACTATATGGACACAAGTACTCAAAAGAAATGTATGTCTTGAGGGTAAATGTGGTTCAGCAGTCAAAATGCCGAACTCTAAAACTTACTTGTGAATATCCAATCATAAAACAACTCATCGTTCAATGTGCTGAGCCCAGTAATCTGTAACACCTCACTTCACCGAGAAGGCTAATGAGATGACCTCTGCCAATAAGGATTCAAAGATCCTTCTCGACTGAGACTTAGATAAATAACCAGTTGGCCTCGACGCAATGTTATTTATCCAAACTAAAGGTACTTCACGATCAGCTGATTTTACAGCAACAATGTTGTTTATCCAAACTGAAGATGTCATCGGTTGCCTTCACAGTGCTGTTTATCCAAACTGAAGATGTGTTGGCAGAAAAAGAAAATAAAAATCTCAAGGTGTTTGAGAGGTTTCGCATAGAGCGAGAGTTTGCGCAGGGCAGTTTGTGTGTTGAGTTGGAGGGCCTTTCAATAATGCACTCCCCTCCATATATATAGCAGCAGACCTATTCCTGGCCGAACCAGAGTTGTATTCGGACTAAAACTCCCAAGCCTAATCTGATTAGGATTCAGCCAACCCGAGTTCCAATAGGTTTTTGAACCAAGCTCCATAATGAACTAGGTTCACTCCCATCTCCTCAACGCCTTCAACTTTGAAATCCCCTTGTTATATCAGGACTCGACTTATTTGCTCTTATCCAGATCAACCTTTCTTACAATAGGACTCGGCTGACCTGATTGGGCGGCTTGTGACCACTGGATGGCCCATAGCATTTTTGGAAGAGCCTTGGACCGAACATAAACCTAAGCTCAACCCAATATTATTATTTTGGGCCCAAACAGAGACTTATCTCACTTCCCCACCCCTTAGTGTAGATTGTATCGTTTGTTCAATATAATTCCAGATATTGTAAGAAACTAAAAGAGACGAAGGATAAGTAGAAGCCAATGAACCTAGTCCTACAAGATCATGTGACAAATCAAAGATCTCAAAACCAATTAATTGTGGAATATGCAAACACCATGCTTCTATGTGGACTGTGTAGAGAAGGACATTGCAGCTCCAAATCACCTTATGACCCCAAAGCAACTTTAATAGTAGATCCAACAAAACTCAGCCAGATTACACCAAATCAAACCCAAAACTACTAAACTCTCCTATGGCAAGGTCAGGCGACTCATTGAGTTTCTGGAATTAACATGCACAAAACTAAAATAAAACAACAAATAAAAAAATAAAAAACAAAAAGCTCAATTTTACTCCGCAAGATCCTCCAATTGATGGCTTAGTTTGAATTTAACTTATTTTTGGAAAATATAGTACATTTTTGGCACACCCGTGCTTCACTGATGCAAAAGTCCAGTGGCTGTTATTTCTTAGTCAGTTCGAAGCCACACACAACTTGTATTAATGATTTTTTTATTTTTTTCGTTTTTGGTCAATTAGTGATATTTTTGTTTCCAACGGAAGAATAATCATTAGTTCCAAGTTCAAATGGTGTACAATTAAAACTATGCAGTTGATATACAATTTCCAGTTAAGAGACCCTGTGATGGACTCTGCTTTGTAAGATTTTTTTGAGATAAGAATTTTGCAACACTACAAGAGACAATTAATATTGGTAACATTTTGAGAAATTTACAAAACCAAATATAATTATATTATCTGTGCTCTGAGTTTCCAAGACTCTCTGTTGGCATGTTTGTTACCCTATGAGTAACTTGAAATTGGATATTGGAATTTGCCTTAATAAATGTCAAAATATTTTGGATAATAGAGTGAATTCGCCAAAAAACTTGAGAATTTAAAATCAAGATATAAGATTTTGGAATCTCCTTCAATAATGACATGACTAATAAAGTAATAAGTATAGACAATTAATAATTGATCAATGAGATGCTTAAGGACATATATATATATATATATATATATATATATATATTTTCCCCCGATGTTGGATTCATAGTACTCTCAATATTCCTTCTTGGCTAATATATTTTCCACACAGGAAGTTGAAGCTGAAGATAAATGGGTTCTTTATGCCAAATAATTAGTTCTTGTTTTTCCCGAAAAGTAACAGAACCCCTAATACGGCACAAACAACAAAACAAATAATGGTAAACTGATATCAATCTAGAGCAAATTAAATCCTGAAAAAACAAACCTGCTTTGTACTAATTTGAAAATGAAAGAGAGTTTTTGTTAAAAACCATACAAACAAACGAATTATAAAAGCTAAGAATATTACTCAATTAATCGAAACAAAAGAGAACACTACAAATTCATCAAAGATGACATAACCCATAGGAATACATTGTCTGGAAGAAGGGGGAAAAAAAAAGGGAGATTTTATGAGCAATAAAAGAATTCTCAAATTTGAATCATGAATTGACAAAATGACAAACTAATTACCACACCAAAATATCTTGTAGCTAGTTTTGTATCTACTTTTAATTTTCAAGGAAGGATGGAAAAAGTAGAGGCGTAGACTTAGACTTTATTTTATTGGGTCAAGTACTGTTAATTCTCTCCTACTGTTGGAAAATTCCTTACATACATAGCTTTGCATCGGTCTAATATCACTGGCCGACCATACTACCACTGTTTCTTAACGTACAAGCTTGGAATACACGTTCAAGCCAGATTCTAGATCAACAATCTAATTTTCCCACTAAGATCCAATCAACCGTATACGGAGAGAATGAGGTCAAGCCAACTCTGGATTGGTGGGGAAAAGCACTCCTATACTCCCATCTCTATCAACACATGAGGAGAGATATAGGAAGGAAGGTGTATGTAAAGTTTTAGCCATTGGTGAGACCAAAGATGTGGGTCTCGAGTTTGAATCATGCACTATTGCTCCAAGTCTCAGAAACCTACGCTCAAAGTCATTGCTCAAAGTCATGTCAACTGAACTGACACGCACTACAAGTCACACACAATTTGTATTGATGATATTTTTCTCCTTTCGTTTTTTGGTCAATTAATATTTTTTGTTTCCAACGAAAAAAAAAAATTAGTTCCAAGTTCAAATGGTGTACAATTAAAACTATGCAGTTGATATACAATTTCCAGTTAAGAGAAACCCTGATGGACTCTGCTTTGTAATGGTTTTTTGAGATAGGAATTTTCCAACACTACAAGAGACAATTAATATTGGTAAATTTTTTGAGAAATTTACAAAATCAAATATAATTATATTATCTGTGCTCTAAGTTTCCAAGACCTTCTGTTGGCATGTTTGTTACCCTATAAGTAAGTTGAAATTGGATATTGGAATTTGCCTTATAAATGTCAAAATATTTTGGATAATAGGGTGAATTCGCCAAAAAAACTTGAGAATTTAGAATTGAGATTAAGATTTTGAAATCTCCTTCAATAATGACATGACTCATAAGGTATTAAGTATAGACAATTACTAATTGATCAATGAGAAGCTTAGGGACATATATATTTTCCAACACTAGCTATAGTAACTAGTTGGTTGCCATTCCTTGGAGAAGTTGGGGTTCCACAAAAAAATCAATTGGCAATTTAAAGAGTAGCTCAATTACTTATAAGCACATTCAATCACTTTTCCCCCAATGTAGGATTCATAGTACTCTCAATATTCCTACTTGCCTAATATATTTCCACACAAGAAGTTGAAGGCTGAAAACAAATGGGTTAATTATGCCAAATTAGTTTCTTTTTTTCCCGAAAAGTAACAGACCCCCTAATACGGCACGACAACAAAACAAATAGAGATAAACTGATATCAATCCAGAGCAAATTAAATCCTAAAAGTCCAAACGTGCTCTGCTACCAAGTTAAAAATGAGAAAAAGTTTTTGTCGAAAACCATACGAACAAAAGAAACATAAAAAGTAACAATATTACTCAATTAATCGAAAATAAGAGAACACTATAAATTAGCCGAGATAACAAAAACTGTAGGACTACATTGTTTGAAAAATAAACAATTTACGAGCATTAAACGAATTCTGAAATTTGAATCATGAATTGATAAAACAACAGACTAAATTACCACATCAAAAATATCCTGTAGCTAGTTTTGTATCTACTTTTAATTTTCAAGGAAGGATGGAGAAAGTAGAGGCGTAGACTTAGACTTCATTTTCTTGGGTCAAGTACTGTTAATTCTCTCCTAGTGTTGGAAAATTCCTTACATACATACATCGGTCTAATTTCACTGGCCTACCGGACTACCACTGTTTCTTAACGTACAAGTTTGGAATACACGTTCAAGCAAGATTCTAGATGAGAGATATAGGAAGGAAGGTCTCGAGTTTGTGTTATGCAATATTGCTTCAAGTCTCAGAAACCTTTGCTCAAAGTCATGTCAACTGAACTGACACACACCACAAGTCTTTTGTCAACTTTCAC
The DNA here is from genome assembly GCF_041283825.1 of Pyrus communis. Lineage (NCBI taxonomy): Eukaryota > Viridiplantae > Streptophyta > Magnoliopsida > Rosales > Rosaceae > Pyrus > Pyrus communis. The sequence goes on along the minus strand of NC_142566.1, from coordinate 7,401,822 downwards.
TTTCAATAGTTCTGGGAAATTCAACCATGCCTCAATGACTACGATAGTGGTGGGGGTGGATCCACTAAGTGGTGACTATGGTTATAAATTGGATTCTGCTAAAGCTCCTAGACAAACAACCACCATTCTTTAAATTTGTGAGTTAAGGTTCGCACCAAACGGTATCACCATGGGCCTTTACAACTCCATTTCTGCTCTTGTTTTCTCATCCTTCTGTATGCATGCTCTCATTCTTCACTACTCTTGCTCTCCTTCTTTATCCCTCCCCGGAAATGAGACAGATAAACTGGCCTTGCTTGAAGTCAAGGCTAGCATAACTCATGACCCTCTTGGAGTTTTATCTTCATGGAACAAAACCAACCATTTTTGCTATTGGCGTGGTGTCACGTGTGGTCGTCGTCACAAAAGAGTAACGAGTTTGGACCTTGAGTCCTCAAAACTTGAAGGCTCCATAACACCCCATGTTGGAAACTTGAGTTTCTTGAGAGTAATGTCTCTGAGAAATAACAGCTTCAGCAATCAAATTCCTCCACAAATCGGCCGTCTACACAGATTGCAAGATTTATGGCTGGCGAATAACTCACTGAGCGGTCAAATTCCAACCAACTTATCACTCTGCTCTCAACTCCAGACAATCCGTCTAGGTTACAATTTGCTGGTGGGAAAAATTCCTGAGAAGCTCGGCAGCTTGTCAAAGCTAAGACTAATCACAATTCACGGGAACAACCTTACAGGAAGTGTTCCTCATTCTTTTGCTAACTTATCGTCACTCGAAACAGTTTCCGCATCTTATAATAGTTTGAGTGGAAGTATTCCTGATATTTTTGGCAAACTGACCAATATCACATTTCTTGCATTGGATGAAAATAGGTTGTCTGGTACTCTTCCTCCATCAATCTTCAATAAATCTTCTATCAGATTCTTTAGTATGGGAGGTAGCAACCTCCAAGGGACCCTGCCTGCAAACTTAGGTATCACCTTACCAAATCTTGAATACTTTGATATTGGCAGTAACCAATTTAGCGGATCAATTCCCGTTTCATTGTCCAATGCCTCGAATCTGTATCACCTTTCAGTGACAGAAAACCAACTACATGGAAAGGTCCCTTCTTTGGGAAATTTAAAAGGGCTTGTGCGATTACGTCTTGCTTTCAACAATCTTGGAAGTGGGGCACGTGGTGACTTGAGCTTTCTATGTGATTTGACAAATGCCACACGTTTGCAAGTCCTGCGACTTAATACAAATAATTTTGGGGGAATGTTACCTCAATGCATAGCTAACCTATCTTCTTCTCTTATAAGCTTCGTTGTATCTGCAAATCAAATATCTGGAAGTATTCCAAAGGGGATCGGGAATCTGCTAAACCTAGAGAGCCTATGGCTGTCTGAGAACCGGCTTTCAGGTAACATCCCCCGCACTATAGGAAACCTTCAGAAATTATATGAGATAAATATGGGTAGAAACTCTCTTTCTGGGAAAATTCCATCATCTTTTGGAAATTTAAGCGGATTAACTGAGTTATATTTACATGACAACACCCTTCATGGAAATGTCCCTTCAAGTTTAGCTGAGTGTCGCAATTTGATCACATTAGCTCTTCAGATTAATAACTTCAGTGGTAGTGTATCCGAAGTCATTCATACTTCCTCTTCATTTACTGCTTTTGATTTATCTCAAAATCAATTCACTGGTTCCCCTCCCAAACAAGTAGGACACTTAATAAATTTGTGGTACTTTGATATTTCTTACAACATGTTATTTGGTGAAATTCCGTCAAGTTTTGGGAGTTGTGTAAAGATAGAGTATCTAAGCATGAAGGGAAACCTCTTACAAGGGAATATTCCGCCCTCTTGGGGTTCACTGAAAGGACTTCAAGAATTATATCTCTCTCGCAACAATTTGTCTGGCACAATTCCAGAATTCTTGGAGCGTTTTCAGTTTTTGCAGTCACTAGATCTATCATATAACAACTTGGAGGGTGTGGTACCAACCGAAGGAGTTTTCAAGAATGCATCTGCCACAATAATAGTAGGAAATGCTAAACTTTGTGGAGGAATGCCAGAGTTTCATTTGCCTAAATGCAAATTTCAACATTCCCGTGAGAGGCGATTGAGCCTAACCTTGAAGCTGGTTATCTCTCTCGTTTGTGGGCTTCTTGGACTCATTTTTGCACTATGTTTCCTGCACCTTTATTGCTCAAAGAGGGCAAGAAAAGAGCATGCTTCAAGTGATTCAGAAAAATTTCTCAAGGTGTCGTACCGAAGTCTTTTAAAAGCTACCAATGGATTCTCCTCCATCAACTTGATTGGTATGGGCAGTTTTGGGTCTGTTTATAAAGGAGTACTTGACCAAGGTGAAACGATGATTGCCGTCAAGGTACTCAATCTCGTTCATCGTGGGGCTTCCAAAAGTTTCGCTGCTGAGTGTGAGGCCTTGAAAAATATTAGACACCGTAATCTTTTAAAGGTACTCTCAGCATGTTCAGGTGTCGATTATAGTGGAAATGATTTCAAGGCCTTAGTTTATGAGTTCATGGCTAATGGGAGCTTAGAAGAATGGTTGCATCCAACTCAAAATATTGATGAGACGGATGAGAGGCCGAGAAGCTTAACGTTTTGTCAAAGGTTAAACATTGTTATTGACATTGCTATGGCATTGGATTATCTCCATCATCACTGCCAGACGCCAATAGTTCATTGCGACCTCAAACCCAGTAATGTGCTTCTCGATGAAGATATGACTGGACATGTTGGTGACTTTGGGTTGGTAAAATTCCTTCCCCAAATTTCTGAAATTGATTCCAGTCACCAATCAAGCTCCGCCGGAGTAAAGGGAACAATTGGTTATACTCCTCCAGGTGAATGTGCTTTCTTTCATCGTTAATTTCTTTATTTTTTTTTCTCAATATTTATTTTGATTGTCTCAAACATGACATAAGACCTTTTTGAGCACTTAAAAAATTAGAATTTTTTTTTTTCCCAATTGTGCAAATGCAGAGTACGGTGTGGGACATGAAGTCTGGAGGCAAGGTGATGTGTACAGTTATGGTGTCCTCTTGTTGGAAATGTTTACTGGAAAAAGACCAACTGATAACATGTTTCAGGGAACGTCAAACCTTCATAACTTTGTCAAGGCAGCTATGCCGAAAGTTGTACAGATTGTCGATCCTCTTCTTGTTCTAGAAAGCTTCAAAGGGGATATGAGCGCAAACAATCGCTTGGATCACGATAGACAAATCAATCGCAACAAAATTGAAGAAAGCTGCTTGGTTTCAATTTTAGAAATTGGTGTTGCTTGCTCTGCCCAGTTGCCTAGAGAACGGATGGATATTTCTGATGTTGTGGCCGAGCTGTGTCGTATAAGAAACAAATTATGAGTTAATAGAAGATGTCAATTGACCATGTAAGTACTGCTTCCTTGTATATCTAGTTAGATTTTACATTATTAGCTAGAATTCCAAGCTAATAGAATATGTTTTTGTTGTTGTTGTTGTTCGTAGGCAAGCGCGTCACCCATTGATGGATGATCTCCTCTATGAAATCGTGTTCTATAGTAGTCCATATATGCACTTATGTTGTAATAATCTGTCTGTCATTTCTATTTCACTTAAAAATTTATATACCACATTCGCTCTTTTTTTGTTCAAGAAACCTCAATAGTATGAGGGATATTTTGTCACATTAGAAAAAAATAAAAAGGTTACGCCTGTTCCACCTTCATTATTTCAAAATTTGTACTTAAGCAACTTCTTTATCATGTATGATCTGAATAATTATGTGAGACAAAAGATATCTTGCTACTTTCTGGTTGTGGGCGCATCGCACTTATCTTCTTAATTACAAGACAAAGTCCTACACTTACATCCCAAGTTCATAGTTCATTTGCAGCTGCGTTGGTCTGTGTGTATAGACCTGTAAACGGGTCGGGTTTATTGGGTTTGGGTCGGGTTCAATCCGACCCGTTAAGTTATCGGGTCACCCGAACCCAACCTGTTAAGATAACGGGTCATCCAAACCCAACCCGTTAATCTAATAGGTCACCCGTTAACATTTTTTTTTTTTTTTTTTTTTTTTGCATTCCAATACACTTACACATATTAACTGTGGAAATTATGAACTTCACCTGGTTGAAAAGGATTCCCAAGAGAGCAAGATCAGCAGCCATATTTATATCAGCATCATCAAAAATCACAAGGGGTGATTTGCCTCCTCGTTCAAGTGAAACTTGTTTCAGATTGCTCTTTGCTGCAGCCTGCATTATTTCAAGAACATGTGTCAACATTACAAATCACAACATGGCGTTCAAGTATTGTCATTGAATTTCGTAACAAATTTTCACATAAAGGATTCAAATTTGAACGAAAGAAAGAGAATTTACTTTGTCAATGTCCATATGATGGCTGATGGCAACACCAGCAGTCTTTCCAAATCCGGTTATGACATTGAACACTCTGTTAGGAACACCAGCCTTCATAAGAATTTACAAGAGAGAGTCAACAATGGCAAGCCACATTGGCAATAAACACGAACAAACGCAAAGAATGACTGAGCTTACGAACTTAGCCAGATGCGCACAGTATAATGCAGATACAGGTGTTTGCTCAGCAAGTTTGGTGGCCATGGTGCAATCAGCAGCTAAGCCTAAGAGTTTATTGTTTTGTTGTTAAGGTTTTACTGAAATTACTCAAACATTCTCAACTAACGGGTGCTAACGTGTAACAACCCGTCTCTGCATTTACGTAAAAAAATGGATATTTTTGTATTTTCATTAAGTTTGGGGAATACCTTTCTTTTTAAAATTATTTTTGAGCCTTAATTGGTAAGCCAAGAGGCCCACCCCCTGTTTTGTCCCCGGTTCCCTTTCCCTTTTCTTTTCTTTTTCTGAAAAGTCTTCTCTTCTCTCTTCTCTCTTTCTTCCTCCGTGCTCTTTCTTTCCCCCCTCCTCTCGGTGCTCTTTCCTCCGACAAGAACACACACACACACACACACCCATGCCCACACCTATAGCTCTTTTCTAACCCCGTGGTTGTGTTTTGGACGTCAAACCATGAAGAAATCACCTCGGAGACATTTCCCAGTTTTCCGGCGCGCACCGCCCCTTTCGAGGCAATTTGCGGCCAAACCACGGCGATTTGGCCGGCGTGCGAGGTATCAATCTCTTTTTCTCGCTGAGTACTACAACTTTTCTTTTTGTTTCACCCAATTTCATTAAGTATTGAAGAAGTTATGCTCATTTGAATCTTACCCAGTTCCGGCGGACACCCGTGGCTTCCAGGCTGTTTTCCGGCCAACTCCGACCACAATGACCGGAACCAAGGGTATATTTCGATTCCTTACCTTCGGGGCTTCAATTTGGTATATTGAATGACATGTTTTGGTTGAGTTTTGAGCTCCAACGGAGCTTGGGAATTTTCCGGCCGAATTCCGGCGTCCTTCTCCGGGCACCCAGGCCTTCGGGCCATCTCCCACACCCACGGGCCTTAGGCCTGTTTGGTCTCTGGCCCAAAACCCTAAACCTTTTCCTTTTTATTTTTATTTTGTTTCATTTTAAAAACCCAAAGGCCTTAGGGCCTTGGTTGCAGCCCAAACCCATTTCCCCTTTTTATTTAGGCCTTGGGCCGTGAGGTTCAAAAACCCAAACCCATTTCCTTTTTACCCAAACCCAACCCACTTAAAACCCAAAGCCCAAAACCCTAACCCAAAACCCATTGACCCGTGACCCGTGACCCTGACCCGTTTGATCTGTTGACCCGGACCCGGTCAACGGTCAACGTTGACTTTGACTTTGACCGGTCAACGGTTAACGTTGACTTTGACCGTTGACTTTTTGGGTTTTTCGTGCGGGACCCTCCTAGGCTAATTTTGACGTTCTGAACCCGTTTTCGATGTCCGTTTTCCCAAATTCAATCGTTTGAGTAGAGTTTGACTAAATGTACCCTTTATGTGCTTAGGGGCATTTAATTGTGGCATTTCCGTCTTCGCTAGTGGCGTGGCTTTTCGACGGCGAAGTACTGTGAGTGGACCCCTTCTAAAAATGCATGTTTTAATGGTAGAATTGCATACACAGAAAAGCATGACTTTACAATTATGTTTTATGAACGTTTTACGAGATAACATGCTTACTGAGGCTAGTTTGAATTATTACTATTTTTCCTATAACCCATGTTCTTATAGCATATCTGATGGATGACGATATGATATTTAGAACATGTTTAGAACACCTCTTTATAGTATAGATGATGGATGACTTTATACTATGAAGTTGATTTTCAATATATGTATGTTCACTGGTTTTGTACTTACCTAGTGGTCCTTTCCGCTACGGGACGTAGGGATAGATCCGGTCCGTCCCGGGCGACGGTTTGGTGTTGGCATAGGGCCTGGAGTGTGTTTTCCTCTGACTGTCTGCTCAGAGACGGGGAGCCGGCAAGGGGCCTGAAGTGCATTTTCCTCTGACTGTGTGCTCAGAGACGGGGAGCCGGCATGGGGCCTGAAGTGTTATATTGGACATTCACTAGTGATTATTATTGTTTATGAGAATGATGATTTGAGACATTGCACGACATGCTAGGTTTCGGAAAAACTATGTTTATCATTATATTTGTGTTTTCATAAAACCTGGGGGTTAGTATGTTGATAACTGTTTTATTATATATATATATATATATATATATATATATATATATATATATATATATCAACTTGGTCCACTCATGTTTGTTTTGCGCCCCCTTCAGGACTTAGAATCGAGGCATACAATCCCGACGTCCAGGCACTTCCGCATCGGCATCTTCTAGTCCTCTCGGTGTAGGACCCACTCCTTTGTTTCTTTCAATTTTATATTATTTTCTTTTAGTATTCTAGATTAGAGGTGTGCTCTGAACACGGTCCTTATTTGCATATTAATTATTCTTTTATATTTATAAGCCTTATTTATCCCTTGTTTTCAGTATTTGCACTCAATAAATGGCTTTCGTCACCCTCGGGTGTTGGCCAGCACGTGCCTATCCTGGTATTTGGGGAATATCGGGGTCGGGGTGTGTCATAACGGGTCTAGCGGGTTTACCCAAAGTGACCTGTTATTTAACAGGTTGTTAACGGGTTCACCCGTTAGTGACCGGACCCGTTAAACATCCACCCAAATACTAATATTAACGAGTCAGGTCGGGTCGGGTCCAAAATGCCAAGTCTATATGTGTATACATTCCCATGCTGGAGGTGATGTGTGTGGTCTAGTTCGGTTCAGTCAGTTTTTCGATTTAAAATTCCAACCCTTGGTTGATGAAAACTCGACTATGATGGTTACAATAGTTAACTGAGGAATGAATGTCCTATTCATTTGAGGTATCAATTGGCAATTCAGCACCGACTATCAATGGCCTATTCATCACCAATTAGTGGATGGACATAAATGTCTTGTAACACTCCCCTTTTTACGAATTTCTCAGTTGGGTAATCACAGGAACTCCATGCCAAAGCCTCGTCTTTGTCTCTCTCAAAATATGTATGCTCTTTATAGGGACGAACTGGAAAACCTAAGTAGGGAGAAAAACTAATAGTCGGCATGAGAGAAACTTTCTACTCCTAGGGATTTCTCCCCCTAGAACAACAAACTCTTTAGGAGGACTTCCATGATTTCAGGCATGACATGTAAATTATGTTCACCAACACATTAAACATCAACACGATAGGGTTTACATGGCCATATGGCATGCACTATGTGTCTCACAAATTGTACACATAGCATGTGACTCATCAAAACCGGACGAGTCGTCAAGAGGACACATGTCAACATCTGTCAGAAAGGGATTTTTATTTTAATTTAAATTAAACAAATTAATAAATTTAAATGATTTATTTATTTGATTTATATTTATTTAAATCAAATATTAATTTATGCAATCAAATCATGAATCAAGACACAAATCAAGTCTTGGTTATTTTGTCAATTAATCAAGCCCACGGTCAAGGCCAAATTTATCCTTAGGCAAGGCTTTGAGAGTCTATAAATACAAGGCTCCAAGACAAAGGAAATGGCCCAAAAAATCATTCACACCCAAGACACTAAAAATCTAAAACTCTGAAGCTCTCAAGCATCCAAATTCCCAAACCCTTAGAAGAATTCAAAAAGTCTTGTGCGTTCTTCATCAAACCTTTGAAGAATCATCAAGCACTACTACCCGTGCCAGTTTTTCCATCGCCACAAGCTAAATCCTTACGGCAACTGTTCATCTGAGGTCAAGTCATCCCGACTCTCGGATCAACAACACGCATCTACACCTCTTTGGAGATAGAATCATAGGAAACTTTGTAAACAAAGAGTGTGACCCTAAACTCATTAACATGATACAATTATTATGTACACGTGTTATCTCGTTATTTGCTATAGATTTTCATGTTTACCAATTTGGCACACCCAGTGGGACAATCTCTACCTCTCATCTCTTTCTCAGTTCAACAAACAAACACTTTGAAATCGATGGCTTCCAAGAAAGGACAAGTTGCTTTCACAACTAAGGGAAGAAGCATCAGCACTTCTGGTGCAAGTGGAGAATTTGTGGGTGTCACGACGCAGAGCAAGGCAAAGGTGGTCACCACACTTCAACATGCCACTTCAAAGTTGATGCGGCTGAGGAAGCAAGGAGAGCATCAGAGGCGCGAGTCCATCATTAGTCTGCCCTCATTGAGCGCACTAAAGCATGTTGTTGTGGCACACACGAGGACACATAAAGTGGCAAGCAAGGTTCGTTCGTGTCAAAAAGTTCACGGGAGAGCTCTTTATCATTGGCTTCAGACACGGACTCGAGTGCAGAAACCTACCGTAAATCGCCAACTAGCAACCGTCACAGGGAGACTTCACCAATACCCTTGATGTTTATAGGAGAGTCACATCTTTTGATTGCGCAGGTTATGATCACCAGCGCCACCTACATTAAGAATAGGTAGCTCAGATGAATGAGGCGATGGCAAGGTTAACCAAGACTATCGAATCAAATGACTTGCAGATTACCATGCTCATGAATAGGTTAGAGGCACAACATTAAAAAGGAGTCGGTCCCGACCCCAAGATGAATCAGAATGCCCAAGAGTCTAGCAAAGAAGAGGAGTGTCAAGTAGACAAGGCCGGAGAAGAATAGAAGCCAAAGACTAAAGATACATCGATGGGCTCTATTTCCATCTAGCAACTCCAGGACATAATTGCAAACAGCATCAGAGCACACGTGGGAGGTACTTCACGGGATACACTGCTGTATCCGATGCCATACACCTAGGCCTGGCAAACGGGTCGTGTCAGTCGTGTTCGTGTCGTTTTCGTGTAACACCTGTTATCTTAACGGGTCGTGTCGTGTCACACCCGTTATCTTAACGGGTCCTTAACAGGTCGTGTCACTTTACCCAACGGGTAAAGTGACCCGACCCGTTATGACCCGTTAAGAAAAAAATATATTTTTTTACAATTTGCACATACCACACATTGCGACATAAATATTACTTGAAAACATTAAAACATTTCTCGTTCAAGTACTATATCTACACTCGAAAATGAAAGCCTAATAAAAAAAATAATACATACACTACTAATCTATTACAAATATTAAATGTATATAATTATTAATATTATAGTTGATTCATACTTTTATTAAGTATATAAATTCCACTTGTATAAATATTTTAAATTGAAGATCGAATTCATTCATTGTATTCATATTATCATATAGGGTCAAGGAGTGTAGTTATAAAAAATCATCAAAATCGGAGTTAAAAGAACCGTTAAATCGTGATTTTTCGTTTATAACCGTTGAAAAGCTTTGTCCCGTTACTTGATCTTTGAATGTTTTTTTTTGTGATTTTTTGCTGATGTGATCTCCAAGCATATACAAACAATTTTGACGGTTTGGATCGTTGAAATTAGTTTTGGAGAATTCGTAAAACGATAGATTGACTAACACTTAGAGTTTATTTATACTTTTATTAAATATAACATAACCACTTGTGTAAATATTTTAAATTGAAGATCGAATTCATTCATTGTATTCATATAGGGTCAAGGAGTGTAGTTATAAAAAATCATCAAAATCGGAGTTAAAATAACCGTTAAATCGTGATTTTTCGTTTATAACCGTTGAAAAGCTTTGTCCCGTTACTTGATCTCTGAATGTTTTTTTTTTGTGATTTTTTGCTGATGTGATCTCCAAGCATATACAAACAATTTTGACGGTTTGGATCGTTGAAATTAGTTTTGGAGAATTCGTAAAACGATAGATTGACTAACACTTAGAGTTTATTTATACTTTCATTAAGTATAACATAAGATTTTGTGGTATCCACTTGTGTAAATATTTTAAATTGAAGATCGAATTCATTCATTGTATTCATATAGGGTCAAGGAGTGTAGTTATAAAAATTCATCAAAATCGGAGTTAAAATAACCGTTAAATCGTGATTTTTCGTTTATAACCGTTGAAAAGCTTTGTCCCGTTACTTGATCTTTGAATGTTTTTTTTTTGTGATTTTTTGCTGATGTGATCTCCAAGCATATACAAACAATTTTGACGGTTTGGATCGTTGAAATTAGTTTTGGAGAATTCGTAAAATGATAGATTGACTAACACTTAGAGTTTATTTATACTTTTATTAAGTATAACATAAGATTTTGTGGTATCCACTTGTGTAAATATTTTAAATTGAAGATCGAATTTATTAATTGTATTCATATAGGGTCAAGGAGTGTAGTTATAAAAAATCATCAAAATCGGAGTTAAAATAACCGTTAAATCGTGATTTTTCGTTTATAACTGTTGAAAAACTTTGTCCCATTACTTGATCTTTGAATGTTTTTTTTTTGTGATTTTTTGCTGATGTGATCTCCAAGCATATACAAACAATTTTGACGGTTTGGATCGTTGAAATTAGTTTTGGAGAATTCGTAAAACGATAGATTGACTAACACTTAGAGTTTATTTATACTTTTATTAAGTATAACATAAGATTTTGTGGTATCCACTTGTGTAAATATTTTAAATTGAAGATCGAATTCATTCATTGTATTCATATAGGGTCAAGGAGTGTAGTTATAAAAAATCATCAAAATCGGAGTTAAAATAACCGTTAAATCGTGATTTTTCGTTTATAACCGTTGAAAAGCTTTGTCCCGTTACTTGATCTCTAAATGTTTTTTTTTTGTGATTTTTTGCTGATGTGATCTCCAAGCATATACAAACAATTTTGACGGTTTGGATCGTTGAAATTAGTTTTGGAGAATTCGTAAAACGATAGATTGACTAACACTTAGAGTTTATTTATACTTTCATTAAGTATAACATAAGATTTTGTGGTATCCACTTGTGTAAATATTTTAAATTGAAGATCGAATTCATTCATTGTATTCATATAGGGTCAAAGAGTGTAGTTATAAAAAATCATCAAAATCGGAGTTAAAATAACCGTTAAATCGTGATTTTTTGTTTATAACCGTTGAAAAGCTTTGTCCCGTTACTTGATCTTTGAATGTTTTTTTTTTTGTGATTTTTTGCTGATGTGATCTCCAAGCATATACAAACAATTTTGACGGTTTGGATCGTTGAAATTAGTTTTGGAGAATTCGTAAAACGATAGATTGACTAACACTTAGAGTTTATTTATACTTTTATTAAGTATAACATAAGATTTTGTGGTATCCACTTGTGTAAATATTTTAAATTGAAGATCGAATTTATTAATTGTATTCATATAGGGTCAAGGAGTGTAGTTATAAAAAATCATCAAAATCGGAGTTAAAATAACCGTTAAATCGTGATTTTTCGTTTATAACTGTTGAAAAACTTTGTCCCGTTACTTGATATTTGAATGTTTTTTTTTGTGATTTTTTGCTGATGTGATCTCCAAGCATATACAAACAATTTTGACGGTTTGGATCGTTGAAATTAGTTTTGGAGAATTCGTAAAACGATAGATTGACTAACACTTAGAGTTTATTTATACTTTTATTAAGTATAACATAAGATTTTGTGGTATCCACTTGTGTAAATATTTTAAATTGAAGATCAAATTCATTCATTGTATTCATATAGGGTCAAGGAGTGTAGTTATAAAAAATCATCAAAATCGGAGTTAAAATAACCGTTAAATCGTGATTTTTCGTTTATAACCGTTGAAAAGCTTTGTCCCGTTACTTGATCTCTGAATGTTTTTTTTTTGTGATTTTTTGCTGATGTGATCTCCAAGCATATACAAACAATTTTGACGGTTTCGATCGTTGAAATTAGTTTTGGAGAATTCGTAAAACAATAGATTGACTAACACTTAGAGTTTATTTATACTTTCATTAAGTATAACATAATATTTTGTGGTATCCACTTGTGTAAATATTTTAAATTGAAGATCGAATTCATTCATTGTATTCATATAGGGTCAAGGAGTGTAGTTATAAAAAATCATCAAAATCGGAGTTAAAATAACCGTTAAATCGTGATTTTTCGTTTATAACCGTTGAAAAGCTTTGTCCCGTTACTTGATCTTTGAATGTTTTTTTTTTGTGATTTTTTGCTGATGTGATCTCCAAGCATATACAAACAATTTTGATTGTTTGGATCGTTGAAATTAGTTTTGGAGAATTCGTAAAACGATAGATTGACTAACACTTAGAGTTTATTTATACTTTTATTAAGTATAACATAAGATTTTGTGGTATCCACTTGTGTAAATATTTTAAATTGAAGATCGAATTCATTCATTGTATTCATATAGGGTCAAGGAGTGTAGTTATAAAAAATCATCAAAATCGGAGTTAAAATAACCGTTAAATCGTGATTTTTCGTTTATAACCGTTGAAAAGCTTTGTCCCGTTACTTGATCTCTGAATGTTTTTTTTTTGTGATTTTTTGCTGATGTGATCTCCAAGCATATACAAACAATTTTGACGGTTTGGATCGTTGAAATTAGTTTTGGAGAATTCGTAAAACAATAGATTGACTAACACTTAGAGTTTATTTATACTTTCATTAAGTATAACATAAGATTTTGTGGTATCCACTTGTGTAAATATTTTAAATTGAAGATCGAATTCATTCATTGTATTCATATAGGATCAAGGAGTGTAGTTATAAAAAATCATCAAAATCGGAGTTAAAATAACCGTTAAATCGTGATTTTTCGTTTATAACCGTTGAAAAGCTTTGTCCCGTTACTTGATCTTTGAATGTTTTTTTTTTGTGATTTTTTGCTGATGTGATCTCCAAGCATATACAAACAATTTTGACGGTTTGGATCGTTGAAATTAGTTTTGGAGAATTCGTAAAACGATAGATTGACTAACACTTAGAGTTTATTTATACTTTTATTAAGTATAACATAAGATTTTGTGGTATCCACTTGTGTAAATATTTTAAATTGAAGATCGAATTCATTCATTGTATTCATATAGGGTCAAGGAGTGTAGTTATAAAAAATCATCAAAATCGGAGTTAAAATAACCGTTAAATCGTGATTTTTCGTTTATAACCGTTGAAAAGCTTTGTCCCGTTACTTGATCTCTGAATGTTTTTTTTTTGTGATTTTTTGCTGATGTGATCTCCAAGCATATACAAACAATTTTGACGGTTTGAATCGTTGAAATTAGTTTTGGAGAATTCATAAAACGATAGATTGACTAACACTTAGAGTTTATTTATACTTTCATTAGGTATAACAAAAGATTTTGTGGTATCCACTTATGTAAATATTTTAAATTGAAGATCGAATTCATTCATTGTATTCATATAGGGTCAAGGAGTGTAGTTATAAAAAATCATCAAAATCAGAGTTAAAATAACCGTTAAATCGTGATTTTTCGTTTATAACCGTTGAAAAGCTTTGTCTCGTTACTTGATCTCTGAATGTTTATTTTTTATGATTTTTTGTTGATGTGATCTCAAAGCATATACAAACAAGTTTGACGGTTGGGATCGTTGAAATTAGTTTTGGAGAATTCGTATGCCATCAATCAAGTTCCGTGTGTGTGTGTGTATATATATTTATTAAGTAGATTTAAATCTATTTATTTTGTACGTATAAATTATAATTGACTGGTACACGGAATAGTACATACATCACGTGTCACGTGTGTCATTATAAAAATAGTGAGATATGTCATGACAGTCATGTGTGTGATAAAAAGTTAATAACTTAAAAAAAAAAAAAAAAATTTCTCACCACTTCTATTAATTTTCATTTTCCCATCTTTTTTTTGTTTCCTTTTCAACTTTTTCTTATCATTTTCACTTTTCCCTCCAACATCTTTCCCTAATTCCCTCACTTTTTTGTTTTATTTTCAACTTTTCTTAACATTTTCATTTTCCCTCCATTTTTTTTTTCAAAAAGGGCGGCAAGTTGGCAAATGCATGATCATGATTCATGCATATTAAATTATTAATTAATATGCATTATAGTTTTTATAAAATTTAATATATATATATATATATATAATTAGTATAGATAGACTTAATATTTTGGGGGTATAATTATTATAGTATATATAATAATTATAATTATTATAAATTTTATAGTTAATTTAATATATATATATATTTATTATAATTTTTAGGGGTATAAAATTGTAAAATTAATGTATATAATTATTACAGTATTTTTTTAGGGTTATAAAATTATAAAAATAATATTCTGCTTATCGTGTATCGTGTTTACCCACGTGTATACCTGACCCAACCCGTTATCTTAACAGGTGCTTATCGGGTTACCCGATAAGACCCGATTCGTTATCGTGTCGACCCAAACACCTGTTAATTTCGTGTCGTGTCGTGTCGGGTTATCGGGTCGTGTCAGAAATTGCCAGGCCTACATACACCAGGCCAATTGATGGCTTGTGGATGCTGATGGGGTATCAGCCGCCTAAGTTCATGCAGTTCGATGGAAAAGGGAACCCAAAGTAGCACATTGCCCATTTCGTCGAGACTTGCAACAACACGAAGATGGAAGAAGGCTACCTCGTGAAGCAGTTTATCCACTCTCTGAAGAGAAAGCATTCAATTGGTAAACAAACCTAGAGCCCAAGTCCATCAACAGCTGGGGTCAAATGGAGCGGGAATTCTTGAACTGTTACTACAGTACTTGTCACACCATCAACATGATGGAGCTCACAAGTACAAAGCAGTGCAAGGACGAGCCAGTCATCGACTACATCAACCGATGGCGCACTCTGGTTCCCTTCCCAACGATGTTCAAAAATTGATAAATCTCGAGTATTTGGATGTGTCAAGAAACACATTATCTGGTGAAATTCCCATGACACTGGGTAGTTGTATTAGATTGAAGTATTAGGCCTGGTTGGAACTTCCAAGGAACTAATTCTACCAACTTTAGGTTCACTAGGAGGTGTTAAACAATTAAATCTTTTTCACAACAACTTATCAGGCGTGATTCCTGAGTTCTTGCAGCATTTTCAATCACTATAATATTTGAACCTATGTTATAACAATTCCGAGGGTGTGTACGAATTAACGTAGTCATCAAGAATGCCACTGCTACATCAGTTGAAGGAACTAGTAAACTTTGCGGGGGCATTCCTAATTTCATTTGCCAATATGCAAACTTCAACATTACAGCAAGGGAGGATTGAGCCTTGAAATGAAGTTGACAATCTCTCTGCTCTGGGGGATTCTTGGAATCACTTTTGCATTAGCTTTTTCGTACTTTCAATGCTTACAGAGGAGGGAAGAAAAGGAATGCACTTCAACTGATTTAGACAAATTTCTCAAGGTGTCTTACCAAAGTCTTCTAAAAAGCTATTGATGGCTTCTCCTCTACCAACTTGATTGGTGCTGGCGGTTTTGGTTCTGTGTACAAGGGGTACTTTAGAAAAGCGAAACAGAAATTGCCTTCAAGGTACTTAATCTTGATACTCATGGACCTTACAGAAGTTTCACTGCCGAGTGTGAGGCCTTGAAAAATATTAGACATCGCAATCTTGTGAAGGTACTCTCAGCATGTTCGGATTCCAATTATCTCAGTGATGATTTCAAAGCCTTAATTTATGAGTTCATGGCTAATGGGAGTTTGGAGAACTGGTTGCATCCAGCTGATGAAACAAATGAGAGATCACACTTGACTTTTTCTCAGAGGTTGAGCATTGCTATCGATGTCGCAATGGCCTTGGAGTATCTCCATAATCATTGTCCAACACGCATAGTTCACTGTGACTTGAAACCGAGCAATGTTCTTCTCGACGATGGTATGGTCAGACATGTAAGCGATTTTGGGTTGGTAAGATTCCTTCCGGAAACTTTTGGAAATCAATCGAGCTCTACTGGACTAAAAGGAACAATTGGTTACGCTCCAACAGGCGAATATACTTTTTCTTAAATATTTCTTCTCTATCAAGTTTCACACAAGCCATGTACGTTAATTGTTGGAAAATTGAATTAGCTAGGGTTTGTGATCAAATTATTTTTGGATCGTGCTTTGCAGAGTATGGTATGGGGCATGAAGTTTGGACACAAGGCGATGTGTGCAGCTACGACATTCTCTTATGTGGAAATGTCTAACATGTTTCAAGGATCTTCGAACCTGCATAACTTCAACAAGGCATCTGTGCGTGAACAAGTGGTAGAGATTGTCGATGTTCAAGAACATTATGTTACCGGTGATCAGATGAACTCTAGTCATCATCACTTTAACGAGGATATCACCACCACCGGCATCAAATTTGAAGAAATCATTGTTTCAATTTTGGAAATCGGAGTTGCCTAGGGGAAGTATGGACATTATCGATGTTGTGACACAAATGCGTCAGATCAGAAAGAAGCATACCGAGCAACATTAGCATGTAAAAATAGAAATGTTTCGTATGTAAAATAAACTTTTCCTTTGTATTTTGTTTGATCAATAAACACAGAATTACTATTTGCTCGCCGATGATAAACTGTTCCCTTTGATCAATAAACACAGTATTACTCAAATCTTTGTAATACAGCTGGAACCGGAATCCTTCTCGCTTTCTACTGTCTAGCTAAATTACGTAAAAGCGATACATGTCAAAACATACATATCCAATTGTAAATGAAAATCAGGAGTTAAAACTCAAATAAGCGCAACTCAATCATCCCTTCTTTTCTTTTTGGGGAATACCAAGCAACGACCTTCCCTGATCGTAAAAGTCTCAAGGAGTAGCTCAAGCTGTATATGAAATCCTCAATATGTGGGCCATGTTTCCCGGGCAGATGGTCGAGCGCAACTCTGGAATCCGCTCTAAAGACGATCGGCCCATACACCTACAAAGGAAAGGTATAGTATCAACAACAATTGGTTTTTCATCCCAGTAACCAAAAAATTTACCCGTCACGCATGTTAGTAGCCATATAAAGGAGCTCGGTTTTCATCCTCACATTCTAAAGTTTTACGTTGATCTAATAGTCAGACATTATAGCGCCTGAGCAGTATAACGACTCTACAGATGCATCAGCAGAAAAATGAGTAGATTTGATACTCAAAATCAGACAGGGAAGACACGCTTCCGCAAGCGCCAATTAGCAAAAACTATAGCATGCAGGTTTTGTAACACATTGTGCATAACAGCATTTAAAAAATCTCTTACTACAACTAAAGGTTCGAAACACTTAAAAAGTTAAGGTATGAATAGAAATACCTGCTGCTGAAAGATTAGATTGATCCTAGGGGAGGACATCGGATCTTTTGCACTATTAGTATTGGCCGAGGAACTCTTCAAACCATTAATAACCCTTTTAGCCAAAGCTGAAGCTGAACAAACATCCAGGCGAGCATCTATCCTGGTCAGATCACCAAAGAGCTCTCTAAATTTCCCGTGCTGGTAACTATAGCAGAGAGATCCAAAAAAATCAGCACTGAATGGACTTCTCTTCTTATTGCTCCTAGAATTGTCCTCGTCTCCCCTCATATCAACTGCCACTGGGTTGTACCCATCCTGAAACCAGGCTGCGCAGCTTCCACCTAAAATATAATGCCACCATTGGCCAGAAGAAACAAGTGAGAAATTGCCCAATTTCATTTTCCAAACAAAAGGGAACTACATCACTAACAATGATTAGGTTGACTACCCATTAATTTTGACTATTATAGAATTTCGTATCTAGTCTTCTCTGGTGCAAACATTAGGAAATGGTAAAAGTAAAAACCTTGAGAGACTGCATACTGTCAGCAACGGATCTGGACTCATAAACACAAAATAAAAATATTGAATTGTTCTATTTGAATTTTTGTCTCTAAAATTATCTTTTATTACTATTATTTATAATGTTTCTTTTACTTAAGTCATACCTACAACCGCGGAACAGATGAAAGGAGGTGACATACTCTTTACGTGCACTGGCTATAATATAATAATGTAGAAAACTACACATACACAACACAAATGAAACGAAGAGCCAACAAAACATGTATACATGTATAAAAACAGGCAAATGTATAAGCTAAAATTATAAGATATTGCACCTGAGGGACTATGAAATTTCTGGAAAAAAAAAAATGTAATGAGATAATATAAGTTATCACAGATAATATGAGTAACTTGTAAAATTACCAAAAATTCCAGATACTGCAGCATGAGGTTCTTTAAGACGCACATCATAAGATGGCCGCCAAAACCAACCCTTTTCTTTCTGTATCATGATGTCTTTTTGTGTCTCCTTTTGCCTCCAAAGATCTTGGCTTTTTTCATAAGAAAAGGCAGCCTTTGCGCACACTCCAGGCATTAGAGAAGTAGGTGCCTCACCATCTATGGAATTAACTGCTTGGGGATGACCACTATTTTTATGTACACCAACGCGGTACCGCAATCCAGATTCAGAAATGAGTGATGACATGTCTAAGGAAATTGATTCAGGCACATCCCAGTAATTTCCTTTATGGTCAACGAATAGTTCAGGCCATGCAGCCTCAAGTGTAATATCATGGTAAGGAAGCTGCAAACATCTTATAGGTTGAGAAAATTTCCTAGTACATGGTTCATAATTTAAACAGGAAGATAAATGAAAAAAAATAAAGGTACAGACATGAACTTTTTCACTAAAACAGCTTATGCAGTGTAGCATCTATGTTCGGGGCAGTGCATATGTGCAATGTTATCAAGTCATGTAACCTATAAGTAACCTATAAATAAAAGTGGTAAACAGAAGAATCTTGTAAATTAAGATGTTTAAAGAATGTTGATATATATAAGCTAAACCTATATTCGAGGTATGTTCAGGAAAAAACTGAAAAAATTGTGGCTTCATTTTGTCTCTAAGATTGGATTGAAATTGACAATCCACTATATTCAAGGTATATTGACGAAAGAAATGAAAAATAATTTGCCTCTATCTTTAATATACGTGCACATAGTAGTTTATCGATTCCATTCCAATCCTAGAGACCAAACGAGGCCTTACTTTTCAACAATTAAGAAATTAGGAAATAATACTTTAAGATTATACATGCTGACAGAATCTGGTATGTCTATTTACTAGTAATGAGACCCACCACATGGTTGTTTAAGGCCATTTCATGTTCAAGTGATTAATAGCTCATATAGATACATCCCTAGAATTACTTACGTTTAACTTTAATTCCCATAAGAGAAATTTTTCATATGAAAGAAAACAAATAGCAGTTGGAAGGTATTACAACCTGGCATGAACAAACCCCAAGAAGAACGTTAAACCTAACAACTCCAATCTGTAAACAAATCATCCACCTACCAATAGTAATTGTAAAAAAATGAACAGATTGACACTCATAAATCCCTCAAACTCACTTCACGAACCCGGCAAACAAAAGATAAAAGGAATTCGGACTGTTTAAACAATTGGATTAAAAGTCAAAACTAGGAAAGCAAATGTGTACCTTGTGAAAGAGCATCAATTTGTTGCGGCGTCCTTTTTTCTCACCATGCCCTTCTGTGCTCAACTTTATGGATGATGACGGAGACAAAAGAAGCTGTGTGCATAGTCCAAACGAATAAAGTGACTTGTCGAAGACATGCTTCGCCACATCTTTGAATGCAGGGACCTCCATCTCATCATTAGTAAATTCAGCTTTAATAGAAGAAAAAAGTTTCTTCGGGCGGAACTGCCCAATTAATCCAAGCCACCTATTCTCATGAAGATCATTTAACAAGGGAATTAGTATGTCGGACAACAAAAAATGCTAGCCGGAGTTGATAAATGTGAGAGATGACTTTGGTGTAAGCATGGTAACTCATAACTCACTCCTTCACAGGAAACATGCTCAAGGAATTAGGACATTAAACTCAATGTATTTGGATCAGTAATTTCACAAATTCAATACATATACACAGTCCATTCATTAGCTAGGACATTGTTCGAATTTCAAAACATCAAAACATAATATTTTCACCCAAGAAGCCCCATAAAAAGGATGAATAATCCCAACCAAAGCTCCGATAACCCTGCTAGGTAAGGAAACTTTGATGCTCTGGAAAAAACATGAAACCCCCCTCACGAATCAGTAAAATAACAAGGCACCAAAAACTTCATGCTTCATGTGATATACCACTAGAACTAGGCTAAAAATTTGTTTGGTTTTCAAGCTTTCCACTCAATCTCTCCTTCTCACATCATTGTCATGTAATAATTTATAATCCAATGTATATCCAATCTACCAATATCTTCCCAAATATCAAATATAGCACAAACCAAGCCTATAAACAGGGAGATAGAGGGTCTTTATCAGTTGTTAAAATAAAAATTGTTGAATAAAACACGAAATTCGAAAACAAAAGCTGCATATTCGTTTCTCGGCAAATAGGAGATAAATTCTCTTTCGCGTTTTTTTTATTTTTTATTTTTTTTTTTATTGCTTCACCCAATTCAACCCTATAACAACAATTTCGATTGCTCCTCTCCAAAGTTTCCCAGCAACGAAACAAACAACAAACGAATCACACCCATTTCCCAACATTTTCCCAGTAACCAAACAAACCACAAACCAATCCACGGGAACACACAACGCAAAACAGAATATAATATAAAACAAATTTGAAAAAAAAAAAACCCAATAGGCAATAGCTAAGCAAAGCCGTTGTAGCAGTGTACCAGTTAGAGGTAGCTGGTCTGAGCAAGAGGGACTGGAGAGAGAAAGAACCCAATTCCTTGTGAGAAGTGGGGGAGTAGGAAGGTATAATACCCAAAGGGAACCCATTTCCCAGAAGAGAGAGTTGCTGAATCCTGAGGGCTCGGCTGGCTCGAGCGCCGTCGAGAGGAAATGGGTCGCCGGGAACGGCCTTGGCGGAGCCCTCAAGGGTCTGAGGCGACGAAACGTTCAAGTCCCAGAACGCTGAGTCCATTGCCGTCCTCAGGTTCGCCATTGTTGGCTGTCGAAAGAGTGAGGGAGTGCGAATTCTTTTAGGTTCTGGGTTTGTGATTTTTATTTGTCGCTTCCTTTAACTCCTTATCTGTCTTCAAATGAGTTTGAATATGAGAAACAAACTATAAAAAAAGAAAAAAAAAATTTCAAAACTTTGTATTTTAATAAAAAATTATCAAATAACTTTATTTAATAATAAAAACAAAAATATAAATATAAACATACACGCCTAGTGCGTCCCCCAACCCCCTCCCCATCCAAATATAACTAAATAAGAAAAAATACATGAAAATACACATACATATTATATCATGTATGAATTAGCTAACCGTAACAACGATGACACCTACTTTTAGACCTTTGACAAAGCAAGATAACACAAACACACGTCTGGTACTATAATCTCGTAAGGTGTATGTTCATGTATCTAATAAATAATATATATAAGTGATATATGTAGTGAATTTCATAAACAGTGCAATATCGTTAAGTTTCATAAACAGTGTAGTAACTTTTATAAAGAATGTACTACCGTTTAGTTTTATAAACAATGGAGTAAGTTTCATAAATAATGTAGTAAGTTTCAAAAACAGTACGTGTGAGGATGCGCGAGTCCTGAGCGTCAGTTTTTTTTTTTTTTTTAATTTTTTTATATTAAAATTATGCATTTTCATTAAAATTTAAGTTCTTTTTCTTTTTTATTAAAGTTTAAGGGTTTTTAATTAAAATTTAAATCTTTTTCATTAAATAAAATTATAGCATGGTTTTTTGTTAAAATAAACTTAGTCCAAGCCTTTTTTATGAAAGTTATCTTATTTTAAACGTGCCCACATTGGCTATGAAATACCTAGGCTTAGAGCACTTCCATCCCTAAAAAGCCCTTTGGGCAATTGACAATTCAATCCCCCTAAGTGAATAGTAATTGTCTATAATGAACTGTAACTGCTTAAATGCATATTCACTCCTAAACTAAATAGCTCAGGTAATTCATATTAAAATAATTTTTATTATTTTATAAAAATATTTTAATACGAATTACCTGATAAAAATAAAAGATTGGTTGAAAGTATTTGAAAATATTGAAATGTGGTCTAAGGTTGAAGAACATGGTTAGATATTTATAGAAAAGAATTATAATTTTTTTTTATATTTTTAATTAATTTTTATGATTTTTTTTTTATAATTTTTTGTATTTGATTAATCTTTTATAATGTTCTGTAATTTTTTAATAGTGGTTGACATCACCATGACGTCAGCCTTGCATCACTGCCCCTACGGGCTAGGCCAGTCAATTATCCATTGGGTAAGCAACGGGGCTCCCCTAGAGCCTGTTAAATCAACTATCCCCTAGGGGATATTTGTTAAGTTGGAAGTGCTCTTAGGTGGGTTGCGAGACAACTTACAAGGTCAAGGTGTATTGTAACTATCAGGCTCTCTATCCAAAGGGATCCTCATTTTTGCGTAAAAATGAGGACTAGTTGTAAAGCCGAATCTACGTTGAACTTCAACAATCTGAACAGTTTATTTTGTAAAAATGCAGTACAATTTTTCCGTTGGCTTGAGACTCCCACTACAGTGGTGTGTTACTGTCATAGAAGCTCTTCTCTACTAGAAAGGGATCGGTGGTTGAGAAATTGGCAAAATCCACGACGACGATGTGAAGGTGTTTGGACCTAAACTATTGGGCATGGGCCGGATATGAGCTCAATGTACTCGACCCAATTCTTAATCTCCTAAATTAGATTAAGGCCCACTCAGCCTGTGATGGCCAAGTCCTAAGAGGTGAAGGACTCTTAGGGCATGTTTATTTGGCCTCACTGGATTTCACTAGATTGGCTAGGATTATTAGTTAGTGAAATCTTGTGTTTGTTGGCAGTAGGGACCATGGCTAATGAGATTAAGAGGGACTTGCCTAGACTAAAAGCCTCACTAGGAGGTCTTAGTGAGACCCCCCAATTTTGGGCAGATTGCTAAGACTAGCTCCACTTTGAACCTCCCCGCTTCACCCCTTCACCCATCCCGACTCCTATTTTTTCTTCCTAGAAAAACTCTTCCACCCACCACCTAAATCTCAAATCCAACCCCCAAAATTCCAAACAAAAAAAAAATGATAACAACAATAATTCCATAGAAAAATTCTCCCTTTTTTTTTTCTAAGAAAATCAGAGGAGGCGCGAGAAATAGAGAGTGGTGGCATAGTTAAGGGCAAGGTCTAAAATATCGATGATATCGGAAATATCGGTAGTCCAAAAACACGGAAATTTTGATGGAAATATCGAGATATTATCGATAGCGATAAAAATTGACTAAAAACCACGGAAATTGTAAGAAAAACTTGGAAATTTTTATTGAAACTTTGCAGGATGTTTATTTATTCAATTAACTATTAGTTTATCAGAAAAAAAAAATGGGAAGGAAAAGCATTGCATGATGGATTTAACTGATTTAAGTTGATTATAGAGCGAGCTGGCAAACATTGTGAGTGTAGAAAATATGTAGTAATTAATGAAAGAAGTTTAAACACACCATAATCATTTATATATAATGAATTAGTATAATATTTTACACTTTATACATTGCATGGTAAGATACATGAGTGACTTAGTACCACATAGGGTTCCAATGAGGTTCAAAATTTTGACAATCTTCATCATCTATATGCGTAGAGTAAGAGTATTGTGAAGAGTAGTCATCAAATGATAAATCCCTAAAATAGTTTTGCATGTAATTGTTAACATGTCACCCATATGGATCCGAGATTGGTTGACATTGTCCATAAGCAAAATCATTTGAAGATTAAGTCTCGGATTTTTTCCATGAGTCGCTCGATTCTATCCCAACAGGAATGGGATATGAAGGGTAGGGAAATGGTTGGTTATGAGTATAACCATAGTTACTCATTCCCACTCCAACAGAGTCCGAAGTTATAGATAACGAGTCATTTTCTTAACTTAAAAAAGTCCCCTTGCCTCTTTCTCTACGAGTATAGTCCTTCCCTATGGCACCAATTCCTGGTCCTACCCGCCTACTGCCATGGTCCTTATCCTGTGTTGTATGCGTGAAGTTTGCTTCACCAGTGAAAGGGCTCATAAATTCGAAAGGTGGTCCAACATAGTTTCCATATCCACCACTACCTCCAGCTCCATTATATCCTTTATCATTCCCACCTTCGGTGGTAGGTGAGTCTCCTGATCTTGTACTAAAGTTATCATTAGTATCAGCAGAATCTTATGGTTGTGTAGGATTGGAAAAATGTGGAATTCCAGTGTTTCTTGATCTTGGGCGTAAAAGTTCTTCCAAATAGTCAACGCTGCTAGATCCCACCTCCTCCTCTAATACTCTTTCTACATTTATCCCTTCATTACGTGCTTCTTCAGCAACTCTTAAAGCTGGGTTGCCTTTATCATCATCTAAATGAAGAGGTCTAATCCATTGATAAAGTTGGTTACCCTCTGTATCATCATCTTCAACAACAATATCAAACACATCTAGTGGGTCACCATGGTCGACATGATATATTTGCTTCCTTATCTCGAATTTGAAGCTTCATGTTGTAGTAGCACTAAACTAATTTTTCCAACCTACTATGAGCCAACCTATTTCTTTGCTTTTTGTGTATGAGTGCAAATGTACTCCAATTCCTTTCACAAGCAGATGAGGAACTTGTTTGTGATACTACTTTGATTGCTAACTTTCTCACAATTGGTGCATCAGTCCCATACATGATCCACCATTCAGCTATAATGAAAAACAATGTTGTTAAGCCTAATAACTCCAACAAATTCTATTATAAACTGATAGTGAAATATGTTTACACTCACTAGGAGACATTTTTGTTCGAGCAACAACTGATGTTGGTTCTTCAAAAGTTCTTCTTGCATCTTTAAACCATGTTAGCTGAATTCAATAAATCATGTTAGTTTAATCCAACAATGTAATTATTATAATTTAAGTAATTATGTACCTCATTTCCAAATTGGCTAACTGCTAGTGATGCAGGGTCTAATTTAGAGTATACATTATGTACAACACGTATAAGGTTACTATCATCTCCAACACCGGGTCTGTATTGGTATCGAGGATTCAAATAATATGCTTTTCAAATAAACACATACTCTAATAAGAGAAATAATACTTATGCAACTAAAGAAATGAATTGCAAATTATGACATAATTTATACATGCTGCATGCAAATCGTGGTATAATGTTTTATACCATTGGTCATCAATTATCTTTATGACACCTTGCACCATGTTTTCTTTCCAAGTTCTCCTGCACTACATGCATCAACTCATATATTGCCCCCATAATAGGATACACTTCTGTGTCAACGATCCGTAAAACTTTGTAAAGAGGTTCAAACACTTGGCACACATGTTCTGATTAAGTCCAAAAAGCATGATCAAGCACTATACTTTCCACCATACGACCTGCATTTAAGCGGCTGAAATTGTGGTTGGCCCAATCATCACTAGTGAATAGTTGTTTCAACCCTGCTTTCTTCTTAAGTAGGCTGTCTAATGCAATATAGTTGGTGGCGAATCGAGTGGTAGCTGGACGAATAATTTCTCCTTTGCAAAATTCACGCATCTTTGCCAACAACCAACCGTGATTGTAAATATAATTTGTGATCATTCTAACTCTTCTTACGACATTAGCAATATTCTCTCTCTTCCCCATTGCCTCAAACATGAGATTAATACAATGTGATGCACATGATGTCCAAAACACATTATGATGCTTCATTAACTTTTTTCCAGCTTTGACAAATGCAGAACCGTTGTCGGTCACAACTTGGACAACATTATACTTTCCCACCTCCATGATTACATCCCTCAATAATTTGTAAATATACTTGTAGTTCTTTATATGGTCTGAAGCATCAATGGACTTCAAAAAAATTGTCTTTCCCTTAGAGTATACCATGAAGTTTATGATAGACAATCTGGTCGGGCCAGTCCATCTGTCACACATGATTATGCAACCATTAGTTTCCAATTTTGACCTCAACTTGTTAACATACTCGCCAATGTATTTATACTCCATTTCCAAATATTTGTTTCCTATCTCATAGGGAGTGGGAGGTTGTACTCCAACACCAGCATGTTGACATCCCAATACCATATTTTTGAAATGATGTGATGATGCCTTCTTAGCAAGGACATTTTCATAGATAAAGAACTTGCTAATTAGACGCCCCATTCCCTCCTTCACATTACCTCGAGTGAAATAACTCAAAACACTCTTTTGACGTGCTTTGGATGATTCTATAAACTTGGGGCTATTGGTGGTGTTGGTTGTGATTCTCTAACACTTGCTCCCCATCTCATTTGTGCGCCACCACTTGTCCTGGAACCTTGTGCTCTATTAGGAATTTTACGAAGGTGTTCTTTTTCCCATGCTGACTGTTTGGAGGCACATAATGCTTGTTTGAAATTGTGTCGTTCTTCAGGTCCCATGTCATCATCACATTCGTCCTCATTGTCATCATCATCATTGTCAACCGCTTGGCCAATGACTTATCCTCGTAGCCCAGCTTGAATATTTTCCATGCCATGTGTTTTCTTTTCCTTCTGGTGTTTTTTATTTTTTAATAATGTGGTGATGAATGCCTTCACTTCTGGGGGGACATTATCGCATCGTTGGGCATTATTTCCTAGATCTAATCCACTAAGATGGTACTTAAGTCGTGTCACTCCGCCACTCTTCATTACCCGACCACAATATTTGCAAATTTTGCCATGTTTGTTTCCGTCTATTGGGTCTCCAAGTTCCCAAGCTAGATCACGTTTAGTAACTCCACTAGACATCTTAAACGTACCTATATTTATTTTTCATGGAAATTAGGCAATTATTTTTTGGCCAAAAAATATAGTAGTGACGGTTATATAAGAGAACCTAAATAATAAATTTATTCTACAGAAGAATTAAATAGGAAGTAAAGAAAATGATTGTAAGAATTTAAGTAATTATAAAAATAATATGTAATAATAAAACCTAATATTAATGAATAATAATCCAATTTGATAATAAAATAATAAATAACATTAAACATATTAAAATTATCCTAGGGAATAATTATACAACATTACTTAATTACTTGAAAAAATTAACATGCAAGTATTATTTCGTTCTTAGATCACATGCACGGGTCCACACAAATTTTTTTGTTGTTGTATAAATTACAATAATATAAATATAAGTTTGTAAACTTACCTTAAATATGGAACCCTTTGTGTAAAGGCCAAATAGAATCTGCGTGGACCAACAATAAAATAATAATTACACAAATGTAACAAAATGTGATGAAAACATATAAAGTCTTTAATAATGAATTAAGAGACAATAAACACACATGTAAGTGACCAAATAAAAAATAGAAAAATTAAAAACCACATGCCATTGACTAAGTAATTAATTGACACAATTTAAAATATACTACCACCAAAAATTTGGAATAGATAATAACAAACATGCAAATTAAATAACAATAATGAATGAGAATAACTTACCATAGTTCAGTTTTTTTTAACTTGGGGGGAAATTGAGGTTGATAGATGTTGAGAATAACATGAGCATTATGTTTTGTTTTGGAGAGATGGTGAGAATAAGGGACGGCATGGGGCCATTTGATTTTATTTGTATATAGAGAAATAGAACTACCTAACCATATATATAGAAATATGACTCTAACTAGTTAGTTAGGTGAGTGAACGTGGTGAGTAGTTCAAAAGTAGATACTTGAAAAGAAATTGTCAAAAATTCATTGTCATGTGCAAATTTGTTTCTTGCAAAAAGAATTCAAAACAAAACCATATATATATATAAATATTTTAGCATATTTTCACAAAAACATAAGTGATATGGTGGTCAAGGTGTTGAAGGAGTAAAATGGGAAGGGTTCAAATCCCCTTGGTATTTTTTTTTAATATAGAAATTTATCCTAGATAATAAATATTAGCTTGCAAGCCTTGCAGACATCTTAACGGCCATATAAATATTACAAGCTGAATATGTAATCACAAACACATATGTAGTGAGTTGGATAAGGCCCAGGTGCGTGGTTGACAAAGGGAGGGGTTCGAATCCCTCTATGGGCAAGATTGAGACTTTTCAGCATTTTTCAAGTATTTTTGGGTTTCATCTCGCGATATTATCGATAATATAGCGATATATTGCCCAAATATATGCATTAAAATGCTGATAATATCGACCAAAATATCGCCCTCTCAAAAAAACAATATTATTGGTGAAATATCGTCAATAATATCGATATTTAAATCACTGGTTAAGGGCAATGAAAACATTGACGCAGATCTTGGATTAGGACAACAGTTGCTTAGGGTCGCCAATTAGTTGTGTATTCTCCATCAGGGGGTTGCAGCCTGAGACGCTGGGACGACGAAGTTACGGACAAAGGCAGTGACTCCAACAAGAAGGCGGTGGAGGAGAAAGAGTGAATAGCAAGACTGGGGGGTTGAAATCGGTCAAAATAGTTTAGATCTTGAGAATTGACCAACATAAGATAATGGTTGCTTGTGAAGAAGAAAATTGAAACGCAGGATATAAAGGAGGAAAAAGAAAATATATGAATGAGTGCAAAGCTATAGAGAGTGGTGATGAGGTCTGTGTTTTAGTTTTTAGTTTTTTAAGGACAAAGTGAATAAAAAGGTGAAAAAAAAAAATTGGGTTTCAATAATATTTTAGTCTATGGTTAGTCCGATACTACATCAAATGGTTCATAATTCTTATCCTGCTTAATCCAAGCCTCTGAAACTAGTTCAGTCCGAGATAGTTAGGAGCAACAAATGCACCCTTAGGGAATCAGGATGAAAGGATTCAGCCAAAGTCCTAACGCAAGTAAATTGTTAAGGGATCAAGATGGATTTTGATAAGAGCAACTCCACCCCTAAAGAATTTGCGCCAGCACTCAGCCCATTTATCCACTTCAGTGAACAATAATATACCCTAATGAACAGTAACAGGCCAAAGCATCTCCACCCTTAAAAAAATGTGCTGGCACCCAGTCTAAAAATGCACTGGCACCTCGTCCATTTAAAATATTAATAATTTTTTTATAAAATAATAAATTAAAAAAATAGTTTTAATTTCGGATAGGATTTTTAACCAATCTCATCACGCCACGTGTCATTATCTGAACGTACTATTTTGTGATTAGATTTCCGCTAATATTTTCACTCAACGTAACATCTTCAATGAGCTTCCACGAAGTCATTTTTTTCTCTCAAAGTGTACAAAGTATTCAAATGTAGAAAGTGTAGAAAGTGTAGAAAATATTGAAATGTGGTGTAAGTTGGAAGATGAGGGTTAGGTATTTATAAAAATAAAAAAAAAAATTAATTTTTTTTTAAATTCTTCTGTATTTTAAAAAAAATTCATAATTTTTAATTAATTTTAATGTTGTTAATTAATCTAGACCGTTGGATTTGAAAAATATTCAAATCCAACAGCCAACGAGCTGCCACGTGGCCAACGGTCAAAATTCTAATCGTTGGGCCTTTTTTTTTGTTTTATTTTTATTTTTTGTGAAAAAAACATGGATCGTTGATCTGTGATCGGACGGTCCATTTTAAAAGTCAAATTTAAATTTTTTTTACCGTTGGAAATCCAACAACACTGAAGAGGGCCCCGTAGCCCTCATCCAAGTGAACACAAGTGGGCTGACAAGCGGGCCCCGCTGCCTGCACCCTTGTCTCCTACTCGCGCCCAATCGCAAGTGTGCTGCACATGCTAGCCAAATAAGCCGGCTTCTGGGTTTGTCCGAAATGGGCTGGTCTGTTGCCTGGCTTGGGTTGGGTACCAAGCTATTTTGTGGGCTGGAGCACTTGGACAGGGTGCTGGGCTATTCCACCTCCGATGGAACTACTCTAAGGGTTCTAATATTCCCAGAATCAAAACTCATGTTTGGATAAGATAGGAGTGAATCACATGCAAAGAAATGACTAGGTTCAAAATCCTAATCTTAATAGGAGTCACCAAATAGCTACACACAAATTAGGAGGTTATCTAATAAAAGATTAGATGATGACGAGATACAGTCCAGGTAGGACTCTGATTTGGTGTGAATGGTTAATGTGGTTTAACCCTTATAAATAGAAGATATTCTAGTGCATTCAAATGACCTTCAACTCAACACACAAAACTGCCATGTGCAAATTCTCGCTTTACGTGAAACCCTCTCAAACTTAGGAGAAAACACTAACTTCCCTAACTTCATCAATACATCTTCAGTTCGGATTAACAACATTGTGTTGACAACCAGTGACATCTCTAGTTTGGATTAACAGCACTGAAGCAATACAGTCAGGCAATCGATGAGAACCTTCAGTTTGGAGTAACAATACTGCTTCGAGTTTAGTTAACTAACTATCTAAGTCTCTGTCAACAAGGAGTCTTTGGGTCCTTGTTGGAAAAGGTTATCTCATTAGTTTGTCGCCCAATTGAGGTTTTACCAGGTTAATCAGTGTTCGGCACATTGAAAGCCCTTATTTGAACTTCGAAATGATTAGCAACCTTGTCTTCAGGCTCTAAAACTAAGAGCCCGAGACTTGTTTCTTTCTCTGCCGTGATTACGCAGATAACAGAAATCAGTTGCGCATTCGATACCACCACTACACTCATTCTACTTACCGACCAAGCTCAGTCGTCAAGTTGGCACGCTCGCATTCACCAGAAGGACGTAGTTAGCTCATTAGCTATTTGGCCTGCGCGTTATGTAGGCTTATTAGTTTTTAGGGTTAACAGAATGAGAAGGTGATGATGAAATTTTTCATATGTTGTTATTATTCAATGAAGAAATTAAAGCTTTAGGATGGTAAGTGTAAACATGAAAATTCTGTAATGAATGAGGCTAGAACACGTGTACAAAGTAGATTTGTATTGATTTGAATTTGTAGGTTACAATCTCTGTTTATAACTTTCCTCTGATTTAGTCTTCAAATTTGATGTAGATGCGTAGGTTGGTGATCCAAGGGTCGCGATGAACAGATGTCTCCACTCTTCAGTGTTGAATGGAAGTACTGAGTTAACGTTTGTATCATCCAGTAACATTTCAGTGACAAGCAGAATCACCCATCTTTGGCAAACTGGCACGTTTGCAACTTCGTCTTCTCCTAGCGCCATACTTAAGGCTAAGTTAGCGAAAGCGTCTGCCATTTGATTTTCTTTTCCTAACACATGTTCTAGTGTCATGGCCTCGAACTTTTGTAGCAGTTGAGTTGCTAGCCAGAACTATGGGACGAGATCATCTTTCCTCACTTCATACTCAATCAAGAATTGATTGATTATGAGCTTGGAGTCGCCATACACTTCTAGCGTTGTGATTTCCATGTCGATTGCCATTTGGAGTCCAATAATCAGTGCTTGGTACTCAACGAGCACAACTCGCTTAATCGGAATGAATAGGGTACTACTTGTGTTTGTCATGACATGAATGCTATTCCTGCTTCCGCTCCGTTTGCTCGTGCAGATCCGTCGAAGAACACTGTCCATGTTAGGAAAATGTCAACGTAGAACACTGCTTCGTCGGCAAGTCGTCTGAGATTTTCCAATTAGTTGGGATTGGATGATCGGCAATAAAGTCCTCTAGCACTTGTCCCTTGACGGCTTTAGTTGAGACGTAGATGATCTTATATTGATTAAGAAGCAAAGCCCATTTAGCTAGTCACCCTGTCAAAACTGGTTTGGACATGACGTATTTGACCAGTTCAGCTTTAGCAACCAAGTGGATAGTGTAAGCATGCATCTAGTGTCTTAGCTATTGAACAGCAAAGACTAGGGCAAAGCATATCTTCTTGATCGATGAGTAGTTGAGCTCGGCACCAGTAAGAGTTCTACTTAGGTAATAGAGTGCCATTTCCTTTTGGTCTTCATTTTCTTGTGCCAAGAGTGCTCCAATAGAACCCTCTTATGCAGCAACGTATAGGATAAATAGCCTTCCAAGCACGGGTGCTCCTAAGGCAGGTAGGCTTGCCAGGTACCGTTTTATGTTCTCGAAGGCATTACGGCAGGCATCATCCCATATGAATGGAACGTCTTTCTTCATGAGTCGACTAAAGGGTTGACAGGGTCTAGCAAGGTTAGCGATGAAGCATCTGATGAAGACAAACTGTCCTTGTAGACTTTTCAACTTGTGTAGGTTCCTTGGCTCAAGCATGCTTTGAATAGATTTGATCTTTGATTGGTCCACTTCAATGCCATGTTGCTTGACAATGAAGCTGAGGAACTTCCCAGAGGTGACGCCAAATGCACACTTCAACGGGTTCATATTGAGGTTGTAGTGCTGTAGTTTGTTGAACACCATTCGTAAATCCTTCAAGTGATCAGATCTCTTCTTGGTCTTGACAACAACATCATCTACGTAACATTCTACATTTTTGTGTAGCATATTGTTGAAGATCTTCTACATTCCATGTTGATATGTAGCTCTAGCATTCTTTAAGACAAAGGGCATTACCTTATAGCAGTAGATACGTTTTGGAGTGCGGAAGGCTGTTAGTTCTTCATCTTCGGAAGCTATGCGGATTTGATTGTACCCATAGGAGCCGTCCATGAATGATAACACCACGTGGCCAATGGTTGCGTCCACCATGATTTCGATGATTAGCAAGGGAAAGTCATCATTCGAGCAAGCATCATTGAGGTCTCGGAAGTTTACGCAAACACGTATTTGTCTAGACTTCTTAAGGACAACGACGTCCTCCTCAGGGATATCATCTTCTTTATCTTCTTGGATCGTGATATGGAAGACATCTTGGACCTCCTCTTCAATGTTATCCCCTTGGACTTGTTGACGTGAAGATTGGCAAGTGTGGATGATGGTGCGCTTTCTTACTTTCAGTTATCCTTTTATGTCAACTTCCAAGGTTGCTTGGCGCTTCATCCATGAAGGAATCGAGCTTCGAACGTCATCTTTTTCTGCTAGACCGTCGAGCTTTTCTTCATTAAGCATTGTCTTCCTCTTTCTAGAAGGCTTCTTAGTTTCTTCAAGTCTTTCCAAGGTCGACCATTGTGGAGGAAAGCTAGCCGTGTCACTTTGTTTCTTAGGTTTTGACAACCTTTCAAACACAGCACTTTGGGGTGTTGGCGTGTTAAGCCATTTGAAGACGGAAGTTTGATCTTGACTACCAATGCGATCAAGTGTTGAAATTCGGGGCCTTGAACGATTCAGCCTATTGAAGAATGATGTTCGAGGGGCAAGTTTAGGCTCTTATTAATCTTGTTCAATGCTAACGATAATGTGTTAAGCGCTAGCATTTTTCATTTTTCTTGAAATCTTCACAAGTGTATTTAATGCGAAGCCAAGTCCAGCTTTGTTATTGTCAACTCTGTAACCATGCTACTTCAATTTCTTTTGAGTCTCAGTTGCATTCTTTTTTCCAAGATTTGAAAAGGAGGCTAAATTATATCTAGCCTTTGACATGGGTTTGTAGACGTTTGGGTCGAAACCTTTTTTAGTCCTCTTAGTTGGAAGAGAGCTTGGTACCGCCCCCTTTAGCAGGGGTCTTATGAAGCCTTGTGGTGGTTTTGAAACCTTAGCATTGCCTAGCTGTGTCAGAGGTAAAAATGCATTTGTCTTAAGGGATTTTGCATCATCCTTGTGCAGCTGTGTGTCGGCTTTACTTGCTCCAGTCTCAAATGGAAATTGCCCATTCTTTCTTCTTGACATTGGGATGTATCGGAAGATAAGTGTACTTGGTCCTTTTGAGGGTGTCATACTCTCTTTGGTTGTTGCAGGCTTGGCAAGCTCATCATCATCTTTGCTTGAAGATGGCACGGCTTGCCATTCCTTTTTGGGTGTAGCTTTGCCAGTGACTTTGATCTCTTTTGGAAGAGCTTCGGGTACCATGTCTTCATCCATGCAGAACTTGGCATTCGTGAAGTCTGATTCGACTTTGGTGAATGGCTTGGTGTCGCCTTGTATCACCTTCACTCATTCTCAGTAGAACTTCAAGCATTGATGAATGGTGAATGACATTACTCCATTTTCATGGATCCAAGGCCTTTCTAAAAGCAAGTTGTAGGAAGTTATTGCATCAACCGCTTATAATAACGTGTTTGACTTAAGTTCACCAATGGTCATCTCCACTCGGATCATGTCCATCGCTCTTTGTCCTCCTTGGTTAAAACCTTGGATTAGGAGGCGGCTTCGAGATAGTTCATCTACCTTGATGCTGATTATGGTCATTGTTTACTTTAGCATGATGTTTATAGCCGATCCACCATCCACAAACATGCGGTTGATTTTGTGATCCCTACGTACCCAAAGACGAAGAGATAACAGTTATGAGGCTTTGACCTTAGCAGCAAGTCTTCATCAGTGAAGTTGATTACGTCATAGGTGGCACAACATGTGGCATATCAATGTGGCCGAAGCTTCAAGCCTTCGTCCTTGCTTTCTTGCACCTCATAGTTGTCAAGACTCACCAAGACCGCTACTAGTGCTCTTCCCATCTCCTTGGGCAATCGCAGCGCCTCCTTGATGCTAAAGTATGTCAGCAGGCTTTCTTCGAGCATGGAAGTTTTCTTTTCCTCGATGGCAATAACTTTGCCTTTTGAGGGCTCTTCTATCTCTATTTCAACCATGTGATAGGCAACCGTAGTGCACTGTTGGAAGAAATCTTTTGGGAAGTACTCATGCAAAGAGACAGGAATGCGTGGCTCTTGCTCCATAGGTTCCCCTACGTATGTTGGCTTAGCAGCTCTTACGTTTCTTTTGGGCTTCCTATTGTTGCGGCAACGGTGCTTTCTCCCTTGCTCCACATTTGGCCGTGTGGCTTGTGGTCTTAGCTTCCTTGTCCTTTTGTAGGTCACAAATGACCATCCTTTTTCATCGTCGGTAGGTGCATTTTAGTCGTTTGCCCCTAGCGATGGTTTTGCAAAAGGTGCCGTGTAGCTTGAATATGGACGACAATGGTCAAGTGTTACTTGGAAAGGCATGGGATTGAATGATCCAAACACAATCGTAGTAGTATGTGTTGCGGCCATGTCTTCAAGGTCAAGCTCGATCTGCCCTTGTTATGCCAGCTTCATGATGAGCTCTTTGAGGATGAAGCACTTACCGACAGGATGACTCACGATACAATGGTACTTGCAATACCTAGGATCATTAATGTGATTCATCTCTTCGGGGCGCTTGCATTCAGGTAACTCAATTACCTTTTTTCCAGCAAGTCGTCTAACATTGCAGCCACGTCAGAGTCAGGAAAAAGGTACGTCTTTTGCTCCAGTTCCCTTAAGGTGTTTTTGTACCTATCTTGGGTGTGAGAAAGCTCACTTTTCATCTCCTTTGTTTTTCTTTTAGAGGAAATCTTGACGGGTGCGGAGGTCTTAATAGGGATAGTATAGACGGCAAAAGCTTCTTTGGCGGACTTTCTCCTAGTCTTGTCTACCTTTGGAGCGAATACCTTATCCTTTTTTTAAGTCGGTGATCGGTTATTTCTTCCCATGATTGGCAATACTTAACTCTATGTCATGGGATCGAGTTGCCTATTCTTCAAAAATTCTTGGTTTGATGCCTTAGAGGATGTAATGTAGCCCCTAATGTATGCCTTGAACACACATCTCAATGGCGGAGGTTTCAAAAAGCCGATATTTGCAATCCAGGCTCAATAAGTGCCATCTATTGATGCCGACGACAAGTTCGTCCTTCCACTGCTTTACACTTAAGCTTCAGCATACTTACAATGCCGCGAGTGTTGTAGAAGTAGTTGAGGAATTTCCTTTCAAGCTGATGCTAGCTATTGATGGACTCGAGCTTGAGGTCGATGTACCAGTCAAAGGCATTACCTTTTAGTGAGCGCACAAATTGCTTGACGAGACAATCCCCTTTCGTCTTAGCATTATTGCATGTTTCGATGAAATGGGCAATATGTTGTTTAGGATTGCCCTTTTCATCGAATTGCATGACTTTTGGCGGCTGATAACCCCTGGCATCCTCAAGGCGTCAATCTTCTTGGAGTATGGCTTTGAGTACAGCACGGAGTCGTATGAGCTTCCTTCATACTACGCCTTAATCGTGTTAATGATCATCTCCTGCAGCTACTGGATAGAGAGAGATCACATAAACACCGTTGTCTGGTCTGGCTTCTCCTCGATTTTTTCCATCGGAGGCTCCTCATCCTAGTCGGTTTCCTTCTTTTGTAGATCAACCTTTGAGTCGCGATCAACTTTTTCGTCATGCTGCTCCTCCAGTCGGTTGACGAGTGCGATAATTTGCAAGTCTTTTTCCTCTATGGTCCTTGTTAGCCTTGTAATTGCTTCATTCATTTGAGCTAGTTGTTCCTCAATTGAAGTTGCACCAGTAGTCATGACTTACATGGCTACAGGATACGAGCTATTGCTTGAGTCGGCATCGGAAGTCAACGACTCAAAGTACTTCCTCGGGCTTTCTTCCCTTGGCGCCTTTAGCAAGGCCAAGATGGTCGCGGGCTCATGCCTCAGTTGCTCTTGCTCATTCGGCAAAGTTGATGCAGAGGTGGAAAGCACGGTAGAGAGAGCTATTGCCTTGCTTCGAGTTGTGGCACCCAAAATGCCACCATTTGCAGCAAGGATGTTCTTGTTCTTTGCGTTCGTTGCGGGAACAACTTTATCCTTTCTTGATGCCATGTGTGTTTCATGTGGATTTGAAGACAGAAATGAGAGGCAAAGAAGTCCCATAGGGCATGCCAAATTTGTAAACATGAAATTCTATAACGAATGAAATAAGAACACATGTACAAAGTAGATTTGTATTGATTTGAATTTGTAGGTTACAATCTTTGTTCACAACTTTCCTCTGATTTAGTCTTCAAATTTGATGTAGATTCGTAGGTTGTTGATCCAAGGGTCGCGATGACTTGATCTCGAACGAACGATTGAACGATTGCTTCAAGTTTTGAGCTTGAAATAATGTGCGGCAAATGTAGTGTTGATGTAGGATTTTGTTGATTAAGGGTCTTGGCGACTTGATCTTGAAAACGTTGTTACAAATTTTGAGCTTGCAACAAAGTCTTGAAGGAATCAGCACAAGTGCTTGTTGATTCTTCAAGGTAATGCTTCGGCTTTGGTTGTGTATTCTTCAAAGACAGCTTTGACAACGTATTAGTCTTTAAAGATTTGGCAAATGCTCTCCTTTTGTGAGAATTTCGGCCCTTCAATGTAGAAATTGTCGACCTTATGCATGTCTTAGGACCTTGTATTTATAGACTTCCAAATCCATGCCTTTAGGTGGATTTGGCTTTGATTTGTGTTTTAATTTGTCCATGGGAGAATTTAGGCATGTTTTGTGTCTTAATTTCAGCCACTTTTCCTTGCTTGGCCGAATTATAGGGCTTTCTTGCCTATTTTGTGAGCACTCTTCAATTTTTGCTTGTTTTGTGAAGATGATTTAGCTTTCTTTCTGGTTTTGAGAGCAATTTGGGCCCCTTGCCGATTTTAAGGGATATTTTCCCCCTTTTGCCGAATTTTGGGAAGGCTTTGTATTTCCTTTGCTTGACTTGTACCACATGTCATTGATGACTTGTCCATTTGTGATGAGTCATGTGCCACGTGGAGCTTTATGATACATCATTTGTATGCAATGAAATTTCCATGTCTATAGTAAGAACTTAAAGTTTTAGGAGGGTACTAATTTAATCTAGAGGGGGTGAATAGGTTCTAACTTATAAATCTAATGTCAATTTCGATTCTCAAATTAATTTCATATCTACATCACACACGATAATATCCTATAGATATGCTTAAATACACAAATAAAATATGCACACCGGATGTAGGATTTAGAGAGGCAAAACCCACCACTGGAAAATCCTCGTGCTCCCAAACTAGGACAAACACTAAGAGAAATGAGTGCAGAAAGATTTACAAAACTCATCAACTAGATACACATATTAGTAGGCGTTTTTGTTTCGGCGCTTTGTTACTCGATCTCTCTTGAGGCATCAAGTAGAAGTGATACCATACTAACGAAGCCGTTCACTACCTTCTTCTCAAACTTTGCAAGATACTAATGCAATCACGTAAAATGCATGAAATGATTTTTTATTTTTTTTTAAATAAATTAATTACGAAAATCACATGCCACAGTTTCATAATTAATCTATAATTAAAGCCCAAACAAAACCAGCACGAGGAGTACAACTTTTTCTCTTAAAATAACGCTTGATCAGTAGTGATGCACACTATTTGCTCTCAAAATCAAATTTCCTCTCTATGCAAAAATGCTACGTCCAGATCAATGACAACAATTAAAGACAACAAAAAAAAATTATGAATTTAAACCATCGGAAAGGATCATCTCTGGATCCCTTCCTCCTAATCCACCAAATCAGTGGATCCGTTCCATTGAAATTTGATTTAACAACTGAAATTATTATAACTTTTAAAGTGGACCCCTATTTGTAGTCGTTGGATCAAATTTCAATGACACGAATTCATTGATTTGGTGGATTAGGAAGAAGAAATTTGGAGAGGATCCCGAACCTAAACCATCAACCTAAATCAACACCTATTAAACCATGTTATATAAAGTTTAAGCCCAAACCAGTGTTACACATATAGCCACACAAATAAATATATTTCGAAAGAATATTAAACCCAATCACTAAATAAGGCTTAAGAGTATCTCTAATGGAAGTTCCTATTTAGGGACTCCTACCATCACTTTTGAGTACTCATTTAAGAATTTAAAGGGAATCTTTGTATCCCTAAAAGAATATTGCCTTCAATGGAAGAGTCCTTATAGTAGAATCCCTATATTTGAAATTTTAATGATTCTATGTAATAGTTTGATTAGGTGCACATTTTTTGTTTATGATAACATTTTTTTAATTAATTAAAAACATTCAAAACATTAAAAGCTTCAATCAAGACTGTGGACCCGTTTTCCACTCAATGTGCACCTTTTTCGTTTATATTAACATTTTTTTTTATTAATTAAAAGCATAAAAGTTTCAATCAAGATTGTAAGCCTTGTTTTTCATTCAAGGTTGTTCCTATATAGTCCTTGTATGTGAGTACATACATTATGTATCTGGTGAGTTCCTATACTTGAAGAACTCACTTTCCGATTCATTAGATATTCATTTGTCCCTATATTTATTTTATACTCATTTTATAAAGTGGTTATTCCTATTTAGATACTACTAAAAATGCTCTAACTACATGAATGCATATGTATGACACACTTAGTTGAGTGGATGTCTCTTAAATATTTAATATTCTTTATAATTGAAATCACGAAAAACAAAACTATTTTATATGATTAAACTAGAGGAATAAAAAAATATATATTTATTTGAAAAATTGAGATGGTTCCAGAGACATGGTGAGCAGAGAATAGAATCATTTGTTCCTGCTCTTCAAGCTGTTCAGCTCCAGTCATTCTTCATTGTCGATTTCTTGTATGAATTCACAAGAAGAAGAAGCAGGGTTTGCTTGAATGCTATGTGGAGGCGAATGGCGATGATGATCTTTCAAGGACGGATGAGGACCTCGATGAGCTTAAAGGGCGTTTGAATATTATTTACATACAGTGTGCATGGGCTCCATCAAGTCTATTTTATTAGAAACATACTAGGGAGAACACATTTTTTTTATTACATTTGTATATCAGCAAGTAACATCTACATGTCACGTCAATTAATGAATATATCATATTAGAGGTTGATTGCATGACTCACTTTATTGAAACAATAATTTTCATTTTAGTCCAAGCATGCAAGCATCCCTTCTCATAATTTCAAAAAGGGAGATTCTAGAGAGATCATATTTTGAAGATTATATGTTGTGACAGTTGATGGTTAGATTCATTATTTTAATCATAAAAAAAATGAACTCAACTATAAACCGCAATATCATGTGATTTATAAAATGTGATCTAATAAGATGGTCTCCCCAGAAAAAAAAAAAAAAAAAAAAAAAAAAAACTCAACTATCAACTGTAAACTACCTATAAATTACGTAATTCAGAAAAATACGCACTTATCATCCCACCATAACACAAAAATGAGAACTCCCGCTTTCCTTTTCACTTCTCTCCCTGTCTCCCTCCTCTTCTTCCTCTTCACCTTCAATGCCATAACTGCCAAAAACCTCATCCCTGAAACTTGCAAAAAATTTGCTCAATACGATCCAAACCTAAGCTACAATTTCTGTGTAAACTCTCTGCAAGCAGCGCCAAAAAGCCAGCGCGCCGGTCTTCACAAACTCGGCATAATCTCAATCAAGTTAGTCCGCAACAACGCAACGGACACGAGGCATTACATCAAGCACCTTCTGAAAAACAAGAACCTCGACCCCTACGTAAGGGCGTGTTTGGGCGACTGCTTGGAGCTTTACTCGGATGCCATACCAACCATTAAGCACGCCCTCATGAATTACAAGTCCAAGAAATACGAAGATGCCAACACTGAAGTGAGTTCAGTCGTTGATGCCTCCACAACTTGTGACGATGGATTCAACGGAGGAAATCGGTTGGTTTCGCCATTAACCAAGCGAAACGGCGACACGTTTCAGTTGTCGATTATAGCACTGTCTTTTATCAATATGCATAATTCACCAAACTAAATCAAGTGTGTGTGCGCGCGCGCGCATAAGTATATAACTGTCTTTGTTCATGAATTATATTTGTGCGTTTTATATTTTTAGTAATTATTTGTATTTATTTGGTTTGTTTTCTACAATATCTATATTTGATGTTCGTCCATTGTTTTGTTTGATTTCCTGGTTGTTGTTGTTTGCAAGGTAGTGTGTGAAACAATCTGATTAATCAGAAGATATGATTAGGAAATTGCTAATGGTGGGCTTTGGAAGATATATAATATCAAGAAGGAGTAGCTTCTAATTAATCCTATTGTATTAAATTATTTTATGATAGAGAGGTACTGATGAATTAAAAGTTCACAATGGGAATGGGAAAGATAACTACTAAGGTTCGACAAAATGTGTACGTATGGTAATTACTCGTGTTTGTACGTTATTTGTTAAAAATAAATGAGGTTCAATATTAGCCCAGTTTTGAATAAATGAAACGTCACTCCAAATTTGAAACGATCTTCTATCTGCAATGAACCAAGGCTTCAAGTTTCACGGCTAATTAACACCTCATATTGCTAGACGTTGATCAATCTCGACCTTATTATACGAGATTGTTGAAAACAAATCTCATAACTGAATAACTATTAGTCCGGTTGTATAGAGAGAGATCCCAAGTTTAAATTCCGTCACGAAATTTGAAAACTATAACATAACAAGCAAAAAGAAATCTCAAAAAGTATGTGGTGGGAGCCTTGTGCCTTGTACGCAACAACAAGAAGTACTCTTTTGTTCACTAATTAAGTAGATTGCTTAATGGATGAAACTATGAGTATTGTGTTGATGCAAGAATTGATTGTTAGATGAGAAAACAATATGATGGGTGAATATTGTGAAGCTCAAATGGTTGCCATTTTATTTGAAAAATGGATAAAGATTAGAATGCCAAAAACTTAATATGAAAAGATAAATATTTGGCTTCCTATACGTAAAGAGCATTTTCTCTTCACAATTTGTGACGCAGCATGGTATATGATAAAGAAATCGAATGAAACTCCGACGCTAGAATCCATTGGCAAGCCCTAATAGTTAAAATATAACATTCATTACACCCAAGAGGTGTACTTATACGTCGAATACATGAAGCCAAACCCCCACATCAAAACTTTGAATAGAAAACAAAATAAAAAATTAACGAAATATCAAAAGCATCCTTAAAACTTGGAACGCTGTTTTGTATTAACATAATGTAATATTTCCGTTAGTTTGTTAGATTGTACACGTCAGCTTAGTTAGCTTAGTTACTAAGTTTGACAACTGGTGTACAGTTGTGAGTATTGATCTACGCGCCGTTTTCTTCTGAACGACATATTATACTGCAATTTGCTTTGTCATCTGTTCTACATCAATTTGATACGTTTGTAGATATATTTTCAATATTCGTTATGTTAACAGAAGATAATTGTGAACAAGGCAGAATCGTGCATACAGCCAAGGACAGGATATGTCCCTCTCTTCGTGTAAGCCACCTGGAAAGTGCTATTGGAAGAGGGGATATGGCCACTGGAACAGGGGACGACAATGACTTCAACTCTCTCAAAGTTACCTCTTTTGGTCCCTATGGGTAGGGCTGTAAACGAGTCGGGTCATCCGAACCCAACCCGTTAAGCTAACAGGTCATCCGAATCCGACCCGTTAAGCGAACAGGTCATCCATTTCACCCATTAACACCCGTTAACAATTATTATTATTATTTTTTTTTTTTGCATAGAGTTTATTATTTGTTGTTAAGACTTGATTGAAATTACTAAAACATCCTCAACTAATGGGTGCTAACAAGTTGACCCAAAGTGATCCGTTATGTAACGGGTTGTTAACGGGTTCACCCGTTAGCAACCCGACCCATTAAGCATCCACCCAAATACTAATATTAACGGGTCGGGTCAAGTCCAAAATGCCAGGTCTACCTATGGGTATGATTGACTAAACTGTCAATTTCTCCACTAAATTTTAACCTAGCTTTTGATTTCCCCCTTAAACTTTTTAATTGAAAATTTTGAGTGTTCAAACTAATTTTTTTGGCCGATTCCTCCTGCCATTAATTTTTTATTCATTACATCCAAATTTATGTTAAATAAAAACATGTGCACAACATGTGAGAATAGTTCGATCACTACATTCTTTAAAATAATTGAAAATCCTAAATTTCCTAAAATGTCGACCTCTGCAAATCTGTGTGGTTCTATATCTTTTGTGTCTGAAAATCTAGCGAAGTAACGCTTTTGTCCTTAAAGGAGAGTCACGTAATGTGCATGTGATAAGAGTTAACATTTATTTTGATGGAATCTAAGGAAAACTAACAGTAGGGGAGAATCAGCCAAAAAAATTAGCTTAAGCCTTAATTTTCCAATGAAAAAGTTTAGGGGAGAACCGAAAGCTGAATGAAAGTTCAGGGGAAGATTGACAGTTTATCCGGGTATTACATCCCCTTAAAGTTTTCTCATTGGAGAGTTTTCCGGCCAACGCGTGTTATAGACGCCGCAATGAGATAACTTCGAGAGAGTTATTTCGGTCACTGTTGTATGGCAAAACTTTTTAAGCATTGTAATCGGATCCAGCTTCTACAGCAGCAGTTGCCCATAAGAATGAAATTCAGAGCAAACTTATTACAAAAGCAACATATCATCGAGAAAATACTACCCATGCCAACGCACACAATCACAATCCCGAAAGTCTTTCGTAGAATTCATGTTTGAGAGTGCTTTCTATGGTGTCATGTGTGTTCCCAGATTCTTCATAACGCTTTTCAAATATTCAAATGAAATCGAGAAAAATAATTTTGGGGCTGGAAAAGGTTTCTCAGAGACAGACCAAAAGAGAAAATGTTCCCAACGAATCAAGTCGAAGCGTGCTCTTCATTGTTACAATGTATTTCCAACGAGAATCATGATCCTTGAAACAATGAATCACGAATCCAAAAGAATCAGAAACCATGTAAGCATGTAATGAATGATACGCTCAACTGAGTCCACAAGTAATACACTTTCAACTCACGGATATGTTAACCATACAAACCAGAACGTGAAACCGTGTATGGAAAATAGCATTTAAGAT
This sequence comes from Pyrus communis, assembly GCF_041283825.1. NCBI lineage: Eukaryota > Viridiplantae > Streptophyta > Magnoliopsida > Rosales > Rosaceae > Pyrus > Pyrus communis. Next base: position 7,357,841 of record NC_142566.1, on the reverse strand, counting down.
ATCGGAAGGAACACAACCAATCAGCAGACTGATTGGATCGAAGATGTCATTGTTTACAACTGAAGCATTGCAAACACATTGGTAAGTTTTAGTTCCAGGAAGACAACTCTTTTCAGAAAGATGCAAATTATTTTTCAACCACCGTGGTGATCAAATTTCTACACATCACGTGAGCAGAAACAAAATTACGTTCAAACAGTTCATGCAAAGAGAAAAAGCTGCTGCAAAAGAGACTTACGAAGCCATTGGATGGTTATAGATGTACTCAATGGCCAGATTAGTGGAGTCAATCCTAACAGCTTCCAAATCTGGGATCTCTAGCTTGAACTCTTCTTCTAGAGCAATAACAATCTCCACATTATCCAAGCTATCCAAGCCCAAATCCTTCTGAAAATTTACATCAGGAGTCACCTGCCAAAAATTGACGGCAAAATAGGTTCTCCCAGTAAATTTCAGCCAAAAAAATAATTATTTGATACTTGATAACGAAAGAAAAAGACATTCTGAAAGGGAGAAACAAAGTTATACTTATTGAATGAGGCAGACGAAAACGTAAAACAGAAGGAAGATGAGCAATCGTGCCATTGCCCTTATGAGGTTTCTAACATAATACATAAGCACTAAAACAGATCCCACAAGTACAGTTTTAGATTCTTAACCACTGCATCCTACATTTTGTTAATGATTGTTACATAAAAATACCAAAGCAGCCACCATGCACATGCTCAATCTAGATTCCATAAAGCGTCTCATTCATAACCCACTTTTCCCTGTAAACCCAAAACCCTTCAGATCTTGGCTAATAGTTACAAAGGACCAAAGTGTATCATTATCTTAAGTTTTATCATGGCCGGTCTCTCACCAACCGTCCTATGCGGTTCTTATAGCCCAATCAGCCTCAGACCTGTGAGCTCAAAATATGTCAAAAGGTCATAGTTACAACCATGTGACCTTTACTCGGAAGATTTGCAAAAGAAATCTCACCAACCCGTGCAAGATCAACGAAAAGATAGTACAACATCAGCATTCGATGCCAAGAAAATGTGCATTATATCCTCCAAAAATCAGTATAAAAATTTGTTTTCTTCCTCTTGCTTTCTCACATCAGCTAAATATAAGAGTACAGGTTCAAGTTCTACCCACGAGTCCACGACTTCTTATCGAAGTCCCAAATTACCATCAAACACAAAAACAGAAGAATAGAGCGTGATTAAGCAAACAAACTACGAATTCAGGCCAAAATTACTCCAACATTTCTATCTACATTGTACAGATGCATGAGCACTAAGATCCACAAAAATCTAGATAATTCACATGCCCGTAAAAGGCCTAAGATTAAACAAACAAACAGAAAATAGATCCAAAATCTCATTTAATTATCTTCTCTTCTGGCATTATTTCATAAATTGGAACCCAAAATCGGACCTAAATTATTTCAAAAATTCATGGGGGAAATTGAGCTGAAATAGGAAATTGACTGAAACAACACTAACTACAATTCACCAAAGATAAATTGAAATCGAAGTAATCTAGCAATCAATAGCTCTAATTACCCTTTTGGTTTCCGAGAAAACCGAAGAAAAATAAAAACAAAAATTGGGATTCGGATTCGGATTTGTGATATAATGTTTACATTTTCCCTGGAAACAAACAGAAAGTAGAGATGGAAAGAAGGCTGACCGTGGAAGGATCGACTTTGGGGAAGCTCTTGACAACGGAGAGGACTCTGTCGGTGACCTCGCTTTTGGTCAGATGATCGTCGCCGTGCGATGACATCCACCGGAGAGAAGGTGAGGTCCATTTGCCTCTGGTTAGGGTTAGGGCTGGGTTTAGGGTTTGTACCGGAACTCGCACGTGCTGCAGTACGGCTGCTCTCAGCGCCATCTCTCTACCTTCTCTGCTCTTGTGGTAAACTCTCCCCGAGTCTTTTGGTTGCTGTTGGCAATGGCATAGTAAACAACAGCTTAGTAGTCACGTGTTTGGGGCGTGATATCATTTTCTTGGGAGTAAGATTCTCTCTTTTTGTTCTCTCCCATTTCTTTCCTTCTTATTTGAACAGTCACAATTAAACCACGTCAACACATTATATTAATTTTATATAGAAAAGAAAAAGACAAAATAGAGAATGTAAAAAGAGGGAATAGAAGGAGATGAAAAGAGGATGGGAGAAAATCCTAGTCCTTTTCTTGAACTTATTTTCCCTTTTTGTTTTTTTCTCCATATGTTGATGTGATGACACACTAATCTTCATTGTTGAAACCAAATTTGCACATATCTGCAGGCGGAGGCGAAATCCAGTCAGACTAGCCCATATTCTTCGGCGAGGGAAGAATGAGGTTGATTGAGGGTGTGGTTGAATTCGGAAAGGACTACCTACATATCTCCGGGGAGGGAAATCAAACCACGGGTGTAGTTCTATGAAAGAATGGTGAGAACCATCCTTGATGAATAGCTTATGGCAAGGCGTTGGGAAATGAGTTCTCCATGGACATATCTACGTGTAGACAGCGACGTAAGGACCTTTGTTGAGCACACTACTACGTTGAACAATTACCACAACGGCCTTAGCAAAAAAGATTTTCGTCGCCCAACAATTGCACGATGAAAGCTTCGTCGCCATCTTATCGTCACGCAAAGCTCATGAAGTTAGGGTTTGCATGACGAATGTTTTCATCGCACTAAGTTTTAAGTGACGAAGCACCTTTGTAGCGCAATCTTTCTCACCAAGAAGGATAATTTGTAGCACTAAGTTTTAAGGGACGAATGACTTCATGGCGCAATATTTAACACCGTGAAGGGTTGTTCGTCACACTAAGTTTTGTGAGACAAATACTTCGTGGCACAATGTTTAACACCAAGAAGTTTATTCACCACGCAAGATTTAACACCACAAAATTTGTTGTTGCCTTGAAGTAATGCCTACGAAAGCATTTCCTTGGGTGGTACTGCGCGACGAATGCTTTCGTAATGTTTGAACACATTAGGGCAAGGACATTTTATCATTTTTGAGTAATTTAAAAATTATTAAATTGTAAGTAATTTGTCATTGTGAGGTTTTGTGTGACGAACTGTTTCATTTCTCTTACTTTAGTACGACGAAGTAATTTCGTCACGCAAAAGTGTTTTTTTTTTTCAATTGCTTAGAATTTAATTTAAATTTTTTTTAAATAGTTGATATTTAAATTAAATTAGTATAATTAGAATAAAAACAGTAATTGAAAGAAAAAATAATTTTATATCAAATAAATAAGAAATTGTACGGACAACGAAGGAAAAATTTTAAAATCAGAACACAGAAAAAAATAAATAAAATAAAATAAATTACACTACAATTCAAAATGGTCCAGGCCAACTCCAGCCGCAGTGGGCTCTGTATGTGTTGGGTTGAGGGGCTGCTGGGAGGTCTAAGGTGCATGAGGATGAGGACCAACTGACGATGGAAACAGGAAACTGGATCATCCAGCCGTCAGCATTGCGAACCGTCCCGTGGTTATGTTAGAAGAGCAGGCAGCCGTCTAACGATGACCCATTCCCCGGTACACCTCCCCAGGCCTACGACCAAGACTCTAATCGAGTATATAATAGTTAATTTTCCGGATTTATAAGTAATTTACATGAGATAAAAGAATTTTTTTTGTTTTCACCTTTGACATAAATAATTAGGGGTGGAATTTTTTCCCGAAAATCCCGAACCGTCTGGAAATTTGACCGAAAAATGCCCGAACCGAATTTCCCGAAAAATTCGGTATCTGAAACCAAACCTGTCCTGAAAGTTTTGGTTTGGGATTTGGCCACAACTTTGAATGCATTCGGTAATCCCGAACCGAACCGAATATTATATATATATTTATTTATTTATTTTTAATTTATAATTAGAAATTACTTGGACCGTTGGATTGGTTAAGATCTAATCCAACCGTCCATGGAGTTAGGTCATTTGTGGTCTCCCAGTTGCTCACTCTCACAGTCTCACACTTAATCTTCTGAAGTTGCTCATGCTTCCGCTGCTCCTCCATCGACTCACGCCGCTCATTCCGTCCTCCGTCCACTTCAACGGCGCTCATTCAGCCAGCCACACACATAGAGACGTAGATGCAGGAAGATGCGAATCCGACACCAATCGAGTCCCAAAATCTAGGTAAGGGTTTCTGATTTTCACTAGGGTTTTGTTCTTTAGTGTTTAGGGTCAAATTTCATGTTGATTAACTTGATTTTCACTAGGGTTTTGTCAAATGTGTAGGTTTGAGGACTGTGGGTTTCGAAATAGGGTGGGTAAGTGCAGAACCTGCATGTAATATATCTAAGGGACTATGGGTTTCGAATTAGGGTGAGTATGTGCAGACCTTTGCCGTAAAAGCTGCATCATATATTGTTTTGTTTCATGTACTCGCTGTTTTTAAGTACCCTTAAACCCAAATTTATCTCAACATATGGAAAATCAATTTCGCCTAAACAATTGTGAAACTATCGGAGATCTTTTTCATAAATTTGACTATGCTCTGCATGCTTATTGAGTTATTTCATTCCAAACTATAACTAAAATAGTTTTATTCTTATGACAAACAAGTTATTTCTCAATCCGTGTGAAGTTTGAACACTAGAAAACCACTTTGAAATCTTTTTTTTTAAGAAAAGAAAAAAAACCAAAAAACCACTTTAAAATCTTTTTCAAAAGAAAAAACCAACATACATCTTCAATGTCATACATGAACTTTTGTTTTTCATGCGTAATAATAGGCAATCATATAATGAAACTAATATCTAAGAGAAAGTGTGAGTTCCCTACTGCATTTGTTACTATTTTATCAAAGCATTTTCATCAAAGCACGTCGTAGCTATTCAGCTTATTCTCCTATTGCCAACTGTGTAGCATGTTAGTTTCCTACTGCATTTGTTTGATATACATGTGTTTATGAATCAGTTTATGGAATGTGCACTCTCTCAGTTTATGGATCAGAGATAAATATGTGTGTTGATATATATATATATATATATATATATATGTTTATGGATCAGTTTATGGAATGTGCACTCTGTCAGTTTATGGATCAATTTTATGGTTGTGATATATATGTGTTTGATCAGTATATGAGATATATGAATATTATATATATGCTGAACTATGGTTGTGATATATTATTGTGAAATGCCACCTCCTCCACCACCTCAAGTTCAACGCCGCGCATCACTACCTCCGTGACCACCCATTTCAAGAGCATCTACACCAACACAAATGAGGGTTCAATTATCAACAAGAGGACGGCGTCCACCATCAACGGCAACGGGTCATTCATCAACAAGGGGAAGGGGCCAAAGGGGCGAAAGGGAATGAACTTACTTAAGCTTCATTTTGGTTGCATGTACTTTTTTGCTTACAAACTATGTTTTGCTTTTGGTTTGTAACATAATCTAAATTCATTCAGCAGTTTGGTTTGTAAAGCTTAACTTATTTCAATTTGATTGCATGCACTTTTAATTAACTAGTTTGGTAGACAATTGTTGTGGGCAGTGGGTTGCAAGCCTACAATTGTTGATTTTTTTTTTCCCCTGAAAAATGAGTGGCCTTACTTGTTAAAGAGCGTAAAAGTGTAAAAAGTTTAAAAAGCCCAACATTTTGGGCTTCAAGGCCCAATCCGAAAGTTTCCCAAAAATCTCAAAACACTTTCGGGAATCCCGATTTTCGAAAAATGAATAGTTTCGGTTTTGTTTTGGAATATAAAATCTCATCCCGAAATGTTTTGATTTGAGATTCGGATTAGGGGTTTCTGTTCGAGATCATGACCCAAACCAGCCCTACAAATAATTTCCTTTTCGTGGTAAAACCCCCTCAAACCAATTTCACGCGCAAAATATAGTCTCTTTCCGTCTCTCTCTCTGCCAGCGGGTCATCGCGCTATAAATACGCATCCAACCGAAAATCAAAGGAAAGAAGCGAATTTCGAACGAGGCTCCGAGATCTCGATCTGTCCGATAAATCTCCGGCGAGATCTCGACCTTGAAACCGATCGGATCCTCATAGATCCGAAATCGCCATGGCTCCCGTTTCGGCTCTCGCCAAGTACAAGCTCGTCTTCCTGGGGGATCAGTCCGTCGGGAAAACCAGCATCATCACTCGCTTCATGTACGACAAGTTCGACAATACCTATCAGGTAATCGCATCCTTCCCTCTCCAAATCTTCTGAAATTTCTGTGCCATCTTTCGATTCTTCGAGCTTTTGCTGTTTCATTTCTGTCAACATTTGCTATGAACTGCAACAATGTCTTGGATTGATTGATGGTAGGTTTCTAGATTGCAATTGCTTTCGTTTACAGTGTTAGTGTTCAAACGAACTGCTGTGGGCTGTGATTGCTGTCAAATTTCGAATGCTTTCGAGTGTCGAAAATTGCGGTTTGTAATTGTCAAATTTGTGAATAATGCCGGTTTGGTTTGTGGCGATCATGGGCTGGAACTGCCATTATAATCCAAAAACTGGTTGCTGTGCTGTAGTGGCGGAAATGTGACCTGTAGCTTTTGAAAATCGTTTTGGGACTCTGATGTGGTGCCTTATGTGATTGCGGCGGGACTGTGTGTGCCAACTGCTTTAGTACACTAGGGCAATTTTCTTTTATCCGAAATATGTTAATTTTAATACGAGAGGAGATTTATGTAAAAGTAGGGAGTTACTTGGATTACTGCGTTTGAAAGAGAATAAGTAAAAGAGAATGAGTGGGAGCTGAATTTTTTTAATTAACTCGATTTGTAACAGGTTGTAAAAATTTTTAGAAATAGAAGTATGTTATGATAATCTTCTTTTTCACTTTGGACTGGGGAAGAAGATTTAAGAAATTTCTTAGGACTTTCTTCAAATTATGCAACAGTAAACACTAACCTTTCATTGATCGGTATGGGTTGGGGATGAGATCAAAAATAAAAGTTGAGGCAGGGAACGATTAGGATGTGGGTTGTTTGGGGAAAGGGGATCAATTGTGATCTAGGTGTGGGGAGGGAGGGGGTATCATTCTCCGCAATAGGATCCTCAAATAAGGACCTATTTCTTGTATGTTAATGTATTTAGCTCTTCGTATCTAATCTAACAGCCGAGAAACATATCAATATCAAAAAACTTTGTGTGAGAATATATATGAAAATCTACACTTATGTTACGGAAATGCATGTCAGTTGTTAGATCAAATAGGTTGGTTGAGATGTGTGTCTATGATTTGGGTCCTTATTAGATATCAATCATATGTATAATGCCTGAAATACAGCTCCTTATTTAAAACACTTCTTTGTTATTTGTGTACGTATTATTGTTCATCTCTTTTAGTAACTGCTCAGATAACCTGATTACCATTCATTTCTTCGTTTTTCTCATTTTGGTTGGGTTCTCAGAATCTTTATACATAAAATGTCATTTGTCTTACTTAAATTTCTTCCACTGTACAGATTAAATTTCTTCCACTGTACAGATATCTACCCTCAATATTTAACCTACATGTTCTGAATTATTTGTTTAAGTTTTCTCTTTCTTAGCTCATGTATTTATTTGTTGCAACCAGGCTACCATCGGCATTGATTTTCTGTCAAAGACAATGTATCTTGAAGATCGAACTGTTCGATTGCAGCTCTGGTTAGTCTTTATCCCTTTATTTAGTTTTTGGTCCTGTAGATGTTATAACTCCCTTTTTCACGTATAAGGTTAAATTTCTTATTGACATGATCTTGCTCAGCATTCTCATTCCATGATGTAATGTTAAATGATGGTTATTAGGCTTCTTTTATAAAAGATATTGTCCCTTGGCGCTCACTAGTACTCATATTAAAATGTTCTCAATTTATGCACTCGAGGCACATTTCACACCATTTTTTTTAACCTGCACTCTGAAGCTGTGGGATTGTTTTATATTTTTCTCAGTGATTAGCAGGGTTTCGTATTTAAGTCATCCTAGAACAAGATTGGCATTGTGGGAATATTTTTTATCTCGTGATACATAAAACCTTAGAAATTTTGAACAGGGATACTGCTGGGCAGGAAAGGTTCAGGAGTCTCATTCCTAGCTACATCAGGGATTCCTCTGTGGCTGTCATTGTATATGATGTTGCAAGTATGATCTCTCTCTCTCTCTCTCTCTCTCACGAAAGTAACTTTGTTGAACTTGAAGTTTATATCATTTTAATTAAATGACTGGGACTTTATGTTTTATGTTTGAAGATGAATTTAACTAAATATTTTTGGCTCATTCTTATGGTGTAGGCAGACAATCATTCCTAAACACTTCCAAGTGGATTGAAGAGGTTCGCACTGAGCGGGGAAGTGATGTTATCATTGTACTTGTTGGAAACAAAACAGATCTTGTAGACAAAAGGTAGTTATTTGCTTTCTTCTCTGCAGTAAGTTACAAAGAAAGTTGATTCTTGTGTTTCCTACTGCAATTTCACTTTTTAGTTCGATAGTCATGTGCACGTGGTCTTCATGGCAATGATTACATGTGCATTTATTGCAACATTTCCATCCTACTACTTCATTTGCATGAGAAGATGATTTTTATCAAGCTGTGCGGATGTTCATTTGTAAAACATGTATGGAGAATACGTGTTTTCTACTGTAGATGGGAACAAAGAGGGTGATACTACAAGTTTTCCCCTCAGGTTGTATCTCATTGTCAATTAGGCTAGCCTCTTGCATCTGAATTTTCTTGTCACTTATGGTGCTCATATTTGGGTTGTATTGTGGACGGATGGACAGGCAAGTTTCTATAGAGGAAGGAGAAGCCAAAGCTCGTGACCTCAATGTTATGTTTATCGAGACCAGTGCCAAGGCCGGCTTCAATATCAAGGTAAGCTACATTTCTGCTCAGCGAGTTGTATCATATTCCTGTAATGCCTTAACGCATGTGTTTGCGCTACTGTTGAGTACTTGATCTGTACATTGGATTTATTTTCTCTTAATCCCACTACAGGCGCTGTTTCGGAAGATTGCAGCAGCTTTACCTGGAATGGAAACACTTTCTTCAACGAAGCAGGAGGACATGGTTGACGTGAACCTGAAGTCTTCGAATGCAAATTCATCACAGTCACAGGCACAGTCAGGCGGGTGCGCTTGTTAATTTTACCCCGTTACTTATGTGCTCTGCTTTGATCCCACAATCTGTAAAGATTAGTTACTGTCCCAGTCGTCCCGCCATTTTGTAGCATTTGAAGTTGTGTTTGGTTGATTGTTAAAGGAAGTGTACACTGTTTGCTTGGCTGAGCTTAGAATATCAGACTTTCAGATTTTCAGTTAATAGTAATTAAAAGAAACATTTACATTTTTTTTCTGCAAACTAATTTTAATAAATTCCTATGGTTGTATTCTACGGGTATTTTCGGATATTAAAGGGTGGCATTGGTAGGAAACCTCTCAACTATTGTGTATTGTACAATTATTAATACTAGCCTATTGGCATGCGCTCGAACTGATTACCTTTCTTTGTTATTTATGGGTTTATAATTTGTTTTGTAACGAGTATAGAGAAATAAAAACAAAAGTCAAAATAGTTATAATTTATAATTTATTCTCTTGAATTATTATTATTATTATTATTTTATTTTATAAATTGATATTAAATGGGCCACTTAGTATTATGATCTAGTGATATTCTTTTTTATTGTAATTGAGAGGTCTTCGGTTTGATCCTTGACAAAGGCAAATTTGAATTAAATTATTGCGAGCCAATTGTGAGACCAAGTTTATCCCTTCTCTCAGTATAGATAATATCGTTTGTTTAAAAAGAAAAAAAATATGGGAAATTTTATTTAAACCCATGCAATTTCTTTTTACACCTAACTTTAAATTTTAAATATTAATTGTCTATTTTACCTTATTGCATAATTACTATTAAGTACAAAATGAAATTAATAATAAAACTCAAATTTATCAATAAACCCAAACACTATAATTAAACCCTACGATCACTCTTTATTTATCCAACGTTCATTCGGGCTAAAACTTTAATAACTCTCATAGAGAAAAATAAGTTTTTTTTATTGATGGATGGTGATTTTGAAGTTTTGAATCTTCCAACCAAGTTATGACTCAATTTATGAATTTTTTGTTCGTTTGATTTCAACTTTTTAGAGTTTAGAAGATGAGTATTTTGGTTTGCTTCTTATGCTTTTATATTATTATTATTATTATTATTTTTCTTCTCTATCGGTGTAGTCTAACTACACCCCCAAAATCATGGCATCAATGTAACTATTGGTGCAAATAGTATTGCCTAAAAGTCCTAATACAAAGACTGCACCCTAAAAAACCAAAAAGACTTCCAGAACTCCCAAGGTTTGTTTCAAGATTTGTGAGAGATGGCATTTTTCCTTGAATTGCTGAATCTAGGGAAAGTCCATATACATCATAAAATCCATCAACCGCCTTCTCCTCATAGTGTGGCGCATTGAACTCCTGGAATGAATACGAGAATCCAATCCAAATCAAGATGAGTTAAAAAGCAAGCAACGTCTCTTTATAGTAGTATATACAAGCAAAAAATAGAGTTAAAAATTAAATGGGTGTAAAAATAACGAGAGTTTTAACGAAAAGCTTACGGTACTGTTTATTTTAACAAAAACCTACATTTTTACACTAAAAAATCAATCCTGCTACTATTCACTTTACTTTTTATTTTGTCTTTATCATTAAAACTCAAAGTTTTCAAGTCATTTTCATTAGTTTTCCTAAAAATAAATCCACACATTGAATTAGGTTTATAGGTGTATATTAGGTAGTAAATTAGGGTTTAAAGAGATATTAATAATTTAGTTAAAAATCAAATGGGTGCAAAGAGTAAGTTGGATGTAGAAATAAGTTACATGAGTTTAAATAAAATTTCCCAAAAAATATTTAATGGTAATTTGAAAGTTTCACCACATTTCACCTTTTATATGACGATAATATTTTCCTCAAAAAAAAAAAAAAAATGAAGATTTGGTCATATAATGGACCATACCATTATTACGTGTCACGTAGCGTAACTAATAAAATTTTCTTATGAAGATTTTTGGTAATAAACTATATCTTCAATATCCATACTATAATAAGTTGTTATAGTCATTCAATACTAGAGTCTGGTGACATTCCTTTTTACTTGGAAGTGAGCGGTTTTAGGTTCGAATCTCGTGGTTGCGAATTCGATACCAAATCAGATTGCTCATTATGTGGCTTAGCCAAACTCTCACTCCTCTTCTTTAAAAATATCAATGTACTAGCCAAACTCTCACTCCTCTTCATGTAAAAATATCCATGTATTAAAAAAAAAAAAAAAAGTTCTTTTGTGATGAAATAATTTAAATTAAAGCGGTTGGTTGGGCTAAGCCACAAATACTATAATTGGGCCAACAGAAGGCTAGCAAGAAGCCAGGATCCAGAACGTGACCAAAATTTCCGCCTAATTCCAAATCATTAGTCACAGTTGGTGATGTCGTCGCCACATAGCAAATGCCATCGGTCCTTCCGCCGTGCCAGTCATAGATTGGTCTGGTGGATCACGAACACGCGGTACACTTGTACTTCTTCTCTAACTCCTCAGTCCTCCAAATCTCTGTGTCTTCTGCTTTTCTCTTGGCCGCGCAGATATTTCATGGATTTACACGCGGCAGATTCTGATTGGTGGACGGGTATGTGGAAACGCACGATTCTATTTTTCGCCACCGTATTCGAAACAAGTCTGACTCTAAACTCAAATCCTTGAAGAAGGCCAAAACAGCAAAATTTAAATATAAAATAAAAGACATTTGTGGAATTTTGTGTGATTAAGAACAGTAAAATCCCACTTAAAATCCTCTTCATCCCAATCTGAAGTTCTTAACGATAATAATAACACTGCCCCGCCGATTACTGCCACTCTCCCTCTACCACTTCAAAAAGTCCTTCATTCACTCACGCTAACGCCAACCCTAACTAAGCAAACATGGCCATGCCAGGTCTCTCTCTCTCTCTCTCTCTCTCTCTCTCTCTCTCGTTCTTGGGTTGTGAAGATTAATGGAGAAATTAGATATGGGTTTTGTTTATTTTGTTTAATATGTTAATGGAGAAATTCGATATGGGTTTTGTTTATTTCATTAGAATAATCAAAACCTGAGGCTTCGTTTGGTTTGCTGACCAACTGTATGCATGAGAAGAAGAACAGAATATGACTCAAAGCTTCAATTTTGGGCACTTAAATATATTGTTTTTCTTTCTCCAGTTACAGACAATCACTCACATGAAAATTCCAATTGGGTTTCGGATTTCGGCTTCTTTTTTTGACAAATTAGTTCTTTTAGTTCTTTTATTAATTTTTCTGTGCTTCTGGTGATTAACTGATTATTGTATGCTTTTAGCTGGTTTTTTTTTTTTTTTTTTTTTTGTATCTGTTATGTTTTTAGCTGGTTATTGTTAAGCATGTATTTGTCACATGATTCACCACTTAAATTTTAACTTGATTGAAATATATGCCATATGAAAGTCTGGATCTTTTCAATGTTTAATTTTGATTACTGTTTGGCCTCCGCCTCGTTTGAATTTGCAGCTTCAGGCAAGCTTATGAATGAAATATTGTTAGTGCTGGCTTGTGCATGCATGCTTATTAAGTATCCCATTGTATCCGTTCATCAAAAGCTCCCGGGCATTTGATGAATGGAAAGAATTGGTGACCGTAGAAACGCCTTTTATTCTGTTTTGAATCTTAGAATCACCGTCATTTGAAAAGGAACGTGTTCCATATTTGCAGCTTGTGATTTATTTTGCCAACCTGATAGAAGCTAGCTTCTATATTGTAAGAAACGAGAATGCGTGTATGGAAATGAGAGTGTATGTTACCAGCCTCTCGACCAAAAATTTATATCCAAATTCTGGCTCTGGCATTTACCTGGCCTATACCACAGCTTGAACTGCAGGGGAAATCACTGCATAGATGCCGTGTTTTCTGATTTCATGTTTCATGATTCTCCTGTTTGAAATGCTTTAGTTTCTTTCGGTGAACCTATAACCTTAATAATTTGTTTACATGTGTGTGTATTTAAATACAGATAGCCAAGAATCGATCTTACCTAAAGAAGAAACTGTGATTGAACAAACACTATTTGTTAAACTTGGTCGTTGGCAATGGTGGTTTCTGGTGGTGCTCAACGTCTTCTTCCTAATTGTGGGGCAGACTGCTGCTGTTTTACTTGGAAGATTCTATTATGACCAGGGTGGTAATAGTAAGTGGTTGGCTACTCTTGTCCAAACTGCAGCCTTCCCAGTCCTTCTCATCCCGCTTTATTTTCTTCCTTCATCCAAAGATCAGGCAACTTTAAACCCACCTTCCATTAAAATTCTTGCCTTGGTTTACTTCTCTATTGGAGTGCTCTTAGCTGGTGACAACATGATGTACTCTGTCGGACTCTTGTACCTATCTGCCTCTACTTACTCCCTCATATGCGCAACTCAATTAGCTTTTAATGCTGTTTTCTCGTACTTCATCAACTCTCAGAAGTTCACAATGCTGATTCTTAATTCAGTGATTATCGTGTCATTCTCAGCAGCTCTTATTGCTGTTAATGATGATTCCGGAGGGCCAACAGGAGTATCAAAGGGGAAATATATCCTTGGCTTCATCTGTACCATTGGAGCTTCTGCATTGTACTCTCTTTTGCTTTCCCTCATGCAGCTTTCTTTCCAGAAGGTTTTAAAAAGGGAAACGTTTTCTGTGGTTTTGGAGATGCAAATCTATACAGCCCTGGTTGCTAGTTGTGCTGCAACTGTAGGTCTTTTTGCAAGTGGGGAATGGAGGAGTTTACATGGGGAAATGGTAAACTATGGCAAGGGACAAGTTTCTTACGTGATGACCTTAGTTTGGACAGCTGTGGCTTGGCAAGTTTGTTCTGTTGGTGTCGTGGGTTTAATTTTCGTGGTGTCTTCTCTCTTCTCCAATGTAATTAGTACTCTCTCTTTGGCTGTTACTCCTATAGCCGCTGTGATAATCTTCCATGACAAGATGAACGGTGTCAAGGTAATTGCTATGCTTCTGGCTCTTTGGGGTTTCGCCTCTTATGTTTATCAGAACTATCTTGATGACTCTAAAGCAAGAAGAAGACAAGCTGATGCTAGGGAACCACAAAATGATTCCTCTATTTAAAGTTTTGTTCATATCAGTGACGTTTTCAGTTTTCGATCAATGCCATTCTCACATTTAAGCATATTGTTTATAGTTCTTTTGTTGCTCGGTAAGATTTATGATTCACGGTTGTCTAACTTGTACAAGTTGTCAAAATAGATAAACTATGACAGAAACTATCAGGGGATGTAGTTAGTCTTGTGTCATAGGTAATGTTGATTTCGACCCTCTTATATTCTCACATTTGAATTGCACTGTGTAAAGTAGTCCCTTGATCCCGGAGATTAGGAGTCAAATTTAGATTTCTACCTTCTAAACAGTTTTATAGGGACCTTACATGATCTGGATGTGAATAATCTGCGGCAGTGCTAACGATGACTTGTGTGAATAACCTGCATTAGGATTCCCACAAGTTAATGATTATTACGATATGCAGCCTATTCTCGGATTAGGCGAAAATCCGTTATTCTTTTGAGCTGCATTAGGAAGAAAACACCAAGAGAGAAGCAAGCACAGCCAGCAACATCCAGCCAAGCATAATAAGAGCTCAAAGAAAACTTGGCTGGATGTTGCCGCCTGTGCTTTTGGCAATGCAGAACTAAAGATAACAGGAATGTGAAAGAGAAGTAGGTAGGAAAAGAATGGATTCAAAGGTGTGCTACCATCCTTCATCCGCTCTTCTTTACCTCTCATTTCTACTGTGTATTACTACTCTAACTCGTCAATGAAAAAAGTGAAAATTAAGAACAAAATAGTTATCGAATGAGCCTTGGTTAATTCGTTCTGACATTTTAAAACTCATTAGAGTGCTTAGGCATTTCATCGTAACAACGTACCTCATCAATCTAGCTCTTGTTAGATAAAAATAAGTGCAACAAGCGAGTAATATTGGTCATGCAAAGACCTTTGTATGCAGTATTTGCAGATGAGAGTTGATCTTCACACACCTTATTAGTTACTGCAGTATTAGCCTCTAACTGAAATGGTTGTTCTTGTACGGTGCATGAATGACAATGAATTGTTATAATAGGTGTCGATCTCTACGGGTATGTTCGAATGAGGGTTTTAGGAGACCAAGGGGATCTGATGTCAATCTATGAAGAGATGGACCATAAAATGTAACATTCAGGGGATCAGAGAAACCTTCCATGAGCATTACAAAATAAAAAATAAAAATTAATATGAATTGCCTGAACTATTTACTATAAGGGTGGAGATGCACTTGAGCAGTTACTGTTCATTGTAGGCGGTTACATTCACTAAGGTGATTGAGTTGCCTATAGCCTGGGGGCCTATCAACCCTGGAATTGTTCTAATGCTCATGTAGGGTTTCTCCAATCCTCTCCATGTTACCTTTTTATGGTCAATTTCTTCGTAGTTTGACATCAATCTCTTAAGTCTTCTAAAACCCTCATCCAAACACACCCGTAACCCTACAATTAACAGTTGCGAATAATGGAAATGGAATTCAAATTATGAACACTTCCACTAATTTATATCATAGACTAATGAAGATGGGCTAAATCTATCCACTCAATACGCAAAATTTACATATTAGAATGATTTTCACACAAGCTTTTTTAACTCTCATGCGCTTCTCTTTATTTTTGACCATCAAATTGAATAAATCAAACAATAATGATGAACACGAATAAACAAGAGTGTGAAAGATCGAAAAAAAAGTAAACATATTTAATTAACCTATGCAGTGATCCCTATGCCTATCTGTAAACATCTAAAAAATAATTAGTACTTAGGTACTATGATTTGGATCCCATCCGGATCCAAATTGTGGGGATCCTAGAGATCCTCACATCTTAGCCATTCATCGTGCATCGTGCAGTCAGAAATCATTTGACTTTTTTTATTTAAAATTAAACACAAATAGTACCTGACGAAAACTAGTCTCATGATTTACGATGAACAGTTAGGATGTGGGGATCCCTAGGATCCCCACCAAGTGGATTCGGAGAGGATCCTCTTCCTAAGTACTTGTTGAAAACTGAAATAGAAAGGTATGAAGTTAAACCAAAAAATGTAGAAGCCTTGAGTGATGAATGATTCTTAGGATGAGTCACGGACTAAGTCGCTCTCTTTAAGACGTATCGCAACTCTGCCTAAAGTGTGCAAGCAATTCACAAACACCATGTCGTTCCCCGGATAAAATAGCCCATAACCTTCTTCTTCTTATAAGGTTCTTCCTTGCACAACGGAGGAACCTTCGAACTTGCACCCTTTCAATATGTTGCTAACCAAACTCAATATCAGAAAGTATATGTATTATTTTTGTCGCATCTTTTTCAATGAATCCAGGCACTGCTATATATACTTATAGAAGAAAGAGACGTTGAGGGTTTGAGAGATTAAGGGCTTGAAAGCAGGACAAAATCAAAACATAAAGTAAATTTCAAAACTAAAAAAACAAAACGGTTTGATTATGTATAATGACATAATCTTCTTCTCTATACAGAGAAGGAATCACACGTTTCATATTTGACAGGAGGTAACTCCTTATCTAATTGATAAAGCCAAAATCAGTTGACTGTTATGTATATAATATTGGTAATAAAGCAAAACATAAATATATTTAAATATTTAAATAAAAACATATTTACTCCAACAATCTCCCACTTGTTTTTGTTTAAAGCTATATATCAAGCAACATATCATAAAGCTATGCATAAGTAAAGGTGTTTCTCAACTTGAACATGTACATAGTGTTAGTGATCTAGATTATACTAGAGTAATTTATAGTTTTGAACTCTATCTCTAACAACACCACACACATAACTTTATTAAGGTGAAGCTCAAAAAATCAACACATTACGACCATGTGCTTGTATCCCAGTACAGTGAACACTCAGAAACTTGCCCAAGATTTCATAGGAAGCGGCCTCACTTCCACATTCACATAGGTAAGACTATCAAGGATATTCTTGCAACTAGATATCCTACTCAACATTGAGTATAGACCTCACTAAGAGATAAAAAAAATCTCAACCTAAAAACGCTTCAGGATGTCATGCTTCTTAGGGATGGACGTGGAATAATATTCCAAATCAAAATTAGCAGACTTCACTCATATCACTTGCGACTTGTTATTACCCTTTGAACCTATTTCTTGGGATCTCCAGTCTATAGGTTGGGTTGCTATAAAAAATGACTCAATTTTCTAAGGGTTTTAGTCCCATCCCTTGAGGTTTTCCAAACCTTTTCTCGTACTAGTCTTTTCCTCAAAGGATCAGCCAAGTTTTCTTCAGACCGTGTATGATCCACTCTTACAGCTCCATTAGAGAGATATTCTCTTACAGTGTTATGCTTACGACGTATTTGTCGCTTTTTCCCGTTATAATAACGGTTTTGCACTTTAGCTATTGCCACTGTGCCATCACAATGAATCAAAACTGCTGGAATCAGTTTCTCTCATAAAGGGATATCTAACAGTAAGTTTCTCAACCATCCTGCTTCTTCATTTGCTGTAGCCAGCTCTATTAATTATGACTCCATAGTAGACTGAGCCAAGATAGTCTGTTTCTTACACTTCCATGACACATCCCTGCCACCAGTACTAAAAATATATCCACTAGTGGCGTTAAAGTCATCTGAAAGGGTATTCCAATCAGCGTCGTTGTAACCTTCTAGGACATCGGGAAACTTCTCAAAATGTAATATGAAATTCATTGTCCTTTCAAGGTATCTCATAAGCTTTTCTATAGCATGCCAATGTTCTAAACTAGATATACTAGTAAACCTGCATAAAACTCTTACGACATAAGATATATCAAGCCTAGTGCAATCAGTAGCATAACGAAGGCTACCAATAATACTTGCACAGTTAGATTGTTTAACATTGTCACTAGTGTTCTTGTATAGTTTAACACTAGGTTCATAAGGAGTACATGATTGTTTACAATCGAAATAATTATACTTACTTAAAAAATTTCTATGTAGTGAGATTGGTCTAAAGAAAACCCATGTTCGGACCTAGTTATTTTCAAACCAAGTATTACACTAGCTTCACCAAGTCTTTCATATCAAAATTAGCACATAACAAAGATTTGACATTATTCACAACATGAATATTCGAACCAAAAATAAACAAATCATCCACATATAGGCATATTATAGTGCTCATATTATTTTCAGACTTATAATAGATGCATTGTCACTTTCATTTATTCTAAAACCATTCGAAGTAACCAAACTATCAAATTTTGCATGCCATTGTTTAGGAGTCTATTTCAATCCATAAAGAGACTTATCTAACTTGCAAACTTTATTTTCTTGTCCTGGAATAATAGAACCCTATGGTTGATCCATATATATTTTTTCCTCTAATTCACCATTTAAGAAAGTTGTTTTAACATCCATTTGGTGCACAACAAGATCATGAATAGAAGCTAAAGCAAACACTACACGAATAGATATTATTCTAGTCACAGGTGAATAAGTATCAAAGAAATCAATATTTTCTCTTTGCCTATAGCCTTTGGCAACAAGCTGGGCTTTAAATTTGTCAACAAAACCATCAGGTTTTAATTTCCTCTTAAGAATCCATTTGCAACCTATTGTTTTGCAACTAGGTGGAAGATCCACCAAGTGCCAAGTTTGATTTGACTCTAGGGAGTCCATTTCATCATTTATAGCTTCTTGCCACAAATCTGCATCTAAAGAAGTTAAAGCTTCTTGAATTGTATTAGGATCTTTTGGTAAGTTACATACATGAAAATCAGGCCCAAAATCTTTAGCTGTTCGAGCTCTTTTACTTTTTCTAGGTTCTAATGCAGATTCACTATGTTCTACAACAATAGGTTCATAAATTCTAGAAGAATGAGAACCCCCACTATTTCAAAAAATAAAAGGAGATTTATTCTCATAAAAATCAGCATCAAGTGACTCAATTATGACATGGTTTTTCAAATTATAAAATTTATAAGCTTTGCCAATACATGCATAACCAATGAAAACACATTTATACGCTCTACTAGCCAATTTCGATCTTTTTGGATCAGGTTTATGAACATAAGCTAAACAACCCTAAGTTCTGAAATACAACACATTTGGTTTCTTATTTTTCCAAATTTCATAAGGAGAAATATTCATTTTTGAGTTAGGAATTCGATTTAACACATAACATACAGTCAACACAATTTCACCCTACCAATAATAATAAAGTAGCAACAGTCAATTCACAAAGAGTTCGATTTTTTCTTTCCGCTTTACCATTCATTTTAGGAGAATAAGGAGCAGTAGTTTCATGAATAATTCCATGAGACTTGAACAAAATAATAAATTCAGTGGATTCATATTCTTGTCCTCTATCACTATGAAATATTTTAATCTTATGATTAAATTGATCTTCAACTTCAGTCAAGAAACTTTTGAACATGTCAATAGCTTCACTTTTATTTTTCATAAGATTGACAAAAAGGTAATTCGAACAATCATCAATAAAGATAATAAAATAACATTTTTCATTTCTAGTTAACTTTCTATCAAATTCACATATATCAGAATGAATTAAGCCAAGTGGTTCGGATTCTCTATTGGCAGATTTATGCGAAGTTTTAGTGATTTTAGCTTCACTACAATATTCACATTTTTCAAAATCATTCAATGATAAGTTGGGTAAAAAGCCTAAGTTACTCATCTTCTTAACCAAGCGTTTGTTAACATGACAAAGTCTAGCATGCCAAGTATTAAAAGAAGACAACATGTAAATAGAAGTAGACATTTTATTAGCATCAACATCCAATTTAAACATTCCATTAGTAGCATATCCCCTTCCCACAAAAACTCCATTTTTAGTGAGAGTATACGTATCTGCTCTAATGGTTTGAGTGAATCCAGCCTTGTTGAGAAGAAAGCCTGAGATCAGATTCTTCCTTATTGTTGAAGCGTGCATCACATATTTCAATATCATGGTTTTTTCCAGAGGTGAACTTCAACTACACCTCTCCAGTACCAACAACATTAGTTAAGTGCGAATCACCCAATAACACCTTCCTTCCCTCAGTCACAGAATAAGTCTTGAAAAGGGAACGATCGTAGCAAACATGGCAAAAAGCGCCAGTGCCCATCCACTACCCCTCAGATCCATCAACTAGGTTGATTTCTGATATCATTGCAATTAGTTGCTCTTCAACAAGATTTGAATGAGAAGCAGGGTTTTCAAAATCCATGGTAGATTGATGTCTTAAAATTGTTGAAAATTGAAATAGAAAGGAACGAAGTTACCCGAAAAATGTAAAAGCCTTGAGTGATGAATGATTCTTGAGATGAGTCGCGGGCTAAGTCACTCTCTTTAAAATGTTTCACAGATCTGCCCAAAGTGTTCAAGCAGTTGACAAACACCACGTCGTCCCCAGGATAAAACAGCCTAGAAACTTCTTCTTTTGATAAGGTTCTTCCTTGCACAACGGAAGAACCTTTGAACTTACACCCTTTCAATATGTTGCTAACCAAAACTCAATATCATAAGGTACATGTATTATTTTTGTCGTGTCTTTTTCAATGATTCCAGGGACTGCTATATATACTTATAGAAGAAATAGACGTTGAGGGTTTGAGAGATTAAGGGCTTGAAAGCAGGACAAAATCAAAACGTAAAGTAAACTCAAAATGAAAAAAAAAAAAAAACAGTTTGATTATGTATAATGACATGATCTTCTTCTCTATACAGATAAGGAATCGCATGTTTCATAATTAAGAGCAGATAACTCCTTGTCTAATTGATAAAGCCAAAATCAATTGACTGTTATGTGTATAATATTGGTAATAAAGCAAAACATAAATATATTTAAATATTTAAATAAAAAAATATTTACTCCAATAGTACTAGCTTGCTTCATCATTTTGCTTTGATTTGATTTGATTTTGATCTTCTCTATAAGATTTGAAAGTCTACTTATTTTCATGGTCAACTCATCATCTTTCTTTTTGAACTTTGGTACAGCCTTCTTTCCCGAGTTGATGATAATCTCTATCTAATTAGACTCATTCTCGTCTCTTGTGTGAGGTTTTTGTTCTTGGCTTTTCCGTTCGGCTGCCGACCCTAGCTATGGCTAGGGTCAGTGGTAATCCTCTTCTTTTTCTTTTTGCTCTTCCTTCCCTTATTTTCTGTTACTGCTCTTTCTCAGCTATCCATCATGATCAGTGCGACCTATGCATCCTTGATGCCATTATTCCTACTCAATTTATTCTTCATATCCATCCAATTCATCAATCCATCTTCATGTCCCTCATCCATCCCCCACAAATTCGATCCTCTTTATTTTCGATTTGGCTCATTCATTCATCAATTTATACCTTTGTTTGGTCTGCAATCACTTTTGACCGTGATCTGTCACGGTACATCGAGAAGGTGTGTCAAGTTCTGGTCTTCGTATCGGCTTGGGTGTCCGTACCACCTCCTTATCTTGGTCTGCCTTTATTGGTAGTGTTGCTTGTGGTATTCTTATAGGTTTCTTTGTTTTCTTCTCCTTGGTGGCTGCGTTCGGAGAGGGTTTCATTAATGGATCATGGGGTCTTCCTTCCTCCCATCTGTAAGGTGTTGATTGGTTGGAATTCTGGTGTTCGATGGTGTACTTGGTTCCTGCTATTTGTGCAGTGCTACAAATGCGGTTGTAGCAGAAGACGAAGGTTCTCTTTCGGTGGGTCTTTGTTTTTGGGCTTTAACCTTTGTTTTGGCCCTTTTGTGTGTAGTTTGTAAGGGCTAATTTTGTGTTGCGTATATGGTTTGGAACTTGGTGTGTAGTTTGTTTGGCCCTTTTTCCTTTATGTTTTAGTGTGGGCCTTTGTGTTGTAAGTTTTCGGTTGGTAATAAGTTTACCATTTGTAACCAAATAAAAAACAAAAAAAAAAAAACTCATCCTCCTTCCTTGGAGTTACTATTCAATGCAAGAGGTTTGGGTTGTGAAATAATGTCTAGTAAATAAGCACATGGTGTCAATTTCTAGGGCATGAATGTTTTATATCCAACCTTAATCAAACATAAATAATTATTTTAACCAAAAGAAATTAAAAAAAAAATTACATAAACAATTATGTGAATGATTAACTTAAGCCTAAGCACTACGGTGTGGCCCAGCAATTGAGGATGAATTTTAGGCCCGCATTCTACACAG
Source organism: Pyrus communis (assembly GCF_041283825.1). NCBI lineage: Eukaryota > Viridiplantae > Streptophyta > Magnoliopsida > Rosales > Rosaceae > Pyrus > Pyrus communis. The sequence goes on along the minus strand of NC_142566.1, from coordinate 7,335,621 downwards.
CATATCCTGTGTTCAATTCTCAGCGATGATGAATCACGCAATAGTGGCCAGGAGGAGGCGGAAATGCCTATGCGAGTCTTCCGGCTCCCGAAAGAGTGGAGTGCGTGGCGAAGTCACTAGCTAGTCCCCTTTTAAAAGATAAGAACTTAATCCTAATATATATTAGTTTGATCCCTCTTTGTCTACAGGGTCGTCTAAGAAAAAGTAGTTCGAGATTAGTCCACAAAAACTAAGGCTGCGGCCAATTAATTGACAGTGTGACGGTATAACATATTTAGAGTACCAATCAATTAGCTTTCAACGAAAAGTCAGTCTTGATCTTAGAAGCACCAAAGGATCATTGGACAATTTACTAGTATATATTTGATATTTGACATTTGAAAGGCCTGACCCAGAGCTGTATATATATAATGTATATAAATAGGTCATGGTGATAATATATAGCATGCTTAATGTTTTGGATTAGTTGACTAAAATATATAATCCAATTAAGAGAGCAATGATGTTTTGTGATTTTATAACAAGTTCAAACAAAACGTGCGAAGGCATTATGTGCACGTTTCTTACGATGATTATCATTAATTTTAAATACATTTTCTTACTAGAATATTATAATACCTGATAGGAGCATATTTATGCAACTTTGTTATCTTATTTCTTTACATTTACTTAGTTAATTTCCATTTATTTTGGTAATTTATATTATTTTCATATTATTGTAGGTCTAGTTGGTAAAGATGACAATAAATAGTCAAATGGAGCAATTTGGAGCAGTTTTGGACTTAGATTGGATAGCATGTGTGGATAGCATTTGGTTTGGACGTTTTTGGTGTTTAAATGGTGTTAGACATGTGCTAAAATCTGGTGAAATTAAAGTTGAGGCTTGGAAGGCAATGAATTACACAAGAAAAAAGAATCTAATTGGAGAGGAACATTATCTTATCCTATCCTAACTTATCCTATCTTATCTTATCCTATCATATCCAACACTATCTTATCTTATGTCCAGCAACAAGGAGGAATCCTAATCACATTCCAACACTTTCTACCTGATTTTTAGAGACCTAAAATAACTCAAAATTGCCAAAACCCTTTCCTCCTTGGATTCAGCCATTTTCCCCTATATATATGAAATTCATGTAGAGATTTAGGGTGCCATGCCTACCATTCATCCATTGAAGTTGCTGGAATTTTCAGAGTTCTTTCTATCTTTGTTTTAAGTTTCAATGTTTATTTTAGATTGCTTTTCAGTTATGATGAACATGTGTAACTAAGTTTCTTTTTAGCTAAAGGTGAATTCGAAGCCATGATCATATGCTTTATATAAGTTGATTATATCCAATTATTATTTCATAAAACATGAATGTGATTTATTTATCTGCTTTATAAAGAACTTATTCTTGTATGTTTATTAAGGGTGCCCACTTAGTTTGCATGCAGAGATTTGATGCTAGAATATAAGGGAATTTCACCTAATCGTTATGAACTTATATTTGTAAGTAGTAAAAGTCACTAGTCATGATTGAGTTAAGTAAATTCTTCGCAGGAGTATCATGTTTTTCATAGTTACAAATACTTTGTCAATGCTTATGATTTTCACAGAACTTAATGATTTTCGAGATACATCTCTATCATGCTTTTAATAGTTAGGGAACTTGAAAAGAATAATTTGATTGCATCGCTGAGTCCAATTCAATGAACCAAGGAAAATCTAATAGTTAATTTGTGCAGTTCACAGTTAATTTGGGGTATTGTCATTCACGGTTAATAAAAATAATAACTGGAAATCGATTTGTATGCATATGTTTCATGTGTGGAGAAGAATCCTCTAGCTAGCCTTTCACTTATATCTCGTACAAGACCTACTTCGTCAGCTGCAATTTACTTTATTTTTGTTAAAATTCATCCAAAAATCCCCCTCAGTTTTTATTTTGTGTTAGTCTAGCTTAGTTTTCTGTTTTTAAGTTTAATTTGTGTTGCTTAGCATCCCTCCTAAACCCCGGTCTAGAACGATCCCTACTTGCTCATACTACAATCGTCTAAATTATAGGGTTTAATTTGTGTGCTAGTTTCTATCACATCAATAGCAATTGGACATTCACCACAGTGGTGGAAATGTGTTGAACCGTTGCAGGACGGCATGAGTTAAACCCCATTGTTGGTTACTCTAACATCTAATCTAACAAAATCTATTATTTGACAAAAAAAAAAAAAATGATAATACTTACATTCACTTGTAAGTTCGGAGCTAAAAACTGTACACGCCCTTGTCTATAATCACCTTTCTTTTATCAACAAATATTTATTTAATAACTCATTATTTAGTATTATAATTTAGTAGTATTTTTTTTCACTCGTAAGTAAAATTAGGATCTTCAGTTCGAATCGCTTAACAAGTTAGCTATCAATTTATGATCTATCTTTTTTGGGTCGTTGACCGATTTATGGTCAGTCCATGTTAATTAATGAAACTGAATATTTTCCATTTTTTTTTTTAAATCAAGTTAGCTACAGACACTGGTTGGTGTGCCATAAATAAGTGGGCACTATTGAATTAATTTCGAGCTCCGGAAAAAAATAAGAGAAGAAAAAGATAATTAAAAAAAAAAAAAAAAAACCAGATAAAAAAGCGCTCGCAATATACGTTTAGGGTTGAAGTTCCTACGAATTGCAGTTCATAATTTACCAAGTTTAATAAAGGTTTTAAGAAAAAATACTAGTTATAAGGAAAACTACTAATCGATCACTTCCATTTTATTTGGGTTAAGCCACAAATTATAAGCAAATACACTTACAAGCATCGGAATGTTGATATTCTTTTGCCCCATTGCACATCACTCACATGCCACCAGTGCCAATGCTAGAAATTGTTGCCGCCATGGTCGTTGTGCCAAAAAATTTTCTCCAGTACCCAAAAAATTTGATCAACTGGTCACAGGAACAAGTTGGCCGGCTGAAAAACTTGGTAGGATTGAGTGACAATCATGTAATTATTTTGAATTATAGTATTATAGAATTGTTTTGGTTAACTTTTCCATTGATACCTATACTAAAAAAAAAAAAAATATATATATATATATATATAGGTATAATGACAATGGAATGGTGGTGGCGGCCTTTTTCATGGCATGACGGTGATGGTGGTGCTGAAGATTGTAATAGGGATGATTCAAGGCCGTCTCTGACATTTTGGGGACTATGTGCAAATTTAATTAAAAGACTCTTTTTATTTAAAATAATAATTTTTTTTTACATCATATTCATATAAAATTCAACAATCAATATTCAAACTTAATTGAAATCAGCATTTCACTCTTATTAATGGAATAATCTCCCATTGCCATGAAAAAAAGAGCACAATTGAAAAAGAGATACATAAGTACACTTTTGTTTGTGGAAGAAAGTAATACGCAAGTTAGTTTTTTATTGCTAGAAAAATTTGAAAGAAAGTAATACACAAGATTTTCTATTGTTGGAGAAAAGTAGAAAATTAATATATTAAGTATAGCCCTTACTTAATCAATTGTAATATAGATAAAATCATATGATGATGTTTTTCCTTTTCAATCAAAATCTTTTTTTAGAAAATTTATATTCATATGTAATAGGATGAAACATTTTGGGGACCTCATAAATTTGAGGTCCTGTGTAACTATACCTTTTGCACACTCTAACGCCTTTGGGATGATTGTGGTGACGACAATGGTGATGGGCGTGTAAGTGGGGAAGGGGTGGTGGCAGCAGTGGCATCTATGATTGGGTTCTCTTACTTCTATGGAATTTCAACGCATATTTTTTTTATACGAATGAATCATAATCTAACACATGCAAAACTAACTCATTAAAAAATATGCGTATGCAAATGGTTGTTTGTCTGCAAGAAAAAAATAGGTACTTTGACGTTGGAGAACACAATACAAGATTCCCACGTCAGAAAGTTTATAAAATTAAATATAATTTATAATTTATATTAAGTGGTTCTACTTTTAATTACACCGAGATTGTTCACAATAACATTCTCGCGTATTTTTTGTTGTAAATTTAACAAAATGCAAGTTGAAAGATGATATTAATATAGTTAGTAGCACCGTAGCGGGCTGATGACCCGTCTCTTCGAAATTAAAAACGTATAATGACCAAATTTGATGATTCAAATTGGGGGTGCTCCAACAGTCCAACTCCAAGAATTGAAAGAGGGGAGTACAGTCAACAAGTTTACATTGGCGGGAAATTACAAAGAAATGAATGTGTAGGATCATAAGCATTAAAGCATGCATACAATGTACGGTAGTCAAATGTGGCTGATATTTTTCGATGCTTTTCGATGCCGTTCGCACTTATTAATGCCACATGGAAGTCATTTAATTTATAATCTACAGATTGCAGATTGAGAAGGGCTTTTCTTAGTCGGGCCTCTATTCATTGGTCCAGACCAAGCAAAATCTTTGAGGTCAATTACACCTTACAATATTGATAGTTAGTGATATAATCTAGTAATATTCTTTTTTACTTCTAAGTGAAAGGGTTTAGGTTTGATTCTCGTCATAGATAAATTTGAACCACATTATTATAACAAGCCTATTATAAGACTTAACCCACTAACCGGTAATATCCAAGGAGAGTGCTAGAAATCTTTGCACTAATTTTTGTATTTGAATTTTTTTCACTTCTTTAAATGACGCATGTCATGTTTTTATACAAAAAAACAAGATCGTTAATGCTTTTGGATAGGAATTAATAATGAAAAATGGAAAAGGTAATTTCAAAGACATAAGTTCTGTTTTTGTGTAAAAAAAATGACACGTGTCATGAAAAAAGTGAAAAAGTCTAAATGCAAATGTTGCTAGTATCTTTGGACATTCAATTAGTAAAATTAGTGATAGATACCTTTTTTAGGGTGAACACTAAAATTGAAAGTACTATTTACTTATCATGAATAATTATGTAAGGTATGAGTACCATTTCTATTCTTGACATATTATTCATTAATTTGTCGAAAAATGTGTATCTCACTTTAAAATTAGTTATCTATCACATGAAAATTAGGTATCTAATCACCTAAATGATGTAGTTTATCTTATATCTAACAATCGTGCATCCGATTACAAGCAACCAACCACGATAATTATGTGACATGTGCACATTAATTGCTTACCTAATCTTATTTTAAACATGTGGTTTATTTAGCATTTTGTTTCGTCACAATGACCTAGGTTTACTTTCTAATAAGTTGTGAAAGGATCGATTGAGTCACGTTTGAAGTTTCTTGTCATAGTTTTTTGCATTCCCTCTTCATTATATCAGGTTCTCATCTTTTGGGACGGCAAAACAGTTGTGGTTCATCCGACCGACAATCAGCTGTTTGAAGCCAATATAATTCAGGCGCAGTATTACGATGATCAAGGCGACTATATTACTCTACAAGGTTTGAACGAGGAAGGACGGCCGACTAGAATTTCGGTCCAGAAAACAATCGAGGTAGGCGTCGAGACTGTCCATCAGGATTCGGCGAGACTTGGGTTGGCTGATATGATCGCAGATAGGGCTGGGTTCGGTTTTTTTCGGTTCGGTTCAAAATTTTTTCGATTTTTTTCGGTTCGGTTTTTCTCGGTTCGGTTTCGGTTTTTTTTCGGGTTTTTTTTTTTTTTTTTTTTTTTTTTTTTCTTTCTCCCTCCAAAATTATTAAAAAAAAAAAGGAAATATGAAAGTTCACATTCATATTAATAGGCCAGGCGGAATGAAAAATAAGGAGGAGGAGGGTTAGGGTTACAGTTAAGGGTTTTGTTAAAAAGATTAAAAAATTAAAAAAAATCTCACAAATCCTGGAGGCATGAGGGTTCGAACCCATGCCTCCATGCTTGTAAAGTTTCACTGAAACCAACTTTGCAACAGGTTCTGTTTTGTTATGATTGTATGACTAAACTATTTATAAATATTCAAAAAAATTATATATATATATATATATCGGTTCGGTTCAATTCGGTTCGGTTTCCGAGCCTCAAAAACCGAAACCGAACCGGTCAGATTCGGTTCGGTTCGGTTTGACAATTTCGGTTCGGTTTTTTTTTCGGTTCGGTTTTTTTCGGTCTCGGTCCGGTTCGGTTTTCGGTTTTTTGAACCCACCCCTAATCGCAGAGACTGATGTCTAAAGATAGCCAGGACAGACGTCGGGCCGCGGTTTCATCTACCATGGAACGATTGCTGGCCCATTGGTATGTTATTTCCAAGCAACCAAATTCGGGCGTAAACTTGGTCAAATTTTTCGTCGAATGAGACAACGACCCAATACTTTCACTAGACAAAGTTCAGGCTGCACCAGCCGAGCTCGAGGATAGTCAACCTCAACTCAAAGATCCTTTAAAGGAAATAAATGTTGGAACGGCCGAAGACCCATGACCTTTGTTCGTTAGTGCTTTGTTACCCCAACATGTAAAAACTAAGCTTTGTAATTTGCTCAGAGAATTTAAGGATTGTTTTGCTTGGAACTACCATAAGATGCTTGGTTTGGATCAAACACTAGTCGAACATGAATTACGCATCAAACCTAGGTGTAAACCATTCCGCCAACCACCTCGACGTTTCTCAACCGAAGTACAACTCGGCATAAAAGACGAACTCGTTCGACTTTTAAAAGCTGGGTTTATTCGGACAGCTCGATACATCGAATGGTTGGCAAACATTGTCCCAATTTTAAAGAAAAATGGTGCCTTGCGTATCTGCATTGATTTTCGAAATTTGAACCTGGCAACTCCTAAAGATGAATATCCAATGCCAATTTCAGATTTGTTAATCGATGTGGCAGCAAACCAGGAGATCTTATCCTTTATGGATGGACATGCTGGTTATAACCAGATTTTCATCGTCAAGGCTGATGTCCATAAGATCGCTTTTCGTTGCCTGGGGGCACTCGGCACATACGAATGGGTCGTCATGCCATTCGGCCTCAAGAATGCCAGCGCCACATACCAACGAGCCATGAATACTATTTTCCATGATTTGATTGGTACCACCATCGAAGTCTACATTGACGATGTTGTAATCAAATCACAACATCGGCAGACACATTTGGATGATCTCCGTCAGGCTTTCCTACGTATGCGCCAACACAACCTTAAAATGAATCCTGCTAAATGTGCTTTGGTCGTATCATCTGGCAAGTTTTTAGGATTCCTTATACATCATTGTGGTATTGAGGTAGATGAAAATAAGGCTTAAGCAATCATCAATGCTCTACCCTTGATGACTAAGAAACAACTATAGTCGTTGCTCGGCAAGATTAACTTTCTCCGTCGATTCATTGCCAATTCGACAGGAAAAATGAAATCCTTCTCCACACTCTTGAAACTTAAGGATTCTAACCTCTTCGAATGGCATGCAGAACACCAAGAGACGTTTACACAGATCAAGGTCTCCCTCACGACTCCCCTCGTCCTAGTCCCATCACACATGGCAGACTTCTCAAGTTGTACATCTCAGCAGCCAAAGAATCCATCGGATGCCTTCTTGCGCAAGACAATGATGCTGGGCGAGAATAGGCCATTTTTTATCTTAGCCAAAATCTTAAGCTACTGGAGATTAATTATTCTGCCGTTGAGAAGCTCTGCCTAGCCTTATTTTTCGCTGCATCAAAACTCAAGCATTACATGCTCTCATCGGTCACTCAGGTCATCGCCCAGATCGATATCATTTGTTACATGCTCACTTGGCCGCTAGTAAAAGGCCAAATAAAAAAATGGACAATGGCACTGTCTGAATTCAGTTTGCAATATGTGCCCCAAAAAGCTGTCAAAGGCCAAGCGTTGGTCGATTTCTTGGCCCAACATCCCTCACTATATGGTTTTGGGGGCAATGACGTTGAAATCAGCATGGTGGAAATATGTGATAATTACTGGACGATGTACTTTGATGGCTCTAGTACTTTAGTCTCAGCTGATGTTGGGATCGTTATTCAATCCCCAAATCATAGCCACTGGTATTTTTTTCTCAAGTTCGATTTCGATTGTACGAATAATCAGGTCGAATACGAAGCTCTTATCATCGGCCTTGGTGTCCTACATGATTTACGGGTAACTCGTGTCCTTATTGTCGGTGATTGCGAACTTGTGATTAACCAACTTAATGAGACTTTTCGTTGCATGAGTTGCACTCTGGCACCTTATCGCATGGTTGCCAGCTATTTGGCCGAGTCTTTCAATGACGTTACTTTCAAACACATTTCACGAGTTCGAAATACTGACGCAAACTAATTAGCTCAAATAGCCTCTGGAGTATAACTCTTGGAGGGTAAACTAGGCTGAGAAATACCTGTGTTATGACAAGCATACCCAGCCTTGGTTAATCAGCAAGTTCTCTAACGCGATCGCGTGATTCGTACACAAGTCATGTCCTTACCTTCATTGTTGGAGCGGAAGAACCATATAGAGGTCTGCGCAGTCGAGGCAATGCCAGACAACTGGAGAAGGTCAATCTTGCGATATCTTGATAATCCCAGTGATAAACACGACCGCAGGACAAAGGTCTATGCCACAAATTATGTGTTGTATCAGAGCGAGTTATGCCAAAAAGGTGACGATGGTTTATTATTATTATGCCTCGGCCTGCGAGAGGCTGCCTAAGCAATTGCAGAAGTACATGAAGGAATTTATGGGGCTTATCAATCTGGGTGCAAGATGCGTTGGCTGTTTCGACGACAAGGTTATTTCTAGCTGAGTATATTGAAAGATTGTATCGAGTGCACATAACGATGTGTAGAATGTCAAATTCATGGGCCTATACAACGAGCCTCAGCGGAGATACTTCACTCGGTCACCAAACCCTGGCCATTCAGAGGATAGGCCACAAATGTAATCGGCAAAATTACGTCGTCTTTCGGATCAGCTAAGCATGCATAGATACTTGTCGCAATAGACTACTTCGCCAAATGGGTTGAAGCAAAGTTATACGCCGAGTTAACGTCTAAAGAGGTTTGTAATTTTGTGGAAGAAAATATCATAACCAGATTAGGCATACCAGAAACAATCATAACAGATAATGGTACGATCTTTACATCCGACAGGTTTAAGGAGTACACAGCAAGTCTAAAAATTCGACTCGAGCAATCAACACCATATTACCCACATGTAAATGGACAGGCCAAAGCAAGGAATAAGGTTTTGATCTGTATTCTAAAAAAAATGGTAAAAGAGATGCCCGATATATGGCATTTAAAGTTAAACAAAGCGTTATGGGCTTATTGAACTTTATTCCAATCAACCACTGGAACGACTCCATACGTGTTAACCTATGAACATGATGTGATGTTACCGGTCGAGCTAAGTACAATCAAGCCATAAGACAAGAGTTAGAAGAATTGGAAGAAATTCGGCTTGACACTTATAATTTATAGTGGCACAGAAGAAAATTACCGAGCGAGCCTATAATCAACGAGTCAGACAAAAAACATTCGGAGAGGGAGAGTTGGTTTGGCAAACTGTGCTGCCCGTAAGAATCAAAGATCCTAGATTTGGAAAATGGTCGTCAAATTGAGAAGGACTGTTTGTCGTTCACAAAGTTCTCGGCAATAGGGCATACCATCTTAAAGAATGAACCGGTCTAATTCATAAACTACCAATTAATGGGAAGTTTTTAAAGAAGTATTATCCAGTCACTTGGGAGATGCGAGAATAAAAGTTCATTTCATTAATTTTCCAAAAGGGCATACAAGTTACAAAAGATTCTTAAAAGCTAAAATCCTAAGGGGTCGAAGGAATGAAGGCTTCAAGAGCGGCCTTTAGTTCCAACCACCTTACTTTACCTATTGTGACTTCAACTTGCCTTGTTCTTCTATTGAGCTGAAGTTGATGTATTTGCCTTGTGCTAGCCGTGAAGTCTGTTAGTCCAACCTTATTCGCTTCAAAATTCTTTTTAGGGTCTGAAATAACGGCCCACCTTTGCTGGTGAAGTTCGGCAATTTGATGATCAAGGTCAGCTAGCCACGTTTTCTTTGTTTTTATGGCCTCGATTTCCTATCAACCGGTTTCATGAGCAGTCTTTGCAGCCTTTAGGTTGTCCTTGGCCCGGAAAGCCTTTTCAAATGTTGTAAAATAGTGTCAGGTCCGCTCCAAGAGGTTGGACAGGTGGGTGACACTTTCGGTGCTCAGTAAACCACCAGCTACAAGATCATTCAGGCATTCTCCCATAGAGTCGAGGCCTTTACATTGAAAGATTTGCGAGGCCAAAAGGGATAAGAGTCTCTGTAACTAGGTGAAGGCATTGGATTCGACCATAGTTACGGAAAGCTTAGCCAACGTGGCAGATGGCCCGGCCACTCCAGAGGTACTTGAGAGGAGAACATCTAGCTCGACTTCCCATGAAGGCTGCACATGAAAAGATTTTGGAAAAAAAAGGAAAATCGTAAAAAGATAACAGAGGGAATTTGTTTTAAACCTGCCGAAATGAGACTTCAGCCATGTCCCCTAGTTCATTGTGCAAACTTAGAGAGCTTAATGGTTAAGTCCAGTGTTTAAGATTGCTTCTAATTCCCATGGCCGATGAAGGTTATCTACATTCGACGGCCACTGAGGTGGCCAGGAAATATAAATAACACCCTTCAACATAGAATTTTCGATGAAACGAGTAATAGGGCACCTGACATTTAATAACTTTTTGGTTTAGAATTCTAAAGCAAAAAGTTAATAGAAGGATAAGAAAGGTTCTTACGAAGGCCGAAGTAACCTCCTGTGGAGGAATGCCGAGATTCTAATATTGGGAATGAATCGATGTCTTTGCCGTCGTTTCTATCTCGACAGCAAACATCACTTCATGCCCCTTGTTCGCTTCAATAGCAATAGGGTTGACTTGGCCAGCCATTTCAACCATCAACTGAGGAATGGTGGGTGGTCGCTCGGCCGATTGAGGGCACTTCATTAACAAAGGTTCTTCACTCTCGCCCTCATAAACAGAGAAAGGTTATTCATTAGTCTGGAGATCCAGTTAAGTGGAGAAGGATAATTGCTAACAAAATGGTCGTACTTCTTCCTCCACGATGATTATTGTTTTCTTTTTTGGATTTGGGGGATGGTTTTTCTCGGCCATAGTGGCCGCTTTCCCAATGGCAGCAGTTACTAAACCAATAGCAGAAGTAACAACCGGCTTTGAAGTGATAGGTACCTCGACCAATGAGGCAACGATTGGTTGGATCACGGCTGGGATAGTGGGTTGCACTTCAGTTGCCTGAGCCATTGGAGGATTTTACAGTCCCCTTGCCGAGGCCTCAACAACAGGAGGAGAGAGGGAAACGTTAGGAGCAATTGCCCCTGTATTCTGACTCAAGATCACTAGAATCTCTCGTTCACCCTTCTTTGCTTTTTTTTTTAATGCTTTTTTGGGGCGGGGCAACATTTCCAGCCGTTTCTCCTTCAGGGCAAGGTTGTTTGTTTGGTGTGAGTGGCACAATAGTGGCCGCAACTAGAGTAAGAGATGCCGCGGGAGCTTGAACAGTTGCAGTCTTCTTTGGAGGAGCGGGTTTCTTTTTGGTTGTAACCATCGCAGCGGTGTTAGCCCATTTTGTTGGACGACTCACTGAAAATAAACTCAAGTTATGATGAAAATAAATAAAGGACGCATACCTTGGGTTGCTTCTTTGGATTTTGGGGCGGGGCTTTCTTTGGATGGTCATCGAAGATCTTTTTGACAACATCCTCAACCGGTGTGCTAAAGAATTCTTGGACATATGCATCCCACCATTCAGCAAAAGTGTTAGTGCTGTGAGTTTCAAGGACATTCGACCGAAGGCGGAGTTTTGTGCACCTTTCTTGAAATTTCAGTTGGCCTCTCTACATTCTTTTTCCGACAAACCAGAAAGACGTCCTCGACTTAGAATAGATTGGGAAGTAAGTAGAGGCACATGGCATCCTTGGAGGTAGCCAAGTTGCCAAGCAGTAAAGTGGGGGTGGCAGACTTCCTAACTTGTGCGTCGAGCATAGCAACCAAGGGGAAAGTGGCGAACTAGCACGAACACCCCTTAGTTTTCTCGAAGATCGGTGTCTTCGATCTCATCCCATACTGAGGAGATGGAAGAGGGGTACTCTTGACGACGGTAGATTAGGAACTCATCGTCAGAGAGATCTTCTAGGCCGAAGAAGTATTTAAAGATTTTTTCGACCAAGTGTGGAGGAGCTGGTCTGGAAGCCAATCAGAGACATAGCGCTTCAGTGGTCTTGAAGCTAGGGATTTCTGGCCTCAGGTGGCGAAGTAAACTTACAACCAGAATTGGAAAACCCAAAGTAGGCCGTTCTGGTGCAGGTCAATTTTGGTGATGGTCGTTTCAGCCAAGCAGAGCGTGAGGTTGGCAAGGATGGCCGAGCTAAGAGCTAGGGTGTGATCACTAGCCAAGGCCTCGGCCAGTAGCATGTTTTTTATCAAACATTTATTCGACATGGTACAAACAATAAATTTGTTGTACCAGTAGAATAAGAAGGCTTCGTCTTCTCCCTTCAAAGGTCTTCTTCCCTTCGGCCAGCAAAGTGGTGGATGAGAGTGTTATAGTTAAAGAAGTTCTTGTGCAACTTCTGGACTTCTTCTTTTGGGGCTTCTTGGTCTTTCTTCTTTAGGGCTTCGATGGCACGTTCTTCAAATAATGCTTTAAGGTCTAAGTTGAATTGATACCCAGGAATGACGACATTAATTGGAAGACCAGATGAAGAAGTGCCAAGGATGATCGATATGTTGAGCACAATCGGGCCAATAGGGCCTAGAGGGAGTACATTGTGTTGGTAGCCGAGCACCAAAAACTCAGGGCTGCCGTGAGAAGCTCCCGGTCTATAACAATCTTAATTGTCGAGAGCTTAATAGCATCATAAATGCTAAGAGTTTCACTCTGTGCTGAATAACTTTTCCATGCGTTTGACTGAATCTACCCAAGACGCAGTGGTCAAGGGCCAAGCTCCTTGAGGCCTGACCGAATCCTACTTTGACCAATCATACCCCTGGAGCAAGGGTTTCAAGCAATTAGCTTTGAGCATTTCATTAATGGTCTTTGGGACAACGTCCTTGAAAATAGGTCCTAATATCTGGTGGGAAGCAACTGAATCACCTTTAAATCGTAAGGTCTTGATAGCGTTTCGGTCGATGAAGTCTTTGCACTTCGCACACTCCTTAGAAAGCTTGGTGATAAAAGTGTTGGAAGCCATTGTAGAAGAATTCAATGATTTTTTATGGGTTTGAGGATTTTCTGGGACTAGATTTTTCTGGGTTTCGAGATCTTTTGAGATATGAAAGCAAATGGCAATAAAGATTCAAAAATTTTGAAAGCATAAAGTTTGAATGGAAAAGAGCCGGGTATTTATAGGTGATGTGATATAAAATAGCACACAAACTTAAACCTTTTTTATGTAGTTGTAGTATGAATAAGTAGGGATCGTTATAGGCCGGGGATTAGAATGGATGCTAATATCTCAATTTTAAACTCTAAAACACTAAACTAGACTCAAAAACAGAAAACTAGACTCTAGTGACTCAAAACAAACTAGAATGACTCAAAACAGCACAAAACAAGTAAATTGACTCAAAACAGAAACTAAGGGTGACTTTGGATGAATTATGATTTAACTTGACTCAAAACACTAATGAAAATAGATTTAAATAGGTCCTAGCTAAGTAAACACGAAATATTAAAGGGGGGATTGGTTTTTTGACGAATTTAAAACTTAAACAAACAAGTTACAGAAATTAAATAAAGGGTACAAATTTGGAATGAATTGATAGGTGATAGGCTAGCTAGAGAGTCCTTCTCCACACATGACACATATGCATAAAAATCGATTTCCAATTATTATTCCGATAAACCATGAATGACAATGCCTCAAATTAATTATGAACTGCATAAATTAACTCTCAGATTTCCCTAATTTCATTGAATTGGACTCAGCGACGCAATCAAATTATTCTTATCAAGTTCCCTATATGAACAACATGATAGAGATACATATCAAAGATCATTAAGTTCTATGAAAATCATAAGCATTGATAAGAGATTCGTAACTATGAGAAGCATGATACTCCTGCCATGGATTTACTTAACACAATCATGACTAGTGACTTCCACTACTTATAAATATAAGTTCATAACGATTAGGTGAAATTCCCTTATATTTTAGCATCAAATTCATGCATGGAAACTAAGTATGCATCCTTAATCAACATACAAGAATAAGTTATCAATCAAACAGATAAGTAAATCACATTCATGTTTTATGAAACAATAACTCGAGAAAATCAATTCATATCACATATATGTTCATGGCTTTGAATTCTCCTCTAGCTAAAACGAGTTTAGCTCCTCATGTTCGCAATTCAACAAGTATAATTAAATTTAAACATTGAAAACAAAAGATTGAATACAACTAGAAACGCTCCAACAATCCAAAAAGTCTTGAATGGCAGGTACGACTCCAAGCTATCCTCTCATTCCTTACAAAGTTGCAGCACCAAGGTGTTTGTCTCTGAAATTAGGTTATGGTGTGTGGTGGATGGGGTGGTCTCTTCTTTGGTGCGGCAGAATGTATATATTTCTAAGGAGAAAGGCACGGGCCTTTTTTTTTTTTTTTTTTTTTTTTTGTGGGAAAGATTTGCACTCCAAATCGTCAAGGAAAAAGGCTAATTAAAATCAGAATCCAAGAGGAAAAAGGAAAGAAAGATGCGGCAGGATATTGGAGGAAAGAGGAATGGAGTGCACGACAAAGAATGGTCTTCTAGAAGGAATAGGTGCGGCAACCTTGTAGGATTAGGATTAAGCCTTCTAGAATCATATATTTAGGTGTCCTAATATAATTAGGGATCCCCCTGAACTAAAGTAATGTAGGATTAGGATTAAGCTAAGACAAAATAAGGTATTTTGGCTCATGTTCCTTCTTTCTTTGTTGAACTCCATATCTTCTTTGTCTTGAACTAATTCTTCCATCTCTTTAGCATATTCTTAGCCCTTCTTGAACTTCAAATTCGTCAATCCACCTTGCTCCATGCATGTGCTATCCATTCCAAGCCCTTTTCTTGCCACTTTTGCCAATTGAACCTACAAACACACGAAAATAGCTTTAAACACTATAATAAATATAAACTAACTAAGTAAATGCAAGGAAATAGGCTAACAAAGTCGCATAAATATGCTCCTATCAATAGGCAATCTGGAAGGAAGATCAACCATTTGAATTTTTTTTAAATAACGGGTAGAATCAACCGAAAAAAATTGATAATCATAATGGATATTCAGAAGACCCAGGTGAAGGGACCAAGGTTTTCGTGGTTTGAGGATGCATGTTTGTGTGTGATGGCGGAATTAATGGCGAAGTGACATTTCGATGATCGCACGTTTCAAGGGTCATTATTAATGCCAGATGAGTAGGCTAAGGAGTTGCCACATGGTAGAGCATTTGACAAAATTAAGATCGTGTAATCGTGCTTCATAAATGCGCCTGGTGGATGGAATATTTGAGACTTTTCATCATCTTTTAAAGATACCTTAAGGGTTTGATTTTACTTCTTCAAGGTCGAAACTCAGCTAAGGAGTTCTACGCCGAAGACCTCAGAAGCGAGGGGGTAATGTTTGGGCCCAAAATAATATTATTGGGGCAGGCTTGAGTTTATGTTCGGTGCAGAGCTCTTCCAAAAAATACTATGGGCCGTCCAGTGATCATAAGCCACCCAGTAAGGTTAACCAAGTCCTATTGCAAGAAGGATTGATTTGGGTAAGAGCGAATGAGTCGAGTCCTAGTATAATAAGGAGTCTCAATGGAATAAGGACGTTCAAATTTGAGAAATGAATGTGGTCGGATAAAGAGTGTGGTTCAAAGTCCTAATGGAGGTAGGATTGGCCGAGACGTGGTTAGAGTAGGATAAAGAACCCTAATCCGAGTATCGTTTTGGTTCGGCCATGACGAGATTGGCTACGATAAATAAGAAGGGGGTGCATCATTCTAAAGCCCCTCCAATTCAACACACAAACTGTCATGCGCAAACCCTCAATCTACGCGAAACCTCTCAACAACCTTGAGATTTTCATTTTCTTTTTCCGCCAACACATCTTCAGTTTGGATAAACAGCACTGTGAAGGCAACTGGTGACATCTTCAGTTTGGATAAACAGCACTGTTGCCGTAGAATCAGCCGACCGCGAAGCACCTTCAGTTTGGATAAAACAGCACTGCGTTGAGGTTGATTGGTTATCTATCCAAGTCTCAGTCGAGAAAGATTTTCGAATCCTTATTGGCAAATGTCATCTCATCAACCTTCTCGGCGAAGTTAGGTGTTACAAATTACTGGGCTCGGCACGTTGAACACCTAGTAGTTTTATGATTGGATACTCACAGGTAAGTTTTCGAGTTCGACATTCTGATGGCCAAATCACATTTACCATCAAGACATACATTTCTTTTGAGTATTTGTGTCCATATAATTTGGTACCGGTTCAGCATGCTTATAATCTTACGAATATAATCACTATGACTGAACCCAACGCCAACGATCCATGAACTTCGCAAGATCAGCAACCTTGTCTTCAGGCTCTAGAATCTGAAGGTCGAGACATGTTCTTTCCTCGGCTGCAGTCCTAAGATCAAGAAGTCAGCAGCGCACTCAACGCAACATCAACATATTTTACTCCTCGACCGAGCTCAGCCGACGAGTTGGCACGTCCCGCATCAATCGAATGACGTAGTTAGTTCATTAGTTACTCGTCCTGCAAGCCACGTAGGCTTGTAGTTTTTAGGGTCAACAGTATGCCTTAAAATGAAGATCAAAATGTAAATGTGGTAATTTGGGACAGTAATGAAGCTTTAACATCGCTTTATGTGAATCGAATGACATAGTTAGTTCATTAGTTACTCGGCCTGCAAGCCACGTAGGCTTGGTAGTTTTTAAGGTCAACAGTATGCCTTAAAATGAAGATCAAAATGTCAATGTGGTAATTTGGGACAGTAATGAAGCTTTAACATCGCTTTATGTTCACATATGTGAGTTTGCTCAATTGGTTACAAAATCATGTTAACTTGACTTTGAATAAATAAATAAATTACAACTGATTATAATATGACATTAATTTACATGTTCTTGAGTGAGAAAATCTTAGTTGTAACCGATAATATTTAAGGGGAGTGCTAAAAATCTTTGCACTAATTTGTGTATTTGAATAGTGCTAAAAGACCGTTAATGCTTTTGGTTAGGAATTAATAATGAGAAATAGAAAATATAAATTCAGCGACATATAAGTCATGTTTTTGTGAAAAAAAAATTGACACGTGTCATGTGAAGAAATGAAAAAATCTAAATGCAAATGTTGCTAGCACTATTTACTTATCATGAATAATTATGTAAAGGTATGAGCACCATTTCTAGTTTTTGACATATTATTCATTAATTTATCGAAAAATGTGCATCTCACGTTAAAGTTAGCTATTTATCACATGAAAATTAGGTATCTAATCACTTAAATGATGTCGTTTTATCTTATATGTAATAATCGTGCATTCCAGTTCAATATATACCTATCCGATTCCAAGTAACCAACCACCTAATATTATTTAAAACATGTGGTTTATTAGCATTTCATGTCGTCACAATGACCTAGGTTTCCTTTCTAATAAGTTGTGAGGGGATCGATTGAGTCACGTCTGAAGTTTCTTGTCATAGTTTTTTGCTTGTAATTGCATGTTTTGTGCAATAAAAGAATATAATTATTATTGATCTATGATGAGTAAACGAAACAAAAAAATGGAAAAGAAAACAAAAGCAAAAAGACCATGATTTAACTTGTTACAAAAGAAAATAAAAGGAACAACATCAAATAATCATGCGATTTAGTACTACAGTCTAATAATAATTTTTTCCTTAGTAAGTAAGAGATCTTAAGTTTAATTATTGCCAAAGACGAATTTGAACTACATTATTACTAGTTAATTACGAGGTTAAACTCACTTTTCTTTACTTTAATGCAGATAATATTATTTAAAAAAAAATATAAAAAAAGGAAATCAAATAATCTTATACTTTTTAATTTCAAATCACAAGCACATTGCTCCAAAATCATAAATAACTTCAAATCAAATAAGCCACCCGAAAGGGAAAGGACAATTGAAAAGTACCAACAACCCTAATTTTTTTTTAAGACTCCAAAAAAGGACATTGACCGTACTCAATCCAATTCTCTAGAAAACCACACCCTTCAAAGTTCGAACTGCAAACAACACCACACCCAATATACTATTCAACCATATTTTTTTTTTTTTTAAGTTATCTGAAAGAACGGTAAATATTAATTTTAAGTAAGTGAATAGTTAATTTAAAAAAAATAATAATAAAAATTATTTAAAAAGTCTAACTACTTGGTAGTTTAAATTATCAAAAGCAATCCCTATTCAACACCTACAAACACGTATTACACAACATTTAGCATATTGAGTTTACCATACTAGGTGGTAGTTTCAATTTTACAGTTTCGAAGTGGAAATTTGCTCACTACTCTAAGGACCAAAATCAGTATTATGTATGCCTTAAAATGAAGATCAAAATGTCAATGTGGTAATTTGGGACAGTAATGAAGCTTTAACATCGCTTTATGTTCAAATATGCGAGTTTGCTCAATTGGTTACAAAATCATGTTAACTTGACTTTGAATCTCCTTTTATCATGAGTTGAAATAGGGTTTATTTGAAACTGCTTTTAAAATAATTAAAACCGCTATTTGAGAAAATGTGATTTCACCAATAAAGTGATTTTCTTGGATTCACTTGTCATTTTACTAAGAAATGGTTTCAAAAGTATTTTCACCAAAAATGTTTTCAACCATTTAAAACCACTTTTAAACAAGTCCATAGTTTAAAATATCATTGAAAAACATCGGTTTATACCTAGAATGAAAAGATCAACTTACATAAGATTAATTCGCCATCGTTTTGGCTCGGATTAATAAATTATGTGAAATAAACTTACATATATTAATAAATTATTAAACTAAAACATCACATAACAATAAACCCGTCGGTGTAAGTGCTTCTCAAGGATGAGACCCCACTCAAATTTTCTTTCCATGGCCGTTAATAATTGTCCCAAAAAAAGGTCGTTAATAAAGCAGCAGCTGTAGATTTGGTCATGTGAGGCCCGTTCGACTAGGGCCCACAAATAGGCCCCACCCTATTACATTTTTCCTAAGCATCTTAATTCTAAAATCTCCGATCCACCAAAATTTAAAACACAGAAAATGACACAACGATGCGTTTGGCGGGATCCACCACCATCGAATAGTGAATGAACGGTGACGATGTTACATTAATATTAAGTGGCCGCTCGGACCCACCAGCCGTTGATCACACCACCCTCACCCCCCACACATTTGGCTCCTTAGTTGTTTATTTTTGAAGGAAACTAAAGAAAAGAATTTGAAATCTTTGAATTTTATAGATAATGATAAAATAAAAAGTAAAGTAAATAATACTGAATTTTTTAATATAAAAAATTAATTTTTGGTTAAATTAAACAATACCAAATTTTTTTTGTTAAAATTCCTTTATTTTTTTGCGTGTAGCATCAGCATCAACCAAAACGATAATAAACGAGGGCACTTTTGTAATTTGAAAAATTACTACAGCAGCTATTCATAATAATTTAATTTGACAAAAATCAAACATAAAAGTTCTGACTTAAAAAAAAAATAAAATTACTACACCTAAGTACCAAATGATAAAAATAATCATTGTATGAAAATATAAGTAAGATAATTATACAACAAAAAATAGAAAAAAATCTGTGCTGTAATATTGATAAGCAACAAGTAACGACATTAGTGTACACAAAGAGAGACCGGCATCCCTTTTAATTAACCATCCATATGTTTTCAAAAAAATTAAAAGAAAAAAAACAACTGAGGGTGAAGGGGTAAAATCGTACTTTCCAGCTATAAGCGCCACAAACAACAGCCGGGTTGCAACGGGCTCTCCAACAGTAAGCACGATCAACGGTTAGGATTGGCTCTACCGAAATCCGCCAGCTTCCTTGACCGGTTCTTGCAGAACGACGCCGCTACGCGAATCTCGCCGGCGATCTCCGGCGGCAATCCCTTCTGGTTCCAGTGCCGGTTCGGGCTGGCTCGAACCAGCGGGCTCAGGCAAAACGCCAGACCCGATACGTTGTTCTTTCCCTGCCCGGCGCGTGCCCTCCGCGTCGACGACGGAGCCAGCGTCGGCGTCTTCTTCCACTCCGGCGTCGTCGCCGACGAATCACAGCTTCCCGACCGCGATCGATTGCAGTCTTCGAAGGGATCGGGCGTCAGGTCCGGTGACAATCCGCGAGGTCTCGCGAAACCGGAGGACTCGTCGGCGTAGAGATGTTTCGATCGATTCCGCGTTTTCCTAGCGAAGATCGAAGAGAACCACGAGGGCGACGAAGCCGACGACGATGACCTGGCCGGTAGCGACGAATCCCTAGGATCCGACCAGGACTTATCGGATCTGGATCGGAAAAGACTCGATAAGAGCGAGAACCGCGTCTTGCTCTTCTTGCACGAGCCTTCAATAGTGGAGTTGGCGTTGGTATATGTAGGGCCCACCTGAGGCGTACTGTAGAATCGAATCCGGTGCTGTTGTTGATGGTGGTGGTGGTGGTGTTGCTGATTGTGATCTGGACGGTGGTGGTGGTAGTGCCACGTGGAATCGTCCGATTTTCTTCGAGAGACATAGGGGGAGACGGAACGGGGGAAGATAAGTGGCGGAGGGTTGGGGTCGGACTTGCGGTTGGGTTCATCAAACGGCGCCGCGGCGGTGGTCCGGGAGTGGAGTCTCGAGAGCTGGGCCTGGGCCTGGATTTGGGCCTCGATGAGGGCGGCGAGGCGCTCCCGGAGGCAGGAGGCGCAGACGCCGAGGGTGCTGGTGAGGTCGGCGAGGTGCTTCTTGCACCTCATCTAAAACATTTACACTGGAAACCCACCAAATTGAATTCTAAGTTGAAATGTGAATATATAAGAAGTGGGTATGCGGAGAAATTTGAGGGATTTTTATGGCATTTCAGAGGGAATAAGATATTTGATTTTCTGGGTGTAAGATTGAAAGGGATGGATGTTCTTAAGGTTGAAAGGGATGGATCTTCTTCTTCTTCGTCTTCTGGGGAACCCAAAGGCTTCTTCTGCACTGGCCAAAAGGGGGAGCTTTGTCTTCTACTTCTTTTTTTGATGCAATTGTCTTCTACTTCTTTGTTTGGGTTTTTAGTGAGAGAGAGAGAGAGAGAGAGAGTTGGGTGGGTGGGAGTTTTTATTTGTGTGCGTGAGGTGGCCAAGCAAATGAGTATTCGGTATATTATTAAATTTAGAGAGAGAAAAAAGAAAAAAAACTCTAGAGGGAGGAAGGTCCAGAGTCAAAAGTAAAACATGTGCCCTCAGTGGTAATGACATGGAATGTGCCTCTTTAATAAACAAAAAAATCTGAAGGTTTTGAATTCAATACTCTGAGTTAGTAATTCTGTTTAATTGTGATTATAAACAAGTTAAAATTTTTCATAGCCTTTTCGGGTTGCAAATAGATGAATAACCATGACTTGCTATTAATTGTTCCCCTTTTTCTTAAAAAAAAAAAAAAATAAAATAAAAAAAAAAGGGTAAAACATGTGCTGGGTTTGGGGTCATAATTCATTTACTTGTGAGGGAGGTGGGTGAAAGAAGACGTACATGTTAGGAAATAAATTTGGAAGGTTGAAATGTGCAATTAAGACAAAACCTATCTTAATCATAATTACCCAAATCAGAGGTTGTTTAACTTATCTGGTAATCTACTGATTGTCAGTCAAAGCTCTGCGTGTATTATACTTCCATTAATAGTCAACACTCGTTCATATACGGTAACAAATTTGAAATCTCAATTTTCATCCCTTCTAGTTTGACCTTTAACAATGCTTTCGTGGTTTTAGCAACTTTAACGACTGTCTAATTTTTTTTTTTTTTTTTCAAAGGATAATATATTTTTCAAATACTGTTACAATAGACTCATAAATTCATAATATTACAAAATTATGTCATTTGAAATAAGTAATCACAGATACATATCAAACTCATAACAAATTTATATCGTGATTGTTATTTATGTGAATCAACCCTGAGACCTTCTTAAACTAAAGTGAAAACAAATATAGTTCGATCAAAGATTAGTTATTCATTGCACATTGTGTAATTTGACAACCAACTGATCTTTAATATGGTCGTCATAAAGTGAAGAAAAGGGGGCCTATGTGGCAAGTAAATCCTATCTCAATCTTTGTGTATGGATCTTGTAGTTGGGAGTTTGCATAAAACTATTCGTTGGGTTAGATTTACCACCTTGGTGGAGACGTTAATGCACCACTAATGAAAGCCCTATGGTTTTTTTTCTTTCTTGTTAAGCGATATATTTGTTAAATTAAATACCGACGGAATTTAAGCCAATGTCATTTTGGTGGAGACATTAATGCACCACTAATGAAAGCCCTAGGTTTTTATTTTATTTTATTTTTTTTAATTTATTTCGTCAAGCAATAGATTTGTTATATTAAACATTAAATGAGCTATCGAATAGATTCGAACTAATGCCGTCATGTAAGGGCTCAACTTCTTTTCATCACTATGGTTGAGAATATTTCAGCTACGAATTTGATGGGGCAAAATTTAAAATCTCCCTTCCTTTGTGGGGTAAAGCCAAGCATATGGGATTTTAAGTACGATTTCAGATATTTAATTCATTTCTACTGCTAACAATATTTTAATTGATATTGGTTAGCATCAATTTAATTTATTTAGTTCTTACGTACTATTGCAATAAGAAATTATAATTCTTCCAAAAATATAGATGGATCAAAAGGTCATTTTATTATTAAGAACTATAAGTCATTTTAGTTAGCTATATCCTAGTTAGCAATGGATTATATCCTAGTGAACATACATGGCTACTTAGGCCATCTCCAACCGAAAGGTCCAAAGGGCCAGAGGGTCGAAAATAGTCTGAAACTGTCTCCAACCGGAGAGTTAGGCCTGAGGGCTCGTGGGTCCCACGGAATCTGAAATGGCCAAAGGGCTGGCTGGAATTTTTTTTTTAAAATTGTTGGTTATAACTGACAGAAATAAAAGAAATAGTGTCGGTTATAACCGACACAAATAGCATGGAAAATTTTGAATATAACAGCTAGCTATTATTTTTTACAAAATTTTTCCTATAACTTCTATTTTTTTTCTATAACTTCTATTTTACAAAATTCGTTTCATATTTTTTTTAAACTCTATTTTTTTTCCTATAACTTCTATTTTACAAAATTTGTTTCCTATTTTTTTTTTTAAATTCCATTTTTTCCTATAACTTCTATTTCACAAAAAAAATTTCATATATTTTTTTTAAATTCTATTTTTTTCCTATAACTTCTATTTCTTGGCATGCGTCATCGCTATGTTTCATGGTTTGTAAGAGCAACCAGCAACAGAGCCACCCCATTAAGGTTGTTCCTCAGTTGGTTGACACACCATGGCTGCTACTCTGTTTTGTTTGTTGCGCCTTACTTGAACTTCTTCATCAGACTCATCATCTTCTCATCTCATTTGCGCCCATTTTTCTTCCAATTTGGAATTGGATGAGGACCCCCAATTGGAATCCGAAGAGGATCCAAAGTTGGAATTCATTGCAAACTTGAATTGAAAGAGATTGAATTGAAATAGATTGAATTCAAAGTTGTGTGAATTATAGCCCAATATCCAGCCTATTTATAGAAAAAAAAATTCAAATCCAACAACTAACTGACGTCAGCATGATGTCAGCTACCAACGGCTAGCTGACGTCACTTAACCGTTGGATTTGAATTTAAGTTGTAGTTTTAAAATAATAAATTATGTTTGGCCCTATGACCCGTTGGCCCTCGGTTGGAGACGGAGTCAAATATGGCCATGTACTACTGTTCATTAAAATATAATATCCTAGAGGGCCAGAGGTCTAAAACAAGCCCTTTGGCCAGCCCTCGATTGGAGATGGCCTTACAGCCCTAGAACGAGCGGTATTTCGTTTTTCAGCAATATATTTTTGTGAGGTCCACTTGAGCTTCATTTCTCTATCTAAATATATATAACCGACAATATGCATGAAAAAAATAATATACATTAAGTAAAAAATATTTGCATGTGGTTTAGTATTGTAATAGATAGTGTGTTGAGTTTCCACTTATGTGTCTTGAGTTTGAAATTTCTCCATCCCCTAACGTATTATAATATAATAGTTTCGAACTCTTTCGTTCTTTACTGCTTAATAATAATAAGTTAAATAAATTAAATAAAGAATATTATCTTATCTTTTAATTTATTTTCTCATTTGCTTTTTCCTCATCTAAATTTAAAACTAAGACGCCATATTCCAAAAGAGTTGGTGATAAATAAATATAAAAAAAGAAAGAGGAAAAAGAAACAAGGAAATTAAAAGTGAGATGCCACTTATCTTTTGATTGGGAGTTTTGAATGAGATGGAAGGATTTTAGAGGGAGAATGTATCCCTTTAATCCACTTTCTTTTAGTGGTGAAGACTCAACAATTTGAAAGGGAAAGAAAGAAAAACATGTTCTAGCGAATTTATTGTACGTGTCGCACACCCAAATTGCCTTTTATAAGAATATGTCAAATGGAATTGTAATACAGATTAATAAGATGTAAAGTCTGTTATAACGTATCTTCACTTAAACTTTTCCTCTCTGAGTTGGAGTGAACTTATTTCTCCACTTACAAATAACGTATCTTCACGGTAGAAATTTTATAATCAAAACAGTTCAATTTGTTAATCTTCATTTGAAGATCATGCTCACAAAAAACCATTGAAACATAAATTGTTTATCGATTCAAGTATATCAAATAAATGAATGGTTCATCATTAACATGTTACTTGAGATCTACACTTGATTCATTTGGTACCTAAGAATAACTACATGATCTCCAATTCGAATGAGTTTTTATAAGAATGATCTTCAAATGAAAATTAAGGTTTCAATACAAGAGAATACTTGCGCTTGGGCCTGAATTGAACGATTTGTGGTCTATGTTTTGGCCACCCAACTTCGGATGTGTTTGACCTACTTGCGTGTATATGTATGGCGACTCAACTTGCATTTTGACGTGCACTGCATCGTTTTGTCAATGGTATATGGTTAGAGATATAGGTCATACGTCTTACCTACATACCACACCGTCGGCAGGCAAGGTTTTTATACAAATTCAAAGTCATTGGTTGTGAACAACAGAAAGTGGTTTAGTGGTAAGAGAACGGATTGCAGCTACCAATACAAAAAAAAATGAGAAGTCTCGGATTCGATTCTCTGAGTTGATTTGTCTACTTGACTGTAACCACGAGTAAAATAAAATTCCTATAGCTTTTCTGGACTTAAAATGAATAGATAATCGTGCTTGCCATCAATTATTCTCTTTTCAAAAAAAAAAAAAAAAAAAAAAATATTGTCTGTTTGTGGTAAATACCACCCACCTAAAGCTGAACCTAAACCTAAATGTGTCCTTACGAGTTTTCGAACCTTCCATCACACTTCTCATATCCAGTTTTAATACTTTTGTACCCAAAGACCATTTCAGTCTGTCGATCCCTGACCGCTGCCATATTTTTCTTATTTGTATTGTTTGTTTATTCAAATTTTATATTCTATTGTCTTGTCTTGTTTAAATAAGTGAATTAAAAGCCAAAAAATAATCACTTTAAGTTTTATATTCTATTGCCTTGGTGGATCAAGTTGTTTTCTTTTTAATTCATTACGTTCAAGGTTTAAACATTCGTTTTAGTGTAACTTAAAATAGTATTACAATCCGAAAGGCGGAAAACAAACAACTCTAAGGGAAAGAATATAGTTGGTTTGCTTCGTTCTCTACTTAGTACATTTCTTTAGCAGTCGTAGACCTACTTAAGTAGTTAATGTAATTACGGTTCTTCGCCCTATCTTTGAAATGCATTTTGTGTAATAATAAGAAAATAATCAACTTATTGTATCAAAACATTACGTGGTACAAAATTACGGTGGATTTCAATAAAAAGAACTTTTCTGATAATATATTTAAGGCTTTTTAGCCAAAATGGTCTCTGAGATTTACATAATACATCACTTTGGTTCCTGAGATTATCTACCATCCATTATTTTGGTCGTTTTGTTAAAAACTCCGTTAAGTGTCCCAGAGCTCTTGCCCGGAAGTTTGAGTAATTTTCAAAGCTTCGTAACTCAATCGTTTCTTAATCAAATTCGACCCATAATATATCAAATGAAGATAGGAAAGGGTAGAACAAGATTATACCTATTTTGAAGCCCAATGTTGCTGGTGATGGCCGTAAAATAGCCTGAAAGGTGACTGGTCTGCGGAAAAACTGGAAAACTCACTGGAAATTGGGTAAACTTTAAACGTTCATAACTTCTTCAATACTTAACGAAATCGAGTGATTCAAAAATGAAAATCATACTTCTCAACGAGACGAAGAGAATGGTATCTTTCTCAATGGCTAATTCGATGTGGTTCTCATCAAGAATTATGATTTTAGTTCTTGAATCACTGGATTTCATTGAGTATTGAAGAAGTTATGAACGTTTAAAGTTCACCCAGTTTCCGACGATTTTTCCAGTTTTCCCGCGGACCAGTCACCTTTCAAGCTATTTTCCGGCCATCTCCGGCAACCATTGGGCTTCCAAATAGGTATAATCTTATTCTACACTTTCCTATCTTCATTTTGATATACTATGAGTCGAATTTGGTTAAGAAACGATAGAGTTACAAAGCTTTGAAAATTGCCCAAACTTTTGGCCAAGAGCTCCAGGACACTTAACTAAGTTTTTAACGGAAGAACCAAAATAATGAATGGTGGACAATCTCATAGACCATTTCTATTGATTTTCAATCCCAGAGACCAAAGTGATATGTTATGCAAATCTCAAGGATCATTTTGGCTAAAAAACCTAAATTTAATGATCTACTAAGTAAATAATAAGGTCAAAATTTGACAATTGTTATACTTTTTTGTCCCATTTAACGTAGATTTTGAGTACATACCCCAACTGGATTAGCAGATCTCATTAATGTGAATTTAGTTAAGGTTTAGAGAAGAAAGCAAGGAATTGTATCTCCGTACAACCTTTTTCTTTAAGTATAAAATCATTGGTATTTTTGTTGTTTAGCCGATTGAGCAAGACCCAATCATGATAAAGTAAGAACAAGTAGACACGAATTTGAAGTGACGCCATCAAATTATATCGGATATTATAAATTACAAAAGAAGACAATCAATTATGTCACCACATATGACTTGTCTATTTTTTGCCCCGCATATATTTAAGACCACAACCATTTTATATGCAAGAAAAATATTATTTACCTTCAATTTTCTAGCCCTTATAATCAAACCGTTCATCTTTTAATCATTTGTATATCGTCATGATCATTGTCGTAATTAACTAATTGAAATAGTATTGTAATTGTCTTTTACTCAATAGCAGTTAAATGACTATATGGATTTGGTTCCTTCTATTTTTGACTTGATATTACAAAAATATTTTCGATTGTAGAATTAGGTGCTCAATTAACATTTTTCCCTTGAAGGAGAGAGAAATGAAGACCTATGAGTAAATTGACGCTGATTATAGATAGAGTAAATTGACGCTGATTATAGATAATTTCAATTACGAAAATACTTGTTTCTCCACATTATAGGTTCAAATTATAAAAGTTTATACTGTAAGTATACGCTAATCACAAGGGTAACAAAGTTGTTGGTGTGTTGTCAACTATGGAACCATTTCATTAAAGGATTATCACTTTCAATTTATACGTAACTATAGGATTATCAACTATCAACTATAACTTTGCAGGTTCAGATTATAAAATTTATACTGTAAATATACATTAAATATTCAATTAAAATTATAGACATGATTGTAATGGGGACGTTGACTCAAATTGTATGCGAATGAAGGGTATATAGACATTAGAGCATGCACTCACCCACCTTTTATAAATCCCTTATCCCTAAAAAGCAATTCAACTTTTTTTAGTGCAATATGTTGGGAGACTTTGGACTAAGTCGCTTTCTTCTTCTAGGTGTTTTGCTTAACTTAAAAGTAGCAAACAACCAACCACCCGATTGACAAAAAAAATCTTATTTAAAACGTCTACTAATTTTCCTGTATTTTCAAAAACCATTTACTTAAGACTAAATGATTACTCCAATTTTCTTTAAAATTTAGTAAACTAGTGAGACTAATTATTTTGCTCTTCCATTAAAGGTGTGTTTGGTTTGGCAATTTTTTGACTATCCCCAAATGCTGGTCCAAATAATCGGTGGTGCGTTTTCTCTTGAAGCACTTAAGCCTTTTGAAAGCATTTTTATGTGCTTTTAACGAAAGTGATCCTGAGTAATCATGCTTCCTCCATAAGCACTCTGAAATATGTAGTAAGTCATAGCTAGCGATGATGACCTTCAAATAGTTTGAGTGGTATTCTTTGGCTTTTCCATTATTCAGAGTATATGAAGCCCAAGAAAAGCTTGTATGAGAGAGTTTCGCCTCCCCACATGTTGCCTACTTGTTTAGGAGTGCATGGCTATATAAGTTGTGCATGTGTTAGGCTCAAATTATGACACATGCAAGGGCGTGAAAGATAATAATTGCATAAAAGTTTATATAATCGTAAACTTCATAAATATGTTGTCAATTAATTTAGAGTTGGATGTTTGTAATCTAACAATTTGCAATAATAGGTTTCTCACTTTTTTTTCTTCTAGTTTTTCGTTTTCCTTCCCCTTGATTAACTTTGAGGACTACAACTTTAGGGTTCAATGTACAGTACCCTTTAATAAGAAAGGTATCGGTGACCTTAAGCGATCGATGTTTTTGAAATGTAATCATGTACAAGCATAATATCATAGTTTCACATCGTAATATAACATTTCCAATGTGCAAAGTAATCTTTGTACAATAATACAATTTCATATTATGTGCCGGAGTTACTAATTATAACCTTACCATCATTATGTAACTTGTGATTGTAAACTTTGACAATTATATTGTAACTTTACCTTTTTAGTGTTTCACATTAAATACTACTAAAATATGCCATTGGAATGTTGAAAAAAATAAATATAACTTAAATTGTGTGGTTCCACTTCTTATTATGCTGACCCAGATGATCGTACACCATGAATCTTCCTTAGATGAATAAGATTACAAACCCAAACCCCAAAATGTCATAAAATAACCCTAATGCTAAAAAATGTAACCTAACCGTAGAAACCCTAGGAGTTCTGATAAGAAATGAACAATATATATACACTCTTGCTGGATTTCAGCTGGCATGATTTATTTTACTCAGGTTTTTTCCTATCATTCATATTTTACGGGCTGCATCAAATTCATAATCCAATCAAAAGGGCTAATACATTATACAAGTAACTGCATCACATGCTTGAAGACCGATTCCAATGTTCTTGCGGGAGGTGTCTTAGGGGTTTTCCCCTTTAGTTTTTGTTTTCTTTGACAACCAAAACCCAACCCAACCCACCCCCACACCATCCCCCCCCCCCCCCCCCCCCCCCCCCCCTCCTCCTGCTGCTGTTTTTGTTTTTCCTTGACAACCAAAACCCAACCACCACCACCACCCCACCCCCCCCCCCCCCCCCCCCCCCCCCCCAAAAACCCTCTTTTTCTTTTTTTTTCGCTCCTATGCATAAATCAGTTGATAAATTCAACGAAAATTCTGATTTTTCTCCAAACACAACGGCAGAGATCAAATGTAGATATATCACCGACATACTTGGTTAAACGAAGCACCATCAACAGAAAACAAATTTGAACGAAACACCACCATCCTAACTTAAACCAAGCGCCATCTACAAGCTTGGATACTAAGGTAGCACTCTTCCCGACCCCCTCTTTTATTCTATCCTCAAATTAATTTAACAAGTTATTCTCCTCGAATCAAGATTGCTAAAGAATAAAACGTAAGTATTACAGCATAACTAATGACATCTGTCGATCTGGTACATGTTGGATTTTGGGCCTAAATTCTACAGTATTTTTCATTAAGTGCTAGGAAAGACGAATTAATATTGTCAAACCATATTTGTTTATCTCACGTTGGATAATTAAACACAAGGTTCCAAATTGAACCACTTGATCATGGTGGCTATGGGATTAAACCTTGGATTAGTTAATTCCATGTTATCTTTTTAAATTCTCAATGATTGTTCTCCCATTTAATTGACAGTTGACAACAAATTAATTTACCTAAACGACAGATTACGGTTTAAACCGTTTGCTAATTAGATAGTTTAGAGATGGGTTGTTTGAATTAGTCCCAAATAAGCAGTGTAAACAAATTATAATCATTTTTTTAACATTATATGATTAGCATTATATTCAACAAAATCAGGAACTCATTTATTTTTTGCAACTTTGGTGTGGTCTAATTTGTCTTAAACAAAGAACTATTCAAATGGTCTGCAAAATATAGTTCTCAATTTGAACGGTAATGCCGTTATTTCAGCCACTAATGGTGCATTCTTTTATTTTATTTTTATCTAAACAATATTTTACAATATATTCTTCTGAACTATTATTTTATTTCACTATATGTTATATAAATTAGTTTCACTATTCAAATCAACTATTAATAAACAAGTGCATTTTTTTTTGTTATTAAATTTTATGTATTGTTGCAATCATATTTAGAATAGAGATGTGGTTGTGTAAATCTTAGTATATCTAGGGATATCTTTGAATATTCTCTTTAGTAATTAATATCCTATTAAGAATTGTAATCCTAAAAGGGTAAGGATTTAACATATCATAGTACTATAAATAAAGGCATAATGGGGTGTACAACACACCTCACAATTAAACATCTCTCTTTTCTCTCTTATTGCCACCGGCCTCCCCCTCTCTATTCCCTTAGAATAGTTCAGTTAAATAAGCTTACAACACGTTATTAGTATACTCTTACTAGAAGCTAAAGAACTGAAGGATCATATGAGGAGGCTCTCTTCTACAAAATTCAAAGGCTTTTATTTGTTTTCTACCAATCAGGTATGCTTAAAATAAAGGAAGATATTTGAAACGACCATGAAGCATGAAAGCATTCCCCATGATGCATGAACCCCCTATGTTTATATTTTCCTTTCAATATATATATTGTATATGGTTCATATATTTGTCAATATATATGTTTCATGCATTACGCAATTATATTGCTTTGTTGAATTTGTGAGTCAAAGCATATAAATAAATTAGAAACAATTTAGGGTTTTTCAAACCCTAGTTATATCAAGAAAAAAATTTGGGAAACTATGCAGCACAGTCGTCGCACCACCTTGGCACCTCCGCCGAACCATCGCCATTGGCTTGAACCCAGCCCCATGGTGCACATCATGGAATGGTAAAAGCCTGCAGCCTTCTTGGCCCTTGCCCCGCGCATCCCTGGCCCAACTACAGCAGCCTTTGCTGCTGAGCTTCTTCTTGTCCCATGATTTGGCCTGCCCGCAGCAGTCCATAGCTAGCGGGGCTTTGCCTATCCCTCAGCCCACTCACCCACAGCCTTTGTTGCTGGGCTTAACCTACCCAAGCCCAAAAACCCGAAACCTAGCTTCGGCTAGGCTTCCAAGCACCCACCCACAAGCCAGCTTTGGGCTGGGCTTGCCCCGTGCCTTGTATTTTGCCCAAAAGCTAGCAGCTTCTGCTGCTGGGCTCCCTAGACCATAAGGCTAGAGGCTTGAAGTCCTCCCGTGACCCAATTAGCTTGCAGCCGAATTTCAAGGCCCACTCCCGTGTTATTTTTTCGACCTAATGCCACTTTTTGGCATCCCCGCATTATAAATCATGCCCAAAATATTTTTTTGGGTACTTTGGTTTACGCTAATTAATTCTAATTTAATTATCACTTGGTTTTTCACTAACTGAAGCTAATATGACCTATTTGTCATTACTTTGCTTGCACGATTAACCTCATTTGGTCTCGATCTATTAAATTAATTAAAAGTGACCTACAGTCCATTAATCTGATAATTAATCCAAAATTATTGACCTGAAGATCACTTTTGGACATTAACGATTCAATAATTTATTTTTATACTTTGAACCGTTAACATCATTTCGTAGTCCCCAGGCTCTCACACTTGAGTTCCTGCAGTAACTCAAATCTGCTGCACTTAAATCAACATATTGCATTATGTGTTCTTGCAAGAACCTCTCCTTTATGAACTAATTGTTTATAAAACTAAATTGAACCTGTAGTTTCATATTTAGTGCCTTTGAAACCTGAAGTTTTCATTCAAAACTTACCACATGAAACCTGAAGCTTTCATGCATAAATTAAACCAATACATGTCTATAGAACCCAAATGTTCTACGATGTATGTCTATGGATTCCCATATGACAAACTATGTTTCGGTATACCCTCCGTTTTAGGGACATGTCGAACTTGAACAAGCTCAATTTCACAGCTCTGGAAGTCTCTGGAAGAAGCTACCTGAAGTGGGTTCAAGACGTGAAGCTCCATCTTACTGCAAAGGGTATTAGAGCCACCATCGAGGCACCTATTGACAACAAACCCGTCGACGAAGCTCAGAAAGCTAAAACAATGATCTTCATTCGAAGACACATCCATGATGCACTGCAGACAGAGTACCTCACTGAAGAGGACCGACTCACCCTCTGACTTGCTCTAGCCGACCGTTTCGATCACCAAAAAGACATCTACTTGCCTGAAGCAAGACACGACTAACAGCATCTTCACTTCCAAGATTTTAAGTCCGTGAATGAAGACGACTCTGAAGTTTGTAGAATCTGATCACTGCTTAAGTTTTGTAAAGTGGAACTAACCGAATCAGATCTCTTGGAGAAGACATATTCGACCTTTCATACCACTAATATTGCCTTACAGCAACAATATAGGGCACAGAACACCAAAATTTCAGATTTGATCTCTGTTTTACTTTTCGCTGAAAAACAGAACAGCTTTTGATGAAAAATCATCAAGCTCCTCCCTTATGTTTTTCGACGTTCCAAGTTCGTTTACGATGTCTGTTTTCTGAAATTCAATCTTTATAGTAGAGTTTTATTAATTGGACCCTTTATGTACTTAGGTGTATGTTTTTATGGCATTTCCGTCTTCGCTAGTTTGCACGACTCTTCGACGACGGAGTATCTGTGAGTGAACCCTTTCCAAAATGCATGATTTTACTATTAGAAATGCATACATGAAAGCATGATTTTATGACTATGTTTTATGAAACGTTTATGAGTAAATTGGATTTACGCTTTATGAAATATCATGCTTTATCGGATTTATGTTCTTTGAAATATTTATGATTATATATTTATGAACATGGATTATGATGATGATTTGAGCTATAACGCTCCTATGATTTATGATATGATGTTTGAGCTATTAAGCTCTGATGAGATATATTTTGGAAATATTATGTTTATGATTTTTTGTGCTTATATATGCCTACGGGCGAATGATACTTATATATGGCTTTGGTCGGGTGATGAAGGGCCTACAGGCGAATGATACTTATACATGGCTTCGGCTAGGCGATGTAGTGCCTTTGGGTGGAAGATATTAATATATGGCTGCGGCAAGGCGATGTAGTGCCTTCGGGCGGAAGATATTTAAATTTAGCTTCGGTCGGGTGATGTAGTGGCTTCGGTCGATTATGATAACATTACTAAGCACATTATATACGATATATGTTTTATGAAAAGTTTTATGGCATGTTGGGGTTTTCGGAAAACCTATTACATATTATACTATTAAGTTTTCATAAACTTTGGGGGTTCGTACGTTGATGAATAACTATTTCAATATTACTTATACATCAACTTGGTCCACTCATGTTTTGTTTTGCACCCTCTCAGGACTTAGAATCGAGGTGTACTATCCCCGCGTCAAGGTACTCCCACATCGGCATCTTCGAGTCCTCTCGGTGGAAGACCCATCCGTTGTGTTCATTCAATTTTATATTATTCCTTTTTAGTGTCTCGGATTGGTTGTATGATCTGAACACGTTCCACAATTGCATATTAATTATAATTAAATTTACAAGTGTTATTTATGTCGATTAATTGTTTTTAGTTCTCATGCGTCCTAATATGGCTTTGTCACCTTCTGGTGTCGACCAGCACGTGCCTACCCTAGTGTTTGGAGAATATTAGGGTCGGGCATGTCACGTGGGCCCCATGGGCTAAAAATTTAATAAAATATAAAAAAAATCCTTTCAGAAAATATTAAAATAATAAAATACCCAAAATTCAAATTTCATAAAACACCCTCAAGTTTCGTAGTTCCGTAAAATCTTCATCGTAACTCCAAATTCGATTATGCTTGCACTTACGTGCTCGTATCGTCAAGTACATCGAGAATACGGTAAAATAGTAGTTTGTATGCATCACAAAGTGATGGTCAACAAAAGTCAACAATCTCACCACTTGGGTATTTTTGTCAATTCACTCTTTTAAAATTAACAAAATCGTAAAAGTAGGGATGGGTTGTTACACTCCACATGTCTCGAATATAAATAAATAGAAAATAAAAAGAAAAATTAATCCACTCTCACATTCCTACACTTTTCTCTCCAGCTTCTTTCTCTTTCATATATTTTTTTGTGTGTGGGCTTGATTTAGTATCCATTCAATATACTAGTATGTTTACTAGATGGCACCTTACTGCAGTAGCAGAAAGTAATGTATATGCACTCTGGTGTAGGATTGATCCCACCAATCCCCTTTCCCCAACAAGTAACATTTTAACCCAATAATGCTAGTGTTTGTAAAATAAATAAATAAATTTACTAGTATGTTTAACAATTATATTCACTCAAGTAGATCGGTTTAATAATATTTCAATCCACTCCAACCCACGGTGGTTGGGTTTTTGCCCGAAAGTAAGTATCTAATGTTTGGAACCCAACCCAACTTAGCTCATATTCGTTGGGTTGGTCGGGTTGGTCAGTCGACCTACTAAAATGCCAACCCTAGTGTAGGGGGAGAATCACATTGTTTTTGTCAACATAGCTAATCCCATATCTATTAATGTAATTTGACTTTTGATAAGTTTTTTCTTTTTATGTAGCTATGATATAAAATAGTCCAAAACCTAGCAAAAGTTTAAAACCTCCAATTTGAGTTAAACCCACACACATGCATCTTTTTTGGGTCATCAACTTTACTTTTGCGTACCGTTTAACCCTTAAGACAAAAGTACGTTACCGCCTCATGTAATAAAAATGTACATGAAAGGCAAATTAGTTTGTCATCAATATGACGTGAGATACCTCGTATATTTGAAAGAAAAAGTAAAAACATTGGCGGAGGAAAGACTATTATTTGAAATTGATTATTGTAAAGAATGAGCAAGGGTTTACTTATATGCACATCCCATTAAACTCGTTAGCTCTGAATTATTTGGGGACTCATACACATGCTGGACCTAAAATTAAACTGGGCACTATCCATCAAATACTTTCACCACAGTTCAGTCCACCAGAATACCATAGATTATCAAGTACAAATTTGCGCTTGGAAATTAAATTTTAACCTTTAAGTGACGATTCTACACTTCAAGAAAATTAATCAGGTTAATAAATGTAAACAAATTTGAAGAAAACTGAGAAGTGTCTATCTTGATGATGAAAGTCAGGAGGTTGTGCACTGAGCTAGAGTGCTTATATTTATATGGAGTTCCTCCTTAAGAGAGATCCAATTTCACTTTATCACAGAGCGAGATTATTGAAACAAATAGAGAGCTATATTTATAATGTGTTGCAAGAACATGTCGACATCCATATAAACACCATATCAAATCTATATCGACATCTTATATCAACACATCCACATGTAATCAATGATATGCATAACATATCTACGACATATCAATATTCTCACTCCATGAATGGTGGAATAGGATACGCACCTTGCCCTTAAATACATCACCATCCACATACAGAGAGAGGCTGAGTTGTAATTCCCTTGAACAAATTAATCGCCTTATAAGTCATAATGAACCACCTTGCCCTTAACTTTTAGTGATAGTTGACGTCTTCCATTGTGAATTCCCTTAAAAACTCCGTCGAAATGGCTTATGTGGCTTTTATATGGAGAAAATTAGGGGAGTCGCATATGAACCATGCACGTTATTGTTATTTCTAAAGGACTTGGAAGATGGGAGACAAAGCGAGACACATAACATTGTTCAAAGAGGTATTGCGTCATATGTGGCTTTTCTTTCTTTCCGGTATCATCATGATCACAGCCATCGTTGTGTTGGCGTCTTGATCCTTTTTCGTCATGGGAAAAAGATCATCTTTGTAATCAGGGAGCGGTTCTTGGTCAAACTCGATAACCTCCAAATCCATCAATAGCTGCATCAAGTGTAATTTTGTTTGATCAATGGATTTTCCAGGAACCATGCAATAGTGAAAGTTTCTCCCATTGCCCCTTATCACTGCAGCAAATATTTTAGGTTGCTAGGGCAATCTCGAAGGCTTTGTTTTCTTGATCAGTACTACTAACTCCTCCTGCCATTTGCTACTTTGTTCGTACGATTGTAGAATCCGAATTTAATTTTAAATTCGGAGTATGTAATAAGCTAATGTTTTGATATTGTGGTTTATGTGTTGGCATGCTCGGCCTCTTTTTCTTCCCTGGAGTTTTTACCAGGTGGTTTTATCCAGAAAAGGCTTTTCAGAGGCCCCCTCCCTCCCTTTGAGCTTGCCCGACCTACTATTGTATGAGTTTCGTTTGGCGTTTGTTATCGCCCCAGCTAATATATTATGATCCTCTTAAAATAAATAAATATATATACACACACACACACACAAGGGCGTGAGGGTTCACTAAAAAAACTGATAATAATGAAGGAGACACGTACGTTTAAGATTTGAAAAGTAGCATGACTCACGACTGATTTATAGGAAAGATTTTGCTTTCTTTCTAGTAAGTAGGGTTCTGAATATAAATACTAATTACTGTATGTCAACGAGTTACTTGCCCTAAAAGTAAAGAAAATAGTTAAGTACTAATCGTAATACTTGTTAAATTGGCTTGAAACTTGTGATGAAAGAATATAGGGGAAATTTGATGTAGAAAAGGTATTATCTCCTGTTTGGTGAGAGTCATTCTCTCTCACTGAGAGCTTTTCTCACCACTGGGTGGGTGATCTTCTACTGATAACTTCTCGGCGGCCGCCGACCCTAGTTGTGGCTAAGGTCTGTGGTAGCTCCCTGCTCATTCTATTCTACTATCTTGATCTTCCATTTTACACCCCTCTTGCCTTCGATCTCAGCGTCCATAGCCCCAAACTCCGTCCTCCACTTCCCTCCACTGCCTGATGCCCATTCACTTCCATTTTCCCATCAATCCAATTCATACCCTTCACACTTGGCTTCCTCACTCCTTGATCCAACATCAATCTTGATCTGCAATCACTTTTCTTTACCTGATTAGTCGCGGGTTTATCAGAAGGTGTGTTGAGTTTCGGCTCAGATGTTCACACCACCACCTTCCCTTTGTTCGCCTTTTGGCATTGTTGCTCGCAAGATGTGAATTTCCACAGGCTTCCCTTGATTAATGGCTGCAATCTTTTTGGTGGTGCTCGTTGGAGAAAGATGGAGCCTTATTTTCTTTTAGTTCCATCACTTCTAGGGTGCCATTTGGTTGGATCTCAGGCTGGTTCGTGTTGGTAGATCTATGGTGCTACGGCGACATAGAGATTGCAAGCTGCTAGGGTTTGCGTTTTTGCATTTTTTTGTTTTGTTTTGTTTTGGTGGTCCATTTATTTGTTTTGTGCTTATCTTGTAATTGGGCCTCTACTTGTGTACATTTACTTTGTTGGTAATAAAATTTTACCTTTGACAATATACATATATATATATATATATATATATATATAAGATTTGATGTTATTACCTTTTCTGGATCCTGGGGTGGGTAGAAGTTTGGTTTCAAATTCAGTACGAATTGGAGAAGTACGTCATGCTAATGAGCCTTTCATGATTCACATCCTATCTTATGGTACAAGATTAGGAGTATCAAATACTCTTGAGCAACGTAAAGTATCTTCTATTTTACAAAGATTCTTTGATGTTCGGCAGTATATGATACTCTAGGTATTTTAACCATTAAATCTTGATTTTTGTATTTTTGACCAAAGATCTATCTATTAAAAAATTTGAAGTATACGATACTCCAACAAATTGTAAAGACTCTCTTTTAACTTTGAGATAGTAATGCCATCTCCAAGCAACCCGACCATAGGGCTAAAAATAGCTCAGAATGACAAGAAAATCGTCTCCAACCGAGGGCTCGGCCAAAGGGCTTGTGTCCTCACTGAGCCAAAATCCCCAAATTAGGCTAACGGGCTGGCCATTTCCAGCCAACTAGCCCTCCAGCCTCCAACGACTACCTAATGTCAGAATGTCAAGCATGGGTTTGTGGTAGGTGTAAGAATACCACACTTTCGTCGTTATTGTGCTTTCTTTATGCCAAAGGGTGTTTCAATGGACCATGTTCTAACTCAAGACGAACTGCAATGGAAGATCAAACAAAAGAGATGAAGGAGAAAGAGAAGTAATCTGGAGAGTTACTCACTTTAGTGACACGTGTCACTCGAAATCATATCCGAAAAATTATTGAAATTACATAAAGATAAGAAATTTGGAGAGTTACTCACTTTAGCGACATGTGTCACTCGAAATCTTATCCGAAAAATTATTGAGATTATATAAAGATAAGAAATCTCGAGGCTTATTCATTTAGCGACAGGTGACACTCAAAATAAGTCTGAAAACCTTAATTTAATGTGGTAGTTTAATTTAAAGGAAAACTAATGAAAAGAGCTTGAAAACTTGGAGTTTTAATGATGAAGACAAAATAAAGGGTAAAGTGAATAGTACCAGGATTGACTTTTTAGTGTAAAAATGTGGTTTTTTGTTAAAGTGAATAATATCGGGAGCTTTTCGTTAAAGTTCCCTTAATTTAATTAACCATATTAATTCAATTAAAATAATTATTATTGAGGAGGTTATGTTTGGCTTATGGCCTTTTGGCCCCCTCAATTGGAGATGAGTTTTTTGTCAAAGGATTATGTTTGGCCTATGACCCTTTGGCCCCCTCGGTTGGAGATGGTATAAAATATGGCATGGCATTGTTCATTAAAATATAATTTCTTGCAAGGTTATAAGGCTAAACATGGCCCTTTGGCCCTCCTTCGGTTGGAGATGTCCTAAATGTAATTTGATCAAAAGCTAGTTTGAATCCCTTTACAATGCGCCCTTGAGTTCGAATAAAAACTAATTTAGCCCAACAAATCTATGTCTATACAAAACTCTTCCGAACTCTAAAAAAATAATAATCAAAAACTTTTTCGAACCAAATAATTCAGCCATTTACGTAAATCCTGCAACTCAAAATAAATTACATTTTGGGCTAATTACACTAAACACCCTTTGAGATTAACCGTGTTTTCGCAAAATCCCCTCAAGTTTGAGAAATTATACTGTACTTTAACATCACCTCCTTAAAGACAAATTTACCCTTATAGTTAATTATTGAAAATAAAAAAAAATACTTATAATAAACAAGAAAAGAAATTAATGGTGTTTCATGTAATTTTTTAATTTGACATTTTTTTGGACTTCTTTTTATTGGGTAATGCTTGGGAACTAAATTTTTTAAATCAAATTTATAAATTAAATGATGTAGTTGTAGATGATTTGACTATTAATTAAGTATCGATTAACGTGTTCGTTTCTTATTGATGACACATCCATTTGGTTTTAAAATATGGTTTTCCTAGCATTTCGTTTTTATTTTCAAGTATTAAATGCAAGGGTAAATTCGTTTTTAATTGGTAATATGAAGGTAAAGTAAAACTGCAGCAGTTGTTAGAGTAATTGTTCAAATGTCAGGGGTTTTTCTAAGAACACGATAAATTTCACGTGGTGTTAATGTAATTAACCCTCTGTATTTTTAATAGGCTTCAAGTGCAACGACGTGCGACTCTCTCTCTCCAACAGGAAATTGTGATAACTAGTCATATTATTATTTGGTACCACGAATTCAATGTTAGCCAACCTTTTACAATTCATACAAATTTAACCAAAAATCCATGTAAAATTTCTAAATTGCCCCCTCTCCTCTCTTGTCTCTTTCCCCCCTCTCTTCGACTCCCACCAGTCCACCATAGCCCCACCCCACCGTCTCTTCTCCCAAATCCAGTTAGGCACTCAAAACTGATGTAAAGAAACATAAGTGGCATACCTGAGATTGGCAATGGTAGTCAAGTAACTTGTAATCTGAAAGTTTCCTGCAGACAAAAGAAAATTGCTGCTACACTGTTACAATTTGCAAACTAGTTGTTTCTCAACAACTTGTGGATTACTGCCTTAATTAGCAAGCTCTTGTGTGCACCAATAACATGAAACTAGAACTTCACCGGCTGCGCAGTATGTAAAAAATATGACATGCAGCTAATAAGTGGCATCATAATAGTAGAATATGACTGCTTTTCTAATTGAAGAAAGACGGAAACAAAAATGAAATGGTTTACAAAAAATGAGCTCTCAAAATACGTAGAAATGCTTTAATGGAAGCAAAGTAGAACAACCTATGGTTCTTATTTTTGGAAATCTTCTATCGTACGGAGAGAGTGAGATATGTTGGTGGTGTCGGTCACAGTGGATGCGCGGTGGTGGTGGATTTGGAGAAAAGACAGGTAGGGTGGGGTGGAATGGGGTGGTGGGAGTCGGAAGAGCGGGTAGAAGAGACAAAGAAGAATGGAGGGGCAACTTCGAACTTTTGTATGGATTTTTGGTTAAATTTGTAAAATTGCAAAAGATAGGCTAAAAATCATTTTGCGGGACAAAATATGGCTAGTTATCAAAATTTCCACTCCCCAACGCCGTGAGCCCCACCTCCCTCCCTCCGTCGTGTCCGTCTGTCAAATGCATAATTCGGTTGATAAATTTCAGAAATCCTCCATGAAAATCTTTCAAGCTTTCAGATTTGCTTTCCAAAATTTTGAGAACTGAGTTCAGTTCGAATCCCAGCCCCACAAAAACTCAGCTTGCTGAGACAAGTTGGGAATCTGTAATTTTCCCTTTCCAGGTACCCCCCTCTCTCTCTCTGTTTGTCTGTCTAAATTTTGGGTCTTCTCTCTTCAATCTTATGCTTTTTATTTTTCCTTGTAATTTCAAGATTTTTAAGAATTGGGTGGAAACCCAGAAGAAGAAGAATTGAAGGGAATGGAGGATTCATATTCTGTGTGCAGCCCCAGAAGAATCCTAAGTGTGTCAAAGAAGAGGAGGGCAACTGTGTCATTTGTGGATCCAGATGATAAGGCTTCTGGGTTTCATGGCCCCAAGCCTTCTGAAGTCTATGGCTTTGTTGGTTCCATCACTACTGTTGTGGCTACAGGTCCCCTTCTTCATCTTCCAAACAGTGTTTAAATATCGGTATCAGTGGAAACATCGGTATGCAAATTTGTGGAAATAACGCAAATTTGTGAAAATTTCAAACACTGCTTCCAATCTTCATTCTTTTTCGGTTCGGAAAACAAATACTTGTTTTAATATATGTATTTATTTTGGGTATATTGTGTGTTGTGCTGTTGTGTTAGCAGTTATATTCTTGGTGTGGGCATATGTTCCAGAGTCTTGGCTGCATTCCATTGGGATCTTTTACTATCCCAGCAGGTCAGTGCCCTCTGGTTTCACTTTCAATCGTTCGTGTTTATTAAGTTTTCGTTCAAGATTGTTATCCTCCATCGATTCCATTGTTTTGTTTGTCCAAATGGTTAGATGATTAGCTTCTTGCAACTTCGAGAATATTTGTCATAGTTTGAGAAATTTAGTCATTTGGGTCAGTAACAAGAACTTTGCGCTATGGATCAGAAATTAGGGTCTTTTGGGGAATTCGTTATAAGCGCTTTGGTTAGGAGCGCTAATATTGAAAGCAAGATGAAATTGTTTATAAAAATTCCAAGTGTTTACTGAAAAAGCTCTTGGAAGTGTTTTTGCATCGATGGAAAAAGGAGGATGCACTATGACGTTTGGTTAAATCGACCCCCTTCCTCCTTGGTTCATGTTTTGTTAAGGAATCGTTTGCCATGTCCACCGTTGAGCACTGTCTAGTCCAGTAGTTTTTTGGGGTTGATGTCTTAGCATATTACAACGTCTTCTATCTTGCCCACCTTTATCGTCTGTTTTCTCTTTTTCTGTTCCTTGTGGCTTTAGCTTCCTGGCTTTTCAAAGAAGTTGCTGTCTGTTAAAAAATAACTGAAAAAGCAATTTGAAGTGCTTCTTCTAGATAGCACTATGCTGTTGTAACCCACAAGCATTTTTTTACTTTTTGTTGCCAAACAGTCAGAAGCAGATTTAACCATTAGAAAAGCACTTCCTAACAAAGTAACAAGATTGCTCTTTTGAATTTATGGTGCTATTTTCAGGTATTGGGCATTGGCCGTGCCAGCTTACGCTATGATGACTTTGGTATTAGCTCTGGGGTTTTACTGTGGCCTCAACTTCATGTCCACCCCTCCCCCTTCTTCCTTATATACTGTTTACGGTGAGAGTTGATTGCCTTCCCTTTTGTGATCAGAATTTTGGGTCGTGGTTCCAGGCTTTCAGTTCATTGTTTTGATCTAGCTATGTGTGACCTTCCATTTTCTTTTGCAGATGAATTCAGTAGGGATCCTTTGAGCTCTGCTCCAATTGGTGACGATGATCAGCCCATTGAACCCATATCCGATATCAGCATCGACAGAGTCAATCGTTCCATGTTTAAATAACATGAGCAACCTTGGAGGGAATGGCAACCTGTACCCAACTCTCTAATATTTTACCCAGGTGCTGTATTGCTTTCGAATTAATTGATTCTTTGGTTGAGCAAAAGGCAGTCCATTGCTTACAGCAGAGGAATACGCCTAATGGAACAGGAAAAACTAGAAAACAGAGTTTAGCTGCAACCGGCTAGGGCTCGGTGAATACAGAGAATATGTTTTCAATATACAATGAAGAGAACATACTCTCAAGCACAAAGAAGCGCGGCACTTAAATAGCTAAATGCAATGTTCTACCTCATATTGTGATTACGCATGATTTTACTGGTGAAAAGGATCGATACGACGCAACTCATTTTTTCCCCGGGTGAATGCGCTTGCGTATAATTTCATTCATTTTTGCTATCTTGGTCACAAATGAAATTGATTCCCAATTGTATCGTCAAATTTATCGCCAAGTTTGAAGAGACAAGGCATGAACAAGAGAAATTCTATATGCATTCAGCGTTACAAGAGAGGCTTTGGCAAAGTATGCATCCATTACTGTGATTGAGAATTTTTTTTTAGTGCAATAGCGTCGTCCAACTATATTTCCTTAGCAAGGAAAACCCAACTCGGAAATTACATGTAATCCGTACGACAATATTAAAACAGGACTTAACAATTAAGCCGGCGAGATTAACATGTAATTTATCATGTACATGAAAGATAAGTTAGCAAAACTGATAAATAAACCGAGCTTTCGTACTAACATGCTCTTAGTTGCTGTCCAAGAAAACGTGTAACGTTTCAGTACTCCTTTCTAACATACGTATTCAAGGAATTTAACTCAGCTTCTCCGAATCATCTTGGCTGCCTAAATGGATCATCACGATCAGAAGTGGACCAAACAATCCGAAAAGTCAGCAGTGTGTGTATATATACAAGCACTTGCCTTGGATGCTGCAGGTCTTCAGACTTCCGCTTGTTCGGAAGCAGAATACTGACAATTTGCTTCTCTTTCTTGGGGATGGCTCACATTCGTAAACGAATTGTCACTCCACGAGAAGCAACCACCGATATTTTTCAACTTCAGAATTTTCTCTCAAGTACCAACTTCAAGCTTTTCTTGGTTGCTTTCTTGAACTTGGATCCTCGTCATCTGTGAATCTAGCATCTCATGCACTCTAATCTTCAACTGCAGCGCAAACATCCAAGTGCGAATTGTTAGTTGACAAGAAAATACTTCTGTTTCCTATTTACTTGGTATGAAACTACAAACACCGAGAAAGAAGTTCATAACGAAGTAGACCACATAATCGCATAATACAAGAGATGGCCAATTTAAGTTTCGAAAGGCCGGGTATAAAGCTTCTTTATCCCTTTTTGGAAAGTTCAAAAACAACCGAGCTCAAGGCTTGAACGCTCAACACCATATTTGGAGAGGGAACTTATGATATAAAGATTACCTCGGTGAGCCCTACTTCATTCGTCACTGACACATGAATAGCTCCATCGGGACCCAATTTCCGGTACCTTTCCAGCTTAAGATCAGAATCATATCCATTATCAGTGGCAAATAGCACAGGAGACTTTTGCAACAGATCACATTTGGACACAACATCAAGCCACAAATGCTCACCAAACCTCTCCTTTATTTCTTTGTATATGACAAACTGCATGGTCGTCATAGAAAATCATGAATTTAATATACTGGAAAGGAAGAACAAAAGCACAACAGTAAAGGGGAATACTTTCTACAGAGGTGAATTACCATAAAAAAGTATCTATACT
The DNA here is from genome assembly GCF_041283825.1 of Pyrus communis. Taxonomy (NCBI): domain Eukaryota; kingdom Viridiplantae; phylum Streptophyta; class Magnoliopsida; order Rosales; family Rosaceae; genus Pyrus; species Pyrus communis. The sequence goes on along the minus strand of NC_142566.1, from coordinate 7,291,028 downwards.
GACTTATTTCTCAAACATCGCTCAATCTGTTGTGAGATGAATCCCTTCCATTTTAATTAATTCAATTTAATGCCATTAAAACTATGTTTCACGTCTTGTAATGAATCCAGTAGTCGTACGTAAAACCATGCAATACCTGGTCAGAAGGTGAGGTCCCGCATTCCCCAGAGAGGTCATGGACATAGAGAATTGCGGTTGGTAAATGTGAGAGGACAGCAAGTGTCAATTTTTCCAAATTATTTCTGTCCTCTGAAAGATGCAAGAAAAAAAAAAAAATGGAAATGCAATGACAAACCAATCGAGCAACAAAAAATATAAGCACCAACCACAACCACAGACAAGCTGAAAATAAAAAATTTATCATAACATATCTTGACCACAATCAGTCACATAACTGAAAAAAAATGTACCAATGAGTGGTGAAGAAACATTTTCTTCTTACCGAACCCAAATAACCTATGTCATTATACTGAAAACTAACCTCAATGGAAAGGAAACCAGGGCATACACAGGACAAGAATTTCCATACACACACACACACACACACACACACACACACACACACACGACACCCAAGTGGTGCTTTAACCGGAGTAGGATAACAGTGACAAGAATTTCCAATAGCATATATATACACACACTACACCCAAGTGGTGCTTTAACCGGAGTAGGATAACAGTGACAAGAATTTCCAGTAGTATACCTTTCCTCCGATGCAGTGTCAAATATACTAGTATGTATTACCAGTTTCCAACTTTTGATATTGTCCAAAAGCCTATCTAGTGGAAAACAAAACTTGTATGCCAACCATTAGAGGCGAAGAAAACTTATTATTCTTTGATCATGTGTTGTCAAATCATATTATTGCATATATATGGTCCACAAAGGATTTGCATTAGAAGCACAAGTTCCTGCGTTTTTCATATACAAATTAACTTGTACAAAACTGAAATGAGACAGTTCTGAACAAGCTCAAGTCAAGTTCGCCAGATAGGGTTAACTTAGAGAGAAAATGAATTAAATGATTGCATAAATTTGGAGTGTTGTAATGACTTGAAAATTATATGTAAGCAGAGTAAAAAGAAAGAAATTGGTTTCCCTATGCTCTGTTGGAATTATCCTCAAAGTTACTAGTCATATTTGAACCAAAATCCTGTCGGACCTGATATATTTGATCAGACTCTAAACCAAGTTCCATTTACTCAAACAAGTCAGCAATGGTTATAAATACGTCATAACAGTTCATTCAGCAATGTACCATAATTGCTTGTGTTTTCAGAATGGGCCAGTGTGTCAACCAACTATATTAAATTTTGGCATTTAACGTTGACATTTTGCATTTTGGATCAATGAGTGCAACAATTAAACATAACCACACTATAAGATACCTACAACTAGCAAATGCCAGTCACTTACCATCACATCTCTTCAGCAGGCCAGGAGTGTCTGTCACCTGTAGTCAACTTCTAGATATAAATTAAGACTGAAAATCAAGAATATATATCATTCTAAATATTAGAGAAATTGTCCGACCTGAAAAGTTTGATGGTTTGATATAATATGACCCATCAGTATTCCCCTTGTTGTGAACGGGTAGTTGCAGACCTAAAAGTAAAGGAAAGAAAAAGGTGAGATAAAGACGATGAAATTTGATAGTAATAATAATTGAAAAATAAGATTTTCATACTTCATACAGAAACAGATGCTCAATTGGGCCAGCCACAAATATCATACGATGCATACAGGAGCTGCTCAACAGACTCTAGATTCGCAGTACAACTTCCATGGTACTAAGTCAACATCCCAAAAACCAAACCCAACCTCACCCTAGTATACCCCGAACCAAAAGATACTAAACTAAAGGAATGTAGAATAACATTGTACACAGAACACCGAATAAGAAAACCCCTGCCCTCTGAAACGCATTTGCCTTCAACACGATTAACTTCTAATCCTCTCCGAAAAGAAAGGTAAAAGGATTTAAATCATTAGTCTCCATTCTAGTTACCACTACCACGTCAAAAGTTTTAAACATAATATGCAAATTTCTTCGATGATAAAGATCATACGTACTTATAGAAGTGAAGTGTCAATGGGAAAAAGCTTTTCCCCTCTAGGGACACTGAATAATAATATATAATATAATGCAACCAGCTTGAATCCTACAGATGATCACCATAAGTTTTATTAAGAAAGAAATCATTTTGATAATTTTCTCTCGGCCACTCCACTTTTGGTGTTCCTTTGCATTTCTCTTTTTTCGGATTTCTATTCATGCATTTTGATTATTAATGGGTTTCAACACACCACCAATGGAGACCCATTCGAAATATCCTTCTGGAAATATAAAAAAATACCAACTCCAATAGCAATATTCAAGGTTCCTAATTGCTGAAGGAAATTGAATGATACAATTGACCAATCTAGCCACCATTCATTCAACTTGTCTCATTAACACCTTTAGTGGCTATTTTTCTGCAAAAAGAACATCATATTTGTCATGGAAATTGTGGATACCTCAGGCTTCCCAGTGGAGAGTATACGAACCAAAGATGACTTCCCAACATTAGGAGCTCCAACAAGACAAAGTGTTGGTGCTTCTAGATCAACTACCGGCATTGCTCGCAGAGTCTGCAAGTATAAATGGTTAAAACAGACAGGCTTCCAAAAAGGGGGAAAAAAGCACCATGACTCGACAAACCAGAATTGCATAAATCAACCCAATAAAGGTTCTAAAATGCATTCCTAAACAAGGCATGGATCCACAGAGAAAACGTTTTTAATTATAATTGAAAGTATGATGCAACCAGGTAGTATGATTTCTTTTCCTTCTTCTTTCTTAGAGAACTAGTATGGAAAATTAGACAAGTCTGGAGAACTGGAGTTATAACCTTGATTTGGGCATTTGTTGGATTAATGACCCTCCTATGTGGATTAGTTCTGTGCTGATGGATGACTTATTTGGGGTTTCTAGGCCTTGGAACATTTGTAATTCTGATGTTGTGCAGTTTCTTTTGGGGTGTTTCACCCCTGTTGTTTACCAAAAAAACAAATTAGACAACTAAAAATGGTACAGAATTTAGTGATAAAAATGATAGGCTACACTTACTTTTTTCTTCCACAGTGCATTAAATTAAAGGAAACTGAATGATACAGATTTTTCCTGACATAAATTTTTATAGAATATTGAAAATCTTGTGGTGCAAGATCAGATTCTCAGACGCCATATCTATAAAATATCAAAAAGATAGATATGATGTGTATTGAAACAATTAAATAGTTAATTAACTATCATAATACACTATACATGTCATGCCTTCCTTAAGTTCAAATGAAAAATGAATAACCCAAAACAAGAACCACTATAGAACCAAGTTCAGAAAGCAAAGTACCTTGGCTATGTGTAACAAATCATCAACATGTTTTCCTTCACGATTAAATGTCTCTTCAACTTTCTTTATACCCTGGAGAAATAGTTGTAACAGAGTAAATATCTATCTGCACAGCTGAAATGGAGTTTTTCTTTTTTGGGTAAAGAATAGAAATGACCTCAGTTAGTCTTGCCTCTGCTTCCTTCTTCGTCGTTGACTGCCACAAAATATACAAGCCTTTGTTAAATATTGTCTTCTAGAATTAATAAATTAGTTCCAAATTTTTTATTTTTTTTCTTATGTTCTAATCTTGGCTAGGATCCCGAGCATTTTGCATATGCGAAATTCCAACAGTGATAAGAGATTAAAAATGGACTGGGGATGGTGGAGTAAAATCCATACAGTAGTTACAGAACGCATTGCTTGTGTTTCTGGTAAGAGAAGATGCAGGTAATCCTCATAAGGCTAATAAAGGACAAGTAGGTGAGAAATTTCAAGAATGCTAAGCAGTTAACAAATGGAAGCCAATATGAAACAGGCATGGAAGAATAATGCAACACACCATAAAATACCACTTAAATTTTGACTAACGTTTCAATGCTATATACAATGGAGCATAAACATAAAAATTAAGGAGGTGTGAGAATAGACAGAAAGAAGCATAAGCTGCCAACTATAAGTGCATCATATGCAATCATGATGGACAATGTGAAGGAATTCAGTCAAAGGTCATAAATTTCCACACTGAAAGCTCGAATTGGGAATTGTATCCACCTTAGCACAAAGAGATGCATGTTCCTTTCCAATAGACACAACCTTCTTCCTCAAAGCATCCACCTTTCCCAACACCTGTAATTATCAAATAAAAAAGTTGAAGACCAACCAGTTGATGAGAGTCTAATACCTGTCTGCATTCTCTTAGTGTCACAAAATAGTATAATTCAGTCCTCATGGAGAAACAATTGGAAAACTAGTTTGAAAGGTATACATTAAAATCATTCACAAAGACAAGGAGAGAGCATGTTTTCCACATGATTATAGAATATCAAGATGTTATTCCAAAAAACTTTTTACAGCAATAACATCCTTGATTTATTCTGCATTGAAAATTGGCCATGATTTGCTCCGTATGTACCTGTTCATAATTTCCATCCCCAAGGGTTAATTCAATAAGAGACCGTTCATAAGGGTGAAGACACTTTTTATTTGGAAAATTCTCCGAATAAGTTCTCAATGGAATTGCCAGTTCCTGCAGAAGAAAACAAAAAGCTAGTCAGTCATCATTGAACAGTCTTTCATATAAAAACAGTACAAAAGAAAATATAATAAAATGTCAAACTTAAGTTAAGAACAAACTTTCATCAATGCATCAAGTTGCTTTGCACCTCTATTTCTTTCTCGCTTTGCAATATTGGCAATACCTGAAAATAAGATAATAAAATCATGGGCAGCAGACTAGCAGTAGGGGACCTACAAACCAAGTTCCCTGCAATTCCGATCTAATGTATTTTTGTTAAAATTGATATAATATAAATTCGCATTGCAAATACCCTTTGTTGGTGTAATCCTCTTAGCCTTCCTTAGTGCCGAATACAGAATGTCAACAGATGGCATCACCATGGGTAGCTTTTGGAATGCACCAACATCTTCAAGATTTTCGGGTGATTTTTCCTAAAATTACAATATTGGGAACCATGGTACCATCATTACTTCCTCCAATATTTTTGTCCCAAAAGAAATGAGTGGTAAATGATGCAAGAAGGTATTCATCACAAAAATAAAATAAAATTTGAAATAAGCGTGAAACTTATTTAAACTTGAGAGAACAATGCCCTTCCTATTCTGTCACATTAGAATACCAAGTAAACAAATTGACAACAATCCACTAACATACAGCATTAAGATATCAAACTAGCTCAAGTCGTCAACATCAACTTGCTCAAGTTGTGAACAAGATCGATCATTTACTCAAACGAACTCATCCTTGAAGCTATTCCTGCAACCTATCGTATGAGATGCACACCCAATAACAACAGTCAGAAATTTCTAAATCCCAAACTTCAAAGACGTTGTTCATGGTGGTTATTGATCAACAAAACCCAACTCCCTCGTTGACTGCTCCAGAAGGTCATACCCTTTTCGCAGTCAATCATTTATGCTTAAATCCTGAATTTCATGTTAATTTGCACTATACCCTGATACTTATTCATAGGGTCTCTCCAACCTCTCGTACTCTTATCGTCCAATAAGAAAATGGTAGTAGTAGAAGTAATGAGGGAAGGTATTCATACATAATGTCAAAGACATATAGTTTGTAATAAGAACACAAAAGCAAACCAATTAATAACGCAATGCTCTTGAAATTATACTATTTCCATGAAACTAGAAAGTAATAATTACATAATGTTAAACCTTTGCTTCCTCATTCTTTTCCCTTTTCCGGACCAATTTATAATTTCATATCATTTCTTGCTTTGCTTCACTCGCTAGTAATTCATCCTTATGTGCGGTTAAATGTGCCCATTCCATGAGATCAAACAAATACAGAGAGCAAGGAAAAATACCTTCGGCCTGCTTTCCGGTTTTACAACGGCTGACGGTACATAGCTTCCCTTGACAACTTCGTATGTGCTAGTTTGTATTTCCTTGCAGAAGCACAGAACCGGATAATTTCGGGCACTCGGTATCAAGTGCGGACCTGCACTAGGATTCAAATAATTTCAGAAAACAGTAATGGCAAAAAAAAAAAAGAGTTGCAGAAAATAACTAATTAACGGCAGTAATCAAGAAGCAAGCATGGATTCCATAGCCAATAAAGAAAACCTTTTGAGAGAGAGAGAGAGAGAGAGAGAGAGAGAGAGAGAGAGAACCTTTTGAAAGTTTGGAGAGTGTGAGTGGTAAACTGTTAGGGGTCTGCCACAATTGGAAGAGACTGCAAGCCCTGCTCATCCTTTTCCCTGCTCAATCAATCCACCTTCTCAAGTATTTGTTCCACGAAAAACAATGGCCAACTGATAAGAGAGGTTTTTGAGGTTTATCAACTACTTTTTGTTTATTGGCACCCAAACTTGGAGAGCAGCTAAACCAACCCGTTGTCTTATTTTTAGGCGAATTTGAACCTTTTTGAGATTTTAGGTTCAAAACTCGTTAATGATGAATTAGATATCAAATTATATTGTCCATTGTGTGGTTTAGCTAAACTACTTATTTTCTTAGTATAAAAATATTGATGCACTAAAAAAATAAAAATAAACCTTATTTTATAATTTCACCCACCTTAAAAAGTTAAAAAATTAAAATGTTATTTTCTTACCTACTTTTATTTCCAAAATAACTTTTAATACATGTACATATGAATTATAAATTTGTTCGAATAAGAACATAAGTATGCAAATTCAAATAAAAAAGTATGATGGCACAAATTTGTGCTAATACTAATCATAAAGAAAAACTTCGACGACGACAAATTCAAATATCTAGTGCGACAAAGTCAAATGATCACACCCAAAATTATTTTTCTACCCTTTCATCTAAAACATAATCTTCAACGTCTTCCGTAAAAGCGTTATCTTCTATCTCTTCCATAGAGGCATCATCTTCTACCTCTTTAATGAAAAAGTCTTTCTTTTTTTTTTTTTTTTGAATGAAAGGAGATGAAAAGATGAGTTAAAGTTTAACTTAGGGAAGTGTTATTATGACACACCCCGACCGAAATCAAGGCGTGCTGGCCGTCAACCATATGCACAGTGCGGAAGCAAAAGATAATAATAAAAGTACGAATAAATAAAAACCAAACTACTAAATAAACTAGTTAAAGTAACACACTAGCGTGAGACTAAGTGTGATAAACATAATCAGAGCACAAAAAGCCTAAGTGCAGTCCAGAAGAACGAATACTAATTACACAACACCCAAAGGTGATCCCACATTTGTGATGTTCTGTCAGAACCACCATCAAGTCCTCGTGAGACACCAAAGCACTTCTAACTAGAACCTGGAGGGACGCAAAACAGAAAGTGTGAATGGGCAAAAACAAAGTTTTTCAAAATCATTTCATTCTCAAAAGTTCTAACCCCTTTCTGTAAAACCTGTATAATTTCCCAGAACATATGATACATAAATATATCACAACCATGCTCAAAGTAGCAACATTCACAAATATGTATGTATGTAAGTCATGTCAACTAACTCAGCACATGATGTAAGTAACCCAGGTAATGTCAATCAATGCAGAAAATATGTCAGCTGCTGTCACCTAATGTGATCCATACGGCTGAATCTAGAGCTCAAATCCATAACTCAATCACTACACCTGCACACGAGTCGGAACCACCTAAAGTGATCTGTACGATAGGACTAGGTGTAAATAAATACGCTCAAGTGCTACGATCATGTGAAGACTGTGCGAATAATCGCGGGTCACCTACGAGTCGGAACAACGTAAAATGGTCTGTACGACAGGATTGTGCACCTAACTTGGATCTAAGATAAGCGTGTGGTGCGGGAGGTGAACATCACGTGAAGGATTGTGCCCTACTCTGGGCAGGAGCACTAACACCGGGGTGCAGGTTTATGAGCTCTCAATGCATCTCACATAACCACTAATTCACAACCATAATATATAAACTTACTTGGCACTTACCTGTGCATCCACAGCACGAATCAAAAATATATGCAACTACTAATGCATAATTAAAATAGGCAAAGACTATGCATGGCATTTAAAATATATAAACATTCAATTTCATTTTCTAGGAAAAACCACAGGTATATAGGTATATACGGAAAACCAAAAGCTCACTCACTAATATGTGGAAGGGTCGTAACCCCCGAGCCTTGAGTGACTGCGCTCGTCCTTAGGATAGGTCTCACCTATATGTGAAACAACTATAAAAACGTCAATTTAAAGCACATAACGAAAACTAGGTAATAACTTCTCATACAATGCACAAATAGGGTGTTTGGATATACCAACGTGATCTACTCAACCTTACAAACATCCCCATATTTTTAAAATAATTTTTTGAGGCCCCACGCGCCTCCATGGGCAGGCGAGTGCATAGACCTACGCGTCCTCCAGGCGTGGCCACGTGACAGTCACACTGACGGCGTCAGTTAACTCCGTCAGGAATATTCCATTAAACCCTAACGGATTCCATTAAAACTGACTGACGGCGTCAGTATATTCCGTCTAAACTGACGGAATATTCCATCTTCGTCTTCGGCGAGTCGCCGGTCGCCAGAAACTGGAAAATCTTTAAAACCTTCATTTCTCACTCGTTTTTTTTTTTTTTTTTTTTTTTTTTTTTTTTCATTTTCTATGAAATTTGCACCAATGGAAACTAGAGATGAGTATAACAACGTTATACCTATTTGAAACCTCAAAGATCACATGATCTCGCCAGAGAAATTCGAGAAAACCCAGCCAACTTCAAAACTAGCTTTCCCAACATCTACTTTCACCCAACGAACTACTCAGAGCTTCCTGAGGACCTCACTAAGCTTCCTAAAAGCTTCAAATTCCCTACAAATCAATATTTCACGTGTGCATGAACAGTGACAAAATCGGAGGTTCATGGTTCGACGTGAATTTGAAAGATTCCTTACCTGAATTTGGTATGATTGAACTCGTATGGTCCTCACGAACGCAAAGGTACCATTTTCCACTTCGATCCGTCACGTTGCAAAGGTTTTGAGTCCCATCCGTACAAGTGAGAATGAGAGAGAGAGAGTCACGGGGGAAAGAAAAATAGGTGTGTGTGTGTGTGTGTGTGTGTGTGTGTGTGTATGTGTGTGTCCTGTAGAGTCAACCCCCCAAAAACAATTAAACACCCCAAAATGGCAAATACCTAACAAGGGCAAAATTATCATTTCACACTTACAGTACGAATAATTCGGGATAGACTGTCACAACTTACCCACCTTAAGAAGATTTCTTCCTCGAAATTACACAACAAAACAAACCACTAGTAACCATAGAACAAACAAGGATACAAATCTCTCATCCGGTCTTCTGTCTCCCAAGTAGCCTCATTCGCTGAGTGATTCTTCCACAAAACTTTCACTAAACTCACAGTCTTGTTCCTCAGAACCTTTTCCTTCCAATCCAGAATCGTTACTGGTTCCTCGTCATATGTCAAATCCTGATTTATTTCCAATGGTTGAGGAGGTATCACATGCGACGGATCCGCAACGTAATAACAAAGCATAGACACATGAAAAACATTATGTACTTTAGCTAGCTCAGAAGGCAACTCAAGCCTATAAGCAAGTTCACCACCTCGCTCGGTGATCAGATGTGGTTCAATATACCTAGGACTTAGCTTGCCTTTCTTTCCGAACCGCACAACACCTCTCCACGGTGAAAGCTTCAGAAACATCGAATCACCAACTTTATACACCCTGTCAGTGGCATGCCTATCCGCTAAGCTCTTTTGTCGATCCTGTGCCGCCTTCAAGTTAGACTTAATTACCTGAACATTTTGAGTAGTCTCATCTACAATCTCAGGGCCCACCAAAACTCTTTCTCCGACCTCTGACCAACATAAGGGTGTACGACAAGATTTACCATACAGTACCTCAAATGGTGACATGTCGATACTCGATTGAAAGCTGTTATTGTAGGCAAATTCCATTAAATCCAACTGCTTATGCCAAGCGTCGCCAAACTGCAACACCAAAGATCTCAACATATCCTCAAATGTCTGAATGGTCATCTCTGATTATTCGTCTGTCTAAGGATGATATGTTGTACTATAGAGTAATCTTGTACCCAAAGCTTCCTGAAAAGCCACCCAAAATTTAGAAGTAAATCTAGGGTCACGATCCAAGACAATACTCACTGGAACACCATGGTACCTCAGTGACGGTTCGTACCTCAGTGACGGTTCGTGGTTGCTCCCAATTCTCCACTGCTGCTACCTTTGAGGATCCACCAAAATACCTTAAGCAGATATGACGTGTCCCAAAAATGCCACTTGATCTAACCAAAATTGGCACTTGCTAAACTTAGCATATAGTTGGTGTTCCCTCAATCTTTTCAACACCAAAGTAAGATGTCGAACATGTTCAGATGTAGACTTAAAGTATACCAGGATATCGTCAATAAAGACAATGACAAACCTATACAAATACGGCTGGAATACTCGGTTCATCAAATCCATAAAAGCTGCTGGTGCATTCGTTAATCCAAATGGCATTACCAGAAACTCGTAATGACCATAACAAGTCCTGAAAGTTGTCTTAGGGACATCCTCACAACTGATCTTCAACAGGTAATAATCAGACCTCAAATCAATCTTAGAAAATACGCAGGTGCCTCGAAGCTGATCAAACAATTCATCTATACGCGGCAATGGATAACGGTTTTTAATTGTTACCCGATTCAATTACCGGTAATCAATGCATAGCCTCAAAGTCCCGTCTTTCTTCCTCACAAACAACACTGGAGCTTTTTAGGGTGAAGTACTAGGCTGAATAAAACCTTTATTCACTAATTCCTGCAACTGGATTTTCAATTCCCTCAACTCAGCAGGAGCCATTCGATAATGAGTTAAGGATATAAGATTAATACCTAGAAGAAAATCAATAGTGAACTCCACATCTCGGTCTGGTGGCAATCCAGGTAAATCATCAGGGAAAACATCAGGAAAATGCCTGACTACCCTTACATCCTCCACGCTACAAGGAGCAACATCATTCAACACCACATGAGCTAAGTATCCTTGGCAACCTTTTGATAACAACCTTTTTGCTCTCATAATAGAAATAACGTCATGTCTCACCCCATTTTGCTCGCCCACAAAAGTAACAAAAAGTAATCCAGGACGATGGAAGGTAACTGTTTCCCCGTAGTAATCTATATTGGCACGATTAAAATGCAACCAATCTGTGCCCAAAATCACATCAAAATCAACAATATTTAATGGGATAAGGTTAGCTGGCATAACTACATCCTCCACCATCACTAGACATCCTGGATACACATAATCAACATAACAATTCTCCTTTCTAGGCATAGCAAACTCTAAATCATACCCTAGAGGTGTAAGGTGAGGTTGCATCACTTGAGCAAATGTATGAGAAATAACAGAATGTGTCGCACCACAATCAATCAATACTCTAGCAAATAACCAAGAATATTTAACTTACCCATAATCAAATCAGGACCATTTTGAGCATCCTGTAGAGAAATATTGTGGATGCGCCCCTGGGTCTGCTGCCGTTCACCACGACCTTTATTAGTCTGACCAACTCGACCCTGCATAGTACGTCTCTGACTAGGCTGACCAGACAGCCTTGAAGATCCCACACTACTAGTAACAATCTCTCCCTGTTGAGGCTGTCCTTCCTGGTACAACTGAGATCCACTCGCTGGAATGAGAGGATATGACATATAACCTCCAGAGTACTGAGGATACCCACTCCGAGAATAAAGATCATGGGGATACGGATACTGCCCTGGAGCATAAGGAACAGCGCCACTCTGATAATGGTAAGCACCACCACGACCCATCTGACCATAACTACCAGGCCTTGGAACTTGCTGGATCGGCGCTGGTGGTGGTAATAAAGACTGATGGGGCCTCTGCTGATTCTGAAGACAATTTACAGCTCTATGTCCCACTTGCCCACAAGTAAAACATCCACTACTGCCTCTCCTACACTCTCCAAAATGCCTATTGTTACACCTGCAGCACAACGGAGCTCTTCCTCTACCAGTATCCTTTTGTCTTTGGCCTCTAGGACCCCCAGAAAATCTACCACCTCTTCCCTGACCAGTGGCACGCTAGAAGAACTGGAACTGGCTTCACTTCACTTAAAACTCTGAGTCTTGCAAGGTCCTTGAGATGCTTGACCTTTGCCCTTATTGTCTTTTCTTTGATTGCCATCCTTTTCTTCTTCCTCACTCTCGCTAGGCATATTCTCATAATCCTCAATCCTCAACAAAATCTCATAGAACTCCTGATAAGTATCGTAAGGAGTAATGGTCGCCATAGAACGCCACTTCTTCTTAGTACCCAATCTGAAACGACAAAGCATCTCAACCGGATTAGCAGCAACCTCCAGATGATAACGAGACAAATCAATGAATCTCCGATAATACTCATTCGCCGTCAACTTCCCCTATTTCAATTCGGTAAATTATTGCTTCTTGCGATCAATATACTCAAGGGGAACAAACTTTTTCCGAAATACCTATTTAAACACTTCCCAGTCAGCCACTTCCTCTGGGGTGAAATGGCGAACCTCATATCCCCACCAGGATGCCGATTCTTTACCTAAGAACCAAGAAGTCGTCTCTACCCACCTTTCAGAAAGAAGATTCCCTTGACTCTGCAACACTCGAAAGGTATTTTCAATATGCTCAAGCCATCGCTTTGCACCCTCATATCCTTCATGACCCTCAAACTTATCCAGCTTTAAATTATACATGGTCTCCAGAGGAGTCATTTGAGGAGGGCAGAGCGCAGACTGAATAGCGGTAGCAATAGCTTCCCCCAACTGAGCTATATCGGGAAAACTAGGATTAGCTAAGCGATGTGGTTCCCTATGAGGCGGCATAGTTCTCACAGAAGACACCAAAACAATTAGAACACTCACAAAATATGCAGGACTGCCAAACCATGCTCTGATACCAAACTGACACACCTCAATTGAAATCAAGGCGCGCTGGCCGTCGACCAGATGCACAGTGCGGAACCAAAAGATAATAATAAAAGTATGAATAAATAAAAACCAAACTACTAAATAAACTAGTTAAAGTAACACACTAGTGTGAGACTAAGTGTGATAAACATAATCAGAGCACAGAAAGCCTAAGTGCAATCCAGAAGAATGAATACTAATTACACAACACCCAAAGATGATCCTACATTTGTGATGTTCTGTCAGAACCACCGTCAAGTCCTCGTGAGACACCAAAGCATTTCTAACTAGAACCTGGAGGGGCGCAAAACAGAAAGTGTGAGTGGGGAAAAACAAAGCTTTTCAAAATCATTTCATTCTCAAAAGTTCTAACCCCTCTCCGTAAAACCTGTATAATTTCCCAGAAAATAGAATATATAAATATATCATAACCATGCTCAGAGTAACAACATTCACAAATATGTATGTATATAAGCCATGTCAACTAACTCAGCACATGATGTAAGTAACCCAGGTAATGTCAATCAATGCAGAAAATATGTCAACCGGAGTCACCTAACGTGACCTGTATGGCTAAATCTAGAGCTCAAATCCACAACTCAATCACTACACCTGCACACGAGTTGGAACCACCTAAAGTGGTCTGTACGACAGGACTGTGTGTAAATAAATACGCTGAAGTGCTACGATCATGTGAAGACTGTGCGAATAATCGCGGGTCACCTACGAGTCGGAACCACGTAAAGTGGTCTGTACGACAGGACTGTGCACCTAACTTGAATCCAAGATGAGTGTGTGGTGCGGGAGGTGAACATCATGTGAATGACTGTGCCCTACTCTGGGCGGGAGCACTAATATCGGGGTGCAGGTTTATGAGCTCTCAATGCATCTCGCATAACCACTAATTCACAACCATAATCTATAAACTTATCTGGCACTTACCTGTACGTCCACAGCACCAATAAAAAATATATGCAACTACTAATGCATAATTAAAATAGACAAAGACTATGCATGGCATTTAAAACATATAAACAATCAATTTCATTTTCTGGAAAAAACCACAAGTGTATAGGTATATACGGAAAACCAAAAGTCCACTCACTGATATGTGGAAGGATCGTAACCCCCGAGCCTTGAGTGACTGTGCTTGTCCTCAGGATAGGTCTCACCTATATGCGAAACAACTATAAAAACATCAATTTAAAGCACATAGCCAAAATTAGGTAATAACTTCTCATACAATGTTCAAATGGGGTGTTTGGATATACCAACATGATCTACTCAACCTCACGAACATCTCCATATTTTTAAAATAATTTTCCGAGGCCCCACACGCCAGTGAGTGCACGGACCTACGCGCCCCCCACGCGTGGCCACATGATAGTCACACTGACAGTGTTAGTTAACGCCGTCAGAAATATTCCGTTAAACCCTAACGGATTCCATTAAAACTGATTGACGACGTTAGCATATTCCGTCCAAACTAATGGAATATTCCATCTTTGTCTCCGGCGAGTCGCCGGTCGTCGGAAACTGGAAAATCTTTAAAACCTTCGTTTCTCACTCGTTTTTTTTTTCTTTTTCCATTTTCTATGAAATTTGCACCAATGGAAAGCTGGAGATGAGTAGAACAACGTTATACCTATTTGAAACCTCAAAGATCATGGGATCTCGCTGGAGAAATTCGAGAAAACCCGGCCAACCTCAAAACTAGCTTTCCCAACGTCCACTTTCACCCAACGAACCACTCCGAACTTCTTGAGGACCTCACTAAGCTTCCTAAAAACTTCAAATTCCCTACAAATCAATATTTCAAGTGTGCATGAACAGTGACAAAATCGGAGGTTCATGGTTTGACATGAAATCGAAGGATTCCTTACCTGAATTTGGTATGATTGAACTCGTATGGTCCTCATGAACACAAAGGTACCATTTTCCACTTCAATCCGTCACGTTTGCAAGGGTTTTGAGTCCCGTTCGTACAAGTGAGAAAGAGAGAGAGAGTCACGGGGGAAAGAAAAAAGGGATGGGTGTGTGTGTGTGTGTGTCATGTAGAGTCAACCCTCCAAAAACAATTAAACACCCCAAAATGGCAAATACCCACGAAGAGAAAAATCGTCATTTCACACCTACGGTACAAATAATTCGAGACAGGCTGTCACATATTGGCACTCCAAAAATCTCATTCTAAACTCCTCACAAGTGTATTTTTCTTTCCTAATATGGAGAATTTGGAGTGTAGAATTAGATTTTTGGAATGTTAATAACAATTCCATTAACTTAAGATAAACAAATTGTCTCTAAACAGAGCATGGGTGTCATCCAATCTTTTGATTATAAAAAATAAGATAAAAACAGATAATTAATGTCCTTACTAATTATTTTACGATTGAACAAATTTGTAATTAAAATATTAATTAAAAGGTGGTGAAAAGATACGATCACTCCAACTTTTCAATAAGTTCACCCAACAAAATTTGTTAATCTGTAATATGTCGATTTTAACCCTTGAAATAATAATTTGGGAGAAAGAAAAATTCAAAAACTACCATCTCCAACTTTCTCAATTCCAACTCCATCATCTCCACGATCAAAAACCAAATCCGAAACCTCAATTTCTCTCCCTTCACTAAAAGATTACGAATTGAGATTGGCCACCCAAAGCCAAAAAGCAACCATGGTGGTGTTCGCCAACGTCTTCGTCGTCATGGTCCACTCCAGCATGCTAGCACTCCTTTGTCTCTGATCGACTGGGTTGAGAGAGGGAGAGACGGAAAAAGGGAGAGAGAGAGAGGGGATGACCGGAGGAGTGGGAGGCAGCGGCCCCGATGGATTTCTGATATTTTTTCTTTAATTTGTTTTTCTTTGTCAAAAATTGTTTAAAAGGTAGACCATCTTTTATCATTGGGCCTAAAACAAATCTTGTGATAAAACTTAAAGTTTGGGCAGCTTTAGCCCAAAGAACCGGCCAAGCTTATTTTCTAGCCCATCACTGCACGCGGACGCGGCAAACACAAGTCTAGACTCGGCACACTAACGCGCCCAACGCTTTTCCACGTGACATGGGCGGCAGGGCAGTCAGCTCTGGGACCCAACGCCTTTTTTTTGTGATCAAACGACTGGAAATAATGGATGGTTGGTTAATTAAAGGGGTGTGATATCTACACACCCCATTTTACTTTTCACATACCTTTCTACTTTTCAGCAATCGGATTGTATGAATTAAAGAAGATCAACGGATAGAAATTAAGAAGGAATGTGCGAGAAGTAATTTGGAGTGTGTGGATTGCACACCCCTAATTAAATGATTCATAGTCAATTTTTAAAAAAAAAAAAAAATTGATTTATAGATACATTAAATCCAACACTATGATCGAATATGATTAAATTTAATCATAAGAAAAATTTAACGATCTAAAATTTAATTTGACAGCTAAAACAATTTTAAAAAAAAAGTATTTAAATCAAACACAGATAATTTTATTACAAAGAAAGGCTAACACCACGTTGTTCCATGCTTTCACGTTTCATGGGGTAGTTTAGTAATTTTACTATTTATTGGAATCTAAATATTTTTTAGTTAAAATATTCATAAAATATGTTAAGATAATCTACATAAATTTTAATTTATAAGTTACGAGGAAAAAAAGTAGCCTAATCTATTTTTTAATAATATCTAGCTAAACTTTTGAGCGAAAACCAATTAATGAGAAAAACTGTTGGAGTTGGTCTTACTATAAGAATTAAGGGCAAGTTTGCAAGTTCAGTCACAAAATTTTTTGTTGGGTGAACTTATTTTGAAGTGTATCAATAAAGGCATTATTTTGTTTATTTGGGAAATTAGGAAATTATTAAAAGACCCATGTATGAACATTTTTCTTTATTCAACCGCTAAATATTTTTCATTTGAAATTTAGGCGTTTGAAAAAAAAAATTTCTTAAGGCGCTTAATTGTTGATGAACACTCAAATAAAATATATAAGTGCACATATGACGGTGTCTATAATTGTCTCATGGTGCAGTTTATTCTGATGCAACCGATAGCTTTCTTAGTGATTTTGTGTGTAGAATCTTAATGGTAGTGATCACCATTTTTTTTTTTCACAGTTTGTCTTCAAAGTCGGTGTTGCTTGTATGCAAAAAGTGTTCCCTTACCCGTTTTGTTGGCAATTTTGTGCGCATAGTTTTCCAGGTGACGGAGTATAAAGTGATCGAATTTCTAGTTGTAAGAATTCAAGTTTCTTTGGCTTTGGTGTTGGATGTGTTCTCGTTCTTGTCACACCCAAAAAATTGATATGGTGGCTAATAGAATGGTCAAGTTGTTGTTATTTTTTGTTTTGAGTCCTTTTTGTTCGAGGATCCTTCAAATTTAATCCATAATGCACTATTTGAAGTTTGTACTTTTTCTTAAAATGCTAATAAAATCGTTATAGTTTTGCCATGAAAAATAAATAAATAAGTACGTAAAAATTTTGCAGACAGTAATAACGAAAAAATTAGTGGTTGTTAAAATCTTCTAGAGTATAAGTAGAATTAAATATATATAATAATAGAGATAAACTATAAAAGAATATTTTTTTTTATAAAGAAAATAAGTATTTTATACGGTGTAAACATAGAAAATATAAAAATTAGTTTAAATGTTATAAATAGTCAAAAGAGAGAATCTTTGCTAGAGATCAAAATGGAACATGATAAATATCACTTTGTCTTGTTTTCTTTACTTTTGTTGGATAAGAGAGATGAATACAGAAGAAAATAAGTGAGTGAAACTTGTATAATTTCTTCTTACTTTCTGCTTTGAGCTTTTGTTGTTTGCAAGAAAAAACTGAAGTTGTTTCAGTGTAACAATGGCACAAATTCACCTCTTTATTTGGAGGTTTTTTGACACATCCCGACAAAAATCAAGGTGTGCTGCCCATCAAGTTTTAAATTTGGTCGGGAAGTGTCAGTTTGGTATCAGAGCATAGGTAGCATAAGTGCAGTCTAGTAGGACAAATACTAATTATACAATACCAGAGGTTGTCCTACATTAGTGATAATATGTCAGAACTGTCGTCAATTCCTCGTAAGCCACCAACAAGCACTCTTACCTAAAACCTGGAGGGGCGCAAAACAGAAAATATGAGTGGGCTTTTGGTTTTCAGTATACATATATATATATATATATGCTTGGTATTTTCCCAGAAAATGTGTTTAAATGGACTTGTGTTTTAAAATGCCATGCCAAATGTTTTATGTTTAGAATATGCATTTAGTAGTTGCACATATTTATGTTTGATGCTGCGAGCGTTCATGTAAGTTCCAGGTGAGTTTATAGATTGTGGATGTGAGTTGCACAATTATGCTGAGATGTATCTATAGCTCATAACATGCACCCTGGTGTCAGTGCTCCCGCCCGTGGTCAGGGCACAGTCATTCACGTGATGTTCACCTTCCGCACCATACGCTCACCTTGGATCCAAGTTAGGTGCACAGTCCTGTCGTACAGACCACTATAGGTGGTTCCGACTCGTAGATGACCCGCGATCATTCACACAGTCTTCACGTGATCATAGCACTTGAGCGTATTTATTTACACCCAGTCCTGTCGTACAGCCCACTTTAGGTGGTTCTGACTCGTGCACATGCATACTTGTTGAGTTATTGGTTAAGTTGTACAGGTCGCATTAGGTGACTCTCGACTGGATGGATGAGCTATAGACTCAGCCATACATGTCATATTAGCTGACTCCGGCTGATATGTTACTTGTCATTGACTTACGTCACCTAGTTTACCTAATTTGTTATACTGAGATTTTTGGCATGGTATACTTGTGGATTTTCCTATTCTGAGCATGGTTGTGATATATATATATATATATATGTATTCTAATTTCTGGGAAATTATACAGGTTTTACGGCAAGGGGTTACTACCTTTGATAATTGAAATGGTCACACCTTGATTTTGGTCGGGGTGTGTCATTTTTCGTCTGACATTATATAGTAAAAAATGGCACACCTAAATAGGTAAGCAAAACATTATTCACAAAGTCTAAAAATGAATAGTGAATTTCAATCATCCATCTTCCATCTTCCATCTTCCAAAGCTTTTGTGTAGGCTATCCCACTAGTTTTATAGTGGACATTCATACTACTTTTACAACACTCTTCTTTGGATGCCTATATATCAATATCGATTGTCTCATTGAAACCTTGCTAAAAAAAAACTCAGTGAGAAAAATCGTAGTTGAGGGAAAAGAATACAACTTTGCTTGGATCATTTATGTAGTTTTGAGTGTGCTTTTGTTGCCTCATTAAAACATTGCTATGAAAAACACAATGGGAAAAATTCTAGTCAAAGAAAAAAGAGTACAACACACATGTCTCAGGTGCTTCCCCTGATTCCACACTTCAATCTGACTGATTAATAAATCGACGTAATCTGATACCATGCACCTGCTTCTAGAATGTACACTTTGGTAGAGATTTGTTGAACAAGTCTGCTAGATTATTGTTGGATTGAATTTGTTTGACTGTTTGACTTTAATAACTTTAGCTTTCTAAAGCTTATGTGTGTTGAAAAACTTTGGAGATATATGTTTGGTCTTATCGTGTTTAATGAATCCTTTCTTCATTTGAGCAATACATGAGTGTGCTTTTTAAGTTATGAATTTTGGATGTGATGAATCATTGATCTTAACAAAAAAAACATTCACAATTGACTTCATGGAGAGCAAGTATTTCCAGATTGTTGTATTTCGATAAGTGAACGCATCCAATTTGTGAGTGGGCTTTAGGTAAATCAAAGAGAAAAACAATATATGCATATCCAACAAAATTCTGGTCATTTATGGGTTTCTCGGAGTAGAGTAGGACCATGTATGTTGTCTCATGAAGATATCATTAAACATCTTTGACTCTTTTCCAATGTCGAATTATGGGAAACAATTTTTGGCAAAGGAGATCAAAACTAGTTAGGATTAGGTCGCCGTGCTAGATAATGTGTTAAAAATAGGCAAAAACAAAAAAAAAAAAAAACAAAAGGAGAGAACATTTACTAGAGAACGAAGTGGAACATGATAAGTCGCCCTGTCTTGTTTTCTTTACTTATGTTGGATAAAGGGAGAAGAATACATAAGAAAATAAGTGAGAGAAATTTGTATAATTTCTTCCTGCTTTCTGTTTTGACTTTTGAGCTTTTGTTTTTTTGCAAGGAAAAAATGAAGTTGTTTCAGTGTATCCACTAATGCAATCTCACTTCTTTAGATAGAGGTTTTTCATTTGACATTATACAGTAAACAGTGGCACACCTAAATAGGAAAGCGAAACATTATTCACAAAGTCTAAAAATGAGTAGTGAAATTCAATCATCCATCTTACAAAGTTTTCATGTAGGTCATCTCACTACTTTTATAGTGAACATTCATACTGCTTTTACGACATTAAACAATAACTACCATTTTTAAAATAAAATATTGTCGACTTTACCATCAAAAATTTCACTCATTTACTCTTAATAAGGTAATGTGGACATCACATAGCCACATCAGTATATAGAATAGTATCGATAATTATCATATTATTTAGTTACGGTGGACTGAAAAATCAATTTGACAAAAAGTTTACACCAATACAATTTTAAGAACTCATGTAAATTTCTAAAACTGAAATACACGTGGTTCATTTTAAAACCATCCAAAACCCCTAATCCAACATTCACAATTTCAACTTAATTTAGGTTTAAATTCTTACATGCACGAGTTTCAATTGGTAAACTAACAGGGCGAAGACTTTTCGCACAAAGTAAAAGTTAGGAAATTCAAAATTAATTGAAAGTTTAGAGTGCAAAAAAGTGTAATAAAGCCTACAAATTGCAATTAGAGGTATTGTTAAAATTTATTGTAAATAAGATTAAAAAAAAAATACTAAAATTGAAGTTTTCTTCTATCAAATAAAATGGTATTTTATTTAAATTTAATTTTAAAGTTTATAGCGTATTTTCATCGTACAAATTTTAGAATTTTCATCGGACTATCTTTTAAAAAATCATTGTAACTAAAGTTTGTAGAATTATTCGAATGTATAAAATAGATATGAATGCCAAGTAAAATATTCAAAATAAACTGTTTAAATAATTTTTCAGTTGAAAGATAAAACCGTATTACTTAGAAGGAGTGGATTGGATATGTAGTATTATCCTTATTTTTCTATCAAATAAAATGGCACTAATTCTTCCTCTCGAAATAAGATGGCATTTATTCTTCTTTTCCAAATAAAAAGCATTTATTCTTTTTTTTTTTTTTTTTTTTTTTTTTGGGCTCAAGCCATTTATTCTTCTTCTTCTTTCAAATTAAAATGGCATTTTTCAACTCTTAGATAGAATATTCCATTTCAAAAGAAGAAAAGAGAAGCTAAAAAAAAATCGACAACCCCATAAAAGTGGAGAGGTCGGCCAACGTTCCATACCATGCTCGCTCTCCCTTCTTCTCGTCTTGTTCCTTCTCACCACTTTCCCAAAACCCATCTCCAGAAAACTCACACACGCAACCCCACTAAATCCGGATCTCCCTCGCTAACAATGGCGTCCCTCTCATCAAATGCTCACGCACTCGATAGGTATTTCTTTTATTTTCTTGCTTTTTTAAAAAAAAAATTATTTTTGGTTCTCCAAAGCAAAATTTCCTGCTGATTTTGTTATTTTATTTCATAAATGGTAAATTTTGTAGGAATCAGTGTTTGTTCGAGTTTTCGTTGTATTGCATGGAAAGTATAATTGTTGGGCAAAAATTATATATTTAGAAGAGCGTTGCTGTCCTTGTTCATTAGCTATGAACATTTTATGTGATGAAAATAATTTGAGTGATTTAGTCTGAATTCCGGTTTACAGGAATCGGCATGTTTGAGAATAGCATTGTTCTTATGAATTCCGATCTTGATTCTGAACAAGCAAACAAACAAAATTGTCAATTTGTTCTTTCTTAATTTTGTGTGGGATCGCTGGCAAATTGCTTAAGTTGAACAGGCCAGCCTTTTCGCCGGCGATCCACTAGACCTTTAATGTAAAGCTGTATGTGTTTGAGCCCTAGTTAACATTTGGCAACCCGCATACTAAGCGGAAATCCGCTCCTTGTCGACTTCGGGAAAAGTTGTGTTCTGTCTAATTAAAAACCTTTCTTTTCCCCTTGCTTGTGGTTTGGGTCGGGGATCAATGGTTGATATAATGGACAGTTGAAAAAGTTTGATCCTTATCCTGCCTTAACAAATATGTTCATTCTTATTAGCTCAAAGGGTTCAACCCTTCAGACATTGATGCTGGGACTAAGGGGATTTTGATTGCAAATCTATTTGCCTTGTGTGCACAGTGATAAATTAGCAAAGTTATTTGTCTTCTGGTTACTTGTTATCAGCTTGACTTTGCCAACTTAGTATAGCTTAAACTCGAGAAAACACTAAGCGGGACAAAAGGCCGAAGCTCATAATCTTTCTTAGCACTGCGATAATTTTCTGCATCCTATAATATTGGTAGTTTTATTAAGAGATCTTTGTGCATGCATTTTGTAAAATGTTAAGACTCACCACAATTGACAAGAAAGTATGGTATCTTATCTAGCATTTAAAGATTTTTAACTGTGATATATGTTTACCTAAAGTAATATTTATTTTAGAACAAACTGTTGTGCTTCATTGGGCCAAGCCACTAGACATAGCATCTTAGTTTTGTCACCTTCATATACTTTCAGTTTTTGTGACTGATTGCTTGCTTTAATCACCTTCCATTTTGTGACGACAGAAAATCTTCTCTAGCTTGTGTTGCACCTCTAGAAGCAATTCTATTTGATATTGATGGAACATTGTGTGATTCAGATCCCTTCCATTATTATGCTTTCCGTGAAATGCTTCAAGAAGTAGGCTTCTCTCTCTCTCTCTCTCTCTCTCTCTCTCTCTCACGCAGACATATGCACAAACACAGCATTTTTCTCAGACTCACGCTTTGGTGTACCACAGGTAGGTTTTAATGGTGGGGTTCCTATCACTGAGGAATTCTTCAGTGAGAAGATAACTGGAGGACATAATGAGTATCTTTGTAGTATCCTCTTTCCTGATTGGGATATCGAAAGAGCAAGACAGTTTTTGGTAGATAAGGAAGCCATGTTCCGAAGGTAACTTCAAAAATCTGTCAAGAAACTGCATGCTTGATATCAAATACATTTCGGGTATATAACACATTGGTATTATTAGTTAGACTTCTTCTGTGGATGGAAGGAAATTATCTTAAACTGTATCAACTACAATCTTCCTTGACTAATGGGGAATTCTATTTCTGTATCAAGTTGTGGAATTATCTCTTTCAATTATATAAGGACCCTATCTCTTGTCTCAACTTGATTTACTGAGTGTGATGTTGCAGATTGATATCTGAAAAGATAGAACCTCTTAAGGGCCTACCTAGGTTGCGCCAATGGATTGAAAAACAAGGCTTGAGACGGGCTGCGGTAACAAATGCTCCAAAACTAAATGCCGAGCTAATATTATCAAAGTTGAAGCTCACGGATTTCTTTGAAATTGTTGTTCTTGGAGAGGAATGCGTACGAGCAAAACCATTTCCTGATCCTTACTTGACGGCTCTTGAAAAGCTTAACCTGTCAAATGAGCATGCTTTCATCTTTGAGGTTTGTCTCTCAGAACTTTGTGCTGTGCAATCAACAATAGCATTCGATCTTCAGTAAAATTTTGACATACATTGCACTCATCTCTGTTCTACTTTTGGTTGTCAAGGATTCTGTTTCGGGAGTGAAAGCTGGAGTAGCAGCTGGAATGCCGGTAGTGGGTTTAGGCACAAGGAACCCCGAGGAAGCATTGATTAATGCCGGAGCCTCCTTTGTTATTAAAGATTTTGATGACCCAAAATTGTGGGAAGCACTGGAAGAGATTGTGAAGAAGGCGGAGTAACAACGCTTACAACTCGAAATGCAATGACAAAGAACAATGATAAAGTAGCAAAAGGTGTAAGCTTCTAAATTTCTAGATAAATAACCATGCTGTACTTGTGTAGTATAGTGTTCTGGCACAGGGACATCCTAGTGAAATATGGTGATCCTGCTCTATCTTAACTTCAAATCATGTTTTTGTTGTACGTTTGAAAGCTCAATCAATAAAAGCTGACCCTTTGCTATTCGTATCCTTTTTAGTTTCAAGAGATATTATTTTGTTTTTAGACTTGATTTATAAAAACTCAGTGCCCTTTTAATGCCTATTTCGCTATCAGTTTTTTTTTTTTGGGGGAGATAGAGGGAAAATACAAGAGAGAATAGTATGAAGAATGGGAAGAAAGGGTGGTGAGGGATGTGGAAGAAATGGATATGCACGACCAGAAAAAAAGGGGAAATGCATATGAATATGCCCACTTTACATCAAATCACCTCGCCAGATTTAGTCACATCTAAAAAGAAAGTTTAGAGACGGAAACGAAGCTGGGTGACAGATTTTGCCAACATTGTTGTCATTAACCGATGAGAATTGATAAAACACATTTTTTTTTAGCTTCTTATTCATTCTTGTTTATTCAAGTTTGTTGTTTCCATTAGATTTATTCGGGGCTCGGGGGATAATAAACGAGCGTCAAATTCCCTTACTTAAAAGAATTATGCTAACTCAAGGGATTCCCTCCAACCATCACAGGGTGGAATAGTAGTTGGAGATGAATTACAAGCTTGTATTCCACATAACACGTTCTGGGTTCGATTCATGGCACCGATGAATTATAGGATGGTGGTCAGGAAGAGGCTGAAATGTTTTTGTGAGTCTTTTCGGCCACTGATAGGGTAGACTGTCGTGGCAAAACTACCTGCTTTTTTTTTTTTTTTTTTTGATTCCCGCCATGTAAATTAGTAGAGTGACATATAGTCTTAATTCTTAGTCCGATTATGAAACACCGAATTGCTGGCCATGTAAGTGTTTTACTTTTATGCACAGAGGGAAGCGAATTCTAACAAAGTACCAAATATCAACGTCATGCAAAAGCTAAAGCAAACAATCTTAAAACTTGAACATGAGATTTAACGTGGTTTGGCTCAAAGTCTATGTCCACGGGCGAAGCATGGTGAGGAATTTCACTAAACAAACAGAGGTTACAAAAGAGTGTTTAACTCTCACAACTCAAATCTTACAAATTATAGCCCTAAACCAAACAAGTAGAGAACTCAACAAATGGAGAAGATTCTCTCAAATTGTTCTCTAACTCACAAATTGATTTTCACTGAATTACCAAACGAATAAGCCATGAATTTTCTACTCATGATTCCAAACTATGACCTCGATCGAAAACTGAACTAAAGAAAACTCTCTAAACTAATGGTGAGGCACACAAAATACACTAAACCTGCGGCCCTATTTATAATGCATAGGACTTAGGTTACAATGAGAATACTAATCCTAATTGGAAGTAAATCTAAATCCTAATCAAATAGGTAATTAACACAATCTCTCAATCAGGTAAGGAATTCAACCAAAATGTCAAATCCAAACCCAATTAGGACGCCAAAAAAAAAAACAAGCAACACAAACCTAATTTTTGCATCATCCTAACTTTGAACCGTAATCCAACAGTTTTTGCATCATCCTAACTTTGAACCGTAATCCAACAGTAAGAGGTAGTTATCACAAAACAATAAACTTGAAGTAGAGACGTGATACCGAAGTTCACGAAGAACAAATATAAGCCACAAAGATTCGGCACAAGCAAGAGTGGGCACTTGGGCGGGTGGGTTGTTTGGTGGAGCTTCAAGAGACATGATTTGGCCCATGAAATAGCAAGAAATTCGACACTCAACCCAATCAGCATTAGAATACCGAAAAAGCAAAGGATGCATGGAAGAGCGACTGAATGAAATTCCATGTTCAATTGGGCCTTTAATAGAACTGAGAAACATCATTAATTGCATAAGCAGCGGCAAATCTATTAAGGGACTGAGATGATGATGAATGGTTTGAGGCCAACCTCAATGCCGGGTGTTGGCGGATTCGTCGGGTTGACGTGGAAAACTAGAACCCAAACCAATCGCGCAGGTTCTAGGGAGATTATGTTGAAGTGGACTTCAACAT
This sequence comes from Pyrus communis, assembly GCF_041283825.1. Lineage (NCBI taxonomy): Eukaryota > Viridiplantae > Streptophyta > Magnoliopsida > Rosales > Rosaceae > Pyrus > Pyrus communis. The sequence continues at coordinate 7,264,922 of NC_142566.1, read as the reverse complement.
GCAAAGGTGTGGGAAGGGAAATTAAATTGGTGGCTGAGATACAAACATAAGAGTATGAGAGTTTAACTAAAACAGATAAAGTAAACCTTGAAAATCTCTTAAAAAATAGAAAGCAGTGAAAACTTTGTTTAGTCAAGACCCAATGTTGTGTATCCTTCCAATTTTGAAACACAGTCGGAATCATCAAAACCTTGCAATGTTGGCAGAAGGTTGAGGGGAAGGCGCTACCGAAATTTGGAGCAAAAGTTTTGATTGGAATCGGAGTTGAAGAAGTAGTAAGGGAGGAAAGTGGCAAGAACTATTGGGCTTTAAGATTAAATAAAAGGTAAGGAAAACTAATGAAAAGGATTTGAAAACTTTTGAGTTTTAACGATATGAACAAAATAAAAGGTAAAGTGAATAGTATCAGAATTGACTTTTTAGTGTAAAAATGTAGTTTTTCGTTAAAATGAACAGTAGCTTTTCGTTAAAATTCCCTAAATTTAGGATTCAGTTGGCATTTTGTTGCACGTGCTTTGCACGAGTTGGGCACTTCCTTTATATTGTAACGGTCACTATTGCTATTCTTTTTTATAAAAAGAGGTGGAGCAACTAGGTTTGAGTATGCAAGAGATGAAAAATGGAAAGCAGGGTGGCCTTGGGCTCAAGGTTAGAGAGAGATTTTTGGAAGCTCTCGATCAACCCAAACCCCTCCCTAAAATCACTTTGTCTACTCCAATGTCCAAATCCTTCCTTGATATTTTGCTAACCCACCCTCTCAACCCAACCAATTGAGACAGAGGAACCACCCCACCTTCTAAGGAGACAATGACCAAATTGCCCACATTTGGTGGCCGTTGCATTTGGAATCAAGCCAGCTAAAAGGTCATTTCACTACCATACCAGGCCCAACATGCAACTCAATTACTTTAGAGTTGTTATGAAGAAAGGACCAATCCAAAAATGGTTGATGACAAAAGGGTGAATAAGTTAAAATTGAAGTCTCATTTCATAGCAAAGATGAATAGTGCAATTTTTTTCCTACTTTAAACTAAAGTAATAATACTTATATAGATATAGTTTCTCCAATATCTTAACCAGGATGCATTATTATGTTTTGAAAATAATGAAGTTACTTGTTATTGTTGTTATTATATTAATTTATGAAACACAACATATATAAACAAGCAAAGTAAAGTTGGGATGATTCCCATATACAGTATACCATAGGAAAAATATTTTATGCATGTACTGCTGATGACTCAAAAAGTATCACGCAATTCTAATTAGAAAAAGAAGTCATCAGAAATTCATTTGTTATTACAAGCTCGTGGGTGAAAAAGATATTTGTCATAGAGATTTTTTTGATATGATTTTATGAAATTTAAATATATAAATATATAATATTTAGATTTGAAGACACATGTTTTTGTAGGCTTCATTCTGTAATGTATTTCAACAATATTCAACCGTCTATTTTTATGTTTTAGCTCAAAAGACATGTTTACAAAAAATAGCACAAATTTGAAATCATATGATTATTTTGAATTAAATTTAGTAACTCTTTATAGAAATCTGTATTCGTCATTTTGTCTAATTTTTGTAAAGACGATCTATAAATAATGTTCCAAAATACAGACAGTTTGTGTTTGTCTTCAAATCTTAACCCATGTATATCTATGCATATTTAAATTTATATTGGCATTGCACGCACACTACGTATGTGAATAATCGTGAGGTTTAATATTTTTAAGACATTTGATAAGGAAGTAGGCCTAAGAATTTCTTGCACAATCTTATTAACTCGACACAAAATAATATGAAAATTAAGTTTCAGCTCAACCCATTAATGAGTCTAATCATTATGGGGTCACCCATTAATAACCTATTAACAAGTTGGGCCAGTATCGGGTGACCCGATAAGAACCCGATAATATATTGTTTGCTATATCTAGACATTAGATATGGTTATTTTTTGCATGATCCGTTCACCCGTTACGCAATGACACGACCCGTGAGAAAATTGGGTCGTTATCAGATCATCTATTAAGATAACAAGTTTGACATCGCACGACTCGTTAAGATAACATATATGATACAAAAACGACATGAGCACAACAAACAAGACATGTTTAACAGATCTACGAGGAAGGTTAGGATAGAAGTATAGATATTTAAAAAAGGAGAAATTAGGTTCCCATCCATTTTTTTGCTACACCATTGATTAAAACCCTATTCCTTTTCAAATTTTTATCAAGGTCCTTAGGTATTAATAACATCATTAATTATTTCAATAATAGATATTTTTTATTTTTCAATATATTCCCTTAGTGTTAAAAATGTTACAATTAGTATATTTATATTTATGACTAAATTTTTTATCTTATATTTTTATTTTTAGTTTGTACCCATTTTTAATTTGCAAACCTTTGTTAATTTGTACCAATTTTCTTTTCAGTTTTAATTTGTACCCATATATTAATTTCTTTTTGTGCCCATATTTTTTAAAGTTTTATTTATATTTGTGCCCATGTGTTTATTATCATGTGACATTGTATAATTAATCAATGATAGAAAAATTATGTGACAGCTCATCCCGAATTAATTGTACCGGAGGTGTGAAATGACGATTTTGCCCTTGGTGGGTATTTGCCATTTTGGTGTGTTGTTTGGTTGTTTTTGGTGGTTGACTCTACAGGACACACACACACCCATACCACACACTCTCGTGACTCCCTCTTTCTTCTTTCTCCTGGATTTTCTCCCATTTCCTTTGCAAGTGTACGGACGAACTTCAAAACCAACCTTTCACGCACGGATCGACGTCTAGAAGGTAAGATTCGAACTCCTTGCAAGCTCCTGAGTTCATCTATACCATTTTTAGAACTTGAAACCCTCGAAAACCCGAGAACCCAATTTTCATGCACTAATCATTGCGAATGTTTCAGTAGATTTTAAGGTCTTAGGGAGCTTTAGAATACTCGTACGAAGCTCGGGGAACAAGTTTGAAGGATTTTGGACGTCGGGATAGCAAGTTCTAAGGTTGGCCGGATTTTGCGAAGTTTCTCCGGTGAGATTCTGTGAATTTCAGGGCTTGAAAGTGTTTCTGACGAGAATTCGAGTTGCAGACGGCGGGGCTGACGGCGGCGGCCGGCGAGACTCACCAGAGAAGATAACAAATATTCTGTCAACTTTGATGGAATATACTAAAGGCATTAGGTATATGTAACGGTATATTTCATTTTTGGACGGAATATTCCCTAACGCCGTTAGGGTTACCACACGTGTGCCATGCACTTGCCCGTGTGTGGCTGGCGCATGGGAGGTCAGAAAATTATTTTAAAAATATAGGTTGTTCGTGAGGTTGAGTAGATCACGTTGGTATATCCAAACACCCCATTTGAGGATTGTATGAGAAGTTATTACCTAGTTTTGGTTATGTGCTTTAAATTGACGTTTTTATAGTTGTTTCGCATATAGGTGAGACCCACCCTGAGGACAAGCGTAGTCACTCGAGGCAAGGGGGTTACAACCCTTCCACATACCAGTGAGTGGGCTTTTGGTTTTCCGTATATACCTATATACTTGTGGTTTTTCCCAAAAAATGAAATGGAATGTTTATATGTTTTAAATGCCATGCATAGCGTTTGCCTATTTATTTATGCATGAGTAGTTGCATATATGTATGTTTGGTGCTGCGGATGCACAGGTAAGTTATAGTTTATGGTTATGACGTAGTGGTTATGTGATATGCATAGAGAGCTCATAACTTGCACCCCCGGTGTTAGTGCTCCCGCCCAGAGTAGGGCATAGTCCTTCACGTGATGTTCACCTCCCGCACCACACGCTTATCTTGGATCCAAGTTAGGTGCACAGTCCTGTCGTACAGACTATAGGTGGTTTCAACTCGTAGGTGACCTGCGATTATTCGCCCAGTCTTCACGTGATCGTAGCACTTGAGCGTATTTATTTACACTCAGTTCTGTTGTACAGACCACTTTAGGTGGTTCCAACTCGTGTGCAGGTATAGTTAGTGAGTTAAGGATTTGAGCTCTAGATTCAGCCATACAAGTCACGTTAGGTGACTCCGGCTGACATGTTACTTGCATTGATTGACATTACCTGGGTTACTTACAGTTTATGTGGAGGCATTCAACATAGCATACTTTTGAACATGTTTTCTATATATGTGTATATTCTATTTTCTGGGAAATTATACAGGTTTTACGGAGATGGGTTAGAACTTTTGAGAATGAAATGATTTTGAAAAGCTTTGTTTTTGCCCACTCACACTTTCTGTTTTGCGCCCCTCCAGGTTCTAGTTAGAAGCAGCTTTGGTGGTTCACGAGGACTTGACGGTGGTTCTGACAGAACATCACAAATGTAGGATCACCTTTGGGTGTTGTGTAATTAGTATTCGTTCTTCTGGACTGCGCTTTGGCTTTCTGTGCTCTGATTATTTTTATCACACTTAGTCTCGCTTTAGTGTGTTACCTTAACTAGCTTACTTAGTAGTTTGGTTTTTTTATTTATTCTTACGTTTATTATTTATCTTTTGCTTACGCACTGTGCACATGGCTACGTCACTGTCACGTGACGACCATCACACCTTGATTCCGGTCGGGGTGTGTCAAATTACATATGGTATATTTATGTTTTACGGCTAAACTTTGTATCATATATTTATATTTTTAGTTTGTACCAACTTTTAATTTGCAACCTTTTTTATTTTTTTTTTATTTTTAATTTGTAGTATTTTCTTTTTAGTTTTTATTTGTACCCATGTATTAATTTCTTTTTGCGCCCATATATTTTAAAATTTCATTTGTACTCATAATTTTTTTAATCTTTCATTTGGACCCTAATTTATTTATAATGTACCCATTCTTATTTATTAATGTACCACTTTGTTATACGTGAATTGTACCAATTTTTTTTGTAAAATGTACCAATTTTTTTAACACTATAGATATATTCTTTTGCCATTTATTATTTCTTATTGTTACATAGTTTTTATCCATTTATTCAATCCAAATGTTTGAATTTTTTTTATTGTAGTCGTTTATAATACTATTATAATGAGGGATTTTAAATTTATAGGATTATAAATCTCATAAAATATCAAACAAGTAATGTCAAAACTATAAAAATATAAATATTAATAGCAATATAATGATGTGTACAAAATCAAGGGACTTTGATCAAACTTTGAATACTATTAAGGTTTTAGTCAAAGAATGTTAGGGACTAAGGATCACATCCAAAGTATCCTTTAAAATAATAAACAAAAGGGAAATAGAGGAGGCGTCTTATGTGAATTTGAGGATGGATGAAACTTAAGTTTTTTCATGTTCTTTCATGTTCATGGGTGTGTGCCATTCTTGAATGCCCCTTATCTTCTCTAGATCCGTTCAGATGCCACCAAGCTTAATGATGTACCCTAGAAACTTGATTCTCACTCGAGCAACCGACCACTTGTCTTTCTTCACAAACAACTAGTTGTCCTGTAGATTATTGGAACAGTTTATAAAACAAATCTAGGAGTTTGGGTTGTTTTAACACTACCAGTCTCACCAACTAAAGTCGAAGATTGGTTCTCTCTGGTGCCAAACTAGAAAAGTTCTTCTCAAGAATTTCATACTACCTCTAGAGGAGCTGCACTGCGGTGAGCAATGTGATCAATAGGTGGACCGGAAGTTCTTACTCTAGAGGTACTAAGAAATTCTTGAGAAGATGAAGACTTTGCGCAACAAAAAGAAACTTCTTGCAAGCTCTCAAAGCCAACCAATCTTTGATTTTGGTTGGCGAGACTGGTAACGGTAAAATCACTCAAATTCCTAAATTTATTTTGGAAAGTATTCCATAAAGCTGCAGCACAAACAATTGCTGCGATTTGCTCAAGCGAGAATCAAGTTTCTAAGCCACATCCTTTGGTCCTTGTGTCAATTGACGTTTTTGAAATAAGAGTTGGAGCATCAGTTTTCAACTGGTGTTGCAATCAAACACAATATTTTTTAGACTGAATGACCGAATCCACCCTCGTGATCACAGTTTCAAGTTCAACGTCAAATGGAACCCTGGACCTGTCTAATCATAACTCATTCCGCCGCCCTCCATATTATGGATTTAATATGGCATCAAAGCACCATCAACTGGTAAATAAAAAGTAAAATGAAAAAAAAAAAAAAAAAAAAGTACTTTCGCGTTGCTTTTATTCACGAGTCATCAAAAGAAGAGTCATTTGACAACTGTGCTTGTTAATAAGCTTTTACTCGTATACAACAAGATTAAGATGTCCAAATGCTTGAATAGCATACTAGAACAGAATCATAATATATATAAGAACCATATATTACTGGGAGTTACCGTTGTTATTGTAACTGTTGCTGTCTCTGGAAAATACTCCCTCAACAGCCTAATCCTTTGTGGCTACTCACTTAGCAGTCTAATCCTTTGTGGCTCTATCTTTATGTCATAAGGTTCGTCACATAGTAGATTGGTAATGAGGCAGAAGTCCTGCTTTGTGAATTGGGGTCAATTCACAACATATTAAATAGATCAGCCCGTCTTTAACCCCTTGATTTGCCACTTTACGGAGAGACATGTCATGGCCAATTGCCCACTGAAGGCCAATTCATCCACACCTTGAAGGTGACCAAAGCAGGTTGCCCCAAAGGTACCAAGCTCTGCCTCATTAAACTTTTCCTTAATCAATCCTAACACATGGGGACCTTGGGATAGGTTGTTAACCCTTCCCCTATACACTTCTTCTCTCGTTGCTAGTTGAATACCCTAGGTTGCCATATCATATGCACATAACAATACACACATCAACAATCAATGGCCATCACCTAACGATGACCTGTCACCAAAGCTTCATAACCTTACATCTGCTATTAACAGAGCATCATTACTTAAACAATTTCAATTCCCCCCAAAAAATTAGCAATAATTTAGATACAAAAATCAATCCCTACCACTATAAAGTTAACAGTAATTCTGATGCAAAATTCAATCCCTACTCAAACTACAACTTTACCAAAAGAACAAATAACGCCCCAACATCTACACAACCCGTCAACATAACTTCATAAGTTCACAACTCACCCTAATTTGTAAAAAAAATTGACATATATCAACAAATTCCACCTAATTAGATCCACAAACATGCATAATTAATCTTACACCAAACTTAATTTATAATGCTTAACATAAATAACTAAATGAAATTCTAGGGTTCCCTTTTCAAAACTCACCAAATTTGAAATTCTAGGGTTCCTGCATGTCCTTTCTTTGGAACCCATTGCACATTGTCCAACCAAAGTCTCTTGATTTTCTTCACTACTGTCTGGAAATTATGTGAGGCCAAACAACACAACCACAAACCAACTATAACTGGGTTTGGAACATGAAGCAAGTTTTCAAACAGGAAAGATGTTTTCGACGACAACGATGTTTGAGCAAACGCTGGAGATGGAGCATTTTTGTATGAGGACAAGACTTATTTAAGACATAAAGTGTTAATGTCGGGGGTATGGTTTAAATCCCAAAAATTTTGAATTCATACCGGGTACTATTTTAATTAAATGACGGACCATTTATGATCTGGTTTCATCCTAAGCTCATTCCAATGGAAATTGTTTTCTACAGTTCAGTTTTCATCGAATGGACTACATTATGTCTGCACGCACGATCCGTAAAATGCTGCTCGTACCTTAGAAATCACGAAATAGTAAATAAGTTGAAATCAAAGTCCCATTTCATAGCAAAGATGGATAGTGCAAAATTTTTCCTACATTAAAGTAATAATACTTTTATAAATATAATTTTCTCCAATATCTTAATCACGGCGCATTATTATTTTTAGAAAATAATGAAGTTATTTTTTATTGTTGTTATTCTGTTAATTTATGAAACACAACATATATAAACAAACCTAAGTAAAGTTGGGAAGATTCCCATATACAATAATACCAGAGGAAGAATATTTTATGCATGAACTATTGTTTTTTTTTTTTTTTTTTTTTGATGCAAAGAAATTCATTAAAGCACGAAACCTCTAGTACAATAATTTTCAATACAATTAAAATTAAAGGTAGGAAGAGCAACATCAGGTAAATAGAAATCCCAATAATGAGGATTCTAGAGTGACAGACCAATGTGAGCTAAAGCATCCGCAATAAAGTTTGCCTCCCTGAAAATGTGCTTCCAGTCAACTTGACTAAAAGACTGAGCCAGGATACGAATATCATTGATGATAGAGCTGACTCTCCAAGGAATTCCCCAATGACCCTGCATAGCTTCAATGATGAGCTTAGAGTCCCTCTCCACCATCACTTTAGTGAAACCCTTGTGCCTAGCACACTGGAGCCCTTCTCGCAACCCCATTGCTTCTGCTACTGAAATAGTAACGCCGTCAAGATTAAGGCCTAGTTTGGTACTGAGGTGATTTTGAAAAATGCTGGTATAAAAAAAAAGCTAGGAGCTGTTTTTGTGTTTGGTAAACATTCAGCTTCAGTTTTTTTTTTTCACAGTTTTGGGTGAAAAAAAGCCAAAAACAAGAAGCTGCAAAACTCAGCTTTGAAAAACCGGCTTTTTTTCACATCTGTTTTACATAAAAGTTTATCAAACACTATAATACTGCTTCTTTTTTTTCAAAAGCATTTTTACAAAAAAGTTTACCAAACACTCTGCTACTTTATTTCACTACTGCTTTATTTCACAGCTGCTTATTCTCACAGCACAGCAGAAGCAGCTTTTTTTTAAAGCACAACAATACCAAACCAGCCCTAAGAGCCCCTGCCCCAATCACTTGTGAATTACTGTTACGGAGCACAAAGGCAACAACAACACGATTGTTCGAAACCGAACCATCAAATTGAGTTTAATCATCATGCTAGTCAGGAGGATGTCATTTAATAAAGGAAGAGATAGGTAAAGCCTCCTTGGGGTCATACTTCCCATTAGCCTTGAGAAAAATCGAACCAACAATACCAGCGATGGAACACAACACATCGGGACCGGTGGCACACTTCTAAACACTAAGTTATTTTTTTCTGTCCAAATTTGCCAGCAGTGAATTACTTTACCAAGATCAGAAAGGCTATCTTTGTCATTAAAACTTAAGGATTCCAACCAATCAAAAAAGTTATCATTTGTACTAATGTTACCATTATTAAAAATACCAAAAGTTGAGCTCCAAACTTTAGTAGCAAAAACACAATTACAAAAGAGTTGACATTGATCTTCTTTGGTTGTATTACATAACGAACATAATTTATCAATATTTTTAACAAAACGATTTAAGCGTTTTTTGGTTTGCAAAATCATAAGCCAAGCAAATATTTTAACCTTAGGAGGACTAGTTAGCTTTCACATTTTCTTTAACAAGGTAAGGCGATTACTAGAGTGATTGTTCCGATTTTGTAGCCAGGTAGCAGACTTAATAGAAAGTTTCCCATTATTGGTTAAACCCCAAATTAACTTGCCCTTCGACTTTTGTAGAGGGAGGGGAATACTACAAATTTTTCTAGTGATGTCACCATCAACTACAGTAGCTAATTTAAGGTTATCCCCACTATTCTGAACTATAAAGTTTCTTACTTTAAGATTCCAATCAATATTATTTCTATCATTCACGGGAATTAAATGAAAAAGGGGGTTAAGGAAAAACCCATTGATGGGTCCAAAAGAGAATGTCTTCACCATTACCCATAATCCATCTCATTCCCTCATGGATGATGTTTCTATAAGAAAGAATGTCTTTCCGAGCAAGTGAGTAGTTTTGTTTAATCTTTGAATTTAAAAAATCGAACTTACGTAAGTATTTACGTTTGACTATTTCAGCCCACCAATATCTTTATTGGTTAAAACTTTCCAACCTAATTTGGCTAAACAAGCATTATTAAAATGATCAATCTGTTTGATTCCTAAACCACCCTGATTCTTCGAAGAACAAACCTTCTTCTAGACCATTGGTCTGAGTTTAGTATTTATCCCCCAAAAGAAATCTCTCCATTCTTTATCAATTTTAGTTGTTACCCATTCGGGGCACTTAAAGCAAGACATTACATTATTCGGCATCCCGGTGAGATTAGAATTAATAAGAGTTAGTCTCCCGACCTTGGAAAGGGTTTGCCCTTTCTAATCGGCAAGCTTTTTCTTCACCCATTTAATTAATTCTACCTCATTAATCGGATCCTTCTAGAAACTATATTATGGATCCCTAAGTACTTCCCAATAGTGGTTTTATATTGAATGCTCAAGATATTCACAATATTGTTCCTGTCCTGGTTGATAGTATTATTTGAGAAATAAATAGAAGATTTATGAAAATTTACCTGTTGACCTGTAGTCGATGCAAACATCTCAAGGATTTGGAGGACATTTCTAGCCCCTTTAGGGGTAGCTCGGGCAAAAAGTAGATAATCATCTGCAAATACTAGGTTTGAAATTCTAAATCCCCCAGGGGATGATAGGATTCCCACATGGGATTTAGGAGTAGAAGCCAAACGATTAAAATATCTAATAAGCGGTTCCGTACATAAAATGAAAATGTAAGGTGATAAGGGGTCACCCTGTCGTACACCACATCTAGGATAGAAATAACCATGCGGAGATCCATTAATTAAAATGGAGAAAGAAGTTGATGTAATGCATTCCATTATTAAGTTGATTCACTTCTCATTAAAACCAAAGCGAATTAAAACATACCTTATGTAATCCCAATTTAAAAGGTCATAGGCTTTTTCCAAGTCCAGCTTAATACTCATAGTCCTCGTCTTGCCTTCTTTACCTTGAAGTTAAAATACTTTACACAGTGGGCCCTACAAAATGAAACTTTGTGTCAAAAGTGTGTGTCTCCATCTATGTATATATAAATTTACATTAGCATTGCATGCGCGCTAGGTATGTGAATAAGGGTGAAGTTTAATATTTTAAAGACGTTTTGGTTGATAAGGAAGTAGGTCTGGAATTTCTTGCACAACCCTATTAACCCGACACAAAGAAATACACAAATTAAGTTTCGGGTCAATTGGTTAACGAGTCAAACCATTATTGGGTGATCCAATAAGAACCCGTTAATAAGTTAGGTCGATATTGGGTGACCCATTAAGAATCCGTTAATAAGTTAGGTTGATATTGGATGACCCATTAAGAACCCAATAATATATCATTTGTTCTATCTAGACATTAGACATGACAATTTTTCACATAACCCTTTAACTTGATACGCAATTATAGAATCCATTAGCGAATCGGATTGTTATCAGATCACCGATTAAGATAACAACACCACATGACCCGTTGAGATAACGGATATGACACGAACTCAACAAATACGACATGTTTAACAAGTCTACAGGGAAGGTTAGTATAGAAGTATAGATATTTAAAAGGTAATAAACAAAAGGGAGAGAGAGGGAGGCGTCTTATGTGAATTTGAAGATGGATGTGACTTAAGTTTTTTCATGTTCTTTCATGTTCTTGGGCGACTGCCAATCTTGAATGCTCCTCATCTTCTCTAGGTCCGTTCAGATGCCACCACGCTTAATGATGTGCCCTAGAAACTTGATTCACACTTGAGCAAACGACCACTTCTCTTTCTTCACAAACAACTGGTTGTCTTGTAGATTCTTGGAATACTTTATAGAACAAATTTAGGAGTTTGGGTTGTTTTACCACTACCAGTCTCACCAACCAAAATCAAAGATTGGTTTCTTTTTGGTGCCAAACTGGCAGAGTCTTCTTCTTCTCAAGAATGTCATACTACCTCTAGAGAAGCCGCACCACGATGGTAAGCAATGTGACGGACTGGAAGTTCTTACTCTAGATGTACTATGAAATTCTTGAGATTCTTGAGAAGAGGAAGACTTAGCCAGTTTGGCAACAAAAAGAAACTTCTTGCAAGCTCCAACCAATTGCTGCTCGTGAAGAAAAAGAGAAGTGTACCTTTGCTCAAGAGAGAATCAAGTTTCCAGACCACATCCTTTGGTCCTTGTGTCAATTGACGTTTTTGAAATGAGAGTTGGAGCATCAGTTTTCGACTGGTGTTGCAATCAAACACAATATTTTTCCAACCGAATGACCGAATCCACCCTCGTGATAACAGTTTCAAGTTCAAGTTCAAATAGAACCCTCAACCTGTCTAATCCTAAGTCATTATGCCGCCCTCAATATTATGCAATTAATATGTCATCAAAGCACCATCAACTGGTAGATAAAAAGGTGAAATGAAAAAAAGAAGAAATACTATCACGTTGCTTTTATTCACGAGTTGTCAAAAGAAGAGTCATTTGACAACTGTGCTTGCTAATAATCTTTTACTCGTATACAACAAGATTGAGATGTTCGAATGCCTGAATAGCGTATCAGAACAGAATCACAATATATAAGGTTATATATTACTGGGAGTTGGAGTTGCAATTGCAACTGTTATTGCCTCTGCCGTTGCCTCTGGCTTCTTCTCCAACTTTTCCAGTGCTTCCCACAATTTCGGGTCCTCAAAATCTTTAATAACAAAGGAGACTCCAGCGTTAATCAATGACGTCCCAGGATTCCTTGTAGATATACCAACAACTGGCATTCCAGCGGCCACTCCAGCTGTTGTTCCTGAAACGGAATCCTTAATAACCAAAAACAAAACAAAGATGATATCAGAATTCCATTCAGAGAATGTTATGGTTAATGCAATGCATATAATTTTGAGAGCCAAAGTGCCAAACCTCAAAGATAAAAGTATGCTCATGTGACACTTTAAGTGTTTCAAGAGCCTTCAAATAAGGGTCTGGAAATGGTTTTGCTCGATCACATTCATTTCCAATAACAAGAATTTCAAAGAAGTCTGTGAGCCCTAATGATGATATCATTAGCTCCCCACTTGCTCGTGGAGAATTTGTCACCGCAGCCCGTCTCAAGCCTTGCTTTTCAATCCATTTGCACAACTTGTCAAGGCCCTTGACAGGTTCCAATTCTTCAGATGCCAATCTGCATGTGTCTCGTAAGTTAGGATCAGAAAGGTTCTCCTTAGATAACGGAAAACATAATGGATAGAAGTAAAACTTGGACGCTTAAGATCGAGTGTGTCTTTATAGAAATCTTCTTTTAGTTACCGGAGTCTGACATGTTATGCTAGGAAACTGTCAAATCCAGAATGTAGACAGGTATCGCGACATGCTATATATGTAACAAGATCAGAATCCTTTACAAATCAATAGAGGTGGTAGTTGATACAACTTTAGCTATAGAAGTCCTGTCATTCAGGACACAAGTACAAACTTCATCCAATATCCATACATAAATATGCCAAATCATTTTATATACCAGAAAAAGAACATTAATTGTGTGATCAAAGACAGTTTGATATAGTTTTACCTTCGGAAAAAGGCTTCCTTATCTTCCAAGAATTTTCTTGCTCTTTTGATTTCCCAATCGGGAAAGATGGTACCGCAAAGATACTCATTATTCTTTCCACTAATATGTTCACTGTAGAATTCCTCAGAGATAGGAACCCCTCCATTATAGCCTACCTGCGGTACACAAATATTTGTGAGTCTCATATGCTACGTATGCGTGTATGTGTGCGTGAGAGAGAAAGAAAGCGAGATGTCTACTTCTTGAAGCATTTCGCGGAAAGCGTGATAATGGAGGGGATCTGAATCACACAATGTTCCATCGATATCAAACAGAATTGCTTCAAGAGGAGCGAGAAAAGCCAGGGAGGATTTGCTGCCATTACGAAATCGGAGGATGAGGATGATTAGGGCCAGCAGAAGAGCAACAAAAAAATTTGAACACAAAGAAAAAGAAAACAAGATGCTTGTCTGGACAAATATACAGAAACCATGCAAGTTCTTTGAGGCATTTCATCAACTCCCTTGTGCGCAATCATCTTAATTTTATTTTTTTGAGAAATGGCAATCATCTTAATTAAGGAAATATTAAAGAAATATTAGAGTGTTAAGAAAGATCATGATTTATCACAAACCATGTCATTGTTGCTAATACATTTGATATCAAATTCAAAATTGTTATTATTATCATCTATTTGTATGCATCTCTCTAATAGAGAAGGAAATCACATGTGTTGACGGATCTTAACTTTATCAGAGAAATGATACAAATGCTGATACAAGTAGATGGTAAATATAGGACTACTCTTTCAAATTTAATTTGGAAAAGTGCTTAAGGATATTAGGAGCCAAATGACACATAACCCAAGTCATCGTCAATTCGTCATGCAAATATTTCAAAGATTTTATGGAATGCACTTGTTTCTTTAATATGCGTATTATATATGTATGTACATATTTTTAAAATAGACTTTTGCTTTTCGAAACGTCTTAATGATTCATTAATTACACGTTTAAAAACTTTAATTACAATAAGTAAATATATTATACAAGTATTATTGAAAAATAAAAAAGAAATTTAATTAAAAAAATTGGCCGAATTTTTCAAAGTGTTATTACAACAAGGCTGCACAATTATACACGCACTACAACATTTCATATTTTACTAACTACAGCTTGCAATTGTCAAAGCACTAAATATAATAATTGAGAAAAGAAAAAAACACTAAATATAAACTATATTTCTCTGAATGCGACAAAATTTGTGCTTTTTCAAGAATCTCACATGTAGTTATTCAAAAGTTTGGTTGTTGTTAAGAACTTTAACAAAATACACGTGATATTCTGGAAAAATGTATTGTGTTAAGAAAAATCACATGTGAAAAAACATTAGGTTCATGAAATACAAAAATAATGCACAAAAAGATGAGTTATTGTTTAGGGAGCTTATTTTTTTACAAACTTACATGTATTTAATTTTAGCTGTCAAAATAATTCAAGTGAATATATGTACTTAATATAATTAATTATTATCCGACAGTAAAAAATGATGATTGTATTAGATACATGTAAGTTGTAATGAAATCCCATTTGAATATCCTATTTCTAATATTTTACACACCTCTTTTTGTTTTAACTATAATATTGAATGAATTAAATCAAAACAACATGCATGATAATGATTAAACATATATTTTATCATTTCTATTAATATTAGTGTACATGTGTTACGAGGCCTGGAAGCAAAATGATATACGTAACATAAAAGCCTATCTTGGTGGGAGAGAGAGATGCATTATCTTCCTTATGTGAATAAACTGTTTTGCTTAAGGATAATGTATGCACGGTTGAGGCGCATCCAGCAATCATCATCTTGATGTGGGAAAAGCCAACTGTGTTACATTGCAATACTTAATATAAATTATTTAACATTATGGTGTAATAGTATTTTTTTTTACTCGTAATCTACGGACTTTATTCGTTATCGGCCTTATTTAAAATTTATATACACAATAAAAAGAATATATATTTTGAATATAACGAGCGTGTACATACTGAATGAAAGACCGAAAAAGTTATAGAAAGCAAAGGGAGTGACACCATCACCATGCAATATTTTTGTTTGACTATACAACATTCTAAACTACCATAATCTACGAATAAAAAAATGATTCAAAATAGAAAGCAAAGAGACAAACCCACCACCCTGGCCAACCGCCTTAACGTTTGTAATTAAACAAAAGCAATACACACTCAAACAAATAACTCAATACTCATCTTTAAACACAAAATTTCTAAAACATGTAGTAGTACTGAAACAGAAGGAAGAAGGAGGTTGAAACGAGAAGCTTCATGTGCAAGAAAAGAAAAGCAAACCTGTCATCAACAGCTGGGAGAGAATTTGATGAAATATTTGACATCCTGCTGCTGCTGGTGTTAAAACTGGATACAAGAAAGGAAGGTATTTTCAGAAGCTGAGTTAATTCCTTATGTGATGAGCTTTTGGCTGATATAGTTTTCTGCAAATTCTATCATCTTTTATAAGTGGTCAGAAAAGAGTGTGTGATATGCAGCTGGACGTTTCCTATGAGGATATACTTTCTTAGGTCAAAATAAAATACCAAAAATATCAATTGACGTGAGTGAATGAAAATTTTAATTACGATTGTAAATTTAAGTTGAGTCCAAAACCAGGTGGATTTCAGTGGACATGTGTGTGCCATGTTCCATGTCCCTTCCATATCCCCTTTTCATTCTCCAGTAATCTTTTAGACGGTCACATAGCATTATTAATTTCGCTTATTATAATTTTTTTCACTTCACAATAGTAAATGGATGGCGCTAGTATTCGCTAAGGAAGTCTAATGGTTGCTTCCACGTAACCTCAAACATATTTATAAAATATTTTGAAAATCACCTTCAAGAATCAATCAGTGCAACCAAAGAATATTCCACTCACTGAAAAAACAAAGTGACAGAACACCACGGAATGGGAAAAGATCGATAATCGAGGTCCAGAATTAACTAAACCTACATAATTAACCCCTCCCTTAGATTTTAATTATACAACAAAAGACAAATATTAGAAGAGTAAGAATATTGACAACAAAATCTAACTACGGTAAAACTTCTTTAAAGTAATACTCTATAAAATAATAATCTTTTTAACGTAATAAAAATTTTTGGTCCCAACTTAGGACCAATTAACTATAGGAATAAACTCCACATTGTATTAAGTAATAATTTTTCTTGGTCGTATTTTAAGGAAACACACCTCCACATTGTTATAATTGTCAATGAATACACAAATACGCAATATTAGAAATAAAAGTTTAAGATGAACTAAAATATTTCTCTAAAGTTGTTTGGGATAATGTTTTAAATTTTAGAGTTGATGGCTCGTCTTTGAGCTTACGGGTATGTAATATTTCATCAACATGAACACCTTCTTGTTGAAGTCAAAATGTTTCTAACTTCTCAAGTATGCCATGTAAGAAATAAAATACTAGGTGCCAAAAGAATTCTATTTAAGAGAAACAAGATTTATAATGGATAAATACATTTGTATGATATTTTTCTTTCTTTGAGAGAAAAGATAAAGAGTTTTATTGATAGAAGAACCAACAACATTACACCACTCAAGGAGCTTAAATAAAGTAACCCAACTGCCCTTACACTCCTCCAACGATAGATCATAAATGATGTCATCAGAAGGTTGCTCAAACCAAGAAAACCTTCGATCCTCCAAAAGAGCAGTAAGTACGCTAGCCTTTGATAGGAAAGGTCGTAGCAAACCACAATTACCGCCTCAGATTAAAAACAAAAAGAGCATTACGAGCAAGGTGGTGGGCAACACAGTTTTCTTAATGGTGAGTATGGTAATCGAAACTCCAGTGATCACAAAGAGCAGAACCTTTGCGTCCTCCCCAATGTGTCCAATGGGAGCCAAATTGGTGAATTGCTGTTGGAGAGCTACCACGATCTGAAGTGAATCACACTTATGAAATCCCTTTTCTGTCCAATGGGAGATATTTATGTGATTCATAGTCTAGCTATTGTTGTGAAGCAAGTAGAATCCTTGTTTGGCCAAACCATTCTATTCAGGGTGATGAGGACATGTGAGACGATGCAAAATGTCATGTTCATCTAAAAAGTTTTAAAAATACGATTAACAAATTCCCCACTATCGGTTTGGAAGGCCTTAATCTTAGAATTGAATATATTTTCAACTAAGTTTTTAAAAGTAGCAAAGGTAGAGAAAAAATCATATTTTAATCGTAAAGGATATAACCAAGCATAAAGGAAAAATCATCCACAAATATCACATAATACTTAAAACTATAAACAAAAAGATTTGGTGAAGACCAAACGTCAGAATGAATTAATTCCAAAGGAGATGAAGACATTGATGTAGATAAAGAAAATAGTAACTTATGACTTTTTCCTAAGGGACAATTGACAAATTTTACTAGAAAACGTGCCTGTAATTGACAATTTATTCGTAGAATTAAATGTTTTAAAATTGAAAACGAAGGATGGCCTAACCTAGAATGCCATAAAGCATGAGTTACATGTTCATCTAACAAAGCAAAAAAAAACCCTTAGTTTAAGGAGAAGAACGATAGAGATAGAGTCCATTGTCACTCTGGCCTTGTAAAAGGGTCATCCTCTTCCGTGATGTAAGGTGAAGAGCCAATTATTATCATCAAAAAAATAGTTTAAAGAAATTATGTTAGTGGAGGCTTGAGGACAATATGTTGTATTAGGCAAACGAAAAAAAGCATATTTGGTGCGAAGAAGAAAGAAGTCACCAATTTGAGAAATTCGTAAACTTGGACCATTATGTAGACCTCACGAGGATTATGTAATTAACCAACATCATTGGTTATGTGAGAGTTGGCTCCAAAGTCGAAAAGCCACTATTGCACAGATGGTGCAGCTGCAAACGCACAAGAAGAAGGGATAACCACATAAGCCTGAAGACAGATGAAGGAACCCTACCTTCATACGGCATGTTGAGAAGATTGAAGCAATCAATAACCGAGTGACCATAGCGTTTGCAAATCTGACATTGAATGCGGCCAAAGAAGAAGGAGGTCTACGGTGAACTGAAGAAGTGATGGGAACCAGAAGGAGGTCTAAGAATGTCATTAGAAGAGGACGGCCCAAGGGAAGGGGCTGTAGACGAAGAAGGCTGCGGAAAATAATTGTTTGAACTACGAGAAAACCACCACCGCGTGCATAGCCGCCACCGCAACCACTACACACAGCAGCAAAGGCAGAGGTGCCGACATCTGAAGGAAAATAAAGCTTCCAAAGCGTTGTAGGTGATAAGAGTGTCATGGGCTTAGGCAGAAGTAACTGCAGTCTCATAATGGGGACTAACCTTGCTCATGATAATAGCAACCAAATAAAAAATCTGAAACATGACCCCTAAAGAGAGCGAGATTGTCAGCAAGGGCATTGACTTTGTCAAGATAACAGACAAAAGAGAGATCACCGCGAGAAGTATTCATGAGCTCATTATGCATTTGAATAATACAATTTTGAGATGTAAACGCATAATGTTCTTGAATAGACAACCAAACAGATGCCGAATCGATTTTGTTAACAATGCTAACCAAAACCTTAAGAGTAAAAGAGCTGGTAATCTAAGAAAGAATCATCTGATCAATTTGTATGCATTCATTATATAATGGATTAACCTTATTGGTGAGTTTGCTATTGTCATCAAGCAGAAACGCAGCAGGGCATGGAGAATCTCTAATGACATAGGAGAGCAAATTGCGACTTCGAAGAAGAGGGAGAAACTGAACACGCCAGAGAGGGTAGTTGTTGCGGTTGAGCTTGATTGTGAGAAAATTAGTTACCGAATGAGCGGTAGTAGCAATAGCAGAGGAGGACGCCATGTCTGAGAAAAAAATAAAATTATTTGAAATGTGAACCTTTGTCGTTAGACTCGGGCTCGTGATACCATGAAAGATAGAAGACTATATTTGTAGAACTCAACTCAATAATGAGTGAACGGGATTTCATTAATATTCATAGGAGAACACAACTAATCAATACAAGAGTAGGATTTACAATTCAATTATAAATATGCTAGAATTCTATAGAACTAGAAGCAGACTTCATATCTGATGAGAAGTTCTTCTACGATATGGACTTCGTAGTTGCAGTTACAGTAACAGAATGGAACTGTGGTTTATCATACAATACAATATAGATAGTATTGCTCCCTTCCATAAGGGTTGCCTTCAACAAAATCAAAAACAAAAAAAAAATAAAAGCAAGATTAGCTCTTGATATGATAAAATTATGCAATATGCAGCAATTTATCTCTATAGATAATTATAACACTGTTCTAAAAATTCTAGCCTAGCGCCGCCTAGCACTGTCTAGGTCCCGCCTAGGCACTAGGTGGCTGACCACCGTCCTGATTAATCCCTAAGCATTTGAAAATTAAGAAATGACGCCTAGACCGTCTAAGCGCCCACCTAGCCCAAGAGTCTCACTTAGACAAAAAATAATTACATTTCATTTTTTTTCAATAATTTGTAAAAGAATTGATGAATACCTAGAGAACACACCTTATATGCTTGTTTCCCATGTTTTCATTATGTTATAACACTTAATAATCTATAAGCCATTCTATTTTGCAATTTATGTATCTCAATACAATTATGTAATTTTTAGTATAAGCAAAGACGTAATTATACAATATGTTTGTACCATACTTGACCAATCCCAAAACTACTGAGCACCGGTCAACAGCATACCGTCAAGGACCCACAAGACTTTTCCTCCAACCAGGAGGCCAATCACAACACGACACATGTCGATATCAGAGGCCAAACACAGCGCAACACGTGTCGATATCAGATGCCAATCACAACACGACACGTGTCAATGTCAAAACAAAGCTAGAAACTCTCTTCTATAAAAGAGGATCATTCTCCCACAATAATCCCTAATGTCATTTGTACTAAATATTCACTAGAACTCACAAAAAGAGAGCTTGAACCTATGTATTTATGTAAACCCTTCACAACTAATGAGAACTCCTCTACTCCGTGGACGTAGCCAATCTGGGTGAACCACGTACATCTTGTGTTGTTTGCTTCCCTGTCTCTATTCATTTACATACTTATCCACACTAATGACCAGAGCAACCTAGCGAATGTCACAAACTTAATACTTTCTGTTGTACCAAAGTTCTCGCCGATTTTGTGCATCAACATTTGGCGCCGTCTGTGGGAACCGCACTTATTCCTACTCTCTCCAGCTTTGTCAAGCTGATTTCCACCATTCGGACACTTTCTTTCGACCAGGCACCCCTCTCCAACATGGGGAGTGAAGGGAGCCACAGCACGCAAAACGACACCCCTCTCGCACTTAGTGCAAAGCAATGAAAGAATGAACGAAAGAGGTTTGCTCTTCAGACTAAAGTCGATGAGCTAGAGGCTCAGAACAACAAGATAGCAATAAAGAATGAGATCCTCCTAGATCATCGCCCCCGGGGAAGTCAACCACCACCTAGGTGCCCCTCAACACGGAGGATCACCTGCCTTCAACATGGATATCCTTAATGGGGAGCAAGTTACTCATCAAGGTGTTGATCAACATGAGACCTCTCTCGACCCAGCTGCTTTGACCCGAAGCAGGAGAAGTAAAGGAAGGCAACTTCTTGCAGAAGGAGTAGAAGGATCAAAAGCCGTTTATCGCGACTGTCGGGACTTCCTGAGGCAACGTTGAGAGAACCTCATCCACATAAGCTCGAAGGTCAATGATCCAAGGGTTTCTAAAAGGTTCGGTTCTCTCCCATGCCCCAAGCCAATTGCCAATCTAGGGAATGAGCGACATGTCCTAGAGGAATATGAAGGTATAGAGGACTCGGGGGCGTTTCGACAGGCTCGCCTTGGAAGTCAGTACGGTAAGTCCAAAGAAAAATCTCATGCCCTTGACCAAGCTTTCCTACTTCCAAGAGGAGATGTTGACTTACGGAAGAAGGATTCAGCAATACGTGACTCCACTCAGGACCCCCTTGTCCTACAACTCCTTGAGGAAGTAAACAAGTTGAAGGCCGAACGTCAGGCCGAAATACCTGACTGGAACCAACCTAGGTCTGGCCTTCTTACAAGGAGGATCCTCGACACCCTCCTCCAAGCAAAGACAAAGCAGAAGCTTGACTTACAACTCTACACTGGAAGGGAGGACCCGATTGAACACCTTAACCTTTTTGAGTCCACCATGGCATACCGGATGCACACTGACGAAGAACGATGTCTTCTCTTCCCCTCTACCCTCTCTGGCGGAGCTCTGAATTGGTATTGTCGTCTTCCACCTGAGACAGTAGACTCATTTGAGGAACTGAGGAAACTATTTGTCTCTTAACACATCTTCCAGATAGATCGCTTGCATTCCGCAGATGACTTGTACACTATTTGCCAGAAGCCAGATGAGTCATTACAAAAGTATGCCGGCCGTTTCAGCCATGAGTATTCTTGCTGCGCTGAGGCAGACGACAAGACCGCCCTTAAAGCCTTCATGGCAGGCCTACGCGACTGTTTCTTCAAGTACATGATCAATGCTAACACTTGTAAGACTTACTCTGAGGTAATGGCACATGCTTATAACCATGCCTCCGCCGAGGCAACGACATATCAAGGAAAACCCCCTACAGCCATCCCTTATCAGCAAATGGGGAGTAGAAGCCAAATCCAACTGAATGAGAAGACCTCAACCTTCCAAACAGCAACGACGCTTCCCTCTGCCCTACCTAATACCTCGCCAAGTCAACAGGCGTATCATTCTCAGGGCAAGAGGAAAGACTTTCATCCTCACCAGTCTTATTTTAATAAAAAGAGTAAGGGGCACTATTGCGATAACCAAAGGTATCACCACGATAATACCCGCCCCCAGGCGGTCAATGCAGTGGGCCAAACACATGTCAAGAATGGTCCTACCCCGAGGTATGAGACATACACACCTTTGAACGCCACATGCACGGCCATTTACCCCAGTACAGCTCACTTAATACCAAAGTCAAGGCCGAGGGAGCCAAATTTCAAGTCCACGAAGAACACAGGCATGTTTTGTGGTTATCACCCTCTGTGATCATATTGAAGCTTTGGCACGTGAAGGAAAAATTGACCAGTTCCTTCTTCACCCTCCAAGCGATAGCCGCAACCAACGCCAAGTGAATGTGATATATTCCATAAGCGGTGGCACACCCATATCTGAATCTTCCAACAGGGCCATGAAAAACAATGAACGAACGTTGAAGCCTGGCCACCAAGTGTTTCACGTGGAAGACATCAAGGGAGGCAAGTATCAAAAGCCTAACTGATTGTGGAGGCTCACATAGCCAACTTTGATGTACGACGAATCCTGGTAGACACGGGGGCGTCGGTCAATATCATGTTTGTATCGCACTTGACCAAACCCGAAACTACAAGTAAGCTTCAAATGAAAATGATACATTACCTTGTGCTTCAACGCCAACCAAAGATACCACTCCTGGATGAAGGAAAAGTACTTCCAAGAGAAGATGCCACATCTACTTACAGGATAGAGAAGGCAAGTGAAGGCGACACCACACTTCAGTACTTGGAAGTTTCGTGATTACTCAATGGCTTGGATCTTGCAAGTCCCCCAACCGAGGAGTTTCCCTCACTCGGGAACTTAGGGGAGCACTGTTTGTATAATACTTGACCAATCTCGAAACTACTGAGCACCGGTCAACAGCATACTGTCAAGGACCCACAAGATTTTCCTCCAACCAGGAGACCAATCACAACACGACACATGTCGGTATCAAAGGCCAATCACAGCGCAACACGTGTCGATATCAGAGGCCAATCACAACACGACACGTGTCAATGTTAGAACAAAGCTAGAAACTCTCTTCTATAAAAAGGGATCATTCTCCCACAATAATCCCTAATGTCATTTGTACTAAACTATTCACTAGAACTCACAAAAAGAGAGCTTGAACCTATGTATTTGTGTAAACCCTTCACAACTAATGAGAACTCCTCTACTCCGTGGACGTAGCCAATCTGAGTGAACCACGTACATCTTGTGTTGTTTGCTTCTTTGTCTCTATTCATTTACATATTTATCCACACTAATGACCAGAGCAACTTAGCAAAGGTCACAAACTTGACACTTTATGTTGTACCAAAGTCCTCGCCGATTTTGTGCATCAACACGATATATAATAAATTTACTTAAATCCGCTAAGGCCCCCTAGCCGCCAAGGTGGTAGACCCTAGCCCATTGCCCAACTAATACCTAATGTATTTTAGAACCTTGATTATAAGTGGTGTACCAAGCAATGATCTTTCTAGCTAAGCTTGGGTGTGCTCAATCCTCATGCCTTGTCAAGTTACAAGCAAGGTGTGAACGCTTTGTGGTCATCCAAAACAAGCAAGGTGTGGCCTACGTTGGTTAGGGTTGCCTCGTGGACTAGGCCTTGGGCTTGTGAGCCAGAAAGCCCTAGGGCTTCACACACTATGGTCGTACTAAGAGAAAAGCACCCTAAATAATGTTAGGAACACTAACTTTGCGCACCAAATTTAAGTCACAAATGATGCGGCAAACGATAAACCCTGCTGTGGCTCCAAGTTCATTTGAATTAAGGACAAAACAGGATCGTTACCTTGCAAGGGAAGAATGTGATCACAATCTAATCATTGACATATTGGTCCAAAAATCGATTAAAATTAGGGGATGAAGAAAATGATTTGCGAGACAAAAACAAGTAATGCGAGATCAATCAGATATACTATACATATATAATAAAAAAAAATACTAGAATTTCCCAAACCATGAGAATTTGGGTCAACACCTAAAAGAATAACAATCGAAAAACAGAAGAAAAATAGAGAGGACAACATCTCTGTTGTCCAACAATTCAACAAATTCGATCGTGTTCATGTATCCGTAGCAGCAGTAACTACAACGTCTCAGAATAATAATCCATCTCAGCGGACCCATGCTACAGAATCAATCTCATCCCTAGCTGACTTGTACAATTCAAGCCTTTTAGCACACTCTTGCCTCCTTTCCATCAAGGCCGGATCTTCGTCAAGCAGCTGGGAAAGCTGCTTAGCCTGAAACACAAACCAAAGAAACAGTAATTAAAAACAGAAGCGGTAGTAGTTATTCGCGTCCCAAACAAAAATCATCCTTAGTTTTGTTGGTTATTTTGTGTTTCACATTATCATTAACCACTGAACTAGAGATGTTCGGACTTCAGAGCATAAGCTTTCACCACCAAAATTAACACCGCATTTGGAAACTGAAAGGCATAATCACATAAAATAGTAACCAAAACAAAGCTTGTAAAGATGACACAACAGCTCCAAGCAATGCACTGATGACAGTCAAAGACCCATAATCAGCTTCTCACCAACTACGACACTTGAAACTTTCAAATTTTTCTAATATGTTTTAATCATGATTTTGAGGAGTATTATCCTACTTAACAACTCTGATAAGTCAATGAGCATCAAAAAGTGTTCCTGTGCATTTTAGAGAGAGAGAGAGAGAGAGAGAGAGAGAGAGAGAGAGTACCTCTCTCTTCCCTATTTGTATGTAGAAGTGATTCAGCAACGACATTTTAGCCTCTCTGACTTGACAATGAACAACAGCCTTGGGGATTGTGTTCCTCAGTGTCTCAGACACCATTCTCACATAAGAGGATACGTTCGATCCTATCCTCTGAAAGTGGCCCTCTGAGTAGCGGTCCACGGCAGGGGCAGGTGTTGTACCAGGCTTTCCCGCTGGTGTTGTACCAGGCCTTCCTGGGTTTCCTGTGTTCTCTATTTCCTGGGGAAGTCTCCGAAAGAACTCCACAGTCAAATATGCAGATTCCATGTCCACTAATCGAAGAGTTGTCTTCTTACTTTCATCACGGAACCTATCCAAGGCTTCATTACATGCAGCAGCTATTTCAGCTTGCAGACTAGGAAAGCGCTTCAATTCCTGAGTTACGAACATCAATATCAATCCCCTTTCTCACTAAAAGAACACTAGTTAAAATTTATAACTAACAATAAACTCCGCTCACCTGAGTTTCTGCTAATGACTTCCTCACAAGTTCTTTTAAGACAAAGTGAACCTACAGTGTGGATTTTCAGCCAGTAAGTGATAAAAGACTGATCAAAAGTTCTCTACGACTAGACGAACTTTAAGAACACTCACAACCTCAAATGTAGAGAGTAAAGAAAAAAGGATAACTTACAGCATCCACGGAAGCTTCGGCTGGCCCTCTAAAATACCTCAGTGACCCTTCAATTAGGCGGCGGTAACCTTGCTCCGGAGCAATCAAGTGTGGCTGATAACCATCAGCCTCTGAAACCACTTTCCTTACATTCTGCATAGAAAGATGCCGATCAAATGGAAGCTTCTTCAATGCAGCAGGCAGTTGGTTATCAAAGACACCATAAATCCGATCACCTCCGGCCCGTCTAATATGACAAAATGAAGAACAAAGATATCAACAAACCATAGTAGCGCAGGGAATTATTTTGGTCAAAAGAAATCAACAAATCT
The DNA here is from genome assembly GCF_041283825.1 of Pyrus communis. Taxonomy (NCBI): domain Eukaryota; kingdom Viridiplantae; phylum Streptophyta; class Magnoliopsida; order Rosales; family Rosaceae; genus Pyrus; species Pyrus communis. The sequence continues at coordinate 7,239,030 of NC_142566.1, read as the reverse complement.
GATGATACTACATACAACTTTAATATCATAAATGCCTAAGAAGCAGAGCATTACACAGATGAAACTATTCAGCTGGCAACCAAGTACCAGCACATGTAACCACCAGAGTTATCCAGATCCAGCAGAGAAGGGATGGGATAAAACCTACTAAAACCAACCCAAAGCCAAAACCTAAGTTACCCAATTACTAACTACTTACAAATTTCAAACCATGACAGTCCAAGGTTGTTTCGTATTAAATACTAGAACCAGCCAAACAATTTAATGCTAACTAAGCATAATACATTATATTTAGATCACCTGCATGGGCTGTCCAGCATACTGTATTGAATACAGAATACCCACATGGAGTTTACAATCATACTCATCAATCATATCTCAAACAAGGTCAGCTTATGCCAATTTTGCTAAGGATTTAAGAACTAAAGGGAAAACAATACATGAATAATCCTCACTACCTTAAAAAGGTAAACATTGGAGGGACGAAGGTTAAATAAGTAGATCTTACCCTCCATCTAGATGCTCCTTGAAAATCCTGTCAAATGCACGGCAGAGTTCCAGTATAGTGTACAATTGGGCCTAAAATACAAACTCTTGGTCACGAACTCATGATTGCTCAAAGATCATTTAATTTATTGTCAAGTGTCACAGGTAAAGACAGCTTACCCCAGCATCAACGGCAACAGGCCTACCAAGATGGTCCATCTCAGATTCAAGTTCATCAATGCTTTTGTTAATCATAGACAAGATGGTTGGTATTCGAGCCCTAATCGCATCCTCCAAATGCTACAAACAATATCAACCCATCAAAATGATACCCAATTATATTCAATTGCAATAATAATATTCATACTCAAATACATTCAACTGAGTCAAACCTTTGAGAGAAGTTTTGCAAGATACTCAGAACCCATTCTATTAGCTAAGTGCCCATAGTCGGGACTGGTTTCAAAGTATTCGCGCTCCTTACGCCTCGCAAGAACCATGTCTGTATTTTTATTAATATCTGCTTGTGAACGGTTCACAACTCCAACCCAAGGATGTTGCAGGCGATAAGATCTTCCTTCAATAACCTATGTGGACAGACATAAGAAATGTAAACTATATTTGAACATATTTCTTTCTTTCAGGCACAGAGCATAGGAAAATGTAAAGAAAACCACAGTAGGGCTTGAAGGATCACTTCCATTAAATACGAACACATAACTATAGCATGACTGAAAACTTCTACAGTTTAAACGTAAATGCAACTTGCTAAAAGCCTGATCTCAACTATTGGAAAGTATTAATGTAACTTACTTGTTAAAAAGTCATTCACATAACAGTTAGCTGTGTAGGAAGGAAGAATGAAAGAAAGAAAGGAAGGAAGAAAGGAAGAAATCATACATCCAATGCGTTAGTTCCTTTGTCCATCAAATCAAGCTTTGTCAACACCCCAAATGTCCGTTCACCTGCGTAAAGAAAATGATATAAGAGAAGACAAAATAGAGCAATAGGACAACTGCACAAGCCAAAAGGCAGAAATGGTTACGCTCGAATAAATAGAGCATACCTGTTGGATCCACTTCCCTAGAAAGTTTGATAGCATCTGATGTGGCTATATCTTGGTTGGCTGGAGATATTGCTAGTATAACGCTATTAGGCTACAATAAGCACAAACACATCAATTAGAATTTAGAACACTATTGACGTTCATAGGAAAAAAGAAATGATTATCGACTTTTAATGGATGTAGAGAAATCACATAAAAACTCCAGGAGTAGGACCTATGTTGCGGGAATGCAAGAGGTCAGTCAACGAGCAACCTCTGACATTCCTGCAAAACCGGATCTCACTCCTGAGGGCACGAGAAGTGAAAATAACACCACATGTATAAATAAAGCAGTGACAGAATGATTTTATAGAACTGAAACACTAAAAGTAGAGCTTTTGACAAGGCTATATGGAAGTGAAAAAGGCCAGGAATCTTCAACTACTTGCTCTACCAAATCTAATTCCACTCACAGACTGAAGTTATACAGTGAACAATAATATCAACCACACCATACTACATCAATATTGCCGTGCATAATGACAAGTCAGCGACTTCAAAAATCCCGTGAAAATTATATATGTGATCTCGTAATGATTCATTACCTTCTCAACATAAGATCGAACCATGTTTTCAATATCTTCAACAATACTTTGAGGCTGGCCCTCTGAAAAGAACAACCGTCATTGTTGGCATCTGATAAATAAATTTGCATCACGCAAATCACATCAATTATCATTGGAAATATAACATACCAACAGCAACTTTCGTCAAACCAGGTAAGTCAATTAGGGTTAAGTTGACAACTGCGAAACGAAGGAGATCAAGAATTAGTGTATGGAAGCGAACACAAAAATTGATAATGTAAACAAAACTCCAACATTCCTCTCTCTGGAAAAGTGAAAAATAAAAGCGAGACAAGGAAAAAAGTGTGTTCTAGCTTTATATAAAAGCGATTATTATTGGCTATGGCTTGTTTTGGAGCTAGCTTTGTATTCTAACGTTCATCAATGGTTCTTTTAGATATTACTTCTTTTTTCTATGTTATATCTTTTTGTGAACAGAGGGAGAAAAAAGTGTGTTCGTATGATATTTTCAATGCTTAGAACAAAAAGAGCATTATCGGAAATGCGTTGAATCTTATTTCATTCCTAGCCTTCGATCCTACAATTGTTTCAAACACTTACTGGAAATACCAATTCAATTCCTTTAAGAGATGGAATGGAAAAGAAATACAACTCCTTCCCATTGTAGATTCCTGTAATACAAACGTGGCCTAAAGAGTCGGGATAGCAGAAGTGGATATGTGAAATAAACATCCGAGCAAATTACAGTTATAACCACAACTATGCAGAATAACAAAGATGATAAATGGTAACACATTAACCCGCAAAAGGCACCCACACAAAAGAGCAACATTAAATTGTGCAAGCTTTAAAAATTTACGGCTCGTTATTGGACAACAAATTTCCAATTGGCGAATCCAAACTTTAGATAATAAATAAACAAACAAAAGATCGGTATTTGCAACATACCATTCGGGGAGTAGATGCTGAGATGGATAGGAACAGGAGATATCTGCTTTGACCTTCCTGTTATTCTATCAGTTTCGTCCTGAATTTCCTTTCGAACCAAGGCTGCAAAAGAGACGACAGCATAAAAGTTTTGGGTGTCAGTTCCTATCAGCAAACAATAGACAATTTCATAAGGAAAATCTAATATCTCTAAGTAAATGTAGCAACTGTTAAGTCAAGATGCTAAGGTGCATATTAAGAGCAAGTGCACAAGTTAATTTTAATCCTAAAAACAAGACAAATCAGAAAACAAGTAACAACAACAAAGCCTTATCCCATGGCAATCACATTGCCAGGTTGCTTCTACCTAAACTCAAATAAATGTATCACTAGAGGTGTTCAAGAAATTTCAGTAGGTGGTCCAACTCCATACAGTATACTCGCTGACTCGACGTCAAATTTCCAGCTCTACTACAAGTAAGGTGATCAATTGAAAAACTATGCAGTTGTACACAATCTATTGTTTACGAGCTAAACTTATCAACTTTTCATTGTTAATTAAGTGATATATCTAGTCTACCTACCTACCTTCAAATCTAAACAAATGTGAAGCATACATAAAAGGGAGATAATTCACATACCAAAATCAGTGAACCTTCTCTTGGAAAGGTGAAGGAACTCAGCGTACTCCTGGGTTCCTTCATCTGTCTTGTGGAGCTGCAACACCAAAGGTCGCCTCGTGACAATCCCTGAAATCATAAGAAAATCAACACCGCCATGGTAACCAAAAACAACACCGGCATAGTAATCGAATGCCAAGTAAGCTAAAATTAAACATTTCCAAATACACTCAAAGTTTATAACTAACCAGATCCTCTGGGAAGAAAGTCACGCCCAACAATGCTCTCCAAAACCGAAGACTTCCCGGAACTCTGTTCTCACAAATACCCAAATGTTCAAAGAAAAAAAAGGGGAAGAAGAATCAGCTCCAAAAAAATATGCATACATGTTGAAAATAAAAATCCAATTAAAAGTCCAGCTTTACTTTTACTTCTTAACTACGATGAATGGACACGGACACGAACACGAGGATACGACACGGTACGACACGGGGATACATCAAATTTCTAAAAACTAAGACACGATACGGCATGGATACGGTAATTTATATAATACATATATATTTTAAATAACAATAAAAAAAATAATTACTCAAAATTTAATTTATATTATTCAAACTCTTAAAAAGAAAGGATGGTAGTGGTGTAAATTCGGTGGGCTATGTAGTTTTGGGCTTTAGTCTCATTTAAACCCTAAAATAATAAAATAATAATAATAATGTGGTGTCGTTTTTTTACTACATAAACAAACAAACGGCATATTGACCTAGCAGTCATCTTCTTTGCGAAGCCTCCTCCACTAGATCGGGTCGTCTCCGTGCGACGCCTTCCTCCATCAAATTGCGTCATCTTCTTTGCGAGGTGTCCTTCCACCAGATTGCGTCATGGTGCAGATATCCGTATCTAGACAGTCGGATACCTGTATCTAAACCGTCGGATACCCGTATCCATCTGTCAAACGCCGTATCTGTTGATCCAGATACGTATCCAACGCGTATCCGACCGTACCAGAAGCGTATCGTGTCCATTTGCGTATCTGACACGCGATACGCGGCCGATGTGCCGTGTCTGTGCATCGTAGCTTCTTAACCAAAAATTTGCTCTTTATCTAGTGCAAGTAACTTTCCATTAATCTCTACCTAAAAAGTTGCACACTTTTCTCAAAATTTCTCCCTAAAAACCCCTTTAAACGACAGATTCATACGAAAACGAAAAATAATCAGTTAAAGGCGGTTATGGGAGAGGCCAGGAAAACGAGAAATAATCAGTTAAAAGCGGTTATGGGAGAGGCAGACCTGGCCGCCGACGACGGCGACAGAGGGCAGAGCTTCCCACAAGGAAAAAGCACTATCGCCGCCTCCGTAGTCACCCAGCACAGTACACGCCCTCTGGATGCGATTCACCAGCCCTATCAAGCTCTCCATCGTCGTCAATCTCAGCTCTCTCTATTGATTTGAAACCCTGAATTCGCTTCCTCCTTAAGAAATGGGAAGATCAGCAGAGCAGCAGAACTTGACTTGGGAAGTCTTCGTCTTTGAACGCTTCTCGAAAGGTGAAAATATGACACAGTTTTTCTCCCTCGCTTCTGTTTTATTTTCTCTCTCTGTTTTCAGGACAACCGCCAAAGTCGACGAGGTTGAATTTCGGGGTTGAATCGAATGAGCACCGTTTGGAAAACTGGCGGGCCCCGCTGAGGAGATGGGCCTTCGCTAAACAGCAACGCGTTTCAAATTTTGAAATTTGAATAGTCTTTCATTCTGGAAGAATAGGACATTTATGTTCGGGTTATGGCAGGGAGACAAAATTTTGTGAATTTTTGTGTACCTTTTATGTTATAGATAATCTTGGATTCTGATTGTGTAAATTCTGTATAGATTTGGTTTCTAGTTATTCTTTTTTTATAGGATAGTATTTACTTGGAGGATAAGTTAATCATCTCCTCATTTTCTACTATAAATAAATACATTGTGTGTCGAATGAATAACAACACACAAGAAATCCCTATATAATTTCTCCATTCTCTCTCTTGCCGCACCCGTCTATTCCCTTCCAATTAAATAGGCTAGTTATCAGCACGCTCCTCCATTGTGTTATGGAATTTGACAGGAACTTTTCTATTACAAACCAATTCACCAATATCATCACTAATCAGGTTCTTCTAAAACAACGGTTTTTCATTTCGATATTTGTTCAGCCTTGATTGCATGAACCTTACCATAATGCATGTCCAACTTTACGTTCACAAATTTTAGATTCTAGATAAATTGTTTATGCATTATATTCATAATTATACAATTATGTGAATTGATTTGTGAATAAAGAAAAGAAAAAACAAAAATTAAGATTTTTAAACCTGATGAGGCTTTAGCCACTAGCAGCCTACGTAGCTGAGCCACTTTCAGCCGCAAGCTCAGGAGCCAACAACTCCCACCAAGAACAAATACAGCGGCATTTGGCGCCAACCCTAAACCCAGAAACCCTCGGCCTGTAACCAAGCACGACTCGTCGTTTTCTGGCTAATCACAACCTTAAGGTTGAAGTCATATTTCTTTGGGAATGATTTCATCCTCTCTCGACGATGTTCTTCGAAACTCCAGAAGAATTTTGTTAAATTTTCGAGGGATTCAAGTAGAATCCTCTTGGTTCTCACACTCACCGACGTCGAGGATCCCCTTCGTCACCAAAATTGGTTCACCATCAAACCTTAGGCTTGCACTAACCGTCCCCGACCCAGGATACGATCGCCTGAAGTGGTGACACTAGTTTTCTTGCACCATTGACCAAACCCAGCGACGCTGAGGTGTCCTATTTTTGGTCCAACCTTAGCCCACTTTGGGCTTCGACCCTTCAGTCTGCACACCCAGCCCATCTGGGCTTGGCTCACTCTCGGAACGTATGACAAGAACCCACAAAGGTTGTGGTGTCCCTACACACCAGAGCACAATATCACATTTAGTAAGCCTTCTGCTGATTACCCTGTGTAGGCCTACTTTTGGAAAAGCCCAGAAAGCTTGCAGTCTTCTGTCCAGCTTCGGCCCGTGCACCAACCTAGCCCAGATTTGGGCTTGGGCCTTTTTGGTCCCACATTTTCTTGTTTTTCCAGCCCACATAGGTTTTGGTTCAATTTTTTTGGACCATCAAAATTTCAACTTTGAATTTTTTTTTTTTTAATGCATTATTAGGTTTTATTACTTTTTGCCCATCACTCTGAAGCTCAATAAAGAAAAATTATCTGGCAGCTTTATGCAAATGTGGTGAAGTTTGCCAATCAATGTTAGGCTTTCTTAGAGAAACCTTAAGGAGATAAAGAAGGGACAGACGACTGGATGTTTAATCGTGCAAATGAAAGGAAATATGAGTATAAAATAGTAGCATAATGGGTTGAATGCCTACCCAATGGGGTTTTATGAAATCTTAGGGGGAGATGCCTGATTTCCTAGAGCCTAAAATACCATATAAAATCCTTCTAAGCCCATCAAAATCCTTAACTTTTTAAAATACTTTAAAATCAATTCCTAATTTAATACACATGGAGTTTTATGGACTACTTTAAAATCCTAATTAAATACACCAGATTCCTTTGAAGTTTATGAAATAATTTTTTTATTAAATACCCATGAACTTCCATAAATTCATTAAAATTTTGATTTAATACCCTTAAATTTGTAAACTCTTCTAAAATCTTTTAAACTCGCAATTGAATACAGCCACTTAATATAATTTGCAATTCAAAATACCCAAAACATATTCCACCAATAACATCATAAATCTCTATAAATTGATACATGACCTAGAGAATATTGATACTAAAAGTCATTGATAACGAAGTGCTCAACCCAAATGGTACTCCATGGCATCTTACTGGCATTTATGGATGTCCGGTTACGAGGGAGAGATACAAGACCTAGGCGCTGATGTCGAGCTTAAGTGGAAACAGTTCTCTTCCTTGGCTATGTGCGGGGGACTTTAACGAAATGCTCAACTTGTATGAGCAGATAGGAGGGAACCTTCGAGCGGAAAGGTAGATGGATTTGTTTTGAGAGGCAATGAACTCTTGCAACCTGGTGGACCTTGGGTTTGTAGGATATAAGTATGTATATATAGCGTCAAAATAGTGAGGATGGTGTGAAATGTCGTTTGGATAGAGGTTTTGCTACTCGGGATTGGCGGGACCTTTTTACTTGGACATGAGTGGTGCACTTGAATCCTTTGTAATCAGACCATCTTCCTTTGTTATTAGAAATCCGAGCTTCACTTAAAACGGTTCGTAAAAAGCCTATGCGTTTCCGTTTTGAGGAGATGTGGTTGAAAAATGAAGGGTATGAAGAGATGGTGAAGAAAGGATGGAGTCGGGCCATTCGAGGTGTCAAGCTTTTCCAAGTTTGCTTTAAAATCAAGGCAATTATAGTTGTGTTACTTGACTGGCAGTGTAGTTCTTTGGGCAATACAGAAAATGAGACAAGGATTGCTAGAGACAAACTGTGAGTTCTTTTTAAACAGCCCTTCATGGAAGATGTTTTAGTATAAAGAAAAATTTTAATAGAAGGGTTAGATATGCTATTTTCAAGTGAAGAAATCTACTGGAGGCAGCAATCACATACGACATGGTTACAGGAAGAAGATTGCAATACGAAGTGGTTCCATAAGAAAGCTTCCAATAGGCGGAGGAAGAATTTTATAAAGGGCCTAAGGGACAAGGTAGGGACGTGGCACGAGTCTCCGCAAATGTATAGAAAATATTGTGCTTAGTTATTTCTCTAATATCTTTGCATCACAGGGTATACTGCCAAATGCACTCCAAATCGTGTTCAATGTTGTTATCCCTTATGTGACGAGTGCAATGAATGAGGAGCTACTTGCACCATTTATTGTGGAGGAAGTAAGGCTTGTTATCTTCCAAATACACCCCTTAAAGTCCCCGAGGCCAGATGGAATGTCCCCATTATTCTACCAAAATTCTGGCATATTGTTGGTGAGGATGTTGTTGAAGCAGTGTGTTCGTTCTTTGAGTCAAAAGAGGTGTGTTTTACACATGTTGTTGTGATTCCAAACGTGAAAGAACCCCAAGATATGATTCAGTTACGTCTGATCGGTTTGTGTAATGTTTTATTCAAAATATATGCTAAGGTGATAGCGAATCGTTTGAAGCCTTTGATTGCCTCTGTAATTTCGCCTTTTCAGAGTGTTTTTGTTCCTAGTAGGTTAATTTTTGACAACTCACTACTAGCAGCCAAGGTGGGGCACTTCTTACATAATAAGAGGAATGGCAATGATGGTTACTTAGCTCCAAAGTTGGATCTTAATAAGGCGTATGGTTGAGTGAAGTGGGGTTTTTTTTGAGGTTGTTCTGCTACAGTTTGGGTTTGCAAATGCATGGGTTTGACTCATTATGACCTGTGTGTTAATGGTCACGTATACTTTTCTGGTGAATAGCGAGGTGAAATGTTATCTTATGCCTCCAAGGGGGTTGAGACAAGGCGACCCCCTCTTGCCATATCTTTTTCTTCTTTGTGTGGAAGGCTTATCAGCGTTAATTAGGAGGAAAGAAAGGGAGGCAGTATTGCATGGGATTCATATCGCTACTATGCACCATGTCTGCATTATTTGTTGTTCACAGATGACAGTTTCTTTTTTTATCGCGAGCATCGGTTAAGGATTGCGGGGTGATCCAACATGTTTTAGACATATACTCTCAAGCTTTGGGACAGGAGATCAATTTTCTTAAGAGTTATGTTGCTTTTAGTGCCAATGTGGCGTCGACTTTATAGGACCAACGTGCCTCATTTCTGGGGGTGCAACGAGTCGAGTGACATGATCAATACTTGGGTCTCCCTACTTTTATGGGGATGGACAAGAAATAAACGTCCTCGTTCATCAAAGAAAAAGTTACCAAAGGCTTAATGGGTGGAAAGGTAAGCTTCTTAGCAGTGGGGGCAGAGAGTTGCTAATGAAGGTTGTTAACTAAGCCATTACTAGCGTATGCCAGTCATGTTCTTACTTCCGAAATCATTTTGCGAGGAACTTCAACAATTAATGGCATGTTTTTTGTGGAGTAGTGACATCAAAGCCTGTAAGATACATTAGATGTCTTGAGATAGAATGTGTAAGCCGAAGGAAGATGGGGACTGGGTTTTCGCAATCTTTACACGTTAATCTCGCACTTTTGGTGAAATAGGGTTGGTGCATTGTGCAGCAACAAACGTCACTTGTTGCTTATGTTTTGAAAGCAAAATACTTCCTTGATGGTTCTTTTTAGAATGTTGATGCCTCTTCTTCGGCATTGTACTCATAAAAAAGTATCTTGAAGGCATGTTTCATGCTTAAAGGTGGTACACGTTGGACTATTGGTCGATAGTGAGTCCATTCAAGTATGGAAAGATCGTTGGATTCCAAAGCCTAATACTTTTACTGAGTTGATTATGCAAGATACTAGAAGCTTACAGATTGAGATGTTGCTTTACCTTTTTACTGCAGAGGAAGTCCGATTAAAATGCTTCATTCCGCTAAGTTTTCGTAGGTAGCCTAATCAGTTGATGTGGTACTTTGACAAGAAGGAAGTGTTTTTGGTGAAAAGGTGTCTATAAGGTGGCATGAACTTGCTGTGTACCAACAGCTCTTCAGGCCTCGTCATCGTCTAGTAGGGGGTGCGTATCGAGGTTTGTGGCAAGCTATTTGGAAGGCTCGTGTTCTACAAACGTTAAGGTAGGTGGATGAAGAATGTGTATTGAAATCCTCCATACTAGAGCCAATTTGATTAAAAAATGAGTGTGAATGGAGACCTTATGTCCTCGAGTGATGATGCTCTTAAGACAAGCAACCATGTTCTGAGAGAGTGCAATTTTGCTCGAGCGGTATAAGCTGCTACTCTTTTGGGCGTTGGAGATGGATTTACGTACCATGAATTAGTGAAGGAGTGGCTAACCTATGTTTTGGAGTTTAAATAGGTGGAGTTTGATGCTATGTTGATGCTTTTGTGGGCGTTGTGGACAGATCACAACACTTTGGTGTGAGAGGGATCATTCAGTGTTGGTACAACGGACTTTTGCGTGGAGGCAGGAGTTTCGCCTAGCTAATACTTAACCCCTTCATTCTAAATTGCCTAAGTAGCAACGATGATGATTGGCTCTTAGTGATGGTTGGTTTAAACTGAATGTTGACACTGCTGCAAAGGTGGATGTGGGTGTAAGAGGTGTCGGGGGGGGGGGGTGATATGAGGTGCGGGAGGAGCTTTCAAGGCAGTCGGTTCATGGTGTTTTCAAGGTGTCATTTATGCAAAACAGGTGGAGCTTATGGCATTGCAGGAGGGTATATTGCTTGCTAGAATGGGTGGGTTGCCACCATGTGTAGGTGGAGATTGATTGACTCGAAGTAGTAAATGATTACAATGGTAGGTCAACCGATTTCTCCAGCCTTGGCTTTATTATAGCTAATGTTATAGAGTTGGTATCCCAGTTTCGTGGATGTACAATCTCGTATGTTCCTCATTCTTGTAATGGAATGGCACATCACCTCGCTAAGATGAGTTTAAGTAGTGACTATAGTAGTTTTGTATAAGGAACCCCCATATACTATTGGGGTGTAGTCAACCAAGATATGTTATCTACTTGAGATGATGAAATAAAGCTATCGTATTCTATTAAAATAAAAGTCATTGATAACAAACACCCCCTAAACCCTAGCCCATTTTACCAAAATTTAAAAGAAAAATATCAAATTAACAGCATGGGCCCCCAAATAATTTGCAGCTCTTAGCCCAACTGAAAGCCCAACTAAAATAAAGCCCAATACACAGGAATTCAGAATTCTTGTACAACACGAATACAACCTTTTATTCTCGGTTTCTCCCGACTTTCTCAGATTCAGTACGCCACGCACCGACACCAACCACTGCACCAATCCCACCTAAAGAATCGCAATGGCTGCCGTCGGAGTCGAGATCAAGCACCCGGACGCCGCGCTGGAGGAGACGTGCTCCGCCAAGGCCTCCAAGCAAGGCGAGGGACTGAGGCAGTACTACCTCCAGCACATCCACGAGCTTCAGCTCCAGGTCCGCCAGAAGACTCACAACCTCAATCGCCTCGAAGCTCAGCGCAACGAGCTCAATTCCCGAGGTTCGATTTTCCCCTAAATCCAAAACCCTAATTTCTGATTCTTCAAAATTTTCAGTTTTGTTTGGTCTGTTGTGGATTTTAGGTCGTGCATTGCGGTTTGTGTTTGGGGAAATTAAGGTCAAGATTTGATTTTTTTTGGTTTGGTTTACTGATATCTAGGAAATTAAATGTTGAAGAGGACGATGATTGATAATTTCGGTAGGAAATTCGAGATAATACTAGGAAAGTTTTGGTCTTTTATAAACTAGGTTGTTGAATTCTTCTGTCTGAAAATATCTTAGATTGAAAACTGGAACATGGTACGCGGTTTCATGAATATAGGAAATGTGCTTGCTCACTCTCTTTTGAGTGTTTCGTCGAGGGGTGAAGACGCGTATGCTCGGATTATTTTTCTTTGTTGTCTTAGTGTAATTATAACTGAGATGTATACCGGTAAACTGGAGTAGGAAGATACTTAACTATAATAACAGAGGGGATAATATGAAATCATCTGATTTCAGCATTGGAAAGTGGGTGATAGTCAAGGTCTATTTCAAATTTTTCTAACAACAGTGTCTGTCTGTTATGGACTTGAGCAAGTACGCAGTTTGTATTATCTAATACCGATCACAATGTCAATTAATCGGTGTTTTTGCTTACTTGGATTTCTTGTTGCCTTTTTTTCTTCCTAATTTATTTTTCTTCATCCTTTAAACATGGTCGCAAGTCAAGTTGGAGTTTTCAGTTGATCAATTAGACTTATTTAAATTTGCAACTTGAACAGTGAGAATGCTCAGGGAAGAACTGCAGCTGCTTCAGGAGCCCGGATCGTATGTTGGTGAAGTTGTTAAAGTAATGGGAAAGAACAAGGTTTTGGTTAAGGTAAGTAGGAAATCTTTAAGATCAAGTTGAAAATTATGCAACTTGACTTAATTAAAAGACTATTCAATGTATTCATTAATTATGCTAACTAAATTGTTTGATACCTTTTTTACATACTTTGTTTCTTTTGTTTTCCAGGTTCATCCAGAAGGGAAATATGTCGTTGATATTGATAAAAACATTGATATCACAAAGATCACACCATCAACAAGGGTTGCTCTCCGTAATGACAGCTACGTGCTGCACTTGGTCTTGCCAAGCAAAGTTGATCCTTTGGTCAACCTTATGAAAGTTGAAAAAGTTCCTGATTCTACTTATGATATGATTGGTGGTCTGGATCAGCAAATCAAAGAAATAAAGGAGGTTTGCTTTTGTACATGTCTACCCTTTTTTTCCCCTGCATTTTCGTGTTTTGGGCTTGTTTTATTTGATAATACATATACACTTTCTTTACATGTGTTGCAAATGATGTTTAAAAATCTTTCCATCTCCAGGTCATTGAGCTTCCAATTAAGCATCCTGAACTGTTCGAGAGTCTTGGTATAGCTCAGCCAAAGGTAATACTATTTTGCCAAGTTATCACATTTCCTTATTTGCTTACTAGATAGGCGCTAACTGTTACAACTTACATTTCTTCCTTGAAACTAACACTTCAATACAACAGGGTGTGCTGCTTTATGGACCACCTGGCACTGGGAAAACACTTTTGGCTAGGGCTGTGGCCCATCACACCGACTGTACATTCATCAGGGTTTCTGGTTCGGAGCTGGTCCAGAAGTACATTGGGGAAGGATCTAGAATGGTCAGAGAACTTTTTGTCATGGCCAGGTTGGTTTTGATCTTTCTCATCAAGATTGGTTATAGATCTCTGTTTCTATTACTTTTGTTGCCTTGATTTAAAATTTTGCTGCTTTATGCGGTGGACGGCTATCCTAAGCTAGAGCAGGCTAAATATTCATAATTGTAATGTTGGCTGTTGGCTGTATTAGTAGTATGGAGTCATCTGGGGCATATATGTTTCTCTGGTCTATGGCACTTTGAAGAACGAAAGGAACAGTATCTTTTTAGGTTCTCCCTGAACTTTCAAGTATATTGCTGCAATGAACTAGGTTTTGGATGAATCTGTAATCATTCAATGATCTTGTCAAGCCTGCCAGTCCAAATGGATTGAAAATGATTATGGGATGCACTCACTTACAGTTGCTAATCTGATTTGCACTCATTTGTTTGCTTAACTTGTGTTAATTTGGTTTTTATTTCAGGGAACATGCGCCATCTATCATTTTTATGGATGAAATCGACAGTATCGGATCTGCTCGTATGGAATCTGGTAGTGGCAATGGGGACAGTGAAGTGCAGCGGACTATGCTAGAGCTTCTCAACCAGCTTGATGGGTTTGAGGCATCAAACAAGATCAAGGTACTGATCAGAATGTGGATTCACCGGTTAGAAACACAGTATAATGTTTCTTTGTGTTAATTTTCATCTGACCACTGGTCTTCTTTCAATTGCATCCTTGACAGGTTTTAATGGCTACAAATCGTATTGATATTCTGGATCAAGCTCTCCTTAGGCCTGGACGAATTGACAGGAAGATTGAGTTTCCAAATCCTAGTGAAGAGGTACACGCCGGTCACTATAATAGAATCGATGCTTTGCAGTAGGTTGTTTGACGTTGTCATAAGTCAGCATTTATTCTATTGATTGTCTGTATACTATGGAGGTTGGTCAGCAGTAAATGCTTTAGTAGAGTGCAGTTGCTTTCCGATCAGAATAGATAAGAATAAGTCAGATAAGAAAAGAAAAAGCCACAGAAGTTGGAGGTTTTGCATTAAAAAAAAATTGCAATACTTGCATGTTTGCCTTCTAGTCCTATTGTACTTTCGATTGTTGTCATTGCCTAGTTTATCAGACATGACTTGAATACATTACTTACCAATGCATTTCACAAATTGCAGTCTCGTTGGGACATCTTGAAAATTCATTCAAGAAGAATGAATTTGATGCGTGGAATTGACCTGAAGAAGATTGCAGAGAAGATGAATGGTGCATCTGGTGCAGAACTGAAGGTACTTTCTTTTTTTTTTCCCCTCAGGGTTTATCACTGAGCGAGGTTTTGTGTGCTGTATCAAATCTTTATTCTCGATTTATTTTTCCATTGTGCAGGCCGTTTGCACAGAAGCTGGAATGTTTGCATTGAGGGAGAGAAGGGTTCACGTAACGCAAGAAGACTTTGAGATGGCAGTGGCCAAGGTAATGAAGAAGGAGAATGAGAAGAACATGTCGTTGCGCAAGTTGTGGAAGTAAATTACGTTATCATGGTGTTGTTTGAGCAATGTAGGCACGAAAGACGATGTTTATGAGGATATACATGCAGACATGGGCATCTTGCCTGGCTTCTACTTGCGTACATTTTACTGCCTGGTGGGGGGTTTAAACCAGAGGTTTTTACTAGCGAACTCTCAAGTGTTTGCCTCTTATGTTAAATTACTTACTCTTCAATTCCAAATTATTTTTATGCTTCCTTCTAGTGTTAATGCATCAAATTAGACTGGCAATATGTATGTGTTGAACTAATGAAGGGTCGGTTAAAGTAACAAATGACATTCTTATGAAAAACGGATGCCACATTATTGTTAATGGAGGAGTGACTCCTAAGAAAATTATGTTGAAAGTCCTAATTTTGTAACAGAAAATCTTTGCCCAGGTTCGCGATATTCTATTTTAATCTAATCTAATCTGAAGTTATGAACTTGGTAAATGTGGACTCAAAACTTCGAACTAATCGTACATTTTACCAATTGCCAATTTGGTACGTTAACTTAGGAACAGAGTACAAGTTCACAAAGAGACTTGTTTTGTGCGTAAACATGGACATCAGTGTACCAAACAGTGGATATCAAACGTTGTTTGTCTACGAGCTGCAGATACATGGGGGTATTGCTGGACAAGGTCGAGAGATGGGTACAATGTTCCCAGATTATGGCACCTATCACAGGATTGAAACCACCAATGCAGTGGTTTTATCATCCATGACCGCGATGGAGGTCTTTTAAGTACGTTTTGCTTCATACGGCATGCGGAAACTCCTGTCAAAGTATCCCTTTGGGCCTGACAATATTCTTATGAACCAAACAGATGAGACGTATACATTGGGCATTTATCATGTGTTACGTGCCAATCCTGTCAAAAGTATCCCCTTGGCCTTCTCTTCTGTCGTTCATGACAGAGGTGTGGATCTTACTAAACGCACAATGTATGTAATACATTCAAAGTATGGAAGAACTCGATCTACAATTTCGATCCATGTAGTTTGAATCGTTTATGATACAAATTACAAGACAAAAATCTGCAACTTTACTTTTTAAGTTGGAGATATATATGTCACAAGAACCGCTAAGATATTGTAAAAACTTACAGGATACATGCTCACAATTGAAGAGGAATGTGACAAAACACGTACGTTTTGACCAAAAGAATCGATACATACAACACTTCTCGTCTGTGGGTGACGGTCATTCGTCTTTGTAAACTAGTGTCGGGTATTCTGGACTCCACATGTTGTTCTGCACATATTCTTTGATTTCTTCCTACAATCCATAATCATACAAGTGGCCGTTACAAGTTCAACAACTAAAAATTGAAATAATATGTGAATGAAACTTCAATTACTATGTTTGATCTCGACTATCGATAATGTTTTGAGAATCATGAAATTCATACCATCTTATCCATTAAGGCTGGAAACTGATTAATACCGGGATAGAGATATAAAATAACAGCCTTCATCAATATTCATACGACATCATAAATTTAGATTCATGAGCAAAGTCGGTTTGTACTTCGAATAGAATTATAAGACAAAGACTCTCAAGTATCTTATCATCCGAAATAGCAAAAGAAGTGTAAAACAGATATACCAGACTAAGTTTCTGGAGCTCTCGACCATCCATTTCACGGTACCCTTCTGCTAGATCCTCCTCTATGGCTTCCTTTATCACAGCTGCAGCCACCTCTTTTGTGATATCTCGTATGCTGCAAATATGAATCCGGTGTATAGATATGCATAAGAGCTTGGGTATAAATCCTTTAACATCAAATAAAGATAAAAACAGGGGAAATGACACAAAAGGAAGCAATTAAGTCCATTGATACTATACCTAGATATAGAAGGGTAGATAATCCCCTTAAGAACGTCCTCATCTGACATATATGCTGCTAGGCTGTTGTTTTGAATCAAATGTTAGAACTCACAACAACCTAAAGCATACTCTGGAAAATACTCTAGAAAGTTGAATTTTTCATATGCACACACACACACACACATATAGCATTTCAAGAAAAAACCTGTACGTATAATCATATAACAGGAATAGAAATTTGTACCATAACCAAAGTCTACAACAAATAAGAAGAATTTTCCACACTAAAGTTTCAAAAAATATCCTCGATGGACAAAATAACAAGTCACAAATAAGGGGAGCATAATAATTCTGACAAACTTCTCTGGAATACTTTCTCAATATCTCTCCACTTGTGTTGCGTACAGTCACTACCTTATACTTGGCATTATGTGCTCAACGAGAGAGTTATCCTTAACAATCTTTCCCCCATGTCCAATTACAGTGGACTTCGATATCTTCTTCTCTGGAATACTTTCTCATTATCTCTCCACTTGCGTTGGACACAGTTACAACCTTATACTTGGCATTACGTGCTTAACAAGAGAGTTATCCTTAACTATCTTTCCCACATGTCCAATTACAGTTGACTTCGATCTAAGGGAGAGTTTATACTTGGGAGAAGAGGAACGGATCCTCTTCAATTGATTAATTAACACTATTTACCGCATTTTTTATGCGTCAAGCAACATAAATCTTATTGATTATAACAGATGATGCAAGGTTAATTTTATAAAATGCATAGATTGTGAAATTCTTTTCAAGCCAAGCTAGACTGTCGAAATGTACATCCAGTAAAAGCTGATTCATAAAGTAGATGAGAAATACCACTCAGCTGCGGCCTGTAGCATGCCATCAGAGACGACTCTGGAGCCAGATAATAGAGTACCAAGTCCAATACTGCATGAACAAAGTAGAATTTATATCATGAAACGTAAGGACTGAAAATTTTAAGTTGGATATGGATTACTCCAGAAGAGGGAAAGTGGACAACTAACCCAGGAAAGAGGTACATGTTGTTTCCCTGGTTGCAGTGCCCAATAGTGCCATTTCCTATAAAATATAGAACTTCAGGTAAGAGCTTCCGGTAGTGTAGATGTATCAAAATAAGAATACAGAGAAATGATTCAGATTTCTGGTAGTGATTCTTTTTACATATAAGAACGCAGAGAAATGATTCGTAGATCTGGAATATTACTAGCTATCATAAAATTTAAACGAAGCTGACAAATCTTTTCTAGGGCTGAAAAAATGGTTTTCAGTTCTCATTTGGTAGGCATGTGCTCCAAGAGCCACAAACAGGATCAGAATCAAGCAACTGTTGGCCTTGGTGTGTATGTTGCATGAAGTCAGAGTTATGTTATTTTATTTCGGTAATTCTCTGACCCGTCACCTATCTAAGATGATGCATCGTATACTCAGATTCAGGTCTAAGTTTTGCAATAAAAAGTCAAATCTTTCATTCTGAGCATCAAGGGGGTGTGAGATCCATCTCATTTGAGCATAAAAGGTTTCCAGTCTCAGACCGGTTTAATCATGAACTTGTCTCCCTGCCTTGGTCCTTGGCCACACAATATCTTGAAGACTTTGCCTTCCACTACCAATAAGTCTTCCTTAAGCCTGATTTTTCCCAAGAAGTCCTTGTAAATGCTTGTAAAATACTGTTTTCATTTATTTAATTAGCTGTATTTGAATCCTCAAAATATCGTGTAATCATCCCAAAATGTACATGAGCAAACCAAAAGAAAGAAGGTTCACTCCAAATAAGGAAAGGAAACAAGCAGAAAAGGAGTGAAACTTAATGGCCCCATATTTGACCGATTAAAGGAATGAGGTACAAGGATAATTCTGCCTTTAACAACCATTTGTGCCCCGAATTCGTCATAGATAAAAAAAGCATCAGTAATGTAGTACTTAATATACTTATCAGTTAACGGTTACCAGTTACACTTGATAAGAAGTCCAGAATTATGCTTATTCATACAGTAAGAAAAGACGCATGAGGAAAAAAAAAAATGTTTCTTGATACATACCAAGATCCACATCTTTGAATGGACTTCCACTGGCAAAAACAATATTGTCACCCACGATAGAGAATGCTTCTTCAGGAGTGCACTCGGCTGTTCCAAAACAAAACAATGTAGCTCAACACTACAAACCAAGCTGAATTTCCATACCCTTTTCTCCCCCAATCCCAGACCCGAAAAGAAAAAAAAAGGCATACCATTTGTTGTTGGATTTGACATTGCAAAGATGGCTGGTCTAGTTGAAGTTGAACCTCTAAGGGCCTCTAATACCTAAAATTTACATCTGCTTGGCATCAACTTTGAAAGAACAAAACTGCCAGGCGTAGCACAATACAAATTCTAGAAAGGAATAAAAGACAAGCTAACAAACATGGTACAAATGATCCTTCATCACATGACAAACTTGGCCGATAAAGATGCAGTGAATCAGTTAACACAAAAGAACTGAGACAGTTCATTAGTACTTTTGTAGTTCACGGTTCATGGTTAGACCACCCCCACGAATTTTGCATTTGCATCTTACAAAATAGGTTGAAAATAACAGAATTTGTACATGACCATGAGGCAAAACAAAAATTTTATTTTGCAAGCTATAATGAGATAATTAAACCTTCTTAATTTAGAAAAATTAAGCATTTCGTTCTTGATAAAAGCGCTACCGGACACCCATGTGCTAAATTTTTATCATTATCATTTCTGAAGTGCAAAACTACTACTCAAGATACAAAATGATCCCAAAAGCATGAAAAAAGAAAATGCTAATACTCCAAGATTTTAACGAAAAACTTTTCATGGGCATAATGCATTCTAAATACCTCTTTTGAGAACAATCCCCCGACTGCAGAAAGTCCAAGAAGCACATCAGGCTTAACTTGTTTAACCTGATTAGCAAAGATAACGTGGTTATGAGTATTTAAAAAATGACAGTGCCTACAGTATAAGGTATTAGACAATATAACAAATAATATAACTATCTTCCCATAACATGTGTATAGTATAGAACTTAGAACATTCAATAAAACCGTATTATTATATAGGGATTATAATGCTAATTATTCTTTTATGTATCGCTAGGTTCAGCTTAAATCACTAACACAGTGCATAAATAACTCTTAGGTAAACCAGTATTGTTGTATAATTAATTGTAAAAAATAGATAAAGTTAATTACAAATTCAGTAATGCAATTCTTGCAAGATGTGTACACAATATTTTTTTAAAGCAATAGGTCATATCCAGATTCCTGTACTATATTTTAATTCTCTAAACATGGAAAAATCTTAAGAAGATCAATTTATAATGTCTGAAGTGTGAAAAATAGACTAACCACTTCCACAAGACTTGCACCTTCCCTTAACCCCTGACGATGAATTTCTTTGACTTTCCTCGCAAATGGACGGGCATCTGGATCAATATCTTCACGTTCCTCTGTGATTAGACCCTGCATACATGACAACCAACATAATTTTTTCAACTTAATTATCTTGTCTGGCTAATGGTGAAGCAACTAGAACAGGCAATGTTTAACTGCATCCACTTTCAAATTCATCGATCTGGATATCGAGTACACATATAGGGAAGAACTCTATAGTCACCACAAGGTTATCTGATGAAACAAAGAAGCTACAAACAGGAGTCATCGTAGCTTGCATTTTAGTATCACATACTGTACTAATGCCTCATTATATAAAATAGCCAATTTGGTTTGCTCAGCAGATATTTCAACAGTTCTGCTAATAGGAAGAAACTGCTTCAACAGCGTGATGGGGAAGAATATGTGGAAATGAAAAATCAGGGCATTTCCATCGAGGCTCGCTATTGAGTGGAGTTCTATAATGAACTCCATTGAAACCAAAAAACTGAATGATTAAGGATATTCCCTAGTGATAAAAGCAAAAACATTTTTTTTTAATTTTTTATCCTTAAGCCGAAAGAGTTTTTTATGGTTCTAGCTTCTAAGGCATTGTGTGACTGCTCGCTCACCATGGCATCAACCAACCAGAATTGCCTGCCTGCACTCTGAAATGCATCTTCATTGTTTCCTAACATCCTTGCCATTGTTTTCCGTGCTGCATTAAGAACCCCTATTCCTGCACTGTAAAAATGCAAAGAATAAGCAAAGAAGCCTTGATAATTCATTGTCACTGTAATTTCTTTAGCCTTATTTTGCGGTATAAAGATGCATAAATTCAAGGCCAAATAGAAGCCTCCCAAAACAACAGTTGGCAGTGTTGCATGTTTATTTGACAATGTAAATCAGAGACTGTACTCCACTCCGCAAGAGAATATCTCTCCAAGTAAAGTCCAACAGAACAGAAACTATAGCACTAAGAAAACAGGCCCTCTCTAAGTCCCACGTCGAAATAGAATAAACTGACAGGCAAGCAAATATTGTTTATAGTTGTTGGAGGTACAACCATATTCAAAGGACCACTAACATCTTACCAGCCATTAAATCAATAAAATAAATTAATGCTCTATCCGGTTTTCATTACCACTCTATCAAAACATCCACACTCCTTGTATTCATGTCTTTCACTGCTCAGAAGTATATGCTTTAAAGAATTGAGTATCTTTAAGTACTAACCTTCCAGCACCAGCAACAACAATTTTTTGTTTAGGGAAGTCAATCATTGGCCTTCCTTGTGCTCTTACAGCTCCTAAAAGTCCAGCTATTGCAACTCCGGCTGTTCCCTGTAAGAAGATTGACATGAAATTAGATGAAAATAAACCAGAATGGAAAGATAAGTTATATGTCCAATCCATATATCCCAGTTTCAAAAGCCTGGTCCAGATATAGAATTAAGACAAATTTAAAACAGGTCAATATATATAATTGCCCATGTCTTACAAATGCTTAAGCAGTTAGTAAATCATGCAACACTGAACATCAAACCAACACCCTCCTTCACATGCATCATTTAAACATAAGAACCGTCTATATTTAAAAATTTAAATTCATCGTTAAAAAATTATCCTTGGAAAAGTGGAGGCAAATAAGAAGCTATTAAGACATCCTATTATAGCGAAGAAAGTAGACGAACACAGTATTCCAAGAAAGACTAAAGTAACAACCATTTAATCGATTGGTTAAATGACTTCAGATTTGAGTGCTTTTTTTGCAAGGATCTTTGAGGGAGTACTTCAAAATTAAATGGGTTTAACCACTGAAATACAATGAAGAGTGGGCCCTAAAAGGGTGTTCCTCAGAAAACCGTATTTGAGGGATCCCTCAATTGGTGTTGGAGTAAAGGTAATAAGGACAAAAATTATATTTACATTCTTATAAGCCCACACATATACATCTATGCATCTACATATACACATATATATATATATATTATATATATAAGTAGTATATACATACATATATATTATATATATATATACACACACATATACATATACTGCAGCAACATATACAAATCAGTAGTAAATGGGTATACAACAACATATACAGGCGATATATTTTCATTTCCTGTTTATTACACTAAGACAAAATTGACAGCCTAGTATACAAGTATATCCGAATCTGTAATTTTGCCCAAATAGCAATGATAAATTTCTGGGTAGTTGACATACTGCTAATGATACATCTTCACTGTACCTATATTCTGAAAGTAACTAAATGGCTGACAAACGTTCAATATTACCCAAACATCTGAATAAAGATGTACAGTGAAGATGTATAATTTTTGTTGTAAATCAAGGATATCATGTAAAGACACCATTCTTTTGACTTTCACCTACACCAAGCAATTTCTTCCATGACTCGTTAACCTAAAACGAAACGACACGAAAATAACAATTTCAGGTCAATGAGTTAACTAATTGGGTTGTTATCGTGTCACCCGTTAGGAACTTGTTAAGATAACAGGTCGAAACGGGTTACCAGTGGGTAAATCATTTCAACCCGTTAAGAAAAATGTTATTATCGTAATTTTTTAACTACTAAAGAAAACCTACTACAATAGCCATAGGATTCAATCTAACATAAGTGAGATTACATCCTTACTGTTGGATTCTTATACTCTCACCCTCTCTCTCCCGCAGGCTCCCAGTATCAACTCTACTCGGTTTGTCTTCTCTCTGTCTCAACGCTCACTCTCTCTCTCTCCCATCGCCATCTCTCTGTCTCATCTCGCCGTCCAAGCCCCTACCACGACCACGGGCTTGTCTCATCTCACCGTCCAAGCCACCACTACCATGCACCACCACAACTAGTGATGAATCACAACCAACTACTTTCCCCATAACCCAACTGCAAGGTTGCGAATCGAGATTCCCAGCTAACATTCATATTTGACCACGAATCCTTCCAAATTAAGGTAATTTCTTTAATTTTATGTGACAATGTGGTATGTAGATATTGCATGTTCAGTAATTCAGTTTGACATATTTCAATAGATTATTTATTGAAGTAAAATATATTTTCTTTAACAAGTCGGGTCATATTACCTGTTCATTTGAATGGGTTTGACATGATCGTGTCATGAAAACGACACAAATGCGGCAAACACGACACGGTCGCCAACCCCAGAGCTAGCGAAAAATGTAAGGATGAATAGTGTGTGTCTCAAAGTAGATTTCTATTTTTTTTTTTTTTTCCGATGGAAAGGTTAGTATAGTTTTGTTTCTTTTTCTTTTGCAAGCTAAGAAGATAGGATTGGACTTTTGAACTAGAAAGAGACCTTCAATTAAAGCTATAAAACTGGGCCTACGAACTATACTTTAATTTGAAAGTGTAAATAGAGGACTTTACTCAAAAGGTGAGCAATGAGTTTAAATTTACCCTGATTGATATAAAACGATGACACAGCCATCCACTAAAAATGATCAGATGCTACCTCAAGAAAGGAAGAAGTCAAATACCTGAACATCATCATTAAACATTCTATAGGTATTTCTGTAACGCTGTAACAACTTAAAGGCCCACTTGCTTTGGAAGTCTTCAAACTGTACAGAAAAGTTGTGTAAGTGTTTTTTTTTTTTTTTTTTTTTTTTTTGAGAAAAGTGGTGCACATTAGCATTCCAGCTTCGTGTAACTATGTAAACAAGAATGACACTTCAAATTACCTGCACAATCACATTTGGCCAACGAGTAAACACAGCTTCCATGAATTCATCAACAACAGCAAGATACTCATCACCATCAAGACGATGTCTTTGCAATCCCAAATCTAAGAATAAAGAATGGATGGTTGTTGATTGCTATGGATATAAAATCAACTGTCAAAGAATACTTATACATAAGGAAAGAACTCAGAAAGCAATACAAATGCTACTGATGCCACAGTGAATATTAATGATCTGAAAAGTGAAAGCTAGACATAAAAAAGAATAATTGAACCATAAAATATTAGAAGTACTTGTTATAGTTGTTGAATATATGTTTTATCATTTGGCTACGACCTGTCCCAATTACTGTAAAAATATTGACTGAATTTTTTATTAGACAACAATGACACTAGTGTCACTTACCTTTGTACTTTTGTTTTTCCTTTTCTACTTCTACATCTAGGACACGGTAATGGTAAAAAAATATATATATATATTCAACCGGAAAAACAGAACAGGAGTTTTGGGCATCTAATTCAACGTTATACAAAAAAATTTTGCATGCTGCCTTAATGTTTATATGTTCTCTTTTTCTCACAATGAAATTGCCTCTTGTTTTACAGTGTTAAGAATCACCACACTTCTTGTACTCCACCACTTTTACAAATCCTGTATTTACAACACACTTGCCATGTGCTCACTCATTAATATATATGAACATCTTAAATTGCATGTCTTAAAGGATGATGGAACACCAAAAGAACAATCACAAAACTTCCATGCATATTCCGTCATCGTGTACCAGAACCATATTTTGATTGACTTCAAAACAGAATATTTGTTTTCTGAAGTAATTGTTACCCAATTCTTTAGAGCGCCAATTCAATTCACATAAATATTATTTATTGTACTAGCACCATATTTACAATGCAAAGAATCATAACAGCAGCTTCTTATACCATACTAGATTGACCAAGATTGGATGACGAAATACTTACACAACGGGTCTTTGAGCAGCTTTTCATTGTTAGTTCCCACATCAATCATGACAGGAAGTACCTACAGTATAAGGGATGAAGAACAATAAGAAGGAAATTTTTCAAAACAACTTTCCGCATGCGACCACGAGGAGAGTATGTACAAAATGATGCACAGTACAAATCAAGATGAAGGTTCACCAAGTCGACACCAATGGAAAACACCCAACAAGATCTAGTGGTTCACAATCTTGGAAGACGAAAGTATCACTAATTCCCCAGTATTACATCAAAATAACTTTCACATGTGACCACAAGGAGAGTATGTGCAAAATGATGCACAACACAAATCAAGAGGAAGGTTCACCAGGTCAACATCAATGGAAAACACCCAACAAGATCTAGCGGTTCGCAATCTTTGAAGATGAAAGTATCACTGATTCCCCACTATTACATTAAGAACCCTCTAGCAGTTGGTGTATTTTATATATACAATACAAGAAAAAAGTTTACAGCTAAAAGGAAATAGAAATGGATGGAAAATTGTCATCCTGGGCCCTTTAAGCCAGTAGGGATACCATAAAAAAGAATGATACATAAACTCAAATATCATTTATCAAAAGAATTTAACATATAAGGATCAATGTAATTTAAATGGGGTCACCGACATAAATTTGACAATCATCACTTGCAATCATCACTTGCAATCATACGAGGAGTAAACACTGTTGCTGCATTTTATGGATGTATATGTTGCGACAAACACATCACAGTTATCTAATTTGGTGATGAACCGTAACCAAAAGAAAACAAATGAGCATGACATTACTCTTTGAGGGTTTATTCCAGCAGCAGCAACATATAAATCCAGCTTCCCAATTGCAATTCCAATTCCCTGGACTCCAAGGTCTCCAAGACCCAATATTCTGCCCCCATCGGTAACAACAATCATATCAACCTGCAAATGATTTCCACGATTGATCACATGAATTATGTTGAACCATTTCTTATTTCGGTAAAGAATTAGGCTTTGTTATTTCTGAAATACCAAGACTGATGGTCACATTCAAAACTCATACTCCAAGGAAAATGTTAAAATGAGAAGAAGGGTGAATAAATTTAGCCTCTGTTTCTGTTTTACTATCTTTAACAATTGACCTTCTATTAATACTTAAAACCTTTTCTCCTCCTAGTTTTAGACGCACATGAACCTCAATAAATATAATCTACTTAGTTAAACTGGTTAACTATGAACCCACGTCTCTCACTCTGAAGTCCCATATCTGTACTTCTACCATTTTGCGCATTTATAAGTCCTGGCTTGTATCACTCATTTAAAAATTAAAAAACCATAACTTCCAAACAAGTAGCTAGCAAACGTTACAAACCTGCTGGTGTCTTACATCATATGGCCATGTAAAATGCAAGGAAGATAGAAAAACAAGCATCAAGAACTGGCATATTGACAGACAATAATGAAACAAAGACATCTGAAAGTTGGAACTAAGTAAAATAAGACTCAGTAAATTAACATTATGAAATACCAAAAGCCAAGACTAAATTTTGGGCAACTTAATAACTCTTCAAGTCATTACCAATGATTCAATGCGACTAATTAGCAATCAAGATTTATGTATATAATTTTTCTATAGGATGAAACAGAGAATATTATATTAACAAAAAAAAAAAAGAAAATGAAGACCAAACATATGAAAGCCTGAGAAAACAAAGACCAATCTACAAAGTGATGATAGCTCATACAAAATATGGCATACAATGAGGGCGCCCTTAATAAGTATAAAGACCTGATCAGCTGGCCAATTATAAACCATGGACATCATTTCTCCACGATCTTCTGCACTGAAGTACATTCCCCTCGGCCTTCTAAACAGACCACTGTAATTCTGGCATACAAGACCCACAGTAGGAGTGTAGACTATAGGTGCATACTCCTCAATGTTGGCAATCAAAACCTGTTCACAGTTACAATTTTAAATAAAACATGATCCATCAAAAAATGTAACATTTCAACTTACGCATTAAAATTTTGAAACATGTTATTTTTTAAATATCACCTAATGAAGATAAATGGTACACATCAATTTTAAAGTATTATACACCTCGACATTAAGTAGATGAATGCTGAAGTTAACTCACTTTATAATACATTGTCTCATTTCTGTCATGCAACCGGTTAAGTATCCGCCACTTTGCCAGAGCATTTGGATCAGACGGTCCATCTCTTGCTTGATGTTCAAGTCTTTTCAGGTCAACCACTGTCAATTAACAAATTCCAATAGGTATTAATAAAAACATTTCAGTTAGTTTATCTGGTAACAAAATGGGGTTGAACATCTATAACCTCAAGAGAAAGCACAATGCTTAAACACCATGAAAATCCACGAATATGCAAAACTCTTGCTGCTCTAGTAAACTATTAAGAAATCTAACACACTTGGGAATAACTTCAAAAACTTAAAACGTAGAAGAAGCAAGGGGGGAGAAAGAGACCTGATTCAGAGACCGTAACAAACAAATACGGTCTTCCCCTTAGTCCCCAACCTAAGCCACTAAAAAGTGGCCTGAGGACACAATTGTCCAATCTATATCACATACAAAGATGCAGGAAATTTTGAAAACTATTCCTTGCCCCTAACATATTCCCCTATTTATTTATATGCTGGCTATCTACTCCCAGCATATTTGAGAAACCAGTTAGTTAAAAATGGTCCTTTAAAAAGAGTATCAGTCAGGACGTGCCTTTGACTTAAACAACAAAAACAATTAAACTCTCAACATATCAAGGTTTATACACCGATGAAATTAAGAATTGAAACTATAAAATAACGTATTAGTAGAGATAGTCGAACAGGAACTAAAATGTTACGTAACTTGCTACACATTTTCTTCTTTAACTATACACTACAACTCTATTACATTCAGTAATTTTCATCATTCGTTGAGGTTTAGATATGCAGTTCCTCCATCTTCTAAAAATTATTTGAATTAGTCATATATCCAAAGTAACTGAAAGCCCTCATTGACAGTTTTTACATAAGTTGTCTTTGTGTATATATAACTATTTTACGTTTAAGATTTATTTCTTAACCTTAAATGGGAACAGTATTAACTTTGTCTCTACAAAAGGAAAAAGAACCAAAAAGAAAGTAAGAACAGACTTACTAAAGCGTTCAATTTGCTGCTCGGTAGACATAACGTTCGGAGGGAGAAGTCCCCGAAGATCAAGACGATCTCGTTCTGTAAAGGAAAATGACGTCCCCTAATTTGACAATCATTTAAAGGCAAAAAAGCAAAAGCAAAGATCAACTATTTGCAACTTTAAAATCAAATTAACCAAATATCGAAAACACGAAGATGATAAACACCATCAGTATTCATATGCAATATGTAGTATCACACAATGCCATGGTTTAGCACCGCCAATATTCAACACTCATTCAAATTCTAATAAATCTCGTCAGTCGAATTTAGATTAAACAGAAAGATTGTACCGCTATAACAAAAACTCATTCAAATAATTAGGCACATTGCTTAAACTACACTCGAATTTCGGATTATTCAGTAATGAACATGATGTTAGTTCAATAGTTTGCTTAACCAACAACAATTTCGATAATTAATCTCTTACATTTTAGCCCAACACACATAATAACAATCCAATTTACCAAATGTGCCGGTGCCGCACATAACCAAATCCCAGCCACTAATTGATCAGATCATATAAACTGTAATTAATTAAAAAATCAAAATTACGCAAAAAACAAAAAAAAAAAAAAAAAAAAAAAAAAAAAAACAACGAGGGATTTGGATTTGGGTGTTACTTTATTGAACCAGGGGTCGTGTAGAATGTCGAGGCTGCGCTTGTGGACAATGATTGGGCGGTGGCCCTCGGTTGTGGTGAAGGATCTGGAGTGCGGGAGCAGCGGATTGCTGCCCATTCTCCTCACTCTGTACTGCTTCAGGTGTCTGACGACGGACGACGACAGCCTGATCGGCGAGTTGAAGTTCGACATTTCTCCGACCGCACCGGAGTAGTCGCAGCTCCTGCCTGTCGAGAGAGAAACTAGAGAGAGAGAGAGGAGTGAAGTGGGAAGAGGAAGAATCCGTGATTGGATGATTGGCGGTGGAGACTTGAATTTTATTATTCTGTTTTGTCAAATGGCATTGGCTGCCTTTCCACCCCAATTGAAAAGAGAGATCGCGATTTCTTCGTTGACAGTCAAAGCTATTGGGCGGGGCCCGTCATCGCTAAATACGCGGGGACCGACACAAACATTTTCCGCGCCGGGTCCGTTTGTTTTCGCGATGCCTGTTTTAGCAACGGACAATGGTAAAAGCCCATATCAGCATTGGCTCGTGCGGCCCCATTCTAAAACTTAGTAGTTGAGGCCACGCTTGATATGTTTCTTAATATTACAATTTAGTAGTATTCATTTTCATTGAGAAATTTTAGGTTCGATATTTGTTAAAGGCGAATTTTAATCACATTATTGCTAGCTCATTGTGAGGTTCAACCCACTCTCCACCTTTTAGTGTAAAAATATCGTTTGTTCAAAAAAATAAAGAAAGGCTACGCTTGAAAATTATTTTTATTTTTTTATTTTGAATTGTGAATTTTGAATTTTTTTTATATTTTTATCCAGATGGAGAAAATGTATATTGAAGTACGACAAATGAAGAAGGGGGAAGGGTGAAAGAAGAAAGGAAGGTAAATGAAGGAGAAAGTAGGAAATAAAAGTATAAGATAAAATCTACTGAAAATTAATTTTTGTTTTCAGTTTTAGTTTTCTTTTTCATGTACATTTGTTTCACTTCCTTCCCATCACCTTTCGTACATCTTTGCTCGTCCCATTTTTCTCTCTTGTATTTCTATGCGACGGTGGAGGAGGAGCTGATATGCTGGTAGTCATCTTTAACTTCTTAATCCTGTCTACTTTATACAATGAGTAAGCTTTCTTTCTCTTATGAACATTTTGCAAGAAATCTCGTAAGTGAGGCATGTGGGGGAAGAGAGGGAAAGGAAGTTAGGCTTGGTGGAACTATGTAGAGGTGGGTTTGGTACAATTCGGTTCCCTTTTTTGCCAAAACTGAAACCGAACCGAACAGTAATTCGATTCTGTTTTTCGTCGGTTTGCTTTTGGTTTGGTTTTTTATCAGTTCAGTTCCAGTTTGGTTCTTTTTTTTTTTTTCTTTTTTGAAGAAAACTTCAAAGTAACAACAATAAAACAAGCATTCCACCTAGAACCAAAGACATTAAAATCAAAGTTCAAACATTCAACGTTAACTAGAATCAAGTCTTCCAAAGTCCAAAACTTAAAATAAACATCAAAGGTTCAAGTCTTTCAAAAGTCCAACTTGAACAAAAAAAATCAAAGTTCAAGTCTTCTTAAAAGTCCAAATTAAAATAAACATGCAAAGTTTCATATCTTCCACACCTCTTCAAGTCCTCAAGCTCAACTCTCAAGTTTGAATGAGAGTTTGTTTCCTAATGTTTAGACGGCCTAGGGGCAACATAGCACCTTAAAATAAAAAAAGAATGAACATGTAATTAAAATTAACTTAAAATAATCTAACAAAACCAAATGCAATAAATAAAATCTCTATCTCCTCAATGATTGCCTATGAAGTAATGCAACATGGATAGACCTAGCCAATTTTGGTACAAATCAAAGCCTCCACCATTTTTGGACTCAAATAACGACGATATGGATTAATTATAAATCCACTTGTGCTAAAATTCTCTTGCAACACGTGCTAAAATAGGATACTTAGAAACCCAATTCACCCTCCACCAATTCAATATATATCAAAGGATCAGAAAGATAGGTATCCACATTATTGTGCACAATCCGGGCTCTCTTTTGCTTTTCTCATTTCAATCTTTTCTTTCAACTTTCTTTCGGTTTCTATCATGCTTGATGAAGTACCTCCACTCGTCATTTGAGAACTACCACCCTACTTGTACTTTGTTGTGTACCAAAAGACACCTCTTTATGAATCTTTTAAAGATTAATCAACAAATCTGTGGATGCAAATTTCTTCCTCCTTGTTCTTGGACAAAATTGCATCTACAAAACAAATAACACCTTAAGTCAAGGCCAAGAGCCTCACGCGCCCACGATGAATTGGGGGGGGGGGGGTGGGCTTTGGCCGAAGAACCTCCGATGCCAAAATTAGAATTTAGAGAGAAAAGTGTTTGGAGGGTTTTTGGGAGTTTTGCAAGAGTATGTAACTTAGCTTTTTAGAGAAAATGGGGTCCAATTTATAAAGCATGGTTGGCCCTCTTTGGGAGAGGGAGTGGCCGGTCTTTGGGTGTTTTTGGGGTGCAATGGGTGAGTTATTTGGCAATTATATGGAATGTTTTGAAGGTTATGGAGTAAATACCTTGTAGGGAATATAAGATGAGGATGGATGAAATAATTTTGAATTTGTTACCTATTTTGGGCACTTTTGGCTTGGTTAAGGGATGCTTGCCCGTTGCTCGCGCATAGGAAACCTGGTGTGCCTCGAGGGTAATTTTGTCCTTTTACCCAAAAATCCACGTGTCGCCTCTTGATTATTTTTGTCTCCACAAATGCCCCCACATATGCTGGGCTGCTCGTAGGAAATGGCATCAGGTGTAGAGATCTTGCTCTAGGAAACTTAGGACTGCTTCCTATTTTGATGTAGATTCCCTCTTTA
This sequence comes from Pyrus communis, assembly GCF_041283825.1. Classification (NCBI taxonomy): domain Eukaryota; kingdom Viridiplantae; phylum Streptophyta; class Magnoliopsida; order Rosales; family Rosaceae; genus Pyrus; species Pyrus communis. The sequence continues at coordinate 7,207,450 of NC_142566.1, read as the reverse complement.
ATATGGAATTAGATCATTCTAGGAAAGGGAAATAAATTCCTCTCAAAGTCTATTGGAGAGCGATTTATTCTACCCTACAAGAAAGAGAAAGCTTAGAGGATATTTGTTCCCCCTCCTCTAACAATCTTCTACATCTTGCCCGTGCAAAAGATCATCTTTTGTTGCTTGCTTCGTCTCCGCGCGCGCACCGATGTAAAAAATTTAATTTTCCTTGTCTTCTTCTTGGATAGTGTTGTCACGGTGCAGCCGTCGGGGTGGTGCGGCACGTCGGCTGACAGATGCCAGAAGTCGACTTAACATAGGCCAAGGAGGTGGTGTGGCAGGGGCCATTGCTTGTGCTGTTTGGCTTGATTGAAGCCAATGATTAGCTCGGCATGGGCTGAGGAAATGGAGTGGCATAGGTTATGGTTTGGGTTGTTTGTTGAAAATGAGGAAACTGCTTGAGTTTGATTTCTCAGCTACCATAGATGGAGCAGTAAAAGATGGAACTACTAAGATCGGAGCTGCTGAAGATAAAGTGTTGGATGAGCGAATTGTTCAGTGCAAAAAGTAGTTGTTGCCCCTTGACTATTTTGCTTCCTATTTGATTTTCAAGCATTCGATCCTTTGAGCCATGTGGCTTTCTCGCACTGGAGAGCTTACCCAGATGGGTATCGGGCAATTAGTTTGCCCTCTCGCACTGGAGAGCAGACTCATATGGGTGTCGGGGAATTAGTTTACCCTCTCACACTGAAGAGCAATTAGTTTATCCTCTCATACTGGAGAGTAATTAGTTTATCCTCTAGCACTAGAGAGCAAACCCATATGGGTGTCAGGGAATTGGTTTATTCTCTCGCACTGGAGAGCAATTAGTTTATCCTCTCGCGTTGGAAAGCAGACCATTTTGGGTGTCAGGAAATTGGTTTACCTTCTCGCACTGGAGAGCATGGAAATCATTGTCGTGAGTGTAGCTGAGGAAAGCTGGACTGTCGGGACAACTGAAATAATCCTTAGCCTGCCCCTGGTTCTTGGTAATTGGCTGGTGTGTCCTTCTGATACTCGTTTGCCCCCGACGTGCCATTAGGCTGAGTTGCTACAATTGTTAGAACATAAGTAGTCTTTATATCCAGCAATCTATATGGGGTAGTCCCGCCTGCTCGATCTTGTCATTGAAAGATGACTCGCTTATATTGGTTATGTCTCATTAGAGCGCCTTGTTAATAGCTTTGTTACGCGGGAAATTGCGCAATCGCTCGGTCATGAGCCTTTCTACTTCTTCCTGAATTTTCCTTTGTTGGGGTGGCAGAGCTCTCGGCTGCCCCCGATCATAACCTGTTAGTCTAGGCTGTTCTTCCATATGTTCGGCTCGTCTATGTTACGACTGCGGTGGGTGTGGTATGTTCCTAGCAGGCAAGCGGGTAACTCGCAGGCTGCTGGTTGAACTTGAACCGGATTGAGTAACTGCTTATTTTCGTCCTCTGTACTTCGATTTGAGGTGGAGGATGCTCCTTGCGGGCCTTGCCGCGAATGAACATTTCTCCTGGAAGGTTGCTCATGTTGATAATCGGAGTGTGGCCCCAACCGTGAGTGTATGTTTGTCCGTGGGCCTAACTGAGAGTGCACGCTCCTCCACGTGCTAAGATGAGAGTATACGCTATCTCGGGGGTATGGTCAGGAGTGTACTATGTTAGAACACGCAGTTCATGACTGGTCAAGTGGCTGCTTGCCGGGACACTGGTGGAGAGGTTCATCTACCCTTGTCCTTTTTTAGGACACCTCATTCGGGGCACATTGGATCTCAATGCGTTGTAAGAGTTGATTCACCAAGGTTGTCTGTTGTGCAAGAGCGCTCGTCAACTCTATGACTTGTCGAGACAAATGTTGTTCGCCATTTAGATTGGAGGAGCTTAGAAGAAATATGCCTCCTTAAGCAGTGGAAGTGTGGTAGGCTACGGGCATGAAATTTGAATTTGAAAATGTCAAATCCGTGAAGAAACATGGTGAAAATGCCCCCGGCTTAATCTCCAGATGGTTGAAATAGTATTGGGTCGATTTGGGCTGCTTAGAATGTCACGAGAGCAGACTAGGCCTCGGGAATAGGTTGGACCACGGGAGTGGGCTGCTCGACGGGAGTAAGCTGGGCCACAGGAACAGACTGGGCCACGGGAGCAGGCTGGGCCACGGGAGTGAGATGCTCAGCGTGTAGTTCATGTGGATGCAAAGCTAGGGCTCAGCTTGGCAACGCATTAGGCTCGTGTTGGGCTTCGAGTGGCATGGCTTGGGCTGTGGTTTTGGTGTCGTGGGCCTTGGATGACACGGCTTAGGCTTGCTTAGATGGCACGGCTCAGGTCATGGTGGTGACACCATGGGCCTCGCCGCAGATGGCCACCGCAGTGGTTCCTGTGGTAGAACTCGTGGTGGTGGTGCCGCTCCACTTATTATCACATTTAGCCTCGTGGATCGCCACAATCCAATCTCTTAAATATTGGAATTTTCACTTGTTGAATTTTCTAAATTTCTAGCCATTGTACTTCTCTTTTATGTTTTATCAAAGAATTTTTGCAAATAAAAAATTCTAGTAATAAAAACGTACGAAAAATCTACAAATAGACAAGAAAATAGAAAAAAACCTTGGATGCGAGAGTCTTCTACGAGTATGGGACTCAACTCTTAGTGAAAGCACCAATTTGTGGATGCAAATTTCTTCCTCCTTGTTCTTGTACAAAATTGCACCTATAAAACAAATAACATCTTAGGTCAAGGCCAAGAGTCTCATGCGCCCACGATGAATGGGGGGGGCTTTGGCCAAAGAACCTCCGATGCCAAAGTTAGAATTTAGAGAGAAAAGTGTTTGGAGGGTTTTTGGGAGTTTTGCAAGAGTTTGTAACTTGGCTTTTTAGAGAAAATGGGGTCCAATTTACAGAGTATGGCCGACCCTCTTTAAGAGAGGGAGTGGCCGGCCTTTGGGTGTTTTTTGGGGTGTAATGGGTGAGTTATTTGGCAATTAATGGATTAATTAGGTAATAAATCCATTAATTGGCCAATTAACTCAATTTATATGGAATGTTTTGAAGGTTATGGAGTAAATACCTTGTAGGGAATATAAGATGAGGATGGATGAAATAATTTTGAATTTGTTACCTATTTTGGGCACTTTTGGCTTGGTTGAGGGATGTTTGCCCGCTGCTCACGCGTAGGAAACCTGGTGTGCCTCGAGGGTAATTGTCATTTTTACCAAAAAATCCACGTGTCACCTTTTGATTATTTTTTGCTCCACAAAATCCTTCACCGCATTTGTGATCAATCAACAAATCCTTCACCGCATTTGTGGCATCTTCAACTTTTTCTTTGTCCTCACCAATTTAGTATCTCAAAATAATCAACAACCTTATCCAATTTATAGTAAGGATCAAGCATAAGTGCAACAAAAAGATATTGATTCATATTGTCAATTGAACCCCAATATTTGTCATATTTTTCTTGCATCAACATGAAGATCATAGACAAAAATGGATTATCTTTGTTTTTATGCAAAAGACTTTTGATCTTAAACAAATCACCAAAAGTAGTATGTATGGTTGGAGTATTAGAACAACATATTTTTAAAGTGACTTCATAAAAAAGTCTCAAAAAGGTTGCAAATATCTCTACCTCACTTCAATCATCCAGCAAAGGTGGCCCATCCCTTATATTACCATGATTGTCTTCAACAAAGTATGACAGATAATGACAATCATTTACTTTCAATCTATCAAAAGCCTTCTTTAACTTCAAAGTCGATTCCAACATAAAAATGTGGAATTTCACCTCGTAGGGACATCCACCTTTTAAAGTTCTCCAACCTTTAAGGGAAAGATCATACATACCTAAACCACATTATGAGTGCTTTGTATTTCCATATTCAACAATTTTATATCATCATTGACAACCAAATTAAGGATATGAGTAACACACCTCATATGCAAATATTTTCCATCATGCAAAAGTGCATAGGAAGCCTCACCCACTTATTTGGTGCACCAAGTCCCTTTAACTATCAAATTAAAGAAAGAACAAGAAAAAGAAAAAAAAAAGAAAAAAAAAAGGAGTAGGTGAACCCTTCCATAATTCAAAAAAGGGATCCTAGCTGAACCCACAAAAATTCACAAATCTATGTCAATTATGTTCATAGAATTTCCAAAACACAACTAATTTTGAGCAGAATAATTCAAGAAAAAACAATCAAACAAATCCCACACCAGAAATCCAATTGAATTCTTGATCCAAATCAAACGGAGCTATAGAACATGCTAATTCAAAGTGAGATTGTCAGTCCCAACACTTTCTTGGTTTAAAATTTTGTTCAAATACGAAATAAATTTGTGCATGCAAACCTGAAATGCCAATGGAAATACAATGGGTCGAGGTTTTTGAGCAAGAACGGCATAGATGGTTTAATTCTCTAAAAGAGAACAGGAGAGCATGATGAGTTTTATGAGAAAGAAAACAAAAGAGAAGCAAAAGTAGAAGAAGAGGCAAGTAAAGTGACACTCGTCCCATGATGACCAACGTGTACAGGAATCTGGAAGAAAATGGAAGCCCCTGGCTTTTCCACCTTTCTCAAACAAAAGAAAAAAATCTAAAATACCGACTTAAAGCAAACCATTAAAGGATGACTGATGTGTAGCCAACGTAGATAAAATCATCATCTTACTGTACAAAAAAGGGGGGAAAGCACATGCTAAAGACCAACGTGAGAGGTATTTTGGGGTGTCCATTGTCAAGCAACGGTAGCGCCTCTCACATGATGAACGGTGCTCTTTAACTAGCTTTTGAAAGAGACTAATTTTGACTATTTGTTCTTCAATTCTTTATTTTGGTAGTATTAACAAGTTTTCGTACTGAAATAAGTAACTAAATATTCAGAAACAACTTTGACTGCAACCTAATTATTGCTAGTAGGAAAGGGACATAAGAATTCGAATATTGCTTCACCTAGCTACTTTTGACTGCAGGAGATATAACTGGTTCTCTTATGTAATTTCTCAATATTACTACTAATATTGTGTAACTAGCATATTAAAATTGTGTTGCAGGGATACATGCTACTTATATACCAACAATATACATGTTTGTAAATTAATTTAATATATTTCTTATACGTGAAAGTAAGTTGAAATAAATTTTGGCAACATTTATTCAACAAATGACGTGCATAGTATTATTGGTATGGCTATTTTAGTTCGAGCATGTGTAAAGTAACATTTTTTTTCCTTAAAATTGTCGCAAGCTTGTCATATGATAATACTAATTAATCGATTTAATTATTTCCATTATCTTAAACCTAGAATAAGATATGTGATCTTTTAGGTACTCATTGATGAGGTTGAGAGATGAATTAGAATCTTCTAATTCTTTTGCCGAGGTTGGAACCAAATTTGCACACATGTGGACGAAGGCGAAATCCAGTCGAAACTACCTATGATCCCCGACGAGGGGAGAATGTGGTTGATTGGGCTGTGTAGTTACATCCCGTTCAGGCTGCCGATATATATCTGGGAAGAATAATCAAACCACATGTGTAGTTTTAAAAAAGAATGGTGTGATGTGCAATATATCGTGAACCATCCTTAATGAATAGCCTATGAAATGGGATTAAGGAGATGAGTTCTTCATGGATGTGTCTACAGATAGACGGTAGCGTATATGCAAGATAAGCATCTGTTAGGCGTAAAGAGAATATGAGAGAAATGTATCTTCAATTTTGATTGATTAAGAAATCCCAATAACCTCTTTGATCATAAAAGACTTCGCTACATATTTACTAGGCTAGGATATTTACCGTAATCTTGAGAGTACTCGTAAGAAAAGTAATCCTAATTAAATCGAGAGACTATCTATGAGAGAATTTAGGATAAGATATCCAATCTTCCTGAGATTATGATTATATTACCTAATCCCTAAGATATCCTAATGCGACTTTAATTAGGGTTTCCTACTTGAGAGACAAGTAATATCTTTCAAGGGGTTAAGCCTAGCTCGTTAGACTAAGGCTGTCAAGATATGCCTCATCGGCTACAGACATTCTAGTTCTTCTTGCTACATTAGGTGCCATATGTCATGGTCCTAGAAGATCATGGTCCCACAACCAAATTTAAAACTCATCTTTTAATCCACCTCTTTATGAAGACAACAATGATTGTCTTTGAGGATCTCATAGACTTTGAAAAATACCTAGTCACATGTCATGGTTCTCTAGTCAATGTACTATTAAAGAGAACATATTCCGAAGTAATTACAATGTAATACGATCATTCCCTAATACAATGTTCTGGTCACATTAATTAGCCTATTTCATGTCAAGTACTTAAATAATCAACTCATGATTCAACTTGATAGATTCAGATGGCATGCTTACATTCATATAGTCTACTTATCATTGCTACACCTAGGTGTTAGTGCTCAACCCAGGGCCAGGCTAGTTTTTCATGTGTTGTTCACATCAGCACCGCACGCTCGCCTTGAATCCAAGTAGGTGCTAGTCTTGTCATACAGATTGCAATAGGCAATTCCGACTCGTATGTGACAGCGAATAGCTCTAGTCTTCACGTGATTGTAACACTAGAGCATATATTATTACACCTAGTCCTGTCATACAGGTCGCATTAAGCGACTCCAACTCGTGTGCTAGTATAGATTGATGAGCATCAATTCAGTCGTACATGTCGCATTAGGCGACTCCAACTTGTGTGCTAGTATAGATTGATTGAACACCTGATTTTACTTATATTACTGCTGAGATATTGTGTTGTAATGAATTCTTGAGATTTTGCAGGCTACGGTAAATATTTTTATACTATACGTAGTAAGTATATTTTGGAAACTATACTTGTTTTACGGCGAGGGGTTACAATGTTTTCAGAAAAGTTTTTTTATAAAATTTTATTTTCAAACCCACTCATCCTTATTTTTCACCCCTCCAGGTTTTAGTAGCTGAGCTCACAACGCACTCTTGTATTTAGGCATCTTTAGGTTTAAATTTATTCATAAGTTCCACATCACTACACTTTACGGTTTTTTCACCTTCCAGGTATCGGCCATCACAACTTGATTCAGAGTCCCAGTGGACATTCTGGGTTGGGGTGTGTCAGGGAGTATTCTTCTTCAATAGCTTGTAGGGTAGTCACTTGAGAGAGAAATCTCCGTATGTAATTCGGTCTCCTCCAAACTTCTTCATGATGGAAATATTACCATCGAAGGAAATTTATACTCACTCTTAATATTGATTTTGAGAAGACTTTTGTCTGCCAGCAATGTTATCTTTGTACAGGCTATGATTCTAGTTGTTGCCATAGTGAGAAAGTAGTCTTCCGCCTCCTTTGGTTTTTGGGGCAAGTATCCCAAATTTGTTTATACGGGCATGCCAAAATCCTAAAAAAGAGTTCTTGGAGAAGTGTAGTAGGGGCTAATGCCACCTAATTGTATTAAAGGATATTTAGTAAAAAAATAAATAATGTTTTTACTAATAGAAAAGAATGCTTTGAATAATAATTTTATTTTTCTCAATGAGAGGTATTTATACAAGGTGTACAACCCTAATGTAATAGGAAGAAAACTAATTACACGAGATTACAGGAGATTACACGGAATTGATATCAATTAGGAAACATGAAAACTTATGACTTGAAACAGCTTTCGTGATGATATCTACCAATTGATCCTCTGTTCTTATTGTCGGTAGCTCAATTATTTTTTCTTCTAATTTTTCTTTGATGAAGAACCGATCAACTTCAACGTGCTTTGTTCTATCATGTTGTACCAGATTATGTGCAATGTCACGGGCAACTTTATTATCACAAAATAATTTCATGAGCTTATCATGTAGTACACCCAAATCGCGAAGCAGGAGCCTAAGCCACATAATTTCACAAATCCCTAAAGCCATACCTCTATATTTAGCTTCTGCACTGGAACGGGCAACCACATTCTGTTTCTTACTTCTCCATGTAACCAAGTTACCCCTAACGAATGTAAAGTAACCTGATGTTGAGCGCCTATCATCAACCGAACCTGCCCAATCTGCATCAGTATAACCTTTAACTCTAAGATGATTATTCCTTTTAAACAAAATTCCTTTGCTGGGACTTCCTTTGAAATATCTCAAAATTCTCATCACTACATTCATATGTTGTTCTCCGGGATCATGCATGTATTGATTTACTACACTTAAGGCATAAGCAAGGTTGGGTCTTGTGTGTGCCAAGTACATTAAACGACCTACTAACCTTTGGTATCTCCTTTTGTCAACTGATACTTAATTAGGATCAACACTAAGCTTTAATCCTTCCTCTAATGGTGTAGCAAATGGTTGACAAGTTGACATGCCGGTGTCATGCAACAAATCAATAATATACTTAATTCCCAAACTGCTTCTCGATACCTCAATCCCCAAAAAATATTTCAAGGATCCAAGGTCATTTATCTCAAATTCTGTAAACAAATATCTTTGCAAGGTCGCACGTTCTTCCGGGTCATTGATAGGAGCATATTTAGGCGACTTACTTAGCTTGTTTTCGTGCATTTATATTGTTAATTCATAGTTGTTTTAGTAGTTTAAGCCATTTTCGTGTGTTTTTAGGTTCATATGGCTAAGGAAGCAAAAAGATGCATTTTGGAGCATTTTGGAGCAAAATTGGACTTGGAATGGATAGCTTATGTTTGGAGCAAAAGGAATGGACGAAATTGAAGGATTCCTAATCCATATCAGCCACATGCACATTCAATCATTCACACCAAAACCTTGCACATGCTTTCCCATTTCATTATTCATTCTCTTTGCACCACCAATTCAGCCACATGCACCCTTTAATCATTCAACCATGCAGCCACACATTCACCCACATGCATTCCCCTTACAATTTCAGCCATCCCACTTCATCATTGCACATGCATTCACCCTTTAATCCATTGCAGCCACATGCACTCCCATTTTCTCCCAAAACATTGCACATGCATTTTCAGCTTTCCACCAAGTTCCTAGCTGTCATATTCCCTCTTTTTCACCTATAAATAAGCACCCATTGCAGCCACAAATCACTCACTCTTCCATATTCAGAAAACCATCTCATATTCACATTCATTCACGCCAGAAATTCATTCCCTCTCTCTAACACAGCCATACTCCACCATTCTTCATATTTTCTGCCCAAAAACACTCCTTGCCTTCCCCTACATCCATCCCTACCCTAAACACATCATTCTACATCATCCATAACCCCCAAAACTCACCAAAACCCCTTGTGCCGCAGCAACTAGAGGAGAAGAGGCCTAAACGTTCATACAATTCAAGATTGAGTTGTTGGAATTTTTAGGTGTACTTCGATTCTTGTTTTCAATGTTTACTTTGTTATTACTCTCTAAGTTTGTTGTAATCATGAGTGGCTAAACCCCTAATTAGTTAGGGGAAAGTTTGAAGCCATGAACATGTTTGAAATATGAATTGATTTCTTCCAATTGTGATTTGTTAAGTTGTGATTGTAATTCAATTATCATGTTTATTAAAAACTTGTTTTTGTATGTTGATTAGGGATGCATACTTAGTCTTCATGCATAAACTCGATGCTAGTTTATAAACGAGTTTCACCTAATCGTCACAAGTTTATAAACATGAGTAGTGAAGGTTGCTAGTCACAACCGCGTTAATTGAATTCTCGGCAAAAGTATCATGCATTCATAGTTACAATTGCCTCGTCAACACTTATATTTCTCATAGAGCATAATGATCTCTCATTGTATCTCTTCTATGCATTCATGTTGAGAACCATTGGAGAATGATTTGAATTGTCGCATGCATCATCCAATTCAATAACATAAGGAAAATTTGAGAGTTAATTAGTGCATCACGGTTAACTTGGGGTGTTGAGCATCATAGATAATGAAAAGCAATTGGAGAATCAATTCATATATAAATGTGTCATGTGTGGAGAATGGACCTCTAACTAATCCATCCATCATCTTGTTTCTCAAATCCGTTTATACAATCTGCCTAGTTTATTAACTTGTTTTATTTAATTTAATTTCGTCAAAACCTTAATCCCCCTTTACTTTAGTGTCCAACTTAGTTAGAAAGTGTCTTAGTTTGTGTTTTTAAGTGTTTTGATTCAATTTGTTACACAAATTCGTCCAAATTCACCAAAGTGTCCAAAACTGCCCAGAAAGTGTTTTTAAGGCAGTTTTGAGTGTTTTGGGTGATGTTTGAGTCTTTTGGTTTGTTTTAGTGTTTTAAAGTTTAGTTTTGCATTCTTTGAGTCTAGTAAGTGTTTTATATTGTGTTCTTACGTTTTTGAGTCAATTTCACATTGATTAGCATCCCTAGTTAATCCCCGGTCTAGAACGATCCCTATTTGCTCATTTACTACAATTGTCATCCATAGGGTTTAATTTGTGTGTTTAACTATTTTCGCATCAAATTTTGGCGCCGTTGCCGGGGATTAGCAAAATTGCTAATCCCTTGTGTTTTTGCCGTATGTTTTTAGTGTAATTTACCTAGTTTTCTTATTTTGTTTTGTTTTCTTGGTTTAGGTACTAGTGCATGACGCGGAGTTCTCAAACTGTGCATGCACATATCTTGGACTTTAACGACGATTTTGAACGTGATTTGAGAAGAAAGAGGAGGCATCCCGAACCTAGTGAACCTAGTGAACCTAGTTCAAGTTCAGAGGCCGAATCTGAGTTTGAAAGTGTGGAAGAAGAAGTTATGGCAGCGGACAATCGGACCATTAAAGAGCTTTCGGCCTCGGGGTTGGCCAATGCCGCACCATTATGCATTCAATACCCCGCGGCTGCCCAAGGCAAGACCGATGAATTCGAGTTGAAGTCAAGCTTGTTGCACCACATTCCGAAATACCATGGGCTTTCCATGGAAGATCCCAACAAGCATCTCAAGGAGTTCGAGGTTGTTTGTTCGAGCATGACACCCATAAATGTCGATGGGAACATTCTAATGATGAAAGCTTTTCCATTCTCTCTTGTGGAAAAAGCTAAGGATTGGCTTTATGAATTGGCACCCGGGACCGTTACTTCTTGGGAGAGCATGAAGAGAGCGTTCTTGGAGAAGTTCTTCCCTACTTCAAGAGTCATCCTCTTGAGGAAGAAAATTAGCGGAATCCAACAAAGTCAAGGAGAATCTTTTCCGGCATACTACGAGCGTTTTAAAGCCCTTGTTGCATCATGTCCTCAACATCAAATGAAGGAGGAGCTTCTCCTTCAATATTTCTATGAGGGCCTTCTTCCCATTGAAAGGCAAATGCTCGATGCTTCGGCGGGAGGTGCATTGGTGGACAAAACTCCTATGTCGGCCAAGACCCTAATTGCAAACCGTGCTCTAAATGCACAACAATATGAAGGACTTGGGCAAAGGGACCCCCCACGGCAACACTTGAATGAGGTAAGTTCTCAATCCGATATTCAATCTCAGATAGCTAATCTTACTTCTATTGTGTCTCAGATGGCCGAAGGAATGAAGATACAAGGACCGATTGTATGTGGTGTATGTTCTATCCAAGGACACCCTTCGGAAAAATGCCCTCAATTGATTGAGAATGGGGGATGGGAGAGTGCAAATGCCATTGGATTTCCGAGCCACAATCAACCAAGGAATGATCCATATTCCAACACATACAATCCGGGTTGGAGAGACCATCCAAACTTCAAGTGGAGGGAACCTCAACAACCTCAACAACAAGGAGGCTTTAGACAACAACCCCCGGGGTTCTACACCAAGCCATTCGGCCCCAATCCAAACCAAGCACAACCTGCCCAAAACAATCAAGGTACGTCGTTGGGAAATGAAACACTTCTTAAATTACTTACCAATTTGTCTCAGGGGCAAGAGGATCAAACCAAAGCCATGCAAAACCAAGACAAAAGGGTGGATCACTTGGAGAAACAAATTGGGCAGATTGCGGAATTTGTAGGACAATTCCGAGACAAAGGCAAGCTCCCTAGCTCAACCATTGTCAATCCAAGGGGAGGATTCGAATCTGCCAAGGCAATCATGTTGAGAAGTGGTAAGGAGGTCGAAACCACCCCAAGCACGTCCAAAACAAGCCAAGAAGATGACGTGTTGCTGCAAGAAGAGGAGGAACAAGGAATAAAGGCCACGGCAAGGGTGAAAGAATCTTTGCCGCAGCCCCCTATTGTGCCAAAACCGTCCAATATGCCTAAGGTAAGTCCAAATTCGACTTTGTCAAGTTCTATTCCACTAAACGTGCCCTTTCCTAGCAGGTTTAGGCAATCAAAGAAGGAGGAGAGTGAAAAGGACATTTTGGAAACCTTTAGGAAAGTTCAAGTTAACATTCCGCTCCTTGATGCAATCAAGCAAGTCCCTAAGTATGCCAAGTTCTTAAAAGAGCTTTGCACAACGAGGAAGAGGATTTCAAACAAGGAGGTGGTCCAGGTAAGTGAAAATGTCTCTGCTGTGTTGCAAAGGAAATTACCCCCTAAATGCAAAGATCCGGGTAGTTTTACAATTCCGTGCGTTATTGGTAATACTAAGTTTGAACAATGCATGTTAGACTTAGGGGCTTCGATTAATGTTATGCCATACTCTATTTATGCATCTATGAACTTAGGTGAGCTTAAAAATGATGGTGTGATAATTCAATTAGCCGATCGTTCTAATGCATATCCAAAGGGTGTTTTGGAAGATGTTTTGGTACAGGTTGATAACTTGATTTTTCCAGCGGATTTCTACGTGCTTGACATGGAGGATTCACCCCATTCCACCCCATTACCGATTCTATTAGGGAGGCCCTTCATGAAAACAGCCCGCACCAAGATAGATGTGTTTAAAGGAACTTTAACGATGGAATTTGATGGGGAAGTCATTGATTTCAATCTTTCTGAAAGTATTAAATTTCCTAAGGACGATCATTCTTGCTTTTCTATTGATATAATTGATGATTTGGCGCAGGAATTTCTCGATTCTTTGGAGAGGGATACACTTGAAACAACAATTGCACAAGGAATTGGGCAAAAATTTGGTTTTGCCGTGCCTAGAAGTGAAGATGAGGCCGAGATGGTTGCTGCACTTGAGTCATTGCCACAACACTTTGGTAAGCCTCCAAAACCGAGTCCAATTCCTGTTTCGACTAACAAGTTGTTACCTTCAGTGATTCAGGCACCCATTCTTGAGCTTAAACCATTGCCGGATCATTTGAAGTATGTCTATTTGGGAGACAATGAGACGTTGCCTGTCATAGTTTCCTTATCCCTCACAGCAATGGAGGAGGAGAAATTGATTCGGGTGTTGAAAGAACACAAGACGGCCATAGGATGGACCTTGGCCGACATAAAGGGTATTAGTCCTACAACTTGCATGCATCGCATACTTTTAGAGGAGGGGGCTAAACCAACCAGAGAGGCTCAACGCCGGCTCAACCCTCCAATGATGGAAGTTGTGAAAAAGGAGATTATCAAGCTTCTAGATTGTGGGGTGATCTATCCTATCTCGGATAGCCGTTGGGTTTCACCGGTTCAAGTTGTGCCAAAGAAATCCGGAGTGACTGTGGTGAAGAATGAAGAAGATGAACTTGTGCCTACACGCATTCAAACCGGTTGGAGGGTGTGCATTGACTATAGAAAGCTAAATGCCGCAACAAGGAAAGATCACTTCCCTTTGCCATTCATTGATCAAATGCTTGAAAGGTTAGCCGGTCATTCTTTTTATTGCTTTCTTGATGGTTATTCGGGTTATAATCAAATTGTCATAACGCCGGATGATCAAGAAAAGACCACCTTTACTTGTCCATTTGGTACTTTTGCATATCGTCGTATGCCATTTGGTTTATGCAATGCACCGGCCACTTTCCAACGATGCATGGTAAGTATCTTCTCTGATTATGTTGAAAAGATAATTGAAGTATTTATGGACGATTTTAGTGTGTTTGGAGACTCATTTGATGCTTGTTTGCATAATCTCACTTTAATCTTGAAAAGATGCATGGAAACTAACCTTGTTTTGAATTGGGAAAAATGTCATTTTATGGTTAAACAAGGTATAGTTTTGGGTCATATCATCTCTGAAAAAGGAATTGAAGTTGATAAGTCTAAAATAGATCTTGTACGTCACTTACCCTCTCCTGCGTCGGTTAGAGGGGTCCGTTCTTTTCTTGGCCATGCAGGATTCTATCGACGATTTATCAAGGACTTTTCCAAGATTGCACAACCCCTATGCCGCCTACTCCAAAAGGATGTGTCTTTTGAGTTCAACGAGGCGTGTGAGAAGGCATTCAAGCATCTAAAAGACTTACTCACCACGGCACCCATCATAACTCCCCCGGATTGGTCCATTCCCTTTGAATTGATGTGTGATGCATCGGATTATGCACTTGGGGCTGTTTTGGGTCAAAGGAAAAATAAACAGCCACATGTTATTTATTATGCTTCACGCACTTTAAATGATGCTCAATTGAATTATTCTACAACCGAAAAAGAACTTTTGGCGGTTGTATTTGCTTTAGATAAGTTTAGATCATATCTTCTTGGTACTAAAGTAATTGTTTTCACTGACCATGCAGCCTTGAAGTATCTTCTCACCAAAAAGGAGGCTAAGCCAAGACTCATTCGTTGGATGCTCCTACTTCAAGAGTTCGATCTTGAAATCCGAGACAAGAAAGGGTGTGAAAACGTGGTGGCTGACCACCTAAGTAGAATGGTGCGTGAGGAAGAGTCCACCCCCATTTTAGAAACGTTTCCGGATGAGCAACTTCTGTCCATTGAGGTAAGAACCCCTTGGTATGCCGATTTGGTCAATTTCTTGGTGTCTAAGCAAGTTCCTAGTACCCTAAACAAGTTCCAACGTGATAAACTTGTTCATGATGCACGTTTTTATGTTTGGGATGATCCATATTTATGGAAATTCTGCCCAGATCAGATTGTTCGTAGATGTGTGCCCGAATCTGAATTTAATTCCATTCTTACATTCTGCCATACTTATGCATGTGGGGGACATTTTGGCACCCAAAGGACAGCCCTAAAGGTGTTACAATCTGGATTTTATTGGCCTAATCTCTTTAAAGATGCTAAAATGTTTTGTGTAACATGCGATAAGTGTCAAAGAACAGGTAACATAGGGCCTAAGGACCAAATGCCGCAACAATCTCTCTCCTTTGTGGAAATTTTTGATGTTTGGGGTATTGATTTCATGGGCCCCTTCCCTCCATCTTTTGGTTTCACTTATATCTTGCTAGCTGTCGATTATGTTTCCAAATGGGTGGAAGCCAAAGCCACCCGTACTAACGATTCTAAGGTTGTTGCAGATTTTGTGAAATCTAATATTTTTGCTAGGTTTGGGATGCCACGAGTTTTAATTAGTGATGGGGGTTCTCACTTTCGTAACCGCACCATTGAAGCTTTGCTCAAGAAGTACAACGTTACTCATAAGGTTTCCACACCTTATCACCCTCAAACCAATGGGCAAGCGGAGGTTTCAAATAGGGAGATCAAACAAGTCCTAGAGAAAACCGTGGGACCCTCAAGAAGAGATTGGAATTTGCGCTTGGACGATGCATTGTGGGCCTATCGTACGGCTTACAAAACTCCCCTTGGCATGTCACCTTTTCGGCTTATATATGGTAAGCCATGTCATTTGCCCGTTGAGTTAGAGCACAAGGCACATTGGGCTGTGAAAACCTTCAATTTGGACATAGACGCTGCCGGAGTTCATAGGAAGCTCCAATTAGATGAACTTGAGGAGATTAGGAACGAGGCTTACGAGAATGCTCGCATCTACAAGGACAAGACGAAGGCTTATCATGATAAGATGCTTCGTACCAAAACGTTCTCCAAGGGGCAGAAAGTGTTGCTTTTTGATTCAAGACTTCGGTTATTCCCTGGTAAGTTACGTTCTAAATGGATTGGACCTCTTGTTGTTACTAATGTTTTTCCTCATGGTGCAGTCCAAGTCCAAAGCTTAAAAAGTGGCCACGAGTTCAAGGTGAACGGACATAGATTGAAGCCATACTATGAGAACTTTGTGGAGCATGTCGTGGAGGAGATCCCACTCCATGCCGTGGGCTCCAATGGAGCATGAACGTGTCTTCATCCGGCTGCAAGACGTTAAAGAAAGCGCTACTTGGGAGGCAACCCATGCAATTCAACAAAGGAAGCTCAAGGAATCACTCCAATTCCAGATTTGCGTTCCTAAACCCTTCACTTTGTTGTTTATTTCGAATCTGCCTATTTAGTTGTTTTACTTGCTGTTTGTGTGTTTCTTTGTGTTTTGTGTGATTTTATGCTTGAAACATTGAGGACAATGTTTGATTTAAGTGTGGGGGGGGGTAACTAAGTGTTTTTGATGCAAAATCATGGGATTTTATCACCCCTTTACTTATAGACTTGTTCCTTGCTGTTTTTAAGTGTTTTTAAGCAGTTTTGGTCTGTTTTAGTGTGTTTTGACTTAAAAATTCGAAAATCCCATAAAAATTTGAAAAATTGTTTCAAAAAACCCAAAAAGAGTTGTTTTTGTGTCCTAGGGTACCTTCCAACACAATGATGAGGATTTGGTTTTAATTGCATGACTATTAAAGAATGTTGTAAACATGGCTGGAAGTTGATTTGTGCTTTGGTTTATGCTTGGTTATGGTTATAGCTTATGAATTCACATGTAATCACAAAAAGAGAAAATCAGTTTTTGTAACATGCTTGAAGGAAGAAACTCAAACTAAAGCTACATCTTTGTGAGACTTGAGCCTATAACGTTCTTTGGAGAGTATAAATCTGTGATTTCTTGTTTTCTAAAGTCGTTGCATGATCTCATCATTCTTTGCTTGGTTGCTACTTGGAATGCATTTCATTATAGTTCCAAATACTAGAACTCATGCCCATTTCATTCAAAGCATGATATTGATTGCATAACATACAATAAGATGAAGTTGTTAGTCAAGCCAAAGCCAAAAAGCCTATCCCTTTTCACATGTATTGTAGGATTACCCCTTTTTGAGCCTTTTCAAGCTTATTTTCTTTGTTAGCCACATTATCCTTACCTAGCCTAGATTAGGACTTCCCATACCCTTGTTCTTAAAGGATAGTGAAGCATGATTTAGAATGAACTCCTTTTGATCAATATATTGCAGAAAATAAGTGTGGGGGAAGATAATAGGGCACGGCCAAAGAATGAAATAAAGAAAAAGAAAAAGAAAGAGAAAAAATTTCGTGGAAAAATAAAAAGAAATTAGAAAAGTGTTGAAAAGAAAGAAAAAGAGTTGAAAAATAAGTGAGAATGATCTCACAAGTATTGGTTATTGAAGGAAGGGTCCAAAAGAGTGAATTTGACCCTAATTGTGCATGAATCTTCCCTTGTGTTTAAAAGTTGATTTCTGCCATTAAAAGTGAGTTTAGGTGTCAATTTCATTACTTTGCTTCCTATTGCCTTAAGAACCTTTGTTTTACTTTACCTTTCTTTGTTAAACCATTACCCTTAGCCCCGTTACAACCCTCAACTTCTATCTTGATGTTATGTGTTCAAATTTGTGGAGTTTGAATTTGATATGAGCTTATGGAATCACTGGTTCTCATTCTAAGTAGTAGCATTCCATTCATGAGATCATATTCATGTCATTATCGTAAACCCAGAAAATGCTTTCTTTGTTATAACATATGTGAGATACTAGTCTTTCATGTTTACATCAATCTCTCATATATAACTAGTGTAGGGTGTGTAGTCAGAAAATCTGTGTGAAAATAGAGTGCATTCTAGTAAGGAATTGAGGAAATTCTCTAAGGCATGTTACTACATTCGAAATGTGTTTTAAATGCTTAAATGTGAAATAATAAGTGGTAACTATGATTAAGTGTTTGTTGAAGTGTAAAGTAAGCTAAATGTTGTGGGAATGATGTTCTATATTGTGTCATGTTCGTTTGAAATCCCTGAGATACATGTTGGAAGGTTTAGAATGTGTTTTGGTTTGTTTTTAGTTTCTTTCGTTTTGTTTTGCTCGAGGACTAGCAAAAGCTAAGTGTGGGGGAATTTGATAGGAGCATATTTAGGCGACTTACTTAGCTTGTTTTCGTGCATTTATATTGTTAATTCATAGTTGTTTTAGTAGTTTAAGCCATTTTCGTGTGTTTTTAGGTTCATATGGCTAAGGAAGCAAAAAGATGCATTTTGGAGCATTTTGGAGCAAAATTGGACTTGGAATGGATAGCTTATGTTTGGAGCAAAAGGAATGGACGAAATTGAAGGATTCCTAATCCATATCAGCCACATGCACATTCAATCATTCACACCAAAACCTTGCACATGCTTTCCCATTTCATTATTCATTCTCTTTGCACCACCAATTCAGCCACATGCACCCTTTAATCATTCAACCATGCAGCCACACATTCACCCACATGCATTCCCCTTACAATTTCAGCCATCCCACTTCATCATTGCACATGCATTCACCCTTTAATCCATTGCAGCCACATGCACTCCCATTTTCTCCCAAAACATTGCACATGCATTTTCAGCTTTCCACCAAGTTCCTAGCTGTCATATTCCCTCTTTTTCACCTATAAATAAGCACCCATTGCAGCCACAAATCACTCACTCTTCCATATTCAGAAAACCATCTCATATTCACATTCATTCACGCCAGAAATTCATTCCCTCTCTCTAACACAGCCATACTCCACCATTCTTCATATTTTCTGCCCAAAAACACTCCTTGCCTTCCCCTACATCCATCCCTACCCTAAACACATCATTCTACATCATCCATAACCCCCAAAACTCACCAAAACCCCTTGTGCCGCAGCAACTAGAGGAGAAGAGGCCTAAACGTTCATACAATTCAAGATTGAGTTGTTGGAATTTTTAGGTGTACTTCGATTCTTGTTTTCAATGTTTACTTTGTTATTACTCTCTAAGTTTGTTGTAATCATGAGTGGCTAAACCCCTAATTAGTTAGGGGAAAGTTTGAAGCCATGAACATGTTTGAAATATGAATTGATTTCTTCCAATTGTGATTTGTTAAGTTGTGATTGTAATTCAATTATCATGTTTATTAAAAACTTGTTTTTGTATGTTGATTAGGGATGCATACTTAGTCTTCATGCATAAACTCGATGCTAGTTTATAAACGAGTTTCACCTAATCGTCACAAGTTTATAAACATGAGTAGTGAAGGTTGCTAGTCACAACCGCGTTAATTGAATTCTCGGCAAAAGTATCATGCATTCATAGTTACAATTGCCTCGTCAACACTTATATTTCTCATAGAGCATAATGATCTCTCATTGTATCTCTTCTATGCATTCATGTTGAGAACCATTGGAGAATGATTTGAATTGTCGCATGCATCATCCAATTCAATAACATAAGGAA
Source organism: Pyrus communis (assembly GCF_041283825.1). Taxonomy (NCBI): domain Eukaryota; kingdom Viridiplantae; phylum Streptophyta; class Magnoliopsida; order Rosales; family Rosaceae; genus Pyrus; species Pyrus communis. The sequence continues at coordinate 7,188,120 of NC_142566.1, read as the reverse complement.
AATTTGAGAGTTAATTAGTGCATCACGGTTAACTTGGGGTGTTGAGCATCATAGATAATGAAAAGCAATTGGAGAATCAATTCATATATAAATGTGTCATGTGTGGAGAATGGACCTCTAACTAATCCATCCATCATCTTGTTTCTCAAATCCGTTTATACAATCTGCCTAGTTTATTAACTTGTTTTATTTAATTTAATTTCGTCAAAACCTTAATCCCCCTTTACTTTAGTGTCCAACTTAGTTAGAAAGTGTCTTAGTTTGTGTTTTTAAGTGTTTTGATTCAATTTGTTACACAAATTCGTCCAAATTCACCAAAGTGTCCAAAACTGCCCAGAAAGTGTTTTTAAGGCAGTTTTGAGTGTTTTGGGTGATGTTTGAGTCTTTTGGTTTGTTTTAGTGTTTTAAAGTTTAGTTTTGCATTCTTTGAGTCTAGTAAGTGTTTTATATTGTGTTCTTACGTTTTTGAGTCAATTTCACATTGATTAGCATCCCTAGTTAATCCCCGGTCTAGAACGATCCCTATTTGCTCATTTACTACAATTGTCATCCATAGGGTTTAATTTGTGTGTTTAACTATTTTCGCATCAGTCATTACCTGTTACCACCATATCATCTACATACACAATAAGTGCAGTAAGTTTCCCATCGCATCTTTTCAGGAACAGAGTATGATCGGAGTTACTTTGTTTGTAGCCAAATGCTCTCATAGATTTTGTGAATCCTCCAAACCATGCCCGAGGGGATTGCTTCAAACCATATAAGGATTTATTCAACCTGCACACTTTTCTTTTGTATCTATCTAGAGCATTACATCCCAGTGGAAGATCCATATAAATCTCTTCTGTTAAGTCCCCATGCAAGAAGATATTCTTCACATCAAACTGCTGTAATGGCCAATTAAGATTTGCAGCCAAGGACAACAAAACATGGACTATATTAATCTTGGCTACAGGGGCAAATGTATCTGTATAGTCAATTCCATATTTTTGAGTGTATCCTTTTGCTACTAGTCTTGCCTTGAAGCAATTCACCATATAGACCCATTTGCATCCCACAGGTTTCTTACCGGCTGGCAAGTCTGTGATCTCTCAGGTAGCATTTTTCTTCAACGACTTCAACTCTTCATTCATTGCTGATTGCCAATGTGGATCAGCTAAAGCCTCATGCACACTGTTAGGAATAGATACAGTAGATAATTGATGCACAAATGACTTATTTGATTCTGACAGGTGATTGGTAGACACATAATTACTTAACAGGTATAACACATTAGACTCAGGGTTGAGCTTACTCATCGGATACCTAGTTTTGCATTTAGGGTCGGCTTCATAAGTAAGTTTAGAAATACCTCGGTTGACGCGATCAGGGAGACGACATGGTGATGACGCATCTGGGATTGAAGACAATTGATTATGGTTATTGGGACTCAAGATCGACTGTGAGATAGCTGGTGACATAGGACTGTCTGATAGTGAGGAAACTGGCAGTGAGCCATTAGGCAGTGAGTTATCTGGTGATGTCAACTTGTCCCTTTCAAGGTTTTCAACATTGTTTCCATGTGAATGATCACTACTTGTTTCCAAGACATCACCACTTAGTTCTAATCCATTCACATCATTGTTCTCGTGTGAATGATCACCACTTGTCTCTAAGACATCACCACTTAAATCTAAATTATTCACACTCTCTATATTTAGAATAGGATAATCAAGAGTTTGAACTTCCGTCTGATTCTCCCCTTGAAGTGAAGACTCGAGATGGGCAAAGTACATATCATTCTTATGAAACACAACATCCATAGTGACAAACAATTTTTTCATCGGAGGGTGATAACAACGATACTCCTTTTAATTTGAGGCATAACCCACAAACACACACTGTAAGGCCCGAGGCTCAAGCTTACTTCTGTGCTGTTTATGAACATGAACGAATGCCACACAACTAAACACGTGAGGTGGAAGATTAGGAACTGTATGAGCATCAACATATAAAGAAAAAGTCTGGAGCGGTGTCTGAAAGTCGACTGATCGGGATGGAACACGATTTATGAAATACGCAGCTGAGGTGAGAGCTTCTCCCAAAAAGATAACAGGAGACGCGCCTCAATCAAAGAAGCATAAACAACCTCTAGAAGCTGACGATTCTTGCGTTATGCAACACCATTTTGTTGTGGAGTATATGGACATGTAGTCTGATGAACAATACCATGGATGATCAAGAAAGGCACGAAGTTCAGAGTTTATATATTCGCTGTTATTGTCACTCCTGAGAACCTGTATTTGTGACTTATATTGTACTTGTACCATTTTATAAAACCGCTGAAACAAAGAAGTAACTTCACTTTTGGACTTCATCAAACAAACCCAAGTCATAAGTGTGCAGTCATCAATAAAAGTAACAAACCAATGAGCACCACCAAGTGTAGCAGTTTTAGATGGTCCCCAAACATCAGAATGAATGATCATAAATGGGATTGAACTTTTATTCAAACTAGGGGGAAACGAAGTACGATGACTTTTAGCCATTTCACAAACACCACATTTAAAGTTAGAAATATCATACTTACCAAACAGGCTAGGAAACAACTTCCACAGGTAGCTGAACGAAGCATGTCCAAGTCGCGATACCACAACCAAATCTCCGAAGCTTTATTCCTATCCTCCGGATTTCCTTCCACTGCAAGAGCTTGAGTCAACATTCGGGAATTGTTTGATGTCAGCTCTATGTAGTAGAGATTCCCTTTCCTAATACCATAACCAATCGTCTTGCGAGTCTGAATGTCCTTAAAAACATAAAAAAAAGGCCAAAAAATCATAAGACAATGCAGGGCGACAATTATTTGAGTAACAGATAATAAATTATAATCAAGAGAATGAACAACAAGTACGGTATCAAGATTAAGGGTATCTGAAAGGGAGACGGTTCCTTCCCCGATAATAGGGGCAGGATTACCATTGGCGACACTGACGACAGTTTTGGCGGATGGTTTTAGGGTTTCTACCTGTCTAGAATCACAAGTCATATGTTCAGTAGCACCAGAATCAATTATCCAAGTTTTATTCATAAAAGAGGCAGAAACCTTTAAAGCCTTACCATTGTTACTTGTATTAGTAGAGGCAGACACTTCTGTAACTATATTTTCAGAATCTACCTTCGCATCAGCAAACGAGGTACGCGTGGCTGTATTCTCATGTCCAAGTTGGTCGGATCGATTTGGAGACGTACAAGTCCAGACTGCTATTCCCAAGCAACTTTAATCAATATGTCACTCGGTGATCGGTAAAGCCCAAAATTTCCAAGCAAACCAAGCCCAAAAAGTTTCAATTTGCACGGGCCAACAAGAAGGATAGCCCAACAACAATTAAAAATAATAATAATCTAAAAAATCACAAGTTTTTCCTGGTCGTGTAGCCCTTAACCAAACAGCCAAATTTTTTTTTCCTTTTTTTTATTTTTTTAACACCACCAATTCTTTTCTCTTCTGTTTGATTCCCCTTTTTCTTTTTTCCTTTCACCTTTTCCTGTTTTGTTTTCTTCTCACTTTGAAACAGGAACGGTGGTATGGTGGTTCAAGGCTCCAACAAGGATAATAGCAGCAAGGACAGATTGCAGTTCAAAGTGCGGGATAGAGGTGCAGCAGTACTATGGTGGATCGGTCAAATCAGCGAGTCGGATAGGAGTAGGTTCGTGGATCGTTGGACCTCGAGTCGGGTACGGCGCAGCAACACAAGTCAGTTGGGTTGCAATCTGTGTAATTCTTCATGGATTCAGATCAAATCAGAAGCAAACATGCCAATTGGTCTGTCGTGTCACACAACAGAGAGTGAAACGATTCGATGAATTCGTGTCAGCAACGACGGCGTCGTTCGTTGTTCGTTTCGAATTTAGAGAGGGTAGCAACGACAATAGTCGCTCGTCAACCGACGTTGGCACACCATACATGGCTGAGCCACAACAGTGTTATCGCAGCTATGGGTTTTTTTTTTCCTTTCAACCTGACTCTGATACCAAGAAGAGAATACTTTGAATAATAATTTTATTCTTCTCAACGAGAGGTATTTATACAAGGTGTACAACCCTAATGTAATAGGAAGATAACTAATTACACGAGATTACATGAGATTACACGGAATTGATATCAATTAGGAATCCTACCTAAAATATAAAGTCAACACTAATTAACCATTTGTCAATGGTCAATTTATGTTTTAGACCTAATCAATGAATTTTTTTTGTTAATTAGGCATAAGTCATTGAGGAGTATCACATGGGTTTCAAGCCCATATCAACACTTGACCTCAGTTGCTCTTGAACTCTAATCATCCATTAAAATCTTTCAATTACATCAGCATTAAAGTTTAAAAAAGTGTATTCTCTCATTCCTCTTAAGTTGTTAATAAAAAAGGAAAAATTGATCTGAAGTCGATTACTTTTGCGATTGGAATGGTTGGTGCTGCAACGACTTTGTCTGCTTATTCTCAAACTAGTGTCTCTTCAACTCAGTGCATTAGAGTCGCCCTATTTATTCTCATGTTCGAATTGCTGGTCAGGGAGGGTCTCATATCTCTCTAGCTCACTCTATATCTCAGTATTAATTTCTTTCGCTTCCTTTTTCGGTTTTGTAATTGAAATTTTGCTTGATCATTAATTCCAGACTTGAAAGCCCATTTATGAAAATCTCTTCGGTGATAGCAGTGGACACGAAACTCTCGTCGTCACTATATTTGTCGGCCAACTGTTGTATCTTATCTATCCACTGCTGAATTTCATTAATTTATAGCTAGTCTCATCAATTTTTGTCTGGATAAGTGGTTGTCAATCGAGTTCATAATATGAATGAGAGATGAAGAAGGAAGGGGTTGTTGATTCAGTTCACAAAGATAGAAGTGACAGAGGAAGGAGAAAGAACGGCAAATTGAAATCAGATTAGTATATTTTTCAATTTGAGTCTTGTTTTGGAATGTGCAAGTTGATTTTTTTGGGTTTCTTTCTTGATTGGGTTAGGGGTTTGCAATGGAGGACGAAAGACTGATTAAATTTGGACATGTTTTAATTGAAAACTAGATCAGACAGGACATTGCAGTTCCTTTTTGTAATTTAGACTCTGTATTGCAGTTTATGTTTAATATAGTTAAATTAGTCACATTCAATATTGGATTTTAGTTTTATACAAGAGTTAAAACCACTTGTACTAAAGTTAAATACTTTATATCACTACTTTGATTACAATAATTTAGAAATTGTCATGCAGAGTCTGAATCAACTAAACTGCAATGCAGTGTTTGATGTCGGGTTCACCTATTCCTAAATATAAGAAGTCTAATAAGACAGACACTAGCTGTAATCCCAGTTGTTATGTAGTAGTATAATTAGTAATTTTTGTTTAGTTTAGGTGCAATAGTTTACTTTAAAATCTCATTGACCTATTTATAATTAGCATAAATATTAGGGAATTGTTATTGGTACTAAAAATTTCTCATTTTACATTCCAAACTTTCTATATTTAGAAAGAAAAATACAGGAGTGTAGAATGAGATTTTTAGAGTGTCAATAACACTTTCCAAATATTATTGATATATTATTAATAATAATAAAAATTACAATATGTTTTTAATACAATGAGCTAAGTACAACGAAGTGCAAAGTTGAACTTAGATATGGAATTTCGGATTCCATAACCTTTTAAAGGGTCTCATTTTCATATAACGTGTGGACGATCAAATGTATACTCATAAGCGACACATTCAGGGTATAGTTTGACTAGTAGACCAAAATACCGTCAGAACAATGCTTTAACTTCAGGCCAAGGCATAAACGAGTTTTCCTAAGATCCTTCATCTTAAATTTCATCTTCAGGTATGAGGAAGTTTTCTCAAGCTCTTCCGGAGTCTTAGTGAGATTCGTGTCAACGACATAAACTGTAACTCTAACAATTTGTAATAAGACTTCATAGTTTAACACGCAAGGGCATAATTCATATCCATAACTGATTAAATAATCACGTAGACGGGTATACCACATCCGTCAGATTGTAAGTGAATGCTTCAAACAAGTTAAGAGGGTGTTCCGTGGTTTTGGAACTATTTGAACCAGTCCATGTAATTCTTCGGGAACTTACATGTAAATCTCTGTATCTATATCCCCATGGAGAAAACACTAACTACATTCATAATGCTGCTGTTAATCACAGGACGTTTAAGAGAAACCTTGGTCTGTAAGACGTGCATCATATCGCACTTATTTCATTCATCTCATAACGTTTCCTTTCCCACTTGTAACATAATAGGGTTACCTTGGGCAGTGTAGGAACGATAGGTCCAATACACACTTTGGTAAGGAATTTGACCTGGATTGTAACTTTAGTCGTCTAATTAGTTCTACGTTGTCACTTAATCAACGGAACACGGTTCGATATCGTCGCTTTTCATTTATGTCGGTAGCTACCATATAAGTGACAAAATCATCGATGATAATCTCATTTCAATTCCATTTAGCTATCCAAACTAGTATACTGGACCAAGAACTTTAAGTCTCGGGAGAAATCCGGATTAATCTCATGAGATGGAAATGATTTGAGACAGCGATCGAGTTTAGATTCATTGTTGTGCCACGTCTTCCTCTTATAGGGAAGTGAATCCTACGAACCGAGTGATCTGTGGTGCTCCAGGCCAAGATAGATTGATTAGCTATCCGCCGGTGTACCGGACCGTCCAACAGGGGCGTCCAAACCGTCCAACAAGGGTGGCACACCCTCTAAGGATGTTAACTCGACGTCCGTTAAGTACGTTTATCCTTGCAAGCATGTTTGCAACTGGTATATGATCTCATCACTTTAGCTAGATCAGAGGAATATGTTTGGAGCAACATTCTGAAATCTACAATTTATCGTACTTGCTTATCACACTTGCGCGATATGGGGATCGAGATGAGACATAGTAAGCAACGTCCAAGCAAATTCGCGTCGTTCTCCAAGAACTTGATTGGCTATCCGCCAATGTACCGGACCGTCCAACATGGGTGTCCAAACCGTCTAACAAAGGTGTCCGAACCGTCCAACAAGGGCGGCACACCCTCCAAGAATGTTGACTTGACGTCCGTTAAGTACGTCTATCCTTGTAGACATGTTTGCAGGTGGTATATGATCTTGTTACTTTAGCTAAATCAGAGGAATGCGTCTGAAGCAACATTCTGAAATCTAAAATTCATCGCACTTGCTTATCACACTTGTGCGGTATGGGGATCGAGATGAGACATAGTGGGCAACGTCCACGCAAATTTGCGCCGTTCTCCAGGAACGTTAATGTTCTTATCTCCCCCTAACGACATGAAGACTGTCTCATTAAAGCGACAGCTCGCAAATGAGCGGTAAATAGATCGCGTGTAAGGGCTCGAAGAGAAGTAATGTGAAAGATAATCATTATCGACAAGAGATACACATCTTTCTTTGAGGGCCCATGGTGGTACGTTGCGACGGCGCAACTTGGCACATGGAATGCACACCCAAATGTGTAAATACGAAAATCGTCAGGTTCGTACCTAGTAACCAACTATAACGTAATATAAGTTGGGTGGCAATGGGCCTCAAGATGGACCAACATAACTGTGTACAAGGATTGTATAGCCCTAGGCAGAAACCAAAAACTTGGTACATTTACCGAAATTCGGGCGATCATTTAAATTTGTGCGCGAGGCTATTTGGAGTGAACATGGGAATTCGATGTTCATTTATAAACCCAAAATACATGCAATACTTTATCGAAAAATGTCGATATAAACTCTCCGGCATTATCCAATCTTCCGGACCTTAAGAGATAAGTAGGGTGGTGAACCCTTAATCGGCTATGAGGTTTAGCAGCAATGTGTGTAGATAAACATGTGACTAATTTGTCGATTCATCAACCAAGACCATAAGTATTTATATGGTCCGTATTTTGGTTGGATTAGTCCCCATATACTCCCTTGAATCCATTGTGAAAAGATGGTCATTTCGTATCTTTGCGAGGGATAATATAAAAATCAATTTCCCTAATAAGCATGCTTGGCAAAGTGTGCATGTAGGCACAATATCCTTACTTCAGATAAAGAGATACGTTGTAGCATCATTGTTCGACCTAAGTATCCTAAAAGGTCGTGCCAAAGCAAGTAAACTGCTCAATCATTAGGCTCCAGGCCAGCCACATGTGGTGTATTCCCAGTTGGGAGATAATCCAATGGCCCCAAATCAAAGCTTCAGGCTCATTTTTGGAGGTGGTGCAAAGATATTTCACTCTATTTTCTTAAGTGGTTTCATTTATGATCATTGTCATCTCGAATATCCTAACGCATCTCGAGCGAATCCAACCCCCCGGATCCTCGAAATGATGCTTGCCTTATTTGTTATGCTGACGCAGGTTACTTATCAAACCCGCACAAGGTAAAATCCCCAAATGGTTATATCTTTACCGTTAGAGACGCAATATCTTGGAGGTCCACGATATGCCCTTAGTTGCGACATCTTCAAATCGTTCCAAGACTCACCTCACTTCACTACACCACAAGTAAGACATGGTTAGGAGTTCTTGTTGAGCATATTCGAAGTACTTGTTGTGTTTTCATTCATCGTTGAGTCCTGATGACGATCCATGAAGATTATGCCACATGTATCCACCCAACCAAGACATGATACATCAACAAAGTCAACGCCAAGATATATTGCATCCACTTCTACCTCAACAAAGCATCAAGAGATTGAAGCCATGCAAGCCGATCCCAGATAACCTTGCTGACCTTTACACGACGTCACTGTTGAAGTCAACCTTCCAGAAGCTTGTCCGAGGAATTGGTATGCCTAACTATCATATGCAATGCTTGTAGTTCTCATTTGGAAGTTATGTCAAACTTAGGGGGAGTATCGAAAAGTATACTCACTTGATCTTAGTGTACTATGTTTCCCTATGATTAGGAGCATTTTTCCCATTGGGTTTTTGCTACCTAACTAGGTTTTAATGAGGCACCTATCCTGGGCTGATCATACCTTTGTGAGCTCTTCTACTTGCGTCCAAAAGAAGTATAGTTTTGACTTAATGCAACTTCTCACTTTTCTCCTTAGTCTATGGGTTTTTCTCCCACCTTGGGTTTTACCATAGCAAGGTTTTGTGTGTTTTACTTTTTATGCATTCTTCCGTTGATTTGAGACTCGCATTCACTCATTGTGTCGACAACTTCATCAATTGTACTTGCTTCATCACTGAAGACATGATGCGCCATTTACTTGAGTATTTACACACTCAAGGGAGAATGTTGCAGTCCTATTAGATTAGGAATGTGATTGTGTAAATCTTAGTAGATATGGGAATGTATCTTATATTCCTATTAGGAGTAGATTACCTATTAAATGTTGTAATCCTAAATGGAAAGGTTTTTACCTATCCTACTACTATAACTAAAAGCACAATGGGGTGGAATAGAATACGTCCACAATTACACATCTCTCTCTTCTCTCTTTATATGACACACCCTCTCTCTCTCTCTATCACTTCCATAATTGTTCAGTAAATTATGCCTACAATAAGAAACAATTTTTCTTCTCCAACCCTTAGACCAACTCCAACCCTTGGAGTAAGTCCTAAATTTTCCCTTCTATTCCCCCTCCATTTCTCTCCATCCTTTGTTCTAAAATTGGGTTAAGTGTTAAAACTTAAAAAAAAAACTCAATTTCCCTCTAAGATTTAGCCTAAAAAACTTGGTGGAGCCCAAAGAATATGGCCCACCCACATGGGGCTATTTGCCCTGATGTCTGATGGGTAACTGAGCCCAACGACTCTTTTATGATCTAGCGGCCACAATCAGTTGGGTCGTTGGTTCATCCAACGGTCTACATTCAAACATTTTTTTTAGTTTTATATTTATATATTTATTGAATCCAATAGATGAGATTGAATATAATCAAATTTAACGGTAAAAAAAAAAAAGATCTAATTACTCAAATTTAAATCCAATGGCTAAAATAATTAAAAAAATTTATTTAACTAAAAATTCACCCAAAAACTCTATAAATACTTATGTATTTGTTCAAACATCCACACAAAACTCACTTTTCTCCTACAATTCTTTCAATTTTTCTTTCTACCATATTCCAAAACCATTTCTTCCCATTTACAATTCTTCTAATCTCTATCATGTGTTTCATATTCTTCCATAGTGTTTTATGAGTTTCATGTGTCGATTTAATGATTTTTTAATATTTATCAGAATTTAAATATTTTTAGGTCAAAATGTTCATAAAATTAATTTAGAATAGTCTACATAATTTTTTTTTTTTAAGTTAAGTTAAAAAAAATTAACCTAAATTCATTCTTTAATAATCTGGGGCTAAAATTTTATGTTATAAGGGTTGGAGCAAAAAAACTGTTTATGGGTTAAAACCTAAATGTTCAGGGCAAAAAATTTTAGGTTTTCTTCTAAGAGTTGGAGATGGTCTTATGGGTTAAGTTTTTAGCCCGAGATTATTAAAAAATAAATTTAGAATATTTTTTTTTCTTAAAGTAATTTTAAAAAATAATTATGTAGACTATCTTAATTTAATTTTATGGACATTTTAACTTTAAAACATTTAGATACCGATAAATATTGAAAAACCACTAAACCGACACCATGAAACTTGTGCAATAGTATGAAAGAATGTGAAACACATAAAATGATTTTTTTTTAAATTACTTTAGATGTTGAATTTAAATTTGGACCATTAGATGTTTTTTATCGTTGGATTTGATCATATTAGGTTTTAGCTTAGATTTAATTAATTTATAAATATAAAACTAAAAAAAAATACATATATACCAACCCTACTGATCAGGGGGAAATCCTGACCTAAATTTGCTTTGGAAATGAAGTTTTGGATTAAAACATATATTTACCGTAAAAGATTAGATTTAGAACACATTGAGTTAAGTTTAGAACCTAACATTTGAATTTTGTCCAAGAATTAAAGTAGGTCTTAAAGAACTTATATTTTATCTGAATCGCACGTAATTAAAAAAAATAAAATAAAAAAGAACCGGTGGCATCTACCGAAAACCAAACTGAAAAAGACTCCCGTCCCCTGCGACCGTGACTCTGCTGTAGGCAGGAAGACGAAGAAGAAGAAAAAGCAATGAAAGAGCAACCGAGACACCGTCGTTCTCCACGACCCGCACTCTAACCTCCACTGCCACACCGTTCCGAGCTCTGAGATTTTCCCCCATCAAGATCCACGATTAAAGAAGAATCGGAGTCAAAACGACGCAAATGTTGCCGCGCAGGTTATCCGCCATTTTCGGAGGCCTCGGTTCGAACGCCAAGACAGTGACCAGCGAGCTCCTCCCGACTCTCAAGCTCCAAACCGACAAGGAAGTCTACAGGCCCGGCGATCCCATCGTCATCACCATCGAGATTTCGAACCCTAGCAGCAATGACGGTTCGGCTTACTCGCTCTTGATCGAGCGCCTATGGTTTGAGATTAAGGGGATTGAGAAGCTCGATTCTCAGTGGTTCGCCACGCAGAAACCGACGGCTGGATCCAGACAGAGGAGAGGTAGAAACAAATGCAGAAAAGCTGAACGAATTGTATGATTTGATTGCCTTTTTTTGCTATTTACTTGTGTGTTTGTGTTGTTTGTTACGTGAGACATTTAGGTGAATATGTGTTCATGGAGTGCTCGACTCCCGCCCTGGTTACGAATCAGATTGTTTCACCCGGGGGTACGAAATCATGTGAGTGAAGTTCGTGACTTGTGAAATTTTCGATGCAGCGTTGTGTTCGTGTATTTTAAGTTGTAGATGTTAGGATTTAAATTGAGAAATATCAATCGATCTATTGTATTTGTTAGAATAGTTAGTGTTTTTGTTGTTCTTTTGAATGCTAAATGGACTTCATCGAAGGTGGTTAAGATTGGTCTTAAGAATGAATAAGATACTGAACTAGGGAAGGTAACATGTACTCTGTAGTAATAAACCAACAAGCCGCCAAAATTAACTCAAAGACTAGTATTATAAAGCAGTGGGCCTTTTCTTCCAAAATATCACTTTAGTTTCGACAACCTTACATCTCATTACATAAGAATTCAACCACGATGTTCAGTAATCATCCCCTATCTAATCAACTGAGAATCTGCTCAAAGGATAAACCAGATATTCACATTAGGAAGGTTGAAAAGCAGGAGAGAGAGAGAGAGAGAGAGAGAGAGAGAGAGAATGGGGTTGGGGGGTGTGGTTATCTGAGCTACTTAGTTAAAGGACATTCTACAAGCACGACATTAATAAGAGTTTCATTTCTAAACCAAATTTAGGCTTGTGCTTTATTGTTGTCAAAGGAGTGGTAACATGAACCTGATCTATTGATTATAAAATTTTGTAATATTCAATGTTTTCTGCAGATGTTGTGCGGTCGTTGCTGGCCCCCATTATACCACCATCGTACAAAGGTGCTACCCTTCGATATATGTACTATGTTAGAAGTACAATGTCTGGACAATGGCTGATATTGGAGAATGCCCACTCTCGTGGAGAATCAGTGAAAGATTTTCCTGAAATGGTTGGTTTTCTTTGACTTATTATGATGGCTGTTGACATGACTGTTCTCCTGTATGATAGATTAGGCACTGCTTTATTGTATTATTATATTTTCTGCCTCTGAATATCATAGCGTGCTTGTATTTCACCCTGATAAACTTTGTTCTTTAACAAACTTTATACATGATTATGTTGATTGAGAAATGGGCTTGTCAATTTGATCTCGAAAAAAATATTCACATTTGGAGGGAACGGGAAAAGAAAAAGAATTGGGCTTGTCAATTATCCTTGTGATACATTCTCTGAAGCATTCTTTGCTAAATTTGAATGGTACATTCGGACTATTCACTAATCAATTATAAGAACGGAATCTGGTCAAAAATATACCAAAGGCTTATCTGTAGTTATCAGTATATGCAGTAATCATATACTTTATATTTTCATCCAGATTCTGTTTTAAACATAATCAACATTTTGCATACGTGGTTATCATTATCAAACATGTGCTTATGTCATACATATGTAAATATACATAGAGAGTTGTGTTCATGTGTGAGTGTGAATCTGTACTTAGGTAGATATTGGTAAAAATACCTCTTCCTGTTCATGCTAGTCTTCTTTTCTATATTGAGGTGATATGTCCGCATTTTGATGTGTGAACCTCATCAACTTTAAACATCCAGGAAGCTCGTGTTCCAGTACAAGTATGGGTCACTCAGAAAACCAGTGGATTGGGAATGGAAGGTCTTACAGATGGTAAGTTTTTCCTTTATTTTTATTACTCTGGGATGTAAACCTGTGTGTCACTGCTTCTCTCTTGGAAGTTCTTTTTAGGTTCAAGATATGGCTTGAAATAAATAACTTCAGCCTGAAATGAGTAATTTTGAAGCTGAATTGGAGGGACCATTAGCCAATGGTATAGTGGTTCTGATCATAAGTAAATCATCGTATTTCATGCATCACACTTGGAAAATATATTGGAATTGAGCTTCTTATTCATCTAGTAGATCATTTATGAGAGCCTTATTGGACCCTCTATGTTATTACATGGCATCTTCTGTACTAATTGTATTTATTAAATGAAACCATTACAATAAATTAGAACTGTCAACTTGGTGATGTGATAGAATCAATTTTAGATAAAAAGTAAAGATTCCTGTGCCAATTTCTTTAACGTAGGTAAGATCTCTGTCAATTGTGTAAGAGTAGTAATTAATTTGTGTTACGGTATATAAATGTTGCAATTCAAGTTCTTTTGGGAAATAGACAAGCCCTTGGATACTGCTCATATTTTGCTTATAATACATTTTCATCTTTTCTCAAGTAATTATCCTTATATCAGTAAAGTGTAGTCTACACTAAACTATGTCTTATTTTCGAGTTCCTGCACCTTAATCATTTTAATAATTTTTTCTATTTTTAGATATATCCATTTTTGGTTTGATATACATGTTTTGAAATAATAGTCTATGCATGTTGGATAATGTTTTGAGATATATCTGTCAATTATGTGTTTACAGGGATTGTACCTTCTGTAACCATCCAAATGGATATGTATTGGAAAGAGATGGATGGGGACTCTGATTGGGTATGCTCATATTACCACAATGTCTTTCTTCATTTATATGTTTCTAGGAATTGCGTTTCTTTCTTTTCAGGCATGCAAAGTCATTATAGAGTTCCCTATTTCAGCAATATTTGTCTCTTGAGTTTCGAAATAACAAATTTACTCATCCATTTTATCATTAATAAGGTGAACTAATTCATCTTACAGGTGAGAGCAAATGAAACATATGATGGTGTTGAAGAAGGGTATGAAAGCTCAAGGGATGAGATCTCATCCGTTTCTTCGTACAATCCCATGAAAGAACATTTAAACAGAACATTCGGAAGTTCACTATCCTTGCAGTCCCAACGGTCTTCAAATAAGGATAACGCCTATCTTGAAGGAGAACGTACGAGTTTATCTTCAAATCTTGCAATCCCACGGCTCTCTATGGCTGAAGTCTTATATGATACTGGTGCTAGTGAGTTCTATTACCATCTAGAAAAAGCTTCAAGTCCTATGTTCTGTTCTTGCCATTTTCTGTGCTTATTTCCAGAATTGTTTGTGTTATTTCAACCATTTTGCTGAGTTATTGTCATTGTTTCTTTTCCCTTTTATTTTGTTCAATTACTATTGCCATTTGTTCAGAATTTCCTTGAGCTATTGTTTTTCTATTTCCTTACAAGATACTTGTCAGAAGTTTAGCCTTCTAATTGGCAAATCACTTTGTCAAACAGATCTTCCATTGCCCCCGATTTCATCTGCTATTGGCTCTCCAAGCCAGCAGCAGAATCTCTCAAAGCGCCTTTCTTTGGATGATGAAGCAAGGCCATCTTCTTCACCAGCATCTGGAGCAGTTGAAACCTTAGCATGTAAATTAGTGCACTTCTTATTCTTCTTATACATCTTCGATGGAATTGTTTCTGTTTTTGTAATAAGTCCTTGAACACTAATTTTCAGTGAATATTTTCTGCAGCAGAGGGCTTCATTCGAGGGAGGTCATACAATATCCGGCTGGATGACCGAGTTCTGCTTAGATTTTCCCCAAAAAATTCTGATTCCAATTATTACTTCTGTGATATGGTAATTTCATTTGTTTATAGTTTCTCATCTGCCTGTTTTGCATCATTTTCTTTATCTGGTGGTTGTGAGTGTTCTTTATCTCTCCGTGAAAATAGATTGGTGGAACTCTTACTTTCTTTCATGAAGAAGGAGCTAGAAGATGCCTTGAGGTAGATGCAATTAGAAGTAATATTGAAAGCAATTATAGTGTTTGGAAAAGGTTTACAGATATCACTGCCTGGCTCTGTTTTTCAGGTTTCTATAACATTGGAGACTTCAGAAACTATTAGCCAACGCTTTGTGCATCCTTCTCGGAGGAATTCTCCCACAATTACAAAGGTATGACTTTTTTTATTTCTAGCTATCAATTGAATGAGAAGTGCTTCAAAACCATACCTAAAAATATGCCAATTTATTGAAGTTTTAAGGAACAGTTGTTAAGAGTTAACATCAATAGCTTCTAGTATCTGGGATTAGTTTTGATCTTTTTCTATGTAAGGTTTTGACATGACACAGACCCTAAGATACAGATTTTGGGATGTGAAGTAGCTGTATCTTTCACAAAACCACAAACAACCCTTAAATGGAAATTATTTCCAAAACCTGGAAAGAATGTGCTCTCGTTTGAGGTCTTATTCACAACCACAAGATTTTGAGTTGATTGGGTGTTGATGTTCTCATAATCAAGCTTTTTCTTGTGCTATTGAGAAGATCTAAAAGTGTTTTGTTCAGTTTGAAGACGGTCCTTCTATGTGCTTAGGAACTATGTTTGAAATATTAGGCCAACTCTGAAAGGGTGACTTCAGTAGCCATTATCACGTTTCATTGTACTTGAATCATATTATCACGTTTCATTGTACTTGAATCATACTTTGATAAAATATTTAATAATGAAATCTTTGGTCTGTAGAAGGCATGGGTTGTGCTGTGTGGTTCTCTTTGATGATGTTGGTTTGATTCGTATTAACTCTGCACTATGTTGTATAAAGTTAGGGACATAGTTTGCTACAAAAATACCTTTTAATAATAACGGTTAAGCAAAGTAGGTTCTGATGGGTAATGGTTTACACATGAATAAAAGTTGTGGGGGGTTGTATATTTTCTGTTTGGTCATCAACTTTGGATTGAGTTTTTGGATGTAATATGAATGCTGGAGTGTGTAAAGAAGGGGTGCTATGCTGTATTTCTTATATTAATATAAGAAACGAAAAAAAAATGAAAAATAGGAAGTTTGGAAGGGAACGCAGCGTAATTTCATCTGTACGTTCAATACAAATACACCTTGGAAAGAACTACTGCTAGTTTCTTGTATTTAATTTTCAAATGAGAGGTTACTAACTTTTTAATTGGACTGCTGGTTCTTCTTTCCATATTATACCTATGTTTACAAATGAGGAAGGCAGGCATTATCTTTGAAATAAAGCAATTACAGAAGCTCATGTAATGGATATAAATCATCGTAAACCAAAACAAATTTACCATGTTTTCTGTCCTCTCTGATTTATTTAAGGGTACGTGCAATCATGTACCAGAGGTCGGTCTTCTCTACGCTTTCACCGTAGAAACCAACCTTTCATATTTTGAGCTTTGTATACCATTTTATCAAATCATGTTGTGAACTTTGCATGTTGGTCAATAAACCACATTGCTCCATTTATTAATCCTGGTTAATTTAATTGATTATAGAGTAATGGCAGAGAACCGATCAGATGTTAGGTTATGAAGGATATTTACTGGTTACATATTTTAATGATTTTGTTTTGTCATGCTTGACGGATCTTATTTAATTTTGTAGATCCAGAGTGATCATTATGAGGTTGTAGCGGACTTGGTGCAGACAAGTTTTCTTTTCACCATTCCCATGGATGGGCCTATGTCTTTTTCCACTCCCCATGTTTCTGTACAATGGGAACTTCGATTTGAATTTTTTACCACTCCGAAGAATGTGGATTGGACCAGGTATGACCGACCATGTGGAATCATTCATGAGCTTCTTATTTCTTGACCTTTTGATTACACTGCTGCAAGAGGTTGTCATGCTAAGTTCAGGATTTATGAGTTTTTATTTTCGTGCTTATTAGTATGCAGTTTTTCTTTTTCTGACAAATGATAGCGTTAGTGGGTTAAATTGTTAAATTGTTAAATGTTTGGGGTGGGGGGATTGAGCCCGCACCAGGGTGTACATGTAGTATTGCTTATATTTTTATTTTTAAGAAGATAAGGTTACAGCAAGTGCCAATCAAACATTCCTAATAAACCTCTTTCATTTGCATTTAATTAATGTAAATGTACCAGACTATGTGCTAATTTCAGCTGTTTCCAAAATCCTGGATTCTTTTTGCTCCAGGTACGAGCATCCTCTTTTGATAGAGGGTAGAGACAGAAGTGAGTGGGTTCTGCCAATCACCGTGCATGCACCTCCGGCTGTGGGGCCCACTGGTCACGCCCGAAATGAGAAGTCTCTCTTGGGAAACCTTGTGGGTGCATAACTGAAGGTAAGAAAACTGTCATTTGGAATTTTGAAGTAGCTCAAGAAACCCTGGTGTATCATATAAGTTTTTTTATAGGGTGAGTATCATACAAGTTAAACATGTTCGCTGAGAAATAGTAATGGTTACTCGGCAGCTGAAATATCTGGTCTTGTATCAAATATCTGATAACCACTTAGAATGATCTTTACATATCGAAGGTTTTTGCGTCGCACAGGTCACATCGTGTTGAGCCGTCTGAAACTCAAAGCAACATTTAGATTGTGGATCAAGATCGATAAGTCAGATTAGGGCCCTGGTGGCTCCGTGGCGGTCTCGTTCCTCTGAAAAATAAGTCGATAGAATGCTGATTTGAGAAGTCGAAGTACATAACAGATATCAACGCAGACTCTCTTATATGCTACGCTCCGAATGTAGCATAAACTTGTACCTTTGTAGCAATGGTGATTTATATTTTTTATTGATTTTATTTTTTTACGTTCTAAAGTTTCATTGAGGTGGAACTGGCTGTGTATATTTTTCAGAAGTATGAATTACTTGAATTCTTTGAAATAAAAGGATGAGGAAATTCATTCACACATCTTCACAAGATTATAAAGTTGTAATCCTTTCGGCTATGTTTGGGTTAGAAATTTTTGTCCTAAGCCCATCTCTAATGGAAAGGGCTAAAGGTTCAAAAGCCATAAAAATAACTTGATTTGTTCAAAAGCTCATCTCTAACTGATGATTTGGCCAAAGGGGCATCAGGCTGGTCAAATGTAGTCCCTTTTGAGCACCTTTTTGAGGCTCAGCTTTTCAGTTGTAACAATTGATTCAAATTTAACGTTTAGATTTGAAAACATTCAACCGTAGTTTAATTAAATTAACTAACAAATTTAAAGTATAAACTTAAAACTCATAAATTATTGAAGAGACTAAACATGATCTTTTCGATTGGAGATGTTGTATTAGTATGATTTGATATTTTTTATTTAAAATTAATTTTTTACAAAACTATAATTCGAGACTGGGCTATATTTAACTATTTCAATTGAAAATCACACAAGGAATTGAAGTTCAGTACGAAAGAAAGACACTTCAAAATTTGAGATAGGATGGATAAAATGCTCATAATAATTACAAAAGTTGCAGGTAGGAGGGATTCAATTTGCAATCACATCTGTCAACTAGGCCTTTGGAATGCACGTGTGATGTGTCATGTGCGTTTCTACTCCCCCGTATCTACATTTTGTTATTCATTCCCTAGTGATTTGGCCTCGATCTCTCGGCGCTTGAAAGTCTCTCACACGGAGGCAGATTGTCCGCCCTCCTTTTACCATGCTCTTTCCATCTTCTTCTATTTATGCAATCACGATTAAGTCACGTTAATATTTTATATTTATATTGCTTTTTATCTTATTATCTTTATTAAAAATTAATATAAAATGTTGACGTGGCTTAACCGTGACCGCTGAATATAGGAGGGGTTGAGAATTGTATGGTAATGGGAGAGTAGACAATCTGCCTCCCTCTCACACGCACACTTAGATTATTTAGCGTAAGCTATTGCTCCAATAAAAAAATAAAAAAAAATAAAAATTAGGGTTTAAAAAACAAAGTGAATCAACTCCTCGAATATGATGTGATTATAATTTTTTTTTTTAAATAAAAGATGATATTTCATTTCATTCCAAAATCAGGCCAACTACAAAGTACAAGGAAAAGCAAGATCCTCCACAAGGAGATCACATATGATGGTTGGAGGACCTATATTCTCATATTGTGATTGTGTATTTTAGTTGGGAAATTGAATCTAATAGCTTATTACAAACCCATCAATTAAAAATAGTCTTGCTCTAAATTTATAATCTCTGCTAACCCTCTTTTCCTAAAATACTCCTAACTAAGTTTCAACGCCCTTTTGACAGTATCTCGACAGAACCATGAAAGACTTGATGCCTTCTTGAGGACATCTTGATAGAATTTGGACAACATATCAATTAAATCTTGACAATACATCGAGATCAATCATATAAATCTTGAAAAATAAAAGGAGGCACATAACCTTAAACCCCTTTAAAATAATTATTTATTTATTTTATTTATTTTTTTTCAATCAGCTATTCATTTCAAATGACAAAAGCATGATCTCCCCAGATCGAAATTCAATTAGACTAAGTCGAACCATCAAAAAAGGAGTCGGGCACATCGATCTAGAAATTTCTCGTTGGTCCAGATAGATACATGATACTTAATACTTGATACATGATGTTTGTCATTAAAAATCAGACAGTATCAAGTTTGTGTATTACGAAGAGTCTGGGGTTTAAAGTGATGGCCTTCCGAGTGATGCATTCTTGTTAGTTTGGCGATAGCTTAATAACAGTGCTCTTGAAAATATATGTTATTTTCTCGCAAGAGTCTCATTTCCTATGCAAGGGGATAAACTAGACTGGATGTGAACCATATGGTTTGATTGAGATTATGCCACTTTTTGTAGGTGAGTGGGAGAAGTAGGATTTTATCTCATAAATAAATCAAACATTAATCCACCCAAATTAAGTTGATGGATTGATATAATATTAAATATTAATCCACCCAAATTCGACATACCGTAGCCAATCCAACGACCTTCAAAGTTCTAGACGTGCAAGGTGGTTCAAAGCCTTCATTCGTGTTCGAAGAAGAGTGTCGAAATTCAAACTTCTGCACAAGAGGTATAAACGTTCATCTACTTAATTTATAGCTTCCAACAGCCACTAAAAAACTTCTGCACAAGAGGTATAAACGTTCATCTACTTAATTTATAGCTTCCAACAGCCATTAAAAAAAAATGTATCAACCTAACCAACCAAATCAGTGTTCTCAAACCCTGCCTTTGTTGCATGTCACTAAATCCTCATTAACCTTTTCCGGTGATTTTAACGCCGTACTTGAAAAGGTTTGGCCGAAAGGCAGTGCTCTCCACATAGTTCATCTCACTCGGTTTCAAAGACAGTAGTTAGGAGAGAGGATTATTGTCGGATCCTTCAATCACATATGTTCATCGTACATCGTGCGATCAGAAATAATTGTAAATTTTTTTATTTAAAATTGAATATGAACAGTACCTAATGAAAACTGACAACATGATTTATAATGAACGAATATGATTGGTGAATTCTCAAGATTCTTACAAAGAGGATTCGGCGAGGATCCTCTTCCCGTAGTTAGGACCTAAATTTACTGTATGCGTGCAATATGTGACTTGCAGATTTTTTTATGTAAGCAACATAAGACAAAAACTGTCGTCCAAATTCACATTTTACCAATATAAACATAACGATGATAAGAAAGCATTACTCTCTATTTATCTTTAACAAAACTATTCTTTAATAAAATTATTGATATAGAAAAATGGGAAGGGATCTCCATTTTCCTATAAAAATGGAAAATAGTTGTTGGGCTTATATCACATCGGACTTTAACGATCTGAACCGTATATTTTTTAAGTTACACATCATAGATCATCATTTCAAAATATTACCTAAATTAGAAATATTTGAAGCTTTTAATTGAGTTCAAAGAAATTGACACACACTTTAATTTCTAAGAAATTTCATTATGATAATTAAATAGGCAAACAATTTTGGATGTTGAAATTTGATGTGAAGTGAATCCCACAACTAATCCTCATTTACAATTACATAATATTAATGGATGTAACTTTAGTCAAAGTATAGTGTTATGTCACTTCTGCCTCCCATATTTGTGTGGGACATTATTTGAATTAAAATGTAATACATTGCTACTTATAGGTGCAAGAGATGTACGTCGCAGATCATGCATTGCTTCAAACCAATGATATTAGGTAAGACTTAATATTTCGTCATAATTCTTCTATCTGCCTATGACATAGCACAATTTAATGCATGCAGAAACTGCACAAAACCTGCGAATCAATCGTATAAATCTTGGAAAATAAAAGGGGGGCACATAAACTTAGACCCCTTTAAAATAAAATATTTTTTCAATCAGCTATTCATTTGAAATGACAAAAGCATGATCTCCCCAGATCGAAATTCAATTAGACTAAGTCGAACCATCAAAAAAAGAGTCGGGCACATCGATCTAGAAACGCTAGAAGGAAAAGAAATTTCTCGTTGGTCGAGATGGATACATGATACTTAATACATACATGATGCTTGTTATTAAAATCAGACATAGATATTTGATACTTGTGAAACATGACATTACTTTTTAGTGAAAATATGACTTTAGCCTTCAAACTCAATTTTCTTTATATAAAATCCTACATAACTTTTTTACTCAAAGAAAATCCAATGACTAGGATCCACATAAGCAAATTCATTAACTTCATATTAATTCACACATTTTACATTTTTCACATGCCTAAAATACCCCTATTACATACTTAATGTAGACAATTAATTGTAAGAAAATAATAAATGATTTTGCAACAAGAAGAAAAAAAGACATTAATGTTAAAAATTTATTGCATATTAATTTTTTAGAAAGGTATTGAATTTTCATAAAACTATTGGATTCGGTTTTTTCACCCTACTCTTGAATACTTTTGAATTTATCCTTTTTTTTTATTAATATATTAGAATATTGTATTTCATTATCTACATGCACATTAATTTACCTACGAACAATTATACCATGGGTGTAATTCGATGTATATTAAGAGGAAATGTAGTTCGATGTATATTAAAAAGAAGAAATAATTTACCTATATTAAGAAGAAATGTAGTTCGATGTCTATACAACAATAAAACGTGCCTAACATGTCTAACAATACATGAAAAATAATTTACCTACAAGTTAGAGAAATGTTATTTGGTTGGGTGTAGTATAAATTTTTTTAATAATTGGAAAAATTAAGTATAGCTAGGTATAGTGTAATTTTTTTTTATATAATTAGAACAAATTAATTTACCTACCTACTCTTTGAAAAGTTCATTTCCAATGATGCAAAATGTTCATTACCTAACTACAAATTAATTTCCAATAATTTACCTACAACAATTATACCATGGGTGTAATGTAACATCTTTCTTCACAATGATACAAAATATTGTATGTACCAACAACAAAACTTGCCTAACATAAGTACTTGTACATGGAAAATAATTTACCTATAACAAAAGAAATGCAGTTTGATGTATAAAATCAACAATATTATGTTCCACTTATGTTTATACAACAACAAAACATGTCTAACATATATAACAATACATAGAAAATAATTTACCTACAAGTTAGAGGAATGTTATTTGATTCAAAATATATAATATAGGTGTAGTATTTTTTATTTTTTTAAATAATTGGAACAAACTAATTTACCTACCAATTAATATGGATAAAATTGCTACAAAATATATCACGAAAAAAAAAAAACTACTTTTCTAGTTTGACATAGATACGGTTAATGCAAACACTTTTTTCATTTTATTTCACTTTTTCTACTACTTTTAATTTGGCATAAATTTAGGAATTTGGAAAAGGGACCATAAAGTATGAGTGGCATGAGTGTAAATAAATTGTATTAATATGTCAATAGTGTTCCTATATGTTTGCAAATTTTAAATTTGGGCTTAAACTGGATCTTTAAAGATAGATGAGTTTTTATCTAGAAATAATGAATTGTAAGGGCCAAAATCTAAAGCACTGTACTTTTTATTTCAAAATAGAGAAATAATGTCAAGTTTGTGTATTACGAAGAGTCTGGGGTATAAAGTGATGACCTTCCGAGTGATGTACTTTTGTTAGTTTGGTGATAGCTTAATAACAGTGCTCTTGAATATATACGTTCTTTTCTCGCAAGGTCGCAAATCCCATTTCCTATATAAGTGGATAGACAAGACTAGATGTGAACTATATGGTTTGATTGAGATTATGCCACTCAGTGTAGGTGAGTGGGAGAAGTAGAATTTTATCTCATAAATAAATCAAATATTAATTCAACCAAATTAAAGTGATGGATTGATACCATGATGAAATTGAGGTTCCACTATAAAACCAATTGACAATATGGAGAGTAGCCCAAGACCATATAAGCACATAGAAAACCTTGTCCCTCATTGATGTAGGACAACTCTCAATATGCGTCCGCACGTGTGGCCATTTTCAAGCCTACATGCGGACAACAACCTGGTGACGTGAAGCGTGTGTGGCTGTTTGGCTTCACATGAGGACAACCTGCTTTGATACCATGATGTAAGAATGCTTTTCAATGATATTGTATTCATCTCATTCAAAGGTATATATACAATCATATACAATCCTAACATAATAAAAGAACGAATAATTACATCCTAAACTAGGAAACCAAATATGGTAGGAATCCCACAATTGTAGGAATCCTAATACAAGTCAACAGATATAATATCTCCTAATTATCTTTGTATAATTAGAGGAAAATCAAGAGAGATTCAGATTGGAATATGCTTGGGATTTCTTTGGGTTATTTGGTAAGAGAGAAACATAAAAGAAAATACAAGCTTTTCATAGTTCACAATATTCTATTTAGGTCTTTAGGGAAATCACCACATCCCTTGGTCTTGAGAGGTGGAAAACAAAGGAGAAATTCGACATACCGTGGCCAATCCAACGATCTTCGAAGTTATAGACATGCAAGGTGGTTCAAGTCCTTCATTCGTGTTCGAAGGAGAGTATCGAAATTCAAACTTTTGCACAAGAGGTATAAACGTTCTTCTACTTAATTTGTAGCATCCAACAGCAACTAAAAAAGTTCCTCTCGTAAATACGAGGGTTTATTAAAAAAAAATGTATCAACCTAACCAACCAAATCAGTGTTCTCAAACCCTGCCCTTGTTGCATGTCACTAAATCCTCATTAACCTTTTCCGGTGATTTTAACGCCGTACTTGAAAAGGTTTGGCCGAAAGGCAGTGCTTTCCACATAGTTCACATCTCATCCGGTTTTAAAGACTGTAGTTAGGAGAGAAGATCCTCGCCGGATCCTCTTTGTGAGGATCCTGGGGATCCTTCAATCACATTCGTTCATCGTACATCGTGCGGTCAGAAATCATTGTAATTTTTTTTATTTAAAATTGAATATAAAAAGTACCTGATGAAAACTGACCGCATGATGTACGATGAGTGAATGTGATTGGAGGATTCTCGAGATTCTCATAAGTTGAACTTGAATCTTAGTTTTTCACCAAAAGTTTAACCCTTAAAAGATACAGAGCGTCATATACGCTGGATCGTAGTACAAGTCTCTCATTTGTTGGGTTAAATGAAATTGGACATTAAAGATATGATTGGATTGGCAGGGACGGGTCACATAATCCATGTGTGTGGTTGGGTTACATAACCCATCATATTTTCTCTTATTTCGGATTTGTAGCCAATCCAATCCGTGTTACAATTTTTCTCACCAAACATTGGGCTATACGTTCAGTTTAATTGAAATAACTCATCCTACCACCAAATGGGGCAATGTATTTGGTTTCGAGTACTCTAATATTTTGAATATCCGTCCTATTCAAAGGATTGAAATGCACAGATTTACAGGGCTTTTAGACTATTAATAGATAGCAGATGATGCAACATATGCTGCTTCGTCCTGGCTAAGAGCAAGTCCAGCGGGGCCTTTAGCCCGATGAATCGTGGACAGAACAGGACCAAATCGCTAGGGCGATCAAGTCTAGCCTATTTGGGTTTTAGCGCCGAAGGGGGCCCGAGCAACAGGCCCGGCACGAATCGCTGATCCTAGAGCCCGAGGTGGAGATGATGCAACGCTGACGTCAAGGTGACATCAGCCACGTTTTTGTTTTTTTTTTTTTTTTGCGTTAGGCGCATGCACTTCAAGCGCGCGTAGGGGAGCGTCTTCGATATGTTTTCAAATGTGGGGCTCGTGGCGCAGATTCTGAAGGGTTACCGTTGGCTGAGACACGTGGCACCTTCGTGTCCATTAGATTTCAACAGTTACTTTTTGTGGACCGTTGGATTTCCAACTGTAAAAAAAAAAAATTCAAACTTTCTTTAATTTCAGTCGTTGGATTTGAGATCAACGATTCACACTATTTGCTTTTATAAATTAAAAAAAAAGAAGAAAAAACAGTAAAAAAATCTGAAAATTTACCATTGTGCCATGCGGCACAATTTGGAGGGTTGGATTTCAAAAATTTTTAATCCAACGTCAGAAATTAATTATGTGAAAAAAAAATGTTAAAAAAAATCCAAAAAAAAAAAAATTTAAAAATTAAAAAAGAAAATTGATCTTGCTTTTATATAAATACCTTCTTATTTATTGAATAGAGTACTTTATGTTGTTTCCAATTTATTGAATTTAGTACTTTATTTAAACCAAGAGTATATTTATTTAATTTGATAATTTATTTAAACTAAGAGAATTTTTATTCAAAGGACATAAACACACCAAATAAAATTACATAAACATACCAATTAAAAGTACAAACACACCCAAAAAAAAAAAAAAAAACCCACTAAATGAACTTAAAAAACACACCAAATAAAACCAAACACACTAAATGAACTTAAGTATCTTGAGCTTATTTCAATTCTCACTAATGCTCTATCAAGTCAATTTGCCAGGTATTGTGCATATATGGGTCTTTCATTGTAACGTCCATCCATTTGTAATGGCTCATGTTGCACGGGTTCTTCGGTGGCGTCAGGAGCACAATATATTTGTGTTTTGGAATTGTTCATCGTGTCTGGCAAATATTCATCAACGGCATCATAATCGTACTCATTTTCCACAATCATGTTGTGAAGAATGATGCACGACATCATGATGGATAGAAGCAACTCTAAATCAAACATTCTGGTAGCACCCCTGACAATCGCCAACAAGCTTGGAGGATACCAAAACAACGCTCCACATCCTTCCAACACCCCTCTTGACAGCTTGCAAAGTGTTTTTCCATTGCACTTCGCGGACGTGGCACTGTTTTGACAAACGATGACCACCTTGGGTAAATGCCGTCTGCTAAGTAGTATGGCCTGTGATACTTATGTTCGTTGATCCAGTATGTGACTCTTGGTGCTTTTCCTTGCGGGACATTTTTGAACACTGGGGATTGGGCAAGGACATTGAGGTCATTTTGAATCCCTGGAACACCGAAAAAGTGTGCCAAATCCATGTATCAAATAATGTCACCGCCTCCAAAATGATACTTTTTGCTCATTTTCTATCCCTATAAGCTCATTGCCATGCACTTGGACAGTTTTTCTAGGTCCAGTGCATATAGTCGATGCGTCCAATCATCCCAGGAAAACCTCGCATCTTGGCCTTCTTCAGAAGCCTTTGCAAGTCTATCTCAGTAGGTTTCTGAAGGTACTTTGTAGTGTAGAGAGATTCGATTGCAAAGTAAAACCTCATCAGAGACTCAAGAATGGTTGATTTCTCCATCCTCGCTATCTCATCCACTTGATTTGCAGATGCTCCATATATCCGTAAGGCAGCAGTAATTTTTTGCTCAGGAAAGAGACCCATAACACCAAAAGCATCATTCTTTTGCACAAAGTAAGAATCATGGTTGCAAATAGCAATCATGATTTTGTTGAACAAATGTCATTCCATTCTAAAACGATGTCTATAGTAAGTATTAAAGAATGCACTGTTACAGACAACATAATCGTCCAGGAGATCCTTACCTCGTCGTTGCATGCTTCTATCAAGGTTTGCGGAACTGCTGGTCCTGCAGATCTGAGCCACAACTTGGATGACTCGATGGGAATGTGAGGCTCTTTGGCTTTTTGCTTCGTCATCTCTCCTTCTATGCTCCTCATCCTCTTCGTCTTCCATCTCATTTTGGGCCACCTGGAGATTGAACATTTCTTCCCCTTGCTTAAACAATTCTTTCTCTTGCTCCTCGATTTCCCACAACATCCTGGAAGAAGAAGACATTGTATGAAGGAAGCAGAAACTATGAATAATGATAGAGATTTTGATTTTGGTAAAGAAGGAAGCAGAAACTATGAAGAATGATAGAAATTTTTGATTTTGGTGTGTGATTTTTGGTTCTGGATGGTGGGTTATATGGAGGAAAAAGAAAGGATTAGGTTGTAGATAATGCCACGTGACATGCCGTCATTCGTTAAAAATCTGATCGAAATCTATCCTCAAAGATTGTCTTCAAATTGTGACATGTGGCGCGACATGATTGATTAAAAATTTTATCGGAAATCTATCCTCAACGATTCTGAAAAGGTAACAACGTGTGGCACGACGACATTGGATAAATATCTTGTCAAAATCTATCACCAAAAATTGTCTTATCGGATAATGACACGTTGTGCAACAAGAACGATTAAAAATTTTACCCGAAATTACAAATAAAATTATTTTGTATTATTTTATAAAATAAAAAATATTAATATTTTATTGCCTATTGCCATGACTATTCAGTGTAGGGGTGGAGCAGAAAATAGATCGGAGTCAAACTCAAAGCCATCGGTTTTGTTCCCTAAAAAGTCATAGAGTATGAGATCAATTTCTCAATATGATCAAATCTATTTTTTATTACATGACGGAGATTGCTCTGAAATTTTTTGGCGCGTGTAATAAATTGCTGTACTTAACTGAGATGTAGCTCTTGTAATACATATTTTATCATGTAAATAATTTCTTTGTCAAGTTGAATATTACAGGATCCAACATTATATCCTTTTTGAGATGAATAAACTTGTTGGTCCTACACCTCATATATAGAAAATGGTTCCTACCTGCTCTCGTGTTAAAAGAAATAATAGAAAACGAAAACACATGTATTGAGGAAGCGATCCCAACTTGTCTATACACAATGCAGTCTATCTTTTCATAATTTTTTTTTATAACGAATTAGGTTTTTAAATAACGTACAAATTGAGTACACACTTGCCATACGATATACGAATACATTTTGTTGAGGGATATGACGATAATACTTTGGTTCAAACTTAAGTCCTCTCACCTACAAGTGAAGGAGATTACCACAAAACCATACTAAGTTACGGTAAAAGAAAATTTTCTTCATATGTAAGCTCTAGATAACATTACACCATGGTGGTAAACACTTTAAAATTAATATTATAGAAAGAGAAAAACCGAATAATAAATGATATATCGTTGACATATTGACAATTTTATTGGATTTTTTAAATGATATGTCGTTGATAAATGAGGATATGTTGTTGATACAAGATTGTAGTACCTTGCAGTTGATATGTCATTAATAAATTTGACCTCATTTTTAGGGATTGTATATCGCTGGTATAGTACTCGCCGGTGTTTCTCCAACTACTTTCCCACGTCCAAGTTGGACCAACCATTCTACCCGAAATGATACTATATTAAAAGTGAGAAATAATTTCTTCTCTTAATTTTCTGAACATCATGCAGGAGAGGAAGAATGGAAAGTTAAAAGAGAAAATGCAGTTAGAATTTGTTATAGCAGCAATACATTGTTTTCATTAACCTAAACCACGTTTGAGATTTTGCAAGCATTAGTTGCGCGGATGTTGATCGGCATGTTCTTCGACACGTTGATCGTGTGTGATGGATCCGTTTAGGAGGGCGCAATGTTAGGACTTGGAAGGGATTCATGCCCTTTCAGTTACCGTAGTAATATGTGTCATCAAGGCAAAAACTTTGGGGTCTCATTACAAAGGTTTCTTAGATATGATTTAGAACTATTTTTTATTCGTTTAATATCTATTTTAGTTATTTTTGTTAATGATGGACGAAAAATACATAAGGGAAGAAATTATCAAGACATGGGATGACGGTTAATATGAGATATAGAACAAGTATTCAAGAAAAATAACACATAAACTGAAAGCTAAAAATTATTAAAAAATATATTGTCTTCACTTTTAAGATTTTGTCTTCGTTCATTCGTCTGTTATTTTCATTGCTCTCTCCCATCACCATTCTTTATACATCATTTTCCCCCTATATACTACTTTTCACTTATCTTCACTACAAAAAGTGAAAACAAAAAAATTAAAAACGAAATGGTTATTAAATACTCTTTGGTTTTACTATTTTTTGTCCACCCTTCTTCGTCCCTTCTTCTCTCTATGTATTTCCTCTCTATCATAATGCAAACAGTTATAGAACCGACCTTTAGTTTTTTTATTTTTTTGTCAATCAAAGGTCTCATAGATCATGGACGAAAGCAGCTAAGGTCCACTGAACGTAGTTGCCCCCATTGAGGTTTTGAGATGAAAAAAACTTATGATGATTAAAGAAGGTGCAAAGAACATATTGATCATATTATCTCTGCTCATTTTAATGAAATATAAAGAAAAAAGACATATGTAACTTGAATTTACCACTATGAAAAAAAAAATTGAATTTACCATAATTTTAGTACTTTAAATAATGGATAATACTTGCATACCCTCATGTGGGGATGTACATATTCGCCCGTTTGCGAATAATGTATTTTGACTGAATAAAATCAGTAGTCGAAACCTTTCAGTTTATTAATCTTTAACTGAAGATCACTTGTACAAAAAATCATTCAAATTGGATATCATTTTATCTTCCAAACATATCAAATAAATGAACGGTTTATCATGAATATATTATTTGGTATCTACATCTGCGAATTAGAGATCCTTGATTTCAGTTTATATTCTCAATAGGCCATCATTTTAAAAAAGGATCCTACAAGTTTGGTTTAATGAAGTTTGAGAAATAAAAAAACAGAAGAAAAGCAATGAAAAATACAGAAGATATTTTATCCTCACGTATAATTAGAGGGTAAGGTTGCCCAATTTAAAAAAAAAAAAAAATTATGACTCCGTTCTTGGCTCACGTTACTCATTTTATAACGATTGACAATCAAGTAAAAAGTAAATATAGAGAAAAGATCGTCGAATACATTTGGCTTATGCTTGGCGTTCCTTTGCTTTTTCTTGTATTTCAGTTTTGCCTTCCATAAAATTATATTAATTTCGGCTTTTTATTATAAAAGAAAGAAAGAAAATGGGACGAGGTTGGTATTGGATGTTAGGGGTTTAAATAATATAATTCGAAAGTGGTGAATTAACTGGATGATGTATAATTATTTCAAGGATTGTATTGGTCCTTAAGAATGATCGTAGGAGGTGGGTGGGACGAAGGTAACTCGAGAATTAAGCCAGTTTAAAAGTGCAGGGAAGCGGATAATTGGATAAGTACTTTGTTTTAAGGGTAAATAACACTTTACTACCTTAAATTTAAGGTCGATTTCAATTTCTTACAATTTCTTTAAAACATTTCAATTTCATACCTCAAATACTATTTTATTTCAATATAATACATTCGTTATATTTTTCGTCCATTGATCCGTTAAGAGCTGATATGGCTGCTCCATTTATGCCACGTGATAAAAAAAAAATTTATTCATTTAAAAATAATTAATTAAAAAAAGAAAACCCAAACTAGAACCCATCTTCCCCCTGCAACCCCCCAACCTTCACCCTCTCCTCCCTCTTCACCTCCTCGACCTTCATCCTTTCCCTTCACCACCAAAACCTCAACTTCTCTCTCTCCATCACTTTCCCTGAGCCCCTCCTCGACTACCTCACCAAAAAGGTCTCCTCTTCCGACTCCATCGAGTTCCTCCTCCCTCCCCAGAATGACGCCATACACCACCCCAAAATCCCAAAAGGCCTCGATTCCGCGCACAAAAACCCACACTCTCACAGCTCCGCTCTCCACCACCGCTCATCCGAACAAACAGAAACCACAGAGTAGCCGACGATGAACCTCGAAGACCTCGATGCGACCAGTCACACCCCTTCCTGGCCCAACCAGTTAGTGCCTCAGTCCTCCAAGGCCAAGCCTAAACCCAAGTCCGAACCCTTGCGAGTATGCTTTGGATGTTGTGACATTGTTGCCTACACTGCTATATAATGTAAAGTGGGTTGGGGATTTGTGTTTGTGTTTATTTTCAGACTTTGTAGGGAGAAGAAGGTTGGGGAGGGAGAAAGGGGTGGGGGTGGTGAGGTAGGAGATAGGTGGGTTTTGGGGTAGGGGTGTGGTAGCCACATCAATTTTTAACGGATCAATGGATGAAAAATGTAATGGATGTATTATATTGAAATAAAATAGTACTTGAGGTATGAAATTGAAATGTTTTAAAGATATTGTAGGAAATTGAAATCAATTTCAAACCTGAGGTGGTAAAATGTAATCTACCCTTGTTTTAACCTTAATGGTTACGAAAGGTACTTGTCATTGAAACTTCATTAAATGGTTGGTGAAAAATGAAGACCGGGTGGGTGGATATCAACAGTCTAGTACTGTACTTGTGCCATTCTTTTTTCATTTTTATTTTATTTTTAACAAACGATATTATATACGTTAAGAGAGTGATGGAGTGGGCTAAGTCTCACAATGAGCTAGCAATAATATGGTTCAAATTCTCTTTTAGCGAGAATCGAACCTAAAACCTCTCATTTATAAGTGAAAAGAAATGCTACTAGACCGTAGTATTAAGTAGCACATGTGCCATTGTTTTAACAATGTAGGAAATTAAGTCACTCACTTTTTTTTTTCCTTCACATGCTTGCCCATTCATGTTTAATATTTATGGCACGCCTCCAACTTAGGGTTTGAATTTATATGGATGTATTTTTTGGTGGCATTGGTTCTATTTTGGTGTATCCTTTGAAGAATTAAAAGTATGCTACTGTCTCATGTGGTATTAGGGTTGCATGAGGAAGATATTTTTTATTTATTTTTATTTTTTTATATTAATGAGAAGATGAATTAGTCTGTTACCAATGTGTATCGGATACTTCCAATTTTTTTAATTAGTTTGAATTGAATAATACAAAAAAATTAATGGAAAAAAAAGCACATAAATCATTTCCCCATGTTTATTACCAAACCAATCAAATTATCACCCCATCCTCTTTCTACATTCGGCTAACCGAACAAAATCCATCTCCCAAAAAAGAAAATAAAAGATAAAAAATCCATCTCCATAATGAAAATAAAAAACTTGATCAAGAAATCCACAGAAACTGCCTATATATACACCCGTCCAGTACACTGCAAAAATCAACAAAGAATATGGCTTCTATGCCTGGAATTCTTACTGATTGGCCATGGAAACCTCTTGGAAGCTTTAAGGCACTTTCTTACCTAATTATTATTGTTCCATCTCTCTCTCTCTCTCTCTCTCTCTCTCTATATATATATATATATATATTATAGTGTGTTAGGGTTTAGTCATTGAAGATTATATATCATCAGCATCATGATTGTACATTTCTAATTGTTTTATATTTTGCTTTACTAATTACTTCAGCTGTCATGTATATATGCTGGGTTTTCACTTGCAGTACCTCATCATGGCTCCTTGGGTCATTCACAGCACATTGTTGTTCATGGTGAATGGCGGAAAAGAAAGAGATATAACTTACTTCCTCATATTTCCACTTATGCTTTGGAGGATGATCCACAACCAGATATGGATCACTCTTTCTCGATATCGAACAGCCAAAGGCAATGGTCGAATTCTTGACAAGGGTCTTGAATTCGATCAGGTTGACAGAGAAAGAAACTGGTCAGTGCATTTGAAATTTCATTTACATTTTATTTTATATAATTTTATTATATTTTACCGCTGCTTAATAAATTTCAAGTTTCCTTATAATCTGAGCTTCATTCTTAGGTTTTCTATCTTTATACCTATATTTAGTACCTATATATAAGTTTTTTATATTTATGTATCTGTAAGTTTTCGTATGGTGACTTTCATCTTCTCATTCTTTGAGATCTTTCATTATATAGCATGTCAATGGTAAAGTGATTTTGTGTGTCTATAGTGATTTATTATTATTTTTTTACCACTTGTCTATAGTGATTTATTAGTTTACCATTGATTTGCTTGTGATTTGTTAGTGTTCGTATGGTGGTCCTTAAGCGTCCCTAAGTCAGATTGGAATATTTGGAAAATACAATTTTTTAGAGGGTCAAAGCGATTTTTGCCTCCTTTTCCAAGTTCTGGGCAAAATTTGTCAGAAAAAGGCTGAATTGACATCAGGTGTTAATTGTATTCGGACCCTTTGCGAAGTTCCTTTTGCTCGAGCCCCCACCAAGAACAACTTGACCCCATCTCGACACCTTTTGAATAATATGCCAGCACACAAATATAATAATTGAGACAAGGTTGACAAGTACTCGAGTTGTTCTTGAAGAGCGATGGTTCGAATTGTACTTCCGGGTGTCTCGAGCAATGAGAACTAAGCAAATAATTTGAATCCAAGTAATTAATTATTCTCGCACATAAGAATTAGCTAATAGTTTCATTCATATTTCTCAAGGGTACCAGATCATATAATTAAATTATTATAATTTTTTTTATCAAATGGGAAGACAAATTTCTCCTTTAAAAATTCTAAATGCATGTATTTTGCTTTTACCTCAAAAATGACGAAGTTCTAAGAATTTTAAAAAGAGGGAAATTTTTTTCTTTTTGAACATTTCAAAAAAGCATTTTTCCATTTTACACATGCATGTGACTTTTTAGATTGGATTTTTATTTTCAACTTTTTATTATCCAAACTAGATATTTGTACACATGCTATATGTATGTGATGATAAAAGTTTACAAAATATGTACAATTATAAAAAGAGAAAAAATAGACATAGTAAAGAAAGTCGTTAGGGAAATTACAATATCATTCTCGATTGTTTAAACTACTATCCACTATTCTAAAAATCTCCGACTAGTGTCTAGATCTCACCTAGCGCCGCCTAGGCACTAGACGGTTCGCTATCGCCCCGATTAATGCTTAGGTGTTTGAAAATTAAGAAAGGGCGCCTAGACCTGCTGAGGCGCTCGCCTAGCCCGCCTGACCAGTCCAAGTTGCAACTTACTTAAGACAGAAAATATATAACTTTCATTTTGCATTTTAATTTTTATTTTCAGTAAATTGTAAGAAACTTGTTGAATACTTAAATGAACACACATTATATGCTTGTTCCCCATGTTTTCATTATCTTCCAATACTTCATAATATATATATCATTCTATTTTGTAGTTTATGATGTAATTACATATATTTTATATACAAAAACATTTATTTACATGAAATATAATATATTTACTTAAATCCGTCTTGTTTGCCTAGGCGCTAGGCTCCAGTCC
The DNA here is from genome assembly GCF_041283825.1 of Pyrus communis. Taxonomy (NCBI): domain Eukaryota; kingdom Viridiplantae; phylum Streptophyta; class Magnoliopsida; order Rosales; family Rosaceae; genus Pyrus; species Pyrus communis. Next base: position 7,153,382 of record NC_142566.1, on the reverse strand, counting down.
GACGCCCGACTAGCGCTTAACGCCTTTTAGAATCTTGCTAATATCACAATATCAATTAACATAAAAATGACACATTAGTCACTTCACCTTTTTTAGTTGACAAAGAGGGATCTCTTAACATGTCTTAGTATATAATTAAGTATGGATTTAGAAAAGATATAAGTAATGATATTCATGATAAATAATGTTGTTAATTATTTTTGTATCCATGTGTATACTATGTGTATGTAGAATATAGTGTACCTAATGACGACATGAAAAAATTAAACAGAACTTAATCAACACTCTGAGTGCAATGAATAAATAATTTGATCTATATAAAGATCTAACTAACCCTGTTTGTTACAGGGATGACCAAATATTGTTCAATGGAGCCCTAATGTACCTCTCCAACCGATTGTTCTCTGGGGCTCAAAATGTACCACTTTGGAGGACAGACGGAGTTGTTTCAACAATTCTACTTCATGCTGGTCCTGTGGAGTACCTCTACTATTGGTTTCATAGAGCACTTCACCATCATTACCTCTACTCCCGCTACCATTCTCATCACCATTCCTCAATCGTTACTGAACCTATTACTTGTAAGACCGCTAACCCATATCATTTCATAACCTCATCATTATTTTGTAATATTTGACCATAAATATATTGATGATTATAATATCATTTTATAGAACAAAACGGTACCAGTCTCCAGTTTTTAATGTAGTTGTGTTGTATCTATGTAATCTTGCTATTATATTGCAGCTGTGATTCACCCATTTGCGGAGCACATAGTATATTCCTTGCTCTTCTCAATGCCAATGCTAGCAACTGTGTTCATGGGAACAGTTTCTGTCATATCCCTTGTTGGCTATCATACTTATATTGACTTCATGAATAACATGGGACACTGCAATTTTGAACTTATTCCAAACTGCCTCTTCTCTCTCTTTCCTCCTCTCAAGTATCTTATGTATACCCCTTCGTAAGAATCTCTCTCTCTCTCTCTCTCTCTCTCCCTCCCCACATGCGCGTGCACCTATATATGTATGTACGATGTATCTATATATTTATGTTTATATATGTATATTAAATACAAAAATTTTCATACTTGTAGAGGATATATAGTATATACATAGTGAAGTATACATATTCAAAAACTTTAGATATTCACAATCTTGAACTGTTAGGGAAAGAAACCCAACTAATGTTGTATGTTAAAAGCAAGCTTCTTGCTTTTTGTTAAGCATATAAAAAGTTCAGGGTTTGATTCTCCAATGTAAAGCTTTTTTGGTTCGCTTTTTATGAAGGTGAGTATACTTTGCTGATTGTGAAACCATATTAAAGCATCCAACCCAAAAGCGTAATAAACTGCTTAGTTGAGAGACCCATATTCATGTACAAGTACATATAAATGTATGAAAAAATTATATAGCTAGCTAAATGCAACACTAGTGCCAATCAACAACTAATTTAAAGATTATTATAATTATGACATATACCTACACCTTATGACTTACTTTATTCCAACTCTTAATCTATGCAAAACTCATAATTCTAATTCTTTAAACGAACAAACTATTGTTGATTTATTCTTTAAGGCAATTTAAGAGATCATCAACTGAAGACCTTTATAATATTATGATTAATTTAATTAATTATATAATTTGTGTACAGGTTTCACTCTTTGCATCACACACAATTCCGAACCAATTACTCTCTCTTCATGCCATTTTACGACTACGTATATGGCACCATGGACAAGTCTACTGATTCACTCTATGAAACTTCACTCAAGAGAGAGGAGGAATCGCCAGATATCCTTCATCTAACCCATCTAACAACACCGGAATCCATCTATCATCTACCGCTAGGGTTTGCTTCCTTGGCTTCTATACCTCACACATCAAAATGGTACCTGTGGTTGATGTGGCCTGTGACATTGTGGTACATGGTGTTAACTCGGATCTGTGGTCGTACATTTGTGGTTGAGAGGCAGTGCTTTAACAAGCTCAGATTACAAACTTGGGTTATACCCAAATACACTTTGCAAGTGAGAACCCTTTTTTTTTTTTTTTTATTTCATCTAAAAGTTCGAGTATGCTCTCATGTATCTTATACACCAAAATATAGTTGAATTTTCACTAAAAGTATATATAGTTTGTTATTGAAACTTCAATTTTAATAGACCATTTAGGCAGAAACATTTTTCATATGATTGCGCTTTGTTTATACAAATATTGCAGTACTACTTTCGATTCCAGAAAGGAGCTATCAATAGCTTAATTGAGGAAGCCATTGTTCAAGCTGAGAAAAGGGGTGTCAAAGTTATAAGTCTCGGCCTCTTGAATCAGGCCAGTTTCTACCTCCAATATCTGAGTGAATTATATATTGTCATAGTCTCCTTAATTTTTCATCTGAATTCACTTTCTAGTCGTTAAGTCTAATTCTTATGTTTTTTTCAGTTATAATTTTTTCTAAATTTGGTTATTTCCCGGAGGTCCCCTCTGTTATATATCCTGCAAAATTGATTACATGAAACCCAACCTTAATTAATCTTTCACCACCTTCTGACTGCAAACTTTTGCATGCAGGGTGAGGATCTGAATAGATATGGTGGTCTCTATGTTCAAAGGCATCCTCATCTCAAAATCAAGGTTGTGGATGGAAGTAGCTTAGCAGTTGCTGTAATCCTAAACAGCATTCCAAAAGGGACAACTCAAGTTGTTTTTAGAGGTAACCTCACAAAGGTTGCTTATGCCCTTGCCTTTGCTTTGTACCAGAAGGGTATCCAGGTAAATAAACATATATAACATCTATTTATATGTATCAAGTTCATATGTCATGGTTCTAGCTCCCCTATAAGAATAGAGGAAAACTTTTGTACTAGTACATTCTTACCATCCACGATCATGTTACCGTGTTAAATTCAATATCACTTATTAAATGTATTTGTTTTTAAGGTTACATACATTAAGTCTTATCATCACTCCCATATAAACTTTCTTACGTGATGTGAGACCACTGATATTATGAGATCATGTAAAAATGACTCATACAATATGACCAAGTTGGTGTAAGAGTTGATATTAGACTTGGTGTTTGTAGTATTGCTATTTTACTCATCTTTTATCTGCATTGCACTTATTTCAGGTAGCTACATTACACGAAGATGAATATTTAAAGCTCACCAAATCATTGAGTGCCACTGAAAGTAGTGTGGTTCTTGCAGAAAGTTATGCACACAAGGTATCAATTATCATCTATACATTTTGCTTTTGACCCATGATATCCAATTCAATTTAAAACAATATTTCATATCGAGAGTTGTTATTAAAAATAAAATAAAATAAAATGATCATGCACTCAGCTAGTCATCAAAAGAAAAATAGTTCAACATAACTATTTTAGAAGACTAATAATAATTTCCTTTTTATATTGTAATATTGAATTTATATATGCAAATCAACTTTTCAGATTTGGTTAGTTGGAGATGGATTGACAGAAAAAGAGCAGTTGAGTGCACCAAGAGGAACATTATTTGTTCCCTTCTCCCAACTCCCACCAAAAAAATTGCGCAAAGACTGCTTCTACCACCATACCCCAGCGATGAAGATTCCCACATCTCTTGAGAATGTTTACTCTTGTGAAGTAAGCAATTAATTAATGAGTAAAACAATAATAATTCTTTTAATTTCATTGCCACTTTTTTCTGTTTAATTCGAAACTTAGATTGACCTATAATTTTTTATTTTATATCTCAGAATTGGTTGCCAAGAAGGGTGATGAGTGCATGGCGTATAGCAGGCATAGTGCATGCCTTGGAAGGTTGGAAGGAGCATGAATGTGGTTACACCATGTCCGATACTGACAAAGTTTGGCAAGCAAGTCTTCGACATGGCTTCCACCCACTTGTCACCTCTCAACCGATGTAAAAATAATGAAGATTATTTGCCACTTCATGAAAATGTTGCTAGCTAGCTATGGACATATTTTCATGCAAGCTTTAGCTATTATCTATCATAAACAAACTATGGGATCGAACCTCTTGTTTCATTATATTATATCATCAGTTATGTGCAAGAGAAGAGACTTTGTCGATCTTTTCTAAAAATCCCTTCCATGTACTTATTTCTCAAATTTACCATTATGAAGTAAAAGAGTATAACATATTTGATAATCATGTACCAGAAGATATTTTAATTAAAAAAAATAAAAATCTCTTCCCAAATACATTTCAATACCCTATTTTATTACTCTTCCTTATTATAAGAGCATCTTCAATGAACATGTGCACATTTGAGATGTAAAAAAATATATTTACATTAGCCCATTGTGAGAGGCTTATCCCACTTCTTAACTTTTTTAGTGTAGATAATATCGTTTGTTCAAAAAAAAAAAAAAAAAAACATTTACACCTCTGGAGTATGCAAATATGAGTTTTACTCAAACGGGAGAGATGTAAATATCTCATATATTTTTCTTTTCGACAACTTGCGGAAACCACCTGCTAAGATGTAAATATAAATTTTTATATACACCTTTGGTGTGAAGATGAATAATTTACATCCAGTCATTGCAGAGCTTCCGATCAAGAACTAATATAAAATGTCCCCTTAAGGCATTTTGCATCTTCCATTGAGGAATCTAATACCATTTTTCTTTTATGTAATAACTGTTTTGCTTACATGCATATTAACATGTGCCACAATTGTTAGTAGGTATTAATAGACAAACCTGGTCTCATGTTTGTTTCTTTTTTCTATAAGGAGTAGTGAGAATGGGGAAATTGAATGTAAAACTTCAAATACAGGTAAATACCCTTAAATACTTGAGATACAAGTGACTTCAAACCCAGTCTTATAGTCATGCTGATTATTTGGTTGGTCTAGAAATTAAGAAAGCAAAGTTGGTCATGCAATACGAATAAATAAAATGCTTGTATCAATTTGAACTCAAACCACGCACGGATGTGTACAAACTTTCACAGTATTTTTTTTCAAGTAAAATACTGCGTTTTCCCCTGTTTTTTGTTTTTAAGTTATATTATTATTTTTTTTTTTGTTTTTTTTAGTTTATTTTTTGGAATGAAGCAACATTTTCCTTTTTTTTTGGGTACAAAAGATACATTTTCCTTCGAACAAATAATTAAGTGAGCATTCTTGACAATCGTAGAATATGGTACATGAACTTCCTATTCGTTTAATCAACCAGGTCCTCCTTAAGTTTTGATTGTTTGGTGGAATAATCTCACGTTTAGAAACTCAGCACATTTCTTGCATACACTTAAATATACATATATATATATATATATATTTATTTATATAAGATCTACATAGATGAACCCATAGAGAGAAAGAGATGGTATCGATCACTCAGAAGAGACATCTGTGGCTGATCGAATTAATGGGTTTGATGGGCACAATAGCAAATTCCATAACCACCAAAACAATCATCTTTGTCATCAATCATTACGGAACGCTTTTCAAGCACAACACTATTATCATAAAAATCCTTGCTACGAGGACTGTACTACTATTGCCCAATACTGTGTAGTGTGCCTCCAAGAGGTGATGGAGGGCCAAAGGTGCCGAAAGTTGCCGATATGCAACCATTGCTTCCATGTTCGTTGTATCAATACAAGGTTCCGATCAAATTCTACATGCCCGCTTTGCAGAACGTCTTGTTTTGTTCATAAGTGATATCAGCATCCTCTCTTACACATTTTTCTCTTTCATTAAATTTGCAATTTCTTTTAGGGAAAACACGTAGTCATCTCAACTCCGAGCTTACCATTGCTGTATGACCAGTAAATCTAAAGAGGTTAGACAAGTGTTTCTTCATATATATTCATCAGCTTCTAATACAAATGATCTGAATATTGTACTAACTATCATGTTAATTAGCAAAAAGTCGCTGGTTTCAATTGTTTTGAGTTCTATGAGCAGAAAAGTAGGTCCCAAAATGTTGAAAAACGACACCATCATCTCCAAAGGGAAAAAAAAAATATAATTGAAATCCTCTCATTGAATATTTTGGAATTTGGGCCAATGTGTCTATATAACATGGACCTGGCTTCTCTGTCCTCCCACTTCTTATACACTCTCATCACCTCCTATTTGTGTGGCTTAACCGTGACCGCATAAAATAAGAGGGGATGAGAGTGTATGGGAAGTGAGAGGGCATAGAAGCCTGGTCTATATAACATTATAACATCCTTTCTTCGTGCTTATTTTGATTTTTTTTCTCTTTGTGTTTAAATTTCTGTAAGCAAACCGAATCGATTAGACTAGTGGCTCAAGGGTGAAGCAAGAATTTTATTCTTGGGTGGGCTAGCTAAAATTAGTATCATAAAATCATATATATATATATATATTTTGCTTATATATAGAATAATCAATATAAAAGAACAACAATAGAATATAAATTATTCTCAAAATCATAACGTAGCCGATAAATTCAAGGACCATATAAATAATTAACCTACTAATTAAATCAAGAATAATAAATAAAGAGATTAAGAACGTATCAAAAATGACTTCATTGGAAAATCGCAATGGAAAGTAAGGAATTGCTGAGATAGGATTTAATTATGGATTTAAAAAAAAAAAAATTTCTTTTCTTGAGTAAGAAGCACATAGGCTAAATCGCATAGGATAAATGACAATTTTCTTTTACAAATAGGATAAAGGGGAACGGAAGAGAACTAATTTATAATTTTTAGCATAAAACTCATTATTCATTACCTATCCTCTACTAAATATACATTAAATAATAACCTATAATGAAATTGAGTGGGCTATAACCATGAGTTTACAAAAGAATAGTGATATTCACACACCCATTTTTACCTCCAACACACTTTTATTAAATTTTCATCGTTGATCATCTTCAATTCATTCTATCCGACTGCCGAAAATTGAGAGAAGTGTGTGAGAAGTAAAAATGAGTGCATGAATAACACTATCCTTACAGAAAACCTTCCTTGGCTACAACCCACCTTAGCCTTGTGGATGACTTGACCATTGTGACGGCTCCTAAAAACCAAACATGATTAATTGGATCAAATCCATGCCCTCAAACTTTGCTAGCCACCACCTAAGTATCAAGTCTGGTTGTGATAAAATAGTATAAAGAATATATTTAAAGGTGTTTCGTGAATATTTTTTATACAATGATATATTTATAGGCACTACCATAAAATACGGCTTGCCCTACAAAACTTTGCACCCGTTGGTTAAAATAGCTTTACCCTACAAATATTTTAGTTGATAGGGCGAAGATGGTCAATATGGTGAGTTGACTAAAACATTTACGCGACGGAATAGATTCGTTGGACAAGAATTAAGGGTAAACTTTTGGCGTGAAGATGGGAAACATTTGCCCGATGAATCAGGTTATCGTCGTTTAGAAACGATTTGCCCAACGGATGTGGTTCATTGGCTAAGTGTACAGTTGGTGGTCAAAAGTCCCTTAATGATGTAATATGTCCACCACCATCAATCAATTCACATTAGAACAATCAAAATCATATATGAAAAAAGAAATCTCAAAACTAGCATCTACCAGTATAGTATAGGAAGCAGGCGAATCGATATATACCTAATCATTAACTAGCATCTACTAGAAATATTAGCACCTGCAATAATCCTATGGCCGTAGATAGCTATTAAGTTATACGAAGTGCATGACAGCCATGTGGTGAAAATAAATCACCAAAGTTATATATGTAACTATAATTTCATTTCTACTTAAGTCTCACCATCAAAGACTAATTTAAATCATTCATTGATAAAAAAAACAATTTAATTGAAAACATCGTTTTTGAAGGTATCCAGCGTAAATCCTCGTTAGGCTCATTGCCTTTGTCCAATTTCGTCTTACTTGTACCTATGAATGTATAACTTAGCTTAAATAAGCACTTTCTTACAATTCATTAATCCAACGTCCAAAAGTACTATTTAGACATTGATTTTGCATAAACAAAGGGCACCATTGTGATTCAGGACGTCGAAAAATCTAAAGATAGGTCTTCGATCTTACACGTGCCACAACACGCATCATCGTGCGTCAGCACGCGCCATTGCACCATCTTGCGGTGTTGTCACACACCATCATACTCACTGTTGCAGTTAAGTGAGTAGACGTCACAGTCACCATCGCTGGAGCCATGCGTTGGGCATTGTAGTATTTAAGGGAAGGTAACGAAATATACCTTCCCTAGTGTAATATGGCATTAACTCTAACAATTCCGCCACTGTAGCCGTTAATCTTCACAGCGATCGTCGTTGACAACCACCGAAATCGTCGTCGAAATTTGTAGAAAACTCAGAACATGGCCAGGGCCTAGGTTAAGCTCAATTTCAACGGATTTTAACTCCACATTCACCTAAAATTCTCCCAAAGGTTTAGATGCTTAGTTAATAACGCATTTAGACAAAATGAAGTCGAATCCACCTTGAATTCAATAGAGTTTGGTTGGTTCTTTTCACTTGATTTTGGAAACACAACTGTTAAATTTTTTTAGATCGACGGGCCTGGGGGGCCCCACTCTATCAATACTGATACTATCCCCAACTTTACCACTTGCCAAATCCGTTAGGTGTGAGGTTTTACCACAAAAGGCCTCGGTATTAGTTAGAGTAGGGTAATCATATTCAAAGCCACACTTGTTGACTTTGCCCACCGATCTGGGACTGCCAACATGGCCCTTCACGTGTAACCCCATTTAGTGATTCACATGTAAAGATTCACACATCTGCAATTGAAACTGAGATGTTGGCTCCAATGGAGTCTAGACTTGTTGTCAATCTTTTTAGGAAGTGTCTCTTAAGAACTCAGAGGCCGGCTCTACGTTAAGAGTGCAAACTTGTTTCCAAGCCCATATTTCCTGGTGACAAGCCTTTGGCTTGAACGGGCCTGTAACCCCACTTTAACGATACCAATATTGTCCCCAACTTTACTACCTGCCTAATCCGTCAGGTGTGGGGTATTACCACAAAAGGCCTTGGTATAGTTAGAGTAGGTTAAACATATTTAAAGCCACCCTTGTTGACTTCCCCCACCGATATAGGATTGCCAACAACAACAACGAGAATGGACAAGGTTAATTCTCTTGAATTTTAACTCGAAATCTCACTAGGAGTTTACAAAACTTACCTATACTCAACCTAGGTCGTTTCAAATGGAAATCACCTCAGATTTGCCGATGTTTCATCGAACTACTTCACCGGAAATTGGGTACTAAGAACACCAAATTGCAGAGTTAGAAACCTTGAATTTCAACCCTAATCAACGTGCAAAGTAAGAAGAAGATACCTAACGATCAAATGGGCTCGAACTCAAAGAGTTTCCACTCGAGTTCATTGGGAAACTACACCAAGATGAGCAGCTCGAGTTCTATATTTTCTCGAGCTCGATTCTTACATGCAAGACCACTATGAGGTTCCTTAGGTCATGCTGATTCCAAATATGGTGGCTTAGTGGTACGATTTGGTCGGAATTGTGATGGTATAAGGTGGTGGTGTTTAGTGTTAGAGAGAGTGAGAATGAGTTGTAGAGAGTTTAGAGAGAATGAGAGAGTGACAAAGTGAGGGAAAAAGACCAAGAGTGGGACGCTAACCCACTTAATAATTTTCTCAAGTAAAATTACGAAAATGCCGTCCAATTAAATAGATTCAAAACTCACCCCTTGAAACTCCGAATTTGATTCCGTTCTTCGCCCACACGCTCGTGAGTAAGAAAACTAATTTAAGGAACTAGTAATATATGAGAATTAGGAATTTAACTTCACTCCATAACTATTCAAGACACCCAACTTGGACATTTTGGTCATTTCACATTATGTGGAAATAAAATACATTATTTTAAGGTACGGATTGTAACAAAATTTAGTTGATGATGCTCACTTTTCAGGATATTTCACATTAATTGTAGACATTTTGGATGCTTCAAAACCTTCAACATTTAGATAAGTTTCTCAGATTCCACAATGTGGCAAAATGTTGTGCAGAAAAAAAGTTTGATACTCTCTAAACTCAAGGTACTTGGGTTCTTGTTCCTTCGTCTTATGATAAAAATGTTATAAGCAGTAAAGGGTCTATAATATTAAAAAGAACTTTGATGAGACAATATCAAGGTATAAAGCTATGCTTGTTACTTAGGGTTTCAGGCAAGAGAAAGAACTTATATAGAAATGTTTAATCAAGTAGGGTAGTGAGGCATACCTAGATAAATTTTACCCTTAGTTGCAACACATATATAAGGTGGATCTTGGGCAATTGGATGTTAAAAATACTTTTCTTTTGGTGAATTGCAAGAAGAAGTTTACATGAAGCAACCTCAAGGATTTGTTAATCCTGAATTTCCCACACATGTTTGTAAGTAGTGAAATCTCTATTTATGTTAATGCAAACTCCTAGAGCTTGGAATGCCAAATTCACTCGTTATGTGCAAGCAGCTGGCTTTGAAGCTTCTCTCTCTGACTCCATTTTATTTGTCAAAATGGATGGTGATGATGTGATCATATTATTGTTGTATGCAGATGATATTATAATCATAGGTTTAAATACCAAGCTGGTTCAGTGCATGATTGACACCTTGAGTAAAAATATGATATTATAATCATATTATTGATGTGAGGTTTTTTTATCTTAAAGACATGGGAAAATTGTCTTTCTTCCTTGGCCTTTAGGATGAATATAAGTAGAATGATGATATATTTGTTAGGGTGAACTACCAATTTAGTCCATAACTATTTTTTTCATAAAAATCAGTCATTGAATTATTCAAAAAGTATGCCAATTACATCCCTGATATTATATTAGAAGCTTTTATATTCAAATTTTCATCAATTTAAATCACGTTACTTGCATATAATACACATTGGAGGGTAGATTAGTAGTTTTTAATATAAAAAAATGGTATGTGTAGTTAACTTTGGACGGTAAATTGGTCGTTCTTCATAAGAAATAGTGAATTTGACTTCAGAGGGTAAATTAGACGTTAGATTGCAACCTATATGAAATGTTAAGGGCCCATAGGCGAGAAAATGAAGGTATTAAATTCTAAAGTTGTCAAGTGACTTAAGTTGACAAAAAATTGGTTAAAATAGCTTTGAATATAATAATAGGAATGAAATTAGCAATTTTTAATGAATTTAGGGACTTATTTTACCCAAAAAATTAATTCAGGGACTAATTTTCACTGAGGTGATGGTTCATGGACTAAATCAGCAGTTCACCCTATTTGTTAATCAGGCAAAATATGTTAGAGATCTTATACATAAAGCTGGTATGGATGATTGTAAGCCTTGTTCTAGACCTTGTAAACCTCATCATCAAGTTCTTACTATTGATGGTTTGTCCTACATTATATAGAAGTCTTGTTGGAGCTTTACAATATTGTTGGAACCAAATTTATGCACCTCTGTGAGCAGTGGTTGAGTATTTCGAGCAACTTGCAAAACAGTGAAACAACCGTGAGCAAGCCAAAGACTGGGGCTAGAGGGATGTGCCGCCCAAAGGCTCTCATACAGTCAAGTTCATGAATGCTTTTAAACTTAAGCAGTGGGCAAGAGAATTCAAGTGTTTATATTGTGGGAAGAGGGACCTGTTTAAGATAGAATCCCCAGTTTAATCTCAGAGAATCCTAGAAGATATCTAAAAGTAGATATTGCACTCTTGAGAGTTGTGATTACTTGTGGTGCACACCAATTCCTAGATTGTAGGAACTTCAAGACTTATAAGATCTGATCGTGTTCATATCCAGATCAGATCGCGTATCTTGCGGAATAAGCATGGTTATCCATTGGAGTTGCTCAGACTCTGCCTAGTGCTCCCGAGTTGAGTGATGGTGGCACCACTACTCCTTTTGATACAGCTCTGCCCAGAGTTAGTGACTCTATGACTGCACTTCTAAGGTAGCTGTATTTTAATCAGCTTTACTCTAGCCCTTAAAAATCATGGTCCCACAATATATAACCTTTACAATGCCAGATATTGCTTTTGCAATTAACATTGTTTGTCATTATATGAATGCTCCAACAGATATCCATTTTGGTATGGTTAAAAGAATTCTGAGATTTTTACGAGGACACTTAAGTATGGACTAACTTACCCTTCAGAAGCACCTTTGGCATTAATTGCATTTAGTGATTATGATTAGGTTGCATACTTGAATACCTGGAGGTCTATAGCAGGTTATGTTGTCTATTTGGGAGAGAATCCCATATCTTGGTAGTCCAAGAAGCAAGTATATTCTAGGAGCTCTACAGAGGCAGAATACAAAGCTTTAGCTCACACAGCTGCTCATATAGCCTAGATTAGGTTAATTCTCAAAGATGTGCATGAACTTTTTGCCTTCACCTCCACTGATTCATTACACTACTACATAAAATAGTTATCGCAATGAATAAGAAATTCGCCGCCTAAAATTATAAACAATGAAGACTTCATCGCCGTAAGTTGATCGTGTAAGACTCGCAAAGAAAGGTATTGTGCGATGAAAAGAAGATTATTCATCACATATCTATATTTGTGACAAAACAGGACTAGTCGCATATAGATTAGAGGGACAAAGGGTTACGTGGCACAAGAACAGAGCAACGAATTGTAATGATGAATTATTACATCGCGCAAACCTTTTTTTTTTATTATTATTATTTTAAATTGTTTATAATCTGAATTTCAAAACAAAATAATTTTTTTTGGTTAAATTTAATTAAGAACAGTAATTGATAAAGAAGAATATTAATTTAAAATAAATATGGAAAATGTATGTACAAGTAGGGAAATTTTTTAAATGTACGAATGTTTAATAAAAAAAAACCTACAATAAAAAGTCATCAGAGTCAACTTCTATGGTCGGCTGTGCCGAGTCGAAGGCCTAGGAGGTCGAAGTAGCAAGAGGAGGTGTAGCGGTGGGGATGTTGAAGCCGGACAGCTGAAGCGCGGTGATGATCTGGGCCATCTTAGACTTTTCGACAACAATATGAGCTTCTTGAGTGGCAATGTGGGCAGACTGTGTCGCAATGTGCTTATGTTGGACCGCCATCTGTTGCTCAAGTTCTGCTACTTTCTCCGTCATTGATGCAACCTGTCTTGAGGTAACGGTGGAAGAAGAGGCTCCCGTCTCACGATGGCGGGCATTTCCTATACCCTGATACACCTTCCCCAGCCTAGTATTGAGTCTCTGGTCAAGGGTGTCCGTCATGATACTTAAACCCACATCTTCAGGAAGAATGGGGCACCTCTTCCATTGGGGTGTCAGGGGGAAGCTGGGAAGCTACTTCCTCAAGGACAGCCTGGCTCCTCTTCATCATAGTAACCTATAATTATAAAAACAAGTTAATTAATATTTATATAACATTTATTTAAAATGAATAAGAATTATAAATTTAAAAATTACAAAAACATACATGGAACCCTTCTGTGAACTCATCCCCGAGCCATACGTACATTTCCTTGCATGTGTCAATCTCAAAAAACTTCGACCCGTCAGCATTGAAAAAAAATAATAATAATTAGTTATTAGTTGTGTAATTTAGAGTAAGAATAACAATTTTTTTTTTTTTGGAAAAAATGTGGTTACCCGACGTCACTCCTCCGTCCTATATGAAAAGCGTCGGGAGCCGGAATGGTGGACAAGCTTATTCTTTGACCTATTTATTGCGTTGGCCTTGGCTCTTTTCTATTAAAAAGAAACGAACCATATTAGTGTCGATATTAATTATAAAGTATTAAAATAAATTAATAAACGGAATTGAAGTATTAATAAGATATTATTAATTTATAATAATTTATATAATTCACTTACCAAGTATTTTTCGTCCTGAAAATGAGTGTAAAGACAGGCCCAATTTTTAGGGTGCTTCACCAACTCCAAGGGGTACCCGTGTGCTACAGTGTCAGCCGACTCGTCAAATCTCTTTAAATACTTGTGGAGGTTGCTCTTCCATTGAGTGAACCGGCCTTTGAAAGGTTCTTGGATGTACTTGACTTGATTGGCATTAAGGTCCACGAGGTCACAATGATGCTGCAAATATGAAACAAATTAATCAAATTAATGTAAAAACAATTTAAATAATCTACGAAAAATTCAACATAACTTCCCCTAAAAATACAACATTTCCCATAACTTACAAACAAATAAACAACAAAACCAACACAAGTACATAACAATTCACATATAGAGGAACCCAAAAAAAGTATATTAAATTTATTAAATTAAAATTTTCGAGAAAACAATGTATTACCTGTGTCAGCTCCCTCTTCTACTGCGGTGGAAGCCGATGCAAACTCATCAACCTCGTCGATAGGCCGAGGCTGTCGATAACAGCGTTGAGCACTCAGTAATGGATGAGTAACCGACGAAGTTGATGACTCAGGCACTACCGACATCATGGCCTGAGGTGGATGTACAACAGCCTCCGACGTCGGGGCTAGTGCAGGTGGAGCAGTGGCGGCTGTAGTAGTAAGTGGTGGTGGTGTCGGAGGTGACCTACTGACTGACCTATGCTGCCTAATCAACTGCGACATCTACAAAATCCAATTGAACAACCAACATTTAAAACTATGTTATTAATACCAATTTATATAATCAATACAAAAGCCTAAAATTTAAAGTAAAAAATTAAACCTTATAATTCTACAAGTAATACAAAATTTATGAACTTGTAAAAGCAACCCTAAAATTAGTTAATTAATACAAAAAATTTCAAATTTATACCTACAGCCTAAATATTAATCCTAAATTTATAAAATTAAATTAAAAGCGTAAACCAACAAATGTTTAAGTTAACAAATTTAACTAATTTAACAAATTAATCCCAACAAATAATACTTCATCCAAATCTTTTTTTTTAAACCCTACATTACTAATATTATACCTACAACTAAAATTTTAATTCTTTAAAATAAAAAAAAAAAAAAAAAAAACTCAACTAAAATCCTAAACCTATGATTTTAAAGTTAAAAAATGAACAAGTAAACTAAAATTCTAAAACTATAATTGTAAAGTTATAAAATAATCCCTAACACTAATATGTTAATCGTAACATTATATAAAAAAACCCTAAGCTTACAAAATTCAAATAGAAAATTATAAAGTCAACAACTTAACAAATTTAAGTAATTTAAATGAAATTTGTTAACATATTAACTAATTGAATAAATTGAAAATTAAATGAAATTTGCATAAAAATTATGAAATTTAAAATTTTAACCCTGCATAACCCCCACCCCTCACCACCCATCCCCATGCCATCCCTACCCAACCCTCGATGACTAAGGCAACTCCACCCCCACCACCCATCCCCGTCGCCTACCCGAGCCCTACTCTCCAAATTTTGAAATCGCTAAATTCCCTATTTCTAAAATCCCCAAATCCCCAATTTCGAAATCCTTGAATCCCCAAATTGAGACAAACCATAAACCCCCAAAATGAGATAAACCCTAAATCCCTAAATCTGTAATCCCTAATGCCTAATACCATAATATGTAATCAATCCATAAAAACCATACATCTAAAATAATTAACAAATGAAGAAAACAAATGAATTACTTCAGAGTTGAGAGAGAGTTGCAGGGAGAGAGAGCTCGAGGGAGAGAGAAAGTTGCAGGGAGAGAGAGTTCAAGGGGGGAGAGAGAGTTGTAGGGAGAGAGAGTTGGAAGGAGATAAAGTTTGAGTGAGAGAGAGAGACGGTTGGAGTGAGAGAGTTTGAGGGGGAGATAGAGGTTCTAGAAAATGAGAAAAAGAAAGGCTCTCTGGAATTAATAATGTGAAGGACTTTGAGCAACGAACATATTCGTCGCTTAGTCTTAATGAATTTTTTAAAAAACCCGCCCAATTTTTGGTTAATTTGAGAACAATGCGCGACAAAAGGAAAACATTCGTCGCGTATAAGTAAAAAGCGTGACAAATATAGCACATTTCATCGCGCAATATTTAATGAACATTTTTAAAAAAGGCACCCACATTTTAATTTGGGAATTTTGAAGGACCTGTAGCGAAGAAGTTATCCCATTTTTCGTGCGATACGGTATTGTGCGATGATTCACCCTCATTTGCCGCCTGCATTTAAAAAAAAGACCCCCATATTTTGGTTTTGGGAAATTTTGAAGACCATGCGCAATGAAATGAACTTGTATCGTGCAAACCACCAAATGCGACGAATGCGTCCCTTGCGTCGCGCAAACCTAACTTGAGTGAGGAATTTTCTTTTTTTTCGTTGCACTATTATGTTATGCATGACAACTTTCTAGTGTTCATCGCTTTGAATTGACTTTAATTTGTTTTTTTTTTCCTTCCTTAAATCCTTTATCTTATTACAAATTTAATAAAGTAAATTTTGTTTATATACAAAAAATGAAATACACTTAATTGCATTGCATATAAGTCAAAAGTCCTTAATCTTCATCCTCAGCACAATAAATATCACTATTTTCACTTTGATCACTATTAGCCTCCTATTTATCCTCATCCGTTGTTACATCAACAACATCATCCGTGCCTTCAGGTGGATTGTATCTTGGGAGACTTCCCAGATCATTGTAATTGAGTCTATCAGAATTTCAATTTGAGGACTTCCAACTACTTGAAATGGTTCTTGGATAATATTAGTATCCCGAAGTGTTTCTGCACCAATTTGTGTCGAAGTATCAAAGAGTTGGTCAGAAAAGTAGTTGTCAGGATCTCGGTCCGGATTATCATACACCCCCCTGTGATCAATCCTCTGAACAACTTTCCATCCCCTCCTGGCCTTTGGATCATCGATGTAGAAAATTTGCTTGGCCATAGTTGCAAAAATGTACGGGTCTTCATTGAACCAACATCGAGTAGTGTTCATCGATAGTAAACCATCGTCCAGTTTAACACTCCCATCCCTATTAGGGTCTGTATTGAACCAACGACACTTAAAAAAGATGACTTTACAACGGTCTTTGTAAAGCAATTGGACCACACTTGTTAGTTTGCCATAGAAGTCAATGTTTGCAATATCTCCCACTCTTGGGACATGTACACCGCTGTTTTGAGTACAAAACTTGTCATTACGCTCAGCTCCCAAGAATTTTATGCCGTTCACATGACACCCCGCGCTTAGAGGTCTGATAACCAAATTGTATAATTCATCAGTATATGCGAGATAATTGGTTTCCTTCAGTTTTTTCACCTAGTTTATACCAAAAAAAATTGACATGTTAGTTTTACCAAAATTTAAAACAACTGAGATGCAATTATCTTTTAGGACAAAACCAACAAAAAAAACCTCAACAACTTACTTGATTGGGAAACCAACGAGGAAAAAGGTCACGGTGCTTCACAACATATAAATGTGAATGATGTTCCCGCTTCATCAACTTTTCATGCTCATCCAGGTACTCAATTATCTCGTCGCAATTGTTAAGTACGAACAAATGAGCTACTTGCATGTCTCTTTCGGTGAACGAATCCCTCGTACTAGTTTGCCTAATGGTCATACGATTTGGACAAACACATATAGTTTTTGCCTTCTCACACCACCGTCATTATTATGGTGTGGTCGATTAAACGCCGTCTCAATGTCTTGTAAATATAAAGCTTAAAATGTAGTCGTCTCAAATGCCACCCAAGCCTCCACAATTGATCATTCGGGCTTCGCCCTGTTCCTTAAACTTTTGTTTAACTCACCCAGTAATCTGTGAAAATAAAATTATGATGATTCAAATAAGTTAAATCATCAATTGATCCTGAATTAATTAATGACTAAGGACTTTATACGTTTCGATTA
This sequence comes from Pyrus communis, assembly GCF_041283825.1. Classification (NCBI taxonomy): domain Eukaryota; kingdom Viridiplantae; phylum Streptophyta; class Magnoliopsida; order Rosales; family Rosaceae; genus Pyrus; species Pyrus communis. The sequence continues at coordinate 7,135,633 of NC_142566.1, read as the reverse complement.
GATACATTCATCAATAGTTGATGGCTCCGGCAAGTAATACCTCATCTGTCAAGTGAATTATCACGTGGATCATGCTTGTGAAGAAAGAAAGAGGAAATGTTTGTTCAAACTTGTATAGGACTTTGACAATGTTAGTGCGTAACTGTTGACATTAGACTTTCGCAATGTCTTAGCAAATAATTGAGAAAAAATCTCGCCAACAATAGAATTGGCTTCACCACATCTTTTGGCAATAGGTGTTGAATACCAATTAGGAGCAGGCGTTGCAGTATGATATGACAATCGTGAGTCTTCAGCCCAGAAAATTTGCTCCCATTTAGTTTACACATCATCCGATATTTGAAGCATACCTGTCTGGAAACTTTAAGGAGGATAGAAACTTTAAACACTCTTTCCTTTTCTTCGGTTTTATTGAAAATGAAGCTAGCTCATTTCTGGCTATCTCACCCTTCCTCGTCATCCATAAACGTAGCCTTATTCCCATTTGCTTTAAATCAATGTGAGCTTTGATTGTGTCCTTCGTCTTTCCCTCGATTTCTAACATAGTTCCAACCAATGTATCAAACATGTTCTTTTCAACATGCATAACATCGAGGTTGTGGCGCAATTTCAATTAGACCAGTATGGCAGCTCAAACAACCTACTCTTGTGTATCTAGTTTAGATAGGTATTTGGTCTGGTCTTATTTCCGATTTGCCAAACGGGCCAAAATCCAAATGATTCATGTGCGCTAAAATATTTTCTCTGGACCATTCTTTAGGTCTTGGCTGATCTCTGCTCCGCCGAAGAATGTTGTCTCGTTCTAACGCCACTTGTGGTCCCATGACAACCATCTATGATGCCCTAGGTAACAAACTTTCCTAGTGTGCCAAGAAGACGTTGTGTCCTCCTTGCAAATTGGGGATGCCAAATAACCCTTAGTACTTCACCCGGTCAAACTCTTTCCATGCCTCACCATCAGCTGGATGCCTCATCAAATCGTCATCCACCCGTCTGTCCTTATGCTATGTCATGTCGCTAGCAATATGAAACGCTAAAGCATGGGCTTTATTGGAAGATAACGCATAACTTTTTGTGGAATCTTCGTCATTCTATTTTGAGCTGTCATTTTAAACCTCGACTCTTGGCATGTAGGGCCTTTATCTAGCCCTTCATTCTCCTTATAGAACAATACACAATTATTTTTAAACGCGTGAAATTCTTCATAGCCCAATCCCAGGCCATTCAACACCTTCTTTGCACTTTTGTGATCTTTAGGCAAAGTATTGCCCTTTGGAAGCATCCTCTTGAAAAGGCCCAAAAAAAAAAAATCAAAGCAGTGATTAGAGATACGAAATTTTATTTTTCCATCCATCAACTCCACAATAGCCATCAATACCGAAAAATCCTCGCAACCAGAGTATAATTCTTGTTTGGTACTTAAACCCCAAATGTTATAATTCAATTAAATATACAAGAAAAACATAAATAAAGTTATATAACGCCGCTGGTGGTTCTGGTATTCGGTTCAGTTTTGCCACACGTTTAACATCAAACTTCCACTCCTGGAAAGATGATTTGAATATGTTGTCGATGCGCTTCATCAAATTTGGGTCACTTTGGTCAATGTCCTAAGAAGTCTCTAACTCATCAATCAAGTGCGTCTCTATCTCCTTGGGGACGACTCTCCAAGACTCCCAATTTGCATTGCACTTGTCATGCACTAAAACCCGCACATCGCACATAAACTTATTGCGCATATCCGACTTCTGAATTCCCATCAATTCTTCATAATTGATTTGGTAGTGGCTCCCTCCAAATTTGTATCGGACCACATGCGCATCATTTTTTTTTCCTTGTCTACTAAAAAAATTTATATTAAAAATAAGAATGCAAAGCATAAAATGTATAGAAAACACATAATTAATTTAGTGGGTATTATGTTTTTCCGAACTCTCGCCCTCCATCCTCTTCGGTAAACGAGCACCTGAGTCAGCAATCGTGCTTAAATTTGAATAACAATTGGAATTGTAATCCAGAAAAAGGTTTGAGAAATATGGAAACCCAAACTGGTTATTTATAGGAACCTTGGCCACCTTGCACAACGAAAGCTTCGTCACTTAAAACCCAATTCTCTTAAATAGCATTGAATCCTCTGACTCAGAAAACTGACTGCCTGGAGTAAAAATCTTGTGCGTCGAAAGCTTTGTTGCGCAAAACTCCAGCGTCGTCGCCCTTTGATTTCACCCTTACACGACAAACGTTTCGTCACTCAAATCGTAAGACTCGAACTTTGACGGTGAATCTAACCGCGTTTTTTACGGCCTTTACGTAATGAACACTTCGTTGCGAAAGGAAATAGGTGGGACAAATAAGTAATTCGTCGCACATATTGCGTCGAATATTTTGTCCCACAAAATGTTTAGCGATGAATAGATATGTAATTGATTATAATTATGAAATTTACATAAACATAGATCTTTATAATCTATATTTACGTAAATTTCATACTTAAAAGACTTGTTCAATTATAATATTTATTCTAAAAATAATAGAAAACCTATATAAAGTAAATTAACCAATTCAATTATTTAAACAACAAAACATGAATTAAAAGCTAATTAAGTCCAAATACATAACTTAAAATAAAACCTTAAAAATAAATATTGTCCTTAACAATATAAATTTAAAACTATTCCGCTGGTCCTCAATTCCACTCCATGTCATAACGCCACTGCTTGTAACCCCTCTTCAACACCCCCTCCATCAACTTCATCAACTCTTCGTTCATATCATCAAGAGTATAATTACATAGTTACACATATATGCAAATAATTATTTACAACATATAAAAAAATAATTTCACAAAATTAATTATTTTCAACATTTGTCATACTTACTAATAGTTAATCCATCACTGCCTTCTTCACGTCCTCAGGCACAAATTTCCAAGAGCACCACTCAGTTGTAGGACAATTGTTCTGCATTGCTAAATGAATCAAATGTGCAAACTGCACATATTGCATCATATCATGGGGCTTGGGGGGCGCACTATTTTTTCCACCATTCAATCCTGGACTGCCACTCTCCTACTATCCCTATTATTGGCCATCAGATGTACAAAACAATGTGAAGAAACTGCAAAACAATCTATACTTATAAAGAACACATAACACTTTACGCGACGAAGCCTTCATCGTGCATAACTTTTGAGTGATGAAACCTTCGTCACGCAAAGTACAAAACACAATAAATGCCATGACTTCAATGCCATTGACCATCGCTTTTGCACGACAAAGTCTCGTCCCTCAATGTTATGTGCGACCAAAATTCCGTCCCGTAATTAAGTGGTAATACTTAATAAACACGATGCCTTAAACACTAGTCGATTGTTTTACAGTGTTTTTGCACGACGAAATCTCGTCTCGTAAAGGTTTTAGCGACAAAATTTTTGTCGCATAAAGCCTTGTGCGATTAACTAAAAATATTTATTTTATTCCGCCTCAAAAATAGTTTCTCAACAAAATAATGTCAATATTATAATATTTTGGAAATCTATTAACGAAACAAAATAAATACAGTCCCTATAATGTTATTCTTCCGAATTAATAATAATTCAGTGTCATTATTTAATAAACCAGAAATAGACTAATAAAAAAAAATATTCTAATCGTCCGCTAGTCCAGCCACACAGTGCGCTCTACGTCACGTTCAACATCAAAAATAAAGTTGAACACGATGTCGATGCACTTCATCTTATTTGCATCACTTTTGTCAATGTCCTAATTAGACTGATATGCAAAAATAAATAAATTATACATATCACTATTATATTTTATCTAAAGAACTAAATTATTATATAATTGATTAATAATTTACATATACTGCTAATGCATCTGTCATGACCGTCTTTAACTCCTCAAGGACGTCCCTCCGAGACTCCCAATTCACTCCGCATTTGTCACGAACCAATACCCCGATGTCGCCCCTAAACTTGTTCACCATATCCAACTTCTGATATCCTACTAATTCTGCGTAAGTGATTCAATAACGACTCTTAGTTGAAGAAGTGTATCAAATGCATGTCGCAACTCTCTTCTTTTTCTTGTCTACCAACAAAATAAAAACTTATATTAGTCTACTTAAATATTTAATTAATTAAACAACCAACAAAATTTAGTACATATTACTTTTTTTGGAACCTTCACCCTGAACTCTCTTTGACGAAGAACCACCAAACACTACTACAAAAGGACCTTATAGTGTCAGTTGTTGCGTCGGTTTAATATAATATAGTGGCGAAAAAGAGATTTGCGACACTCACTGAAGATGACATCGTATTTACTATCACTTATAAGCGTCATAAAATTTCTATGTCGCTTTTAAACCGACGTAAAAATTTAATGTCGCTTATAACCGACACATATTTTAATATTTTTAAGTACTGGCGTGGCTTTAAATAAAATAGTGTCACTTTTAAGCAACATAAATTATGGGTGTCGCTTCCAGGCGACACTAATTCTTGTTTTTAATATTTGAAACCCTGCATCGGTTCTGAGCGACATATATTTTGAAACCCGGTGTCGGTTGTAAGCGACATATTGATGGTCTTTATATCCTCTCCCCCGTGTTTTCTTTTTCTTCTCTTGCACTTTTCTTATTCGTTCTTCCAATTTACAAAGCCTCCTCGTGTTCTCTCTCTTTCAGCTTTCTTATTTGGTTTTCCAACTTCATTTGTTCCTCTTCACAACAGTAAGTTTTTCTTGCTTATAATATTTTTATTTTCTCCTCTTATGTTTAATTTTTAGTTACAATTTATTTTTGTAGGAAATTTATTTGAGCTGGTTGAGTACATAAAGAATTGTTGACGTCGAAATTCTTCAACAAATCAGGTTTGTATCACTAACTTCTTTAACTTTTAAATCGTATAATACACAAGTTTATTTATTTAAAAATTATAATTTAAGCACTTAGATAAAATTCTACTATTTTTGTTAAATTAAGAAAAATTTAGTCGAATTAATTAATTTTGTCACTTGAATTGTTATGAGAAAATGGAATGAATAATATTTATAAGCATTTATGTTAAATTAACAATATTAAATATAACATAAACTTATAATATTGAGTAATATAAGAATATATTACGTTAATTTTTTTTTTTGCACTCTAATTGTTATTTTAATTTGTTGTTATTTTGATAATTTTTTGTTGTTATTTACTAGAATGAATTAGATGAACATAATTTGAATTGTTATGAGAAAATGGAATGAATAATATTTATAAGCATTTATGTTAAATTAACAATAATAAATATATCATAAACTTATAATATTTAGTAATATAAGAATATATTATGTTAAATTTTTTTTTTTGGACTCTAATTGTCATTTTAATTTGTTGTAATTTTGATAACTTTTGGTTGTTATTTACTAGTATGGATTAGATGAGCATAATTTGAATTGCTATGAGAAAATGGAATGGATGATATTTATAAGCATTTATGTTAAGTTAACAATATTAAATATAACCTAAACTTATAATATTTAGGAATATAAGAATATATTATGTTAAATTAATTTTTTTTGCACTCTAATTGTTATTTTAATTTGTTGTTATTTTGATAACTTTTGGTTGTTATTTACTAGTATGTATTAGATGAGCATAATTTGAATTGTTATGAGAAAATGGAATGAATAATATTGATAAGCATTTATGTTAAATTAACGATATTAAATATAACCTAAACTTATAATATTTAGGAATATAAGAATATATTAATTAATTTTTTTTGCACTCTAATTGTTATTTTAATTTGTTGTTATTTTGATAAGTTTGATAACTTTTGGTTGTTATTTATTAGAATGGATTAGATGAGCATAATTTTGATAACTTTTTGTTGTTATTTTAATTTGTTTTTACTATAATAGGTGTTGAAAATTAAAAGATTGCAATCGTGATAGAGTTCGAGGGGTGAAAGATAGAAATTGAAAATTATGATAGTTATGCCTACATGATAGGGATTGAAAGATTGTAGGCATCTTAGTGTCAACGTAATATTTTGCCTTCGTAAAGTGGTAAAATATGGACAAGAGTTGGTTGACAATACCCCGAAATTTTGAAGCGTATACAACTGGAATTAATTTGTTTTTGGATCAAGCAGTTGCAAATGGTGTTGGTCCTGATAAGTTTAGATGTCCTTGCAAAAGATGTTGTAATCGATATACTTTTGTTAGGAACATTGTTGTTGAACATCTCATATTGTATGATATGGATAAAGATTATAAAAACGCTTGTTGGCAACATCATGGCGAGCAAAACATTGGAGAGCAAAATGTGGCAATTGGAGAAGAAGAAACATGAGATGAGGTGATTGGCATGCATGATTTTCTTAATGATGTATTTGTCCAACCATTAACAGAAGAAGGTGTTGGGCCATCTACTGAACCCCTTATTGGGGAAGGGCGTCCAGAAGAGGTGCAGACTTTTTTTAAGTTGCTTGAAGAGGCAGATCAAGATTTGTGGCCAGGTTGTAAGGAGTTTAAGAAATTGGAAGCAGTTGTAAAATTGTATCAGATCAAGTGTTTAGCGGGAATGCCTGACCAGATCTTCACCACTTTACTGGAGTTAATTAAAAGAATGTTGCCTGAAAGGGATTGTTTGCCTGAATCCTGTTATAAGGCAAAAAAACTTATAAATGACTTGGGTCTGTCGTATGTGAAAATTGATGCATGTCCCAATGATTGCATGATCTATTGGAAAGATACTTCAGATTTGACCGTGTGCTCGGTTTGTGGTAAATCAAGATATAAAATTACCAATGCAGAGGATAGCTCGAGGAAAAAGGTCGCAGCTAAAGTTATGTGGTATTTTCCTTTAAAACCACGATTGCAACGATTTTTTATGTTGAAGCATATGGCTGAACATATGAGGTGGCATGCAACTGAATGTCTTAAGGATGAGTTTATGAGATATCATTCAGATTCTCCAGCATGGAAGCATTTGGATAATTTATATCCGGATTTTGCGTCAGAAATTCGAAATGTCCGATTAGGGTTGGCCAGTGATGGATTTAATCCTTTTTTGAAAATGAGGAATGATCATAGCACATGGCCTGTGGTGCTTTCTGTTTATAATTTGCCACCTTGGATGTGCATGAAGCAACCAAATTTGTTATTGTCTCTGTTAATACTAGGACCGCGCAGTCCTGGTAAAGAGATTGATGTATACATGAGTCCATTGATTGACAAGCTGAATAAGTTGTGGGAGGTGGGCATTCCCACTTATGATGCGTATTCCAACCAAAGTTTTACAATGAATGCTGCCGTGTTATGGACTATAAGTGATTTTCCGGCTTATGGAATGTTGTCAGGATGGAGTACACATGGCTATAAAGCTTGTCCACATTGCATGCATGATAAAGAATCTATTTACTTGCCAGCGAGTCGTAAGATTTGTTATATGGGGCATCGACGTTTTCTTGAAGATAATCATAGGTTTAAGGCAAACCATCACTTTTAATGGTCGTCGAGAGCATCGTAGTGCACCAAGGCAGTGGACTGGTTTACAATGCCTTGAAGAACTTTCTACATTGAGATTTACTTTTGGAAAACCAAACAAAGATGCTTCAGTTGGGCAACGCAGAAGAAGAACTTCGAGCAGTATAAGTAGTAACAGTCAGTGGAAGAAGAAATCTATTTTTTATGAACTACCTTATTGGAGGCATATGTTGATTAGACACAATTTTGATGTTATGCATATCGAGAAGAATATATGTGACAGTGTGGTGGGAACATTGCTAGTTATAGAAAAGTCTAAAGATAGATTGGCTGTACGTGCATATCTTGAATTCTTGAACATAAGACATAGTCAACACCCACGTAGAGAAGGAAATAGAACATTTCGACCTCCAGCATTGTTCACATTGAAAAGAGAAGAAAAAACTGCGTTTTGTAAAGTATTGTTTACTATTCGGGTCCCAGATGGATATTCATCAAATCTGTCGCGATGTGTGCACGTGAATGAAAGAAAAATACATGGGTTGAAAAGTCATGATTGCCATGTTTTAATGCAGTAGTTACTCCCGCTTGCAATACGCTCGGTTTTGCCTAAAGCTGTTACTATGGTTTTATTAGAGTTGAGTGCAATTTTCAGACAGTTATGTAGTAAGAAGGAGTCTGAGGAAGGATTTAAGCAACTGAATTCAAGAATTGCCTTGACATTATGTCAACTTGAAAAAATATTCCCTCCTGCATTTTTTGATATAATGGTGCACCTCCCAGTTCACTTGGCAGATGAAGCAGCTCTTGCAGGGCCTGTTCAATATAGATGGATATATCCAATTGAACGGTAATGAATAAATTTTTATAAATTTTTTACAATTGTAGTCATAACTTTAATTAATAATTATAATAATTTGTATTTCGTTTTATAATTGTAGGTATTTGCAAACATTGAAAAACTATGTTCGTAATAAGGGTCGTCCTGAAGGTTCTATTGCTGAAGCATATTTGGTGGATAAGTGCTTGTCATTTTGTTCCATGTATCTTAGAGACGTTGAGTCTCGTCGTACCCGTAGAGGTCGAATTGAAGATGGTATTGGACGTGGAGTATCTGATGGGTTATCAATTTTTGACTCGAAAAGAAGTTATATGGGTTCAGGAGAAAATGTGGAGCTCGATCTAAATGTTCTTGATCAGTGCCATAGATACATTCTAAATAATGGTGATGAAGTTAGCCCATTTAGAAGGTAAGAACGTTTAATCATACATCTTAATGTTTTATTGGTTTTCTTAACTTTGAAAAAATAATTATCTAAATTGGACATAATTGTTTAGGCAACATGAAGAATTCTTGAAAACTAAACATCGTCGAGAAAGGTTAAATATGCGACAAATTAAGGAGCTAAGCAAGAAAGAATTTCCATAATGGTTCAAGCAACATGTGAGTTGATATAACAATCATATTAATTATTTATTATTTTTCATTTTAATTATAACATGTTTACAGTTATTCTGTCAATTTTTATCTTCATACTTATTACAGATGAATTCAAGATATGATGCTAATGACACATTGATATCTCAAGACTTGCATTGGCTAGCTAATTATCCTAGTAGGGTTGTGAGTAGATACAAAAGTCACATTGTTCATGAATTTAGATTTCGTATAAAATCTGTGGATGATAAGCATAAGAATCAAAATTGTGGTGTCTTTGTACCTGCAAATGTTCCTGGAGCAATTGGGCAAGTGAATTGTTATGGCAGAGTTGTAGATATGTTCGAGGTCAAATATTGTGGTCCTACTGAAGCAGGAGATAGGGGTCGAGCTGTGATGTTATTTAAGTGTGAATGGGTTAATAGTGAAAGTCCACGAAAAATGAAGACTGATCAATATGGATTTACTATGGTGAATATCAATCAATTGGGATTTAAAAAGGATCCTTTCATACTAGCATCACAAGCATTACAGGCATTTTACGTGGAGGACACGATTGAAAAAGATTGGCACGTAGTTGTTCGAACTCAGCCAAGAGATTTATTTGACGTATTAGAGGATAGTGATGCTATTGATGATTATGCCATGCCGAACTTGGATCATCGAATTCTTGATAATGAAAATTTCCATACAAGGGTTGGCTTGGAAGAGACTCCCTTTCTTGAATCATTAGCGTTGCCTACCGGGTTCGTTAATCATGCCAATACCGACGATGAGCTAACAGATGATGACAGGGAATAAATATATTAATTATTTTTTGTATTAATTAGACTCTGTTTTATTTTGTATGCTATGATGTCGTATCATAAAATTATATTTCTGTTTTTTTTTTTTTTTTTTCTTGTTTCCTGTCGCTTTTAACCGACGGCATATGTCATGTGTGTTAGACTTGGCGTCGGTTTTAACCGACTTAACCTTAGCCTATTTCGACGCAATGTTAACCTTATGTCAGTTTTATGCGACGCAATATGAGACTATTTCGACGCAAGGTACCTGTTGTGAATCATGTGTATTAATGCAAAATAAGGACGATTATTTTTTATTATTTGCAGTTTTATACCCCTAATAATAATAATTATATATTAATTTAACAGTTGTATACCCCTAAAAACTATAATAATTATATATAATTATTATACGCATTCTACGAAACTAATTTCAACGATCCAACCGTCAAACATGTTTTGTATATAATTCGAGATTGTATAAGAAAAAAATCGCAATAAACAAACATTCTGGGATGAAGTAACGGGACAAAAAATTTCGACGGTTATCAAAGAAAAATGACAATTTAACGGTTATTTTAAGTCCGATTTTGATGATTTTTTATAGTTACACTCCTTGACCCTATATGAATACAATGAATGAATTCGATCTTCAAATTAAAATATTTATACTAGTGGATACCACAAAATCTTACGTTATACTTAATGAAAGTATGAATAAACTCTTAAGTGTTAGTGAATCTATCGTTTTGATAGGATATGCATTCTACGAAACTAATTTCAACGATCCAACCGTCAAACATGTTTGTATATAATTCGAGATCGTATACGAAAAAAATCGCAATAAACAAACATTCTGGGATGAAGTAACGGGACAAAAAATTTCGACGGTTATCAATGAAAAATGACGATTTAACGGTTATTTTAAGTCCGATTTTGATGATTTTTTTATAGCTACACTCCTTGACCCTATATGAATACAATGAATGAATTCGATCTTCAAATTAAAATATTTATACTAGATTTTACGTTATACTTAATGAAAGTATGAATAAACTCTTTAAGTGTTAGTGAATCTATCGTTTTGATGGGATACGCATTCTACGAAACTAATTTCAACGATCCAACCGTCAAACATGTTTGTATATAATTCGAGATCGTATACGAAAATAATCGCAATAAACAAACATTCTGGGATGAAGTAACGGGACAAAAAATTTTGACGGTTATCAACGAAAAATGACGATTTAACGGTTATTTTAAGTCCGATTTTGATGATTTTTTATAGCTACACTCCTTGACCCTATATGAATACAATGAATGAATTCGATCTTCAATTTAAAATATTTAGACTACATTTTATGTCATGATGATCAATGAAAATTGAAGATTTTGTAAAAAGTATAAAATGCAAGCTTTGAGTTACATTGGCAAGGTTTAAACTTTTGAGAAATGCTCATCTAATCCATTCTAGTAAATAACAACCAAATGTTATCAAAGTTATCAAAATAATAGCAAATTAAAATAACAACAAATTAAAATAACAATTAGAGTGCAAAAAAAAAGTTAATTTAACATAGTATATTCTTATATTACTAAATATTATAAGTTTATGTTATATTTAATATTGTTAATTTAACATAAATGCTTATAAATATTATCCATTCCATTTTCTCATAACAACTCAAATTATGTTCATCTAATCCATTCTAGTAAATAACAACAAAAAATTATCAAAATAACAACAAATTAAAATAAAAATTACAGTGCAAAAAAAATCGATTCAACTTAATAAATTTATTTATTAAAATATTATATGAGATAACATAACTGATTATTTTTTAATTTTGGGTTAAACTTTTTTATTTTTTTTTTGTTTTTGTTTTTATCTTTGTTCCCTTTTTTTTGTAAATTAAATTTTTTTTTTTTTTTATGTTGGGCGGGAATTTTCCCTGTTTTTTTGCACGGGGGAATGGGTTAAAGACCTTTGTCAGTCATTGTCATGTCAAGTCATGCTTATATTGGTTTTAACCGATGAAAAATTATACACTTTCGAGACTACCTGCTACAATGGATTTTCTGTCAGAGACACTTCTTATTTCGATGCAAATTTTTTCTTATTTCGACACAAACTTGTTCTTATTTCGACGTTATGAAAATTTGTCAGGCTAACATCGGTTTTAACCGATGCAATGTGACCTTATTTCGACGCAATGTGACCTTTGAGTGAAAACTATGTCAGGCTTTCAGTCAAAAGTATGTCAGGCTATAATGGATGGGTCGAGTCAGACATAGTGGCGGTTTTAAGCGACGCAAACTTGTTCTTATTTCGACGCTATGCAAACTAACATCGGTTTTAACCGACGCACTAGGACCTTATTTCGACGCTATGCAAGATAACGTCGGTTTTAACCGACGTAATGGTCTTCCACTGAAAAGTATGTCAGGCTTTCTGTCAAAAGTATGTTAGGTTACGTGTGGCTAGGTCGAGTCAGACCTTGTGTCGGTTTTAACCGACGCAATGTGTTCATATTTTGACGCTAAGTTTTTATCCATATTTAATCTTCTTTATTTCCCTTCACTTCCGTGATTCCACTTCTGTCTCTCGTCTCTATCCCCCATTTCTGGCTTACTCTTTCCCCCATTTCAGCCATATTCCTTCTCCTTCCATTAAATTTTGCAATGGATAATTCTCGTGAAGATCAACGTTCTGAGGAACTTCATTTGGAAGAAGACGAGGGTGATGCTGGTTCCTTTTTGAATTGTTATTAATCTCAGTTTTTATTTTTATTTTTTTGTGTGTGTTTGAACTATTATTATGGCTAAATTGAAAATATACATTTGTTTCCTGGTTTTTAATTGTGTTTTTGTATTAACAAGGTACATCTCAACGGAGGCGTGGACCCTCAATTCCTAAATGGACGAAACAGCTTTGTTCATTTGATTCGTCCGGAAAATGCATTAGTGACAATGCTAGTGCTTTTTCAAAACATGTAGCAGCGGAGGTTAGGGACTATAGAAATCTCCCGTTGGAGAAAGGTTGGCATAAGGTTACGGAAGAAGATAAGGAAGCTTTCTGGAATAGAATAAAGGTATAGGTGTTTTTATTTTTAGTTGAAAATAGAAGAATAAGTCAATGATTGTAATAATAATTGATTAGCGTGATTTTTTTTGTTTTTCGTTTTTATGGATGTAGGGAAATATTTTTTTTTGAAGATGCAGATATAGTAAAAATGCCTTTGATCCGTCATATGATACTTAAGATTGCGGAGCATGCGCACAAAGGGTTTAGAAATAAGTTAAAAAAAAAGTATTATACTAAAAGAGCAGAAGAGGTGCGCAGCGAGCCTCCTCCTGATGTGATTCCTGTCCAATGGGATGATTTGTTGGCATATTGGAATAGAGACAAAACAAAGGTAAACCTTACATGATTTATTTCGTTATAACTTTAAAGTTGCCTAATATAATCTTTTTTTTTTCTTTTTTTTCTTTTGTTTTTTCAGGAGGTTGCTGAAAAAAATAAGATTAATCAGGGATTGAAATCAATGAACCATACAACTGGTACAAAATCCTTTGCAAGAGTGCGGGAAGAATATGTATGGATTGTACATTTTGAAGAAATGATTAATTTTAAATAATCATATTTATTTTTAGTATGAGGTTTGCTTAAGTTGTTTGTATGAAATTTTATTTTTGATAAAGCGGAAGAAGCATGGGAAAGAAGCAGATCATGTAACCTTTTTTCGTGAATGTCATACACGAAAAGATAAAACATGGATTGATGAAACATCGGAGCGTACAGGGGTAATTGATTTTTTCATGTTAGTATTTGATTTTATTAGTATTTATTATCTATAGCTTATTTTTCTGTTTTACTATTGAATTTTTGTTTTTAAAAATTGTAATGCAAGGCAACAATGGAGAGCAATCTGCAAACATTGATTGAGTCGGGCCAGGAGGATAATGAAGATCTTAGGACCCAAGTTTATGTTGATACTATGGGTCCTGAGAGGCATAATAGAGTCAGAGGATATGGTCATGGTGTGACTCTTGATATGATGTCCTATGCATCTTCTTCATCTTCTACATCAATTTCCTCCAGGAGATCATCTAAGAGTTCAATGGCGTTGCTGATGACTCAAAATAATGAGTTGAAAATGAGGGACGAAAATAATAATAAACGGATTTCGGACCTAGAGAACAAGCAAAATCAGTTGTTTGCAAGGTTTTTTCAAAGATTTCAGCCACAACCACCGTATAGCCTGGGAACCCAACAATCAGGCCAGAGTCAACCTCCTCAACAGTCGGGCCAAAGTTAGCCTCCCCCTGCATATCCGTATGCTGGCCATAATCAGCAACCTCCATATCCTATGTATTCGATGCCTACGCAGCCCATGCCATACATGCAGCAGCCACCTTATCAAGTGCCAGTATATCGACCTGAGATGGCTGCTTCTAATGGATTTTATCCTGAAGTTCCAGCTGGGGGGTTTTCTGGAATGCTTGCGGGTGTTGGATTTGATGTGGACTTGTCGAGGATTTTTGGATCAGATGGAGGATCTCAAGGAGGAGGATCTCAAGGAGAAGGTTCTCAAGCAGAAGGATATGGACGACGTTCAGGCGCAGATTCGGTTCGGTAGTTTATTTGGTTCATTTTCTTGTTGGTATAGCCATATAAATTAATCATGACCGCATATTAATCATGACCGCATATTTAAGCAGCAAATATATTTTCAACTTCAACATCCAGATCAACTATAATTGCAGATATAAATCATATTAGTATATACATCAGTGACAGCACATTTTTTACACAACTTTTGGCACGTTTTTGTGGTGCCCAATCCGTAATGTATTTTAACAATCCAAACAGTCTATCTTTTAGAACATCATTCATAAATTATCCTTGCAAAAAATTAGACAAATCCAAAACCATTAAGACATACATTTGTAGTGAAGAAAATGGATGAGTACAGTTCTCCAAAGAAATCCTAAACCCTAATCCAACAGTCATATGTCTTTAGATTTGGGTGATTTTTTGTAGATATGATCATTGAGAGAAGACCTAAAAGATAGACGGTTTTGATCGTTGAAATACATTACAAAGTGGGCCTCACAAAAACGTGAGTCAAAAGTTATGAAAAGAAAGTGATGTTACAGATCCGTTCTCATATATATATATATATATATATATAATATCGCAGAAGCATTTATATGTATATGTAACCATGAAGCATGAATAAGATTTGCAAAAGCAAAACCAACATATATACAACTTTAATTTGGCAGAGGAGTTCACGAGTCCAACACATACTTCTCACAGCATACCATGGCAGTTTTTTCTGTTTTTAGTGTAAATATATCACCGTGTTAAGAAAATTAAACTGTGAAACAATTTTATTTTATTGTACAAATAAACAATAGAAATCAAAAGAGGTATATGTGTTTATATACATCTGTTGGGGCCCAAAATAATATTGTTGGGCCGAGCAGCAGGTTGTGCTCGGCCCAAGGCTATATCAAATGCTATGGGCCGAATGATAAATCTCGGGCCAGTTGGCAGGGTCGGTCGAGTCCTATCCTAAGAAGTAGTCCAGATAAACAGAAAGGGTCGAGGAAGTCCTGATGCGACCAGGATTCCCGGCCGGTAAAGAACAAAGCCTCGGAAGAGGAGAAAGTTCAAAGTCCTAGTAGGAGTAGGTTTGTTCGAAGTAAAGTTGGAACGAGACAAGGACTCCCAATCCAGATAAGGATGCAATTCGGTCTCAAGGAATGGGGTGCTATAAATACAAGAAATCATGCAACAAAAAAGAACCTTCAATTCAGCATACAATTGCCCTGCGCAAAACCTCTCAAATACCTTGAGATTTTTCCTTTTCTTTTTTTGCCGACACACCTTCAATTTGGATAAACAGCACTGTGGAGGCACTCGGCGAGCACCTTCAGTTTGGATAAACAGCACTGTTGCCGCAGAATCAGCCGACCGAGAAACACCTTCAATTTGGATAAACAGCACTGCGTCGAGGCCGACCGGTTACCTATCTAAGTCTCGACCGAGAAGGGTTTTCGAACCTTTGTTGGTAGAGGTCACCTTGCTAGCCTTCTCGGCGTAGTCAAGTGTTACGAATTGCATTATTCGGCGTACTGGACGCCGAATGATTTTATGATTGGATACTCACAAGTGAGTTTCAGAGTTCGACATTCTGACGGCCGAACTACATTCACCATCAAGACATACATCACATTTGAGTACCTGTGTCCATATAGTTTGGTCTCGATTCGACGTGCTTATACTCTTACGAATATAATCATAGTGATCGGATCGGGCTCCGACGATTTGTGAACTTCGCAGAATTAGTAGCCTTGTCTTCAGGCTCTAGAACCCAGAGACCGAGAGTGTTCCTTCCTCAGTCGCAGTCGCAAGATAAAGAAGTCAACAACGTGCTCAACGCGACATCAACGAATTTTACTCCTCGGCCGAGCTCGGCCGACGAGTTGGCACGCCCCGCATTCAACCGAATGACGTAGTTAGCTTATTAGTTACTCGGCCTGCGCGCCACGTAGGTTTTGTAATTTTTAGAGTCAACAATATCAAAAGCCAATGCTAATGCAACTTCAAATAGCATCATATACATTGAGCATGATCAATATGCCTAGAAAAAGAAAAAGATTTTCTCAGACCAGAAAGAGGAAGAATTAAAAGATATTCAATTTTCTTGTCATTCGAAATATCTTCTTTGGAAGTCGTTTACATAACATGTTGAGGTTGTAGCAAAAATGATGACTATCATCTCTCATTTAATAGAATGGGGTTCACACTGCAGGTCAAGTTCTTGTTCGCCACTCGACAACGCAGCTAGCACACACCCAATATATATATGCATTAATTTAGATTTTGGTATGAATTTGTTTTTTAGTAGGTGGTATCATTATGTTATATGGTTATATCTTTATGTCACTAGCTGCTATTATCTAACTGATAGCAACGTAGACATCATCACCTGATGGACCAAACGTCTCTGAAATCATCAAACTCGTATCATCTCACTCGCAACTTGATCGATCTGTACTGTGCTACTACGTACTACCCAACAGAAAATATTTGGCGCACTCGATATATTTTCAAGGAAATAGAAGGCGGAAACCAGTCGAATCACATAAATATTATACTTTTCAGAATACCAGAACGATTAACTTTGTGACCATGGTAGCTGAAGGCAGAATTGATTTTCAAGCTAGGTAGAAAATGCTTGGCTTGTTTCGAACTATAGAATCCATCTCTAACTTTGAATTGTAATATACACTACCCAAAAAACGACTTAGGAAATGAACAGAATTCGCCTCCCAAGGCCAACGTTTGTCGCGACAATGGTAGGGTAACGGAATTTCGTCGGGTAAAGTTCGTTGCGCAAAAGACGTCGTAAGACATTTTTGCCGATGGATACAAATATTCGTCGGGCAACAAGGTCTTGTCTAATGAAGATAGAGATGATCCTCGGTCAGGTAAGTTTGCGTTGGCCGCAAAGGCCCGATGGACAACCTTTTACTCGACAAAAACAGGTCGTGCAAAAACTAAATTTATTTTTAAAATAATTGTTGTTAACTTTGACTGACAACCATGTTGTCGGGTTTGTGATCCTGAAGAAAAATAATTACTTGATATCGTTGGCCGACGAACAGGCTCGTTGGGCAAGATAATTATTAAATTTAAAATAATAATTTTTTTGATTTAATAATTAACTAAATGTTATTATATTATATCATAATATTAAATAAATTTATTTAATTAGTAACAAAGTTCGTACAATATTATTGAAAAAAAAATTATTCCGAACGGAAGATGTTATTTCCAGAATTTATAAATTCTAAAGGAAAAAAAAAACCTGCAAAGCCGCTCCCACTGGTCCATTCTATTCGCAAATTCGTGGGGCAAATGGGTCAGAGCCTCTTCTTAACTTGCAAAAGTCATGTACTGGGTGCGCAGCTTGAATATTCACTCTATGAATCTCGTAGTCCGCAACCAATTAACGTATTTCACCGTACCCGGGTCTTCCAGGTTGATATTGAAATTTGTCTGAAAAAGATATAAATAAAAAAAAAAACAAAAAAAAAAAAAAACGAGTGTTAGTTATCAAAATACAATCATGGATAAACTACACTTTATTACCTTAGGTTTGAGGTCTATTACAATCTCATGCAACATCTTCAAAAACATTTCACTTTCATATGTCACGTACTGTTTTATTTCAATATAATACATCCGTTACATTTTTCATCCATTGGTCCGTTAAGAATTGACGTGGTTGCCACATTTGTGCCATGTGGTTGCTAAATTTGTGCCACGTGGCAAAAAAAAAAAAATTTATACATTAAAAATATTATAATAATTTACCCTATTTATTTATAAAAAAAAAAAAAAAAAAAAACACAAAACAAAACCAAACCCAAACCCACACCCAGATCCCCTTCCTTCCTTCTCACCTCTCTGCAACCCCCGACCCACTTCTCACTCCACCTCTCCAATGGCTTCCTCTTCCCTATCCCTCATCTCCCCCCATAATGTCTCAAGAAGCTCGCCGTTGACAAGGCCGTCGAGTACGTCAAATCGAGAATGGTCCTCGGCCTCGGCATCGGCTCCACCGCAGCCTTCGTGGTCTCCAAGCTCGGCGAGCTCCTTAAATCCGGCGAATTGAAGGACATTGTTGGAGTCCCGACTTCCAAGCGCATAGGGGACCAAACTTGGCAGTTGGGTCGACATCGCCGATAAGGTCGACCCAAATCTTGATTTGGTCAAAGGGCGCGGTGGAGATCTGCTGAGGGAGAAAATGGTGGAAACAGTGTTGGAGAAGTATGTGGTGGGTTTGGGAGAGGAGGTGAATAGTTGGGTTTTTGGGGGTTTTGGGTGGGGTGGGGAATGGGGTGTCAAGGAAGGGGAAGGGGTCGAGCAAGAAGATATTTTTTTTTTTTTTTAATAGGGTAAATTATTATAATATTTTAAATGCATAAAAAAAATTGCCACGTGGCACAAATTTGACAGGCATGTCAACACAAATGTGGATCTCGTATTTGACACGTTATCATTTAACGATTTACTTAACGGATTTTCTAACGGATGTATGAAATTGAAATAAAATGATAAGTAAATATATGAAATTGAAATGTTTTAAAGATGTTGTAAGGAATTGAAATTGACCCCAAATCTGAGAGGGTAAAATGTAATTTACCTACAATCATTTAGTAATCATCTTTAGCAACTAAAATTAATAAAATTTTAAATTTAAAAAATAAAAATAAAAAAATAAAAAACCTACCGAGAGCTCTGCCGTTAAGGCATCCTTCACTTCAGCGGAGATGTTACTCCAGTTATGAGTTGTCATAGGGCAATTACGATGAATGAGTCTATTGTGTGAGTCAACATTGAATGAATTCGTGGAGATGCCGAACGCCCCATGTCTTGGGTCATTATTCAACCTTTACTTGCTGGGCAAGGGAAATGGTGATGTTAATGTGGCGCCTAGGCATCTATGTAAAAAATTTCTAAAAATTTCCAACTTTTTCTAAGTATATCTAATATTTTATTAAAAATTATAATATACACAAAAAATTGTTGTGGCTTATTTTATCTGACAGGGAGAGAAAGAGTCAGTGAGACACAGAGGGAATAGAGGGAGATGTGTTTGTAGGGTTGTGTAGAGAGAGGATGTGTTATCTCCCCTACGCAATACCTTTATTTATAGTAATAAAGGAGGGAAGAATCCTTTTCCTCCAAGGAATACAAGTCCTAATAGGGACGAATAACTAGAATAAAATCTAATCTAGGATTTAGACAATTACATTTAAATACGAAGTTTATAACACTCCCCTTGAGTGTGTAAATACTCAAGTAGATTTGGCATCATGTGGAGTTAAGGAAGGCGACTCATTAGCACTGATTCTGGGAACACGCTAGTCTCAAAGTAAAGTAGGAACTTGCATATGGAACTAAGTCTCACAAAAAAACACAATGGTTATGGTAAAACCCAAGTAGGAACAAAACCCATAGTCTAAGGAAAAATACTTGAGAAGATGCAAAGTCAAATGAAATATCTACGGGACGTCATCAGGGATATGACTAACCCAAGGTGGGTGCCTTGTCAAAACCTCGTTAAGTAGCAAAAAGCCAAAGGGAAAAATGCTCATAATCGTAGGGAAAAAGAGTACATTAAGATCAAGCAAGTATACTTCAGGATACTCCCCCTGAGTTTGATATAACTTCAAAGAGAACTAACAATGTTACCAAAAAAGTTTACGCATACCTATTCCTTGAAACGTTTTTGAAACATCACCTTCGGTAGGGATTTGGTGAAGAGGTCGTCCAGATTGTCTTGTGAATGGATTTACATGACTTCAATCTTCCGATGCTCTGTGTTGATGTGAGAATAAGAACTTTAGCGTAATGTGCTTGGTGTGCATGCTGCGTTGTCTTCATAGATCGTCACCAGGATGTCAATGAGGGGGTAAAGATTGCAAAAGCTTTGAATATGGCCCACAACTTCTCTCAACGAAAAGCATTCCCGATTTGCTTCATGTAAGGCAAGAAGTTCAACGTGGTTAGACGACGTGGCAACTAAGGTCTGTTTAGTTGACCACTAAGAGATTGTAGTGCCTCCAACGGTAAAGACATAACCTACACATGCATAACCAACAAGGCGATAATCGATTCGAGATAAGGAAGTGCAGCATCACTCGATGATTCGTAGGGATAGAATAAGCATATCCATAGTACCTTTAAGGTAACAAAAGATGTCTTTAACACCAGTCCAGTGTTTGTGTGTTGGTGCATTACTGTATCTTGCCAAAAGATTAACATGGAAGGAGATGTCGGGTCTAATCCATTGAGCTAAGTACACTAAAGCACCTATCGCACTTAGATAAGGAACTTTAGGCTTCAAAATCTCTTCATCCTCCTTATTCGAACGGAAGGTATCTGGTTTGCATCAGCAATTGAATGACCATAAGAGTACTCGAAGGCTTCGCTTTATCCTCATTAAAGCAACGCATCACCTTTTGGGTGTAGTTCAATTGATGTACTAAGATTTCATCCAAATGATGCTCTATCTCGAGACTGAGAGTATTGAGTCTTTTCTAGATCTTTCATCTCAAATTTAGACTTAAGGTGCGCGACAATTCTTTCGACCTCTTCAGGAGTTCTAATAAGGTTCATGTCATCGACATAAACTACAACAATCGTAGAAACAGAATGTGACTTCTTAATGAACACACAAAGGCATAGTTCGTTGTTCACATATCCCTGACTAGTCAAATACTCACTCAAACAATTATACCACATTCTTCCGGATTGCTTCAAACTGTAGAGTGAACACCTCAGCCAAATTGAGAGTGTGTTTTGGGTTTGAAAATATTTGATCCAGTCAATGTAAATCCCTTGGGAACTTTCATATTGATTTTCGTAGCAAGACCCCTATAGAGATACGCAGTTACTACGTTCATCAGTTGTATACTCAGGTTTTTGGAAACTACCAAACTGATAAGGTACGAAAAGTAATCATATCCATAATGGGTGAATGAGTTTTGTCATAGTTAGTCCTGGGCGTTGTGAGAAGCCTTGCGCAACACGACGAGCTTTACAACGCACAATTTCGTTCTTCTTATTACGCTTTAGACGAAAACCTACTTGTAGCCAATGGGCTTCACATGTGGAGGAGTAGGAGCTACATGTCCAAACACCTTACGTTTTGCAAGCGAATCGAGTTTAACTTGGATTGCTAGTTTCCTGTTTGACCAATCAGTTTTACATCAACATTCATCAACAAAACGGGGTTCAATGCCACCGCTCAACATGATTTCAGTAGCTACTGTATATGCTAATGAATCGTCGATGATCATCTCATTTTTACCCCAAATATCATCCAAGCTAGCATAATGGACCGAAATATCACGATTCTCGGAAGGTGGATTCGTCTCTTTAAGGACACTTCCATAATCTAGAATTTTTTTATGAGTTGGATATAATGAGTAGGTGACAGTCGGATTCACGGTAGGCTCAGCAGGGGCCTGTGCTGTGGGTTTCCTCTTCCTGGGGTGTGAATCTTTTGAACCAAGTGGTCTGCCACACTTTTGTTTAGGGCAAAGGATTGGCTAGCCACTAATGTATGTGGATCAGCCAGATTGGCATCCCGAGCCTCCTGGAGGAACGTCCGTCGTACATTTGGTACATCCATCTTTGTAGGCACATTCACAGCTGGAATATGTGATTTTGTCACTCGCGCTAAATCCATGAAAGCATCTGGCATGCTCTGAGCTATGCTATAAATGTCTAATATGCACTACATTTCAGTTCAGACTGAGTGATGCAGGGATCTAAATGAGACAAGGTGGGAGTCGCCCACGTTAATTCGTGTCATTCTTCAGGAATGTTGACATTCTTATCTCCCCCTGACAACAGGAAAACTCTTATGTTGACGTTCTTATCTCCCCCTAACGACAGGAAAACTCTCTCATAGAAGTGATAATTTGCGAAACAAGCGGTAAATAGATCGCCAGTCAAATGTCCTTAGTAACAAACAATTGAAGGAAAATCATATCTGACATAAATTCCCATCATTTGATGAGGCCCCATTTTTGTGTGTAACGGCGATGAAATCAGCACATAGATCACACAACCAAAAACGCACAGATTCGATATGTCGGGTTCTTATCTGGTAACCAACTTAATGGCACTATATGGTTGGATCGTGATAGGCCTCAGGCAGACCAACATGGCTCCATGCAATATTGCATAGCCCTAAGTAGCGATCGGAAGCTTGGTACGTATAACCAACAGTCGAGCAATCATTTGTAAGTGCTTAATGAATGCCTCTGCTAGGCCGTTTTGGGCGTGAACATGAGGTACTGGATGTTCAACTTCAACCCTATGCAATAGTTATCAAAAGTTTTAGAAGTGAATTCTCCAGCATTATCCAATCGAATAGATTTGATCGGATAATCAGGGTGGTAAGCCTTGAGCTTGATAACCTGAGCCAACAGTTTGGAGAATGCAACATTCCTTGTGGACAATAAGCACATGTGTAACCAACGTGTGAAAGCGTCAACCAAAACCATAAAATATCTAAATGGTCCGTAGGAAGGGTGAATCGGTCCACAAATGTCCCTTAAATCTTTTGTAGAAAAATTGGAGGATTCGAACAAATCTTGTCATAAGAAGGCTTAATAATAAGCTTTCCCATAGAGCAGGTTTGACATGAGATTCCTTGAATTAAACCTAAACTTCGGGTTAGTGGATGCCCGGTGATGATTTGAGGATACGGCACATCGCTGTTCGTCTAGGGTGTCCCAAACGATCATGCCAAAGTGATTTCGTGTGCGATCCCAGGGGTAGGGATGGCCACATAGTGGCTTTCTAAAGGGCGTTTGGTCGTAGTATACAAACCACTTGGGGTACACTCCATCTTCTCTAAAATACACTTCTGGCCATATTTGTAGGAAGTTATACACAGAAATTCAACTCTGTTTTCTACATAGGTTTCAGCGTGGTAATTATTATATCTAATGCCCTTGAAACTCAACAACGTTCATTTGGAACGTGGAGAATAAAGTGCCTCATCAATGGTCAAGATTATACCATTAGACCACATTATACGTGCCTTACCGTATCCTTAGATCAGGTTGGATAGGCTTGAGAGGGTTGTCAAAGGTACATTCTTAGGCACAAAGTTAGTGAAATAGATATGTTCACGCAAAACGGTGTGTGTTGTTGCACTATCTGCCAAACAACTAACTTTCCCACTAGTCATACCTAGAAATAAAAATTAATTTGAATCAATCACATGCATAAAAGTTCTAAAAAAAATATCCATCAAAATAATTAAAGTATTCAAGTATGGCAATTAAAAAAAACTTAATATCCAAAAACAAATCACCAACAAATAATCCAAAAATAAAGGAAAATTGTGCAAACTTGAGCCAAAAAAAAAAGGGGTTTGGCCACTATGTGAAATTTGGCCCCATTGTTTCAAAATTCAGCTAAAAATAGTATATGTCTAAGATTATAATCTTCCATAGGGGTAATAGCCTCTTAAAAGTCAGAAACCTCCATCTTGGTGCTATTCGATTCATCAACTTGCATAAAGTTTGATTCAAACTTCTTATGACGAGAATGATATTCAGCTATTACTTTCTGGGGAGCACGGCAAACACGGGACCAATGGTCTTTTAAACCACAATGGTAGCACATGTCTGCATCCATGGTGTCAAGTGCTTTGCCCTTATTCTTTAAGTTTAGGGCCTTAGGAGTGAGGTTAGGGCGTTTATGGGCTCGGTTTTCTCCCTTAAATGGGCATTGGTTCTATTGACCTTAACAGGGTGGCTTCTGGTCACCCCTACCATGTTTATGTTGGCGTTTTAGGTGTTGGTTTGTGCTATAATGTGCTTCAAGTACAGCAGTCGCCCTAATAGGTCGAGCTTGATGATATTTCATCAACAGCTGATTTTGCGTTTCAGCGAGAAGTAAAACAGAGATCAAACCCGGGAACATAGTGAACTTCTGATCCTTATATTATTTCTGCAGGACAATATTGGTAGCAGAGAAGGTCAAATAAGTCTTCTATAGGAGATCATCTTCGGTCAAGTTCTCGTTATAGAACTTGAGAAATGATTGGATTCGACAAACTTCATAATTATATTCATTCACAAACTTAAAGTCTTAGAAGCACAGATCCTGTCAATCATGTCTTGCTTCAGGCAAAAAGATGTCATTTTGGTGTTCAAAGTGATTAGCCAAAAATGAACTAAAGTGCTCGTGGATCTTCCTCAGCAAGGTACTCGGCTTGCAGTGAATCACGAATATGTCTTTGGATGAAGATCATGGTAGTGGCTTTTTCAGCTTCGCCAACTGAGTTGTTCGTCTCATCTTTAATGGCGGGACGCAAATTCTTTGAGGTGAGGTGAAGCTTCACATCTTGGACTCACTTGAGGTACTTTCTTCTAGAGACCTCTAAAACGGTAAAGTCGAGTTTGTTCAAATTTGGCATGTCCCTATCTCAAAATTAATGGACAAGAATGTGGTAAGTGTAATGGAGAAAAATCAATCCATTCACATAGGAGTAGAACATTCAAGCTCTAATAGACATATATTGGTTTAAATTTACATGAAAAAACTTCGGGTTTTCATGGGTGATGTTTTTCAGGAAAACTTCATGTTTTCAAATAAGGCATGTTTCTAGAAACTTCAAGTTTCGAAAGAAATATGAACTTTAGGTTCATATGTTCTTGTAGACATACATAAATGTATATACAGAAATATGCAACAAGAAAAATATACAAATAAATCTTCAGGTCTAGAATTATAATTGAATTAATTATTTTAACTTCTTGGCAAAATTAAAGTGTGTGTGAAAAATTCTAAAGCCCAAATTGTCTAAAAATAATAAACAATTAAGATTGGGGCCCAAAATCAAGGACCAAAGCCCACAAGTGGGCTGAGCAGATTGGAACGTGTGGCCCAGGCCCAAAAATTGGGCTAGGCTGGGTTGTAAGCCCAAGACCAGAGGGTGGGTTAGATAAGCAAGCCCCAATTTCTAGGCTAGATCCAAGAAGGACCATAAAAGGGCACAGATCTACTGCTTTGCAACATAGGTGTTCCCGAGGGACTCAATCCAGTGCTTCGTGGACAGGTACACCGAGTCACTAGTTGTTGGCTGGGATCGGGTGTAGGGCGGTGCATGGAACATAAATAGCCCTACGAGGGTTGGGTTCTGTTGCAGTGTGAGACAGGAGAACATAGGCAGAGAGAAGTGGTTAGGTTGGGCTTGCAGTAGCGAGCCTAAAAGAAAAAAAAAAATTCATGTTTTTTTTCAACCCGAGTCGAGGCTAGGCCCAATAAACTGGGGTCAGGCTTGAACCAAGAAATCCTAGCAAGGCTAGGTGTTTTCGCCAGAGAAGATGATCAACACCTCCACTGTAGGTGGCCAAATCTTGGACGGGAAAACTCAAGGGTACCTTTCTAAGGTATTTTGGACCATGATTACGAACAGAGATATTAAAATCTCAACATTTCAACCAAAAACCCTAGAAATTGAAATTCGGATTTCGAAAAATCCGATGAGATTCAGAGGAATCTTGGCCAATTGACATCGATAGACGAGCTTCAGGTCGTCTGAGAAATAGCCATGGTGGCTGGGCATGGCTACATGCCATGCTTCATGACGGTTCAAGCGGGGCAACGCTGTTTAGGCGTCGGGTACTGGGTTTGGGCTTGGAGTTATGGCTCCAAGTTTTGGTTTCTCAAGGAAGGGAAGGGATCCTAACGACATGGTTAGGTTTCCAACGAAACCTTAAAAAAAAATTCTTTATAATTTTTAATTCAATTCCAGATTATAAAAATTAATTAAATTTCATGCATATTCATCATATAATTCAATGCATGAGCATGTATTTGATGCAATTCATGGCAATATCAATTCACATAATTCAACAATTATGGATATAATGCATATACAAATTATGTAGAATCTAAAATTTGAAAAAAGTAAAGTTGGGTCATGCATTATGGTGAATGTTCATGCTATTAGGACTGTGAAATGTTGAGATAAAAATTGTTGTTTTGAAAGAACCTGATTGCTTAATGATATTGATGAACTAGTTTGATGCAGAAAACTTCCACGTCAGATGCCTAAGCACAGCGGTAGGAGTGTATTGATAACATGTTGTGACTTGCTTTATCTGACAGGGAGAGAAAGGGCCAGCGACATAAATAGAGAATAGAGAGAGATGTGTTTGTAAGGTTATGTATAGGATGTGTTATTCCCCTACGTAGTGCCCTTACTTATAGTAATAAAGGAGGGAAGAATCTTTCTCCTCCAAGGAATACAAGTCCTAATAGGGAAGAATAACTATAATCAAATCTAATCCCGTATTTACATAATCACACTTAAATACAAAGTTTATAACAATATTATAGTATTTCCTTAAAAAAATTATAATCTAACAAGAATTTATCTTTGCCACATCACCCATCCCCGTACCCCCAATCCGTCAACCTCATAACCTATCCAACTCTTCGCCATCCCAAACCCCTCCCCCTCTCCACTCATCCCATCTCTAGCCGTCCCCTTCCCAAACACATACCCCTCTCACACCATCCCCTCCCCACCCATACCTATCCCCAAACCCGTCCCCCTCCCCACTCATCCACTTCCCCAAGCCGACTGTGTCATCCCTTCTTTAACCCCTAAAATAATCCCCTAACATCCCAATATCATCCATTAACAATCTCTCCAATATTTTTTTTTTTTAATTCTCTTAAATATTAAGACATACTAACTAAGAATACATTCACAATATAAATTAAGAAGACACATTATAATTAAAGATTTCACAGCTTTAAAACTATTGAGAATAAACGTAATACCCTTGTAGGACTATGAGAGATGGAGAGATTTGGGAAGAGATGTTGTAGGTGGAAGCTAAAGTGGAGCCGATCACTTTGCAATGGAGGAATTTTAGAGAGAGAGTGAGTTTGATGGAAATGATGAATTATAGCAAATGGGGAGCTCTTGGCCTGACAAAAGGGAAAAGGCATTTGCTGATGGAAGCATTCATAGGATAAGACTTTCAATTTTTTGTACGTGTTAGATTTCAGCGTTGGCCTGACAATAAGGTCCATCGGGTAAGGGTTCACAATAAAACCCACGAAGTGAAATTTTTGGTTGAGAAAAAAGGTGGGAAAATACTTTAGCACCATTAAATGTACTCCAGTCTGTCAGGCAAACCCAATTTTTGGAGGGAATTTCGATTTTTCGTGAAAAAAAACTCAGGAGAAATTTTAAAACTTTGCTTGATGGAATTTTCAACCTTACTCGACAGCGGATGTGCCTTTTGCCCTACGGAACAACCATTTCGTCAGGCATTAAGTAAAAGTTATAAAAAAATTGCATACTTTTGTATACTATTTTTTGGAACGGTTAAACGATAATCAAATTTGATAATCAGATGTATTCATTGTGTGTTTCAACTTTCAAATATCATCTTTTAAAAAAAAATAACCAAATCAAAAGAAATATAGTCGTTAAATTGTGATGCTAAGTTCGTAACCGTCCAAGCTTTTTGGATGAATCCCTAGTCCATTCACGTTTATTTTTTATGATTTTCAACGTATTCGACCTCGTACTATATTCATACAAGTTTTACAGTTGGATTGTCAAAAATTATTTCATTGAGTCAAATGCCCACAATGCAATTGATTCAACCAACACTTAGTGTTTTACTCCTTAACCCTATTAATGTATCATTTTATGGTAATCACTATTGTAAGTGTTTTTAAATAATGATTGGGTCCATTCATTGTATTATTCGATGGTTAGTGAGTGTAGTAAAAAATCAGAAAATTTGGAGCTAAAATGACCATTGAATATTAACTTTTAGTTTCTAACCGTTGAAGGAATTCTTCTCGTTACCTAATGTTAAGGTTTTATTTTATTTTTATTTTTGGCACATAAAATCTCATAGAATATACCAACTATATTGACAGTTGTATTGTGGACTTAATTTCCCCAACTTCAAAAATCCTCGATGGAATTGAATATGTGAAATATGCCAATATACTTGCCCGATGGACTGGGTTCATCTTGCCTGATGAATACCCTAAACCCTAACTACTTTAGGCAATGGAGCTTACAGAATTCTGCCAAGCAAGGATACTTAACAGACAAAATTGCATTTCGTCGAGCAAGGTCTTATTCATTTCTTTTTTGTACAATAAGAGAAATGAGCTTTTGTACTTTGAGAGTGTGAAATAAAATCTTGTTGCACGTACACATTAACCTTAAATCGCTAAACCCTCAATTTCTATCATTGTACTCGTGTGCTTCCTTATTATCCCTTTTGATGTCACTTTCATTGCTTGAGTCATTGCTGTTTTCTTCAACCAAGGAATTAGGCGCCCAGGTCAATAGATAATTGCATCTATTTCAATTTCCAGGACTCCTTCCATCTCAAATGGTGGTTTTGCGATGTGTTTGCTTCGTACTCTGGGAACATTTCGAGTGATTGCAGACGAAGCCTTTTGGTGAACATTTTGGTCATCGTCAATATCCTCATCGTGTTGTTGCACCGGTAAGTTCCAAATATTTCTACTTAATAGGAATTGTACTACTTTCCAACCACCCATGAGCTTTGGATCATCCAAGTAGAATACATTGTGGAACCAAATTTGTTTCATACATATATTTTTCACCGTATTTGCAAGGAATTGGGGATCACTCTCAAACCACCGGGTGTTTGTGTTAATGGATAACAAATGCATATCATCAATGACACTGTCTGGTTTGTCTGGGTTCGTATTATACCAATGACCTTTAGACAACATGACTTCCTTGGTTTGGGCATAACAATTGAACCACACTTAAAAGTGTGCCAAACAAATAAGTATTCTCATTTACCCCCAAGACAAAAATGCTACTGTCCTCTCGTTCATTTGCAAAAAATTTAACTATATTCACATGACAACTAGCGTATGTGTCGGCGTTAATGAGACATGCCAATTGAAATAATTCTTCATCAAACAAAGATGATTTGTCTTCTCTTAACTGCCGCATCTAGTAATATGCAATGGCCATTGAATATGTAAGTTTTTGCAAAACAAAACTATTTGATTTTATGCAAAATAAAAACACTTACATGTTCGGCAAACCAATGCAAAAATAATTATATATGTGTTTCAACCCAAGTTGAAGGATATTGGGTCTACATCAATGCTTCATGTTGTTTAACGAATGGTTTGACTTCATCATAGCTGTTTAATAAGAACTAGTGAGCCACTTCCAAGTCAGTTTCTTTGAAGGGCTAAGACAAAGATCCTTTGCCAAATGGGGGTGCATGTTACGCAAAGACTGATAACTTTTCAACCCATTCACCCCCATCCAAATTGTGTGGGTGCTTATTGTAGGAAATTTCAACATTTTGGAGGTACCTTGCACAAAATGTGAAGGATTCTTGTACACTGATAGCCTCCGTTATGAATCCTTTGGGTTGTGCCATGTTGCAGACGAATCGCTTATAACCACCCAGTAGTTTGACAAATTGTTAAATATGATAAAAAAAAAATTAATTTCAAGTGCTTGATAAAGGGCTGGTTTGGTATTGTTGTGCTTTGAAAAAAGTTGCTTCTGCTGTGCTGTGAGAATAAGCAGCTGTGAAATAAAGCAGCAGAGTGTTTGATAAACTTTTTTGTAAAAGTACTTTTGAAAAAAAAAAAGTAGTATTAGAGTGTTTGGTAAACTTTTATATAAAATAGATGTGAAAAAAAGCCGGTTTTTCAAAGCTGGGTTTTGCAGCTTCGTGTTTTTGGCTTTTTTTTCATCCAAAACTGTGAAAAAAAACTGAAGCTGAGTGTTTACCAAACACAAAAACAGCTCCCAGCTTTTTTTGATAGCAGCTTTTTTCAGAATCACCTCAATGCCAAACCAGGTCAAAGAATATTAACAAATTAACGTACTGACAAGATTACCTTTCAATTGGATACATACAACGATATGCACCTGCTTAACAAATTTTACCTCATACAACAGATGTATCATTACATGAACCATGCTTGTGAAAAATGCTCGTGGATATATTTTCTCTAGCCGACATAGGATATACACAATATCTTCTTCCAAAACATCTACGTCGGATTTCCACAACGTTTTACAACATAGTTGCATGAAGAACTGAAACAAATATTTAATCGTCTTAACAACCTCGGAGTCTAAGTACGGCCGAATACCAATCGAAGGTAGCTTTTGGAGTAATACATGACAACCATGACTCTTCAAACCGAGTTGTGTCCCAAATGTCCATGTTAACATGTCTTGCTATATTGCTAGCACACCCATCTAGAAATTTCACACCTTACAACCACTTCAAGAAGTCCTTCTTGCCATCCGACTTGAAAGTAAAATTGGCATTCTTTTTCTTGTATTTACCATTGATGAATGTAGGCCATAGGTTAGACCTTATCTCCATTGCTTGCATGCCAATACGAGTCTTCATGGTGTCTTTAGATTTTCCCTCAATAAGCAGAGTCATTCTCACCACATTGTCGCATACATTCTTCTTAATATGCATGGGATTAGCAGTGTGTTTGCTTTTCAATTTCGACCAGTATTCCAAGTTAAACAATATATATATATATATATATATATATATATATATATATATTGTCCAATTTAGTTGTTCCACTAGTCTCAAGCCTTCCTCAAATTGGAGCGTATTCAACTTGGCTAACATTTCATTTCCAATAATTCTCTTGTTCTAGGTTGATACTATGTTGAGCTGGTTTGGTACTGAGGTGATTCTGAAAAAAGCTGCTATAAAAAAAAGCTGGGAGCTGTTTTTGTGTTTGGTAAACACTCAGCTTCAGCTTTTTTTCACAGTTTTGGATGAAAAAAAGCTAAAAACAAGAAGCTGCAAAACCTAGCTTTGAAAAACTGGCTTTTTTTCACATCTGTTTTACATAAAAGTTTATCAAACACTCTAATACTGCTTTTTTTTTTTCAAAAGCACTTTTACAAAAAAGTTTACCAAACACTTTGCTGCTTTATTTCACAGCTGCTTATTCTCACAGCACAGTAGAAGCAACTTTTTTTCAAAGCACAGCAATACCAAACCAGCCAGTTGTCCCATCAAATGTTTTAGGCTTGTCACGCCGCTCGTGATACCAAGTGATCCATCTTCGGTGGCCAAATTAGCATACATTTCCTATGTGCCAAAAGGAAAACGTATATTTCCTGCATGTGGGGCATGCCATGTACCCTTTGGTGTTTTAGCCCGACAACATACCATAAGCTGAGAAATCATTAATTGTCCGCATAATCGCGTCTCTTAGAGTGAACATTTCCCCTGTAGACCTATCGTACATTTTTACACGATTTGGCCATAAATCTATCAACTTGTTAATCAAACACCGCAAATAAACATCCATGAAATCGCCTGGTGATTTAGGTACTAGTCATAAAAGGCTTATGATTGTAAATTCTTTCTTCATGCACTTCTAGGGGCAAGTTCTAAGGAAGAACAACCAGTGGCCAAGTTCTGTGCTCACTGGAAAAATTCCCAACCGGATTGACGCCGTTAGAAGCAAGTCTTAGTTTGACATTTCTTGGTATTGCGGCAAAATCGGGTAGATTTTATCAAATTCTTTCTATTCTTCACTGTCAGCCAGATGCCACAACACATCATCATTAACCCGTTCCTCCTTGTGCCACTTCATATCACGAGTATGGGCAACATGTACAATCTTTGTAATCTTGGTGTTCAGGGAAAATAACCCAACATCTTATTCAAAATCTTGTTCTTTTGATATATCAACTCATTCCACTTGGGACATTTATCTAACTTCTCAAACTCACGGTAAAATAATACACAATTATTTGTGCATGCATGGTTATTGTCATATCCCAACCCAAGATCTTTCTTCGACCCAGAATGATTTGCAGGAAATGCATTTGGTTGTGGAAGCATACATTTAAAAATCCACATCATCATAGCATAGTTCTAATTGGTCATATTACATTGTACTTTCATGTGCATCAACTCTACAACGGCTGTTAGGACCAAAAAATCTTCACAACTAGGGTACAATTCTCGCTCAGCTTCCTTCAATAATTTATCATACTTCTCGGGGTTTGTGGACAACTCTTCGTCCATATTAAGCGAAGCATTAAGGAAAGCATCATTCTATATGTCCACCACTTGGTCGTCATCAAGACGTCCAGATGCAGAAGGTTCATGCCAAAGTGTTCCACATCCGAAAGACATCAACGATGTAATGTGTGATTCTCCATGATAAGTCCAATTAGAGCAAGTGTGTACCATCTCATTCAAATACAAGAGATATTGGTCTTTGTCTTGTGTCATCTAAACACAATTATTACATTTTATTAAATTTCACACAAAGACACCTAATACGATTCTGAGCGCTAACATGGTGCCTTGCAAATTGAATTAAATTGTCGATCCCATCCAAATATTAGTTACAACTTTTATCTTGCAGTTGATCTACATCTTGTCCATTGTGCCTATAATCAGAGAATTTAGCCATCATAATGATTTAAAATACGCTTTATTGCCCCTTTATGCCTTCGGTAATGATCCTATTCCATTCAAAAGTGCACTTTCTATGTTGTGGTTTACGAATGACGACTATTTTAGATCGTAGAAAATCCTGCAGCATCTCCTCAGGGATCCTCAAGTGCATGACGTATATATTACAGACAAATATATAGTATGCACTTGAAGAACATTAGGTGGATACAACCAAATTATCCACAAACGAAACTTAGCCAAGTTCATTGCAAACCATGAAACACATACTAGTGCACTCCCAAACTGTCTGGATTGGACAATTCAAGATTCATTTCGATCACGAAGCCGCATATTGCGTCTACACGCACGTCCAACAGAATCTCAAATGGGTCTACGGTTTTTTTTTTTTTTTTTTTTTTTTTTTTTTTTTTTTTTAATGAACAAAATGATGCACAATTTAAATTCTCCTAATCTACACATATTTTAATAACACAAACTCAAAATTTCACATCATCCATAATTTCAACATATTTATATAATTAAATAAATTCAAACATTATCTATAATTAAGATAAATACATACGTTTCTTTTAATTATTCCAATCACAAACCTACATAAATCAAAATTAATTAATCACACTATTGAAGAAAAAATTAATCAACAAATAAATATAAACTAACCTTTAATTATTTGGGAGAGGAAGAGATGGAGGAGAGTGTGTATGTGCGTAAGAGAGAGGGAGAGGGCGAGGGAGAAACAATGATGGCCCGCGGGAGGGGAGGAACCTTACGGAATTCCTTGTTGGGCACCTTCCCTCCCGTCGTTGAGCAAACATGGTTCCGCTCGTTTTTGTAATGCGTCAGCGTGGTCCTTTACTAGAAGAACTAAAACCATTAGTCAACGGGAATTGTCCATTGAGCAAACTGAACTTAGCCAATGAACCATTGTTTCATCCCGCAAGCCTCAATGAATTGCGCGCCAAATTTTTTCCTCAACGCCAAATTCTTGCCGACAAATTTATCCTTGCCCTACGAAATTCTTCCGTCTCCTAAAGATTTTCAGTAAAGCCTAAACGGTGATCAAATTTGCCCCACAAACTGGTAATTTCGTCGGGTAAATGTTTGTTCGCCGATGAATTTGTCTTGGTCGGGCAAGGTTTCACAGGACAATCCCAATTTTCTAGTAGTAATACCAACTCAAGTGATGTAATTTGTTCAATCCGAAGACTATAAATAAACAAGGATCAATCATCGTAAATCATATCCCAAATGAAAAGTTGCATAGCAAAAAAAAAAAACCAACATATATGCATTTGGCATAGGTCTCTTCCTAAGTTTTTGAGGTTAATTAGGTATATTAAAGCCATGAATTATTAAACAAAAGATCAACAACAATCAAATTTTATCAACGAATAGTTCCATATAAAGTGAAATTCATATATAATAAAGTAACTCATAGATGATGACAACATCTAGCCAGCTATTTGTAGAATATAGCCAGCATTGTCACATGATAACCCAACTGAAAGAAGGGATCATCATCTGATTAAGGTCGCGGTGCACTTAGTAACTTCTTTTTTTTTCTTTTTTTTTTAATTTTTTTTATTTATTTAATAGGAAGCTGTAGATCTCTAATTTTTTGTGTGAGCGGTAATGATCGTCAGAGGCTGAAACCCATGCACAAGACTTGTTTGCCAAACTTTGTCGCTGTTGGACATGGTGTAACCACACTCATGCTCCTTCCATCCTTCCAAGGCATGCACTATGCCCGCAACTCGCCATGCACTCATCACCCTTCTTGGCAACCAGTTCTGTCGTCACAAAAAAAAAAAAAAAAAAAATAAATAAAGTGTTTAGAGCTTAGGGTTTCGGAAATTTTGACGAATAAATGAAAAAAAGCTTTACCTCGCAAGAGTGAACATTCTCAAGAGATGCAGGAGTCTTCATTGCTGGAGTGTAATGATAGAAGCAGTCCTTGCGCAATTTTTTGGGTGGGAATTGTGAGAAGGGAACAAATAGTGTTCCTTTTGGTGCACGCATCTGTTCTTTTTCGGTCAATCCATCACCCACCAACCATATCTGCAAATTAAATCAATTAGCTTTTATCATCCAACGTATATGAATAGATAGAAAAATATTAAAAATACGAAAATATGGGCGAGGAAGGAGAATTTTGAAGCAAATAATTGATATATATACCTTTTGTGCATAGCTTTTTGCAACAATTAGGTCACTTTTAGTGCCATTTAGTGATTTGGTGAGTTTCAAATGCTCAGCCTGGTATAATGTAGCTACCTGAAATATTAAGAAAATTCAGGTTATAAGATAGGAAGAAACATTATCTTAATTACAAACGATCAGGACCGACACATTACATGATCACGTGACCTTCGTATGACAGTTCTACCCTTGTTTATCTCCCCAATGATCTATATAGATTATGTATGTATACCTGGATACCCTTCTGGCTCAAAGCATAGGCAATGGCATAAGCAACCTTTGTGAGATTGCCTCTAAGGAC
This sequence comes from Pyrus communis, assembly GCF_041283825.1. Lineage (NCBI taxonomy): Eukaryota > Viridiplantae > Streptophyta > Magnoliopsida > Rosales > Rosaceae > Pyrus > Pyrus communis. Next base: position 7,100,350 of record NC_142566.1, on the reverse strand, counting down.
GACTTGAGTTGTCCCTTTTGGAATGCTGTTTAGGATTACAGCCACAGCTAAGCTACTTCCATCCACCACCTTGACTTTGAGATGTGGATGCCTTTGAACATAGAGACCGCCGTATCTATTCAACTCTTCACCCTGCATATACATAATATATAAATTTAATAAATAAACAACTGTTTGAGTACATAAAATGTGACAACAAAATACAGTGCGCAGTAATAAATATGGTCCTTGTTCAAGGAAAGAAATTTATATAAAATGGATTAACTGTAATCATGTCATTTCTAAGTATACAATGTTACATAAATTTTATCAACATAATTTGCATCATGGAATCAGACTGCCTCGTTTCATTTACTTATTTCCAATCGAGAGTTTAGCAGTAAATGTCGAGTCCTAAATTAAGGTCAAATTTTAGATAAAATGGTTACGTGGTAGAACCTCGAGGTGAGCCCATGTATAAGACAGATGATCACTTTACTTACATGGTATACCATATGGCTGGACTAACAGTGAATTAAATTGTAGAGTACCCTACTGGTATTCTGTATAGACAAATACTTTTGCCATGGACCATGCATTAACTGATACACAGATATAAATACATAGACAAACATTTATAATACATATTATCTACCACAACGCCATTACTAAATTGGGAAGATTTAGTGAGGACTCTGGTAAAATTAATTAACTTCTGCTTCAACCAGCGATTAAATTGTAAAAGTTAATTACTTGATTTAAGCCACTTAGTATTATGGTCTAGTGGTATTCCTCTTCATTTGTAAATGAGATGTCTTAGGTTTGATTTTTATCAAAGGCGAATTTGAATGACATTAGTGCTAGCTCATTATGAGGCTAAACCTATTCCCTTTCGTTTAGTGTAGATAATATTGTTTGTTAAAAAATAATAATAATTACCTGATTTAAGAGGCCTAGGCTTAAAACTTTGACACCTTTTTCCTCTGCATCAAGTATGGCTTCCTCAATCAAGCCATTGATAGCTTCACTTTGCCATTTCATAAAGTACTGAGATTTACAAATTAACAAATTAAATCAGATCTCATTAAAAAAAATTAAAAACAAGAATATAAATGTAAATAGGGAAATGTTATTGGCACTTCAAAAATCTCATTCTATATTCCTCATAAGTGTATTTTTCTTTCTTAATATAGAAAGTTTGAAGTATATAATAAGATTTTTAAAGTACCAATAACAATTCCTTATAAATAAATAAATAAACAACAAGAAAAAGAAGAAGTAGACACAGATTTAATAGAGAAATTAAGAATTGGGCCTCACTTGCAAACTGTACTTTGGAATAGCCCAAGTCTGTAATTTGAGCTCGTCAAAGCGGTGCCTTTCGACGACAAATGTACGGCCATAGATCCAAGTTATCATCATGGACCACAACGTGAGAGGCCACATCAACCATAAGTACCACGTCCTTGTGTGGGGCCTAGAGGCCAAGGAAACAAATCCTTGCGGTAGATAATATATGGACTCGGGCGTTGTTAGATGGGTTAGATGGAGGACATCTGGCGATTCCTCCCCTCTCGTGAGCGAAGTTTGATAGAGGGAATCACTTGATTTGTCCATGGTGCCATACATGCAGTCGTAGATTGGCATGAAGAGAGAGTAATTGGTCCTGAATTGTGTATGGTGCAAAGAATGGTACCTGCATTTATATGCACGTTAAATTTGAATTGAACTCAAAAAGATACGTGTGGAGTTGCTATTAGTATTCAAAAATATTTAAATTATTAAATGTTGACAAAGTTAATTAGTCAGACTATAAAACTACACTGTTTTGGCACTTGTCACATAAAGGTATAAAAGAGTGAATAGTTAGTATAAATGTGACATTTCGAGCGTTGATTACGATTGCATGAAGGTATAATAATAAATAATATAAGTTAACAACAACAGTATATATCATAGGTACAATATGATGGTGAGGCAACCCCTAAAAATGAAATATATACGTGGACAGCCAATCGCACCAAAAAGGATTTTCCTGTAAAGACATTTATTGCCCGCCCGCCCGCCCATTTATTGGGCATCATGTGCCTAAAATTCTATTAAAGGAAAGGCTTAATCGGGAGATAACTTTTGTGATAAAAATAATTAGAATTTAAATTCTTATGGTATAATTCGTTAGTAAATTTAGTTTAAAATTAATTTTTTTTGTTAATTATCCGTTAAATGCAGGAATAAAAATGTATTTTGACGTGTTCTTCTTCTTTGTCTCTACTATTTATCTCTCACCAAGAAAATAATGAAAACGGTTAGAATTCGACTCCTGTATCGTTATATAGCACAAACATCATAGCATCCTGTAAATTTTGAGAAGTGTTTCAAAACAAATCTGAAAATGAATAAAAACCTTGTTAACCAAATCCATCACAATCGCATCAAACCAAAAACCAAACCAATCCGACATAGCGAAATCCAGTCAATAAATAAAAAAAAAATACTCTCAAACCCATCAGCCAATATACAGCACGTAGAAGCAAAGCAGCTCATGCGGCTGTATCGTTGGTGGTATAGAGAGGCTGTGTTCATCGAGATGGGACTCTATGCCCCCTCCCTCTCTTCTCGCTGTTCCGTCTAGGGAATCGGGATGGCCTCTTTTGGGAGTAATTTTTCAATATGACCAGAACACAGGATGATACACCACGTGCCATTATACAAATTGTAGGATATGTGTGTTAAAAAATTTATAACTGAGAAATACAAATTCCCACAATTTATATAAAAACATGTGGTGTATCATCCGTGTTCCGATCACAAGGAAAAATTTATCCTCCCTGGGCCCTTTCTGTATAATTCCCAAGTTGGGTTGGAAATAACCCCTCCATCTTGGTTGTAGGTAGATTTTTTTTGTAACCCTTTTGGCTAGATAGTTATTCATACTTACAGGAGCATGTATGTCCCTGATCTATGTAAGAATTGTGCTTATCTTCTCATTTTCTAAGGAGTTTTTATTTTTTTTGTATTGTTCTTCTCCTTGCTGCTTTGTTACTAGAATTCTTATTGACCAAAAAAAAAAAAATCCTTAAAAAACCCAATTACTACGAGGACCATTTATCCAATTAGACCTAAAGAGAATGCTAAATATTTTATAATATTAGTATCGAAATTGACGTTAACCAGTGAAGTGACAAATAGTCTAAGAGAGTCCTCTTAGCATCACTATTTGGAGAAATATTTTATATGTCATTATATAAGCAAAGAAAATATTTTATTTTTGTGCCTCTCTATCTGTGTCTTTTCACTTATTTGATGACAAGTGGAGCACCGAGTTAAAATATCGAGCACTTTGAAAAGAAATTCTTTAAATTGTTTGTGTATACATTTTTGTATTGCACTTGGATGAGATCAGAGATTAGGAGAATGTTTCATAATTGTTTCATAATTGTTTGGTGTGAATTATATGTTCTCCGTACTAAAGTACAACAATATATTAACTAAATGTCTTATAAGGACTATAATATCATATTATGAGTCAAATTTTCTGTACTTAAAAACTCTTTGTAGCATATTTTTGACCTATGTATTTGAGTGATACGTGTCATTTAACTTAATTTATTTAGTTTTTCATTTTTATTAAGGAGATAAGTTAAAATGTTAACATTGTTAAATACGGTTTAAATGGATGGTTAGGCGATGACAAATAAGATAAGTCACAGAGATGCCACGAAAATTTTTGGGTGCAGAAGATTTGATCTCATCATATTATGACACGCATATTTCTATCATATCAGAGTCAGGTTCATTTGAGTGCAACAAACTAAACATCTCTCACTAACAAAGGAAGATAAATATTATTAGATCGTAATGTTAATTGTGGCACAAATTATACCATTCAACTTATTTTCGATAAGATTAATTTTTATGGTATACTTAGTTGTGGATACCTTGCAACAATATCTAATTCCTAAATAATTGAAATTGAAAACAAATAGCATCTATAAGAACGTCATGAAATTTGTTAGAAAATCAATTGTACCAGAATAATTTTGAATAAAATGTATAAATTTATATGTACTAATTATGTATATGACATATGCATACTTCCCAAGACTTGCATAAAGTAATTCTTCCCTATAACCGGTTGTATTTGTATAAAGACAACGAGAGAGAGTGAAGCAAGACTTACGATGGAGTGTACATGAAATACTTGAGAGGGGGGAAAATGGTGAAGAGCCAATTTGGAATGAGCTCAAAATTGCAATGTCCCATGTTGTTCATGAAGTCAATATAAGTTAAATAACCAGCATAGACTGCGACAGAAGTTGTTCCGGTGAATATAGTTGTCAACATTGGTATAGCAAAGAGTATGAAATATGCGATGTGCTCCGCAAATGGGTGGATCACAGCTGCACAATACATCAAAAAAATATAAGTAATAATTAACCATTTAGAAAATTGTTATTAGCGGTCTATAAAAGTCTGTCTTGCACTCTTTGCTCCTTTATTTTTCTTTATCAACTAAAATAAGGTGCATGATAATTGATTTTGAAACGTCAATAACAGCTTCTATAGTATAATATTTCGTAAACAAAGAACATTTTCACCAACCAAGAGAAACAAAGAACATTTTTCAAAGCGCCGGGATTATGTGGCAGTACACCATATGCCATTATATTATATACGTAAAGCGAAGTTATATTTTCAGGTGCCCCACCAATTGTATAATCACACGCTATGTACCACCCTGTGTTCGAGCGCACTAAAAAAATCTCTTCAAGAGAAAGTGAAGTACAGAACTAATAAAATAAAAACAATGGAAGGGGTACTTGAGTAATTTTCTTACAAGTGATTGGCTCAGTGACAATGGAGGAATGGTGATGAGAGTGGTAGCGAGAGTATAGGAAATGGTGGTGAAGTGCTCTGTGGAACCAGTAGTAGAGAAACTCCACTGGACCAGCATGAAGCAGAATTGTTAGAATAACTCCATCTGTCCTCCACATTGGCATGTTTGAAGCCCCTGGCAAGTGCCTGCTCCCTAGGTAGAATAGAATTGAGTTGAACAATATTTGATCATCCCTGCCCAAACAAAAATTAAAAAAAGAAAGATATATAACTGAAGAAATTTAAATGAACTGATTATATATAAGACTACATTCGAGGTTGTAATCAGGCAGCGCATCTTTCAGCTTCGAATGGCTTTATTCTTTATACGTACCAGTTTCTTTCTCTGTCGACTTGTTCGAATTCGAGGCCCTTGTCAACAATCCGGCAGTTGCCCTTGGCCGTTCGATATCGAGAAAGAGAGATCCATAACTGGTTGTGGACAAACCTCCACAGAATAAGTGGAAATATGAGGAAATAAGATAGATCTTTATCTTCCTCATCGTTAGCAAAATACGAGTATGTACCGTGAATGATCCAAGGAGCCACGACCACATGCTGCATTAAAACCCCATATATATAGATCACAAATTTTAAGTTGTTAATACATCAAAATATGTAATGTATAAACAATGCATATACAATGAAAACCTTAATGGGGGAGGTAACAAAGTTTTCTAGTGTGGACTGGAGCATAGTATGCAACGAGATTCTTGACCGTTCTTAGCCATTACAATCTTGGCCTTGCAACCAGTCGCCCATCCCCTCGTTCATACTATGGGCTGGTCCATTCTAGAATTCTCAGTGTGTGGCACTGTACGTACACGAGAGAGAGAGAGAGAGAGAGAGAGAGAGAGAGAGAGAGAGAGAGAGAGGTAGGAGCTAGGGTTTGTAGAAGGGAAGACCTTAAAGCTTCCAAGAGGAGTCCATGGCCATTCAGTGAGAATTCCGGGAGTAGTAGCCATATCTTTTTTCTTCTTTGCTATTAAAGCTGGCTACTTAATTTGCACACAGACAGTTTTAGCTTTGGGTATGTATGAATATATATATATATATATATATATATATATATAGTAGTTGGTTGATGAGTACGTAACTGTTTTTGTTATTGCAACAGTGACTTAAATGTATGGCGGTGCCTAAAATGCAGGAGTTTTAAATTCGATTCGGAAATTTTGTCGAAGATGTTCACAAAATAGGTGAAGATGTAAGCAAAGTCCAATAGCAACGTGGTTAAAAGTGATTAAGAGTTGGAAATAGGTGGTGAAAAAATTGTTATGCAATTATGGTTGTATTGTACATTAATTAATGACATGCACTTGCCTTGTATAGTGTCATGCTTTCTTTTTTTCTTTTTTTTTTTTTTTTACTTTTATGGTTTAGATGTCAAAATGATTGTATCTCCATTAGTCAATTTTAGATAATTTATTTAAGGACCAGTCTCGATGATTTGATCTTGTGTGGATTTAATAGAGTTACAATGAAGTTACATGTATGTCCTCTCACGTGCAAAACACATGTATATTTTAATGGTCCTCTAACAGATTGTCTATGATTGGTTAGAAGAACATATACCACTTTGACCAAATTGACCGATAGGATAAAACACAGGGATATATGTAACTCAATTGGTACACATAGACTATTGTTGTATGAAAGATATTTGGTATTTTCATTTAAAAATGCATTTTCGTGTTAATGCATGTGTATTGCTTTTAAAACATAGTATACGTACAAGTTGAGGTCCATGATCTTGGGAGGACCATTTAAGCCCTCCGGGCCTCCCTTCTCTTTACTTCTCCCACCTGCTTTTCTGCTGCCCGCATTGATTTGGTCTTATTGGAGTCTGCAGTTTGAGCTACTTCTCACGTGATATGATCAGAGAGATGAGGACCGTGGACATACGCACTCCAGCATCTTGTCCTTGATAGAAGCATATTTATACAACTTTGTTAGCCAATTTCCTTACATTTAGTGAAGTTAGTTTCTTTTTATTATAGTGATTTAAGTTATTTTCGTGTGTTTGTGGGTTCAATTGGCTAAAGTTGCAAGAAAAGGCAATTTGGAGCATTTTAGAGCAGTTTTGGGCTTAGAATGAATAGCACATGCATGGAGCAAGGTGGATGGACGAATATGAAGTTCAAGAAGGGCTAAGAATATGCTAAAGAGATGGAAGAATTAATTCAAGACAAAGAAGATATGGAGCTTAACAAAGAAAGAAGGAACATGAGCCAAAATATCTTATTTTGTCTTAGCCAATCCTAATCCTACACTACTTTAGTTCAAGCTGTTAGGGGGATCCCTAACTATATTAGGACACTTAAATATATGTTTCTAGAAGGCTTAATCCTAATTCTACAAGGGTGCCGCACCTATTCCTTCTAGAAGAACCTTTCCTTACCGTGCACTCCCTTTCTCTTTCCTTCTAGGATCCTGCCGCACCTTTTCTTTCCCTTTCCCTCTTGGATTTTGATTTTAATTAGCCTTTTTCCTTGTGGATTTGGAGTGCAAGTCTTTGCAAAAAAAAATTAATTAATGCCGTGCCCTTTCCCTTTATTTTTATGTTTTTTCTGCCGCACCAAAATGGAAGACGAATCATCCATCTCTCATCACAATACACAACCACTTATCCATCTCTCAAGACAATTCGCTCTCACCCATCCATCACACACAATAACCCAATTTCAGAGACAAACACCTTTGTGTCGCAACTTTGCAAGGAAGGAGATGATAGCTTGTAGTCGTACCTGCCATTCAAGACTTTTTGGATTGTTGGAGTGTTTCTAGGTGTATTCAATCTTTTGTTTTCAATGTTTAAATTTAATTATACTTGTTTAATTGTGAACATGAGGAGCTAAACTCGTTTTGGCTAGAGGAGAATTCAAAGCCATGAACATATATGTGCGTAAAACATGAATGTGATTTACTTATCTGTTTGATTTATAACTTATTCTTGTATGTTGATTAAGGATGCATACTTAATTTGCATGCATAAATTTGATGCTAAAATATAAGGGAATTTCACCTAATCGTTATGAACTTATATTTATAAGTAGTGGAAGTCACTAATCATGATTATGTTAAGTAAATTCATGGCAAGAGTATCATGCTTTTCATAGTTACGAATGCTTTGTCAATTCTTATGATTTTCATAGAACTTAATGATCTTTGATATGTATCTCTATCATGCTATTCATATAGGGAACTTTATTAGAATAATTTGATTGCGTCACTGAGTCCAATTCAATGAAATTAGGAAAATCTGAGAGTTAATTTGTGTAGTTCACAATTAATTTGGGGCATTGCCATTCATGGTTTGTTGGTATAATAATTGGAAATCAATCTGTATGCATATGTGTCATGTGTGGAGAATGACCATCTAGCTAGCCTATCACCCATCAATTCTTCCCAAATGCGTATCAATTTACTTTGTTTCTGTAACTTGTTTGTTTAAGATTTAAATTCGTCAAAACCAATCCCCCTTTTTATATTTCATGTTTATTTAGTTAGAACCTGTTTGAATTTGTTTCTTTTAGTGTTTTGAGTCAAAGTTAATTAGAATTCGTCCAAAACCACCCCTAGTTTCTGCTTTGAGTCAATTTGCTTGTTTTGTGCTGTTTTGAGTCATTCTAGTTTGTCTTGAGTCATTAAAGTCTAGTTTTCTGTTTTTGGGTCTAGTTTAGTGTTTTAGAGTTTAAAATTGAGAGATTAGCATCCCTTCTAATCCCCGGCCTATAACAATCCCTACTTATTCATACTACAACTACATAAAAAGGGTTTAAGTTTGTGTGCTATTTTATATCACATCAGTCCTTTCTGTGGTTCATTGGTTATGTCTGAACAATTTCCTCGAAATGTGAATTCCCCCTGTCCTTTCTGTGTTTCATTGGTTCTGTCTTAACAATATCCCCGAAATGTGAATTCACCCCCCCTCCAACCCAAAACAAAACAAAAAAACAAAAACAATAAAAATAAAAAATAAAAAAACCAATAAATAAATAAATAATTATAAATATGATAAAGCACTTAAAACAAAAGTACTGAGCTAAATTTCACATTATAGTTAGGTCATTGAATTACTAGCGTAACCTACCCTTCTAGTTCAAAGTAACTAGAAAATGAGAGTGCTTAGAAATTAACAAGATTGATATCAACTAGTGGTAGTGGGATACAATTAATTGTTATTTGACAAATCTAGCAAATACAAATAATAATAATAATAAAATAAAAACATGTTGTAGGTGGCCTCACTGCAAATACATGAATATGGATGAGTGGATGACTACATATAATAGTCAAAACAAGACTCACAACTCCATTGGTGATAGTTAGTTGAGGTTGGAGTTGGGGTTAGGGTTAGGGTCAAGGTTGGGGTCAAGGTCGGGTCGGAGTCAAGGTTGGGGGTTGGGGTCACTGTTTTTAAAAATCTTCGCCTAGCTGTACTTAGGCCCAATTAGGCGTTAGGCAGCTGGTCACTGCCCCGATTAGTCTTTTAAGTGTATGAAAATTAAGAAATGGTGCCAAGACCTGCTTAGGCATCTGCCTAGATTGTTAAACATGATATCTTTATGTACCAATTAAACACCATAGAACTAACCTTGAGAAGTCATCTTCCTAGCACAACAAGGACTGCAATTGCAGTGAGCTTTCCTCGAACACCCTAGACTTTCAAGGTTGGTCTTCTGCACACTCACCACCACTGTATTACTCGAACCTATGAGGAGTTCTGCAAGTATGTGTATCCGTGGTGTATGCAGGGACCTTCGCTTAGTATTTATACTACTTCAACCCTAGCATACATTCCCATAATCATACGCTAGGATTCCTTATTGTACAAGGATATAATCTACCAAATCTCAATCCAAATAGGATAGTATCAAGAGCCTTTATTCTCCAATTATAACCGAGTTATATACCTTTACTTGGAGTCCAAGTTATAACTTATAACTAAACCCTTAATTAGTCTTATTTATGATTGCTTAATGCTTCCTATGAAACTTTCAAGCTATAAGAATAGCTTACATATATTTTTCGTGAAAAATTCAGTACATATGGCAATCAATCTCTCGGCACTACTAATTGCAGCTAATAACCTTTTGTTGCTACATTGTCTCACTGTAATATATCAGTTGCTTATGATCCTTCAACAACCTTTATTTCCAACAGAAAATAAGAATTTAGAACTATATTGAAACAATGTATGAATTAAGCAGTATCCCTTTATTAAACATTCAATTCAACCAAGTGCAGCAACTGGCTAAACATAAAACCAAAATTACTACTTACTATCACGATAATAACCAATATGCATAACTATGCTATATACTATCACTACTCCCACTAGTTCAACAAATCTAGGGTTGCAGTCACTCTCATACTGACTGCACGTTTGTGAAAAACTGCATTTGGTAATACCTTAGTGAGTGGATCAGCAAGCATTGCATAAGTGTCAATGTAATCAACCTTGATCTCTCCAGGCTTCAGTTTCTTCCTTGTCAATGCATATTTGGTGTTCAAATGCTTAGTTGACGAAGACCTTTTATTATTCTTAGAATAAAAGAACACAACTTTTTATCACGCCAAATTTGAACAAGCTTTGCAATTAAATTCATAATCTCAAGACTGATGATGAAATTTCTCAGCCATATAGCATGTGATGTAGCTTCATAACAAGCTACAAACTCAGCTTGCATAGTGGAATGGCAACAGTATCTTGTTTCACACTCTTACATAACACTGCCCCATATGCCAATGTGAATATATAACTTGAAGTTGACTTAAGTGAATCAAGGCAGCCTGCAAAGTCTGAGTCACTATAACCTACTAGTTTGAGTTTTGAATCCCTCTTGTATACTAGCTGATATTCTTTTGTTCTCTACAAGTATCTCAAAACTTTCTTGGCAGCTATCCAGTGTGCATTGCCATGATTAGACTGAAAACTTCCTAATATGCTAATAGCATATGCAATATCAAGTCTACATTCATATGGATACATGAGACTCCCAACGAGAGAAACATAAGGCTTACTAGCCATTTCTTTCTTCTTAAAATCAATCTTAGGGCACTGATCCTTACTAAGCTTTGTCTCCCTTTATCATGGTAACATAACAGCCATTCGAGTCTTCCATGTTGAACCTTTTGAGGACCTTTTCAATGTATGCTTTCTGTGATAAACCAAGTAGTCCTCTACTTCGATCCCTTGTGATCTGAATACCAAGAACACAAAATGCCTTTCCCATATCCTTCATCTCAAAACAGTTAGACAAAAATCTCTTGGTGTCACTTAGCAGTGATGCATTATTGCATGCTAACAATATGTCATCTACGTAAAGGATGAGAAAAATAAAATAGTTTCCATTCCTTTTCATGTAAACGCACTCATCACTAGGGCTCTTTTTGAAACCGTTTGATGAAGCAACCTCATCAAACTTCAAATACCATTGTCTCGAGGCCTGTTTCAATCCATAAATGGATTTGTTAAGTTTACAGACCAAATTCTCTTTTCCTTCTTGAATGAAACCATGTGGTTGCTTTATGTAGATCTCTTCCTCAAGGTTTCCATTCAAGAATGCAGTCTTAACATCCATGTGATGCAAGAGTAGATCGAAGTGAGCTACTAGTGCCATGATTCCTCTAAAAGAGTCTTTTGTAGAGACAGGGGAGAAGGTTTCATTGTAATCAACTCTTTCTTGCTGAGTATATACCTTAGCTACAAGTCTAGCTTTGTGTCTCTCGATATGACCCTTAAAGTTTCTCTTAGTCTTATAAACCCACTTGCAACCTATTGGTTTGCATCATTGTGGCAGCTCAACCAACTCCCACAATTTGTTTTTATTCATGGAGTCCAATTCTAATTGTATAGTTTCTTGGCAATGTGCATTATTGAGACTCTCAATTGCCTTCCTGAAGTTTAATGGATCTTCTTCTTCTTTACTGAACTCAGCCTCTGGCAAATACACAAGGAAATCATTTGAGATTGCAGGCTTTCTTGTACGAGTAGATCTTCTGGTTTCCATGTGCATAGGCTCAAGGTTCTCTTCTTGAATGGTTGGTGCATTGTTCAATTGCACATGTTCTATTGCTTCTGCAACTCAATCACTTTGCATTGGAATTGGTACAATAACTTCATCTATCATAGCATCACCTATGTTTTCTCCTTGTATTGCTTTGGCCTCTTCATTCCAATCAAGATTCTTTTCCCACTCATTATCATTAGCTTCTTCAAATCATTAGCTTCTTTAATGAACTTTGCTCTCCCAGTTTCAATGAATCTTGAAGTATGATTGGGACAATAAAACTTGTAACCCTTGGTTCTTTCTAGATACCTTACAAAGAAGCATGTGATTATTCTAAGGTCCAGTTTCTTCTCCATTGGATTGTATGCTCTGGCTTCTGCAGTGCATCCCCAAATTCTTAAATGATTTAGCATTGGTTTTATGTTAGTCCATAACTTGAATGGTGTCTTGGGGACAGACTTGCTAGGGACCCTATTTAACAAGTAGTTTGCAATTTTTATTGCTTCTCCCCAAAGAAAGGTAGGCAGTTTTGAATTACTCATTATACTTCTCACCATCTCGATCAAGGTTCTATTTCTTCTTTCACTAACTCCATTTTGGTCAAGGGTGCTTGGATTGGTGTATTGAGTAACAATTCCATGGTCTTGTAGAAACAATGCAAAAGGACCAAGTTGTCTTCCAGATTCACTGAACTTTCCATAATACTCTCCACCTCTATCAGACCTTGCTACCATGATTTTGTAGTCTAATTGATTCACCACTTCTGCTTTATAAATTTTGAAAGCAGCAAAGACACTAGACTTTTCAGCCAACAAGTATACATACCCAAACCTAGAAAAGTCATATGTGAATGTAATGAAATACTTGTAGTCGTCGTGTGTTTGTGTTGGAAAAGGTCCACAGATGTCTGTGTGGATCAGTTCTAGCAACTTTCTACTTCTATTTGAACCCTTCTTCTTCTTGTTTATCAATTTTCGCTTAATGCAGTTAGTATAAATTTCAAAATCACCATAGTTCAGTGATGGCAAAATTTATTCCCTAGTTAATCTTTGCATTTTTTCTTTTGAAATATGCCCTAATCTCTTGTCCATAACTTGGATGAGGTGTCGTTTATCAGTGCTCGTTTGTGCCCTATTGTGTTAACCACACTTGTTGGTATATTGCAGTTAAGCTTGAACATGTCACCAACCAATACTCCACCAATTAAATTGGAACTTCGAAATATTGAAAAACCATTCTCATTAATATCAAACTTGAACTTTGATTTAACAAGCCTACTAACTGAGACTAAGTTCCTTCTCATGGAAGGTATATAAGCAACATCAACCAAATCTAGCAAAAAACCGGAAAATAATTCAAGCCTAACTACTCCAATGAACTCCATTGCAACTCTAGCTCCATTGCCGACGAACATTGATACCTCATCCTTGTTCGGCACCCTTTTACTAATGTACCCCTGCAATGAGTTTTTCATATGAATTGTAGCACTAGTATCAAGCCACCAAGTATCATAAGATATCTCAACCAAGTTCGATTCAAAACAAACTGAAATTTTATGCACCATACCTTTGTTTTTCTTACTCTCTTTGTTTTCCTTCCAGCGTTTATACTTAGTGCATTCCTTTTTCTAATGTCCTATCTTCTTGCAGAAGAAACATTTCATTCTAACACCCTTATGAATTCCCAGGTGGTTATTGCCCTTATTGACTTTTCTTGCAAACCTTTTGTTGTTTTTCTATGGAAGGTTGTCTTTCTCATTGGGAGGATTGACACTCTCCACTGCATTGACTTGTTTCTTTCCCTTATCTTGTCGAATATTTTGCTCTCCATGCACACAGATAGCAATCAACTCGTTCAGGTCCCATTTTTCTTTATGAGCTATATAAGTACTCTCCAACTGAGAGTACTTGGGAGGTAAGGAATTAAGGGCAAGGTGCACTAGAAAAAGGTCATCTATTTTGATGTTAAGTGCATTAAGCTTTGTAGCTGCATCAACCATTGAGAGAATGTACTCTTTCACATCACCACCAAGGTATTTAGTGGTTATAAGAGTATTCATAAATGTTCCAGTTTTTGCCTTGTTTTTTGCCCCTTTAGGTTCTATTGCTGAGCTTACATGTCAGTGAGGATTCTTGGCAAATCTTGGTATAGACGATTACCGTCGATGGTATAATTCTCACCCTATCTTACTGTACTGTACTTATGCTCTAACATTACATGTGAAATAGGTTCATTCCCACTCACCAAGGTACTTTTATATTTAGGCAATTTTAGGTTTAAACTTATTCACATTTTCCACATCACTACACTTTATGGTTTCGTCACCCTCTCGGTGTCAGCCGGTATAGCTCGATTCGGAGTCCAAGTGGACATCCAGGGTCAGAGTGTGTCAGTTTGGTATCAGAGCATAAGTTTGGGCAGTATTGCATTCATCACACACGTGATGTAAGCATTCTTGGTTCTTAAACCTAATCTTCCAATATTGCCACCTTGTCGAGGACGAAAAATGTGTTAACTTTTTCTAATTTTTGAGCGACTTATACGACTTATCGATATTCTGGAACATCAATTTGGCAGATGCTTGTAGACTTTAAACGGAGAACCTCGCTGCCAAGGAAAATTCCCGATTTGAGACAAGTTGATGGCCCTGAAACATTGCTAATGTATCGATAGTTGTGTACCACTGGAGATTTACCCATCAATCCCATCATTATTCTCATGCCATCATTATTAACCTTTTCGAGATAGGAAACCAAAAATAGTTTTGATTCCTTGGTAGTATCCGTTAGTAATATCTTAAGCAACAACTTACTGCTAAAGTGGTAGCATTCGATGGAAAATCATATGGGGGATAGCCACTTTTGGTCCCCGATAACACTAATCTTTTCAAACACACCAGTGATCATTCCGGATCTTCAAGACGAAGATCGACTTCTGTTTAAGTCTGTTCTAAAATAGATTATTAACAAATTCCTTTTTCTAGCCTTAGGGCATCTCAACCAATACTAGTTCCCAAAATTTCTTTTGGTGTTGTACTCATCATTTCGATGAGTATAGGCTCTAAAGTATGGGTTGTTATACCTACGGTCAATAGAAATCCCAGTAAGTATTTCCCTAGAATTAATGAAACCACCTCCTAGGACCAATTCCTTACCAATCATCCGAAACCATCCACTCGAGCGAACTCTAACCTGTAATTAGCCTACGATGGTGCTACTAATTGACGATATTGTCCAATATCCAAAAGTTGTCAACCAGTATTCAGGCGGTATGATTTTTGATACCGGACGCAGGTACTAGTATCTGGGAGTGGTACCTTTATGCCAGAACGCAGGTTCATAGTTTTAGGGTAACGAACAATATCAAAAATATCAAAAGTATCATATATACATTAATTAGCAGCGCAACTAATAGACTGATTAACAGTGATTAACCGAGCCAAAGAAATTTAAATCGTGGAAACTTAGGAGCAAGCCTTTTAGGAGGACAATAAACTCACAGTTGTGTTAATTATTTTACCCATCTAGGTAACCAGAACATTCTCGACCATTCATCCTTTAGTTACTTCCACCGACAAACATTAGAATTGAAGCACGAGTTAATTTTTGTTGTAAAAGCAATTTGAGTGTCGAGAAAGCTGTGAAGACCTCTTAGCACGTGGCGTAGTGAAAGGAAGTAGTATGGTACGTTTTGAGGACGTATATCCCTTGCGTCATTTCTCAAAATTTTACCTGGGATATCACCAAATGGTGAAGTACATTATCGATCCACTTTCTCATACTACACCAATTTTCCTTCCATCTTTTCGAACAAGTCCTACATTATTAAGAAAACCTAGTTACCAAAGTTTATCTATTAGGAATTTACCCAACCAAACACTTTATCTAGGGAACCTCAACCTATCTGCGAAGGCGAAAGACCGAACCTTAGGATCGTACCTAGATTTTAGCAAGCCAATCGAGTGACAATTAAAACTGTTGGCCCCTACTTTGAGTTGATGGTCTCTTCAACCAACTTTTAGAACCCGAGTTTTCTTCCATAACCTAACGAGTTTGTAGTAGCCTTGTTGATGACTTTCTTACCTACTCCAGCAGCGAAATCCATTCTCCATACATCGATAATTAGCTTCACACCAAATTTCTCAAATATTACCTTTGTTTAGTTGGTACTTTTCTTGGGAGATGTAATCTCAGCAGACGACATTCTTGTTAATTTCCAAAAAGGTTGCAAATGTAGAAAACTTCATATTCCACAAATCGTTGTGAAATATGCCATATCCTTGGCCTTGTTGGTTTTATCGGCAGTTTATTAGTGACTTTCTGAGGTGGTGTTTTTCCTTCTATATTGGCCGAGGAAATATCAGTTTAGCTGAGACATGGGATATGATTAAAGTTACGACAATTGAGGTGTTGTCTATTTCCTACCCTTGTTCATGCACTTTTCGATAAAATCGATAAGTTCAGTATTCAGGATGACGTATCCTCTGAATGATTTGGTTGCGTACTAATGCAACATGGTGGAGTATCGCTTATGTTCCATCAGTCGAAACTGTACGAGATGAACCATCTTATTCATGACCTAAAGTCAACAGTTATCATCTTCATTCGAAAATCGGATGACACTTCTCTGTGGAGAAACGTGTCCAAAATCTTTGTCAACCCTAGACTTCTCAAATACATCTTTAAGTGAAAGGAACTAGATTTTGACATTGGTGATGGAAACACCAAATCAACGTCTACGATTGCACTATCATGTATCACCTCAGTTCTGCAAATGTAATTACTGTTTACCACAGCAAAAGATATATCTACCCTTGAACATTTCCAGCCTTTCCCATCCCATTCCAGCTGGAGTTAACAAGCATCGATTTGACGTTATTTTCGAATCATCAAGAAATCGTTTGAGTGGTTATAATCACTTCCTGTATCCAATGGAGATAGGGAAATATCACCATAAGCTCCCTATATGAACTACCATGTACATGTGGAGTTATGATTATGTTTCACTGATTATTGATCAACTTGACAAGTCAACTCGCCTTCGGTTGGTCCAGAGGGACTACGTTTAGACCATCTAGTAAAATTGCTCATTCTTGAATTTATTGGATTTTTTGGTGTTTCAATCATCATCTACTCTGACTGTGATTCATATTCACCTCTTGGTGCTGGAAGGCATTCCAGTCAACCTTGAGTACATGTCTACCCTACTGCACTTCGCATTAATTTGAAGCATATAAATCGTTAAGGAAGATCGCTCAGATATTTAATCTTTAGTTTTGACCATTAGTACTTCAATCACCCAACAAATACTTTGCTGAACGAATTTGACCATTGGTGATCGAATCTTTTAGAAGATATCATTGTAACAAGATGTAATACATTTAATCCAGATACCTTGTATTTTAGATTTGATGGATTTGTTTTGACTCTCAAATTCTTAATTGTTCTTTTAGTCTTCTAGACATAATTTTCTCTAAATTCAAGAGAAATTCAATTTGAAACTACTCTCTAAGGCGTTGTGAACTGATGTGAAAATTAACTTGACACACAAATTAAACCTTATCTGTGACAATTGTAGTATATATGTAAGTAAGGATCGTTCTAGGTCGGGGATTAACTAGGGATGCTAATCTAGACTTAACTAAACTTAGAAACACAAACTAGATTCTAAAAACACTAAACTAGACACAACAGACTCAAAACAAGTTAAACTGACTCTAAACAACTCAATACTATCAAATAGACACAAAACTGACTCTATGGGGATACTTAGACGAAATTTAACTAACTTAGACTCAAAATAAACAATGGAGACAGATTTAAACTAGTTCTAACTAAAGGACACAACTCAATGTAAAGGGAGGTTTATTTGGACGAATTTAAACCTAAACTTAACAGATTGCAAAACAACTTAAAAGACTTCAAATTAAGGTGAATTAAAGGGTGAAAGGCTAGTTAGAGGGTCCTTCTCCACACATGATATATGCATACAAACCAATTCCCAGTTATTATTTCTTTAAACTTTGAATGACAACACCCTAAGTTAATTGCATCGCACAACCAACCATCAGATTTTCCTTATTTCATTGAATTTGAATGAATACGCATTAGCATCAAATTATCTTTCTCAAGTTCTCTATATGAAACGCATGATAGAGAAACATATCAAAAGTCATTAAGTTTTATGAAAATCATAAGCATTGACAAGGCATTCATCACTATGAAACGCATGAGACTCCTGCCAAGGATTCACTTAACACAATCATGACTAATGACTTCCACTACTTGTGAATATAAGCAAATAACTATTACGTGAAATTCCCTTATATTCTAGCATCAAATTCATGCATGCAAACCAGATCCTCAATCAACATACATAAACAAGTTTTAATTACTTAGATAAGCAAATCACATTCAAGACTTAAGAAACAATAACTGGATGTAATCAATTCATATAAAACACATAATCATGGCTTCGAATTCACCTCCAACTATAAAGAAATTAGTTCCACATGCCTCTTAAAACTGAAAACAACATTAAAACCAACATTGAAACAAATCTAAAGATAGAAAGAACCAGGTACGTCCCAGTAACTCCAATGGCAGATTTTGAACCTCCTGGAATGCAAAACACGGCCAAGAATCCTTCTTCTTCTTCCTTCCTTGCAAGCACGCACAAATCTCCAAGACTTCTCCAAGGGACCTGCGGCACTTACTCTCAATTTCTCTGAATATAGGGTGTGTTCCACTGAAATTGGCGTATAAGAAGCATATATACAAGTTAGCACGACAAGGAAAGGAAGTAAGGAAAGGATTCTACAACCAAAACCCAAGTGGAATGGGTTAAAACAACCAGAAACCAAAGGGAATTAAGCTAGAAAGGTGCGGCCAAAAATCAAGCTTCTAGAAAGAATATGTTTAGACAGATTTCTGGACCTAAAGGGACAAGGACACACGACATAGGTGTAGAACAAGAATTACAACTCCTAAACCACCAAGGGAAAGGGATATATATGGCCAATAAGGGATAAGGTCTTCTAGAAGGGAAAACATGCTGCACCCTTTTAGGAGAGGGATTAGGGCTTCTAGAACCAGATAAATAGTTGAAATTAAGGCACAAACTGATTTGGATAAGATAAGATAGGATAAGATAAGGTTTGTTTGGATAATGTTTTGGATAAGATAGGATAAGGTTCCTTCATTGTAGCTGATTCCTTATCTTCAAAACTTCCAATTTTGCTTCTCCAACTCTTTAGCACATTCCTAGAAACCTTTGGTCTTCAAATTCGTCCATCCACCTTGCTCCACTCATAAGCTATCCAATAAATGCCCAAAACTGCTCTAAAAAGCTCAAAATTGCCTTTTCTTGCCAACTTTGTCATTAGACCTACAAACACACGAAAATAGCTTAAAACACTATAATAAGTAGTAATTAGCTAATTAAATGCAAGGAAACAACATAACTGAGCAGCATAAATATGTTCCTATCATGAACTATATTGTTTGGCTATATAGTATGTTTGTCACTATTGTATATCACCATGATAAGTGTTTCACTTCCAAGTCTTTGACAGTCATCTTGAAGGCCATGTGTACTAACTTTATGCTAGTACCGCATTTCACCCCAGACTAACGATTAGTTTGAACGAATTATCTAGACCTTGGTGGACATGTTGCATTTATTTGTTCTACAGTTTTAGTATGATTATGACTGACATTGGTCCATGTTAGAGTTATGTGTAACTACGGTTACAATTTTTTAGTTTTGGGTATGGCATCGTGTGAGACATTGTATAGAGATCTTATACATAGTACATGATTGACACAATAATTTTACAAATAGGTATATTGAAGAATTGAATTTACTATATAGTTAATTTGTGTGCTATATTAGTATTGCGAGTTGCAGACCGTAATATCAATACCTTATTCGTTAGGTTCATTAAGCAAGTAGACAAGTAGGTCCCTCTACGTTAGCATTTTTAGTTGTTTATTTATTGTTTGGGCTCTGCCCAAGGATACTACACATTTACCTTCGTAGTACGTGATGCGACGAGTGGGTAGGTAAAATTTTTCTATGCTCAATTATGATTTCAGTACAACTATTTCTATGTTATTACATATAAGTATTCTGACGTTATGTTTATATATATATATATATATATATATATATATATATATCTATTTTTAACCCTATGTTTTAATTAAACTATTATATTTTGGTATTGTACTAAAACAGAAGGAAAGTACGAGTTTGGAGGCATGAAAGAGCAATCACTGCAATTCGATCGCAACGGAATGACATTCTTTTTTATGCAACCGCTCTAACTTGATACCTTCTTCACATTTTTATTTTTCTGCTATCTTTTCACAACTTTTGTCTAACAAATGATTTAAAATTTTTGGGACGAAATTTTTTTAGATGGGTAGATTGTGACAACCCGTCCCTAATTTTACGTTTTTGTATAATTTTAAAGGAGTGAATTGGCAAAAATGCCCTTAGAGGCAAGGATTCTGTTTTCCATTGACCATCGTTAGAGAGACATACGACTTATTCTTTTAGTGTAAGTGCGTGTACACGATGATACACACGCGTAGGCGCAGGTGGATCCGAATTTGGAGCTAAAATGAAGATTTTACGGAATTCGAAACACAAAGGCAATTTTGGTAATTTTTCAAGTAGATATATTTTGCACTTCGGACCATTCCCGTGCTGACATGTGGCAAGATTCCCCATTTTTCTGGGGGGGGTCCTTTTCTGTCTCGTGATCTCTCTTTCACTCTCTATCTCTATTTTCTTCTTCTTCTTCTTCTTTCACTCTCACTCACCTTTTCTCCCTCTCTTCCTTTTTTGCCGACACACACACACACACACCTCTACACCTGCAACCATAGCAAGGCAACACCCTCACCATCATCCCTTGTAATCCTTGTGAGCCATTGGACCTAGGAATAGGAGAAAAACACCTTGAAAACTACCTCCCCGCGCTGCACAGTACCATCGAAAAACATAAAGGAAGGTCACTGTTCATTCTGGAAATTTCCAATCCATGGTCGTTTGGCCATTTTCTAGCTATTTTTCCGGCCAACTCCGATCTCCATTGGGCCTCCTAAGGGTATGAATCTCTTCTCTACAATTGTAACTTCAAAATGGCTTTTGAATCATCAATTTTGGTTAAGTATCAAACTAGAAATTAGCTATGAAAGTTGGGAAGAAATTTCCAGATTTCTGGAAAATAAGGCGAATAGACCTGTACTTGCGGGCACGTGGGCTGCACATGGTTACGCGTGGAGGAGCCCAAGATCCCTCCTTAGGTTTCTCGACATGTCAGACCCGAATCCGCTCTCCGTTTTTCAAAATTTGACCATTTTAAAATAGTTTCTTTATTAGCCATACTTTGTATGAAAACATGTTTATACGTTAGTATGTTACGTATTTACATAAATGGTTTCGTTTCTAGGCAAACCAAATTGCAAGGACTCTCGATGCTATGAAGCGGGTTCAATCTGACGACATAATCTGTGAGTGGGTCTTTTCTTTAATATATATATTGGTTAGTTTCCATATATACAATTATTAATAAATTCTCTACGTGATTGCCATGATTAAACTTATGTTTATAAGAAATGCCTTATTGTTGGGAAACGATGAAATAATCCTACGGGATGCACAGGTATGCGTACTTTTATGGGGTTTTAATTACAGCCATAAGTAATATCTTATTTATTATCATTATGTTGACTAGAATTATCAAATTACTATGGCATGACTATATTGATGTTATCTACTCATCGTTTGCTGAACCGGTGTTGGTACTCGCCCGGGCCAGGGCCAGTCTTTCATGTGTATGTGCACATCGCACCATATGCTAACTTTGGATCCATTGTAGGTGCCAATCTTGTCGTACAGGTTACCATAGGCAACTCCGACTCATATGTTCTGCGCATAGCGCCAGTCTTCACGTGATTGTAGTACTAGAATGTATATCATTGTTACACCCAATCTTGTTCATGTCAGAATACCTCTGCATGGACTCGTGTGTAAGCATGTGTCGATGAGCACTTGATAAAATATGTTTTCTTATGCGAGATTTTGTGATTTTGATCATCATGCGCTTATTTACGAGATATTATGCCGTAATGAATTCTTGAGATATTGCATGCTACACTAAGTATTTTCTAACTATACATAGTACGTATATTTTGGAAACTATACTTGTTTTACAGCGAGGGGTTATTATGTTTTCAAAAAGGTTTTTACAAAACTTTATTTTTAGGCCCACTCACCCTTATTTTTCACCCCTCTGGGTTTTATCGATGAGCTTACATGTCGATGAGGATTCTTGGCAAATCTTGGTATAGATGATTACCTTTGATGGTATAATTCTCACCCTATCTTACTATATTGTACTTATGCTCTGACATCACATGTGAAATGGGTTCATTCCCGCTCACCAGTGCACTCTTATATTTAGGCACTTTTAGGTTTAAATCTATACATTTTCCACATCACTACACTTTATGGCTTCGTATTTTAGACTTTTTACACATCTATTTACCTCTAGGCTACACACTAAACCAATCTCAATTCAAACCCCATGAGTTAGGGCCTTTTTAAAATAAATTAATCAGTCAATAGAAAAATTCCGAGTAACAATGTAGAAAAATTTTGGTTGCAAACTGTGCACCTTTCCTTTAGATGATTTTTTGTTTGGGAAGTATTTGGACGTATGATAGCTTAAGCTTTTTTTTTTTTTTTTAAGATTATATTTTGTGCAATTGATTTGAGAGAATGTTTTAATCAGAATAGAGACCTTAGTGGTGATGGTGGTGTTTTATCTATATGTCTATGATGACTTTTTTGTTGCCTAGTTTTCATCGACATCTCCTTTTTATCACTTTTTGGTTGTTTGTTCTTGTGGCCTCTGGTTTCTCCCTCTCTTTGTCAATTGTAAATCACTTTCAAACAAATTCATAATAATGATGAAACTGGAATTGGATTCCATTTGGATTCACTTTACCATTCATCGTATATCGTATGGTTAGAAACTATTTGACTTTTTTTATATTTAAAATTAGACACAAATAGTATCTGACGAAAACTGGGCGCATGATGTACGATGAATGACCTACAAAATGGATACGGAGAGGATCCTCTTCCGATTAGATTTAAGTCTACTTACTTCAAAGTACAAGGATTTGCTCTCTCTAATTTCAGTCGATTCATTAAGCCTTTTTTTTTTTTTTTTTTTTTTAAACAAACGACATTATCTACAATAAAAGAAAGAGAGTGGGCTTAACCATACAATGATTTAGCAATAATGTAATTCAAATTCGCCTTTGGTGAAAGTCGAACCTAAGATCTCTCATTTACAAATAAAGAGGAATACCATTAGACCGTAATACTAAATGACCATTAAAACCTAGTTTGTAGTTGGCAATGTTCTTCATCGGTCCATTTAAAGCCCCTTTCCCACACCATGCATATCAATAAATTCCATACCTACACAACAACAATAAAAATTTGAAAATTATGAAACCTTTAGGAACCGATTCATTTCGTTTTTTTCTCCACCGCCAGCCCAAATATATCAGACATACATCTGCCGATTTGTGAAGTAATAGTTAAGTCATGTCCCAAAAAATCCTCCTTCTAGCTAATAACTATGCGACAGCGATTTTACATAGCATTTACTACACGTGGAGGTGGAGTGGTTTATTTACATATTTATTCCCGTACTTATTTTAGCAGTAATGATATTTCTGCATCTACACGTATTTATTCCCGTACTTATTTTAGCAGTAATGATATTTCTGCATCTACACGTGAACATGTTTATTAAAATCTTGAAAACAAAACTTACATAGGAAGAAAATATATAATCGTTGTTGAAGCTTTTGGTTATTTTATTTGGAAAAGAAAAATAGGAGCAATTGAATGGTTATTTAGCTGTGAGGTTAGGAAAAAAAAAAAATTTATTTTGTGTTCATTTTACTATATTGCCTAGATTTTTTATTTTAATTATTTTTTTAGTTTTGGTGATAGGATTAATTTGTTCTTTAACTCTTTTTAGTTAACAAAGAGAATTTTATTAACAAGTAAGTTAGATATATTTTGGTTCCAGTCATCAAGTCAAGATTTGTGTGTGTATATATAATTTTTTGGGAGTATATTTGAACAATTTCACTTCTTTAAATGACACAAAAAAGGAAAAGTTTTTGGCTATGTGAAGAAGTGAAATTGTCCAAATACAAAGAGTGACAGTATTAACTTCTTTCTTTTGAACAAATGATATTATCTACACCAAGAAAGTAGATGAGTGAGCTAAGCCTCATAATACGTTAGTAATAATATGATTCAAATTCACCTTTAACACGAATCAAGCAAGAACCTGCCCTCCAAAAGAATTAATACCAACTTTAGATACTCCAATATAAAATGGAGGCAGATTGTCTGTCCTCTTGTTTGGGTGCCTTTTCCATCCCTTACTATTTGTGCGGTCACGGTTAAGCCAGGTCAACATTTTATATTCCTATTGTTTTTTGTCTTATTATTTCTATAAAAAAATCAATATAAAATATTAACGTGACTTAAACCGCACAAAATAAAAAATGATGAGAAGAACATCCAAACAGAAGGGTCGTACTAGTTAATTGGAACAGGTCATCCAATAGTCAAAGCTAAAATAATCCTAGCTTTTTTTAATTTATAAAAGTCCGTAATTATCCTTGTTATTAACCCGGCCGGTGTTCTCGGCCAAGTAGGTACAATATCGAGTGTCTATTCATGTGTCTAAATTAATGTAAAAGTTTCAATTGCTCTCACATCTTTTTAATAATAATTATATTTATTATTAAAAAGAAAATTTATATAAGCAATTCATAACTTTCTTTTTTTAGATTGTTGCTCTGTAACCACTTAGCGCTCTCACATCTCCTTAATTATAATAATATAATAATTAAAAAAAGATATCTTTGTAAACAATTCATCATCTTCCTTTTTTCGATTGTCACTCTGTCACAACCAAATAGTTGTAATTAAAATTGTGAATTTGTTGATGTGGGAACGTATCGACCATCCGCAGAACATGAGGACAGTTGATAAAGGTTTTGAAGGGGGCAGTTGTTGAAGGCAAGGCAGATGGGCTTCGTTTCAATCTTCACTTCCATGAAAGCTACCCTCAACTACTTGCTTCTCAACCCTTTTTAATCCCATTTCAATATTTATCCGGTGGGAGTGGGGGGATGTCGGCAGTTTTGCAAAAACTAATTACATTGCCCTTTTGTTTTTTATTTTATTTTATTTTATAAATTAGTGGAATGTAACAACCCAAGGCTTCATCTAAAATTGCTAGTTGAAGGTAACTTTACGGATGTATCATGTATGACCTTGCTCAAGTATAGTTTTTAAAGCTTGTAATCATCGCTTAGTTTCTCTTATACGTGGCTTAGTTTCCAATATAAGACACTATTACCTTCCATACACAACAGGAGTAACCGTTGTGTCATTTGCATTATCAGTAAGGATCCTCATCAAAACAACTCAAATGTGAGTTTCAAAAATAAGATTGTACCATCATTTGTAAGGATTGTTTTAAGTCTCTGAGAGTATTTTAGAGTCCCTAATGGTTGTCAGTGTCCGATTTAAATTTATAATATGTCGTTTCAAAGAGAACGAAGAGACTAATAGGACTCAATGTTTTTGGCTAATGCTAATGTAATGTTCATGCGTAAATATTTACCAGTAAATTTTCGTGCCAAATGAAAAAAAAATGTAAATTAACAAAGTAAAAGAAGGAAATATTAACAAGGTGAAGAAAAATAAAACAAGAAAAAGAAGAATGGGCCAAGAGGACTGTACCGGGCCAAGCCCAGCCTGGTTAACCATTTTTCTGTTGGGGTAACCGAAACGACGTCGTCGCTGATTTTGGCGGGTAAAAGATAAAAATTGAGGAAATCAATCGCTCCATAAACCTCTAGGAACTGGAAGTCTCTCTGTGCACACCTTCCTCACTCCTCACACTTCGAAACCCTGGCGAGTCAGAGAATCACAATACGGCGTCGTTTCCCCTGCAAAAATCTTGGACCATCATCTTTGCCGTTCTAGCATGTAAGTATCTCTCTCTGTTTGGTCATTTTCTATCGAAAATTCATCTGATTTCTCATTTGGGCAAAATTGGGATTGTGCAACTTGAGAAATGTCAAATTGTTTTTGTGTAATTTTTGGAATGCCGTTAGACAGTGTTTGGTTGCTGAGAAAATGCAGGAAAACGATAGAACGGAAAAAGGATCGGAATTAGCCTTTTGGGTTTTTGGGTTATGAGAACCGTAAAATGTTGGTGATTTGCAGCATCTATCCAAGAGCATAATTGTGGGGTTTCTGGTGTTGATTGGTAAACAGTTTCAAGCGGGTTAAATCCTGTTACCGAATTGGTTGATTGTTGCAATTTCCCTTGCCTAATCTGCGATTTTTAATTAGTTGGCAAGTTTAGATTGCATAATTAATTGTTACAATTCCAGAACATTGACAAATTTGATTTCTATATAAAGAGCAGAATTTTTTAGTGTATTTAGAATGAACATTAAAGATTACATTTGTGAGTTGTATCAATGGTTGTGATTCATTGTATTGTTTATTAGCAAGTTTCTATGATATGATTGTTTACCCATCTGGGCTACTAAAGAATTACTATACTTAACTATGGTGGTTTCTGTAGCTTCTTTGCTCGTATTTTTTAATTTGACACTGATAAATCCAAAATCTATAACATTTTCTTACACTTTAATTTTAGGCAACTCCAGTCCAGAAAATACAACTCAAGGCAATAAACGACGAGGGTTATTCATCATCTTGGCTTTCAACTTTTGATATTTTTTAGTGGAAGTTCGGACTTTGATGTAGATGTCTCATTTTTCCCTTCACAATCTGTCTCTGTGTGTGTGTATGGAGAAAGCTATGGATCCACCATCTCCAGGCTGCACTGGTGCTGAAGCAGTACTAAGTCTCCAACCCAACTCGTCAATTCCTATTACATATCACCCGCTTTTTGGTCCACACTGCACGAAAGGTGAGGGATAAGTTAAAACTACTTTCTGGAGCCTTTGTTCTGGGGTCAATAGAGTGTTATTTTTTGTTACTTACTTGCAGTTTCATCTCCAGGCTGCACTGGTGCTGAAGCAGTACTAAGTCTCCAATCCAACTCGTCAATTCCTATTACATATCACCCGCTTTTTGGTCCACACTGCACGAAAGGTGAGGGATAAGTTAAAACTACTTTCTGGAGCCTTTGTTCTGGGGTCAATAGAGTGTTATTTTTTGTTACTTACTTGCAATTTCTTCTGCACGAAAGGTGAGGGATAAGTTAAAACTACTTTCTGGAGCCTTTGTTCTGGGGTCAATAGAGTGTTATTTTTTGTTACTTGCAATTTCTTTTCTTCTGTTTTTCATTTCTAGAGTAACTGTTAGAGGACAGCCTGATGAAGATGCAGTCCTCTGCACAGAGTCAAAAACTTATGCAATGAAGTCCGTTGGAACTTCAAATTCTGTTTTTCTCATGCCCCCATGCAGTCAATATACTACTTTTGAATGCCCAAAGTGTTGCGATGAGAACTATCATGACCCACAATCTGTTGCTTCTGTCATTAAGGTTGCAACTGGTAACATGGAGCTTGTTGAAGTTGCGACTTGACAAGCTAAGGTTGCTAGTTTCCCAAAATACTTACCGATCTGATGAGGACGTAGAAATTGTGGATTTAGAGGAGATGGAGAGAACAAATACAGGACTGTATGGATAGAATGATCTTATCGAGAAGGTTCGAGCCAGTGATTACGAATTAAGGACTGGGTTGCAGGCTCTTTCAGCTATGGAGATAAATGGATACTGGAGAATTGTGGATGAGAAGTACATGGGCACAATTTTAAGGATGCTTTTGCACAATTCAGTGTTGAATAACTGGGCCTTGCCTTTGCTTAATCAAGATGATGTGTCAATATGTTGGAATCAGATGGCTTTCCTCGCAAACTTGCAGGCCACTGCTTGCATGTTTTTGGTAGTAAGGTGACTGAAGGTGCGACCACAAGTCGTGTCTGGAAGTTGGATGAGAGGAAGGTATGTGTGCATTTTGCAAGAGAAATCTTGAGACATGGGAAGAGGAACATGAAGAAGTTCATGGAGGAATAGGTCCGCAAGGTTCCCGAAGGGATGGCAGCTAGGTTTGACATATTGGAAGGTGAAGTTTTGATAGAGAGGTTTGGAGCTGAGACATGGATTCGAGCCTTCAGTTTTTCATCTCTACCCTACAATCCTGCAGAACAATTCTCCATCCTTTCTCAAGAGTGTCCAAAATGGGAATGGAAGGATCTAGAGCCCTTTATCAGGTTAGTTTGTATATTCTTGTGATTGTCCTTTTTCTTTTTTTTTGGGTGTATTCTTGTTTTAGAGATTTTGATCAAAAGTAATTTACATTTTCCTTTTCTGAATCTACTTCTTAGGGACTTGAATGTGCCGGGACTTTCTGCAGAAGGTTTGCTTCTCAAATACACTAGAAGAACACAACCAACTGCTAATGCAGAACCAGTCTTCAGAGCGAGATAGTGTTGGTGTATATTATTCTGCATTTCTCTGGTACTACTTTCACTTTGTCAGCGTGTTTGCACTTTTGAATTGGCTATATTGTTAACAAATCAAGTACTGTCCTCTACATAATATCGTTCAATGCACTCTAATCAAAAGCCTGCTTGATTTTGTTGGGATGCATAAACATGTAGAAGTGATTTTGTTGCTGCAGTCATGGTTAGCATTAGAGAAAACCTGCGTCACGGTAATAAATTGGTCACTTAGCAGGCCTTGTTTCTAATTATTGGATCTGGTAAAGCGTATGCCAAATGTGAATTATAGTAGCATGAACATCATATATGTTATGATTATAGAGAGATTATCTGCGGATCAAATTGCTTCTAGTTGTGTAAGTCACTGATACGATCACCTTTTTTCAATTGAATTTTCGTACTGGTTATTTTTCTGCGAAGTTTGTGGTTAAATCTTTCACTTGGGTCGGGCTTCCAAGCTAGCTTCATTTCAACTTGAAAAAGAAAAAGGTTGAAGAGTTGAGTCCTTTCTCTGATGGTTATTCCTCCTAATCCAGCTACCCTTGTATGTAACGAGGATATGAAGAACGGGAATGAAGCAAAGTAAGGCAAATCTAGCTCTAGTTTTGGGGCATCTTCTCTTTTGCTTACTGCGTGAGAGGATGCTTCCGAACCAACATATCAAAAGATTCCCGTTCTGGAAAACTTTCACTTTTCAAAGTCTACAAAACATAGCTAAGGTAAGGGACTTTGTATGGCACCCGCTCCGCTCTGTTCCGGTCCCAAGACGTTTTCGTCTGTGATTCATCAATCACATAGTTTATAAGGCTTTTAATATGTAATTGGGTTTAAAATTGTAAATGGTTTATTTTGACTTCTTGTAAGTTGTGGCCCAATTGTTAAATGGCCCATTAGCTGGTCCGCTTATAAGGGAATCACTACACTCCTTAACGGTCATAAGAATATTTTAAGGGAATTTTAAAGAAAAGCTTCCGGTACTGTTCATTTTAACAAAAAATTATATTTTTACACTAAAAAGTCAATCTTGGTACTATTCACCTTATCCTTTATTTTGTCGTTATTGTTAAAATTCAAAGTTTTCAAGCTCTTTTCATTAGTTTTCTTATATTTTAATAGAAATCAAATTGGCTTTTGCCTTCTTCCTCCTTCATCCATGTTCGCCATTGTTTTCCGGTCCTAGTTTCCCTCCTTGCATGCCATGCCATTCTACCACCACCCGTTTTGTAGACATAGATGCTCGTGTTGCTGTGCTTGAATCCTCTGTTGAGAATCTCCAAACCTCTTTTTTTGATACACTTGATGCCAAGCTGGCGGTGTATTTTCCGTCATGTACTAATAATCACGGTGTTGGTTCTTTTTCAAACCCAAATCCAACTCCACAACCGACTCTGGGTGATGCAGCCGATCCTCAAAAGGTAGAGCCTCTTCGCCATCATTGGCGTGAACTTGCAAAAACTGGGGGTAATGCTCGTCCTCCTTAGCAACTTTGTATTGAGTTTCCCCGTTTTGTTTCAGGTGAAAATCTGATTGCTTAGATCTACAAGGTAGAGCAATTCTTTGCTTACTACAACATCGCTGATCAACAGAAGGTGTTGACAGTCTCATTTCACCTTAATGGGGATGTCTTACAATGGTTTTGTTGGGTTGATTGCTTACACTCGACTCTTTGCTGGGAGGAGTTCACTAAGGCATTTTGCCGTGAATGTGGACCCTCTGAGTTCGAAGATGGTGTTTTCGTCAATCAGGTGCTCTTAAGGACTATATCTTTGAATTTCATCGAGTAGCTACCCGTACTACTGAGATTCGCCCAATATTACTGAAGAGTTGTTCTCTGGGGGGTTTAAAATGAGAGCTGAAGTATGATGTGAAATTATTGAGTCCTGCAAATGTTCATGAAGTTGTTGCTACAACTTTGCAATTAGATGCTGATAGAAACACATAAAATACCTGTAAGAGTACAAGGTAATCGTAGTATAGCAGCTCAAGTAAGGTCGTTCTCCAGGGATTGAAGGAATAATTTATGTAAAATCAAATCTTAATTAAGTATTTACAACAAAATTTAGAAAAGGTTGATTTTATGATTAAAAATAATAAAAACGAATTTAATTAAAATAATTAAACAAATCTGCAAAGCAAAGAAAACAAAAGAAAATAATTTTGAAAATCAATTTAAGCATTAGGGTTTCGTCGTCACCTCAACAATCCTATGTAGTTTTTCCAATTACTTATGAATTACACATGCATATTTGAAGGTTAGGTTTTCCTAATATATGCCTACTTGGACACTAACATAGAACGTATATCAAACATCCAATCCGTCTGTGGTATTTAGATAAAATTTAAACATGCATGACTCATTAAGTTTTATGAAACCTTTTGAAAAACCATATAACCCTTAAGATGTGGTATTCATCTTAAGTAAACTTGCACATATTAACCACAAGAAGCCTTCTTCAATTTCAAGACCAATCTCCAACCAAATTGCATCACATTACTTTTCTAAACATCATAATGGTAGCTAAGCATTAAGACAATTAGACAGTATAAAATAGTGATTAATAATTCAAAACTTGCATTCATAAAATCATAAGCAAATTGAAAAGAAACTACATATTCTTGGTAAGGCCCCTGGCCTCGCCCTAGCAAATGAAAATAAGTTATGAACAATTATAAAATAAAACATTATTAAAAACAAGGATATAAAACATCTTGAAATACAAATCGTCAAAGCCTAGCAAAGTTCTCCAAAACTAATGCGTTCTTCCCCCTCTTCTCTTTCAAAACCCTAATGGCTAAAAAGCCTTATTTATACCACTACACAATTAAAATC
Organism: Pyrus communis; assembly: GCF_041283825.1. Lineage (NCBI taxonomy): Eukaryota > Viridiplantae > Streptophyta > Magnoliopsida > Rosales > Rosaceae > Pyrus > Pyrus communis. Next base: position 7,069,042 of record NC_142566.1, on the reverse strand, counting down.
CTTATGATAAGCTCATATTTATATAAATTTTACATCAAATTCACTTGTCTTTTGTAGGATTTGTCAAGTAAAGAAAAGAAAAATAACACAAGTGGAATTTTAAGTAACAAATTCGTCAAAACTGCATGTGCAGGTCAGCTGAATTACTTTTATGAATGGATGACAATTGGTTCACTACTTGTCTCATTGATGAATTATTTATGTGTTTTCTACGGATGCATACTTAGTAAGTATATCTAGGATTCTAATGCTATGAATATGTGTGTGCCTGCCCTTGTCGAATGAGGACCTACATATGTTCTAGAGAAGTACTTGTTAATTGCGATTAACATGTGAAACAATTTCTAGGATAAGTAAGACAACGCTAGTACTTATGATGGCTTATGATGACTCAAACTCTTTTCGTTCTTAATGATTTCTACTTGTTAAATCTATGAACACACCATTCTAGATTGCATGTTAGGGACTAAGTTAAATTGAAAATGCCATTCTCTTAACATACTACATAAGAAAGAGTAATAGGTTGAGTTCTAACATTGAGCTAACTTGAGCATCTTCATCCGAAAATGAAAGGAATTTGAATGAAACATAACATGTTTGCATGATTATTTGGTGGTGGATAACAATTCCCTTAACTCATTTTTCTTAATTTGCGAACTACTTAAAATCTGTTTTTGTTTGATTTAATTTAAATAGCAAATCAACTCCAAAAATCCCAAAACTTTGTGTGAGTGTAGCTCTATGTGTCTAGTGTCTTCATATAAAATTTCGTAGACTTTAGATAAGTGTAAGTCGGTCTAATAATTATTTTTCGGTGGCTGGTCAGTAGGGACAGCAACATAGTTTTTGTAACATTTTAAGTAGTTAGATAAAACAATCTTTTGCCGGAAAGACCCTTATTTTCATATGCTACAATTGACAAATCTTAGTGTTAATAAGGAAAATCAATAGGACATTTGTGTGCTACTTTGTGGTGTGCATTTAATTCTATCAAATTTTTGGCGCCGTGTCGCCAGGGATTGTTATTTCTAATTACTTATTTTTTTATTGTTTTCTTTTCTTGTCTAATTAGTGTTTTTGTTTTTATTTAAGGTACTCTTCGTAGGATATGCATACTCGAAGGTCCAAAAGCATTGATCTAGCTTCCTACGATCCTGAGGTTGAACGAACACTTCGAAAGGTTCGAGGAACAATCAAGCAGAAGCGTGCATCGGTGTCTTTACTACCATCTTCTCCACCACATTTGAGTTCGAAAGAAGAGGAAGAACCACAAGAAGGCATGGTTGATGATTGTACTTTGAGGGAGTTAGCAACGCCAAATACGGATCAACAACCATTGTGCATCACGTATCCAAATGCAGAAGGAGGATTTGAGCTTAAGTCCGGCATGATTCACTACTTGCCTAAGTTTCATGGCTTCTCAACAAAGGATGCCAACAAGCATCTCATGGAGTTTCATGTGGTATGCTCGGGAATGAGACCAGCCAATGTGGATGAGGAGTAAGTCAAGTTGAGGGCATTCCCATTTACATTAAAAGCTAAGGCAAATGAGTGGCTTTACAATTTACATTCGGGATCAATGAACACATGGAACCAGGTGAAGCAAGCATTCTTGGAGAAATATTTTTCGGCCATAAAAGCTGTAAGCATAAGGAAAGACATGTGCAATTCGACAACAACATGGAGAGCCTTTTGGAGATTACTATGAGCGATTCACACATTTGGTTGCATCTTGTCCTAATCATCAAATTTCAGAGCATCTTTTAATATAGTATTTTTATGAAGGATTGTGTGGTACTGATCGTGTAATGCTTGATGCAGCAAGTGGAGGAGCATTCATGGATAAGACACCAACAAATGCTAAGGCATTATTAAAGAACATCGCTGGCAACACACGACAATTTGGAGGGAGAGATGAGCTACCTCTTAAGAAAGTTAACGAGGTAAGTGCTAACTCTAGTATTGAATTACAATTAGCTAACTTGACTGATCTTCACTTAAAGTGGAACAATCAAGACAACAAACAACAATATGCTCCCAACAACTATAACCGTCCACCTGGCTTTTTTCAAGCAAGACCGCAGACCTAATTTTAGCCTTAACAACAACAAGCTCCAAGTAAGTCTCTTGAGGATTTAATTGCTTCTTTAGCTAACTCTACTCAATCTCATCAACAGAAAACAGACAAAGCAATTGAAAACCTTGAGCGCCAAATGAGTCGGTTAACAAGTTTGATGGGGCAACAACATCAACCAGGAAGGTTGCCTAGCCAAACCGTGGTGAATCCAAATGTGGAGCAGATGAATGTTATGACTTTAAGGAGTGGAAAAGAAGTTTTTGAGCAGCCAAGGATGCAAAAGAGGACTAGAAAAGATACAAATGAGCAAGGGGAGCAACAAACCAAAAATCTTGAGCAAAATGAGGCTTTAACAGAAACTGAAAAGTCTCCTAAAGATACAGAATTGAACAAAAAAGATTCTGATAAGGTAAGTAAAGAAGTTCAAAATTCATTTAACTCATGTGTCCCTATTTCTTTTCCTCGTAGGTTTATGAAGTCTAAGAAAGAGCAAACTGATAAGGAAATCTTGGATACTTTCCGAAAAGTCCAAGTGAACTTACCTCTTTTAGATGCCATAAAACAAGTGCCCAAATATGCAAAGTTCCTTAAAGAGCTTTGTATGAACAAGAGGAGATTCAATGATCAAGAAACTGTTGCATTAAGCGAGGAAGTATCAGCTGTTTTGCAGAGAAAGCTACCACTGAAGTTGAAGGATGCCGGTAGCTTTACCATTCCATGTGTAATTGGAGGGAAAGAGTTTGGGAGAGCATTTGTGATTTGGGGGCATCCATCAATCTGATGCCATATTTAGTGTATGAATCACTAAACCTCGGAGACTTGAAGGAAACAAAGGTAGTAATCCAGTTGGCAGATCGTTCAAATAGATATCCCAAAGGCCTATTGGAGGATGTACTTGTGCAAGTGAATGAACTTATTTTTCTCGCTGACTTTTTTGTTCTTGAGATGGAACATGACCCTATGCCTACTGCACTTCCTCTTATATTGGGAAGACCATTCCTTAGAACGGCGTGTACGAAGATTGATGTCTACGATGGTACTTTAAGCATGGAAATTGATGGAGAAAGCGTCAAGTTCAAAATCTTCAATGCTATGAGGTACCCTAGTGATTTTGAATCTTGTTTATCTATTGATGTGTTTGACTACTTTGTGCAGGATTGTTTTAATGAAGGTGTGGGACAAGACAATTTAGAGAAGGCGTTAGTGCATAGCATTACACATGGAAAACTTAATTATTCTGAACACATTGAAGAAGAATTGATCTAGACAGTGGCAGCCCTTGAGTCTCTTTCATTAATTCATGGTAAGTCTTCTTCCTATTTTATTTCTCTTCCTACTTCTGACGAAAAAATTCTTCCTTCTGTGATTCAGGCACCCAAATTGGAGCTTAAACCAATTCCTAAACATTTGAAGTATGCATTTTTGGGAGAGGATGAAACATTACCGGTCATCATATCGTCACAACTCATAGCAGAAGAGGGGGAGAAACTGATCCGGGTACTGAAGGATCACAAAACTGCCATAGCTTGGAGCATTGCAGATATCTAGGGTATAAATCCAGCTACATGTATGCATAGGATTCTGCTAGAGGAAGGTGTAAAACCTACAAGGGAAGCTCAACGCCATTTGAACCCACTCATGATGGAGGTCGTCAAGAAAGAGGTTATCAAGCTTCTTGATGTTGGCATCATATATCCTATCTCGAACAGCAAGTGGGTGAGCCCTGTTCAAGTAATTCTGAAGCAATCCGGAATCACAGTTGTTAAGAATGAAGCTAGTGAGCTAGTGCCTACACGTGTGCAGAATAGTTGGAGAGTTTGTACAGACTATCGGAAGATAAACAGCACCACACGCAAGGATCACTTTCCAATTCCATTCATTGATCAAATGTTAGAAAAGTTAGCTGATCATTCTCATTATTGATTTCTTGATGAATATTCTGGATATAATCAGATTGCAGTTGCTCCGGAGGATCAAGAAAAGACGACATTCACATGTCCATTTGGCACATTTACATATCGAAGGATGCCGTTTGGACTTTGCAACGCCCTCGCCACATTTCAAAGGTGTATGGTAAGTATTTTTTCTGATATGATTGAGAAAATAATTGAAGTGTTCATGGATGATTTTTCAGTTTATGGTGATTCTTTTGATACATGTCTACATAATTTGTCCCTAGTTTTAAAACGTTGTCAAGAAACTAATCTGGTCTTAAATTGGGAAAAATATCATTTCATGGTTTCACATGGATTAGTTCTAGGGCATATCATATCTGAAAATGGAATTGAAGTTGATAAATCTAAAGTAGAACTTGTTAGTTCCTTACCTTTTCCTACTACTGTCAAGGAGGTTCATTCTTTTCTTGGACATGCAAGTTTCTACCCTAGGTTTATGAAGGACTTCTCAATGATTTCTAGACCCTTGTGCCGTTTGCTTCAAAAGGATGTAACATTTGATATGAATGAAGAGTGTGTGGTAGCATTCAACAAACTTAAGGAGTTGTTATCCATTACTCATGTGATCATGCCACCAAATTGGAGTTTACCTTTTGAGTTAATATGCGATGCTTTCGACTATGTTGTTGGTGCAGTTCTAGGACAGCGTGTCAACAAAATGCCACATGTAATCTATTATGCATCACGAACACTCAATGATGCACAATTGAATTATTTAACAACAGAGAAGGAGCTTCTAGTTGTTGTATTTGCTTTAGAAAAATTTAGATCTTATCTGATTGGAACTAAAGTTATTGTGTTTTTTGACCATGCAGCTTTGAAGTATTTACTCCCAAAAAAAGATGCAAAACCGCGACTCATTCGATGGATACTTCTGCTTTAAGAGTTTGACTTGGAGATCAAGGATAAGAAAGGGAGTGAGAATGTTGTCGCAGATCATCTTAGCAGACTTGTGCACTCAAACACAGAGGAAGATCTCATCCCTTTACGTGAGAGTTTTCCAGATGAGCAATTGTTTTCATTAAAGGTTACTGACCCTTGGTATGCAGATATTATCAATTACAAGGTTACCAAAAAGATTCCGGATGATTTTACACGTGCTCAGAAAGATAAGCTTGTCAAAACCGCCAAATACTACGAGTGGGATGATCCTTATTTGTGGAAATATTGCCCTGATCAATTGATTAGAAGGTGTGTCCCTGAATCTGAGTTTAAATCTATTCTAACTTTTTGTCATTCTTATGCATGTGGCGGCCATTTTGGAGCAAAGAGGACAGCCCTTAAGGTGTTAGAGAGTGGTTTTTATTGGCCTAGTTTGTTAAACTATTGAATATCATGTAAAAGAATTATGACTTGATGTTCATTACAACCTGTTAGCATGTTTAAGACTTAGACTGTGCTTAAGGAAATATGATTTCCAATTTGGTTTAATTCATGACGATATGATTTTGTCACAGATTAGGTTCAAGTGAATTGTTTCACATTTTATGGTGTTTTGAAAACTAGTGCAATGAAATTGTCGTTTTCTTCAAACTTTGATGCAATTTTCATGTGTTTTAAAACTTTGTTGCAGGTTATAAACCCAAGCAAGCCAGTTATATTTATTAATACAGGTTCACTGAAGTACTTTTATTTGTTTTCCATAATCTTTTCTTCTATATAAGCAGCGTTGGTTTGTTTGTCCCTTGGTTGTTCAGTATAATCACTTTTAGCAATGTAGATTCTTTACCTGCTTTTGATGAAAAGGATCACAAGATTGTGAGTAACCCGACAGAAGCTAACATAATTGTACAGGTTAGATATTCGCTTGAACATATATAACGCCATCATCCTTTTTTCCCCAAGAAAATATGTTTCTGATCTGTTGCAAACCGTTGAAGTAGCTTGTTTTAGCTATATAAAATTCTCATTTTGCTTATAGGTTGTGGAGGGACTAGTCAAGAGTGGAATAAAGGGGGAAGATATCGGTGTCATTACCCCATATAACTCCCAGGCATATATCATCTGGCTTGCCCTCAACCGCCTGACCTCTGTCGAGATACATACCATTGACAAATACCAGGTCCGGTTGAAGGTTCACTTTCTACGCTGATGTTATTGTTTTCTTTATCTAACTATTTGTTTTTTGAAAGCAGAAGGATGACGTTGTTATATCTGTTTTCGGTTGTCATGATTCCTCTATTATCTGATTTGCAATGCCTTCTTTTCTATCCAGGGAAGAGACAAGGATTGTATACTAGTGTCCCTTGTTAGGTCAACGGAAAATCCAACGAATTGCTCCTCCTCGCTGCTCCGAGACTGGCATAGGATTAATGTCGCTCTCACTCGTGCCAAGGTAAGAATCACTTTGGTTTGGCCTTCTCACTCTATTATAATGTCGAAGATCATGTTCCAATCTGAATTTCCAGATTTTCTATGTTTTCGGAGTGACCAAACTTAGTAACATGTTTTTGTTTTTTTATTTTTATTTTGGTTTGCTTTTGTAGAAAAAAATTGATAATGGTTGGATCGCGCAAAACCCTATCGAATGTTGTGCTGATGAAACTTCTTATCGAGCAAGTTGAACAGCAGTCGGGCATCTTAAATGTATCGAACAAGGATATTAAGTTTAACAGCGAGTTAAGGGGATGCTCTCAGGCTCAGGTCAGATAGATGATTGATTGTAAATTTTCCATCCTGTTCGTCCAGTTTTGGTTGGTGACTGTACTATGCTGCTGATGTATGAGGTTGAAAGTTGTATATTTAGAAATATCACTCTCTCTCTCTCTCTCTGAGGCATTCTTTCAACAGAAAATTCTTCATTTTTATTCTTTCCCTCAGAGTCTTCAATGCAACAGGGACCCTTTTGTATCAAGAGATCACAATCACCAATGCGCGAGTGACTGAACCTGGCATAATTCTAAACTAAAAGTAGCATACTAATGCAATATAAAAGTGGAGTGCAAGGGGTTTGCAACTCTACTGACAAGGATTCTGAGCTCGATTCATTTTGTTTTTATACAAGCGATATACTAAGTCTGTGTGCTCGAACTACAATATAGAAGGCAAATTTTATAAGGCAAACCCGATGATATCTTTTTTTGTCTCCAAAAGTTTCTTTAACTTGCAATTCTACAAAATTCTTAAATTATATAATGTAGCTTCATTCTTTAAACCCAATAGAAGTGAAAAGAATGGTAAGGAAAGAGGAAAGCAAGTGAAAAAAACTAAAGTAACAATTTAACTACAAGGCAATAGACAAAATAGCAAACTAATATGGTAGTTTGATTGAAACAATATGGTGGCAGACAACATTCACTTCTCAACAACTTATGGGTTAAGATGCTTTCATGGAAAAACAAGGTATTTTTTTAGGTAGGATGATGATTTTGAAGTTTTAGATCCTCCTATTGATGTTTTTAACGGAGGACATGAAACAGAATCGAGCGCAATGACGTTTTAGGATTTATATAGCCGACCTCACTTAGTAGGAAAATACTTAATTGTTTTTTTTTTGAGGTTTAGGAGCGTATTGCCTGCAAAAAAAGACTTTGTTAGCCCAAATATGCGTGTGAAACAACCGAATTCTTTCGAAATTAAAGTTGCAGCATGCGATTGTGCAGGCTTCATTCCATGCGTGTTTTTGTTTTGTAATTGCCTGCGAAACTGTTCGGTCAGAAGCTACCAAATAATTCCAAGTCGGTAGGATCTCACTAATAAACGGCCTCTTGGCTCCTGTAATACAGCAGCCCTCCAATCTCGAAAAGATAGCAAGCAAATACAAGACTCTAATGAATACCCATCTTTTGCGTAGAAAAATTAACATCATTCATTTTGACTGCTCTCTTGTGCCAACAGATTTCATATTGAATAAGTTGCAGAACATTCACGGGTGAAATGTAATTGGATGAGTTGTACAATATTGATTTTGAGTTTTTATTTTCTAAACGGGTGTAAAGATAGATCGACATATTGAATTGGGCTACCGAGGGACAATTTAGGTAGTAAATTTGGGCTTATTAATCCTTTAACACATGGATTCCAATACAAACTTACAAAACCATTTCCCTTCATTCTTGGCTATGGCAGCCCTCAATATGCAGGTAAACAACATAACGAAAAATAGCAACTCTCTACGCTCTAGAGACTGGAGATCGCAAACGAACTTGGCCTCCGTCCGTACCCTCTTCCCGAATATTGTAAAATCCTTGTATTTCTCTTCAGCATCGGCACGAAAATGATCATGTCAAATCTCTTTTTGTGTTCTACTCACTGACATTACAGATATCCCTCAAGCACAACACTCTCATTTGAAATCTTAGGCTGCAAATTCTCCACTTTCAGTCTTTTGCCCAGATCCTTCAATGCAACAGGAAAGTTCCGGACATCATTTTCATCCCACAGCGGCAATACTTCTACCACAATTTTTTGCAGCAAATTCTGTTCAATACCATCTTGGAGAAACTCTTCAAAATCACTAACATTTCCTTTTAAGTCGAACAAAACACTACACATTCCTTGAGAGTTACAGTATTCCAAAATAGCATTTAAGCTTATTTCATCAAACACCACTGTTTCGATACCTGTTTGAGCTCTCTCTAGTTCTACCGAAGTCTCCTTGTCTGCAAAGACTATTAGCTTATCTGTGGGTTCCACTTTGAGAGCAGAGATTTTGATTGGAGAACTAATATTCCTAGCTATTATAATCCGAAGTGGTTGATTGGCTCCAGCTTCTTTGGATGCGGGAATAGAGACGTTCTCCATTATTGAGGAAGGAGAAAGAATAACTGCATCATATTCCTGTAACAATTGCGAATAGTAACCACCAGACGTGGCAGCTCCTTCCCCAAGCTGATCCAGAAAGCGTCCATTGACTGAGATCGAGTATCTGCAAACAAGAGGAAAGTCTCAACTTCACAGTACCAAGCAAACAAATAAAAAAATTCTTTTGGTTACACAGCACAACAATCAAAGACATCACAGCTCAAATAAGGTATCATTTCCACTCATTTTTATGTCCATTGATTTTCTCTTGCTATTGACTACTGTAAACAGAATAAATTTACCTGATAGTGACAAAAGGATTCCCCGTTAGCATACGATGGATATACGCCTCATTTAGCCTCCTGCATAATTCTTCCTCTACGCACGTAGCAACATCAATTCCTGCATCTCTTAATCTATCCAATCCCCTTGATGCTACAATTGGATTCGGATCCACCATTCCGACCACCACTCTTTTCACTTTGGCTTTGATTAGTGCTTCACTGCATGGTGGAGTTCTCCCATAATGATTACATGGTTCCAAGCTCACATATGCCGTTGCATTCTCAGCCAAATCCCCAGCATCTCTCAGAGCAAAGACCTGTAACATTTAACTTCTGGGTATAAATTTTCATTAACAGCTACTTATAAAGCTCATGTCAAAAGATAAAACACTTAGACAGCATGTAGTATCCACCTATCCTTTCATTCTTTCAACTTCTAACCGATCTCTCTTGCTCTCTGCAAACGCACGGACACAGATAGACCCCACTATTACTAAACTAATAATTTAAAAACTTTATAAGCACAAAACTTTTAGAACGTCTGATGCACCTATAGCAAGAGCTGAAATAGGAAGAGAATTCCAGAATCCGGATTGCTATCCACATGCGAACATTTTCAGCTAAATGCTCCACAGTGGTGAAGAAAATATAATTGGAAATTTAACAAAAACAAGAGAGAGATAACCCCAGAAAGAACAGGACCATGCTATCCAAAAAATAAAAAGTTGAAAGAATCAGTGTGCAGGTATATGCTTTCCCTTCCTCTATTTATTTTTAGTGATCTTTCCAAAATATTTTAACTTGTAAGTTGTAAGCAACCAAACAAAGAGCAAAGTGACCAAAAATTTTGACCACCTCATTAGTCAAACCGGTATCCATGCATTGAGAAGGAGAACTAAAACTGAGGAAAAGAAGTTTACCTCAGCATGCGGCTGGCCAGCTTTTGGGTGAAAGCCTTCACCAACAACCTTGCCATCCTTGACAATAACACAACCCACCATAGGATTGGGGCTGGTGCACCCGATAGCCGTTCTTGCAAGCTCCACACACCTCCTCATGTAGAACCCATCATCTGTATCCTCTTGTTGTGCCACTCCACACGTGACCCCAACAAACTTACCATGGGTTCTTAAACCGGTTGGTGATTTCGACACCCTTTTGAGGGAACTGTAAAAACCCGATTTGGGACTTGGATTCAACCTCAAAAGCTTGGTAGAAAGTTGCTGTGATAGTGAGACATTGGGTGGACTTAGGGTGTAACTTGGGAGTGAAAGTTTTTGAACTTGCATTTCTTTTGTTTGTAAATGTAAACCTCCGATCAGAGTTTTGCAACTTCAGCCAGATTTGTTGAAATGAGTGCAACTCCCTGCGAGCCTCGGGTTGTTCCCGCTCTTTAAGGCCAACTTATTCACCGTAAGAGCTGAGCAGCACAGATTTTCCGTTGTTTCAGTTTCTTAGAAACTGTGTTTCTGCAAAGCAAATGAATCAAGAACTAAAGAGAGAGACTAGAAACGCAGATAAACAGCGGCCATATGGAGTTCTATCGCCTCAATCTCTTACTGTGAGATCACTTGTGCGTATATTATCTTCTGATAACAGATATTTTAACTTGTAATCTAAACCCCCATCAGCACAACCACAATTCCTCTAAACCCAACGATAAACTAAACCCATTTTTCCCCCTTTTCCTCGAGAAATCATGCCCAAGCACCTGATGCAGGTTCGATTCCCACCGATTTCCCTCCCCTGACAAATAACTATTTAACACACTAACGCTATCGGTCTACTTCAAAATAACTGAATCTGGAGACTGGAGATGCATACAATATAGAAAAAATGAAAGACACGAACTTAAATCTAGTCCCATATATACGATTGAAACCCAGAACCCAAGTACAATCAGTGTTACAAAAACTTGAACCAACTGAAGTCAAGAGTTGTTTAACAAAGAGAGCAAATCGTTTACCTTTGTGGCTGTGGGAATACCAGTTTCCACGAGGAATTGAAATGGGTGCAAATTCTTGTCAATCTTTCCCTTGAAAATGTAAAAATCAGGAAAAAAAGTGGAAGAAATGTAAAAATCAGGCAAAAAGTGGAAGAAATTGTTGGCAGCCAGCGTTTGATCGGGAGACTGAACCCAAAAAAAAAAAAAAATTGGGATTGAAAGGATACTATTGGCAGTAGGAAACTGGTAAAAATGTAACGTTTAAAAGTGTCTGAGCCCGGGTTCGAACCGGGGACCTCTAGTGTGTGAGACTAGCGTGATAACCGACTACACCACCCAGACAACTTGCTGATGGTGCTTCAGTTAACTATAATAACGTCTTGTTAGTAATTTCTATGCCAAGATTGTTTTATTCTCACTAAATTAGGTATATTGTTTTAACAATATAAGAATTTTATATGGTTTTTTATTTTATTTTATTTTTTTAATAAATTTGGGAGGGGAAGTTTCAAACCCAATACATACGGGTAGAAACTCAAACACCCTATCCATTAGAATATTGGATTACATGCGGTTACTAAAACATGAATATTGGAATATTTGAATTTATGAGTTTTTTTTGTGTTTACTTAAACATGAATATTGGAATTATCATGGCCAGGGCTGAGGGAAGGCGTAAAGAAAGGTTATATGCATATTGAAGTGGAAAGTTGCAGTAGTAAAAATGCACAGTCTTCGGTCTTGACGAATTTGTACTTACAAACTAAATAAACACTTCTGATTAAAGACCAAAGCCACAAACTCAAGGTGTGGGGGAGGGGGTTAGCCAATAGAACTCCGATGCCTAAGTTAGTTTTCTGAAAAAGAGAGAGGTTTAGAGCTTAATTGCATAGCAAAAACTTACCAAAATTTAGTAGGAATGGGGTATTTATAGGAATTAGGGTTGCGTACATCTGTAGGTTTTCCATGTCATGTGTCGTCCAGTTGGCCAAGGTGTGTTATCTGTTGGATGGAGGAGAAATGATTATCCCAAAGATATTATTAATTAAATACCTTATTGGGATTATCTTGTAATATTTTTTATTAGATGTGTTTATGATTCCTTACTTGATTGAATTGGTCTTCAATTCGAAAAAAAAATAAAGATAAGATTTATCAATTAATCCTATCTTTAATACCTTTGACATTTCTCCTTGCCATGGGTAGAAGAGCTTGATGAGGTTGTTGTCAGATGCTCAAGTCTTCAAGAGAGTTTAACTGCCAATGGAATAAATGTGGGTCTCGCAAATTTAATAAGGGCATTCTTGTTATTAGTTGGTGAAAGTCCACATATCAACTCTAGGATTTTTCGAATCAAATACCCCCATACCTACTTTGTTGCATGCAAGAAAGGGCAAGAGGGTAGAAATCCCAAGTTAAGTGGATAAGACAGAAGAGTTGATCGTCGTCGTCTTCTTTGACGTAGCTGCACCAAAGGTAAGAAAAAATAAAACTTTTCCTCTTCTTTTTTATTTTTGTTGTAGATGAGCCATGTTAGGATGACGACATGCAAGGTACTGTAATGCAGACTTGGGTTAGCTCAGGTGAAGCCGAGGTGCTTGGAGGAGGTGGGCCAATGGGCCTGCTTCGCTAGGTTGGGTTTAAAGAGAGAAGAATAGTCGAGTGCAGGGCGATGAGCTTCTACATGAGTGGGCCTACAGGCCAATTGGAGAGAGAGATGGCTCGTGAGGCCTAAGCACTTAGTCATTAGGTTCTTGTAGTTCTAGGCTAAGGGGTGGCACGCTAGGCTGCATCCTGGTGTGCTAGCTCTATTTATTATTTTCTTTATATCTCTTTGGCAATCTTTTAAGCACCTTATTGGTGTTTTTGCAAAGGAAGTTTTCAATATGCCCTCTTCTAGCTGTAAAAGTGACGGGTATCTTCTGCCTAAGTATTGTCAGGGTGGGTCTTACTGTAAAGTCAGTTACTTTATGGCTGCTCAAGTTAAGATTGGTTATGATGAGCTATTCGAGGATTTTCTTGAGACATAGAAGCACACAATCCCATTCGGAGTTCGTGTGAAGCGCGTGAAAGGTGGAAGTAATAATAAGTCATGTACTGAGGCTGCTAAAGCGAGGAAGAGAACTATTAACTTTCACCCGACTACTTCATAATGAGATTGATCTTTCTTGTGTCGTGTTTTTTCCTATGAGGTGTGTTCTTGCTCAATGCTCCCTGAATTCAATTTGTGCGAGGGTGGGATTCTCAAACTTGAGCAAGTTCTTCGATTTAGGCTTGAACATCAATGAGTTCTAGTATTTTTTGAGATTGACGACAATGATGGCGTGGGGTAGTGAAGTCTCGCCAAAAGCTTTTCGACTCCTAAAGCATGAGTGATCATGAATGGGTCAGGGACGCTCTGGAGGTAAGTGGATAATGAGGTAAGTGGAGAGTGGGAGTCTGTCTTTTCGCCTGAGCTGCGTGTTCCGACTGCTTAGAATTTTTGTTAAGCTGCTATTGACTTTAAGTTACTGAGTATGTTCTTTTCTTTTTGCAGATTTCGAGTTTGGCTTAACTCCCAAGACCAAGTCTAACATGAAGAAAGTGCATGCCATTTGGACATTCTTGTTGGGTATTGCGAATGCGTTGAGTGTTCAGCCCTTTGGCAGGGAGAAATGTGGGTTGTCTCCAAAGGAAGAGTTTAAGCAGATCAAGGAAGATGCGTTCACCCATTCGATCGCCACTGTCAAGCCTACCGCCAGTTAACTAAGCCTTGTTAAAGACTATTGTGGCTAATTCCTAGAGTGTTAATGCAGACTGTTGTGCTCCAGTTACACCTGGGCAGCAAAACCCATCCATGTGTGGATATCAAGATAGTTTACCTTCTCTTAGAGAAGAGCATGCCTCAAAAGGGTGTCGACAAATTAGTTTACCATATCGTGTTGGAGATCATACCAAATTAGTGTCAGGGGATTAGTTTTGCCTTCTCACGTTAGAGAGCATACTCATATGGGTGTTGAGGATTAGTTTACCCTATCGCGTACCCTAAGAAGGGTGTAAGAAGCAGCTTACCCTCTATTCTAGGAAAGTAGACCCTGAGAAGGGTGTTAAATGGTAGCTTACCCTCTCTCGGAGGAGAACATGAGTGTTGTTTTTGAAACATGCATTTTAGCCAAATTTATGAATAACTTCTCAAATCTTCATTGAAAATAGGCGAAATGTATCAAACTTTGTTGGAAAGTAGAATAGCAAAACAACTTGGAAAATTATCGGCTTGCGAGGTCTTTTTGTCAATCTACTTAAGACTTCGAACTTATTTGACTTGGACGGGATTCAACGAGCGAAGTTCAGGTCAGACGTAATACGTTCTCATATTGTAGGCATTCCACTACTTCTCAATTTTGTTGTCATTTATGGTGGTGAACGTGTTACTATCCTTCTGTCTACTCTGCTGATTTAGTAAGGACCTTCTCAGGTGGGATCCATCTTTTTGGAGCCATCTATAAATGCATTAATGAAGGTTTTTCTCAAGACTATGTTTCTAGGCTGGAACTACTGGATCTTAGCCTTTTAGTTATAGCTGGAGAATAATTGTTGCTGATAAGTTGCGATTTTGGTGACAACCTTGTCGCATTCTTCCTCTACCAAGTCCAGGTTGTTGGCCACCTCATTTTTCTTTAGCTTTAGATTTAGCAGTATAGTATTAATGGTTGGCATGATGACATTGGGGGAGATGATTGGCTTGGAGTTGAATGTTAGGAAGAAGGGAGTTTCGCTGGTTGCTCGTCGTTTGGTTATGGATACACCTATAGAATAACAGGGAGCTCGTCTGGCTGCTTCCCTTTCTTGTTTGTGAGTGACCTTTTGAGGCAGTCTAAGACAGTCTTATTGGATGCCTCAGCCTACCCATTACCCTGGGGTAATCTTGGTGTAGACATGTGTTGCTTGATGCCATATTTCTGGAAGAACTTCACCAAGTCTTTGCCTACGAACTCTGCGTCATTGTTTCTTTCAAAAGAGTATGATATTCTGAATTGGCAGCTAATGTTCTTCCGGATGAATTTTTCTATATCTGTCTGGGTGGTGGTAGTTATGGGTTTAACTTCAACCCATTTGGTAAAGTAGTCGGCCGCTACGATCAGGATGTTTCTTCCCTAGTAACAAGTGGCATTGGTCCCACCAGGTCAATCGTTAATTGCATGAATGCCTCAAGGGATTATCTGCGGATAGAGTTTGCTGGTAGGTAGTGCGGCACTGGCGTAAAGCGCTGTCAGTTGTCGCATATTTGTAGAAGTTCTTTAGCATCTTAAGGCATGGTTGACCAGTAATAGCCTACATTAAGAGCTTTCTAAGCCAAGGAACAGCCACTAGAGCACCTTTGTGAATCATGCTCAAAATCTTCAAGTCGTCAGGAAGCACCAGGTAACGGAGATGTGGTCCTATGAAGGATCTTCGAACGAGCATGCCGTTCACATGTAGTTGTGTCCTGCCTTCGCTTGGAGCCTTACTTGATGCCTAAGTCAGTTTCTCTAAAAAAAGAGTTTTAAGAGCTTAACTGGGTAGCAAAAACTTACCAAATTTGGTGGAGAATGTGTATTTATCGGAGCTAAGACCGATCACATGTGTCGGGTTTACCATGCCATTTGTTAGTATCGTTGGCCAATGTGTGTTATCTGTTGGATGGAGGAGAAAAAAATTATTACATAGGTATTATTAATTAAATAATTTCTTGGAATTATCTTGTAGGATTCTTGATTGGATGTGGCTGTGATTTCTTGCTTAATTGAGTTGATGTTAGAAAAACATAAGATATTATTTAGTAATTAATTCTATCTTAAATACCTTTGGGAAAAAAAAAATCAGAAATCATATCAACGAAAAAAACCTATAAATTGATCATAATATTCATGAAATTTCGCAAAAAAGAAAAAGAAAACGAAAGCTTTCGAAATACCGAACAGAAGTTGGTTTGAATTAATAGTAATGAAAAATAAAGGAAGGAAAATGAAACAGTAATGTCGGATATTCCTACAGCTTAATTGACAAGGAAAATTAAATCGTATCAACACTATCCTTAATTAACAATCGTGGACTTCTCTATTACAGAAAGTATCACAAAATCAAAATCATAACTATCCCAAAATGGCCTCAACGAATATAAAAATTTCACTATAAATTTGAGGCATATCAAGGCTTTGTTTTTCTGCATTCTTCTTGACTTATTAGCTCCCAGATTATTCAGCATGGCTTCCCCCAATTTATTTGGTTTGATTTGCCTTCTTATGTTTTTATTGACTACTCAACATGCAGTTCTTGGTGATATAGACTATGGCGATGCTCTCACCAAGTCTTTGTTGTTTTACGAGGCTCAACGTTCCGGTATATTGCCTTCCACGCAAACAGTGCAATGGCGTGGAGATTCTGGGCTTAAAGATGGAAGTGATGCTGGTGTAAGTTCACACAAATTTAACTTTGCTCCCTTTGATGATGAACAATTGAACATATAGAATTTTTCTTTGGGAAAACAATTCGCGCACGCCCTTCTTCTCGTGTTGCATACCCTGCCTGTTTATTTTGTTCCTTAATTCTCATTTGATAATTCAAACTAAATCCTAGATGCAAACAGACCTGTTAATGGGTAGAAACAGGTGTACGAAAACACACTTTCTTCAAAATCACAATTAACAATTGTTAGCATCCACAGTACACATTCGAAAACTAACGCTAGCATTTAGAATTTTGCAGCATGTTATGTTAGAGAAATTATTTTCTTATGCGCGACATGATCTTCCATATACTACTTGATCACATATAACAGGTTGATCTTGTGGGAGGATATTATGATGCTGGTGACAATGTCAAGTTTGGATTTCCCATGGCATTCACAATAACAATGCTTTCCTGGAGTACATTGGAGTTCACCAAACAACTCGAGGCCAAGGATGAGCTGTCAAATGCATTGGATGCCATCAAATGGGGAACGGATTATCTGATCAAAGCACACACTGCGCCGAATGTCCTCTATGGTGAAGTTGGTGATGGTGATTCAGATCATGAGTGTTGGCAGAGACCCGAAGACATGACCACTCCGCGAACAACCTTTAAGATTGATGAGCAACACCCAGGATCTGACCTTGCCGGTGAAACTGCTGCTGCTTTGGCTGCAGCTTCCATTGCTTTCAAGGATAAAAACCCTAAATATGCATCCGACCTTTTGACGCATGCAAAACAAGTAATACTCTAACCAGATCTCGTACCCTATTTTTGGGTTCAAAAATTTCGTACTAGATTATGCATATTATTACTTTTCACATATATAATTGGTGTACCAATATCTAAGGATACATGAAAATTTGCAGTTATTCGAGTTTGCTCGCAATCACCCTGGCATTTATTCGAATAGCATTTCAGCAGCAGGAAAATTCTATGCCAGCAGTGGATATGAGGTAATAATTAACATTTAACATGGGGTTTATGCAAATATTAAGTCTAATTAATCAGTTAAATCTTTGTGACAAAATTTTAAAAAATTGTGTACGTGTTTCTCGTCAGGATGAGCTATTATGGGCTGCTTCATGGCTTCTTCGTGCTACTGATGATAAAACCTACCTGGATAATCTTGGCCAAGCAGGCAATACTGGTGGTGCTAGAACCGTGTTTGCTTGGGATGACAAGTTTATTGGCGTACAAGTCCTTGTTGCAAAGGTACTAGACCAACTCTGTGTGTGTATCGCAGTAAATTTATTTATCATATAGTTTGATATATTATGTTAATTGTTAGACAATATTGAATTATAGTTGTTGAAAAACTGTAATATGTCTAAATATGTGGTACGGATTCATAATATGACGATAAAATATATGCAGCTTGTTCTGGAGGGCAAGGTAGACTCTGCAGGTGCATGGGGACAATACAAGAGCCAAGCTGAGCAATTCATTTGCTCTTGCATTCAAAAAGGTAACAACAATGTGAAGAAGACGCCTGGTGGGTTGTTATGGTTTTTGCCATGGAACAATCTTCAGTACACTTCAACTGCTGTATTCGTCGCAACCGCATATTCAGAGTACTTGAACGCCAAGCATGCCTCCATTCAATGCCCTGGCGGCATTGTCAAGCCGTCTGATCTTATTGCCTTGGCCCAGTCACAGGTATAAATATCTTTTTCATCCTTAAGATGACGGACAATTATTTAGGGTTAACATATTTGTTGATGAAGTAGGATGCTCTAAACTTAAACTTTATTCTCTTTCCAATTTACTAGGTGGACTATATCTTGGGATCGAATCCAGGGGGTATGAGTTTCATGGTTGGATTTGGGACAAAATATCCGACGCAAGTTCACCACAGAGGAGCATCCATTGTTTCAATCAAGGAGAATTCAGCTCCTGTTTCATGCAAAGCTGGGTTCGACTTGTGGTTCAACAAGACCTCGCCAAACCCGAATGTATTGGATGGAGCAATCGTTGGTGGCCCGGATGAGAATGATGGCTATTCAGATTCAAGGTCGAACTTCCAAATGGCTGAACCAGCAACTGTTTCTACAGCACCACTAGTAGGTGTCCTCGCTAGGCTTGCCTGAGTTGATTGGTAGTTTTCATCCATTGTCCTGAACTTGGCCACTGTCTAGGGTTGTGTTCTATCATTTTCTCTAGTGTCCAACAAAAGTCCCATTGTCCTGAACTTTAACTCTATAAAGTAAAAAGTAATTAACTTTTAGTCTATATTTAGGGAATAAAGGCCAATTGCAAGATATGAGACGAACCATAAAGCATTTGATCATGATCAATTTTGTAAGCCTACTTGAGTATTGAGCATTTATCTGTAAGAACTGAGTTCCTTCCAATGATTAGTTGTTGCAACTGAGAAAAAGAGAGTCAATTTTCTCACATAAAATCATTCATATATGTGTGGATATGGATAACATATCAATTTTTTTTATATGTATCCGTTTGATTTGTTTGATTCCTGCTCAAGCTGGATGATGAAAATTTTTCATGTCCAGTCCTTTCGAGGAATGGATCCTTTCACGTACGTAGAACTTTCGTATTAAGTTGCCTACCTTGGTTGTCTTTCAATCGGTCAATTATTTATCGTCACAAATTGAGTATAAGTTAATGACATATCTCTCCATCACATCATGAACTCATGTAGATAAAGAGAGAGAAAAAAAAAAACCCATTAATTCTCTTATGCATAGTGACTTTTTATGGGTTAAAAACATTTGTCCATGTAAATACGTTTTTTACTTGTGTAACAAAAGACCAATTGCATGTGTTTTTTATTCCCCTCTCAAAATCGCTTGCAAATATTTCAAATACATGTAGCCGACGGTGGAGGTACGTAAATTAAAAGTCATCCTGAGTTGTGTCATGTAGCTTTGGTTGAAAAACGAGAAGTTTACTAGACATATATGTTAGTAATTAAGGGCAGTTAGTTAGAGATAATTCTCCCTATTATCTTATTTATCAGTTTATGTTTGAATTGTAATTTAAACTTCAAATGTAATTGTTTAGATGAGATAGGACTCTTGTATCTCTACTGTATAAAACGATGTATACCAGCATTACGAAAGTTAATGAGAATCAGAAAGCTTACATGGTATCAGAGCCTTGAATTTTTTTTTCCACGGTTGAGGAAAATTAGTCAACACCGCCACCATCACACTGTACTCCGGTCCTAAACTGCGAAGCACATAAGGCAGCAAATCTTCATTGGCAACGGGTTGTCCAATGGACGCCAACTGATCAGCAATGTTCTTAGCCTGACCAAGATAATCTGCGATGGATTTTGTCCCCTTTTGAAGTGAAAACAATTGAAACTGATAGTGAGTGGCATTAGCAAGACTATTGTGAAAAATTCTGATGAAGATGCTCCAAATTTCACGAGAGGTAGAAAGCCCAACGGTCAAAGAAAGAATCGGCTCAGTGAGGGTGGCTCGAAGCATAAGGGTCTGGTCAGTTTGATACCAGGCAAGATACTCAGGGTTTGGAGAAGTATTGATCACTGCCGAAAGAACAGTAGAAGTATCAGAGTCTGCAGAGGTAATAGAAGAGGCAACTGGAGCAATGGTAGTGATGACCGGAGAAGGGCACATATACGATCCATTGACAAAACACCAAAAATTCTGGCCAATTAAAAATGGCTTCACCTGACTCTCCAATGAGAGATAATTGGTTTCAGATAGTTTGATAGAAACCAAGGCAGACATATTGGGAATGGTGGTGATGTTCAATGATCTGCGTTCTCGGTTGTTTTTCTTTGAATCACAACAGACTCTTTTTGAAACACCTGTATCTGCTCCTCATGCGTTATATTATGCTCGTAATGGTGGGAATGGTCCCTCAGGGGGCCGTAATAATGGTGGTGTGCAACCTCTTAGAAACCCTGACGGTAATGGTGGTTCTCGTGGGTTTTACGGACCTGGTGGCAATGGTCATCAAGCACAGGCTCCTGCCATTGGTGGCGCTAGTTTAGGGTGTAACAATCGTGGGGCTCAAAGTGGTAACTCCCTTGCTCTTGGACTTCTTGGTCCTTCTCCCAATTCTCGTGGCCCTCAGTGCTGGGCTTGCTAACAATGTGGTCATATTGCTATACAGTGCCCTCAAACTGCTCGTGGAGATGATGACTTATCTTGGGCCTTTGCAAGAATGCATGTTGCCTCCTCTACTAATCCTTATTGGTATCCGGATACCGATGCAACCCATCATATGACCAGCGATGCTCGTCCTATGACATCTACTGCTGGGAATGGTCAACATGGTCAGGTGGTTGTGATAAGTCTGGTTGTTCCTGTAGTTATAGGACTCAACCATTTAGTTTGTTTTGGTTTTAAATAAGTTCCTATTATCTAGGAAGACTTGTTCTACGTAGAATATTTCCTCATGCATGTCACCTTCCGAGTAGTGTGGATCGTGAACTGGTTTTTAGGGTTTTTGTTACTTCTGTAAGGCTATATAATAGCCAAACTCTTCTTTTAATAAATAAGTCATTCCTCCAGATTGTTTGAGTTATTTGCAGTATTACTTTGAGTCTTTACAGTGTTGCTCTTGTATATTTTGTTCTTGGTCTCAACAAACTGGTATCAGAGCCCCTCACTGGGGCCTGAGAACCGAAATGCTGCAGCTTTTGAGTGACTTCCAAACACAAGAGAGAAAGAGAGGAAAATGAGTTCTGAAGGAAACTATGTGCAGGCGTCCATTCCACGTTTCGATGGTCATTATGATCATTGGAGCATGCTCATGGAAAATTTCCTTCGAAGCAAGGAGTATTGGAGTTTGATTGAAATTGGTTATGAAGAACCAGCAAAGGGGGCACAACCCCTATCAGAAGCACAACAGAAAGAGCTTGATGCAATGAAACTCAAGGATCTCAAAGCCAAAAACTATCTTTTCCAAGCAATTGATAGAAGTATCCTAGAGACGATGTTGGAAAAGGACACCTCCAAGAAGATCTAGGATTCCATGAAAACGAAATATGAAGGGAATGCATGAGTGAAGCGCTCAACTCTTCAAGCGCTACGAAGAGACTTTGAGACTCTTGAGATGAAGGTTGGTGAAACAATCACTAATTACTTTGCTAGAGTGATGACCGTAGCAAACAATTTGAGAGTCTATGGGGAGACCATGACTGATGTCACGATCTGTGAGAAAATCCTGCGATCTCTCACGGACAAATTCAATTATATAGTTTGTTTGATTGAGGAATCTAGGGACTTGGATGCAATCACCATTGATGAACTTCAAAGCTCGCTCACTGTACATGAGCAAAAGTTTCACAGAAGCAGCAGTGTGGAGCAAGTTCTGAAGGTAACCACTGATGTCAAAACTGAGGGGGGTAGCAGCACTTATAGAGGACGAGGACGTGGAAGAAGCAATTATAGAGGACGAGGACGTGGAAGGGGAGGCCAGGTTTCAACAAGGATACTGTGGAATGCTACAAGTGTCGCAATCTTGGACACTTCCAATATGAATGTCCAAAGTGGGAAAAGGAGGCTAATTATGCAGACGTAACTGAAGAAGATGATATGTTGTTGATGTCATATGTTGAGTTACCTAAACAGACTGACGCTTGGTTCCTTGACTCAGGATGTTCCAACCATATGTGTGGCAGTCAAGGTATGTTCACAAATCTAGATGAAACCTTTGTCCATTCAGTCAAATTGGGAAACAACAGTAGAATGAATGTGGTTAGCAAAGGAAGTGTCAAGCTGTTTTTAAATGGACTTACACATGTTGTCCATGAAGTGTACTATGTTCCAGAGCTCAAAAAACAATCTCTTGAGCATAGGACAACTTCAAGAAAGAGGCCTGACTATATTGATTCAAGAGGGAGTTTGCAAAATATATCATCCAACTAAGGGTCTGATTATTCAGACTGAGATGAGTAAGAACAAGATGTTTATACTACGAGCTCAGACGCTAGTCTCTACAAATGTTCAACCAGCAAGGTGTCTTCACACAAGCTCACAGGATCTCCCTTATCTTTGGCATCGAAGATACGGTCACCTAAGCCACAAGGGTTTGAGAATTTTACAACACAAGAAGATGGTTCGTGGACTTCCTCAATTCCAAACCTCAAATACCATATGCACAGACTGCATTCAAGGCAAACAGCATCGAAATGAGATGCCAACAAAAAGTACGTGGAGAGCAAGTCAACCTTTGGAGCTTATTCATGTAGACATCTGTGGACCCATTTCTCCTACATCAAATAGTGGGAAAAGGTATACCTTATGCTTTATTGATGATTTTAGTAGTAAAACATGGGTGTACCTGTTAACAGCAAAGAGTGAGGCACTGCATTGCTTCCAAGTTTTAAAAAAAATGGTGGAAAAGGAGAAATGGCTGAGTATCAAGTGCCTACGGACAGATAGAGGAGGCGAATTCACCTCAACTGAGTTCGCTACCTTCTGCAAAGAAAATGGAATCAAAAGGCAGTTAACCACTGCCTACACGCCACAACAAAACGGGGTGGCTGAAAGGAAAAATCGAACTGTCATGAATATGGTTCGGTCTATGCTGTCTGAGAAAAAGCTTCCAAAAACGCTCTGGCCAGAGGCGGTGAACTGGGCTATCTATGTCCTGAATAGGTGTCCCACATTGGCAATGAAGGATATCACTCCACAAGAGGCGTGGAGTGGCATAAAACCCTCAGTTGAGCATCTCCGTGTCTTTGGAAGCTTAGCACATGTCCATGTTCCAGATGTCAAGCGAGGTAAACTAGATGATAAAATTTTTCCTTGTGTTTTATTGGGAGTTAGTGAGGAGTCCAAGGGATATAGATTGTTTGATCCTATAGCTAAGAAAATTATTGTGAGCAGGGATGTTATCTTTGAGGAAGAAAAACAGTGGGATTGGGATGTGAGTTATGAGGGACAGATTATGCTAGATTTGGAATGGGGAGAAAATGAAGAAAATGGTGAGGGAAAAGAAGGGGTGAGAGAAAATGAAAATGGCAATGAGGCTAGAGAAGAAAGAAATGTGGGTGAGAGCAGTGTGGGTGAGAGCAGTGAGAGCAGTGAAGAAACACAGGTTTGTACTCCAAATGAACTTGGTGAGGATGAAGGGAGGGTTTATGAAGGAAGAGTAAGACGCCCTCCTTCTTACTTAAGTGACCATGTCATTGGAAAAGGGCTAAGTGAGGACGAAGCACACATAGTTCAAGTTGTGCCAACCGAAGATCCTATCTATTTTGAAGAAGCAGTGAAAGAAGAGAAATGGAGACAAGCTATGGACAGTGAAATCAGCTCAATTGAGAAGAATAAAACATGGTCTTTAAGTGAATTGCCTACTGGAGCTAAAAGGATTGGGGTCAAGTGGGTCTATAAGACCAAGTACAACGAACATGGAGAGATCAACAAGCACAAAGCACGTCTAGTAGCCAAAGGCTACTCATAGAAGCACGACATAGACTACACAGAGGTCTTTGCACCAGTGGCAAGGATGGACACGGTGAGAATGATCATTGCATTGGCAGCACAAAAGGGTTGGAGGATTTTCCAGTTAGATGTCAAGTCAGCGTTTCTTCATGGAGAACTGAGTGAAGAGGTTTACGTTGAGCAACCAAGGGGTTACGAGAATGAAGGAAATGAGCACTTGGTCTATAAACTACACAAAGCTTTGTATGGTTTGAAACAGGCTCCACGAGCTTGGTTCAGTCGAATCGAGGCACACTTTATCAAGGAGGGTTTTCAGAGGTGTGACAGTGAGCAAACCTTGTTCACAAAGAAGAATGGAGCAGGAAAGATCATCATTGTAAGTATTTACGTTGATGATTTAATTTTTACTGGTAATGATAAAGATATGATGGAGGAGTTCAAGAAGTCCATGATGAGAGAATTTGACATGACTGATATGGGAAGCATGAGGTTTTTTCTCGGCATTGAAGTACTTCAAAGAACTGATGGTATTTTCATACATAAAAAAAAATATGCCCTGGAGGTTCTAAAGAGATTTAGAATGTTGGAGAGTAATGAAGTGAGCAGCCCGATTGTCCCAGGTGTTAAGATTAGTAAGGATGAAAGTGGGATTACTGTGGATGAGACATATTTCAAGCAAGTGGTGGGAAGCTTGATGTATCTCACTGCCACAAGACCAGACATGATGTTTGTCACCAGTCTTTTAAGCAGATTTATGGCAAAACCAACCGAGCTTCACCTGCAAGCTGCAAAGAGAGCGTTTCGATACTTAAAAGGGACAATGAATTATGGTATTCATTATAAGAAAGGTGGAGATGGTGGATTGCTTGCTTTCACAGATAGTGACTACGCAGGAGATGTGGAGGATAGGAAGAGCACAAGTGGTTATGTGTTCTTACTGAGCTCGGGTGTTGTGACATGGAGTTCAAAAAAACAACATATTGTTACACTGTCCACTACAGAAGCTGAGTTTGTAGCAGCTGCAGTGTGTGCGTGTCAAGCAATATGGATGAAGAGAGTGCTGAAAGAGCTTGAGTACAGTAATGAGAAGTGTACTTTAATCAGATGTGATAACAGTTCAACCATTAAGCTGTCAAAGAATCCTGTGATGCATGGTCGCTGTAAGCATATTGATGTAAGATATCATTTCTTGAGGAATCTCACAAAGGAATGTTCGATTGCTTTGATTCATTGTGGGAGCGAAGATCAGGTGGCAGACATAATGACCAAACCATTGAAGGTTGATGTTATTCAGAGACTTCGAGGTATGCTAGGAGTTTGCGAGATTGCTGGTATAAACTAACCGTTTGATAACAGTAAGTTTAAGGGAGGGATTGATAAGTCTGGTTGTTCCCGTAGTTATAGGACTCAACCATTTAGTTTGTTTTGGTTTTAAATAAGTTCCTATTATCTAGGAAGACTTGTTCTACGTAGAATATTTCCTCATGCACGTCACCTTCCGAGTAGTGTGGATCGTGAACTGGTTTTTAGGGTTTTTGTTACTTCTGTAAGGCTATATAATAGCCAAACTCTTCTTTTAATAAATAAGTCATTCCTCCAGATTGTTTGAGTTATTTGTAGTATTACTTTGAGTCTTTACAGTGTTGTTCTTGTATATTTTGTTCTTGGTCTCAATAGGTTGTTGGTAATGGTGATGCTCTCCCTATTGCGGACATTGGTAATATTTCCTTTGAGTCGGGGACCTATATTTTCCGTTTGACTCAAGTTTTACATGTCCCTGTAATTCGTAAAATTTTGTTGTCTGTTTCTAAGTTCACAAGGGACAATTGGGTTAGTTTAACGTTTTTACCTTGGGGTTTTGTCATTCATGATTTAAAAACTAGTGTTATTCTGTTTTAGGGCCCATGTGAGGATGGTCTCTATCCTATCAAACTTGATCGTGCACCTAGGAGTAAGTCTTCTAGAGTTCGTGCCTTTGCTTCCCTATTTGCGTCGCCCTCCTTGTGGAATCATCTTCTTGGGCATCCGTCTCGTCAAGTTCTTAGTGTTTTAGTGTCTAGTAATTTGTTAGGGCCCTCTTTTTCTGTTTCCAATAAAGAATTTTGTATAGTTGCGCATTGGCTAGATCTTATCCCTTGTTGTTTAATTCTTTAGAACATTGTTCTATGTATCCTTTTGATTTAATTCATTCGATGTTTTGATGTCTTCAGTAGCTTCTGTATTAGGTTTTCGATACTATGTTTTATTTACGGATGACTTTACGCATTATACTTGGATTTTTCCCATGTGTCAGAAATATGAGGTGTTCAAACATTTTAGTAATTTTTTATCGTATGTTCAAACTCAATTTTCTACGACTATTAAACATTTCAAAGTGATAGGGGTCGGGAGTTTAATAATTCATCATTTAAACAATTGTGTGTGCAAAAAGGGATTCATCATTGGTTTTCTTCTCCTCATACATCGCAGCAAAACACTATTGCTGAACGCAAGCATCGCCATATCACTGAAATGGGTCGCGCTCTTTTACTTGCTGCAAATCTTCAGTACAATCTTGGGGCCGAAGCTCTTACCACTGCGGTTTATTTAATCAACCATTTGCCTACACATGTACTCAAGTGGGCTTCTCCATATAACACTTTGTTTGGGCGTGATCCTGATTATCTTGCTCTTTGTATTCTTGGATGTGCTTGTTTTCCATGTTAGGGTGATTACACCACTAATAAGTTACAATCTAGATCTTTGGCTTGTGTTTTTCTTGGATACAGTGAGCAATACCAACGTTTTAAAGAACTCACCTCGGGGCGCGCCTAGGGCGCCCTTGAGGCTGGGCGGAGAGGCAAACGCCTCAGTTTTGCTGGAGTAGGCGAAATGCTTCGCCGGAGACGCCGAGGCGGCGGAGGCGCGCCTCAAGGCGTCTGGATGTTTTTTTTTTTTTTTTTTTTTTTTTTTTTTCAAAAAACTATCCAAACCCAAAACGACGTCGTTTGGGTAAGGATTTTCAGTCTTCATCACCCACCATACCTTCGAATTCGACCCATTTTTCTGCCTCTGCCTTTTGCCTTCTGCGACTCTGCCTTGCTTCTTCTACTCCAGCGCGCTAGAAGCCCAGAGGCTCAAAACATCGGTGTCGCCACGCCGCCACGCCGCCATCACCCCGCCGCCGCCACCTCAGCGCCATCAGCCCAGCCCCAGCGCCGTCAGCAAGGTCCCAAAGGTTAGGGTTTCTGAAATTAGGGATTTATTTTCTGGGGAAGGGGTTAATAGTTCTCTGGGGTTAATGGGGATTTAGTTTTCTAGCGAGGATCTTAAAGAAAAGTCCTCTGTAATAGTTTATAGTTCTCTGGGGCCGGTGTTTTCTGGGGAAGGCCGAAGCAAAATAGAAAACAGGGGACAGACAAAGAGAGAGACAGAGAGAGAGAGAGGAAGAAGCAGAATAGAAAACAGGGAATAGAAAACAAGGACAGAGCCCACGGTTTTATGTCTGTGGCTGCCAAACTGTTTTAAATTTATAGTCTTATACTCTTATACCAATACCATAAACTTAATGTTTTGCCGGCTGCCATAAATTGTGTTCATGTGCACTGCCAGTCTGCCATAAATTATGTTCATGTGCAATTGTGCACTGCCATAAATTGTGTTCATGTGCACTAAAGGGTTAATTGTTAATAAATTAATTAAAGGATTAATTTATAAATTAATTAATAAATTGTTAGAAATTTATTAATTGTTAGAAATTAATTAAGGGTTAATTGTTAGAAATTGTTAGAAATTGGCACTAAAGGATTAATTTATAAATTAATTAATAAATTGTTATAAATTGTTGGAAATTGTTGGTATTGGTATATAAATTAATTAATAAATTGTTGGTTCATTAATTGTATGCATGCATCTATTGTTTATTGTTTAGGGTATTGAAGAATATGGCTTCTTCTTCTAAGAAAGATTTTGCTTGGCAATGGACAAAAGATTTGGATCCTGTCACTAAGCACTTCTATTGTGTTTTTTGTAACCACAAATGCACGGGTTCAATTTCTAGATTCAAACATCACTTGGGTGGTGTAAGTTCGGGAGGAATGATAAGTTGTAAAAAAGTCCCACCCAATGTGAAGGAAGAATGTTTTGCTAATGTTATGGGAACTAAAGAAAAGAGGAACGCTAGTCATGAGTTGTGTCGTGGACCTCGTGATGGTGAAGAAGAAAGTGCAAGTGTCGATATGGGCACAACAAGGACAACATATGTAAGTAGTGGGAGTGGGAGTGCGAGTGCCACACATTCACAACAAATCAGTTCTTTTCTACCACCTAGGTCAAGGGGACCACTTGATAGGTATGTTACATCGGAAGCTCGTCAAACCACGTTGAATACACCATTCAAAAAAGAGGAAAGAAGACAAGCATCCCGAGCATTGGCCCGATGGTTCTACACTAGTGCCATTCCATTTAATGCGGCAAACAATGAATATTATGTTAATGCAATGAAATTGGTGTCCAATTTTGGTCCCGGCTTTGATGCTCCTACAAGCCATGAATATAGAACTTGGATGCTCAAAGAAGAAGTTGATGATGTACAAAGTATGATGAAAGAACATCAAAAGGCTTGGAAGAGATATGGATGCACTATTATGTCGGATGGATGGTCGGATGGCAAAAGTAGATGTTTAATCAACTTTCTTGTCAATAGCCCTCAAGGTACTTGGTTCTTGAAATCGGTTGATGCATCGGCCTCTATTAAGAATGGAGATTTGTTGTATGGCTATTTGGATGACGTTATTCAAGAAATTGGGGAGGAGAATGTGGTTCAAGTTATATCTGACAATGCTTCGAACTACAAGAATGTCAGGGCAAAACTTATGGAGAGGAAAGAGAAGGTGTGGTGGACTCCATGTGCGGCTCATTGCATTGATTTGATGCTAGAAGATATTTCTAAGATGGCATGGTATGATGACACACTCAAACGTGCTAGGTGTATTTCAAAGTATCTATATGGGCATCAATGGGTACTAGCTTTGATGAGAAAGTACACTAACAATTCGGAAATTCTTCGTCCGGCGGTCACTAGGTTTGCCACTTCTTTCCTTACACTACAAAGCTTACAAAAGCAAAAGGAAAATCTTGTTGCTTTGTTTACCTCTCAAGAATGGTCGGAAAGTACCTATGCAAAATCCCGTGAAGCAAAGTTGGCTAAGCATCATGTGTTATATGATCGTGAGTTTTGGGGTCGAGTTTCCTTTTGCATTAAGGGCGTTCTTCCTCTTGTTTGTGTTTTGAGAAAGGTTGATTCGGAGGAGAGACCCCCCATGGGTTTTATATATGAGTTGATGGATGCCGCAAAAGAGAAAATTGCAAGCAATCTTAACAAAGTGGAGAAAAAATATATGCCTATTTGGAGAAAGATAGATCGTAGATGGGACGATCAACCTCATCAACCACTACATGCGGCGGGCTATTACTTAAACCCACAATTTCGATATGAGGATAATTTCTCAGATACTGATGAAGTGCGAAATGGGTTGTTTGCTTGCATGGATAGGATGCTTGGGAAAGGGAAAGAACGTGAAGAGGCCGATGTTCAATTGGATTTATTTACTAATAAGCGTGGTCCATTTGCGGATTCTATGGCTATACAAACTAGGAAAAAGCGAACACCAAGTAAGATTTAATTAGTTAATTGTTAATATCTTTTTATCATTAACCTTTAAATTATTTACCTTATTAATATTGTTTTTTTAGCGGCTTGGTGGGAGCGCTTTGGGCATAAAACACCCGAGTTAACGAAATTTGCTATCCGAGTTCTAAGCCTTACTTGTAGTGCATCGGGATGTGAGAGGAATTGGAGCACATTTTCAATGGTAAGTAAATATATTATTAGTATCTTAAGTGTCATTTTTGCTTAAAATGTTTAGACTTGAATAATAGAATTGATTTATTTGTAGATTCATACAAAACGAAGGAATAGGCTTGAACACAAAAGGCTTAATGCTTTAGCCTATGTCAAGTACAATTTGGCTTTACAACAAAGAAGTAAGAAAAGGATGGAGAAGTATGATCCTATTGTTGTGGAAGAAATTGCCTCCGATGATGAATGGATAACAGAGATAGAAGATCCCGTTCTTCCCGAAGATCCTACATGGCTTGAGGATGAGTTATTGTATAATGTTGAGGCCGTAAGGAATGTGCCAACCCCGGTTTATGAAGGTGGCTCATACATTTGAGAGCCTAGAGAGTCTTCTCCTCCTCCTCCTCCTCGTGAGCCTACTCCTCCTCCTCGTGAACCTACTCCTCCTCCTTCTCCTCGTGAGCCTACTCAACCTCGGGGTCCTATTACATACAAAAGAAAACAGGGTAATGAAGAATCCTCAAGTAGAACTAGAAGAAATGTGGAATATGATTCAGAAGATTCTTTTGATGAAATGATGAGATACCCGACAAGTTCATCTAGAGTTGGCAATGAAGAGGATGATGTTGCCTTTTATTTAGATGAAGAGGATTTAGATGAATGATTTATATCTTTGTTTGTATTTTGATTTATATGAAGATGATTTGGATGAATGATTGTTTTCTTTGTTTGTATTACCTTTTGAATGATGAATTTGGGTGATATTACCTTTGAATGATGAATTTGAATGATATTATCTTTTGAATGACTATGGATTTGAATGAAAAATTGAGAATGGATGTTTATTTTACATAGTATTATTTTTTATACAATTATATGTATAATATATAAAACATATATATAAAAAAAAATTAAATCCTGTAAGGCTTCGCCTCACGCCTCACGCCTAGGCTAGGCTTCACCTCGGACGCCTCGCCCACGCCTCACGCTTTTAATACATTGAGCAATACAAGGGATATCGCCGTTTAATTCCTGCTAGTGGGAGAGTTTATTTATCTAGCCATGTTGTTTTTAATTAGGAAGTATTTCCCTATGATTCTCTTGCTATCACTCAGTGTGTGGAACCCTCAGAATTTGTTTTTGTTCCTGTGGTGCATATGACGCCTTTTTTGTTATCAGGAGCTTTCTCATTGCCCCCACCACCTACATCTCAGATGCTCTGCCTTCATCAGCTGCGGTATGGCTTGGTACTGAACAAGATGCTTCTCTTGGTGCTCCATTGGTCGTTGATCATTCCGTGATATACTTCGTAATGTGCAGCCCGCTTTGCCTTCCACCAAACCACTACCGTCTAAATCGGTTTTGGCCTTATCTATTGGCCCATAAACTCGGTCCAAATCTGGGAGATTTAAACCCAAAGTCAGGTCGTATTTTGCCTCTCACCACCCCCTTCCTCAAGCTTTTACGGCTCTGGTAGAGGAGTATTCTGAACCTTCTTGTTACAGTCCAGCATCCCGCTCTCCCTCGTGGCGGCAAGCCATGGTCGATAACTTTTACGCCCTACTTAAACAACAGACATGGTCAGGGACGGAGCTAGAGATTTTTTTAAATGGGGGCATCCTAGCACAACCAAGTAAAATAATGGGTTTTAGGTTGTTGAGAACAAGGTACAATAAAAAATCTCTAAATTAGAAAGCTAAATTCTAAATTGTAATGCCCTTAACGAATGGATGAAGTAAATTCATATAAATACATTGGGGAGTGAAATTGTTGTGTCATTGTGATACTTGATTAGTTGAATCTTATGATACTTGATCATTTGAATTCAATGTATGTATGAAACCCACACCCCACCACCACCCCCCTCTCTCTCAATTGAGTTTGGTTTAGGTTAGGAAGCGTGGAACGTTTGGAACCAAACTCAAACTTTTAATTGTCATATTACATTTTTTTCCTCTTACCCAAAAAACTGAGTGGGGGCGGATGCCTCCCCAGGGCCTTATGCAGCTCCGTCTGTGGACGTGGTCCCTTGTTCCTCCTGTACCTTATGCCAACACCATTGGTTGTAAATGGGTATTCAAGTTAAAGCACAATTCCGATGGTTCGATTGAGCGCCATAAGGCACGTCGTTGCCAAGGGTTTCCATCAACAAACTGGTGTTGATTTTTCCGAGACTTTTAGTCCCGTGGTAAAATCGACGATGATTCGTATTGTTCTTAGTCTTGTCGTATCTCTTGGGCGGCCTCTTCACCAACTTGATGTGAAGAATGCTTTTCTTCACGGTTCGCTAATGGAGGAAGTTTACATGACTCAACCGCCTGGTTTTGTCGATCTAAATCGTCCTCATAATGTCTGTAAGCTTCAAAAGGCAATATATGGACTTAAGCAAGCCCCACGTGCTTGGTTTCAATGTCTTAGCTCCTTCTTGATTCAATCCGGGTTTCTCCAAAGTCGATCCGACAATTCAATATTCACATTTCATCGGGGTTCTATAATTCTTGTGCTTCTTCTCTACGTTGATGATATTGTGCTCACGTATAATTTGTTGGAAATTCAAATCAAAACAAGGTTGCTATTGTTGAAAATCAATGTCAAAGTTAGGCATGGAAAGTTAGGCAATGTTAGGTATGGTTGAATAAAAATTATTAGGTGCAATTAATGTGTTTTGTGTGGTAATAAATAATCTTAGTTTAATCATTTGGTTTGCTATAAATACCCAAGCTCTCAAGCATTGTAAATCATCCCATTCGAATCCCACTTCCAATTGTGAAGAAGCTTGTAAGCTTTCTTATTCCAACAGTTTGTAAACCTTTTCATATATCAAAGTCCAAGTGTTTTGCCAAAACTTGTTGCTTCCCTCCTTTCTCTATTTCTTTCTTTGTCCAATTTTATTTGAGAGTGCAAAGTGAAAGAGGTGTGATAGAGTTTGTAAACTTATCACCCACATATTTTGGTATTGAGTTAGTAAACTGTAAAATACCAACAATTGGTATCAGAGCCAGAATACCACTCTGGCAGGTGCAGCAGTTATGGCGTCCAACTTAGTGCAACTCCAAGTTCCCACATTGAAGAAAGAAAATTATGAAAGATGGTGCATCCAATTCAAAGCATTGTTTGGATCACAGGAGCTATGGGAAGTTGTCAGTAGTGGGTATGTTGTACCCACTGCCGAGCAAGAAGCCGTATATACTGCGGATCAAAGGAACACTCTCAAGGACTTACGAAAGAAGGACCAAAAGGCGCTGTATCTTCTATACCAGGGTTTGGAAGATTCAACGTTCGAGAAGGTTGCAGAAGCAACAACGAGCAAGCAAGTATGGGATACACTCAGTACAATCTACAAAGGAGTAGATCGAGTCAAGAAAGTGAGGTTACAATCACTTCGAGCAGATTTTGAAACTGCTCATATGAATGAAGGGGAGAGCATCTCCGACTATCACTCAAGGCTCATTGTGATAGTAAATCAGATGAGGAGAAATGGCGAGAGACTCGATGAAGTACGAGTTGTGGAGAAGATACTCCGGTCACTCACATCTAAGTTTGAGCATGTGGTGACTGCCATTGAGGAATCCAAGGATTTGGAGGTGATGAGCGCAGAAGAGCTACTAGGATCCCTCCTAGTTCACGAGCAACGCATTCAGAAGAATGCAAGCCCCACAACGCTAGAGCAAGCTTTGGAGTCAAAGTTGAATATTGACAAACCAAATAAAGGTCGTGGGCAGTGGAACTCACGTCGTGGGAGCTCATCCAACCGTAGCCGAGGACGAGCCCGAGGAAGAGGTCGAGGCTATGCACAAAATCAAGGTCAGTCTCAGGAGTGGAGATCTACTCGAGGAAAGGCGCATATCCAGTGTCACAACTGTAAGCAATATGGACATTATGCCAATGAATGTTCACATAAAAATGGTGAGCATGTCAACATGGCAGAATCAAGTGGAAATACTGATGAAGAACTTACAGTCTTACTAGCACACCATGATTCCAGTAGCCAACAAGATGTTTGGTATTTGGACTCTGGTGCAAGCAATCACATGTGTGGAAAGAAGGAGTTTTTTGCCGAACTCAAAAAAGGGGCCTATGGATCTGTAAGTCTTGGTGACTCCTCAAAGTTGCCAGTTGAAGGCAAAGGGAAGATCAAGATCATCCAGAAGGATGAAAGAGAAGAATACATCTCCGATACCTACTACATACCAGGTATGAAGAGCAACATTCTGAGCATTGGTCAACTGTTCCAGAAAGGGTACATTATACATATGGAGAACATGCTTCTCACTCTCAGGAATGTAAGGAGAAAGCTTATTGCACGTGTTCGAATGTCAAAGAACCGGATGTTTCCGTTGAATTTGAACACAAAGATTGGAAGCTGCAACATCGGTGTAATGGAAGATGAGTCATGGAAATGGCATCTTCGATTTGGCCATCTTAATTTCAATGGCCTAAAGTTGCTGTCAAGTGGAGGAATGGTTCGTGGTCTACCCCAGATTGAAGCCACACGCCAAGTATGTGAAGGTTGTGTGCTTGGCAAGCAAGCACGACTATCGTTCCCTGTTGGTGATACATGGAGAGCAAAGGCACCACTGCAGTTGGTGCACACAGATATATGTGGTCCATTGGATCCCATGTCTTATGGAGGTAATAGGTATTTTATTACCTTCATTGATGATTTCAGTAGAAAGACTTGGGTCTATTTTCTCAAGGAGAAGTCAGCTGCCCTAAAAAATTTCAAGGAGTTCAAGGCACTCACAGAGGCAGAAAGTAACCACAAGCTTGTGGCTGTGAGATCAGACAGAGGTGGAGAGTACACCTCCAATGCTTTCCAAGCATACTGCAAGGAGCAAGGAATTAGGCATCAACTTACTGCTGCCTATACCCCACAGCAAAATGGGATAGCCGAAAGAAAGAATCGAACCATCCTTGACATGACAAGGTTCATGCTTAAGGAGAAGAATTTGCCAAAAGAGTTATGGGCAGAAGCTGTAGCTTGTTCGATTTATTTGTTGAATCGATGTCCAACAAAGAGTGTCAAGAAGATGACACCACAAGAGGCTTGGAGTGGATACAAGCCGAATGTTACACACCTAAGAATTTTTGGGTGTGTTGCATATGCTCAAGTTCCAGAAGCCAAGAGGAGGAAACTTGATGATAGAGGTGAGAAGTGTGTGTTTGTGGGCTATAGTGAAGAGTCCAAGGCATACAAGCTCTACAACCCACTAACTGGCAAACTAGTGGTTAGTAGAGATGTCATCTTCAGTGAGGAAGAGACATGGACGTGGAACAACAAAGAAGTCAGTAAAGAGAAGATCGTCTCCACTGATTTTGAAGAACCAGAAGTTGTACCACCGATTGAGCAACAGCCTGCTCAAACAATCACAACAACTCCAGTGCACAGAATTGCAAGGAGTGGTCCTACATCTAGTGAGGAAAGCAGCTCCTCAACTCCAGTGAGGTTAAGGAGTCTCACAGAGATTTATGGACAAGAAGAAGAAGAAGAAACCAACCTTTTCTGCTTGTATGCAGACCACGAGCCTTTCTCATTCAATGAAGCCGTGGAAGAAGATTGTTGGAAGAAAGCCATGGAAGAAGAGATCCATGCCATCGAGAAGAATGACACTTGGGAGCTGACAAAGCTCCCACCAAATCAGAAGGCTATTGGTGTCAAGTGGGTTTACAAGATCAAACGCACTGCAGATGGGAGTGTGGATCGATACAAATCAAGGCTTGTAGCAAAGGGCTACAAACAGAAGTATGGAGTGGACTATGATGAAGTCTATGCTCCAGTTGCGAGACTTGACACGGTAAGATTGCTAATCTCTCTTGCCGCACATCATAAATGGAAAATTTATCAACTAGATGTCAAGTCAGCCTTCCTTAATGGAGTACTTGAGGAAGAAGTGTACGTGGAACAACCGGAAGGCTTCCAAGTACAAGGAGAAGAAGATAAGGTGTATCGTTTGAAGAAGGCTTTGTACGGCCTCAAGCAAGCACCACGAGCTTGGAACTCAAGGATCGACAACTACCTTCACCAAAATGGATTTCAGAAATGTCCATACGAGCATTCAGTTTACATGAAGAATGGTGAAAAAGGGGAGTTCTTAATTATTTGTCTCTATGTAGATGATTTATTGTTTACAGGAAACAATGAGGCAATGTTCCATGAGTTCAAGCAATCCATGTTCAGTGAATTCGAGATGACTGACAATGGATTAATGTCATACTTTCTTGGCATAGAAGTGAAGCAAGAAAGTGATGGTATCTACATCTCTCAACAAAGGTACATGAGAGACATATTGAAGAAGTTCAATATGGACAAGTGCAACACTGTCAATACCCCAGTCGCAACTGGATTGAAGCTGTCCAAAGGAGGAGAGGGTGAGTTTGTAAACTCAACAGTGTACAAAAGCCTCGTTGGAAGCCTAAGGTACCTTACAATCACAAGACCTGATATAGTTTATGGTGTTGGACTCGTGAGTCGATACATGGAAACACCAAGGGAGTCTCATTGGCTGGCCGCCAAGAGAATTTTGAGGTACATAAGAGGTACTCTAAACTATGGTCTATTTTATAATTTTGGTGAAGATGCAAAATTATTTGGTTATTCAGATAGTGATTGGGGAGGTGACCAAGATGAAAGGAAAATCACAACTGGCTATGTGTTTTTTCTAGGATCAACAGCTTTCTCATGGACTTCAAAGAAGCAATCAATTGTTGCTTTGTCATCATGTGAAGCCGAGTATGTTGCTGTAGCCTCAACCGTGTGTGAGGCAATTTGGTTAAGAAATCTGTTGAAGTCAGTGTGTCATCCACAAGTGGAATCGACTGTGATTCACGTAGATAACGTGTCTGCAATCAAACTTGCAAAGAATCCTGTTCAACATGGAAGGAGCAAGCACATTGATACCAGGTTCCATTTTCTAAGGGACCATGTGAAGCAAAAGACAATTGAACTTGTCTACTGTCACACCAAGGAACAAGTGGCAGACATCTTCACAAAGCCATTGCCAATTGAAACATTCCGGCTACTGCGTGAAATGCTAGGAATGAAGGCGTTTTGATTTGAGGAGGTGTGTTGGAAATTCAAATCAAAACAAGGTTGCTATTGTTGAAAATCAATGTCAAAGTTAGGCATGGAAAGTTAGGCAATGTTAGGTATGGTTGAATAAAAATTATTAGGTGCAATTAATGTGTTTTGTGTGGTAATAAATAATCTTAGTTTAATCATTTGGTTTGCTATAAATACCCAAGCTCTCAAGCATTGTAAATCATCCCATTCGAATCCCACTTCCAATTGTGAAGAAGCTTGTAAGCTTTCTTATTCCAACAGTTTGTAAACCTTTTCATATATCAAAGTCCAAGTGTTTTGCCAAAGCTTGTTGCTTCCCTCCTTTCTCTATTTCTTTCTTTGTCCAATTTTATTTGAGAGTGCAAAGTGAAAGAGGTGTGATAGAGTTTGTAAACTTATCACCCACATATTTTGGTATTGAGTTAGTAAACTGTAAAATACCAACATAATTCTCCTAGTTTGATTAAATCTTTTATAACGACGTTGGGTCTTGAGTTTGAACTTAAAGACTTGGGCAAGTTATATTACTTCTTAGGTATTGAAGTATTATATTTGTCTACTGGCGTTTGTTTAACCCAAAACAAATACACTTTGGAGATTTTGAAGCGGAGCAATCTCCTTGAATGTAAACCATGCTCCACTCTTGTGACTGCCAAACCGTAGCTCTCTGTTCATTCAAGTTTTCCACTCCCTGATGCTTCCCTCTATCGTCAACTCGTAGGAGCCCTTCAATACCTAACGCTCACTCGGCCGAATATTTCGTATGCAGTGCAATCTGTCTCTCAGTTCATGGGTTCGCCTACTACTGAGCATATGAAGGCTGTGAAACATATATTACGATGCCTCAAGGGCACTCTAGGCAAGGGTTTATGGTTCAATCCTTCCATTTCACCATTTCATCTTGTTGCATATTCGGATGCCGATTGGGCAAGTTGTCCGGACACCCGTCGGTCTACCACTGGGTTTTGCATATTTTTGGGAGGTAACTTGATTTCCTGGTGCACTAAAAAGCAAAAGACAGTTTCACGTTCAAGTGTCGAAGCAGAGTATCAGGCTCTTGCTTTTGCATATGCAGATACAATATGGATAATGAGCTTGTTACGTGAGCTTTGAGTGCCTCTTCGTTCTCCAGTTTTGATGCACTGTGACAACTTAAGTGCTCATATATGGCAGCTAATCCAGTTTTTCACGCTCGCACGAAGCACATTGGTTTGGATTATCATTTCATACGTTCGGACACGTGTTGCGTCTGGAACTCATCAAGTTCAGTTTCTGCCCTCCATCTCACACAGTTGGCTGACATTTTCACAAAAGGGCTTTCCAAAGCACGCTTTCAGACGTTGTGTTCAAACTTTTTCTCCTCCCCGAAGTCAAGTTTGCGGGGGAATGTTAGTAAGGGCAGTTAGTTAGAGATAATTCTCCCTATTATCTTATTTATCAGTTTATATTTGAATTGTAATTTGAACTTCAAATGTAATTGTTTAGATGAGATAGGACTCTTGTATCCCTACTGTATAAAACGATGTATACTAGCATTACATAATTTAATGAGAAATAGAAAGTTTACAATATATTTTTATGTATTACCAATTGTAACCCACTATTTATCCAAGATGATGGGATAAATTCTTTGCATTATTTTTCAGTTAGCTTTATCTCTCTTATTCATATAATTATTTTGTTTCACTTTTTTATAGACTTGCATGGTTTACAAAATGATACTTGGTTCTTCATTTGCATAATATATATATATATATATATATATATATATATGAGCTTAAGAAAAAAGAACATTCAATCTTAAAGCTAGCCGACCTTCGAAAGAATTTATAACTCCGCCCTTGAATGTATTGAAATATGATCACATGTACTACGAAAAGAATCTGCTATCCAACTTTGTTTTCGCCTTCTCGGGAGTTCTGTTGGTTCCGGAAGGAGTTATAAATCCAAGTTCTTTTGTATAGTAAACTGATAACACACATGGCTATAACAGTGGTCGAAAATGGTGAAAACTGTGGCGTGGGGCAAAGACAATTAGTTTGTCTTGGAAGAACCTCACTAAAGAAAAGCAGTATTCTTGTCTTGGATGAAGCAACTGTGCTGTATGGTTTGGATTAGACTAGTACAATGTTAGGTTGTGTTCCTAGTTTTTTTCCTCAATTGAGATAAGAATGTTGACTGTAAAAACCCTACTACTCTGATGATATATATGAATGAATGCGGCTTCAAGGGAGCACACTACCCTCGCCAACTAGTCTAACGACTTTAACACCCGTTCGCTTTCTAATGTTTTCTTGGTTGGATTTCAGCATATTTTTTCTATTATTACCCATCTTTTTGCTTAACCAGAAATCGTTACAAGGTATAATTTTCCTGTTTGAATTAGGAATCGAACCCTTGACTTATCGTAATCTTTTACCCATTTGGGATATCCCAACAGCTTAGCTTATATACGAATTCACTTTCATTTACTTTTTTCATGCCACAAACGCTCATATTCTGAAATCCTCTCTATTTTAATTCTTGTTCAACCAAATTTATAACATGTTATAGGTTTAAATTTGAAATATAAAATAAACATTTGGATTCGAAAATGTTGGGAACACTTCAACTCGGAAACTCAAATTTAAAACTTCAATTATAGACAGATTGGATGTTCTAACATCCAGTTCGTTTCAGAATTCAGGCTTTCAAATTGCAGGTATAGTTTTGTGTAACTTCCATTGTATCCTTCTAAGATACATCTGCTTCCTTTGAAACATCATCTTATTCATGCTTAGATTGGCTTAAAGAACACATGATAACATGATTAGTTCCGTAACTTCCGCAACGACATGTTCTTAGTCTCCGTCTTCATTACCTTGGCAACTGCCATCTCAAAATCTTCTTGTGTCACATGAATCCTCATCTCCCTCAAAGCAAACATCCCTGCTTCTGTGCAGACTGACTGCATCAAGGAGAAGGACAACATATGCTTTTTTAAAATGTGCACACAAACCCTGACTTCCTAAGAAATCCATGGGATACAATAAAAACAGAAAATCATTACCTTCAGCTCCGCATTAGATGCACCATTTATCTTCTCTACAACCTTCTTCAAATCAATGCCTCACATTAAATTCATTTTCCATGCATGTATGTTCCAAGATTTCCAACCGAGACTGCAATTTGTTATATATATATTAATGAGTATTGTATGTTAAAATAAAATTTCTAACATTTTCTTTTTCTTTTCTCTCATCTAAGAACTATAATTAAGTTATACTGCATGACTGAAACCCATAGACGAGATATAAATAATCAATTGAAAGAACAAGCTTAAAACTAGAATTATGAATGCATCAACAAACCTGTTGAAAGTAATAATCCCACCAGTATTTGGACTTTCATGTACCTGTTCTTTAGCATTTGGAAATTTAACCTTACTGTCAATTCGTCCTGGCCTGAGGAGCGCTGGATCCAGCATATCAACACGATTTGTGGCCATTAAAACCTGTATGAGTTGCAATTTGAAGAGGATGATGGTCAATTAAACGATAATGTTTACAAATCTTATAGTGTTTCGATATCAATGCATCCACATTCTCTAAAGTACCTTTACCCTATTTGTTGCCTCAAATCCATCCAGTTGGTTGAAAAGCTCTAGCATAGTCCGCTACAGCTCACTGTCTCCTTTCCCACTACCAGATTCCGTATGAGCAGATCCAATACTATTAATTTCATCCATAAAAATGATAGATGGAGCATGCAGCCTGAACAAAATAGAAAGTTAAAGGATGAAGTTAGTAACTGGGGAGCAGAAGTATAAGAGGAAATTAGATTAGAAGACTTAAATGTATGCCCCCATATTTAATTTTCATTTCATTTCGTTTCACAGGCTAGAAAGAAGTCGCATCATTGAGTGATCCACAACCAAGATCTTTGCAGCATTTAAACGTAAAACTTGCATTCAAAAGTTCCCGGACATTCCAAAAAGCTATTGTTCCTTTATTTCTTCTAGATTTAGTTCCCAAGGGCATCGAATTTACATGCATGCCTTTGACCATCCCGTAGTATGACTCTATTTCAATACCATTGATACCCAACATCACAATTGCACGAAAGCTTATTCTAGCTCAGACTTTCCCTCCACGAATTAGAGTCTCACCATCAAACCTAAGCATATGTAAAATTCGAGAAATGGAGCAACGGAAATATACAAGGAGATAGCAAATGCAACATGTTGAGACAGGGAATCATGCTATCTAGAATAGTCCTCATAAAATGAGATGAAAACCAACCTAGCCATGAGAAAAAGTACTTTAACCATCATAGCACCTTGCCCAATGTACTTTTGGACTAACTTGGAACCAAAAAGCCTTATGAAAGTACAGTCTGTATGATGAGCCACAGCCCGAGCCACCACTGTTTTCCCAGTACCAGGTGGTCCATAAAGCAGGATGCCCTGATATATGAAAGAGTGAGTTTCAGGGCACTAACGTAACAGTTGGTGCCTACTAAGCAAATGAACGAACAAAAATAACTTGGCAACATAGTTCTACCTTTGGTTCTGCTATACCAAGACACTTAAACAATTCAGGATGTTTAAGTGGAAGTTCAATGACCTGGAAAGATGATCAATATGAATTGCCTAAGAATGTGAAGAAGAAATACCGCGGAAACCAAGCTAAACAAGAAAAAAATCAACCAGCCACTAAATATAAGTTCGGACAATAGGGTTGTGCAAAATAAAACCTCTTTTATTTCTTAGATTTGCTTATCCAGACCACCAATCATTTCATAAGTAGAATCAGGAACATTTTCAACTTTCATAACGTTGACAAGAGGATCAACTTTTCTTGGCAGTATTACGTGAAGAGCGTAGGTCTCAGGGTGGAGAGCAACTCTCATTAATGGTTTGAGCATTGTGACATCAATATTTCTATCAATATTAACAACAAATTTTCATCTTTGGCGAACCTGGAAATTGAAAAGAAACAGAAGTCGGTACTATAAAAAAAGTACTGAATTTGGTATGCATAACTTCCGAAGTATCTGCAACGAACAAAATGTACAACTACTTACCAAAACCAAAGCCTTGTTCCTCTCGATTAATCTTATAAACACACCAACATAAGATGGAGGCTTCTCCTGCAGCTGGAGTTCTTGCTTAAGAAATCTCACTGTTCAGTTTACAATTTAACTCATCAATCAGCTATATTTGATAAAATCCAAGACCACCACCAGATCCCCAAATTTCATATGCATTTCAACCATGCAAAAACGCGAATTGACCAACAACGTGGTTGGTAAGCATAGAACCAATATAAGTTTCTTGCTCTCTTAAGTACATATGAAGTATGTGATTGTTTTGCTCGAAAGTCGAAACAAACTGTTAACCCAAAACGCTTTCGAATAATTTAACCAAAAACAGATTTTAATATACGTTTTCCCTACCAAATTTCAGTAACAATATCTACGTTCTCATAAATCAGTACAAGGATCGAACCACAGTCGATAAACAAGATCATAGAGCAAGAATCAGACCAGTAAATTGACCCTAGAGAGAAATCGATTGTGCGAATTAGAAACAGAACTCGGACAAAGAAATGGAATCTTGAAAAAGAAATGGAACCTTGATTGTTGAGCATGTGGGCTTCAGCATAGAGGCGACTGATACGGGGAAGCTTTTCGGTCCCTCGATGTATGACGCTTGCAATTTGTTCGCAAAGGTACGATTTGACACCATCTACTACTCCTTTGTCCTCCGCAGCTATGGCTGCTCGATCTCGACGCCGATAGGATGCCTCCGTAGTTTGTATGTATAATTCCCAATAGGCCACGCTTAAACGATTGGGACTTGACTTATATCCCAAGTCATCAAACGGTTTTTTATTTTAATTGGCGCCAAACATAACAAACCCTTAAATTCTATTAGTACAAATGACTAAATTTTAGCACACATCCCCAAGTCATTAACATAATTTTTTTTTTTTTTTTGTACAAAAGAGGGATGGGCTTAGCCTCACAATGGGTTAACAATAATATGGTTCAAATTCGTTTTTGGCTAGAATCAAACTTAAGACCTCTCACTTACAAGTGAAGAAAAATACTATTAGACCGTAGTACTAAGTAGTCATTAATACAATCTTTAGAAATTGTATTTTATTCTTTGTTTTGGTTCCTTAACATCAAATTGGATGAGTTAACGAAATTGACCAAACT
The DNA here is from genome assembly GCF_041283825.1 of Pyrus communis. Classification (NCBI taxonomy): domain Eukaryota; kingdom Viridiplantae; phylum Streptophyta; class Magnoliopsida; order Rosales; family Rosaceae; genus Pyrus; species Pyrus communis. Next base: position 7,026,078 of record NC_142566.1, on the reverse strand, counting down.
ATCAGTTGAGACTTGAGAGCGAGCATAAGGAACATAGGAAAATAAAATCATGGATCAGAGATGAAAATGAAACACAGTTACAAGTTCAGTGAAAATTGGAGTAATTAATCCTTATTTTATAAAAGTAAATATTAATTTGATACAAAAATGACCACAGTAGTGTGCCCCGGTTCCCATGCATTGTGTTTTTATCGCCGGTAGTGCTTGTTTACCTTTTCTCAGGGCTAATGGGAAGTGTGATCCCAAGGAGGCTTTGCCTATCTCTTCCTCTATTAAATGGCATCCTCTTGACCAGCACGATGTGATTAAGCTCAATTTTGATGGCTCAGTTTCAAACAATCGTGTCGTTGCTGCATTTGTGCTCCGAAATAGTAACTCACAAGTGATTAGGGCGAGGGCTCTAAATCTTGATGGCACTATTATTTCGGTTGCAGAAGCGATGGGTTTGCAGGTCTCCAGTGTGCTAGGTGCAAGGGTTTCACTAAAATATCAGTGGAAGGGACTTTAAGATCGTCATTGAAGTTGTGCAGGGTCATTGGGGAGTTCCTTGGAGAGTTAGTTCTATCATCAATGATATTCATGTCTTGGCTCGGTTTTGTAGTCATATTGATTGGAAGCACATTTTCAGGGAGGCAAACTTTGTTGCGGATACCTTAGCTCACCTTGGTCTCTCCCTCTCGAATTCTCATTTTTGGGATTTCTGTTTACCTGATATTGCTCTTCCCGTCTTTAATTTTAATTGTATTAGAAACGGTTGTACTAGAGGTTTCGTGCTTTAATGAATTTCTTTGCATAAAAAAAAATGACCACGGTACTGGCAAACTCTTTTAAAGATGTCGGCTATACCATTCTATAGGAGACCCATCCATGTTAGACAGTGTGACAACAATATAATTAATTTGATATGTCTGAAAATCACAAAAGGAATGTTTCCCTCATTCTCCACCGACAACCCTCCCTTGCCCCTTTCTCCCTTTCTGTCCTTTGGATGAGTATAGGGTGGATACGGTTCAATTATGTCCAGTTCTACTTTAAAACCGGAATCAAAATCAAAATTGGTAAATCTTAATGGTTCAATTCGATGCGGTGATGACTATGGGTCATCAAGGACAGTGGCTCTCACGGCAAACCTCAGCTATAGGCAAGCATGGTGGTGGCGATGCCAAAAAATAAAGTCGTGGGGTCTGGTTTTGAGTCTAGAACAACAAGGCTCCATAGTGGTGGGTCACAGGGTCAGCTCGGGTTGCTTGGTGGCATGACTTCTAGCCACTGCTCGTTGGGTTTGAAACCCTATGAGCAGTTCCACCAGAGGTGGAATAGCCTAGCACCCAGTAAAAAAACCAGGCTGGTACCCTGTCAATTCACTCCAACCCGCATGTTTGCCTGGCACCTAGCCCAAGCTGGTTTCCAAACCAGCCCATTTTTGACAGACCTTGGGACCAGGTTATTTGTGTTGTTGCACGTGACGCATGGCACGTGTGCGAGTAGCAGACAACAAAATCAGAGACGGGGCCCAGCATCTCAGGCGCACTAACATCTCCCCCAGGTGGGCGACGTGGCCCAATTTCTGCCGTTGGATTTCCAACGGCTAGTTATTCTAGACTGTTGGATTTCCAACAGTAAAAAAATTTTGAATTTCACTTTTAAACTGGACCATCCAATTACAGATCAATGGTCCACTTTTTTTTCCCAAAAAAAAAAAATTTAAAGTAAAAAATTAAAAATAAAATAATTAATTTTTATTATTTTATAATAAAAATAATAATATTTTAATAAAATTGACCAGACTATTTTTTGTTTTAGGGGTGGAGATGCTTTGGCCTATTACTATTCATTGAGGTCTATTACTGCTCACTTGAGTAGATAAATGCGTTGGGTGCTGGCGCAAAGTCTTTAGGGGTAGAATTGCTCTACTGAAAAAGCTTTTTTTGTTCTTTTCTCATAATATCAATTTACAAAAATATGACAATATTCAGGATATAATGCAAATGCAATTTATTCAGAATCTATAATTCGAAAAGCGTAAAATTGACTTCATGTATTATGATGAAGGTTCATGCAATTAGGCCAAGAAAATATCGACAATTAAGATCGTGCCTGGATTGCCATGATGATATCATGAACTGGTATGTATTAGAAATTCCTCATAAAATGCGAACCGGTATTTATCAGAAATTCCTCATTAGATTTCGTAGTGCAACGTCGGAGCGTACTAATAAAGTGTTACCTATTTAATCTGCTGATAACGTGTTATGACCTATTTAATCTGAGAGTGAGAGGTGCGGCAATACATAGAGTGGAAAATATTGTAGGATACTTAGGAATTGTGTAATTCTCCATATACCAGTGCCTTTATTTATAACAAACCAACATAAGCAGATTAACTTATCTTCCAAATAAATACAATTCTATACAAAAAGAATCACTAAAACATTAAGTAATCTAGAAACCAAATCTATCTAGATTTAGATGATCACACATCAAGTAATATTCATAACAAATTCAACAAAGTTGTGGACGGTTTTACGGAGTTAAATATTGTCCAACGAGTTAGACTCTGAGTGATAATTTTATTTGTAAGAAAATAGTTTGTGGGAAATAAACCAAAATTTAAAAAATTTAAGTTGCGATTTGTGCAATTTTCTCGAAAAAGAAAACAATGAAAGAACTATCCACACGGCCGCTTTTCCGATTCGAAAGGCAGTGATAGATGGCAGTCAGAAGCCTGAGCTCACTACCAGCCGTCCGATTCGATGCCTCAAAATCAAACGGTGCTCCTCCTCCGCCTCTTCCTCCGCCGCGGAATCCAGAGCCGCGGCCCCGACTCTCCCTCTCCAAGCCCTCTTGGGTCGTCCGTGCAGAGGCAAGTGCTTCATATCTCTTGTTTGATTCCTGAGAAAATGGTGGAAATTAAGTAAGAGAGGTCAATTAAAAGTAAACCAAGACAAGAATTGATATTTAGATGTTGAATCACTAGAACCCAAATGGGGTTTTCTGTATTGGGATTGTTTCAAAAGTTGAAATTTTTAGTTGGGTGAAATTATATTTGCTTTGAAATTAATTTCAGAATTTCTGCTGGGTTTTGTCTGTATTTTTGTTGATTATTATTATCTTAGTTGGATAGTTCTATAATAATATTTTGATTATTGGATGAATCTTTGAGCATAAGTTGGATAATTTGTATATTATCTGACATTAAACCAAAACCATGGTTTTGGAAGTCATTGGATTCTGGAACATGGGCTGAAATAGTGGTGATTTGTACTCTGCCAATCATAGACACTAAAGTGCCTGTATTGGCATTTGTTTTTTCGAGAAATTGTATCACAATTATCTCCAAAACATTGAGTTTAGCTCTTGCTAAAGTGTAAGGGATGGATATGTGGCATGTGTTTCTCATGCTTTGTGTGTTTAACTTTTGGATCACGCGCTGTTTGTTGCAGTCAAATGTTCACAGAGAAGTAAGGAAGAAACCGGATCCTCCTTGTGAGGTCTGCACTGGGAGTGGAAGGGTCAATTGCCATGATTGTTGTGGAAGAGGTCTCTCTCTTTCTTTCCATCTTATGTGCACACTATTTTCTAAATTTTTATTGTTTGCCTGTTTTCCCATAGTTCTAAGGCATACAACAAATATAGTTCAGTCTGCCAGAAATATTGAAGTTATACTGGAAGTGCAGTCAAAAGTGACTAAAGAGATGTTTCTAGATCTATCATTTTCCCACAGAAATCTGACGGTTTTTGAGAGAATGGTTGAGATTCCAAAGTTTTACCGTCAGCATATGCCACTGAAGTTTTCAATCCTGAAGTCAAGAAATCGATGTCAGTTTATTGCTGAGTTCTTGACTTTCCTTTGTTTAAGCCTTGAATACAATAAGATTGTTTTCTTTACATTAAGATTTCATTCATCTGTAGCAATTAAAAAAATGTACTTATGGTTTTACTTAATAAGATCTCATATATCAGGGGACAATGAACTAACTTCAATTGATATGTGAGCCGCATAAACATTCTTATTTAACGAATTTGTTAACCATCCTCTGAATTTAGGTTGCCAACATACAGTAAACAAATATACGCTTTGTCCAGAGACTCGTTATTTTAACCCAAGTCTTCTGATACTGAATTCATTTTATATTGAAAAATGAATGAGTCAAATCCTGATGTCTGTCGAGTCCAGTCCTGTTACCCCAGTTTTCTCGCTGTGTTACAGATTTACGTTTGGAGGTTTGTTTCGTCTATTTATAATGTTTGGCTAGATGTGTGGATTCCTATGTTTGTTTGCAAATTCTATCGTTATATACTATTTTTGCTTTTCTCTGTCTCTCATAATCTGTTATCTTCTATCTTCTAGGAAGGACAAATTTTATTGACATGAAAATGCTCCCCAAAGGAGAATGGCCAAAATGGTGACGTTTCAAGACTTCATATACATTGTAAACTGCAAGTTCTACCCAGTTCTGAATGTGCTTCCATAAACTGCTTCAACCACTCTTGCAGGTGCAGGACTTGCGGTGGAAGTGGTCTCGGTTACTGCTCCCGCTGCCTTGGGACCGGTGAGTATCGGTATATAATGGGATTTCAGTTCATGAAGATGAATTCGTCTCATAGCAGAGACATTAAGAATGAGGCTCAACGCAAGCAAGATCGCTGTTCTGCTGCAGATTTCTACGAAGGGTAACTAGTTAATATATATACGTTTTGACAGACTGAATCGATGTTGTACCAAAATTCGGTTGGGTAAAGTAGGAATGCTATCAATAATTTTGATCACGTATCCGCTGTCAGTAATGCACAATCAGATTGTTATTCAATTCAGATGAAAAAGCGCTTCTTAGTGTAAACATTGTTTTATGCAGCCCAACTCGAATCAAATCCCGCAGAGGAAACAGAAAACTTTCTACAGCTTCAAGCTTCTTAGGGATGCCTTTAAAATGACTAAAAACTCTTTTAGTGAAAATGTTTTTGTAATCAATTCTTAGTAAAAACACAAGAAAAGCACTTGAAGTGCTTCATGAAAGAAGCGTATAACTGGTGTCTAGGAAACACTTCCAAGTGTTTTTTGGAATCCAAAATTATTTTCTCTAAAAGAGCGTTTAGTAATTTTAAAAGCACTTTTAGACGAGCCCTTAGTGTATTGATTGTTTTGTGTCGGTTAGGCCTAATTCCGAGGAACCATCAGGAACATAAATCCAGATGCGCCAGGGTGAGTGTGAGGTTGGAATAGTGAGTTTGGAGGAAAATGAAGCGTTGCGTTGGATACACTCTGGTAGTTAAGAAAAGGAAACTCGACCACGCTTAGGGGTGGAAAAATTTCCCGAAAATCCCGAACCAAACCAAAAATATTCCGATCCCAAACCAAAAATTTCCTAAACCGAAATTTCCGAAATTTTCGGGATGCTATCCCGAACCAATTCCAACATTTCGGTATGGGATTCGGGATTGGCTTCTCGATATTTCAGGAATCCCATACCAAACCGAAAATATATAATATTAATTATTATATATATATATATTTATACATATATATTATTCTTTTATAATTGATGCTAGTAGTTTCTAATTCATGCTCAGCAACCTAGAATGCCCTACACCTTGCATATTTTTCATGTTCTGTTTGATATTCATGTGGATTTTATTATTGCTGCTGCCATGGCTGATGATTTCAGAAGGCTTGATTCTTTTGTCTCTCAACAGATTGCAAAAAGAGTTTAATTAATTTGAATTTTGACTATGATAAAAAGAGTCAAGCATGCCAGTGTTCAATTAAATGGTAGTGTGAATGATATGCAATTCCTAGTTCATGAATGTGTTCTTGAATTATATATTTGAAGAACAATTCATAATTTCATATTTCAATTTGGGATTCCCGATTAGTCCCAAAATCCCGAAAATATTTCGGGATTCCCAAAATTTGGGATTCCCAAAAATTTGGTTTGGGATTGGTCTTCAAATTCCCGTCCCGAAAAATTTCTGTTTGGAATTCGAGATACTAGTTTTGGTATGGTATTCCGTACCGAACCACCCCTAACCACGCTTGTCTTAAGGGGAATCGGAAACTGGACGCTTGCCTGTGTTGCCTTTTGAGGAGCTAAATAATCAGCCTGTATTGTTATGTCCTTGTGTTGTCATTTTTTCTGTTTTCTTCTAGTTGCCCTGATAGCCGCCACGTACAAGCCGGCATAGATATTGCTTACCGGAGCTGTAAACAGTATACGGCTAAATATAGCAAAATGCATTTTTGCTCACCACCCCTAATTATCTGTCACATGTTCTTTCATTTAACTTTGGTTAATTTTTGTTTTTTTTTTTCAGTTGAAATGTAACATCTAATGTAAAAGTTAACTACAGTTAGGTGAAATGACATAATGCAGATAATTAAGTATATGGTGAGCATACACCATAATTATGGTCGTAAATGCTTCCTATATTTTGATTAATAATTAGTCAATTAATTGTCTTATTTGGACGTACATGCGAATGAAAACGAGAATTTTTGCATGGAAAATGACAAGCAAGTACGTGTGTGCATGAAGAAAGATTCTACATTAATCGGCTTTGGAACTAGGATGGATACTTACTTAGCTGCAATATTGGACACGTTCTTAATTAAGTTCAACTTAACAGTAATAATGAGCAATATTAGGGCATATTCGTGTGTTAGAACCTTCGATTTCAGGAACAACATGAGATGCAACTTGCAAGATACGTGTTTGTATGTTTTAGCTTTTTTATTCAACAGTTGTCGTCTATAATATTTGAATTCAAAACCTTCTTCAACCAAGTGTAAATAAAGCTATGAAAGACATTGACTTCCCAACTCGGGGTTCTACAAAACAAAAGCTTGCCGTAATTCTGAAGCATACAAGCACTGACTCATGGTTCTTTCTGAAGATGAAACTGTGATTCAAATTCCCAACATTCTAACAATCTCATTACATTTGCAACAATCTCATTCTGCGGAATAAGAATGAACGGTTGTAGATATAGATGAATGATAAAAAGAATGAATAGTCCTGAAGATCCATATAACCAAATGAAAGTAGAAGAGGACTTTTGAGTTTTTAATTTTTCTTAACATGATCTTTAAATGCTGATAAGAATGAACAATTCTAATTATGATGATTGTACAGTGAAATGATGTCACCATAGCATTTCTTAGTGAAATGATGTCACCTTAGCATTTCTTACTGGAAACGAGGGAAATATTGACCGTATAGTACTACAGTCTGGTGGTATTTCTCTTTACTTGAAAGTGAGAGGTTTTAGGTTTGAATCTCGTAGATGGTGAGTTCGATAACAAATTAGGTTGCGCATTGTGTGACTTAACCGAACTTCCCCTCCCCTTAATGTAAAAATATCGATGTATTAAAAAAAGTACTTTAATAAAAAAAAATGATAGAATTACAGGGAAAACCGTACATCAACAAAATCCAAAACACAAAGTTATCAAATAAAAGTTTGCATAATAAGCAAATTATTAAGCTCAGTCGCACTTTGTTATATAGGAGCTAGTGGGTAGTGAAGCCAGTCTTGATCTTCTCAATGGTACCAACATCTGTCTTAAATGATTTGGCAAGGATCACATCGTCGATTCCCGTGCCAAATACAGACGGCGGGATTGTAACTGCTCTAGCACTTGCACTTCCGAATGCTGCAATGGCAGTGGCTGGCGACTGTGGATCCGAGTTGTACAGGCAAGGGACTAAGCCTTTGGGAAAAACAAACAGATCTCCAGTTTGAAGCTTCTGAGTATATAGATTGTTTTTCGTGTCGATCAACCCTACTTCCAAGGTACCATCAAGAAGAAACAATAGTCCAGTTGCGTCCGGGTGGGTGTGAGGTGATAATAGCGAGTTAGGAGGAAACTGAAGCACTGCATACGACACGCTTTGGCCATTAAGAGCGGGGAACTCAACAATGCTTGCCTTTGACGCCTTAACGGTTTGAGGAGCTTGATCGAAGATGCCGCCAAATCCAGTGAAAGTGAAGAATGTCCCATCAACCGTGCCGTTGTAATCTGGTGGGACTATAAAGTCGGAAATAATGTCAGGATCACTTGCTATTACTGGCGTTCTGAAGGTGGCCAAGGAAAATACTAATATGACCGGTAATTGAACCAATCTCATGGCCATAGCCATGGTAGACAATTATAATGTAGCATATAAATGCCGATGCATCTGTTTAATGTTTTGTTTATGGAGATTGTGGTGCTTCGATTGCTGACTTGCTAGTATTAACTATTATGAATCAGATGAAGAAAATGAAGAGCTGTGTATGAAGAATTGCAGAGAGAGAGAGAGAGAGAGAGAGAGAGAGAGGAATGAAAGAAGTGGTTGTGACTTTTCAGATTGCGTTTCGTAAAATGTAAATGTTTACAAGATATGCCATATATAACATTTTACACTTAGACAGCTCACCTTTAACTAACTTTTAACAACTCAGCTAACTACTAACAATTCTCAACTATATTTAGCTGACATGGCACACACTCACACTTGATGCGATATTTATACGCACACAAACTAAACCCTATTTGTGACAATTGTAGTAATGATGTAAGTAGGGATCGTTCTAACCGGGGATTAACTAGGGATGCTAAACACTTGACTCAAATAAATAAAACTAACTTTTAAAACACTAAGACAAACTAAAAGACTCAAAACAAGTTCAAAAGACTCCAAATACTTAAAAACATAAAATAAGACAAATCAAATGATTAAGACTTAACAAAATAGGGGGGGGGATTGTGGTTGGACGAGATTAAATTAAACGGACAGATTATAATTTAAAATAGATAGTAAAGATGAATGTGATGAAAATATGGATGATGGAATAGCTAAGGGGTTCTTCTCCACACATGTTACACTTGCATACAAGATTGATTTTCGGTTGGTCTTTCGATAAATTATGAAACTCAATGCTCCAAGTTAATTATGTCCGCTTAAATTAACTTTCAGATTTCCCTAGATTCGTTGGATTGAATGGAATACGCATTACAACCAAATTATTCTTAATCAAAGTCCCTAACTATGGAATACGCATGATAGAGACATTCAACAAAGATCATTAAGTTCAATGAAAATTATAAGTGTTGACGAGGCATTCGTTACTATGGAATACGCATGAAACTTATGCCAAGAATTCGTTTAACGCGATTGTTTATAAGCAACCTCCACTACTTGTGAATATAAGTTCGTAACTATTAGGTGAAACTCACTTATATTCTAGCGTCATATTCATTCAAACGGTTAAACAAATTGAATCCACAACTTATGAAATTCCAACCAAAAGTAATCAATTCATATTGCAAGCATAAACATGTATTTTGAATCACCCCCTAGCTAAAGGGGGGTTTAGTTCCTCATAACTTTGAAATCAAAGAAACACCTAAACATTCCAACAACTCAAACTTGAATTGTATGAGCGTTTAGGCACTCTTCTCTTCCATTACAAAACAAAGAAAATTGAATTTAAACATTGAAATCAAAGAAACACCTAAACATTCCAACAACTCAAACTTGAATTGTATGAACGTTTAGGCACTCTTCTCTTCCTCGTTGTTGTAGCACAAGGTCTAAGGTGAGCTTTGGGGATTATGTGAAGTGTTTTGTAGGGATGGGAAGTGGTTGGATAGTGGCTGCAATGGAGGATAAAAACTGCACAGATTGGAAGGACATGCACGGCAATGGATGTGTGTTTGTGTTGTGTGTTGTGTTGTGAATTGAATGAATGAATTGTGGCTGCAATGCATGCTTATTTATAGGTAAATGAGAGGGAACATGACAGTTTGGAATAGGTGGAAATGTGGCTGCAAGTTTGGTGAATGATTATGAGTGAATGCATGTGAATGTGGCTAGGTTGGAAAGCTGGAATTGCTGGAATTGTAATGTACCCCACGGCATTGATTGTGTTTGAGTGTTGTGGCTGCAATGTTTGTTGGTTAAAGATGCATGTGGATGTATTATACAATGGGAAAGTATGTGATTGACAATTAGGGTGAATGGTGGCTGCAATGATGAAGTGTGATGGCTGAAAATGCAAGGGAAGTGCACGGCATTGATTAGTTTTAGGTGCATGTGGCTGCATTGTTGTGCAATGATGGAGGAATAAGTGCATGTGGTTGAATTGGTGATGAATGTGCATGTCAAAGAATGGATTTGGCTGCAATGGTGTGTAATTGGGCTAGGTTTTAAGTGCATGAAATGGACCCAAATTGCTCCCCCTTGCATGGCAAGGAATGGTGTTTGTGTTAAGCCCATGGCAAGGTGTTATGTAATTGGGTTAGGGCCATTGTTTTGTATCCTCAAGTGCATACAAGGCCTTCAATTTCATCCAACACTTGGGCTCCAAGCATAAGCTATCTATCCTTAGCCCAATAGTGCTCCAAAAGGCCCCAAAACACTCCACAATGCATCCTTTCGCCAAAACACGTCTTTCGATCCTGAAAACACACAAAAGAAGCATAAAGGTCTAAACTAACTAAAGAAACATAACGTAAATGTACGAGAACAAGCCATTTAAGTCGCATGAATATGCTCCTATCGAATACCCCCACACTTAGCTTTTGCTAGTCGTCGAGCAAAACAGAAAAACAAAACAAAGCAAAACGAAACAAAACAAAACAAACCAAAGACAATCTTAAACCTTCCAACGTTGCCTCAGGGATTTCCAATGCACATGACAAGTTAAAAATCATCATTCCCATAGATTTTGGTTATCTTTACACTTAAGTACATACTTAATCATAGTCACCACATATTAGTTCACAATTAAGCATTTAAAACTATGTTTTGAATGTAGTAACATGTCTTAGAGAATTTGCTCAATTCCTTACAAGATATGCACTCTGTTTTCACTCAGATTTTCTGACTACACACCCTAAACTAGTTATATGTGAGAAGATTGATGTAAACATAAAAACAAACATTCACATATATGTATTTTAAAGGAAGCAATTTCTGGAGTTAATAAGCATGTTTAGATATGATCTCATGAATGGAATGCTACTACTTGGATTCGAGAACCAGTGACACCATACGCTTATACCAAGTTCAAACTCCACAATTGAAATACATAACACTCAAGATTGAAGTCACGGGTTGTAACGGGGCTTGGGGTGTTTGGATAACAAAGCCGGAGTATGGAAAACAAAGGTTCTTTAAGCAATAGTGAGCAAAGTAATGAATTTAGACATTTAGAATTCCCTTTAGAACGCAAAAATCAACTTTGAACACCCAAGGGGAAATCACACAAATCTTAGGGTCATATTCAACTTTTTTTTTTTTTTTTTTTTTTGGACCCTTTCTTCAACCATCAACGCTTGTGAGTTCATTCTTACTTATTTTCACTCCTTTTCTTTCTTTTCTTTTTCTTTTGAATCTCAAAACATATATATAAACTTAAGAACAAACTTTTACTCCCCCACACTCATTTTCTTGCATAATGTAACTCAAAAGGAATTCATTTTCCGTCATGCTTACTATGCTTCAAGAACAAGGGTACAGATGGTCCTAATCTAGGCTAAGTAAGGGGTGATGTGGTTAGCAAAGAAAAATAGGCTAAACGAGGCTCAACGGGGTTAAGACTTACAATATATACGAAATATAGGAAGTAAGGCTATTTGGCTATGATGGCAACTACACAACTTCATCTTGATATATGTTATGCAATTCAATGTCATGCTTTGAATGAAACGGATATAAGTTCTAGCATTTAGTTCTATCATGATACAATTGCATTCTAAGTAGCAACCAAGCAAGGAATAATAAGATCATGCAACAACTTTAGAAAACAAAGAATCACAGATTATAACTCTCCGAAGAACGTAATGGCTCGAGTCTCACAGGGATGTAGCGTTATTATGAGTTCCTTCCTTCAAGCATGTTACAAAAACGAATTTTTCTTTTATGATTGCATGTGAAGTCATACATTATAACCATAACTAAGCATATACCAAGAGTAAATCAAACTTTCATCCATGTTCATAACTCTTTTTAACAGTCATGCAATTACAAGCCAAATCCTCATCATTGTGTTGGAAGATACCCTAAGACACAAACACACAAAAACGACTCAAAACACTCTTTTTAGGTTTTTCAAAACATGTTTTTCAAATTTTTATGTGATTTTCGGAGTTATAAAACAAAAAATACTAAAACACTTCTAAAACAGCTTAAAGACATTTTAAAACAGCAAGGAACAACACTTGAAGTTAAGGGTGATAAACTCCACGAATTTGCATCAAATATACTTAGTTACCCCCCCCCCCCCCACACTTAAATCAAACATTGTCCTCAATGTTTGAAGCTTAAAATCATACCAAACAAAAGTAAACATTAAAATAGCAACTTAAACATACTAAACATGGCATAATGTAAATAACAAAGAGAAGAGTTTAAAGACGTAAATCTGGTTATGGAATGTAAATTCCATCTTCTCCTTGTTGATTGCATTGAGGCTTGATGTTGGTGATTCCACAGGCTTAATCTTGAGCAGGTTTTCTCCCTTCGTTGATTTTCCTTTGTGCTACTCTTGAACTGGGCAGCAGGATTCTTTTGGTCTCCCCCGAAGGTCTGAGCTTACTCCTCTTCTTTGTTCAATCTTTCCAATTCGTATTGAAGACGAATTGGAAAGATTGATGTTTCATTGTCACCCGTCTTATCTGTCCCTTCTCTGGCAGTGTGTCAACCGTTGAAGATGACTACTCGAGAGCAATACTAGGTAAGCAACCAGGAATAGATTCCAGGTAGTCGATTCCAGATCGGAAGGCTAACTTCAAGTGCCTCTGATTACTCTCTTTCACTTTGCCATGCGAGAAATAACAAGGACAAAGGAAAAGACAGGGAAAGAGCATGATATGAGATACTTTTGCTTTTGACCTTGATGATATGAGATACCTTTGCTTTTGAAGAAACGGTGAATGAAGCAGCACATGTGGTTGTCTCCACATGCTTCGATCGACCGTTTCCTTCTGCCTCCCGGTATCTGGTATCTTCTTTGGGGGAGAAAAAATTGAGTATTTCAAAAGGCGTTGCTGGGAGAGCGCCCTCAGAGGTGCGGAGGAGTTGGACATTTTCTTCAGGTCTGCTTTGCCATAAGAGGTGAAGGTCGACATATATAGGGATTTCTCAATAACAAGTGGTGGTACTGTTCTTTTACCCTTGTTGACAAACGTCTCTTCAATTTCTGAGCAAACGGCTCTTCGATTTCTGAGCGAGCATCCCTTCGATTTCTGCATGGCCTGTAGTGATCACGGGTGTGGCCCTGTTACCACACGGGTTGGCAAAAATGCTTAGCTGGGATGAAAACCTTCACGTGTTTTCAACTTTGTCAGAGAGCTTTTGACAAAGTTGAACGCGTTGTCTGAAAACCCGTGAAAGTGTCGCCGAACTTCACGCAGGAAAATCCGGCTCCTTGAATCCGTGATCGTGTCGCCTTGGCTTTTTATAGAGGTAACGATCACCTCTAACATTCCACTTTGCTCATTTGTGAAAATCTTCTTCGACCCTTACAGATTTTACTCCATCCACCTTTCTCTTTTAACCCTTTGATAATGGCAAACCCGTCGAACATTTGCTTAGATTTGAGTCTAAGCAGTGATCCGAGTGCGCCGCGTCAGGTAAATGTGTGGTGCCCTTCTTTCATTTCTTCTAATGGCCCTTTGACAGGTGAAGACTCTGTGATGAAGGACACAACAACAGCCACGATAGTAGCTAGGAACCTCCTCACTCCAAAAGATAGTCGGCTGCTTTCAAAACGGTCTGATGATTTGGCCGTTCAGGAGTCCCTAGCTCTTAGTGTTCAGTGCGCAGGCTCTGTGTCCAACATGGGCCAACGCCTACTTGCTCGCACCCGCCAAGTGGAATCATTGATGGCGGAGGTGGAAAGTCTTAAGCACGAGATCAAACAGCTTAAGCACGAGAATAGAAGTTTGCATGTGCTTTCAAATAACTATTCGACTGGCATGAAGAGGAAGCTTGATGAGCTGCAAGAATCCAACGGTCGAATTGAAAGTGACCGTCAAAGGCTTGCAGCTTTCTTCCAGAGGCGCCTTTTTCATGGCTCATCCAGTGTTCCACCAAGTACTGATGCTTCTTCTTTGATACCTCCCGCTTCTGTATTTTTCCCAAGTAGTGGGGCTTCAAGTAAACGACCTTTGTAAGGGCTCCATCTTTCTTTGTTTTAGCCGTGCCTATCAATAAATCAAGCATTTTCTCAATGTTTCAATCATAGACTCACATAATTAACAAACAAACAAACAAAACAACAACTAAACAATCATGGCAGAAATGAAATGGCAACGAAGAGAAGAGTTTAGGAATGCAAGTCTGGAATTGGAGTGCTTTCTAAGTCTTCCTTTGTTGAATGCATGGGTTGCCTCCCAAGTAGCGCTTTCTTTTACATCTTGCAGCCGGACGTTACCTCCGTTTAAGCTTGACTAGGTTCCACGGCATGGAGGGGTACCTCCTCCACGACATGCTCCTCAAACGTCTCGTAATAGGGCTTCAATCGATGCCCATTCACTTTGAATTCTTGCTGCGTCCTTGAACTTTTGATTTGTACTGCACCATGAGGGAAAACATTAGTGACAATAAAAGGACCAACCCATTTGGAACGCAACTTACCCGGAAACAACGGAAGGCGAGAATTGAACAACAACACTTTCTGCCTAATAGAGAACGTCTTGGCACGAATCATCTTGTCATGGAATGCCTTCGTTTTCTCCTTGTAAATCCGGGCATTCTCATATGCTTCATTTCGGATTTCATCAAGCTCACACAATTGAAGCTTCCTATGTAAACCTGCGGCATCAAGGTCCATATTGAATGTTTTGACGGCCCAATGTGCACGATGCTCTAATTCGACGGGAAGATGGCATGGCTTCCCATAGATGAGCCGAAAAGGTGACATCCCAATGGGGGTTTTGTAGGCAGTGCGATACGCCCACAATGCATCGTTTAAGCGCAAACTCCAATCCTTCCTTGTAGACCCCACGGTCTTCTCAAGAATCTGCTTGATTTCCCTATTCGAAACCTCGGCTTGCCCGCTCGTTTGAGGATGATAAGGTGTGGCCACCTTATGCATGACATTGTATTTCTTGAGCAACGCCTCGATGGTTCGATTGCAAAAATGGGAACCTCCATCACTGATTAGCACTCGTGGCATTCCAAACCTTGCAAAAATGTTAGTTTTCACAAAATCTGCAACCACTCGAGAATCATTAGTTCGGGTGGCTTTTGCTTCCACCCATTTCGACACATAGTCCACAGCAAACAATATATAAAGAAACCCATGTGACGAAGGAAAGGGACCCATAAAATCAATACCCCACGTCAAAGATTTCAACACTAAAAATGGGGGTTTGCGGCATTTGTTGTTTAGGACCAATATTGCCCGTTCTTTGGCATCTATCACAAGACATGCAAAATGTTCTAGCATCCCTAAAGATGGTAGGCCAATAGAAACCACATTCTAACACCTTAAGTGTTGTTCTTTGAGTGCCAAAGTGTCCCCCACAAGCATAAGTGTGACAAAAGGTTAGAATAGCATTAAACTCAGAATCGTGCACACACCTACATATAACTTGGTCAGGGCAATATTTCCATAAATACGGGTCATCCCACACATAAAACCGTGCCTCTTTCTTCAATTTATCACATTGGTGTTTAAGTAATTCACTAGGAACATGTTTAGACACTAAATAATTCACCAAATCAGCATACCAGGGTTCACTTACCTTGACGGACATCAGTTGCTCATCTGGGAATGTCTCTATGATAGGCACGGCATCCTCCTCATGCACCATACGGCTCAAGTGGTCAGCCACCACGTTTTCACTTCCTTTCTTGTCCCGGATTTCGATATCGAATTCTTGGAGAAGAAGCATCCAACGAATGAGTCGTGGTTTGGCCTCTTTCTTGGTGAACAAATACTTCAATGCTGCATGGTCAGTATAAATAATAACTTTAGTACCAAGC
The DNA here is from genome assembly GCF_041283825.1 of Pyrus communis. Taxonomy (NCBI): domain Eukaryota; kingdom Viridiplantae; phylum Streptophyta; class Magnoliopsida; order Rosales; family Rosaceae; genus Pyrus; species Pyrus communis. The sequence continues at coordinate 7,010,101 of NC_142566.1, read as the reverse complement.
AAATAAGAACGGAATTTATCTAAAGCAAATATAACAACAAGAAGTTCTTTTTCAGTGGTAGAATAATTCAATTGTGCATCATTTAAAGTCCGAGAGGCATAATAGATAACATGCGGCCTCTTTTCCTTCCTTTGCCCCAAAACAGCTCCTAATGCGTAATCGGAAGCATCGCACATAAGCTCAAAAGGAAGGCTCCAATCCGGTGGAACTATGATAGAGGCCGAAGTTAGCATTTCTTTGAGGTGATTGAACGCCTTCTCACACTCCTCGTTGAAGTCAAATGCCACATCTTTCTGGAGGAGACGGCAAAGAGGGTTTGAGATCTTGGAGAAGTCCTTGATAAATCGCCTATAAAATCCTGCATGACCAAGAAACGAACGAACCTCTCGAACCGAAGTAGGAGAGGGTAAGTAGCGCACAAGATCTATTTTCGATTTATCCACTTCAATTCCTCTTTCAGAAACAATATGCCCTAGAACTATGCCTTGTCTAACCATAAAGTGACATTTTTCCCAATTAAGCACAAGGTTAGTTTCTACACATCGTTTCAAAATTATTGTGAGATTTTGCAAACAACCATCAAATGAATCACCAAACACACTGAAATCATCCATAAATACCTCAATAATCTTTTCCACAAAATCTGAAAAGATACTTACCATACACCTTTGAAACGTGGCCGGAGCATTGCATAAACCAAAAGGCATGCGACGATAAGCAAAAGTACCAAAGGGGCACATGAAAGTTGTCTTTTCTTGGTCATCCGGCGCTATGACAATCTGATTATATCCAGAATAACCATCAAGGAAACAATAAAAAGAATGACCGGCTAACCTTTCAAGCATTTGATCAATGAACGGCAAAGGGAAGTGATCCTTCCTTGTGGTGGCGTTGAGCTTCCTATAATCAATGCACACTCGCCAACCTGTTTGGATACGGGTTGGCACAAGCTCGTTCTCGGCATTCTTCACCACTGTCACTCCGGACTTCTTTGGAACACATTGCACCGGTGACACCCAACGACTATCAGAGATCGGATAAATCACTCCACAATCAAGAAGTTTGATAATCTCCTTTTTCACAACTTCCATCATTGGAGGGTTGAGACGGCGCTGAGCCTCTCGAGTTGGTTTAGCCCCCTCCTCTAGAAGTATGCGATGCATGCACGTAGTCGGGCTAATTCCCCTAATATCGGCCAAAGTCCACCCAATGGCCGTCTTGTGCTCTTTCAACACTCGGATCAACTTCTCCTCCTCTATGGCGGTGAGTGATGAGGAGACAATGACGGGCAATGTCTCGTTGTCTCCCAGATAGACGTACTTTAAATGATCGGGCAACGGTTTAAGCTCAAGTACGGGTGCCTGAATCACTGAGGGTAACAACTTATTAGTGGAAACTGAAATTGAAATTGGGTTAGAAGGCTTACCATGGTGTTGAGGTAGTGACTCAAGGGCAGCCACTATCTCGGCCTCCTCCACACTTCTAGGCACGGCAAAACCAGATTTTTGCCCAATTCCTTGTGAAATTGTTGTTTCAAGTGTATCCCTCTCCAAACAATCGAGAAAATCCTGCGCCAAATCATCAATTATATCAATAGAAAAGCAAGAATGATCGTCCTTAGGAAATTTAATACTTTCAGAAAGATTGAAATCAATGACTTCCCCATCAAATTCCATCGTTAAAGTTCCTTTAAACACATCTATCTTGGTGCGGGCTGTTTTCATGAAAGGCCTCCCTAATAGAATCGGCAATGGGATGGAATGGGGTGAATCCTCCATGTCAAGCACGTAGAAATCCGCTGGAAAAATCAAGTTACCAACCTGTACCAAAACATCTTCCAAAACACCCTTTGGATATGCATTAGAACGATCGGCTAATTGAATTATCACACCATCATTTTTAAGCTCACCTAAGTTCATAGATGCATAAATAGAGTATGACATAACATTAATCGAAGCCCCTAAGTCTAACATGCATTGTTCAAACTTAGTATTACCCATAACGCACAGAATTGTAAAACTACCCGGATCTTTGCATTTAGGGGGTAATTTCCTTTGTAACACAGCAGAGACATTTTCACTTACTTGAACCACCTCTTTGTTTGAAATCCTTCTCCTTGTTGTACAAAGTTCTTTGAAAAACTTAGCATACCTCGGGACTTGCTTAATCGCATCAAGGAGCGGAATATTGACTTGAACTTTCCGAAAGGTCTCTAGAATGTCCTTCTCAGCTTCTTCCTTCTTTGATTGCCTAAACCTGCCAGGAAAGGGCACATTTAGTGGAATAGAACTAGAAAAAGTTGAATTGGGACTTACCTTGGTGGTTTGGAACGGTTTAGGAGGACTAGATGAATTCGGCAAGGTTTGGTCATCCTTGGCCGTGGGCTTTGCTCCCCGTGCTTCTTCTTGCAGCAACTTGTCCTCCTCGTCTTGACTTGATTTGGATGTATTTGAGTCCGTTCCAACCTGTTTACCACTTCTCAACATGATGGCCTTAGCGGTTTCAAATCCTCCCTTCGGGTTCATAACGGTTGAACTAGGCAATGTGCCTTGTTCTCTAATTTGCCCCATAAACTCGGCAATTTGACCCATTTGCTTCTCCAAATTATCCACCCGTTTGTCTTGGATTTGTCTCTCCTTATTTTGAGTTTGTACTTCCTGCGTCAAAGTAGTAAGTAACTTAACAACTTGATCATTATCCAAAGACATACCTGAGGTTGTTGGGGCAGATTGCACTTGGTTTTGATTGGGGATGAATGGCTTTGTATAAAAGCCCGGTGGTTGCTGCCTAAATCCTCCTTGTTGTTAGGGTTGTTGAGGATCCCGCCATTTGAAATTTGGATGGTCCCTCCAACCCTGATTGTAGGTATTAGAGTATGGATCATGGCGTGGTTGATTTTGGTTCCCAAAACCCACGGCATTGGCAGATTCCCAACCTCCATTCTCTATTAACTGAGGGCACGTCTCCGATGGATGCCCTTGCATTGAACACACGCCACACACTTGGTTTTCTTGTGGTTTTGACCCCTTGACAACCTGAGATACGAGAGAAGTAAGATTAGCTAATTGTGACTGAATATCAGAAATTGCACTTACCTCATTCACACTTTGTTGTCGTGGCCCCTCTCTTTGTCCAACACCTTCATATTGTTGAGCGTTGTGTGCTCGGTTGGCAATTAGAGCTTTGGCATCCATTAGAGTCTTGTCCACTAATGCACCACCCGCCGAAGCATCTAGCATTTGACGTTCCATGGGAAGGAGTCCCTCGTAGAAATATTGAATGAGCAGCTCCTCCTTCATTTGGTGCTGTGGACATGAAGCAACAAGTGATTTAAAACGTTCATAATAAGATGGGAATGACTCACCTTGATTTTGTTGAATGCCACTAATTCGTTTCCTCAAGAGAATGATCTTTGCAGTGGGAAAGAATTTCTCTAAGAATGCACGTTTCATACTTTCCCAAGAATTGACAGTTCCAGGAGACAATTCAAACAACCAATCTTTGGCCTTGTCCATAAGTGAGAATGGAAAGGCCTTCATCTTCAAAATACTCCCATCAACGTTGATGGGTGTCATACATGAGCAAACTACCTCAAATTCCTTAAGATGTTTGTTAGGATCTTCCATGGACAACCCATGGAATTTAGGAATATGATGTAATAAACTAGACTTAAGTTCAAATTCTTCTGTCTTACCTTCAGCTGCCGTAGGGTATTGTATGCATAAAGGAGCGGCATTGCCCATACCTGAGGCAGAGAGCTCCTTGATGGTCCGATTGTCCACTGCCATGGTTGGTACTTCTTCTTTAAATTCAGGTTCGGGACTAGGAGGATTAGATGCTTGTGATTTCTTTTTCCTTCTCAAAGTCCTCTCGAAATCACCGTCAAAGTCGGAGATATACTCACGAATAGGTTGTGAGCTACGGGTCATAAACTAGTGCCTACACACAAGAGTGAACAAGATAAGTAATCAACTTAATAGACTTGGCAAAAAAAACAAAACACATACACACGGTGCAAAAAAAATTAAAACAAAACAGAAACTAAACAATTTAAACAAGACTCAAGATAAGGGATTAGCAAATTTGCCAATCCCCGGCTACGGCGCCAAAATTTGATGCGATATTTATACGCACACAAACTAAACCCTATTTGTGACAATTGTAGTAATGATGTAAGTAGGGATCGTTCTAACCGGGGATTAACTAGGGATGCTAAACACTTGACTCAAATAAATAAAACTAACTTTTAAAACACTAAGACAAACTAAAAGACTCAAAACAAGTTCAAAAGACTCCAAATACTTAAAAACATAAAATAAGACAAATCAAATGATTAAGACTTAACAAAATAGGGGGGGATTGTGGTTGGACGAGATTAAATTAAACGGACAGATTATAATTTAAAACAGATAGTAAAGATGAATGTGATGAAAATATGGATGATGGAATAGCTAAGGGGTTCTTCTCCACACATGTTACACTTGCATACAAGATTGATTTTCGGTTGGTCTTTCGATAAATTATGAAACTCAATGCTCCAAGTTAATTAGGTCCGCTTAAATTAACTTTCAGATTTCCCTAGATTCGTTGGATTGAATGGAATACGCATTACAACCAAATTATTCTTAATCAAAGTCCCTAACTATGGAATACGCATGATAGAGACATTCAACAAAGATCATTAAGTTCAATGAAAATTATAAGTGTTGACGAGGCATTCGTTACTATGGAATACGCATGAAACTTATGCCAAGAATTCGTTTAACGCGATTGTTTATAAGCAACCTCCACTACTTGTGAATATAAGTTCGTAACTATTAGGTGAAACTCACTTATATTCTAGCGTCATATTCATTCAAACGGTTAAACAAATTGAATCCACAACTTATGAAATTCCAACCAAAAGTAATCAATTCATATTGCAAGCATAAACATGTATTTTGAATCACCCCCTAGCTAAAGGGGGGTTTAGTTCCTCATAACTTTGAAATCAAAGAAACACCTAAACATTCCAACAACTCAAACTTGAATTGTATGAGCGTTTAGGCACTCTTCTCTTCCATTACAAAACAAAGAAAATTGAATTTAAACATTGAAATCAAAGAAACACCTAAACATTCCAACAACTCAAACTTGAATTGTATGAACGTTTAGGTACTCTTCTCTTCCTCGTTGTTGTAGCACAAGGTCTAAGGTGAGCTTTGGGGATTATGTGAAGTGTTTTGTAGGGATGGGAAGTGGTTGGATAATGGCTGCAATGGAGGATAAAAACTGCACAGATTGGAAGGATATGCACGGCAATGGATGTGTGTTTGTGTTGTGTGTTGTGTTGTGAATTGAATGAATGAATTGTGGCTGCAATGCATGCTTATTTATAGGTAAATGAGAGGGAACATGACAGCTTGGAATAGGTGGAAATGTGGCTGCAAGTTTGGTGAATGATTATGAGTGAATGCACGTGAATGTGGCTAGGTTGTAAAGCTGGAATTGCTGGAATTGTAATGTACCCCACGGCATTGATTGTGTTTGAGTGTTGTGGCTGCAATGTTTGTTGGTTAAAGATGCATGTGGATGTATTATACAATGGGAAAGTATGTGATTGACAATTAGGGTGAATGGTGGCTGCAATGATGAAGTGTGATGGCTGAAAATGCAAGGGAAGTGCACGGCATTGATTAGTTTTAGGTGCATGTGGCTGCATTGTTGTGCAATGATGGAGGAATAAGTGCATGTGGTTGAATTGGTGATGAATGTGCATGTCAAAGAATGGATTTGGCTGCAATGGTGTGTAATTGGGCTAGGTTTTAAGTGCATGAAATGGACCCAAATTGCTCCCCCTTGCATGGCAAGGAATGGTGTTTGTGTTGAGCCCATGGCAAGGTGTTATGTAATTGGGTTAGGGCCATTGTTTTGTATCCTCAAGTGCATACAAGGCCTTCAATTTCATCCAACACTTGGGCTCCAAGCATAAGCTATCTATCCTTAGCCCAATAGTGCTCCAAAAGGCCCCAAAACACTCCACAATGCATCCTTTCGCCAAAACACGTCTTTCGATCCTGAAAACACACAAAAGAAGCATAAAGGACTAAACTAACTAAAGAAACATAACGTAAATGTACGAGAGCAAGCCATTTAAGTCGCATGAATATGCTCCTATCAACACTCTATTTGATGTCTACACTTATCATCCCCCCTCAATCTCAGCTAGGTTTACCAAGCCTGAGATTGCAGCAATGTCTGAAGAAGGCTGGACCATGTAAACCTTTAGTTAGAATATCTACAATCTGATGTTTTGTGGAGACATATTGCACTTGTAAGTCTTTTCTTTGAACCTTCTCCCATCACTGCTCCTTCCGTGGTATATTACAGCCTTGGTTACCTTGTCCTTCACCATTGCCTATTGTGATTTTGTCATTGCCTTCATATGTAGAAACTTGCTGCAAAGAATTCAGGTATGATGTCATGTGGTGTGATGCTCCAGTGTCAATGATCCAAGAATCATTGGGAAGAAAGTTGGCTGGAGCTTAAGCTTGCATAGCAATCAGTGTAGGTGCAAGTGCAGAACCTTGATAAGCAAAATTGTTTATGTGGTGACAATCTAATGCACTATGTCCTCACTTGCCACATATTTGACATTCAAGAATTGATCCACTTGAACTCGGATTGGTAGACCTCTTCCGGCAATTTGGAGTAGTATGCCCCCTCTTGGAACATATCTGACATTCAGGAACGATATTTAGCCTAGTTTCAGTGTTTCCAGACCATGATTACCAATTTCCACCGTTTTGTCTTTCACTAGATGAATTCCCACTATTGCCACATGATCTAAAGTTACCATTACCAACAAAACCATATGCATTAGAGAAATCAAGGTACAATTGAGGTTGAGGCTGCATAATAGGGACTGACTACTAGGAAATGGTGATGGATACACTACTTGAGGATTTGAAGAAAATGACATTGGTGGTGGTGGATGCATAACATGATTAGATGATGATTCTCCCTGACTTGGCACTCCAAAGATTGGTACTTCATTTGGAATCCGTGTAAGAATCCTTCCAGTACTATATGCAGCCTTATCAGAATTACTTGAAGATCCCTGAGCCTTTGTAAATTGTGAAGTAGAGGCTACATTCCCTTGCACTTACATCCCAGAAAAATTCTGAGACAAGCCATTCACCACAGACTCAGCCTCCATTTCTGCACATAATAGTAGTGTCTCTTGTAAAGATCATTGTAGAATATTCCCTTGGTAAACCAGACAGAGCAGCAACAATGAAATCATTATCAGTCACAAATTCTCCCACAACAATTAACTGTTCTTTAATACTTCTAAGCTTACACAAATATTGATCTATAGAGTCACCACCCTTTTGCATATATAGTCTGAAACTCAGTCTTTAACGTATTCACCCTTGCTTTAGAAATGGAAGCATACCTATCTTAAATGTTAGTCCAAGCCTCATGAGCAGTCCTAGATCCCAAAACATGCTCAACATGCTCAATCGACTCATCAGATAACGTAGCAATCAACAAACTCAAGAGAGCAAGAAATAAACAGCTTCCCATTCTTTATACTCATCAAAAATTTCATTTGTAACACCATGATAAGTGTTAATCACAAATTTTGCTGGACACTTAGTCGACCCATCAAAATGATCAAACAACTTATATCCTTTTAGAATAGATTTGAACTAGAAGACTCATTTCGAAAAATTCTTGTCATTCAACTTAATTGTCAACGTTCCCAAAAGCCCTTCACTTTTGACAAAAGAAGATGCCATTGCTATTTGCAGGATTTATAGTTTTATCAAGAAACTAATATCTTCTCAATACTTCAAGAATCACAGATTATCAAGAAATGCTTCAAATTTCAACTAACAATGTCCACAGAAATTGAACTAATCTTCATAAAAATTCACAGAAATGGCTTCGTGCACTCAAATTTCAACAACTCTTCAAAGAAATTCACAAAAATAGCTTCGTGCCCACAAATTTCAAATCAATTAATCTGTTTAGAGAATGGCTTCATGCCCTCAAATTTCAACAACTCTTCAAAGAAATTCACAAAAATGGCTTTATGCCCACAAATTTCAATCAACTAATCTTTACAGAGAATGGCTTCGCGCCCTCAATATTTAGCTACTAATGGCTTCGTGCCTAACAACTATTTATCTAGCTAAATCAGGCAATAGACTACCAAAGAGAAAATTTTCAAGAAAGAACCCAGAAACAAATATTCCATTTGGCTCAAGTGTTCGAGATTTCCAAAACAAACTACAACAACTTCAGAAAAAACCACCGCTAGAAACCCAGAAAGCACTTCCGATCAGCACCACCCAAGAACCCAATTTCGACCTCGAAACTTCATCAAAAACACGACCCGGTAACTCCACAGCAGAATCCTGGCTCGATACCATATTAACTATTATGAATCAGATGAAGAAAATGAAGAACTGTGTATGAAGAATTGCAGAATGAGATAGAGGGAGAGAGAGAGAAAGAGAGAGAGAAGAATGAAAGAAGTGGCTATGACTTTTTAGATTGCGTTTCGTAAATTGTAAATGTTTACAAGATATGCTATATATAGCATTTTACACTTAGACAGCTCACCTCTAACTAACTTTTAACAACTCAGCTAACTACTAACAATTCTCAACTATATTTAGCTAACATGGCAGCTGACATGGCACACACTCACACTCTATTTGATGTCTACACTTATCAGCTAGAATGGTATTTATAGTCTTTCTCTAGGAGCTGATATATATATATATATATATATATATATATATATATATATATCAGTTTCTAGAAGGCTATCTACATATTGTTGTCGGTGTGCTGAAATTTTCTATGTCATTTCTCTAATTTTTTCTCTTTGTCTTGATTGATACATGCCACAAACCGGCGAAGAATATTAAGAACTATACATAGCTGACTAGCAAGAGGATACAAAAAGTCAAAAGATAGTTACCAAACAAAATTTCACTAACAAGCAAATTATTAAACTGTTGTCATTCATGGGCTACTGATTGATGAGGGCAGCCTTGATCTTTTCAACGATGTCAAGTGTCAACATCTATCTTAAAAGATGGATTGCGTTGTTGATTCTGGTGGCAAAAACAGTCGACGGCACAGTACTGCTTTAGCACTTGCACTTCCAAATGTTGCAATGGCAATGGCTGGCAACTAAGATCGAGTTATACTGATAATGGAGCTACTTTGGGAAAGATAAACAGATCTCCAGTTTGAATCTTTTGAGTATACAGATTTTTTTTTGTGTCCACCAAGCCTACTTCCAAGTGCCAAGGAGCCTTCAAGAAGAAACAACAGTCCAGTTGCGTCGAGTTGGGTGTGTGATGGAAATAGTGATTTTGGAGGAAACTGAAGCACTGCGTACCAAAGGCTGAGCTCCGGGTGGACTAGCTAAAAGATTTGAATCTTTGTAAACAAAGAAACTTCATATTGTATTTTCATAATATTAGCTAGCTCAAGAAAATTTTCATGGTGAGTGAGAAATTTTTCATTTTTAAACAAATATGTGCTAACAAAGCCAAACTTAAAACATTTATGTAGAATAAGCAATGAGAAAAAAAAAAAGGTGTAAGAAAAAGAAATGGATTGTAAATCGTATTATAATTTAATATGATTAAATTGAAAGAATCAAGTGGCTAAGTATATGATGGGCTACGTCTGAAAATCAATGAAAGTTATATGTAAACTTTTATTTTTCACCAAAAGCAACCTAGGCTTAACATGGCTTTAGCCAATGTTAGCCTTTAGCATGGCTCTCCTAGTGCTGCTACCGTTTTCTGTTTTCAAGGTTTCGGGGGCATATGATCGAATATCCCACGAAAGACATCTAAGAGCAACTTTACCGTTGCAAAGGTCCCCTCGGGCTATTCACTATTTAATCCACCCAGTGAATAGTAATTGCCCTTAATGAACAGTAACTGCCTTTTGTATCTCCATCCCTACACTGAATAACCCTAGCAATAGGTAATAAAATATTAGTATTTTTTTATTTATAATTAATATTATATTATTTACTTTGTATAAATTGATATTTTATCATTAATTTATCTTTTCCTTTTGGAAATTTCTTCTTATCTCTCGAAACTTCTACCATTTTTTTTTTGTTGCACTTCCGACACATAGCTGAGCAGCACACCTGAATGCCTTTCTTAATTTCTGTTGCACTTCTGTAGTCTATGGCTTTGCGAAACGGTGTGGTGCAGAGGGGTGTCGTGAAGCTGGATCGTTCAAGTCCCAGCTCCCTCCTTCTCAATCTCTCGGATTCGCCCTACGCCAGAGCAGCTTCGCGCAGTCTAGCTCTGCAGCTTCCAAGGACGACGGAGGTAAGTTTTCGTTTTCCCAGAAATGCAAAGGGAGAGAAAAAGGATGACAACAAATCAAAAGCCAACCAAAATTACATAATATATTATAGGTAAGCAAAAGCATCAAAGTCCTGGCTCGTCTAATTGTACCGTTGAACTGGATTCGCTTGTCACCACCGAAACGACAAATCACCACAAACCCATTTATTAAACCCCCTCTCCGATTCGATCTCTCCCACTCCGATTCCTTGTGGGTTTTTTCCTACTTCCCTCACAACCTCGCCGATCGATCTGCTCCTAAAGAAGAATCAGCTGCTGCTGCCGCTATGTTTCTGTTTAACTGGTTCTACAACGTTCTCGTCTCCCTCGGGTTATGGTAGAAGGAGGCCAAGATTCTGTTTCTAAGCCTCGACAATGTCGGCAAGACGACCCTCCTCCACATACTGAAGGACGAGGTTTGACTCTCTCTCTCCCTCCTTGAATTGAATAGTACACGGAAGAGTTCGAGAAATGCAGAGGAAATGATGGTTGACGTCACCCAGACGTCAGCCTTACGTCACATGGCCTTCAGGCTCTTGGGCTGGCAATTCCTGTCGACCTTTCCTTCTGGCCCGCTCGGGCTTTATCGCCAGTACACGCTGGACCTCCCCTCTCGGGTTCTCTAGCCCTGTTTGAGAGCTAGTCCATCAGGCAATAACCCAGGGTGGAACTACTCTAAGGGCCCTGGACAAGAAAACACCATTTGAAGCTTTTAGTGGTAGAGTAAGGCATTTAAGGGTCTTTGGTTCAATATGTTATGCACAAGTTCCCTCACCAATATGACAAAAGTTAATGAAAATAGCAACAAATGTATTTTCATAGGATATGCAAGTTGTGAAAAAGGTTACAAAATTTCAATTTGAAAACTTAGAAGATAAACATCTTAAGGGATGTCATCTTCCATGAAGAAGTCATCTGGAACTCAGAGACCAATGCTGAAGTAATGGTCACAACACCATCAACATTGAGGAGATTGGCATCACCTAAAATTGGAGCTAAATCACTAATTCAAAACACACATCCACGCCACCTCAAACATCTCAGGGTTCAATCTTCCATTCCACAACACAAAGTGCAGAATCAAAAGGGAGTACCCCTAGCTCAGCACCATTGAGGATGAGAAATCTCAATGACATATATGCCACCTGCAAATTCTGTGTGATTGAACTTGAAACATTTGAAGAAGCTATGAAGGACACTACATGGTATAAAGTAATGGAGAGTGAGATTGGAATGGTTAAGAAGAATGAGACTTCAGATATAGTGAATAAACCAAGTGACAAGTAAATAGTTGGAGTGAAATGGGTTTACAAGACCAAACTCAATCTTGATGGAACAGTGCAGAAGCACAAGGCAAGGCTAGTTACCAGGGGTTATTTACAGCAACTAGGAGAAGACTTTAATGAAACATTTACTCCTGTGGCAAGACTTAATACAATTCGGACTCTAATTGCATTTGCTGCACAAAAAGGATGGAAGCTTCATTAGTTGGATGTGAAGTCAGTTTTCCTAAATGGAACACTAGAAGAAGAAGTATGGTATGAAGTTCCAAATGAAGAAGAGAAAGTCTATAAGTTGAAGAAAGCTTTATATGGACCAAAGCAAACCCCTAAAGCTTGGTACAATGAGACTAATTCATATTTCAATCAATGTGGCCTAAGTCCAAGTGAAGCCAAATTTTACAGAAAACCTGGAACTGGCTTAGATATATATACTTACAGTGTCTATATATGTGGATGATGTTGTGTTCACAGGGGGAGTAATGATGAAATGATTGTTGAGTTCAGAAAATATATGATGAGAAAGTTTGGAATGACAGATTTGGGACTTTTGCATCACTTTCTTGGAATTGGAGTGATTCATAGTCCCAGTGGAATTTTTATCCACTAGCAAAAATATGTAGAAACCGTGCTTCACAATTTTGAACTGAAATGATTTAAATCAGTTGCTACACCATTGATCACTAATAAAATTTATGCAAAAATGATGGTTCTGGTCTTGCAGATGAGACTCTTTACTGGAAAATAGTTGGTAGTTTACTCCACTTGACAGCAACTAGGCTAGACATCATGTTTGCTCCTAGTTTGCTATCAAGGTTCATGCATAATCCAACCAAGGTGCATATAGGAACAGATAAAAGGGTTCCAAGGTATATATGTGGAACTATTGACTTCGAATAAAGTTTGAAAAGGAAGAAGCTGCTATACTTGTGAGATTATGTGACAATGACTAGGGAGAAAGTGAGAATGATATAAGAAGTACAGCAGGGTATGCATTTACTTTTGGTTCAGAGATCTTCTGTTACAACCCGTCTATAAGTTACTATATTTTATTTTCTGGAAATTGTGAAATGTCCAAAATAATCCTAGAGGAGAAAGTGTTGACTTTTGTTGACAATTGAACTCGTGACACGTATGTCTTAGCACATGTTCGTAGTTCTCATTGATATGAGCGCAAGTGGAGAGGAAATTAGAGCAAGAACGAAGATTTTACAAAACACAAATGTTAAGGGTATTCTTGTAATTCTAAATTTAAAGAGTAAAACTAATAATATTATAAATGTTAACTAAAGTAAAGCAAAGGGGGGAGAAAAAGGGGAGGCTTCTAGAAGGGGGAGGAAGAGAAGATAAAAAAAGGGGGGAGATGTTAAATTAGTAATTCCAAGTACTTTGACTAGAATTAGAGTTCATGTCATGCATTTAGTAATGTCTTATATTTGTGAAAATGGAATTGGCCATGTTGAAGGATCCGTGTACTAGTGACTAAGAGCAATGCTTAGGAATCTAGTTAGGGGAAATACGACAGACATTTACGGAGTTTGATTATACTAAACTTCGTGGAATCTTATATTATTATTTATATCATTGGTTGATTACTCTTGTTGGGTGTTACTTGATCGTGTGCATAATTGGATGACTTGGATGGTAATTGAATTATTGCTTTTGTTAGATGTCTATTGGTGTGATTAGGGCTTGCTTTGATATGAGATCGATTTCTTATCAGACTTTGTAATAACGTGAGGTATGTTAGGGAACTACGAATGGCTTGATCCCTTCTTAAGGTATGTAGGCAATCTAACACTAAGGTTAGATGCAGCCATGAAATAAAAGAAAATGATTGCATGGTTGAATCATTGATTGTGTTTTGGTTGTTTTGGAGGTAAGACATGATGGATAAACAGGGATGTGATGACGTCACGTGTCGATCTTAGACGTATATCGGGATCGGGGTGTGACATCTTCTCTTGGGCATCAGTGAAGCAACAAAATGTTGCACTATCAACAGCTAAGGCAGTACGTATGAGTGCTGCAAAAGCAACATCAAATGCCATTTGGTTGAGGTATGTGTTGAAGTATTTTGGAGAAATGCAAGTGGATGCCACACCACTTTTGTGTGACAGCACCTCTGCAATAACTTAAGAATTCAATCTTTCACATTAAGACCCAACATATCAAAAGAAAGTTCCATTTCACCAGAGAAGCCTTGCAAGAGAACATCAATGAACTTCTAAACTGCAAGTCTGAGGATCAGATGACTAACATTTTCACCAAGGCATACCTCAATTAAGATTTGTGTATCTAAGAGGGCTACTTGGAGTCAAGACCATAATTCATTTAGAGGGGAGTGTTGGAACTAAATGATCCCTACCCTTGATCTTGGATTAATTAACAAGGAAGTCCAAAGGGTCCAAGGGCTAGTTTTCAATTTGAATGTAAAATAGAATTAGGTGATGGGTTTTGTCTTATGGCCACATGCAAGGCTTTGATTAGAATGTGTTGTAAGGCTTGGATTGAAATTAACAGCTGTTACTGTTTGTGCAGCTTGTTGATAAGCTTGTACTACACGAATGGTGGAATCCAATGTGATCGATATCATCACTGCAATAGTAGCAAAGTTTTGCACTGTACTTTCTCTTAAAAAATTTTGTGCAGGGAGACTTTAAATGCGGTCTCTAACTACCAATATTCTTTGACTAAAACCTTAATGGTTTTCAGTTTTTGATCGAAGATAAATTATACTCTCCATTCTCCTATATATTGTGTGTGTGTGTGTGTGAACATGGGTACGTTCATCAAAACTGCGAAATAGAATGTACCCATGTAAGTTTAAAAAATATATTAGAAAAAAATTGAATGGATTTTATATTAAAAAAAGGGGTACATTTTGTATAAAAAAAAAAGGGCACATTTTACATATAGGAAATTGATATATTTAAGAACAGGTAGATTTAAGATTGGAAAAAAAAAAATGAAAAAAAAAAAAAAAATATATATATATATATATATATATATATAAATGGGTACATTTAAGATTAAAAAAAAATTTAAAAATATATAAGTTTAAAAAATAGATTAGAAAAATTGAATGGATTTTATATAAAAAAAAATGGGTACATTTTACATTAAAAAAAGAGCACATTTTACATATAGCAAATTGGTATATTTAAGATACATTTAAGATTAGAAAAAATTGAAAAATTATATGAATGGGTACATTTAATAAAAAATCAAGAGCATGGATAATTCCATGTTTTAATTAGTTGTCTGCCTGCATAGATATTGCCTATACACGTTTTAGAGAATTATTGGCTGGCAGACAAACTAGAACATGGATTGAGAGAGGGCAGAGTGCCCACTACCAATACAACTGGGCGTTGTTCTTTAACTAATCACCTGTAATTAATCAATGCTGAAATAAATCAACCTCTTATATGGTTCAAGACAAGCAAAATACGACAATATACCCAAACACCTATTTGCTGCAATGCTGCAAGCACTGACCTTTACTTAAAAGCACTTTCAGCTAACCAATGCAGAGGCTTCACAGATGCCTGGCATCTTCCGAAGCTGTAATCTTTACATGCTAAGCAAGCAAGTTTTTGGCTCTATTAACTCAAGATATCTATACGGATCAAGACCTTCAACTTTAGGAATAGGTTTAATTGTTTAATGTTAACGCTAAGGAAGAGAAATCTTTTCCGGAAAGACGGGGATGTAAAGTTATGAAAGGTAGTTTGCTCGCTCGACCAAAAAAATAACGATTGAAACAACCAAGAACAACAAAAACCTTTCAAGCAGACAAAAGCTTTTGAAACCCAGATGATTCCATCAAATACAATCCTTCAAGAGCGGGGGATAGCAACCAAGGGAAATCGTTCGCAAGGCTAGCCGGTTAAATGGATAAGTCGTGTAACAAACAATCCTTGTTCATTCGGCGTTGCTGCCTTCGTCTTTCGGCTTTAGGACTAGCTCAGTCTTGTTCAATAAATAGACGGAAATGGATTAAAAATGTGCTTATTCAAACTAGGTAAGTACTTTCGTGCTTCCTGGGAAACTACCTTCTAATAAGCAGACCTGGTGTATTTTAAATGATGTTTCTAATGAACTACTAATCTTGTGACCAAAAAAAAAATAGTACAAAGATTCATTCGAAAATTACTTCCACGCCGAAGTACTGCATATAATTACTAAGCATGGGTCAAATACATTACTCATCTGACTCAGTAAACAACACACAAATCCTCAAATGCAATGGTGAAAAGGGAAGAAAAGAAGAAAGTTACACAAAAACATAAATAAACAAAGCGCTGCATGCCTCCTTCCCTAATTAGCTTTGACTGACTACATTTGGCTAAGTATTGGAAATTACACTAAGGCTTTGCCGGTTCTTCAGGTAAATCATCTTCGTCATGGTAAATGTTCTCTGCCATCTGCCAAATCTGGAGTATGTTATCTTCAGCCACGCTAGAAATAACCCAATCTTCACACGGGTTCCACGAAAAATCAGATATTTTACTGGTGTGACCCCCATGAATAAAAAGTAACTCTGGGGGGCCGTCTTCTGCATCCTCTGGTGTCTGCTCTTCATCAATTCTGTAGAGAACGAAGTTATAACATTTAAGTTAAGATTTGTTTTCATGCAAATATAATATACAGTACACAATGATCAAAAAAAGTTTGTAGGGCACCATAATTATACAGGTGCGGATGCTTATCAAACCTATGTTCGAAGATTCTTTCTTTACTGACAAAAGTAAGCATGAAAAGAGAGATCTCCAAATACATCAATTAAGTCCAAAAATTAAAAGAGATGCACATCAGAGACAAATATACCCTCGTTATCTTCATATGAAAGCTAGTATAGCAACTAAACCTGGGACATAAGATGAATGGGAGGAGTGGCGTAATAGTACTGACCAAGATACACATATAATGTTTTTAAGTTCCAACTCTGAGGATAGTCCACCATACCCCTGGTTTTGCCAGTGTCATTTTATATTTTATTTCCAGAGTTTCTTTGCTGTATCAAAAACCATTTATTGAGGCTTGTGTCGAAAATTTTGCCAAAGCATCTATTGTGAGATCCAATGAAATGTCCAAGTGGAATTTGCATTTATCTATTTGTTACTGTGTACCCAAATATATCTGTCTTCTATGTGAGGTCTCAATTGGCTTCATTAACTCTGGGCTTTTGTTTTCTGCACACTAATACTTAGTTTGGCTACTCTCTTTGGTTCATTCTCACGACCAAGAATAACCAACAAGCTTGGACAAGCTTAGGACGAGCTTTGGATGTATGTGCCTGCTATATACTTCAACGCTCAAAATATAAAGAGGATGATGCGTACGTGTGGTCTGATGCCTAAGACCCCTACATTTTTATGATGCTTTAGGCTCCACTGACTCTTACTTTCCTGATGTATCTATCACAGTTCTCATATCTGGTTTCCCAACTAAACCACTATTCTAGAGCCATAACCTAAATGCTTTCACAAGAACAGGCACTCGAAATATATTGATTTCTGTTAAAATAGAACAAGTTGGAGTGAAGAATGCCACTTCCTATAAAACAAAGATAAAATATGACACACGGTTCTTAAAGGAATACCTGCTAAGATCCCAAACCATGAGCCTCCTACCAAGACAACATGAAGCTAAGATAGTTTCATTCTTTGGATTCCAACCGACTTGGAAAACCTCCTCCCTGAAACACCACAAAAATAAAACTTGATATCAGATCTATAGACTGATTACAGCAAAAGATAACTTTGGACATCCAATTTTATAAGGTCCAGGTAAGGATCCTTACTTATGGCAATCAAAGGTGTGGAGTGCAGTATTGATTTTGCGTAGATCAAACAGCTTAACAGTTTTGTCAGTAGATCCAGTTGCAACAACCCATTCATTGAAGGGATTGAAAGCCAAACAGTTAACCTGAAAAAAATATTACATAAACAAGCTAATTTAAAATGTCCAAAATTTCCAAGGCTACTAATCCGTTCATCACTTACAATATTAGATAAAGAAAACTAAAAGCCTTAAAAATGTTGCAAAATTGTAACAGATATATTACTCTACACAAAGTTCATCAGCTCTAGAGTCTAGAAGTAAAAAAATCACACAGGACTTTGCCTGCTAAGATGACTCACACCTAAAAACATCATAACTATCTCAACAACGATTGCTTGCTTTTGTTTCTATTAGGTATCCGACAACCCTGCAATAAAATAAAATAAAATCCATTGTAACAAATTGACCAAGCTATCTAATATTGCCGAAATGTCACTAATACAAAATTTTCCTTTTCAGTATTACCAAAATGTCAATAATTATACATAAAAGCTGCCACCCTAGCCTTCCTGAATAGCCATCATTGTCTCAGTCCTTTCCAGGTTTCCACAAAAGATCTACAGACTTTCATCAGGCTTTTCAATTACCAAAATACATTATTCATCAACTGGCTAAAAACTCTTTGAATCAGTGATGGAAAAAATTAGCTTAAGGGCACCAATTTACAGCAATCAAAACATATAAATTTGAACGTTTGAACATAATACACAAGAGCTTTTCAATTTTATCAACATACAGTATTCATCAACTGGCTAAAAACACTTTGCTTTGGATAGAAAAAATTAGCTAAAGGCACCAATTTACAGCAATCAAAACATATCAATTTGAATGTTAGAACATTATATAGAAGAGACCTGAATGTACCAAGATTGACATTTAAATCTTAAATGCATAAACATCAAATATCTGTAGCAATGACAGAATGTTCACAATTTCACATCACTCACCTCACTCTGATGAGCAACCACAGATTGGACAGGCTTGGTAACTGATGGAGTCCGGAGATCCCATATGAGAAGGTATTGATCATCACCAACAGAACCAAATAAGTATTCATGCCTCAAATGCCATGCTACATCTTCCACAACACCTTCATGAACCTAATCCAGGAACCATTTCAAACAACATTAAAATTTTAAATAAAAGATGCGGAGAAGCAGCAATCGTATAAAGTGCTATCTTATTGCATCCAAACTCAACATGTTACTGCCATCATGTTTAAAGATAGCCTTACTCTGTTATATGTGCAAATTTAGCCTTTACTTTAAAAATAGCAACAGCTACACAGAATCATCTGTATCAAATTGCACACACAGCTGTAGAGACATACCTTAAATATCTGCATAGCTTCAAGAGTTTTGTTCTTAGCAGTCGCATTAATGTCCCACAGGCATATCTGAGCATCATCCGAACCACTGAGTAAATGACCCTGCTTGAACTTACTCCACGATAAACCGTATCCTTCAGTGCTGTGGCCCCTCAGCCTCAAATCAGGACTGCATGCACCATCCAATGGAGGCTTCGATGGATGTTTGCTATAATCGAACACAAAAACTTCAGCATTAACAGTCTTTGTGGCAATAATAAATGGATTCTGAGGCATATATCGAGCCCGATTAACCTCTCCATCATGATTTATTTGCTGGATTATTTGCACCTGCAAGAAAATTTAAGACCACATATCTGATTCCATTTAGACATGATACTGCAAATACAGCATAAACCAATATACAGTGTTTCAGTTCAGTTATTAGAATGTCATATGGGCTGCAGCTCATAACGTTTTTGGTTCTTGGACTCTAAGGACATTTATCCTCTACCAATGGCCATTGGTACTTTTCTAATTCAAACCAGTGCATCCAGCCTTATGGAACCAACTTGGAACACAATTCAGGAAGCTTGTGTGTTTTCTCGGATAAACTGAATTTCCTTTCTGTTTCGTTCTTCCTCTAATTCTTAATAAACAACTTTAGCCAAAAATAAAATCCTTACAATGACCAAAAACAAAATAAATTGACTGAAAGTTCAATAATTGTTCTTTATTTGTAACATACAGGATAGACATTTAATACCAAAAAAAATAAAAATTCGAAATTTCTTGTATTTCCTAGCAGTTCCTCTGCACCCAAACAGGCCCACATTGCAAAACCCCCAAATTTGAAATCTTTAACAAATCAGTACGAACTATTCATGTTCCTAGCCACAAAATGGTTAAACCTGGACCACAAAATCAAGCGTTACCTTTCCATTGGCGCAACCGAAACCGCCAACCTCTGCTCGATCATCGTCATAATGGCGAGCATCGTTCTCGGCATCCTCCAATGGCAACTGGACCTGAGCAAGCATAAGGTAATTTGGCTCGTTCTCGGAGGTGTGGGTCCCCAAAATCATCTTCTGCACCGAATAGTCCTTCCCCGGAGGCTCTTCTCGGTCGGGAAGCCACTCCACCGTAAGCGACGGCCATTCTAAGGCATGGGTTATGACCAGATCGTACAAAAACGGTGTGTTCTTCTTCCATATCTTGTACTCCTCGTTTATCAGCCGCTCCTCTATCTCTCCCCTCATTTCTTCGTCGTCTTTGCCCATGCTCTTCCTTCCACTTTCTCGGAAATTCTCGGATTTTCTCGAGAAAATTGTTGAATCTGAGGTGTGGGTTCTTGGCGGGAATTTGGTAGAAACAAACCCTAAATGTAGGGTCTGAGGACTCTGAGTGAAAAGGGCAGAGCGTGTTTGGAACTTTGGAGAAGTGAGAGATGTTGGGCTTTTCTGACGGGTCTTTGGTTTGGGAAGGTCCAAGGGATTTACGCGGTTATACCTTTCCCATTATAATTTTTTTCTTTTCAATATGTACTTCTGATTTTCTATTTTAACGTAGAACCATTTAGTATTACAGTCTAGTGATATTTATTTTTACTTATAGAGAAGTTTTATATTCGATTCTCGTAAAAGACAATTTGAATCATATTATTACTAGCACGTTGTAAGGTTACGTTCACTCTCTTTCTTTAGTACAGATAATATCCTTTGTTCATTGGGGAAAAAAAAATCATGGTTGGTAGATTACCACCAAACCCTACTAAGGGTGGTCATGGTTTAGTTTGAAATCGAAATTTATTTTATTTTGGTTCATTTCGGTTTTGGGGTGAGAACCAAAAGGGAACCAAACCATTTTATTTCGGTTTGGTTTGTTTTGGTTTCAAACGGTTTTATTTTAGCTTGCACCTCACTTGTAGGCTTTTAAAAAATTAGCATTTATACAAGTATTCAACATTCAAACAAACTAAAAGGTTCAAAACCTAGTCATTTGCAAGCCAAATGCTTTATGGCGTTAATCAACTCAATTGAAAAAAATTCATGATCACCATCACCATAATGAAATTCAACATGAAACAATGTTCAACATCAAAATGCCTCGTGGCATTAGGTTAGGATAACCAAATTGAAAAGATTAAGTTTACCATACTAAAATTAGAGTTCAAACAAAGTTCAATGTCAAAATGCCTTTTGATATAAGCATTAGTAGAATCTGAAAAAATAAATTGTTCATGCAATTCAATAAAAAAGTTTTGGTGTTTTAAGTCACTACTTTGAATCGTTCAACCATTTGCCTTTCCATTTCATTTTTGACACCAACTCTATGAAGGTTTAAGAGGCCCTTGAGACCCTTGAGCTTGTGAACGGGCTTGAGAAGGCGATACTTTGGAAGACATTCAACCTTGTAAAAGTGAAACCGATGGATGAAAAGCTGTTAAACCTTGTGAACTAGAAGCTTGAGATTACCTTGAAACTTGTGGTTGAGGATTAAGAGTAAGATAACCGATGCTTAAATTCGAATCGATCAACTCTACACAATACAAAAACATAAACAATATAAATTACATTAGTTAACTGCTAAAAAGTAGATATATTCATAAATCATCACTAAAGAATTTTCCCACCACCATTCCCGGCCTACTTTTTAACCAATTTTCCCATGGATATAAGCTTATGTTGCAGGATCAGAATGTTAGGGTAATTTGACAGTTGACCTCATTCGAATGGATATAAGCTTATGCACATACAAATTGCAAAGCAGTTTGCCTACCATTTGATATCTCAAGGCCTTGTTTAGTATTTTTTGTTGATCCAATTTTTGGTTTTCAAAAAATAGGAGTAAATTACTTATTACTTGTCGGTTTTAAAAACTAAAATTCAATAAAAAAAGGATACCAAACAGGCACTAAACACGTTCATGTTCTTCTAGTTTAGCGACCACGGTAAGAAAATACAAATCATTTTTCAGCTTTCTCATTATTACGAATAAGGAATTGAAGCTTCAATTCATCATTCTTCATGATGTTCTCTTGAGAGCAGAATAATTGACTAGCTAACCACCACAGATGACTCCCGGGCTCTCAAATTGTCTTTCCTTTGTTTCTTAACCTCGATACTCGTTGGATGCACAGCCCTTGTCCGGTTGGCCTTCATCATCGGACATCCATGCTTCATCGTCAACCCAAAATGAAGCTTGCTTCAAGGCCAGAGTAGGACTGACACCAAAACATGATTCCGAGGGCACGTCGGGTGAAAATGAGTTTCAGAGACAAAGTGAGACTCGCAAGCAATTTCATAGGGTTAAATCGAAATTAATGAAAAAGATAAAAGGGCGAGTACAATGTGATTGATTACTCAACAAAATTTGAGCTTACAAGGTCAAAACAATGATATCATACAACAAACCAAACCATTTTTTCCGCAAAAGGGGGAGAAATGAGATTTGTGAAGCCCTAGGCGGGATTATCTTCCCAACAACCTTCGGTTGTACAAAGTTCCAAAACAACAATCCATGAAGCAGGGCGTCTCTCTCTGTGGAAAACTTTTATTTTTCTATTGACAATCCTGTTTCCGACGAGGTAGCTAGCTATACGGCAGTAACAGAAGCTGGGAGGGCACACCGCCAACATGAATTTGATCAATCAATGCCCAAGGTGGAATAGGGTTCATAGCCACCCTGACAAAAATTCAAAACGAAAACTCTCAGCGAGTCAGCACTGCTTTCCCGACTTAAATGGTAAAAACTATGTAAACGCTTAACTCCTATTCTCCCTAGAAACTAAGATTTGTAATAGAACCTCAAAGGGAAGTACAGAGCAAGAATCAAATGGTTTTAACACATGAAGCAGAGACGCATGACATTTTTTGCCCTTGCCCACTGACTTCATTATGTTTTTTATATACAGGCCAATCGCCAGACAAATCGATTGAATTTGTTTATGTAACCAGGGAGAATGGACTAATTTTCTGTAAGAATCGTATTAAACAAATTTTATTGATATATGCTACTCACAGAGCAGTCATCATGAACACGCCATATGGTCTCGCCCAGAAGATTTGCTACTGACAAGACAGTTAGCTGGGGAAAATAATTCTGCTCCGACACTGGAATGGTATTTGTTATGATCACCTCTTGAAACAAACCGCTCGACAGCCTCTCGATCGCAGGAGGGCTGCAAAAAGACAAAAGATAAAAGTAAATATTCTAGCGTGCTGTTGCATATACTGACCGCGGCCTATAGCAATATCAACTGTCAACATTAGTTTCATGCAGAAAATACGTATGAACAAATAAAAGGCTCTCCCTAAAACTCATTCCTTCAAATGTCACAAATGCCAATCACCTAGAGATGACATTTAAATATCAAAACTGCGGATTTTTTTATTGGATCCTTTCACCTAATCATAATGCATATTTGAACAGATGTAGATGGCAGAGTGCATTAAACTCCCACTAACATGGGTTCGGAGGAATGCAAGATAAATCCACCTATATTTCCACAGAGGGTGTTCCTGCAATCATCGAGTCTTAGGCAAGTCAAACCATTAATGCTAAAGGCCACTCTGTCCAAATCATGCCAATATGTATCGAATAAGATTGGGAAAAGGGAAAATTGATTGTTGGCTCCAGTGGATGTTTTAAAGATCATAACCCCGACTTAAAACGCTCTTTGTGTCATGCTAAATGAGTGAAAGTGGAGATTCATGCACATATAAATTCCACGTACCTAAAAACCGCATGCGTACTGCATGCATAGACTTCCCTGGCACCCTCTTGATGTAGTAAGGCAGCACCTTTCGTAATAGTCCCTACAACCAAACATCCAAACAATGATACTCTGTTGCAAGAATAACAAATAAGAATATAACTGCAAAGACTAGTTGATACAGAGGAAACTGCTATGAAAACATCAATCAATTCAAAACCAGGACAGTGAATCAATAGTGTTTGTGGCATTTGTAGCTAAGATGGTTAAAAATTGAAAATACAAGTAGTGTGAACAAACTTGTGATTTCGTGAAACTAGACTTTCGTGTAACCGAGAGGGATTTTTGCGTATTCATTTATGCACAATTAAGAGCTCTTACACTAATGGCTGTGGATGTCCAAAATTGTAAAAGAATATCTGGATTTGGAACAGTGCTAATAACCAACTATCCAATGCTGACCCCAGGCACATTTCATACTTAAGGTTTTAGTAAGTGGGGTCGCGACAGGGATAGCTTCCCTTAGAATCTCTCTAAGGTTTGATGATTTCCACACCGTCAGATAACCCCCTGTATAGTCTTAGGCATGAACTTTCAAGTTAAACTGACATAAAGGGCTATCAAAAGGGGAATATCATTAAGTCTCCGTCAAAATGAAAATTTGTTCCAATCCTGATCTACATTTAGATGTCCTTATAGTTACATTTATGAAGATGAACTAGTACAATGCAATGCTTCCTATGGTTAAAAGATACGGGTTCCAATCCACAAAAAAAAAACTACACTATTATTATTTGTTTTGGTTGAAATATATTTCTCATTTCTTTTCATATGAGATGTAATAGTTCTTTTCAGCCACTGTTACCCCCTATTTCTGATTTTACTAAGATGATTTCTATTTCCATAATACTCGCGTCATAGGCAAGATCCTTTTTTAATGATTACGATTTCTCCAGACAATAGCTTTACCATCACGAGCTAGGCTCATCATCAATATCTAAGTGTTCTATATTATGTCATATCATTGTCGGTACTCTATATGATCAATTTTGTAAACAGATTAGAGCATGTACAAACTAACCAGCTGTGTCAATCATGTCATCCACCATAACTGCTACTTTTCCTTTCACATCACCAATCAAATTCATCACCTGCAAAAGAGATATACAGAAATGAATTCCAAGATATGTTTCCATGGGGAACCCAAAAAATAAAACTTATGCATATGTGGATGACTGTCCTTTGATTAAAGTGAGAGAAGAGAGAGAGAAGAGAGAGAAGAAGAAAAGAAAGAAAGGTGGGTCATTGACAAAAATCAAGAGAGGCTTTTAGGAAATCCAGAGTTTTGAAAGAGAAATATGGTAAAAATACGGCATATTCAACAATAATTTTCAGAATGTAAGCACAGGGGGTGAGAAAAGTGGTAATAGCTCGGGTGAATGGAGTTTATTGTCCGGATAAAGATGGCAGAAATGCAATCAAGTCATCATATTCTCAAAGAGAAGTAGCAACACTGGCAATGTCAGGACTCAGAGGTAAACAGAAGTAAGAACAACAATAAGATATCTGAAGTTGTCCCAGAGAATAATATCACAGATAAAATAGGCTGCCATTACGAATGATGAGGTCAAGGAGTATCAACTGAGTAAGGAGGGAGTTTTTAAATGACTTCAAAGAAGCGTACAACAATTGATTCAGACTTCCAAGATTATGTGTTGTTATTTTCAGGAGGTGGAGGTTGTGCATTAATGGATGTTTCAAGTCGGTTAATTTTAGAGTTAAATAATAGTTTTTTCAGATTGTTTTCGAAAATGCAACACCATGAAATTAACTTCGTCCCTCATAGTCTGCACTAGTTTATCTAAGCTTGATATACAATGTGAAAGCATTCCGGTTTCACAATAATTTACCTTTCCAACAATTTCATTTGTTGCTTCAAATATAATGAAAGAACAAGACAATCATAGGAGGCAAATCAGATATTCGTCAAACCCATCTGAATAGATAGTACCTCTGCCACATTGTGCCCATGACGTCTTTTATCAACAATGGCTAAAGGAGCATCAGATAATTTTTTTGCGAATGCACGAGCTCTAGCAACACCCCCAACATCTGGTGAGACCACTACCAAATCATCAGAGCATATAGTCTTGCTGGCGAGGTAATCAAGTATCACAGGCTGTGAAGACATAAAAAAAAAAAGGTTATAAAGAAGGTGAACCACATAGGAGGAGATGTCCAACAATTCGAACTCTGTGATCAACAGTATTTAAAATCTTATACAACCCTCAGGAGTTTGAGAGAAGAACCCAGTACATTCCTAAATAAGCATATATACTTTAAACAGCTAAATCAAGCAAAGTGAATTTTATCAAAATCCTTATAAAATTGTTTCCTTAAAAGATTTCTAGACACAAATATATTTATAGTTCAAGGGAATATCTCTTTCAGCCAGTTTAACAAATAATATGTCAATTTAAATAGATTTTATTTCAGGTAGCCAAGCAACATTCTTGTAAGAGTCCAACACCCCCGGGTCCGTGAATTATGAAACAAAGGGGAGCGAAGTATTACAGGTATTACCTGACCATATACATGATCCACAGCAATATCAAAATATCCCATAGACTGCCCAGAATGAAGATCGCATGCAAGAACACGATCTGCACCTGCTTCTGTAATCAAATTTGCAACAAGTTTGGCTGCAATAGATTCACGCCCTTGAGTCTGTAACAACAAACAATTTAAGATAATAATTAAAACAAACTCAAACTTAAAATTGATTAAATCTTACATATCACCTTCAACTAAAATAACGGCATCGTGGAGTTTACCACAGAACGCATTTGTATATATGTTATCAACTCAGCATTTTAAACTTCTGCTTATTCATAATTCTATAGTGTAGCTCAACCCATTTGTGGAAAAATTCAAGCAAAAATAGTACTTAAACTTACTTTTATGTTGATGACCTGAACTTTCTTAAAACCTAAAACCCCAATTTAAGGAATCTAACTTGCATATTCGGAATAACTCTCCATCAAGATATTTAATTGAATTTTTGTACTACGACAAATGGGAATCAATTATTACCAGTAAGCTATATTTTGATGCTCAAAGTAAAAATTTACCAAAGATAATAAGTTTCAAGAGTCCTTGCTCATAATACGAAGTTACCTTTCTATCAGCCCTGGCATAGCCAAAATATGGAATCACAGCAGTGATATTCTTGGCTGAAGCCCTCCGACAAGCATCAATCATGACCAGAAGCTCCATAAGATTTTCGTTTGCAGGAGGACATGTGGGTTGCACAAGATATACATCACACCCTCTTACACTCTCTTGCAACTGAACATAAATCTCTCCATCAGCAAAGCGTTTGATCTTAATCCTTCCAAGTTCCAGACCCATGCAGCAAGCAATTTCCTTTCAAATAAAAACATTAGGTCAGACCATCGTGCAATTAAATGATTCATAAGTTTACAATACATTATGGCTACGCTTGCTTTGGGGAAATTTTTCCAAGCAGAAGGTTTCTGAATTAGAAAAACTTTCTGGTGTTTGTTTGAATGGTCAACTTCCTGGAACATATGAGCATTTTTTTAGCTTGTGTGTCGGAAATGTTTCCTTAAGAGACAAGGAGAGCAAATAAAAATTTCCTTGGCAAAATTCTCTCGAGAGATTGTGTTTCTCACTCTACCAAAAGTGAAAGATATTTCCAAGAGAATTTTTGTGATTTAAGTTTTTTTTTTTTTTTTTTTTAAATTATTATTTTTTTTTGCTTCAAATTTCTATTTCCTAAACAAGGATGCATCTTTCCAAACATACGAACACCAAAAGATGGGTAATGCAAATGACTATCACCATGAGCTATATATTTTATAGAACAGAAGAAATTCAAATCATTACTTAAACAAGGATAATGGTGCATTTTGACATATATTGTAAGTTGAAGGTACTATGCATTCCTGTAACACAGTAAAAACCAGAAAGTAAACGACAAAATCGATAACCAACAGCATTTTTGCATACAAATCTTGACACACTAGCTAATATACTTTTAAGTAGGGACCGTATCCTCTCTTCGATTTTGTTAATTCTCATTTATGATCTAGAAGATGTTCACAAATCCTTCTTCCCACTAGCTTTGTCATTCTAACTATCAACCATAACAAACTGACAGCCAAACCGATAAAGCAGAAAACTACATACATACAATATACCTCCTTCCAACAATTTACTTATATATGTTCAGGTGAAACCGTCAACAGTCAATTATTAGTACGTAGATAACTAATCAGTTTGTCCGATCCTCTGCATTTCCTTGGGTTTCTTGATCCTCATTTTTCCACAAGTAAATCTGACAGTTTCCAATTGCAAAACACCAGGAAACAATAAAAAAGAACAAGTAAACCCTGATTCCCAACACCTCTACCAAGTCCTCCTACTAACTCTTATGCAGAACCAAAAGGTCCAGAGCTCAAACAATAACACACGAAACTTTTGGTATCTACTTTCCCTAATCTTATCATGATAAAATACAATAAATCTTCATTGAATAACAAAATTATCATTAAAAAATACAAGCATAGACAATCTTCAGTGGTAAACATGTCTAAAGCTAAACCTGAGAAAGCGCGGGGTTCGCAGTGCCCGAAAAGATCCTGAGCCTGGTATCATTCTTGCCAATTTCATTCACCAAATGTGTTTTCGTGGCCGAAAAATTCGATATCATATCTTCACTCCTGAAGAGTGGAACGCACGGCTTTCCATTTGCATACTTGAGAGGACCTTCCACACTACACCTCTGCAACACATTATTCAGAACCAAGAAATTTCGAATCATATTATCGAAATACCGCTCCAATTGAAAATAATTAGCGAGAATATTCGAGAATTAAAGCATTTCTTGAACCAAGAAAATCAGAACATGAAAGCAAAGAAAGGCTACGGCAACTTACGACGGCGTTTGGGACCGGGACTCGAGACCGGGAGAAGTTGGGGATGTAAGCGCGAGTGTGTAAAGAGTTGCGAGAAGCGAGAGGGGACCGGGAGACTGTGTGAAGCAGCGACGCCATTTCCTGGAGTTGGAGGTAGCGATCAGTTCTAGAGAGAAAGAGAGAGAGAGAGAGAGAGTTAGGGTTAGGGTTTTAGAGAGTTGCTCGTCATGGGAAGGAGTGGTAGTAGAGTGGGAGGTTTATTGGTTGTTTCTCAGCAAATGCTGCTGCTGCGAGTGGCGGGATGGGTTCAGGGGAATGTGAGGAAGATACAATACCCATTAAACATTTAGAGTAACTCCGGGCCCCAAAAAAAAAAAAAAAAAAAAAAAAAAAAAGAGAACTTTTTTGAGAAAACATTTCTTTATTTTCTATTTTGTTTTTTAACTTTTCTTTTTGGTTTTTCCAACAAGGGCAAGTTTGTAAATGCATCCAAAATGACTAAAAGTGTTTTTTGGTGAAAGTCTTTTCAATTCCAGAAGTATTTGAAGTGCATTTTGTAAGAAGCACT
This sequence comes from Pyrus communis, assembly GCF_041283825.1. Classification (NCBI taxonomy): domain Eukaryota; kingdom Viridiplantae; phylum Streptophyta; class Magnoliopsida; order Rosales; family Rosaceae; genus Pyrus; species Pyrus communis. The sequence goes on along the minus strand of NC_142566.1, from coordinate 6,981,064 downwards.
TTAAGTTTCTTTTTTCAGATTCACTTGTATTTTTAGTAAAGATTAGTTTCAAAAGTATTTTTATCGAAAATGCTCAGTCATTTTAAAAACACTTTCAAACATACCTTTAAAAAAAAACATCATTTTAATTGTTTCACACGTCTATGTTTAATCATGCTCTTTTTATTTATTTATTGAATTCAATGATCAGAAATGTGGGACCATGATTTTCTAGGGCCAAAGTAAAGGTGATCTGAATACCGTCACCTCAAAAGTCTAGTCATGGACTCACCAGCTCCAAGCAGAGCTGGATCAGAAGAAGCAATGGTGCCACCATTGCCCTGTTCCAAGGCATTAGGCAAAGTCCAAGTGACTCCGTTGGTATGACCAAACTTGTTCCGCAAGACACTCGATCTAATCTTGATATGGACTCAATCAGATCCTTCATAAGTCTTAGAGTTCCTACAATCCAGAATTTGGCATGCGCCCCCAATAACCATAGCACCTAAGAAGGTGCAATATCTACTTATAAATATCCTCTAGGATTCTCCTGGCTTAAAATGAGGATTATATCCTAAAAATGTCTCTCTCCATAGTATAAATACACATATCTAAGGTTCGTCTCTGGGAACACAATATACTTTAACACTCTTACCCATTGCTTGAGTCTAAAATACTTACTAACTTGATCGTTTGAAAGCTTCTGGCTGGCACACACACCCCCCTTCCTCCCCCCAGGTCTTAGGCTTGCTCATGATTTTTCTCTGTTTTGTAGGTTATTCGAATTCGTGCCTTCACCATCCTTGGTGGTGCACAGATTTGGTTCCAAAAATTGGTGTTTTCATTGAAAGCGAACTCATATTCCTCTCAACCATATCACCCTACCACTAACATATATGTTGAAGAAAGCTCGGTTAACACCAACGTTAATCCTGTTAGGGGGGACAACCCGCTTTCCGGTGCATTCGTCGTTCCAAGGATGGATAATCTGGTGCCTAACCCCTCAATTACTCCCAGACCGAGTAGTAATCCACATGAAATAACAATTTCACCTGGGATCAAAGAGGGCCTAGTCCATAGACCTCCTCCTTCCATGGACCAGATTTGGGAAACCCTAATAAAGATTAACACCTCTTTTGATGAATTGGAAAATAGCTAAGTAACTGCTTAAGCTGAAAGCCATTCCGATATTGTGGGCATAAAAAAAACGTATGCAAAACCTAGAAAATTCGAGCAGAACAACCTTTCAAACTTAGATCCTTGCTTTCGATTATGGGAATATCAGTATTATAACCCTTGAAGGAGAACTTATAGTGTCGTATGTTGTCCCAACTTCAGAAACATCACTAATCCGACAAGGACCCCTTACGCGACGGACAGGTTGATAATGTGGCATCTGCAAATAGGCTTCAAGCCTCGCAAGACTCTCATCTAGTGAACATGATAAGGGCATTGAGATCAGAGCTCTGCTGCCTGAGATTCGACGAGCCCGAATCATCTAAAAAATAAGAGCATTAACGCCCCATGAACAAGAAAAATCCTAGAGGTCTGGTTGGAAAAGGTAATCATCGTGCCCCTAGTAGGCCAATGGTTTGCATCAAAAGTCTACTCTCGATGGCAATCGAAGCCATGCCTCCACCTGAAAAATTTCCACAACCATGGTTCAAGTCATTTCACGAATATTCTGACTAGACTATCATATTATGACTATCAAAACGCCATGGCATACGATAACAAGGATGCTTGGATGTGTAAGATGTTATTGTCCACCCTAAAAGGACCGACTATGAGATGGTACTTAGAGTTGCCAGCTAGGTCCATTGATTGCTTTGAAAGTCTATCTGAAATCTTCACCAACACTTACTCATTATACCGCGACGTGCGCAAACGTCATGAAGCCATGTTAAGAATGGCTCCCTAGTCTAGAGAAAAAAAACCTTGGAACCTATCTGAAGCGTTTATGTGTGGAGCTGGCAGAGGTTGAAAAGCCAGATGATAGGTTGGCCACCATGGCATTCAAGCAAGGCCTCTATGTCCACTCACCCCTTTCCCAAAAGCTAAATAAAAGGAAGTACGTGTCACGCCCTAACTCTAAGGGATATAGAATCTCACCTTTCCAAATTTGGGGGATGAATCATCACCAATCATTAACTCCTAAATTCCTAATGATTACAAAACTTGCCATCTCACCCTTATTTGGTAAAAATATCAAGCCAATTCCATATAATCACCCTTCTCCAATTCAAACTAAAAATATTTCTAATTACATATGAACATGAAATAATACTAGCTAGTTTTTGAAATAATTTTGTAGCAAAATGAACTTACGTTGAGACTAGTTTACACATCAAAAGTAAATTCTTGTACACATAGCATATAAATAGAAATCCAATAAAACCATTACATAAAAATGACTTCGCACATACACACACATATGTAAATTTTTTTTTTTTTAAAAAATACTGGGTATTACAATCTACCCTCCTTAAAATAAATTTCATCCTCGAAATTTGTAAAACCTTAAACATTGTATAAATAAAGTAAACATATCTCAAAGACATAAAAAAATATATCACAAAAATTATAGTAATGGTTAAAAACATTAAGAAAATATATAGTTATAGTGGTTGCTTGGAGACTACTCTTCCATGTCAAGTGGATTACAGTTCTCCAAATATTATGCCTTCCAACTCTAGCGTATAAACAGAACACCTTTATAGTGAACTTGAGAGGAAAATAAAATTAGTTTTTAATTGAAAATCACTTAATAATGAAATCAGTGTAGAAAACTTGATGGTTATATAAATCAGATCTGCAACTCACCAATCACCTTACTAATTGGATTTCTATATTCTCATCACATGTCATTTATAATTTTATCTCATCACATAGTCCAAAACATGTAGAAATGAGATTTCACTAGCTCATCGCACAATCCGTAGTTGTATAGGAATGAGAATTATTATCAACGTTACCAACTCGTGTAGGAATCAGAATTTCACTTCACAATAGCCTTTTTTTCTTTCTCTGTTTTCTTTGTGAGTAGGAATGAATTACATCCAAATTCGCTTTACCATCAAAATTTACAAAATTTTACTAAAGAAAATATATTCATGCGAACCAACTGCAGTGTTAAACAACAATAAAAAGTTAAATTACTATTTTTACAAAACCATTACACAAGTATATTGAAATAAAGGAACATCATTGAAAAACCCAACATTTTTCTGAAACAAAACTCAAATTCTAAAAGAAATATGCACACATATTTATACCGTTACTTTATGGGCTCTGACTCCTCCTCCTAGTAGCCTGAAATTATAATTAGTTCATTGTCCTAGTAACATACTAATACAAGCCAAGACCCACAATCTAGATAACAAGAAACTACTAGTCAAGTCATTAAACTAATGACTCTAAGTGCACTTCCTCTATATAAGAATCAGAACGGAATTATAAGTCCAAAATCATAAAATATAAAATTTAAGCTAATTTGACAAACATAGTAATCATCACAAGTTCAATCCTAGAATATCTAATCCCTAAGCTCTAATACCATTTATCACGCCCTAACTCGAAGGGATATAGAATCCCACCTCTTCAAATTTGGGGGATGAATCATCACCAATCATTAACTCCTAAATTCCTAATGATTACAAACTTTCCAACTCACCCTTATTTGGTAAAAATATCAAGCCAATCCCATATAATCATTCTTCTCCAATTCAAATTAAAAATATCTCTAATTACATATGAACATGAAATAATACTGCTAGTTTTTGAAATAATTTTGTAGCAAAATGAACTTACGTTGAGACTTATTGTACACATAGTGTATAAATAGAAATCCAATAAAATCATTACATAAAAAAACTTCGCACATACACACGCATGTATAATCATATATATATATATATTTTTTTTTAAATATGGTGGATTACAGTATGACTATGCCACTATGGCAAAATGCTTCGCTATTGCAGACGATTTCACGAAATAGGACGAAGAAACCAGAAGGACAACTGTCGAATCAGACTATGCTAAGAGGACATACATAAGAAGGAACGATAGGGACACACCTCCCTCTTCCCCACCAAAAATTGGCAAAGGAGGTCGTCGAGACAAATAGGCCTTGTCCAAACCAAAGTTGAACACTACCATCAGCAACAACATCTATAACATATTGTTCTGTTTGCACCCAAAGCCGCTCCCAGAGCATCTAGAACGAGTACTGCTCATTCTAGAAAAGCATGTTGAGAGATCATATTGAAGAGTTACTGGATCAAGGGCATTGCTGGAAATTTGTCAAACATAAAGCAAGGAAAGAATGCTCACTCGAGCCCAAAGAAAAAGACAGGTCAGACAAGCATCCCGACAATGAAGATTGACGCCCAGCTAAGAAACCCACTCTTAACGTAAACTGCATATCGAAAGGTGAAGAGATGCAAGGGTGAGCTATAAGAAATCCAATTCCTATAACCGTGAGATGGACCCATCACGGACACCTTCAGATTAAATAAATAAAGGTACCATCTGAACTACACGTGGTTTGATTCTCTCCCTAGGATATGTAGCCTGTCCATCTCGAACTCAATAGCAACGCCACTGTCTGCGAGAAGGTAAGTCTATGGAGAACTCATCACCCAACACCCCACCATAGGCTCATCTTCTAAAGTGATCCCCGATGTAATTTTTACTTTATATATTTTTCTTAAAACTACACTAGTTATTTGATTCTCCTTCTCGAAGATATGTAGGCAATCGTTTCCAGATTCAATCACACCCTTTTGTCAATAAAGAAATTAAGAAGTTTATCTCTCTTATGGTCGATGTTTGTTTCTTTTTTTTTTTTTTTTTCCTTTCAGTGATGCAAATCATTTAACTAAAGCATAAACTATGAAAACTTCGTATGATTGCAAGTCTAAAAACTTACTCATGTTCTGCTTTGCCACATGTTACTTCGAAGTTAGCTTACATAAAAAATATTGCCGGATTAAATATCATTCCGCGGAATAAAGGCACAAGATGGAAAATCACATGCACTCAGTTGCTTGAATACGAATTGTTCTGAAAGACAAACACTATTGAAGAAGATCACGTATTAAGTAAAAAGGAACTTTGAAAAAGGAAGAGCCTAGAACCCATAACTGGGGCAGGAAAGTTTAAGATATGGAAGGGACAAGCTTCCACCCTAGCCAAATGACAAACTAGTAATAAACTTACAGGTTACAGCTTGTCGTCACAAACTACGTTCGCAGCACCCCTATAACCTACTGGATTTACAAGAGCAACGCTTGGATCAACAGGATCAGCTCCCTTTAGTGGCCCCTCGGTGCCAAAATACAACTTGCTTCCCTTCAATACTACAATCTCTGTCGCATTAGTTGCAAGAGATGAGGAAAACCAGCCTTTCGAATCTTCGCCACTAAATGAGGAAATCACATTCGTCCCGATGGTATTGACCAGTGTAACCCGCGAGGTGGCCTTAATTATACCTTTAGCTCGGTCCCCTCCTTACACAACCTTTGAATCTTTGTTTGGTCGACTTCGTTTTGTTCAAGGATTTTCATCTAGAACTTCTTGCTCTAAACCACTTTTTGTCAAGCTGAGCTTAAGTCTGACTAAAAAAATTAGATCAATCAGCAACTTCACTCTTACACCAATATCCGCTCTGCCTCCTGTTCGCTTTTAACACTTGAACTTTCGTTGATTCAGCATTGCCCAAACGCCGCGCTTAAGTACCATTTTTGAAAGCCTAGGCTCATTCGACATCTAGGAGTGCTTCGAGGGGCCACCGAAAGGAGCTGATCAAGAAGTGAACAATCACATGATAAATAATATTTACAACATGTAAAATATTATTAAGACCGAAATATTTGTCCATCTCCAGAAATTAAAAGCTCTTAAAATGACCACAGAGGCAGTGCCACTCGTCCATCCTTTCCACAAACTTCGGGGTGGATGCGTTAGAGCTTCAGCATGAGATGCATAAGTTTCGTAATAGTTGTGCATATGGTATATCTATCCTTAAATTGATGAGTCACAACCGGGTTATGTACTCGGACATACCCAATTCTTCCACGTTGACCTTGAAGTTGACTTGAAATAGATAATAAATAAAAAAAACTAGTTTTAGTTTAAAAATACAATAAATAAATAAAATTAATAAAAATAAATTGAAAAGAAACACACATCATCACCTTCTTCACCTTGGAGGCAAGCTTGTTCCATAGAGGTTACTCAATACTTCTATTAAGTAAAACGTAATATTTTATGATAATTACTAGTGTAAATGTTTTAAATTGATGATCAAGCTAGTTCATTGTATTATTCTTGGGTCGATGAGTGTAGTGGTATAAATTATCTAAATCGGAGCTAAAACAACCTTTAAATCGCGATGGTATGTGTGTAATCGTCAAATGATTTCGTCTTACCTAATCCTGAAAACTTGCATTTGGGTGATTTTTGACATATGCCATCCCAGAGTATATACCAACTACATTGACGATTGGATTGTTGAAATTAATTTCGTAGACTGTGAAAATAATCAAAGAAATAGAATATGCCAAAATCTTCCCCACCCTTGCCCGACGAAACCTTGAATTTACCCTAAACCATAAAATACACCTTTACCTGATGATTACTTTCACTTTAGCCGCGAACTTCTTATTAATTCGTCAGCTAATATTTTAAAAGTTTTAATTTCTTTCATCTTTGCCTGACAAAGTTTGGGAGGTTTCTCAGGCAAGGTTATTTGTCTCATTTCGTCGGGCGAAGTTTGGAAAGATTTTTTTTTTAAAATTCTTTTAATGTGAATGTTAATAGAATACTTTAAAGTTTTTTATTTTATTTTATTTTTAATTTTTTTAACTTGAAAATTAAGTAGTACATTGTGAACTGAAATTAAAATAATAGGATTGTACATAATATTACAATAGTGAATTTACAAACTGAATTCAGTATACTCGTCCAATTCATTGTCGTCATCTGAATTGCTTTCAGTACTTGAGACACTATTGTTATTGTTAAAGAAGGCATCTAGAGCAATTGGTGGTAGGGGCCAGAGGTCAATATATATTGCATCTATTTTAATTGGGGAGACATTTGATATCTAGAATGATGGTTATACAATGTGGTTGCTTCGTACTCTGGGAAAGTTTTGGGTGGTTGTGAACGAATCTTATTGGTAAACATTGTGGCCATCATCAGTTTCTTGACCATCATCCTGTTGTGGTTCAGGCAACTCCCAAATATTTATATGTTGTATTAATTGGACTACTAGCCACCCTTACCTTTAGATTGCTGGGATGTAGTAGACATCATCAAGCCACTGGTGTTTGTATGATGGTGTTGACCCTAAAAACTACCAAACCTACGTGGCGTGCAGGCCGAGTACCTAATGACTAATTACGTCATTCGGTTGATGCGGGGTGTGCCAACTCGTCGTTCGAGGAGTAAAAGTTGTTGATGTTGTGTTAACGCGCTACTAACTTCTTGATCTTGCAATTGCGGCCGAGGAAGGAACATGTCTCGGCCTTCGGGTTCTCGAGGTTGACGACAAGGCTGCTAGCTTTGCGAAATTCAATATCAAATTCAGCTTTCGATGTGCCTAATGTAGTAATCTGTAACACCTCACTTCACCGAGATGGCTAATGAGATGACCTCTGGATTCGAAAATCCTTCTAGACTAAGACTTGGATAGATAACCAGTCAGCCTCGATGCAGTGCTGTTTATCCAAACTGAAGGTGCTCCAGGAACGACTGATTCTACGGCAACAATGCTGTTTATCCAAACTGAAGATGTCACCGGTTGCCTTCACAGTGCTGTTTATCCAAACTGAAGGTGTGTTGGCGGAAAAAGAAAATAAAAAAATCTCAAGATGTTTGAGAGGTTTGCGCAGGGCAATTTGTGTGTTGAATTGGAGAGGGCCTTTTATGTTGCCACTGTCTCTCTACTTATAGTTCATCAGTAGCCTTGCCGTCGTAAATTTCAAGATAATAAGAACATTATCTTTCAATTACACATATTCCTGCTTGGCACGACTTGATGATTCTGTAAAGTCCAATTGGGATTCTATTACTTCCCAAGTTTGATAAAGATATGATAGAATAATAGTTGCACTAGAAGTTGTCAACTATCCCATTGACTCACATTTTGTACGTTGCCTGCATGGAATCTTATCCTCATTCATCAAATGTAATATCCGATTTGCCATGCGCTAAAAATGGGATTGCATGGAATTATCCAAATATCCAAGACCTCATCAGCTTGAATCATTTGGCTAAAGATAAAGCCCAAGTAAAAGAATCCCAATGTTGCTGGTAAGCGAATTGCTGCGTGCAACCTCTTTTTTTTTTTTTTTTTTTTTTTTTTTTTTTTTTTTTTTTTTTTTTTTTTTAGCATATGAAAGTGGTAAGGTAATTTAGAATTTTTTTTTTTTTTTTTTTTTTTTTTTTTTTTTTAGCATATGAAAGTGGTAAGGTAATTTAGAAAGGTATGAAGAGATAATTATCATGATTAAAAATCACAATATTATCACTCAATTAAAAATTATCTTAACATCTCACATACCCAATGATCTAGAACTCTGCTTACTCAACGGCCTCAACTGCTCGGACCGATAGTGTAAAATTGGGTCCAAACATTGCCCCCCAGTTTCCTTGAGCTTCGACCAATAGGCCGAATGTTTAAGGAAATTAAGCTTTACAGCACTCCATAATTCTACCGAATGCTCATACCTCCGCCGAATATGAAATGACGCCTCGGTCGTCTTCATCCCACCGACTTGGAGAACCCATAACACAACCGAGACTTGGAGCCCCAACCATGCATACATATTTATGAAATAGCAGGCATAAACTGAGCGAGTCTTGCAACCATGCATCCTTGAGCAATGTGTGTATAATATAATTTTATTATATGCATTTCTTCCAACATTTGGAGGATGCAGTATGCATTCACCTGGCCCAAATCATGGCAAACCAACCTTGACCACCAAAACCCCATAATGCTTCTGGCCAAGCCCACCAAAATGAGTTCACCATATACTTTTGTTTCTCGGCCACCAAAGTTCTTCTGTGTTGAAATTTGGGTTCTTTCTCGGCTCTTTTTGCCGCACTAAGTAGCCTGCTTGCCTCCAAGAAATATTCACATGAGCACAGTCGTTCGACATGTCATTCGGCCATCTACTCCTCCGCAATTTTAAATTCGATAGCGGCATCCTGAATACCTGATGTGATACTGCTAATCATGTATACATATATATTAAAGCCCATGTAGAAAACTCAATTGAGCACGTTCTGCAACCATGCATCTTTGATAGTCCTCCCAACTGAGCCATGCATATATAATATTGAATTTGTATGCAATTTTTACCACCAAGAAAGAATGCTGCATGTATGCACCGAATGGCCACCAAAAAGTGGCCTACTTTTAGTACTTCCAACCCCATCAAAGCGTATATCCAATTAAATATCATGCCTCTTGGATTACTCCTCTAGTAAGAATGTCAGAGAATGATGATGACCCAGGGCGTTGTCAGATGATGACAATGACACAAAAGACCAGGATCACCAACCTCGGTCTAGTTCTTATTGCCATAGCCTGGAAAATGGAACCTAGCCATCAAACCTCGTGGCCTTCATAGAATTAAATATGCAGCAACGCAGCAAATAATTTCTCTCGGCGAGGCTTAAAATGAAAACTTAACCGTCGAAATGTCGATACCGCTTATTATACCACATGTTGTCCCTTTGTTTTCTTATGCATTGGCTGAGAGGCCGAATGGTTAAGAAAAAAATTTATTCACTCTTTTTTTTTTTTTTTTTTTTTTTTAGTACGAGGTACGAGGTCAGGATGCTTGTTGCCCCCTATTTTCTTATGCATCATCGGTTCAAACAGCCAGATGGATAAGAATATATAAAAAGAAAACTGAAATCTAATACATGGGAATAAAGTGGCCGATCCATGAGAAGGAGGAGGCCAACGATGTTTTATTCCTAGTTGAGATCTTTTCATATTAAAATTTTCAATTTGATTTCGCTTTAGGCCAAATAAAGAACAATCTCCAAATACTCTTGACATGGCGAAATATTTTTTCATTTTCGATTGCCGAATGTGTTGAACAATTATTATGCCCCGGGGCATAATAACTTCGCCAATTTCGGCTCTTAACTCGAACGACTCAGCCAAATGAGATTTCTCTATATTGGCTTTATCACCAATAACCATGTCAATTGGTGTAATTTCAGCGTCTAAGACCATGTCTCCAATTACCATATCAATTGATGTGGCTTTTTCGTCCGAAGCTATGTGTCGGCTTTGTTCATCATTGGAACAGTCTTCTGACGAATCATTTTCTAAGTCGATTTGTGGCTTAGAAACCTGAACTTTTGCTTCTAGGCCTACCATAATTTCAGTCTCAACCAATAAAACAGGTGGCTTAGGTTCTTCCTCGGCCGTCTCGACAATCTTCTTAGGCCGAATGTTGGTTATGTTTGGAGCGAAAAATTGCCCCTAAGCCTTCTGATATAACCATTCTTTAAATGGAATTGATTTGAACCCAAATGGCATTTTTTATCAAGCCACTCGTAAAATCGAGCTCTATTTTCATTTAACCATTGATCTTGTTAGCTGTGATGAACCTTCACCTTTATCATTTGAGAGAACTTTTTTTGCCTTTCTTCATTCGCTTCAACGATCCGATCAACGAGTTTTTGTTGCTCGACAATTTCCTTGAATAGACGCCCGATCTCATACTGATTGTTATCTTGACATATCATGTGAACTTCATAGTTTTAGCATTGGGTCCCACTGGGCATTCCAAAATATTGACCCTAAAAACTACCAAGCTTACGTGGCGTGCATGCCGAGTAACTAATGAGCTACCTACGTCCTTCGGTTGATGCAGGGCGTGCCAACTCGTCGGCCGAGCTCGGCCGAGGAGTAAAATTTGTTGATGTTGCATTGAATGCGCGGCTGACTTCTTGATCTTGTAATTGTAGCTGGGGAAGGAACACGTCTCGGCCTTCGGGTTCTCGAGCCTGAAGATAAGACTGCTAATAAGGGTATATTTATGCGACTTAGTTAGCTCGTTTTCTTGCATTTACATAGTTAGTTTCCATTTATTATAGTGCTTTAAGTTATTTTCGTGTGTTTGAAGGTCCTAATGGCAAAAGAAGCAAAAAAGTGCATTTTAAAGCTATTTGGAGCAGTTTTGGGCATGGAATAGATAACTTGCATATGGAGTAAGATGGATGGACAAAATTGAAGTCAAAAGAGGTTACAAACATGCTACAAATTTGGAGAAACAAGTTCAAGACAAAGAAGATAAGGAAAGAGCAAGAAACATGGAACATTATCCAAAATAACCTTATCTTATCCGAATCTTATCCTATCTTATCCTATCCTAATCTTGTTCCACCTTAATTTCAGCTGCAAAGAGGACTTAATTTCATATTTATACACCTAGATATATGGTTCTAGAACACCTTATATGCTCCTAAAACGGTGATGCGCCCTTCCCCTCCTAGAAGTCCCAATTTCTGCCACAAAACACATTGTTTCTAGATTCCCTAGAAAGGTGGCGCCTCTCCCTCTTCTAGAAGCTCTAGAACCTGCAATCTTTTTCCCTTTCCTCCTTGGTTTTTGCCGTGTAACCCTAGTCCTTTTCCCCTAGGATTGTGCAATCATTTTCCCTTCAGAAATTGTGCAAAACCCTAGCCTATAAATACATGTCTTTGCCGCATATATCATCCATCCATTCACTCATATATTCATTCATACATTCAGCCATCAAACACCCTAATTCACCCTAGTGCCGCAGCAAGGAAGGAAGGAGAAGAGGACTTGTGCCATGCTTGCCACCATCCAAAGAGGGTTCGAAATCTGCCATTGGAGTGTGGAGTGCTTCTGGGTTCTTTCTATCCTTAGTTTTAGTTCAATGTTTATTTTAATTTGGTTTTCAATTATGATGAACATGAGGAACTAATTTCTTTATAGTTGGAGGTGAATTCAAAGCCATGATTATATGTTTTATATGAATTGATTACATCCAGCTATTGTTTCTTAAGTCTTGAATGTGATTTGCTTATCTAAGTTATCACAACTTGTTTATGGATGTTGATTGAGGGTCGACACTTAATTTGCATGCATGAATTTGATGCTAGAGTATAAAAGAGTTTCACTTAATCGTTATGAACTTATATTCACAAGTAGTGAAAGTCACTAGTCGTGATTGTGTTAAGTAAATCCTTGGTATGAGTATCATGCTTTTCATAGTTACGAATGCTTTGTCAATGCTTATGGTTTTCAAAGAACTTAATGACCTTTGATATGTCTTTCTATCATGCTTTTCATAGTTAGGGAACTTGATAAGGATAATTTGGTTGCGATGCGTATTTCATCCAATTTAATGAGTTAAGGAAAATCTGAAAGTTAATTTGTGCTTTTCATGGTTAATTTGGGGCATTGTCATTCATAGTTTAAATGAATAATAACTGGAAATTGGTTTATATGCATATGTCATGTGTAGAGAAGGACCCTCTAACTAGCCTTTCACCCTTTTTAATTCACCAAATTCGTTTTTATAAAGTGTTTTATGCAAAGTTTCTGTTTTAAGTTTTAATTTCATCAAAAACATTCCCCCTTTCATTTAGTCTTGTTATTTGAGTCAAAATCTATTTTCTTTTAGTCTTTTGAGTCAAGTTAAGTTTTATTTTCATCAAAATCACTTGTTAGGTCTAGAATTGAGTCTTTTTTATTGTTTGTTGCTGTTTTGAGTGTTTTGAGTTAGTTTTGAGTCTATAGAGTCTAGTTTAGTGTTTTTAAGTCTTATTTTGTTGATTAGCATCCCAAGTTAATCCCCGGTCTAGAACGATCCATACTTACATATATAATACAATTGTCAATAATAAGGTTTAATTTGTGTGTCAAGTTAATTTTCACATCAGCTGTTAGTTCTGCGAAGTTCAATATCAAATTCGGCTTTCGATGGTCGAATGTAGTAACCAGTAACACCTTACTTCGTCGAGATGGTTAATGAGATGACCTCTGCCAATAAGGATTCGAAAATCCTTCTCGACCGAGACTTGGATAGATAACTAGTCGGCCTCGACGCAGTGCTGTTTATCCAAACTGAAGATGCCCCAAGAACGGTTGATTCTACAGCAACAGTGCTGTTTATCTAAACTGAAGATGTCACCAGTTGCCTTCACAGTGCTGTTTATCCAAACTGAAGGTGTGTTGGCGGAAAAAGAAAATAAAAAAAATCTCAAGATGTTTGAGAGGTTTGCGCAGGGCAATTTGTGTGTTGAATTGGAGAGGGCCTTTTATGTTGCCACTGCCTCTCTACTTATAGTTCATTAGTAGCCTTGCCGTCGTAAATTTCAAGATAATAAGAACATTATCTTTCAAGTACACATATTCCTACTTGGCACGACTTGATGATTCTGTTGAGTCCAATCGGGATTCTATTACTTCCTGAGTTTGATAAAGATATGATAGAATTATAGTTACACTAGAAGTTGTCAACTATCCCATTGACTCACACTTTGTACGTTGCCTGCATGGAATCCCATCCTCATTCATCAAATGTAATATCGGATCTGCCATGCGCTAAAAATGGGATTGCATGGAATTATCCAAATATCCAAGACCTCATCAACTTGACTCATTTGGTTGAAAGTAAAGCCCAGGTAAAGGAATCCCAATGTTGCTGGTAAGTGAATTGCTGCATGCAACCTCCTTTTTTTTTTTTTTTTTTTTTTTTAGCATATGAAAGTGGCAAGGTAATTTAGAAAGTTATTAAGAGATAATTATCATGATTAAAAATCACAATATTATCACTCAATTAAAAATTATCTTAACATCTCACATACCCAACGGTCTAGAACTTTGCTTATTCAACGACCTTAACTACTCGGACCGATAGTGTAAAATTGGGTCCAAGCATATGGATAATAAGAAATTATCTCGAATGACAGTGACTGGATTGTTTGGGTTCGTATCATACCAATGACACTTGAAAAACATGACCTCATTGTGGTTTGTGTGTAACAATTCAAACACAGTTATAAGTTTGATGTAGAGAAAAGTATTTGTAGTTTCCCTCGAGATAAAAACTCCACTATTTTGAGTGCACAATTTATCGTCTCGTTCCGCTGTCAAAAATTTAATTCCATTCACATAACAATGAGAGTATGTTTCAGCTCTACTGGGACCACATGCCAGTTACAAATTTTTTTTGTGGAACAAAGGGGATTGTCTTCATCTAATAAAATTCAAATACCACTAGATATTAAGTTTTTTCAACAAACAAAAACAATAAAATAAAAAAAAAAAAAAAAAAAAAAAAAAGAGGCATGAGAACTTAATTTATTTATTTTTAATACAAAATCATTGGTACACCCATTAAACTTAAATTAACTCTGATGGACATAAAAACTTGATAAAATTGAAAAGGAGGGGCAGTGATAGGAAATAGCGTGAATTTAATGTTTAATTGCTGCAGCCGAAAGCTAAACTTTTGAGTTTTGATGTCACTTACATTAGTCTCTTGTATTAATAATAATCCAAATTCCAAATTGGTAGGTTAGACTTTGTATCCAAATTCCCTTTCCCAACAAAATTGAGCTTGAAAAGACGCCGCTCTTATTGATGTTCAATCCATGCACGGCTTCTATTTCCCACAGCTTATCAATCTTAAGAAAAGTCAATTATTTTACACAAATAAAATAAATTAATCAAAGTTATCTTTTGCATCTACCATTTAGACTGAGTTGGTTAGAAAATGCTTCATATAAAATCTTAAATAAATAAGCTTAACTAAGTTGATTAGAGCATTGTATTCAATGTTTTCTTCATTCTTGTCGTAATTTAGATAAATTTAGTATAATTTGTATAAAAATAAAAACAAAAACTTAAATACGGAAGACAAATAATGGCTTAGACACAAGACAAATAATGGCTTAGACACAATTATAATACGGAAATGCATTTTATTACATATTGTAGGCGACATCAAAGATTGCATTGAGTTTTACACTGGCCTTGCCACATTCTTTCTACAACACCTTGTGCTCAACTTGGAGAAATGAAAAAAGCATTTCTCTAGTATCATTGCAAGCATTGACTCTATGTATCCTCATGACGGCCCTCCCCTTTCTAACAAAATCTTATATGTTTAGACGATATATAACCTCTCTCACACAATGTTGAAACCCACCACTAATAGTAGCGATAAATACCTGCTATAAAAATAAAATGACATATGACCGACACATACAATAACTTTATATCTTTATGACCCTCCTCTTTTTTTAACCCTAGATTTGATTAGACTCTAAGTTCAGCTTGCCCAATATTGCCACTGTCATTTCCACCTTTTCCTTCAAACTTGATATACTTATACCATTTGGCACATAATACATAGACCAAAAGATCAGCTGTTGTCAAAGCTGCTAAGAGAAAGTAGAACCTATCCAAATGGCCTTTGTTAAGGTTTCCAGGGATCCATCCTGGCATGTCTTCCCTTGCAGAAATCTTCATCACAACTGTAACAAGTAAGCTACTCACGTAGTTTCCAAGTGAAATTGAAGTCATACAAAGTGCACTCCCAAAGCTCTTTAATCCATCAGGAGCTTGTCCATTGAAGAACTCCAGTTGACCAACATACATGAACACTTCTGATGCTCCTATAAGCATGTACTGAGGAACTTGCCAAAATATGCTCAATGAACTTGGATTTTCGCAATCAATGTTGCAGTCTTTTATCGCATACTTTAACCTGAACAACTCTACGACTCCTGCTGAAATCATCGCCATGATTGCAATAACAATACCAATCCCCATCCTTTGAAGCTCAGTGAGTCCTTTTTTCCACAGTCTGGCAACAAGAGGGTCAAGAACTCGCCTGTAAAAGAAGATAAAAGCTGCTACGCTGAGAATGTCGAAGCTTGACATACCGGCTGGGGGAATGTGGAAGCTTGAAATGGTGGTCTTCATTGCAGCACCTTGTTCTACAAAAAGTGATGCCATTTGAGTAAAAACTACAGAGTAGAGAATTGTGCACAGCCAGATTGGTAGTAGTCTAAGTATGCATTTCACTTCTTCTACTTGTGTCACTGAGCAAAGGCGCCATGGATTTTGAGCTCCCTTGCCCATTTGATTCATCTCCTTTGATGTGATGATTGCTGCTTTATCCAGGAATCTGGCAAAGATTAACATGGATCAGTTGAAGGATTTACCATTGGTCATATAATTAAGCACATGTATTCTTATTACTTTTAATACAAAAAAAAAAAAAAAAAAAAAAAAAAATAGCCATCATCACTTTGTACTACTTAGCAATGTTTTTATTTTAATTAATAGGTTTATTTGGAGTATTTTTGGCAGTTCACTAAGCATGTTTTTAAAGCGCTCCTGAGAAGAAGAATCTCATAAAGAAAATGTTCCCAAAGAGATTCATGTGACTAGTGAAATTATCTATTAAAATCTAAAAAACATATATATAACTTACTTGAATCCGTGGGTGTGAACTATTTTCCTACTCTCATTTGAAGAGCATTCCTTCTCATCCTCTCCCTCGTACAAATCCTCCCCACTTGGTGTCATCTCAACCTTCCATTTTCTTGTTGCAGCGACGATTACCCGAAAAAACCTAGAGAGAGGGTTTCCCTGAGGCTTGAAATGCCTGTACATTGGTGTACCACATAGAAACAACACCAAAGCCATGGCAGCAGAGCCAGTAGATACCCAAAACCCTAGAGTCCATATTCCCTTATCCTCAAAATATCCCAAGATTGTGTTTGAAAAGAGAGAGCCAAGATTCAAAGCCAAGTAGAAGTAGCTAAAGAAGGATATCTTTGAGTGCCGTTCATTCGGGTCCTCCTCATCAAACTGGTCTGCCCCAAATGTAGCTATGTTAGGTTGGTAACCTCCATTTCCAAGTGCAATAAGGTATATAGAGATGTAGAACAATCCGATTTCAAAGGTCGAGTGTTCTCCACAGGGAGACTTTTCATCACCACAGCCTTTAGGCTTAAGTAAGAATATATAGGTCGATATGGATAACAATGACAAACCCTGCTCAATGGAAAAGAAAATTTGCATGAGTATACTTGCAAGAAATAAAAGTAATGCTATGACAAACTAGTATGCCTAAATAAGAGAAAACAGAAGACAGTCTAGGGTTTTCTTTCTAATATATCATCAGATCTATCTATGAAGTGAATCTCATCTTAATTTGAGGAAAATTACTCGTGCTTTATTAATTTTTTATTAATCCTAGTTAGATATTTTGCTTACCCATTTTGCCACAAAGTTGAGCTTACTTGTCTCACACTTTTTTATATATATTATTCAGGCAATTGTCTGCACTATATTAATCTCAACTACGAGGAGTGACATTTTAACTTGGGTATAGGAGGGAAGAATACCCTACTTAAACAAATTGCCTACGACTAGATTTGCTGAACTGGTGTCACTTAGATGAAAGGATTGAGCTCAAACATACAAATTTCATGTACATATACGTAATCATTTTTTCAAGGAATCTACTACCTATTTTTTCGAGAATAAGCAAATTACTAGTTTGGATATTAAAAAAAAAAAAAAAAAAAAAAAAAAAAAAAAAAAAACCGAATGAGCTGCTTTAATTTTCAAAAATCAACTTGGAGTTTTGGGATGAGTAAAAATCACACCAATTGAATTCATATTTGTACTATATTTCTTTCAATAAAACCATGGATTCCATTTATTGACGAAAAAAAATGAGGTTAAACCAGCAAAATGATTAATATAGTTATTGGATTTTAAGCTAGTAATTTGTAAATAACTTACAATGACATAAATAACTTGAAATATAGCACAAGTTTTGTACCTCCCCCAGTAAGAGTCACTGAGGAAGGCACCAAGAAGAGAGAATAAGTAAACTGTTCCAGTCCATTTGCTGACGTTATTTGCAGCCTCTGCGTTGTCTTGACCCAACACTCTTGTCAAAAACAATACCAAGTTCACTCCTACTCCAAAGAACGCCAATGTTGCCAGCCCTTGATTTACTGATCACGATTGAGATAACATTTTATCAATTAAAAAAACAGGTCAATTGTGTTACGAAACGTTATTAATTAATTAGGGATGTTATATTATGATATGATGGTTGCACAACTAAAAATGAGGGTCAATGAGATCATGGATATAAATGTGGCAGCTAATCACAATAGCCACGTTGGAAAAAGAAATCACAATAGCCACGGATATCCTATGTGGCTACAGATCATCATGTTGAATTATATGTACTTGTGAATTAACTTGGTTCAATACAATAGTGTGAGATCTGTCTTAAGACTTATGATGTGAAATAATGATATGGAGAAAAAACGAACTCAAAAATATCACATAATTTTGATGATCCAACTAATCAGACAATAGAACTAAATAAGAATTATGTAAAGTTAAATTTTCTTAAAATTACAAATAGTTAAAATATACAACAAATACTGATGTCACTTAGTACTACGGTCTAATGATATTTTCTTTTGTAAATGAGAGTTCTTAGGTTCGATTCTCGTCAAAGATGAATTTGAACTACATTATTGCTAGCCCATTATAAGACTTAACCACTTTCTTACTGTTTTAGTGTAAACAATATCATTTGTTATAAAATATATATATACACATACACACACACACAACAAATACTGACAAAATATGACATTTGAAATCTAATGTAACTGCTTTTTGGAAAAGTTGTTGGAACAGTGAGAATTTCCTTACAGCAGACAAATTTCTTCCACACAATAAAGAAATTGATATTTATTTTCAGATCAAAATAAAAAACTTAACCTAAACATTAGTTAATAATCCAAATAAATAATCGAACCAATCTTGTTACTAAACAGTATAATCATATATAATTAATTACCTAATATGAGAATCCCAGCAACCCATCTTCCAGTTCTTCCTCGGACAGCAGGGCGGCCATGCCTATCAGTGGTTCCATCGAGGGTACAAACCTCTTTTATCTTCTGGTTCTTTTCTTCTGCATATCGCTGAAAATGTTTGAATTTATAACAAAGTTAGCTAGCAATACGTATATCCTTCTAGTAGATACAATAATTGAGACGTACGTTTGGAAGTTATGTTCAACAATTATATTTTTAAGTGATATCCAAGTCATCAATGCACCTCCGTTAGAGCATTCATCAATTTTATTTGGAAGTGTTCTTAATTAAGGTCACACAACTTCACATCTTACCAAGTGAATATGTAACATCCAACATTGTTTAGGGAAGTGGATTATGTAAGCCTTATATGTATATTCTCATTTCTACCTAACACGAGGCCTTTTGGAAGCTCATTGGCTTCGGGTTCTGTAGGAACTCCAAAGTTAAGTGAGTTCGTGCGAGTGCAATTCCAGGATGGGTGATCCACCAGAAAGTTCTCGTGTGAGTTCCCAGAAACAAAATCATGAGGGCGTGGTCGGGGTCCAAAGCGGACAATATCATGCTACGGTGGAGTCGAGCCTGGGCCGGGTTGTGACAATTTGGTATCAGAGCCAATCCCTGGTCGGAAGTGTGCCGACGAGGACATCGGACCCCTAAGGGGGGTGGATTGTAACATCCCACATCGCCCAGGGGAGTGGATCCTGTAAGCTTTATATGTATATTCTCATCTCTACCTAACACGAGGCCTTTTGGGAGCTCACTAGCTTCGGGTTCTGTAAGAACTCCAAAGTTAACCGAGTTCGCACAAGTGCAATCCCAAGATGAGTGACCCACTGGGAAGTTCTCATGTGAGTTCCTAGAAACAAAATCATGAGGGCTCGGAGCCCAAAACGGACAATATCGTGTTACGGTGGAATCGAGCCTAGGATGTGAGAACAATAATATATAAAATAACCTTTAATTTTCTTTTGGTGTACATAAATTAAGATATTAATTTGCTCTTTGTGTACACGTCATTAACCTGCATGCACTACACATTGATATAGTAGGTAAAATACATTCATAAAATTATTTGGACTGACAAAATTAACAAACTTGCTCACGCATGTGGAAACATCTATTCTGTGAGACATTATTCTGAAAATCCATAAATATGTTAGGGTGGGTGATCACATCTGGAGGCAAGCAAAGCTTCAAGGTGAGTCATCAACGGAAAATTGATAAACACATCACCAATCGATAGTAATTAGTAAATATGATACATGTAGCAAGTAGCATTGCTTGCACATCAAAACTATCCTATACACGTCACTTATCTATATGCTATATATCACCTTAGTTTATGGTAAAGATAAAAGAGAGGAACACAAAATTCATCACAAACCTGGTCCTTGCAAACATTTAAACAAGCCATTGCTGCATATTAAGCTGAACTCTCACAAGAACTAGGTAGCTAGCTAGCACCCCCCGCAAAATAGTATGAGAGAGTGAAACGATTGGGAGAATAAAAAGATGAGTAAGAGAAACCAGGAAAGTGAAGAACCAATATTGGTGGAACAAAAAATAAAGCACTAATGTTTGTCTGGATGTACCAGGCAAGTAGGAATGAGGGGTTGTATATATAGAGGATGGCAAGGTTTAGTGAACGGCTACGATTACATGCTGAAAGATACGTGAGAAATTGAGATAAAAAAATGCACAGCTGGTTCACAGGAAAATTAGTCGATCGAGCAAGTGACAAGGAAATCCGTAGGAAGCAAACATGGAAACGGATAGGACTAATTAGGTACGGAGCGGACTTCTCATTTGGGGGAAAAAGAAGCGTGACATTGTTGGATACAGTAAGCCAGCATATACCATCATAGATAGGTGACTAAGTCGATGACTTTTTCACGTGAATACAACAAACATCGTGACTTGGCGTTACCTAAGGGATTGGTTTAAAAGCTAGCAAAGTTTAGAACATCCAATTCGAGTTGAAATTTTCATGGCTATATTTTTTGGGACCACTGACTCCACTTTGGTGTACCGTTTTATGAAGGTCAAATGTATGTTGTGGTCTCATGTGGTACCAGAGCTGCAGAAGAAAAGGAATTAATTTGCCGTCAATGTGGATGATAAGATAAATTCTATAATTTAAAAAATAATAATGGTTGTGACTATGGGCTGTCTTTGACATCGACATGTTTGAAATATGTAATTGTTAATTTTCCGCACCACTGTTTTTAATATAATATTTATATTTTCGGCGGGATTTAAATTTGTTTTTTGATTTGTTTTAATGCTTATATATGGTTTCTTTCTGTGAATTGAAGCACCAACAAAAGTCATACTTTATAATTGCGTCCACTTATTTTTGGCTGCTTTTGTGGAGTTTATTTGACTGTGAAACTTGAGCAGCCTTGTATATGGCCTGACTTGCAGGACTAGATGGAGTAGTAGCAACGCTTACCAATGGTGGTGTAGTCCTTTTCTTTTTAATGGTTTTATTGGCCATAGAGAGATGATAGTAAATTAGTAACAGAAGGTCTTTTGGCCACAGAGAGATGATAGTAATTGAAGAAAATAACAGGATAAATCCGAAAAGCTGATCAAAACAATGTATCAGCTACTCTAATCTCGACAAATTACTGGGAGCGGGGTACCAGTTTAATAAGTATTCGGATTTTTTCGAATTTCAAAATTTCAATTTTAGATTGGAATCGGACAAAATATATTGAAACTTTTTTGTTTGAAGTCGGATATTCCTATTCAAATTGCACCCATAAGTGTTACATATGTAGCAAGAAGCAGCCGGTCCAGTCAAGCTCAAAAGTAGTGGGCATGCATGCTCTAACATAAAATCAATTGGCAGCATAACGAATAGTCTAACTTACTTATAAGCCATGTAATATATCTTCTCCCATCAATGTGAGATTGTTTGTTTATTTAAAGGCTTAGGTGTTGATCTTTTATAGAACAAATCAGAAATAAAGAAGTTTCTAGGAAAAGCTTTGTAGCCAGTTGATCATTTTCGATTGTTTGTTTAAAGGCTTAGCTGTACGCCATATTAATTAATAAACGCCTGAAGTCTAAACATGATTAGTAGTGGTTAATTACCAAAGGAGAAATTAGGTTCCCATCCTTATTTTTTCAACTTCGTTGATTAAAACCTTATTCCTTTTTAAATTTTAATCAAGGTCCCTCGGTTTTAATAAATATCATTAATTATTTCAATAATAAAATATTTTTCATATCAGAATAATTAAATTTTATTTCTAAATTATCCATTTAATCTTAGAAGCGTTACATTTGATATATTTATATTTATGGCTAAATTTTGTATCATATATTTTTGCTTTTAGTTTGTACCGATTTTAATTTGCAACCTTTTTTTTTGTTAAAGTACAAAAAACTACCTCAACTATTGGGATCACGACAGTTTCATACCTCATCTTTTAAAATTAACAATATCATACCGCATCTTACGAATTTGTAATAATGTCATACCTCCGTCAATTTTTCTGTTAGTTTTTCTGTTAAATGCTGACGTGCCAAGAGACGGGGACCACTTTCTATTAAAAAATTAATAAAATATTATTAAAAACTAAAAAAAAATATTTAATATTTTTTAAATATTAAAATAATAAATAAAAGTAAAATTAAAAAAAAAAAGGTAAAGTACAAAAAACTACCTCAACTATTGGGGTCACGACAATTTCATACCTCATCTTTTAAAATTGATAATGACATACCGCATCTTACGAATTTGTGACAATGTCATATCTCCGTCAATTTTTCCGTTAGTTTTTTTGTTAAGTGCTCACGTGGCTTGATTCGGGACATACTTTCTATTAAAAAATTATTAAAAACTAAAAAAACAATTATTTAATATTTTTTAAATATTAAAATAATAATAAAAAGCAGAGAGAAAAAAAAAAAAAAAAACCCATTAGTTCGTCCCTCCCCTCCCCCTCCCCCCTCCTCTCTCTTCTCCCCATCTTCATTTTCTTCCCCCCACCTGCAAACCCAAAAAAATAAAAAAAATAAAAAAATTTTGAAAACCCAACAACCCCCTGCGGAAGAACAAGAAGGAGAAGGAGGAGGAGGAGGAGGAGGAAGAAGATGAAGAAGAAGAGGAAAAAAAGGAGGAAGGGAAAAAAAAAAAAAAATTCACCCCCCCCCCCACCCCCCCCCCCCCCCCCCGGTCGGTGTGGAAGAAGAAGAAGGGAGAAGGAGAAGGAGGAAGAAGAAGAAGAGGAAGAAAAGGAGGAGGAAGAAGAAGAAGAGGAAGAAAAAATTAAAAAAAATTTGAAAACCCATCAACACCCCCTTGCGGAAGAAGAAGAATGAGAAGGAGAAGGAGAAGGAGGAAGAAGAAGAAGAAGAGGAAAAAAAGGAGGAAGGAAATTTTTTTTTATTTTTTTTATTTTTTATTTTTAAACCATCAACTCCCCTGCGGAAGAAGAAGAAGAAGAAGAAGAAGAAGAAGGAAATATATATATATATATATATATATTTTGAAAACCCATCAAACCCCAAATCCACCACTTTCATCCATTCTCCACATCCTCTTCCGCACCCATCCTCCATCTTCTCTGCTCACCCATCTTCCCGGCAACGGGATCTGGGTTTTTTTTTAATTTTTTTATGGGTTGCAGGAGGGAGAAGAGTGTGGGTGTGGGGGGAAGACAAATTGGATTTTTTTGATTTATTTTTTTGTTGGGATTTGCAGGTAGGGGAAGAAGATGAAGATGGGGAGAGGAGAGAGAGGAGGGAGGAGGGGGGAGGGGAGGGGAGGGACGAAATGAGGGTTTTTTTTTTTTTTTTTCTTCTTCTTTTTATTATTATTTTAATATTTTAAAAATATTAAATAATTGTTTTTTAGTTTTTAATAATTTTTTAATAGAAAGTAGGTCCCGAATCAAGCCACGTTAGCACTTAACAGAAAAACTAACAGAAAAATTGACGGAGGTATGACATTGTCACAAATTCGTAAGATGCGGTATGACATTGTCAATTTTAAAAGATGAGGTATGAAACTGTCGTCACCCCAATAGTTGAGGTAGTTTTTTGTACTTTACCCTTTTTTTTTTTAATTTTACTTTTATTTATTATTTTAATATTTAAAAAATATTAAATATTTTTTTAGTTTTTAATAATTTTTTAATAGAAAGTGGTCCCCATCTCTTGCCACGTCAGCATTTAACAGAAAAACTAACAGAAAAATTGACGGAGGTATGACATTGTCACAAATTCGTAAGATGCGGTATGACATTGTCAATTTTAAAAGATGAGGTATGAAACTGTCATGACCCCAATAGTTGAGGTAGTTTTTTGTACTTTACCCTTTTTTTTTTAAATTGTGCCGATTTTCTATTCAGTTTTAGTTTGTACCCATATATTAATTTCTTTTTGTGTCCATATTTTTCAAACTTTTATTTTTACTCATATTTTTTTTCACCTTTTATTTGTACCCATAATTTATTAATCATGTACCCATTTGTCTTTAAAAATGTACCACTTTGTTATATGTAAAATGTACCCATTTTTTATTTATTTGAAATGTACCCATTATATAAAACATATCACTTTTTTTAGTATAAAATGTACCAACTTTTTGTATGTAAAATGTATCGTATAAAAATTACCAATTTTTTGTATGTAAAATGTCATTAATATAAGTAATGACAAATCATGTGTTTTATTTAAGTATATTTTTTTTTAATATTTTCAACAAATTATGGATTTTATTTAAAATCTCATTAATATAAATAACTACAAATATCAAATTTTAATTTAAAAATTATAATAACCTACATAGAAATGCATTATTGCATTAATTTCAGGGCCTTTAATAAAAAACCGAAAACCAACAAGGTTTCAATCAAGGAACTTGATAAATAGAGACCGCATCCAAAGTCACCCATTACCAAAACTAGCTTTCTATATAATGGAGTAGGATTCTCTCCTTTCTTTTTTTCCCTCCCCTTTACTCCCCTCATATTTGAACGGTCACGGTTAAACCACGTCAACATCTTATATTAATTTTTTTTTTATATAGAAATAAAAAGACAAAATAGAGAATATAAAAGCAGAGAATGAGAGGAGATAGAAAGATAAAGGGAGAGAATCCTAGTCCCTATATAATACCATCTTTATCAACTTTTTGTTTTCTCTTGTTGATTTCAACACCTAGGAGGGCTCTTATTGTCGGTCGTGGCCTCGTAAGCGTCTTCAGCTTACACAAGCTGAAAATTGAGTTCCTTATTAGTAAAACATCATTTACATATGTATGTGTTGTGAAATGTAATGTGGTGTGTTCCACACTTGAAGAATATTATCTATTTTCCCTATTTACCCTCTTCTTTGTTTCTTTCTCATTCAGCTTTTGACATGTTTACTTCATTGCGAGGTTAAATTAGAAATTTTAATGTCTGAAAATATAAATTGTTTGTTCCCCTTATACCCTTAATATATAAACCAAATTAAAAATAAACAAATTATAAAGCTCTGCCCTCTTCGACTCTTCCCCAACTTTTCACATCTACCAAGCAGGTGTCATCCTTAGCAAGCTCAGCCCTTGAACTACAACGACAATTAAGAAAAAGTTCAAACAAACATCTGATTCTCCATCATCGCCATAACTGACCTCTTGAAATCCTTGTACGAATCTCCATTGATCCAATATAACGTGCCGTATTTCCTCTTTTTTATTTCCTCATCGCTTTTTGTGTTTTTTCTTCTTCTTGAACGAGGAAGGCCGGTGAAAGATCGTCATTGGTATAGAAATCAAGAATCTACAATGGGAGGGGATGGGATAGATGGGGATGTGGTGCTGAGTCATGGGAAGTGGTAGAGTTAGAGTTGTGCTTGGGATGATTGCAGCTTGAAACACTAATAATAAAATTATTTTGGATGATTTATAACTTATACGTCAAGCAATTTCTATGAAGTAATTTCAAAGCATTTCTATGTTCACATGC
Organism: Pyrus communis; assembly: GCF_041283825.1. Classification (NCBI taxonomy): domain Eukaryota; kingdom Viridiplantae; phylum Streptophyta; class Magnoliopsida; order Rosales; family Rosaceae; genus Pyrus; species Pyrus communis. The sequence goes on along the minus strand of NC_142566.1, from coordinate 6,955,175 downwards.
GTTTGGAGCAAAGCAGATTGACTAATTTCATTTTTGGGATAAAAATTAAAAATTGTTTGATTTTTAATAATTAACTACTTTTAAATTCTAAACATTTAATCTTGTATGTATAATATGAATTTTTACTTTGGTAACATAAGATCTTTTTTATTTTAGTTTTGTTAATGAGACCTTCATTGATCATGAATAAGAACTTACATCAGCAGAAGCAACATCCACATAAATAAAAAAGGGTAGAAGAGTGATAATGTATATAGTATAAATGAGCAGGCACGATTGGATTTATTCAATATAAGTTTGACTTGAATGTATTTGGCCTTTTATCAAAATAAAATCTTATCTTGAGAGGGGATCGACCGTAACTCCTTGTGTATAACATTTGGGTATTAATATATAATATTGGGTAAATTACATTTTCATACCTCAGTTTTGGGATCTATTTCAATTCTTTACAACATTTTCAAAACATTTCACTTTCATACTTTAAGTACTATTTTATTTCAAAATAATACATCCGTTACATTTTTCATCCATAGATCCGTTAAGTGTTAATGTGGTTGCCACATATATGTCACGTGATTGCCAAATATGTGCCACGTGGCAAAAAAAGATTTTTTTAAAAAAATTTTGTTTTAAAAACTTGAATTAAAAAAAAAAAAAAAAAACCCATCCCTGACCCACCCCCTTCTCCCATCCCTCATCACCCACCCCAAAATCCCACCCGAGCCACACCTCTCTCCCATCCCCCATCACCCACCCTCAAAAATCCCACCCGAGATTAGGTGGATCTACCACAAAACCAGTCCAAAAATCATCTCAAACTCAAAATCTCCAAGATGAATCTACCACAACCTGAGATTAGGTGTGATTCGGAGTCTCTGTGCAAAGGAGGTGGGTCGTGGGGGAGGTGGGGTGGGTGTAGGCGGACGAACTGGGTTGCCATTTTGTTTTTGTTTATTTTTTTATTTTTATTTTTTTCCTCCCTCTTCTTCTTCTTCTTCTTTAGGTAATGTGGGTGGGGGGGGGGGGAAGGGATAATGGTTTTTTTTTTTTTTTTTTTTTTTTTGAGAAAATTCAGGTTTTAAAAAAAAAGAAAATTAAAATTATTTTTTTGTCACGTGGCACACATTTAGCAGCCATGTGACATATATGTGGTAGTCACGTCAGCATTTAACGGATCCATGAATGAAAAATGTAACGGATGCATTATTTTGAAATAAAATAGTACTTAAGGTATGAAAGTGAAATGTTTTTAAGATGTTGTAAAGAATTGAAATAGACTCAAAACCTGAGTTATGAAAATGTAATTTACCCTATAATATTTCTTACTTTATCCAGTCCATAAAATTGACAAACCTTTGAATCAATCCATCTATTCCTATATAGCAAGTTGCAACGATCAGATTTAAAATATTCCCATATGTTATAGATAGTAAAGTCTCAAGTGGATCCATGAAAATGGTGTTTGCCTTTTGTCCAAACAGACAAAAACTTATAGTCAATGTCGTGATTTACGCAAAAGTTAATTCAATTGTTCTTCTCGTGTTTAATCAGTCATTTTCACACTAGAAGTATTAAACTTTTGGCATAAGCAGCTATGCTAATTTAACTTCTAACTAGCTGTTTAGGGTTTGCATGTACGATCGGAAACCATTGAGACGCAAAGTCCAGATTCCCCTTCAATATAATAAGTGAAGGTGAAAAGCAAGGTCGTATTCAATACACGCACGGCTCTTTCCTGTTTCATCTTCTTGCTTATCACTTTTTTTATGTGATGAACGATAGATCAACTACTACTTATGAATATAAGCAGAGGCAAATATAAATCTTTCTTTAATATGGAGATATTTTCTCTTTTGATCGACCCCGGGTCCATGTGCTGCGTCAGCATGTTGAATTGAATCAACTAATTGATATGCAGATTTTAAAACGTGTCTGATGGCCTTCCATTTTCTTGGATAATCATTTTTTGACTTTTTAACATGATATATATGTAGAACCAGAGCAACCTAATTTATAGTGATAATCATTAGATCGTATTACTACTAGCAGAACATCCTTAGTTCATTACTAAATAAACATTGGGTCTCGCCCCAGTTCTTTGAGAGTATGTTTGGAGGGGGGTATGTTGCGAATGGAATGGAAGTAACTAGTAAGAAGTGGCCAATGAACTTAAAATGTGAAAACATTTGTGGGTGTTGGCCTCTTTTTACAAGGTTTTTTTATTATTTTTTTTTATTATTTTTTTATTATTATTTATTTTATTTAACAAACAATATTATATACATTAAAAGTGAGGGTGGAGGAGGGGGAGGGGGAGGGGGTTGGGGTGGAGGCTAAGCCTCACAATATGATAGCAATAATGTGAAAAGTCATTTGTTATTTGTTATTGAGGCTTAGTAGTATTTCTCTTTACTTATAAATGAAAAGTCGTAAGTTCAAATATCAAGAATGAGAAATTCGATACTAATTTTTTTTTTTTTTTTTCTCTTTAGTTAAGTATCCTTGTATAAAAATAAAAACTTTTCTCTTTCTTTCTTGTCTCTTTGAATCCCTTTTCTCTGCTCTCTCTCCTTCTCTCAATTAATCTTATACTAAGTAGTGAAATGTTAATTATTAATCTTGTATAAGATATTACTCTATACGCACTGGCGAAGCTACACTCACAGCTACAGTGGGCTGTAGCTTAGGGAGGATTTTTACAAACTACAACTATAATACTATCTATATGAGGTTCTTGTTGCGTATTGTAGGTATAACAGCCCACTCAACTCCTGCCAAAGCTATTATTTAATATGTTTCTTAAGGATTTGGATCCCATCCGGATCCAAATTGTAGGGATTCTAGAGATCTTTATATCTTAGTCATTTATCATACATCGTGCAGTCATGATGCCAAAATAGTTAAGCACACAAATTAACCCTCTTGTTGTCAAATTGTAGTATATGTATAAGTAGGGATCGTTCTGGACCAGGGATTAGGAGGGATTGTTAATCACTTGGATTTGACTCAAAAACGTAAAAACAAAGTTAAAAACGTTCACAAAGACTCAAAGGACTCAAAACAAGTTCAAAAGACTCAAAACTGCCTAAAAACACTAACTAGGCAGTTTCTGACCTTAAACCCAATGTTGGACGAATTTAAGATTATGGTTTGATTCAAACGTAAAAACACAATATAAAACACTATACTAGACTCAAAGAATGTAAAACTAAACACTTAAAACATTAAAACAAACCAAAAGACTCAAACATCACCCAAAACACTCAAAACTGCCTTAAAATCACTTTCTGGGCAGTTTTGAGCACTTTGGTGAATTTGGACGAAATTGGGAAACAAAATGAATCAAAACACTCATAAACACAAACTAAAACACTTTCTAACTCAAAGAATGTAAAACTAAACACTTAAAACATTAAAACAAACCAAAAGACTCAAACATCACCCAAAACACTCAAAACTGCCTTAAAATCACTTTCTGGGCAGTTTTGAGCACTTTGGTGAATTTGGACGAAATTGGGAAATAAAATGAATCAAAACACTCATAAACACAAACTAAATGTATTTCTAACTAAATTGGACATTAAAGTAAAGGGGGATTGGTTTTGGATGAAATTAAACTAAAATGTACAGATTCGAATTAAAACAGATAGTATATATGAATGTGATGAAATGAATGGATGAATGCTAGCTAGAAGGTTCTTCTCCACACATGTTACACTTGCATAATAAAATGATTTCCAATTGCATTTCAATAAACCATGAATTCTCAACACCCCAAGTTAACCGTGATGCACTAATTAACCTTCAAATCTTCCTAACGTTATTGAATTGGATGATGCATGCGACAATTCAAAATATTCCCCACAAGTCCTCAACATGAATGCATAGAAGAGGTACAAGCAAGAATCATTACGCTCTATGAAAATTATAAGTGTTGACGAGGCATTCGTTACTATGATTGCATGAAACTTATGCCAAGAATTCGTTTAACGCGATTGTTTATAAGCAACCTCCACTACTTGTGAATATAAGTTCGTAACTATTAGGTGAAACTCACTTATATTCTAGCGTCATATTCATGCATGAAAATTAAGCGTGCACTCTCAATAAACATACATAAATAAGTTATCAATCAAACGGTTAAACAAATTGAATCACAACTTATGAAACGCAATTAGAAGTAATCAAATCAAAATGTAAGCATAAACATATATTTCGAATTTCCTCATAACTTTGAAATCAAAGAAACACCTAAACATTCCAACAACTCAAACTTGAATTGTATGAACGTTTAGGCACTCTTCTCTTCCATTCCTCATACGTACAAAACAAAGAGAATTGAATTTAAACATTGAAATCAAAGAAACACCTAAACATTCCAACAACTCAAACTTGAATTGTATGAACGTTTAGGCACTCTTCTCTTCCTCGTTGTTGTAGCACAAGGTCTAAGGATAGTTTGATGGTGTGAATGGTTTGGGGAGTGGTGTTTGGATTAATAGGGAAGGCACGGCACAAGGGTGGTTTGATATCTACATTTCTGCAATGGATGAGTTTATGGAAGAGTGTTTGGAATGGATGAATTTCTGGCACAAAGGCCTTATTTCTGTGGTGAATGGATTGTGTATGAATGAGTGTGAATGAATGAGTATTTATAGGTGAAATGGGGGGAACATGACAGCTAGGTTGCATGTGCACATGTTGGTTGAATGATTATGAGTGCATGTGGCTGAAATAGCATGTGGAATGGCTGGAAATGCAAGGAGAAGGCATGTGCACGGTTTTGGGAGAGAATGGGAGTGCAAGTGGCTGAAATGTTAGAGGAACAAGTGCATGTGCTTTGAATAAGTGGCTGCATGTGCAAGGGGACAATCTGGAAATGAGATGGGAGATGCATGTGGCTGATATGAATGTGTTTGCATGTGAATTAAAGCTTGGGTGAATGATGATAAATGCATGTGGATGGAAATAATGAAGGGTGAATGTGCATGTGCTGCAATGGGTTGGGAAAACATGTGAGGGAATGATTAAGGTGAATGAATAATGAAATGGGAAAGCATGTGCAAAAGGGGAATGCATGTGGCTGCAAGGTTTTGTGCATGTTAAGTGATAAGTGATTATGATAAGTGATATGATAAGTGATGATGATAAGTGATAAGTGATTATGATAAGTGATATGATAAGTGGTTATGATAAGTGATAAGTGATATGATATGTGGTTACGATAAATGATAAGTGGTGATGATAAGTAATGGGAGCATGTGAGGGAATGAATAATGAATGCATGTGTATGGTTTTGGGAGAAAGGTGGAGATGCACGGCATAAGGGAATTGGAAAGGTTTAAATGTCCTAAAACTAAAGGGAACAAGGTTCCAACACTTTGGTCTTCAATTTCGTCCAACATTTTGGCGCCAAGCATAAGCTATCCATCCTTAGCCCAAAAGTGCTCCAAAAGTCTCCAAAATGCATCTTTTTGCTCCTTTAGCCCTTTGGACCTACAAACACACGAAAATAGCTTAAAGTACTAAAATAACTAAAGAAACATAACGTAAATGCACGAGAACAAGCCATTTAAGTCGCATGAATATGCTCCTATCAAATACCCCCACACTTATCTTTTGCTAGTCCTCGAGCAAAACAAAACAAAAGAAACCAAAAACAAAACGACACTAAACAAGAAAAACACAACCTAAACCTTCCAACAATCGTCTCACGGATTTCCAATGCACATGACAAGTTAAAAATCATTAGTCCCATAGATTTTTGTCATCTTCACATTTAAGTACATTCTTAATCATAGTCACCACATACTATTTCACAATTAAGCATTTAAAACCATGTTTTGAATGTAGTAACATGCCTTAGAGAATTTCCTCAATTCCTTACTAGAATGCACTCTATTTTGACACAGATTTTCTGACTACACACCCTACACTAGTTATATGTGAGAGATTGATGTAAACATGAAAGACTAGTATCTCACATATGTTATAACAAAGAAAGCATTTTCTGGAGTTAATAAGCATGTTTAGATATGATCTCAAGAATGGAATGCTCCTACTTAGATGCGAGAACCAGTGACACCATAAGCTCATATCAATTCCAAACTTCACATATTGAACACATAACGATCAAGATAGAAGCATAAGGGTTGAAACGGGGCTAAAGGTGTTTGGCTAACAAAGAAAGGATAGGGAAAACAAATGTTCTTTAAGCAATAGTGAGCAAAGTATTGAATTAGGCACTTAGAATTCCCTTTAGAACGCAGAAGTCAACTTTGAACACCCAAGGGGAAGTCACACAAAACTTAGGGCCATATTCAAACTTTTTTGGGCCCTTTCTTCAACAATCACACTTGTGAGTCCATTCTCACTTATTTTCACTCTTTTTCTTTCTTTTCTTCTTCTTTTTCTCACATTTTTTTTTCTTTTTCCCGTGCCTCCTTTAAGACTTAGGCACATACATACACACAAAAATCCCTTCCCCCACACTTATTTTCTGCAACATATTAATCAAAAGGAATTCATTTAAGTCATTCTCACTATACTTCAAGAACAAGGGTATAGGAAAGTCCTACTCTAGGCTAGGTAAGGGGTGATGTGGTTAGCAAAGAAAATAGGCTAAACGAGGCTTAACGAGGTTAAAACTAATATATACGAAATATGGGAAGTAAGGCTATTTGTCTATGGTGGCAACTACACAACTTCATCTTGATATATGTTATGCAACTCAATGTCATGCTTTGAATGAAACGGATATAAGTTCTACCATTTAGTTCTATCATGATACAATTGCATTCTAAGTAGCAACCAAGCAAGGAATAATGAGATCATGCAACAACTTTAGAAAACAAGGAATCACAGAAAATAACTCTCCAAAGAAAGTAATGGCTCGAGTCTCACAGGGATGTAGCGTTTGTTTGAGTTCCTTCCTTCAAGCATGTTACAAAAACGAATTTTTCTTTTATGATTGCATGTGAAGTCATATATTATAACCATAACCAAGCATATACCAAGAGTAAATCAAACTTTTCTCCATGTTTATAACTCTTTTTAACAGTCATGCAATTACAAACCAAATCCTTATCATTGTGTTGGAAGGTATCCTAAGACACAAACACACAAAAACGACTCAAAACACTCTTTTTAGGCTTTTCAAAACAATTTTTTTAAATTTTTATGTGATTTTCGGAGTTATAAAAACAAAACATACTAAAACACTCTAAAACATCTTAAAAACACCTTAAAACAGCAAGGAACAACATTTGAAGTTATGGGTGATAAAATCCCACGAATTTGCATCAAATATACTTAGTTACCCCCCCATACTTAAATCAAACATTGTCCTCAATGTTTTAAGCATAGATTCATACAAAGCATAAGTAAACACACAAAAAGCATTTAAACATACTAAACATGGCAGAATGTAATTAACAAAGAGAAGAGTTTAGAGACGCAAATCTGGTTATGGAGTGTAAATTCCCTCTTCTCCTTGGTGATTGCATTGAGGCTTGATGTTGTTGATTCCACAGGGGTTCCTCCCATCGTTGATTTTCCTTTGTGCTACTATTGAAATGGGCAGCAGGATTCTTTTGGTCTCCCCCGAAGGTCTGAGCTTACTCATTTGGTCTGTTTCTTTGTTCAATCTTTCCAATTCGTATTGAAAAGGGTTGGAGGATAACTCAGCCTATGTTTGTCTCCACATGCTTCAATGTATCATTTTCCTTTGCCTTGCTTGCTCCCCTTGCAGAAGTGGTCCCTTCTCTGGAAGTGTGTCAACCGTTGAAGATGACTACTCGAGAGCAACGCTAGGTAAGCAATCAGGAATCGATTCCAGGCAGTCGGTTCCAGAACAGAAGACTGACTCCAAGTGCCTCTGATTGCTTTCGTTTTACTTAGCCATGCGAGTAATAACAAGGACAAAGGAAAGGACAGGGAAAGAGCATGATATGAGATACTTTTGCTTTAGACCTTGATGATATGAGATACCTTTGCTTTTGAAGAAACGGCGAATGAATCAGCACATGTATTTGTTGTGGCTGTCTCCACATGCTTCGATCGACCGTTTCCTTCTGCCTTATTTGTACTCCAGGTTTCTGGTATCTTCTTTGGGGGAGAAAAAATTGAGTATTTCAAAAGGCGTTGCTGGGAGAGCGCCCTCAGAGGTGCGGAAGAGTCGGACATTTTCTTCAGGTTTGCCTTGGCATAAAAGACGAAGGTCGACATATATAGAGATAATATCAAGTGGTGGTACTGTTCTTTTACCCTTGTCGACAAACGTCTCTTCAATTTCTGAGCAAACGGCTCTTCGATTTCTGAACGGACGCCCCTTCGCTTTCTGAACGACACGTGGTAGTGCGGATGCGGCTCTGTCAGAGCTCTTTTGACAAAGTCGCACGCGTTTTCTGAAAAGCAGAGAAAGCGTCGCCGAAATTTACGCTTGTCGGCAAAAGTGTAGCTGCGATGATGACCTCCACGTGAACTTTTGACAAAGTTGAACGCGTCTTCTGAAAAGCCGAGAAAGTGTCGCCTAAATTACGCCGGAAATTCCGGCCTTTTGAATCGGTGGACGCGTCGCCTTGGCTTCTTATAGAGCTATCGATCAAAACAAACAAACACACTCTGAAGATTTCCCATTCTTGAAAATCGACTCCGGCCCTTTGAAATTTAACTCCATCTCTTCTCTTTGAACACTTTTGAAAAATGGCAAACTCATCGAACCTTAGCTTGGAATTGAGCCTTAGCAGTGATACGGGCGCGCCGCGTCAAGGTAACGTATGGCGCCCTTCTTTCTTATCTTCTAACGGTCCTCTTTCAGGTGAAGACTCCGTGATGCAGGACGCCACAACAGCTACAATAGTAGCTAGGAACCTCCTCACTCCAAAAGATAGTAGGCTGCTGTCAGGACGGTCTGATGAGTTGGCCGTTCAAGAATCCCTCGCTCTTAGTGTTCAGTGTGCGAGTTCTGTGTCCAACATGGGCCAACGCCTGCTTGCCCGCTCCCGTCAGGTGGAATCATTGATGGCAGAGGTAGAAAGTCTTAAGCAAGAGATCCAGCAACTTAAGTATGAGAATAGAAGTTTGCACGTGCTTGCAAACAACTATTCGACGGGCATGAAGAGGAAGCTTGATGAACTGCAAGAGTCTGAAGGTCGGATTCAAAGCGACCGTCAAAGGTTTTCTGCTTATCTCCAGAGGCACCTTTTTCCTGGCTCATCCAGCGCTTGGCCAAGTATTGAGGCCTGGAATGCTCTATCTTCGATGCCTCCCGTTCCGATGCCTTCCGCTCCGATGCCTTCCGCTCCGATGCCTTCCGCTTCGATGCCTTTTGCTTCGACGCCTTCCGCTCCGATGCCTCCTGCTTCTAGAGTTTTGCCCAGTAATGGGGCTTCAAGCAAACGACCTCTGTGAAGGCTCCATCTTTCTCCATGTTTAGTATCTCTATTTTTTTTTTTTTTTTTTTTTTTACATGCTTTGTTTTATTCAGTGCATTGGGTTGCCTCCCAAGTAGCGCTTTCTTTTACGTCTTGCAGCCGGACGAAGAACCCAGTCACTCCAGGATATGTTCACGAATCGGATGAGAACTCCGAGTCATAAACAAGTACCTAAAACAAGAAACAAAACAAGATTAAGAATCTAGAATAAAATAAAAACAAACGAAAATAAAATAATCCAAGGGATTAGCAAATTTTCTAATCCCCGGCAACGGCGCCAAAATTTGATGCCAAAATAGTTAAGCACACAAATTAACCCTCTTGTTGTCAAATTGTAGTATATGTATAAGTAGGGATCGTTCTGGACCAGGGATTAGGAGGGATTGTTAATCACTTGGATTTGACTCAAAAACGTAAAAACAAAGTTAAAAACGTTCACAAAGACTCAAAGGACTCAAAACAAGTTCAAAAGACTCAAAACTGCCTAAAAACACTAACTAGGCAGTTTCTGACCTTAAACCCAATGTTGGACGAATTTAAGATTATGGTTTGATTCAAACGTAAAAACACAATATAAAACACTATACTAGACTCAAAGAATGTAAAACTAAACACTTAAAACATTAAAACAAACCAAAAGACTCAAACATCACCCAAAACACTCAAAACTGCCTTAAAATCACTTTCTGGGCAGTTTTGAGCACTTTGGTGAATTTGGACGAAATTGGGAAACAAAATGAATCAAAACACTCATAAACACAAACTAAAACACTTTCTAACTCAAAGAATGTAAAACTAAACACTTAAAACATTAAAACAAACCAAAAGACTCAAACATCACCCAAAACACTCAAAACTGCCTTAAAATCACTTTCTGGGCAGTTTTGAGCACTTTGGTGAATTTGGACGAAATTGGGAAATAAAATGAATCAAAACACTCATAAACACAAACTAAATGTATTTCTAACTAAATTGGACATTAAAGTAAAGGGGGATTGGTTTTGGATGAAATTAAACTAAAATGTACAGATTCGAATTAAAACAGATAGTATATATGAATGTGATGAAATGAATGGATGAATGCTAGCTAGAAGGTTCTTCTCCACACATGTTACACTTGCATAATAAAATGATTTCCAATTGCATTTCAATAAACCATGAATTCTCAACACCCCAAGTTAACCGTGATGCACTAATTAACCTTCAAATCTTCCTAACGTTATTGAATTGGATGATGCATGCGACAATTCAAAATATTCCCCACAAGTCCTCAACATGAATGCATAGAAGAGGTACAAGCAAGAATCATTACGCTCTATGAAAATTATAAGTGTTGACGAGGCATTCGTTACTATGATTGCATGAAACTTATGCCAAGAATTCGTTTAACGCGATTGTTTATAAGCAACCTCCACTACTTGTGAATATAAGTTCGTAACTATTAGGTGAAACTCACTTATATTCTAGCGTCATATTCATGCATGAAAATTAAGCGTGCACTCTCAATAAACATACATAAATAAGTTATCAATCAAACGGTTAAACAAATTGAATCACAACTTATGAAACGCAATTAGAAGTAATCAAATCAAAATGTAAGCATAAACATATATTTCGAATTTCCTCATAACTTTGAAATCAAAGAAACACCTAAACATTCCAACAACTCAAACTTGAATTGTATGAACGTTTAGGCACTCTTCTCTTCCATTCCTCATACGTACAAAACAAAGAGAATTGAATTTAAACATTGAAATCAAAGAAACACCTAAACATTCCAACAACTCAAACTTGAATTGTATGAACGTTTAGGCACTCTTCTCTTCCTCGTTGTTGTAGCACAAGGTCTAAGGATAGTTTGATGGTGTGAATGGTTTGGGGAGTGGTGTTTGGATTAATAGGGAAGGCACGGCACAAGGGTGGTTTGATATCTACATTTCTGCAATGGATGAGTTTATGGAAGAGTGTTTGGAATGGATGAATTTCTGGCACAAAGGCCTTATTTCTGTGGTGAATGGATTGTGTATGAATGAGTGTGAATGAATGAGTATTTATAGGTGAAATGGGGGGAACATGACAGCTAGGTTGCATGTGCACATGTTGGTTGAATGATTATGAGTGCATGTGGCTGAAATAGCATGTGGAATGGCTGGAAATGCAAGGAGAAGGCATGTGCACGGTTTTGGGAGAGAATGGGAGTGCAAGTGGCTGAAATGTTAGAGGAACAAGTGCATGTGCTTTGAATAAGTGGCTGCATGTGCAAGGGGACAATCTGGAAATGAGATGGGAGATGCATGTGGCTGATATGAATGTGTTTGCATGTGAATTAAAGCTTGGGTGAATGATGATAAATGCATGTGGATGGAAATAATGAAGGGTGAATGTGCATGTGCTGCAATGGGTTGGGAAAACATGTGAGGGAATGATTAAGGTGAATGAATAATGAAATGGGAAAGCATGTGCAAAAGGGGAATGCATGTGGCTGCAAGGTTTTGTGCATGTTAAGTGATAAGTGATTATGATAAGTGATATGATAAGTGATGATGATAAGTGATAAGTGATTATGATAAGTGATATGATAAGTGGTTATGATAAGTGATAAGTGATATGATATGTGGTTACGATAAATGATAAGTGGTGATGATAAGTAATGGGAGCATGTGAGGGAATGAATAATGAATGCATGTGTATGGTTTTGGGAGAAAGGTGGAGATGCACGGCATAAGGGAATTGGAAAGGTTTAAATGTCCTAAAACTAAAGGGAACAAGGTTCCAACACTTTGGTCTTCAATTTCGTCCAACATTTTGGCGCCAAGCATAAGCTATCCATCCTTAGCCCAAAAGTGCTCCAAAAGTCTCCAAAATGCATCTTTTTGCTCCTTTAGCCCTTTGGACCTACAAACACACGAAAATAGCTTAAAGTACTAAAATAACTAAAGAAACATAACGTAAATGCACGAGAACAAGCCATTTAAGTCGCATGAATATGCTCCTATCAAGTCACAAATCATTTGAATTTTATTATTTAAAATTAAACATAACTAGTAACTAACGAAAATTGGTCACACAATGTATGATGAATGACTAGAATGTGAGGATCCCTAGGATCCCTACAAAGAGAATCTAGAAAAGATCCTCATCCGTTTCTTAATTCATAAATAGTACTTTAATAAAAATGGTAAATTAATACATAATTGTTGTAAACTTTCCTAGTTTAAGTGTGATTGTGTAAATCCTAGATTAGATTTGATTATAGTTATTCTTTCCTATGTGGACTTGTATTCCTTGGGGACGAAGGATTTCTTTTCCCTCTTATTACTATAAACAAAGGCACTACATATGGAGGAATAAGACACGCACATTTTTACAAACACATCTCCCTCTACAATCTCTCCTTGTTGTCGGCCCCCTTCCCTTTGTAAGATAAAATAGGCTACAACACGTTATCAGCACGCTCTTATAGTTGTGCTTAGGAATCTGACTTGGAAGTTTTCTGCATCAAACCAGTTCATCCATATCATCACGCAATCAAGTTCTTCCAAAACAATGATTTTTATCTCCATATTTTTGCGACCTAGATAGCATGAACATTCACCATAATGCATGACCCAACTTTATGTTTTTTTGAATTTTAGATTCTATATAAACTGCATATGCATTATATTTGTAATTGTTGAATTATGTGAATTTGTTATTGCCATGAATTGCATCAAATAACTGCTCATGCATTAAATTATATAAATATGCATTGAATTAATTTGAAATTAAAAAAAAAAAAAAAATTTCGCTTAGCGTTTCATCGAAACCCATCCATGTTGATGGACCCCCGAGCTAAGAGCCTATCCTAGAGCTACGGCTCCAAGCCCAAAACCCAGAACCGACACCTAAAAGGCGTCGCCCACCCTGAAATCACCATGATGTATGGCCTGCAGCCATGCCCAGCCACCTTGGCTCGCTCCCTTATGACCTGAAGATCGTCCACCGATGCTACTTGGCTGAGATTCCTTCGAATCTCATCGAATTTCTTGAATTCTCGATTTCAATCTTTAGGTTTTTTTTGGTTGAATCATTGAGATTTCACAATCTTCGTTCGTAATCATGGGCGATAGAACCTAAAAAGGGTACCTCCGAGTTTCTCAATCCAAGATTTGGCCACCCATAGTGGCGGCGCCGGTCTTCTTCCCCGACAACACCCCCTAACTTTGCTAGGTTTCTTGGTCCAAACCCGACCCTATTTTTGGGCCTGGCATTGACTCAGTCTGAAGAACTTTTTTTGTCTTTGGGCTCGCTATTGCAAGCCCAACCTGACCCCACATTTGGCTTGACTTGAAAAAAAAAAAAAAAAAACAACCAAAGTTTTTTTGGGCTCGCCTGCAGCGGCCCACTACCTTGGCTCGGCCCAACTATTGACACTAGTCCAAGGGCTACGGTGTCCCACATGCTTGTGATGCACCAGATCTTAGCCTACAATTGGTTCATTGGTGTACCTAATCAGCACCCAGCTTGGGCCTATGTTTTTGGGTCCAGCCTTATTGCAGCCGTTTTGCAGCTACTGGATTTGTAGTTCAACCATTTCATTTAGGGCTTGATTAGCCCTTATCTAACCCATCCTAATTTTTGGGTCTGGGCCGCACAATACAAGTTTACTACTCAGCCCATCTGTGGGCTTTGGTCCAAGTTTTTGGGCCCCGAGTTTAATTGCCTAATTATTTTAGGACCAATTGGTTTTATATTTTTTTCATCCGCAATTTAAATTTGGCCTAAAGGCCAAATAATTAATTCAATTATAATTATAGACTTGAAGTTTTGTTTGCATATTTTCTTGTTGCATTTTTCTATATATATATATATATTTTTTTTTTTTGCATTTGTCTACAGGAACATATGAACCTAAAGTTCATAATTACTTCAAAACTTGAAGTTTATAGAAACATGCCTTGTTTGAAAACCTAAAGTTTTCTTTAAAAACATCACCCATGAAAACCCGAAGTTTTTCATGCGAATTTTAAGCAATACATGTATATTGAAACCTGAATGTTCTACTCCTATGTGAATGGATTGATATTTTTCTCCATTACACTAACCACATCTTGTCCATCTATTTTGTGATGGGAACATGTCAAATTTGAACAAACTCGACTTCACCGCTTTGGAGGTTTCTGGAAGGAACTACCTCAAGTGGGTCCAAGATGTGAAGCTCCACCTTACTGCAAAGAATTTGCGTCCCGCCATTGAAGATGAGACTGACAATTTGGTTGGCGAAGCTGAGAAAGCCATTGCTATGATCTTTATTCGAAGACATATTCATGACGTCTTGCAAATCGAGTACCTTACTGAGGAAGATCCATGAGCACTATGGGTCGCTTTGGCTGATTGTTTTGATCACCAAAATGACATCTTCTTGCCGAAGCAAGACATGACTGGCAGCATTTGCACTTCCAAGACTTTAAGTCTGTGAATGAATATAATTATGAAGTTTGTCGAATCCAATCACTTCTTAAGTTTTGTAACGAAACTTCGACTGAAGAGGATCTTTTGGAGAATACCTATTCGTCATTCTCTGCTACTAATATTGTTATGCAACAACAATATAGAGCTCAGAAGTTCACTGTGCTTTTTGATTTGACCTCTGTTTTACTTCTTGCTAAAAAGTAGAATCAGCTGTTGAAGAAAAATGATTAAGCTCGACCGACTGGGGCGATTGTTGTGCCTGAAACACACTATAGCACAAACCAACGCCCAAAACACCAAAAGAGGCATGGTAGGGGTGGCCAAAAGCCACCCCATCAAGGTCAATAGAGTTAAGGCCCATCTAAGGGAGGAAACAAAGCCCCGAAGCACCATAACCTCACTCCCAAGGGCCCAAACTTCAAGACTAAGGGCAAAGCACCTGAAACCATAGATGCAGATATGTGTTATCGTTGTGGTTCAAAGGACCACTGGTCCTGTGTTTGGCGAGTTCCCCAGAAGGTTGTAGCTGAATATCATTCTCGTCGTAAGAAGTTTGAATCAAACTTTGTGTAAGTAAACGAAATGGAGAGTACCAAGATGGAGGTTTTTGACTTTCAAGAGGCCGGTACCCTTATGGAAGATTAGAATCTTAGACATAAACTATTTTTCTAGTTGAAACTTAGACAATAGGGCTGAATTCCACTTAATGGTTGAACCCCACCTTTGTTTTTTTGGTTAATTTTGAACAATTTTCCTTTTATGTTTGGATTATTTGTTGGTGATTTTTTTTTTTTGATATTAAGTTTTTAATTAATTACTGTCCTTGAATACTTAGAATTATTTTGGATGGATATTTGTTTTTTTTAGAACTTTTATGCATGTGACCAATTCAAATTTATTTTCATTCTAGGTATGACTATTGGGGAAGTTGGTTGTCTGGTAGATAGTGCAACCATGCACATCGTTTTGTGTGACCACATCTATTTCACTAACTTTATACCTAAGAATGCACCTATGACAACCCTTTCAGGCCTATCCAACCTAATCGAAGGATACAGTCAGGCACATATAATGTTATCCAATGGTACAGTTTTGACAATTGATGAGGCACTTTATTCTTCACGTTCCGGAAGAACGTTGTTGAGTTTTAAAGACATTAGAGATAATAATTATCATGCTGAAACCCACGTAGAAAACGGAGTTGAATTTCTGTGCACAACTTCTTACGAACATAGCCATAAGCGTATTCTAGACAAGACGAGGCGTATCTCAAGTGATCTGTATACTACGACTATACGCCCCATAAAGAGCCCACTATGTGGCTGGCCCTACATCTGAGACTGCGCATGAAATTGTACTTTGGCATGATCATTTAGTACATCCTGGACAAATAGCGATGAGTCGTATCCTCAAATCATCACACGGGCATCCACTAACCTAAAGTTTAGTTTCGATTCAAGGAATCGCATGTCAAACATGCTCTATGGGAAAGCTTATTATTAAGCCTTCTTATGACAAGATTCGCTCGAATCCTCCTATTTTTCTACAAAGGATTCAGGGGGGGGCATTTGTGGACTGATTCACCATCCATGCGGACCATTTAGATATATTTTTGGTTTTGGTTGACGCCTTCACACGTTGGTTACACGTGTGCTTGTTATCCATAAGGAATGCTACATTCACCAAACTGTTAGCTCAGGTTGTCAAGCTCAGGGCTCACCACCCTGATTATCCAATCAAATCTATTCAATTGAATAATGCTGAAGAATTCACATCTAAAACTTTTGATGACTATTGCATGTCGGTTAGGGTTAACTTTGAACATTATGTACCCCATGTTTACACCAGAACGGCTTGGCATAGGCATTCATTAAGCGCTTACAAATGATTACTCGATTGTTGGTCATACGTACGAAGCTCCCGATCGCTACTTGGACCTCTACAATATTGCACGTAACCATGTTGGTCCGCCTGAAGTCTGTTGCGACACAACCACATAGTGCCCTTCAGTTAGTTACTGAATATGAACTCAACATATCGCATTTGCGTGTTTTTGGTTGTGCGGTCTATGTGCCAATTTCGCCGCCCTTACATACAAAAAATAGGGTAGCAGCGAAGGATGAAAATCTATGTCGGATATGATTCTTCTTCAATTATTCGTTACTTAGAACCTTTGACAGGCTATCTGTTTACCGCTCATTGCGCGGATTGTCACTTCTATGAGACAGTCTTCTCATTGTTAGGGGAGATAAGAACGTTAACATTCTTGAAGAATGACTCGAATTATCGTGGAAAACTCCCATTTTGTCTCATTTAGATCCTTGCACCACTCAATCTGAAACTGAAGTGTAGCACGTATTAGATCTTCAGAGCATAGCTCAGAGCATGCCAAATGTTTTCACTGATATAGCGTGAGTGAAAAAAATCACATATTTTAGCTGCGAATTTGCCTGAAATGATGGATGTACCAAATGTACGACAGACTTCCCTTCTAGAGGCCCAGGACACCAATTTTGGTGATTCATGTACATTAGCGGCTAGCTAATCATTTACCTCTACACAAAAGCATGGTAGACCACTTAATTCAAAGAATCCACACCCTTGGAAGAGAAAACCCTCAGCACAGGCATATGAATAGCCTACCGTGAATCCTACTATCACATACTCATTCTATCCAATTCATGAGGAAATTCTAGATTACGGAACTGTCTTTGGAGAGACAAATCAACCTCCTGAGAATTGTGAGATTTCGGTCTATTATGCTAGCTTAAGTGATGTGTGATGTAGAAATGAGATAATCATCGACGATGCATTAACATATGCAGTAGCTACTAAGATCATGTTGAATGATGACATTGAACCCCGTTCCGTTGATGAATGTCGACGTATAGCTGATTGATCAAACTAGAAATAAGCAATCCAAGTTGAACTCGATTCACTTGTGTAACGTAAGGTGTTTAGACCTGTAGTTCATTGGCTACAAGTGGGTTTTTGTTTAGAAGCGTAATGAGAAGAACAAAATTATGCTTTACAAAGCTTGTCTTGTTGCGCAAGGCTTCTCACAATGCCCCGGGATTGACTATGATGAAACTTATTTACCCTTCATGGATGTGATTACTTTTCACTACCTTATCAATTTGGTAGTATCCAAAACATTGTTCATGCAGCTGACAGACGTTTAAGTATCTCTATGGGGATCTTGATAAGATAATATATATGAAAGTTATCGAATGACTTACATTGAATAGATCAAATATTTCCAAACCCGGGAACACGCTCTCAATTCGGCTGAGATGTTCACTTTACGGTTTGAAGCAATCCGGAAGAATGTGGTATAACAGTCTAAGTGAGTATTTGACTAGTCAGGGATATGTGAACAACGAACTATGCCCTTATGTGTTCATTAAGAAGTCACATTTGGTTTTGCAATAGTTGTAATATATGTCGATAACATGAACCTTATCAGAACTCCTGAAGAGCTCGTGAGAACTGCCTCGCATCTGAAGTCAAAATTTGAGACGAAAGATCTAGGAAAAACTTGATACTATCTCAGTCCCAAGATAGAGCACCGTTTGGACGAAATCTTAGGACATCAATCGAACTACACCTAGAAGATGTTGCGCCGCTTTAACGCAGATAAAGCGAAGCCTTCGAGTACTCATGGTCATTTAATCGCTAGATGCAAGACAAGATCCCTTCCTTCCGAAGAAAGATGATGAAGAGATTTTGGAGCCTGAAATTCCTTATCTAAGTATGAAATGTGCTTTATTGTGCTTAGGTCAATGCACTAGATCCGACATCTCCTTTGCTGTTAATCTTTTGGCTTGATACAGTAACGCACCAACACGCAGACACTGGATTAGTGTTAAAGACATATTCCGTTACCTTAAGGTATTACAGATTTGGGCTTGTTCT
Source organism: Pyrus communis (assembly GCF_041283825.1). NCBI lineage: Eukaryota > Viridiplantae > Streptophyta > Magnoliopsida > Rosales > Rosaceae > Pyrus > Pyrus communis. Next base: position 6,936,372 of record NC_142566.1, on the reverse strand, counting down.
ATCTCTACGAATCCTCGAGTGATGCTGCACCCCCCACATACTTATCTGATCCGCACAAGTTGTGTTCTTAAATGGGTTATGTCTTTACCGTTGAAGACACCGCAATCTTTTAGAGCTTAACTAAATAAACCTTAGTTGCCACTTCGTCTAACCATGTTGAAATTCTCACCTTACACGAAGCAACTCGGGAATGTTTTTGGTTGAGAGCAGTTGTGGGTCATATTTGAAGCTTCAGCGATCTTTAACCCGTCGTGTATGTCCCGATGACGATTTATGATGACAATACAACATGTATCAAACAACTTAAGAAAGGTTACATCAAATGAGACAACACCAATCACATTGTGCCAAAGTTTTACTTCTCATATCAACAACAAGAGTATCAGAAGATTGAAGTCACGCAAATCCGTTCACAATACAATCTGGCCGACCTTTTCACCAAATCACTACCAAAGTCGACGTTTCAGAAGCTTGTTCATAGAATTGGTATGGGTAAACTTTCTGAGTTAACATTGCTAGTTCTCTTTGGAAATTGTGTCAAGCTCAGGGGGAATATCCTGAAGTATACTTGTTTGATCTTAATGTACTCTTTTTCCCAACAATTAGGAGAATTTTTCCCATTGGGTTTTTGCTACCTAACTAGGTTTTAACGAGGCACCCACCTTGGGTTGATCATATCCCTGATGACGTCCTAAAGACATTTCATTTGACTTTGCATTAGTCACGCATTTTTCCTTCTACTATGGATTTTGTCTCTACTCGGGTTTTTACCATAACCTCAGGGTTTTTTTAATGAGACTTACTTCCTTATGCAAGTTCCTACCTTATTGAGAATAGTATTGTTCCCAGAATCAGTGCTGACGAGTCGACTTCCTCAAGTTCTACATGATGCCGAATCTACCTCGAGTATTTACACACTAAAGGGGGAGTGTTGTAAACTTTCCTAGTTTAAGTGTGATTCTGTAAATCCTAAATTAGATTTGATTCTAATTATTCTTTCCGAAATGGACTTATATTCCTTGGGGATAAGTACACACACATTCCCCTACATTCTTAGAAACACATCTCTCTTTACAATCTCTCTTTGCTGCCAGCCCCATTGCCTTTGTTAGATAAAATAGGCTACAACAATAATTAGGTTTCTCCTACTCCCTATGATTTTTACCCTATTTTCCAAAGTTGCTTGCTTTCCCATGAAAGTACCGAGGAGGATCCTAGGGATCTTCCAATCACATCCGTTCATTGTATATCGTGCAGTCAGAAATTATTATAATTTTTTATTTAAAATTGAATATAAACAGTATCTAACAAAAATTGACCGCACGATATACGATAAACGTGCGTGATTGGAGGATACGGGGAGGATCCTATCTCGAAAAGAAAAACTATGAATCACCATCAAATTGTTTTCTAATGAAATTCAACACTAGGTAAGTTCCTCATCTCCTCATTGAACTTCTTTCTTGATTCAATTGTTAGGCTCATAATTTCTTTGGTCCTTGAATTTGTCTATTAACGTTAAAGATTTTGGGAGTAGCCCATGTTTCATGGTTCTTATATCTGTAACCAATAAAAAGGGCTCACCGAAAATATTAATTATTATAATAAAAAGATTTCAAATCCATTAAGAATCTAAGGTCACAACTTGAATTGGAATCTGTACTTATTTTTCTTTTGGGTACATGTTTTCAACAAAAATGATATTATTAGTTCTCTTTATATTACTTTTTTGTATGCATGTTTTATTTGTGTTAAAATAGTTGGAATGTAATTTGAACGAGTTTTCTATACTAGTTGTTGAAGTAATTTTCTATATTTACTATCATCTTAACTTTATATCAATGTAAATACGTTTTAGTCCAACCTCTCTTTTCTTTCATTTAGCCCAACATCCTTGTGTGCCAATTTTGGTCAACTTAGGTTGGTTATCTTTTTTTCTAAAACCAAATTTGCATATATAGTTAGTGTGAGAGAACATTAATACTAATTGGTAATATTTGAGATTGTGACACTTATAATCCATAAAGTAATTAGGTGTTTCGAAAATAAACTTTGATGACTTAGTAGAGAATAGTATTGTTGTTGGGAGACCTTATTTTTGCTAGTGCTAGAAATTTGAAGGAGGTTCCTGTATTAGTTGTTGAAGTTATGGCCTTAACAGATGCACTCAAATTAATGAAATTCAACACTGGGTAAGTTCCTCATCTCCTCATTTAACTTCTTTCTTGATTCAATTGTTAGGCTCACAATTTCTTTGGTCTTTGAATTTGTCTCTTAGCGTTAAAGATTTTGGGAATAACCCATATTTTATGGTTCTTGTATTTGTAACTAATAAAAAGAGCTCACCGAAAATATTAATTATTATAATAAAAAGATTTCAATTCCGTTAAGAATCTAAGGTCACAACTTGAATTGGTATCCGTACCTATTTTTCTGTTGGGTACATGTTTTCAACAAAAAATATATTATTAGTTCTCTTTCTATTGCTTTTTTGTATGCATGTTTTTTTTGTGTTAAAATAGTTGGAAAGTAATTTGAAGGAGGTTCCTGTACTAGTTGTTGAAGTAATTTTCTATATTTACTATCATCTTAACTTTATATCAATGTAAATGCGTTTTAGTCCAACCTCCCTTTTCTTTCATTTAGCCCAACATCCTTATGTGCCAATTTTGGTCAACTTAGGTTGGCTATGTTTTTTTCTAAAAATAAATTTGCATATATAGTTAGTGTGAGAGAACATTAATACTAATGGGTAATATTTGAGATTGTGACAATTATAATCCATAAAGTAATTAGGTGCTTCGAAAATAAACTTTGATGACTTAGTAAAGAATAGTATTGTTGTTGGGAGACCCTATTTTTGCTAGTGCTAAAAATTTGAAGGAGGTTCCTGTACAAGTTGTTGAAGTTATTACCTTCACAGATGCACTCAAATTAATGAAATTCAACACTGGGTAAGTTCCTCATCTCCTCATTTAACTTCTTTCTTGATTGTTACGCTCACAATTTATTTGGTCATTGATTTGTCTCTTAGCGTTAAAGATTCTGGGAATAGCCCATATTTCATGGTTCTTGTATTTGTAACTAATAAAAAGAGCTTACCGAAAATATTAATTATTATAATAGAAAGATTTCAATTCCATTAAGAATCTAAGGTCACAACTTGAATTGGTATCCGTACCTATTTTTCTTTTGGGTACATGTTTTCAACAAAAATGATATTATTAGTTCTCTTTCTATTGCTTTTTTGTATGCATGTTTTTTTTGTGTTAAAATAGTTCGAAAGTAATTTGAAGGAGGTTCCTGTACTAGTTGTTGAAGTAATTTTCTATATTTACTATCATCTTAAGTTTATATCAATGTAAATGCGTTTTAGTCCAACCTCTCATTTCTTCCATTTCGCCCGACATCCTTGTGTTCCAATTTTGGTGAACATAGGTTGGCTATGTTTTTTTCTATAAATAAATTTGCACATATAGTTAGTGTGAGAGAACATTAATACTAATTGGTAATATTTGAGATTGTGACACTTATAATCCATAAAGTAATTAGGTGTTTCGAAGATAAACTTTGATGACTTAGTAAAGAATAGTATTGTTGTTGAGAGACCTTATTTTTGCTAGTGCTAGAAATTTGAAGGAGGTTCCTGTACTAGTTGTTGAAGTTATGACCTTCACAGATGCACTCAAATTAATGAAATTCAACACTGGGTAAGTTCCTCATCTCCTAATTTAACTTCTTTCTTGATTCAATTGTTAGGCTCACAATTTATTTGGTCCTTGAATTTGTTTCTTAGTGTTAAAGATTTTGGGAATAGCCCATGTTTCATGGCTCTTGTATTTGTAACTAATAAAAAGAGCTCACTGAAAATATTAATTATTATAATAAAAAGATTTCAATTCCATTAAGAATCTAAGGTCACAACTTGAATTGGTATCCGTACCTATTTTTCTTTTGGGTTTATATTTTCAACAAAAATGATATTATTAGTTCTCTTTCTATTGCTTTTTTTTTTTGCATGTTTTTTTTGTGTTAAAATAGTTGGAAAGTAATTTGAAGGAGATTCTTGTACTAGTTGTTGAAGTAATTTTCTATATTTACTATCATCTTAACTTTATATCAATGTAAATGCGTTTTAGTCCAACCTCTATTTTCTTTCATTTTGCCCGACATCCTTGTGTGCCAATTTTGATCAACTTAGGTTGGCTATCTTTTTTTCTAAAAATAAATTTGCATATATAGTTAGTATGAGAGAACATTAATACTAATTGGTAATATGTGAGATTGTGACACTTATAATCCATAAAATAATTAGGTGTTTCGAAGATAAACTTTGATGACTTAGTAAAGAATAGTATTGTTGTTGGGAGACCCTATTTTTGCTAGTGGTAGAAATTTGAAGAAGGTTCATGTACTAATTGTTGAAGTTATGGCCTTAACAGATGCACTCAAATTAATGAAATTTAACACTGGGTAAGTTCCTCATCTCCTCATTTAACTTCTTTCTTGATTCAATTGTTAGGCTCATAATTTCTTTGGTCCTTGAATTTGTCTCTTAGCGTTAAAGATTTTGGGAATAGCCCATATTTCATGGTTCTTGTATTTGTAACTAATAAAAAGAGCTCACCGAAAATATTAATTATTGTAATAAAAAGATTTCGATTCCATTAAGAATTTATGGTCACCACTTGAATTGGTATCCGTACCTATTTTTCTTTTGGGTACATGTTTTCAACAAAAATGATATTATTAGTTCTCTTTCTATTGTTTTTTTGTATGCATGTTTTTTTGTGTTAAAATAGTTCGAAAGTAATTTGAAGGAGGTTCCTGTACTAATTGTTGAAGTAATTTTCTATATTTACTATTATCTTAACTTTATATCAATATAAATACGTTTTATCCAACCTCTCTTTTCTTTCATTTAGCCCAACATCCTTATGTGGCAATTTTGGTCAACTTAGGTTGGCTATGTTTTTTTCTAAAAATAAATTTGTATATATAGTTAGTATGAGAGAACATTAATACTAATAGGTAATATTTGAGATTGTGACAATTATAATCCATAAAGTAATTAGGTGGTTCGAAAATAAACTTTAATTACTTAGTAAAGAATAGTATTGTTGTTGGGAGACCCTATTTTTGCTAGTGCTAGAAATTTGAAGAAAGTTCATGTACTAATTGTTGAAGTTATGGCCTTAACAGATGCATTCAAATTAATGAAATTCAACACTGGGTAAGTTCCTCATCTCCTCATTTAACTTCTTTCTTGATTCAATTGTTAGGCTCATAATTTCTTTGGTCCTTGAATTTGTCTCTTACCGTTAGGGGTGGTTCGGTATGGGATACCATACCGAAACTAGTATCCCGAATCCCAAATCGAATTTTTTCGGGATGGAAATTTGAAGACCAATTCCAAACCAAATTTTCGGGAATCCCAAATTTCGGGAATCCCGAAATATTTTCGGGATTTTGGGACAAATCGGAAATCCCAAATTGAAATATGAAATTATGAATTGTTCTTCAAATATATAATTCAAGAACACATTCATGAACTAGGAATTTCATTTCATTCACACTACCATTTAATTGAACACTGGCATGCTTAACTCTTTTTATCATAGTCAAAATTCAAATTAATTAAACTTTTTTTGCAATCTGTTGAGAGACAAAAGAATCAAGCCTTCTGAAATCATCAGCCATGACAGCAGCAATAATAAAATCCACATGAATATCAAACAGAACATGAAAAATATGCAAGATGTAGGGCATTCTAGGTTGCTGAGCATGAATTAGAAACTACTAGCATCAATTATAAAAGAATAATATATATATGTATAAATATATATATAGTAATTAATATTATATATTTTCGGTTTGGTATGGGATTCCCGAAATATCGAGAAGCCAATCCCGAATCGCATACCGAAATTTTGGGATTGGTTCGGGATAACATCCCAAAAATTTCGGGAATTTCGGTTTGGGAAATTTTTGGTTTGAAATCGGGATTTTTTCGGTTCGGTTTGGGATTTTCGGGAATTTTTTCCACCCCTACTTACCGTTAACGATTTTGGGAATAGCCCATGTTTCATGGTTCTTGTATTTGTAACTAATAAAAAGAGCTCACCGAAAATATTAATTATTATAATAAAAAGATTTCGATTCCATTAAGAATTTAGGGTCACAACTTGAATTGGTATCCGTACCTATTTTTCTTTTGGGTACATGTCTTCAACAAAAATGATATTATTAGTTCTCTTTCTATTGCTTTTTTGTCTGCATGTTTTATTTGTGTTAAAATAGTTGGAAAGTAATTTGAAGGAGGTTCCTGTACTAGTTGTTGAAGTAATTTTCTATATTTACTATCATCTTAATTTTATATCAATGTAAATGCGTTTTAGTCCAACCTCTCTTTTCTTTCATTTAGCCCAACATCCTTGTGTGCCAATTTTGGTCAACTTAGGTTGGCTATGTTTTTTTCTAAAAATAAATTTGCATATATAGTTAGTGTGAGAGAACATTAATACTAATAGGTAATATTTGAGATTGTGACAATTATAATCCATAAAGTAATTAGGTGCTTCGAAAATAAACTTTGATGACTTAGTAAAGAATAGTATTGTTGTTGGGAGACCCTATTTTTGCTAGTGCTAGAAATTTGAAGGAGGTTCCTATACTAGTTGTTGAAGTTATGACCTTCACAGATGCACTCAAATTATTGAAATTCAACACTGGGTAAGTTCCTCATCTCCTCATTTAACTTCTTTCTTGATTGTTACGCTCACAATTTATTTGATCATTGAATTTGTCTCTTAGCGTTAAAGATTTTGGGAATAACCCATGTTTCATGGTTCTTGTATTTGTACCTAATAAAAAAAGCACACCGAAAATATTAATTATTATAATAAAAAAATTTCAATTCCATTAAGAATCTAAGGTCACAACTTGAATTGGTATCCGTACCTATTTTTCTTTTGGGTATATGTTCTCAACAAAAATGATATTATTAGTTCTTTTTCTATTGCTTTTTTGTATTCATGTTTTTTTTTGTGTTAAAATAGTTCGAAAGTAATTTGAAGGAGGTTCCTGCACTAGTTGTTGAATTAATTTTCTATATTTACTATCATCTTAACTTTATATCAATGTAAATGCGTTTTAGTCCAACCTCTTTTTTCTTTCATTTTGCCCGACATTCTTGTGTCCCAATTTTGGTGAACATAAGTTGGCTATGTTTTTTTCTATAAATAAATTTGCACATATAGTTAGTGTGAGAGAACATTAATACTAATTGGTAATATTTGAGATTGTGACACTTATAATCCATAAAGTAAATAGGTGTTTCGAAGATAAACTTTGATGACTTAGTAAAGAATAGTATTGTTGTTGGGAGACCCTGTTTTTGCTAGTGCTAGAAATTTGAAGGAGGTTCCTGTACTAATTGTTGAAGTTATGACCTTCACAGATGCACTCAAATTAATGAAATTCAACACTGGGTAAGTTCCTCATCTCCTCATTTAACTTCTTTCTTGATTCAATTGTTAGGCTCATAATTTCTTTGGTCCTTGAATTTGTCTCTTAGCGTTAAAGATTTTGGGAATAGCCCATGTTTCATGGTTTTTGTATTTGTAACTAATAAAAAGAGCTCACCGAAAATATTAATTATTGTAATAAAAAGATTTCGATTCCATTAAGAATTTATGGTCACAACTTGAATTGGTATCCGTAACTATTTTTCTTTTGGGTACATGTTTTCAACAAAAATAATATTATTAGTTCTCTTTCTATTGCTTTTTTGTATGCATGTTTTATTTGTGTTAAAATAGTTGGAAAGTAATTTGAAGGAGGTTCTTGTACTAGTTGTTGAAGTAATTTTCAATATTTACTATCATCTTAACTTTATATCAATGTAAATGTGTTTTAGTCCAACCTCTCTTTTCTTTCATTTTTCCCAACATCCTTGTGTGCCAATTTTGGCCAACTTAGGTTGGCTATCTTTTTTTCTAAAAACAAATTTGCATATATACTGATAGGTAATATTTGAGATTGTGACACTTATAATCCATAAAGTAATTAGTTGTTTCGAAAATAAACTTGGATGACTTAGTAAAGAATAGTATTGTTGTTGGGAGATCCTATGTTTGCTAGTGCTAAAAATTTGAAGGAAGTTCCTGTACTAGTTGTTGAAGTTATGGCCTTCACAGATGCACTCAAATTAATGAAATTCAACACTGGGTAAGTTCCTCATCTCCTTATTTAACTTCTTTCTTGATTCAATTGTTAGGCTCACAATTTATTTGGTCCTTGAATTTGTCTCTTAGCGTTAAAGATTTTTGGAATAGCCCATGTTTCATGGTTCTTGTATTTGTAACTAATAAAAAGAGCTCACCGAAAATATTAATTATTATAATAAAAAGATTTCAATTCCATTAAGAATCTAAGGTCACAACTTGAATTGGTATCCGTACCTATTTTTCTTTTGGTTACATATTTTCAACAAAAATGATATTATTAGTTCTTTCTATTGCTTTTTTGTATGCATGTTTTTTTTGTGTTAAAATAGTTGGAAAGTAATTTGAAGGAGATTCCTGCACTAGTTGTTGAAGTAATTTTCTATATTTACTATCATCTTAACTTTATATCAATGTAAATGCGTTTTAGTCCAACCTCTTTTTTCTTTCATTTTGCCCGACATCCTTGTGTGCCAATTTTGGTCAACATAGGTTGGTTATGTTTTTTTCTATAAATAAATTTGCACATATAGTTAGTGTGAGAGAACATTAATACTAATTGGTAATATTTGAGATTGTGACACTTATAATCCATAAAGCAATTAGGTGTTTCGAAGATAAACTTTGATGACTTAGTAAAGAATAGTATTGTTGTTGGGAGACCTTATTTTTGCTAGTGCTAGAAATTTGAAGGAGGTTCCTGTACTAGTTGTTGAAGTTATGACCTTCACAGATGCACTCAAATTAATGAAATTCAACATTGGGTAAGTTCCTCATCTCCTCATTTAACTTCTTTCTTGATTCAATTGTTAGGCTCACAATTCATTTGGTCCTTGAATTTGTCTCTTAGCGTTAAAGATTTTGGGAATAGCGCATGTTTCATGATTCTTGTATTTGTAACTAATAAAAAGAGTTCACCGAAAATATTAATTATTGTAATAAAAAGATTTCCATTCCATTAAAAATCTATGGTCACAACTTGAATTGGTATCCGTACCTATTTTTCTTTTGGGTACATGTTTTCAACAAAAATGATATTATTAGTTCTCTTTCTATTGCTTTTTTGTATGCATGTTTTATTTTTGGTAAAATAGTTGGAAAGTAATTAAAAGACTTGTTTGGATGAGTACCCCATGTACTTATTTTTATGTAGATTATTATATAAATTTAAGTAGGCAAAAAAAATTATCATATGATTACATGCTAATAATTTTATCTAGCCCACTTATGAAAATTTTTCTAGCTTTGACATTGTCTACACAATCTTATTTACCAATTAAAGTCTAATTTTCTATTTTTACTATCATCTTAACTTTATATAAATGTAAATGCGTTTTAGTCCAACCTTTCTTTTCTTTCATTAAGCCCAACATCCTTGTGTGCCAATTTTGGTCAACTTAGGTTGGCTATCATTTTTTTCTAAAAACAAATTTGCATATATAGTTAGTGTGAGAGAACATTAATACTAATTGGTAATATTTGAGATTCTGACACTTATAATCCATAAAGTAATTAGCTGTTTCGAAAATAAGCTTGTTGGGAGACCCCATTTTTGCTAGTGCTAGAAATTTGAAGGAGGTTCATGTACTAGTTGTTGAAGTTATGACCTTAACAGATGCACTCAAATTGATGAATATGAGAAGATACAAATTTTTGTGTTTCGGAAGGGCTCCAAATTGATCTTTGATTGGTTTGGTGGTAAGTGCTCTACATCTTGGAGACTGAAGATAATTGCTAACATTAACTCTCTTGTGAGGTGTTTCGACACAATTTCTTAGAAACTTGTGCTTATGGAGGCGAACTTCTTGGCTGATGCCATTGTCGATTTAGGGCACACTTTGGATGCAACTATTTTTGGGACCGCACTATCCCTTCATTAGAAATGCTCTTTTTGTTTGTTTGTTGTTTTGGAGAATTCTTTTTCTAGGGATAAGAATCACCAATCAATCACGAGTAAGTATTTGCAAGAATAAAATGAAATATACACATACAAAATTATACGCTAATAAACAAGTAACGTACAACTATGCATATAGACATAATTCTAATAAACAAGACTAATATTGAAAAAACAAAATGAAGATCGAGGCTTGTGTACCGCAATATCCTTGAAACAAAATTTCGTCCCTACTCTGTGCTTGTAGTTCGATGGACGTCTATTTCACGAGGATTCAATGATCTAAACCAAGATTCTAGCACATGAAGACTTGGTTTCTAGTGAATATGTTTGTGGTTTTCTCAAAATGATAGGATTTGGTAAATTTGTAGGAAGAATGCTTTTTGTGTTTTGATTGATAGGAAGATGCATGTATATACAATAATCATATACCTGTTCGCAATAGCTATGAATTTGAGAGGCGACTGTTAAACAGAAAGGGTGTGTGGCTTCATCATTTTCTCAGATCTTTTCAAATGTTCTCAGACTTCACCAGGAAGGATAATTTTGTTGGAATAAAAAAAATAAATTAAATCCAAGTTAATATAATAAATTACAAATTAATTTAATAATTCAATTATTGAGTTCAATATGATAGTCGGAGGCCTATCTTTACAATTAATATATTTTAATTATCAAATGCCAAAATCCAACTCAAGGTTCAAGTCCAATTTTGCTCTCCATAGTCCATCTTTCCAATCACTAAGTAAGAAGGACAATGTTTTATGAAGTGTGAAAAACTTTTGGTGGTGAGCAATTTAGGACAATAAGATAGAATGACATTTCTACTAAAAAAACTCCAACATTATTTCATATCAACAAAAAAATTATTGGATAAGGTATTGAATGACCAATTCCAAGAGATTTCACTTCAACAGGATTTAGAGCCTTGAATGCTCCTCAACATGAAGGATGTTGCGCAACAAGTCTTAGTTGGTACTGGGTCAAGAATAGTCCAAGGACAATGATGTTCTACTGTAAATTTATCAAGGTACGACCTTAATTGCTTCACTAAATAAAGCAATCTCTTTGCAAATATTGTCCTTAATTACAACTCCATTAGTTGTCAATAGATCCATTTGGAGACGTTCATTGTACCAAGAAATTGCAACACATAACTTCATTATTCATTATAGAGGACATACTAATGAGAGGAATAGGAAATTTAGTTCTTGCAATCAATGCGAACTTATAATAAAAATCATCAGCAATTCAAAACCGGTACTTGATGGAGTTCTCACCACTACTAATAAGATATACTTCCACCATCTTAGTATCGCGAATAAATTCTATCTTGTGTTAGATTTTGGTGGAATCCAAATCAAGTTTTGGTCAATAAAGTTTGTTGATGCACAAAATCGAGTCGATCTTGGACCAACCTAAATCCGACCACGAATCACACAAACGCACAAGAACGCAAAGATATATCATAGTTCACTCAAGTTGGGCTACGTCTACACTCGTGTCGATTCCGTTTCATTATGTAAATGAAGGTTACAATATACATGGAGGCTATAGAGGCAATGTTTGCTCTCTTTGCTCTCCTTTTCTCTCTGCGCTATATGTGCTCTATCCTCTACTATGTGTATGTCCTCTTCCTCCTCCTCAAGTGAGAGTGAAGTCTCCCTTTTGTAGAATGTCCTCTTCCTCCTCCTCAAGTGAGAGTGAAGTCTCCCTTTTGTAGAATAAGGGTTTCCTTCACCTCTTACATACATCATGGGCTAGGTCCTAAGGCCCAATATATGGAATTTGATGGCAATATCATTGATTAAATGCGAGCTAGTGAGCGGTGACTGCATTTAAGTGTAATCTTGAGAGTAGGGATGGCTAAAATCTATGTGAGTAGTGATTTTTAACATGTCATGTTTCGTTGGAAATCCCTGAGGCAATTGTTGGAAGGTTTAGGTTGTGTTTTGTTTTCTTTGTTTTGCTCGAGGACTAACGAAAGCTAAGTGTGGGGGAATTTGATAGGAGCATATTTATGCTACTTAGTTAGCTTTTTTTTTTTTGCATTTACATAGCTAATTTCTACTTATTAGAGTGTTTTAAGCTATTTTCGTGTGTTTTCAGGTTCAAATGACAAAGTTGGCAACAAAGTGCAATTTAGAGCATTTTAGAGCAGTTTTGGGCTTGGAATGGATAACATAATCATGGAGCAAGGTGGATGGATGTTTTTGAAGATCAAAAGAGGCTAGGAATGTGCTGAAAAGTTGAAGAAATTAAATCAAGACATTGAAGATAAGGAATCAGCTACGAAGAAGGAAATATTATCCAAATTAACTTATCTTATCCAAATCTTATCCAAACCTTATCCAACCTTATATTATCTTATTCCACCTTAATTTCAGCTGCAAAGAGGACTTAATTTCAGATTAATTCACCTAAATATCAGGTTTCTAGAAGCCCTATCCCTATCCCTAAAAGTATATCGCATGTATTCCTTCTAGAAGTCATGTTTCCTGCTACAAGGATCATTCCTTGTCCTCCCTAGAATCTGATTGAAAGTGTCCTATTTCCTTGTTGATTTGGAGTCATAATTCCCTTTTTTCTTAGCCTTTGCAGTGCCCTCCATTTTCCCTATAAATACATTGTGCCACACCTATCCTTCATCACCCATCTCTCACCACAATTCACACCACACATCCATCAGACACAGAAATCTCTCATTGTGCCGCATCTTTGCAAGGAGAAAGGATAGGAGACCCTTGGAGTCGTGCCCTGCCATTCAAGCTTGGAGTGCTGGAACGTTTCTAAGTATATTCTATCTTTTGTTTTCAATGTTTAATTTAATTTATCTTTGTTTAAGGGCAAACATGAGGAGCTAAACTCGTTTTAGCTAGAGGTGGATTCAAAGTCATGAACATATATGTGATACGAATTGATTTCCTCCAGTTTTTGTTTCGTAAAACATGAATGCGATTTACTTATCTGTTTGATTGATAACTTATTCTTGTATGTTGATTAAGGATGCATACTTAGTTTGCATGCATGAATTTGATGCTAACATATAAGGGAATTTCACCTAATAGTTATGAACTTATATTTTCAAGTAGTGGAGGTTATTAGTCACAATCGTGTTAAGTAAATCCATGGCAGGAGTATCATCCAGTTCATAGTTACAAATGTCATGTCAATGCTTATGATATTCATAGAACTTAATGATATTTGATATGTATCTATGTCATGTAGTTCATATAGAGAACTTGATAATAATAATTTGATTGTGTCGCTGAGTTCAATTCAATGAAATTAGGAAAATCTGATGGTTAATTTGTGCAGTTCACGGTTAACTTGGGGCATTGTCATTCATGGTTTATAGGAATAATAACTGGAAATCGATTTGTATGCATATATGTCATGTGAGGAGATGAACCCTCTAGCTAGCCATTCACCCATTTAAACACCCAATTTTGTCCAAAGTTGTTTAGAGTCTTTAAATCTGTTTGTTTTTACTTTAATTTCGTCAAAACCAATCCCCCCCTTTAATGATTCATGTTTACTTAGTGATAACCTGTTTTAATTTGTTTCATTTAGTGTTTTGAGTCAAAGTTAAGTTAGAATTTGTCCAAAGTAATCCTTAGTTTCTGTTTTGAGTCATTCTAGTTTGTTTTAAGTCATTAGAGTCTAGTTTTCTGTTTTTGAGTCTAATTTGAGTATATTAGCAGCCCTTCTATTTACCGGCCTAGAACGATCCCTATTTACACATACTACAATTAAAGGGTTTAATTTGTGTGTTATAAAATATCACATCAAATCCTGGCACCGTTGCCAGGGATAGTAAAATTGCTAATCCCTTTGTTTTTTGTTTATTTTACATTTGATATTTGATTTAGTTTTTTTTCTTTGATTTGAGGTACTAGAGAAGCAAGACATGGCAATTGCTAGTGTTCAAGCTCAAATGGCGAATCTTACTTCTCTTTTGACACAATATATCTAAAGGACCACAATGCAAAGTGTCCCTACATTTGGTGTGTCCTATAGGCAAGGATATCAAACTCATCAACGTCCTCAATTAACTGAGAATGGAGGTGCATGGGGTTATCAAGGCCATAATCAATCAACGAACCACCTATTTTCTAACACTTACAATGCAGGTGGGAGTGGTCATTCCAATTTTATGTGGAAGGAACCTTAACAAGTTCAACAAGAAGGATATTGGCAGCCATTTGAGGAGTTCTATTCAAGACCTATGCAGCCACCATAGCCTGCCCCACAACAATCCCAACCAAATTCAAGTTTGTCTTTGGATAATGATAAAGTTATTCAATTACTCACCTCTTTGACATGGGGAGTACAAAATCAAACCAAAGAGATGTAAATCACACCAAAGAGATGAAAAATCAAGCTAAAGAGGTGGATGAATTGAAGAAGCACATGGGGTAAGTAGTAGAGTTCATGGAACAGTTTAGAGAACAAGGCAAACTGCGTAGTTCAACCATTGTGAATCCAAAGGGGGATTTGAAACTGCTAAGGCCATTTCGTTAAGTGGCAAGGAAGTTGGAACCACCCCACAAATGTCCAAATCAAGTCAAAAGGAAGACGAAAAGCTGCTGCTCGAGGAAGAGGAAGATGCCAAAGCCACGCCAAGGGTAGAATAACCTTTACCGCAACCCCCTAAGCACCCTATGCCGTCCAACTCAACCAAGGTAAGTCCAAATTCAGTTAATTCTAATCTTATTCCACCAAATGTACCTTTCCCTCACAAATTTACGCAATCTAAGAAAGAAAAGAGTGACAAGGACATTCTTGAGACATTTAGAAAGGTATGAGTCAATATCCCGCTCCTTGATGCAATCAAGTAAGTTCCAAAGTATGCTAAATTTTTAAAAGAGCTTTGCACAACAAGGAAAAGGATTTCGAACAAGGAAGTGGTACGGGTAAGTGAGAATGTTTCAGTGGTTTTACAAAGGAAATTGCCCCCTAAATGCAAAGATCCAGATAGTTTCACAATCCCTTGTGTTATTGGCAATGCTAAGTTTGAACATATCATGTTAGATTTAGGTGCTTCCATTAATGTCATGCCAAACTCTATTATGCATCTATGAATCTAGGAGAGATTAAAAATCATGGTGTTATTATTCAATTAGCCGATCGTTCTAATGCATATCCAAAAGGAGTTTTGGAAGATGTTTTGGTGTAGCTTAACCACTTGATATTTCTAGCAGATTTTTCTATGCTTGATATGGAAGATTCAGCCTATTCCATACCGTTGCCGATCCTACTTGGGAGACCTTTCATGAAAACAGCTCGCACCAAGATAGATGTGTTCAAAGGGACGTTAACAATGGAATTTGATGGCAATATTATTGATTTTAACATTTCTGAAGCTATAAGGTATCCAAAAGATGATCATTCTTGTTTTTCTATTGAGATATTTGATTCATTGGCGTAAGACTACCTTGATGGCCTAAATGGGGTCGATCTTGGACCAACGTAAATCTAACCATAAATCACACAAACGCACAAGAGCACAAAGATATATCGTGGTTCACCCAAGTTGGGCTATGTCCACACTCGTGTCGATTCTGTTATATTATGTAAATAAAGGTTACAATATACATGGAGACTATAGAGGCAATGTTTGCTATCTTTGCTCTCCTCTGCTTTCTATGCTATATGTGCTCTATCCTCTACTATTTGTATGTCATCTTCCTCCTCCTTAATTGAGGGTAAAGGCTCCCTTTTATAGAATAATTGTTTCCTTCACCTCTTACATACATCATGGGCTAGGTCCTAAGGCCCAAATACTAGGGCCCAATATATGGAATTTGATGGCGATATTATTAATTTTAACATTTCTGAAGCTATAAGGTATCTTAAAGACGATCATTCTTGTTTTTCTATTGATTTATTCGATTCATTGGCGTAGAACTACATTGACGGCCTAAATGGCAATACCCTTGAAACAACCATTACAAAGGGAATATGACTTAAAAACCAAGGGGCTGAAGCTATGCACACCCACGACATGCATAAAGATCCCCTAGCCGTGCCCAATTGTGAAGATGTGGACGAGATGGTGGCTACCCTCGAGTCCTTGCCACATCATATTGGTAAGTCTCCAATCCAATTTCCAATTCCCATTTCTTGGGAGGCAACCCAAGCGTTCAAATAAAGAAGTCCAAGGAGTCTCCGGCTCCAAAACCAGATTTGTGTTTCTTAACCCTACTCTTTATTGCTTTTACTTTGCCATAATTGTCATGTTTGTTAGTTGTGTTGTTTGATTGTTTTTGTGTGAGTCTATGTTTGAAAAATTGAGGACAATGTTTCGTTGAAGTGTGAGGGGGTAAATAGATGCTTTTCATGACTTATTTTCGAATTTCATCACCTATTATTTCTAAAAGAACAACTCACTCTTTTTAAGTGCTTTTATTGTGTTTTAAAGTGTTTTAATGTGTCCTATAACAGAAAATACGAAAATTTGAAAGAAAAAAAATTCGAAAAAGTTTTGAAAAAAACCCAAAAAGAGTCGTTTTTGATGTTTGTTTATGTCTTAGGGTACCTTTCAACACAATGATGAGGATTTGGTTTTTAATTGCATGACTGTTAAACAAAGTTACAAACATGGATGGAAGTTTGATTTGCTCTTTGGTTTATGCTTAGTTGTAGTTGTCATTAACAAATTCACATGTAATCACAAAAGGAAAAAAATCAGTTTTTGTAACATGCTTGAAACAAGGACCTCAAGCTAACGCTACAACCCTAAGAAACTTGAGCCTATACTTTATTTGGAGAGTTATTAATCTATGATATCCTAGTTTTATAAAGTCGTTGCATGATCTCATTATTTCTTTGCTTGGTTGATACTTAGAATGCGTTTTCATCATTATAGTTCCAAATACTAGAACTCATGCCCGTTTCATTCAAAGCATAAAATTGAGTGCATAACATAAAACAAGATGAAGTTGTTTAGTCAAATCCCGAGCCAAAAAGCCTTACCCTTTGCATATGTAATAGGTTTAACCCCATTAAGCCTTAGTTAGCCTATTTTCTTTGTTAGCCACATTATCCTTACCTAGCCTAGAATAGGAGTATCCATACCCTTATTCTTAAAGGGTAGTGGAGCATGACTTAGAGGGAATTCCTTTTGATCTACAATTTTCACAAAAACAAGTGCGGGGGAAGGTTTTTTGTTGGAAATCTAGAAGATTGTATGTTTGGTGTGCCAAAGAGAAAGGGCACCAAGAAGAGAAAAAAAAATGAAAAAAGAAAGAAAAAGAAGAAAGAGTTGAGAAAAGAAAGGAAAAGAGTTGAGAAATAAGTGAGAATGAACTCACAAGTATTGGTTGTTGAAGAAAGGGTCCAAAAGTTTGAATCTGGCCCTAAGTGTTGTGTGAATCTCCCACAGGTGTTTAAAGTTGATTTCTATATTTAAAAGTGAGTTTTAAGTGTTTATTTCATTACTTTGCTTACTATTGCTTTAAGAACATTTGTTTATCCATACCTTTCTTTGTTAGCCAATACCTTAGTCCCGTTACAACCCTTAGAGTTCTATCTTGATTGTTATGTGTTTCAATATGTGGTGTTTAAAATTGGTATGAGCATATAGTATCCCTAGTTCTCGCGTCTAAGTAGTGGCATTCCATTCATGAGATCATATACATATTAATAGTTCCAGAAAGTGCCTTATTTGATTATACATATGTGAGTGAGTCTACATATTTACATCAATCGTTTCACATATACCTAGTGTAGAGAAGTAAAAAAATCTATGTGAAAATAGAGAGTATATCCGGTGAGGAATTGAGTGAATTCTCTAAGGCATGTTACTACATTCAAAATGTTGTCTTAATTGATTAAATGCAAGCAAGTGAGTGGTGACTGCGGTTGCGGTTAAGTATAAGCTTGAGAGTAGGGATGACTAAAATCTATGTGAGTAGTGATTTTTAACATGTCATGTTTCATTGGAAATCCCTAAGGCAATTGTTGGAAGGTTTAGGTTGTGTTTTGCTTTCTTTGTTTTGCTCGGGGACTAGCGAAAGCTAAATGTGGGGGAATTTGATAGGAGCATATTTATGCTACTTAGTTAGCTTGTTTTCTTGCATTTACATAGCTAATTTCTACTTATTAGAGTGTTTGAAGCTCTTTTCGTGTGTTTTCAGGTTCAAATGACAAAGTTGGCAAGAAAGTGCAATTAGGAGCATTTTAGAGCAGTTTTGGGCTTGGAATGGATATCACAATCATAGAGCACGGCGGATGGACATTTTTGAAGATCAAAAGAGGTAGGAATGTGCTCAAGAGTTGAAGAAATTAAATCAAGACATTGAAGATAAGGAATCAGCTAAGAAGAAGGAAATATTATCCAAATTAACTTATCTTATCCAAATATTATCCAAACCTTATCCAACTTTATCTTATCTTATCCTAACCTAATTTTATTCCACCTTAATTCCAGCTACAAAGATGACTTAATTTCAGATTAATTCACCTAAATATCAGGTTTCTAGAAGCCCTATCCCTATCCCTATCCCTGGAATCTAATTGAGATTGTCCTATTTCCTTGTTAATTTGGAGTCCTAATTCCCCTTTTTCTCAGCCTTCGCCATGTACTCCATTCTACCTATAAATACATAGTGCCGCACCTATCATTCATCACCCACCTCCTTCCACAAGTCACACCACACATTCATCATACACAGAAATCTCTCATTGTGCCGAAGCTTTGCAAGGAGAAAGGAGAGGAGACCTTTGGAGTCGTGCCCTGCCATTTAAGCTTGGAGTGCTGGAACATTTCTAGGTCTATTCTATCTTTTGTTTTCAATGTTTAATTTAATTTATCTTTGTTTAAGTGCAAACATGAAGAGCTAAACTCATTTTAGTTTTGAGTCATTTTAGTTTGTTTTAAGTCATTAGAGTCTAGTTTTCTGTTTTTGAGTCTAGTTAAGTGTAATTGAGTCTAATTTGACTAGATTAGCAGCCCTTCTAATCCCCTGCCTAGAATGATCCCTACTTACACATACTACAATTATAGGGTTTAATTTATGTGTTAGAAAATATCACATCAATGATGTGTGGTGTAGAAATGAGATAATCATCGACGATGCATTAACATATGCAGTGGCTACTAAGATCATGTTGAGTGATGACATTGAACCCCGTTTCATTGATGAATGTCGACGTAGAGCTGATTGGTCAAATTGGAAACAAGTAATCCAAGTTGAACTCGATTCACTTGTGAAACATAAGGTGTTTGGACTTGTAACTCGTTGGCTACAAGTGGGTTTTTGTTTGGAAGCATAATGAGAAGAACAAAATTGTGCGTTACAAAGCTCGTCTTGTTGCACAAGGCTTTTCACAATGCCCCAGCATTAACTATGATGAAACTTATTCACCCTTCATGGATGTGATTACTTTTCACTACCTTATCAGTTTGGTAGTATCTGAAAAACTGTGTATGCAACTGAAGGACATAGTAACTGCGTATCTCTGTGGGGATCTAGATAAGAAAATTTATATGAAAGTTATCAAATGACTTACATTGAATAGATCAAATATTTCCAAACCCTAGAACACATTCTCAATTCGGCCAAGACATTCACTCAACGGTTTGAAGCAATCTGGAAGAATGTGGTATAACCGTCTAAGTGAGTATTTGACAAGTTAAGGATATGTTAACAATGAACTATGCCCTTATGTGTTCATTAATAAGTCATATTCGATTTTGCAATAGTTGCAATATATGTCGATGACATAAATCTTATCGAAACTGCTGAAGAGCTCGTGAGAACTGCCTCACACCTGAAGTTAGAATTTGAGATGAAAGATCAAGGAAAGACTCGATACTGTCTCAGTCTCAGGATAGAGCACCGTTTGGATGGAATCTTAGTACATCAATGGAAATACACTTATAAGGTGTTGCACTGCTTTAACTAGGACAA
Organism: Pyrus communis; assembly: GCF_041283825.1. Classification (NCBI taxonomy): domain Eukaryota; kingdom Viridiplantae; phylum Streptophyta; class Magnoliopsida; order Rosales; family Rosaceae; genus Pyrus; species Pyrus communis. The sequence goes on along the minus strand of NC_142566.1, from coordinate 6,916,333 downwards.
AGCGAAGCCTTCGAATACTCAATGCACTAGACCCAACATCTCCTTCGTTGTTAATCTTTTGGCAAGATATAGTAACGCACCAACATGCAGACGCTGGATTGTTGTTAAAAACATCTTCCGTTACCTTAAGGGTACTACAGATTTGGGCTTGTTTTATCCCAACGGATCCTCGAGTGATGCTGCAGTGGCCGTATAGTTATCTTATTTGCACAAGGCGCGTTCTTAAATGGGTTATGTCTTCACGTTATAGGCATCGCAATCTTTTAGAGGTGAACTAAACAGACCTTAATTGCAACTTCGTCTAACCATGCTGAAATTCTCGCCTTACATAAAGCAACTCGGGAATGTTTTTGGTTGAGATGAGCAGTTGTGGATCATATTCAAAGCTTCTGCGATCTTTACCCTGTCGTGGATGTCCCGATGATGATCTATGATGACAACGCAGCATGCATCGAATAACTTAAGTAGGGTTACATCAAATGAGACAACACCAATAACATTGTGCCAAAGTTATACTTCTCACATCAACAATAAGAGCATCAGAAGATTGAAGTCACGCAAATCCGTTCACAATATAATCTGGTCGACCTCTTCACCAAATCACTACCAAAGTCGACGTTTCAGAAGCTTGTTCATGGAATTGGTATGGGTAAACTTTCTGAGTTGTAACATTGCTAGTTCTCTTTGGAAAGTGTGTCAAACTTAGGGGGAATATCTTGAAGTATACTTGCTTGACCTTAATGTACTTTTTTTCCCTACAATTAGGAGCATTTTTCCTACTGGGTTTTTGCTACCTAACTAGGTTTTAACGAGGCACCCATAGACGTTTCATTTGACTTTGCATTACTCACAGATTTTTCCTTCGACTATGGATTTTGTCCCTACTCGGGTTTTTATCATAACCTTAGGTTTTTTTTTAATGAGACTTACTTCCTTATTCAAGTTCCTACTTATTGAGAATAACGTTGTTCCCAGAATCAGTGCTGACGAGCCGACTTCCTCAAGTTCTACATGATGCCGAATCTACCTCGAGTATTACACACTCAAGGGGGAGTGTTGTAAACTTTCCTCATTTAAGTGTGATTGTGTAAAACCTAAATTAGATTTGATTTTAGTTATTCTTTCCGATATGGACTTGTATTTCTTCCGGATGAAGGATTTCTTCCCGCTCTTATTATTATAAATAAAGGCACTACGTACGGAGGAATAATAATCCCCTACATTCTTACAAACACATCTCTCTTTACAATCTCTCCTTGCCAAAGTTGCTTGCTTTCCTATGAAAAGAAACCAGGAGGATCTTGGAGATCTTCCAATCACAACTATTCATCGTATATCGTGCGATCATAAATTATTGTAATTTTTTAATTTAAAATTAAATATATAAACAATACCTGACAAAAACTAACCCCACGATTTACGATGAACAGATGTGATTGGAGGATCCGGTCAGGATCTTATCTTGAAAAGAAAAACTATGAATCGCCATCAAATTATTTTCTAGTGAAATTCAACACTGGGTAAGTTCCTCATCTGCTCATTTAACTTCTTTCTTGATTCAATTGTTAGGCTCATAATTTCTTTGGTCCTTGAATTTCTCTCTTAGCATCAAAGATTTTGGGAATATGACTCAAATACCAAGGGGTAAAAGCTATGTACATCCACGACATGCATCAAGATCCCCTAGCTGTGCCCAATTATGAAGAAGTGGATGAGATGGTGGCTGCCCTCGAGTCCTTGCCATAACATATTGGTAAGTCTCCAATCCCAATTCCAATTCCAGTTTCTACTAACAAGTTGTTACCCTCAGTGATTCAAACACCTTCCCTCGAGCTTAAGCCATTACCAAATCATTTGAAGTATGTCTTCTTGGGAGATAAAGAGACTTTACCCATCATAGTATATTCATCACTCACGGTATTGGAGGAGGAAAAACTAGTTCGGGTGTTGAAGGAGTACAAAACAACCATTGGATGGACCTTGGCCGATATCAAAGGAATTAGTCCTACAACATGCATGCATCGCATACTTCTAAAAGAGGGGGCTAAACCAACTCGAGAGGCTCAACGTCGACTTAACCTTCCAATGATGGAAGTTGTGAAAAAAGAGATTATCAAGCTCCTTGATTGTGGAGTGATTTATCCAATTTCGGATAGTCTTTAGGTCTCACCAGTTCAAGTTGTTCCAAAGAAATCTGCAGTCATCGTGGTGAAGAATGCAGAGAATGAACTTGTGCCTACTCGTATCCAAATAGGTTGGAGAGTTTGCATTGACTATAGGAAGCTCAACGCCACGGAAGCTCAACGCCACCACAAGGAAAGATCACTTCCCGTTGCCGTTCATTGATCAAATGCTTGAAAGGCTAGGCGATCATTCTTTTTATTGTTTTCTTGATGGTTATTTGTGATATAATCAGATGGTTATAACTCTAGATGATCAAGAAAATACTACTTTTACTTGTCCATTTGATACTTTTGTTTATCATCAAAATGCCATTCGGTTTATGTAATGCACCAGCCACATTTCGAAGATGCATGGTAAGTATCTTTTCGGATTTTGTTGAGAAGATTATTGAAGTTTTCATGGATGATTTTAGCGTATATGGTGATTCGTTTGATGATTGTTTAGCTAATCTCATGTTGATCTTGGAATGATGCATTGAAACCAACCTTGTTTTAAATTGGAAAAAATGTCTTTATGGTAAAACAAGGCATAGTTTTAGGTCACATAGTTTCGGCCAAGGGAATTAAGGTTGATTAATCGAAAATAGATCTTGCACGCTACTTACCCTCTCCCACTTCGGTGAGAGAGGTTTATTCCTTTCTTGGACATGCAAGATTTTATAGACGTTTCATCAAGGATTTCTCAAAAATCTTTATACCCCTATGCTGACTTCTCCAAAAGGATGTACCTTTTGTGTTCAATGAGGAATGTGAGAAGGCCTTGAAACACCTTAAGGAGATGCTCACTTCGGCCCTCATCATAGTTCCACCAGATTGGAGTCTTCCTTTTGAGCTCATGTGTGATGCTTCAGATTATGCAATTGGCGCTATTTTAGGTCAAAGGAAGAACAAGCAGCCACACGTCATTTATTATGCATCCCGAACCTTGAATGATGCTCAATTGAACTTCTCCACCACAAAAAGAACTTCTTGTTGTTGTGTTTGCTTTAGATAAGTTTCGTTCATATTTACTTGGAACTAAAGTTATCACTATTCTAATCATGCAACTTTGAAGTATTTACTCACGAAGAAGGTGGCCAAACCAAGGCTTATTCGTTGGATGCTTATTCTCCAAGAGTTTGATATGGAAATCCAGGATAAGAAAGGAAGTGAAAACCTGTTGGCTGACCACTTGAGCCGTTTGGTACACGATGAAGAGCCATTACCCATCCTAGAAGCATTCCCAGATGAGCAGTTGTTGTCCATAGAGGTAAGTGAGCCATGGTATGCCGATTTAGGGAATTATTTGGTGTCTAAACAAGTTCCAAGCACCTTAAACAAGCACCAACATGATAAACTTAAAAAAAGAATGCACGGTTTTATGTGTGGGATGACCCATACTTGTGGAAATATTGCCCTGATCAGATTCTTCGAAGATGTGTGCATGAATCCGAGTTTAATTCAATTTTAACTTTTTGTCACACTTATGCATGTGGGGGTCATTTTGGAACTCAAAGAACAACACTTAAGGTTTTAGAATATGGATTTTATTAGCCTACTATATTTAACGATGCTTGAACTTTTTGTATGACTTATGATCATTGTCAAAGAACGGGCAATATAGGTGCAAAAGATCAAATGCTGCAAACCCCTATCTTTTCTTTCGAAATTTTTGATGTTTGGGGCATTGATTTCATGGGTCATTTTCCTTCATGTTATGGTTTCAATTATATTTTACTTGCGGTTGATTATGTATTGAAATGGGTGAAGGCAAAAGCCACTCGTACTAATGATTCCAAAGTGGTTGCAGATTTTGTCAAAACTAACATCTTTTCCAGATTTGGGATGCCGAGAGAGCTCATAAGTGATGGGGGTGCCCATTTTTGCAATCAAACCATTGAGGCGCTGCTTAAGAAGTATAACATCATGCATAAGGTTTCGACACCTTATAATCCTCAAACAAGTGGCCAAGCCGAGGTTTCTAATTGAGAAATCAAGTAGATTTTGGAGAAGACTGTTGGGCCAACTCGGAACGATTGAAGCTTGCGTTTAAATAATGCATTATGGGCATGTCGTACAGCGTACAAAACACCAATTGAGATGTCTCCATTTTGGCTCATCTATGGGAAACCATGCCATCTCCCTATGGAATTGGAGCACAAAGCATGTTGGGCAGTCAAGACTTTCAACATGGACATTGATGCTACTGGAATTTATAGGAAGCTTCAATTGAATGAGCTTGAGGAGATTCGGAATGAGGCTTATGAGAACGTTCATATTTACAAGGAGAAAACGAAGGCATTTGACAACAAGATGATTCGAAGTAAAACGTTCTATATAAGGCAGAAAGTGTTGCTTTTCAACTCCCACCTTCGATTGTTTCCAGGTAAGTTGCGTTTTAAATGGGTTGGTCCTTTTGTTGTTACTAATGTCTTTCCTTATGGTGCAGTCCAAATTCAAAGTTTAAAGAATGACATGAATTCAAAGTGAACAGACACCATTTGAAGCCTTACTATGAGTATTTTGAGGAGCATGTCGTGGAGGAAATACCCCTCCATGACGTAGACCCCAATGGAGCTTAAAATGAGGTATCGTCTGGCTAGAAGACGTTAAAGCAAGCGTTTCTTGGGAGGCAACCCAAGCGTTCAAATAAAAAAGACCTAGGAATCTCCGTCTCCAAAACCAGATTTGCGTTCCTTAACCCTACTCTTTATTGCTTTTACTTTGCCATAACTGTCATGTTTGTTAGTTTTGTTGTTTGATTGTTTTTGTGTGAGTCTATGTTTGAAACATTGAGGACAATGTTTGGTATAAGAGTAAGGGGGTAAATAGATGCTTTTCATGACTTATTTTTGAATTTTATCACCTATCACTTCTAAAAATTGTTACTCACTATTGTTAAGTGCTTTTATTGTGTTTTAATGTGTTTTAATGTGTCCTATAATAGAAAATACAAAAATCTAAAAAACAATATTTGAAAAAGTTTTGAAAAACCCCAAAAAGAGTTGTTTTCGATGTTTGTTTATGTCTTAGGGTACCTTCCAACACAATGATGAGGATTTGGTTTTTAATTGCATGATGATGTGAAAATTAACTTGACACACAAATTAAACCCTATTTGTGACAATTGTAGTAGATATGTAAGTAGGGATCGCTCTAGACCGGGGATTAACTAGGGATGCTAATCTATGTAAATAAGACTCAAAAACACTAAATGAGACTCTATGGACTCAAAACTAACTTTAGACACTTAAAACAACAACCAATACTCAAAAAGACTCAATTTTAGACTCAATAAAGGTTTTGGACGAAAATAGGATTTGACTTGACTCAAAAGACTCAAGGAAAACAAGTTTTGACTAAAATATGAAGACTAAATAACATGGGGATTGTTTTTGACGAATTTTAGACTCCAAACAAAAACTTTGTAGGAAACACTTTGAAAAACGAATTTAAGTAAAATAAATGGGTGAACGGCTAGTTAGAGGGTCCTTCTCCACACATGATATATGCATACGAACCAATGTCCAGTTATTACTCCTTTAGACTATGAATGACAATGCCCCAAATTAGTTGCATCGCACAACTAACCCTCAAGTTTTCCTTATTTCATTGAATTGAATGAAAATGCATTACAACCAAATTATCTTTTTCAAGTTCTTTATATGAGATGCATAACAAAGATACATATCAAAAGTCATTAAGTTTTGTGAAAACTATAAGCATTGACAAGGCATTCATCACTATGAAACGCATGAGACTCATACCAAGGATTTACTTAACGCGATTGTGACTAGCAACCTCCACTACTTGTGAATATAAGTGAATAAAAATTACGTGAAACCCCCTTATACTCTAGCATCAAGTTTATGCATGCAAATTAAGTGTTAACCCCCAACCCACATACATAAACCAGTTTTGATAACTTAGATAAGCAAATCACATTCATGCCTTAAGAAATAATAACCAGACGTAATCAATTCATATAAAACATATAATCATGGCTTCAAATTCTCTTCTAACTAAAAAGAAGTTAGTTCCTCATGTTCGCAAAACAAAGATAATTAAATTTAAACATTGAACTAAGACTAAGGATAGAAAGAACCAAGAAAAACGCTCCACACTCCAATGGCATGCACGGCACTCCCTTGGATGGTAGATTGCACAAGTCCTCCTCTCCTTGCTTCCTTGCTTGCGGCACTAGGGTGGTGTAGAATGGATTGTGGTGTTTGATGGATGAAAGTATGAATGAATGAATGAGTGAGTGGATGATTGAATGGTGCGGCATAGGGCTGTTTATATAGGCTAATTAGGCACACTTAGTGAAGGAGAAGGATTGCACAATCCCATTGAAAAAGGTTAATTCAAGGCAGAAACCAAATGGGAAATGGAATAGGTAGTGCGGCTAGGATTTAGGGAATTCTAGAAGGTTTGGTGCGGCATGTTTATAGGGATGAGATAAGGTTTCTAGAAGGCATGGTTTAGGACAGATTCCTAAACCTAAAGGGACAAGAACATATGATATAAGTGTAGGAGAAGGATTGCAATTCCTAAACCTACAAGGAATGGTGTTCATGCGGCATTCAAATGGATAAGGCTTCTAGAAACTGAAATAGGTGTTTAAATGTGTAATTAATTCCCTCTAATTAGCTAGGTTTAAGTCCTAACCTGATTTGGATAGGATAAGATAGGATAATATTAGAGTTAGGAAAGGATAAGGTTTCTAGGATAGGATAAGATAAGGTTGGATAAGGTTCCTTGTTTCTTGCTTCTTCCTTATCTTCTTTGCATTTGGACTTCTTCCACTAGATTTGTAGCCTTTCCTAGCCCTTCTTGACTTCAATCTCGTCCATCCTCTTTGCTCCATGGTTAAGCTATCCAATCCATGCCCAAAAATGCTCCAAATAGACTTAAAACGCACTTTCTTGCTCCTTTTTCCATTAGGACCTTAAAACATACGAAAATAACTTAAAAGACTGAAATAAATAGTCATTAACTCACTAAATGCAAGGAAACAACATAACTAAGTAGCATAAATATGCTCCTATCACATGACTGTTAAACAAAGTTACAAACATGGATGGAAGTTTGATTTGCTCTTTGGTTTATGCTTATTTGTAGTTGTCGTTTATGAATTCGCATATAATCACAAAAGGAAACAATCAGTTTTTGTAACATGCTTGAAGGAAGGAACACAAACTAACGCTACAACCCTGAGAGACTTGAGCCTATACTTTATTTGGAGAGTTATTAATATGTGATATTCTTGTTTCCAAAAGTCGTTGCATGATCTCATTATTTCTTTGCTTGGTTGCTATTTAGAATGCGTTTTCATCATTATAGTTCCAAATCCTAGAACTCATGCCCGTTTCATTCAAAGCATAAAATTGAGTGCATAACATAAAACAAGATAAAGTTGTTTAGTTAAAACCAGAGCCAAAAAGCCTTACCCTTTTATTATGTAATGTAGGTTTAACCCCGTTGAGCCTTAGTTAGCCTATTTTCTTTGTTAGCCACATTATCCTTACCTAGCCTAGAATAAGACTATCCATACCCTTGTTCTTAAAGGGTAATGGAGCATGACTTAGAGGGAATTCCTTTTGATCTACAATTTGTAGAAAAAACAAGTGTGTGTGGGGGGGGGGGGGGGGAGGTTTTTCATTGGAAATCTAGAAGATTGTATGTTTGGTGTGCCAAAGAGAAAGGTTACGAAGAAAACAAAAACGTGAAAGAAGAAACAAAACGATGAAGAAGTTGAGAAAAGAAAGGAAAAGAGTTGAGAAATAAGTGAGAATGAACTCACAAGTATTGGTTGTTGAAGAAAGGGTCCAAAAGTTTGAATCTAGCCCTAAGTGTTGTGTGAATCTCCCATAGGTGTTCAAAGTTGATTTCTACATTTAAAAGTGAATTTTAAGTGTTTATTTCATTACTTTGCTTACTATTGCTTTAAGAACATTTATTTATCCTTACCTTTCTTTGTTAGCCAATACCTTAGCCCCGTTACAACCCTTAGACTTCTATCTTGATTGTTATGTGTTTCAATATGTGGAGCTTAAAATTGGTATGAGCATATGGTATCCTTGGTTCTCACATCTAAGTAGTGGCATTCCATTCATGAGATCATATACATATTAATAGTTCTAGAAAGTGCGTTCTTTGATTGTACATATGTGAGTGTTAGTCTACATGTTTACATCAATCTTGTCACATATACCTAGTGTAGGGAGTGTAGTCAGAAAATCGGTGTGAAAATAAAGAGTATATCTGGTGAGGAATTGAGTGAATTCTCTAAGGCATGTTACTACATTCAAAATGTTGTCTTAATTGATTAAATGCGAGCTAGTGAGTGGTGACTGCGGTTAAGTGTAAGCTCGAGAGTAAGGATGGCTAAAATCTATGTGAGTAGTGATTTTTAATATGTCATGTTTCCTTGGAAATCCATGAGGCAATTGTTGGAAGGTTTAGGTTGTGTTTTGTTTTCTTTGTTTTCTTTGTTGTTTTAGAGAATTCTCTTTGTATGGATAAGAATCACCAATCAATCATGAGTATATATTTGCAAGAATAAAATGAAATATACATATACAAAATTATAGGCTAATAAACGAGTAACGTATAACTATGCATATTGACATAATTCTAATAAACAAGTCTGATATTTAAAAAAACAAAATGAAGATCGAGGCTTGCGTACCGCATTATTCTTGAAACAAAATTTCATCCTTACTATGTGCTTGTAGTTCGATGGATGTCTATTTCATGAGGATTCAACGATCTAAACACAGATTCTAGCACATGAAGACTTGGTTTCTAGTAAATATCATTGTGGTTTTCTCAAAATGATAGGATTTGGTAAATTTGTAGGAAGAATGCTTTTTCTGTTTTGACTAATAGGAAGATGCATGTATATACAATAATCATATACCTGTTCGCAATAGATATGAATTTGAGAGGCAACTGTTAAACAGAAAGGGTGTGTGGCTTCATCGTTTTCTCATATCTTTCCAAACGTTCTCAGACTTCACCAGAAAGGATAATTTTGTTAGAATAAAAAAATAAATTAAATCCAAGTTAATATAATAAATTAAAAATTAATTTAATAATTCAATTATTGAGTTCAATATGATAGCCGGAGGCCTATCTTTACAATTAATATATTTTAATTATCAAATGCCAAAATCCAACTCAAGGTTCAAGTCCAATTTTGCTCTCCATAGTCCATCTTTCCAATCACTAAGTAAGAAGGACAATGTTTGTATGAAGTGTGAAAAACTTTTGGTGGTGAGCAATTTAGGACAATAAGATAGAATGACATTTCTACTAAAAAAAACTCCAACATTATTTCATATTAACCTAAAAAATTATTGGATAAGGTATTGAATAACCAATTCCAAGAGATTTCACTTCAACAAGATTTAAAGCCTTAAATGCTTCTCAGCATGAAGGATGTTGCGCAACAAGTCTTAGTTGGTACTTGGACAAGAATAGTCTAAGGACAATGATGTTCTACTGTAAATTTATCAAGGTTTGCTTCACGAAATAGACCAATCTCTTTGCAAATATTGTCCCTAATTACAACTTCAGTAGTTGTCAATAGATCCATTTGAAGAAGTTTATTGTACTAAGAAATTGCAACCACATAACTTCATTATTCATTATAAAGGACATAATAATGAGAGGAGTAGGAAATTTAGTTCTTGCAATCAATGCGGACTTATAATAAAAATCATTAGTAATTCGAAACCAATACTTGATGGAGTTCTCAGCACTACTAATGAGATATACTTCAACCATCTTAGTATCGCGAATAAATTCTATCATGTGTTAGATTTTGGTGGAATCCAAACAAGTTTTGGCCAATAAAGTTTGTTGATGCACAAAATCGGGTCGATCTTGGACCAACGTAAATTCGACCATGAATCACACAAACGCACAAGAACACAAAGATATATCGTGGTTCACCCAAGTTGGGCTACGTCTCGTGTCGATTGAGTTTCATTATGTAAATGAAGGTTACAATATACATGGAGGCTATAGAGGCAATGTTTGCTCTATTTGCTCTCATCTGCTCTCTATGCTATATGTGCGCTATCCTTTACTATCTGTATGCCCTCTTTCTCTTCCTCAAGTGAGAGTGAAGGCTCTCTTTTATAGAATAAGGGTTTCTTTCACCTCTTACATACATCATAGGCTAGGTCCTTAGACCCAATATATGGTACAACAGGAGTCCCTCAAGTCTTCAGTCAAGAAAGTCTTTTGGCTAAAGACTTCAAATCCAATCCATATGCGGGCCGAAATGACTCGATGTCATCCATAATTGATACTCGACATGAGGCAGTGCTCAACGCGAAGCAATACTCAACTAGAGGTAGCCCACATTGAAAGGCTGCTAGGCTAGAGGCAGTGTTCGCAGCGAGGTGGTTGCTCGGCTAGAGACGGTTCTCGTTGTAAGGCAGCTCGGCTCGTGGCGTTCCTCATTGTGAGTTAACTCTTGACATGACCCGGCTTTGCTTGTCAGGTTCGCATATTGGATCTATGTGTCTGGTCCACAGATCGGGTCCACAAGTCGGGTCTTTAAGTTAGGTCCACAAGTTAGGGTTAGAGCTCAAGGGTTTCCAAGTTTATGGGTGTCCAATCTCGTAAGTGCCCGAACAAATGGGTGTTCGAGCTCACGGGTGCCTAAGCATATATGTGTCCAAATAAGCAAGTGTTCGAGTGAGCCTGTGTCCGGTCAAACAAGAGGTCGTCGTTCGAACTAAATCTTTGTCATCATAAGCATGTGGCTCATCAGTCTATAAGTTGGTAGGCTTCTTTAATTAGTAACAATGTTGATCAATAGAGCTAGTTGCTCAATAATTACTGACAATAAATAACAGTATAAGTATGAACGCATAATGAATAAATCAAAATTGACAAAGTTTGGCAAGGCAAAATATTGTACTATGTGCCTACTACAAATAAATAATTTATTAAATTGTGTGGTAAATCACATGTTGCATAAGTGACATAGTTAAAGACATCGCAATATTATTAGGCAATGAATAAATATTGCATAAGTAACTGCCTAAATATGCAGATCACTAGTGAAATATGATGGAAAGCCTTCTGGGCATAATAGTCTTACATATGATGACTAAAGGGAGATATATACACATAACTTCGTAATTTGTGTACCGTGCCCTAACATTAAAAGAGAGCAAAGGCATCATGTGTCAGACTTCCCGCGTAGTGGAATTGTCATGTGGAATAGTCATGATAAAGTCGTATCATAATGATAAGGATGGACCATATAGTGGAATAGTCATGATGTTAGCATTAGCGAGCGGTACAGTAATTGTAATGTGATAAAATAATAAAATAATAAAATAATGTAAATGGTGTTGTGGGTGTACAGACTTTGCCACGTTTTATGTAAGTGATCATTTGATATCACGTATATAGCAATAATAAAATTATTAAATAATAAGCTGTCATTTTAATTAGAAATAAATGATAATAATAAAGTAATAAAATAACAAAAGAAAATGATCTTATCCCCTTCTTTGTCGTGGCATTTTTCCGTATATTGTGCATGGCCAGAAATTTCAGAGGGACGCCTCCGACGAGTATGCAACGGCGGCGTCTGACAGTCGGGGGATGCGCCAGAAATTTCAAAGGGATGCCTCCGGCGAGTTTCCAACGGCAGCGTCTCTTGGGATGACAGTCCGAGTCCCCCGATTTCACTGGTGGTAGCGGCATTTCGAGTGGCCGAAGGGAGCCCTCATAATTTGTGCTCCCTATTTCTTTCCTTTGTTGCATATAGGGAGTGTGCTGTCGAGTTTGTGACTTCCAGAGGAGTTCGTTGCTGAGATTTGGGTTTTGGGTTCGGATTTGAGGAAATAAGGGTATTGTTTGGTTAGTTTGATTCTGCAGCGGGTAGTTGTTGATCTGGGTCGGTGTTTGAATGAAGGGAAATAGGTAGTGGTAGAAGTGTGTCGGTTTGCAGAGGTATGTCTAGGTTGCTTGGAGAATTTGGCCAGAGAGAAGGGTTTTGGGTTCTTGGGTTTTGTAGATTTCACTGTGGAGAGTGGTGAGGTTGTGAGGGTTTCACGATGGTGGGATGAAAAATTGAGAGAAAAATGACATAGCTTTTCGTGTCGATTCCCAGACGGAGCCAAATGTTGATGCACAAAACTGGGTTGATCTTGGACTAACATAAATTCGACCGTGAATCACACAAACGCACAAGAACATAAAGATATATCGTGGTTCACCCAAATTGAGCTACGTCCACACTAATGTCGATTTCGTTTCACTATGTAAATGAAGGTTACAATATACATGGAGGCTATAAAGGCAGTGTTTGCTCTCTTTGCTCTCCTCTGCTCTCTGTGCTACGTGTGCTCTATCCTCTGCTGTCTGTCTGTCCTCTTCATCCTCTTCAAGTGAGAGTGAAGGCTCCCTTTTATAGGATAATGGTTTCCTTCATCTCCCACATACATCATGGGCAGGTCCTGAAGTCCAAATACTAAGGCTCAATATATGGTACAACAAAGTTCATGCAAATCAACTAATTTTAAATAAAAATAGCGAAAGCGTTGCATGCACCCCAATACCCGATAACAATGGATCTTTAAAACTTGTGTCTTCGATAAAACTTGACATGCAACAAGAAGACAGAATTTGAAACTACATTTTGAAGCACTACCTTGATTTTCATCTAAGGTTGATCACCAAGTGGAGGACATCTACTTGCATGCTCCACCTCTATTGGAACCAAGGTTGGGGCTTACCAAAATTTCTGTAGCTTATATGTACGGAGTTCTCTTGGCAGAGGTACAGATCATTCAAACACAATTAAGTACCTAATGGGAAAACCAAATTTATGTGCAATGCTTTAGTGATTCATTAACTTTAAAATCTATCTATACTGAAATGTAGTAGTTTATACACGTACGAATTGTTTATGTGTATTCATTTGTGCATTACATAAATGTTCGTAGTAAAAATTTTTTAAAAAAAAAACGGAGTATAGTGAGTCTGCCGTTAAGAGAGATTGTATAGAAACAAACCTAACTAATTATATTTGAATTGCAATTTTCTTCTTTCTTGGCCATCCTGGGTGGTTCTTACTTTAAGAAAATAAAAGTTTGCCTAGCTAATATGTGATTAAGGGGAAACCTTCAGGCTCTACATGTCCTGTTTCATGCCCTAATTCAATTGTGACCGATTATTATCAAATAGTAAACTTCCTTTTTCTAAACTTTTATTCAGCCTTGTGGACGGTTTGTCTCTTCCATATGAAAGAAGCATATTTTGTGGTTTTAATATTGGACTAATCAAGTTTCCATATCAAGCTTTGGTCTGATACAAAATAGCCGAGAAGGTTACAGCGATGGCACTAACTTGGCTTATTTCCCACCTGAATTTTTGCTGACAGGTATGCCATATGTTGTTTAGAATACGTTATTGGTGTTTTCTTATATACTCTTACGTGTGGAAAGATTTCAATGTGAGGATATTTGATCGTACAGTATCATGGTTAGTAATATTCATCAGAGCATAAAATAAAGTAACTGGAAAAACAATAGTGATTTCCACTTAAAACCAAAAGGAAAAAGAGCAAGTTAACTGTCACAGACAGTAAAAACAAGGGAGAATGCCAAGTTGAGTGATGGGTAAATCTTGGAAACCTGTCTCGATGTCTCCAGTGAAACGTTTGAGTTAGAACAGCTAGGAAGTGGGACAAGCTGTGAACTATTGTCCCTAAAACTCACATTTTGTTATCTTGTTCTTTATATGGTGCGAGCATTACCATTTACCAATGTAAGAAGGACCCAGAGGGTTTTAATTCCCCGCGGTCTCCAATTTTCCATCCAAAGAAAGTGAAGTCGGTCTTGTTTGACATAAGAAAAAACTATTTCTGCTTATAATGCTTGATTTTATTACATGATGATGAGTCTTGTTAAAAATCGAAACGCTAATAATTGATACGACACAGTTAGCTCTCTCTTGTGGGTAAGAAACAAATTTCATTAATGGGAAACGGAAGTATAACATAGTGGGAAGACGGTTGGAAATATAGGCTATTCGAATACCACTACTTCTCCTACAATAAATCATATAAAATTAATATTAGTATATCACAATTTTGTTACCCTAATTTATTAAATAAAATAAACAAAATAAGATAAAAGACTTATCTTTTGTGGTAGAGTTTGTTCTCCGTCGATACTTGATTATAACAAAATTTTAGGTTGAGGCGGGTAATCACAGTCTATAAGAGTATATTTCGCTCCTCTAAAACAATGTCTTGGTGTAGCAGGTTATGACGTCTTTAGCAGGTTATGACGTCTTACTCTCCAAGATATAACAACTTATAATCTTTGTTAGCGTACACTTGCAATACTTGGATCAATGAACAACTCGCAATTACTCCACACTAATTCTTAGCCTAGGCCTCAAAGAGAGGATGGCTTTATATAGGACAAAGTAGGCTATAATTAACAAGGCCAAGTTGGACAAATAATAGGAATTCAAAGAGCATTAATTATTGCACAACCAAATGCCAACGTTATAAACCCCTTTAAATGCATCAGTTTTGATTTTACAAATAAAAATGAGGATTTTAAAAGAAATTGAATAATATTAAAGTGAACAATGAAGAGTTGTACTTTTAATTTTTAATTTTTAATTTATTTATTTTTATCAACAATAAATTTTGTTAAATTAGTTACTGATGAAATTCGAACCCCATTCGGTATGCAAGGACGTATTTTGAAATACCTAATTAAAATTCCAACATAGAAATCCACTGAGCCTGATGAGCTAAAAACCTGCGTCCACTACCAACAAGGTCAACTACACAACAGATAGAACATCTACTACAACAATATCAGCAATGAAATAAATAAATAAAAAGAGCAGCGTTAAATCAAACAATATTGCAAAAGAAGAACCATCCTAAACTCTCGAAAGTTAAATGTGTAAGCAGGACTGATAATTTGTAGTACGTTTCTGATAGTGCCTACCAAACACCATTATCCATCGTACATAATAAAATGTTTGGTTTGTTGAAGGTATGGTCATACCAGAGAGTTACAGTTTGTGACTGTTCATCTCGACCTTTTGAGTTGAAAACATATCCCTTCAAGCCATGTATGCATTCTTCACATGTCTTTAATTTTGGGATATGCTATCCACACACCATTTTTTACTTCTTACACATTCTTATTAATTTTTGTTCGTTGATTTTCTTCAATTTATCTGATCAGGCGGTCGAAAACTTAAAAAATATGGAATAAATATAAAAAAATGCGTTGATATCACATCTCTTAATTTTCTGCACTATCTCAAGCTTCATGACAGTTTCATTCTTATTTTTCTTTTTTGGGTTAGCATGACAGTTTCAAACTTTAATTCAATCATGTGATTTTTATATTTATATTTAAATTATGCTGACAAGAGTTGGAAGGGTAAAATATCCCGTTTCAGCAAAACACAAAGGATAAGTGTGCCATATTGCAAGACCTCCACTTGTAGATTGACTCTGCAGATCGTCAGTTGGAAAACCAAAAAGAATTAAAGAAATGTTTTTGGGGGCAATGCTAAAGAGAATTGTTTGACCAATAAGAGCAGTTCCACCATGGGTTATTGCCTGATGGATTGGCTCTTAAATAGGGCTAGAGAGTCCGAGTGGGAAGGTCCAACGTGTGCTGGTGATAGAGCTCGAGCGGGCCCGAGGGAGAGGCCCGGCAGGAGTTGCCAATCCAAGAGCCTGAGGGCTGTGTAACGTGTGCTTGATGTGCGGCATCGATGATGCGCCGACCCTGACATCTCCCCATCCTCCTTCGACATGTTGGTTCAACTCATCCACTTTCTTCTGAACACCAATTTGCTTATCCCTCTCACCCCTTACCTTCCCAGATCTCAACATCTCTCACGGCACACCCTAATCCTAGAAAACCCACTTCAGCTTTGAACTTAATTACATAAACCCAACAGCAACAACAAGAACTTCTTATCGCTTTTACTCTATGAAATTGGACATTTTCGTTGATGGGGTGGGTTATGGCCTTATTGGATTGTTGGATGTGGATACGTGTGCTGGGGCAATCTCGGGTAGACAAGAGTTTGATGTCGAAATTTGTTGAGCATTTTGGTCAAACAGCTACAGAGAAAGATGCGGAAGAGAGGGAGCGTGACAGAAAAGGATGTAAAATGTTTTATTAGTTTTACTTGGTTTAGGGTGATTAAAGAGTTAGAAGTAAATAAAAAATAATTTTTTTATATCAAATTTGAACTAATTCATGTGATTATGAGTCTTCTACATGCGTCTAGAGTCTTCTCCAACATCAAGAATAAATTTTTTATTAAAAATAAAAAAAAAATTCTCTTTAGTAAAAAAAATTCAAGACTAAAATTTCTTAAAATAATTAACATATAAAATAATTAGTTAAAATAATGACACGTGACGCAACGAGTGTGATTAAAAATCTTATCGGAAATCCATCACCAATAATTGTCTTTTTGGATTTTATGACAAGTGGCGCAATGAAAACGATTAAAAATCTTATCCAAAATTACACCACAATTATTTTGTATTATTTTATAACTTTTTGGATAATGACACATGGCACAACGAGAACGATTAAAAATCTTATCCGAAATTACAAATAAAATTATTTTGCATTATTTTATAAATAAATAAAAACTAATATTTTATTGCCTATTGCCAAGGCTATTGAAGTGTAATGGTGGAGATGCAATGACGATTACTGTTCATTAAGGGCAGTTACTGTTCACTGGTTGGATAGCATAGTGTATTACTTGGGGGGAAGGTTCCCACACTGGAACTGCTCTAAGTAATACGAGAATGTTTCTTTAAATAGGCATTCTCCTATCATTCCAAACACGGTTCTCATAGCAGCACCAATAGGTACAAACATTGTCTGCCTGGTTGGCTATACTGGATAACATTTTGAAATTTTTTCTTGTAGATTAGTTATAACTTATATTCAAGCTAGGGATGGGAGAGTTGTTGAATTGTAAGTACTGGTTTGGTACTGAAATACTTTTATAAAAAGTGGGTATAAAAAAAAAAAAGCTGAGTTCAAAAAAATGTTTGGTAAACACTAAAAAAACAACTTATTTTCACAGTTTTAGATGAGAAAAAGCTGAAAAACGTGAAGCAGCAAAAATGAGCTTCTTCTCACAGCACAGCAGAAGTAGGTTTTTTTCAAAGCACAGCAATACCAAACCAGCCCTAAGTCTATAGCTGATTAGCAATAAGTTTTGTATTAATGTGTGTATGCACTTGAGTTAAAATACCAAGTGAGAAGTTAAATAGAAGTAAGGCAAATAATGCTAGGTGTTGTAATCCTAGCAACTAGCTAGATGAAGGGATGAGATTGCTTTGTAATGAGAGAGAATCCATCTTGGATTCCAACGATAATGTAAGCACCGAGTGTATGCATTTTCTTGTGTGGTGAAAAGAAATAGAATATGCTCTGCTAGATTTCTACAAAGAGCAATTAATCCTTTCAATTCCTTCATTCTTCATTCACTCATTCTTTCATCACTAATACCAGATAAGATACAAATCACAACATGGCCTTAGAGCCAGGTTTAATCATCTGAACCTGGGCATAAATCTATGAACTCACTGAGCTGAATCGAAGCTCACTCAAAGCTTGGTGAAGGTCGCTAGAGTCCCGTTATCATCCGAGAAGAGAAAACAATTTATTCAGACCAAAGATGTCTGGATCTAGAGGCTCGAAAGTGAGAACTTCAATTTTGTCAGATGAGAACTACGAGTTCTGGAGAATCAAGATGGTGACGATTTTCAAATCACATAGATTGTGGAATCTAGTGGAGAAGGGAGTTAAAACTTCTGATTCGAAGAAGAAGAAGGTTGAAAGATCATTGGAGGATGATAGAGATGAAGAAATGACTGCTGTGTTGATGAAAGACGCAAAGGCTTTGGGAATCATTCAAAATGCATTTTCTGATAAAATCTTCCCACGAATCACCAATGCCGAATCAACAAAGATGGCATGGGATTTGTTGTACGGAGAATACCATGGTGGTGATCAGGTAAGGTCTGTGAAATTGCAAAATCTGAAACGTAAATTCGAATATGCTAGAACGCATGATGATGAAACTTTGTCTAGGTATCTTACTAGGCTTAATGATTTGATAAATCAGATGAAAACGTTTGGTGAAATTCTTTTGTTTCACTCTTTATGAATCCAAAGAAACAAAATAAGGGTGGCACTCATTCTGGTTCATCTAGATTTCAGAAAAACTGGAATCCTAAAGGCAAAAAATAGGAATCAAAACCAAAGTTTCAGCAAAAATCTTCTGTGACTACTTACTAGACTATAAATGCAGCTCAGTCAGTGAGCCAAGAGGTTACAAAGCCTTAGTGCAAGGTGTAACATCCCACATCAACCAATGGAAAGAGGGGTGATGTGCCTTATATGTACATGCCCACCTCTATATAACACGAGGTCTTTTAGGAACTCACTAGCTTCGGGTTCCATCGGAACTTCGAAGTTAAGCGAGTTCGGGCGAGAGCAATTCTATGATGGGTGATCCTATGGGAAATTCTCGTGTAAGTCCCTAGAAACAAAACTGTGAGGGTGTGGTCGGGGCCCAAAGCGGACAATATCATGCTACGGTGGAGTCGAACCCGGGATGTGGTAGAGACCCAGGCTGGGATGTGACAATTTGGAATCAGAGCCAATCCCTAGCCGGAAGTGTGTCGACAATGACGTTAGGCCCCTAAGGGGGTGGATTGTTAGATCCCACATCACCTAGGGGAGTATATCCTGTAAGCCTTATATGTATATTCCCATCTTTACTTAGCATGAAGTCTTTTGGGAGCTTACTGGCTTCGGATTCCATAGGAACTCCAAAGTTAAGCGAGTTCGGGCAAGAACAATCCTAGGATGGGTAACCCACTGGGAAGTTGAGTTCCCAGAAACAAAATCGTAAGGGCGTGGTCGGGGCCCAAAGCGGACAATATCATGCTACGGTGGAGTCAAGCTGGGGATGTGGTGGGGACCAGGGCCAGGATGTGACAATTTGGTATCAAAGCCAATCCCTGGCCAGAAGTGTGTCGACGAGGACGTCAGGCCCCTAAAGAGGTGGATTATTAGATCCCACATCGCCCAGGAGAGTGGATCATGTAAGCCTTATATGTATATTCTCATCTTTACTTAACATGAGGCCTTTTGGGAGCTCACTGCCTTCAGATTTCGTAGGAATTCCGAAGTTAAGCAAGTTCGCATGAGAGCAATCCTAGGATGGGTGACCTTCTGGGAAGTTCTCGTGTGAGTTCTCAAAAACAAAACCATGGGGGTGTGGTCGGGGCCCAAAGTGGACAATATCGTGATACGGTAGAGTCGAGATTGGGATGTGACAGAATGGTATTAGAGCCATTCTGCCATGTGGTGTGAGTGTGCCGATGAGGACGTCAGGCCCCTAAAGGGTTAGATTGTAACATCCCACATCAACCAACGGAGAAAGGGTGATGTGTTTTATATGTACATGCCCACCTTCATATAGCACGAGGCTTTTTAGGAGCTCACTGGCTTCGGGTTCCATCGGAACTCCGAAGTTAAGTGAGTTCGGGCGAGAGCAATCCTAGGATGTGTGACCCTCTAGGAAGTTCTTATGTGAGTTCCCAGAAACAAAGTCGTGAGGGCGTGGTTGTGGCTCATAGCGGACAATATCATGTTACGGTAGAGTCAAGCTCGGGATGCGGTGGGGGCCCGTCCCGGGACATGACACAAGGTATGTTCTAAGTACCATTTTGGTGAGTGCAGATACAAGGGGAAACCAAAATGCTTCAATTGTGATAAGTTTGGGCATTGGGCTAGAGAATGCACTGCAGGTAAATCAGTGCAAAAGGTAAATAGTGTTAATCAAATGGAGATGGCAAGAATCTATTTTATGCAAATAGCATAATCATTGAACCAAAGGTGAATGGAAAATGGTACATTGACAATGGTTGTAGCAACCACATGACAGGAAATGTGGAATTGCTTGTTAATGTGAGAACTAATATAGCTGGCAAAGTTCACAAGGATGTAGCTTTAGTTTAAGTTCCTTCGTTCAAGCATGTTACAAAAACAGATTTTCTCTTTGTAATTACATGTGAATTCATAAGCTATAACCATAACCAAGCATAAACCAAAGCATAAATCAACTTCCAGCCATGTTTACAACATTCTTTAATAGTCATGTAATTTAAAACCAAATCCTCATCATTGTGTTGGAAGGTGCCCTAAAACACAAAAATGACTCAAAAACGACTCTTTTTGGTATTTTTCAAACTTTTTCGAATTTTTCTAAGGTTTTATGTTATATGACACTAAGACACATCAAAACACACTAAAAACACTTTAAAACAGTGAGAAACAACATGTGAAGTGATAGGTGATAAAATCCCACGAATTTCATGCAAAAACAGCTTGTTTACCCCCCCACACTTAAACCAAACATTGTCCTCAATGTGTCAAACTTAGATTAACACAAAAACAATCAACTAATAGAACTAGCAAACATAACACAAATGGCAAAGTAATAGCAATAAAGAGATAGGCTAGGGACGCAAATCTGGGTTTGGAGTGAAAGTTCCTTCTTCTCGTGTTTCAACACATGGGTTGCCTCCCAAGAAGCGCTTGCTTTAACGCCTTCCAGCCGGACGGTACCTCCGTTTAAGCTTGACTAGGTTCCACGGCATGGAGGGGTACCTCCTCCACAACATGCTCCTCAAACGTCTCGTAATAGGGCTTCAATCGATGCCCATTCACTTTGAATTCTTGCTGCGTCTTTGAACTTTTGATTTGCACTGCACCATGAGGGAAAACATTAGTGACAATAAAAGGACCAACCCATTTGGAACGCAACTTACCCGGAAACAACCGAAGGCGAGAATTGAATAACAACAGTTTCTGCCCAATAGAGAACGTCTTGGCACGAATTATCTTGTCATGGAATGCCTTCGTTTTCTCCTTGTAAATCCGGGCATTCTCATATGCTTCATTTCGGATTTCATCAAGCTCACACAATTGAAGCTTCCTATGTAAACCCGCGGCATCAAGGTCCATATTGAACGTTTTGACGGCCCAATGTGCACGATGCTCTAGTTCGACGGGAAGATGGCATGGCTTCCCATAGATGAGCCGAAAAGGTGACATCCCAATGGGGGTTTTGTAGGCAGTGCAATACGCCCACAATGCATCGTTTAAGTGCAAACTCCAATCCTTCCTTGTAGGCCCCACGGTCTTCTCAAGAATCTGCTTGATTTCCTTATTCGAAACCTCGGCTTGCCCGCTCGTTTGAGGATGATAAGGTGTGGCCACCTTATGCGTGACATTGTATTTCTTGAGCAACGCCTCAATGGTTCGATTACAAAAATGGGAACCTCCATCACTGATTAGCACTCGTGGCATTCCAAACCTTGCAAAAATGTTAGTTTTCACAAAATCTGCAACCACTCGAGAATCATTAGTTCGGGTGGCTTTTGCTTCCACCCATTTCGACACATAGTCCACAGCAAGCAATATATAAAGAAACCCATGTGACGAAGGAAAGGGACCCATAAAATCAATACCCCAAACATCAAAGATTTCAACACTAAAAATGGGGGTTTGTGGCATTTGTTGTTTAGGACCAATATTGCCCGTTCTTTGGCATCTATCACAAGACATGCAAAATGTTCTAGCATCCCTAAAGATGGTAGGCCAATAGAAACCACATTCTAACACCTTAAGTGCTGTTCTTTAAGTGCCAAAGTGTCCCCCATAAGCATAAGTGTGACAAAAGGTCAGAATAACATTAAACTCAGAATCGTGCACACACCTACGTATAACTTGGTCAGGGCAATATTTCCATAAATACGGGTCATCCCACACATAAAACCGTGCCTCTTTCTTCAATTTATCACATTGGTGTTTAAGTAATTCACTAGGAACATGTTTAGACACCAAATAATTCACCAAATCAGCATACCACGGTTCACTTACCTTGACGGACATCAGTTGCTCATCTGGGAATGTCTCTATGATAGGCACGGCATCCTCCTCATGCACCATACGGCTCAAGTGGTCAGCCACCACGTTTTCACTTCCCTTCTTGTCCTGGATTTCGATATCGAACACTTGGAGAAGAAGCATCCAACGAATGAGTCGTGGTTTGGCCTCCTTCTTGGTGAACAAATACTTCAATGCTGCATGGTCAGTATAAATAATAACTTTAATACCAAGCAAATAAGAACGGAATTTATCTAAAGCAAATACAACAGCAAGAAGTTCTTTTTCAGTGGTAGAATAATTCAATTGTGCATCATTTAAAGTCCGAGAGGCATAATAGATAACATGCGGCCTCTTCTCCTTCCTTTGCCCCAAAACAGCTCCTAATGCATAATCGGAAGCATCGCACATAAGCTTAAAAGGAAGGCTCCAATCCGGTGGAACTATGAAAGGTGCCGAAGTTAGCTTTTCTTTGAGGTGATTGAACGCCTTCTCACACTCCTCGTTGAAGTCAAATGCCACATCTTTCTGGAGGAGACGGCAAAGAGGGTTTGAGATCTTGGAGAAGTCCTTGATAAATCGCCTATAAAATCCTGCATGACCAAGAAACGAACGAACCTCTCGAACCGAAGTAGGAGAGGGTAAGTAGCGTACAAGATCTATTTTCGATTTATCCACTTCAATTCCTCTTTCTGAAACAATATGCCCTAGAACTATGCCTTGTCTAACCATAAAGTGACATTTTTCCCAATTAAGCACAAGGTTAGTTTCTACACATCGTTTCAAAATCATTGTGAGATTTTCCAAACAACCATCAAATGAATCACCAAACACACTGAAATCATCCATAAATACCTCAATAATCTTTTCCACAAAATTTGAAAAGATACTTACCATACACCTTTGAAACGTGGCCGGAGCATTGCATAAACCAAAAGGCATGCGACGATAAGCAAAAGTACCAAAGGGGCACATGAAAGTTGTCTTTTCTTGGTCATCCGGCGCTATGACAATCTGATTATATCCAGAATAACCATCAAGGAAACAATAAAAAGAATGACCGGCTAACCTTTCAAGCATTTGATCAATGAACGGCAAAGGGAAGTGGTCCTTCCTTGTGGTGGCGTTGAGCTTCCTATAATCAATGCACACTCACCAACCTGTTTGGATACGGGTTGGCACAAGCTCATTCTCGGCATTCTTCACCACTGTCACTCTGGACTTCTTTGGAACACATTGCACCGGTGACACCCAACAACTATCAGAGATCGGATAAATCACTCCACAATCAAGAAGTTTGATAATATCCTTTTTTCACAACTTCCATCATTGGAGGGTTGAGACGGCGTTGAGCCTCTCGAGTTGGTTTAGCCCCCTCTTCTAGAAGTATGCGATGCATGCACGTAGTCGGGCTAATTCCCCTAATATCGGCCAAAGTCCATCCAATGGCCGTCTTGTGCTCTTTCAACACTCGGATCAACTTCTCCTCCTCTATGGCCGTGAGTGATGAGGAGACAATAACGGGCAATGTCTCGTTGTCTCCCAAGAAGACGTACTTTAAATGATCGGGCAACGGTTTAAGCTCAAGTACGGGTGCCTGAATCACTGAGGGTAACAACTTATTAGTGGAAACTGAAATTGAAATTGGGTTTGAAGGCTTACCATGGTGTTGAGGTAGTGACTCAAGGGCAGCCACTATCTCGGCCTCCTCCACACTTCTAGGCACGGCAAAACCAGATTTTTGCCCAATTCCTTATGCAATTGTTGTTTCAAGTGTATCCCTCTCCAAAGAATCGAGAAAATCCTGCGCCAAATCATCAATTATATCAATAGAAAAGCAAGAATGATCATCCTTAGGAAATTTAATACTTTCAGAAAGATTGAAATCAATGACTTCCCCATCAAATTCCATCGTTAAAGTTCCTTTAAACATATCTATCTTGGTGCGGGCTGTTTTCATGAAGGGCCTCCCTAATAGAATCGGCAATGGGGTGGAATGGGGTGAATCCTCCATGTCAAGCACGTAGAAATCCGCTGGAAAAATCAAGTTACCAACCTGTACCAAAACATCTTCCAAAACACCCTTTGGATATGCATTAGAACGATCGGCTAATTGAATTATCACACCATCATTTTTAAGCTCACCTAAGTTCATAGATGCATAAATAGAGTATGGCATAACATTAATCGAAGCCCCTAAGTCTAACATGCATTGTTCAAACTTAGTATTACCAATAACGCACGGAATTGTAAAACTACCCGGATCTTTGCATTTAGGGGGTAATTTCCTTTGTAACACAGCAGAGACATTTTCACTTACTTGAACCACCTCTTTGTTTGAAATCCTTCTCCTTGTTGTACGAAGTTCTTTTAAAAACTTAGCATACCTCGGGACTTGCTTAATCGCATCAAGGAGTGGGATATTGACTTGAACTTTCCGAAAGGTCTTTAGAATGTCCTTCTCGGCTTCTTCCTTCTTTGATTACCTAAACCTGCCAGGAAAGGGCACATTTAGTGGAATAGAACTAGAAAAAGTCGAATTGGGACTTACCTTGGTGGTTTGGGACGGTTTAGGAGGACTAAATGAATTCGGCAAGGTTTGGTCATCCTTGGCCGTGGGCTTTGCTCCCTGTGCTTCTTCTTGCAGCAACTTGTCCTCCTCATCTTGACTTGATTTGGATGTATTTGAGTCCGTTCCAACCTGTTTACCACTTCTCAACATGATGGCCTTAGCGGTTTCAAATCCTCCATTCGGGTTCATAACGGTTGAACTAGGCAATCTGCCTTGTTCTCTAATTTGCCCTATAAACTCGGCAATTTGACCTTTTTGCTTCTCCAAATTATCCACCCGTTTGTCTTGGATTTGTCTATCCTTATTTTGAGTTTGTACTTCCTGCGTCAAAGTAGTAAGTAACTTAACAACTTGATCATTATCCAAAGACATACCTGAGGTTGTTGGGGCAGATTGCACTTGGTTTTGATTGAGGACGAATGGCTTTGTATAAAAGCCCGGTGGTTGCTGCCTAAATCCTCCTTGTTGTTGGGGTTGTTGAGGATCCCGCCATTTGAAATTTGGATGGTCCCTCCACCCCGGATTGTAGGTATTAGAGTATGGATCATGGCGTGGTTGATTTTGGTTCCCAAAACCCACAACATTGGCAGATTCCCAACCCCCATTCTCAATCAATTTAGGGCATTGATCGTTGGCATGTCCTTGCATAGAACACGCCACACACACTTGGTCCATGAATCTTCATTCCCTCGGCCAACTGAGAAACAATAGAAGTAAGGTTAGCTAATTGGGATTGAATTTCGGGCATAGAACTTACCTCATTCACTTGTGGCCGTGGGAGGTCTCTTTGTCCAACACCTTCGTCTTGTTGTGCATTATGTGCTCGGTTGGCAATTAAAACTTTTGCATCCCCCGGAGTTTTATCCACCAACGCACCTCCCGCCGAGGCATCAAGCATTTGGCTTTCCATGGGAAGGAGTCCTTCGTAGAAGTATTGAATGAGCAGCTCCTCCTTCATTTGATGCTGTGGACAAGAAGCAACAAGTGATTTAAAACGTTCATAATAAGAAGGAAACGATTCACCTTGACTTTGTTGGATGCCACTAATCTGTTTCCTCAAAAGAATGACTCTTGAAGTTGGGAAAAACTTCTCCAAGAAAGCTCTTTTGATACTATCCCAAGATGTAACCGTTTCGGGTGCTAACTCGTACAGCCAATCCTTCGCCTTTTCCAAAAGTGAGAATGTAAAAGCCTTCATCATTAGAATGTTCCCATCGACATTTATGGGTGTCATGCTCGAACAAACAACCTCGAACTCCTTGAGATGCTTGTTGGGATCTTCCATGGAAAGCCCATGGTATTTCGGAATGTGGTGCAACAAGCTTGACTTCAACTCGAATTCATCGGTCTTGCCTTGGGCAGCCGCGGGGTATTGAATGCATAATGGTGCGGCATTGGCCAACCCCGAGGCCGAAAGCTCTTTAATGGTCCGATTGTCCGCTGCCATAACTTCTTCTTCCACACTTTCAAACTCAGATTCGGCCTCTGAACTTGAACTAGGTTCACTAGGTTCACTAGGTTCGGGATGCCTCCTCTTTCTTCTCAATTCACGTTCAAAATCGTCGTTAAAGTCCAAGATATGTGCATGCACAATTTGAGAACTCCGCGTCATGCACTAGTACCTAAACCAAGAAAACAAAACAAAATAAGAAAACTAGGTAAATTACACTTAAAACATACGGCAAAAACACAAGGGATTAGCAATTTTGCTAATCCCCGGCAACGGCGCCAAAATTTGATGCGAGATTTATACGCACACAAATTAAACCCTCTTTTTATCAATTGTAGTAAGTATGTAAGTAGGGATCGTTCTAGACCGGGGATTAACTAGGGATGCTAATCAATGTGAAATTGACTCAAAAACGTAAAAACAATATTTAGAACACTAAACTAGACTTAATGAATGCAAACCTAAAATTTAAAACACTCAAACAAACTAAAAGACTCAAAAAACACCCAAAACACTCAAAACTGCCTTAAAAACACTTTCTGGGCAGTTTTGAGCACTTTGAGTACTTTGGACGAATTTTGGGAAATAAATTGATTCAAAACACTTAGAAACACAAACTAAGACACTTTCTAACTAAATTGGACAATAAAGTAAAGGGGGATTGAGGTTTTGACGAAATTAAACTAAATGCACAGATTCTAATTAAAACAGATTGTAAAAACGAAATTGATGAAATAGAATGATGAGAAACTAGTTAAAGGGTTCCTTATCCACACATGAACATATGCATATAATTTGATTCCCAGTTATGACTTCAACAAACGATGAATGACAAAGCTCCAAGTTAATTAGGTCCGCTTAAATTAACTTTCAGATTTCCCTAGATTCATTGGATTGAATGGGATACGCATTACAACCAAATTATTCCTAATCAAAGTCCCTAACTATGGAATACGCATGATAGAGACATTCAACAAAGATCATTAAGTTCAACGGAAATCATAAACATCGACTAGGCATTCATAACTATGGAATACGCATGTTAATCCAGCCTAGGGTTTACTAAACACAATCGTGACTAGCGATTTTTACTACTCGTGAATATAAGTTCATAACGATTAGGTGAAATTCCCTTATATCCTAGAATCAAGTTTAGGCATGCAAATTAAGTGTCGACCCTCAACCCACATACATAAACAAGTTCTTAATCAAAACAGAAAAGTAAACCACATCTAAAGTTCATGAATTCATAACTGGAGTAAATCGAATCATAACCAACATATGTCCATGGCTTCAAACTTTCCCCTAACTAATTAGGGGTTTAGCCACTCATGATTACAACAAACTTAGAGAGTAATAACAAAGTAAACATTGAAAACAAGAACGAAGAACACCTAAAAATTCCAACAACTCAATCTTGAATTGTATGAACGTTTAGGCCTCTTCTCCTCTAGTTGCTACAGCACAAGGGGTTTTGGTGAGTTTTGGGGGTTATGGATGATGTAGAATGATGTGTTTAGGGTAGGGATGGATGTAGGGGAAGGCAAGGAGTGTTTTTGGGCAGAAAATATGAAGAATGGTGAAGTATGGCAGTGTTAGAGAGAGGGAATGAATTTCTGGCGTGAATGAATGTGTATGAGAGATGGTAATTTGATCTAGGGGTTAATATGAGTATATATAGGCACTTAAAACCCTAGGGTAATCAGATATGGACTTGAATAAATTAATGAGAGTGAGTGGGAGTGTGACAGCTAGGGTGAATGATTAAAGGGTGCTGCTAGGTTGGAAATGCATGTGGATTAGCTGGAATGGAGGGAGTAATGCACGGCAAAGGGGAATTTTCTGCAATGGCTGAATGGTTGAATGATTAGAGTGCATGTGGGTGAATGTGTGGCTGCATGGGTGAATGATTAAAGGGTGCATGTGGGTTTGCAAGGGGGAAAGCTGGAAATGGGAGGGTAGGCCACGGCAATGGTGAGGATTGTGGTGCAATGATGAAAGAACAAGTGCATGTGGCTGAATTGGTGGTGAATGATTATGAATGATTATGAATGCATGTGGATAAAAGAGGGGATATGGCTGCAAGGTTAAAGGGCTAGGGTTTAAGTACATAGAATGGGCTTAAAATAGGGTGGTTTGCATGGCAAGGGAAGGGGAGAAGGGATAAGCCATGGCAAGCCTATGTAATTGGGCTAGGGCTATTGTTTTGTGTCCTAAAGTGCCTCAATTTCGTCCAACACCTTGGCTCCAAACATAAGCTATCCATTCCAAGCCCAATTTTACTCCAAAATGCTCCAAAATGCACCTTTTTGCTTCCTTAGCCATATGAACCTAGAAACACACGAAAATGGCATAAAGGACTAAGATAACTAAAGAAACACAACGTAAATGCACGAGAACAAGCCAATTAAGTCGCATAAATATGCTCCTATCACTTGTTGACAGACCAACTGAGAAACTTGTTATTAGGGTTAAATGGGTTTACAAAACCAAGTTAAATCTTGATGGTTCAGTGTTGAAAAATAAAGCAAAGCTGGTTACAAAGGGCTATGCACAAAAGCTTGGTTTGGACTACAATGAGACATATGCACCAGTTGCTAGGATGGATACTATTAGAACCTTAATAGCCTTGGTTGCTGATAGGAGCATATTCATGCGACTTAATTAGCTTGTTCTCGTGCATTTATGTTGTGTTTACTTAGCTATTTTAGTGTTTAAGGCTACTTTTGTGTATTTTCAGATTATAAGGCCAAAGTGTGCAAGAAGATGCAAATTGGAGTCTTTTGGAGCGAAAGAGGAATGAATGAGTTGAAGATTTGAAGAAACGACGAATTCCTACTCCAACAATGAATTCTTACCAAAACGAGGAATCCTACTCAAACAAGGATTCCTACATGAGGTAGGAAGGTTAACCCTAGGTTTCCCGTTTTGGTAACCTTTCCTAAACTTAAACGTCCGTATTTTCTAGCCACTTTGAAGGCCTTGTAGGCACTTTAGGACACAAAACAAATGCCCTAGGTCACTTTAAACCATTGCCGTGCCCTTGTATCTTCCCCCCTTCCCTTGCCGTGCAAGGGAGGGCAATTTTGTTCCTTTTTGTGCACAAAACCCTAACTCTAAACCCTAGCCGACCTAATTTATTGCATGCATTCATATTTCTAAACCATTCAGCCACCATATTCCTATTATTCTAATCAGCCGCAACTTTTGATTCCATTCATCATTCACCCAAAATTACAACCATAAGCCATTCATGGATATTTTAATAAGCCATTCATTGATATTTTAATCAGCCATTTTCATCCTAATTATTCTTCTAAGTCGTGGCCCCCCATATATTATTTGACCCTAATTTCCCACTTTGGCCGTGGATCCCATCACCCATTCTACCCTATTTCTCTCCCAAAAACCGTGCAGCCACCACCACTTAAAACCATTGCCGTAGCCTTCCCATTCCATTTTTCCTCCATTCCAGCCATCTTCCACACCTTCCCCACCATTGCCGCACCACTAAACCTCCATAAACCCAATCCCAAAACCAGAAAAACATCCAAAACTCACCTAGACTTTCACTGCCGCAGCAAGGAGAATAAGAAGGAGGGCTTAGACGCGCAGAAATTCAAGTGGATTCGTTGGGCGTTCTAGGTGTAATCCATCCTTTGTTCTTTATGTTTAAATTCAATTTTATTTTTCTTGTTATGAACATGAGAGGCTAAACCCCTATTTAGCTAGGGGGTGATTCGAAACCATGATTATATATGTGAAATAAGTTGATTACTTCCAGTTATCGTTGAATAAGTTTGAATACAATTTGCTTAACCGTTTGATTTAAAACTTATTCTTGTATGTTGATTGAGAGTGCACGCTTAATTTGCATGCTTGAATTTGTTGCTAGGATATAAGTTTGTTTCACCTAATCGTTATGAATTTATATTCACAAGTAGTGAAGGTTGCTAGTCACAATCATGTTAAGTAGATTCCTGGCAAACGTATCATGCTTTTCATAGTTACAAATGCCTTGTCGATGCTTATGATTTCCAAAGAACGTAATGATTCTAACTTATGTCTTTATCATGCTGTTCATATAGAGAATTTGTTAGGAATAATTTGTTTGCGATGCATATTCATCCAATTCAATGATTCTAGGGAAATCTGAAGGTTAATTTAAGCGGACCTAATTAACTTGGAGTGTCGAGGTTCATAACTTATTGGATTGATAATTGGAAATTGATTTACGTTGCATATATTTCATGTGTGGAGAAGAACCCCTTAGCTATCCCATCATCCATTGATTCATCACAATTTTGTCTTAAAATCTGTTTTCTTTACAATCTGCCCATTTAGTTTAAATTCGTCCAACCACAATCCCCCCATATTTTGTTGAGTCGTAGTCATTCGTATTTGTTTTATTTTGTGTTTTTAAGCAATTGGAGTCATAACACTTTCAAATTCGTCCCAATTAAGTTCTAGTTTCTGTTTGAGTCAATTCAAATTAGATTAGCACCCCTAGTTAATCCCCGGTTAGAACGATCCCTACTTACTTCATTACTACAATTGTCACAAATAGGGTTTAATTTGTGTGTCAACATAATTTTCACACCAGTTGCACAAAATAGCTGGAAATTGTACCAGTTAGATGTGAAATTGGCTTTCTTGAATGGAATGTTACAAGAAAAGGTCTATGTTGAGTAGGCTAAAGGTTTTGTAGTCAAAGGCAAGGAGGACAAGGTGTATAAGCTTCACAAGGCTCTTTATGGTCTAAAACAGGCTCCAAGAACCTGGTATGGAGAAATTGACACTTACTTCTCACAGTGTGGTTTCCAGAAGAGCCTGAGTGAACCAACTTGGTATACAAAGGCAAGAGGAGAAGATATCCTGATT
Organism: Pyrus communis; assembly: GCF_041283825.1. Lineage (NCBI taxonomy): Eukaryota > Viridiplantae > Streptophyta > Magnoliopsida > Rosales > Rosaceae > Pyrus > Pyrus communis. The sequence goes on along the minus strand of NC_142566.1, from coordinate 6,885,250 downwards.
GTTTCTATCTATGTGGATGATATAGTCTACACTGGCAGTTGTCAATCAATGCTAGAAGAGTTTAAGGAAGATATGAAAATGAAGTATAAGGTGACAGACTTAGGACTTCTTCATCACTCCCTTGGGATAAAACTGATTCAAATTGACTCGAGCATCTTTATTCATCAGAAGAAGTATACAAGTTCTTTGTTGAGTAAGTTTGGTTTAAATGAAGCAAAGACTATCACAACTCCTATTGTAGCTACTAAGAAGCCGTCTAAAGATGATGGAAGTGGATCTGCAAGTGAGAAAATGTATAGGAGTATTTTGGGGAGCCTTTTATGTCTCACTGCTACAAGGCCGAACATAATGTATGCAGCAAGTCTATTGGCTAAGTTTATGCACTGCCCTATTAATAGACACTATGGAACTGCAAAGAGGGTACTCAGATACGTCAAGAGAACCTTGGATTATGGCTTGGAGTATGTGAAAGAAAGAAAAATTTGTTTAATTTGCTACTGTGATAGTGATTGGGGTGCTTCATTGGAGGACAACAAGAGCACATCAGAATATGCATTTTCATTTGGCAGTGGTGTGTTTTCTTAGGCTTCAATCAAGTAAAACTGTGTTGAAAATGCAGAGGCTGAATACATAGGTGCATCAGAAACCACAGCTTAAGCAATATGGCTGAGATTTGTTCTGGAGGATTTTGGAGAATTGCAAACTGAAGCAATCCCCCTTCATTGTGATAACACTTCTGCCATTGCCATTACAAAGAACTCTGTGTTTCATCAAAAAACCAAGCACATTGGCAGGAGGTACCATTTTATCAAAGATGCATTGTAAGAAAGCATCATTGACTTGGTTTATCGTCCCACAGAAGAGCAATTAGCAGATATCTCTACAAATCCTCTCGCAAAGGATCGATTTAATCTTCTCAAAAGAAAAATTGGAGTGAAATCAGCTTTAGACTTAAAAAGGGAGTGTTGAATTGTAAGTATATAGCTGATTAGGAATAAGTTTTGTGTTAGTGTGTGTATGCACTTGAGTTAAAATACCAAGTGAGAAGTTAAATAGAAGTAACACAAATAATGTCATGTGTTGTAATCCTAGCAGCTAGCTAGATGAAAGGCTGAGATTGCTTTGTAATGAGAGAGAATTCATCTTGGATTCCAACGGTAATGTAAGCACTGAGTGTGTGCATTTTTTTGTGTGGTGAAAAGAAATAGAATATGCTCTGCTAGATTTCTACATAGAGCAAACAATCCTTTCAATTCCTTCGTTCTTCGTTCATTCATTCTTTCATCACCAATAGCAGATAAGATACAAATCACAACAAGACATAGGAGTACTTAACACCATCTACATGTTTAATTAAAATTAAATACTTTAGCATGGAATGCAAGGAAATAATGCAGTCATAAACAAAAATGAAAAACAAATGGATGCGCCAAATGTGCGAGGGACCGACTCGACCAACAAAATTTGCGGTCATTAATTTCATGGTTTATATCAAACTACACACTTCCCCAAATCAATCAATTTTTCAAACAATTGTTTGAGCTTAGTGTTCTTCATGAGAAGCCTATTGAGGGCCATATATATAGTTAGTTGTGAATAAAATAACGCCAAGTCCCGTGAACAGACCGGGATTGTAGCTATGTTGTTAACTATTGTTCTACTTGGAATTGCCTACTTGACTCCAAGTCCATTAGCCTTTCTTTGCAATTAATATCTGCAAGACTAAGTCTCCTTTGATGTTATGGAAGCGTCTATTATTATAGAGTTGTCACCTTTAATGATAGGGGCGGTGATAGGAGCATATTTAGGCAACTTACTTAGCTTGTTTTCGTGCATCTATGTTGTTAATTCATAGTTGTTTTAGTAGTTTAAGCCATTTTCGTGTGTTTTTAGGTTCATATGGCTAAGGAAGCAAAAAGATGCACTTTGGAGCATTTTGGAGCAAAATTGGGCTTGGAATGGATAGCATATGCTTGGAGCCAAAGTGTTGGACGAATTTGAAAGCCTTGTATGCACTTTGGACATAAAACAAAGGGCCTAGCCCAATCAAACAATCCTTTGAGCCATGCAAAACCTCTAGCCCAATCAACAACCCTTAGCCACATGCATTCACATGCATCACAACCCCAAAACCATCAAGAAACACCCATTGTCGTGCCTTGCACTCCCCCTTGCATTTTCAGCCATTCCACTTCATCATTACACCACCTTCTCCATCTTTATTCCACATGCATTCATCATAATTCACCCTAGCTACCACCATTCACACACACATGCACTTACTCTTTCATCATTGCACCACCAATTCAACACATGCATTTCCACCTTCCTACTTCATCATTTCAGCCACATATTCACCCACATGCACTTTAATCATTCAAACATGCAGCCACATATTCATTCACTTAATCATTAAGCCACACATTCACACACATGCACTCCCATTTCTCTTCCCATTCACCCTTTGCCGTGCATAACCTTGACATTTCTAACCTAATCCACAATTTTTCCTAGCTGTTTGCATGTGCATTCCCCATTCAAACTTCCAGCCTTCCCACTACATTATTGCAGCTGCATCCTCTCACCCTTTTATCATTAAGCACATGCAAAACTTCATCATTCATCACACATCCCTTGGCATTCAAAACAACACAAAGACCCATCCTGAAAATCCTTGCCGTGCACTTCACATTGAAATTCCAGCATCTTCACATGTCTTTCCAGCTTTCCCTTTCATTTCCAGCTCTCATTCTTTATCATTGCAGCCACCTACATGCATTATTTATTAACTCTTCATCATGCAGCCAGAAAATCAGCAAGAAAGCTTCCCAAACCCATGCATACACACACCATTCCAGCACATACACACTTTGCCACATGCAATTCCAGCTTTCACATGCTTTCCTAGCTGTTTTTCCATCATTAACCAGCCACAAACACCTTAAACAAACAGCCATATACACCTCCACTCCTCCTATAAATACCCTTGCATTCCCATTACCTAAACACATCTCATTTTCATACACAACACACCACAAACATATCCAATCTTCCCTCATTGCCGTGAGCTCCCATTCCCTTATAATCCAAACACCACTCCTCATCCATTTCCATAATTCCACACCTCCATTCCCCCCCAAACCAACTATCCTTAGACCTTGTACTGCAACAAAGAGGAGGAGAAGGGCCTAAACGTTCATACAATTCAAGTTTGAGTTGTTGGAATTTTTAGGTGTTTTCTTTTCCTTGATTTCAATGCTTAAATTTACTTATCTTTGTTTTGTACGTATGAGGAACTAAACCCCCTTTAGCTAGGGGGTGATTCGAAATAAATGTTTATGCTTGCATTTTGATTTGATTACTTCTAATTGCGTTTCATAAGTTGTGATTTCAATTTGTTTAACCGTTTGATTGATAACTTATTTATGTATGTTTATTGAGAATGCGCGCTTAATTTTCATGCATGAATATGACGCTAGAATATAAGTGAGTTTCACCTAATCGCTATGAACTTATATTCACAAGTAGTGGAGGTTGCTTATAAACAATCGCGTTAAATGAATTCTTGGCACGAGTTTCATGCTCATCATAGTAACGAATGCCTCGTCAACACTTATAGTTTTCATAATGCTTAATGATCTTTGATTGTATCTTTATTGTGCTGTTCACGTAAAGGACTTTTGGAGAATGTAGTGAATTGCGTTGCGCAAACCCATCCAATTCATTAACTTAAGGAAAACTTGACAGTTAATTTAAGCGGACCTAATTGACCCGGGGTGATGAGTTTCATAATTTATTGAAATGCAATTGGAAATCTTTTTATTATGTAAGTGTAACATGTGTGGAGATGAACCCCTTGGCTAGCATCCATTCATTCCATTTCATCAATTTCATATTTACATCCTGTCTAGTTTATTAACTTGTTTCGTTATTTCAATTTTCGTCAAACCTAAACCCCCCTTTACTTTCTTGTTCTTTAATGCTTAGAATCTGTTTAGTTTATGTTTTAAAGTATTTTTGAATTCTTTGAGTCTAGTTTAGTGTTTTATATTGTTTTTACGTTTTTAAGTCAGTTTCCAAGAGATTAACAATCCCTCCTAATCCCCGGTCCAGAACGATCCCTACTTATACATATACTACAATTTGACGAAAAAAGGGTTTAATTTGTGTGCATATAATTCCCGCATCAAATTTTGGCGCCGTTGCCGGGGATTAGCAACTTTGCTAATCCCTTGGATTGTTTTATTTTCGTTTGTTTTTATTTTATTCTAGATTCTTAATCTTGTTTTGTTTCTTGTTTTAGGTACTAGTTTATGAATCGGAGTTCTCATCCGATTCGTGAACATATCCTGGAGTGATTGGGTTCTTCGTCCGGCTGCAAGACGTAAAAGAAAGCGCTACTTGGGAGGCAACCCAATGCACTGAATAAAAACAAAGCATGTTCAGTTAAAAAAAAAAAATAATAATAATAATAATAATAATAATAATAATAATAACATGGCAAAATAATGTAACTTTCACAAAGGTTGTTTGCTTGAAGCCTCACTCCTTGGCAAAACTCTAGAAGCGGGAGGCATCGGGGCGGAAGGCATCGAGGCGGAAGGCATCGGAGCGGGAAGTATCGAGGATAGAGCATTCGAGGCCTCAATACTTGGCCAAACGCTGGAAGACCCAGGAAAAAGGTGCCTCTGGAGGAAAGCCGAAAACCTTTGACGGTCATTTTGAATCCGACCTTCAGACTCTTGCAGCTCATCAAGCTTCCTCTTCATGCCCGTCGAATAATTGTTGGCAAGCACGTGCAAACTTCTATTCTCGTGCTTAAGCAGTTTGATCTCCTGCTTGAGACTTTCCACTTCTGCCATCAACGATTCAACCTGACGGGAGCGAGCAAGTAGGCGTTGGCCCATGTTGGACACAGAGCCTGCACACTGAACGCTGAGAGCGAGGGATTCTTGAACGGCCAACTCATCGGACCGTCCTGAAAGCAGCCTACTATCTTTTGGAGTGAGGAGGTTCCTAGCTACTATTGTAGCTGTTGTGGCGTCCGTCATCATGGAGTCCTCACCTGTAAGAGGACCGTTAGAAGATAAGAAAGAAGGGCGCCATACATTACCTTGACGGGGCGCAACCGGATCGCTGCTGAGACTCAAATCTAAGCTAAGGTTCGATGAGTTAGTCATTTTTCAAAGGTGTTCAGAGAGAAGGGGTGGATGGAGTTAATTCTCAAAGGGCCAGAGTCGATTTTCAAGAATGGGAATTCTTTAGAGAGTGCATGTTGGGGTGATCAATACCTCTATAAAAAGCCAAGGTGCCGCGACCACCGATTCAAAAATCCGGATTTTCCTGCGTGAAGTTCGGCGACGCGTTCGCGGCTTTTCAGAAAACACGTTCGACTTTGTCAAAAGATATCTGACAAAGTCGAAAACACGTGGAGGCCATCATCGCAACTACACATCTTTAGCCGACAAGCGCAAAGTTCGGCGACGCTTTCTCTGCTTTTCAGAAAACGCGTGCAGCTTTGTCAAAAGGAGCCGCATCCGCACTACTACATGTCGTTCAGAAAGCGAAGGGGCGTCGTTCAGAAATCGAAGGGGCGTCGTTCAGAAATCGAAGAGGCGCCACTATTTCAAAAAGCCGGATTTGCGGGATCAAAACGTTTGTCGACAAGGGTAAAAGAACAGTACCACCACTTGATATTATCTCTATATATGTCGACCTTCATCTCTTATGGCAAGGCAAACCTAAAGAAAATGTCTAACTCTTCCTCACCTCTGAGGGCGCACTCCCAGCAAAGCCTCTTGAAATACTCAATTTTTTCTCCCCCAAAGAAGATACCAGATACCTGGAGTACAAATGAGGCAGAAGGAAACGGTCGATCGAAGCATGTGGAGACAACCACAACAAATACATGTGCTGCTTCATTCGCCGTTTCTTCAAAAGCAAAGGTATCTCATATCATCAAGGTCTAAAGCAAAAGTATCTCATATCATGCTCTTTCCCTGTCCTTTCTTTTGTCCTTGTTATTACTCGCATGGCAAAGTAAACGAAAGCAATCAGAGGCACTTGGAGTCAGTCTTCTAGTCTGGAACCGACTGCCTGGAATCCATTCCTGATTGCTTACCTAGCGTTGCTCTCGAGTAGTCATCTTCAACGGTTGACACACTTCCAGAGAAGGGACCACTTCTGCAAGGGGAGCAAGCAAGGCAAGTGAAAATGATACATTGAAGCATGTGGAGACAAACATAGGCTGAGTTATCCTCCAACCCTTTTCAATACGAATTGGAAAGATTGAACAAAGAAACAGACCAAAGGAGTAAGCTCAGACCTTCGGGGGAGACCAAAAGAATCCTGCTGCCCAGTTCAAGAGTAGCACAAAGGAAAATCAACGATGGGAGGAACCCCTGTGGAATCAACAAAATCAAGCCTCAATGCAATCAACAAGGAGAAGATGGAATTTACATTCCACAACCAGATTTGCGTCTCTAAACTCTTCTCTTTGTTAGTTACATTCTGCCATGTTTAGTATGTTTAAATGCTTTTTGTGTGTTTACTTATGCTTTGTATGAATCTATGCTTAAAACATTGAGGACAATGTTTGATTTAAGTGTGGGGGGGTAACTAATGTTGTTAAAGCAAATTCGTGGGATTTTATCACCCATAACTTCAAATGTTGTTCCTTGCTGTTTTAAGGTGTTTTTAAGTTGTTTTAGAGTGTTTTAGTATGTTTTGTTTTTATAACTCCGAAAATCACATAAAAATTTGAAAAACATGTTTTAAAAAGCCTAAAAAGAGTGTTTTGAGTCGTTTTTGTGTGTTTATGTCTTAGGGTACCTTCCAACACAATGATAAGGATTTGGTTTGTAATTGCATGACGGTTAAAAAGAGTTGTAAACATAGAGAAAAGTTTGATTTACTCTTGGTATATGCTTGTTTATGGTTATAATGTATGACTTCACATGCAATCATAAAAGAAAAATTCGTTTTTTTTAACATGCTTGAAGGAAGGAACTCAAACAAACGCTACATCCCTGTGAGACTCGAGCCATTACTTTCTTTGGAGAGTTATTTTATGTGATTCTTTGTTTTCTAAAGTTGTTGCATGATCTCATTATTCCTTGCTTGGTTGCTACTTAAAATGCAATTGTATCATGATAGAACTAAATGCTAGAACTTATATCCGTTTCATTCAAAGCATGATATTGTTTGCATAACATATATCAAGATGAAGTTGTGTAGTTGCCACCATAGCCAAATAGCCTTACTTCCCATATTTCGTATTTGTTGTAAGTTTTAACCCCTTTGAGCCTTGTTTAGCCTATGTTCTTTGTTAACCCATGTTATCCTTACCTAGCCTAGAATAGGACCATCCATGCCTTTGTTCTTAAAGCATAGTAAGCATGACGGAAAATGAATTCCTTTTGATTAATATGTTGCAGAAAATAAGTGTGGGGGAAGGATTATTGATGAGAGTTGTTGTGCCATAGGCACGGCTAAAAAAAAAAAAAAAAAAAAAAAAAAATTGAAAAAAATGAAAAAGAAAAGAAAAATAAGAGTTGTTTGAATCTCCCCTATTAGTCTAAAAGTTGTTTTCCGCGCTCTAAGGGAATTCTAAGTGCCTAATTCAATACTTTGCTCACTATTGCTTTAAGAATGTTTGTTTATCCTTCACCTTTCATTGTTAGCCAATACCCTAGCCTGTTACACCCCTTTGACTTCTATCTTGATTGTTATGTGTTCAATAATATGGAGTGTGGATTTGATATGAGCTTATGAAATCACTGGTTCTCATTCTAAGTAGTAGCATTCCGTTCATGAGATCATATTCATGTCATTATCGTAAATCCAGAAAATGCTTTCTTTGTTATAACATATGTGAGATACTAGTCTTTCATGTTTACATCAATCTCTCACATATAACTAGTGTAGGGTGTGTAGTCAGAAAATCTGTGAGAAAATAGAGTGCATTCTAGTAAGGAATTGAGTAAATTCTCTAAAGCATGTTACTACATTTGAAATGTGTTTTAATTGCTTAATTGTGAACTAGTATGTGGTGACTATGATTAAGAATGTACTTAAGTGTAAAGATGGCTAAAATCTGTGAGAATAATGATTTTTAACTTGTCATGTGCATTGGAAATCCCTAAGACGGTTGTTGGAAGGTTTAGGTTGTGTTTTACTTGTTTAGTGTCGTTTTGTTTATTTGTTATTATTTTGTTTTGCTCGAGGACTAGCAAAAGCTAAGTGTGGGGGAATTTGATAGGAGCATATTTAGGCGACTTACTTAGCTTGTTTTCATGCATCTATGTTGTTAATTCATAGTTGTTTTAGTAGTTTAAGCCATTTTCGTGTGTTTTTAGGTTCATATGGCTAAGGAAGCAAAAAGATGCATTTTGGAGCATTTTGGAGCAAAATTGGGCTTGGAATGGATAGCATATGCTTGGAGCCAAAGTGTTGGACGAATTTGAAAGCCTTGTATGCACTTTGGACATAAAACAAAGGGCCTAGCCCAATCAAACAATCCTTTGAGCCATGCAAAACCTCTAGCCCAATCAACAACCCTTAGTGATAGGAGCATATTCATGCTACTTAAATGGCTAGTTCTCGTGCATTTACGTTATGTTTCTTTAGTTATTTTAGTCCTTTATGCTTCTTTTGTGTGTTTTCAGGTTCTAAGGGCTTAGGGAGCAAGAAAGTGCATTTTGAGGCTATTTAGAGCATTTTTGGGCATGGATTGGATAGCTTAATCATGAAGCAAAGAAGATGGACGAAATTGAAGCCTTGCATGCTCTTTAGGACATAAAACAAAGGGCCTAGCCCAATCAAACAATCCTTTGAGCCATGCAAAACCCCTAGCCCAATCAAACAATCCTTTGAGCCATGCAAAACCCCTAGCCCAATCAAACAATCCATCAATTCACATGCAAAACCACCATTCACACACATGCACCCAAACACTTCCTTGTTGCCGTGCCTTTCCCTTCCACTTTCCAACCTTTCCAAATGCAATTTCATCAACACATGCATTATTTATTCACTCTTCATCATTGCACTCATCACCAAATAACTCCCTACCATTGCCGTGCATTCCCCCTAATTCCATCCATCCTCCACACCTTTCCAACCTAGACACATCCTTTAATCATTCCCCCTTTAAGTTATGATTTTATTTCCTAACCCTACATGCATTATTTATTAACTCTTCATCATGCATCCACATTTTAAATCATCAACAACTTCACCCTTTGCCGTGGCCTTCATTCCTATTTCAGCATTCACATGTTTTTTCCAACTCATCCACAAGCCTTTGCCGTGGCCTTCATTCCTAGCATTTCCAGTTTTTCCCTTTTCATTTCACATGCATTCACACACACTTCACACAAACAACATTCACATGCAAACACAAGCTTTAACCAACAAACAAAACAGCCAACACATGCACCAAAACATCCATGCCGTGGCCTACCTTCCATTTCCAGCTTTCACATGCCTTCAAATGCATTTCCAGCACATCATTTGCTTTACATCTCCACAAACACATGCATTTACACCACCAAAAATCCCCTTGCCGTGGCTTTGACTCTCATTTCCAGCTTTGCTTCATCATTAGTCCCCCTACATTCCACCTAACCCACATGCAACTCTTCATCATTGCAATACAAATCAGCCACTCACATGCATTCACAAGCCTTTGCCGTGTACCTCTTATACATTTCACCTAACACACATGCTCTCCTATCCATTCCTCCTATAAATACCCTTGCATTCCCATTACCTGGACACATCTCATTTCATACACAACACACCACAAACACTTCCATTCCTTCTCTTTGCCGTGAGTTCCCTTGTAAACCAAACACCATTTTTCCATTTCCCTATTAATCCAAACACCACTCCCCAAACCATTCACACCATCAAACTATCCTTAGACCTTGTGCTACAACAACGAGGAAGAGAAGAGTGCCTAAACGTTCATACAATTCAAGTTTGAGTTGGTGGAATGTTTAGGTGTTTCTTTGATTTCAATGTTTAAATTCAATTCTCTTTGTTTGTACGTATGAGGAATGGAAGAGAAGAGTGCCTAAACGTTCATACAATTCAAGTTTGAGTTGTTGGAATGTTTAGGTATTTCTTTGATTTCAAAGTTATAATAAACTAAACCCCCTTTAGCTAGGGGGTGATTCGAAATATATGTTTATGCTTGCATTTTGATTTGATTAATTCTAATTGCGATTCATAAGTTGTGGTTCAATTTGTTTAACCGTTTGATTGATAACATATTTATGTATGTTTATTGAGAGTGTACACTTAATTTTCATGCATGAATATGACGCTAGAATATAAGTGAGTTTCACCTAATAGTTACGAACTTATATTCACAAGTAGTGGAGGTTGCTTATAAACAATCGCGTTAAATGAATTCTTGGAATAAGTTTCATGCGTATTCCATAGTAACGAATGCCTCGTCAACACTTAAAGTTTTCATGATGCTTAATGATCTTTGATTGTATCTTTATTGTGCTTTTCACGTAAAGGACTTTTGGAGAATGTTGTGAATTGCGTTGCGCTAACCCATCCAATTCATTAACTTAAGGAAAACTTGACGGTTAATTTAAGCGGACCTAATTGACCCGGGGCGTTGAGAATTAATGATTTGTTGAAACGCAATTGGAAATCGTTTTATTATGCAAGTATAACATATGTGGAGATGAACCCCGTAGCTAACTTTCCATCCATTCAATTCCATCCATTTGTTCTTTCTTTTCTTGTTTCTGTTTTCATGTTTAATTTAACTTGTTATTCAATTATGTTAAACATGTGAAACTAATTTCTTTTTAGTTAGAGGCGAATTTGAAGCCATGGACATATGTTGGTTATGATTTGATTTACTCCAGTTATGAATTCATGAACTTTAGATGTGGGTTACTTTTCTGTTTTGATTAAGAACTTGTTTATGTATGTGGGTTGAGGGTCGACACTTAATTTGCATGCCTAAAACTTGATGCTAGGATATAAGGGAATTTCACCTAATCGTTATGAACTTATATTCATGAGTAGTAAAAATCGCTAGTCACGATTGTGTTTAGTAAACCCTAGGCTGGATTAACATGCGTATCCCATAGTTATGAATGCCTAGTCGATGTTTATGATTTCCGTTGAACTTAATGATCTTTGTTGAATGTCTCTATCATGCGTATTCCATGTGAGAGACTTTGATTAGGAATAATTTGGTTGTAATGCGTATCCCATTCAATCCAATGAATCTAGGGAAATCTGAAGGTTAATTTAAGCGGACCTAATTAACTTGGAGCATTGTCATTCATCGTTTGTTGAAGTCATAACTGGGAGTCAAATTATATGCTTATGTTCATGTGTGGATAAGGAACCCTTTAACTAGTTTTTCATCATTCTATTTTATCAATTTCGTTTTTATAATCTGTTTTAATTAGAATCTGTACATTTAGTTTAAATTCATCCAAAACCAATCCCCCATTTATTTTAAAGTGTTAGATTAGTTAGAAATACATTTAGCTTGTGCTTATAAGTGTTTTGATTCATTTTGTTTCCCAAATTCGTCCAAAGTACTCAAGGTGCTCAAAACTGCCCAGAAAGTGTTTTTTTAGTTTCGAGTGCTTTGGGTACTGTTTGAGTCTTTTGGTTTGTTTTAGTGTTTTAAAGTTTAGTTTTGCAATGTTTGAGTCTAGTATAGTATTTTATTTTGTGTTTTTATGTTTTTGAGTCAAATCCAAGTGATTAACAATCCCTCCTAATCCCCGGTCCAGAACGATCCCTACTTATACATATACTACAATTTGACGAAAAGAGGGTTTAATTTATGCGCGTATAAATCATGCATCACTTAGCCACATGCATTCACATGCATCACAACCCCAAAACCATCAAGAAACACCCATTGCCGTGCCTTGCACCCCCCCTTGCATTTTCAGCCATTCCACTTCATCATTACACCACCTTCTCCATCTTTATTCCACATGCATTCATCATAATTCACCCTAGCTACCACCATTCACACACACATGCACTTACTCTTTCATCATTGCACCACCAATTCAACACATGCATTTCCACCTTCCTACTTCATCATTTCAGCCACATATTCACCCACATGCACTTTAATCATTCAAACATGCAGCCACATATTCATTCACTTAATCATTAAGCCACACATTCACACACATGCACTCCCATTTCTCTTCCCATTCACCCTTTGCCGTGCATAACCTTGACATTTCTAACCTAATCCACAACTTTTCCTAGCTGTTTGCATGTGCATTCCCCATTCAAACTTCCATCCTTCCCACTACATTATTGCAGCTGCATCCTCTCACCCTTTTATCATTAAGCACATGCAAAACTTCATCATTCATCACACATCCCTTGGCATGCAAAACAACACAAAGACCCATCCTGAAAATCCTTGCCGTGCACTTCACATTAAAATTCCAGCATCTTCACATGTTTTTCCAGCTTTCCCTTTCATTTCCAGCTCTCATTCTTTATCATTGCAGCCACCTACATGCATTATTTATTAACTCTTCATCATGCAGCCAGAAAATCAGCAAGAAAGCTTCCCAAACCCGTGCATACACACACCATTCCAGCACATACACACTTTGCCACATGCAATTCCAGCTTTCACATGCTTTCCTAGCTGTTTTTCCATCATTAACCAGCCACAAACACCTTAAACAAACAGCCATATACACCTCCACTCCTCCTATAAATACCCTTGCATTCCCATTACCTAAACACATCTCATTTTCATACACAACACACCACAAACACATCCAATCTTCCCTCATTGCCGTGAGCTCCCATTCCCTTATAATCCAAACACCACTCCTCATCCATTTCCATAATTCCACACTTCCATTCCCCCCCAAACCAACTATCCTTAGACCTTGTACTGCAACAAAGAGGAGGAGAAGGGCCTAAACGTTCATACAATTCAAGTTTGAGTTGTTGGAATTTTTAGGTGTTTTCTTTTCCTTGATTTCAATGCTTAAATTTACTTATCTTTGTTTTGTACGTATGAGGAACTAAACCCCCTTTAGCTAGGGGGTGATTCGAAATAAATGTTTATGCTTGCATTTTGATTTGATTACTTCTAATTGCGTTTCATAAGTTGTGATTTCAATTTGTTTAACCGTTTGATTGATAACTTATTTATGTATGTTTATTGAGAATGCGCGCTTAATTTTCATGCATGAATATGACGCTAGAATATAAGTGAGTTTCACCTAATCGTTATGAACTTATATTCACAAGTAGTGGAGGTTGCTTATAAACAATCGCGTTAAATGAATTCTTGGCACGAGTTTCATGCTCATCATAGTAACGAATGCCTCGTCAACACTTATAGTTTTCATAATGCTTAATGATCTTTGATTGTATCTTTATTGTGCTGTTCACGTAAAGGACTTTTGGAGAATGTAGTGAATTGCGTTGCGCAAACCCATCCAATTCATTAACTTAAGGAAAACTTGACGGTTAATTTAAGCGAACCTAATTGACCCGGGGTGATGAGTTTCATAATTTATTGAAATGCAATTGGAAATCTTTTTATTATGTAAGTGTAACATGTGTGGAGATGAACCCCTTGGCTAGCATCCATTCATTCCATTTCATCAATTTCATATTTACATCCTGTCTAGTTTATTAACTTGTTTCGTTATTTCAATTTTCGTCAAACCTAAACCCCCCCTTTACTTTCTTGTTCTTTAATGCTTAGAATCTATTTAGTTTATGTTTTAAAGTATTTTTGAATTCTTTGAGTCTAGTTTAGTGTTTTATATTGTTTTTACGTTTTTAAGTCAGTTTCCAAGAGATTAACAATCCCTCCTAATCCCCGGTCCAGAACGATCCCTACTTATACATATACTACAATTTGACGAAAAGAGGGTTTAATTTGTATGCGTATAATTCCCGCATCAGGCGGACATGTCACTTGCAACTTCTTACTTCGTGGAATTGACTTTCTTTGTTATTTTCTAGGCATTGGATCTCATAAGGGGGAAAATTTGTTTTTATTATGGATTCATCGTTAGATGGACAATACGCCAATGAAGATGCAACTGAATTGGTTGAATTGGCCTCAAAATGTCTTAAATATGAGGCTAAAGATTGATCTAAGATCATATTTCTTCTATCAGCAGTATCCCCCCTCCAATAGCAGACAAAGGTATTTTGAACACTTACGGAGATTGAAAACTAGGATTTTGTGATGACTTGTACTATAATTTATTTATTTTCATATGTTTTATACTTACTAAGATGTTCATTCATTGAAACTGGTACTTTAGATTGCATCACTTGTTCTAATGGGTTTAACAAAAACTTCAGTGGTGATGCCAAGCATGCGTTATCTTGGGAAGGCTCGCATACGGACGGACCTCTTTGCAGTTCATGAGATTTTGCTAAAGATTGGTTACAGTGAAGAAGAAGGTGCAGAAAATGAAGTAAGTTTCTTTTCTTCTCTATGTAGGTGGACCACATACTTCTGGAAATAGTAAAATTAAATATGATTATCTTACCATATTACAGAACGAAAGAAGGCAATCTTTCACCATTAAATAAAGTTTCTTGGGTAAATGCCGCTAGTGTTTTCTTAGATTCTATAACATCTTCCAGTATATAGTCGTCCATCTTAAAATATGTAATTAGTAGTTACAATTGTTGTGAAATATGTTCTAATACATATTGTGATTGTGCAAATCCTAAGTAAAGATAGATTAGGAATCCTTTGAGATCTAGAAGGTCTATCCTGATAGACTTGGTATTACTTGGAAAGCAAGTTTCTCTCCTCCTTATTACTATAAACAAAGGCACAAGGATTGGGGAATTAACACACAATTCCTCAAGTCTATTCTTCACTCTCTTTCTCTCTATGCCGCACCCCTCAGTTAAATATAGGTCACAACATGTTATTAGCACACTCTTCACGCTGTGCTAAAGAGAATTTATTCGTCTTCAATCAGGGGAGTATTACGTTTCAATTATTTTTAATTGATTAAATTTTGATTTTCGTGAATTCATATACTTTTATTGATTCAATTTATTTTTCTTATGCTGAACGTGATACAAGCTTTGGAGATGGAAAGCCAAAATTGAAGAAATAATTTTCTGCATCAAACCAGTTCACCAATATCATCACGCAATCAGGTCCTTCCAAAACAACGATTTTTATCTTGATATTTTTGTAGCCCTAATAGCATGAACATTCACCATAATGCATGACCCAACTTTACGTTTTTCGAATTTTAGATTTACATAAATTGTGTTGCATTATATTCATAATTATTGAATTATGTGAATTTGATATTCCATGAATTGCATCAAATATATGTTCATTCATTAAAATTATTTGAATATGCCTTGAATTAATTGAAAAAAACAAAAAAACAGAAAAAAATTGAAAACGCAACTTGGGTTCTTCAAACCCGTGAACCAAGCCTACACTAGAGTCAGAAGCTCCATGCCTTTTGGAACCTAGACCCATGATGTAGTTTTGACGTCATCCACCTGTCAAACTCCAACGCCCTTCATGGGGTCCCACGAATGGTCTGCAGCCATGTCTTGTCATCCCTAACGACCTGCAATCGTTGTCGACTACTATTTTGGCCAAGATTTGTAAAAAATCTCCATGGACTCGAAAACCCCAAAAATTCGAATCCGAGGGTTTTGGTTTTTGGACGTTGACATTTCCCTTTTTCTCTGTCACACCATTGAGTTCCATGTTAAGCCTTTGACTTGCACCGAGTTATTTTGACCAGATTACAGTTGCCTGAAGTGGCGGCGTCGGCTTTCATCCCTGGTGACCACACCCAGTAAAGTTGGGTGTTCGTTTGCCTGAAACCTAAGCCCAATTGGGCTGGCCTTCTCGACCTGTGAATGAAAAATAAATTTCGTACATAGGCTCACTTAATGCGACCTAAACCTTGGCTTGGCCCATAATATAACACCAGCCCGTAGGGCTACGGTGTCTCTGCGTCTATGTCACACAGGATCCCAACCTCTGCTGGTGTATGTGTGTATGCCACACTGGATCCCAGCTTTGCTAAAGTATCTATGCTCCCCACAGCATCTTATCGGTGCCCATATGGGTCTCTATTTTGGATCCTAGCCTTGCAGCCCGTTTGCTGCTATTGGGCCTGCAGCCCAAATACCATTTGGGGCATGATCAACCCGTGCCTACCCCAACCCAATTTTGGGCCTGGACCTCACGACACTAGTTTACTCAACCCACCTGTGGGCTTTGGTCCAAGTTTTTTGGGCCTGGAGTTTAATTGCCTAATTATTTTTCAACCCTATAGGTTTTATATTTTGTTCACCCACATGTTAAATTTGGCCCGAAGTCCAAATAATTAATTCAATTATAATTATAGACCTGAAGTTCTATTTGCATGTTTTTGTATAGATTGCGTTTATTAGCAGGTATTATGAACTTGAAGTTCATATTTTCGAACACGAAGTTTCGGAAAAGTGTCCTAGAAACCTAAAGTTTCTTAATGCGCAACACTCATGTTGAGACTCGAAGTTCTCCATGCTTAAATCCGTTTAAACCAAACCATGTCTTAGAACCTGAATGTTCTAACTTTGATGTTTATGGAAATTTTATTTCCTAAAACACCAATCACATTCTTGTTTTTACGATTCAGCGTATTATCGAACTGTAACAAGTTCGATTTCACTAAGTTGGAAGTTTCGAACAAGAAACAACTTTATGTGGATACAAGACTTGACACCCCGCTTAACTACGACTAGTTGCGAAATCATTATAACCAGTTATGGTGTGGAATAACTGAATAAGTTTACGCCATGATCTTTATTCGAAGACTTATGCCTGAAGCATATCAAATGGAAGTACCTCACTGCCAAGGACTTTATGGCTTTTTGACTCGTTATGGACCGTTTTAAATCATGCAAACATGAATTCTTGCTCGAAGCAAAATATGATTGAAACCTTTACGTCTATGAATAGGTACAATTCTGAAGTTTATATCTGATCAAATTTTGATTGGAAGAAAATATTTCTCGTCATTCTATATTTAAATTGCTCCTAAAGTAGCAGTATAGAGAGCGGAAGTTTAATAAATTCTCATATCTGATTAATAACCACACTTGTGAGAGAAAGTACCCCACCAATTTGGCTAGGAGGTACCAAACGGTATAAACACTGGAGTTTACCGAATGGTGATGCCTTTCTTCTACAGGGATGCACCAAAGAGCATGTTTTGTTTTGGCAGAGGTGCACCGAACGGTATTGTCGTGCTTCGGCAGAGGCTACCAAACAGACCCTTCCAGTTTCGGTTGGAGCCTACCAAACCCAAGTCTAGGTCTATCACTCTCTCACAATCCCATTTTCGAGTTTGTTTTACAACATATGGTAGAATCAAGTCTGCCAAGAAGTGGTATCACACTTGAAGCATGATTCTTGGCGCCTAAAACTTTAAGAATAAGTGATAGTATTCCAAAACCTCAACCCTGCATAATCTAATTCATTTTTGATGAAATAGATCATTAGTTATGCACTTGTATGTGCCTCTACCAATGTTGTTAATAAGTACCATTCAAAAAGTCAATCTGTGAGACAAATTTTGCTTCACCTAACACATTTGGTGAGCAAAATTTGAAATGGAAGACCCTATTGGGTGAACCCCCTTGTATATTTGTTTACTTTGTGAACAATTTATTTTGTTCTCGGATTTAAGATTGGTGTTTGGATGTCACTATTATTCTCAAATATGACTTAATTAACGAAAATCACCACATGTGACACTGATAACCTTTCAGGATTATCCAACCTGAATATGGGGCATGACACTGATTTGTATTGTCCAATGGTACTAATTTGACCATAAAAGGAAGCCTTATACTCACTTCGTTCCGGAAGAACACCTTTTTAAGCTTTAAGGATATTCAAGAGTATTATTACCATATTGAAACCAATGTAGAAAATTGAGTAAAATTCCTTGGTATATTACCATTTTGCACTTCCAACGGATATAGCCAGAAGCATAACCTAGAGAAGATGGAATGCTTAATGAATGGATTACATCCATTCACGCCCACTATGTGGCCGGCCAGAAGCCCGCGATTCCAAAGGAATTTTCGATATGGATGTACATTTGGGATATCTAGGATGATATATGATGCGCCGTTTTTGGTCATCCTCTTACCATAAATAATGACATCATACCTGGACGCGTACTATACCTCAGTAGCCTCCATCTTTTTTACAAAGGATTCAAAGGGGACATTTATGGACTGATTCAACCACACTGTGGACTATTTATATACTTTATGGTATTGATTGATGCTTCCACACGTTGGTCACACATGTGGATGTTGTCCATAAGCTGCATTTTCTACACTAGTGGCTTAGATTAACCATCTCAGGCCTCACCACCCTAATTATCTGATCAAACCTATTTGATTAGATAAGTTGGAGAATTTACATCGAAAACTTTTGATGGATATTGCATGTCGGTTGGCTTTTGAAGTTGAACATTAAGTATCCCATGTTCATACTCAAAACAACCCAACAGAAGCATTCATTAAACATCTTCAAATGATTAGGTGACCGATTGGTCATACATACCAAGTTCCCAATCTCTGCTTGGGGCCATGCAATATTATAAGCAACCATGTTGGTCCGTCTGAGGTCTGTACGACCTAACCTTATAAAGCGCGTGTCAGTTGGTTACCAGATACAAACCCAACATATCGCATCTAATCGTCTTTAGTTGTGCAGTATGTGTGCCATTTTGTGCTGCCCTTATGTACAAAAGAAAAAAAATGGGTCCTCATGGAAGGATGGAAATCTATGCTAGTTATGATTCTCTTTCTAATATTCATTACTTAAAATCTTTGGCAGACGATCGCTTTACCGTTTGTTTTGCGGATTGTCACTTTTATGAGACAGTATTTCCGCCGTTAAGAGGAGATAAGAACGTCAACGTTCCTAAAAGAACGACACAAATTATCGTGGACATCCCCACTATGTCTCATCTCGACCACAATCTAGATTGTCAGAGTATAACCAGACATTTCTTCTGATCTAGCAAAAGAACCAAGATCACATATACCAGCAGCAAATGTGCATGTAAAGAAGAATGTACCAAATGTACGACAAACCTTCGCTTCGAAAGCAGGAACGCCACTACTGTGGTCGACCCTTGTGCATTGACGGCTAGCCAATCAATTTGTCCTACGGCAGAAGCATGGCAAATCACTCGATTCAAGGATTCACCTTCCTCAAAAGTGGAGAAACGTGGCATAAACAAATTTGCCCCTCAATCGTTATCTTAATCCTTTCCATCTCATGAGATTAAATCCGGATTACTCCCAAAACCTAAAGTTCTTGGTCTAGTATACTAGTTTGCATGAGATATGGAATTCGAATGAGATTATTATAGATGATGTTTCATTTATATGGCTACTACATACATAAATGAAAAACGACGATAACGAATCGCGTTCTGTTGATTAATGTCAATGTAGAACTGATTGGTCAACTAGAAGAATCTATCTATGATGAATAAGATGAATGAAATAGTGTGAATGACACCTTGTGGTGCAAGGCTTCTCTCATACGCTCTATGATTGATTGCAGCATTACAAACATGGTTGTATTATCTCTAGTATCGTGATACGAAACCTACATGGAGTTTCCAAAGAACTTACATGTACTGATTCAAATAGTTCTAGACTATATGAACACCCTTTCGATTCTCAAAAGGCCTTCACTTTGCGGATGCAGAACTATTCGGGCAGATGTGGTATACCCATGTAAGTGAATATTGGATCAGTTAGGGATATTTACCCCTGTGTATACAAAATTCAAAATTGTTAGAGTTGAGAAAATTGACTTGCACCTAAAGTTGGAATTTAAGATGAATGATCTTGGGAAAACTCAACATTACCTTGACCTGAAGTTTCGAGCTAGTTCTAATGGTATTATGGTCCACCGGTCGAACTAGACCCAGAAGGTGTTAAGTCAAGTATACCATGATCGTTTGTATGCTAGATGCAAAATGAGACCTTTACGAAGGGTATGAAGCATAAGGTTCCATATTAGAATGTAGGCAACCATATCTAAGTACAATTGGCGTTTGTTGTACTTAGCTCAATGCACTAGATTGGACATTTTATGTGCTAATAATCTTTTGGCCTAAAGTAACACTACACCTACACGCCACCACAAAATTTGGTGCTAAAGACGTTTTTCCGTTACTACGGATTTGGGCTTATCTATCCTTATGCATCTCAGAATAGATCATACCCCCTTGATCTTCGGAATGATGCCTACCTTGTGGGATTTATTGAATCAGATTATCTATCTGACCGCACAAGGTACGTTCCATAATGGTCAAGTCTTTACCATTAAGGAACACCACAATATCTTGGACGTCAACCAAATAGACCTTTGTTGTGAAATCTTTGAATCGTTCCAAGACTCACTATATCTCATCATGTGAGAGATATGGTCGAGAACTCTTGTTGAGCATATTCAAACTGTCTGCGATTTTCATCCATCGTTGAGTCCTAAGAACGATCGATGAAGGCAAGCCGTATGTATCGACCAGATCATGATACATCCAACAAGTCAACGTCAAGCATATTGTGTCTACATCAGCATGAGCATCAGAAGATTAAAGTCAACCAGTCTAATCCCAGACAACCTTACCGACCTCTACACGACGTCACTGCCAAAGTCTACCTTCCAAAAGCTTGTTTGAGGAATTGGTATGCGTAACTTTCTCACTTGCAATGCTTGTAGTTTCATTTGGAAGTTTTGTCAAACTCAGGGGAGTTTCCAGAAGTATATTCATTTGACCTTAATGTACTATTTTTCCTACGATTATGAGCATTTTTCCTACTGGGCTTTTGCTACCTAACTAGGTTTTGACGAGGCACCTATCCTGGGTTGGTTATACCTTTGTGTACGCTTTACTTGCATCCTGAAGATGTACAGTTTTGACTTAATGCAATTTCTCGCTTTTCTCCCTTGACTATGGCCTTTTGTCCCACCTTGGGTTTTGCCATAGCGAGGTTTTGTGAGTGGTAATGCATTCTTCCATTTGTTTTTAGACTCACATTCGCTACTTGTGCCGACTAGACAAGATGATTTCATCAACTGCTTCTACATTTTCCTGAATATCTGATGCACCATCTACTTGAGTATTTTCACATGCAAGGGAGTGTGTTGTGACATATGTTCTAATAGATATTGTGATTGTGTAAATCCTAAGTAGAGATAGATTACGAATCCTTTGGGATCTAGAAGATCTTTTCTGATAGACTTTGTATTACTTGCAGAGTAAGTTTCTCTCCTCCTTATTACTGTAAATAAAGGCACAAAGATTGGCAAATTAACACACAATTCCTTAAGTCTATTCTTCGCTCTCTTTCTCTCTATGCCGCACTCCTTAGTTAAATATAGGCCACAATAACAATGTGTAATATCCCAGTATTTTTAAATTTATTTAGGAAGGCTTGTGAGTTGTAACCTCATATCATGATACTTAACATCGAATGTGTGTTTTTACTAAAGCTGTCATTTCAAGAGTGGACCCAACAAGGGCAAGATATGTTGAATACCAAGAAGTTCAGGGATATTGCTTTTAGAGACAAAGATTTAAAAAATAGTTCGAGTATTACTCGAAGGTATTTTCTTTCTTTTTTATTGTTCTTTACTTTCACTCTTTGACGCATAATTTGCTTCCTATGATGTCATGGTCTAGTTAGCAGTTTCCGTTTTTGATCCTTCTGATCCTGTTCTTGATCCAGTGTGGAGACAGGGTATGTTCATTATACCTTTCATGACTCGTTTAGGAATAACTAATTTATGGGGTGGTTGGAGTATCACGGGAGTACGGTAACGAACCTGGGTATTTGGAGTTACGAAAAAATCTTGAAAGGGGGATGCCATGCTCCTTATAGCATCTTTTGACTAAAGAAATTATTTTCATCATCGTCTACCCTTGTGAGTACGATGTGTGTACCAAAAGCTCTAAAGTTTACTCTTACAATATCTTTCTGGCTTTTAGAATCATATGAGCAGCAAATGACAGCATAATCCGATTCCTTGTTTATTGCACAGTTGGTTGCAATGATGTTTGTTCCTTCGGGTACTAGTGAGGTGAGCGCTCTCCTACTTAAGCATGGCATCCACGAAGTCCACCACCTTCGCCAGCGCCTCTCCTATTACAAAACTCATGTCCACCATTGTTACCGCACGCAGACAACTACTTTCGTCAGCCCCCGTCCTGCACAAACAACCAGCACCCCCAACCCCACATGATTTGCAAAGTAATCCACATGGATTACGTCCTCAGTTGTTAACTTGTTCGAGAAAGTTAACAAAGTGTTTATACGTAATTCATGGTATTATCTGCTCTGAATTGGCTCCAGTTGGCCTTTGCAATTAGTTTTGTTGGTTTCTTTTTGTTAGTGTTTTGGTAAGTTAAAAATAGTTTGGTCTAAATCATCTTCTTGTGGTTATCAAGTTGGGTATTTTCTGGTCTTTGTTGGCCTAACTTGTTATTCTCTTTTAGGGCACATGTGTAATCTTATATTTATATATAAAGTTTCTTGCATAGGAGAACATTAAGTAAAGGGGTTGGGCTAAATAATTTGATATCGAACTTCGTTATTGTGGAAGTCAAACCTAAACTTTCTATTCACATGTAAAAAAAAATGTTATGAGATTGTAGTACTAGTGGGTAAACAATACGTTTGTTTTGCTGGAACGTGCTGTTTAAAAAATGAAAAACGTTTTATTGCAGCAACTTTCGTGCTAACTAATAATGCATAATGCATGGTTGTTGATATTATTTTATCACATGTGCATGTTCCGTTAGTTAATTTTATATTTGTCATGATAAGCACATGACTCATTGGTGATTAATAGTTATTATTAATATTCGAAGTTGAATTATTTATGCTAAGACGCAAGATCAAGTTTTGATTTATCCAAGTGATATGACTCAGAATTCAACTTACATTATGTTTGGATGAAGGAAATAAACTTATAATTTGGATAAAAGTCAGAATTTATAAATTGACATGCACTAATTCTCTTATTTGAATTCATAAGCAGAGAAATTTAGAATTTCTGCATGGAAAAAAACTTGAAATATAGGACCTCCAATTCCCAAGTTTAAATTGCATGTATATAGATGTCATTTCTCAATTTCTATGATTGAGAGTTTAAAAATAACAAATTTCGTATTCAATTCCATTGTTTTTTACAAGAAAATTCATAAATTCTAAAAAATAAAATCCTGTCATTTCAATTTCAGTCATTTTAAAGTTCCTTAGTAGTTTTAAATTTTTTCATTCAAACGTGGTATTAATTTTTTTATTTAGAAATGTTGAACTAATTGTCTGGAGCTTAGCTAGCGTTGGTCGTTGATGAGACCTAGTTTAGGCTAAATGACAAAATTTACAAGGGATATTCATTTTAACTAAAAGATTTTTCTAATGCACCGATTCATTTTACACTAGATGATAGGTCATTTGAGTTAAGCATATAACGGGCTAAAGTTAATATGATATTGAATTCGTCATCGATGGATGTCACTCTAAACTTCCTATATAGATGATAGTGCTAAGTGGTTTATTTAATTAAAAATTGAGTGCGAAATTTGGTATCTAACTCATAATTCATGAGAGTTAATCGTAAGATTTTATAATAACCAATGTTCTAAAAAACGACTTAGGGGCTGGGCAGTGGTGAGCCGAGACGTTTTCTTGCAAATCGGATGGGCTCTAGGCGGCTTAGGAGGGGCTAGGCGGTGCTAGCGATAAATTATGTCAATTTCAAGGACCATTTTAGATAAAAAGCCTTATAATACTCTGCCCAAAATATATAATTGTATTAAAACAATGCGAAGTTAGTATAAAAAATTTTAAAAGAGAAAGAAAAAAGCAAATAATGATTTTGAGGCCATATATTCCGGAAAGGGATCCTCTCCGGATCTCTTTCACCTAATCCTTCTCATCAAACAATTCGAGCCCTTAAATTTTGATACAACGGCTAAAAACACGGGTTCACTTTAAAAGTTATAATAACTTTAGCCGTAAAATTCAGATTGTTTGATGAGGAGGATTAAGTGGAAGGTATTCGGAGATGATCCCTTTCCATATATTCCTCTCATCCCATGAGAACAATATAAAGGAAGGTATTTGTTAAAAATGTCACATTAGAATTTTATTTTTGCAATTCAATACACAACGCATGTTGTTCTAGACAAATATGCAACATATTTAGGTACTACAGACAAAATAAGCGTACACTTTGTGCCAGGTAAGTTCTTCTCGTCTACCTCGAAAAATTTATTTACGGTTATAACAATGAAAAAGCCATATTTTCAGTTGTAACGAAAGAGGAAAAAAAGAGCCCCATTTTGTTTTTTCGACAACAATGTCTTTGTCGCAGCACATGTGCATGATAACGCACAAAACCAAATTTCCCAAACTTCTCCTATAAAAACGTTATTTGGGGAATTAAATCTACAAGCAAGGAAATCATCAAAGATTCAAGATTGAAGACGGAGAGAAACAGGCGCCATTATTTGCCTTGCTCTCTCTCTCTCTCTCTCTCTCTCTCTCTCTCTCTAGAACTTTCTGTCCCCAACTATCCGAAGCCAACTTGCAACGTCTCCTTTTTCTTCCTTCAAATAAGAAAACGTTAAATAAAGGACTCGTAAATACAAAATATATATACATACATAGGTCAACGCACACTCATAAATCCCTATTCACCTACTCCCCTTGTTCTTCCTCAAGCGGCTTTGATTTCACGGTAAGTCCTCTCTATCTGTGGAATTTTGTTTGGTTCTCTCGCTTTCTCTCTCTTCCGCTCAATCTCTATGGTTATATGTTGTTGCAGAATTTGGGAAGTTTGAAGTTGTTTCTGGGTTTTTATGGTTCTGCCTCTGATTGAATCTGTTTTCCCTTATCATCCTCGAAAATAAGACTTGGGTTGTTCATATTTTTCTCCTTGCTCTGATGGTTCGGTGCTTGATTTTCCATTTTTTTTTAAGTTAAAGTTTTTAATCTTTATGGTTATAGATGCTGTTTTTCTTTTACGAAGTGATAATTTCAAGTTAATTGGATTATTGAAAGGAGGTGTACTTTCAAAGATTAAGATGGGTATGTAGCTTGAAGATGATGCTGCTTCTACTTATCTAGATTACTGGGTTTTGCCCTGTTGTGCGTAATTTGCAGTGGTTCAGAAATTCAAGTTTTTACAGGATTCGGCTGTTTGATCCCACGCCATTAGGGTTTTTGATGAAATACATGAAAAAGTAGTTGGTAGTTGCCAGGACGTAACTCTGCATTCCAAATCAGAACTCAAAACCTGCATTATGAAGCCTAAAAACCCTCAAATCACATGTTTCTGGTGGTGGTGGGAGAGATTGGTTTTTGGTTGTAGTCTTATATGTTAATTTCCTTTCTTAAGAGCTTAATAGCATCCAATTTTATATGGAATTTGTGCTTGATTTTCAATAGCTTGTTGGGGTTTTATATTATGTGCTGCTGTTTAATGGTACTGGTTCTATACTTCTGGGAATCGGAAATTTATTTGATGTCCTTTGTGTTTGAGGAGGGATAAGTTTCCTATGTGTTTCCTCTTGTTTCGACGTATCTGGAACCCCCGCCCCTTCTTTTGTTTAACTTGAGAGTAATATTAACTTTCTGTGGCTATGAAATCTAGTTTGTTACCTATTTTTTTTTTTCTCTTGGAGGGACAATTCGAAAACCTAGTCATTACCTTGTGTGTGCATCTTTTCACCATCATCTTCATTATTTTGGTTTTCACCTCAGTTTCATGTTCTTCCGTATTTAGGGATTTTCTCAGGTCTTCCTTTCTGATTTAAACATCATTGGGGGAATTTCTATTATTGTGCAATATGCTGTCTCATGCTGTCGTATACTGTTGTGGTAGAAAAACACTTAATATCAGCTAAGAATATGATTTATCAAAGCCAAGATACAACCTTCCAGCACCAGGCAGGTGTCAGACTCTATGCATCGTGTTACCACTTAGCAGAGTCCTGTGTTTTTAATAAACAGTCGCTACCCCCTGCTATGTGCTGCTTTCCTAATCAAAAGATAGGAGAGCATCCCTTCTCCCGAAGTTACGGGGTCATTTTGCCAAGTTCCTTTGACATGGTTCTGTGAAGCAGCATGGCCAGTGCCCCTCCCGTAATTTGGTTGTTTTTGTTTCCTTGTTTTTGGTTGGTGAATGTGGATTTCCGGATGCTTTTTTATTGCAAATGAACAACTTTGTGAGAGTATTGTGGCAGCATTTTGAACTTCTTGTGAATGTATATTGTTATAGCTGTACGAGTATTTATAATCCGATTTTCTTGTCGCCATTTCCAACTTATCTTCAACTAATACGATATGTTTGGATGCGTGCAGACCAAGCAGATCAGACATTTTATGGATAAAGTAGAATTTGGCAAGGAGGCTCCTGAAGAAGTGACTCGTGAGTCACTTATTTCCATTTCTTACTCTGAACCAGAGAAGAATCTGACTTCAAATCTCTCTTCTGGAAAGTCGAATGGCAAGGCAATAGATGCTGATGGAGAAGAGAAGTTTAGGTCTGAACTGATCTCCATTTCCTATGCAGAGTCACCAGAAGTTGGAGGCTTACCGGTTACCATGGGAGAACTTAACAGCTAGGGTGCAGGCGGTTCCCGTATTATTAGAAACCAAGTAATACTGTGTGTATGGACTTGTATTGTGTGGAAGTTGTTTATATGTGCTGTAAAATAAACCTTCCCTGAGACAATGAATGAAAAAACCATTCCTGTCTTCTGTGTCCGTGTGCTGCTGATTGTGAAATCTGGGTTTTGTATATGCTGCCTCAAATTTTATTCTAAATCTTTTGGCAGTTCTGTTATCTATTGTTGGGTCTCAAAGCTCACCTGCAATGAATAAATATAAACTGTAAATATTGTTAGGTCTTCATGTAACAATGTCCTAGATTTGTCGCTTTAAAACTCGGGTGGACTGACCTTTAAAGACAACTATCAAAGTACGAAAATTTACTTTCTTGCTAAGGGAAAATTTTGAAACCTGAGAATTTTTATGTACTTAATGACTTTTTTGTTTGTTAACAAATAGTATTATCAACACTCAGGAGGAGAGGGGAGGGTATAACCTCATAATGGGCTAGCAATGTGGTTTAAATTCACATTTGGTAAGAATCAAAACCTAAGATCTCTCACTTACAAGTAAAGACGAATATCAATAGATTAATGACTTTTAGCCTACCATTTCTCAAATTTTCTTGTAGCATAATAGGAGTTTTGGGTTAAGAAAATTGAAGTTGTGAAACGCACAAAAATAAAAGGTTGTGAGGAATGCTAGGTATATTTCTCATTTATCTTTTTTGTGCTTTTTTCATTTAGCTTTTGACATGTGACATCCCTCATCGTCCAGGGGAGTGATTCTTATATGTATATTCCCATTCTTACCTAGCACGAGACCTTTTGGGAGCTCACTGGATTCGGGTTCCGTAGAAACTCCGAAGTTAAGCGAGAAGGGGGCTAGAGCAATCCCATGATGGGTGACCCACTGGGAAGTTGCTCGTGAGTTCCCAAAAACAAGACCGTGAGGGCATGGTAAGCCCAAAACGGACAATATCGTGCTACGGTGGTGGAGCGGGCCCGGGAAATGATCTGCCCCCGGCGGGGATGTGACATGACATGTGGACTTCACTATCAGATTAAATTAAAAATTTTAATGTCATGAAAATTTTAGTAATGTTATTCATACCATGTTTTGTACCACATTTCTATACCACCTTAGGTGGCATCTAATGTGGATAGCCACATCATTTGAAAAATTTGCAAAACCCAAGAAAATGAAGGAGAAAGACTCCTCGTATACCACAATCATCATTTAATTAACTAGTTTTTCTTAATTATTAGTTTATTAAATAATGAACTAAATTTAAAAATTTGATTAATTCAAATGATGTGGATGTCCACATCAAATGTCACATCCTGACCCGCGCCCTCACCACATCCCGGCTCAACTCCACGTAGCACGATATTATCTGTTTTGGGCCCCTACCACACCCTCACGGTTTTGTTTCTGGGAACTCACGCAAGAACTTCTCAGAAAGTCACCTATCCTAGGACCTCTCTCGCTCGAACTCGTTTAACTTCGAAGTTCAGATGGAACCCGAAGCCAGTGAGTTCCCAAAAAGCCTCGTGCTAGGTAGAGATGGGAATATACATATAAGGCTTACAGGATCCTCACTCCTGGGCGATGTGGGATCTTACAATCCACCCCCTTTAAGGGTCCGACGTCCTCGTCGGCACACTTCTGGCCAAGGATTAGCTCTGATACCAAATTGTCACATCCAGGCCCAGGCCTCCACCACATCCCAGGCTCGACTCCACCGTAGCATAATATTGTCTGCTTTAGGCCCCTACCACACCCTCACGTTTTTGTTTATGGGAACTCACGCGAGAACTTCCCAGAAAGTCATCCATCCTAGGACCACTCTCGCCCGAATTCGCTTAACTTCGGAGTTCTGATGGAACCCGAAACAAGTGAGTTCCCAAAAGGCCTCGTGCTAAGTAGAGATGAGAATATACATATAAGGCTTATAGGATCCTCACTCCTGGACAATATGGGATCTTACATCAAATGCCATCTAAGATGACATAAAAATGTGGTACAAAAATATGGTATGAATAGCATTACTCAAATATAAATTATTTGTTCCCCTTATGTGCTTCAAAATTAGTTTTAGCTTCTTCTGTGATTACAATCATTTTTGTATTCCCTTTCGTTGTAGTCAAGTTTTACTATTGTCTATGATTCACTCAATAATACGAGTTTTATGCAAAAACTTAAGCGTAGCAAAGATCCATTAGATCTTCATATGTAACATCAAATTTTTGATTTTCGGACTACTCGGTATATGTTGAGATTAGACCTGGTATTCATGTTGTGTTTCTTGTGTTCATGTCATTTTCGTGTCACACCGAATAGTTGAACGAGTCGTGTCATGTAATACCCATTAAAGTAAACGAGTAATATGACTGGATCCCAAAATCAACCTATTAATATTATCAAGTAATATGACTCGATCTGTTACCTATTAAAAAAATATATTTTAAATCAATAAAAATGAAAATGAAAAACATAATTTGACCCAAAAAAAATGTAAAACATAATACTAAATTAGTATATACATACTAAATTTCGGAGTTTATGTGACATCCCGTCCCGGGATTACTAGAACGCACGTGTGAAATTACTTTATTGCCCCTAGTTCGTTTTGTCACGTTGTGGGTTGTTTGGTGTGTTGTGGCATGTGTTTGGAACCTCACACACTCCCACACACACACAGACACTGTCTTCTCTCTCTCCCTCTGTCTTCTCTCTCTCCCCCGAGTCCTCTATCCTTCTTCTTCCTTCCTAAAACGTACGGACCAACACATACCCACTCGAATGTTCACAGATCGAGGAAACCAAGGACACATTTGAGCTCGTGAGGTCGAGGCAAGCTCAGCCATACCCTTTTCAGGTGAGAAATCCTTCGTTTTCACGTTGTTTCGACGATGGCCGATTCGAGTACTGTTCATGCAAAAGTTATACATTGAGTTTTTGAGATTTCTGAGCTTGTAGTTGTGTTTGTGAGGTTCCCAGGAGCTTGGGAGTGGCTCGTTGGTTGAATTTGGACGTCAGGATCGTTGGTTGTGGAGTTGGCCGAGTTTTGAAGTTTTGGACAGGTATAATCTCGTAATTTTAGGCCTTAAAACTTGTTGGGACATGTTCTACTAGCTCTAGGGTTGATTTTGGTGCAAGAAACGTGGAAAAAGGTGGAAAAACGAGTGAGAAATAGTGATTTGCAGGTTTTCCGGCGACGGCGACGGCGCCGACGTCGGGGACTGATCGGAGAAGAAGCAGGAATATTCCATTAAGTTTAACGGAATATTCCTAACGGCAGGGGTTAAGTTTAACGGAATATTCCGTCAGTTTAACGGAATATTCCTGACGGCGTCTGTTGACACCGTCAGTGTGCCTGGCACGTGGCCGCGCGTGGGGGCGCGTGGGTCCGTGCCTGTTCTGGCGCGTGGGGGCGCGTGTGAGGTCCAAAAATTATTTTAAAAATATGGTTGTGATCCTGAGGTTGTGTAGAGCACGTGGGTATATTCATTTGTCCATTTTGAGTATTGTATGAGAAGTTTTTACGAGAAATGGGTTATGTGCTTTAAAGTTAATGTTTTTATAGTTATTTCGCATTTAGGTGACACGTACCCCGAGGACGAGCGTGCACACGCGAGACAGGGGGGCTACGACCCTTCTACATACCAGTGAGCGGGCTTTTGTTTTCCGTATATACCTATATACAATTATATTCCCAGAAATTGATTTAAAAAGGGGTTATTTGCCTTATGCCATGCATGTTATTATCGTTTATGCATCATTACACACATTAGTAGTGGCATACATATATATGCATATTGGGTGCTGTGGACGCACAGGTAAGTGCCAGGTAAGGGTTATTCACGTTTATGTTTCAGTAGTGGTTTGAGATGCCTAGAGAGCTCATAACCTGCACCCCCGATGTTAGTGCTCCCGCCCAGAGTAGGGCACAGTCCTTCACGTGATGTTCACCTCCCGCACCACACGCTCAGCTTGGATCCAAGTTAGGTGCATAGGCCTGTCGTACAGACCACATTAGGTGGTTCCGACTCGTAGGTGACTCGCGATTATTCGCACAGTCTTCACGTGATCGTAGCACTAGAGCGTATATATATGTTACACCCAGGCCTGTCGTACAGACCACCTTGTGTGGTTCCGACTCGTGGGCAGGTTCAGTTATTGAGTTTGAGACTTGAGCTCTATATGCAGCCGTACAGGTCACGTTAGGTGACTCCGGCTGCCAGATGTTATGATGTTGATATGATTTATACCTGAGCACTTGCATATCATTATGAGTTTCCGACATGGCATATCTTGAGCATGATTGGCATACCCTTGAGCATGTTTGGCATGTTATACATACGTATATATGTTTATTTATCTGGGAAGTATACAGGTTTTACGGCGAGGGGTTAGAATGTATTTTGTTAAATGGTTTTCAAAGAGCTTTGTTTTTGCCCACTCACGCTTTTGTTTTGCGCCCCTCTAGGTTCTAGTTGCTTAGCCGTTGCGGTGGTTTCCCTTGAGGGCTTTCCGGTGTTCTGACAGACACTCACCATTGTAGGGTCGCCTTCGGGCGTACTACTGTTGTTGTTTTATTTGGGCTGCTATAAACCTGCTCTGAAATTGTATCTCACTTACTAGCACTTATTCTAGTACTTTGTATGCTAGTTTTTAATTATTCGTACTTTTATATTAATACTTTATTAGCTTCCGCACGTGCACATGGCTACGTCACCTTCGTGTGACGGCCAGCACGCTCCGATCTCGGTCGGGGTGTGTCAGTTTGGTATCAGAGCCTAGGTTTGGCAGTCCTGTGTCCTTGTGAGTATTCTAATAATTTTGGTGTCTTCTGTCAGAACTATGCCGCCTCGTCGGGAACCACGTCGTTCTTCTGAGCCTAGTTTCCCCGATATTACTCAGTTGGGGGAAGCTTTTGCTACAGCCCTTCAGTCAGTGATGCGCCCTCCCTAGAAGACTCCTCTGGAGACCATGTACAATCTGAAGTTGGATAAGTTTAAGGGCAGTGAGGGGCACGAGGGCACAGAGCGCTGGCTAGAACACTTAGAGAAGACTTTCCGTGTGCTGCATAATCAGGGGAACTTGCCTATGGAGAGGTGGGTCGAGACGACCTCGTGGTTTCTGGATACGGAGTCGGCAGCTTGGTGGGAGCAGGAGCTTCGTAGGTTGACTCCGGATCAGATGATTGATTGGAATGTTTTTACGGAGTTGTTTAGGAGAAGGTATGTGCCCCCTGAGTACATTGATCGAAAGAAGCAGGAGTTTTCCGAACTGAAACAGCGGAAGATGTCAGCGAATGAGTATTATCTCAAGTTTACGGACTTGTCTCGTTATCACCCTGATGTTGCTGGTAATCCGGCAGAGATGCTCCGTCTTTTCCGTTTGGGCACCAGGAAGAAATGGCGTTCTATGACGTCTACTGTCCACAGCGAGACTTACCGGGACTTCTATGAGATACTGCTGAGGATCGAGGATTCTGAGAATATGTCGAGCGACACTGATGAAAAGAAGGACAGCAACCAGAAGAAGAATGACAAAGGCAAAGGTCAGGTATCGCTCGGGCCCCGTCAGACTCAGAACTTCAAGAGGGGTGGTGCTAGCTCGAGTTCTTCGAGTGGTGGCTTCAGTGCCACTGGACAGGGTCGTGGAGGTAGATTTTCTGGTGGCACTAGAGGCCAGAGGCAGGGCGATGGTGGTCGAGGCAGAGCCCCTATTTGCCGCAGGTGTAACAACCGGCATTTCGGCGAGTGTAGACGTGGTAGCAACGGTTGCTTCACATGTGGACAGGTGGGACATAGAGCGGCGAATTGTCCCCAGGGTCAGCAGCAGCAGAAACCACAGCAGACCTTTATGCCGCCACCTGCACCACTCCAGCAAATCCAGGGTCCTAGTAGCTACGGCCAGACGGGTCGAGGTGGTGCTTACCACTATCAGGGTGATGTTGTCCCTTATGCTCCGGGGCAGTATCAGTATCCTCAGGATCCCTATTCCCAGGGTGGCTATCCCCAGTATTCAGGCGGCTATATGCCGTATCCTCCAGCTCCAGCGGGTGGTTCACAGTGGTATCAGGGAGGACAGTATCAGCAGGGGGAGATTGCCACTAGCAGTGCAGGGTCTTCGAGACAGTCGGGCCAGCCCAGTCAGGGGCGTGGTGCTCAGGGACGCGGCGTTCAGGCGAGCAGAGGCCGCGGCGGGCGTCAGCAGGGACAGGGGCGTCTTCACAATATTTCTCTGCAGGACGCTCAGAACAACCCGGACTTGATTATGGGTACGTTGAACATTCTTGGTTGTTTCGCTAGAGTCTTAATTGATTGTGGAGCTACGCATTCCGTAATTTCTCATAGATTTGCTCAAGTGACGCAACCTCGCCCCACACCTCTAGGGTATGATTTAGAGTTCGCTATGCCTAGAGGAGAGAGATGTGTTGTAGATTGTGTGTACCCAGGATGTCCAGTAATCGTAGAGGGTGTTGCTTTATCGGCCGATCTTATCCCGTTAGATATTGTGGATTTTGATGTGATTTTGGGCACGGATTGGTTGCACTTCTATCGTGCCAACATTGACTGTTACGGGAAAGTATTTACATTTCACCGTCCTGGACTACCTGTGGTTACTTTCGTAGGTGAGCAGAGTGGGGTGAGACACGGCGTTATCTCAGCTTTGCGAGCAAAGAAGTTATTGTCTAAAGGTTGCCAGGGGTACCTAGCACATGTGGTATTAGATGAGGCCGCTCCTGGTAGAGTTGAGGATGTGAGAGTGGTCAGACACTTTCCTGACGTTTTCCCGGAGGATTTACCTGGTCTACCCCCAGATCGAGACGTGGAGTTCACCATTGAGTTGCTTCCAGGTACTAATCCTATTTCTCTAACTCCTTATCGTATGGCTCCCGCGGAGTTAAGGGAATTGAAGGTTCAATTGGAGGAGTTAGTGGATAAGGGATTTATTCAGCCTAGTACTTCGCCTTGGGGCGCTCCAATGTTGTTTGTGAGGAAGAAGGATGGAACTTTGAGGCTGTGCATCGACTACAAACAACTCAATCGGGTGACGATTAAAAACCGTTATCCGTTGCCTCGTATCGATGATTTGTTCGATCAGCTGAGAGGTGCTTGTGTGTTTTCTAAGATAGACTTGAGATCTGGTTACTATCAGCTGAAGATCAGTAGGGATGATGTCCCTAAGACGGCGTTCAGAACTCGTTATGGTCATTACGAGTTTCTGGTTATGCCATTTGGGTTGACGAATGCACCAGTCGCCTTCATGGATTTAATGAACCGGGTATTCCAGCCTTACTTGGATAGATTTGTCATTGTCTTCATTGACGATATTCTGGTGTATTCTAAGTCAAAAGCGGAGCATGTTCGACATCTTACTTTGGTGTTGAAGAGGTTGAGGGAACACCAGCTATATGCTAAGTTTAGCAAGTGCCAGTTCTGGTTAGACCAAGTTGCGTTCTTGGGGCACGTCATTTCTGCTCAGGGTATTTTGGTTGATCCTCATAAGGTTGCAGCGGTAGAGAGTTGGGAGCAACCGCGAACCGTCACCGAGGTGAGAAGTTTTCTTGGCTTGGCGGGGTATTATCGGAGATTCGTTAAGGATTTTTCGGTGATTGCCTTGCCACTGACGAGGTTAACGAGGAAGGATGTTAAATTTGAGTGGGATGATAAGTGTGAGCAGAGTTTCCAGCAGTTGAAGCATTGTCTCACTCATGCATCTGTTTTGGCACTCCCAGACGATAGTGGTGATTTCGAGGTTTATAGCGATGCTTCCTTGAATGGTCTGGGATGTGTATTGATGCAGCATGGTAGGGTGATTGTTTATGCTTCGCGGCAGTTGAAACCTCATGAGATGAATTACCCTACACATGATTTGGAATTGGCTGCTATCATCTTTGCGTTGAAGTTGTGGAGACATTATCTTTACGGAGAGAAGTGCAGGATCTTTACAGATCACAAGAGTCTCCAATATCTTTTTACTCAGAAGGAACTTAATCTTCGTCAGCGGAGGTGGTTAGAGTTGCTCAGCGATTACGATTGCACGATTGATTATCACCCTGGTCGTGGGAACGTAGTGGCTGATGCGCTTAGCAGGAAGTCACAGGGCCACATTAATGCGTTGTACGCTAGCCGTATTCCTCTTTTGGCGGACTTGCATGCAACAGGAGTGAGGTTAGAAGCGGAGGACCGAGATGTGGCATTACTTGCTAATTTCCAAGTTAGGCCGATACTTGTTGATCGGGTGCTTGAAGCCCAAGTAGCTGATCAGGAGACACAAGAACTAATTCAAGCTCGAGAGCAAGGAAGGAGGCGGGACCTCAGAGTTCGGGATTCAGATGGCATGTTGATGCTAGAGGGTAGAATGTTCGTGCCTAATAGTGTGGAGTTGAAGAAAGAAATTCTCGATGAAGCACATATCTCGGCTTATGCCATGCATCTAGGAGCTACTAAAATGTATCATACCATTCGACCATTTTATTATTGGCCGGGTATGAAAAGGGAGATAGCCAAGTATGTGAGCAGATGTGCTGTTTGTCAGCAGGTTAAAGCAGAGAGGAAGAAGCCGTTTGGGTTGTTGCAGCCACTTCCCGTTCCAGAGTGGAAATGGGAAAATATCACCATGGATTTTGTGTATAAGTTGCCGCGTACACAAAATGGCTTTGACGGCGTTTGGGTGATCGTTGATCGACTCACTAAGTCAGCTCATTTTATTCCAGTGAGAGAGAAGTATTCTTTGAGCCGTTTAGCGGAGTTGTTCATCTCGAAGGTTGTGAAGTACCATGGTGTCCCTGTGAGTATTGTCTCGGATCGTGATCCACGTTTCACATCTAAGTTTTGGGTGGCTTTTCAGGAAGCTTTGGGCACGAGATTACTTTACAGTACGGCGTATCATCCACAGACAGATGGATAGTCAGAGAGAACTATTCAGACCTTGGAGGATATGCTGCGAGCTTCGGTGTTGCAGTTTGGTGATGCTTGGCACCAGTGGTTAGATTTGATGAAATTTGCTTACAATAACAGTTTTCATTCGAGCATTGGCATGGCGCCATTTGAGGCCTTGTATGGCAGAGCTTGTCGCACACCGTTATGTTGGTCAGAGGTTGGCGAGAGAGTCTTAGTAGGTCCAGAGATTGTCGAGGAGACTACTCAGAATGTTCAGGTGATCAAGTCTAACCTGAAAGCAGCTCAGGACAGGCAGAAGAGTCTAGCGGATCGGCATGCTACGGACAGAACGTATGATGTCGGAGACTGGGTATTTCTGAAGCTTTCACCGTGGAGAGGTGTTGTGCGGTTCGGAAAGAAGGGGAAGTTGAGTCCCAGGTACATTGGACCATACGTGGTCACGGAACGAGTTGGTGAGGTAGCTTACAGGTTGGAGTTGCCTCCGGAGTTGGCTAGAGTGCATAATGTCTTTCACGTGTCTATGCTCCGACACTATGTTGCTGATCCATCTCACGTGATACCTCCTCAACCGTTAGAGATTAACCCAGATTTGACGTATGACGAGGAACCGGTGACGATCATTGATTGGAAAGAGAAGGTTCTGAGGAACAAGACGGTGAATTTGGTGAAAGTTTTGTGGAGAAATCATTCAGTTGAGGAAGCTACGTGGGAGACAGAAGATCGGATGAGGGATTTGTATCCTCGATTGTTCTTCGACTACTAGGGGTTGTTACTTAGTTGTTTCGAATTTCGGGACGAAATTCTTTTAAGGTGGGAAGGTTGTGACATCCCGTCCCGGGATTACTAGAACGCACATGTGAAATTACTTTATTGCCCCTAGTTCGTTTTGTCACGTTGTGGGTTGTTTGGTGTGTTGTGGCATGTGTTTGGAACCTCACACACTCCCACACACACACAGACACTGTCTTCTCTCTCTCCCTCTGTCTTCTCTCTCTCCCCCGAGTCCTCTATCCTTCTTCTTCCTTCCTAAAACGTACGGACCAACACATACCCACTCGAATGTTCACAGATCGAGGAAACCAAGGACACATTTGAGCTCGTGAGGTCGAGGCAAGCTCAGCCATACCCTTTTCAGGTGAGAAATCCTTCGTTTTCACGTTGTTTCGACGATGGCCGATTCGAGTACTATTCATGCAAAAGTTATACATTGAGTTTTTGAGATTTCTGAGCTTGTAGTTGTGTTTGTGAGGTTCCCAGGAGCTTGGGAGTGGCTCGTTGGTTGAATTTGGACGTCAGGATCGTTGGTTGTGGAGTTGGCCGAGTTTTGAAGTTTTGGACAGGTATAATCTCGTAATTTTAGGCCTTAAAACTTGTTGGGACATGTTCTACTAGCTCTAGGGTTGATTTTGGTGCAAGAAACGTGGAAAAAGGTGGAAAAACGAGTGAGAAATAGTGATTTGCAGGTTTTCCGGCGACGGCGACGGCGCCGACGTCGGGGACTGATCGGAGAAGAAGCAGGAATATTCCGTTAAGTTTAACGGAATATTCCTAACGGCAGGGGTTAAGTTTAACGGAATATTCCGTCAGTTTAACGGAATATTCCTGACGGCGTCTGTTGACACCGTCAGTGTGCCTGGCACGTGGCCGCGCGTGGGGGCGCGTGGGTCCGTGCCTGTTCTGGCGCGTGGGGGCGCGTGTGAGGTCCAAAAATTATTTTAAAAATATGGTTGTGATCCTGAGGTTGTGTAGAGCACGTGGGTATATTCATTTGTCCATTTTGAGTATTGTATGAGAAGTTTTTACGAGAAATGGGTTATGTGCTTTAAAGTTAATGTTTTTATAGTTATTTCGCATTTAGGTGACACGTACCCCGAGGACGAGCGTGCACACGCGAGACAGGGGGGCTACGACCCTTCTACATACCAGTGAGCGGGCTTTTGTTTTCCGTATATACCTATATACAATTATATTCCCAGAAATTGATTTAAAAAGGGTTATTTGCCTTATGCCATGCATGTTATTATCGTTTATGCATCATTACACACATTAGTAGTGGCATACATATATATGCATATTGGGTGCTGTGGACGCACAGGTAAGTGCCAGGTAAGGGTTATTCACGTTTATGTTTCAGTAGTGGTTTGAGATGCCTAGAGAGCTCATAACCTGCACCCCCGGTGTTAGTGCTCCCGCCCAGAGTAGGGCACAGTCCTTCACGTGATGTTCACCTCCCGCACCACACGCTCAGCTTGGATCCAAGTTAGGTGCATAGGCCTGTCGTACAGACCACATTAGGTGGTTCCGACTCGTAGGTGACTCGCGATTATTCGCACAGTCTTCACGTGATCGTAGCACTAGAGCGTATATATATGTTACACCCAGGCCTGTCGTACAGACCACCTTGTGTGGTTCCGACTCGTGGGCAGGTTCAGTTATTGAGTTTGAGACTTGAGCTCTATATGCAGCCGTACAGGTCACGTTAGGTGACTCCGGCTGCCAGATGTTATGATGTTGATATGATTTATACCTGAGCACTTGCATATCATTATGAGTTTCCGACATGGCATATCTTGAGCATGATTGGCATACCCTTGAGCATGTTTGGCATGTTATACATACGTATATATGTTTATTTATCTGGGAAGTATACAGGTTTTACGGCGAGGGGTTAGAATGTATTTTGTTAAATGGTTTTCAAAGAGCTTTGTTTTTGCCCACTCACGCTTTTGTTTTGCGCCCCTCTAGGTTCTAGTTGCTTAGCCGTTGCGGTGGTTTCCCTTGAGGGCTTTCCGGTGTTCTGACAGACACTCACCATTGTAGGGTCGCCTTCGGGCGTACTACTGTTGTTGTTTTATTTGGGCTGCTATAAACCTGCTCTGAAATTGTATCTCACTTACTAGCACTTATTCTAGTACTTTGTATGCTAGTTTTTAATTATTCGTACTTTTATATTAATACTTTATTAGCTTCCGCACGTGCACATGGCTACGTCACCTTCGTGTGACGGCCAGCACGCTCCGATCTCGGTCGGGGTGTGTCAGTTTACCCTTTCATGGAAGTTGTAAAGCTTTTCATTACCAGTGATTACAGTTTTTACACTTCTACAATAATTATTATTAATTTTATTAACTTTGCACTCAAATAAAAAGCACTGTTCATGAGATTTGGAAGGTTTTAAAAATCTAAACAACCATGTAACCATCGTCTAAGCATTGAGGATGCAATTATGAACGTTTATTGTGCTTTCACATATTTCAGACTTATACATTAATGATTATGAATTTTGTTTATTTTGAACTCCCTTAAAAATACTATTCATAAGAGTTTGTATGGTTTTAAAAATTCAAACGATCATATATCCATCCTCAAAGTGTAGATAATGCAACTACGAGCGTTTGCATATTTTTCGCACATGTAAATTAATTATTATAATTTTTTTTAATGTGTTTGGTATTTTTTTTATGTGTTTTATAATTTTTAATCACATTCTTTGCCCATAATATACTATAAAAATAAATAAATAAATAAAACTTAAAATTTAAAATTTATATAGAATAATAATTAATAAACAATATATACATATGCATTATATCTATTGTATTTTATAGTAAGTTTTCTTTAGTAGTTTAAAAAATTGAAATCATCAAAATAACTTTTTTTCTTATCGTGTTGAAATAGGTTACCTGTGTGTCACTCTCGTGTAAATCTGTTAAATACCCGTTTTTAACGGGTTATTATCGTGTGACTCAATAATTATCCGATTAGTTATCGTGTTAACATGAAACCCGTTATTTTTGTTTCGTTTACGTGTTATGTTAACAGATCGTATAAGAAATTACCAGGTCTAGTTGAGATCTAAAATTATGCTATTTTGGACATTTATTTAATCAAGGGCGGC
Source organism: Pyrus communis (assembly GCF_041283825.1). Classification (NCBI taxonomy): domain Eukaryota; kingdom Viridiplantae; phylum Streptophyta; class Magnoliopsida; order Rosales; family Rosaceae; genus Pyrus; species Pyrus communis. Next base: position 6,845,728 of record NC_142566.1, on the reverse strand, counting down.
ACTACAATGAGGGCTACCATGGGCTGCAGAGTGCAGACAACCTTTTAGTATTTTACTTCTCATGTCTGGCAGGCCTCTTATATTTCTCAATATGACAGCCCGTCTAAGAAAGTGGATTTGGATTCCATCCAAATCATTTTTGTGACAATGCTAGAGATTCTTACATTTTATGCGTTCATTGTACATCATATGATTATAAATCATTATAAATTCTTCTATTTAGAATTAAACATAAATAGTACTTAACGAAATCTAATCGCATAATATACAATGAACAAATAGAATGGTAGAATGGTTAGATCCTCATCCGTATGGTGGTATCTATATAGTATATACACACACTACTTTTTCTACAAGGAATTTTGTGAAGCGGGGTCTCTATATTTGCACCATATTCTCATAAATTTAGACGATTTTTGCAGATATTTAACAATTGATTAATGGCTTCAGAAATCAGAATTTATATGGTAAAACTAAAAACTACGTGTAGTATATGATATGTGGCTGAGATCAATGAAGACTAGGACTCTAAGATCATGACAAGTGTCTTAATATGAGTGCATTTGTTAGTATTGTTGTTGGGAAAGTGAGAGGATTTGAGTTTGTTAGTTAATTACATGTTATTTATATTATGTTTTTGTACTATATTTTCATACAACTTTAGGTGGTATTTGATGTGAACAGTCACATCATTTGAATTAATCAGATTTTTAAATTTAGTTCATTATTTAATAAACTAATAATTAAAAAAAAAAACTAGTTAATTAAATGATGATTGTGGTATACGAGGAGTCTTTCTCCTTCATTTCCTTGGGTTTTGAAAAATTTTCAAATGATGTGGATGTTCACATCAGATGCCACCTAAAGTAAAATAGAAATGTGGTATAAAGATATGGTATGAATTTCATTACTCTTACCGTAAGCTTTGTATTATGCTCTCCTCTCTATCAATTTTATAATCATCTCATTGATTCTCTTTATGAAATATTCAGTTCTTGTTTCATTTCATCTTCAATTTTAAGGTGCTATCAGAGCCATTAACTCAAGATTGATTAAATTTATACTATAATAGTCATTAACCAATTAGCTCTTGATCTACTAGTACTTATCTGCTTCTCAAATTTAAAGATGTATCCTACTTAGTATTATCGTTTAGTAGTACTCTTCTTCATTTATAATAAAAGATTTTAAGTTCAAATATCGAGAATGGCAAGTTCGTAACCAATTTATTTTCTTACACCCTTAATATAAATATATCTTTTTAATACAAAAAAAAAAAAAAATGTACCAAATTCAAATCTTCCTACCAAATTTAAATCTCCCTCCCTTCTCCCGCTAAAACCCAACAGTCATATATAAATTTTCAAGATCAATTTTCTGCTCTAGATACCATTATTAGAGAGAAGTATGTAATGCTTGAGTCAGTGTACTATACTATTTGTATCTAAGTTTGAATTCTTCTATCCTGTTCAGAATTTTAACGAATTTAGGGTAATTATTCTTTTGTTCCTAAGTTCGACATCAAGTTATTTGTGATTAATTGTGAACTTATCTCAACCCCTTTTACTTAATATCTTACTATAGAAGAAACTTTAATATATACACACACGCACAAGCTTTTTATGCAAAGGGATTCCCATTTTTTTACAAAAAAATAGGGACTATGTTTGGGGCCCACTCTACTTTGAACTTCAACGATCTGAACAATTTAGTTTGTAAGTCTCAATTTATAGATCATCCTTGCAAAAATTCAATTCAATCCAAAATCATTTGCCTATTTAATTATCAAGATAAAATTTCATTGTTTCTTATATAACAAAGTATTCGTTAATTTTTTTTTAACCTAATTAGATGTCTTAAATATTTCCGATTTGGCTAATATTTTGCAAGATGATCTACTAGGTGCAACTTGAAAAATAGACGGTTCGGATCGTTAAAATATAATGTCGTATGGACCCCACAACTAATCTCTTTTTTTTTATGAAAAAATAGGGATCCCTTCCCTTAAAGGTTATATATATGGTTAGGATCTAGAAACACACGTTTTTAACTTACATTTTAGTGGGGCCTCACTCCATAATGTATTTAAACAATCCAACCGTATATATATTTTTTATTTCTTATCTCAAAGATGATGTGTATAAAATATCACCTAAATCCAAAACCATATGATCATTGGATTAAAATTAGTGATTCTTGGTAGAACCATGTTTCTCCAATTTTTTCACTACAAGTGAATGCTTAATTTTAGATTTGTCTAATCTTTTATATATATATATATATATATATATATATATATATATAGATGATCTAATCCAATGATATGTATATATAAGATTAGGATCTAGAGAAACACACTTCTGACAAATTTTTGACACCTTTGTAGGGGTCATTGCTTAATGTACTACAATGGCCACACCATCTTATATTTAAGTACATGATTCATGGATCATCCTTGAAAAACAATTAGAGAAATTAATCTAAAACCAATAAAACATTCACTTGTAGTGAATAAAATGAACAAATATGGTTCTACCAAGAAACACTAAATTTAATCAAACGGTCATTTATGATTTTGGATTTGGGTATTTTCGTAGACATAAAAAATAGACTATTGAATTGTTGAAATACATTACAGAGTGGGGACTCACTGAAATTGTGTAAAAAACATACATAAATATATATGTGGGTCAAAAGTGTGTGTCCCCAGGTCTATCCACAAGGATTTTTCTTATTTTTTTAATTTTTTAAATATGGACTAGTTGTGGGGCTCATTCCACATCAAACTTCAACGATCTGAATTGTCTATTTTCCAAGTTACACTTCATAGATGAACACTATATTCGAAAATATTTAAAGCATCTAATTGAGTTTAAAGAAATTGATGAATACTATGTTCCAAGAAACATTGAAATTTCATCATGACAATCAAATGTGTTAAATAAACAGTTTAGATTGTTGAACTTTGATATGAAGTGAGCCTCACAACTAGTCCTCATTTTTATGGAAAAAAAGGGAATCGCTTTAGATAAAGGCATTCTCTCGTTTATTATTTTTTTTTACTCCAAATGAATATTATGTTGGAAAATATTAGTATTTAAGTTTATTTTACTATTTGAGTTTTGTTTGTTAGTTTCGGATTTAGGCATAGCCCATCCAAGTTAAGGTTTCTTAGGTTTAGTTCTCCATAAGTATTGTTTGTAATTTAGTTTGAAAAATAAGTTAGTCACGATGTAGTCAAAACAATTTAAAATTTTTTTAATAGTATTCTTGTTAATTTTGTTCGTTGTGTACTCTAGTATTCAACTTGGTACCAGAGCATGTTTGATCCTTCGGATCAATCTGCTTTGGTTTGGTATCAAAAGAGGTTTAGTCCTTCGGGGTTTAATCTGCTCTTGTTGGTCTCAATTTGTCTGCCTTTGTCGTCGTTGTTTTTAGATTGTCAGTTGCTATTGATTGTTTGGAAGACAAAAGTCTGTTAATAAAAATAAAACAAAAATTGGTTTATTCTGACAACCTTGCGCGGCCTTTCGCAGCCTCTGCAACCCGACCCGTAATCAGCAAAAGACCACCACGAATCTGCATCTGCCTGCAACCTACCCGCACCGGCGTGAATTTTCACCTGCTCGAACCGCCGCAATCATCGCAGCCAAGTTCAATGAACTAGACACCGCCACACCACTTCGCCGCCCCGCACCCTGTACTCACGATTTTGTACCTGCACCACTGCACCTGCAGCTTGACGCGCTTCCGCAACCCGTCGTCCCTCGTTGTCGTGTGCATAAGCCCTGAAACCCCCGCACCCGCACCCTTCGAATCTGCATCTTCGTACCCGCATCTGTCTGCATCAAAACTTTGTTTTTGCGTTGCCATCCCAGGAAAGAAGAAGAAAAGTAGAAAACAGAGAAATAAAAAAAGGGTTTGGAGCCCACGATATGTTGGGCTGTGATGAATTGTTTGAAGGCCCTTTCGTTGGGTTTGTTGATTGAAGCTACTGTTGAGCCTTTTGTTTGGCTTGTCTGTTGTTCCCACCGTGACGATTGCTCGAGTGCTTGGGCTGGTGACCACTCAAGTGACGTTACGAAAGTTGGGGTTTTTTTCTTTTTTTTCTTGTTTGTTTAGGTTTGTTCGAAAGTTAGCAATTGGCACTGGGAAAGTTTGCACTTGCATTAATGGAATTTCATATTAGAATTGGCATCGGAAATTGGCATAATGGAGCTTGCTTGTTGGCAAACTCATGTCGTTTACCGCCATAAGTTTGAAGGGGTGGTTGGAAAATATTAGTATTTAGGTTTATTTTACTATTTGGGTTTTGCTTGTTAGTTTAGAATTTGGGCCTAGCCCATTCGAGTTAGGGTTTCATAGGTTTAGTTCTCTATTAATATTGCTTGTAATTTAGTTTGAAAAACAAGTCAGTTACGATGTAGTCTCTTGGAATTTTGTAGCTGTTTCGACATTCTCATTTGTTTAATAATATTCTTGTTAGTCTTGTTTGTCATGCACTCTAATATTCAACTTATTAACGATTTTGAATTTGTCTAATTTTTTTTTCAAGAATGAGGTGTGAATAATTTACTAAAATATAGATAGTTAGAATAGTTAAAAACACATTATGAAGTGAATCCTATAAAATGAGAGTCAAAATGTGTGTCTGTTTGGGCCCAAAATAATATTGTTGGGTCGAGCAGCAGGATGTACTCGGCCCAAGGTGATGACAAATACTATGGGCCGAACAATAAATCCCGGGCCAGTTGGCAGAGTCAGCCAAATCCTATCCTAAGTAGTCCGGATAAGTAGAAAAGGGCGAGGAAGTCCTGGTGCGACCAGGATTCTCGACCGACAAGGAATAAAGCCTTGAAGAGAAGGAAAATTCAGAATCCCAGTGGAAGTAGGTTTGTTCGAGTTAGAGTCGAAACGGGACAAGGACTCCCAATCCAAATCAGAATTGGTCTCAAGGAATGGGGTGCTATAAATACAAGAAATCATGCAACGGAAAAGCCCTTCAAAATCAGCATACAATTGCCCTGCGCAAAACCTCTCAAACATCTTGAGATTTTTCCTTTTCTTTTCCTGCCGACACACCTTCAGTTTGGATAAACAGCACTGTGGAAGCACCCGGCGAGCATCTTCAGTTTGGATAAACAGCACTGCTGCCGCAGAATCAGCCGACCGAGAAGTATCTTCAGTTTGGATACAGCACTGCTGCCGCAGAATCAGCCGACCGAGAAGTATCTTCAGTTTGGATAAACAGCACTGCGTCGAGGTCAACCGATTATCTATCTAAGTCTCGGCCGAGAAGGGTTTTCGAACCTTTGTTGGCAGAGGTCACCTTATTAGTTTTCTCGGCATAGTCAGGTGTTACGAATTGCATTACTCGGCGTACTGGACGCCGAGTGGTTTTATGATTGGATACTCGCAAGTAAGTTTTAGGGTTCGGCATTCTGACGGCCGAACTACGTTTACCATCAAGACATACATCACGTTTGAGTACCTGTGCCCATATAGTTTGGTAGGAGTGGGCACGGTGCGGTTCGGTGCGGTTCCACCCCTAAATTGGAACCGGAACCGAAATATATTAACGGTTCGATTCGGTGCGGTTCCACTTAAATTTATGACTAGAACATTACGGTTCGGTCTACACCGGTTCCGATTCGGTTCTTGCCGGTTTACGGTTCCTAATAATAAATTATTTGAACACCAAATCATTATGCATTCAAATACATCTTCTAAAACTGATTACATAAAGTTGCATACAACACATCTTTTTTAATGCAAATGTCTTTGGTAGTGGCACCAAGTCAACAAAAAGAGACAACTAAAATACATATGCACTGGTCAATCAGTCAACAAACAAAAAAATGATGAAACAAATTGCAAGTTTTCAGACTTCAGAGAGCAAGCAAGAAGCAGCAGCTCCTGTACACAATTTTTCAACCTATTTGTCAACCTATTATACCATGACATGTGTGTGTATATATAATTTATTTATTTATTATTAATAAAACGGTTTGGTTCGGTTCGGCCGATTCTTGGTCATTCGAAACCGGAACCGGAACCGATTTGAACGGTTCGGTTCGGTTTTTCACTCAAAGTTGACTTTTCCGGTCAACACGGTTTTTTTCGGTTTTTTTTCTTACGGTTCGATGCGGTTTTGCAGTTTGGCGGTTTTTATGCCCACCCCTATAGTTTGGTCTTGATTCGACGTGCTTATACTTTTACGAATATAATCACAGTGACCGAATCGGGCTCCGACGATTTGTGAACTCCGCAGAATTAGTAGCCTTGTCTTCAGGCTGTAGAACCCAGAGACCGAGAGTGTTCCTTCCTCGGTCGCAATCGCAAGATAGAGAAGTCAACAACGCGCTCAACGCGACATCAACAAATTTTACTCCTCGGCCAAGCTCGGCCGACGAGTTGGCACGCCCCGCATTCGACTGAAGGACGTAGTTAGCTTACTAGTTACTCGGCCTGCGCGCCACGTAAGTTTTGTAATTTTTAGAGTCAACAGTGTCAAAACGCTTTATCCCGAATTTTGGCCCATATATATATGTAATGATTGTGACTATTGACAATTAGGGACTCAACTCTTTAGTTTAGTAAGTGGTTTGAATTTTATATCTGGTGTTTGACAACAATCCAACAAACACGAAAGAAGTCAAGTGGATGGATAATGTATATCCCATATTTAAATGGTTGGATAATATACGTAATGCAGTCTACACATGAATCAAAATCACCACTACAGAAGTGAGTCCAAACGTGATCCAGGACGAATCTGAGCTAGCATGAACCCATTTTTGTGCTGTCACTTAAGGAACATAAGATATATAATTTGGGATGTGCTATCCACACTTCCATTTTTACTTCTTACACACTCTTTGTTAATTTCTGTTCGTTGATCTTCTTCATTTCATCCGATCCAATGACCGAAAATTAGAAAAATGTGTGAGAAGTAAAAAAATATGTGTGAATATCACACCTCTATAACTTTTTTAAGTCCTCGTCTGTTGTGAGTTGCAATCACTAGTTCTGGGAGAAACACAAAATCACGCCTTACTTATCTTGTTTCAGATTTATATTATTAACACGTAAATTTGTGCAACAAAAAAAATGATAGGCCAGTTCTTTTCTTTGATGCCATGTTTACTTTTATCTTTCTTTTTGGAGAAAAGTTGGGCATGTGTTTCATTAATACAGCAATTTATATTTTCATTAATATAAAATACGAGGTGTACTATTTCATCTAAGTTAATGACATAGTAGATACATCTAGTAAAAGATAAATCATTGTTTTATACTGTATTATGTGTACATAAAAAATCGCTCGCAAATTACAATATAGATAATATACTACTTAGCCAATTACGATACGTAGTTTGCTTTATTTCTTGTTAGTGCTTTTTTATTTCTATTTTATTTTTTTTAAATTTAAGAATTTGCATTTACAAACTTTTCAAATCTTATAGTCAAACACAAAAACGTTATACTAAAATGTTGAAACAAAACGCATTTTTTCCCTACATCTTACTATTGCATCCACCTTGCATTCTAATTTCTAATTAAAATTTTGCACATCCCAACAAATTAAACATTGCAGCAAACTAACAAAGTACAATCTAATTATATTGAATGTTGATTTGAACGTGAAATGAAACACAATAGTATGTAATGAGACAACTAATAAAACAATGTGCATACATATATGCCAGAAAATAGTAAAATGAACATATGCATTTTGGTTTTGTTTTGTCAAGGTGGTTTCCAGATAGATCAAACCAGACCAAATTAAATTTATTACAATTTGGTTTGGTACGACTCGATCAATTTGTATAGTTCGACCGAGTTGTACGGTTCATCAACCCCTTAACTACAATAACTCATATACATCGTATCTCAATGAAGCAAGATAGTTGATTGGGCATGAGGATTCTCTCCAGATCCTCTTTGTAAGGATTTTAGAGATCCTCACATCCTATCCGTTCATCGTACATATCGTGCGGTCAATTTTCGTTAGATGCTATTTGTGTTTAATTTTAAATGAAAAAAATTCAAAATAATTTATGACCACACGATATACGATAAACAGATAGGAAATGAGAATCTTTACAAAAGGATCCGAATGAGATCCAAATCCGATGATTAGAATTCAATCAATTTCAAATGATTTTTATAACCTATCTAAACTATTTATCTTTCAGCCTTTATTTTACATCCATTGAATGAAATCCATAAATGACTGTAGAAAAGATGATGCTATCCAGTTGTTTCTTGTTTTCTGTTTTGTTATCCTGATCGTGTCAAGTTCCTAATCGCACGTAATGCCTGTGTGCTTATATGCTTTGTGCTGCAGGCCTAGACGGCTAGCCAAGTAGCTAGATCAGCTTGGCTTTTGTTTAAGTATGCAAGACATGCCCTTTGAGTAGAAGTAACAGACATATATCTCTGGAGAGATTCTGCGGAGAGATCTTTTAGTTAGTGGAAGGCAATTGTGTGGATATATAGATGGTGGATCGATCTAACAAGTGGCTCATTCTGATTGGCAGGAGATTATTTAATTTTTTGCACGTTGACATTGTATGGAGCTTGTTTTTGGAACAATTACCCAAACCATTTCTATATTTAATAATTATATCATCCATATTACTGGTACAGTGGCTCTTCCATATATAAATATATATATCTAATGGCCATATCAACGTCTTTATGCAAAAGGTTTCACTTTTAACACGATGGATTGTATGTGTCTTGCTTCTTGTTTTTTTTTTTTTTTTTTTTGAGAAACTGGAAATTAGCATAACCAGGACCTAAGCCAAAGAGTTACAGAAGGCCACCATAGATCAACAAACATCATACACAACGAGAAAAAGGTAGAAAGCTAAGACTCAGAGACTACCCCAAGTTGCCTTAATCTCATTAGAGCCAGAAATCTAGGATGGAGGGTAGGGGAGGCCATCCTCGTTTGGGACATGTACAAATGAAGATGGGGGTTGTACAACCCAAACTAGGTCGCTCATCTCTGCTCCCACATGCGACGCCACAAAGTCAGCTGCTTCATTACAGGTTCTCGGCACCTAGGCCCATATACAAGACCTAAAATCCTGACCCACATCACGAATCTCCAACAGTGTCGGATAAACCTCCTAGTTGCCTTGATCAATGTTTCGATTCAACCAAGAGATCAAATTCCTCGAGTCCGATTCAACCACGATATCCTCACAGCCCCACCTCTTCGTAGTCCTACACCCCTACAAAATCCCCTTCGCCTTCGCCACCAGCTCACTAGAGGCCCGAATTTCCTTCTTTCTCACAACTAAGCATCGGCAAACAAAATCCCAAATAACCACCCTTATACGGCAGCCCTTGCTTATTCCTTTCTAACTGGCATCCACATTCACTTTAAGAACACTATTAGCTGGCAGAGACCACCGAGAAGGAACATGAGGCACCACATTCAACAAACCTTGTGAATTACCAATGCTTGAATTGGCCTTGATGAAGGAAGAAACAGCCATGGAGACAACGAGAATAATTCTCCCCGGGGAAGGTTGTTTAGAGTTGAAGATCACCTCGCACCGAGCCTTCTATATTAACCAGCATGTAAACGCGATATAGACCAATGATTTCCTCTTATCCTCATATTGCCTCGAGAGAAAGAAATCCATATACCTTCGAGCCACGAGTAGAAACCGTGGGCTTTACAATTCTCAAACCCAGAACATTCTCAAACCAAACTTTATCCACCCATGGGCATAGGAGCAAGACGTGCTCAATAGACTTCTCCTAAAAATTGCAAAATGGGACATAAAGGCGTAGAAGCACACCTACGGCGGAAGAGGTTCATCTTTGTAGTTATGGCCCCCCTCACCATTTTTCACATAAAATACCTAATTTTGGGGGGGAAGGGCATGGACCATAATCTTTTCCAGACACCCAAACCAACAACCAAAGATGAAGAAGGTCGTAGAACATGCATTCGATAATTCAAATCATGGATCCAGTGATACCCCGATTAACCATGAACTTGCCCCTACAATCGCCAATAGGAACATCCAGAACCGCTTCTTTATTCCTCTTGGCCACCATATCGTCGACTTCCTCCGCCTACTCTGATCTAAACTAAAAATGAATTAAAAAGGACACCATCGTTGTAGGACCAACCATAACTCCAGGGGCTAGACAAGGACGCCTCATCTCCAAAGCCGGGATCCACCGGTCCACCCATACGCGAACCTGATTACCACTGATGATTTTCCAGTGTAAGTTCATTGCAATAACATCTCTACTAACAGGGAGACTAGACCACGCCCAAGAGGCCCTCCCTCATTTCTTAGCATCGAGTAAGGAGCAATTGGGGAAATATCTACCTTTCATAACCCGGGCCCATAAAGAATCAGGATCAAGTAATAATCGCCATCCTTGCTTCGCCAATAAAGAGAGATTAAAGGTCTTTAGGACCCGAAATCCCATTCCCCCCTCCTGCTTCGGCATACTTAAAGTGTGCCTACTAATCCAATGAATTTTCCGTTCACCCCTTTGCTGCCTTCACCAAAAATTAGCTATCGCGGCATCAATTTCGTTGCATAAATTGTCAGGGAAGTAAAATATATTCATAAGGTAAGCAGGAATAGCTTGAGTAATCGCCTTGATAAGCATTTCTCGACCAGCCTGAAAGGAAACCTTGTTTCCACCCTTGGATCTTAGCCATCACTCCGTCCTTAACATATGTTAGAGTCTCATTTTTTGATTTTCCCCATACCGTAAGAATGCCCAAATAGTTCCTCGGGTCATCCACCTGCGGCATCCCCAAAATATTACAGATTTCATTCTATAGGGAAATCGAGGCGTTAACCCCAAAGAAGATGGATGATTTCTGACATTCACCTCCTAACCCGAAGCCTTACAATAAGCATTTAGCAACTGCACCGTATTCCAACAATTCATTGTATAGGCTCGGAGAAAGATTAAAGTGTCATCAACAAACAATAAGTGGGACAGGGTAGACCCGAACTGGCTAATCCAAATCCCATCAATGAAACCATCCTCTACTGCCCCCTGAATTAACTTGGACAACACATTTGTGGCAATAATGAACATGTATGGAGACAGAGGATCACCTTGATAGAGGCCTGGGGAAGGACAAAAAAGGCTTCCCTGGATGGCCATTTATGAGTATCGAGAAATTCAGAATGGACACACACCCCATCACCATATCAATCCACCACCGATAGAACCCTATCCGAACCATGACAACTTCCAAGAAATGCCACTCAATGCGATCATAGGCTTTATTCATGTCAATTTTCAAAGTAAGTTCAAATTGGGTTTTAACTTTCCTTAGTTTCAGGAAATGAAAAAGCTCATGCGCTATTAGAATATTATCTTGGATTAGTCTACCTTTCACAAAGGCTTTTGAGTAAGGTGAGATAATCTTGGGCAGCTACTGTTTCAACCTGTTTGCCAACATTTTCGAAAATATTTTATGGGAATAATTGTAGAGGCTAATAGGGCGGAACTAACTCACCGATGAAGGGTTAGCCGACTTGGGGATAAGAACAATATGCATGGAATTGAGATGTTTAGGACTTCCCCTTCCACTGGCAAAATCCTGGGTCATCCCATTAACGTCTTCCATAATTATATCCTAGTAGGAATGGTAGATAGGCCTTTGGAAACCATTTGACCTTGATGCCTTCAACCTACCCATCTGGAACACAGCTTCCTTAATCTCTTCCAGTGTCACTTGTCTCGTGAGGTGAGCATTCATTGCATCGGAGACAATAGGTTGGACATAGTCAGTCATCGAACCCCATTTCTTTTGACCCCCATTGGTAAACAAATTGGTAAATGGTCATAAATCACCTTAATACTAGCCTTATCTTCGCGCCATACACCACAACCATCTTGAAGCTTCTCAATCTTGTTAAAATGCGAGCATTGGATGGTTGTTTGATGGAAAAATCAGGAATTTGAATCTCCCTCTCTCAGCCATTTAACCCGAGATCTTTGGCTCCAAAGTAATTCTTCCTTCTCTTTTAGCTTATTAATGATTGCCATGAGATTACAGATTTCCTCCACATGATCTTCCCAATTATTCTAAAGTTGTTCTAACCGAGAAATATGGGCCATAATTATATTCCGCTTCCCACGAAATCTACTTTTGCTCCAGTTTAATAGATTCCCCCGACATGAGCTGAGATGTCCAAGCCACTTATCCACCCGATTTCTCCCACTCCTGACCCTTCAGCTGCGTTTAATATCTCTCATCCATCAGCCAACATGCCTAAAATTTAAATAATTTCCTTCTCTTCATTTGAACCAAATTTGTGTTAATAACAATTGGGCAAGGATTAGATCCACGAACAATGCCATGCGTGACCGACATTCGCGGCCAAAGGGTCTGCCATCTGCCATTAACCGGGCCATGATCTAGCCTTTCTTGAACCAATGAGTTATTCCTGGTTCCTCTCCAGGTAAATTGCGGTCCATTGAAACCCAAGTCAATGAGTTCCATTTTTGACATAAACTCGTGTAAGAGACGGGGAAGGGTGTGTACCTCATCACGATCGTCACTCTTCTCATGATCCAATAGAAATTCATTCAAGTCTCCTCCACAAAACCCAGGCTCCTCCGTGGGCTGTAATACCCTAGACATCCAGTCCCAAAAATCTTTCTTATCCACCCTATATGGGTTACCATACACCTAAGATGCCTTCATCGACTCCTTATTCTCAGACTCTCTCATGGACGAATAAATGATGTTCTTTGTTGAAAACTCCACCCTAACTTCCGTTGGCTCGTGCCACCATAAGCTCAACCCACTTGCAACACCAATTGGCGGGACATTGAAGCCCTGACTGTATCCCATTCTCCTTCTTATTCCTTTTAATCTGTGGCATTTCATCTTTGTTTCCGATAGGAAAATAAGAGGGTCTATGCTTCCTGATTAGGCCATGGAGGGCCTGAACTATCGTGTCCGACCCAAGACCATGACAGTTCCATAATAAGTAGGCCAGCCGCCACCACCCCGGGGTTGTTTCCTTGTTTTTCTCGCGTTAAGTGCCTTCATTTCAAATTTTGCAACTCCATCCAAGTAATCCTAAATACTGTCATCCTCAATTACTGGGACATCTTGGAGCTCATCCTCCGCTAGGATTGCTTTTTCCACCGCAGACCATTGCTCCTTGATTGGCACTCCAACAAAATGACTTCTTTTCCCACCAACACTAACATTCGAGCTACTGCTTGCTTTAAGCTTTTTCTCTGGTCTCTTTCCCCCTTCGGTGCCCCTTTTTCCCATCATGTGATCTTTTTAGACCCAGGCACTAGTACATAACAACATATTTACCACGTCAATTCCATCTTGGGCATCAACAACTCGTGGTAGAAACTATTCAATTACCATGGTCAGATTCCATTTCGGGCATCAACAGCTCGTGGTAGATAACATTAAACCACCACAGTTAGATTCGGGCCCGTTGTTAAAAGTGAATAATCTACAACGGTTTTTAATCCTGTGATGAAATATCAAAAGCACCACGCGATATTCTCGTAGTGGTTACTTCAAACGACCACACCACCTTTTGAAAATTCACCATGCCATCGGCCCGTGGTGGATGTTTTTATGTTTTTTTTTAAATATATTTAGAATCATTATATTACTTATTATTTATTACTATATTGATTATTGATTGCAACAAAATATTTCTTTCATAATTTATTATTTATTATTTATTATTATATTTGAAATACTACACTTCTGTTTAACCTTTAAATCCGATACTACATTTCAATCAATAAATGACATGAATGTTACAAATAATGATAAATAAAATCTACAAAACGTGGGAGGGAGGCAAGGAGACCTTCAATGCTTTCGTGATTACCCAGAACACCCAAATTTGGTTTGTCTTCATTGCGATTTGACCATGTACTCACTTGGACCATGATTGCTTGCACCTTTGTGTAATTGATTTTATGGATTTTATTTTTTTTGTATATGATGTCCTTGAGTGATGAGTTTTGATTTCTAAGCTTGATATTTTTCCTTGTGTCTCATAGGTGGTTGGTGGTTCTAATTCATGAGGGTGTATAACTCATATAATCTACTACATTTATAGGTACTTGCAAATTTGAAGTGTGACTGACTTGCTGGAGATATGTGTCTTGTTGAAGAAACGATTGCAGAGAAGATGAATATCATTGGAGGATCAAGGTTGGAACTAGGACTTGAGTTTTGTTTTGGAGTGTGAAACAAAGTCTATACATGTTTTGGTACATAAATGTAAAGTATAACTCAATGATTTTGTGTAAATGTGCAATTTTGTAAATAAATATCTTTATTTTATTTATATATATATATATTAAATAATATTTTATTTTTTTTATATTTTGAATTTTTTTAATAACGGGCACTAGCCGTGATCAATTTGTAATCCACAATGGCCATAGCACGTGGTGTTAGCTATCAATCTACCACGGGCATAATATGTGGTTACACTGCATTTGACAACGGGCATAGCCCGTGGTAGAAACAAAGACTTTTCATCACATCTAGAATATTAATGGGCACGATGCCCGTGGTAGATCGCAATTTATCACGGGCATCCACCGTGGTAGATGAGCTTTTTTCTTCTATTGAGGCCTTTAAATAAGTTTCCAGTTTGAAGAGATTCATTGTCATTAGTAATAGAACCAGAACCCATGTTAAGGCCTGAGGTGATAGTGGGGGTCTAATTAGTGTTTAGTTCTCTTATGCCGGTGGGCTGCTGCACCACTCCTGGTGTATTCTGCATAGTGGGCTGAATGGGCTTGCTCCTTTCCGTGATTTCTCGAATTATTACCGTTCCCCTCTGATACGAGCGGCCTGAGCCTACCTGGAATGGTCGATTTTCCTCTTGTCCCTCATGTTCAAACAAAATTGTGTGGCACTCCATGAAGCTGGCCTACCAATCGTCACTTTTAGTATCTTTTTATTCTCTCTCATTCTCTAACTACCAACTAGGAACATTTCTGTGTCAGGGTCTGCATTTCTGTGAACCTTCGTTCTGTCCACCCTGTGTGTGTCAGATTCAGCCATCCCAGTCTCTCTTTTTGCAAGCACCATTTTACCTGCACTGTCGTTGAAGGCTAGAACATGTCTCGGGGCTCGTTCCCTCACCAACCCAGCCTGTCGCCTATTCCTTGGAACGACAAGGCAGACTCGACGATTTTCTTTCTTATCTCTTTGCCCTGGTCCGTTCCCCATAGCTCACATCACTTCTAAGAGGTGGCAAAAATGAGCACTCGCTAAGAGTGTGCCCAATCTTCCCACACTTATAACAGAAATCCTACAAATGCTCATACCAGAATTCAACCCAAGAGTCCCTGTTTTCCGATTGAGCTAGCCAGCACCCCTTGACCAGTGATTTCTTCGTATCCACCGCAATCTTAACTTTGAGAAAACCTCTTGCACATTCCAGATCTTTCATTTCCAGAAACTCTCCCACCACACTAGATAGTTTCCTTACACTAGCCTCCGTACACAGGTTCAGTGAGAGTCCCTTTATTTGTACCCAAAAGGGAACCACCTTAAGCGTAATTTTCTCTAAAGAAAGTGTACTAGGCCATCTTTTCATGGCAAAATTTGATTCATCACCACCCATGGCATAAGATCAATAATTTGGTTTGCAGTGTCTTCATCATTAACAATGATAATGAACACATTACTTTTACCAAATCTATTGGTTGGGAGTACCCTTCCTCATAACTCCCCATTACCCCCACTGTCTTGTTTTGTCACTAGTGAAAAGGCAAAATATTTCTATTTGTTCAAGGACTCACATGTTATTTACATATATATTTATATATGGGATAAGATCAAGAGATAAATATTTTTACACTTCTTTGTAACTTTCAAATTTTAGAATATTCAACGGTATAGATTAAGAGTGAAGTGAAGAGTTTTAAACATTAAATGACTTGTATGATGATGTGGATTATAAGTAATAAGGAAATACTAATCTAAATTAAAAACAAATATCTAATAGAATAAATTGAACTAAACAAATAATCAATTGAACCCTAATAACAAAAAAACATGAGATCTCTCTCATCTTTCATTTTATAAAAAAAATCCTAATAACAAAAATAAAAATAAAAACACGATTTAAGAGTAGAAAAATCATGAAATACACAAAACTAAAAAGATTTTTCAAAACCTAATTTTATCACCCTACATATATGAACAGTAATATAGAATTATAGGGTTTTATTTTGCTTACCTAATGAAGGGAAGTATAAAACATTCCTAAAATTCGGCAAAGGGGAGAAATCTCCCTTAAATTCGGTAAAAGGGTCCAAATTGATCCTAAAACCAGGAAGAAAGTTAAAGCATCTTCATAAAACAAGCAATAATTGAAGATTGCTCACAAAATAGGTAACAATGGCTTTTAAATTCGGCCAAGCAAGGGAATTAAGACACAAAACATGCCTAAATTCTCCCATTGATGAATTAGGACATAAATCAAAGCCAAATCCACCCAAAGGCAAGTTTTGAAAAGCCTATAAATACAAGGTCCTCCCACAAGCGTAAGGGTCGAAAAATCTCTACACAAAAGAATCTCTGCCAAACCTTTGAAGACTAATACGCTGCCAAAGCTCTCTTCGAAGAACATTCAACCAAAGCCGAAGCTTTCTCTTGACCAAAGCCGAAGCACTTCCTTGAAGAATCAACAAGTGCTCGTGCCTATTCCTTCAAGACTTTGTTGCAAGCTTATAAACTTGTAGCAACGTTCATTTCAAGATCAAGTTTCCAAGACCCTTGAAGCAACGAAATCCCACATCAAACAATACCTTTGTAGCACCCTCAAGGTGAAGATCATCCACGTGTTGTTTTCAAGCTCAAAACTTGAAGCAATCGTTCAACCGTTCGGCTGAGATCAAGTCATTGTGACCCTTGGATCAACAATCATGCATCCACATCAAATTTGAAGACTAAATCAGAGGAAAAGTTGTAAACAGAGATTTTAACCTACAAATTCAAATCAATACAAATCTACTTTGCACACGTGTTCTTGTTTCATTCGATAAATAATTTTTGAGTTTATAGTCTTATTGGTTCGAGATTTTTTACATCATTTGCTTGCCGCATCTCAGAGATAATTTTTTTAAGGGAATGTGGTTGCGGACAGTTTCCCTAACATAGGTTTATTTTGTTCAACTTTGGTGGCATAACTCCACTATGATGGTTCTTGGTTCTTTGTATTATAGTGTTCTTGGCTTGCCCTATTTTTGTTGTACCCATTTGTGTGCAACCTGACTTATAGGTTAGTCGCACTATTGGGATCCAAAAATGTCACACACCAATCCAACCAAGTCTCAAGGCCCAATTGTCATGCAAAGCCTACATTCAAGCCTAAACACATGCCAAGGTGCGAGATCAACGAGGACTATATTTACATACGTGTCATGCCACGGTGATTAAGCTGGATATTCATGCCATGCTTATACCTATTCATCACACCATGCTTCCTTATGCTAATCATTATTCATGCTAAGCCCAAGTGTCATATTTGGGGCTTG
Source organism: Pyrus communis (assembly GCF_041283825.1). NCBI lineage: Eukaryota > Viridiplantae > Streptophyta > Magnoliopsida > Rosales > Rosaceae > Pyrus > Pyrus communis. The sequence goes on along the minus strand of NC_142566.1, from coordinate 6,828,169 downwards.
TCAAGTAGATTGTGGTGTGGTTGGTTATAGAAGGTTATTGGGTTTACGTGGAATTGGGGTTATGGACTTTGGGCTGCTTGAAGGCTTAACAATCTAAGCCCATACCCTTTGCATTTCATGCATGCAACATTGAGAGAAGACTAGCTTAGTTTACCCCTTTCCCTAGCAAGTCAACCCTCTTAGTTTGGACTAAACTAGATTTATGCATTAAATGCATGCTAAGCCTAGCAAGTCAGGCATTTAATGCTGACTTTCCCTTTCCAGCTTACATAGACAATCAATGCGCAAAAGGCATGAGGCGCGCTACCAAAAGTAGCATTTGCGAAAAGTAGGCATGGGAAAGCCGTGCCTAGGGAAGAAGCAAACTGCAAGTCTCAACAGTTCAACTATTATAACGTCCCACATCGACCAACGGATAGGGGGTGATGTGCCTTATATGTACATATTCCCCTCCCTATAGCATGAGGCCTTTTGGGAACTCACTGGTTCGAGTTCCATCAAAACTTCGAAGTTAAGCGAGTTCAGGCGAGAGCATTCCCATGATGGGTGACCCACTGGGTAGTTCTCGTGTAAGTTCCCAGAAACAAAACTGTGAGGGTGTGGCCGAGGCCCAAAGTGGACAATATCGTGCTACGGCGGAGTCGAGATTAGGATGTGACAAAATGGTATCAAAGCCACTCTGCCGTGTAGTGTGAGTATGCCGACGAGGACGTTGGGCCCCTAAAGGGGTGGATTGTAACATCCCATATCGACGAATAGAGAGGGGGTGATGTGCCTTATATGTATATACTTCCCTCCTTATAGCACAAGGCCTTTTGGGAACTCACTGGTTTCGGGTTCCATCGGAACTCCGAAGTTAAGCGAGTTTGGGCGAAAGCATTCCTAGGATGGGTAACCCACTGGGAAGTTCTTGTGTGAGTTCCTAGAAACAAAACCATGAGGATGTGGCCGGGGCCCAAAGCAGACAATATCATGCTATAGCGAAGTTGAGACTGGGATGTGACAGTTATCTTACACCAAAAAGGGAATAATATGAGAGTTAGGGAAAAAGGAAACGAAGACTAAGCCACAAAGGGAGATTCCCTTGAAGCCTAGAAAAGAATCCTTCACTTACATAATGATGGAGATAAGCCATTAGAGGGAGGAACATAGAGAAGGTAATACAGAGAGAGATAGAAGAAACGTAGGAGAAGAGACCCACCCGAGAAATAAGCCCAAAGAGTTCCATTTAGTCCAGAAGTATACTTCAAGCCTCAAGAATCATCACTCATGCAACCTTAGTCATTCCCACAACCTTTCACCAAACATCTCAACCTTTAGAAGTATCACTATAGGAAAGCCCAAATCATGCAGCTAAGAATGCCATGCAACCATGCAAACCCCTTTTGTCTCATGTTAAATTGATAATCGTCTAGTTTTCACACCATGCTTCACTCAGCAAGTCATTATCTTGATCAATTATGCTATCTTTGAGCCGTTGATGTTACTGGGGTATTTCCTAAGACAAGCTAACTTTTTCGAGATATTTTAGGACTTGGTACGAATCCACACCAAAGGCGACAAGAGGACCTTCTTAAAGTTCAAGTCCACCTTCCTCAACATAAATTGGAAACTTTGCTAAGGACATGTCGCAATCTTGATTCAATGGCTCCAAGATCCAATAAAAACATTACCAGGTGTGGCAATGCCTCAGATGCATGTGAGGTTGTTTCCCGGCTCGACAAGTCTCAACGCGAAGGCCAGCATTAGGAAAACCTGGACGAATATGACATGCCGGACATCATTGCAGCCATTCATGCCTTGGGTGAAGTTAAAAAAGAAATTGATGCGTTTGTGAAGAAGTTGAAAAACTTAATCCTGAAACCAAGTGACAAAGCCAGTGACAAGGACTGCACGCCAAAGGAAAAGGCTTCCCAGGAAGAGTTATCTATTGCTGCTAGCAAAGGTCTTGTAAAGTCGCCATCCTTTATCACTCAGGAAGATGTCATAGCCATGCTTGAAAAGAAGCTGCACAAGAGTTCGGAGGATTGGAAATATGTTCTTGAGCCACCATATCTCCAGATGCCATATCCTAAGGGATACGAAACTTCCAACCTTGTTCTCTTTGACGGGAGGAAGGGTAGTCCTAAGGAACATATAAGCCGTTTCATTGACGCTTTGGGTCTTCATGCTGGCGATTGCAACCTTCGTCTCAAGGAGTTCTTGACAAGCCTAATTGACTGTACTTATACTTGGTACACCACCATTGCACCATGCTACATCCGGACTTAGGAAGAGCTGGCAGTCATAGTCTGTAAAAAGTACTTCCAGCATAAAAAAAAGGGTAACGACACCTCAACTCAACAATACGCGTCAAAAGCACAGGGAAGATCCTTTTACTTTTGTCAAATGTTTCCAAGATCTTGCCCTTGACTGTTATGACAAGAATGACAAAGAAGCTCTTATGAAGATCTGCATTAGCAACATTGTCGCTAACTACAAGGTGTACTTGGAGAACATTGGTATCAACCAATTCTCGAGGCTTTTGGAAATAGTAAGAAAGACTGGCTTATCAGTCAAGCTTTCTAAAGGGAGATCCTGAAAGACTGACAAGAAAGAAGCTCATTATGCCCTAACTGTGGATGATAGATCTGATTACAACCCACAAAAAATGAAGGAAATGGAAAATGATAAGGAAACCTATCCTCCACTAACATGTAACGACAAGGAATTCCAAGCCATCCTCGACACTATATTTGCAAATGAGGCTATTAAGCTGCCCTGACCATACAAAGCCCTTCCAATGGAAGATAGAAATGATCCCAGGTATTGTCGCCATCATCAGTATGTGGGACATCCCTTTATTGTGTGTCAAAGTTTGCAGAAATTTTTCCTTGCAAAAATCCACGAAGGGACGCTAGTGCTGCCATTTAAGATGTAAACCATAGTCACAGACCCTCTACTAAAGCGCCGAAGGAAAAAGGTAGCAGCTGTCATTACATGCTCTGGAGATGACGATGCCTATCACCTATGAATCAACAATCCCAAGCCATCGAAAGTCATTTGGGAACCTTCCGAGAATATGGAGAAAGCTTATTGGTGCAAATACCCTAAGCAGCAGAGCTATTATACTCCATGGCCTCAAGTTAAGGGATACGGAGATGAGTATACAAATCTTATAGATTTTGCCCCTAGCCTAAGTGACGAGGCATTCACCATCAATATGCCAGAAAATATAATAAGGGAACCTCGAAAAAGTAGTTGTTCAACAAGGAAATGATGGCTGTGATTTTGTATAGCCTTCCTGACATGGAAGTCGACTCAATGAGCGTTACTTTTCTCGAGGGCAAAGGCTTATTGCAGCATAGGTCCTCTAGGAAAACCCGAAGTTCTAATTCTTCTTCGACCAGCTTGAGTATGGCCTGGAAGCGAGGACTGCTGCTGTTGAAGCTCTCATGCATGTTGCCTTCAATGCTATGCTGCCTAATTACAGAGGGCTTTTCTTGAGAACAACAACACCATTATCTTCAATAATGAAGACATGGAAGTGGCTTTCCTTGACCTTCGAATGCCACTGTACTTGGAAAGGCAGATTAATGACGTTTTCATTAGGCGAGCTTTGGTTAACACTGGTTCCTCCATCAACATTCTACCCGTATCAGTGCTTACTGCAGCATGCGTCTTAAAGTTAAAAGTGGTAAGGTTTTAAATCTCTATCAATGGGTTTGAGAACAGTAGTGAGGAAAGTATGGGATATATCGAGATTGACTTGAAGACTGGCCCTATCAGGTCATTTACTAAGTTTTATGTGATTGACATCAATGTGGCTTATCAAGTTCTGCTCAGAAGGCCATGGATAAACAAGCACAAACTCGTGGCTTTCATCTACCACCAGTGTGTTAAGGGAAGGATTGGTCTGAGGCCTATTCGCTTCCCGAGAAACTAAATGCCATTTAACCTAAACGAAGTTCACTATTCTGATGCTGAGTTCTATAATGATTTCTCAAGTGCCGGGAATGGGATATCACAAGTATCAGGGATACCCTTATCCCTTTAAGAAGAAGTTTGAGAACTCAGTGACCAAGAATTCATAGTCACTATGGAAAGAGGAAAATGTATACAGCTAAAGGCTAATGTCCTTGCCTACATTCTACCTCAATGCTCTAAGGTCTTGCTTCCCGACTGCCGACTATGACGAGTTAGGGGCCTAACCACATTGTGTGGGAAAACATTGAGTACGGAAGCACTACATGCCAAGAAAATGAAGCCCCTAAGAAAATTGAAAATATGTCTGCACTTGATGCCGAGGATAGATTTCTGCATAAAAACATGCCTTCCTATTGTTGTGATTAGAAGGGATGCCTTAGCCTCATATGAAATGTCAGAGAATGACAATTTGAGAGAAATTGTCAAAAAGGGAACTTTCCAAGCCAAACAGGGAGCTCAGCATCAAATACATTAAGAAACACATCAATGTTGCTGGGACACTCTATAAGCGCATGCCCAGAGGAGTGCTAACTCAATGCCTTGGACCAAAAGAAGCACAAAAACGGTTGCATGAAGTCCATGAAGCCACATGCGAAGTCGACCAAGTAGTAAGTTTCTATCACCAACTACAAAGAAAAGGCTATTATTGGCTAGAGATAAAGAAACAAGCCATGTGCATCCAAGCCAAATGTCCAAAATGCGGCAGAACATTTTCCCCAGGAGTGGCATTTGTAGTTTCTATCACTGATGATTGGAGGTCCCTATACCTAACCTTCTTAATCAATAAAACACTGCCAAGCAATGTCAGGGATGCACGCAAACTAAAAGGGACAGCCAAGAAGTACTTCATGGATGAGGCAAGTCTATAGCGAAAATGATTCAATGCCGAACCATTGAGATGCCTTAGGCCATTTGAGTCATCACAAGTCATGCAAGAAGTACATGCTGGAGAATGCAACAAGCACCAAGGAAGGAAAAAGTTACACAAACAGATGATAAGCCTAGGATATTGTTGGCCAACCATGAGGGAAGACACGCACAACATGGTCAAGAGATGTTATGCATGCCAAGTCCATGGAAACTTAATCCATAAGCCTCCAACACTACTATAAGACATGCACACACTATGGCCATTCCATACTTAGGGGCTCGATTTGATATGAACCATCTACCCGACTTCTAAAGGTCATATATGGATCTTAGTAACCATTGAGTACCTTACAAAATAGGTGGAAGCAATCCCTATCAGGAAAGCCATAAGAGTAAAAGCATCCAATTTTTTTAGGGAGTGCATTGTTTGCCTATTTGGGATACCTTACAAGATAGTGAACGACAACAGCACACCTTTTGTGAACAAACAAGTATGTGCCACACTTGATGCTTACATGATCAAGCATCGCCACTGCACGTCGTATTATCCCCTGGGAAACGGTCAAGCACACTAGGGGCTGGAGTACTCATCTCCCAGACATTTTATGGGCTTATCGCACCCCTCTAAGGAACGCTGCGGGTTTTTCCCCTTACTCCTTGGTGTATGGGTCCGAAGTTATTGCCCTTGTGAAAATGATGATGCCCACGGTAAGAGTCTCGACATTTAATGATATGGAATAGGATGTCGTACAATGCGCAAGCTGGAGGTGGAAAAACTTTGAGCTACTTGAGGAAAAAAGGGAGAAACATCAAAGAAAACAACCTACACCACTAATAGGTTACCAAAGCCTATAACCGCACAATTAAGTCGCGTAATTTCAAGGAAGGAGATCTTGTCCTCAGGACAACCGAGCACATAAAGAGGTAGATCTCTAGACCTTCAAAGTTTGCCCACATTGGGAATGACCTTTTGTGGTCAAGGAAGCCAATCGAAGCGGTTACAACTATATGACATTAGTTAACGAAGGTATGCTAAAGGAACCTATCAATGCAAAGTGGCTAAAGCCTTATTACTGCTAAAACGCTTATACTTATTTTAGAAGAACAATCTCCTTCTATGCAATAATCATTTTGCTTACTCTATGAGGCCTTGTAAACCTATGCAACGATTGATGTATCTCAAATTTTAGTGAAATAAAGGAGCAATTTGTTAAAATCTTTGGTACATTCATTTTTTTACATTGCCAAGAGTAACTAGAAGGATCGCTTCTAAACAAGCTATAGCAATAGTCATACTAAGGCTATAATAAAAGCCTATGCCAAGCACATTACTCAATGGTTCAAAGAAATGCTCATGGAACATGCTAAGCCAACACGCCATGCAAAACCGTTGAGTCAAGCAAATAGAGGTTTTTTTTTTTTTTTTTTTTTTTTTTTTTTTTTTTTTTTTTTTTTTTTTAAGCAATCATGCAAAATCAATGCCAAATCTAGCAATGCAAAATCAATGGCAAGCAAGCTGCTCAATGGTTCAAACAATGTTTATGTAACACGGGAAGCCAACACACCATGCAAAACCATTGAGTCACGCAAACAAAGCTTTTTTCAAAGCAATCATGCAAAATCAATGCCAAGCCTAGTAATGCAAAATCAATGCTAAGCAAGCTGCTCAATGGTTCAAAGCAATGCTCATGCAACATGCTAAGCTAACCGCCATGCAAAACCATTCAGTCAAGCAAATAAAGTTTTTTCAAAGCAATTATGCAAAATCAATGCCAAGCCTAACAATGCAAAATCAATGCTAAGCTTAACATTGCAAAAACCAATGCTAAGCAAGTCAAGTTTTCCTGACATGTTCTGCTTCCATATGGAAGCTACAACATCTTTTCCCTCTTTCCTCAGGAAAACTCACTAGCAAAATGCCAAGCGGCAGGGTCTGCTATATCCCCCAAGAAAGCAAGCAAAAGCTCAAGCCTGTGTCTCAAAGCTTAAACAAAATTTTATCCAGCAAATTCTCATGCACTCGAAGTAAGAGAAAGCCAACATCATTGCAAGATTAAAAACATCGCAAGTTTCATGCTAAATTCAATTTTGGAATCCGAAGCCAAAGGCAAATAAGTAAAACACAAAGTAAGGCAACCCTATGACCATTGTTCAAAAGCGATAAGCTAGTTGCCCGAAAGGAAACTACAATGGAAAGTAAAGGTGAAGTGAGGAAAACAACTTTCTTCATAGCCTGCTACTGCAACATCTCAAGGTTTGTGCTCTGCCAAGAAAAAGAAGTCAAGGGCTAGAAAAAAGAAAACGGTCATGCAAAACATACAGCTGTGGGAAGGTGAAAAGTTAAGCTTAGAACACCACCTTTCAGAGGTATTGCTAGAGGTGCTAGCATGCAACTGATTCGTTGCGAGTTGAAGGCAGGCTGTTATTTATTTGGAGCTCCCACAGACCAACTTCTTCAACTTGAGCTTCTTAACCTCTAGCTCCTTACACTGCAGTTCAAGAGCACGCTTCAATTTGTTGACTTTGATGAATTGATCCAAGACACTATTCTCTTTCTTAAGCCGAAATGCAAACATGGTATCAAGGAACTCTTCCAGCTTCTCGAATAGAGAACCCAGTAGCAAACCCAAAACTACCACATTGCTAATCGTATCTTGCTAACATAACAACCTATGCTTTGTGAGTTCCAATGGGGAAGTATGCTCCATGCCATAAAGCAAGGTCCCAAGCTCCTCAAAGATCATTATGTGCATAAAGAGAGATAAACCTATCAAGCTCACATCTGCAGCATTGGCATGCTCGAAAAACCTGCCAACACCTTAGCCAACTAGGGGCGAACCATTACTCCCCTGAAATCAACTCAGGAAAAGAAAGTTTCGCCTAAAGGGATCAATTTCTCAATCGAATTTAATACCCTGACTTCATTGGCAATACTATGCTTGAGCTTCCCAAGAGCCTCATGCCATAATATACACTCTTCAACCGAAGCCTGCTCATCAGGGGAAAGAACCTTTGAAGGAGGTGCGACTTCTGATGGCTGGACATCGGTATCCTTTGCAACCTCCTCAGGGAAAGTTGTAGGCTCAAGAAGAACGCCATTAGGGGTTAGAACACCTTTTGTAGAAGCAACACCGGCATTCACCTACCAAGAAAACACCAAAACATGCATAAGTGAGAGGACAAATCAATAAGCAGAGACATAGAGTAGCACATCCCACAAAAGTTTTCCAAGACAGAACTCCAACAAGCCAACATGCTTATACATGCACACATGTAAAAACACTAAGAAAACATGCTAGGCGAAGTTTAGTTACTTCCTACATGCACATGTAAGCTTATGCAAATTCCAATGAGAAATAAGCTGACAGTTGCAAATTCACCCAAAGGTAAATATTGACGAAGAATAGGGAAACATAACTTTAGATCATCTACTCCTACTTGAACGTCGCCGTTCAAAAAGCCGTCAACTTCATTAAGATCAACACCATTTGCCACATTGTTGTCATCTTTTCCATTTAATTCTTTGCCACTATCTTCACTCTTTATGTTCTTCCCTAAGGAAGCCTGAGGATGTTCTCCGCTACTAGGGTCAGACTCAGCATTTGTATTGCTACTTTCCTCAGTGGCTAAGCCTTCGCCAGCTACCTCGTCACCATTAGTTTCCTCAGCACTCCGTTCTTCCTCATTCGTGGCGGTAATATCAAGGAATTTAGGAGGCTTGGGAGTGTTGGAGAAAGCAGATGCCCAAGTACTTCTGGTTCTACGAGCAAGACCTATTGGAGCTACTTCCTTGGCAGGAGCCTTGGCTGTAACAAAAGTTATGGCTAGCATACAACCACAAAACAGGCTGTAACAGAAGTTATGGTTAGCATATAACCATAAAACAATAGAAGCAAGGAATAAGGGAAGAAGATCCATTACCTATCTTTGGCTTCGCTGAGGAACCTTTATTCTTCGATTTCTTCGAAACGGGGAAACATCTGGCTTGCTGGTAGGAGAACCATCCTTCACCACTCGAGGCCTGAAGTGCTTTGCTGCATCATCTGAGGCACACCATATGAAGCATTTAAGGAAAAACATGTAAATGGAAAATTAGCAAAAGAAGTCAAGTCAAGAAATATACCCAAAGTCACTTTCTTCCCTTGTCCTGCAAGTTTTCCTTCACCAATGCCTAATGCCTTACTCTTTTTAGTGGTGCTCCAAGAATAATTACCCAAAGTGTTACTTTCTTTCGCTGCAGTAGGGCATCAAAGCTTCGAATCAAAAGCAGTAGTAGGCTCTAACACTAGTCTGGGATGGCTGACAATGCTCGAGGACAACCATGACTGTTTGTCACCATGGAACTTAGCAATGGAAAATATAGCCTTTGGAGATGCCACTTACTCGAGTCCAGTTAATAACATAGTGGAAAGGGCGAAGACATTCTGGAGCCCCATACATAAAACTCCAAAAAAAATTATTAAAAGAAGCCTTAACCTCAGCCGGGAGAGATCGTGGCACCCATTGGTCAAAACCTAGTTGACATCACACCCAAAAAGGAGAATAAACAGCGCTTATTTCCTCGCCATCCTCTTCAAGGAAGGAGATTGAAAGGGCCACTTAAGACAACGACTTTTCGGTGAGCGAAGGAAAGTCAGCGAGAGCTTTTCGGGCAAGTAGGAGGAGAAGGAGTCTTACTTCTTTATTGAAATCTTCCCGACCAATGGTAAGCCAGTGAGAGCTTTTTGGGCAAGTAGGAGGATAAGTCGATAACATAGCGGTTTTTCCCAACATCGGAAAGGTAAGAGGTTATCTTCAAACACTTGACATGCTCCCATAGAAAAATTTGCAGAAAGCTGGCATAGAGGAAATTTTTAGCTTATCACTACTCGCAACCTACTCTTTAATAGCTTGTTTGGATGTGTTTTTAAAATTACTGAAAGTGCTTTTGGTGAAAATGTTTTTAAAACCAATCCTTAGTAAAAATGCAAGTGAATCCTGAAAAAGCACGTAAAATGCTTCCTGGGAGAAGCACATAATTGGTGCTTCTTGCAAAAAACACTTGAAGTGCTTTTGGAACCCAAGAATATTTTCTCTAAAAGCGCTTTCAATCATTTTAAAAGCACATCCAAATGAGCCATAAGAGTGTGAAGCTGATCTAATTCATGGTAAATAAGCCCAAGGAGTAATGAGGCTAGCAGAACCACATGGCCATGCGCCATGGCCAAAGGAATCACTTAGCGGCTGAAGGTATCCTTATTGTCATAGAAAATGAAACGACCTAACCACAAGCACAACACGGCCTCGAAGTGTTAATTTGGTTCTTGGTTCTTGGTTCTTCTACCAAAATTGCCTAATCCATTCGTTGAAGTGAAGAGCCTTGCTAAGAGAAGTAAGGGCACCTTATTCAAAATATCAAAAGTAACGACATTTATAACAGGAATAACATAGCTGAAGGAATCCACATTACCTGCAATGGGGAGATGCATAATATTGAAAACATCTTTTAGAGTTGGGGTAAACTCTTCCTAGGCACAAATAAAGGTATGGGTCTCTGAGCTTCACCTCCTAACCACGTGGAAAAGAAGTTTAGGCTCAAGGTGAACAACCTGCTTCTTGGTCATGAAAACGACGTCCAAAACCTTAGCCCTTGTCAAGGTCACGTATTGGTTTGCAGAGCCAAGTTTAGTATCCACCTAATTTGCCCAGTGGGTGGCCTCACTGCAAGAGAACTCAAAGATGATCGGGATGGCAAGAAAAAACCCACTCTCGATGCAGCACCGGGAAATATGCTTAGGATCAATATGAGGGACCATGTCTAAGGAAGGTTCATCCCCCTTGAAAGCCTTGTTCTGAGAACCAAGAGGAGGCGGTGGCCTGCCTCATTGAAGACGGTCCTCAGTATTGAAAGATGTGTCTAATGCAATTAGGCACTTCGGTAAATCCATAGCCATAACACACCTATAGAAAGTAAGCATCAAATCATAGATACTAAAAGCCAGTGCAACATATAGGAAGAAATATACAAGCATGCAAAGCGAAGCACGACACGGAATCTACCCTAGGAAAGCAAGGAAGCGCGCCCGGGAAAGCAAAAAGGTACGTTCATGAAATTCAAAGCCTTTCATGTAAAAGTCTAAGACTTTAACATGAGACTATTTTTGCTACATGCTATCTAGCCAGGGAAAGTATGCTACATGCATAACTAAACAAAAATAGGCTATAAGTAGTCAAGTTAATCATGCTAAGCAAATCAATGCAATTTATCAAACGATCCCACTCAAGCACGCACCAACATGCAAACAAGCTAGGCTAAATGATAATTGCGCAGTACAAATGGTAAACAAGAAAGAAATCATAGAAGGCGAACGCATAGGATTTCGAAGCAGTAAAACTACCCAAGGAATTAAGTTTGATTTCCCGAAAGAAATGCCCGCACCCCTTGTGCATCCATGTTGAAACCCCAAAAACTTTGGGATACGTAGTCAAAAGGAAGAAATGCATGCCTAATTTCATCACTAGGGCAAATAGAGAAGGCAGAAAGAAGAAGAAAAATTCAAAATGGGTCAAGGAAAAAACTTCCTTACCTGAGGAACTATGTCGCGAGCAGGGAGAAGCACGAATGGGATAGTACAACACAACATAGAAGATAAGTAGAGAGGAATTTGAAAGAAAAGCAATTATAGGAAATTTGAAGAAGGAATGAAAACTAAAGAGGAGAAAGAAGAGCAAGGACAAATTAAATACTTGTCTTAAAGAGAAGAGCAGTTTGTAACGGTTACTAAGTGAAGGTAAGGGAATACCCAGAGTTTCTCCGTATGATTGGATGTGCACGAAAGCAAGAGAACACAACGACAATGATTTATTAACTGCCATGCGGGAAGAAGAAGAGTCTCATTAGGAAGCCCATGTTCAAAAAAAGAAATCCCTTGGGCCTAGGGTTGATTATCCAGCCCACTCAAGGATTCTTATAGCCCAAATAATTAAGGGGGCCAATGTTATAGCCCACAAATGTCACATACCAATTCAACTAATTCTCAAGGCCCAATCGTCATACGAAGCCTACATTCAAGCCCAAACACATGCCAAGGTGCAGGATCGACAAGGAATATATTTACAAACATGCTATGTCACGGTGATTAAGCCGAATATTCATACCATGCTCATGCCTATTCATCACGCCATGCTTCCTCATGCTAGTCACTATCCATGCTAATCCTAAGTCACATATTTGGGGCTTGTCATGTGGATTGTGGTGTGGATGGTTACAAAAGGTTATTAGGCCTACATGGAATTGGGGTTATGGAAGACTTTAGGCTGCTTGGAGGTCGAAAGATCCAAGCCCATACCTTTTTTCCTAACAAGCCAACCCCCTTAGTTAGGACTAAACTAGATTCCTACCTTAAATGCATGCTAAGCCCAACAAGTCAGGCATTTAATGCTGACTTTCTCTTTCTAGCCTGCACAGACAACCAACGCATGAAAGCCATGAGGCTCGCTACTAGAAGTAGTGCCTGCGGAAAACCGCACCTGGGAAAGAAGCAAACTGCAGGTCTCAACAATTCAGTTATCTTACACCAAAAGGGGAATAATATAAGGGATATGAGAAATGAAGGGAACAACAAGCCATAAAAGGAGATTCCCTTAAAGCCTAGAGGAGAATCCTTTGCTTATATAAGGAAGGAGAGAAGGCATTAGAGGGAGAAACATAGAGAAGGTAACATACTGAGAAATCGAAGAAACCCAAGAAAAGAGAACCACCCAGAAAATAAGCACAGAGAGTTCAACTTAGTCCAGAAGCATACTTCAAGCCTCAGGAACCATCACTCATGCAACCTTAGTAATTCCCACAGCCTTCCACCAAACATCTCAACCATTAGAAGCCTTGCTATCACCCTAGAAAAGCCCAAATCATGCAATTAAGAATGCCATGCAACCATGCAAACCCCTTCTCTCTCATGTTAAACTGATAAACTTCTAGCTTCCACACCACGCTTGACTTGAGCAAGCCATTATCTTGATGTTATCAAGGTATCTACTAAGACAAGCTAACTTTTTTTGAGATATTTCAGGACTTTGTGCGAATCCACACCAAGACAAGAAGACGTTCTTAAACCCTAAGTCCACGTCGACCTAAAAGTCCCCTAACACTCAGTTTCTTGATGTGTGCTTTTCTTTTTATCCTAACATTTTTCATTTTGTGTTTCAACTTTCAAAGGTTGTTTCACAGGTTTATAGATTTTAGGTTTTGTTGGGGTTATGCTTTATGCCCCCTCCTTTTAATTGGGTCATGTTTAAGTTCCCTTTTATTCATGTATTATTTGTTTTCCGAATTCTATTTATTTTTAAGAGTAAAGGTTTACGTCCGTCCTGATATTTATTCATAAAACATCCCCCTTATACCATAAATATTTTTGGGTGAATATTAGAGTTTTCTCTTAAACTTACAAAATTTAGAATCCAAAGCTAAACCCACAATGACTAGTAAACACAAGGGCTGTTTGATCAAAATTTTGTTGTCTATTTCATTTTTGTAAATGAAAACACATAACTTTAAGTTTTTTTTGTTAAAAAATGATAACTGAAATGTACTTTTTAAATTTTCAAAATCTAGCTTCAACTTTCAGTGAAATTAAAACTAAAATATTAGCCACTTAGTACTCTTAGTACTACGATCTGGTAGTATTCCTTTTCACTTGTAAGTGAGAGGTCTTAGGTTTGATTCTAGCTAAAGACAAATATGAACCATATTATTGCTAGTCCATTGTGAGGCTAAACCCACCCATCCTCCTTAATGTAGATAATATCGTTGTTTAAAAAAATTAAAATATTATGATTAAGTGCCTAAAACCCCTCAACCTTAGTGGCATTCCAAATTCCTTTTTAAATATTCCAAACAAGTATGGTTATGTCCACAGCCATAACTGCTAATATAGTCGTTGTCACCGCTCTTACCACCATTGTTATCTGTACATCTTAACCACCACACCTTACTATTGGCACCACCACCATCCTCCCACCTTTGTCGTTGCCTTCACCACTGCGCTTGCGACCCTGTCATCACCACCACCCACTACTATGTTTTTTTTATTATATACACAATTTTATATCACCTTTAAATTAAAATTTACCAAACTCTTTTATACTATTTTTTACTCATAACACATTCAAAAATAGAGTTTCATATATTTTATTTTACAGCTAATTTTTATTTTAAGATAATTTTAATTCTAATTCATTTTTATTTTTGGAAATTTTCAGAATTTGCAATTTAGGTGCCAACTACTTTTAACGCCAACTAGTGTTGTTCAAAATATTTTTCTTTCGCGTACTATTAGGCTTCAATTGAGATCATTTTCTTTCACCAAAAAAAAAAAACTACTTTATTTTGTTAGCAGTAAGTCTTCGATAAAAATAAAAATCGGTGCTTATTTTAGATATTAGTCTCCTATCTATTGTGGCCAATTTAACCGACAAGGGAATAAGGGGTGTGGCAAAAAGAAAGAGTGAAGAAAGTATATGGATATCTCTATGTTTATGAGATGTGTTATTCCCCTTACATAGTACCTTTATTTATAGTAGTAAAGAGAAGAGGAATTACTTGTCCTCCAAGTAAGTTCAATCCTATAGGGAAAGAATAACTAGTAACCAAATCTATCTAGGATTTACACAATCACACTTTAATATAATATCTATAACACTCCCCTTTGAGTGTACAAATACTCAAGTAGATTCATCATCAGGTAGAGTTGAGGAAGTTGACTCGTCGACACTGATCTGGGAACACGCTAGTCTCAATCAAATAAACTTGGATACAGAACAAAGTCTCACAAAAAATCAATGGCTATGGTAAACCCGAGACGAGGCAAAAACCCATAGTCTAAGGCAAAGTACATGAGAAAGTGCAAAGCCAAATTAGACGTCTACTAGATGTACAAAAGGATATGGGCGCCTCATTAAAACCTTGTTAAGTAGAAAAAAAGTCAAAAGGAAAAATGCTCCTAATCGTAGAGAAAAATAGTACATTAAGATCAAGTGAGTATTCTTCAGCATACTCCCCTTGAGTTTGACATAATTCCAAGGAGAACTAATAATGTTACACCTCAAAAAGTTTACGCCTACCAATTCCTTGAACAAGCTTCTGAAACGTTATCTTTGGCAAAGACTTGGTGAAAAGGTGGCGCCGTTGCCGGGGATTAGCAACTTTGCTAATCCCCCGTTGTTTCTTTTTGTTTATTTTTCGTGTGTTTTTGTTTTAGTTGCTGACCTTGTTTTCTTTTCTTGTTTTTAGGTACTAGTTTATGACTCAAAGCTCTCAACCTGTTCGTGCAAATATCTTGGACTTTGACGACGATTTTAAGCAGACTTTGAGAAGGAAGAGGAAGGAGCCAGAACTTAATCCACCTAGTTCTAGCTTAGAATCTGATTTTAAGGAGGAAGAAGAGGCCACGGCAAGAGAGGAAGAAGAAGTTCAAGTTATGGTAGCGGATAATCGAACCATCAAGGAACTTTCAGCCTCGGGAATGGACAATGTCGCACCCCTATGCATTCAATATCCTAGGGCAGCTTAAGACATGACTGATGAGTTCAAATTAAAGTCTAGGTTGTTGCACCATATTCCAAACTACCATGGGTTGTCCATGGAGGATCCAAACAAGCATCTGAAGGAATTTGAAGTGGTTTGTTCAAGCATGAGTCCAATCAATGTAGATGCCAACATTTTGAAGATGAAGGCTTTTCCATTTTTTCTTTTGGAAAAAGCCAAGGATTGGTTGTGTGAATTAGCACCTGGCACTGTCACATCTTGGGAAAGCATGAAGAGAGGGTTCTTAGAAAAATTCTTCCCCACTTCGAGAGTCATTCTCTTGAGGAAGAAGATTAGTGGAATTCAACAAAATCAAGGGGAGTTCTTTCCAGCCTATTATGAACGTTTCAAGACTCTTGTTGCATCATGTCCTCAACATCAAATGAAAGAAGAGCTTCTAATTCAATATTTCTACAAAGGACTTCTTCCAATTAAGAGGCAAATGCTTGATGCATCAGTGGGAGGAGCCTTGGTTGACAAAACACCAATTAATGCCAAGACTTTGATTGCAAACTGAGCCTTGAATGCACAACAATATGAAAGAGTTGGACAGAGAGACATACCACGGAAACAACATGTGAATGAGGTAAGTGCAATACCTGAAATTCAATCCTAATTGGCTAATCTCACTCTTCTTGTGTCACAGGTTGTTGAAAAATCCAAAATGCAAGAAAACACAATATGTGGTGTGTGCTCGATACAAGGACATGAAAAATGCCCTCAATTGATTGAGAATGGTGGATGGGAGAATGTCAATGTCGTGGGCTACCAATGACCAAATCAGCCAAGGCATGATCCATACTCCAATACTTACAATCCTGGATGGAGAAATCACCCAAACATGAGGTCGAGAGAGCCTCAACAACCTCAACAATAAGGAGGATTTCATCCAACACCCCCTGGGATATATCGAAAGCCGCTCACACCCATGCAACCTTAACCACCTCCTGTTCAATCAAATTCAGGTACATCTTTGGATAATGATAAGGTTATTCAATTATTAACCACTTTGATGCAGGGGGTACAAAATTAAGCTAAGGAGGTGGATGATTTGAAGAAGCAAATGGGGCAAATGGCGGAATTCATGGGCTAATTTAAAGACCAAGGCAAATTACCTAGTTCAACCATTGTTAACCCGAATGGAGGATTCGAATTTGCCAAAGCCATCACATTAAGAAGTGGTAAAGAAGTTGGCACTGACCCAAGACCATCCAAATCAAATCAAAAAGAGGATGGGAAGCTGCTATTTGAGGAAGAGGGACAAAGCCAAGCCACGGCAAGGGTAGAGACACCCTTGCCGCAGCCAGACCCCAATTCATCCAATTCGTCCAATATAGGTAAGTTGGGTTCAAGTTCCATTAATTCTAACCCTATTCCACCCAATGTACATTTTCCTCACATATTTATGCAAACAAAGAAAGAAAAGAATGACAAGGACATTCTTGAGACATTTAGGAAGATACAAGTCAACATTCCACTCCTTGATGTAATCAAACAAGTTCCAAAGTATCCCAAATTCTTGAAGAAGTTTTGCACAACAAGAAAGAGGGTTTTGAATAAAAAAGTGGTGAGGGTAAGGGAAAATGTTTTTACTGTTTTACAAAGGAAATTACCTCCTAAATGCAAAGATCCAGGTAGTTTCATAATTCCTTGTGTTATTGGCCAAACTAAGTTTGAACATACCATGTTAGACTTAGGTGCATCCATTAACATCATGCCATACTCTATTTATGATCGATGAACTTAGGGGAGCTGAAAAATGATGGTGTTATTATTCAATTAGCCAATCGTTCTAATGCATATCCAAAAGAAGTTTTGGAAGATGTTTTGGCGCAGGTTAATAACTTGATCTTCCCGGCTGATTTCTATGTGCATGAGATGGAAGATACGGCCCATTCCACACCCTTGCTGATCCTACTTGGGAGACCATTTATGAAAACAGCTCACACCAAGATCGATGTGTTCAAAGGGACTTTAACGATGGAATTTGATGGGCAAGTTATTGATTTTAATATTTCTGAAACTATGAGATATCCTAATATAATCATTCATGTTTTTCTATTGATATTATTAACTCATTGGCACAGGAACATTTTGAACAATTACATGAGGATGCACTTGAAACGGTCATTACAAGTGGAATAGGACTCAAAAACCAAGAAGCAGCACCAAACAACACCCACGGCACCAATCTGAAATTCAATACCGTGCCCCTTGTGAAGAAATAATTGAGGTGGTGGCTGCCTTAGAGTCATTGCCACAACAATATGGTAAGTTTCCAATCCCAATTTTAGATTTTGTTTTTACTAATAAGTTACTTCCTTCAGTGATGCAGCCACCTTCTCTTGAGCTTAAACTATTACCAAACCACTTAAAGTATGTTTTCTTGGGAGAACAAGAAACTTTGCCTGTCATTGTGGCTTCCTCACTCACGACACAAGAAGAAGACAAGTTGGTGAGGGTGCTAAAGGAGTACAAAACAGCAATTGGATGGACCTTGGCCTATATCAAGGGATGAAGCCCTATTACATGCATGCACCGTATACTCTTGGAAGAAAGGGCTAAACCATCTCGAGAAGCTAAATGCCGACTCAACCCTCCAATGATGGAAGTCGTGAAAAAGGAGATTATCAAGCTTATTGATTGTGGCGTGATCTATCCAATTTCTGATAGTTGTTGGGTTTCACCGATCCAAGTTGTTCCAAAGAAGTCCGGAGTCACTGTGGTGAAGAATGAAGAGAATGAGCTTGTGCCTACACGTATCCAAACAGGTTGGAGAGTTTGTATCGATTATAAGAATCTTAATGCCACTACAAGGAAAGATCACTTCCCTTTGCCCTTCATTGATCAAATGCTTGAAAGGTTAGCTGGTCATTCTTTTTATTGTTTTCTTAATGGTTTTGCTTATCGTAGAATGCCATTTGGTTTGTGTAATGCACCAGCCCCATTTCAAAGATGCATGGTAAGTATATTTTTAGATTATGTTGAAAAGATCATTGAGGTATTCATGGATGATTTTTGTGTTTTGGTGATTCATTTGATGATTGTTTACATAATCTCACTTTAATCTTGAAACGATGCATTGAAACTAACCTTGTTTTGAATTGGGAAAAATGTCATTTTATGGTAAAACAAGGTATAGTTTTGGGTCCATAATCTCTGAAAAAGGAATTGAGGTTGATAAATCAAAAATAGATCTTGTACGCCACTTACCCTCTCTCACTTCGGTGAGAGAGGTTCGTTCTTTTCTTGGACATGTAGGATTCTATAGGTGATTTATCAAGTACTTTTCAAAGATTGCATAACCCCTTTGCCGTCTCCTTAAAAAAGAAATGTCCTTCGAGTTCAATGAAGAGTGTGAGAAGGCATTCAAACACCTCAAAGGATTGCTTACCTCAACACCAATCATAGTTCCACCATATTGGAGCATACCTTTTGAGCTAATGTGTGATGCATCAGATTATGCAATAGGGGTTGTTTTAGGCCATAGGAAGAACAAGCAGCCACATGTCATCTATTATGCATCCCAGACCTTGAATGATGCTCAATTGAACTACTCTACCACTGAAAAAGAACTTCTTGTTGTTGTGCTTGCTTTAGATAAGTTTCGTTTTTATTTACTTGGCACTAAAGTTGTTGTTTATTCTGACCATGTAGTGTTGAAGTACTTATTCACCAAAAAGGAGGCCAAACCAAGGCTAATTCGCTGGATGCTCCTCCTTCAAGAGTTCGATATTGAAATTAGAGACAAGAAAGGAAGTGAAAACGTGATGGCTGACCACTTGAGTCATTTGGTGCACAATGAGGAGTCCTTACCCATCCAAGAGACGTTCCCTGATGAGCAATTGCTATCCATTGAGGTAAGTAAGCTATGGTATGCAGATTTGGTGAATTATTTGGTGCCTAAACAAGTTCCAAGCACCCTACACATACACCAACGTGATAAACTAAAAAATGATGTATGGTTTTATGTGTGGGATGACCCATATTTGTGGAAATATTGCTTTGATCAGATTCTTCGTAAGTGTGTGCATGATTCTGAGTTTAATTTAATTTTAACTTTTTGTCACACTTATGCATGTGGGGGTCATTTTGGCACACAACACACAGCCCTTAAGGTGTTAGAATGTGGATTTTATTGGCCTACAATCTTTAAGGATACTAGAACTTTTTGCATGACTTGTGATCGTTGTCAAAGAATGGGCAATATAGGTGCAAGGGATCAAATGCCGCAGACCCCTATTTTTAATGTTGAAATTTTTGATGTTTGGGGCATTGATTTCATGGGTCATTTTCCTTCTTCATATGGTTTCACTTATATCTTGCTAGCTGTTGATTATGTCTCGAAATGGGTGGAAGCAAAAGCCACCCATACAAACGATTCTAGAGTGGTTGTAGATTTCATCAAAACTAACATCTTCTCTAGATTTGGGATGCCTAGAGTGCTCATAAGTGATGGAGGGTCTCATTTTTGTAATCGTACTATTGAGGTGCTCCTCAAGAAATATAATGTCACACATAAGGTTTCAACACCTTATCACCCTCAAACAAATGGCCAAGCCGAGGTTTCCACTAGAGAAATCAAGTAGATTTTGGAGAAGACCGTTGGGCCAACAAGGAAGGATTGAAGCTTGCGTTTGGAGGATGCACTGTAGGCATATCGTATGGCCTATAAAATACCCATTGGAATGTCCCCATTTCGTCTTATCTATGGCAAACCATGCCATCTTCCCATGGAATCAGAACTCAAGGTGCGTTGGGTTGTCAAAACATTCAACATGGACATAGATGCAGCTGGAATTCATAGGAAGCTTCAATTGAATGAACTTGAAGAGATTAGGCATGAAGCTTATGAGAATGCTCGCATTTACAAGGAGAAGACAAAGACATTCCATGATAAGATGATTCGTAGCAAGACATTTTCAATTGGGTAGAAAATGTTACTTTTCAACTCCCGCCTTCGTTTATTTCCCAGTAAGTTACGTTCTAAGTGGATTGGTCATTTTGTTATTACAAATGTTTTTCCTTATGGTGCAGTACAAATCCAAAGCTTAAGGAATGGACAAGAATTCAAGGTGAATTGGCATCGTTTGAAGCCATATTATGAGAATGTTGAAGGGCATATTGTGGAGGATGTACCCCTCTATGCCGTGGGCCCTAATAGAGTTTGAGAAGAGGTATCATCCAGCTGGAAGACGTTAAAGCAATCGCTTCTTGGGAGGCAACCCATGCATTCAAGAAAGAAGACTTAGGCAATCCAACAATCCCCAACCAGATTTGCGTTCCTCAACCCTTCTCTTTATTGCTTTTACTTTGCCATAATAGTTATGATTGTTAGTTGTTTGTTTGTTTGTTTGAATGTGAGTTTTTGTTTGAAACATTGAGGACAATGTTTGATTTTAGTGTTGGGGAAGAGGGGTAAACAAGCCGTTTTTGCATGATTTTCGTGGGATTTATTCACCTATCACTTCTAATGTTGTTACTCACTGTTTTTAAGTGTTTTTAGTGTGTTTTTAAGTGTTTTTATGTCTCTTATTCAGAAAATACGAATATTTGAAAAAACATTTGAAAAATAGTTTTGAGAAAACCAAAAAGAGTTGTTTTAGAGTTGTTTTTGTGTGTTTGTTTGTGTCTTAGGGTACCTTCCAACACAATGATGAGGATTTGGTTTTTAATTGCATGACTATTAAAGAATGTTACAAATATGGATGGAAGTTTGATTTGCTCTTTGGTTTATGCTTAGTTATAATTGTTGTTTACGAATTCACATGTAATCACAAAGAAAAAAAAAATCAGTTTTGTAACATGCTTGAAGGAAGGAACTCAAACTAACGCTACAACCCTGAGAGACTTGAGCCTAAACTTTGTTTGGAGAGTTATAAATATGTGGATTATTGTTTTCTAAAGTCGTTACATGATCTCATTATTTCTTTGATTGGTTGCTACTTAGAATGCTTTTCATCATTATAGTTCCAAATACTAGAACTCATGCCCATTTCATTCAAAGCATGATATTGATTGCATAACATACAAGAAGATGAAGTTGTTTAGTTAAACCACAGCCAAAAAGCCTTATCCCATTGCATATGTATTGTAGGTTTAACCCTTTTGAACCCATTTAGCCTATTTTCGTTGTTAACCACATTATCCTCACCTAGCCTAGATTAGGACTATCCATACCCTTGTTCATAAAGACTAGTGAAGCATGACTTAAAAGCAATTCCTTTTGATCAACATATTGCAGAAAACAAGTGTGAGGGAATGTAAAAGGGCACGGCAAAGAAAGAAAAAAGAAAGAAGAAAAAAAAAGAAGAAGAAGAAAAGTTGTGAAAAGAAAGAAAAAGAGTTGAGAAATAAGTGAGAATGAACTCACAATTATTGGTTGTTGAAGAAAGGGTCCAAAAGTTTGAATTTGACCCTAAGTTTTGTGCGAATCTTCCCTTTGTGTTTAAAAGTTAGTTTCTGTCATCAAAAGTGAATTCTAAGTGTCAATTTATTACTTTGCTTCCTATTGCTTTAAGAACCTTTGTTTATCCTTTACCTTTCTTTGTTAACCAATACATTAGCCTCATTACAACCCTTAGACTTCTATCTTGATGTTATGTGTTCAATATGTGGAGTTTGAAATTGGCATGAGAATCCCTGGTTCTCGTTCTAAGTAGTAGCATTCCATTCATGAGATCATATACATGTCATTGTAATAATTCCAAAAAATGATTTCTTTGCTATAACATATGTGAGTGCTAGTCTACATGTTTACATCAATCTTCTCACATATACCTAGTGTAGGGAGTGTAGTAAGAAAATCTATGTGAAAATAGAAAGTACATCTAGTGAGGAATTGAGGGAATTCTCTAAAGCATGTTACTACATTCAAAATGTTGTTTTAATTGATTAAATGTGAGCTAGTAAGTGGTAACTGTGGTCAAGTTTTTGCTTAAGTGTAAAGAGAACTAAAATCTATGGGAGTAGTGTTCTTTAATATGTCATGTTCATTGGAAATCCCTGAGGTAAATGTTGGAAGGTCTAGATTTTGTTTTGTTTGTTTTGTTTGTTTTGTTTTGCTCGAGGACTAGCAAAAACTAAGTGTGGGGGAATTTGATAGAAGCAAATTTAGGGGACTTAGTTAGCTTGTTTTCTTACATTTATGTTGTTAGTTCATAGCTATTTTAGTATTTTTAGCTATTTTCGTGTGTTTGTAGGTCCAAATGGTTAAAGTGGCAAGAAAGTGCAATTTGGAGCAATTTGGAGCAGTTTTGGTCTTGGAATGATTAGCACATGCTTGGAGCAAGGTGGATGGATGAAATTGAAGACCAAAGGAGGCTAGGA
This sequence comes from Pyrus communis, assembly GCF_041283825.1. Taxonomy (NCBI): domain Eukaryota; kingdom Viridiplantae; phylum Streptophyta; class Magnoliopsida; order Rosales; family Rosaceae; genus Pyrus; species Pyrus communis. The sequence goes on along the minus strand of NC_142566.1, from coordinate 6,805,440 downwards.
AGCTGCTAAAGAGATGGAAGAAATTAATTCAAGATTTGGAAGTAAAGAAATCAGCCACAAAGAAGGAAACATGAGTCAAACTTCCTTATTTTGACTTTGCTTCCCTAATCTTTTCCTACAGAAGTTCCAGCTACCAAAGAGGGTCCCTAATTAATTTAGGACACTTAAAAATAAGTTCTAGAAGCCTTAATCTCAGCCAAAGGGGGATGCCGCACCACCTTACCCTTTCTCCCTTCCTTGCCGTGCAAGGGAAACACCATTCCCTTTCCTATTTGCCTTGCCGCAAGTTTCCTATCCTTTTTCCCTTGGGATTCTGACTTTAATTCTCCTTTTCCTTGGGGATTTGGGGTCCAATTCTTTCCTAAAACATTTAATTAAAGTTAAGATCCTTTCCCTGAAATATTAACACCTTGCCGCACCCATAGACACATCCATTCATTCATATACACAATTTCGCCATCATTCATCCCTCTCTACACATACACCCCCATCCGTAGCCTTCATCGTCCTTCATACAAAATTCTGCACCCTATCCTCCACTATACATCCCTGTCATTCATCAATCCTTCACCATAACACACCACAACCTAATTTCACACCCTTACACCCTTGTGCCGCAGCCTAGCAAGGAAGAATGAAATGAGAAGCAACCTTGGACGTTTTTGGCTATTCAAGTTGGATTGTTGGAACGTTTCTAGGTGTAATCTATCTTTTGTTTTCAATGTTTAATTTAAATTCTTTTTGTTTTGCTGTGAACATTAGAGGCTAAACTTGTTTTAGCTAGAGGAGACTTTGAAACCATGATTATATTTGTAATATGAATTAATTAATTCCAATTGTGATTTCATAAATTGTGGATGCAATTTACTTAACCGTTTGATTAAGAACTTATTCTTGTATGTTGATTAAGGAGGCCTACTTAGCTTGCATGCTTGAATTTGATGCTAGAATATAAGGGAGTTTCACATAATCATTACAAACTTATATTCACAAGTAGTAAAGGTTGTTGGTCACAATCATGTTAAGTTAAATTCCTGGTTACGAATTCTTTGTCAATGCTTATGATTCTCACGAAACTTAATGATCTTTGCTTGTGTCTCTATTATGTAGTTCATGTAGAGAACTTGGGAAGAATAATTTGGTTGCTAATGCGTTGTCCATCCAATTCAACGACTTAAGGAAAATCTGAGGGTTAATTAGTGATGTCACGGTTAATCTGGGGTGTTGAGGTTCATAGTTTATTGAAAAAGCAATTGGAAATCAATTTGTATGCAAGTGTGTCATGTGTGGAAAATGACCCTCTAGCTAGCCAATCACCCATCCATTCACTCAATTTTGTGCCAAACTTTGTTTAAGTCTTTAAGTTACTTGTTTTCACTTTAAATTCGTCAAAAACCCAATCCCCTTTACTTTGTTGTGTCAAATTAGTTAGAATTTGTCCAATTTGTGTTTTTAAATGTTTTGAGTCAAGTTAAAATTAGAATTCATCCAAATCACCCTTTAGAGTCTAGTTTGAGTCTATTTGATTGTTTTGTGCTGTTTTCAGTATTTTTAGTTTGTTTTGAGTCATATAAGTCTAGTTAAGAGTCTTTAAGTTTATTTAAGTGTTTTTAAGCCTAGTTTTGTATTTTTGAGTCAATTTTTAGTAGATTAGCAATCCCTCCTAATCCTCGGCCTAGAACAATCCCTACTTACATCTTTACTACAATTGTCAATAAGAGGGTTTAATTTGAGTGCTATTATTTATCACATAAAAAGGTCGGTTAGGTTGCCCTGGAAACAGATTTGCTTGACTTCAATCTTCTTATATTCTTGTTGCTAATGTGAGAAAAAGAACTTCAGCACAATGTGCATGGTGTTTTCTCCTTTAATGTATCCTTTCTTGAGTTGTTTAATACAGGTTGCGTTATCTTCAAAGGTCATTGTAGGGGTGTCAACTAATGAAGAAAGTTCGCATGTGTTTGAATGTGTTCAACAACTACTCTTAGCCAGAAGCATTCCCGAGTAGCTTTATGTAGGGCGAGAATCTCAACATGGTTTGAAAAAGTGGCAACTAAAGTCTACTTGGTTGATGTCCCATATATTGCAGTAAAGACATGGCTCGTTTAAGAACGCACCTTGTGTGGGTTGGATAAATGCCCTGTGTTAGCATAACCAAAAAGGATTTGTAGGGATAAAACAAACATAAATCTGTCATACTTTTAAGGTAGCTAAAGATCTCTTTAACACTTGTCTAATGTCTACATTTGGGCGCGTTGCTATATCTTGCCAAAAGATTAGTAGAAAAGAAGATATCAAGTCTAGCGCATTAAGCTAAGTACAATAAAGTGCCAAACACACGTAGATATGAAACTTCTGGTTCTAAAATCTCTTCCTCATCCTCCTTAAGACGGAAAGGATCTTGTTTAGCATCTAGCGGTTGAACAACCATAAGAGTACTTGTAGGCTTCACTTTTATCTTTATTAAAACGACGTAACACCTTCGACTAAGGTACTAGGATTCCATCCGAACAATACTCGATCTCTAGGCAGAGACAATGTCAAATTTTCCCAAGATCTTTTGTCTTAAATCTGACTTCAAGTGTGCAGTAGTTTTCTCAAGCTCTTCAAAAGTCCTAATGAGATTCATGTCGTCGACATAAATTGCAATGATCGCAAATTCGGAATTTGACTTCTTAATAAACACACAAGGGCATAACTCATTGTTCATATATCCCTGATTAATCAAATACTCACTTAGACGGTTATATCACATCCGCCCAGATTTCTTCAATCCATAGAGTGAATGCCTTAATTGAATGGAGAGGGTGTTCCATGGTCTAGAACTATTTGATCTAGTCAATGTTAGCCATATAGGAACTTTCATGCATATCTAGTTTTTTGGAAACTACCAAACTGATAAGGTAACGGAACATAATCACATCATTTACGGAAGAATACATTTCGCCATAATCTATGCTTTATATTGCCCTATTTCATTCCTCTCATTACGCTTCCTTACGAAAACCCATGTGTAGCTAATGGGCTTCAAATGTGGTGGTGTAGGAACTACAAGCCCAAACACTTTACGTTTCGCAAGAGAATCGAGTTCGACTTGGATTGCTTATTTCTAGTTTGACCAATCGGTTCGACATTGACGTTTATCAACGAAACATGGTTCAATGTCATCGGTTAAGATAATCTTAGTAGCTATTGCATATGTTAATGCATCGTCAATTATCATCTCATTTTTATTTCAAACATCATCCAAGCTAGAATAATGAATCAAAATCTCTAGACTCTCGAAATGTGGATTCGTCTTTTCCATGACGTTTCCATAATCTAGAATTTTCTCATGCATTGGATATAATAAGTAAGCGATTGTCTGATTCACGGCGGGCTCATTGGCGTATGCCATGGTTTTCCTCTTTCAGGGTTGTAAATCCTTTGAACCAACAGTTCTGCCATGTTTCTGGGTATGAGCATATGATTGATTAGCTGCCACCATACGGGGGTCGGCCATAATGACGTCCCGGCCTTCTAGGAGGAAGGTATGTCGTACATGTGGTCCATCAATTTTTCAAGGATATTTATAGCTGGTATATGTGATCTCATTATTCTCGCTAGATCAGTAAAAGCATCTGGCATGCTCAGAGTAGCGCTTTGAAGATCTAGGATGTGTGGCACTTCAATCAAACTGGGCGGTGCATGGATCTAAATAAGATAAAGTGAGAGTCGTCCATGATAATTCACGTCATTTTTCTGGAATGTTGATGTTCTTATCTCCCATAATGACAAGAAAATTGTTTGAATCCTTTATCAAACTGTATTGGTCATCAACATGTGGGTCGGAAACACTTTTAAATCCCTTATCGAACCCTATGCATCGAACCTGAGTTTCCCAAATAACTACCTTGGCTAGGTTGGCCAAAACACTACCGCAAATCAGAGCACTGTTGGAATAAAATTCCTCTTAGGGATTGCCTAGTCTGGATGCCTGATTTGGACTTGCTAATATATGATGTTTCAGAGCATACTTGACTTAGCATGTTGGTCCGTTATAAAAGTAGTCGTACTTAGGGTTGGAGTTCAAAGCCACCTTCAGATGATTTTTGGATGGCCCTTTCGACTATTCTTTTGAATGGGGTAGAGCCCGGGTTTGAATGTTATAATCCACAACTCTGCTTGTTGTATAAACTTTCTAGAAGTCAAATAGTGCATTTTACTTATGAGTCAGGTCGCCATATGCCCATGCCTGTAGCCCACCAACAATTATCGCGTTTATTACAGTTTGAGTCTTTCAAGTTGCTAACTTCAACGCGAACTAGGCTAAAAGAAACTCAATTAACAATGTTGCTTTGAATTTTTAGATTTGCATTCATACGAAGTTATCAAAGTTTATGCGTTTGTGTGGGATGAACAAGATATTCCATGCATTAAAAAGAAAAGAAAAGATAGAATAGGTATTCGTAAATCAAAACTTCTTTTATTCATACCTAAAATAAGATTGATAAAGGGGGGTGTGATTGAATCCATAAAGAATTGTCTACATATCTCCAGGACGGAGAATCAAATCACTGGTGTAGTTATAAGAAAAAGATGATATGGTGTAAAAATAACATCAGGATCACTTTTAACGTTAAGCCTATGGTAAGGCGTTGGGAGGTGAGTTCTTCATGGACTTGTCTTCGTGCAGATGGCAGCGTTGTGATTGAGTCCAGAGTACTTTGCCTACATATCCCTAGAAGAGAATCAAACCATGTTTAGTTTGAATTACCTTTTTTTTTTTTTTTACTTGATTTGGAGATGATGACGAAAGATCTATCTTAAGGTTATCGGCATTGGGTTTCTTGTGACTTTTCTCATTGCTTTTCTATCTTTTGGAGTTTTTCACCCTTCATGGATGCAGTTTATGTAAAGGGTAGGCTTTTTTGCCGATCGTCAGTCTTATCATTAATGTGTTTATCCAATCAATCCCTATCTTTGGTTTCAATTAAGCCTTATCTCCTTACTTTGTCTCTTACAAAATCCCAGCAATGCCCTTGATCTAGGAGCTCTTTGATGTGGTCCCTCAGCACTCGGCAACTTCTGGTGGCATGGCCATTTCTCTTGTAGTATTCGTTTGGATTCTTCTTTGCTAAGTGCTCCGATAGCGGCTTTAGGTGCTTGAGGAATGACTTGTCCTTTATGTTATGAAGGATGTTATTGATTATGGTGTTCAAAGTGGTATACTGGTTTAATGTCATAGAGAATGAGGGGGTATGTTTTTGTCGGCCTTTCTTTTGTTAGTCTCCTTAGAATAATCTGATTCAGCTATTGTTTTTTTGCTTTTTTCAACCTAGTCAGTCAGAGCATCTATAATATCAAAAAACTCTGCCAAAGTGGCGTAATCATGCTTTCCTTTGTTAAGTTTTTGACAAAGAGGTGAATGGATGTACAACCCTTGTTTGAACGTCATAATGGCTAACTTGCTAGTTTCTCCACTTCCGCCAGTTCTACTTGGAAGCGCTTTAGGTAGGTTCTGAGGCTTTCATCCTTAGACCGAGGGACCATCCGGAACATAGCTTCGTGACACTTACAAATGTCTCGGTATACCGAATAAATTTTTGTGAGCATGTCGACGAAACTTTCAAAATAGTTGACGGACCTGGTTGGCAACTACGAATACCATCTCATTGCGGGTCACCCGAGAGTAGATGGGAACATCTTGCACATCCATGCATCATCATTGTTGTCTAGTGCCATGACATTCCAGTAATGCCGGATGTGGTAGTTGGGGTCGGATTGTCACGAAACGACTTGAACCTTGGCTGGGAAAACTTTTTCGATGAAGTTACATCCTCAATTGCCATTGAAAGCAGTGTCTTAACCCGGATTGTAAGTCTGTTTGGAAAAAGAGGTTGATCGCACCTAGCTAAGCTTATATGATTTTCTTTGTCCAGAAGTCGTTACTCTTGGCCCTAGAAGACTGAGACTTGTCGAATCTCTAATAACGGAGCTCTACCCTTAACGTTCACATGGCATTTAAAGGGGGATTATATGGGTTTTGTGGTTACCCCTAAGAAATTGCTTTAGCAACTTTACCATTGTGTAGCTGATCTCTGCTCAGATTAATGATATTTGACAATGTCGGAACAACAAACGACATTATGGGGTTTCCTTTAAGGGTTATGGTGCTTATGTTTCTGTATCCAAAAACAAGGATTTGGTTTCATGGGGTTATTCTGCTTGAATTCTCCAAGTTCTTCATATGCCTCTCCATGTCCACAAAGTTGGAGTGACTTTCCGCTCGAGTAGAGGTTTAGTTCTTTTTAGCTTTTCAACAGAGGGGTTGATCTTGGTTAAAGTCTCCCAAATCTGGTCCATGGAGAGAGGTGGTATGTTGGCAGGATTTTCGCCATTCCCATGTGTGGTGGCTCCTTGCAGGTCGTTACTTACCCCAAGGGTCGCAATGACCTATGGTGGCGGGTTGTTTATTCCAAGAATGACTGATGCGTCAGAATGTGGGTTATCCGCACTAGTGCGATTAACGCTAAATGTCAATTTGGCAAAATGATTTGGCCGAAAGGAATATGAGTTCTACTCTTAATGAAAGAACCAATTGTGGAACCATATTTGTGCACCCAGATTCGTGCACCGCCATGAGTAGTGGTTATGCACAAACTCTAGCAACCTGTAAAACAGTAAACAAACATGAGCAAACCTAAAACCGGAAGGTATACTGGCCAAATGATCCTCAACGGTCAAGTGAATGATTTTAGACTCAAGTAGTGAGCAAGAGAATCAAGTGTTTTAGATTGCACTACCAAAGATGAACCTCAGATGGTGTATTTATATCGTGGGAGAGAGACCTTTTTAGGATAGAATCCTCATTCTAAGTCAGGAAAATCCTAGAGGATATCTAAAGTAGATATTGCACCTTCTTAAGAATTGTGATTCCTTGCGATGCACACCAATTACTAGATTGTAGGAGTTTCAAGACTTATAAGATCTGATTGTGCCCACATTTGGATCAGATCACATGTCTTGCGAAACCACCATGGTCATCCAGTGGCGTCGCTAAAACTCTACCTATTGCCCTAGAACAAGGTGATGGTGGCACCACTGCTCCATCTGATATAGCTCGGCATGGAGCTAGAGAGTCCATGACCGAACTTCTGAGGTAACTATATTGGAATCAGCTTACTCCAACCCTGAAAAATTATGGTCCCATAATTAGAATTGTACCCATATTATATAGAGAAAACACTCCCGGTACTGTTCAATTTTAACGAAAAACCACTTTTATACCTTTCCCTGGTACTGTTCACTATACCTTTAAAAATGGCTTTTCATTAAAAGAGAAGTTTTTTTAGATTATGAATTTGTATGATATGTGTATATTGTGATTTGATGCGGTACATGCTCAGGTAAGTACCAGGTGAGTTGTAGGTTGTTTATGTGAATTGATGATTATGTGAGATGTGTTGAGAGCTCATAAACCTGCACCCCGGTGTTAGTGCTCCCGCTTAGAGTTAGGGCACAGTCCTTCACGTGATGTTCATCTCCCGCACCATACGTTCACCTTGGATCCAAGTTAGGTGCACAGTCCTATTCTACAGACCACTATAGGTGGTTTCAACACGTAGGTGACCCGCGATCATTCGTACAGTCTTCACGTGATCGTAGCACCTCAACATATTTATTTTACACCTAGTCCTGTCGTACAGACCACTTTCGATGGTTCTGACTTGTGTGCAGGTATAGTTGTTAAGATGTGGATTTGAGCCGTACAAGTCATGTTAGGTGACTCCGGCTGACATATCATTCACATTGATTTATATCACCTGGCTTACATATATTTGATGTTGAGATATTCGACATGGCATATTTGTGAATTTTGGCTATTCTGAGCATGGTTGTGGTATAGTTATGTATTCTATTTTCTGGGAAATTATAAAGGTTTTACGGCGAAGGGTTAGAACTTTTGAGAAATGAAATGATTTTGAAAAGCTTTGTTTTTGCCCACTCACACTTTCTGTTTTGCGCCCCTTCGGATTCTAGTTAGGAGTGCTTTTTGGTGGCTTGCGAGGAATCCACGGTAGCTCTGACATATTATCACTATTGTAGGATTACCTTTGGTGTTGTATAATTAGTATTCGTCTTGCTGAATTGCACTTAGACTACTTATGCTCTAGTTGTGAATTCACACTTATTTCGTCTCGCACCTTAACTTATTTAGTGCTCTAGTTAGTTTGATTTTTATTTATTCGCATTTCTTGTATTATTATTGCTTCCACACTGTGCACATAGCTACGTCACCCTCACGTGACGGCCAGCACGCCTTGATTTTGGTTGGGGTGTGTCAGAAATGTAGATAATTGAGTTGAGTTGGTTTTTTTTATTTTTTTTTTATAAGTGAGGGTAGTGTACGAACTAATTTTTGGGTGTAACGAGATAATTAGAGTTAAATAAACTAGTATGTAAGTATAGAGACTAAGTCGTGTGTACACAAACAAAACATGGATATAAATAAAATTTCTCTTACCATATTTGGTTGTGGATTTGGATGGGATTCCAAGAAAGTCATTTCACGCTTATCCTTATTAATTTTGTATTAGGTCTATATTATCCTTAGTATCTAGTCACTTCAAATTCATAATAAACGTAATTATTTTTACATGGTATAGTTAATATTTATGTAAATTGTATTTATTAATTTTTTAACTATGGATATACATTGTATTTCTTTTTTAATAATCTGTATACATTGCATTTAGCCTGCGAATTTTTCTTCTTTAATTTCCCAGAAGGATCTTATTTAGTCCAAATTTAAACATTATTTCACATGGATTTTAGATAATAAACAGGCCAAAATAATAACAAACACGAATGACGAATGGTGCAGGTTAAAGAATCAAAGACAATTTTATAGCAAGACAAAACAAAAAATATAGGTAAAGCCTTAAAGGCCGGCACCTATACGTGTCTCTGTCACCATGTAAATACCACAAAATTTTTGAATTTTCACTGGGAAATTTTTTTCTACGTTTTTCTTTATCTGGGAAATTTTTTTCTACTTTTTTTTTATACCGCTTTGGGAATTTAGTTAATTCAGAATCTTCTTCGTAATTATTGCATGTATTATAATAATGTAATTTGAAATTATAATTAATATAAAATTCTTACCTAAATAGAATTTAATATAACCTTACATGTATTGTAATATTTCCTCACACATTAATACAAGGAGCTATATTTCTAGCCATGCCCAAAATTGTGTATAAAGGAGCAAATATAGAGACACGGAAACAGACAGACTGAGGGATATCACTCAAACTTTGAGCTTCTTCTCCCCCTCTCTCTCTGTTTATATTAATTCCCTGTTTCTTAAGTGAGTGAATGGTGAGTCATCACAAAGCATAAGAAAATCATGGTGCTGGGTTTGGTAGTGGGTGTGGGAACGGGACTGGCTTCCATTTGGATGTTACTTCTGTCGAGCTTTGTTGGACTTGTGGCCTTCTGGTGGCTTATCAAGAATGCAAATCGGTTGCTGTATGAAACCCAGCTGGGTGAAAGGCGGTACTCCCTCCCACCTGGTGACTTGGGCTTGCCTTTCATTGGCAACATGTGGTCCTTCCTCAGAGCTTTCAAGTCTAACAATCCTGAGTCCTTTCTCGACAAGTTTGTTTCCAGGTCAATTTCCACCTCTCTTTCTCTATCTATATGTCTGTTTTGCTAAAGTTATACTGTTCTTCTTATGTTGTTTGATATTCAATAAAAAAATATAACTTCCAGTACGAATTTACGGTATCTGGTACATTCTCGATATACACTGCATTCTCTATGCCGTATTGTAAATTGATGTTGAATTTACCAATATGGCCCAACAAGGGAAAGTTTGTGCTGTACGTCTGTCTTACCATGCGTAACCTTAGTGAAGTAGAGAATAAACAATGTTACCAAAAACGTTTTTTTTTTTTTTTAACAAATGATATTATTTATATTAAGGAGAGAAAATGAGCTTAACTTCACAATGAGTTAGTAATAATGTGGTTCAAATTTTCTTTTAACGAGAATCGTACCTAAGATCTCTCACTTCTAAATAAAGTTGAATATACTACTAAATCGTAATACTAAATAGTACAAAAAAAACATTTTATAGTAGGCCATTTTTTTCACTTTTACTGTCACATTTGTAACCGAAGGTTTTTTCTTGTATTTTGCTTTTGTAACTGATTTTTCTGTGCATATTTGACACTTGTAGAGGACAGTCTATACAAGATGTGGGTCACTGCGCACCACACTTCATGCAAATACTCCCAAATTTTCACCGTTCCTTATTTTGTATGTTTTCTGCACAAAAGCCCTTGTTTTTTTTTCTTTTTTTTTTTTAATAATAAAAAAACCCTTGGTTTTGGCAGTCAATCCCCAACCGTTACTCGTGATCTTCAGCAGTGCCCCACATGCTTATTCAACACCACAATGTGCATGCTTAGGAAGGCTCAATGCCTTCTGCTACAATAGTTTCTTTTGTTGTGTAAATTATTCTCTTAACAAATATATTTCACACATCCTCTTAATTTTTACCATACTTGTAAATTGTTCACATAGAATTTTAAACTAAAACTATCGAAAAAGTAAGTTGAATTTGTGTCAAGTACATATGTTAACATGACGGGTTTTTATTTGACCTTTGATAAGACGGGCTTATCTCCTCCTTCTATGTCCCACACACTAATTGTACATGTGGGAGTCATAGACAGACAACGTGTGGTGCATGTTAAACCAAATTGTCCATGTGGGATGCTAAAACTATAAAATATCCCAAACCATGTTTACAAAAAATTTGAGTTTAACAATAAACATTAAAAGAAAAGATGTTTTATGTTTTATATGTGTAGCACTCTCTTTCCTCGACAAAATTGTATAATAATTCATTTTGTGGTTTTACCAGAGGCAGGTTTTAATGAGGTTATTCTTTTACGCGTCTAATTGATACTTGTCTAATGAAGATTCAATTCACCTTAAATAAAGAAAAATAAAATAAAATGGTTTTGGAGTTTAGTTTTCGATGGGTTGAGAATGTCTTCATTTTTGTAATGCGATGATTTGGTAAAGTTGTTGATATTTTGAGTTAGTAGCCTACTTTAATTTCAATATGCTTCCCCCTTGTCATCAACTACTTGGCATTTTCTGACCAAATAAACTATTTGGCATTTAAGTGCAAAAGTGAGATATAATGGAGACTCATTCGGAATGACGATGTGGGACTCCATTTCCAAAAATTAAGAATAAGTTCCCACCTTGTTGAGTTGATTGACTAACTGCTTTTTCTCCAAGTTATTCTCTTTAGAAATTGCTTTTAATATTCTTCTTTCTTTTTTCCCTTTTCTAAAATAAAAAAACTAACAGAATTAAAAAGTTTAGAATTAAATAATATATATGGATGCTAGAAAACGGAAAGGGATCCCTTCCGCCTAATCCACTAAATCAGGAAATCCGTGCTATTGAAATTTGTTTTAACGGCTATAAACAGAGATTCATTTTAAAAGTTATAATAACTTCAGTTGTTGGATCAAATTTCAATGACACAGATTCCTTAATTTGATGGATTAGTAGGAAGGGATTCGGAGAGGATCCCTTTCCCTAGAAAACTACCCTGAAATAACAAGTTGACATTGTGGCCAGCACTATAGTCTCTGAGATTTAGAAGCAGCAAATATTTTTGGTCCAAACTTGCATGCTTTTGTAGGGTCACCATGTAACAATTGATGAGATTGAGGTTCCATCATAAAACTAATTGGTTATATAGGGAGTAGCCCAAGATCATATAAGCACATAGCAAGCCTTGTCCCTCACCGATGTGGCACATAGCAAGCCTAATGCACCCAATACAAATCGGTAAATGGATGAAAGAACATTATTCACATTGTACCATAATGTTGAACAATGTGAATGGAAGAGTTTCTTAATTTTTGACACATAAGCTCTTCTTTGGTTGACTAATTTCATTTGAATTATTGACAGTTAATTATCGGCTTAGTTTCAATCGTTTTGTGTGTGCAATATGTTTCTCCGATTTGACTAACTTCAGTGTAACTTTGTTGCCTTGTCAATGAACAATGCAGATTTGGGAAAACTGGAATCTACAAGGCCTTCATGTTCGGGTTCCCAAGTATCATTGTTACAACGCCTGAAACAAGTAAAAGAGTTTTGACTGATGACGATGCATTCAAACCCGGGTGGCCTGTTTCTACTGTGGAGCTAATTGGAAAGAAATCATTCATTGGTATATCTTACGAAGAACACAAACGTCTAAGGAGACTAACAGCAGCTCCAGTCAATGGTCATGAAGCATTGTCTGTGTACATGAAGTACATTGAAGAGATTGTCATAACGTCCTTGGAAAAATGGTCCAAACTGGGACAAATAGAGTTCTTAACTCAACTCAGAAAGCTTACCTTCAAGATTATTATGTACATCTTTCTTAGCTCAGAGAGCGAGCCAGTCATGGAGGCTTTGGAGAGGGAATATACAGTACTTAACTACGGAGTTAGAGCCATGGCAATCAATCTTCCGGGATTTGCTTACCATAAAGCACTTAAGGTGAGGAACTGATAAGTTGGGTTTTTGTGTTTCATAACTTCGACAGTGGTGTTTGTAATTTTTTAGCATTTAACCGAGTTATTTCCATTTTAGGCTCGGAAAAATCTTGTTGCTATATTTCAATCAATTGTCGATGAGCGAAGAGCTCAAAGAAAGTCCGGAAACTACTATGTAAATAAGAAAGATATGATGGACGCTCTGCTGGATGTTGAGGATGACGATGGAAGAAAACTTAACGATGAGGACATTATAGACGTACTGTTAATGTACTTGAATGCAGGCCATGAATCTTCCGGCCATACCATAATGTGGGCTACCGTTTTCCTACAAGCAAACCCAGAAGCTTTCCAGAGAGCTAAGGTATTTGAATTAACATATTTTTCAGTAGTTCATCTTGAATGTAGTTTTTTCTTTGTCTCATTTTTCTTTTGAATATTAGGGGACTGATTTACCTGTGCAGGCGCGTTGTCACAATTCACCATAGCCACAAATTTTAGCTTTCATTTTGCATTCGTAATCAATCCACTTAGATTAGCCCGCATGTGTCAAATTAACAGATATTTATGTTGTTAAGATTGTTCAATGAAGAGATGTTATCGTTTCCTTGAAATCTTTTGACGAATTCTGGTTTGATAACTCTTGAATACTTCAAATGGATTTGGTAATCATGTTTGGACGAATTTAGGCTGAGCAAGAGGAGATTCTCAAGAGGAGGCCACCAACGCAGAAGGGCTTGACACTCAAGGAATATCGAGAAATGGACTATCTTTGCCAGGTACCAAAATATGGCCTCATTTTCAATTTTTTTTTTTTATTCAGCTGTTGCCAAGTGGTTCCAGCTAACTGTTTTAAACTCCATAGGTGATTGATGAAACTCTTCGCGTGATAACATTCTCACTCACCGTCTTTCGAGAGGCAAAGAAGGATGTCAAAATAAACGGTAGGTTAAGATTTTTTTTCATATGTATTTTTACTCTGCATACATATCTTCACTCGTTTCACATTTTTCTTCAAATAACTGCTAGACCTCAGAAATTTACTTAATATTTGGCTTTCAGGTTATAGCATTCCCAAGGGCTGGAAAGTATTGGTTTGGTTCAGGAGCATTCACTATGATTCTGAATTATATCCAAACCCAATGGAATTCAGCCCTTCCAGATGGGATGTAAGTTTTTAAGCACTATAATTTACTAATAATTATGACAAACAATAATTTGTACTTACATCTGACTTGGTTTATTGCTTTCTGCCGGCCCAGAATTTCACACCGAAAGCATTTAGTTTTCTTCCCTTTGGAGCTGGAAGCCATCTGTGCCCTGGAAATGATCTTGCTAAGCTGGAAATAGCTATTTTCCTTCACCATTTCCTCCTTAATTATAAGTGAGTACTCTTAACCAATTGCCTCTCCATGACTAAAATTGGAAAATCGGTTGTTATATTTTTAATCATCTTCTAATGTTTCGGTGATTTGACCAATGCTGCAGGATGGAACGCACTAATCCGGGATGCCCCTTGATGTACTTGCCTCATACTAGGCCTAAAGACAATTGCGTGGCAAAAATCAAGAAATGTGGATCTGCAGGGGCATGAGAGCATTGAGAGAACAAGAGAACTAAGTACACAGATTAAGGTATATATTTCATACGTAGGTTATAAAAAAACAGCATTTTTTACGGCCTAATATATTTGACCTAGGTCATATGATTTTAGTTGGCAAGTTTTGAACTTGGATCCTCTGTCCATCTCTTACCAGACCAGGAGCTATGCCAGCAACTAATCCTTACTAAGAAGTGTGGCTTCCGGGGAGTTTTCGTGCAGCAGCTAGCTAGTTTTAGTAGTTAATTTAGAGTTAATTTATGTTTCAGTGGGAAAGAGAGCCTAGCATACAAACTAAGCTATAAGAGCTGGTACTTGTACATCTGCACGCTTGTTGAATGTGTAACCTTGTTGTCCTCGCTTAATAAAACTGCTGGACATTGTACCAAGCACTTTTGTACCTTTTTTTTTGATAAATTTGGACAACGGATTTCTAAGTAGCAAGGAATTTACGATAAGTTAACTAGAATTGCACTGCTCATGAGCACTATAAAGTCACCAAACAAACACAAATGATATTCTTACTATCTACTTGTACCATAATTTGTATCATTTCTCTAATAGAGATGACACCCACGTGCGTTGGCGGGCCCCTATCTCTTTAGAGAGATTTGCAAACGGCACATTTCAAGTAATCCCAGACTTTACTCAGCCCTTTATGAAAGTGATGCTTCAGGTTTTGGTATTGGAGTTGTATTACAGAAAAATGGAAGGCCTATTGCCTTTACCAACAAGTCTTTGAGTGTTAGAAATTAATCTCTATCTACTTATGAAAGAGAATGAGGGCTATCATTCATTCAATTAAGAAATGGCAATCATATTTAGTGGAAGGGCATTTTATTATCTAAACAAATCATCATGGTTTGAAGTTTTTCTTGCAAAATAGAGCCAATACTCCTTTTCAATAGAAGTGGGTCTCTAAATTTCTTGGTTTCGACTAGCTATGTGGTACAGTACAAACATCGGTGTGATAATCAAGTGGCTGATTCCTTCTCTAGAATCCCTAGGGATGCACAAATGGTTCCACCAGATTCTCAACCTTCTCACATGGAATTCCTAGCTATTTCTTATCCATATCTCAGTTGGATGGATGATTTGAGAAGACATAGTGAACAAGATTCTTGGATTTTGGCAAAAATACAAGAAGTGCAGAACATCACAGATTCATCTGCACTCAAATCTTTTGAAGAACATCATAATAGTCCTTCTGCTGGAGACAAACTTTGGCTCCAGCCGGATTAATTCACCCTCTGCCAATTCCTTCTAGAATGTGGTCTGATATCTCAATGGACTTCATAATAGGACTGCCACCTTGTAGAGGTAGAACAATTATTTGGGTTGTAATTGATAGGCTTTCTAAATATGGGCATTTTGTATTATTGTCACACCGATTCACTTTTGCATCAGTTACCAATCTCTTTGTTGAACATATTTTTAAGCTTCATGGGATGCCAATCTTTATATTCAATGATACAGATCCTGCGTTTATGAGTGCTTTCTGGAGAGAATTTTTTGCACTCTAAAGATTATCCTCGTGTTTCAGTTCAGGTTACCATCCTCAAACTGATGATCAAATAAAAGTAGTTAATAAGTGTGTGCAGACATACTTAAGGTGTTTTTGTAGTTTTCAACCTAAGACATGGTCTATGTGGCTACCCTAGGTAGAATGGAGATATAACACAACTTATCATTCTGCTACAAAACTGTCTCCATATAAAGTGGTTTATGGTCAACCTCATCCATCTCTTCCTGTCTATTAAGCTGGTACTACTAAGTTGGAAATGGTTAATAGAAGTTTGTTAGAGAGACAAACTGTTGTCACTGCTTAAAACTAATTTGGAAGTTGCTCATGTGAGATTGGTACCTTATCAATAGATGTCATTGGCTTCTCACCCTTCCATAAGTTGCAACCAAAATTTTATGGTCCCTTGTGAAATATTGGCTAAGATCGGTCCAATTGCTTACAAATTAAAGCTTCCAGCAACATCCAAGTTACACCCGGTTTTTCATGTTTCTTGTCTAAAGAAACATTTGGGTGCTGCAATTCAACCTATACTGTTCATTCACAAGTGATTACAAATGCTGATATTTTACAAGATGTACCATTGGCAACTTTTGATAGAAGGATGATTAAAAAGGGCAATACTGTAGTCACCGAAGTGTTAGTTCACTGCCAGAATCATACTCCAGAAGAAGCTACTTGTGAAAGCTTCTCAGATTTGAAGATCCGATTCCCTAAAGTGGTTCAGTTGTAATGTTCTTCAGTTGTTCAACTTGAGTTTTACACTATTTTTAAGTCTTGTTTTACAAGACTCATTTGAAGGGGGAGGGGTATTGAGAAGTTGGTTATTTGGTTTTAATTAGAGATAACATTGTTACTAGGTTTCTTAGTGGCTAAGATAGCCAGCTGCAATATAAGGAAAGTTGTAAGAGAAAGCAGTTGTTGTTGTAAAAGTTGAATATTGTAATAAATACATATTGTTACTGTTACATTGAGTAAGAAGTGAAGTTAGGGTTCTATCATGGTTTGGTACATACGATTGGATTGGAAGTTGAGGATGCAAGTGAATGGTTTTTCATTTGGAGGAGATCAAAAGATGATTAGCTATGAAGGAATTTCATCCCTTCTAATCCTACCATTTTAAGGGGGATTGGAATGGATAATCTTTCTTCATTAGTAATCCATCTTTTATTCTTTTAAGTGGTCATAATTTTATATTCTCCCTTCACCATACTTTTAATTCACCATGGATCAAGTTAGTCCTTAATGTGGTTGAGTCATTACATTCTATGTTTTTAGGCATTTGAGTGTTTAGTTGATTATTTTGAGTTTTTAGCCTTTTTACTAAAGATTAATATATTTGGGTGGATAACTTACTAAATAAGTGTGACAATCGTACAGTTGGTCCTATTCAAGTATGATCACCTCTATTAAAAAAAATGTAAGGTTAAACTGAGTTTACTACTCTAAAATTTTTTAATTTCTAATATTTAGTACATGAAGTTTTTTTTTTATCCCAGTATGATACCTTCAAGTTATAATTCTAAAACACTTTCATACATCCGTTAAATTTTTCGTCAAAACTTCCATTAACTGATGACATAACGTCTGCATGAATAATAAATGCTCATCACGTGTCAATATAGACCCACGTAGATATTAAAAATGAAAAATAAAAAATAAAAAACCTAAACCTAAAACCCACAAAGATCACGCCCAAAATCCAATCCATTCCCGACCCTAACCCTAAAAAGAATCAATCTTTGATATTCATGGTTTGGTCAGTAGGAGTGGGCACGGTGCGGTTCGGTGCGATTCCACCTCTAAATTGGAACCGGAACCGAAATATATTAACGGTTCGATTCGGTGCGGTTCCACTTAAATTTATGACTAGAACATTACGGTTCGGTCTACACCGGTTCCGATTCGGTTCTTGCCGGTTTACGGTTCCTAATAATAAATTATTTGAACACCAAATCATTATGCATTCAAATACATCTTCTAAAACTGATTACATAAAGTTACATACAACACATCTTTTTTAATGTAAATGTCTTTGGTAGTGGCACCAAGTCAACAAAAGGAGACAACTAAAATACATATGCACTGGTCAATCAGTCAACAAACAAAAAAATGATGAAACAAATTGCAAGTTTTCAGACTTCAGAGAGCAAGTAAGAAGCAGCAGCTCCTGTACACAATTTTTCAACCTATTTTTCAACCTATTATACCATGACATGTGTGTGTATATATAATTTATTTATTTATTATTAATAAAACGGTTCAGTTCGGTTCGGCCGGTTCTTGGTCATTCGAAATCGGAACCGGAACCGATTTGAACGGTTCGATTCGGTTTTTCACTCAAAATTAACTTTTCCGGTCAACACGATTTTTTTCGATTTTTTTTCTTACGGTTCGATGCGGTTTTGCGGTTTGGGCGGTTTTTATGCCCACCCCTATTGGTCAGTGTGATTTCTCATCTAGGGTGCTGCGGATTCGAACCAAGTTTCATCAGTCACCATAAAAAATGAAGAACCCAGCTTTGTTTGCTCTCCGAAACCCCAAGCGATTCAATCCCACCGACGATGGACATGAAAGTGTCAGAGGAGCTAAAATTCTGAGGGAAAAGTAACGTCCGTTGAGGAACCGTGCACGGCGAGTTCGAAATCAGCGACGAAACTCTCGATTTGGCGTCGTAGGTAGATTTGTTGTTGGCTTCTCTGAATTCAAACATAATCGAATCGGTGGCGGTCGAGATCAGGAAGGTAACAGAGCTGTTGAGATCGGGCCACCTCAGCCGCATCCAGGATCAGGCCTGAGTGAACCCCGTAGTGAGGGAAGCAAGAAGCTGCGACAGAAAGGAACCGAACAAGGAGGAGGGTTTTCAATTTTTGAATTTGGTGGACTTGAATTTCGTGGGTTTCCAATTTCTGATGGTTTGGGATGTGGGTTTTTTATTTTATTTTATAGTTTTGTGATGGAGAGAAGAGGGTGGATGTGCAGGAGTCGAAGAGGGAGGGGGAAGCACTGGGTGCGGAGGAGGGAGGATGAAGAGGGTGGACACGTGGCTCCAATCATTGTTCACGTGGATGGCGTCTGCAGTTAACGGAAGTTCTGACAGAAAATTTAACGGATGTATGAAAGTGTTCCAGAATTATGATTTTAAGTACCAAACTGGGATGAAGAGAATTTTATATACCAAATATTGAAAACCAAGAAATTTCAGAGTAGTAAATTGAGATTAACAAAAAAAATGTGTATATATAATAATTTGAAATGAAGCAAATAGCATAACATGACATGCTTCGTTGTTTTTTTTAGCAAACGATATTATTTACATTAAGAAGATTGGGAGTAGGTTAAGCCTCATAATAAGTTGATAATAATGGGGTTCAACTTTTCCTTTAGTAAGAATCGAACATAAAACCTCTTACTTACAAGTGAAGAGAAATATCATTAAAGCTTAGTACTAAGTGGCAACACCTTCATTTAATCTCATGAATATTAATATAGAGAATTATTATTGGCACTTCAAAAATTTTATTTTACATTCTAAATATTTTATAATTAAAAAGAAAAATACAAATATTTGTGTAGGATAGACTAAAATTTGAAAAGTGAACAGTTCTCTTAATATATCATGAAAATTAAGTTAACATATCCGAAAGATTTTTACTACGCAAGAGCGAGGGTCGAAACGAACATATAAGGGTCGGTGTCCGTTGCCTACATCTAAAACTCGAAAAATAACGGTATTTGAAACTCGAAGCGGAATGGCGACGGCTACTTTAGCAAGGCAAATAGGCAGAGCTATTACAAACAGCACAAGCGCGGGAAACGGATGGTTCAACCCTCACATGGCTGCTGCTTCCCGCGCCATTGCCGAACGGATCCCATTGGTCGATCTCGTTCTCGAAGTCAGAGACGCAAGGGTAATACAATAATAACTCAAAGTATTTGTCACGCACGCACTGCAACTGTTTGATGAAATGCCTGACTCACATGCTGTAGCCTTTTTTTTCTTTCTTAGGATTTCTATGTTTAAGCTCTGGATTTGTGACTTTTAGCCCTTTAATTGTAGAAAACTAGTGCAACCTGTGTATCTGGCTTTCAAGTTTGCTTAATTTGTTTGGTTGACAAAGTGCTTCTTTTACCCCAGAATATTATACAATTTTCTCTTATGAAGTTGTCTTTATTCCTACACTACCAGTTTTAGCTTATTGCATAACTTATTCTTATGTGGAGCAGTAATTTTTTGTCAAAGTTTTCATTCATTACTCGGGTTTTGGTTAATCTGGAGTGGAGGAACCATATGGTTTGCTTACTTTTGAAACAAATCTTTCGTAATGGAATTTTCCATTTTAAAGTAATTTTTTAGCTTTGAAGTTGGCTGTTTACTCTTTACTTCTTTAGGGAGCAAAAACAAAGAAAAAGCAAAATTGGGTTGAAATATTCTCCAGAAGAAATAAAAAGTTTGTTTGAAATCTTAAATGGGAATATTACATGAGTGGTTTCAGAAATTCTAATTCAACAGTGATAGCATCATTTCACATACTTCCTTTTTTTATCTTTTCTGTTTTATGATAAGAGTTGCACTAAATATGATCTGAACCACTAATAATTCAATAAAACTACTTTTAGATTCCATTGTCGTCGGAGTTTGACCAACTAAGGAACTATACACCACTCTCAAAGAGAATAATACTGTTCAACAAGATGGACCTAGCGAACCGTTCTCAACTGAAGGTGAGCATTTCTTCAGCTGGTTTATTTCTAGTCTTGTTAGATTTATAGGACAAATTACTGAATGAGCATGAAATATTGTAAGTTAGGTCAATTTTCTGTGAACTAAATTTCTTTAATGGTGAAAGAGCTGGTCAATTGACATTTAACTGAGGCTGATGCTTCTTTCCTTTTGCTTTTACTACGGTGTTGAGAGATTGTGTATACATGTTCCTAAAAACCATTTTCATTTCTATTTTTCTATTAATTTCGTATTTTGATTAATTTGTAGGACTGGATGAAGTACTTTAAACAAAATAATCGTGTTTCATATGGAGTCAATGCCCATAATAACGAGAGCATTCAGCAGGTAAAATGTAATTACCATGTCTGTTTGTAATAACTTTTGTTAAATGCATTTTTCGTTGGAGGAAAAAAAAACACACATTGAAAGATAGAAAACAATCACACTTTTCATTTTCTATATCGCTACTTGTTACCATCTATCTGTTTATCTGGACCAACTTTGGGATGACCACACTGTGCTGGAACTGGAGGGGGAGGGGGAGGGGGAGAAGTGAGGTTTTTTTTTTTTTGCCCCTTCTATTTTTTGGCAGAGAAAATGACTTTTTAACTGAAACTTTGACTAAAACACAGGACATAAGTGTCTATTTCTGAAACCTGAAAGGTTGCGGTGGAATAGGTGCGGTGTAATCAGTGCAGATATCACAGAAGGTAATGAAATATACCCCACTTCTATAATCAAAATGTAGTAGGAAAGTCAATTGTGTGATCTCGGTTAGATGGGACACCAAAACAGTCTAAAACATTTGGGGCACGCAAAATTAAGTTCAGCCTTTTCTTGTTCTGTTCTACTTCACTGGAATTCACATGTGCTTGGTGATCATTGGCATGTGAACTCTTACCTACTATTAAAACGAAACATTTATAGGTTTTTCCAACAATGTGGATATACACAGCAGAACGATATGCTTTTTTGGTTCTTAATTTTTTGTCCCTAGATTACTTTTTCAGTTTGCTGGATATTGAGGACGGTTTACTTCTTACAGTTGTTGAACTTTTTGCAAGCTCAAGTAAGAAAATTGAAGAAAGCTGATCACTGTCATACCACAACAATATTGCTAGTTGGAATTCCTAATGTTGGAAAGTCAGCCCTTGCCAACTCTTTGCATCGGATTGGGAGGATTAGTGCAGCAGGTACCGCTTTAAATCGTAATCATTCAATTTTCTTTTCTGGGAGTGTTTAGCTGGAAATAATCTCAAAAAATTCATTTTCGTGTATTACGTATCGGTAGAAGTTGAATAAATTCTATATTTTATTGGACATTGGTTGCCTTGTAGAGAAGGGAAAGTTGAAGTGTGCTACAGTGAGTCCACATCCTGGTGAGACAAAAAATATAAGCAGCTTGAAGGTTTGTCGACTGTCTTTTAATTTTTAACAATGTATTTTGTATATTAATAACCATAAAATAGTGTGTGAGTGCATCACTCTTATTTTAACATATAGCTGCTTACGGCATTCAGTATTTCATTTCAGATTGCAAGCCACCCCAATATTTACGTGTTGGACACCCCAGGCGTTTTGCCTCCACATATATTGGATGATGATGTCTGCACCAAGCTAGCCTTGACAGGTATGAGCATCACGGATAGTTTATTTTAGCTTCACTTAGTCCAAAAGGGTTTCTGTTTCTGGTGTAATACCATCTCTCGTATGAAGAGGACAAATCGAGTTACTCGCCCATACACTGTTACTGCAGAATGACTGGTATGAGTGAAAATTATGACATGTTAAAGATGCTCTGTTCATCTGTTTGCATTTCCAACCGCAGGAACGATTCAAGATTCTTTTGCTGGGGAAAAAGAACTGGCTCAGTATTTTCTGGCTATCTTGAACAGGAGTGACGAATACAAGAAATGGGCAAAGTTCTCCAACAGCGAGAATGAGGGATCACTTGCAAATAAGTACATAGAATCCTCAGCTAGCTCTGAAATCGGCATGAAACGGAAAAATCAATACCCCACAGATCACACGCAGGTTTCAGAGCTTTTGTTGTCATAATCTTGAATTCCAAAAGTCCTCCCAGTTGGTTTGTGGTATTATTTTTAATGAACAACAATTATAACAATAACAATGCACATATCAGTGACAACAAATTGGGATTGATAAATATAATTGGAATAAAATTATGGTTAAAAAACATTGATATTATTGAATTTGTGGTTCCATCATTAATTTTCTGGACAATATGTTTGACATTCAAGTTTTTCATGCAGGATTTCATAGTGCATGAGGTTCGTAAGACACTCTTTGAGATGATATCATCTTTCGACGGTGATGTGGAAGACGAAAGGCTTATTAAGGAAGAAATCAAGGCTATGGGAGGAGCTTTTCACGTTCCTTTGGAATCCGAAGAAGATGCTGAAAATAAAGTCGCAGCTAAGTTACTGAATCTTTTTCGTACCGGGAGGCTCGGACATTATATTTTAGATTGTATCCCAAGAAAACTCCAGTCCTGCGCAATTTCTGTGTAAATATTTATTTTCATGCTAAAATAGGATGGTGCGTACATAATCATTAAGATGAAGTAATTGACAAGTTTATCAAAGATTTGTTTTTTTAATTTCAATTGAGAATGATTAGATGAGATTAACTCTTCCCCCGGCCGGTCCCATGCCCACCATTACTAAGCCAAAACCTGCAATGCCCAAACGATCAACGAAACCGATAATAAGGACAAAATGATATGTCACAAGCATGGATAGAGGCAGCAAAGTCAGGAACCATAGATCATCGGTGATAATCAATAACTATTTACCCCAAATGAATTAAAGAATTTGCAACCTAATTTCCTTCTAGATAAATATGTGTACATATAAACTACATTTGACAAAGTCGTTATAGACAATTCTTCCAATCCACCATCAAGGGACCGCATTAGGAGCCTCGAAAAGATAAGGAATAACCAACATATAATATGTTTCAATCCATATAAACTTCCAGTCTATGACCCAAGCTATAAGCACAGCCTTGATAAAGACAAGAATTTATGTAGCAATTGAACTTACAAATTTTGTATCTGATGCAAAAGCACCAAGCACGCTACCATCCAAAGAGAAAAAGATCCTCCCAAATCCAACATGTCCATTGGCACAAGATCCATCAATATTAACCTTAAACCACCCAGCCATAGACAACTTCCAATGGACTCAAATAAAGGATGGAGCCTCAATAGAAAGCGTGAGATACCCAATAAAGAGAAAATAGGAAACATTGAAGATGATGACCTACAACTTGGGAAACACACTAGCACCAAGTCACAAAATCGAGCCACTAGCCAGCATGTGGTATAATTCAATGAAGAAAACTTGCCCCGAAACTGAAGTTGATTACGAAGAAACCAAATGCTCCATATAAAAGTACAAGCCATTATAATCCAAAGTTTTCAAGTTGAGCTAGAAAAAGTTGAAAGAAAGGTTTATGAAAAAACTTGTAACATTGATGGTACCAATAAAGAGGGATGACAAAAAAGCTCTAGCAACCAAGACCAAAGATCCACTGTCCAAAGACATTCCAAAAAAATGTGAAAGAGAGACTCAACGGCTGAATTACAAAATGAGCAACGAGAAACCATTGAAACTCCCATATGCTGAAGCACAACATAAGTAAGGAAACGACCTTGTAGGACTTTCCAAACTGTAAGGCTTTGCCTTGGTTGAATCCAACGAGACCAGATGATTTTTCCTCACAGCACCTGATCATAGTTAAGCAAGTGAGAATAAGCATTTTTTGCTGTAAGAATACCAGAGAGAGAACCAGACCAACATAAAGGGACCATAGATGCCTGTAATAGGAGAGGAGTAGCTATAATTAAAGTAGCCACCTCAGGAAAAATAGTAATGAAACCAACCGACAACTCCCAATGAGAACCGCATACAAAATCTTTCACTGGGGTTTTGACCGTATAAGCAAGAGTATTAGGGATTTCAAGATAAGAAATTTGAGAACCATCACCCAAAACCCAAGTTGAATGCAAAGAGATAATAGGAAGAACCTTTTAAAACCTAGCCACGCGGAGGATTTATTATAAGTAGAAAGAGGAATCAAACCTCTATTTAGGAAGCAAGCACACATGAAAACAACCATTAGAGGAGAAGAAGCAAGCATGTCCCAACAATCAAAGATTTAGTTTCCTCTATAGGGTTATCTTTTGCTCCAAATCATCTTATTATTAATTTTAACCTGGGAAATCCCTGATTTGGGAGGAAAAGAAAAAATCAAACCCTGTCGAAGCCAGAAGAGGGAAAAAAAAGGAAGCAAACATCTCATGTTTTGCGTAGAAACCTAAACTTTAAACCCTGATGCCTAATCCAGAGTACCCGCAATCTATATCTTATATCCCTAGCTGGCTCATTGTTCTTAACCATGGCCGTTACATGTCGTGGCCTTAATAACTTCATCATCATTATCCTTGCCACTGTTGTCGGTTTTCTCAGCTGGATCATACTTGTTCATTTCCCCTATACGATTAAGTCTGACGTACCTCATACATTGCTTACTCAGATAGATTTCAGCACCAACGATACCACCCTCATTTACGACCTTGCTCTCAACACTGCCCTTCGCAATCCCAGCCGTTTTTATGGTATTTATCACGATAATGTTGAAGCACGACTTATTACACAAGAACGAGTCGACATTTGACTTTGGTATGGCAAAACCGAAGTTGTTTCACCAAGGGCCTAAGAATACTAGTTATTTAACATAAACTTTCAAAGGGCAGCTGCATGACCTCGTTAATAATAAAATGCTGATGTGGCTTTTAGTCTATTGGTCTATGTGTCACAGTGTAATTGGATTGTTATAAGTTAGTTAAATGGTTGCCTTGTATTGTAAACTAGTTAGTTAGAATCTCAAACACTATATGTACTGATGTAGCCTCTCATTTCTCATTAATGTGAATCTGTTCAAAGCTATACTTTTCCCTCTTTCTCTCTCTTATCTCTCTATCTTCGACTCTTTACATTTATGAAGTTCTTCAACTTTTCTCATAATTTCTGCAACTATGTATCAAGCTTTACAGAGTTGCAGAAATTATGAGAAAGGTTGAAGAACTTAGAAATGTAAAGAGTCGAAGAAAGAGAAAGAGAGAAAAATATAGCTTTGAACATATTCACATTAATGAGAAATGAGAGGCTACATTTGTACATATAGTGTTTGAGATTCTAACTAACTAGCTTACAATACAAGACAGCCAGCTAACTAACTCATAACAACCTAATCTTATTACAATCCAATTACATGATGACACATGGACCAATAGACTAAAGCCACACCAACATTCTGTTATTACTCCCCCTCAATCTCAGCTAGGATATCCAAGAGATTGCTGCAATGTCTGACGAAAACTAGGCTATGTAATCATTTAGTCAAAATGTCTGCAACTTGTGACTCATTTGAAACATAATGAACTGTAATGTCTCTTTTCTGCACTTTTTCTCTAACAAAGTGATAATCAGTGTCTTGGTGTTTTATTCGAGAATGAAATATTGGATTTGAATTGAGTGCCAAGGCAGAGATGTTGTCACAATGCATAGCAGGTGGAGAAGTTACAAACTCATTCAAATCTTTAAGCACATATCTTATCCAGCAAACATCAGCAGTGCACTGTGTTAGTGCTTTGTATTCAGCTTCAGTTGAACTTCAGGAGACAGAAGCTTGCTTCTTTGATTGCCATGATATAGGATTTCCACCCAAATACACAACATAACCTGTTATTGACCTTCTTGTATTTATGTATCCAGCCCAATTAGCATCAAAGAAGTCTGATATATGAAGACCAGTTGAAGAAGTGTAAGTAAGACCACATTCCAAGGTTCCTTGTAGATATCTCACACTTCTTTTTACAAGGAAGAAGTACATATCAGTAAGCCTAGTCATGTATTGACAAACAACATTGACAGAGTGTGCAATGTCAGGCCTAAAGAATGTCAAGTATTGTAATGCCTTAACCAAACTTCTATAAATGGTAGGATCAGACATACGCTTGCATTCAGAGACAAGTAACTGAGTGTGTGGTTTGGATGAAGTTGGAGCAGGTCTACAATTTTCCATTCCTACCTTTTTAGTAATTCTCTAGCATATTTTGTTTGATTGACAAAGAGACTTCCATCTGCTTTATTTTAAATATATATGAAGTCCAAGAAAGTATGTCAACTGCCCCATATCTTTCAAATCAAATAACTCTCAAGTTGAGTGATAATCAATTGAACTTCAGACTTGTTAGAACCTGTCAATATGATATCATCTACATATAATAGTTGAATGACTATATCTTTTCCATCATTCTTGACAAATAAACTTGTATCAGATTTTGATACACTGAATCCCAAAAAATGGTAACACACATGTAAACTTTGAATTCCAAGCCCTAGGTGCTTGTTTGAGTGCATATAAAGATTTAACCAACTTATACACATGTTAAGGACATTTTGGATCTATAAAGCCTTGTGGTTGCTTCATATGTTTTCTTGAAGATCTTCATGCAAGAAGGCATTTTTAATGTCAAGTTGTCTGAGTTCCCATTTATGATAAGTATCAAGAGCAAGAATCAACCTTACAGTAGTGTGTCTCACAACTAGACTTAAGGTTTCAGCATAATCAAGCCTTTGTGCTTATGTATACCCTTATGCAACCAATCTTGCTTTGTATCTTGCAATGCTACCATCTAGATTCTTCTTTATTTTATAAATCCATTTACTCCTAACAATATACCTATTAGCTGGAGTTGGAACCAATATCCATATACCTTGAGCCTTTAGTACATCATATTCATCGTGCATTGCTTGCTGCCAATAAGGATTTGATGAAGCAGCTTTGAATGTTTTTGGTTCATTAGTATCATTGATTTCTGCTAAAAAAGAATATCCAACATAGCATGTATCTTCGTCATCCATTTGTAGTGTTTTTAGCTCAGGTAATACAGACAAATAAACATCATAGTTTTTCCTCATAATTGCACTAGATTGCAATCTAGTTGTCATATTATGTGTTTTTCCAGAACTAGATATATGATTATATTCAGAGTTGGATTCATGTGTATCTGAGATAGGTAATATTACCTGAAGTTGTGTAGGATCAAAAACAGGTAACAATGGGAGAAATTGATCTTATGTTTGAGGAAGGACCTGTGAACTATGTGTTTCAAATTCCTGAGATGACTCTACAACATTTGATGATTGAGTGTGATTAGAACCATTTCAAAGTCCACCATATGTTGATGCAGATCTTGAAGTATACCCAGTATCAAATTCATGTACTTGAGTTGATAAAGTTGTAGCATGATTTAGTGCCTGAAATGTATTATTGTTACTTTCAGAAGTTACAACATTCACAATCACTGGAGATGAAGAACTAGGAACTATTGTGTTTATATTCTCAGAGATTTAAACTCTATTGAGCTTTGCTGGAAATTGAGTTTCATCATGAAGCATATATCTGGATAGAATTAATCTTTTGGCTTGTAGATGATAGCAAATAACCCCCTTAAATCCTGATGCATATCCTAAGAACAAACATACTGAAGACCTAGCTACGTTGTAGTTTGTTATCATTCTACTGTTTTATGTACATAATATCATCTTGACAGATTCTAACAAGTCCAAAGTTCAATTGATTATCACTCAACTGGGAGAGTTATTTGATTTGAAGGATATGGGGCAGCTGACATTCTTTCTTGGACTTCATATTCAATATAAGGCAGATGGAAGTCTCTTTGTCAATCAAACAAAACATGCCAGATAATTACTAAAAAAGGCAGGAATGGAAAATTGTAGACTTACACCAACTCTATCCAAACCACACACTCAGTTACTTGTCTCTGAAGACAAGCCTATGTCTGATCCTACCATTTATAAAAGTTTGGTTGGGGAATTACAATACTTGACATTATCTGGGCCTAACATTGCACACTCTGTCAATGTTATTTGTCAATACATGACTAGGCCTACTGATATGCACTTCTTCCTTATGAAAAGAATTTTGAGATATCTACAAGGAACCTTGGAATGTGGTCGTACTTACACTCCTTCAACTGATCTTCATATATCAGCTTTCTCTGATGTTGATTGCGTTGCAGACATAAATACAAGAAGGTCAATAACAGGTTATGTTATGTATTTGGGTGGAAATCCTATATCATGGCAATCAAAGAAGCAAGCCTCTGCCTCCAGAAGTTCAACTGAAGCCAAATACAAAGCACTAGCACATTGCACTATTGATGTTTGTTGGATAAGATATGTGCTCAAAGATTTGAATGAGTTTGTAACTTCTCCACCTGCTATGCATTTTGACAAGATCTCTGCCTTGGCACTTAGTTCAAATCTAGTATTTCATTCTCGAATAAAACACCTAGACATTGATTATCACTTTGTCATAGAGAGAGTGTAAAAAAGAGACATTACAGTTCATTATGTTTCAATTGAGTCACAAGTTGCAGACATTTTGATTGAAGGATTACACCGCCTAGTTTCCATTAGACATTGCAATAATCTTAGGCTTGGATATCCCAACTGGGATTGAGGGGGAGTAATAACAGAATGCTAATGTGGCTTTAGTCTATTGGTCTATGTGTCATAGTGTAATTGGATTGTAATAGATTAGGTTGATATGAGTTAGGTAGTTGGCTGCCTTGTATTGTAAGCTAGTTGGTTAGAATCTCAAACACTATATGTACTGATGTAGCCTCTCATTTCTCATTAATGTGAATCTATTCAAAGCTATACTTTTCCCTCTTTCTTTCTCTTTTCTTTCTCTTCGACTCTTTACATTTCTAAAGTTCTTCAACCTTTCTCATAATTTCTACAACTTTGTAAAGCTTGATTAAGCATTGTTATGACTCGTTGGGGATAATTATTTTGAGAATATTACTTCGACATTTAAGGACATTGTAATAAAACTCTATCTTCGAAACTACTTCGAATCCAATCGTAGAAGAAGAAAAACAAGAAGGAAACATATATATATATATATATATATATATATATATATATATGAGATATGAGATAGAAGAAGAAGAAGAAGGAAACATATGAGAGAGAAGAAGATGCAGGACAAAATATTGAATTAAAAGGGTAAATTTTTCAATATACAATTTGTTATTTTTCCAATTATAAAGCTTTTTTGAAATAATTAATTAAAAGGGTGATATTTTCCTTTAGAGGGTTATAAGCGAAAGTGAATTAAAACTGCATTGTATTTCTTAATATCGTGTAGTATGATTCAAAAAGTGAAACGTCCTTCAATATATTTAAATGTGACATGTTCAGATATATATACACACACACACTTGCACTCGCACATATACATTATTCAGTATTCATCTTAAAAGTTTAATTTACTAAAATAAGTTGTCAAGACCTCACCCATACCATGATTGTTCATAAGTATTTTTGAGCTAATATTGTGTTCGGGATGAACTTAGAAGTAGTAGAAAAAGAATAAGTTTTTTATTGTTCATATGCCGTTGATATAGAGGGAGGTGAGTCAAGACTTCGAGTGAAAGTTTTGAGGCTCTTAACCGATTAAGCTATAAAACCCCTTCTAGAAAAAGAAAAGTTGATCTGAAGAAAAACATTATGCTGCATTGCCCACAGAAAGGTTGCATAATTTTCTTGTTTTGGAAACTTTTGGAAGGATTTTTTCTTTTTGGTAAACTGCATTAATTGTAAATTTTACCCCAGATATGCACATTAATTACTCAACAAATAGCATGTGGCATAGTAATTTGTGATGGCTTACGATACACCTGCTTTTTATCCATTATATATATGTTGTTTAACCTGGAGTTTAAGAATGAATCAAACTAATAGGGATGCTCTCTCCCCCTCTTTCTCATCTCACTCTAGCTCACTGTGTTTCTCTCTCTCTCTTTCTCTCTACGATTCTACCAACTTGTAACCTTGTTTGAACTTTCCTCTTCGGTTCATATGCGAAGGCCTAAGAGAGGTTCGTCAAGTATGTGTCGAGATAAGAATTTGAAGGGCCCCCAATCTGATATCATGCCCACAAGTAACATTCCCATCAGATTTCGTATTCTCGTTCTGGACATTGATGCTGATTTTCTTACCTTTATTTCAGGCTTGCTTAAACTTTTGAAACATGAAGGTACCAGACTTAGGAAACATCATTCCATTTGATTTTTCACTTCTTACAAGAGAAATGAAGAGGAAATAAAAAGGGGAAAGTAATTTTATCCCCGAAATATACGTAAAGTTGTGCATGCAGCCCTTCAATTTTAGTCATGTTAATCTACCCAATTCTTTCATTTTAGGTAAAAATTTGATTTATAGATTTCCAGTAGAGTTTAAAGAATCTGCTTTTCATTAGAGAGAATAGCTTTTAGTGTTTTTCTTGTTACAGATTTTTTGTTTTTTTTTAACCCTTTCATTTCTTTCAGTTTTTGCTTTTCTTTTTCTAATTCTTTTATTCTTTCATCAAACTTAGAAGGAAGGAACTAGATTGTTTAGCTCATCTCTCTCTCTCTCTCTCTCTCTCTCTCTTCCGGTTATTGTTCTATCCTGAAAAACCACACTTGCATATATGGAGATCTTTTACAAATAGTTTATCAAATCAGGTTTAACTGATCATAAATTGCTAATATTTAAAACAATACCACCAAATTTCAATATATACTGCTTATTTGGATTCTGTTGACTAGGTTTTTCATACATATTTAATTTTTGGCGTCATATGTATAAAGGTTTATCAATCCATCATAGTATATATACAGAGGTAAGTGTTTATGTTCTTAGTGAAGTAATTCTACTATCCACGAGTACCTGCTACTGCATGACTGTCAACGATGTCTAACTTTCGCCTAATTTTCTCTTCGCATAGCATATGCGCTCATTTTGGAACCTCATTAATTATCCAATGCATGTGTATCTTTCGAAACATTTAACGAAAACCTATTTGAATAATGCTACTTTGTTTCTAAATTGTGAAAAAATAATAATTATTTTGTGCTATGTTTCAGTTGTGACATTCATGAATCCAATCCAAGCCTTATCTGCACTTCTGGTTGCAGAACACAAATTCCATCTTGTTATCACAGACCTTTACCTGCCTGATATTTTTAGTGGACTTCAATTTATAAGAAGAGTGAGAGATGAATTTAAGCTGCCGTTAATTGGTGAGGAAACTGTAATTAGTCATGTTCCTTATATTTTGGGTGCATATTTTATATATCCAAAGTCCTAATTAGTCACACCTTTTGTGTCATTTTCTCTCCTTTGTATATATATATACTTTTTGCCTTAAAGTGAGAGTGGCTTTTTAGATTAGTGGTTAGGGTTTTGAAAATTGGGGATTGGGGTATATTGAAGTGAAATTTGGGATTAAGGATATCTCTAGGCATCCAGTTACCTTCTTGTTTTTGTTATGTATGTACTTATGTTTGTAAATGATTATCACGCAATGATTGTATTTCTAGCCTTTGTTATGTATGTAAGTATATATGTTTGTATATGAGTATTATGTAACGATTGTAATTCTAACTGGTTTCAACTTGGATGCAGTGGCTTCAGCTGATAACAGCGAGAGTACCATACTAGCGGCTCTAGAGAATGGTGCTATACATTATACAGTGAAACCAGTTTGCTTTAGTGATGTGAAAAACCTATGGGGATTGGTTTTGGGAGTCAATGAAACAACAAGATTGGATTCAAACAATAATATTACTAACCGTAGAGCAAGTGTTGATGGGAAATCATCATCATCCACAGATGGGAGTAACAATTCTAAGAGAAAAAGATCATCAGAGGGAAGGAAAAGTACTTATATTTCTACAAAAAAGCACAAGGTCGAGTGGACTTCTGAACTTCAGGATCGCTTCTTGGAGGCTATTAATTATATAGGCCTAGACAGTAAGTTAAAGTTGTTTGATTTGGTCATAGTTTTTCTTACTAATATTTAACTAATTGCTATTCCTTTTAGTGCTGTAGTTTGATTTGGCTTAATTACCTACTAATAACTAACTTCTAGTGATTATGGTTTTATTGATTTACAATTTTTTCAGAGGCTGTTCCAAAAAGAATCCTTGAGGTCATGAATGTTGAAGGGTTAACCAGAGAAAACGTTGCAAGTCATTTGCAGGTTTGTCTTTAAGTCTGTAGTTGTGGAAAGTTCAGTAAGTACGTAATAATGCTAATTGGGTCACATTTACTCATCACCTTGTTTTAGATACCAACACTCTCAACTTATGTATGTGAGACCCACTTGTTTTAGAGATGTCAATAAATGTGTTTCAAATTGCAACACTTAGATAATTAACCTATGCATGTGATAACTAGTAAAAGTTCTTGCATGATTACCCTCACGTTTAATTGAAATCGAAAGAGAAATGGCAAATGCTATGAAACTTAATAATTCTTTTGATTCTTTTTTCAACAATTGCTGTCCATGAGATTTGAATTCTTGAAAACCTTGAATTAAATGATTGGATGCGACAGGAATATGTATACATTAGAACTTTGTGGTTCTTCCTACTGAATGGTACTTATTCCTGATTGTAGGGCATGATAAATCCTTTCCACCCACCCTTCTCCTTCTACACACCCTTGTTTGTTTTTGTCCTTAATTATTCTGCTTTGATTTATTTAATCAAAATGCCATAAATGTGCTTAAAGAGAAAGGGGTGTGCGGAAATAACTGATGATTAATTCAATTCAATTGAACAATGATGATTAATCTTTCGTTGTTTTCTCAGAAATATCGAATGTTCTTGAGGAAAGTTGCAGCAAAAATTTCAGTCAGCAAATTGTCTGTGGAAAGAGCCCAACACACAAGACGTGCATTATTGTATCAAAACATTTTAGTAGAAGGACAAGCATCCACACTGCAGCAACGAAGATCATTCCATGAAAATTTCGAGCTCTTAGTTAATCAGAATACTGCATGGCTTCTCAACCGGCTGCGATGTGGTGCTAATGGTCATGAAGCTTCTAGCAGCAGATGCCTACCTCGATCAGGATCATACAACACCAGACAAAATCCATATGTACTGAATGGTCAGACTCACTCTGGAAAGCAGCCTTTGATGATGAACACACCAAATCGTTTCCAACCAGCCAATTACTGTGGAATATTTCAATCAAACAGTGCTCAAAGAAACTGGTCCATTACTAACACATCGGCAGATGTTGCATGTAACTTTGGGAGCAATAATGCAAATGGAGTTAAAATTGGTACCAATATTCCAAATCAGATTCTGTTTAGTTCAAGCTGGGATACTTCAAATGGTGTCAAAAATTATGTCTGTGGTGCTAGCAGCAGTCAGTTATCACCAATGTTTGTTGAAGGCAATAATATTCGACAAGAAAATGTTAATGCTTTAGCACTGGAAAACCCTCTACAGCAACAGCAACAACAATATGGTGGTACTGATCTTGTGAATGCTTCCAATAACAGCAGTAGCCATGTGACAGGAGTGGTGGACTGTTCTAGCTCTACTGAGATACATTTGAAAGACAGCACTACTGGTCATGATGACCTTGATATTAGTGATATCTTTTGGAATGAACTTCAACTGGAATCTGTTACTGATGATAAGGTATGCTCGTATAAATATTTGTAATGGTAGTGAGAAAGATATAAGATTTCCCTTTTGACTAGATATATAATACTGCACATCAATAAGGGAAATAATTTTCTATACTTCTTTTATCCCCGCTTGTGTCTTTTTCTTTTCTTTGGATTGAATAAAATTAAAAGATAATTAATTGAGAAACATAAATAAACAGAGATGTGCATTCGAAGAAAAGGAGCGAACATCATTTCTCCATTAATAATTGTTCATGTGGTCCTTCACAATTATCCTATTTCTTTTTTGTGCAGGGAAAAGGAAAACAAGTCATGAATTCTGAACAAGACACTAGTGATGACTTTGATAGTATAACTTTGGATGAACTTAGTTCGGAACCCGCGACTTGTGATAAGGTATGCTTGATTGTTTTCAAGGTACTAAGAAAAACATAATTAAATTTTATTTTTGACTTAATTTATATATAATATTGAGCATTATCTTCTTTTTGTTTAGGGAAAACAAGTCATGAATTCTGATCCCAATGCAAGTTTGGTCCAAGAAAATTCTACTCTGAACAAAGAAATATCCCTTCGCCAGGCATGTAAAATGATCACCTTTGTATATTAAACGCCTGGCGCAGCCTTGATTTATTTTATTTTCTGTACTTTGGTTTTCCTTTTGGCATAATCAACTTTAATTTCAACTCATGATATATTTCATTTGATTAACATAGTGGCAATGTAATGGTGTAGCAGGAAAGCCAAGCTGATATGATGGACCTTGAGTTCGATGGTGATGGGCTGAATTTCGTGGGTCTCTCTCCTGAAGAGGTATGTTCATTATTCAAGGTAGATTTAATCCTTAAATATTCATGTCATCAAGCACTAGTTTTCGTACTTGTTAGTTTAAGCTCCTCTCAGACGTGTAGAGATATATATACCTACGTAAGTCCTTGGGAATTTGGAATTAGCCAAGTGGTGAGAAATAATGAAAAGTTGGGCAGGTTAAGAGTTCGACCCCTTCCTACATAACCAAAGAAATTAAAAAGAGAAAACCTTGATCAGCAAAAACGGTGGGATCCAATGAGACGAAATAGTTGTTAATAAGGAAAAAATATACATTAAATTTTATTTTGATGTTCGTGTGGCGGATTTTTATTCGTGAACGTTGTAAATCCTTGATCCATTTCAAAATGGGCGAGAGTCCAGAAGTGTTCGCTCTAATTACTTTGATGGACTCCTTTACGATTTTAACATTCTTTTTTTTTTCTTTTGTCTTTTTTTTTTTTTTTTTCGCTGACAGGACTGGGAAAAGATTATGGAGTCATTGCTCAAGTGATGGCCAGGCATATATAGGCTAGAGTGATAATCCTGCAGCATAAATCATGTAATAGAAAATAATCTGAAGCTTTTGATATTGAAAACTTGGAATAAGGATTTGTAGTATATTAAGAATGGATCTTGCAATTTAAACCCTCTATTCATCTTCTTAGAACTGTTGTTGAATGTTGATCTTCTTGCATGCATCTAGACAAATCAATAGTTTGCAAACTTACCTTTTATAAAATTAAAAATATGGCAAACGTTATTTATAGCCTAAATGTTGTTTCCGCAGGTAGCAAAATGTTTTCTATTAATTATAATTCTTTTACATCACTATATATATGGGTTAGGATCTGTGGACGAATATTTTGAAAAGTTAACATTTCTTTCAAGTCTTTAAATTTTGTAACATTTAAAAAAAAAAAGAAAAAAAAAAAAGAAGCCAAATTCAAGCTGCTCGTGAGGAAATCTATCAAGCTTTGGAGCGCACTTCAGCCAAGTGATACTGGAGAGTGACTGTTGGTCATAACAAAGAAGGATCAAGGCTCCATGATTCTTCAGGTTTGTCGCTCAGCTATAATAATACAACTCATCGCTTGCCCAAGTTGGCTTTATTTTTATATTTTAATGATTTTTGCATGTAAATTTAAAATTGGGTAAATCCATAAGACCCAATTCATGAGCCAAGATCTTCAACTCCATGATTTTCACAAACGATTATTAATGCTTTATACGTAAATTACATACCTCAATAATTAGCCATCAAATGCCATCTACAATCTTTATCTTGAGCAATCCGTAGACAAGTCGTCAGTGTGGATGAAATTTGGTTCTCTCTAGCCCTTGCTTGCATGTTAAAACCTTAATATGTGTTCTTCATTAATGTATACATTAGATGGATATGTGCACTCTTATAGGCAGAGAGAGGAGTACAATTTTCTAATGAAGCCCATCATCTATTACTTCCCATCACACTAATAAAATAGGAAACCAATTCTCATACTTGACCAATAGAATTGCTTTATATCACACATGTACCATGGCATGTGTGCCACATTAAATTATTAAAATATTCTTACATTCTCTCAGTTGGCCCATATGACACATATATCTATTGGTTTAATAAATAAACAATAGGCGCACATTATATTTGAAAGCATCCTTAGTATCAAATGGTTAATATAAATACCAATTTTAAGTGATTCACTAATGCGAGTCATGTTGGTTTTAAATCTATATGCAACATAACCCTTCCATGTACCACAACACTAATAAATCACTCAAAACGGTCAACTAGTGAATAGTAAATACAAAGGCCCAATAATATATTTGTCAGAGACTATTCCTGTTATATACATCCAATCTCATACATGTATAAATATATTGGAAAACAGGAAATATCATAAACATCACTAGTTATTGAGCTTAGAGTGTCAACTTAAAGAATTAAACATCATCCAACACACCAAATCATTAGTACCAATCATGACCACAATTCTTTCAACATATGTCATTTATTTCCACAACCATAATCCTATTCTTAATGGGGTTGGGAGAAGAACTTTTGTCATCACAGACACTCATTGTTTCTAAATCTACTTTATACAAGATATTTTTCTTTTTGTTATGTTTAGCATTCTTACAATACTTGTCATTATTAGAAAAAGTGACAGTTGTGACATTACCATGAATTCTCGATGGCTTAGTAATAAAACATAAGTACCAAGTCTTTAAGAAAAATTCGCACTAAATAGTAAGAATTGTGGCCTCAAATAAGCAAGCCACATTTCCTACAACGATAATGAATTCTCTTTGTAATTTGATGTTCCAATTCTTTATGGAAATCAAATAAGCCTAAACTTGTCCCTTACTAAATTGGATAAGATTATTTCATATCTCTCCATAACTCTTTCAATACATGCTTAAAGGGAAAAGCCTAAAAATCCATATGATCCCTTCGAAATATTTAAATTCCTATCACATAAAATGGCTCATTCATATCTTTGTTTCATAGATCTTAGAGAAGATTTAATGGTTTTAAGCAATAAACCAAGACCAATATTAGCAAGAAAAATATCTATAATTATTCAGATGATAAATATAAATATAAATTTACTCCCATTAAACTTGAGATATATATACAAATTATTAGACTAAAGTAGATTATAATACCATTAAACTTTGCACACTATGATACTTTAAATTACAAAATTATGTGTTTCTTTTTCAGTAATGAGAAGTTCTTATATTAATTTGTGAGGAGTTCTCTATTAACCATTCATCCAATAGAACATTTTTCACATCAATTCTATTAATCTATAAAACATAATGAGATACTTATATCAGTGTGATTCTAATTGGGTTATTCTTATAAACATGTGAGAATGCTCCTTACAGTGAATCATTTCCTGACAAGTGAAATATTTGATCAATGACCTGAATTTTATATCATTGCATATTGTCATGAGAGCTATGTGTCATGACGATACTTTCATACAACTCAACATCGTTACGCAAATCAACGAAATGTTAGCCTTTATTTCAATCCATTAATTTTAACTGCATCATTTAGGATATAAAACCAATAAGTAGAATCAATACATTTATGAAATGGAAAAATGAAATTGAATCCATACTTATTTCGTAAAATGAAATTCTTGTAGACAAAAACATACATTCATTCAAAATAACAAATGTCAACACAATTGATGTCTTGACATTGTCTTAATGTTCCTCTTTATGATGTTGTATGATATTTTTATTGGTAACAATATCATCATAGAGTGGATACTCATTTATTGTTGTGTTCATTGTTGTTCAATTGTTCACAACTGTAAAAACAACAATTGCTTTAGGAAATACTTACATCCCAATTTCCTGAACAACCATTTTTCCTTGTTTTTCCACTCCCACTTATTTTACGATTATAAAATGAATCTGATTTTAACAATATCGTACTATGATTAGGACAAAATAACACATATATCTTTAATCTGCACTTTTCTAGTTAACTAATATAGTAACCACAAAACATTCTAAAAGTCCACAAACTTAAATTGTTACTTTCAATGGCAACCTAGAACTCGCAGGTGCCTTAAATTGAATTTTCCTTCCTTTTCATAGTTCATAATGTACATACATATATTACGAATTATCTTAATAGGATTCCAAATTTATCATGATATTGAAAGTAAGAAAATGTATCCATAATGGTACATGTAACAATAAGTTACTTAACATACTCCTAACCATTGTAAAGCAACATCGGATAAAACATGTTTGTACAAATAATTTCAATAAGCTAATAATTTCTTGTGGCATTGTTCTTGGTGTATTTGGTTTGCTTTCCTTAGGACAATCCATACACACACATCAAGATCAATAAAATTTAAGTTTAGAAGAACGTCATCAAATGCCACCCATCAAGGTAATAAAAGAAGAAACCAATGCTCATAATTTTGCAAAACAATATTCATTAAACGGAATATACCACAGCACATGTATCATGGCATGTGGGCCACACTAGAATATTGAAATATTCTAACATTTTGCACTATAGTGATGAGATCTTCATCCCTTTGATATTGTTTAGTCATGATTTCTTATCTTCTCAACGAACCAACAACTTTTCCAAATTCGGATCCCGCAAGCACTTGAGGCTCTTAAGTCATGAGTAATTTATGTCCAGGCCATATGATATGCTGAACTCCTCGATTTGACCCTGCATAACATAACCAAGTTTGGATATGATTTAGGGAGTGATGTGAATCCTCCCAATTGTTATGGGAGTTCATACCGACTTGCCCAAGTAAAGTTGAGTAATGTTATATGAAGTTTGGTAGTCTTGGTTTAGGCGAGTTTTGTTAGTCTCCCAATAGGCGAATTTGGTCTTCTGAGATTGATTTGTTGTTTTCACCAGAGTACTTAAGGTAAGCTAGTTGAGTTTTGTTGGATATATTAAATGATGTTTCGGGATCATAACGTGATTGAAGCCTCGATATCTTTCCCTACAGAGTTCAAATAGAAGCATGACGTTTTCCTATCTCACAGTTAATTGGTTTTGAGAGTTTGGTGTTGAATATTTTTCTAACTGACTCGGTTTTATTGTATTTGACACACCTCACCCGGAATGCAACTTGGACTCCGAATTGAGCTGTGCTGGCTGACACCAGAAAGGGGGTGTGATGTGAAAATGAACTTGACACACAAATTAAACCCTATTTATGACAATTGTAGTATATATGCAAGTAGGGATCGTTCTAGACCGGGGATTAACTAGGGATGCTAATCAACACAAATAAGACTTAAAAACACTAATTTAGACTCTATAGACTTAAAACTAACTCAAAACACTTAAAACAGCAACAAACACTCAAAAAGACTCAATTCTAGACCTAACAAGTGATTTTGACGAAAATAAAACTTAACTTGACTCAAAAGACTAAAAGAAAACAGATTTTAACTCAAATAACAAGACTAAATGAAAGGGGGATTGTTTTTGACGAATTTAAAACTTAAAATAGAAACTTTGCATAAAACACTTTGCAAAAACGAATTTGGGTGAATTAAATGGGTGAAAGGCTAGCTAGAGGGTCCTTCTCCACACATGATATATGCATATAAACCAATTTCCAGTTATTATTCCTTTAGACTATGAATGACAACGCCCCAAGTTAGTTGCATCGCACAACTAACCATCAGATTTTCCTTATTTCATTGAATTAGTTGGAATACGCATCGCAACCAAATTATCTTTCTCAAGTTCCCTATATGAAACGCATGATAGAGATACATGTCAAAAGTCATTAAGTTCTATGAAAATCATAAGTATTGACAAGGCATTCATCACCATGAAACACATGAGACTTATGCCAAGGATTCACTTAACACGATTGTGACTAGCAACCTCCACTACTTGTGAATATAAGTGAATAACTATTACGTGAAACTCTCTTATACTCTAGCATCAAATTCATGCATGCAAATTAAGTGTCGACCTGCAACCAACATACATAAACAAGTTTTGATAACTTAGATAAGCAAATCACATTCAAGGCTTAAGAAACAATAATTGGATATAATCAATTCATATAAAACATATAATCATGGCTTCGAATTCACCTCCAACTAAAAAGAAATTAGTTCCACATGTTCATCATAATTGAAAACCAAATTAATATAAACATTGAACTAAAACTAAGGATAGAATACACCTAGAAACACTCCACACTTCAATGGCATGCACTGCACTCCTTGAATGGCAGATTGCACAAGTCTTCTTCTCCTTCCTTCCTTGCTTGCAACACTAGGGTGATGTGGTGTGAATTATGGTGTTTTATGGCTGAAAGTATGAATGAATGAATGAGTGAATGGATGGTTTGAATGGTGCGGCAAAGGGTTGCATTTATAGGCTAGGTTTTGCACAATTTCTGAAGGAAAAGGATTACACAATCCAATGGGAAAAGGACTAAGGTTTGGCAGAAACCAAAGGGGAAAGGGATATGGAATTTCGCCAGAAATTAGGGCTTCTAGAAACTAGGTATTTTGTGGCAGAAATTAGACTTCTAAAAGGGATAAAGGGCAAATTTCTAGAAGAACTTAGGCTAAGGGGTGCGGCACCTTTGTAGGAGAGGGATTACAACTCCTAAACCTCCAAGGAATGGCATATATGCAGCACATAAAGGATTAGGCTTCTAGAATTTGAGTTTATGTGTTTAAATGTATATCTAATCCTTTCTAAATAGCTAGAATTATGGCACAAACTGATTTGGATAAGATAAGATAGGATAGGATAAGATAAGGCCGGATAATGTTCCTTATTTCTTGCTTTTTCCTTATCTTCTTTGTATTTGTACTTCTTTCTCCAGATTTGTAGCCTTTCCTAGCCTCTCTTGACCTCAATTTCGTCCATCCACTTTGCTCCATAGTTAAGCTATCCAATCCATGCCCAAAATTGCTCCAAATGGCTCCAAAATGCACTTTCTTGCTCCTTTTGCCATTAAGACCTAAAAACATACGAAAATAGCTTACAAGACTATAATAAGTAGTAGTAAACTAACTAAATGCAAGGAAACAACATAGCTAAGTAGCATAAATATGCTCTTATCAGGATGAAGCCATAAAAGTGTGGTGATATGAAAAATATGAATAAATTTAAACCTAAAAGTGACTAAATGCAAGAGTGTGCATGTGAGCGGGAATAAACTCATTTCATACGTGATGTCAGAGCTTAAGTAAAGTACAGTAAAATTAGAATAAGAATTATACCATTGGAAGTAATCTCCTATATCAATGTTTGCCAGAAATCATTGCCCACACAAACACTGCCAATAAATCCTAAAGGGGCGAAAAATAAGGGTGAGTGGGCCTGACAATAAAGTTTGTAAAAATCTTTTCGAAATCGTATAACCCCTCGCCATAAAACAAGTATAGTTTCCAAATATATATATACTACATATTGTATGAAAACACTTACCATAAACAGCAATATTTTAGAAATACGATGAATCACAATATTTCAAATATAAAACATATAACAACCGGTAATCACAATTTCTCACATAGACGAACATATAATATCGGGTGCTCATCGATATATACTGACACACGAGCTCATGCAAAGACATTCTGACATGAACAGGACTGGGTGTTAAGTACTAGGTTTATTGTTTGACTTCCCTTGTCAAAACTTGTAATTGCTACCACACACGCTCATATTTTAGAGTTAGGGTACAATGCTGATATGGGATTTCTACTAGGATTAAACTTGTCAAGAACCAAACCTTCGTCACTGAAAAAGGTTTGAATCATACATTTTCATTTGCATATCAACCTTAGTTTTCTAGATTCCTTTTGTTTAGTGTAGTTGTATAGTCAGAAATTCCCTTTGCTATCCAGTTGTCTAAGCACGCAAACTAAGATGGCCCACATGGGTCATTTGACACCTTTTCCCGTGCGTGGATCTCTCACCCTTGATCTAGGAAGGTCTCTTTAGCTTGTGACATGTGTCTCCTTGTCCCTCTTGTCTAAAACATCCAACTCTTCCATTAAAGGGGTTTTCAAGGATTCATTTGTTTTTGGCTAAGATATTCTCATTTTAGAAAAAGAGTGCACTTAGCCTAGAGCTAAATCTTAAGCTTCCAACCCGAAACCCTAACCACAAAACCATCTCATGCACAAACACCC
The DNA here is from genome assembly GCF_041283825.1 of Pyrus communis. NCBI lineage: Eukaryota > Viridiplantae > Streptophyta > Magnoliopsida > Rosales > Rosaceae > Pyrus > Pyrus communis. The sequence continues at coordinate 6,762,943 of NC_142566.1, read as the reverse complement.
AATCACTGCATATCAGGGTTGCATTATTTTAATGGTTTTGCATTAAGATTTTGGCCTAAACCTAAGTTACATATCCTTCATAGACCAAGCTTTTGGATTCAAGTTAGATTCTTCCTTCAACTGTTTGACTGGAGAATTTGACTGACCATTTGAATCCAGATTTCATTTGCATATCATAAAATCATGTCAAATCATTGATCGTGTTGATCTCAGTGCCACAAGGTGATGAGCTCAAGAGGAGCTGCCACTTCGTGAAGACTAAATGAGTCCATCTCATGTAACGCAATGTTGCACAAAGGTAAAACTGCTACATAGATAGGGATCGAGGAATTAAGCTTGTGTGATCTTTGTATGAACCTTTGTTTACACTAGTGGATTGGCACTCCGATTTTTTAACCCAGAGGTAGGTTTTTCCATCCAAAAACTTTCTTGTGTTCGATACTTTACAAACTTCATTTATAACTTTTGTTGGAGTTAAAAATTGTAGGGTTTGTTAGTATTGACACTTTATTAACCAAGTGAACATAACTCAAGTACTAAGACTAAAACTTAATTGAAGTTCACATTGTTAAGTTTTAACCTTTTAAGTTTGTTTAGTTTATATGCTTGTGGGCTTTTAACAATCTGTACTTAATTGACTAGTACATCTGACTAGTCAATACAGTTGGCTTTAAGTTTTTGTTGTAGGGTATTCCACCTGGTACCAATTTCACTAGGTGTAATAATAATTTATGCTCTAGTACTACAATCACGTGAAGACTAGCTATATGCGCGTCACATACGAGTTCTAATTGCCTATAGCAATCTAGAACAGGACTGGCACCTACAATGGATCCAAAGTGAGCATATCGGTGGGATGTGAACATACACGTGAAGACTAGCTAGGGTCCGAATGAGTACTAACACCAGTGTAGCATGCACGATGAGCAGTAATATGAGTATGATCATGCAATGATAATTCAATAATTCTAGTCAATGAAATACTATTCATGACTGCAAATATAATTAAGGCATTCCATAATAGTACGCATACATGTGCATCCCGTAAAACGTAGAATAATTTCATAAATTCCGTCAATCTGCTAATTCTTATAAACATTAGTCTAATTTAGACATAACGTAGAAAATTCTTCATTAAATATATATGTATATATATGGAAACTAAATAAATATATAATATTTAAAAGAAAAAACCCACTCACAGTCATATTGTCAGGTTGAACCCGCCTCGCGGGCATTGAAGATCCTTGTGATGCGTTTCACCTAGAAACGAAACCATTTACGTAAATATATAACAAATTAACGTAAATTTTCGTATTCATACAAAGTATGGCTAATAAAGGAACTATTTTAAAATGATTAAGTTTCGAAAAACAAAAGGCAGACGTGGATTCAGCGTCGAGAAACCTCAGGAGAGACCTCGGGGCTTCTCCACACGCCGCCACCACACGCCGCAAGGTGGCTGCACTAGCAGCCATGCGCGACTCACAGTGGCTCCTCCACGCACACCCACACACCTACGAGTATGCTGGCACTCGCGTTCCTTATGAAGGCCTGCATTTTTGCAGGTTTTTGTCCAACTTTCAGAGCGTTATTTGAACTCATTTCTCAACTAAATCTAACCTATAAACTACCAATTTAAAGCTTACAAGGAAAAGAAAAGATTTATACCAAAATCAAGGCTTGATGGAGGGGGGAGACAGCCGGAAAAGTGGTTTGAAAGTGGCTTAACGGCCACGGTTTCCACCTCCCAGAAAACTAGGATAATTTTTCCCCGATGTTCCTGCATCCCCAACTTCACCAAAACAATATTCAAGGTTATAAATAGGATTAGATCCATATATAAGGAAGGTTTGAAGAATCCCGAGGCTTACCTTTGTCGGAAATGGCGAAAACTAGCCGGAAAAACCCTTAAACAATGGTGGTGCTACTGTGCAGTATAGGGTTTCGTGTCTCGGTTTGAGATTGTGAGCTTACTTTTACTTCTAGGTTCAGGACGAGATGACGAAGTTATGGTCTAGGTGATTCGTAGTGGATTATGGTGAAATGGTGGCATGCTTGCCGTGATTATGTGCAGTACGCACCAATGGTGGAAGGAAGAAAAGCAGAGGAGGGGAGAGATATGGTGATTCAGGTGGGGCTCGTTGGAAAAAGTGGCGGGTGGTGTGATTCTAGGCCTTTCGGCCTCCCTGTGTGTGCAGAGAAAGGAGAGGTTGAGGGAAAGGTAGAGTTAAGTGAGAGAGATGAGAGAGTCTTCCAAAAAATATGGAAAAATAAAGGGAGACATGGGGGTGAGGGAGGAGAGTGGGGTATTGGCCCAACTTGACACATAGCCCAAAGCCATAAAATATAAATAAATAAGAAAGGAAAAAAATATCCCCCGTGATGTGAAATTACAAAATTACCCTCGACGTTCCGTGATTCGTAAAATCTTTGTTGTAACTTTGAATTCAGTTCTGTTTGTGCCCATGAGTTCATATCGGCGAGTACTACGTTAATATGCTAAGAGAATGGTTCAAACGTGTTACGATACGATGGTTAACGAAAGTCAACATTCTCGCCGCTAAGGGTATTTTTGGTCAATTCACTCCTATGGTAATAAAACATCATTAAATCAGGCACGGGTCCTAACAGTATTAGTTGTTTCTTATTCATTTAACATTACTATTTCTGTTAGTTATAATCCACATTAGCATCCACGCCATATAGTTATTAAAATTTTCCTTATCACTCTTAATTAGGACCTTTAGGGGGCATTTGTTTGCCCTTACTAAGTGGGACTGGACTGGACTGGACTGGACTAACTATTAGTCCAATACCGTGTTTGTTCCATGCTGGGATTAACATTAATGAGACTAAAGGGGACTCGCATAGACAAAACCCTTCGCTAAGAGGTCTTAATGAGACCCCTCAATAACCATGAGACTGCTAAGACCTTCACTACGTCTTCATCTTTTCACGTTCTCTCTCCTTGTCATCCTTCATCTCCTCTCTCTGATCGCTTTGTCTGCTCGCGTGGCTAACATTGTCAACATTCGCCAACCTTCAATTGCATCGTCTGCTTGTTTTGAATCTCTCAGAACCCAGAACCCGTCGCACTCTCTCCCTGCTCTCGCCATCATTTGATTCACTCCGATTCAAATCACAAAACCCAAACCCAAACCCAAAAGCCAATTGACAGAGCCAAGATTCGCTAAATTGCAACCGACATTCGAATCGCGAAACCCAAATTCCATCGTAAATCCCAGACTCAAATTACAAAACCAAATTCGTTAGAAGTTCTACACATGTTTCAATTGCCAAACACAGCCAAGATCACACAATCGGTCCAAACCACCATCAATCTCTCTCTCATTGCCCCAACCCATAATCACGAATGGGACCTTAAATTCAATCTTCAATCAGAGAACCGACGAGCTCCGTTTCCAATTTGACAGGACTACGGTGATTTAAGGTTTTCAAATCGAATTTTTTGTCCTGCATATACAAGTGAGCTTGAAAGATTTGATTTTTCTAGGATTTAATTTTCCTTACAAAGGATTACAACTATGGAGGGTTTGCAGAAGTTGATTTGGTTCTGGGTTGGGTGCATTGCGTTCTTCATCTCCTTTTTATTTTTTATTTTATACCTTATTTGTTCTGTCACATCCTGGCCCGGAGTCCACCACATCCCGGGCCCGCTCCACCACAGTAGCATTGGGCCCCGACCACGCCTTCACAGTTTTGTTTCTGGGAACTCACATGAGAACTTCCCAGTGATCATCCATCATGGGATTGCTCTTGTGCGAACTTGCTTAACTTCGGAGTTCCTATGAACTCCGAAGCCAGTGAACTCCCAAAAGGTCTCGTGCTTGGTAGAGATGGGAATATACATATAAGGATCACTCCCCTGGGTGATGTGGGATCTTATAATCCATCCCGCTTAGGGGCTTGATGTCCTCGTCGGCAAACCACAGCCAGGGATTGGCTCTGATACCAAATTTGGCCATAGGTATAAAGTTTACCCTACTCTTTGAGATCTTCAATTCTATAATTTTTGAGAATTTTTAAAAATAGTTGAATTTTTCAGCGGGTCAGGGCGGCCAACCGCCACCCGCGGTGGCACGTGTGGCCGCACGTGACCTGTGGGCCAATGATGTTTTTTTTTTTTTTTTGTACCATTAGATGCCTTGGGTTTATATTTGATATCCGTATGATGTAATTTCATTATTTGGACTTAGTTTCATTTCGACACATAAATAGGTCAAAATATGAATCGACGATCGACTGTTGGATCGTCACCAAACTTTAATATGTTATAGTACGTAATATTTGAGGATCATAGGAATGTACGGATTAGGAATGCGACGTATGAATCTTTCCGAATTGGAATTGTATGTTTATAAAATAAAAAGTTAATCACCACTTGAAATTGAAATTGGTGGAGATCCAATCGTTGGATCGTAATGAAATTTTAGTATATTGTTCTAGAAGCATAATGTGGATCCTTGGAAATTTCGGATTGGAAATTTGGGATGCGGATCTTCCGGATCAAATTGTAGGGGTGTGTTCTATATAAATTATGTATTCTATTGATAAGGATTCTGAGTCATGGTTTGATAATTGTTCAAGGCGCCGATTGTTCATGACGCCTCAACCTTCATGCTAGGGATTTACGAATTTTAGCGAGGACTCCAGGTGAATGGGTTTTTGGTTTTCTATACAAGTATATATGCTTTATGTTTTAGAATATGCATCTAGTGATTGCTCATGTTATTGTTGATACTATGAACTACGAATGGCTTGATCCCTGTTTAGGGTACGTAGGCAGTCTGATGAGACATTAGATGAAACCATACAATAAATAAGACTAAATAATTGAGACAATAGCCTTGTTTGGGGAATTGAGCAATGTGAAGGAGATTGATGGAAAATGTGAGATTTAACCTTATTTATTGGTGGTTAAAAAGGAGCATGCCAGTGAAAATTTTTCTGCTTCACAAATATGGCATCAACATATTATTTGAGTACATTTGTTTGCACGTTAGATGTACACAATGAGGAGCCAATTAATTTACAATAAAATAAATTTTTAGAAAATTCAAATATATACGGTATAAAATCGGCTCATTCCTGGTCGTAACATGAACGGAATTTTTTTTTATCTTTCCTTCTAGATAATTTGGTTGTGACAGCAATATTATAGTTACTCATTTGGAAATAGGTCTCATTTTATCCAATGAATTTAGATTTTGTTGAGAGTGAATCTTATGTCGGAAAATTAAAACGTACAATCTAAAATATTTACCACATAATATACGTACTATGAGTCAACTTGATTGATATGTTTAACTTCTAGAGTAAATTTATTAAATACAAATACAAGTTATAATTTCAGTGAAATTGTTACACGATGATAGTGTTTTGAGTACACCTAAAAATATCTCCTAATAGAAATTAAAACTTGATTATTTGAATTCACAGCTCATCTGAAGATCAGGGATCCTTTTATTAATAACATAGGGTATAGGGCAAAGGGCATAGGGAAGATTATAAAAAAATTGGTGTGTGAAAACAGAATATACATGAATATATGTACAAGATTTCAACCTATAGAAGACCGTTTCGGGAGTTGACTTTCGAAAGTTTGGCTATATTACCACATACATAATACATCTACATCATGCGCTGCGCGCGCAAGACATGTATGGCTTGAGTCTCCAGTTTTCTAATTTTTCTTTTTCTTTTTCTAAAAGGTGGAGAGTTTTCAACTATATCTATGAATTTTCCACATGTTTCAATTCATACTCACAAAATACAGGGCGAATACTGCGAGGCCAACATATTAATAACTTGTAGATATCAACCGTTGAGCTGCCTGCTGACAATGATATACCATCTACCTCTCTCCAGGTGAAAATCTGATCCAAGACAATAAAAAAATTGGAGTTTGATCAGCCATGTTTGACAGAATAATAGAAATATAGATTTGATGATCAAGCTAGTTTGACAAACATCATTGTTTTTGTTTAATCTGTCCAATAGTACATGGTATGCAAAAGAGAGCTACAGGAGTTGACAAACTTCTGTATAAACTGCCTTACCTCTATCTAATATCAAATATTAAAAAAAACCCGAGGTTAGTCTAATAGAAAGCATGCATGATGCAGGGAGCAGTGTGGTGGGAAAATAAAAAAGAAATTAAAATGAATAGTATACAATAGATCGGTAGGGTCTGTTATCTTCAGGTACAAGGAGAGATCTGAAAACTTTAAAAACTTCACTTCTAGTACCAGCCTCCAACATAGACAACTAGAAGAACAAAGCCACAAACTCTTAACAAGAGCAATGCACTTAAAACGAGTTTACAATTCAAATTTCAAAATTATATTTCAAACAACTTCTCCTCTTTTATGCCTTACAAATACAAATATTTATAGATGCTTAAACCTCCCTCATTTAAGACAAATACATGATATTATAATGAGATAATATAAATAACCAAGATAATTCCTTTTAATCCATCCCACTAAAATGTTATTACATAAAATTCATTGTTGAAAAAACCTTGCAATTCTTCATGAATTTATCTGATAGTTGAGAAGATTTCAAAAACCAAATGCATCTTATGTAACGTCCTGCATTAAACAATTGGAATCCTCAATCCGTGTTCGAACTCCCACATATTCATTTATTTTTTTGGCCACCGGCTCTACTTTAGCTTATTCATTTGACCTGAAGTTAAAAGTATGTTACCACCTCACGTAGTCAATAATTTGTACTAGTTGTACTGAACTGGAGTGTAGATAACGAAACACGACCAAGCAGGGTAATTTTGTTAGGTGTGAAATAAAACAGAGGAGAAAATTCAAAACATATCACTGTTATCCGGTAGTCTAGGCCTGAACTCATCCTTTTTTTTTTGTGCATTTTATTTTTTAGCCCAATTACAGTTCAAAACCATATAACTTTGTTTTTACTGCTTCATTTTGAATTCAGAATTTACATATGGACACTTTTCAAAATCTCAAAATCTCAAAGTCTAACAGTTATGTGAAATGAAACAAGACAATTTTACACTTGGAAGTTGACAAAATTTATGAACTACAGACACTTTTGGTATATTCGTAACACAAGTCGCTATATCACATGTTATAATACAAGAAGAGAAACCCTAAGAAACATATTTACAAGTATTGTATCATCTTGTGTTCCGAATATATTTAAAAAATCTCTTTGTGAAATAATTCTTGAAAGTTCAACGACGCAAATTGGATATCTTATAATTTTATGAACCCAATGCCAGAGTGATGCAGGATGGGAAATAAATGATTCATTTGGCATGGAGCATCGTAGATTATTGGAAGACATATTTATGTGCTGGAATAAAGAGGGTGCTTTAAAACAAACGGATGATAAGATTAATTTCAAGACGTTTTTTATGGCTAATCATAACAGCCAGGGCGTTTTTTTGGCCGATTGGATTATTTTGATTATGTAATTTTCAGTTTTAGGTGCTTTTATGTTTGTTGCCTTTTTAATTTCTGAATGTAAGTTACAAAATGGTTATAAAAAATCATTTCTTTTTGTAAGATGGGGGAGTTGAACGTTTTTGACACACCCCGATCCATAAAGTCCACTTGGACCTTGAATCGAGCTATGCTGGCCGACACCTGGAAGGTGACAAAACCATAAAATGTGATAGAGTGTAGAAAAATGTGAATAATTTGAACCTAAAAATTTTAAATACCAGAGTGCGTTGTGAGCAGGAACGAACCCATTTCATACACGATGTCAGAGCATAAGTAAGGTACAGGAGTGTGGGTAAGAATCATACCCTTAGAAGTATCCATCAATACTAAGATTCGCCACAGATCCTTGTCGAGAGCAGCTAAAACTTGGAGGGCACCAAACAGAGAGTGTGAGTGAGCAATAAAACCAAGCCTCCCAAAGTTATTACCTCTCTAAAAGTAATGCCCCTAAATGTAAAACCCGTATCGTTTTCCATAAGACAATACAACATATATACATATATCCAAACCATACTCAGAAATGGCCAAAACCACGGTTTGCCATCAACTCCACCATGCATTAATAAGTAGGCCAAATGAACTTAATCAATACAAAATGATATATCAGTCTGAGTCATCTAATACGACATGAGTCATCTAATATGACATGTACAACTTATCCATATCTCATCAATCATGGCTAGCATATAAGTCGGAGTCACCTATAGTGACCTGTACGACTTATCCATATCTCATCCATATCTCATCAATCATGGCTAGCATATAGGTTGGAGTGTCCTCTTGTGACCTGTACGACTTATCCATTTCTTATCAATCATGGCTAACATATAAGTCGGAGTCACCTGTAGTGACCTCTACAACTTATCCATATCTCATCAATCATGCTAGCCAATAGCTCAATAAGTATACATGCACATGAGTCGGAACCACCTAAAGTGGTCTGTACAACAAGACTGGGTGTAAATAAATACGCTCAAGTGCTACGATCATGTGAAGACTGTGCGAATAATCGCGAGTCACCTACGAGTCGGAACCACCTAAAGTGGTCTGTACGACAGGACTGTGCACCTACCTTGGATCCAAGGTGAGCGTAAGGTGCTGAAGGTGAACATCACGTGAAGGACTGTGCCCTAGCCATGGGCTGGAGCACTAACACCAGGGTGCAGGTTAATGAGCTATAATATATCTTAGCACAATCATACTCACTACCATCACTAACATCAACATGTACTCACCTGAAACTTACCTAGGCGTCCGCAGCATCATATAACACTTCAATGCATTCACAATAGTTAGGTTCAGGTAATATCCATATGAATATGCCATGATGCAATCTAAACCCAAACATTTCATGATATTCCCAAAATATATAATACAACGTAACATGTACAATCAATAACACCCTACTTTTGAGAGTAATCATCAGTGATAAGCCCAATTAGACCCTAGTTACATTAACTATCATTACTTACCTTTCCTTACTTCAATTTCTTGATTCTTCACGCATTGATTTATGATCAACATTTAATCACCAAATCATAAAGCTAAATCTCACACTTCCCACCAATGTCCCTCACATTGCTCAATTCACTAAACAAGGCTATTGTCTTAATTATTTAATCTCATTTATTATATGGCTGCATCTAACATCTTGTTAGATTGCCTACGTACCCTAAATAAGGATCAAGTCATTCGTAGTTTGCAATGATTAATTGTAGGTAACAAGCATAGATCATTATAGAAGTGCTTATGGAACTATCAATTATATGCCTATGAAAGAAAAAAACCCACTCACTTGGAGTCCACACTATGATTATCTTGCACGCACATTGAGACATCACAATCTATCGTTGCCTGCCACGAAGTCCAAAAGTGGACGCAAGATGGTCAATTTTGCCCACAAAGCCGACAGGTGCCTAAAACTTCCCGACGTTGATTCGTCGTCTACGGTGGTCCAACGGGGTCAAGGTTGGTTGGGTTTTGCTCCTGGGATGATGGGCTACAAAGCCCAAGTGGTGGCATCGGCCATCACTTTGCTGATTTGCCGAAAAATCGAACAGAGCGGCCGGAGCACTATTGATTTTCGTCAACTTTCGTGGCCTCCAACCGCCACATACCATGGTTAATCAAGGTGGTTCTTGGGTGAGTTTTGTAGAGGGGAATGAGAGCTTTAAGATGGTGGTGGTGGCGTCGAAAAACTCCATCGGAGTTGGGCAGAATCGGCCTTGTAAGATGGGTGGTCGTGGAGGTGTACGGACGGAAACCCACGGGAAAAGCACCCAGCTTTTCCCTTTTTTTTTTTTTTTTTTTTTTTTTTTTTTTTTTTTTTTTTTTTTTTTTTTTCTTTTCTTCCTTTTTTCTGATTTCTCACTGGTCCTCCATTCCTTTTAATTTGATTGGTCCCTTTTCCTCTTTACTTAAGGCTAATTAGTTAGTCTCCCCACAAGGTGGGAGTTCAAATAATTTAACTACCTTTAAATAACCAACTTCAAACGTCCATAATTATACCGTTATAATTCGGACTCGCAAACGGTTTTCTCCTATGCGTTCGTAGTGACAAGTACTATGAGGATATGCTAAAAGAATAAGTCATATGTCACTCTAACCGATGATCAATGGAAGTCAAAGTCTTTGCCTCTAGGGCATTTTCATAAATTTACGCTTCTAAAATTAATAAAAAATGTAAAATTTGGGACGCATTGTCACAATCTATCCACATTAAATAATTTTGTCCTTGAAATTTAAAATCAACTAGATAAAAGAGAATGTCCTTCCGTCACGATTAGGGTGCAATGATTTCTCTTTCATGCCTCAAAAGTCAAACTTTCATTCTCTTTCAAAACAATACTACAGTATAAAATCTCTTACGAAAACATCAAGTCAAAATAGATATATTTAAATCAAAATTGAACATTGAAAGTTTCCGCCCACACTCGTAGTTTTACCTAATCTGAAGGTAAATGTACAATAACATTAGGTTAAGCCCAACAATAAGTAAACGACTAAATGTAATCGAACGAGGGTGCAACATTACCATCTTGTCCCTCATTGGAGAAATACCCATACATTATCTGAACAAGCCTTAAACGTGCTCACACACTACTTTCCCAAGCAACATCATCAATACTAAATAATTTCCGTGTCCCAATTTCCATCATTCTAATTCTTACCCACAACTCACTGCTACACCTCACATATTGCTACCATATCTCAATTGATGTCGTACTCATAACCAGGAATGTAACCTCAGTTACACATAACTCTAACAAAGCTAAGTGTCTAACAATCATGTACTGAGCATAAAATCTCGGTTTATCAATTCCAATGTTATTATAACTAACTATGGATACAAACAACTAAAACAAAGATAGTGATATATTACAACCATAGTACTCGTGGGACGAACAAAATGCAACATGTCCGCTAAAGTTTGAGTAATTCGCTTTAGTCAAATCTTTAGTTTATGGGTGGAAATATGATACTAAACAACACCTCACTTCTATCTTAGTTGTCTTCACACGTGTCTTGCTGTTGAAATTTCAACGTCCATTTTAAAGAAAGAATCATCACCAATACCTTAAACTTTGAGGCTAAGAAAATAGTACTTTCTACTTAACCACCAATTGGAACATCATATAAGCATATCATTGGTTTAGCATCATGATTAATGAATTTCACATTCTCTACACATACAACATATCTCGAATTGAGCATATAAAAGGATACTTCCTAACTCCATTCATATAACAAAATGATTAAAATCATTCGAACCATTTCTTGATAGATTAAAGGTAACTCTATATCGATACTCATATTTCCCAACTAAATAGAATAGGACAGGCTGAAAGTGTGCAAGAGTAGATACACAATAGTGCACTCATAGATGCTACTTTAATTCTGCTATTGCCTTTGACAGAACTTAGCTTGTTCCAAAAAGTAAATGTAATAAAAAGTTCTAAGATCAATGAAGAGTTGGACACACTTTTCTACATAAGAGTACCAATCGGTTTTCCAATGAAAATAGAAATTGTTAATTCTAGGTCATAAATATCATGGTTCATCTTTAGCGGTTCTACCACTAAGAAACATAAGCGTTAACATACTAAGAAAGTCTGAATCCGAATTGACTTGTCACATCAATTGACAATCACCATGCATCATAAAAATCTCCACAGAGAAGTGTCATCTAGCTTTCAAAATAAGGTGATGACTGTTGACTTTAGGTCAATGAATAAGATGGTTCGTTTCAAACGGTTCTAATTGTTGAAAAATAAAAGCAATACTCTGTTATGTTGCCATACCAACTTAACAATGTGGTGGTATCCGCAGTAAAATTTTTGGGATATGACGCCAAAAGTATATGTCCTCGAAATGAACAATACTACTAACCAACTCTACGACACAAACTAAAAGGTCTTCATAGTTTCCTTGACACTCATAACAATCTAACAGTGAGATATCATCCCGCATTTTGATTCTAATGTCTACCTATGGAAGTGATCGAGAGGTGGTTAGTCAAATGGTTTTCGTTTACCTAGATAAGTGATAAGGTAAAAACAACAATCATGAGTTTACCATCCTATTACAAAGCTTATTCCTAAACTTCCACGATCCTAGTTTATTCGGCTCAAGCGAAGTAGTTCATTGATCCTAGGAGGATTTGATGACTGCTTTTCGGATTTCTACAACTCCCAGGATATGACAACTTACATTCGCAAGCCTATTTTCACCCATTTAATAAGTACAACTATGAAAGTAAAAATCTGGGAATATCGTTGATTGAAAAATCCCAATGCTAGAAAAAGACCTTGCTTAAGATCTACTTTCAAAAAGACTTTATCGACAGTCGATCTTCCTCCTGAAGATCCAACATGAACACAAGTATGCTTGAAGATATTAGTGCTAATGGGGACCAAAAGTAATTATCCCTCAGATGATCTTACGCGAAATGTTACTAAGAAATCAAGACTAACTAAGATTTCCAATCTCTAAAGGATCAATACTAACGGCGGTAGAACAATAATAGAATTATTTGGTAATATCTCTGGCGATACATGATTATCAATACATTTACTTAGGCCATCAACTTGCCTCACTTTTATACCTTTCCTCCACAAGGAAAATCTTCGTTTTAATTCTAAGGACAAATGCCAAAATGATTTTATAAAATGTCGTCAAGACCACAAAACTGCCCAAAACTGAAGAAAAGTTAACATATTTTTCCGTAATCGATGAGGCGGTAAAGTTCAAGCATTAGACACAAATCCAAGAATACTCACATCACGCGTGTGATGAACACACTACTACCTAACTTATGCTCTGATACCAAACTGACACACCCCGACCCAAAAAGTCCACTTGGACCCTGAATCGAGTTGTGCTAGCCGACACCTAGAAGGTGACGAAGCCATAAAATGTGATAGTGTGTAGAAAAATGTGAATAATTTGAACCTAAAAATTTTAAATACTAGAGTGCGTTGTGAGTGGGAGCGAACCCATTTCATGATGTCAGAGCATAAGTAAGATACAGGAGTGTGGGTAAGAATCATACCCTCAGAAGTATCCATCAATACTAAGATTCGCCACAGATCCTTGTCGATACAAACTCAGCAGCTAAAACCTGGAGGGCACCAAACAGAGAGTGTGAGTGAGCAATAAAACCAAGCTTCCCAAAGTTATTACCTTTCTAAAAGTAATGCCCCTCAATGTAAAACTCGTATCGTTTTCCATATGACAATACAACATATATACATATATCCAAACCATACTCAGAAATGGCTAAAACCACGGTTTGCCATCAACTCCACCATGCATTAATAAGTAGGCCAAATGAACTTAATCAATAAAAAATGATATATCAGTCGAAGTCATCTAATATGACATGCACAACTTATCCATATCTCATCAATCATGGCTAGCATATAAGTCGGAGTCACCTCTTGTGACCTGTACGACATATAAGTCGGAGTCACTTCTTGTGACCTGTACGACTTATCCATATCTCATCAATCATGGCTAGCATATAAGTCGAAGTCACCTATAGTGACCTATACGACTTATCTATATCTCATCAATCCTGTACGACTTATTCATATCTCATCAATCATTGCTAGCATATAAGTCGGAGTCACCTTTTGTGAACTGTACGACTTATCCATATCTCATCAATCATGGCTAGCATATAAGTCGGAGTCACCTGTAGTGACCTGTACGACTTATCCATATCTCATCAATCATGCTAGCCAATAGCTCAATAACTATACCTGTAGACGAGTCAGAACCACCTAAAGTAGTCTGTACGACAAGATTGGGTGTAAATAAATACACTCAAGTGCTACGATCACGTGAAAACTGTACGAATAATCGCAGGTCACCTACGAGTCGGAACCACTTAAAGTGGTCTGTACGACAGGACTGTGCACCTACCTTGGATCCAAGGTGAGCGTAAGGTGCGGGAGGTGAACATCACGTGAAGGACTATGCCCTGGCCACGGGCGGGAGCACTCACACTGGGGTGCAGGTTTATGAGCTATAATATATCTCAACACAATCATAGTCATTACCATCACTAACATCAACATGTACTCACCTGAAGCTTACCTGGGCGTCCGCGGCGTCATATAACACTTCAAAGCATTCACAATAGTTAGGTTCAGGTAATATCCATATGAATGTGCCATGATGCAATCTATACCCAAACATTTCATGATATTCCCAAAATATATAAGACAGCGTAACATGTACAATCAATAACACCCTACTCCCAAACTATTTACTTTTTAGAGTAATCATTAGTGATAAGCCCAATTAGACCCTAGTTACATTAACTATCATTACTTACCTTTCCTTACTTCAATTTCTTGATTCTTCACGCATTGATTTATGATCAACATTTAATCACCAAATCATAAAGCTAAATCTCACACTTCCCACCAATGTCCCTCACATTGCTCAATTCACTAAACAAAGCTATTGTCTTAATTATTTAATCTCATTTATTATATGGCTGCATCTAATGTCTTGTTAGACTGCCTACGTACCCTAAATAAGGATCAAGCCATTCGTAGTTCGCAATTTTTAATTGTAGGTAACAAGCATAGATTATTATAGAAGTGCTTGTGGAACTATCAATTATATGCTTATGAAAGAAAAAGACCCACTCACCTGAAGTCCACACTATGATTATCTTGCACGCACATCGAGACATCACGATATATCGTTGCCTGCCACGAAGTCCAAAAGTGGACGCAAGATGGTCAATTTTGCCCACAAAGCCGGCGGGTGCCTAAAACTTCCCGACGTCGATTCATCGTCTACAATGGTCCAACGGGGTCAAGGTTGGTTGGGTTTTGCTCCTGGGATGATGGGCTACAAAGCCCAAGTGGTGGCATTAGCCATCACTTTGCCAATTTGCCGAAAAATCGAAAAGAGCGGCCGGAGCACTATTGATTTTCGTCAACTTTCGTGGCCTCCAACCGCCACATACCATGGTTAATCAAGGTGGTTCTTGGGTGATTTTTGTAGAGGGGAATGAGAGCTTCAAGATGGTGGTGGTGGTGTTGAAAAACTCCATCGGAGTTGGCCGGAATCGGCCTTGGAAGATGGGTGGTCGTGGAGGTGTACGGACAGAAACCCACGGGAAAAGCTCCCAGCTTTTCCCTTTTTTTTTCTTTTTTTTTTTTTTTTCTTTTCTTCTTTTTTTTCTGATTTCTCACTGGTCCTCCATTCCTTTTAATTTGATTGGTCCCTTTTCCTCTTTACTTAAGGCTAATTAGTTAGTCTTCCCACAAGGTGGGAGTTCAAATAATTTAACTACCTTTAAATAACCAACTTCAAACGTCCGTAATTATACCGTTATAATTCGAACTCACAAACGGCTTTCGCCTATGCGTTCGTAGTGAAAAGTACTACGAGGATATACTAAAAGAATAAGTCATATGTCACTCTAACTGATGATCAATGGAAGTTAAAGTCTTTGCCTCTAGGGCATTTTCATAAATTCACGCTTCTAAAATTAATAAAAATGTAAAATTTGGGACGCATTGTCATAGTTTTTGTTGGTGAATGAAATATTTAGAGAGATTTCTATCTCATATTTGTGCCTTTCTCTTTGTAAGAGTCTGCTGCTTTGTTCTTTCTGGTGTCTACGTTGTAGGCTAGTACTAGAACTAAAGTTTATAGAGGCCTCTCCTCACACTAGGAGATAGTGGGCCCTATCAATCTTATTTCTCATTTTATTTTGTTTCTATCTGCTGCATCCTGCATCACAGAGGTTGTTTATACACTTTTCAAATCTTGCATACGGAGTCTAATATATGACCATTTACATTGCATATATAGGGATTCAAAATTGTTTTTCGACTTTTAAACTTTAACCCTTGAGATATTGTTATATTCAAAATTAAATATGACTTATGTGTATTACTCCAAACTCATATGTGACCCCTAATATTTCAGTGTATTAAGAGAGAACGAGTCAAAGTTAAAATCAAATATAACTTTCGACTGGTCAAATTTTCCACGGTGAAGTATGAGTAGCCTAAAAATTTGATATGTGCTCCGTTTGCTTTTATCGTCATCGGGTACAAACAACAAAGAGTAATGCTTGGTAAATCAAAATTTTAAATTAAATTTATAAACTAAATAATGTGTCAGCAATAGAAAATAAACACATGAATCGATACTTAAGTAATAATTCAATCATCAACAACCACATCATTTGGTTTACAAAATTTGATTTAAAAATATGGTCTCTTTAGCATTATCCAACAAGAAAATATAATCGCTCGTTATCGATATATATGAAGCGAATTTAAACCATATTATTATTAGCCTATTGTGAGGCTAAGCACATCCATTTTCTTTTAGTATAGAAAATATCGTTTGTTAAAACAAAAAGAATTAACAATTTCCACTAAAATTAAAATGAAAAGAAAGTCCACTTTATGAAGCCAAAATCTAGCATTTTAAGATATCGTATAATATGTCATATTTAAGATGCTCAAAGTTTGTATGTTTTTAAGCTATTGGTTAGCCAGAAAAAGTGGTAAACAATGGAGGGGCAGATGATTGGGCCAAATAGTGTGGGAAGGAACTGTATGTGAGATCATATGCTTAAACTAGTATATAGTTTCGAATTCTCCCCTACTCTCCTAATAATAGTAAATTTGTCATGGGAACTCACCATTATGTGCTAATATAATAAGCATGATATAATCTGACGGTGAGAGATGTGATAGCAAAGACCATGACTAGTCAAAGCATATTGTTAATGTTAACTTTTGTTATATAGTGGCCAATATGTCATCGATCCACGTGGAAATAGAATATGCTAGGTCAGAAGTAGTAGAATTGTCAAGGTCTTATTTCTTGTTTATTTCTTATTCAATGCTAGCCTTCTTATCATGAACACTTCAATCTTTCTGTGTTCTTTTTTTTTTTTTTTAAGTTTGATTGGAACTACATATTTGCTCCGACGAATCTCATGAATAATTAATATATGGCGCAGTTAACATAAAAAATTAGATCAAGAGAAACGAGAAAAAGTCAAAATTTTAAACTCGTTTATTGGATTACCATTTTACCTTTTTAGAGGAAATGGTACGGCAGTAGGATATACCATACAGGACGGCACCGGCAGCGGTGATGATATGGTGCCGCGGCGTTACCCAATCAGAGAAGGTGACGGTTCAGTTTGGATGAGACTAACGGTGGGCAAACGTCCTAAGTGATCAGCTGTTCAATTACACTAGTTACGTTCGTTAATCCGTTGATGATGTGATGGTGGCCGTTCAATTTTGCTGATATTGCCAATTTTCACCATAGACTTCTATTTGCAAACCGCCCCTTAAAATTTCATAAATGGCCATGTCCCTTTCACTAACTATTACTTTCGAAATTTTCATCCATCCATAGACGGATGGATACTTTGTGAGAAGAAAGATAAAATGATTGTTTGCCACTCACTAAAATCCATAACTGCAAGCAAATTCTATTTTTCTGCCAACTTGTGCAGATCTAATCTATCCACTTATGTACAGAAATAACTCATCTAAGCTCAGCAAAATAACATTTTAACTCTTTTTAAGTATTTCACGTGTTATCCACTAAAAAATTAAGTAGTCTGACGATAAAGAGGTAATTGACTATTTATAAAAATTTGAGTGGGAGGGGGAGGGGGGAGGGGGAGTTTTAATTACTTGAAATAAATTTCAAAGTCGAAAATGACCTACAAGTTTAGAGGGTAAATCGTTAAAACCACTTTTAAAAATTAAGTTAGTTAAGCTAGTCGAAAGTGATGCGTTCCATTGCAAGTTTGTTAAGTTTCTAATATTTGATTGGTCAGGCTAGTGGCAATCCCTTAAGCCATTTCCAACCGATGGTTGGCCAGAGGGCTCTGGCCCTCCAAGATATTAATATTTTAATGAACAGTACAGGACCATATTTGCCCTCGTCTCCAACCGAGGGCCAAAAGGCCAAAGGGCTCGTTTTAGCCCTATCACAAAAAACCATCTCCAACTGAGGGTCATAAGGCCAAACATAATTTATTATTTAAAGACTACAACTTAAATGTTGTTTAAGTTTCAAGTTGTTAAATGTTTTTTTTAACAAATATGAAAAACTAGAAATGTTTTTAATAATTTCTTAAATGTTGTTAAAAACTACAAATTCTGCAAAATAAAAATTAAGGGAAAAAAATAGAATTTAAAAAAAAAAATATGAAAATAGAAGTTATAGGAAAATTTTCGTAAATAAAAAAATAATAATGAAACTGTAAAAACAAAAAATTCAAAAATACATTCATATTATTTAGTATACAACTGACAGTAATACATTTATACTAAATAATATGAATGTATTCCTGTCGGTTTTAACCGACAGGATTTCCATTTTTTCTAGCCAGCCCTTTGACCCTTTTAGATTCTGTGGGGCCCTCTCAGATTCCACAAGCCCTCTGGTCTAGCCCTCGGTTGGAGAGGGTTTTCAAGCTATTTTCGGTCTTCTGACCCTCTAGACTCTTCAGCTGGAGATGACTTTACATCTGAATTTGAATTTCTCTTCTCATAAATTAGAATAGTTTAGGAAATTATGATCAAGGAACAAATATTTTTAGCCTCCTTTTTAGCCTTTAAATTTTACACATTAAGGGTGCGTTTGTTGCACCAGACTAACTCGAACTATATTAACTTTAGGGACTAAGCTAGATTGGCTCAAACTAGAGTAAGCTCGACTGACTTAGTGAAGCATTTGGTGTAGTGTTAGACTAGAAAACTGGACTAACAATAAATTATTATTAATATTATTTTTTTTATTATATTTTAATTTATTTCCTATTAAAAATATCAACATTAATATGAAAAAATGGGGCATATTCTTTACAAATTGCTAGTGCTCCTCTGCACACAGAATTTCCATTCACATAATCCAATAATCGTTCAATGATCAGAACTAACTAGTATCCCAGAAACTCACTAATCCAAGCCTACATTCACAAACCAAATGCAACCAATTCACATAATCCATCAAATATTCTGAAATTTAAAGAATAAAACATGACACACCTCGACCCGGAATATCCATTAGGACTCCGAATCGAGCTATGCTGGTCGACACCCGGAAGGTGACGAAGCCAAAAAGTGTGATGATGATAAAAAAAATATGAATTAATTTGAACCTAAGAGTGTCTAAATACCAGAATGCGCTACGAGCGGGAATGAACCCATTACATACGAGATACATAGCATAAGTAAAATACTGCAAGGTAAGGTAATGATTATACCATCATAAGAAGACACCTGAACTGAAAAGTGCCAATAATCCTCGTCGATATGGACACTCTGCTGTTAGAACCTGGAGGGGTGCAAAAATAGAAAATGTGAGTGAGTGAAACAAACTTTTCAAACCAAATTTCAATTACCAAGGAATTAACCCTCACCTTAAAACCTGTATAGTTTTCACCATATCATATCACGTATCTAAGTGGAATCAAAATGTATCCACAGTAATTTCATAAATATACCATGACACAACATCTCATTAGCATTATAATTAATCATGTGCTCAACAGTCTATATTAACACGTAAATCGAAGTCACCCAATGTGTCTTGCATGACTTATCTATATCTCATCAATCAATGCTATCTCATAAGTCGGAGTCACCTATAGTGACCTATACGACTTATTCATATTTCATCAATTAATGCTAGCTCATAAGTCGGAGTCACCTATAGTGACTTGTACGACTTATCCATATCTCATCAATTAATGCTATAACTCCATCATTTCAACTAATACCATAAACTTACCTGAACTTACCTGTACGTCCTGCGTTCACCTTTACACTTCAGAGCGTTCACCTTTATTTATGTGCAAGTAACATACATATGGATATACCAGAATGTAAATCTGAAATTCAACCATATCATAATATTTCCAAATATAAAAACATATATACAAATGGCATAATATACGTAAGCTTTAACACCCCACTCCCAAACTATTTACCTTCGGAAATAATTATCGGTGATAAGCCCAACTAAACACTAGTTAAATTAACTATCATTCCTAACTAATTTTCACTTCAATATTACGATTCTTCACACATTAATTTATAACCTTTTTAATTAATAACCCATTTCTTTTAATTTAAATTTTCTGTAAAGGAAGTTAATCTTAATCATGGTCAAACACCCAATACATGCATGAACAAAGTAACTACTCGTCAATTCGCAATGGTGCTCTTACCATGTTTTATGTTTTGGGTCAAGCTACTTACCATGTATTACCATGCAGCAGCGTTTCTTCCAGCGGTGGATATCACATATATATTAGATTTTTTTTTATATAAGAATGCAAAATAACAAAAGAAATGGGTCAGATAGGAATATCACCACAATTAAGGTAGACTCATGGTACTTAATATTAGACTTAAATTAAAAATTAAAAAATTAAAAAAAAAATTCAAAACAAAGAAACTTTCCTGTGCTTACTTGTAGATTTAATGTTAGCTACTAATTAAATGCATATCCATATACTGACTTTGAATTTTTCCCTTTATTGGGCTTTCACACCCTCCTCCCCTCTCACTTCATATGTATGAGACGAGAGCTTGATATTGTTGATCTCATAAGTCATAGCCCCCTCAACTTCTCTTTGATTTTGCTATGGAGGATCTTGAGATGTCAGAGAAAAACACACCTTCAGATCACGACTTTCCTCCATACCATTTCAGATGTCCCATTTCTATGGAGCTCATGAAAGACCCCATCACCATCTCCACCGGCGTCACCTATGAACGCAACAACATAGAGAAATGGTTCTTCTCCTACAAGAAGAAAACATGCCCAGCTACAATGCAAAGCCTTGAGAATTTTGACATGATCCCGAACCACACCCTCAAGAGGCTCATTATTGCATGGCAAACCGAAGAGGATGCGAAAAATGTTATTTGCTCAATATCATCTACACCAAGGCCTTCAGCTAAGCATGAAGAAATTCAAGCGCTCCTCAACACAATCATGTCATCCCCATTCAAGGTAAATTCGATAAAGAAACTTCGTTCCATCATCGAGATAGATGATGAGATGAAAAATGATTTTATTCGATCTAACGGGGTCGAAGTTCTTGTCCAAATTCTTGATCAAATTCTCTTGGAGAGCTCGGATTTCACAACGTTTAGGGCTTGTGAGGAGGCTCTTTGTATTCTTCACCAACTTCCAATATCGGGAGAAGGGAAAACATTTAAATTGTTATCGAAGCAAGAATCAGCCAGATCGATGACTGTCATGCTTCAGCGAGGAAGCACTGAGGCACGGCTCCATACCATTACCATATTCGAGAAGATGGCGAAAACTGAATATGATTGGAGCTTCGTGATACAAGATCAAGGTATAGATTTTTTTAAATCCTTGTTGGAGCTTGTTTCGGATGAAATTTGTAGCAAAGCAAGTTCATATGCCTTGAAAGTCTTGATAGAAATATTAAGAGCATCAAAGAAAAACAAGTTGAGGGCAATTGAAGCAGGCGCAGTTTGTGTCCTTATAGAGCTACTGCCAGACTCCAACCGATCCAAATGTGAAAAAATGTTGCAAGTGATAAAGTCGTTATGTGAATGTGCTGAGGGAAGGCAGGCCTTGGTGGAACATAGTATGGGCATTGTTGCAGTTTCCAAAAACATGTTGTATGTTTCTAATGCTGCCACCAAGATAGGGGTGAAGATCATATGGTTGATTTGTAATTTTCATCCGACGGAGAGGGTGTTGGAGGAAATGTTGATTTGCGGATCGGTGAAGAAGCTTCTGGCATTGTTGCAGATGGATAGCGGATCTTCTACAAAGGATAAGTTGGTGAAGATCTTCAAGATGCATGGAAATTCATGGAAACGATATCCATGTTTCCCTTGGGATTTGAAGGATTATTTGGATTTGTGAATGATTCTCTCTAATTAGGGTTCTTTTTTTTTTTCTTTGTTTTTTTTTTTTCAATTTTTGTGTTAATTTTTCAAACAGAGAGCAAGATACAATTAGTTTTCTTTATTAAAATTGAACTGGCACTTAGTATTGGAAAAGTCTGATTAATGATTTAGATTTTTATATGATTGGATATGGGTAATGCTAGGTAGATTAAATTTGTAGACTAAATTTGCAGACTAAATGATGTATCACCAATTAAAAATAAGCTTGTTAATCAACTCTTATGTCATTTAGTTGACAAAATTTAGTCTCTCTAGTATTATTCTTTGGATATTGGTCCAGTGGTGATAATAGTACTTTATTTTGTGTTGATCATCGTTGGAACTGCATGTGCTATTAGATATGCTTTTCTAAATTCCTTTCAACTCTCTCTTGGTTTCATTTTATCTCCTGCTAATTGTTTCTACTTGATTGGAGTATATTTCAGTTTAACTCACATAGGATATGAGTTTTATGTTTATATGTATTGAGTTCGATAGTTAATTAATTGTACTTGGCCGCATTATGGTTGTCGGACTTTATCGTGGTAGGTTTATCGTAGTAAATATTAAAAAGCTTAATTAAAGCAATGATTCTTCAACCTTAAGCCTAATTATCAAACTACGATCCGAGATGCACTATTGGATGTTTCAATCAACTGCATGCATTATTCTTGGTTGATTACATGTAGAGCCAAATGAGGATTTGACCTTCCAAATTACAAAACTTAAAAAGTGGTAAATAGAAATTTACTGTCTGATAACAATTACTCGTATAAATAAGGGTGATGAAGAAAGTTGGAGTTTCACGATAAAACTAATTGATAATATGGAAAGTAGTCATCTCTTATAAGAACATGTAAGGTTCTACCTTTTCTCGATGTGGAATTTACTCTCAAAACTGTTATTGGTACACCTCGTTTTACCTTCCATACGCTCATCTCAATGGTCATCGTATCAAATGAATTGAAGAAGATCAAAGACATAAATTAACATGAAATGTGTAACCCTGAATAAAATAAAAATTATTGATTGGTAGTGATCTGGAAAGATGGTGAAATCCTTGCCTATTGCGGATCTTTATTTTTAAAATTTTGGTAGGAGCGGTGGTCGTAGTGAATGAGTGTCTCTGTGTGTGAATGCTATAATTAAGTAAAGTTTTAGCGTGTCCGACCAACCTAGAGGTCCAAGACATCAGCTACCAACTTGATTAGGAGTTTAATTTGTTCTACATTTACCCTTTCTGGACGGAGAGATCAACTAATATAGGTTTCCTGCATAATTGTGTTTAGGGGTGGAAAAAATTCCCGAAAATCCCGAACCGAACCGAAAAAATCCCTATCCCAAACCAAAAATTTTCCAAACCAAAATTCCCGAAATTTTCGAGATGCTATCCCGAACCAATCCCAAAATTTTGGTATGGGATTCGGGATTGGCTTCTCGATATTTCGGGAATCCCATACCAAACCGAAAATATATAATATTAATTATTATATATATATTTATACATATATATATATATTATTCTTTTATAATTGATGCTAGTAGTTTCTAATTCATGCTTAGCAACCTAAAATGCCTTACACCTTGCATATTTTTCATGTTCTGTTTGATATTCATGTGGATTTTATTATTGCTGCTGCCATGGCTGATGATTTTAGAAGGCTTGATTCTTTTGTCTCTCAACAGATTGCAAAAAGAGTTTAATTAATTTGAATTTTGACTATGATAAAAAGAGTCAAGCATGCCAGTGTTCAATTAAATGGTAGTGTGAATGAAATGAAATTCCTAGTTCATGAATTAAATATTTGAAGAACAATTCATAATTTCATAGTTCAATTTGGGATTCCCGATTTGTCCCAAAATCACGAAAATATTTCGGGATTCCCAAAATTTGGGATTCCCGAAAATTTGGTTTGGGATTGGTCTTCAAATTCCCGTCCCGAAAAATTTCGGTTTGGGATTTGGGATATTAGTTTCGGTATGGTATCCCATACCGAACCACCCCTAATTGTGTTGCAGCTCAAACAGAAATGATATTAGAGCCATGGATGAGTGATTCCAAAACTAGGAACTTAGTTAGGTAACATATTATAAGGGAAGGTAAAATTTGTCTATACTATCGCAATTCATGTATGTAAAGATTTCGGCAAGATGATTGAATAGGAAAGAAAAATGAACTTTTTTCTTTTTGGAATGAAATTTTTACGGAAGCCACATGAATAGAATCAAATCTTATTTCATTATATTTACATGATATTCCTTTTTCTTATTATTAAACAAGTCCCCCAGATGACTTAATTACTTGATCCAAATTTATGTTTCGTCTTTCATTATTATTATTATTATTATTATTATTATTATTATTATTATTATTTATTTATTTATTTTTTTTAAGTATAAGTACTCTTCAATGACCGATAGCGTACAACATGACTGAAAGGTGAAAAGAACCATATTTAGGGAGTGTGATAAGATTTTTACCACCTATCAAAGTAATGATAAAAACACTTAAAAATACTTGCAAGAATACAAGGTTATCGTAGTATAGCAGATCAAGCAAGGGGGCGCAACGAAGGGTTTAGCAAGTTCACTCGCTTTGGATGTGCGGGGACGGTTCCTACTTTGAGCTAGCACTTGAGCCTGATGGTGATGAGTGTCATAAGAAGCAAGCAGTGAGCCTTGAGAAAGAGCGCTCCGCCGCACACTACGAGGGAAGGAAGCGAATGAATAATTTATGTTAAAATCAAATCTTAATTAATTATTTGAAAACAAAGTTTGGAAAAAGGGTGATTTTATGACCTAAAATATTAAAAATGAATTTAATTAAAAACAATTAAATAAATTGAGAAAGTACAAAAAAACAAAAGAAAATAGTTTTGAAAATAAATTTGATCACTAGGGTTTTGCCGTCATCTTAACAATCCTACGTAGTTCTTCCAACTACCTATGAATTACACATGCATATTTGAAGGTTAGGTTTTCCTAATATATATCCTACTTGAAACCTTCAACATAAAACGTATATCTAATATGCAACCCGTCCGTGGTGTCTAGATTGAATGTGAACATGCAAAACTCATTAAGTTTTGTAAAAACCTTTTGAAAAATCATACAACCCTTAAGACGTATTGTCCATCCTAAAAAGTTACACATATTAATCACAAGAAGCCAGCGCCAATTTCAAGGATAGCCCTTCTCCAAAAGTACATCAAATTACTTTTCTAAATATCCTAATAGTGGCCAATTATCAAGACAATTAGATAGTTTAAACAGATGATTAATAATTCAAAACCTGCATGCATAATATCACAAGTAAATTGAAAAGAGACTACATATTCTTGCTAAGGCTCGTGGCCTCGCCCTAGCAAACGAAATTAGTTACTAACAATCAGAAAATAAAATATTATTAAAAACATGGACAGAAAACAACTTAAAAATAAACTTGAATCCTCAAAAGCTCCAAAGTAGTGCGCGTTCTCCTTCTAAAGTAATACGTTCATCTGTATCTCTAATGGCTAAATAGCCTTATTTATACTACTAGAAAATAAAACTCTACCTATTAAAGGTCTTCTAAAAACTAAGAAACATAATAGAATAAGATAACTATGAAATACATTTCTATTCTAACTTTGGGAAATCTGCTCAGCCACAAATCAGCCACGTTTTTGGATCTTCAGGGCCACAAAACCTGCCCAAAATGGCTAGAGCTAAAACTTGAGATGTCCCGAACATAATTGCAGAAGACCTCGAATCCAAAAGACATCATCTTGGACGCCAAAAAGCCCACATAAACCCAAAACATCATTTTGACAGTACTGTGCGCTGCTCCTTTATTTCATTGCCAAAAATAAACTGATGGGTAGAAAAATCTGAAACTTTGATACAAATAGGTTGAAGGACACACGAACATCATTCAATTGGAATCACTCCAAAATTCATCAGTTTGGTCACTTTTTACTTAAAAGAAACTCGAATGTTGTACATTGAAAATACATAACAAAATATAAAAATTCTACGAAAATAACTAATAAATTATAACTAAAATTAAGATAAAATATATAATACAATATCAACTGTACAATAAACAATTTGAGATTCGACGCGAACAGTCATTCGAAGGAACGGAGCATAGAGCCTTTACTTTATATTAGTAAAGCAGCTGCTCCTAATGGCTTTAGCCGATATTCCCATTTTCTCGTCGACCATGATGCAAAAGGAGGCTGTTAGAGTGAACGCGCTGAATTTCAAAGGATTCCTTGTATACATATAGTTATTTCAAATTCGTTTCAAAATATACTATGGATATAGATTTTTCCTAATCTTTTATGTATTGCATGTCGTCCGTTTAAATTATTACACTAGTGTTTCTAGATTTTTCAGAAACATTCAATAAGAACTTTTCTAGCAGTTTTTATAACAAATTAATTTCCATCATGTGGAGCCTGTGGTGTTCACTAATAACAGTAATTTTGTCAAAAATAAAATAATTTTTAAACCACCCTCTCATTTGACATGTATGGTCGTGGCATTTACCTGTGGATGAAAACTCTGTGTAAAACTGTAACATTTTATTGAATTTTTGCGTAGTTTCCCCACACTTCTACATCCCCTCCCTTCAATGCAATTGGTCAACAGATTTTGACTATAACTTACCTTCCTATTTATGTCTTTTTCCTTACACTATGTTTGAAATCTTGGATGAAAAAAATAAACTTGGAATTTTAACAAAGGTCAGAATTTATAAATTAACATGCACCAATTTCATCATTTGGATTCATAAACATAAAAATTTAGAATTTCCGCATGAAAAAAACTTGGAATTTGGGACCTCCAATTCCTAAGTTTAAATTCCAAGTAAATAGGTGTCATTTCCAAACTTCTACGAGTGAGAGTTTAAAAATAACAAATTCCGTATTGAATTTCCATTGGTCTTTTAAGTTAGCCAAACAAAAAAATTCACAAATTTTAGAAATAAAATTTCGTTATTTCAATTTCTGTCATTTTAAAAGTCTTTAGTAATTTTAAATTTTCTCATTCAAACAAAGTGTAAAATATTAACAAAGGTAAATAAATAAATAAATAAATAAAATATATATATATATATATATATATATATATATATATATATATATATACACGTGAACTAGTCATATATGCTAGAAGTTTTCGTTTGAACGGGCTATCGAAGTGAAGCAGCTCCTGCTCCAAATTAAATTAATTTGAATAACCACGACTTAAGAGGTTGTGTGCAAAAGTTATCCATTGAAATGGAGGAAAGATTTTTGTTCTTTATCTTTTGATTATTTGGAAGGCTAAACCCCATGTTCTAAAAGTGAAGGTATTGAAATTGCATAAAGTATAGACGTGAGGGAGATGTAATTGACACTTTCAAACAATCTTGCGGGGTTCACTTTTAGGTTTGTAACGGAATATTTGATCAAAGTGATATGTTACGCAAATCTCATGAATCATTTTAGATTCAGCTACATGCTCTTTGGGATTTTTGATGAATGTGAGTGCTCTGTTGAATCCAAAAATAATACCAATAACAGTAATAGCATACAAAGAGCATGTAGCTGAGTTTACAGGAGTAATTACTCTTGTACTTGATGTCCAAATTTATTCACTTGGAATAAAACAATATATTAATTGGTAGTTTGAATCACGTGGATAATAGGTTCGATATCAATTAATTTTTCCATCCCAGAGTAAATATATTGGAGAAAATTATAGCAATGGTTATTTAGTTTTAACCAAATTAGAGCAATGATCCCCTAACTAAAAATCCATGACTATTGGTCCCTTAACTCATCAAAACGTGCAGCTATGATCCTTTTCGTCAACTTTGTCAGAATCCTGTCAAAATGACTCATGTTGAAAGGACCATTGCTACAATTGAATTAAAGTTAAAGGACCGTTACTCTAATTGTGTGGCATATGACTCATTTTAACGGAAGTTCTAACAGAGTTGACGAAAGAGACCATAATTGCACATTTTTTATGAGTTAAGAGACCAATGATCATAGATTTTTAGTCAAGAGACCATTGCTCCAATCATATTTAAGTTGAAAGACTTGCTACAATTTTCTCTATATATCTAGTACTATAAAAATAAATAAATAAAAAAGAGAGTAGGCAACAAGCGGGGTTTTGGAAAGGCCAAAGTCAAAATCAATGCATTGACACTCAAAACAAATAAAGCGTTGTGTGCATGTTTTCTTTGTCTAGTTGAATGGTGAAAGAAGACTGATACCAACTGCTAAAGGGCATTGGAGCAATATGCATATCAGGGGTTACCGGTTGGAAAGCTTCTCAGCAAGTCCAATCTCTGTCGACCGAATCCAAACGTGCGGAAAGACAATATAAGAACAACATTAATATCGACAAATCAACGCTTCGCTTGATACATTGTGCAAATTTATGTCTATGGCTTTAACCATGCGTATACAGATTTATTTTATTTGGCTGACACAAGATATGCCCAGTACCGAGCCATTCGGTTTTATTACCAAGAACTTGAGCAATGATAATATATGTACCTGCTGAAGTAAGAACTTAAACCAAATAGCCTTGACAAGTTACAAGTTTGAGAAGGTAGAAACGCGTAGTACTTAAAGCTTGGCAATGGCAGTTACAGGCAAGTTTGATCTTGCAGGGAGCTTTAAATCTTCCCATCCTTCATCGTCCAACTTAGAGAAGTACCGCTCGACCATATGGTCAGTGACGAGCTCCAATTTAGAAGGCTCCCACTGCATGAAGAACCAAGAGAAGAATCCAACGAAAATTCAAGCCTAAGTTTTAGATATAGACATATTTGTATGATAAAAACACGTACATATATGTGTGTGCGCGCTCGTGTAAGTACATAAAAGGGATTCTACACCCAAAATTATTTGTCCAGTTGGCATTAGAGCAAAATATATAAGGCGTTTCAATGACTACGCATCCGAACTTGAAAAAGTCTGGATGAGCAGCTGAGATAATTTCTTTACACACATAAGTTATGTTGACAAAAGCAAGCCCTCATTATAAGACAAGGGTCACTTTGTGGTAGCACAACCATCAATGTGGTACATGATTTAAACGTTCCATGTTTTAGGTTTCGAATAAAGGATAACAGAAAACAAGTTAAATTTAAAATGTTTAAATATATTTGTTGATTATAATTAGATGATGATCCACTTTCACTATTTGTTGATTATTTACACGGATGATCTTTCAAGAGAAAAGTAATAAAATGTCATTTACCTTTGGGTTCTTGTCCTTGTCCAACAATAAAGCTCTGCAACCCTGCAATTAGAAGCAAAGCTTAAGTCACCCGAAAAAACAAAAAAAACGTGGATAAGCTATGTGGACAAGCTAACCTCTCTGAAGTCCTTGCTGACTTCTCCTTTCACCACATGCGAAACCATTCTATATTCACAAACAAGGCACTGACCAACTCCCTGAAGCCTTCCTTCTCTAATCTAAAATTGAAGGGAACACATTAATACCAAGCCCAAAAATTTTGCAATTCAATCTCATACAGCGCAATGTGTCTCGATGTTTGTCCTGAGCATATTATAGAACTTCAATTCCAAGCTTTAGCCTTAGATGATATTTGTGCGGAATACAAATACCTCATTTTCTGCTGAGAGAAAATGAAAAGAAATACCTAACTTGCAAGTACATATTTTTTTGCCTTTCATAACCGTGAGATTACATGTTCATGTGAGCCATAACTTTATATTTTACCTTACTATATTGAATTTCACCTTACTCCCTTCAAAGCTTAACTTTATATTTCACCTTACTATATACAATTTACGACGAAGCATGAATTTATATTTTTAGAATATAGTTATGGAACCCTATCCCATCTGTCCTGTGCATAACAAGCAATACTTTTCTTGCCTGATATAAGGAGAAAAAAACAATCTAATATCATACCAGATTCATACACAAATTCGATATATAATTTTGATATGCTAGAATTAACTAACTGCAACTTTAAGGCCTGCAGTAGACATACTGATCTCAAAGAAATCTTCAAACTCATTGGTGATGCCTTCTTTAGCGCTTGAACTGTTGAAGTTAACCAATCATCCGCCCTGTTTTTAGCCTCCTCATCCTCCTTCAATAGCAAATCATAGGTATGGTTAAGTAAATATACATGTTTAGTCTACGAGTATAACACTAAACAAAAACTATTTAAGTACCGAGCCAAAAGAGTATTAAACTTTCCAAAGATGCAAAACACAGAGACCATCAAACCAGGCCTTCCAATATTTTAAATTCAAATCAACTTACAAGGGCAGATAAAATTTCTTCTACAGTTCTTCTAGAAAAGCACTTGTCTATAACGTCCATCCTGTATTCAAAACAGCTCAAACATTACAAATAAATACTCCCAGCTTTTCATTTTTGATAATATATAACTGGTTCAACAAATGATGGGTTTAGTCAAACTAATAGACACATCAATTTCTGGACTATGCAATGGATTTATTTCTGGACTATGCCATGGATTTGTTAAACTTGATACATGCAGAAAGATGTAGCTACTCTCCTTAACGTCACCAATTTTACCTCTAGAAACTTCTAAGTGTGTAGCAACTTAAACATTTAACTGTTTGCTGTGCTTCAACCATTAAAACAACGAATATTGTGGTGAACTAAGTAATGTAGTTGGTGTCCTAGGTTTTATAGAGTTCACGCTTCCACTATGAGGATCCAAATTGTTATCAAATCTTGTGTGTACCACTGGATATTCCATTGGAAGTAAAATAAGATCACACAGAACAGTGAATACATTTAAGGGAAAGTTCAAAGCAACTGGTGCATGAGAATTTCAGTCCGTTAAAAGAAAAAAAAAAATCACAAAAAAAAAAAAAAAAAAAAAAAAAAAAAATCCTAGAAGAAATAGTTAAAGAAAAAGGAAAAGAAATACTAACCGGAAATAAGCACTTTTCTTTTTCAGAGCTGGACTCTGCGAGTATTTATCTATAATTGCTTGAATATTGGCAAAATCACTTGAATCAACTTTGTTTAAAGCTTCTTCTAACAAAGACAATCTCTGTCAATAAAGCAAACACAGAATAAGCACTCAAGTTTAACATGATGCTACTTGTTATGATTCTCAACCAGCATAACTCCTTAACCAGTTAATTTTCAATTA
Source organism: Pyrus communis (assembly GCF_041283825.1). Classification (NCBI taxonomy): domain Eukaryota; kingdom Viridiplantae; phylum Streptophyta; class Magnoliopsida; order Rosales; family Rosaceae; genus Pyrus; species Pyrus communis. Next base: position 6,731,822 of record NC_142566.1, on the reverse strand, counting down.
GGCCCATTAGAATAGATAAAATATGATGACAATAAGAGGTGGCATACTGTTGATGGAACAAAATGTGTAGCAAGACCACAAGCAAGCATTTCAGCACCATCCAATCTGGTACCTGTAAGACCAACATATTCTCCTGCAGTGCACATATTGGAGAAGGGGCAATCAATAATTGAGTACAAAAGATAGTAAAGAAGAGGAGTACATGTCATAGTTGCCACTACTTCATACAAAAGACAGTACAGGAAAAAAATAAATTATTTACTGAAGTCAAACAAATATGCAAACCAGAGACATAACAGATATTACCAAAGAATCCAGTAAGTCTGGACAAGTAATAAGAGGCACCTACATCCGGAAAAAGTCCCAAAGCAGTTTCGGGCATTGCAAAAACCTGCAAAAGATTAATCAGAAATACAAGGAATTAAAGTTGTTACTACAAAGACAGATATCTTTGCAATTGGTCTCCCCAAACGCAGTTAAAAATCTTGACCATTCGTTGGATACCAACAGCTATGCAATTATGCACAAATAACACACTAAGCAGATTCCTTGCTTTTCCATATATAAAACAACAGATCCCTCTTCCTTCCCAATAGAACGGTCAAACCATAATCTAATATCATATACAAAGCTTGGGATTTCATGCATCCCTTGGCCTGGTATAAAAATGGGAACTTATGTACCTTCCTTGCGTGCTTGTTCTTTACAAGTCCCCCATTTAGCTCACAGCATCTTAGCTCTCCATAAATATAAAGAAATGCTACATTTTAATCTCTGGTAAGTGCAAAATACGCCATAAATATTTTTTAACAAAATCTCAGCATTCGCCTTATAGGCTTATATTATTCTCAAAGCCCGTGGACTTTGGCCATGACGCAGAATGTGTTTTAATACATTTTCTAGGGTAATAGAAAGGCTATGTTTTCATTCCTTGATCAGGTTAACTCAAACTTACAGATTTTCAATGTACTCACAGAAACCTTGGGGTCCATAACTCCATATACAACAACAACAACCAAGCCCTATCCCACTAGGGTCAATATAAAGCAACAAAATTATTACTGATGTACAATGAAAAGTAATGAGATTATTTTCAAGATATTGAAGTGACAAAATAACTAGTATCTCACAACGGACAATTAACTGAAATACTTACAGATATAGCATTGAAATTTCGGATATAGGACACTCAGAATTATCATGGGTAATTCAGTCATATTCTACTGTGAATAATATAAGCAGAAATTAACTTCCCATAGTTCAAAACAAAGAGGGAAAATAGAGAAAATAGGAAAATATGCAATTCATAAATAGTTCAAATCAAAAGGATGCACCCCAAATTACTCCCAACTTGAGACCTGAGATAAAGTGAGACATACCGAATTCTCAGTTGCAACACGAAATATTCCATGTATTGAAGCACCAGCCCCACCTCCCATAACAATTCCGTCCAGAATTGAAACCTTCAATGATGTCATGATAATAGTAAGTAAAATATATTTTTCCAAATAAAGCTATATTGACCTAGAACGAATACCTCTGATACCAAAACTCAATAAGTTTTAATATGAAAACAGAAATTAACAAATGAACTGGGTCACCTGGGGTTTACTGTACGTTGCCAGCAAATAATTCAAGGTAAACTCCTTCTGAAAAAAATGAGCAGCTAATCTCCAATTTCCTAAGTTATACAACAGGGTGATCTCAGGTTGAAAGTAATTTATTGCATACTATAAATAGATACACAGCGTAGCAGAAAGGGGGAATGGACACTAGTTGAAAATTTAATAACAGTTAAATGAAACTTGCACCTAAATTGATGATATAGCTCAGTACTTGATGTTAATGATCAGTATATACGCTCAATAAAAATAGAAAAAGAAAAGACAGGTGACAAAAAAGCAGTCATGCCTTCATTAATCTGACGAACTACAGCCGCTACATCTCCACCAGCACAAAAAGCTCTTCCTTTCCCCTACAAAAATACAAACAAGTTGCACCTGTCACAATGTTTTACTTTCACTGTCTAGCTGAAAACAGGAGTATGAACGTTCAAGAATTATTTCAATCAAAGTTTTAGTGGATAAAAGCCCAGCCTCTATCCCAGATGATCCATTATACACCATAATAAACTGTAATCAAATCATCAACCTTTTAGATTGCCATTAAGCAAGCCAATTGAAACAGCAGAAAATGAAAGAGAATACCAAGCTGGCTTTGGTTTAAATTTAATGCAGGAGACTGTAAAACTTATTTTGCTCCCAACCATTTTTAAGGAAAATGGTCAAGATGAATTAGGGGAAACAAGTGGTATGAAACATGTGCTCCAAATAAACTTAAAATTCCTTTTTCTTGGAGAAGACACAACAGAATCGAAAGATGGCTTTACATCAACAGGATTATAGGTTCGCAACATCAAGCCAAACACTTTGATGCTAATATTTATAAACAGAACTCAAAAGCAAATGTAAGCACCGTAGCTTTGTCAAAAAGAGATATTAAGTTAAATGGTTAGAAACTTACAAACATCCAACTGCATATGCATAGTAACTTCATGCTAAGACAGCATTATTGGACTTCTTTCTTGTTCCTCATTTATAAAGTTTAAATACAATATATAAAACTAGAGCATGGAAGAAGCGTACCTTGACAATTACCAACTTGACATTAGCATCATCCTCATAGGCAAGGAAAAGTTCCAACAGACGAGAAATCTACCCAAAAAAGGAACAAGAAATGAGAAACATTATAATCTTGTTTCACCAGAACCCATATTAATCATAGTTAAGTAGATAATATCGCTACATGAAAAAGTTATAGACACAGCATAGTATGAAGCAGCTTAATTTAATAATCTAACAGTCATTTAAAAGATGATGCAGGCAACAAAAGATTGAGGATAAACAATGTTCGAGATTCTGTTTATTTTCTACATGATACCTCTATGGGATCTTCAAGGCTGATATGATTCTTAGAAAAGCATATACCTTCTTAAAAAAAAATTAAGAAAAAAATGAGAGGGTATGCCTTCTGCTAAAATCTTATCCTTGAAAATTTATAATCTAATTCCAAATTTAAATTCAAGAAAGTTGAGTTATGAATAAAAAATAACACAGAACACAAAACATCAATCATAAAACATAGACACAAGACAAAAACCGGAAAAAAGAGTTAGGTCTCAAAATTTCAACTAAAGCAGTAAAATTCATGATAGGGAAATACCATATCAAAGTTAAGGGCATTCAGTTGCCGAGGCCGGTTCAATGTCAATGTCCTCACAAACAAATTCTTCTGTACCAAAACCTATCAGATAACAAGAACCAAGCCATAAGCTCCAGACAAATATTAGGCAACAATTGAAATAAAAGCACTAAATAATCACATAATCCGCATTTCTACAATAACAATTTCCGACCCAATTCAGGAAAGCAACTAAAAATTGGAATTCAAGCATTAGGAATAAAAATTTCAAGATGCTCCAAGTTCCACTCCTAATTTGCCCAGAAGCCAAACACACAATAATATGGATTGAATTAAAACAGAAGAAACACACATACATACACACACAGATATATATATATATATATATATGCATATATGTATGTTTATGTATTGTAAAGGAAATGAATAGAATAAAAAATTGGTTTACCGAATCTTCTTCGCGCGGAGTAGGGGTGGAAGAAGCCATGGTTGTACTGGAAATGCACTAAAACGACAGATACAGACGCGCACGCCTGAAGCTTTTGTATACTGGTTTCAACTGTATATAGCGGGACAGATTTGTAATTTCCCCGACCCAAAACTTTGGTTGGGTGTTTTAATCGGTCAGAAAAAAAATGGTTGGGCCCAGTAATTAGAGTCGCAAGCCATTCGGCCTACCAGCCTCAGACTCCGGTCCACTTGATTAGAAACCGTGTCTCGTGTTCGACTCACATAGTGGAACTGGCTTACAATAATGAAAATAATTTGAAAATTTTAAATTTTAACAATAAGGACAAAATAAATTGTAAAGTGAATAGTACTAGAATTGACATTTTAATGGAAAATTATGATTTTTCATTAAAATGAACAGTACCAGAAGCTTTTCATTAAAATTCTCTGTATTATAAGCAAGGATTGGAAGATACTCATTTTATTGTCTAGGATTGTGCGAGTATTTTAAATGTCATCATTTCATTTCAAACTCCAACAATTCAAAACTTAACCACTGGAGTTGATTTTAATTATTATTGATTAAATAGAATGAAGAGGAGAGTTTTGTATTTTAAACAAATAATTTTGTCTACACTAAAAGGGTGAGGGAGTGGGCTAAGCCTCATAATGGCTAGCAATAATGTGGTTCAAGTTCGTCTTTGGTAAGAGTCGAACCTAAGATCTCTCACTTACAAGTAAAGAAGAATACCACTAGACTGTAATATTAAGTGGTAGAATGAAGAGAAGAGTTGATTATGTTAGCGTGAGTCAACTTTTTTATTTATTATAGTCAACTTTCTTATTTATTCTAGTCAACTTTTCTATTTATTATAGATTTGTAATTGATAGAAATTCCATATACATTGAATAAGAACTTTATGTAGGGGTGGGGATGATGCGTTTCGGTGTAGTTCCAACCCTAAACCGAAACCAAAGCCTTAAAATATCAACGGTTCGGTTCGGTACGGTTCCACTTAAATTTATTACTAGAACCGTATAGTTCGGTCTACACCGGTTCTGATTCGGTTCTTGCCGATTTACGATTTCAAACACTAAATTATTTGAACACCAAATCATCATGCATTCAAATACATCTTCTAAAGCAACATTCAAATACACCAAATCATCATAAACTATTTGTATCTTGTCATTCACATACATGTTGAAATTGATCTACAAATTGATCCACAAGCAGTATCAATTTGAAATCCACATAAGCAAAGCCGTATAAAATCCGAATACAAAACTTAGAGCAGATTCTAACAATAAAACAAAAGAATAACACTCGCATAACAAATGAAGAAAGATAAGTTGAGAAGTCACACGACTAGGTACAGGGGAGCCTTCAAATAACCTGACTACATCAAGTAACCCGCACAAAAAATATCTCAGATACCTGGATCAAAAAATTGCATAACAAGATACAAATCACTAAACAAAATAGCAACAAATCCAACACCAATGATCGTTTAGGTGTTTTTGAATTACAAATTACAAGCATTAGATCTATCAAAAACACAAATTAGTACAATTAATTACTAAATTATTTATATGCAAGTTTAAAGAGAGAGAGATACTCCAAAATAATCTGAAACAAAAGAACCCAACACTTAAAAACCTATCAGTTCTTATAATCCCAAAACAATTCCACATATCCATCCACATCTCGCATGAACAAGTACAGGTTTAATTTAACTTCATTTATTTATTTTTTGGGATTAGAGAGTACAAGAGATCTAATTAACAATTATAACAAGAGGTTGGTCAAAAGATATCTCGAAACAAGTGGAGAAGAAAATGGAGTTTTACCTCTAGAAACGGAGTCCACGACAAGTTTGCGCTACAGGAGTTGGAGTTGTGGGCAAATCAAAGCTTAATTCAGGTATCAAAAAACTGAAACAATCCAACCATGAAGTGATAGAAATCAACCCAACAATATGAACAAAATAAGGGAACAAATCATGTTACATACCTTTACTCATGACACCGGCAAGGAACCCATATGCAGGACATGAGTCACATAACTCAATTAGACAGTGTTAATCACACATATATAGTGCAGGTAAAAGAAAATGGAAAACCAGTGGAACTCAACCATATTCCTAATCTCAAATATGTGAAATGATAGAGAAAATACCAAGGAGGGAGGACGGATGACAAAGAGTCGTGACTTGTTGTAGAGGAGGGATGATGAGGGTCGTCGTAGAGAGCTGAGGTTGTGGGCTGCCTGAGGAATCACTGATATTTTTGGATGAGAGGAGGGTCGGCTGTGTGAAATGGGGGAATGGGGATGTGAGGGGTGAGGCCGTGTAAGAGAGGTGAGGGTTAGGCCATGTGAGCCCTAATTAGGATCCCCTGCTTTGCAACTTAGTGAACCTAATTTTTCAACCTATTATACCATGACATGTGTGTGTATATAATTAATTAATTAATTATTAATAAAACGGTTCGGTTCAGTTCCGGCTGGTTCTTGTTCATTCAAAATCGAAATTGAAACCGAAACTAGTTTGAATGGTCCAGTTCAGTTTTTTACTCAAAGTTGACTTTTCCGATCAACATGGTTCTTTTCGGTTTTTTTTCATACGGTTCGATGCGGTTTGGCGGTTTTTATGCCCACCCCTAACTTTATGTACCTAGATATCCTTGTATTTGTGTGTGTGTGTGTGTATTCTTTTTGAGAGAAGAATACATCAATTCAAACCCTAAACACTTTTATCTTGGTATCAAAGCAAGTTTAGGCATGTCTCTTCCCAAACCCTAGTTTGTTAGTCTTAAAACACAAGATCTACCAAAAACCCTAAAATCCTTATCTTTGTTATTCGTGCAATTACAAGTAGCATAAATCCAAACCACTAACAAAAAAAAAAAAAAAAAAAAAAAAAAACCTGGCTGATCGTTGTTAACCAGCATGAATCCAAATCAAACAAACTAGTTCCATCAAAAATCATCTCTTCACTATCATTCCCTTCAATGGTTGAAGAAAAAAAATTCTGTAGATTTGGTTCACATAACCACTCAAGTTGGGTCTTCCTCTAACAGATCATCCAACACCAATGCTTTGTTGTTTGGGTTTAAACTAACCAACTTAAACTTCAAGGTCTGGTCAAGGATGGAAGTACACGATGCTAGGTTGGAGAAATTGAGATTTCTGAATAGACAGACGCCACAGCTCAATGACACTAGTCCAGGGTACAATAAATGCTGCTGAAAACCATGGAGTCTCATCTTCTTGGCCTCTTTCTTCAGTTACTCAATGCAAAAAACATCTAGGATAATGTAACCTAGATGTTTTACTATGGATCTAACAATTCTTAATATTATGCACTTCGATGTAAAGCTACACACACGTGGTAGAACATATGCCAAGTTAATTTGTATTTAGCTGAGTTGAAGAGCCTTTGTCAAGAGATGGACAAGCAACACAAGTTGGATCATTGATTTCTACTGATTATATGACATATGATCAATCTTTGTTTCGATATATGACATCACCTTAAAGAGAAAGTGCAATTACTGCTGATGGGGATATTACTCTTGTTACTGGAGTCAGCTCTATTGCACTTACTCCGTCTCTTTTGTCGCATCACCCACTCTTTGTTCCAACACTGTATAATCATCTATTGTCCGTCGAACAAGTTGTTGAACAAGTAGGTTGTGAAGTACTAATGTTTCCCACTTTTTATTTACTTTAGGATATCTAGACTCAGATGACCATTGGGCATGGTACTAAGAGGTGTGAGTTGTACTATAGGGACGATGTTGCACTAGGCCATGTTAATCAATTCAAGTGGGAGATAGTGATAAACTTAAAAAATATTTGGTTATGTGGTATTTTAGACTCTGCTCTCTAGTATAATGTTTGCATTTTAGCTAAGTCATCATGCTTCCTATTCTTTGAGTTCCCATAAAAGACTAGTTAATTTATTTCAATTTGTGGGGATCTTCTCCTATTTCTACTCAACATGGCATTCGTTGGTTGTTATATTTGTGAATTATTGTGTTGAGAATGAATCCTACATTGATGAGATGATGAACCTTGCAAGAGCTTATAAGATGTTGGGTTACTCCCCCTATTACCAATTGGTTTTATGGTGAAACCTCAACTTTGTTCTTGGTATCAGAGCAGATTGCCCCACGTGAATGTAAAGCCCAATAGTTACATGTGCTCCACGTCACCTAATTCATGTTATCCAAGTTGATGGGGGACTATTAAAGGGCAGAGAATCAACAAGACGAACACTAGCACCACTAGAAAAGGAGACTAAGATAAAGAGCCAAGCTCTGTTCATAAATTCATTCAAATAACTTCCCCCCTCAACCTCCAGAATTTTAGCATTTTAAAAGGCCTAGCCAACTGCTTAATTAAACGCTAACACAACTTCCTAGTCCACTAAAACTTCATAAATGATAATCACGTCCCAACCCAAATACATAATTAAAGCATAACTTACCAAAGTACAAATTACTAAAATATAAATCAGCCATTAAATACGAGAGCTCAATGAATTTCTCTTTCATGCACTGCATCAGACTCTCTAGGTGAGAAAGAACTTGCCCACGAGTTCACTATTCAAAATCGATCCATAGCCCAAAGTGTTGTAACCAACTTTTCTTCGCATGCTTAGTTTTCTTTTTCAAGCTAACAAACAACTTCTTTGCATAATAGAAAAAAAAGGCGGTTATTTCCAGAAGACGCAATAGTTTATAAAGATTTCTTGAGGATGTATCAACTTCCAAATATTGCAATAACTTTTTTTGCTCTCCCATTTTTTTTGGTTATGTTAGTGTGCATGAAGTCATACCAAACCAAATCATGTAACTCAAATGTAAGAGTAATTTCCACAGCTTTAAGTTGCTCATGTGTGGCAATGTGTTGTGGCGTGCATCTATTTTTGAATTCTAGCACCATATCTCTATTACCAAAAACCATCAATTTGTTGCTGCTTGTTTGGTCAACACAAGACTCCACATCTAAAGCATAATTAGAGGCCAAAATATCCCTTGTAGAATTTGATTTGCAAACCCCGTCTTGACATAGACTTGTTGAGTTCTTCAGTGATACAAATTCAATTGTTTTATCTAGAAAAGTGTCGAGGTTGACATTCTTCAATTTCACTTCTTCATTGTCAGCATATTCATTAAAAATATGTGGTATAGTCCAATCAAAAGAACTAACCATTTGATCAAACTTGGGTTCTTTATCACAATCAAATTTCATTTCACCATATTGAGTTTCTTCTTCAAGAGAAATGCCAAGTTTATCTTCCTTACACCTAATTTCAAAATAAGAAGGCAAAGAAAATTGACTTATGTCCAGGTTTGAAACTTTGTTCAATTAGTGCTTCAACCTCAAACGCTAATCCTTCAGCGTCATCTGGTTTGTAATCTTTCGCATAATCCTTCACCACCTTAAGCCAGTTATGAAATCTTGGCATCCTAAGCTTCCATAATTGATTTTTATTCCTTTGAGATGAACGGTGTCGTCGATTGTAAAACCACCTCAATTCTGCCTCATTATCAGAATTATTGTGTCTTGACCCACCAAGCTTCATACGAGCTTTTTGGAGTTCAATTCACCTACTAAGTTGCTCAACTTGTCTTTGAAGTGCTTGAAGTTCTTTATCTCTTTCATCCCTAGATTCCATGATGCTCATATGGTGCTCATGCTTTCCTCTACCTCTTTGTCCCACCATTTTACATAAATGGTGCGGAAATGACCCAAAGAACGTAGCAAAGCTCTGGTACCGAATGATGGGGGACTGTTAAAGGGCAGAGAATCAACTAGACAAACGCAACACAACTAGAGAAGGAGACTAAGATAAAGAGCCAAGCTCTATTCATAAATTCATTCAAATACCTTCCCCCCTTAACCTCCAAAATTCTAGCATTTTAAAAGGCCTAGCTAGTAGCTTAATTAAACGCTAACACAACTTCCTAGTCCACTAAAACTTTATAAATGATAATCAAGTCCCAATCTAAATACATAATTAAAACACAACTTACCAAAATACAAATTACTAAAATATAAATTAGCCATTAAATATGAGAGCTCAATGAATTTCTCTTTCATGCACTGCATTAGATGTGTTTGGCTTGAAAAAACTCCCTACACGTGAAGGGGTGTGTGAGGATGTAAAGGTAAAAGACTTTATCAACCAAATATATTTATATAAAAAACTGAAGGAAAAAAAAAAATTTAAAGCAAACAAAATTGCTACCAAATCCTTCCAAGAGTAACACCGCTCCAGTTTGGTTTCTGCTCTTAGATGCCTACAAGGGAAAAGACTTTATCAACCAAATACTGTACATAGCACTTTAAAAGAAAAAATTGCAAACCTTAAATTTTGAAGAATAAACACCAAAACCTAGAGTGAATTTCTAATAAATTAGGGAGCTTGAATAAAAGAAATTCAAATTTCAAAATTAAAAATTTTGGTTAGTTAAGAGAGAGAGAGAGCCTTTTATAAATACTTGCTTGGCTGCTCAGAATAACCATGAAAGGGAAGAAGATGGGGTCAATAAGAAGGAGAGGGTGAATGAAAATCTATAGATGGCTATGAAGTTGAATGATAAGAATTTCTCGAAAATGGGTTTTTCAATTCAAGTCGGTTTTGAAAGGTTATGAGTTGTTTGATCACCTTGATGACACTGCTGTGTGTCCACCAAAGTTTGTGATTCATATTGAGCGTGGGGTAACTAGTGAGATCATTGATGCATTTCTTAAGTAGGAAGCAAGAGATTTAGCATTGCTCAGTTCGCTTATTGCAATCTTATCTGATGAATCCATTGAACATGTTTTGGGGTGCAAAACAACACATGAGGCTTGGGTGAGTTTGCATGACATATATGCATCTATTTCGAAAGCAAGAGTGAACACTTTGAAAACTGAATTCTAGACAATGCAAAAGGGAGTGATTCAATTGAACAATACCTATCTAGGCTCAGAAATATTAAAGAACTGTTGATTGCAGCTGGTGAATTTCTATCTAATAATAATTTTGTTGTGGTTGCCTTGTCTGGTTTAGCAAGAGAGTATTCAATTATAAGAACTGTGATACTCACAAGAAATACTTCTGTTTCTTTATGAGAATTCAAGGAACAATTACTATGTGTAGAAAGGGAAAATGACTCAATGGTAAATAGGTTGGCATGTAATTTCTCTAGTTTATATATGCACGGTTCACCTGGCTCATCTTCATCAATGTCTGGTATCACAAAGGGAACTTCAAGTAATTCTGATAACATTTCATATTCAGCTAGAGGTACAATTACTAGGGTACCAAATGCTGTTCCTAGTTTTGGTTTACCATTTCCTCAACAAAGTGTTTTGCAATTTCCAGCACAAAATTCTTTTTATGGGGCTTCAAATGCTAGTGGTTTTTCTTTTTTGCAACAAAGTGCATTTCAGCCAGTGGAAGTCTCAATTCAACAAGGGTTTCCTTATGATAATACTCAGTTTGGTGATGCTTAGCAGCAAGCATTGTTTCAGCAACCAATGCAGTTTCAACAAGTTAACAATTGCTTATACTATTTCAGCAACCAACACCATTTTCTGACTTCTCAAACACTTATGGTTTTGTTGGACAGAATAGTGCACTAAGATAGTTTAGTGATAATTTAGGTATCAACCAAAAGCAAATGGCAATGGGAATTACAAGTCTTCAAATGGCAGAGGTCAATCCTTTGGTAACAAGCAATCTAGTGGAAATTGGCTATCATGGTTTGGAAATACTGAAACTAGGACACAGATGACACACTGCACCTAATTGCTAAAAATGATCAAATACTTCTAGCTTTGGTCACCAACTATGGAGTGTCAAATTTGTGGAAAGAATGGACACAATCCTCTAAACTGTTACCATAATTGATTTTTATTCCCTTGAGACGAATGGTGTCATGGATTGTAAAACCACCTCAATTCTGCCTCATGATTGGAATTATTGTGTCTTGACCCTTCAAGCTTCATACGAGCTTCTTGGAATAAACACCAAAACCTAGAGTGAATTTCTAATAAATTAGGGAGCTTGAATAAAAGAAATTCATATTTCAAAATTAAAAATTTTGGTTAGTTAAAAGAGAGAGAGAGAGAGAGAGAGAGAGAGAGAGAGAGAGAGAGAGAGAGATGAGAGGGGGGAGAAAGAGAGCCTTCTATAAATACCTGTTTGGCTTCTCAGAATAACCATGAAAGGGAAGAAGATGAGGTCAATGAGAGGGAGAAAGTGAATGAAAATCTGTAGATGGCTAACTAAGAACGGTTGGGAAGTTTTGAAGTTGGTGTTGGTGGGAGAGAATAAAAAGGAAGTAAAAAAAATTATGGAATGATTTCACTTAAATTTGGGGAAGTGTGGGAATATTGTGAAAATTTTTAGTCCCGCGTTCTAAAACTGTTTAAAATAGTGTATAACAACATCACGTTTAATGTTCGTGGAAGATTAAAAAATACGGTGTGGCTACTAACAATATTGATCACGGCCAATGTACGTGGTGGTTTAATACTTTCACAATGTGCTGACTACGATTGTGGTAGTAAGTCGTTTTATTATAACAGGCTACTATTTGCCCGTTGTAAAATATTACAATGTCAGAGTCATGAACCTATACATAGAGTCCTGGCCGAATTACTCCACTCGGTTACCAAACCATGGCCGTTCAGAGGATAAGCAATGGATGTAATCGGCAAAATCACGCCGTTTTCTAGAGCAGCAAAACACACGTGGATACTAGTGGCTACCGATTACTTCACTAAGTGGGTCGAAGTGAAATCATACGATAAATTAACGACCAAAGAAGTTTGCAATTTTGTAGAAGAAAATATTATGACCAGATTCGGCATGCCAGAAACGATCATAACTGACAATGGCACAATCTTTATAGCCGACAATTTTAAGAAGTATACGGCAAATCTAAATATTCAACTCAAGCAGTCTACCCCGTATTACCCACATGTGAATAGGCAGGCCGAAGCAAGTAATAAGGTTTTGATCGATATTCTTGAAAAAATGGTAAGAGAGACCTAGTATGTGGCATTTGAAGCTAAATGAAGCATTATAGGCCTATCGAACTTCACTCCGATCTGCCATCAGAACGACTCTATAGGCGTTAACCTATGGACACGACGCTATGTTACCGGTCAAGCTGAGTATAAACTCGTTATGAGTGATCGAACAAAGTAGTTTGTTCAGTGCTGAATACAGTTAAGCCATGAGACAAGAGTTGGAAAACTTGGAAGAAATTCGTCTTGATGCTTATAATTTATTGGTGGCACAGAAGAAGATTGCCGAACGAGTCTATAATCAGCGAGTCAGAAAAAAAAACATTCGAAAATGACGATTTGGTTTGGCGAACTTTGTTGCCCATAGGGACTAAAGACCCCAGGTTCAGCAAATGGTTGCCAAATTGGGAAGGACCGTTTGTCGCCACAAAGTCCTTGGCAAGGAGGCATAACACCTCGAGGATTAGACTGGTTTAGTTCACAAGTTGCCAATCAACGAGAATTTTTTAAAGAGATACTACCCAGTCACTTGGGAGATGCGAGAATAAAAGATTATTTCATTGAAAATGACGTACAAGTGAAATTACAAAAGATTCCTAAAATCCTAGGGGGTATAAGGAAGGAAGGCTTCAAGAGCGGCTTTCAACTCCAACCACCTTACTTCGCTTATTATGACTTCGGCTTGCCTCGTCTTTTTGTTAAGTTGAAGATGCTGGATCTGCTTTATTCCAGCTGCGAAGTCTGTCAGTCAAGCCTTATTCACCTCAAAATTCTTTTCGAGTTCTGAAGCAACAACCGACCTTTGTTGTTGAAGCTTGGCAATTTGATGTTAAAGCTCAGAAATTTGGTGATCAAAGCCGATCAGCTGCACTTTCTTTGCTTTTATGGCCTCAACCTTCGACCAGCTGGCCTCATGAGCAATCTTTGCAACCATTAGGTCGTCCTCCGCCCGTAGAGCTTGTTCAAAAATAATAAAGTGCTACCGAGTCCGCTCCAGGAGATTGAATAAGTGAACGACATTTTCGGTGCTTAATACTCTCCTACAAAGTTGAGGCCTTTACATTGAAGGACCTGTGAGGCAGAGAGGGATAGGATTTCTTGCAGCTTGGCAAAGGCATTGGATTCGGCCACGGTCTCCGAAAACTCGGTCGACGCAGCAGAAGACTTAGCTACTCTAGAAATATTCAAGAGTAGAGCCTTAAGCTCGACCTCCCATGAAGGCTGCACAAGAAAAGATTTTAAGCAAAAGGAAAATTATAAAGAACATAGCAGAGGGAATTTATTTTAAACCTGTCGAGAGGAGACTTCGACCATGTCCCCTGGTTCATTGCTTAAACCTAGAGAGCTTAATGGCTGAGCCCAGTGTTTAAGATTGCTTCTCAATTCACGCGCCCAATAAAGGTTATCTACGTTCGACGACCATTGAGGTGGCCATGAAATATAGATAACACCCTTCGGCGCATAAAATTGTCGATGAAATGAATAGTTGGGCACCTGACATTTAATATTTTTCTCGGTTCAGAGTTGTTATAGTAAAACTAAAAAGAGAAAGGGATCGAGCCTTACAAACGCCGAAGTGACTTCTTGTGGAGGAACGCCAAGGTTTTGATCCTGCAGATGGATTGGTGTCTCCACCGTTGCTTCTGGCTCGACAAGAGGCCTTTTCCCATGATCTACTACAGAATGATCGACATGGTCAGCCGCCTCAACCACAAGAAGAGAATAAGTGGTAAGGGGTTTGGTCGGTCGAGGGCAACTTGTTAGCGGGGTTTCGTCGCCTTCATCATCCTGAAATAAGAGTTATTAGTATTCATAATTTATTCGAAGAAGTTACCAACAACATAATCATACCTCTTCTCCCGAACGACCACTGTTTTTGTTTGTGGATGGGGATGGATGTTTGTCTCGACCAGGATGGCCACTTCCTCCAAGACAGGAACAATGGCAGGCCTTGGTGCTGCAAGTGTTTTGACCACCAGATCATTGGTTGGTTCGACCACAACTTGTCGAGCGGGATGAACCTCAACTGCTCGACTAGCGGAATGATTTAGTTGCATGTCCATCGAAGTCTGAGTAACAAGGGTGCGAGGAGACTCAGCGATTACTCCTGTGGTCTGACTGGAGATCACATGGATCTCTTGCTCCTCTTTTTTTGCCAACTTTTTGACATTATTTTTGGGGCAAGGAATATTGCCTGCTGTTGTGGCTTCTGGGTGAAACTGGGAGGCGGTTGTGGTTTTCTTTAGCAAGGGGGCAAGTTTTTTCTTGCCCACGGTTGCAGCTGCTGCGTCCGTATGACTACCTAGAAAAGCTAAAATCAAATCAAAAGAGAGTTTGAAAAAATGGCCAACGTAAAATGATAGACACAGACAAATACCTTGAGCTGTTTCTTTGGGTGTCGGGGCGGAAGTTTTCTTTAGACGATCGCCGAATATTTTCTTGATAACGTTTTTGACTGGTACGTTGAAAAAGTCTTGAGTATATGCGGCCCACCAGTCAATAAAGGTGGCAGTGTTGAGAGTCTCAATGACGTTTGGCTGAAAACAGAATTTCTTGCACCTTTCTTGAAATTCTTGCTCGGCCTCCTTGCATTCTCTTTCCGAATACTAGAAAGGTGTCATTGGCTTAGGAGAGAACAGGAGGTTAGTAGAGGTAGAGGAAAGCATTGAAGGTAACCAAGTTGCCGCGCGGTGAAATGGGGTTGGTAGATTTCCCAACTTTCACGTTTGGCATCGTAGCCGAAAGGAAGATCGCGAGTTAATACGGATGACCTTCTAGCTCTTTCGAAGGTTAGCGTCTTCAACTTCATTCCATGCCGAGGATGAGAACTTGATAGAAGGGGGTATTCTTGATGATGGCAGATCAAAACTCGTCACTAGAAAGGTCTTCTAGGCTGAAAAAGTATTTAAAAACTTCTTTGGCCAAGTGAGGAGAAGTGAGTCTAGAGCCCAATTGAAGACCTAACGCTTTAGTGGATATGAAATTGGGGACTTATGGCCTGAGGGTGGCAAAATAGACTTGCAGCCAGAGTTGAAGAACTCATAGTGGGCCAGTCTAGTATGGGTCAATCTTGTTGACCGTTGTCTCAGCTAAGCAACGTGTAAGCTGGGCAAGAATAGCCGAGTTAAGAGCCAGGACATGACCATTTGCTAATGCTTCAACGACCGACATGTTTTTGACCAAACATTTATTTGACTAGGTACAACAAATAAATTTGTTGTCCCAATAGAAGAGGAAGGCTTCGTGTTCTCCTTTCCTGAGGTTTTCTTCCCTTCGACTAGCGAAATGTTGAATGAGGGTGTTGTAGTTGAAGAAGTTCTTGTGCAACTTCTTAACTTCTTCTTTTAGGGGCTCTTGATTTTTCTTCCTCAGCGATTCGACAGCGCATTCGTCGAAGAACATCTTAAGGTCAAGGTTGGATGGGCACCCTGAGAGGAAGATGTCAATCGGGAGACTTGAAGGGGAGGTCCTAAGAATAGCTGAGATGTTGAGAATAGTGGGACCAATAGGGTATAATGGAAGGACCTTAGTATTAGTAGCCGAGCACTAAAATCCTAGAGCTGCCATGAGAAGTTCTTTGTCCATGACGATCTCGATGGTCGAGAGCTTAATGGCATCATAAATGCCGAGAATCCTCCATTTTTTATTGAAGAACTTCTCCATCCTTTCAACCCACGCTACCCAGGCCGCGGTAGTTAAAGGCCAGGCTCCTTGGGGTTTAGTTAATTCCAACTCCGACCAATCATAACCTTGAAGTAGGGGTTCCAAGCAGTGATCTTTAAGGAGGTTGATAATGGATGCCAGGACGTTGTCTTTAAAGAGTGGTCCCAGGATCTGATGGGAAGCGCTCGAGTCACCTTCGAATCGCAGGTTTTTTATGGCGCTCCGGTCAATAAAGTCCCGACACTTGGCACATTCGTCGGAAAGCTTGGAAATAAAGGTGTTGAAAGCCATTGTGGGGAACTTGAAGGAATTTCTGGATTCAAAAGAGTTTTTCTGGTTAGAAATGGAGCTTTAAAGGGTGATCTGAGATTGAAATGTCTGAGAGTTTTGAGTGCGTATTTATAGGGGTTTTGGAAGAAGGCCAATCGTTTGATTTTGAAAAGAAAGGGTAAGATTAGTCGGACGGTTTCACAATCATCATGGAGATTTAGGAAATCCATATGAAGAGACCAAGAAACCTGCAGATCGAGGCTGCACGATGGTATGCGACAGCGGATTCGATGATGAAGAGACGTTTGATTATGTGCACAACTCAAACAAACCGAAAAATTCACAGTTTAAGGTTATAATGATAGCATGTGGTAGGGTTTTGGGGTTTGAGATGAAGTTTTAGTGTCAAAGACGAACATGCCAGGAAGATGCCACGTGGCAGGATGTCTGACAGAATCAAATCGTGCGATCGTGCTTCATAAATACGCTTGATGGATGGAATATTTGAGGTTTTTCATTATCCTTTAGTTACCATTTAGGGTTTGATTTCACTTCTTCAAGGTTGAAATTCGACGAAAGAGTTCGAGGTCGAAGACCTCAGAAGCGAAGGGGCAATGTTTGGGCCCAAAATAATATTATTGGGCCGAGCATAGGTTTATGTTCGGCCCAAAGCTTTTCCAAATTTACTATGGGCTGTCTAGTGGTCATAAGCCGCTCAGTTAGGGCGGTCGAGTCCTATTACAAGAAAGAGTGATTTGGATAAGAGCGGATGGGTCGAAGTCCTAGTACGATAGGGAGCCTCAATGGAGTGAGGACGCTGAGATTTGAGAAGTGAAAGTGGCCAGATAAAGAGTTTGGTTCAAAGTCCTAGTAGGTGTAGGATTGACCGAGCCCTAGTTAGACTAGGATGAAGAATCCTAATTCGAGTATAGTTCTGATTCGACCAAGATGAGATTTGCTATTATAAATAGTAGGGGGTGCGTCATTCGAAGTCTTCTCCAATTCAACACACAAATTGCCCTGTGCAAACCTCTCAAACATTTTGAGATTTTTTTTATTTTCTTTTTCCACCAACACATCTTCAGCTTGGATAAACAACACTGTGAAGGCAACCGGTGACATCTTCAGTTTGGATAAACAGCATTGTTACTATAGAATCAGCCGTTCCTGGAGCATCTTCAATTTAGATAAACAGCACTGTGTCGAGGCCGACTGGCTATCTATCCAAGTCTCGGCAAGAAGGATTTTCAAATCCTTATTGGTAGAGGTCATCTCATTAGCCATCTCGGCGAAGTGAGGTGTTACAAGTTATTACATTTGGCACATTGAAAGCCGAATTTGATATTGAACTTCGCAGAACTAGTAGCCTTGTCTTCAGGCTCTTGAACCCGAAGGCCGAGGCATGTTCCTTCCTCAGCCGTAGTCACAAGATCAAGAAGTCAGCAGCGTGCTCAACGTAATATCAATACATTTTACTCCTCGGCCAAGCTTGGCCGACGAGTTGGCACACCCCACATACACTTGAAGGACGTAATTAGGTTATTAATTATTCGGCCTGCGCGCCACGTAGACTTGATAGTTTTTAGGGTCAACAATACTATAAGACCATCTCCAAAGGAAATGTGAAATTATAAGAGTTAAATTACAATTGATGGCTGATGTGACAATCTGAAGCTTTATGTCAATTTTTGTAATTCTCCAATCGAATTGTCAAATGTTATTTTATTTTTTAAATAGAGTTTTAAATGATTGTAATTATTAGAAAAATGTTGAAATACAATTTTTATTAGTTGAAATGTTAGTGGAATAAGGGACCCACTATTAAAATGAATTAAAATTAAATTTGACATTGATGTCAAATTTGACATCAAATCACTAAACCTTTAAATCCAGTCAACAAATAACACTTCGGTTGGAGAGACTTTTGATGTCAAACATGCATAGTGGCATTCCACCTAGGATTTTGACATCTTCTTTGAAGATGCTCTAAGGCGTTTTCTCGTACCCACGACCTTTTGTGGCAACCTTAATTGAATAATAGAGACGTTTTGGTTGAATGGAGCTAATGACGGACGTTGCATTAACTAGTTGAAGTGGGATGCTTTGTGTGCCCCAAAAGGTGGGGGAGGCTTTGGCATTAAAAATATGTATTCATTTAACCTTGCTTTCTCAGTGAAATAGGACTGGCAGTTGATCTATGAGCCTGACTTTTTGGTGGCTAGGATCCTAAAGGCCAAGTATCACCTCAAACGTCGTTTCTTGAGGTGCAAGTTAATAGCAATTCTTCATATGCTTGGAAGAGCATTTGTCCTTCTAGAAGTGAGATTGTTAAGGGTTCGCGGTGGTTCATTAATAACGGGGAGAAACTGAAAATATGAGTTTGTTACACCAACACAATAAACTCTACATATTCTACAAAATTTCCCCTGTACATATATTGTCACACACTTGACAATAAATCAATTTTGTTGAGAATATCTGAGAATTTTTCTCATAATAAGGGGAGAAATTGAATGGAGATGCCACTGGGGCAATATATTCTAAGCCAGCCACACAATGTCATACATCTTTGTTTTTCTATGTAACAATGTGTGGTTGGTTATCGAATTAAACATGTGTTGGGTTTGAAAGTGTTGAATTGATACGAAATGCAGCTTACGTTGAACTCTCTAGGATATGAGATTATATTGGTGCCATCAGGAGGTGTAAGCCTCTGATCATCAGTGACATAGATATCGAAATTAATTAACAACAGGTTAGTATCGTGTTTCGTGTCCACAATTACCAACATTGATGTCGTTTATTTGGAGAAGGTTAAAGACAATTGCTTTAGAGACTTTTATGTCAAGAAACTTGGGTTACGAATTGATAGTTACTGAAATTTTGTAGTTTTGCCTATCTCTAAAAGTCACAAGTTGAACTTGATACAACATATCATTGGACAAAACTGTCTGATGGTGCTCTACGAAACATTGTTTAGTCAAGTGAACGCAATGATTGTGTGTTAAATATGTTCCCAAGCTGTATTAAAGCCCTGTTTTGGACTTTAAATTTGATTATTTGTGTTCTTAAGAATAAAGCTGATCTTTATTTATATGAGCTTTTTAGTTATTGCCCTATTTAATTTTTTCGAGGCCTTGTTAGTGCTTCCTTGCTGTTGGATGTGTCTGATGAAAAGCATCAGATGGGTTACTTGAATTTTCACACCATTGATCATCAGGTGGATTCTTGTTTGCGTAATATACTAATTTTTAGTGTTTAATTAAAGCTAATCACAAAAATTAGAAATTTTGAATTTTCCAAAAGATGCCCAATTGGATTTTGGCTCATCAAAACCATCTTGGGGTATTGGTGTGTTGAGTTGATTCAAATGGGTTGAATGTGTTAATCAAATGGGTTGCCCACTTCACTATTTCATTGCTGAGATTTTTAAGCCATGTTGTGTTTGAGCTTGGTGTTATTTACCAACAAGATGAGGCCTTTAAAGTTTAAATCTTTTGCTGGATAGGTTGACATTTTGCTAGCTCTATACCAAGTCCAAAAAATATTAGCGTAAAATAAGAGTGGAGTGCTTTTGCTCCTTGTGGGCTAATTGATGCTAATTAACCGTCTTTCTTTCTCCTTGAGTCTTTTTAGATATGCAAATGCAATGATATTGAAGTAACCGATGTAACAATCATTTTGTAGGTGGAGTAAGGGATAGCATGCAACTGCCTTAGCAACTTCCATTTTGAAGTCATAATACCCTCTTGAAATGAAACAAAACATATTTAAGGTTTCCCTTTATTTCTTCTTGTTTTAGTTTGCAGAAGCGAAAGAATTAAAATAGTATGAGGTTTCGATTTCTGTTTGTTTATGTGAAAGTTATGATCAATTTTGTTTTTCTTTCTTTTACCT
Organism: Pyrus communis; assembly: GCF_041283825.1. NCBI lineage: Eukaryota > Viridiplantae > Streptophyta > Magnoliopsida > Rosales > Rosaceae > Pyrus > Pyrus communis. Next base: position 6,711,307 of record NC_142566.1, on the reverse strand, counting down.
AAATATCGTCGACCTGGCCTTTGTAGGAACTGGCCGAATGGAAATTCTGGGCGAGACCACTCGCCAACCTTACCTATAAAGTTGAATGCCAAGAATTTCTCAAAAATGGGTTTTTCAATTGAAGTCGGATTTGAAAGGTTATAAGTTGTATGATCACTTTGATGGCATTGCTGTGTGTCCACATAAGTTTGTGATTCATATTGAGCGTGGAGTAACTAGTGAGGTCACTGATGCATTTCTTGAGTAGGAAGTAATAGATTTAGTATTGCTCATTTCGCTTATTGCAACTTTATCTGATGAATCCATTGAACATGTTTTGAGATGCAAAACTGCACATGAGGCTTGGGTGAGTTTGCATGACAGATATGCATCTATTTCGAAAGCAATAGTGAACACTTTGAAAACTGAATTCTAGACAATGCAAAAAGGGAGTGATTCAATTGAACAATACCTGTCTAGGCTCAAAATTATTAAAGAACTGTTGATTATAGCTGGTGAATTTCTATCTAATAATGATTTTGTTATGGTTGCTTTGTCTGGTTTAGCAAGAGAGTATTCAAATATAAGAACTATGATACTCATAAGAAATACTTCTATTTCTTTGAGAGAATTCAAGGAACCATTACTATGTGCAGAAAGGGAAAATGACTTAATGGTAAATGGGTTGGCAAGTAATTTCTCTTGTTTATATATGCAAGGTTCCACTGGCTCATCTTCATCAATGTCCGGTATGACACATGGAACTTCAAGTAATTTTGATAACATTTCATATTCAACTGGAGGTACAATTACTAGGGTACCAAATGCTGTTCTTAGTTTTGGTGTACCATTTCCTTAACAAAGTGTTGTGCAATTTCCAGCACAAAATTCTTTTTATAGGGCTTTAAATGCTAATGGTTCTTCTTTTCTACAACAAAGTGCATTTCAGCCAATGCAAGTGTCAATTCAACAATGGTTTCCTTATGATAATACTCAATTTGGTGATGCTTAGCAGTAAGCATTGTTTTAGAAACCAGTGCAGTTTCAACAACCTGCACAATTGCCTATACTATTTTAGCAACCAGCACTATTTCCTAACTTCTTAAACACTTTTGGTTTTGTTGGACAAAATAATGCACCAAGACAGTTCAATGATAATTCAAGCAACGGAACAAGACAATATTATGGACCAAAAGTAAATGGCAATGAGAATTACAGGTCTTCTAATAGCAGAGGTCACTCCCTTGGTAACAAGCAATCTAGGGGAAATTGGCAATCATGGTCTGGAAATACTGAAACTAGGACACATATTGTTCCCGAATGTCAAATTTGTTTCAAGAGATGACAAATTGCACCTAATTGCTGGAAAAGATCAACTACTTCTAATTCTGTTGGCCAAACTATGGAGTGTTAAGTTTGTGGAAATAAGAGACAATGCTCTAAACTGTTACCATAGGAATAACTTTGCGTATCAAAGGACTGTACCATCTCGATCTCTAAATGCTATGCAAGCTCAAACATTACAGTCATTTCAAGCTTCTCAGTCATTGCTTCCCAATGACTCATGGATTGTAGATATAGGAGCATTTCATCACATGACTGCTGATATGCAATCTCTACAGAATATAACACCATATGAAGGCAAGGATAAAATAATAGTTGGTAATGAAAAAGGTTTACCTATTAAGCACATTGGTTCTACACAGCTACAAACAATGTCTCATTTCTTAATTTTGAGGAGTGTATTACATATCTCTACAATTGTTGTTAGTCTTTTATCAGTAAAGCAGCTAAAGATAACTAGTGTTGGTTTATATGTGATGACACTAACTTCTATGTGCAGGACAAGGTAACCAATGTTGTAATCTACCAAGGAAAGAGTAATGATGGTGAATTGTTTCGAATTCCTATGAAGATGCTTACAAAGAGTTCAAGTCTTTCAGGATAGAGTTCAGTAGGATTGCTTGGTCAAAAGGTGAAATCTACAATATGGCATCAAAGGTGTGGTCATCTTAGCAATGAAGTCTTATATGTAATGGTGAAACAATCTGATATAGTTAGTTCTTGTGATGATAAACAACATTTGTGTTCATTTTGTATTGTTGGGAAGATATCTATATTACCATTTGTTGGTAAGAAAGAGTCATGTATTTTTCCATTTCAGAAAGTACACTCTGATCTTTGGGGTTTTTCACCTATAAATTTCATAAAAGGTTACAAGTATTAAGTGAGTTTTGTTGATGAATTCACAAGATATGTATGGATATTCTTTTTGATCAATAAATCAGAAGTTTTTGATGTTTTTCAGAAGTTCTATAATCTTGTTGTTAATTAGTTTGGTTACAATATTAAGTGCTTACAGATAGATGGTGGTGGAGAGTATACCAGTGATAGATTTGATGAGTTTTTGAAACATAAGGGAATTGTACAAATGGTTTCATGTCCATATATCCCTCAACAAAATGGACTTACTGAGAGAAAACATAAACACATAGTGGAGACAGAAATCACATTGCTCATAACTACAAATTTACTTTAAGAGTTATGATTTCATGTATGTGCTCATTCTGTATTTCTTATAAAAAGAATGCCATGTAAAATTTGATTATGAAATCACCATATCAGGTTTTGTTTGGGTGCAATCCTTCACTGCAAGGTTTAAAAATATTTGGCACAACCGTGTATCCATACATTAGCCCCTATAATGAGAACAAATTGTAGCCCATAGCATCTCTGTGTTTTTTTGTTGGATTTGAAATGGGATATAAGGGAGTAATTTGTTTCCATATACAGTCTAGGAAGTTTATCATTTCCAGACATGTCATACATGATGAAACACTGTTTCTATATAAGAATGTGGATCTTCGAAGAGCTCAGGTGTCTAGTAACACTCATACATCCAAATCATCTGGTTCTCCAATTGTAGTTACTATTCCAGTACAAAATATGCACAGAGAGGTACGGATTCAATATGTGAATGAGAATCAGGACAACATCGATTATACTTTTTCAAGGTCTTCAAAGGATTCCAATATTGAGGTATCTGCAATCCCAGAGTAAGTGCAATGCAAGAAAAATGCAATGCAAGAAGAATTTGATGCACTGAAAAGTTAAGGAACTTGGATTTTGGTTCCTCCACTTACTCACAGAGCTATTATTGGAAGTAAATGGGTATCTAAGTTGAAAAAAAAAACCCTGATGGTTCCATTTCGAGGTATAAAGCTTGATTGGTGGCTTAAGCTTACACTTGAGAACTTGGCTTGGACTATTTTAAGACATTTAGTCCAGTTGTAAGGCATACAACAATTAGAATGATAATTTCACTTGCAGCTCATCATAAATAGGAATTAAGACAACTTGACATCAAGAATGCTTTCTTGCATGGTGAATTGGAAGATGAAGTATATATAAAGCACCCTTAAGGATTTGTAGATTTTACACATTCACACTATGTGTGCAAATTAGTAAAGTACAGGCACCAAGAGCCTGGAATGCCAAGTTCACAGCATATTTTCCTACAACGGGGTTTCAAATGTCACATTCTGATACTAGTCCATTTGTTAAACATGATCGAGAAGATGTAATAGCTCTACTATTATATGCCGATGATATTATACTGACAGGATCAAATTCTAGTATTGTGCAAGTAGTTATTCAAGAGCTCAATAAAGTGTTTAAGTTGATAAACATGGGGAAGCTGTCATATTTTCTAGGGTTACAAATTCAGTATAAGGAGATTGGAGATATCTTCATTAATTAGTCTAAATATGCAAAAGACTTGATTCACAAAGCTGGGATGAACTCTTGCAAACCAACTACAACCCCATGTAAGCCACACACTCAGATGTTAGCTACTGAGGGTACTTTATTGTCTGATCCTACCTAATACAGAAGCTTGGTTGGTGCACTTCAATATCTAACATTTACTAGGCCTGATCTATCATATGTTGTCAATGTAGCATGTCAATATATGACTAATCCCACAAATGTGCAAGGATTAATACAGTGTGGTTTGACATATTCAACATCATCAAATACATCAATTACTGCATTCTCTTATTCTGATTGGGCACCTGATCCCAATACCAGAAGATCAGTCATAAGCTTTGCAGTATATATAAGACTTAACCGTATCTTATGGCAATCAAAGAAGTAAGCATCAATGTGAGATCCTGTATTTTTAAACTTTGTATTAATGTTATTGTTAGCAGTCTATTTTAACCTAGAGCCTTTTTAGCTGTTTTAATGTTATATTAGTTACTTACCTAACTATTTGTGACACTATATATGTATACTTTTTGGTTAAGCCATGCATGCTTTCATTTCCTGCATGCAAAGAGTAAGGACTAGTGATTAGGCTTGCCATTGTAACAAAAACTATGGGCATCCTCACCTATATAAGCTGTCATATTTCTGTGACATTCTTATCTTTTATCTTTGCAATATTTACACCTAGCATGCCACCATTTCCCAGCCGCCAAAGCCAACCAATTAGAGCCATTGGTAGCCGCCTTATATTCCTATAAATAGAAGCTCTGCTCCATTTGTTTTCCTACTACAATTTGCGTGCTCTAGAGGTGGTATATAATGTGTGTGTGTGTATACACATTATATATGTAGAGAGAGAGAGAGATTAGAAAAGATAAGGGTGGAAGAAATACATTGGTTTAGAAGTGATCAAGAAGCTAGATCAAGTGCGTGAAGTTTAGCTATTGCGATAGTGACATGGATCTTCGTTTTAGCTTTGGAATCCAAGTAGGGGAAATACGGTAAACCTTTACGGAAATTGATTTTATTATATTTCGTGAAGTGTTATAATAATCTTGATTCTTTTTATTGATTAACGTGGTTGGATATTAATTGGCTAATTGCTTCGGTTAAGTGTTTACTTGTTATTGGTTATGGAATTATTGCTGGAATGCTATTCGTTGAGAATATATTGTGATACAAGTGAAAGATGAAATGATATTATTTTTGCATCATTCATGTTGTGAGATGTGGTTGGAACTTCAGTGTTAAGATTGGAATTCGGGAAATGAGGGCAGTTGGAAAGGATCTTTTGTGTAGTTGAATCTATTCATTGTGAAACCAGTTCTAGGTGAGCCCGGAGTGCACATTAGAATAGGATATAGGTGGGAATTGTCGATGTGAGTGATGTGGGCTGGAAATCAATGAATTGGATAAGATGACTAGCAAAAGGGGTTTATGAACTTGGGATATCGTATGGGGGTTAGTTTCTGTAATAGAACATTCGAATCACCACTGCAGTGGTAAAATGCATGGCATGGGACGTGCAGGTCTGCATGTTTTATTATATAAATTAACGGGTGTAGCTGAAGAGGTTGGATTGCATACATACATTGTTATCATCTATGATTTGATATTTGGCTATATGATTTCATGACACTTAATTTAATATTGTCAATTTACTGTGATAAGGTTATGTCCATATTGAGCTGTTGAAGCTCATCCTTCTATTATTATGCAGGTTTACGAACTAGACATTCAAGAGAGTACGTAAGATGAGATCGAATTATATTGGAGTAAAGAAAGTTCATCTATTTATTGTAGGTTGTAAAGAATTCTTGATTTGTTTAAGAATCATAATTATTTTATAAGAGGAATTTATTTTCCAACATGTTTCAATTTCTTTTTATTTATTGAGCTTTTAACTCATGTTTTGAATTCGGGTTCGAGTTTTTACTATCGATTCAGGGCGTGACAATCAGTGTCTCAAAGCTCCACTGAAGCAAAATACAAAGCTTTAGCACATTGTGCTGCATACATGGCTTGGATAAGACAGTTATTGAAAGATTTACATCAGTTCATTGCTGAACCACCATTGTTACACTATGATAACCTTACTGCTTTAGCTCTATGTTCTCATCTAGTATTTCATACTAGAATCAAACATTTGGATACAGATTTTCAGTTTATCAGGAAAAAAAGTGCAAAGAAAGGATTTGATAGTCTAGTATATTCCAATTGAAGAGCATAATGCTAACATTCTTACCAAAGGGTTACATGGACCAATGTTTGTCAAGCACTGCAGCAATCTCAAGCTTGGTTACGATAGCTGAGATTGAGGGGGATGATAAGCTTGGTTACCATAGCTGAGATTGAGGGGGATGATAAGGGAAGGAATTGAACAAGTGTCATCAGTTTATTGGTTAGGATCCATGTCAGCATAAAACAGTTAGAATTACTTAGGATTAGTTGGTTGCCTAACTTCTGTAAAGAAATCTGTTAGTTTGTTAGTATCGATGCATTACAATGGCTAATGAATATAAAGCTGTTAATGTACTCTCATTACTCATCAAGGAATCTTAAACACCCTTTCTTCTTCACATCTCTCTCTCTCTCTCTCTCTCTCTCTCTCTCTCTCTCTCTCTCTCTCTCTCTCTCTCTCTCTCTCTCCATTGATTAATTCTTACCTTGATCTTTAGCTAATTCTTGTACTGTTAATAAAGTTAAGATACAGGCAAATTTCAAATGAGAATTTCACCACATACAATGTTATGTGTTAGTTTTTGTTTACGTGACAATAGATTATTAAACTGGAATGTCACAGTAGTCATTCCCGTACACACAAAATTGACACTCATCGAATAATAGAAGTACAATACATATAAATTTACACTAGTCAATAATTCTGCTAGTGAAAAAATTAGATTAAGATCCAACACAACCTTATTCTCGAATTAATTATGCCTTAATCCTTGATGTGGAATGGAATTAACCACGTTAAAACAAAAATTTCCTCACTCATCGAAAGACACAATTTGAAATTGAAATGGAGTCACGCCTTCAACTAAAAAATCGGATCTTGAATTGGCATTTTGGGATGGGATTTTAGAGTACTTGACGCCTTTTCAACATCGCCCACAAGTTTTTCCTAAACGTCTGCATGTTTGACACGTCTCAACCATACGTCCACAAGCCATCTTTGCTCTTTCTGGGTCGTACGAACTCTCGATATACATGTTAACATTTTCATTGTCGATTGGGAGCATTATAGTTCAGTTTATTCGGCTAATTTTGTAAGGTGCTGATAAAAGAGAAAGGAAAAATGCAGGCAGTGAAGGACAAGATAAATGAAATGGGCGCCTTGCGCAAGGTCAAGGAGGAGGCCAGGGCCGAAGAGAGGGTACGTATATTTCATATAAATAGTAATGCAATATTGTTACATTTTAGATCCCATTGTCGCCCATAAGAAATATGTCAACGACTTAATTATTTGTCTCCACAAATAATATATTCTGATGTTAGATTTTCTTTTCGGTTTTTTTTTATCGTACAATATTAAACTTGTTTGGAAATGCTTTTAAAATGACTGAAAGTACTCGCACAAAACAATTCAAGTGTTTTTCCAAGATTTACTTGCATTTTACTAAAGATTAGTTCCGCAAACATTTTCATAAAAAGTGTTTTCAACAATTTTAAAAACAGTCCAAACAAGTTCGTTATCATTATAAAAGTACACACAAGAATAAAGGGGCATGTATCGTATATCAATGTACCAACGAACGTGAATGTACCTGGAGTTTTTACTACGCATAGTTTACCTAATCAAATGACTATAATCAAATTTCAACCTAACACTCATTTTTCATACTGCTGGATATTCAAATTGTATATTGCTAGGCTGAGAAGGAAATAGCAAAGGCGAGAAAAGACGTAGCTCATGAGGTGAGGTTGGCTAAAGAAGCTGAAGCAGCAATGTCACTGCATGTGGCCATGGCTGGGGAGATTGCCAGAGCTGGAGACAAAGCAGCACATGAACATGAAATTAAGGCAATGCATACGGCTAATGGTACGAACACTACACATGAACATGGAGCTTCTCCTGCTGAAATGGCTGGTGCGGGAGGTCATACAGCTTATAAACGAATGCCCTAAATTTTTATTTATCTTTCTCTGAGCATGCACCTATGAATTTGTAATCTCTTTATTCATATGTGTGTGTATATGTATGCACGCTTTGTACGTTCATGTATCAATTTCCTTATAATCTTCTACGTTAAATTATTTCTTATAGGTTTGAATATTCAAAACAGTTTCCGTTATATTTTTGGCAAAATTGTCTCAGCATTTTTTGTAATACAGAATTAGTAATATTAATTTTGATGTTTATAATCTTGAGTTTTTATCACAAACGATCCTTGAAATTTACTCAACCCATTAAGATGGTCCTTAAAATTGAAAATTGATCAATGTAATTCCTGAGAATAAGTGTTAGAAATCAATGTGGTCCTTCCGTTATAATTTCATCAAAAACTGTGTTATATGATGATGTGGTACATAAGTGGGTCCCATAAGACTAATTAATATTACCATGTGGATTAGAAATATTTTAAAATAATACAAAACAATTTTTATTTTTGGATAATTAAAAACTTAAAAAAAATAAAAAATAAAAAAAGTCATCCTCTTCTCCCACCCGAGGAAGCTGCACCCATCCACTTCGACTCCGAATCAGGAACTATATGCCTGATATCCAAAGCCTAAAGCCCCTAATATCTCATCCACCACACAATGAAGCAACACATCCCAAAATTCAAATACAAAATTCAAAAATTAAATAAAAAATGTAATAAAATAAATTAGAAAATGTGAAATTATGAGAAGAAAAAGCTGATTAAAGGAGGAATTACCCTCAGAATGCGCATCCCAACCTCTTTCATGAGTATGTTGAGGCCGCCAATGATCAGAGGGTACCTGGGCTCTAGCTTGTGCAAGCGGAACCCGTGCGCGATTCGAAAAGGCAAAACATTGGACGAAGTGGTGGAAGTTGGAGCTTGGTCGACCTTGAAGGCCGTGCTAGCAAGGTGCAAACGGCGGGTCTGCTCCTGTGATTACTTAGATGGGAGAGGAAGAAGATGATGAACAGTCATCTTCTTCTTTTTTTTCTTTTTCTTTTTAAGTTTTTATTATATAAATAATTTTTTTTTATTTAAATATTTTAAATCCACATAGCAATCTTTAATTATATTGGTGGGATCTAGTTATGTGTCACATCAACATTGTCACATCCTAGTCTCGACTCCGTTTTAGCATGATATTGTCCGATTTGGCCTTACCATTCCCTCACAAATTTATTTCTGGGAACTCAGACAAGAACTTCCCAGTGGGTCACCTATCCTAAGATTGCTCTCGCGCGAACTCGCTTAACTTCGGAGTTCTGATGGAATCCGAAACCAGTGAGTTCCCAAAATGTCTCGTGTTATAGGAGGTGGGCATGTACATATAAGGCACATCACTCCCATTCCGTTGGTCGATGTGGGATGTTACAATCCACCCCCTTAGGGGCCCGACATCCTCGTCGGCACACTCGCACTGAATGGCAGAGTGGTTCTGATACCATTCTGTCACATCCCAGTCTCGACTCAACTGTAGCACGATATTGTCTGGTTTGGGCCCCGGCCACGCCCTCACGGTTTTGTTTTTGGGTTTTTCGACACGAGAGCTCCTAGTGGGTCACCCATCCTATGATTGCTCTCGTCCGAACTTGCTTAACTTCGAAGTTTCGATGGAATCCGAAGCCAATGAGTTCCCAAAAGGCCTCGTGCTATAAGAGGTGGGCATGTACATTTAAGGCACATCACCCCATATGCGTTGGTCGTTGTGGGATGTTACAAGCATATAACAGGATTTTTGATAGAATTGTAACGGAATGACCACATTGATTTGCGACACCAATTTTGAGGGACTACATTGATTGATTTTCAATTTCAAGTATCATCTTGATGAGTTAGGTTCATTTTAGGGATTATTTGTGATAAAAACCCTATAATATTTGTTCTGATATATTTAATCACACTACTTTTTAGTCGCCACACATCCCGTCCTCGAGGCTCTATATGTATTCAGGTTTTTATTTTATTTTGTTGTTTTAGGCTCAGCACTTATGGACGGCCCCTTATATGGTCTTTTAATGACCTTAGAGAACTTTAATGAGCTCCCAAAATGAGAGCTCCAAGTTAAAACAAGTTAAAATATTGAACCATATTATTTTTAGCCCATTGTAAGACTTAACTACTCCCTCACTGCTTAATGTAGATAATATTATTTGTTCAAAAAAAAAAAAAACGAGTTAAAAATATCAAATTCTAATCATGTCTTTTTTAGAGAGATTTTATGAGTTCCTAAATCTAGGAAATGAAGTATCAAGCACATGTGTGAGGCGTATTACACCAGCTATCCATAATGAGGTGGTATTCCAAGAATGCGGAAATTTTTCTCCTCATAGTGGCTATATTAATGCTAACGGTTGTAATATTATTTTTAGTAACTAATGAATTCATGGTTGGAGTACAAGAACTTTGTAAAGCTTATGCGTCAACATGTCGAGATTTACATGATATTTATGGATCATCTAATGCAACACGTGATACGATAATGATTTAAGCACTGAAATGAGTATGAAAAAAGTACCAAACAATTTTTTGTCTACAGAACGATAGGTGGATTTGAATTCAAAGCCTTGGTACACAGGTAAATTCTCAATCAATTGACTAGAAGCCCTTGCAAGAACATCCAACTATATATAAAGATGCAGAGGATTAGAACTTATCAGATCCTCCATAAATGTGGATAATAAATTCATTTGTCATCACTTAGTCATCCATATCCAACCAACCCTAATCTATCTGGCTTTACATTTAACTAAACCCTAAAACTACATATTTCAGCTCTACAAATACCTTCTTTCAGGGAATGAACTACAAGGAGCCGCCTCAACCTCAAACCCATCTAATACATTGTCTCTTCCTTCAGCAATATCCCTAGCTCACCATGGCAAGAAAGAAAATTAAGCTTGCATACATAAGAGATGATGCTTCAAGAAAAGCCACCTTCAAGAAAAGGAAGAACGGGCTGATGAAGAAGGTAAAGGAACTTAGCATTCTTTGTGGAATTGATTCATCTGCTATCGTTTATAGCCAGTATGACATCAAACCAGAAGTTGGTCCGAACCCGGATGTAACCCGAAGGATAATCACAAGGTTTAAGCAGATGCAAGAGATGGACAAAAGAAAAAATATGATGAACCAAGAAAGTATTCTAAGGCAACAAATAGTTAAAGTTGAGGAGCAGCTGAAAAAACTAAATAAGGAAAACCAAGAGAAGGAAATTATGATACAATCTATGTACGGGAGCCTTCCAGCTGACTGCTTGCAGAATTTGAGTGGCACGGATTTGAACGGCTTGTTGTAGTCGATTGAAAAAAGTATAGAAGCAATTGAGGAAGAAATGCAAGAGCCATGACCATAAGCAACAATGATTAATGAGGTTCGAGGGGTAACGGAAAAGGGGTGTGCTATCCACACACCCGTTTTTACTTCTCCCACATCTCTTGTTAATTTTTGTCTTTTGATATTCTTCAATTCATCCGATCCAACGATTGGAAATTAAAAGGGTGTGAGAGAAGTAAAAACGGGTGCGTAGATATCACACCCCAACGGAAAATAGAGTAAGGGACTAAGGGAGGAGAAATATGGGGTAGTAGGTTAATTAAAATAAAATTCAATGTATTTGATTTTTATATTTTAATTTACTTTTGAATGTTACGTAGTGCAACGTCATATGATAATTGTCTAGTTCATTTATGATAACATTTAGAGTTAAAGAGGTATCAATGATACACAAAGATTTGTACCCGAAAAACCCTTAACATGGTAAAAAATCGGGGGAACTCCCAAGAGCTCTATCCACTAATAGAAAAGTATGTTCATACAAAGAATCAAACACATACAAGCTCAAATCCTAGACTATGTTAAAGAGCAGTTTGTACCTTGTTAAAGAGCAGTTTGTACCTTGTTGGAATCAAATTTCCACACCACCGCGGAAGGAGGAGTGTCTAATCGGTCTCCTACAAGAAAGAGCAAACAACTCTGAACAACCTAAGGTATTGGTGTGGTACCGGGCAAAGGGTCTCTGGTCATAACCTAAACTGATGTGGTATTGGTCAAAGGTTCTATGATGGTCAAGTAAGTCTAAAGATCTTAGAACTCAAGTAATAGATAATAGAGAAATTAATAGCAAACTAGGCATTACCATGTTGAACTCTAGAAGGTGTGTTTATACCAGTCGAGAGAGAGTTTTCAAGATAGTGAAATCTGCATTAAACTGAGAGAATCCTAAAGGATATCTAGCATAATGATAATTAAATATAAGGGAGCTTTAATGAAAAAGGCTTGGACCAACAAATATTTAAACAAAAACCATCCCAAAATGTTTTTTAACCAAAATGGCTCAAAGTTTAATAAAAAGCCATCCAAAACTATTGTCCATGGGTCAAATTTACAAGCCCAACCCACTACAAATCTACACTTCCGTAAATACCTCTAAATGATTCGATATTGTCCTGACTCTTCACCAAGCTCAAGCTAGCACGAAGCCGCCATAATAACTCTTTGTCTTCCTATCAAATTGAATTCCCCCATTTAAAAAACAACCAAATCAAAGTTGAAAAGGGAAGCATTGATCGGAACAAAGCCGCCAAAGCAAGTTCAAAGAGGTTTAATGGCAGAAACCGGCGAAAAAGTGTCTAAAAAAAAAAAGAAAAAAGAAAAAAAAAAAAAAAAACCAAAACATAAAACTGTTTCTGGAGAACCCAAAATATAACATTGTTTCTGGGAAAAAAAAAATCAGATACACTGTTTGTTTTGTCTGTGCACAAACAAACACTGTATTTGGAAAGAAAATAACCAAAATCCAGAAACAGTGCCTTAAATTCCAGAAACAGTGATTTAGATTTCAGAAACAGTAACTTAGATTCCAGAAACAGTCTATGTTTTAACCTTTGATTGTTTCTTTTCTTTTATGCATTAGTTGATTATATTTAAGAAACATGATGCTTATTTTGGTTTGAATTCAAATACAGTGATTTTCATTATTTCTTTTCTAGTCCACATTTAAGAAACATTGTGTTTATTTCATTTGGATCCAGGAACAGTGACTTAGATTCCAGAAGTAGTAACTTACATTTCAGAAATAATGACTTAGATTTCAGAAACAGTGTTACTTAAAATCTAGAAATAGTTTATTTTTACAGTCCATAAACAGTGACCCGTCGTTATTATTGAATAGGATGCAGATCTCAAATTTATTTTCTAGATAAACAAATGATGAACTCCACTGACAAAGAAAAATGAAAAAACAGTACCTCGAATACACTGAATAATAACTACGATCACAGTTCAACGAAATAATACAAAATATAAATTAAAAAGCATGAGGATCTATATTTTTGTTTCAAAGAAAAAGAAGAAGGTCTGCAAAACAATGATGAACTCCATTAACGACGAAAATCTGGAACTCAACCTAAAAAAGTTAGGGATAACATCGACAAATCATAATTTATTGTAGTTGAGACATTTTTAGTTGGACTACTTTAATATGGGCCTTGTACTAATCATTAAACAGTATTAATCATTAAACAAAACTTATAACATGGTTTTTTATTTATTAAAACTAAAATTTTTCAAATCTTTTTCATTAGTTTTCTTTAAATATAAAGGTATTATTAAGATGAAACGAGAAGATAAAAACAACCCTTGGTGGTACAAAGTAGCAAATAATCGAGCTCTCTTCTCCCTTAGTTGTATTCCAAAGTAAAGATTCTCTAATCTACGTATAAAACTTCGGCTTATATACCCGACTAAAGAGTCAAATCCTACTAAAATATGTTTCCCACAAAATCCAGAAAACCCACAAAATAAGGTAACTTAAAGATAGTTTCCTTATTTGTTACATACTCAAAACTGTGAAGATTCTTTCCCTTGAATGATTAAATCTACACAGAATCAGCCTTAAGAGGTGTTATTGAAACTTTTATGACTTCACTAATTTATTGGTCAAACAATCCCAAAAGGTCAATCTGTCCAACACAACATACTTGTACTTTTTTAACAAACACAACCAAACCGCTTTGAATTTAAAGAAAGCTTCCGGTACTGTTTACTTTAACGAAAAATCATATTTTTACACTAAAATGTCAATCATGATACTATTCATTTTAGGGGTGTGCTATCCACGCACCCATTTTTACTTCTCACACACCCTTATTAATTTCTGTCCGTTGATCTTCTTCAATTCATTCAATCTGACGGCCGGAAACTTAAAAGGTGTGGGAGAAGTAAAAAGGGGTGTGTGGATAACACACCCCTTTATTTTACTCTTTATTTTGTTCTTATCATTAAAACTCAAAATTTTCAAATCATTTTGATTAGTTTTCCTTTGAATTTAAGGTTGAGATTTTGACTCAGTAAACTTAAATGCCTTCGGAATCTGCTTCAAATGGAATTATTCAAAATATCCATCATTTCTCCACTTTCCCATCAACGTAGATTCTATTGCGTCTGTATGCAAAATATAAAAGGAAATATCAAACATCTTCAAAATATATAATAATATCCAAGTAAAAAAATGGTAATATATAATATAATGACTCATCAACATCCTTGTTTGTGGCAATAAACAATTCCTTCTCTCGTTCTGACAATCTTAATTTGATTCTGGCATTCCTCTCTGATTTTTTTTCGGGATTGTGTATGATATAGACAACATCTTCATCCGCCTTGGAGTCTGAGTGATGTCGTCTTTGAGTTCAAGGTTAAAGTCAAATTCCTTGTAACTTGTTTCTTGACCTCAAGGTTGTGGTTTCTATATCACCACTAGAGTTGGAGTTGGGGTGCTCTGCTCAGCTTCACAGATCATGTTCATGCTCTCAACATCATAGCAATGGGCAGCGGAGTGATCCCCTTAATTTCCTTAATACTGTCAGGTGACGGATATTAGAGCAGCTAGTGGTATGACGAAGGAACAACCACTATGCTATGAAGCCAATTCTGCCCTATGATTGTTTTGTTCAAAGTCATTCATAACATTGAGAAGTATCAGCATGTTGTAGGATTCCACCTGAACCACTAGACCCATTATTCCGATAAATCAGACCGGGGTGCCTTCAAAGGTATGAAAAGTCGTCTTGCTTCAATTGACATTGTTTAGAATTCTTATCTTTTCCACTGACTCTTTA
Organism: Pyrus communis; assembly: GCF_041283825.1. Taxonomy (NCBI): domain Eukaryota; kingdom Viridiplantae; phylum Streptophyta; class Magnoliopsida; order Rosales; family Rosaceae; genus Pyrus; species Pyrus communis. Next base: position 6,696,291 of record NC_142566.1, on the reverse strand, counting down.
AAGAGAACGTTGACTCCAGAATCGTTGTCTACCATATTCTACTGGCCATACCATTGAAAATCTATATCTTTATCACCATAGCATCATCGTGGAGAGAGTGCACATATTCCAAATCTCGGTTAGAGAAGGTCAAGATGTTGGAGTCGATTAGAAGGGGTTTGTTGATGGAAATTACCATCCTCGAATTATTGCAGGCGGTCGTCCTATCTTTTTTAGTGCTACCAAGATATTCTTATTCACCATAGGTGCCATTGATGTTAAGTGTTGGCTTATCTGCTGGTTTATCTTTTTCCTCGTCAGTGAGCAGATATGGATCGGACTTGCATTTGTCCCTCTTGTCTACAGGTTCGTCCTTCTTAGTTTTATCTTTCACATATTCCTAGCAATATCCCTAGTTGATAAGTTCTTCAATGTGCTATTGGAGCATGGGGCAATTCCGTGTAATGTGCCTAGTGCGTTGGTGGAAGGAGTAGTACTCATTAGACCATACCTTAACCATGTGCTCTAGAAGAGGCTTTAGTCATTTGAGATAAGGCTTATCCTTGATTCCGTGAAGGATATTTTTTATTGAAGTGTTCAAGGTGGTAAGCTGCCTTAGTTTAGACGAAGTTGACTTATCTTTTCGTTTCTTTTTATCGTTCAAATGAGAAGGGGGGGGGGGGGGGGGAGGGAAAGGCAGAAGAGTATCACGTCTATTCACGTTCTATTCGGACTTCCTTTTTCATTTGATTTTGAACCCTTCCTTCGGGCTTCGTCATCTCAGCTAGTACCATCACCAGTGTTCTTGAAGCATTCCGCCAACATGGCGTAGTCATACTTGCGTCTCTTCAGCTTCCGGCACATATGTGAATGGACACAGAGACCTTGCTTGAAGGGCATTGCAGTGAGTGTATCATCTGGTCTCTCCACGTCAACCAATTTCGCTTGAAATTGCTTGAGATAATTTCTAGCACTTTCATGCTTAGATTAAGGCTCCATGCTGAACATAGCATCATGATGCTTTCAGATATCGCGATACACAAATAAGTTTGCAATAAAAAAACTCAACAAGCGTATAAAGTTGCCAATAAAGCATTATGGCAACTCCGAGTACCATTTCATAGTAGGTCCTTCCAAAGTAGATAGGAACATCTTGCACATTTATGCTTTATTGTTCCTATTCAGAGCCATGGCATTCTGTAATGCATTTATATGGTTGTCTTGATAGGAATCCCCACGGAAGTACTTGAATCGAGGTGGAGTAATCTTCTCTAGAGGAGGTGCGGTGTGTATAAAATTGTTTGTATGAATATATTTTTGTATGTCATAGCAGCTGTACATAGGTAGAGATTTATACAAGGATGCGATGCTATTCTAGGTAAATGAAAGCTAATTACGATCAATAACTATAATTACTCCAAGGAACATTGTATCCTACAATCACTCCAAACCATATATGTTAGTTGACTATTTTATTTCCTTTAACACTCCCCCTCAAGTTGAAGTGTGGATATCAATAACACCCAACTTGCCAAGATGCGATTGGAAGATAGGTGCTCTCAATGGCTTTGTAAACATGTCTGCTATTTGACGTCCCATTTGCACATGAGAGGTCTTGACTTTTCCCCTCTGAATCCTTTCACGAACAGTATGACAATCCAGTTCTATGTGTTTGGTTCGTTCATGATACACAGGGTTTGCTGCAATATGTAGAGCAGCTTGATTGTCGCAAAACAATCTTGCTGGCTCAGGATGGTTTACACGCAAATCTTTCAATAAATTCCTTAGCCAAGTAAGCTCACAAGTGGTTGCAGCCATGGAGCGATACTCGGCTTCTGCTGAAGATCTTGCTACCGTGACTTGCTTTTTACTTTTCCATAACACAAGTGATTTACCAAGGAAGATACAAAAACCTGTCATTGATCGGCATGTGATCGAACATCTAGCCCAATCCGCATCAAAGTAGCCAATCAAATTAAGTTGATTCACCGAAGGAAAAAGTAACCCTTGTCCTGGTGCTTCTTTCAGATATTGGAGAAGACGATGTGCTGCCTTAAGGTGATGAAGTTTCGGTTCTTGCATGAACTGACTGAGATTATTTACTGCATACGTAATATCTGGCCTTGTAATGGTAAGATAGATCAATTTTCCAACCAAACGTCGATATCGAGTCGGGTCCTTGAGGGCATCACTACCTGTTGTTGTCAACACTAAATCAGGTTCCATAGGTACCTTGGCAGGTCTTACTCTAAGCAAACCAGCTTCCTCCAATATATCCAGGGTATATTTTCGTTGGCAAATGAAGATCCCAGCTTTGGACCGTGCAACTTCGACACCAAGAAAATATTTTAATGGTCCGAGGTCTTTAATTCGAAAACTTCCACTAAGAAACTTCTTGAGTTGACTAATGGCTTCCTCATCATTTCCTGCAATGATCATGTCATCAACGTAGAGTAACACCACATTAATAGAGTGTCCACAAACCTGAGTGCATAACGAGTAATCCGCACGGGACTGTTGAAAGCCAATTTCTTGAATGGCAGATGAAAAACGTTGGGACCAGCTGCGAGATGCTTGTTTGAGTCCGTATAATGACTTGTGAAGTCGACAAACAATAGTCTCCCCTTGTTGACGATAACCAGGAGGCGATAACATATAGACTTCCTTATGCAGTGCACCGTGAAGCAAAGCATTCTGGACATCCATTTGGTGAAGAGACCAGCTGCGAACAGCAGCAATAGTCAAGAGACAGCGGACAGAAATGAGTTTAGCAACTGGAGCGAACGTCTCTTTGTAATCAATGCTTTCGCGCTGCGTAAACCCTTTGGCGACAAGGCGAGCCTTATAGCGTTCGATGGTACCGTCGAAATGGTACTTGATTTTGAAGACCCATTTACAACCAATGGGTCATTGGTGAGGAGGTAAAGGAACCATAGTCCAGGTGTGATTGGCTTCAAAGGTTGCAATCTCAGAGTTCATAGCTGCAAGCCAGTGAGGGTCATGGCGGGCCTGCTCATAAGAGGCTGGTTCAACCAAGTGAGAGACGTTGTGAACAAAAGAGCAGTAAGCAGGAGAGAGACGAGAATAAGAAACATACCGTTGAAGGGGATAGCGCGTGCCGGACATGGTGGAAGAGATGGCGCTGGGCTGAAGCAAAGCATCATGATGGGTCTGATAGTCACGAAGATGGGCAGGTGGATGTTTAATGCGATCAGAGCGAAGAAGGGGAAAAATGGGTAGCGGAGGAGACGGCACAAAAGTTGGCGAGGAAGAGGTGTCTGGGGGTAAATGAGGGATGTCAGCAGGAAGTGAGGGAGTGGGTGAAGGAGTGAGGTCAGCAGTGGGAAGGAGGTCTGAAGGTGGAGGAGGTTGAACTGAGAGAAGGGAAGAAGTAAGGTCGTCATGAGGAATAGGTAAGACAGGGAAATCGAGGTCAGGTAATTCTGGTGGTGAGGTAGCAAGAGGGAAAAGATGTTCATGGAAGATGACATCACGAGAGGTGAAAATGCGCTTGCTATCGTGGTCATAGACACGATAGCCCTTTTGGCCAAGGGGATAACCCAGGAAAAGGCAGCGACGAACACGAGCATTAAATTTGTGGGAGGGAGTAAGGTTGGTAGCATAGCATAAACACCCAAAAACCCGGAGATGAGAGTATGTAGGTAGTGTCCCATGCAAGAGTTCAAAGGGAGATTTATGGGAAAGTAAGGGTGTTGGAAGGCGATTGATAAGGTAACAGGCAGTTTGTATACTCTCCCCCCAGAACTTTAAGGGTAGGTTAGCTTGAAATCGTAAGGCACGGGCAACATTCAAAAGGTGGCGGTGTTTGCGTTCAACGACCCCGTTTTGTTGAGGGGTGTGGGCACAGGTGTGTTGAAAGATGGTGCCATGAGTGTCTAAAAACGATCGCATAGATACAAATTCTCCCCCATTATCTGCATTGAGGGTTTTAATGTCACGATTAAACTGGGTTTTGACCCAAGAAAAAAACGAGTGCAACAAGGTTTGTGTGTCTGATTTAAATCGTATGAGATGAACCCATGTGAAACGAGTAAAGTCATCTACAATGGTGAGGAAGTAACGTGCCCCAGAGGGTGTATGGATTTGGTGTGGCCCCCAAATATCACAGTGGATCAAATCAAAAGGTGCAACTCATTTTATTGAACTAGAAACAAAAGATGAACGAGTTTGCTTTGCTAAAGGACAAACATCACAAACATGTGTAGAATCAAAAATGATTTCTGGGATGGTCTGGGATAAAGAGTGAAGAGGAGCTGAGGATGGGTGCCCAAGACGTCGGTGCCAAAGTGCCGAGGTACGGTTGACATGGTGAGCGAGATGAGGGTTTTGTGTTGGAGTGAGGTACTAAAGTCCATGAAACTGCTTGCCCAGGCCAATCATCCTCTTCATAGCCATGTCCTGCACAACACAAAAACCCGGGTAAAATATCACAATACACTTCAATGCCCAGGTCAACTTACTCACAGATAACAAATTCACACGAAATTGTGGCACATGCAAAACTCCATCAAGGGTTATCTCGGGTGACAGTTTAATAGACCCAATGGTTTCAATCGCAGCATGTCCGCCATTTGGTAAACCAACAAAATCATGTTGGGTTTTAGTGTGATTATGGCTGGGTGATAAGTGAGAAATATGATCTGTGGCCCCACTATCCACGATCCAATACAATGTTGAATGCGGATCATGTTATGTAAAATTGCAGTTTGGTGTATAGATACCTATTGCATGTGCAAGTGGCAGATTGGTACCATTCTTATTGCGAAGAAGGGCCATGAGTTGATTGCACTCCTCGGTTGTGAACGTTGGTTGATTGCTGGAGATCGTTGCTTTGGTTGTGTCAATCTGAGCAGCTGGCAACGGTAGTGCTTCAACATTGTTGGAGGTTGGAGGTGCATGCCTATTTCTGGGCTGCACATTCTTTTCGTGCCATTTGTGTCCTTCAAGGAAGCTAATAAGAAAAAAACAACGTTCGACTAGATGTCCTCCGTCACAGTAGCTGCATTTGAATGTCTTTCGTGAATTAGGGTTGTTGGCACTATAGCCTCCTTTTGGTGCTGTCGAACGACTGGTTTGCATTGCATGGGCAGTAGGTTCACGACGATTTACCACATCCAATTGGCATTCGTGTTGAAGAACCAATCCATGGACCCGTCGTGTATCCGGGAGTGGGCTCATCATCAAGATAGAGCCTCGTATGGTTGAGTAATTCTCGTTCAATCCCATTAAGAGCTATATGACTTTCTTTTTCTCTTCCCTATCTGCATGTGCCTTGGATCCCTCGCATTCACAAGCAATGGGCCCATGATATGATGCTAATTCATCCCAAAGAGCTTTCAATTTTGTGTAATAATCTGAAACAGATAGTTGTCCTTGTCAGTGTTCGTCAATTTCTTGTCGAATCTGATAGATCCTGGAATCGTTTCCTTGCGAGAATCGATCCTCAAGATCTCTCCATGCTGCTGATGCAGTTTTGCAGTAGAGTATACTGTGAGCAATGTTGCCCTGCACGGATTGCCAAATCCAGGACAAGACCATGTCATTGCATCTCTGCCAAATTGGATATTTAGCATTAGTGGTTGCAGGGTTCATGATTGATCCATCAATGAACCTTAGTTTGTTTTTGGCGCTGAGAGCGATTCGCATATAGCGGCTCCATTGTCCATAGTTGTGTCCATCAAGAAGTTGTGAGACTAAAATAAGACTTGGTGAGTCTGAATGATGCAAAATGAGAGGATCAGATACATGAGGTATCATCTCAGTTGATTTTTCGTCACCTATGGTGGCTGTGTTTGATGAAGAGGAACTGGTTGTGTTTGTGGCAGAAGCAGAATGAGCCTTCTAGAGTCACTAAGATCGGTGCTCTGATGCCATATAAAATTGTTTGTATGAATATATTTTTGTATGTCATAGCAGCTGTACATAGGTAGAGATTTATACAAGGATGCGATGTTATTCTAGGTAAATGAAAGCTAATTAAGATCAATCACTATAATTACTCCAAGGAGCATTGTGTCCTACAATCACTCCAAACCATATATGTTAGTTGACTATTTTATTTCCTTTAACAGTGTGTATTATAGAAAAAATAGGGTCTTTAATCTCTGAGATGATACTACTTTGGACTTGGTTTCGAGTATCCCTCAAAGTGTCCCTATAATTATCTCGATTCAGTGTTATGCGCCTCTCCTGATCTTCAGATGGCTCCAGATCATCGAAGTGAAAGCGCATGGGGTTCCCCACAAAAGAGCCCTCGTAATACCTGGAGGTCTAAGGTTGAGCTGAACATGGATTCCGCATATGGTTGTATGACTAATAGTCTAGTCTTTGCGTCGTTCCGTACACTAGTTCTCATCAAGAGTTTGTGTTGAAACTGGAAGAGGATTTCCGGCGTCGAGGTACTCAGAATCCCAAATTTGGAGACTAAAACTTAAGTTTGCGAAGTAGTTTCGTGAGAATTCTCTAGATCTTTCATCTGTAGATGAAGTCCAAATGGTTCTCCTCATGAGATGCTTTTGAAGTCTGTTGTGGATCTTCAACAGTTGTGCGGATCTTCTTCAGGGCCTCCTAAAGAGTCTAAGATGGTCAAGTTAGTATAAAAATCTTATAAGCCAAGCAATAGGGAAAAAAGGAAGCAATTGAGTGCAAAGTACGCGTTCCCAATTCTTTTTAGGAGAGTGAAATCCGCATTAAACTAGGAGAATCTTAAAGGATATCTTGTAAAAAATATTGCTTCCTTTTGGGATTGTGATTACGTGCGGCACAAGCAGATTCCTAGATTGCAGGAATCTCAACGAATATAATAAATCAATCTAATCCCATTCAGATCAAGCTTCTTTGTCTTGCAGAGTAAGCATGGTCATTCTCAACAAAGCCTACGAACCTTACCTACCATTCTGGAGCCAACAGGGTATGGTGGCACCATTGGCCCATTTAGTCGGCTTAGTCCAATCATAGCCGTATAGTTCGTGACCGATTAGGGAGGCACTGAGGTTTCGTTCTGCCTTACTCTAGCCCAGGAAAATCCATGATCTCATATACCTCTGTGCAACTTGAATTTTTTCAAGGGGATCTAGGTTTAATCTTCACAAATCACAATAGTGGCAGCTTTAGTTCGAGCCCTTCATTTGTGGCACCAATGAAATGATTGAGGATGAAATAACATGCAAAATGTAGATTCAATAATACGAAACAAATCTCCTCAATTGAATGATGACAGATCAAAGAGATTTGATATGAACCTTCACTTGAAAATCCATACGCAAAGACCTATAAACTCAGATCAAAATGAGTCAAGAAAATGGATTATAAACTCAGATCAAAATGAGTCAAGAAAATGGATTATCTTCCCATGATTTCTCTGAAGTACAGTTTTAGTTCAAAGAAGAAAGTTTGTGCATCTTGGGTTATGAAAATTGCTGGGAGAAGAACCAACATGACCTAGGGCTAAGGTCATATTTATACTCCTAAAAACCTAACTCATAATACAATCATAAACTAAATTCTATATGAATACGTGGACATTTATGTGTAAATAGTTAACAGCAACCAACTCATACATAAGGCACACGTCCAACACTGAGATGACATGAATAAAGGAATGTATGATGGCTCATCCAAATTCAGAGCAGAGTCACATGACAATTTTACATATGTACGTGCTCATACTTGACTAGGTAGACAGCACTAGTCAAGTAGTGTAAAAATGTAGTTTGAGAAGAAAATGCATGAACCAAACCTTGTTCAGTGTGAGAGCTTAAATCTTCATCATCTTATGAGCTTCGTCAACATCCTATCATTGCTCTAATCCCAATTTGACCTTGGATTGATAATAGAACCATAATGAATACATTGTTTGATCAACGAAAGTCAAACCCAATCAAGTTCTAGATCTAACACTCCCGTTGAGGGGAGTTCTGTATTGAATATTATATATGCCTAGGTCAGTGTGTGTTCATCTAAATCCATCACCCTTTAATGTAAAATACCGTTGCTATTTGGCTCCACATGCATAATACTTGCACACACACCACAATAGTGCATTCTCCCAACAAATAATTAATGTATCTTAATCGTATAATTTTCACCCAATGTATTAAATAAATGAATGTTTTATCATGAATATATTACTTAATGTATTAAATAAATGAATGTTTTATCATGAATATATTACTTAGTGCTCGCATTGTTGACTTGTTTCATGCATAAACAACTTCCTATTCGAATGATTTTTTGTATAGATGATCTTCAAGTTAAGATTAAAAATTAATGATTCTAATTATAAAATTCATATGGTGGAGATACATTATTCGCATGGGATTGGATAAGTGCATTCCACTTGGTGTTCTTGCCAATAAAACAAAAATATATAAATATAAACTTGCACATGTTTTTATTTCATTGGCACGAGATACCATCGTGGTGGTGTACCATTGTCATATAAATTCTTCACCCCTTCTCCCCATAGGACATACAAGTATTATCCTTACAACCATGTCTCTAATATAAGTGAGTTTCGCATTTATAAGTGAGGTCAAAATTATGCAATATAGTTAACAACACTTGCTAGTTAATATTGCAAACTTTTGAATACCTATTTGACCATAAAGTAATTGTATTTAGTGCTAGAAAACCATAAGAATTATATGAAACTCATTAGTATTATCTTCGTTTCTTAAAATTTTTGTTAGAGGTGAAAGAAAGTGAGAGACGAGGAAATTGAGTGTGGAAAATAGCTAGCACAGGATTCACTGGTGGAGCGTGGAAAATTATTTGACAATATGCAACCAAATTATGCTATTTATGTTTCAAAAGCAACATACAAAGGGTAGAAATGGATATGAAGAAAATAACTTCAGTACAACTTATATACCAATTTATACAAAATATTCTTCAACTACGTACCTCCAAATTAAACACATTTTTTTTACAAAGCAATAATTAGAACTATTATAATCTATTGAGAAGAGATTTGAAGTTGAGTACAAGCTAGAAGAACATGAAGGCATACTACTGTCTCTAATCAATTGATTTAACCCACAAGTCCTGCTCAACTTTAATTTAGTTAGAAGTGACCATCAGTGTTGGATCTACATAGGATTGAGGTCAATTGACCCGTGGACGCTAGAAAATTTGTTGGCGAACTCCGCTAGCGAACCCGTTGAATGTTGGTCTTTGACCTCAGAATGCAATAAGTGTTCGACGAAATACCTCACTTAGAAATTATTGACAGGAGTACGCGCCATGCTTGGCAAGCTACGCACGCTACTCTTAGTAAGTCTTTCAGGTAGCACATCCATCATTTATCCCTCCTTCACTGTGGTTTCTCCCCTCCTTTTCTTATTGTCCATGTCTCCTATTAGGATAACTATAAGTTTTATACAAGAACACTTTATGAGCTCAACAAACTAAAATTCTAGTGGTGCAAATCTCGCATTACAATGTCCGCTAGTTTTTTTTGGGTTGGAATTGGATTGTTTATCTGCAAAATGCAATGTTATCAAGAATACTTTTATATGTGAAAAGATCAAACCATAAACCACTCGATCAAATGATTGTCATTGCAATGTTTTCTTGAAATATCATTTTCGTCTATTTTATTTCCTATAGTGGAATGTCCTAATAATTTCTAATGCCTATTTCTTGCAAAAATGATCTTAAAAGCGATGAATTAAGGGATAGATGATGTCACTAGCATTATGAGTTAGTGGTATTTGTTTTCAATAGTAAGTGTGAAAGATCACAAGTTTCAACTCTAATAGATGGCTAGTTCAATACCTAATAAATACGGCTGATCGACACTTTATGTGGCGCCAAGTCCACCATCCCTTAGTTTAACATATTGTTGGTTTAAAAAGAAAAATAGATAGTTGCGACCGTTGAAATAAAACTTGGAGCAAGTTTCAGAAGATATCATTCAAGGTTGTTTGATGAATCCCTTGATAGCAGGGACCCTTTGATATAATTATATCAAGATCATATATGCATATAAATGTAAGGATGGAAGTTATGGTCCCTGGTGTTTGCCCTTGGTAAATAGAATAGTAGGGTTGTTGCGTTTGGTGGTGTTTTGATCATGATCTGAAGGAATGAACCAATTTCTCCAATTCAAATAGCTAACAATGGCAGGTCAACTACCCCCACCGCAAGTCCTACCAACACCAGTGCCTTGAAAAACAAAGCAAACCCAAAAACTTTTTTAATGAATTACTCTTAATTTCTTACCCCTTTGAAACATTCTAGATGGCTTTTCCTTTTTATAAAAACTATTTCCAGAGTGCATATATATATGTTGATTACTTGTTTTTCAAACCCCTCTGCTTATCAGTGCTGCTAAAATGGCAGCAACAGCAGCTAAGGAGAAAGACAAAGACGAAACGAAAGATGAAAAGAAAGTGAAGGAGAAAGATGACGGAGTAATCAATGCTGTTTACAAAGTTAACCTCCACTGCAAGCAGTGTGCACGTGATATTAAGAAGCCTCTTATGGCTACCCAAGGTATGTATAGAGCAGCATTCCTTGTGTTAATTCCTCACCATATATGCATGTCGTTTTCTCAATATATATGTGCCAATTGAATGTGAAATAAAAAAGCTTTTTAGCCAAAATGGTCATGAGATTTGCTTAACTCTTTACTTTGGTTCATGAGATTTGAAATCAATAAAAGTGGTCCATAAGATTGTCCATTATCAATCAATAAAAGTGATCCTTAATTAACATAATTTTTCAAATTTCATGGACCAAAGTGAGGAGTTATGCAAATCTCAAAGACCATTTTGGCTAAAGAGCCAGATAAAAACTTTTTTTTTTTTACGGTAAAAATAAAAACAAAAACTTTATACGTAGTTTATACTTAGACTACCTCCGACCCTTGGATTCAAATCTAAAACTTTTAACCCAAAAAATTTAGGTTTTAACTCAGAAACAGTTTTTCTGCTCCAATTCTTCTAGGCTAAATTTTTAGCCCGAGATTATTAAAAAAGAATTTAGGATAATTTTTAACCTTTTTTTCAAAAAAAAAAAAAATTATATAGACTATCCTAACTTAATTTTATAAACATTTTAACCTAAAAACATTTAGATTCCAATAAATGTTGAAAAACCATTAAACTGACTCTATGAAACTCGTGGAACACTATGAAATAATATGAAACAGATAAAAGAATTTTTTTTTAATTGCTTTAGCCATTTGATTTGAATTTGGACCGTTAGGTACCATTGGATGTAATCATACTAGATCTTAGCCGTTAGATTCAAAAAATTTATAAATATAAAGATAAAAAAAAAAACACATATATGGTGGGCCAACCCACTAACCCAGGGGTGTCCTGGCCTAAATTTACCCTAGAAAGGAGTATTAGATTAAAACTCATATTTATCCCAAGGGTTGGAGCTAGTTGGATAGGTTTAGAACCTAAAATTTGAGTTTTACTCCAAAGGTTGGAGTAAGTCTTACTGTGAAGAAATGAAAAATGTAGAGCATGTGGAGTTATGCATGTCCCCGGGATTGAAAAAATATACGATGTTTATATTGTCAAATTATGAATTTTTGTTATAATGTACAGTGTATATGCTTACAATGTGTAAAATAATTTTCTGTCTAGTAGTATATATAACTTAGACGATCATAATAACATTACCACGTTACATGTGAGTGTGTTTCCTTGCGTTTATTTTCGTTTGTATAATATGGTCCATAGTTGAGGCACCTAATTAACGGAGCATTATGTAAACATGCATCACCAGGGGTTCACAATGTAGAGGCTGATATGGAGAAAGGTGAAATAAAGGTAAAAGGAGTTTTCGACCCAACAAAAATTCAGAAACGGCTGGAGAAACTTTCTAAGAAAAAGGTCGAGTTAATATCACCCAAACCTCAGATCAAGGAAAGCACAGTAACAGAGAAAAAAGTAGTGAAGGAAACCAAAGAGGTGGTGCTCACTCACCCATATACTTCAAATATTTTTTTGCTTAATATGATTAGCACTACTTAACAATCCAGGTAAATTATTGGATCGTCATCAATTATATTTCATTGATAGTCTATTTAATCAACAATCATGGCTGGTTCTTTTACTTAAAAGTTGTTAGAAATTTCCACTTTACTTTTATTTATTGTTTAATCAGTATACTAGTATTGACAAGTGCCAAAGTTAGATATACTAGATGCATCGTTGGTGATATTTTGAGTGCTTAAGTTGCTAATCAATTCTTAGGTGTGTATAAAATCCCACACGGAAATGACTCTGAGACCCTCACATAGTAGTTTAACAAACTGTTGACCGCTCACCAATTGTCAATTTGTTTTGAGTTAGATACTCTAAATATGTTATAATTTTGAGCAGTTGACATAGTTACATGTCATATAATATGTGTGTGAGAAGAAACCTTTCATATAACAGTTTACACGTGGATATAAGCCCTATTTTTTAAATTTTTAATAAAGCTATAATCAAATGATTGCACTAGAATAACCAATTCTGTTCTTTTATTCCGAAGCCAATTTCACGGACAATAGTGGTGAAGGTTCACATGCATTGCGACAAATGTGAGCAAGATTTGAAGAAGAAGTTAATAAAGAACAAAGGTATAATTTCTAAACTTTCTTGTTTGTATGTATAATTTAGGGGTTTTCTAAAGAAGAAAATATATGTCAATGATGTTTGTAGGTATTCACAATGTAAAAACTGACATGAAAGCACAAACTCTAACAGTGGAAGGAACAATCGAGCCTGAAAAACTAATCTCGTATTTGCGAAAAAAGGTGCACAAACATGCAGAACTTGTGCCCTCGAAACCACAGAAAAAGGAAGAAACAAAAGAGAAGGAGAAGAGTTCCCCAAAACCACCAGAGGAGGAGGAAAAGAAAGAGAAAAAGGAGGATAAGCAAGAGAAAAAGGAGGATAAGCAAGAGAAAAAGGAAGAAACAAAAGAGAAGGAGAAGAGTTCCCCAAAACCACCAGAGAAGGAGGATAAGCAAGAGAAAAAGGAGGATAAGAAAGACGGTACTGAGAAATCTACTGAATCAGTTTCCAAGGTTATAGAAGTTAAGGAACACGTAAATGTGGTGGAGGTTAAAACTAAAGAGGGCAATACTCCATATTTCATTCACTATGTTTATGCTCCACAAACGTTTAGCGATGAAAATCCAAATGCTTGTTTTATAATGTAAATAGGTGAGGGTAGAGTACATATATACCTCACTCCGTATTTATTTGGACTAATTTCTTTCTATTTGTCTGCTTGTATGAAGATATATGATGCTTATAATATAGACTCAATATAGACCATGGATATTAGGTATATTCTTAATTCCTTGAATATATGGCTCAATTTCTCAATCTGAAAATATAACTTTTTTCTTTTACAGTATAATTCTAGTAAGCAAACATTATCCCCCTGATGTATGTAATTTCGGTTGTGGTCCTGTTTCAAAATTGAATTTGTTAGTTCTCAAGTTACTTAAACTCTTTACCATCACAAAGATGAGGCTGAAGTTTCAGTTTCAAATTTAATCATTATTGTAGGAATGATCGGTGGAAGTTCCCTTAAGTCCTAAACCCTAAGTCTCACGCTGGAAATCGTTGCAAAAGATTTCAACTAAAGTGGTTTCACTTCTAATTGCATGGCAAGTCTTCTATATGAAAGCCCAATTTTGCTGGACTCGATACATAGGTCATTTGATTAAGTCAAGAACCATATCAATATTGACTAGTAGTGAGCCGTGGCATCTCTGAAACTCTAAACAATAAGCAACACAACATAAAATGCAAATAATTCATATGTATCTGCATGCATTCCAGCCACGTCTTGCACATCTAAATCTCAAGGGTATATACATTACTGACTATACTTTATACATAAATTGCTTGCCTTCTTTTCCAAACACCTATTTATCATCACCTCTTAGTTAAAAGACTATAAACTGCATACCACAAAACTACCGCAGAGAAATAACTGTTCATAGTAACCATATTAATTTCTGGTAATGAGATACAAAATGCCCTGACGGAATTTTTTTTAGGGGTGAAAACATGATATGAAATCAAGTGCCCTAAATCATAACATAAAATAAACCTGAATTATAAACTAGTCTTATCTATTAAGCCTCAGGAATTAATAGGTAGTTTTGGTTAGTTTATCGCAGCCTTACCCTCCTTGGAAGTTCATGCTACTGCGAGGTTCACGCTTGGTACAGCTGACTTTGTGCCTTGGGTTGAAGAGGAGGCTAAAAGGCCAATTCTTAACATTAAATTCATTGGTTTGATTTCCTTTCGCTGTTGTTTGACTAGTAAAGTGCGTTCTCTTTAACAAGGTCACACTTGTTTACAACCCTTCCCTATGTATTCGTTATTATGAATGACTCAAATTTAATCTCGCAATAAGAAAAAGGAATTCAGGTATCTTTCCTTTTTCTTCTTGTTCAAGAATATTATCATAACATGCATTTCCTAGTCCTTCATGTCTAAGTTTCTGAAATATTAATTTCTAAAAGAAAAGTACTCCTAGAATATGTACGAACGATATAAAACTGAGGAATAATCCATGAATGAAAGAACCTTTGAGATAATCATCAGTACAACTAAGTAATATATTTTAAGAAATGAGAGAAAAACTGAGAACAACTAAAATATATTCAGTGCAAGAGACTAGCTAGGACGAGTTGGTTAGAAAATTGATTATCTGGTTATGTGGGTGAAGTGGTCAGATCATGTGAGAGCTTTCTTTTAGTAGGTTTTGGTTGTTTCTTATCTTTCTTTGTTTTGGTGGAAGATCGGACAGATATATTGGGGGCCGGGGGGGGGGGGGGGGGGGGGGGGGGGGGGGGTGGGGGGGGTGGAGAGAGAGAGATAGAGAGAGAGAGAGAGAGAGAGAGAGAGAGAGAGAGAGAGAGAGAGATCTAATTATATAAATTCATGTTTATGATATTAGTTTCACATGACCAAATTAATATCATATAATTGTAGAGGCTACGAGTGGAAAGCATGATTTTTATAGGTATATACAAGCATCCCACACATGGAAAAGGCAAAAATTAATCATCGTTTTCATGAAAAATCACCAAGGATTAATTAGTAGAAAATATTTTACCTGATTAATCAATATAGTTGATAGCACGATCTTTATTCATCCTACGGATTAAACAATATATAATTATTGAAGCTTATGTTAAGAGGTTGTGATACTTATCACAAAATTATTTATCAGTAATATCAGTTCTGACAATTATTATATCCAATCCAAAGCTAAAATATTCTCCGAAACCATTTCTAATTAAGAAAAGGGAGTTCCAAAATCCAATTTCCATCAACATTCCATGGATACATTAAAAAGCAATACAAATTAGGAACCAAAATGAAGTTACGAGAAGATAGACGAAAGAAATTAAGCAAGAAAAATAATTGTACAAGGCTAGGGAATGGGGGTGATGATATTAATATAAAGATCGATTCTCTGACCTTGGTTGACCTGACCTATAGCTAGCAAAAACTATCAATAAGGCGGCCGCCCAGCAGAGTTTCCTCCCCAATTATCGACCTGCAGCTGATGAGGCATGTTATTCAGCGGCAGGTTAAAGAAGGGAAGCCCCGAAGACGGATCTGGAAAGGGGTTGCTTACTCCTACGCCACCGCTGCCATCACCACCGCCTCCGCCACCTGAGGACTGTGGCACAGGCTGCTGCATCTGTAGCTGCTCCTCTTCCTCCAAGGGCAATCTCTCATAAGCCACGTTGGTAAACGATGAGGCTATGACAATAACAGGTCCAGATGCTATTAGTGATCCCACAACATTTCCACCCACAACCTGGCCTTGACCACCAGCTAAAAATATTGTGAGGCTGGTGGCCCCAGGAGGTGCAGGCGGCGGCAGAAATGAACCTGTTAATGACAGAATCTCAAATCTGCCGTGCAGTGTGAGAACTGCGCCAGCCGCTGATGGTTGACGCAAGCTCACGTTGGTCACCATACCACTCCCACTCAAAACACAAATCCCTCGCTGCCTTTTCCTCGCATAAGTGCCGACGGAATCAAACACATCACAGCCACTGCTGACCTCCAAAATATGTGCTCTTAGGGTGTTTGCGCTCTCACGAGTTATGATCACTGGGGGTTTGAGCTTGTTTCTAGACCCTGGGGGCCGACCTCTGGACCGTCGGCCCCCTGAATCACCCGAACCAGGATTTGGGGTCACCAGGTCAAACCCTTGATGAGGATTGTCATTATCAACATCATTTTGGTGGTGGTCAGAGGAGAAAAGATTGTTGCGGTTGGGGGTGGTGTGGTCATCTTCGGAGTCCGGCGGTCTTTGGAGGTGGAGATCAGGGAGTTGGAGCTGCTGATGAACAAACCGAGATGCTGAACCCAAGTCTAAGCCAGCCATACACAGAGAGCTAAAGAGAACAGAAAACAAGAAAAATATAGTAAAATATATGCATAAATTTTAATATAGCAAGGTTCAATATTTTATGGGTTTTGGAGAAAGGAGAGCCCCATAATTTCAAACCCTAGAACGAATAGAAAACAAAGGGGATCAAGTGCAGAGAAAGGGAAGGGTACGAGTTGAGGAGAGAGAGGTGCAAGGAGGAGGAGAGATCGAGATATCATAAAGTGGCAAACGCAGCCATTCTCAACTTCTAAATTATAAATATAAAACGTATATGCTTATAAAATAGCGGAGATAAAACAATTCGCTTCTTTAGTAACTTTTACTTTTTTGAATGTGGGAATTGAATTTTCTATGTTAACACTTAGTGTGCTTGAAACTGAATACTCGATCAAAGATAATGTAAAGAGGAACAATATTTTATGAATGTATATATTAGTTGATTAGTTATTACATGATTAAGAGAAATGTTAAGGAGATTCTCTCAAAGTTGAATCCTTCATGAATTTTTTGCTACCTCATAATTTAAGGTTAATTCTCACGTCAACATTATAAAACATTATGCCAAAAACATAAGGTAACATATAGTATATATAAAAAGTCTCATTTTTGAGAGAGTCTCCTTAGCGCATCTCTCCATAATCAATTATCATACATGTAAGAACTGTGTTATCAACAATATTCTATTTAAACTAATCTTAAATACATTGATGAGAGAGAATTCAAACTCCAATGAGATCAATTAGCAAATGACACTTTATTATAATGAAGGAAAGCAATCATGTTTATACACTCTTATGTGGATTCGATTTCCCACCGATTTCCCTCCCCCCAAACTAATTACCTAACCGACTAATGATATCACTCTACTCAAATGGGATCAATTAGCCCATGTAACCATACCCACGTCTACATATATATATATATATATATATATTTTTTTTTTTTTTAAATTAATGTGCTTAAAAAATCACGTTCAGTGTGATCATGGCAACAATATGTAAATTTGATACGTATTATTTTGCATCAATTATGATGATAAATTTTAACGAAAGTAAATAGTTCAAAAAACTTCTCCATTTCTTCAAAGTATTCTTTAGAGCAAAAAAGACACCTTAGCCACCAAGGGGAGGAGGAGCAAAAAGAATCCTCCTCCCCATTCCATACTTTCTCCACCTCCTATAAGTTGGTCTTTCGTGATGATTCCGTCTGAGTTATACTCAGGTTTTAGAATGTACTTTATCATAATTTCGAATGTGCTCCTTATTCAATGATCAATCCAATCACTCTCTCAAAAACTTATAAAGAGAAAATTGTAGAGGGAAATGAGGAGAGAGTAGATAAAGGAAATGTAAAGTGTTTTCCAAACTTGTGTATATTTCATCTTTGATAAATTAAGCACCTATTTATAAGCTTATAATGATGAGGTTAACCCATAAGTTACAAACTACTAATACACTCTAATTAGAGCATGCTCTACTAAACATTAAGATAGGAGAGGTTGTGGACATTATGGTGGTCATCCACATTCCATACATTTATATAACACTCTCAAATTATTGTTTTCTCTACATTATAACTAGTTTTGGAGGAGTTTGTTGCTATCTACATTAGGTATTTTTTGCCATCTTCACCTTTATTGGCTAGCTGCTACTATGCGTAAAATATACGTTAGAGACCATGTTTTCCTCAAATGTTGATCCACCCATTATTCCACAATGATTTCCGTGAGTTGAGTTGTATTGTTTAGGCTTGTGGGTTTGGCTTAATTTGGTGAGTTGTGTAGTATTGTTGACATGGTTGATGTAACTTTGATATTTTCTTAATGAAATTAATTTTTTTTTTTTTGGGTCAAAAAATTAATTTCTTTTGTTTAATTGATAAAAAAAATAAAAAATAAAACAGAAATAAAATAATTGTAGCCGTTTTTTTATCATGTTGTAATGAATTGTTAAATTTAAAAAAAGCCTAGTGATATTTTTTTTTTCCCAATATTAAAAGTAAGTTTCAGCTCCAATTCTGTACTCCCCATTGATTAGCAGGAAAAAGAAAACTGTTACATAATTTTGTTCATAAAATATGTCACAAAATGATGTTGGATCGACTTATGTCGCTTTCTTTTAAATATTACTCAATATTTACTTGAGATTATACAATTTAATTAAGTACTACCTTTCTGAAAAAGAAAAAAAAATTTTGGCCAAACCTTTCTAACAAGTTTCTTTGAATGAATGTTTTTATTTAATCAAATATTTGTTTAAATAGCTTCATGTATTTAAAAAAAAAAAAAAATCGCATCAATATTTTTGTTGGGCATCTAAGTACTTAGTATTGAAACAAGATCGGCATTTAACAAATGACAGATTCAAATGGTTCATCACAAGGAAAGTTTTGAATCAACATTGTAAAAGTTAAAAACTTGAGAATTGTGGATCATGATGAATTGTTTATATATATATATATATATATGTGTGTGTGTGTGTGTGTGTGAGACACACCCCGACCGAGATCAGGGCATGCTGGCCGTCACACGAAGGTGACGTAGCCATGTGCGCGTGCGGAAGCTATTAAGATAGTAATATAAAAGTACAAATAACTAAAAACTAACTAGCATACAAAGTACTAGTGTATGTGAGACACAATTCAGAGCAAATCTACAACAGTCCAAAACGAAAAGATACGACATATTTACACCCGAAGGTGACCCTACAATGGTGAATGTCTGTCAGAAATGCCGGGACGCCCTCTGGGATAAACCACCGAACTTGCTAGACCACTAGAACCTGGAGGGGCGCAAAAACAAAAGTGTGAGTGGGCAAAAACAAAGCTCTTTGAAAACTCTTTAGCAAAATACATTCTAACCCCTCGCCGTAAAACCTGTATACTTCCCAGAAAATGAACATATATACGTATGTATAGATATGTCAATCATGCTCCATGATATGCCATTCATGCTCGAGAATATGCCATAACGGAAACTCATAATCAAATATAAATACTCAAGCATAATTCACATCAATAACATATAATCTAGCAGCCGGGAGTCACCTAACGTGACCTGTACGGCTGCATCTAGAGCTCCACTCTCAACTCAATAACTGAATCTGCACACGAGTCGGAACCACCTAACGTGGTCTGTACGACAGGCTGGGTGTAATATATATATGTATGCTCTAGTGCTACGATCACGTGAAGCTGTGCGATAAATCGCGGGTCACCTACAAGTCGGAACCACCTATTGTGGTCTGTACGACAGGCTTGCACCTATCTTGGATCCAAGGCGAGCATGCGGTGCTGGTGAACATACACGTGAAGGCTGTGCCCTGGCCTCGGGCGGGAGCACTAACACCGGGGGTGCAGATTATGAGCTCTCTAAACATCTCAAACTACCATTGCATAACAACATGAATACCGCTTACCTGGCACTTACCTGTGCGTCCACAGCACCAAATACACATATATATATGTATGCCACTACTAATACATGCAATGATGCGTAAACAACATTTATATGATGCATGGCATAAAACAAATAACCTTTTCTATTTAATTTCTGGGAATTAATATGTATATAGGTATATACGGAAAACAAAAGCCCACTCACTGATAATTAGAAGGGTCGTAGCCCCCCTGCCTCGAGTGCGAACGCTCGTCCTCGGAATACGAATCACCTAAACGCGACAAAGTTACGAAAACGTTAATTTAAAAGCACCTAAGCAATTTCTCGTAATAACTTCTCATACATTGCTCAATTTGGACAATTGAATATACCAACGTGCTCTACACAACCTCAGGATCACACCCATATTTTTAAAATAATTTTTGGACCACGCACGCGCCCCCACGCGCCTGAATAGGCACGGACCCACGCGCCCCCACGCGCGGCCACGTGCCATGCACACTGACGGCGTCAACTGACGCCGTCAGGAATATTCCGTTAAACTGACGGAATATTCCATTAACCCTAACTGACGCCGTCAACTGCCGTTAGGAATATTCCGTTAAACTTAACGGAATATTCCCCTTCCTTCTCCGGCGAGCCTCCGGCGCCGGCGACGGCGTCGGAAAACTGGGAAAAATTCAAACTTAGTTTTCTCCTTCGTTTTTCAACCATTTTTCACGATCTTTATACCAAAATGAAGCTTAGGACTAGTAGAATCACGATAGGCTAGTTTCAAGGCCTAAAAATTAAGGAATTATACCTGTCTTCAAGGTCAAAACTCGGCCAACTTTGAACAGGACGATCCCGACGTCCAAACTCGTCCAACGAAACACTCCCAAGCTCCTGGGAACTTCACAAACACAACTACAAGCTTAGAATCTCCTAAAACAAGCTAGATTAGGTTTGCATGAACAGTGCTCAAATCGGCCATGGTGATATCGACGTGAAAACGTCAAAGTTCTTACCTGGAAATGGCACCACTGGACTCCTCTCAGCCTCACGAACACGATGATGGTCTTGGTTTCTTGATTTGTGAAGGTTTGGGTATGTTTGTATGTGTGTCCGTGTGTTTGCAGAAGGAAGAAGAAGAAGATGGACTCGGGGAGAGAGAGAGAGAGAGAGAGACAGAGTGACAGAAAGTGAGGGAATGAGGGAGGGAATCCCGGGAGAGTGAAAGTGATGTGTGAGTGTGTGCGTGGTGCTACAACACCACACTACACAACACTTAACGTACACAAACAAATTAGGGTAAAATTGTAATTTCAATGTACGTTTCGATATTTCCGGGACGGGATGTCACAGTGTGTGTGTGTGTGTGTGTATGTGTCTTTCTTGTTTGGGAGTTTGTTATTTATTCGTCTATAATTGTATACAAAAGAGCAATGGCTAATCAAATATTTTTGGGAACTTTAATGAAAAAGTTTTGAGCATAGTTTATTTTAATAAAAAATCATACTATAATTTTATTTAATGAAAAAAACTTAAATTTTAATAAAAACGACAAAAGAACTTAAATTTTAATGAAAAAGACATAATTTGAATATTAAAAGAAAAAACTAATGCACGGGAACCGCGTGTCCTCACACATACTGTTTATGAACTTAACTTACTACACTGTTTATGAAACGTACTACATCGTTTATGAAAATTAATGGTACCACACTGTTTATAAAACTTAACGGTACTACACTGTTTATAAAACTTAAAGGTACTACACTGTTAATGAAATTTACTACACTGTTTATGAAGCTTAATGGTGCTACACTGTTTATGAAACTTAACGGTGCTACATTGTTTATGAAACTTAACGATACTACACTATTTATGAAATTTAATGGTACTATACTGTGTATATATGTATATTATTTCTTTTGCCTTAAGTAGGTAGGTACAAGTGAAATCTACATTATCACTTTTATATATATTATTTATTATATACATGAAAATATACCTTACGAGATTATAGTACCAGACGTGTGTTTGTGTTATCTTACTTTGTCAAATGCCTAAAAATGAGTATCATTATTGTTACAGTTAGCTAATTCATACATAATATAATATATATACATAATATAATATATATATATATATATATATATGTGTGTGTGTGTGTTTTCATGTACTTTTTCTTATTTAATTATATATTTGGGGGGGGGGGGGAGAGGGGGTTAGGGTAAGCGCTGGGCACGCATGTATATATTTTATGTTTTTTTTGTTCTTATCATTAAATAAACTTATTAGATGATTTTTTTGTTAAAATGCAAAGTTTTGAAGTATTTTTCATAAATTTTCTTAATATTTTTAGGCCTGGCAATGATGCAGCACAAGAAGAAACACACTACCAGAAAATATGGCTTGCTCTACAAAATTTTACCCGACAAAATTCTACAAAACTTCTGTCAAACTACCCCTGCTATTTGCTTCAATTATGGAGGTCTTGGGAGTAGTGTTGGTGGTAAAAATCAAAGGAGTAAGTGTGATAAGATGAAGGAGTGTGGTAGCCAATTGTGGGACGCGCATCTATAAGATTTGTAACGGTAACATTAGAACTAGTAGTTGGAAAGGATATAAACACCCCTTCTTACTCCATTTTGTAGCTCAATTCAACCGTCAAACATGTTTGCATATACTTCAAGATCTCCTAGGCCAAAAATCACCTAAACAAAATGTCTGGTAAAGGGAAAAAAATCATTTGACGGTTATAAATGAAAAATCATGATTTAACAGTTGTTTTATAACTCCAATTTTGTTGATTTTTTACAAATAAAATCCTCAAACCTAGAAGAATACAATTAACGAACCCGATGGTCAATTTAAAATATTTATACTTGTGGATACAACAAAAACTTACATTCTACTTAATGGAAGTATAGAATAATAAACTCTAAGTGTTTTGGAATCCATTCGTTTGATGGGACACACATTCTATGAAACTAGTTTTCATGATCCAACCGTCAATCATGTTTGCATATACTTCGAGATCTCCTAAGCCAAAAATCACCCAAAAGAACGCTCGGAGATTAGGTAATGGGACAAAATCATCTGACGGTTAGAAACGAAAAATCACAATTTAACGGTCAAACTCTGAATTTTGTTGATTTTCTACAAATACACTCTTCAACCTAGAAGAATACGATAAACAAACCCGATCATCAATTTAAAGTATATACACTAGTGGATACAACAAAAGCTTACATTCTACTTAATGAAGGGATAAAATAAAGTGATTAATAAAAGTCGACAGAAATATAGATCAAGAGACCTGTCCCTCTCTCTCAATATCTCTTGCTTACGAGATCTAACATAGGTAGACACAATGTAGTATTTTCACACGGCAGAACAGTGAATATGGGATCAATTAGCACCCTAGTCAATCTATGATCTTATTTTTCAGGTATTGCATTACAAATTGTAATGTAAATCCTCAGAATGTTTTCATTCGTGTGTTGGTAGACATACTATCGAAGATAACAAAATACTCAATAGAAATTCTGGTTTTTTTTTTCTTCTTTCCTCTCATAATTTGGATCTATCTATAACAAGAAAGACAATTAGAAGTACCCTTCATCTCATCCTGATCATTCATGTCCTAGTTCATCTCATCCTTTCCTTAAAATTTGGCCCCCTCTTTTATATCTTTTAATTGAATATATATTTGGAGTTTATCATCCATGTGCAAGGCTAGTGTGTTATAACAGGCTTGTTAGAAATTAAAAACTCATATTCATATGCCTAGGAAGAAGCATGCATTGAGTTAAACCTTGAGATGTGTATTTAATTGTATTAGGAAATATGTAGATAATCAAATATTGTTTTAAGGTGCTGCGCTAGAATTTTTTTTTTTTTAATTTTTTTATATTTGTGTTATGTTGGATAAAGTTTCAATATTGTACATGTAATTTTGCTGTTGTGTATGGCTTGGTGCTGGCTACTTATAAAGTGTCTGTCACATCGCAACCCATTTTATATGCCATTCATTTGTGGTGCACTAGTGGTCATGATGGATTCAAAGAATCGAAGAATCTCATGGGTACCTGAAAATTTCAACTCGACAAAGATATGCCTAATTTAAGGGTAATAATAACTAATACAGAATGGTATGGACTTTATCCGTGGCTAATTCAATTTCAATAGTCATTTAGCCATAACACAATGAAATGCTTTGATACAAATGATTGGACTGGAATATTAATCTTTTAAAGTTAAGGTATTTTAAAGGTATAGAAGAATAATTTTTCATTTTGAGAGAATTGAAAGAGGATCAAACATGAAACAAAACTTCTCTTCTAATCCAATTACATTTTGAAGAGAGTTGGAATGTAATCCTCTAATGATGAAAAACTTCGAAGATCATGCAATAAAGCATCACTTGAATTGGCTGCATATGTTTCTAGGGTGAATGGTCTGTTCTATAAAAATAAAAAAAAATTAAAAAAAAATAAAAAAAAAAGATGCCTGTTCTATATTCAGCGTCAGAGACTCACAGGGGGTTCTGAGGTTCCCAAATTTTTTTGATCCTCCAATATATTACATATAAGTATAAATTTTGTTAATAAATAAATTTTAACTGACAAGAAAAATCATCATCATATGATTTTATTTATATTACAATTGATTAAGTGGAGCTTATATTTAATATATTAACTTTCCACTTTTCTCTAGCCCCCCCAAAAAAAAAAAAAAACAAAAAACACATGTGTATTACTTTATTGCACTTTTCTTTAGTAATAAAATCCTAACTCGTGTATTACTTTTTCCACAAGCACAAGCATATTTCCATATCTCTCTTTTAGTCATGCTCTATTCTTTCATGCATGAACTCTAAATCATGATTTCATGGCAATTGACAATTATTCAATTAATAAGAATGAGATGATGATTTCAATTAAGTTTGAATATTGATGTTGATTATAATCAACAAAATTATTATTTTATAAATAAGAAGGACCTTTTAATTAAGATTGCATAAGACTTCTAAATTATCAGAGACAACCTATTCAGCATTAATACAAAATGACACGACAAGAAAATGACATATACTAACTAAAATTTCTTTTGTTCAATTATCTAATCCAAATGATCAACATCACCGTCGCTGAAATAGTGCATGAAAGGAGTGAAGGGAGCTTTTATTTTATTTTTTATTTCGTTGAACTTTCAGAATATAAAAGTATTGAAGAAATAAGACTAAAGCATGTATTATAGAATTGGCAGCTGATGTGTTCGGTCAGAGAAAACCTGAGAGCAAATAAAAGATAATACTTGCATTTCATGGGAATGCATATATCTCAATTTTTTTTTATGAATAACGTATTTTCAATGTATAAGTTTTATAATTAGAATCGCTCAGTTTTTTATTTTTCATTTGAAATTAACTCTACAAAAAAATTAATTTGAATATGAATTAACAACTAAATAATCTCTTATTTAAATGATATATTGTGTCTTACTCTTGAGAATATACAAATATTATCCTCAACAAAATTAACTTCTTTTTTTTTTTTTTTTTTCTGGTAAAAAATAAATAAAATTATCATTTGAAACCAAGATTTTTGCAAGTGCTCCCCATGAATTTCGGGCTACAAGGCCTACATGTTCCAAAAGCTTTCATAAAAGTTATGCATTTGGCACTAAAAAGAAAAGCACACATAAAACGCAGTGAGTAGAACACTGACAATCAATAAATAATTACATAAGAAAAAGAATAATAATTTTGTTGTATGTTTGTTTGGTTTTGGTTAGTAATAATTTTGTTGTATGAACGATGGGGTTGCCCTACAGGACGAAACCCCTACCTTGTATTTTGCTCTTCCAGTCCCATTCATTCTTGGATGCGAGATTTGACCAATCCTCTTATATCATTTCTGTCCACATCATTTTCACCATCATTCTTTCTTTCACTCCCCAATTCACAAGGTCATCTTTGTTTATTTGTCGATGAGCTTGACCATACAATACATACATACATACACACATACATACATACATATCAACGTGTAAGAATGTCTAAGGACAGTTTTGTGGATGTTAACAATTAGTATTATTCAAAGATTTCATGCTTCATATGGAAGGCAAATGTTATTATCAAAGTAAGATAATTAAGTCACTAACTATGAGCTCCCATTTACCAAACAAATCCGACCTAAAGCTAACTTTGCACATTGAATACCAAAATGACCGATCAACCCTCAATTAAGATGGCTAATCGGTTTGGGAGACGCATGCAAAGGTAAGATTTTCCATTTTCATGAAAGCAAACAATTTTGTTGAGAGAAATCCATATTCTCGTCTCATGTTCTTGTATGTTATTAGTGAGTTTTAATGACCACAACACTATGGTTTTCAGTTATTCAATATAAATTATAATCACATTGTACCAAAAAATTATAATAATCATCCATTTAAGTAAATGGTCATGTGTTTTAGGTGTGAAATGAAAATATAGGCTCTTGTATGTTTGATCGACGTTTCCAAGTATGTTGACTTGTATTAGTTATATAGACTTGGCTCATTTACTAAAATTAAAAGTTTATTCAAGAAGTGAAATTAATAACTGATGCGCTCCAAATCACCTTTTTTTTTTTTTTTTTTTTTAACAAACAATATTATTTACACTACGGGAAAGGGTTAGGTTTCGCCTCACAATGGGCTAGCAATAATGTGGTTCAAATTTGTTTTTGGAAAGAATCAGATCTAAGACCTCTCACTTGCAACTGAAGAGGAATACCACTTGACCATAGTACTAAGTGATGCTCCAAAAACCTCTTAACTATAATTATATAAGATTTGCTCATTATTCACTTGACATAGTTTCATAATTTTAATTGAATTATTAGTCCTATGGTGATAGGAAAGTCGGAAAGTAGACCTTGTGATAAAAAAAAATTAGGATTTAAATCAATTTGGCAAAGTGAGAGGTACTACGGTTTGGTGGTATTCCTCTTTACTTGGAAGTGAGAGGTTTTAGGTTTGAATATCGTGAATGGCGAATTCGATATCAAATTAGGCTTTGCCGAACTCCGTCTCGCCTTATTATAAAAATATCAATGTACTTAAAAAAAAAAAAAAAAAAAACCAATGTGTAGAAGTTTCTTAGGTTAAATTCAAAATTAAAAGTTTCGTCAACTTTCCGTTAATTATTAGTATGTAGGCCGCACATGTGAGGCTCGCTTGTTAACAATTAACAGAGAGTTGACACAACTTTGAATTTTGAGTCTAAATCCTAACAAGCTTCACTACAAGAGTTTAAATCCTAACCTTTTTACGACATGAACTACTTTTCGACTATCTTATCACTACAAGGACTATTTAATCTAATTAATCCTAATAATATTTGTCCATCTTTGACTGTTTCAAAATATTATCAAGCACTTAGCATCTTTTAACAGTTGTTTAAGGGCAAGTGCTCCTTATGGAACCTAATGACATGCATTCTGTCGTCTTTAGGATTAAAATATTGACAACTTTCATTGATTATCTCAACAACGACAATATCATCGACCAATCAAAACGCGTCTACGGACACAAGAAAACTAATTAACAGTACCCTAATGTCTCATCAAATCCGGGGTCCCCACCACGTTGTGATTAAGACTATTATATTTCCAACCTAATCTTGTCATATGAAATACATAATGTTGTGGGATTGTCAGTTAGATCATACTTGGAAGGCAATTAGATCATGTCTCCACCTAAATTTTGTGCGCATTTTAAGCAAGTCCAAGGTTTAATTTTTAAAGCAATAACACTCGGGATAATGACTTTTAGGTTTAGCCAAAGTTGTTCAGAATAATGTGGGCTTTTGAGCCTAAATGATCCCTAAGATTTGCATAACATATAACTTTGGTCTCTGAGATTTAAAATCCATAGAAACGGTCCCTAAGATTATCCACCATCCATAATTTTGGTCATTCCGTTAAAACGCTTTGTTAAGCTGAGGGTATTTTGTAAAATCAGCCCACGACACCTCCATCAACCCTTCATTCCCCAAAACCACATCCCCCACCAAATCAATAATGAGCTCAATCTTTGGCCTCGGAATCAAAACCCCTTCTTCAACACACAACATCAAGTCCCTCCAATGCTCGCACCCGACAACATACTGAAAGGGCCTCCTTTCCTCAACTATCTGCTTCCACAACATATAAAGCTCCTCAATTTCCACCCTTAGCCTAACGTTTCCGTTGTTGTTATCGACGTTTTTGGGTTCTTCGATTGAGTCCTCCATGAGCCATTTGAGCTTTATGCGCAAAAGGTTCAAGTCCAGCATTACTCTCTACTACTGATAATTCCCCAAAATAATGGCAGGTCCACCATTACTCTCTGGACCAATAACCCCATCACTAATAATCGTCAAGCATGCAACCCCCGAGCTCAAAACCAGCGAAAAGTAATTCGTCAATGGCAGCTTCATCTTAGCACCCCATTTGAATTGGAAAACCAATTCCAGAAACTTCAATTTTTCCTTTTTCGAAATATCGAAACAAGGTCTCAATCCTGTTTTGGTTTCCAAGTCCTTTGCTCTCGTGTAATTTGCCATCTGCGACTCAAACCCTTGCGCCATGGCTTCGAAAATCAGCTTCTCCATGAATGTGATGGTCGATCCAAAATCCACGATCGTCTCGCCATTGCTGTCGGCTCCGAGGACGAGAAACTTGTACGAAATCTTCATGTGCTTCTTGCCCATGATGATTTTTCTAAGCATTATGTAGTAGTACTCACGAAATGCAGAGTTTGGAGGACCTAAGTTTTTCTAAAACAGTGTGCAAATCGAGCTTTGAGCTTTCGTTTCATTTCTTCTGGTCGAAGAAATAAAGGGTTCATCGGTGCTGTTGTTACCTGTGTACAGAACAAGGTCGCTGCTTTGTGGGATATCATCGAATTTATGGGAGACTAAGCAGTAAGAGAATTTGGAGAACTTCATTTGGGACGGCAGCGATTCCAATCCGCAGTAGAATCTGATAATTCCGGTGGGCTGCTTGATGGAGAAGAACGAGCAACCGACGAGAAAATCAAGGACAATTTTCTTGAGAAATTTTAGGGACTCGGAAAGTAAAATCCCAACTGTTATAAGAGAAATGAGAGAAAAATGGTGAAAAAGAAAGTTTTACAAAAATACCCTTAATTTAACGGAGCTTTTTAATTGAATGACCAAAATTATGGATGGTGGACAATCTCAGGGACCATTTCTACTGATTTTAAATCTCAGGGACCAAAGTTATGTGTTATACAAATCTTAAGGACCATTTTGGCTAAAAAGCCAAATAATATGTTTCTCTTCTTGCATGAATGCGGGGATGGGAAAGGGGAGGAAGCCTAATTAGGGTTTCATTATCTTCAATCGGTCTGAGCAGGAGAGGATGTTTGCTGATTCAAATCAATGACCGCGCCTTAATTCAACTCCCTTAACCCACTATTTGTCCATGCATTGCAATTCCCTTTTGTCTTGTAGTCTTTTGAATTTTACAAAGTCTTCTCATTTCAAAGATGAACAATCTTCAAGGATGAAAAATCTCACAACATGTGAAACTTGTCTTGTATGCCATTTACTACATATCTTAATAAAAATACTTCAGAAAACTTATGATATGTTTAAAAGTGTTTTTAAGCCACTTAGTATTATGATCTAGTGATATTTCTCTTCACTTGTAAGTGAGAGGTGTAGGTTCGATTCTTACCAAAGGAGAATTTGAATCACATTATTGCTAGTCTATTGTGAGGCTTAGTCCACTCTCCACACCCTCACTATAGATCATATCATTTGTTAAAATATATATATATATATATATATATATATATATATGGTTCTATATGAATCAATTCTAATTAATTTGAGGATTCTTTAGAGATCAACACTTGAAACTCCTATTTTCCAAACAAAAACTCACTTAATTTTAAACATTCAAATACTTGGTTACATATTTGTCTACATATTTTAGACAAATATATAACCAATTATTAAAACATATTTACAACTTATGCCACAAAACCCTAATTATGTCAGTAAATGTTATTACTCACCCTATTTATGATGACCAATTTTTTTTTAAATAAATGATATAAAACCCATACGAAAATTTTATCTTTCTTGTATCATGAATATTAGTAACATATATAAATTTAATCTACCCATTAAAAAAATAATAATAGGCACCTTCCATATAAAAAATAAATTCCTTTGTACTATCAATAATTTTGAATCAAATAATATTGTCTGATAAAAAAACAAGGAAACAATTAATATTATTTTATTTTGCATGGGTTCCTATATATATGGCACTTTTTATTGTTATTATATATGCGTGTTGAAATATATTTTATGTTTAATGTAAATTAATTTTGAATCATATAACTTTTTTTTTTCTAGGTAAATTATTTTGTATTTTTTTTTATAAATAATAGCATTAATTTGTTAAATTGTAAGTTGTAGGTGAGATAGATTGGTAGAGATCGAACACACACCAGAGTGGATATGTATAATTGTTTTCCGTTACTGTGGTAAAGTGTCATTTGCAAAATAATTTACCATTATTTATTTGTAAAATATAAGTAAATTAATTTTGAATCAAAGAGCATTCCTTTATTTTGTAGGCACGTTATTTTGCATGTATTATTAGATATATTAGGCACGTTTGGTTGTTATTATGAATGTGTGTTTAAATAATTTACTTATATTTATATATAAAATATAAGTAACTTAGTTTTGAATCAAATAACATTCGTTTATTTTGTAGGTAAATTATTTTGCATGTATTATTACATATATTCATAACATTTTATTGTTATTATGTGTATGTATGTGTAAAATAAGTTACCTATATTTATATGTAAAATATAGGTAATTAATTTGGAATCAAATAACATTTTTTCATGTATTATCACATAGATTAGGAGTTTCAGAAAACAAAGTGTAATCAAAATTGAGTTTCAGAGAGTGAAGTGATGACTTTGAGTTTCAAGTGGCAAAGTGGAATCAAGATCGAGTTACGGGGAGTAAACTAATGACGATTGAATTTCGGGAGATAAAGTGGGATTGAAATCGAGTTCCATGGAGGTTAGGTAAAAATTTTACTTGTATAATATACTTTTGTTATTAATATGCATTCAAATCTTAAATTGCCACTTAGTACTATGATCTAGTGGTATTTCTTTTCACTTATAAGTCTTAGGTTCGATTCTCGCCAAATGCGAATTTGAACCACATTATTATGGCTGACCTATTGTGAGGCTTAGCACACCTTCCCACCACTTTAGTGTAGATAATATTGTTGTTCAAAAAAAAAAATCATGAAATTAAATTCATATTTTTTTCTATTGGCATAAATTATTACCTATAAAGCAATATCAACAGAAGCACTAATGAAAGTACTTACTTGAACGAATTAATTTGAACAAAAAGTGCCCTAAGAAAATTTTGACATCCGCTTTCACGTTATTAGTGCTAACCTTATTAACTATACTTTGGGTCAGACTTTGTATTATAAGTGCTGGCTGCTTTAAAATTAAGAATAGAATGCTTGGTTTTATCCAATATTTTATGAGATACTATGCACATGAAACATTGTTTTTTTTTTTTTTTTTTTTTTAATTTTATCTTTTTAAGACAAGAACCATTAATTTTTTTTTGTAGTTAGTTTATAATAAAAGAAGACGCATAGTTTCATGTAACAAAATTTGATTAATTAATTAAACAGCACCAAGTCGCTATTATTTTGTTATACAGGAAAGGAAAAGGACAATTGACACAACAAGAAGTGTACATCTATTGCTAAACTTTACAGTTAGTATCCTTTATCTAGTGATTAACAAGGCTTTGATATGATGGAAATTCCTTAAACTGTGGGAAGATTCTTGGCTAATCATTTATGGACGAACACATCTCTAATTTTATAGTCATAGTGATGTATTTTATAATCTAAATTTGAAGACTAAAATGATTAACATTGATCATCTTACCATAAAGTAATATTTTACCTAATTACCTGGTTGAGGATTCTCCTAATTTAAAAAGGTTTTCTGCTTTTATTTTAGTTTTTATCCATGACTTGAATTTTGAAGGTCAATTATTAGAATAATTATACCAGTTTTTGTCTTCCTCAAGCTGAGGAAAACATTTTCATATAAAAATGGAGGATGTAAGCTCAATTAATTATTGCTACCCAATTAATCAAGAGTTTCATTTCAAACACAAGGTGATCACTTTTCATTTAAAAAGATGCATCGATCGGTGTGGATATATAATAAGTGGGGAAAACAAAATGTTTTACGCATCAGACACGTACAAGCGCTCCCGCCAGAAGGGCTAACGATTCCTTTGCATGACCTCTTTCTTTTTTTTTTTTTTTTTTTTTTTTTTTTTTTTTTTTTTCATGCATTAGAGATATTCTAATGGGAGATAAAAAATTGTTTTGAAATTGACATTTTATATTTCCTGTTTCGTGAGAGATTTTCAATAGACAGAGTGTTAAATGCACATTTTAGCTGATAAATCTTTATATATATTTTGAGAGGGTGGAACCTGCTAGTTAGCGAGAAAAAGGTAAATGAAATCTCAAATTTATATATCACTGTAGAGTATATATAACGCATACTTATATATTGTGAAAACGTAAAATAAGATGTGAATGTATTTTAACATCTCAAATTTACATGTCTACATTAAATCTATATATCACTGTAGAGTAGATTTTTTTTTTCTTTTTTTTTCCGGATCTGACGATCCATTTTCCTGAAATCTAACCTGCACCAATGGAGACCATGCGGACCACATCATTGTGGCCGTTGATAAAAATCTTGAGCGTCTTTCAGTCGTGGATGCCTCTTTTCCCTGCCGCTTCAAGTCTGCTCCTTTCCTAGAATTCTCTCTCAATTAGAATGGTCACTCCGTCTCAAACAACACCACCATGTTCCGGCCGCCGAAGTGGTTCGTCAGGTGTTCCACTCTGTGGCTGAAAACACTTCCATCTCCTCTTCTCGAACCTGGAATTTCGACCCAAAAAGTAGAAAGAATTCGGCACGCCCATAAGTTAGTGTTGATTCAGTATTTAATCAGTGAAATTTTGACATGGAAGAACTCAAGTTTGAGCTTTGTCGGTTCCTGGGGTCTAAGATACGGCAGAGAGAGGAGGAGGAGGAAAACAAAGGTGCATCAACCCTGGTTTGGATTCAAGTAAGTTTTAAAAAGTAAATTTAATCCTGGCCACAGGATTCTGAACCAATGGCCAGGATGATGTGGTCATCCAGATCCCAGAGAACAGATCAGAAGAGGATCCTGTTCCATGTGGTTGTGACTCGTAAGGGAGCCACATAAGATAAAATATATTATTTGAGACGAGAGCATTTTAGTAATTATACTAGTTTATATTTTGATGATGTTAAATTGATAAACAGTTTTATGGAATCATGTACCATTTTTATTCTGATTCCAGAACATTTTAGTAAATAGCTTTTATGGAACCTAGATTTTTATTCTTTTCAATTCAGTTCTTTCTCAATCCAATTCCTTCTTATTTTAATCACAGTTACATAAACGAGTCACAAAATTGCTCTTCACATATTCTGGAAAGAGCTGCTCGTTCTTTTCTAATTCGTCTCTCTTTGTGGTTTGCTGGGCCATTATGCTGCTTCAATTATTATGCTGTTTATGAGTAACAATGAATAGAAGCCTCGTAATTATTTCAATGGAAAACTAACCAAAACCCCGAACAAAATTTCCTTTTAATCATCAAGACAAAACAATTCTATAATACCCAAATTAGGCATGGGAAAGAAGACAAGGGAAAAAGCATTTCAGGGATATCACATGCAAAAGCTAAAATTGGGCTATAGAAGACAACCATGCATGAAGCTCACATGCATTTATCAATACAAGCAAGTTCACATGCAAAGCAAAAAGAAGACAAATAAGTCAGACCACGTTTCAGAAACAGTGCTGACAATTTCAGCAACACTAAAAAATGACAAGTACCAAGGAGATGTCCATACCATACATTTGTAAAAAATTTAAATCAAAGTATTCTCACTCAGTCTATATAAGAGAAGTTCCATTCATTGTACAAACACACCTCAACACCTGAACACCCTACTCTCACCATATACTCACACCATCTTCATCCCTAGCCTTCATAGCATCCTTGTAAACACTCTCTTGTAAACAATTATCTTTGTAAACATTCTATATATCATTAAAAGTTCAAGAGTACATATTCAAGCAATCTTCAATTCTTAAGTAAGCTTTCTTTTCTTTCTTTAGTGTGTTTGTTTAATTAAACTTCTAGTCCAAAACAAGGAAACACTATTATAGTTATATTATTAACCTGCTAAACTGACGATCATACTTTGTTCGAGCACTTTGTTATAGTTGAATGATTACCATACAAATAACTAGACATTAACTAGGGTACCTCTGAGTTCTTTGTACTTCTGAGTTCAGCCGTTAAGGTCGTATACCTGCATTGTGGATGCCCGTCATGCTGAAACATGTCGAGTTCTATGTGCAAGGTTTTATGTTTAGTTGTTATAATGGTCATCCGACTATTTAACCGGGATTTGCTATGCGAATCTAGTATTAGAGCCAAGTTTAGCATTTTAATAATATAATTATAATAATAAAGTACCTTGAGGACGGAAGTCATTAACACATCTGATATCACACTTGTTTATTTTGTATGAACAACAGATATTATTGTCCTTGTAGACCTTGTCAACCACAACCACCAGGTATTTATTGTCCTAGACACCCAACTATAACTAGTATAAAGAGAAGATTAGCATACATATCCAAAAGAATTATCTAGACTTTGAAGAAGTAGAAGTTTTATCTTAGTTATCTTAAACATCCTTCATTTATTTGTAAATATAATAATACAGAAGTGCAACATAAAATTTTAGAAGCAAAAAGAGCAATAGATCAAGTTTTAGAGACCTTGAGAGAAGAAAAAGAGTTTCTAAGAAACCAATTAGCTGTAACTTTAGAGAAAGCTAGACTGTAGTTTATGATAGATTATCTTAATTTAGAAATTAGTGAACCACAAAAAAGAAAAATAACTTAAGACCAAAATAGTTTAATTTGTTTTTTTTTTTTTCATTGAGAAAGCATAATCATATTTTGCATAGTGAAGAAAATTCACAAGCCAATAGTATTATAGATCTTATTATTAGTCAATTAGAAAATATAAAATTAGAAAATAATAAGTATAATAATTTGTTGAACCAGTTGTTAGACCATTTTCAGAAAAATTATCATATCCCAGCCCGGGCCCCCACCACATCCAGGGCTCGACTTTACCATAGCACGATATTGTTCGTTTTGGGCCCTGACCACGCCCTCACGGTTTTGTTTTTGGGAACTCACACGAGAACTTCCCAGTGGGTCATCCATCATGAGAATGCTCTCGTTTGAACTTGCTTAACTTCGGAGTTCCTACGGAACCCGAAGTTAGTGAGCTCCCAAAAGACCTCATGCTAGGTAGAGATGAGAATATACATATAAAGCTTACAAGATCCACTCCCCTGGGCGATGTGGGATGTTACAATCCACCCCTCTTAGGGGCCCGACGTCCTCGTTGGCACACATCCAGCCAGAGATTGGCTCTGATACCAAATTTTCACATCCTGACCCGAGCCCCCACCACATCCCGGGCTCGACTCCACTGTAGCACGACATTGTCTGTTTTGGGCTCCGACCACGTCCTCACGGTTTTGTTTTTGGGAACTCACACGAGAAGTTCCTAATGGGTCACCCATCATGGGAATACTCTCGCCCGAACTCGCTTAACTTTGGAGTTCCTACGGAACCTGAAGCCAGTGAGCTCTCAAAAGGCCTCGTGCTAGGTAGAGATAGGTATATACATATAAGGCTTACAAGATTCACTCCCCTGGGCGATGTGGGATGTTACAAAAATTCCATAAAAACAACTAGACAAAATTTAGATTATATTACATCTCAGTTATAAGATAAAAATAAAAATATTCAAACGTTTCCTAGCAAAAGAAAGATAAAAGAGCTTGTTGACCTCATAGATAGTAAGCCTAAGCAAGTAGAACTCAGATCATTAGAAATAGTTGAGCAGTTAAAATTAGAAGTTCAAAATATTCAATTAGTGCAAAAAGAGTTGAGTGAACAAGTTAAGTTGCATAATAAAATAGATAAATTATTAGTTTAATGACCGATTCTAGAACTAGCAGAAAATATATCCAAGCTTTTAAAGAAATTGTAAGTTAGATAAAGAACCAGTACGTTTAACAGATTTTTCAACGCAAGTAGCTAGTGGTAATATTCTCATTAGGCAAATAATTTAATTATTCAATTAGTTTTAAGTTTGGCTGATATAACACATCTTCATCACTTCCACCATCTTTGCTAGAAAAATTAGAAAATTTAACTTTAAGTACAAATAATCATATTGGAAGACCTAAGATAAATTCATTTGATAATAGAAAATGGAACTTTTTAGGAGAAAAGGAAAAGAAGTACTTAGAGCTGAGGATATTTACCCAAATGAAGAAGAAGCACACGAATTTATTAGAAGAGGTTTTGAGAGAACACAAAATAATAAATATAATTTGTATCAATTAGGTTTATTTGAAAATAAAAGCAGAATTGTAAGTAGCATTAGGCAACATGAAGTTAGCTATATTGATTAAGAAGTTACACTTAATTTAATTAGTAAAGAAACAGCTACTCATTTGAGAAAATCACATTTTAGTCAGATTCACATAGGAACAATATTAATTGGAATAGCAGGATTAACCAGAGCACAAGTAGGCACAAAAGCTTTAGTATACATATATGATGAATATGAGATAATCACTAACAAGCAGCAATAGCAACAGTTGAAGTAGAAGTAGACTTAAGTTCAAACTTAACAGTCATAGAATGTATTCCAAATTACATTATGACAATTAATGAATTTAGTAAATATATTAAAATGAGCATAAGAACAAAAAATTATAATATGAAAGGAGAAATTTAGTTCAAACATTTGGTAGTAAACATGTAAATATAATAGAAGCAAAACCTGTAGATAATAGCTTTTTAGAAGGAACTCAGTGGACATTGCCTAATTTACAACGAACAAGAAATAGACAACTAGATAGAGTATAAATATATGAAACTAGTATAGGAAAAGAAACAATTAGGTTTAGTAATTACAATCAATTAAAAAAAATAGAAGAGAATGAGAGTGAAATCGAAAATGAGAGCATTCATATAGTTTTTGATAACTTAGATATTAATTTAGTTGAACAAAATTTTGACTATATTGTAGATAAGTTTATAGAAGATATTGATCATTTAGATGAAGAACAATATTTAAAAAAGTATAAGACATATGATATAGGACTGTATAGAATTTCAGATGAAGAGAAGAAAAAAATTAATTTTAGAAATAGGAGTAGAACATATTTTAGGATTAAAAGAATATAATAATTTATTAGAATTGAAAGTAGAATGTAATCCAATAGAAGAAAGTACTACATCAGGAGTAGAAAATCTAGGATACATAGGTAGAACTAATCAACAATTTTTGAGACCAACAAATGAACAATATAAAGAAAAAGCAAGAGTAGATTACATAGAATAAAGTGTGATGAAACCGCCTAGAAAAAATAGGACTCCATATTTCAGAGGATTAGAACAAATTAACATAGTAGGAAATATATTAAATCTACATAATATAGATCCAAAAGATTGGGAAAAAAACTATTGAGAGATTGGAGAAAGGTTGTGTACATGCAACATTAATGTTAAATTTTAGTAATTCATAAAATATGTTGGATTACTTTGAGCATACTTTAGATTGTTTAGTTTTCGATTATTTTCAATCATGAAAAATTCAAAATCTAAAACAGCATCAGGTAGCTAAAACACATTTGAATATTGATGATTTTGTTACTTTGATTAAATAAGAATTTTTAGATCATAATATGACACACCCCGACCCAGAATGTCCATTTGGACCCTGAATCGAGCTGTGCTGCCCGACATCTGGAGGGTGACGAAGCCATAAAATGTGATAGTGTATAAAAAGTGAATAAATTTGAATCTAAAAGTGCCTAAGTACTAGAGTGCGCTACGAGTGGGAGCGAACCCATTTCACACGCGATGTCAGAGCATAAGTAAGGTACAATAGTGTGGGTAAGAATCATACCCTTAAAAGTAGTAGCCACCAATACTAAGATTAGCTATATATCCTCGTCGATACGAACTCAGCAGTTAAAACCTGAAGGGGTACAAAACAGAAAGTGTGAGTAAGCAGTAAAACCAAGCTTCCCAAAACTATTACCTTTCTAACCGTAATAACCCCTCACTGTAATTCCCTTATCGTTTTCTATAGGACAGTACAACATATATACATATATCCAAACCATACTCAGAAATGACCAAAGCCACGGTTTGCCATCAACTTCACCATACATTAATAAGTAGGCCAAATGAACTTAATCAATACAAAGTGATATATCAGTCAGAGTCATCTAAAATGACATGTACAACTTATCCATATCTCATCAATCATGGCTAGCATATAAGTCGGAGTCACCTATAGTGACCTGTACAACTTATCCATATCTCATCAATCCTGGCTAGTATATAAGTCGGAGTCACCTATAGTGACCTGTACGACTTATCCATATCTCATCAATCATGGCTAGCATATAAGTCGGAGTCACCTATAGTGACCTGTACGACTTATCCATATCTCCTCAATCATGGCTAGCCAATAGCTCAATAAGTATACCTGCACACGAGTCGGAACCACCTAAAGTGGTCTGTACGATAGAACTGGGTGTAAATAAATACGCTCAAGTGCTACGATCACGTGAAGACTGTGCGAATAATCGCGGGTCACCTACGAGTTGGAACCACCTAAAGTGGTCTGTACGACAGGATTGTGCACCTACCTTGGATCCAAGGTGAGCATAAGGTGCGGGAGGTGAACATCACGTGAAGGACTGTGTCCTGGCCACGGGCGGGAGCACTAACACCGGGGTGCAGGTTTATGAGCTCTCAATGCATCTCAATATAACATGT
Organism: Pyrus communis; assembly: GCF_041283825.1. Lineage (NCBI taxonomy): Eukaryota > Viridiplantae > Streptophyta > Magnoliopsida > Rosales > Rosaceae > Pyrus > Pyrus communis. Next base: position 6,657,436 of record NC_142566.1, on the reverse strand, counting down.
GCAACTCATGGCAACCAGTACGACAGTATCGAAGTTGCCTAACACATAACTGTAGTCATGTTACAACGCAATCGATTTAACTAATACCATAAACTCACCTGAACTTACTTGGGTGTCCTGAGTTCACCTTTGCACTTGAAAGCATTCCCAATAATTATATGCAAGTAATATACCTAATCAATTTAAAAGTGTCGATAGAACTCTTAATAATATGTACGATAAAAAGGAAAAGATCCACTCACCTGGAGTCCACGCTATGATCCTCTAGCGTACGTATCGAGGCGTCCTGAATGATCGGTCCCTGCCACGAAGTCCAAAAGTGGACGGAAGATGGTCAATTTTGCCCACAAAGCCGGCGGGTGCCTAAAACTTCCCGACGTCGATTCGTCATCTACGGTGGTCCAACGGGGTCAAGGTTGGTTGGGTTTTGCTCCTGGGATGATGAGCTACAAAGCCCAAGTGGTGCATCAACCATCGCTTTGTCGATTTTCCGGAAAATCGAAAAGGGTGGCCGGAGCACTATTGATTTTCGTCAAATTTCGTGGCCTCAAACCGCCACATACCATGGTTAATCAAGGTGGTTCTTGGGTGGGTTTTGAAGAGGGGAATGAGAGCTTCAAGATGGTGGTGGTGGCATCGAAAAACTTCACCGGAGTTGACCGGAATCGGCCTTGGAAAATGGGAACTCGTGGTGGTGCGGGTGGACGGGAAGCCACTTCCTTTTCCCTTCTTTCTTTTTTTTTTTTTTTTTTTTTTTTCTTTCCTCCATTTCTGATTAGGCTTCACCCCACAAAGTGGGGATTTAATTTAAATAAACACTAAATCTTGAATAACCAATTTCGAACGTCCGTAACTATACCATTATAATCCGGACTCGCAAATGACTTTCGCCTATACGTTCATACCAATGAGTACTACGAGGATATGCTAAAAGAATAAGTCCCACATCTCTCAAGTCGATGATCAACGGAAGTCAAAGTCCTTACCTCTAGGGTAATTTCGTAAATTCACGCTTTTAAAATAAAATAAAAACGTAAAATTTGGAACGGGTTGTCACAATCTACCCACCTTAAGAAAATTTCGTCCTCGAAATTTAAAATCATCAGTCCAATGTAGAATACTCAAAATTAAAGAGATATATGTATGTAAATACATACACGAGGAAGACATCAAGTTATAGCGACTACATAAAAGAGGATGACATTCCGTCATGATCGGAGTGAAGTGACTCTTCTTTCATGCCTCCAAATTCCTACTTTCCTTTTTCATAAACGTGTTCAAAGCATAACGCACTTCGAAATTAAGCATGTAATATTTTTGGGTCAAGCCCAAACAACAATTAACGAATTAAATAAGTAAATACAAATATTAACGTAGAATAATTTACTTGTTTACTTGCTTAACAACCCAACGAATAAGTTATCAATATTACGGTCTCCACCCCACAAAACCGACAATTCACTGTTGTCTTGATAAGCAAGTAACAATTCCCGAGGGTGCAATATTACCATCTTGCCCCCCAATGGGAAATACACATACTAGCCTCGATCGTACTCATTCACTACCTTCTGAGGCAACATCGTCAATAACATAAATTTTCTACATCACAATCTCAATCAAATATTTGTTCGCAATAATCTCTGTAAATCACAAGCTACACATACAATATTTGTATTATATTTCGAAGGATACCATACTCCTAAACAGGAATGTAATCGTAGTTACCCATAATTCTAACAAAAGTATGCGTCCATTAAATATGCGCTGCGCGTAAAATCTCCATACATCAACTCCAATGATATCATAGTTAACCCGAAATTGTAACTGTGGTTACAAGTGACTAGAATGGAGATAAGGATATACTGCAACCATGCTACTGGTGGGACAAACAAGATGCAACTCGTCTACAAAGGTCTGAGTAACTCATTTCAAACTAATCGCTAATCTAGGGGTAGATATGCAATACTAAACAACTTCTAATACTCAAAACCTTCATAACGACTTCCAAAGGCTTGGAAATGAAACATGTAACACGATGAAATATAATTACACCAAGATGATAATCTTGTCAGGTTTCTGTTTGCTGAATTTGTATAGAAGTCTAGGAGTACTTTTCTAAAAAATTCATCGTCCTCTGGACGCAATTAGAAAATTGTAGTTGCCCAAGGAAGTTTGAACTCCATATCCTCAATATCCCCACAACATTAATAAAAAGCGAGGTGCATCTAGAGTGAGGATTCATTTAGAACACATCAAAGGGAGCCTCGATTTTATCTTTTCCCTACTTCCACATTTGATCACGTCACAAAGAGAACTTCTAGATCACATCACCCAAAGAGGTTGACTACATCCCACTTCTATCTTAGTGGTTTTCACAAGTGTCTTGTTGTTGAAATTTCAACACCCATTTTAAGGAAATAACTATTGCCAATACTTCAGTTTTTTAGAGCAAGAAGAATATTGTTTTCTATTTACGTAAACAACCACCACTTGGAACATCATATAAGCGTATCATTGGTTTAGCATCATGAATAATGAATGTCCGCTAAACCAATAAACAAGGAGAGCTTTAAGCGATATATGAGGAATTTATGGTGCCCTAAAGCGCATGTGCTGATATTCAATCTCGAAGACGATCGCTTTGCTTTTAGATTCAACTCTCCTTATGAGCGAACCACCATCCTGAGGGGGGGCCTGGCTGTTTAATAAACAGGTCATTTTGGTTCTTGTGGAGGCAGGTAACATGACCAATCCAACTAGGGTTTCGCTGTTTCATCAAGAATTTTGGATTCAAGTGATGAGACTATTATTCTGTTATGTGACACACCATATGGAGAAGTTTTTGGGCAACCACTTAGGGGATTATTATTCACTGATCAGAGTACAAAGGAGGAACAGTTTGGAAGCATTCTCAGAATTAGGGTCCGACTGGATATTCGAAAACGGTTAAGACATTATGTGGCATTGCAGTTAGAAAGTCGGACGTTGAATGTTGAAATTTGATACGAAAAACTGCCAATCACTTGTTTCTTCTGTGGCATGATAGATCATGTGGAGGATCAGTGCAAAATATCATGGACGGCAGGACAATGACAATGCTAAACCTTATGGGAGGTGGTTTCAAGATGATGTGCTAGGAAAGGACTACAAAAAGCCTATTGGTAAATAGTATGGGCTATGACCTGATGATGGTTGGACTTTACAGGGGCAATCGTAGATTACATGGATGATATTATGAAAGAACATGTAGGGGCTGAGGACAAGTTTGGTGAAGGCAATTAGGATGGTGCTTCTTCCAAAGTACATAAGTAGTGGAATAGGGGCACGAATGAAGATAGTTTGGGATTGAACACGCATGTTAGTAATGTGTCTGAATGAAGGCAGTTACACTAGCTTATTCTTGATCTTAATGAAGAAGCTATGGTGGAGGATGATGTTATGGCAATCTTGCCATATGTGGCACTTAGAGAGCCTTTATTGAGTTCACGTCAACCATTGCTTTTGTTTGGTACTAAGATCCTGACGTCAAATGTAAAACAAGGCGTCTTTATTGAGCAAGGTAATTCACCTCAGAATATAATGAGTGTTTGGCGTTTAGGAGATAATGATGTTAGGGACATTGGGAAGGAAAGTTATGATCACCATGTTGAACCTACACTTTCGTTGGGATCTTATCCTTTCAACCTAGATCCATTCATTTTTGGAACTGGAAATTTGGTTAGAAAAAATTTAAAACAGCGTCCGGGGTGTAATACAAGAAGTAGGAGGCTGCACCGTAGCAAGTTTGTTCCTCCTGAACTGGGGAAACGTATGGATTAGGAAAATGATTATGTTAGAACATCCCATGCCACAAAGAAATGTGCTTCTTCGAGTTCAATGAATTTTACAACGGTTGAGGCTGACGAGGTTCAGCCTCACCGAATGCAATGCGTTGTACCAGTTGGAATTGCAGGGGGCTTGGGAACCTTCGTGCAATTTGAGCGCTTAAGAGACTCGATCTCTTTAAAGATCCCGCGAGGATTTTTCTGTGCGAAACTAAAAGCTCTAGAAAACATATGGAGAAGCTAAAATCACAGTTAAAGTTTGATTGTGTGCTTACGGTACCGAGTTCTGGTCAGCCTGGTGGCCTGTGTGTTATGTGGAAAGAGGAAGCCTTGATGCGAGATTTATACGCACACAAATTAAACCCTCTTTTTATCAATTGTAGTAAGTATGTAAGTAGGGATCGTTCTGGACCGGGGATTAGGAGGGATTGTTAATCACTTGGATTTGACTCAAAAACGTAAAAACACAATATAAAACACTATACTAGACTCAAAGAATGCAAAACTAAACTTTAAAACACTAAAACAAATCAAAAGACTCAAACATCACCCAAAACACTCAAAACTGCCTTAAAATCACTTTCTGGGCAGTTTTGAGCACTTTGGTGAATTTGGACGAATTTGTGTAATAAATTGAATCAAAACACTTAGAAACATAAACTAAGATACTTTCTAACTAAATTGGACAATAAAGTAAAGGGGGATTGAGTTTTGGACGAAATTAAAATAAATGAACAAATTCTAATTAAAACAGAATGTAAATATGAAAATGATAAAATGGAATGAATGGATGATAGAATAGCTAAGGGGTTCATCTCCACACATGTTACACTTGCATAATAAAATGATTTCCAATTGCATTTCAATAAACCATGAATTCTCAACGCTCCAAGTTAATTAGGTCCGCTTAAATTAACTTTCAAATCTTCCTAACGTTATTGAATTGGATGATTGCATACGACAACCCAAAACATTCCCCACAAGTCCCCTACATGATTGCATAATAGAGATACAAGCAAGAATCATTACGCTCTATGAAAATTATAAGTGTTGACGAGGCATTCGTTACTATGGAATACGCATGAAACTTATGCCAAGAATTCGTTTAACGCGATTGTTTATAAGCAACCTCCACTACTTGTGAATATAAGTTCGTAACTATTAGGTGAAACTCACTTATATTCTAGCGTCATATTCTTGCATGAAAATTAAGTGTGCACTCTCAATAAACATACATAAATAAGCTATCAATCAAACAGTTAAACGAATTAAATCCACAACTTATGAAACGCAATTAGAAGTAATCAAATCAAAATGCAAGCATAAACATATATTTCGAATTCCCCCCTAGCCAAGGGGGGTTTAGTTGAATTTAAACATTGGAATCAAAGAAACACCTAAACATTCCAACAACTCAAACTTGAATTGTATGAACGTTTAGGCCCTCTTATCTTCCTCTTCGTTGTAGCACAAGGTCTAAGGATAGTTTGATGGTGTGAATGGTTTGGGGAGTGGTTGGAGTGGCTGCAATGGAGGAGAAAAGTGTTTTGGTGGCTGCTGCAAGGGTGTGGAGAGGTTTTGACGAATTTCTGGAATATGGAAGAGTGAATGAGAATGAATGAATGTTGTGTGAAGTGTGTATGGTATTTATAGGGAGAAAGAGAGGGAACATGACAGCTAGGAACTTGGTGGAAATCTGAAATGGTGATGGGAGATGCATGTGGCTGATTTATGCATGTGATTAAAGGGTGGGAATGCATGTGCTTTGACAGAAATGAAAGGGAATGCATGTGCAATGAGTGTGGAGTGAATGATTGAATGCATGTGGCTGATTTATGAATGATTATGGTTGCATGTGGGTGGAAATGCATGTGGGAATTAAAACTAGAGTGAATGATGATGAATGCATGTGGATTAAAGAGAGAGAATGTGGTGTAATGATGAAGTGGAATAAGTGCATGTGGATGTGGCTGATTTGATTTATGGAAGATGCATGTGGATTAAAGATGAGTGAATGATTATGGGTGCATGTGGATGAATGTGCATGTGCAAGGTTGTTGTTGTGATAAGTGATAAGTGTATGATATGATAAGTGAATGATATGATAAGTGAATGATAAGATAAGTGAATGATATGATAAGTGGATGATAAGATAAGTGAATGATATGATAAGTGGATGATAAGATAAGTGAATGATATGATAAGTGGTGAATGATAAGATAAGTGAATGATATGATAAGTGGATGATATGATAAGTGGTATGTTGGAATGTTATGCACGGCTAAGGATATAGGAAAGGTTTAAATGTCCTAAAACTAAAGGGAACAAGGTTCCAACACTTTGGTCTTCAATTAGGTCTTCAATTTCGTCCAACACTTTGGCTCCAAGCATAAGCTATCCATCCTAAGCCCAAAAGTGCTCCAAAAGTCTCCAAAATGCATCTTTTTGCTCCTTTAGCCCTTTGGACCTACAAACACACGAAAATAGCTTAAAGTACTAAAATAACTAAAGAAACATAACGTAAATGCACGAGAACAAGCCATTTAAGTCGCATGAATATGCTCCTATCAAATACCCCCACACTTATCATTTGCTAGTCCTCGAGCAAAACAAAACAACAAAAGAACACGAAACTAGACAAAACGAACAAAACACAACCTACACCTTCCAACAATCGTCTCACGGATTTCCAATGCACATGACAAGTTAAAAATCATTAGTCCCATAGATTTTAGTCATCTTCACACTTAAGTACATTCTTAATCATAGTCACCACATACTATTTCACAATTAAGCATTTAAAACCATGTTTTGAATGTAGTAACATGCCTTAGAGAATTTGCTCAAATCCTTACAAGAATGCACTCTATTTTCACACAGATTTTCTGACTACACACCCTACACTAGTTATATGTGAGAGATTGATGTAAACATGAAAGACTAGTATCTCACATATGTTATAACAAAGAAAGCATTTTCTGGATTTACGATAATGACATGAATATGATCTCATGAATAGAATGCTCCTACTTAGAATGAGAACCAGTGATTCCATAAGCTCATATCAATTCCAAACTCCACATTATTGAACACATAACGATCAAGATAGAAGTCAAAGGGGTGTAACGGGGCTAAAGGTGTTTGGCTAACAAAGAAGGGATATGGAAAACAAAGGTTCTTAAAGAAATAGCGAGCAAAGCATTTGAATTAACTTAGAATTCACTTTTGAATGAAAACTCAACTTTTGAACAAAAAGGGAGAACAAGCTCTTTTTTCTTTCTTTCTTTCTTTTCTTTTCTGTTTTTCTTTTTCATATGTTTTTCACAATTTTTTTCTTTTCTTTTGACTCTCAAAACATACATAAACGCTTAAGAATAAAACATTCTCCCCCACACTCATTTTCTTTCATAATGTACTCAAAAGGAATTCATTTAAGTCATGCTCACTATCATTTAAGAACAAGGGTGTGGACTGTCCTACACTAGGCTAGGTGAGGATAATGTGGGTAAACAAAGAATAAAGGCTAAACAAGGCTCAACGGGGTTAAAACTTACAACAAATACGAAAATGGGAAGTAAGGTTATTTGGCTATGGTGGCAACTACACAACTTCATCTTGATATATGTTATGCAATTCAATGTCATGCTTTGAATGAAACGGATATAAGTTCTAGCATTTAGTTTTATCATGATACAATTGCATTCTAAGTAGCAACCAAGCAAGGAATAATGAGATCATGCAACAACTTTAGAAAACAAAGAATCACAGAAAATAACTCTCCAAAGAAGGTAATGGCTCGAGTCTCACAGGGTTGTAGCGTTTGTTTGAGTTCCTTCCTTCAAGCATGTTACAAAAACGAATTTTTCTTTTATGATTGCATGTGAAGTCATACATTATAACCATATCCAAGCATATACCAAGAGTAAATCAAACTTTTCTCTATGTTTATAACTCTTTTTAACCGTCATGCAATTACAAACCAAATCCTTATCATTGTGTTGGAAGGTACCCTAAGACACAAACACACAAAAACGACTCAAAACACTCTTTTTAGGCTTTTTAAAACATGTTTTTCAAATTTTTATGTGATTTTCGGAGTTATAAAAACAAAACATACTAAAACACTCTAAAACAACTTAAAAACACCTTAAAACAGCAAGGAACAACATTTGAAGTTATGGGTGATAAAATCCCACGAATTTGCATTAAATATACTTAGTTACCCCCCACACTTAAATCAAACATTGTCCTTAATGTTTTAAGCATAGATTCACACAAAACATAAGTAAACACACAAAAAGCAACTAAACATACTAAACATGGCAGAATGTAACTAACAAAGAGAAGAGTTTAGGGACGCAAATCTGGTTATGGAGTGTAAATTCCCTCTTCTCCTTGATGATTGCATTGAGGCTTTGATCTTTGTGATTCCACAGGCTTACTCTTGAACTGGTTTCCGCCCATCGTTGATTTTCCTTTGTGCTACTCTTGAACTGGGCAGCAGGATTCTTTTGGTCTTCCCCGAAGGTCTGAGCTTACCCCTTTGGTCTGTTTCTTTGTTCAATCTTTCCAATTCGTATTGAAAAGGGTTGGAGGATAACTCAGCCTATGTTTGTCTCCACATGCTTCAATGTATCATTTTCACTTGCCTTACTCACTCCCCTTTGCAGAAGTGGTCCCTTCTCTGAAAGTGTATCAACCGTTGAAGATGACTACTCGAGAGCAACGCTAGGTAAGCAATCAGGAATAGATTCCAGGCAGTTGGCTCCAGATCGGAAGACTGACTCCAAGTGCCGGCTGATTGCTTCTTTTACTTTGCCATGCGAGTAAGAACAAGGACAAAGAAAAAGACAGGGAAAGAGCATGATATGAGATACTTTTGTTTTTGACCTTGATGATATGAGATACCTTTGCTTTTGAAGAAGCGGTGAATGAATCAGCACACTTCAATCCGCCGTTTCCTCCTGGGTCATCTGTACTTTAGGCATCTAGTATCATCTTTGGGGAAGAAGAAAGCATTGAGTATTTCGAAAGGCTTTGCTGGGAGTGCGCCCTCAGAGGTGAGGGAGAGTTGGGCATTTTCTTCAGGTTTGCCTTGCCATAAAAGATGAAGGTCGACATATATAGAGATAATATCAAGTGGTGGTATTGTTCTTTTACCCTTGTCGACAAACGTTTTGATCCCGCAAATCCGGCTTTTTGAAATAGTGGCGCCTCATCGATTTCTGAACGACGCCCCTTCGATTTCTGGGCAGGCGCCCCTTTGCTTTCTGAACGACACGTAGTAGTGCGGATGCGGCTCCTTTTGACAAAGCTGCACGCGTTTTCTGAAAAGCAGAGAAAGCGTCGCCGAACTTTGCGCTTGTCGGCTAAAGATGTGTAGTTGCGATGATGGCCTCCACGTGTTGTTTGAAAAGAAGAAATCTTTTGACAAAGTTGAACGCGTCTTCTGAAAAGCCGAGAAAGCGTCGCCTAACTTACGCCGGAAATTTCGGCTTTTTGAATCGGTGGACGCGTCGCCTTGGCTTTTTATAGAGCTATCGATCACCACAACAAACACACTCTGAAGATTTCCTATTCTTGAACATCGTCTCCGGCCCTTTGAAATTTAACTCCATCCACCCCTTCTCTTTGAACACTTTTGAAAAATGGCAAACCCATCGAACCTTAGCTTGGAATTGAGCCTTAGCAGTGATACGGGCGCGCCGCGTCAAGGTAACGTATGGCGCCCTTCTTTCTTATCTTCTAACGGTCCTCTTATAGGTGAAGACTCTGTGATGCAGGATGCCACAACAGCTACAATAGTAGCTAGGAACCTCCTCACTCCAAAAGATAGTAGGCTGCTGTCAGGACGGTCCGATGAGTTGGCCGTTCAAGAGTCCCTCGCACTTAGTGTTCAGTGTGCGAGTTCTGTGTCCAACATGGGCCAACGCCTGCTTGCCCTCTCCCGTCAGGTGGAATCATTGATGGCAGAGGTGGAAAGTCTTAAGCAAGAGATCCAGCAGCTTAAGTACGAGAATAGAAGTTTGCATGTGCTTGCAAATAACTATTCGTCGGGCATGAAGAGGAAGCTTGATGAGCTGCAAGAATCTGAAGGTCGGATTCAAGGTGACCGTCAAAGGCTTGCGGCTTATCTCCAGAGGCACCTTTTTCCTGGGTCATCCAGCGTTTGGCCAAGTATTGAGGCCTGGAATGCTCTAGCTCCGATGCCTCCCGCTACGATGCCTTCCGCTCCTATGTCTTCTGCTCCGATGCCTTCCGTTTCGATGTCTTATGCTCCTACGCCTTCCGCTTCAAGAGTATTGCCACGTAGTGGGGCTTCAAGCAAACAACCTATGTGAAGGCTACATCTGCTTTATTTTATTTTTATTTTTATTTTTTTTTATTCTGAATCAATCGGCATGGAATTTATCTTTGAATGGGCGGTGATACTTGAAATGATCCGGTAATGGTTTAAATTCAAGATTGGATGCCTGAATCATTAACAATATGTTAGTATAAAAGAAAATTGAAATTGGAGGAGGTGGCTTACTTATGTGCTCCGACATGAACTCAAGGATAAACACATCTTCTTTGAACATTTCAGGAACTTTGCCCTTGGACAGATTTGATGTGAGGATTGGTCCTTGTCTTGTGTCATAAAATTCAACTTCTTTGGGGTTGTTTGCCTCAAGAACGTCCTCTTTGATGAATTCATGATATTCCCTACTTTGCACCTTTGGAAGGGCTTCCAAGATGTCTTTTTCACTTTCTTCTTCCTTGGAATTCATGAACCTGCAAGGAATAGGGATATTTGTTGGAATGGGGTTAGAACTAATTAAATTTGGAACAACCTTGCTTGAATTAGATGGCGTAGGAGCAATAGGTGCCTCCGGCAAAGGTGTTTCCATCCTTGCCGTGGGTTGGGTGTATTCCTCTTCCTTGTGGTTTGATTTTGATGGTTGAGGGTCCGTTCCAACCTCCTTGTCACTTCTCAACATGATTTCCTTGGCAGTTTCAAATTCTCCCTTCGGATTTGCAATGGTTGAACTAGGGAGTTCGCCTTGGTCTCGAAACTGTCCTACGAACTCCGCGATCTGCCCAATTTGCTTTTCCAAGTGGTCCAACCTTTTGTCTTGATTTTGGCCCTCCTTGACTTGATTTTGTGAGCCCTGCACCAAACAAATTAATTCATTAAGCTTTTGATTATAATCTATTGACGAACTTGAGTTTGGTTGGGCATATTGAATATGAGGTGGCTGCCAATATCCTTTTTGTTGAACATTTTGAGGTTCCCACCACATAGAAGTTGAATGATCACTCCAATCCGAATTGTAAGTATTGGAAAACATATTATTCCTTGATTGAAGATCAAATGTACCAACGTTTTGCATTTGGGACCTTTCCATGAGCTGTGACAAAAGAGAAGCATTATCAAGTGCCATGTTGTGCTTCTCTAGTACTTAAAATCAACAAACAAAACACAAATCAAAAACTAAAACTAAAATACATAACAGAAACGAACAATCCAAGAGATTAGCAAATTTACTAATCCCCGGCAACGGCGCCAAAATTTGATGCGAGATTTATACGCACACAAATTAAACCCTCTTTTTATCAATTGTAGTAAGTATGTAAGTAGGGATCGTTCTGGACCGGGGATTATGAGGGATTGTTAATCACTTGGATTTGACTCAAAAACGTAAAAACACAATATAAAACACTATACTAGACTCAAAGAATGCAAAACTAAACTTTAAAACACTAAAACAAATCAAAAGACTCAAACATCACCCCAAAACACTCAAAACTGCCTTAAAATCACTTTCTGGGCAGTTTTGAGCACTTTGGTGAATTTGGACGAATTTGTGTAATAAATTGAATCAAAACACTTAGAAACATAAACTAAGATACTTTCTAACTAAATTGGACAATAAAGTAAATGGGGATTGAGTTTTGGACGAAATTAAAATAAATGAACAAATTTTAATTAAAACAGAATGTAAATATGAAAATGATAAAATGGAATGAATGGATGATAGAATAGCTAAGGGGTTCATCTCCACACATGTTACACTTGCATAATAAAATGATTTCCAATTGCATTTCAATAAACCATGAATTCTCAACGCTCCAAGTTAATTAGGTCCGCTTAAATTAACTTTCAAATCTTCCTAACGTTATTGAATTGGATGATTGCATACGACAACCCAAAACATTCCCCACAAGTCCCCTACATGATTGCATAATAGAGATACAAGCAAGAATCATTACGCTCTATGAAAATTATAAGTGTTGACGAGGCATTCGTTACTATGGAATACGCATGAAACTTATGCCAAGAATTCGTTTAACGCGATTGTTTATAAGCAACCTCCACTACTTGTGAATATAAGTTCGTAACTATTAGGTGAAACTCACTTATATTCTAGCGTCATATTCATGCATGAAAATTAAGTGTGCACTCTCAATAAACATACATAAATAAGTTATCAATCAAACAGTTAAACGAATTGAATCCACAACTTATGAAACGCAATTAGAAGTAATCAAATCAAAATGCAAGCATAAACATATATTTCGAATTCCCCCCTAGCCAAGGGGGGTTTAGTTGAATTTAAACATTGGAATCAAAGAAACACCTAAACATTCCAACAACTCAAACTTGAATTGTATGAACGTTTAGGCCCTCTTATCTTCTTCTTCGTTGTAGCACAAGGTCTAAGGATAGTTTGATGGTGTGAATGGTTTGGGGAGTGGTTGGAGTGGCTGCAATGGAGGAGAAAAGTGTTTTGGTGACTGCTGCAAGGGTGTGGAGAGGTTTTGACGAATTTCTGGAATATGGAAGAGTGAATGAGAATGAATGAATGTTGTGTGAAGTGTGTATGGTATTTATAGGGAGAAAGAGAGGGAACATGACAGCTAGGAACTTGGTGGAAATCTGAAATGGTGATGGGAGATGCATGTGGCTTATTTATGCATGTGATTAAAGGGTGGGAATGCATGTGCTTTGACAGAAATGAGGGAATGCATGTGCAATGAGTGTGGAGTGAATGATTGAATGCATGTGGCTGATTTATGAATGATTATGGTTGCATGTGGGTGGAAATGCATGTGGGAATTAAAACTAGAGTGAATGATGATGAATGCATGTGGATTAAAGAGAGAGAATGTGGTGTAATGATGAAGTGGAATAAGTGCATGTGGATGTGGCTGATTTGATTTATGGAAGACGCATGTGGATTAAAGATGAGTGAATGATTATGGGTGCATGTGGATGAATGTGCATGTGCAAGGTTGTTGTTGTGATAAGTGATAAGTGTATGGTTATGATAAGTGTATGATATGATAAGTGAATGATATGATAAGTGAATGATAAGATAAGTGAATGATATGATAAGTGGATGATAAGATAAGTGAATGATATGATAAGTGGTGAATGATAAGATAAGTGAATGATATGATAAGTGGATGATATGATAAGTGGTATGTTGGAATGTTATGCACGGCTAAGGATATAGGAAAGGTTTAAATGTCCTAAAACTAAAGGGAACAAGGTTCCAACACTTTGGTCTTCAATTAGGTCTTCAATTTCGTCCAACACTTTGGCTCCAAGCATAAGCTATCCATCCTAAGCCCAAAAGTGCTCCAAAAGTCTCCAAAATGCATCTTTTTGCTCCTTTAGCCCTTTGGACCTACAAACACACGAAAATAGCTTAAAGTACTAAAATAACTAAAGAAACATAACGTAAATGCACGAGAACAAGCCATTTAAGTCGCATGAATATGCTCCTATCAAGCCTAGCTTTCACTCCACTTATATTCTTCGAATCATATTGATTTTGAGGTGGGCAGGTGGGAGATGCCTTTCACTAGAGAATTACGTTCTTTTATGGCCATCCAGTTGAATCTGAGTGATACAAATCTTAGGAGTTGCTTCAACGTCTCAAGGAAAATTCGTCAATACCTTGGTGTTGTTTGGGGGATTTCAATGAATTTCTCCAAGCTATTGAACATGAGGGTGGTGATGTACGAAGCAAAAGGCAAATGGAAGGATTTCAGAATGCATTGATGAATTCTGAACTAAAAGACATGGGTTTTGTTGGCAACAAGTTTACTTGGGTAATGAAAACGGGTGTGGTATTAAGGTTTTCCTTGATAGAGCGCGCCACACAGAAATGGATTGATTTGTCTTCGGGTTTCAAAGTTGTCCATATGAAGCCTACGTCCTCGGATCATATTTTGATCATGTTGGAGTGGGAGGTCAGGAAAAGAGCAAAGTTTAAGAAAAGTTTCTGATATGAAGATGGTTAGTCAGTGCGGGAGGGTTGTGAAATAGTGGTACAAGCAGGATGGTCTACAAATTGCATTGGATCCCCTATGTATTAAGTTACGAAGAAGATCAAGGTGACGAGGGTGCATCTGTTAAAATGGGTAAAGGACACTGAATGTTCAATTCCTGGTGAAATAATGGCAACGAAAGATAAACTACAAGCTTTATTTGGTAAGGCGTTCACTAAAACAACTATTGCTCAATGGCATGATTTGTATACTCGTTTACACTCGCTATTGGGACAAGAAGAGGCATTTTGGTGTCAACGGTCCAAAGAGAATTGGCTGCATCTTGGGGATCAAAATATTAGATATTTTCATCAAAAAAAATCTCGACGACAACGAAATGGGCTGCACAATTTGTTTGATGAAGTATGGCAGTGGCATGAAAGTAAGGCTGGAATGGAATCAGTAATTGTGGATTATTTTCAAAAATTATTTGACTCCACGGGTGTAGCAGATGCTTCTGCAATTCTAAGCGCGATTACACAGAAAGTCACAGCCTAGATGAGGCAGAGTTTTCTGTTACCATTTTCTGAGGAAGAAATAAAGTCTGCTTTGCTTCAAATGCACCCTACCAAGGCGTCCGAACAAGATGGAATGACTCCTGGGTTTTATCAGAAACATTGGACAATTGTTGGCCATGATATCTGTAATGAAGTACGCTATCTTCTTTCATCGGGGAGTATGCTTTGGAAAGTTAATTTTACGCATGTAACTCTTATACCCAAGAAAGCAGACCCAACCTCCATGACTCAACTCTGGCCAATAAGTTTGTGTAATGTGATATACAAAATTTGTTCCAAAGTGGTCACGAATAGATTGAAGCTTATTTTACCGAATATCATTTCGCCATCCCAAAGTGCCTTTTTTTACTGGAGATTAATATCCGACAATTGTTTAGAAATTGCTCACTTTATGAAAAAAAAGAATTGGTTAGAATTATGTGATGGCGCTGAAATTAGACATCAATAAAGCTTATGATCGCATCGAATGGACGTTTTTAGAACAAATGATGAAAAGATTGGGGTTCGCCAAGGAATAGATTACTTGGATAATGATGTGTGTCACTTCAATTTCTTATTCATTCAAGCTTAATGGGGAACCAATGGGATTCGTACAACCTAAAAAAGGTATTTAGCAAGGGGATTCATTGTCTCCATTCATGTTTGGGATTTGTGCAGAAGTTTTTCCAGCTTTGTTAGATGTGTGGGAGGCTCAAGGACGATTACTAGGGATCAAGGTATGTAATGGTGTGCCTAGTATTCATCATCTACTCTTTCTAGATAATAGCTTTATTTTGCCAGAAGTACTTTGCAGGAATGTTGTGAACTGAAGGAGTTGTTAAGATCTTATAAGTTGGCTTAGTTGTGTGGCGTTCAGTGCAAATGTGACTGATGTGGATGATCAATTGCTTGCCGATTGCCTTGGTATAACCCAAGTGGATTACCGTGATCATTATATTAGGTTGTCGGTTTTCATTGGTAAATCCAAGAAGACTATGCTCGCATATATCAAAGATCAGCTCTGGAAAAAACTACGTAGATGTTATGGGAATCTTCTAAGTAGTGCTGGCAAAGAGATTTTAATTAAAACCGTGGCCCAGGCAGTCCCTTTATATACCATACAGGCCTTTTTACTTCTGAAGACATTCTATGATGAGTTAAATTAAATGGTTGCACAATTTTGGTGGGGGAAAAAAGTTGGTAAATGACGTATTCACTGGGTGAGTTGGCAGAAGATGTGTAAGCCTAAATGTGAGGGAGGGTTAGGCTTTAAAGATTTGTACGCTTTCAATCTAGCTTTGCTTGCTAAGCAAGGTTGGCGTATTATCCATCAACCACACTATCTTATTGCCTAAGTCTTTAAAGCTCATTATTTCCTTCCAATGGATTTTCTACAAGCCATGGTAAAGCCAAATTTGTCCTATTATTGGAAAAATATAGCAGCATCTAGAGTGTTGATTCAGCATGGAGCTCGATGGCAGGTGGGTGATGGTTTGAATATTAAAATTTGGGGTGACAACTGGCTACCACGAGATAATTATGCAAAAGTGCTCAGTCCTTTACTTGTAGGAGTACATTCTAATCTTACTGTGAGATCTCTTATGGTGGACTCGAATCGTGTTCGATGGAATACGCATTTGGTATCTCAAATGTTCTTTGAAGAAGAAGCCAACCTTGTTATGAGTGTTTGTTTAGTCCACCTGATGAGTTGATTTGGATTAAAGACCCCCCAAAGGAAATTTTATGACTAAGAGTGCATATTTCGTTGCTCGGACTTGTAGTGAAATTTGTGGTGATGTATCGATTAGTTCAATGATGACGGCAGAGATCAAGTTTATGTGGAAGGCTTTGTGGCATGCTAAGGTACCAGGTAAAGTCAAAATTTGTATATGGAGGGGTTGTTTGAACGCTTTACCGACTAGAGTCAATTTGAAGATAAGAAAGGTACTTGTGGGTGATTGTTGTCTCTCCTGTGATAACAAACCTAAAACGATTAAGCATGCTCTTGTATTGCTCTTGAACAACGATGACATGGTTCTCTAGCCCCTTGGGACTATAAACTATGCAGCACAGAGATGTTGGGTTACAAGATTGGTTAGCTCGTTTGGCTTATTCTCTCTTAAGGGAGAACTTTGATTTAGCGCTTGTTTTGATTTGGAATATTTGGAAAGCTCGTAATGAACTATTATGGAAAGGCTCGATGTTACCACCACAGGAAATCCAGTTGCAAGCTCACGCTTGGTTGTTGGAATTTAAGAAGTGGAATGAGGTGCAATCAATGACCAAGGCTGACAATGTGCTGAAATGGAGGAAGCTGGGGGAAGGATGAATTAAATGTAATTTTGATGGAGATTGGGATGAACATAAGGTAGTGGGAGGCGTTGGTGTGGGTATCAGGAATGTGGTTGGGGGTTTTATTGCACTCACAATTTTGAAGTTGGCTGGTATTACATCACCTATGCTTGCGGAGATTACAGCTGCTCCTGAAGCTGCTTTAGTTGTTCAACAATTGCAGACTGAACAGATGATATTGGAAAGAGATGCTCTATTGGTGATAGTTGCAATCCAAAATAATATGGCGGCTAATCATGGGCCATTTGGGCATTTGATGGATGATACATGAAGGATCCTACAATCTTTCCAACTGTGGAAATCAAACTTTATGCAAAGAGATGCCAATATAGTGGCTCATCAGTTAGCTAGACTGAGTTTAACTTGGAAGCATCCCATCTCTTGGTTTGAAGAACATCCTCATGTAATTTATGATCTTATTTTGGAGGATAATTTTACTTATTAAGTTTGATGGTGCAGGACACTATTTTTCCCTTCAATCGGGTTGATTCTCGAGAAGGTTTTTATTGAGGCCCATTGTTAGCACTATTTCATCTGATTGTATGTTGTTCCCATTATGAAATGAATATCGTACTTGAATTTCTAAAAAAGTATACCCCAAAATAAGAGCCTAATAACAAAAACATTAGTACATTACTACAGAATACCAAATGTTCAAGGATATGCAAAATGAAGGGAGTTGCGTTTCATGAGATTTGGAGGGTTTTAAAAATCTAAACGACCATGTAACCATCGTCTAAGCGTAAGGCATGCAATTATTAGCGTTTATAAATTATATGTGATTTCACATTTTTCAAATCTATACATTAATGGTTATTCATGAGTGTTTGTATGGTTTTAAATTACTTGATATTTTTATTTTTAATGTGTTTTATAATTTTTTTTAATCTCACACTTTGCCTATATTATATTATATAAATAAATGAAAATTAAATTTTTTAAATTTATATATAATAATAATACATATTTAACATACAATATATATATATACACACACATTATGATTATTGTATTTTATAATATGTTATTTTAGTAGTTTAAAAAATTAAAATATATTGTTGTACTAAAAAAAATTAAAATCATCAAAATAACTTATTTTTTTAACGTGTTGAAATGGGTTATTCACATATCACTCTCGCGGTAACCTGTTAAGGACCCGTTATTAACTGGTTCTTATCGTATGACCTGACCCGATCAGTTATTGTGTTAACCCGAAATATGTTATTTTCGTGTCATTTACATGTCCTGTTAATGGATCGTGTAACAAATTGTCAAGTCTAAAATTTACGTGCAAATTTTGTCTTTCAAAGAAATCTTCCATACTTCCAATGTCTTAATTTAAAGGATTGGAATGGATAGTCAAATGATATTATGGTCAAATGGTAGGTTTGAACTTGTGAATAAATGGTCCCCCAACTTTAATCAAATTGGAGCAATGGTCCCTCAACTAAAAATCTATTACAATTGGTCCCTCAACTCATCAAAATGTGTAGCTATGATTATTTTCATCAACTTCATTAGAATTTTGTCAAAATGACTTATGTTGGAAGAACCATTGCTACAATTAGGGTCCCTCAACTCATCAAAATGTGTAGCTATAGTCATTTTGTCAAAATGAGTTATGTTGGAAGGATCATTGCTACAATTGGGTTAAAGTTAAGGGACCATTTCTCCAGTTGGATTAAAGTTGACAAACCAATGGTAATGGATTTTTAGTTGAGTAGGGGTGCAACTTGGGTTGGGCTAATCCGAACCCGTCCATGTCCAACTTGACTTTAAACCCGAACAAGCGGGGTTTTTTTAGCTATAACCTGCCCGAACCCAATCCAATTTCAACCCGTTCATTGATTGAGTTGAGTTGAATTGATCATTTCCCGTCCATCCCCAACCCAACCTAACCCGATTAACCAAACCTAATCTCACCAGATTGTAACCCATATCAATTAATGCTCATACTACACCCGAGTGTGCCAAGTCCAAAAACCAACGCCCTTACTAATAATTTTTTTAATAAATTACCCTTTATAATTACTTAAGCTATTAGGGAATAAGAGGTTTTGATTAGTCAGCCCATATTCGTAGTCTCTAAATCCTAAAGCTTTATAGTAGATTGATTTATGAAATTAGAGTTAGCTAGCTTTGATGCTACTTGGCTTATTTTTTTAGGAATTATTGGAAACTAAGTTGTTACAAGATTAAACTTGTAAAAGTTGGGCAATCCAAACCCAACCCAAGTAAACCGTAACCCAATTAAACTCGAGCCCAAATGAACCTCAATGAAACCTAACCTGAACCCGAACCTGAATTGTAAAAGTTGGATTAGATTGAGTTAACATTCCAACCCGCTCGACTCGAGTTATACCCCTATAGTTGAGGGGCTAGAGTTGCGAGTTTTGATGAGTTTAAGGACCAATGATAATGAATTTTTAGTTGAGAGACCATTATTCTAATTGAGTTAAAATTAAAGGATCATTACCACAATTTACACAAATTATTAAGATGACGTGACTTACCTCAAATTCTGAACCTACATATATATATATATATATATATGTTGTAAAACTGGCGATGTGTGCAGTGGAATAAATAAACAAGACACAAAATTTACGAGGTTCCTCTACAGTCAGTGTGACTGGAGTACTTCCTCGGGGCAACAGTGGTGCTTTCATTATAATATGGAATAATAAGATTAAAAAGATAACTTTGTCTATTATCTCCTCCCTTCTTCCTCCCTTCTTTCTTCCTCTACCAGTCGTATGTCTATCTGTGCATATTTTCTCTCCTTGTTCTCATCCATTTTATAGACATGGCTTTAGATAAAGTTGTGGTGGGATAAACAGTGGAATAGGTGGCCATCCACAATGAATGGTTTGTGAATTACAACACTCCCCCTTGGATGGCCATAAGTTTTCAATTGACTTGTTAAAATCTTGATCTGTTTTGGATGCTCCCCCTAATGAGTATCTCCCCCTAATTTCAAATTCTTTAGGTTGATCATTGATCCTTCTGCTTTAGTCTTTTAGCGGGGAGAGTTGCCAAATAAAGTGTTTTACTTGTTGTTAACTTTCCACAGGTTTTTTCTTGAACTAAGCTGTAGGACTTTCTGCTAGACTTACACCAAAGGTCTGAATTTACTCCTTTTATCTGGAGCGGAATTTGATTCAAGGGTGGTGGCCACCACTTGATCTTGAATCAGACTTGTGTTTTCTTTAAGATCCTTAGGACTTGTCCTTGAATGAAATGGAACCACGAGCAGCTCCACATGACAAGTGATATTCAGCTCCGTCGGGGATGAATCAATTCATGTTTTGTTGTGCTTGTCTCCACATGCTTCAATGTATCATTTTCGCTTGCCTTATCTGTTCCCCTTGCAGAAGTGGTATTTTCCTTATGCAGGTTTGGCATCTTCTCTTGCTGTATTTGTCCTCTGATGCAGGAGTGGAATGTAAACTGTGCATTTGAAAAGTCCTTCAGAACATCACTTCTCAACGACTCATCATGCTTGGCAGCTCTAATCATTATATCAGTAGCTTGAAAATGAGTACTCAAGAGCAATGATAGGTAAGCAATCAGGAATGTTTCCAGGCAGTCGATTCTTGACTGGAAATTTGATTTCAAGTTCCGACTGATTGCTTTATTTCTCCTTAGTCCTCCAAGTGAGAATAAGGACAAAGAAAAGGATAGGTAGATTGCATGATATGGGATACGTTTGCTCTCGCCCCTGATGATATGAGATATTCTTGCTCTGGTGTGACTTATTTGAAAAGGTATTCTCGGAGAGGAAGAAAATTGAATATTTCGAGATGCTTTGTTGAAGATGCATTCTCAGAGAGGAAGAAGAGTTAGATATTTTTGTAGGTCTGCTTTGTTATGGAAGATAGAGATTGACATATATAGGGATTTCCCAATAACAGACAGTGGTGTTGTGCCTTTACTCTTGTTAGCAACTATGGTGTAATTAGAACAATAAGATTCATGCGTTTTCAACTTTATTAGAAATCTTTGACAAAATTGCACGTGATATCTAAAAGCTGAGATTGTGTCTGAGAAATGTTGACGAACTTTATCCTAAAAATCTGGCTTTTGAAATTCGGAGAGCGTTGTCTCTTCGATTTTTGAACAAGTGACCATGTTGCTTCTTCTTTTATAGAGACATTAATTGTGCTCAAAATGTATGCTAAAAAAACTACTGCATGTAGAATTTTCCCTTTCTTGCACTTTTGAGATTTTATCTGACCTTCTTTTTCTTTTATCATTTCTGAAAAATGGCTTGCCCATCTAACATTTGCTTAGATTTGAGTCTTAAGAGTGGTACAAACGAGCCGCGTCAGGATAATATATAGCGCCCGTCCTTCTTATCTTCTAATGGTCCTCTTACGGTTGTGGACTCTATGATGAAGAATGACCTAACCGCTACAGTGGTAGCTAGGAATCTTCTCACTCCCAAGGATAACAGAATCCTTTCAAACTGGTCTAATGAGTCAGCCGTTCAAGACTCCTTGGCTCTTAGTATTCAGTGTGCGGGCTCTGTTTCTAATATGGGTCAATGCCTACTTGCTCGAACTCACCAAGTTGAATCATTGATGGCTGAGGTGGCAAGTCTTAAATAAGATATTAGAGGGCTCAAGCACGAGAATAGAGTGTTACACATGCATGCAAATAATTACTCGACAAGCATGAAAAGAAAGCTCGACCAGTTACTAGAATCCAAAGGTCGAACTCAAAATGACAATCAGGGGTTCGAGTCTTTATTCCAAAGACACCCATTGTCTCACCCGTCTGGAGTTTCACCAAGTACTGAGGCTCCAAATGATCAACCTCTGGTGCCTTCCCCTTCTGGGGTACTTCCGAGTACTGATGCTTCACATAAGCAACCTTTGTGAAGGTTCCCTTCTGTTTGTTTGTTTTAACTCATGTGTATATAATTTCTTGGAGATATTAATAGATAAGCTTTATTTCATTTAATGTAT
The DNA here is from genome assembly GCF_041283825.1 of Pyrus communis. Taxonomy (NCBI): domain Eukaryota; kingdom Viridiplantae; phylum Streptophyta; class Magnoliopsida; order Rosales; family Rosaceae; genus Pyrus; species Pyrus communis. The sequence continues at coordinate 6,635,473 of NC_142566.1, read as the reverse complement.
TATACCAAATACAATAAAGCATATACTTCACTAAGATGTGGTACTTCTAGACCAAATATCAATTTATCTTGACCTTCACGAAGATAAATGATCATTTTTAGTGTCTAAATAATTTGAGTATTCAACTCATAATCTTCAATCCATATGATTCTTTATAAACATCATGGATAAGATTCGTGTTGGCGTATTGTTTGATTCTGCAGTTCAAGACAATATCTCTCTCAACACTTTATAAACTTTCTAAACTTTTCAGGAGTCTAAATCTAATATTATCGACTCTTGCAAGAGATTTTAGTATGTTACAACAATATCATAATGATAGTACTTACTAAGTCAATTTATATCATTCATTGGTGTTTAAGTACATATTTTATGCTTTACCCTTCCAAGGTTTTCTTCCAATCTGAATCCTTCAGGGATTTTCTACACTTCATGACATATTTTCCTTTGTAATTTATACAAAGAAACTTGCTTCCATGTATATTTGAGGGATTTATTTATGGAGATATGATGTGGGCGACTCATAACCCTTCGTATATAATTCTCCATTCATATGAACTTGTTTATAAGAGCATAATTTCAGGTTTCAATTAGTAACCTTGTGTCATATCATGTGTGTAATTCACTGTATTACAAATGTCCATATGTAATCTCATTTGGTTCAACATCTTTTGGCTATTTGTATTATACACACAGACACACACACACACACACACACACACACACACACACACACACACACACATATATATATATATTGGTCCATTTTTCCACGTTCTTACAAGATTGTAATGGGATTGCCTTTCTTCATTTTTGGCAAATAATATTTCCTTTTGGCGACGAACAAAAGAACGTGACTCAATATCAATACAGCTCATTGATGAATTTAGTAGCTACTTGTAAAAATCAAAATTACCATTGGTTGTCATCAATCATTGATCCCATATTCTCATGTGCAGGCACATGCATAAAAGCTTTTCTTTTCTTTGGATATCCATTACCTTTTCAAGGGCATTACACTATTTCTTCCAAGATGGTCATAATTTAGAGAATGCAGATCATAACCTCCTCTAGAGCGTTATATAACTGGGATTTTAATCTCCACTTCCAGGAGTTGAGTCATTGGAACCTATACGTCTATCATGCTTCATGCATAAGACATCAACATTTCCATGTCCGCAGATTGTCCTTTTTGGAACATGTATCCATACGGTGACTGTCATGCTTCCAGCATGCAACAGTTATGCTTTGGGAATGCAATAGTTCAGTAGTGTCATATTCTTCTTCTTTCGAAGTACTGAACCTTTTGAATCTAAGGGTCTGTCACGCTTCAGGCTTGTAACAGATTTGTTACCACATTATTTTGTCCAACAGGAACATCAATTGATGTAGGCACATTTGCAACAAGTATATATGATTTTATTACTTTCGTTGCATCATTAAATGCATCTGACATTTGATTTGCATATCGTTGCATTGTTCAATTATTCTCACTTCGTTTTTATATTGATTGCTTCATGAATCAAAATAAGACAAATTCTCTTCGTTCTTCTGGAATAGTCTTTTCTCATCATTCTTCTGGAATGATATTTTCTCATCATTCTTCTGGAACGATGTTATTTTCTCTTCCTAACGGCAGGAAAATTGTCTTACCAAAATCCTAGTCTGCAAGTTGCGCGGTAAACATATTCCCAGTCAAAGGTTCCAAATGTCGAATGATAGATGGTGAATCAAATTCAACATAAATTTCTAGTTTGCCTTCAGGCCTCATTTTTAGTACATTGTGGCAGTGCAATAAGCACATAGATAACATAATAAAAAAAACTTGTACATGTGTAATGTTTGGCTAGTGCTCAAATACGAGTTGTACTAAGAAATATTGATAGTTGATAACTGGTCTTAACCAAACTTAATAGTAAATTATGTATAATGGTATGTCCACATGTAGAAAAACTTGCAATCTCGTTTTCATGAGCAGAGCGTAGGTAATCAATTTCATCCGCTTAATAAATGCTTCTGCTAAATCATTATAGTATGAACATGAGGAACATGGTGTTCAACATCAATGCCTAATGACATGCAATAATCATCAAAACTTCGAGATGTAAACTCTCTAGCAAAATGTATCATACATCAAGGAACTTCTGGTCTTTATTTAATAGCCTATGAATTGGGACTCTCATGGCCTTTATTACAATTAAGTTGTGGCACTTTAGCTCTTTAAACTTAAGATACTTATCAAGAAACTTCATGTCTGATCTTGAGGATGTAAGGACTTCATTCCTGATCTTTTTGCATGATGGAACTTCGGGTCTAATCATTTTATGTGATGAGGATTAAGAAACTTCAGGTTCTTATTTGATCAAGGAACTTCGGGTCCAGTATGTACTCATCGTAACAAAAAAAAAGAAGTAAAATAAATAAATTAAAGCAATAGGCGGTAATTCCAACCATGATAAATAAATTGCTTTAAATAAATAAAACTTGTGATAGGGCTTTAAACCAACAATATGCCGAAACAGAAAATGCAATGATTAAGTCCTTATCTTTTGCTTTTTTCTTTTTCTTGGTCTGCCATTTTCTTTTATTTCATCCCTTTTACTTTCATTATTATTTCACAGTTCGAAGTCATTTTAGTTATCCAAGAAATAATAGTAACACTAATTTCCAATTGGTGTTCCTCCTTTGGTGAGTTTCGAAAAAATCGAAACAGTTCCCATAAGTTTTGAAGTCAAGAGTGTCTGTAACTTATGAGAAGATCAAACTGTTATATTTAGTTCAAATTTTAGTATGATATGCATAAGAGGATACTGAACAACTTTCGTGTAGAAACAATTTTGATCTGAGCTACCGAAATGGATTTTTGGTACTCATAAGGTGCCTGTCCAATTTTTTGCGGAAATTGGAAACTGGTTTGGTATTTCAGGCATCTATGATGATCGCACCGTTGGAATTTTTTGAAAATGTGATATGTTGTAAGTACTGGGCGGATGAACAACTTTGAAGAAGAAAGTATTTCAATCCAAGGTCTACAAGTTGGAGTTCCGAGGTTGTTTACATGGCTTCAGATTCTTTACGAACAATGGCGTAGCCACCTACAAGGCTAAGATGGGCTGTAGCACAGAGAGGTTTTCTGTAAGGGTAATGCTATCCATACACTCATTTTTACTTTTTACACACCTCTCTTAATTGCCGGTTGTTCGAATCGAATGAATTAAAAATGATTACTAACAAAATATTAATAAGGCTGTGTTGGAAGTAAAATGGGTTTGTGAATAGATCTATTCTTTTGTAAACTCATGCTTATAGCCTACTCAATTTCAATACAAATTATTATTTAATGTATATTTAGTAGAGGAAAGGTAGTAAATAATACGTTTTCTGCTAAAAATTATAAATTAGTTCTATCTCTAGTCCCCCTTTATTCTATTCTTTAAAGAAAAAATCATTTACCCTATGTAATGTAGCTTCTGTGTTTCTTACTTAAGAAAATATTAATAAAGTTCTTTAAATACACAATTAAATCCCTATCTCCGCAATTCTTGACTTTCCGTTGCAATTTTCCAATGAATGTCACCTTTGGTATGATCTTAATCTCTTTATTTACTTATTCTTGATTTAATTAGTAGGTTAATTATTTATATGGTCCTTAAATTTATCGGTTAGGATTATGATTTTGAGAATAGTTTATATTATATTGTTGTTCATTTATATTGATTATTATATAATTTTATATAAGCAAAAAAATAAACATATAATTTTATGGTATTATTTTGAGCTAGCCCGCCCAAGAAAAAAATCATGGTTTTGCCCTTGTTTACGAATTTTGAGTTTGTACTCTTTAGTTTCTGCCAAGGATGATATACAATCATACAACATATATATATATATATATATATATTTGCTTCAGGGAAATCAGTAGTACAAAGATTTTATGATGAAATGAAAAGATTTTCTAATCTGTGAGATTCCAGGCAACATAGGTGAACATGATTTGTGGCTTTGTGCTTTTCTACTGACACGAAAGCTTCTCGTGCTGATAACGTGTTGTAAAACTGATGATGTGTGCAATGGAATAAATAAACAAGACACAAAATTTACGAGGTTCCTCTACAGTTAGTGTGACATGGAGTACGTCCTCGGGGCAGCAGTGGTGGTTTCATTATAATCTTGAATAATAAGATTATAAAGATAACTCTTTCTATTATCTCCTCTCTTCTTTCTTCCTCTACCAGCCGTATGTCTATCTGTGTATATTTGCTCTCCTTCTCATTCATTTTAAGATAAGGCTTTAGACAAAGTTGTGGTGGGATGTCGGACTTCGATAAAGGTAGGATGGTGACTCGAAAGGCGGGCAAGTGGGCTCGGGGCGGTGGCGGCTGGCCTTCAACAGCCGCAGGCCAGCCATGAGTTATTTCTTCTGGAACTGTCGTGGGCTAGGGTCGGACACGACAGTCAGGGCTCTCGATGGGCTTATTCGTAAAAAAAGACCCTCTATGATCTTTTTATCGGAGACTAAGATGAAAGATCATAGAATGCTAGGGGTGAGGAGGAGATTGGGTTATGTTCATGGCTTTGATGTTCCGCCAGTTGGAAGTTCTGGAGGATTGAGCTTGTGGTGGGAGAACAATCTGGAGGTTAATATTATATTTTCGTCCAAGCATATTATTGATGCTGTGATGAGAATTAAAGGGCAAATACATTGGAGTCGGATTACGGGTGTGTACGGAACGCCGTATAGAGTTGAGAAAAGTCTGTTTTGGGAGTGGATGGTTAACCACTTTACCCCTACGGACATTCCTTGGATTTGTGGCGGGGATTTCAACGAATTCCTGTGGGATCATGAGAAGTCTGGAGGAGTGGAGGTTTTGTACAACAGGCCAAGGTTCCTAGAAGAGTTTCTGTCTTCCTCTCAGTTGATGGACTTGGGTTTTAATGGGCCGGCCTTTACGTGGAGAGGGATGAGAAAAGGGGATTGGGTGGAGGAAAGGTTAGACAGGGTTATAGCGAATGAGAAGTGGCAGCAACTCTGGCCGAACTCCCAAGTTATGCATGAAACGGTCTTAGCATCGGACCACTGCCCCGTTATTCTTAATTCTAATATTGAAGGGCAGAAAGGAAGGAAGATGTTCAGGTTTGAGGCGTATTGGGTCTCGGAGGAAGAGTGTAAGAATTTGGTGGAGAAGTGCTGGGAGCGGCGGCATAATGGCAGCCCTGTCAATAGGTGGGTGAGTGCTTTAAACGATTGCCGTTATCGTTTAAGCAGGTGGAATCGCACTAAGTTTATGGGGCGAGGTAGCAGGATCCAGGATCTTCTTTCCCAGTTGGATTTGCTCCAGCGGGACTGGGGACCAAACTATGATGAGATAAGGGAGATTTCTAGGCGGATTGATGAGCTAAGACTCCAAGAGGAGAGTTATTGGTGCCAGCGATCGAGGGTAAAATGGTTGAGGGAGGGGGATGCTAACACTCAGTTTTTTCACTCTTCAACCCTTCAGAGGCGGAGGAGAAATAAGATAGTGAAGCTTAGGGATGAGAATGGGAACTGGGTGGAGAGTCCGTCTCAGGTGCGCCAATTGGTGGATAATCACTTCACTTCAGTTTTTAGCTCGGCAGGGGACCGCAATTGGGGGTCGTTGCTAGATTGCATTAATCCCTCGGTTTCGCCAGATATGAATGAGGCGCTAATTGCACCAATCACGGAAGAGGAGATAAAGGTGGCGGCTGGGAGTATGGGAGGGCTAAAGGCTCCTGGCCCCGATGGTTTCCAGGGGATCTTTTATCAGACATACTGGGAGATTGTGAGGGAGGGTGTTTCTGCTTTAGTTAGAGATTTGATTCAGGATGCGGCGGGTTCGAGTTTGATTAATCAGACCCATGTGGTGCTGATTCCCAAAGTCCCGAATCCGGAAGTTGTGTCGCAATTCAGGCCGATTAGCCTGTGCAACTACTCGTACAAAATCTTGTCAAAGATTCTTGCTAACCGGTTGAAGGTATTATTACCTAAAATTATCTCTCCTTCTCAGAATGCTTTTGTGGCGGGTAGACAAATTCAGGATTGCATTGGCATAGCGCATGAAATGTTTCATTATTTGAAGGGAAGGAAAGCTCGGAATAGATTGGAAATGGGGATTAAACTTGATATGCAGAAGGCGTATGATAGGGTTGAATGGGATTTTTTGAATGCGGTAATGGAAAGAATGGGTTCTTGCAGTAGCTGAAGATCGTTAATTAGTGGCTGTGTTTCGTCTGTGAAGTTCGCTGTTCTCCTAAATGGGCAGGCTGGCAAGTCTTTTGTGCCCTCGCGGGGTCTACGTCAGGGGGATCCTCTTTCTCCTTATTTATTTATTTTGGTGGGGGAACTTCTATCCAAAATGATTCAGGGTGCGGTTGACCAAGGTAGGTTGGATGGTGTTAAGATGGGTGGATCCGGACCCGTGATTTCTCACCTCTTCTTTGCGGATGATACCCTTCTGTTTTTGCGGGCTGATATGAAAAACTGCCGGAATTTGAGACACCTGCTGGACAATTTTTGTGTGGCGTCGGGGCAGAAGGTAAATTTGGAGAAATCTAATGTATATTTTGGGGCTAACGTTCCGAAGGTGAATGCTGATTAGATGGGGAACGCTCTTGGTATGACAGTTGTAATCAATCCGGGAACATATTTGGGGGTCCCTGCCATTTGGGGTCGGTCGAAAAAGCGTGGTCTTGCCTATGTGAAAGGAAGAGTAATGGAAAAGCTACAAGGGTGGAAACAAAATACTCTTTCCCGTGCCGGTAAAGAGGTTTTAATTAAGGCTGTTATCCAAGCTATCCCGGCATACCCAATGTGCATTTTCAAATTCCCAGCCGCTGTTTGTAAGGAATTGGATGCGTTGGTGGCTGGGTTCTGGTGGGGATGTAAGGAGGGAGCCCACAAGATTCACTGGGTTTCAAAGGAGGTTTTGGGTTTGCCCAAAGATATGGGTGGTTTAGGCTTCAGAAATTTTCAGGAATTTAATGATGCTCTGCTTGCTAAACAGTGCTGGCGGTTAATCACGGAACCGGATTCGTTGTGGGCAAAGGTGATTAAGGCTCGGTATTTTCCACATTGCTCGATCTGGGATGCGAAGAAGGGTGGACGGGCCTCTTGGGCGTGGAGCAGCCTCATCTGTGGCAGGGAAGTGATTAGGGAAGGCTCCCATTGGCAGATCTTGGGTGGCCAGGAGGTGCGGGTGTGGCAGGATAGGTGGCTTCCATCCTTGCCCCTTGGACACCCGGTGCCGGTAGGCCAGGTTGCGGTTACTCCCAGTTTAAGGGTCAGTGCACTTATCTGTCCGGAGTCGGGGCGATGGAACATTAGCTTTTTACAGCCTTTCATATCGGGGGAGGCTATGCTGGCTATTAAGGAGACGCCTCTTGGAGATTTAAGTCGTAAAGATAGGCTTATATGGGATATGAGTAAAAACGGTTCTTATTTGGTCAAGTTGGGATACAGATGGCTGCAAGGAAGATCGCTGGCGAGAAGGGATTTGCGTCGGCCTTCTGTTCGTGGGGTTCCCAAAGCGTTTTGGAAGGGGATTTGGAAGCTGGAGGTACCCCCCAAGTTGCGGCATTTCTTGTGGCTTACTGTTCACAATTGTCTTCCTACTCAGTATGCACTGTTCCGACGAAGGTCCTCTCAAACCTCTACTTGTCCTATTTGCTGCTGCCATGATGAAACCATTGAGCACATTTTCCTTTCTTGCTCTTGGGTTGAGCCAATTTGGTTTGGAGGGGCATTGGGCTATAAAATGGATCGTCTTTCTCTCCCTTCTTGGTCGGAATGGATTCAGGGGGTTTTCTCTCCGAACTTATGCAACTCTGGAGATATAATGTGGAGACAATCTTATATTGTTTTTACCTGTTGGTGCATATGGAAAGCTCGCTGTGATTTTGTTTTTAAAGGGGTGCCCATTAACCCGGTAAAGGTCCTGGCTGCTGTCTCGGAGATGGTGAGCTCTTTTTATGGTGCAAAGGCAAAGGCTGGGGATAGAGGAGGGGGCGACGGCAGGAGGAACTCGCAGGTTACGAGATGGTGTGCTCCGGCCTACCCTTATGTGAAGATTAATGTGGATGCTAGCTGGTCCAAGGCATCAAAGATGGGTTTTGTTGGAGTGATTGTGAGGGACATGGAGAGTAAGTTTGTGGCTGCTGCGCGGCATCCTATTACTGCTCCTTCTGCTGCAGCAGCGGAAGCTTCTGCGTTGTTGCACGAATGCATGCTTGGTGCAGAGTTGGGTGTAAGGTATGTAATTCTGGAATCAGACTCCTTGGATGCGATTAAATGTCTTTCTATCTCTCTGTCTATGGGTAGTTGGGAGGCATACCCGGTGTTGGCTCGGGTTAAACAGTTGGGGGGGGGGGGATTTCATTGATTGCCGATGGTCTTGGGTGCCACGGTCTGCTAATGGCGTGGCTCACAAGATTGCATCGATTGGTTTTTCGGAGATGAGTGATGTCGTTTGGGTCGTTAGGCCCCCATCTTCGTTGGTCTATGTATTGAACAATGACGGATTACCGTGCCCTCATTAATGGGGTTGTAGTGGTGCTGGGGATGACGCCTCTACTTGGTGGAGGGGTCGCTGTGGTTATCCCCTGACACTGCTTGGTATTGTTATTATGGTTGCCTCTCTGTAGGCTTATTTATGATATGTTTCTTGGCTTAAAACAATGGATTGGTAGTGGGATAAGTGGCCATCCACAATGAATGGCCTATGGATTACAACAAAATATATAAATGTCGTTTTTTTTTTTCTATTTTTTTGGTCAAATATATATCGATTAGATAAATAAAAAAAGAGGACAGAAAAACAAAAAACAAAAAAAAAAAAAAAAAAAAAAAAAATCGAAGCTCTGTTAACCATTTCTCTTCACTGTTACCCCGCCTGCGGTACCAACCCAAACACTTTCCACCTGGCCAAGCCGAGAACGGCGATGGCGCCAGAGCGACAAATCGGAAGAACCCTCGAGGTTTTCCTTCAATTTGGACGGCAAACAATCGCTAATCACTCAAAAGTTGAACAATCAAAATGTGGGTTTGCTGATTTGATGTCTTGTCTGTCACTGTGTGAGTTCGATTTGGATAGCCATGGAAAGGTAAGTCTCAAAAACCCAAAGAAAACCCTGAAATTTTGATCTTTTCGTTTCCCTTTAAAAGTTGAAACAAGATCTGAAAGAAAGAATCAAAATTTGGTTGGTTACCCTGAAAAATTAACCATTGAAACCATTGGTGCAAAGATTATAGAGGAAGAAAAGACATTCAATGATGGAAGAATAGTGATAGAATCAGTAGTCTTCCGGCTGACATACAGCACCATATACTCTCCTTTTTACCCATCAAATTTGTTGCACGAACCAGTGTTTTATCTCGAAGATGGAGTTCTCTATGGGCATCCTTTCCTATCCTAGACTTCTACAGCATGAACCCCTTGAAATCCCGGAAAAAGAATTTTGAATTCATAAGTTCATTGCTGCAACGCCGCGATCAAAACTCTAGGATAAAGATGTTTAGGGTTCAGGGTCATTTGAGTTGTTCTTGTTTGCATGATTGCATTGATTGGGTGGTAAGGCATAGCATTGAAGAACCTACACTTGAAATCAGTTTGGGTGACAAGTTCGATTTGCCTATCTGTGTGTTCAGCTGTGATTCTGTGAGAAGCCTCAATCTGATGGGCAATAGCCCAGCAATTTCAGACTCACAGTTCGGGTTTCCATCTTCTTATGTCGGGGCTATGAGTCTTCGCTCCTTACGTTTAATATTTGTGGAGATCTTGGAGAGTGCTTCAGTTGGGTGTTTACTTTCAGGTTCTTCATTCCCGTTTCTTGAGAATTTGAGTTTAATGGATTGTCAAGGAATAACTCATCTAAAAATTAAACATTCAACATGTACAAGTTGTCGGAATGCATGCAAACAGCCTGGAAGTTTCTGGATTGAAACTGGAGAGTTTGGACGTCAAAAGTTGTTTCAATTTTTGCCCCAAATCTGAAAATCTTTAAATGGGTTGCTAATTTCAACATTGAGATCATTGAAATCTTTAAAAGCGAATCTATCTGGTTGGCTTCAGCCCAATAGCGGAATGACGAAAAGGAGAGTTGCCGTCAATCTTCTCTGTGCATTATCCGAAGTTGAGAACCTTTGCATAGGCCCTGATTATCAAAAAGAGACATAATCTTGTACGTCTTTCAATTTACTACGTAGATATTAGAATGTTTACACTTGCAGCCACCCTAGCTAAACTGTTTGTGCTTCTGTTAAATGTCTAAATGGGCTAGTACATGGGTCCACTTTTGGAACTCAATCAAACCAGTTTTTTTCCCTCTATGTTGGGACTTAATGGAATGCCCAAACATTTTATTGTTTGGTCTTTTCTTATTGTAGTTTCTCAAACAGAAAGTAACCCCAAAACTTGTCATTGTGTACTCAACGCTAGAAGAAAAAATACACTTATGCGGAGTGTACACTGTGATTTTTGGACCACCATGTATTCTATATATACACACACGTATGTGTGTGTAAAAATATTGTATATATGGTTTTGTATTGTTTGGGCATGCCAGAGATCTTGGTTGTGATCTACATAGATACCGCACCAAGTTTTCCTACTTACACTTGTGACATTCTTTCTTTCTTTTTAGTCATCGTACATTTATGTAGCTTATTTAATTTTGCAGATTTTGTCTGAAATTTATTATGGAGGTGGCCTACGGTTCTCATTTATGAAAGTTAAGACCATGCACATTTCCTTTGGTTCTTTGCAAAAACCAGATATCCCAGGGCTTGCTTGCCTATTCAAGAGCTCTCCCATGCTCCATTCTCTCAGAATTGACGTAAATGGTCGAGAAGACAATGCTGTAAGTTGTGAGCCTGTGGCATAACTTTAATTTTATATTTCTAAAATTCTCTGATCCTTTCATGTGTGTGTGTTTATATTACTTCTGCGCCTTAAAGTAACCAGAAAATGACAATCCTGTAATTACTTATTCGACACTCTACTCACTTGGTACTTCAAAATCAAATTTTAGAGATGGATGAACATTTTATTGGACAATGCTGATTGCACTGAAGAGGAATACTGGGAAAGTCAAGCTCAAACTTTGAGTCACTTCCTATGCCACTTAAAGGTGGTGAACATTCATCTTTACGAAGATATGATCTCTGAGAGTGTGATTAAGTTTGCAAGGTTTTTGCTTCAACATGGAAGCGGCTTGCAAAAAATGATTCTTTCTACTTTCCAATGCTTTGGTAGCAACAAAAATCCTTGGGAGAATAGCATTGTTTTACTAGAGGGCTTGCCCCGGTCATCTGCCAACGTCGAATTCTCAGCTTCTTTTTCTCCAATTGTTTTTTCTGACTCTTAGAATGCAGAGGATGGTATTAGGCTTGAATTCCAGGAGCCATGTCCAAAGAACCAGCGGTGCCGTCGTAGCTTGACCGTGGAGACACCTTTTTGACGTTGTCTTCTGATATGGCGAGCGTATAATTTTGGAGTTTAATGTTTATTGCAATATTGGGAAAGATTGTTTGTTGCAAAATGTGAGAGTAGATTTCTGCTTTTGGGTGTTTAATTTTTGATTGCTAGTTAATATCTCTCTCGTTTCTCGGTTGTCTCTCTGCGTTGATATGGAGATGCATCTGTGTTGCAATATTTTGTAATGTTATATTACATGTATTTCTGCTCCCTGCAGCTCCTATTTTGTTAGTGTTATTATGACTGAGTTTACTCTTCAGCTCTCTCTCTGATATGCATAAATGGTGTGTGATCTAACTAGCGAATCAATATGTGGTGGCTGCGTCTTCTGATGCTGGTACGGTAAATGAATTTACTGTACCAGTAAAACAAGAAGAGAAGATTTCGAGAATTTATGACCGTTTATTGAGTAAATCTCGGAATAAATCCCCTTGTCATCATGGTTTCTTGGAATTGGAAGGGTTTGAGCCGTCACTATAGTATCCCATTATGCACGATGATGATGATGTCTGGTTTTCAAGGCACAATCTCTCAAGATTAGTGTTTCGGCGTCTGCGCACTTGGGGCGTGGAACGCATGAGACCGCCGAAGACGGACAGACGCCGTGGAAACTCGACACGTGGTGTTTTGTGGTAGTCGAGGGGAAGTGGTGCAGATACAGGAATCGAGTCCATTAAATTATCAAGTTAGTGGGTCTTAAGTAACTCAGAACGATTAGCCAGGTGTCCTTGGCCGAATAGTGTTTTCACTTCTTCAGAACCTCTTGGCCTAAGGTTTTAGAAGCGAGTGGGCAACGTATGGGACCCAAAATAATAGATTTGAGCCGAGTAAGATAATGGGCTTAGCCTAAAGTTAGATAGGAGTCCCAGTCTGTTTAAATAGAAGCCTATCCCAAAGTGGATTGGCCGAGTTTGAATTAATGACTGATTTCGTGAGAATATCAGCTAAGTCTTAGTTTAGTCAAGAGTCTTTAAAGATCAAGATGGCATAGTAAGATTCGTAATATTCCAAGAATGTGATTAGAGCAAGAAATGAATTGAGTACCAAGGAAAGATGAGGTTCAGAGTCACAAGTCTAGTAGGAGTGACCAAATTCGATCCAGATGGGAAGATGATTTGTTATTGGACGAAGATATGCTGAGGAGATGCAATCCAAGTAGGATTCTACTTTGGCACCAGGAGACCTTCAACGTAACACACAAATCTGCCTTGCACAAACTCTTGCTCTACGCGAAACCCTCTCATCTTTGAGAAAACATTGACCTTCATAACTTCGTCAAGCATACCTTGCAATTTGTAGAAATAGTTCTGGAGCTGTGGAGTCAAGTGATCGAGGAGTACCTTGCAATTTGTAGGAATAGCTCTACTCCAAGTTCCCATCAGCAATGAGCCTTTGAGTCCCTATTGGAAGATGTTGACTCCTTAGCTTCTTGACAAAGTAAGGTGTAATCAAGTTATCCCGTTCGACACATTGAAAGCCAAACTTTTATTGAACTTCACAGAAACTAACAGCTTTGTCTTCAAGCTCTAGAACCCAAAGGCCGAGACGAGTTCCTTCCTCGACTGCAATTGCAAGATAAGAAGTTAGCAGTGCGTCCAACATCGCCACTGCAATCATTTGCTCACCAATCGAGCTCGGTCGTTGAGTTGGCACGCCCCGCATTCAACTAAAGGACGCAGTTAGCTATTGACCTATGCGCCACGTAGGTTATGTAGTTTTTAGGGTCAACACAATCCTAATAAAGTTTGCCAGTTACTCGGCATTCATTTTGTTGGTTTGAAGCAGACCGTGGTTTTATGTAACCTTTAGATGTTGAGGTCACCTATATTTAGTAATTCCATACGTCATTAGTAGCTAGATTTCTTCTACTAAGTTATCACTCATCAAACTGAATATATTATGTGATAAACCTAAAAATAAAATAAAAAAATTTGTCGTTGAAAGTTAATCCAATCCGAAATGACACTGTTTGCGAAACCAGCATTCGGTGTTGCAAATTTGCTATCATGAGTTCCTGAATTTAGGGTTTATACTGTGGATTGGTAGAGCTGAATGATGATAGATTTCTTTTGGCACCTGTGGAAAATGTGGGTGAAATCAAATAGTGACAGAAAACATAAAACAAACCAAAAGGAACATTTGATTTGAAGGCTAATGTAACCCCAAAATCCAGAATCTACATAGGATGAAATTTCATCTCTCCATAAACATTTTTTAATTATTATTGGTTTACAACCTGTAAAATATTGGATATTGCAGCAGAATTGTCTTGTTCGTACATCAAATTAAACCAATAAAATATGCCGCATTTTGTAGTTTAAAAGAAAAAAAAATTGTGTTGATAATTACTCTGATAATTAAGTTTCTCTTTATTGTTTGCAGAAATTAAAAATATAAATAATTGTCTGGCATGTTCAAAGCATATAAGCTCCCAAGCAAGAAGAAATCAAAGCCAGATTTACAAATTTGGCAGCACATGTTGAAGCACGCCTCACATTGGTCATATAAGATTTTTGAGAGACGGGTAAACTGTTAACACTAATCTTAACGCCGATACTGATATTGTCTCATAATATGCATCGTACCATCTGTAAAAGTATGGAAAGGTGGTTCAAAAGTGGACCTCAAGTGCAAAAGCAAATGCTCTTAACCAACTGAGTTACAAGTCACTTATAATAAGTTGAGGTTTATACGAAGGCCTTGATCAAATTAACAGTAGACCTATTCAATACGAGAGGAAGTTTAACTTCATAAAATTTCCGATGTGATACGTGACCCCATACTATTTAAATTTCTCTATGAGTCCTAGGCGCATAGTATATTCTATATCGGCCGGCTGCTGCATGTTTTATAGACTCAAAATATAGTTTATCAGGCCATGAAGATATCGTTTTTCTTCGTTAAATTCATGGAAACCTCTTCGGAATCTCCTTCATAAAAAACGAAAACCGAAACTCCAATTCTCGCAATCATCATATTGTCATCCGATACGAAACAATTGAAGTTGCAGAGGCAGCTCTGCCGCACAATGCCAAGCCCGTCAATCATCTCCCGCTCTTCGTCCTTCCCACGGCTCAAAAAAGCATGGCCTTCGCAGTACACTCTCCCGGAAAACCTCCCTCCTGCGAACCACTCTGCATGCACAGCTCCTGCGTCGAAGATCACTTCTGCCAAGCTTTCCTGGAGAAGGAAGTTCAGAAAACTTATCAGGAAGAGACGGAATTCGAACTTCACAGAGCAAAGCCTCGAGGCTCACAATAACGCGCACATTGTGAAAGATGTGAACAAGCTTCACAAGAGAGTAGAGCAAGTTAGTCTTCAAGACTATTGTAACTTTGAGATTGATGAGGAAAGAAGCTCAAAATATAGTCCCTATTACATTAGGGGACTCACGTATCCGAACTTCGTTGTCCCTAAGCATCCAATTAGTACTCCCGGGCGTGAAAGCCATACCTCTCATGGTTCTTGGAACTCAATCTCCACCTTCTTTTCGGGGTTCAAAATGCGAGAGTGGAGCTCTTGCTTTGGTTCGAAAAGCAAGAGCAACAAGCTTAGGCCGGAAATGTACACCGCAATGAAACCCCTCAAACCACCTGTAGTTAACTCCTCATCATCGACAATTACAGAGCTTTCTTTGGTGGAGGAGGAGAGCAGAGAGAGGAAGAAGGTCAGGACGAGTAGCAACGAATCTAACAAAGAGAAGCCATTGAGGAAAAGAGTGCGATCAGGAGGAGCAGCAGCAGCTGATGTTGATGCGCCGAGAAATGATCAAATTAAGGTGATGAGTGAAGCCGAGAAGGAGTATGCATGGGCAGACAAGTACCAGCCTCTGTGCTTAGAAGATTTCATATGCAATAGAGACAAAGCAACTCAGCTGCAGGCTTTGGTATGCATGTACATCAACAACTCTTCTTTTTTTTATTTTATGCACTTCTTTTATCTTATCAACTACTCAAATTAATTTGTGCATTGAAATTAAAAACACAGGCCAAAGAAGGAGGATGTGGACATTTCATATTTGAAGGACCGCCAGGAGTGGGGAAGAGAACGATGATCTGGGCTATGCTTCGAGAGGTTTTTGGACGCGACACAATACATGTATGTAGATATGATTCACTCTGTTTCACGTTGATTTATTTGCAGCTTTTATTCATGTCAATCTTTTAATTTTTTTCTTTGAAACATATTATCAGGCCAGAGAAGAGTTCAAGGCATTCAACCTCAAGGTAATTTACTTTATCCTCAATATTTACTTGATCAATTAATTTCACCAACATTTATATTAGTACATATAACATTCTTGGGTGGATTTAGGGGTTCATAATCACAAATGACAATTAGTCTGTAGTTAATCACTCTGTGCTGCATGATATAACAAAACATCGACCTTTTACTCGATTTTTCTTCTTTGTATCTTTCTTCTCATAGGGTGAAATGGTAGGTAGTATAGAAGTACATGTAAAGCAATCTCCTCAACATGTAGAAGTGAATCTCTCTGAACTGAAGGGCTATGAAAAGCATGTGATTGTCGAACTCATGAAGGAAACACAGGACAATACGCTGAACAAATCTATGCCGTGCAGCCTTGACAACTGCCGAGGTATATATATTTAGATTAAAATCAGTACAAATTGATTTACTTCTAAAACTAAGCTGAGTAAATTGGTGCAGGAATAAAGCCTTTGCCTATTTTTATACAAATATACATGTTTGTGCAGCAATAATATTATATGAGGCAGACAAGCTATCAACCGATGCCCTGCTGTATATAAAGTGGCTTTTAGAAAGGTATAAAGGGTGTAATAAGATATTCTTCTGCTGCTCAGATGTCTCAAAGCTTCAGGCAATCAAATCGCTTTGCACAGTCTTTGAACTTTCACCTCCTTCGAAGAATGAGGTGGGAAACTAGTAAATCGTAACAAGGGGTACATAATTATGTGTTTCCTGAATTTAATATGTTTCAGTTTGCTGTTTTCCAAAGAGTTTGATCATTTAGTTTACTTTCTGCATTTTCAGATTGTTGAAGTTCTAAAATTCATATCTAAAAAAGAAGGCATAGATTTGCCACATGAATTGGCTGAAAGGTTAGCCCAAAATTCTAAGAATAACATCCGTCTAGCCATTCGTTCATTCGAGGCTTCTTGGAAGAAAAGGTAATCAATAAGGAAAAAACTAGTTTCCGTCAACTGTTTTTGCCACTCATATTAATTTACGTGTTCTTGGTGTGCTCTGAAACGGTGTACATGCAGCTATCCTTTTAAAGAAGATCAAGTAATTTTGACAGGTTGGGAAGATAATATTGCAGATATTGCCAAGAATATGATTGAAGAGCAAAGCCCAAAACAGTACGCTCCCTTGAATTGTTGGCTATATATTTTGTTCTTAGTACAAAATATTCTGCAGTAAGAGTAAACTATACAATATGTGCCTCGGAAAACTCAGTTTGCCTAGTTCTCAAATTTCCGAGATACATATTATTGTATGAGCCTGTTATATACAAGTTTATAACCTGCCCCTCGCGATATTTAGTGAATCTCACATCCTTTGTTGTGAGATGGCGGTACAAAAGTCGAATGGAGCTTAGCCCAGTTAAACTGTAGAATAGATTAGAATTAAGATAAACTTTGCAACTTCTGCAAATGAAATGATCTGCATCTTTTGGCAGGCTATATATAATCCGCGGAAAGCTTCGGAATCTTATAGTTCATGGCGTATCTCCCGAATTCATTTTCAAAGTAAGCACATTGTTGCCCTTATATTAGATGTCTGTAATTTAAGTAATAATACTATGAAGCAAATTTGTTCTAATTCTTATGCAGTCCCTAGTAGCAGAGCTGAAGAAGTATGTGGACAGCAGCCTGCAGGATCGAGTTGACAGCATGTATGACGAATACAATGTACGAAACTTACAAACCTTACAGGCCAAATTGTTTTGATAGGTGTTAAATAATGAACTACTAATGTCACCAAAATATGGTTTTCTCTTGAATCATGCAGAGGAACGACAAATATATGTTTGAGAGTGACAAAGCATTGGCACTCAGTCGGCACGATCACGGGGAAACGGGTAAAAGGCCCGCCGAACAATCTATAAAGTACGTTCAACAGTTCTTGAGAATTGAAGGTAAAACAACTGTTGGAAAGTTAATATAATCTCATGAACTGGTTTGATTTGTGTTATATATGTAGATGCACGGAAATGTTATATTGTCATACTGCGTGGCAACATAAGATGCTTATATTACTAGACTATGAATCTAGATCATTGATTGGGTTGATTCAGATTTGAATGTGTAGTTCAGATTCACATTCTGACAACATAAGTCTGGCAAGAGGACGTTGCCCTATAAGCGCATTATGTGTATATAACACAAGCATTGCAATGTCCATCACAATTGCAATCTAAAGATTTGCCACTTCTTATACATAAATTTATTTTCATTCGCTCCCAGAGTTTATAGCCAAGTTCATGAGCAGCTACAAGGGTTGCTTAGATTCCAAATCTTTACCCGGTCAAGATCCAACGTAAGGAGACTTCTTATCGTCAGCCAAACAACTCGCGAAGGAATTACGTACCCTAAAATTTCCGTTGGGGGAGCTTCCTCTTTTTTTTTTTTTTTTTTTTTTTTTCTCCTTGTTACATATGATCTTAGTACTGCTGCGGCTGGAAACCATTGGTTTTCTTGTAAACTTGAGATCATGGCTTAAACTATTATGGAGTAGTGTGGAAATCAATAAGGTGTAGTAATATGACAAAAATGTTTGTCAACAACATTTTGAAGTAAAAATAATGTTTTATTAAGCAGTGTATATTATTACCAGCTAGATATTCTCCAACGTGTTGGGATGAGAACGAGAATAAGTTCAAGATTCGATTCATTTTCTCGGACGTGTTGGGATGAGAACGAGGATAGGTTCAGGATTCGATTCATTTTCATTGTAACACGAAAATAACATTAAATTTTGCTTTGGCCATGCATCAAGGATGATAAGGGTCACTCAATGTCAAAATTTGTACAACACTTAAAATCGTTACATAATTGGCAATGCCAAACACAACACTTGGCCAAACCAACGTGACGTAGAAATTCGGGCTCAACGGTTTTGATCAGTTCCATAACAAACACCGGCACACCACTTTATCGCGGCAGGCATGGATATGAGAAAAAGAGGAGCTGTTCGTAGAGGGAATCGAATTCCCGACGCGTTCGGAGATACTGTTGATATTTGGTTTTACAACAAGGTATTGCATTTGATCAAATACATATGAATTATTATGAGAATAGAAGCATAACAAGCTTCCGTATATTATAGAGCCCAAACCAAATCAAAATTTAAATTAATTCGTATGCCTTACTGTACAAGCAATTGAGAAAACAAATGCTACAAAACTGCAGGATACCTTCTTGTGTATCATTGAACTGCTAATCTCTGGAGATGATCCAAGAAGACCTCGAAACTGACATCGTCGGTAAAGATCACATCCCCTCCCGGAAGTGGAGCTTCGTTGTTATAAGTCGCAGAAGGATTCAACTTTGCCAAAAGAAAACGGGCCTGTGTAATTACATAAAGGAAGGGGGATCAGTGACGCCAAATGAGTATCTAGTGAAAAACAGGTTCGTTCTTATTTTCCTATTGACTTGTGCCAAAACAAGGAATGATGACAACGGATTCAAACCAAGAATACCCTGGAATAACGTATCAAAATATCAATGCCAGAAATATAATTCCTCTCTATAAATCATCAAAGAAAAAGAGGCTTGGTTCGTAAAAAAATAACACAATGACAATACCTGGGCCAACTCATACGTTAGAGATGATTGTAATGCCAAGGCATTTTTACCACAGATATACAGGTTTTTTTGTTTAACGTCCATACTACAAGATAGCATCAGAATTACCTGAGAACCATGCTGATCGCAAATCACCAGGCGGGGTACTGGAAATCTTTCCTTAATAATTTGATCTCCATCATCACGAGGAGCTTGTAACAATTGAGCAAATGCCTGGACGCAGATATCTGTTTTAGTGGACGTAATATTTTGAAGAAGTTTTCTAGCATTGAACCTTCTACTTATATCAGAATTAAAAGCAACAGTTTCCTTCAAGGGTCTTTATTTGTTTGAACTTTGGAGTAAAAGAAACAGAACAAAATAAAAACTGAATCTGGCTAATTCGCAACTCGTCATTTTATCGACTAAAACAAATAAGGGCCATATACAAGGATAATAGATAAGCCATTGAGCCGAAGGCAAATTTTGAATCCAATATAGGATTGGCCTATGCAAATATGAGTTACTTATGAGACTCAGTGAGGTAGATGAGTAGGTCTGATTGTCCATGATAAGCACCATGATAAGCACCAAAACTTGATAGTTGATCATGGAGTTTTCGCTTTTACCGCAGAAAGACGTAACAAATTATAGTATTACATTGCACAATCAAGTAGTCATAAGTCAAAGGCAGTTAAAAAAATTGTTCCAAAGAAAAACAGATGGAAAATTCCACATTATGCCATAAATAATCAAGAGCTTTTAGTGCTAATACTAACACATATACAGATCAGTCTGCTATCTCAAGGCAGGGTCATCTCTAACCCAAGGGAGTGGCTTTAGTAACAAGTTGCAATGTTTTACTCTGTTTTCATCCAGTATAGTTCTTTATATAAAATTAATCAGGAATCATGCAAAGAGGACAATGCATCTAATGTTTGATCTGCTGGATATCTAGATGCAGCCTTCATTATATTTTATATCACGATAAGGGTGAACTTAGTTGTGAAGGAAATGATCTTTTAGATTCACCTTTTTAGACTTGAAACATAGATGCAAGGCAAAGACAAGCTGTTCAGATCAACTTTAACTAAAAGACGGCAAAACATTACCTGATGTTCTGGGAGATCCTGATATCCAGCTTTCCGCCATTGAGCAATGGTTGAACCATGAAAAATAACAACAGTAAAGTATGCGTCTAAAAGCAGAATCCTATCTGCTGCAATGGCAGCGACGTCAAGAAGTGCTGGTTCTGGGCCTGAATGAAATGAATATGAAATCAACGAAGGCTGAAGCATCACAACTGAGTTGGTAACATTTTCTCGATTGAGGATCATTCTGAAGTATGCTGTTTCATCTGGGCTGTTGTTAAAAACCTGCAACACAAGTTCAATTGACGTTAATCACAATATCTATACAATAGATAACAACGATAAGAACAATGCTGAAATTAGAAGTAATGTGACATACACATAGAGGTATATACCTGCACAAATTGAGAACGCCGTAAATGAAACATAAATTGAGGGAAGATTGAAAACCGTGGAGATAAACTGAAAGAAGAGGGACTGTCCTTTTGGTAATCTCCAAACCGAGAACACATGTGTATCAATGATTTATCCAACCATCTTATAGGGTCAAACTCTGCCTGGATATTTCATGAAATGACAAAAAGATTAGTGAAGCAATCAGTCATATTTTACAAAATAATACACACACATGTTATAAAACATCAAGAGTGCTGAAAATCACTTCTCACGAAAGCAACCCAAAACGTATTGATTAAAAGGATACGACTCTTTTGCGATTTTACCACATCAAATATGCAAAACAAATAAAGTACTATATAGCATGGTTGTATTGGGCACTGACGTATGTCTCTGTTCATTTCTATTGCCAGTTACCTTGTCGCACTAGAGTTTGGAGAACAACTATTCAAAAGCTCAAATGGAAAAGATTACATTAAGGAAAATTATCACATGATGTATGCTTTCTTTTGGTTTTCTTATATAGAGTATTCTTTATATGAGAATGATTCTTCACAGAGTGATGTGTGGATAATAGATTATAGCAATTGTCTATGTTAACTTCACACAGAAATTTGACATCGCCACAAGTCATCAGCACAATAATCCATTACAATTAGGACTACAAGGTGATGAGCTAAAAATTCCATTATTTGTTACATCTTCCACCGTATGTTTTTGGTCTTTACATTGACACAACATTTTACCATTCAGCTACAGCCATTGGATTTAAAAATAAAAATGATACTGAAACTAAGAGTGAAAATATCTATGGTTCATTGTTGTTTTTTTTTCTGCTGAGAGTCAGCATCCCAATCTCTAAATCTAGACCTTGTCAGCATGAGTGATCGCTGTTTCATTTCCTTTGCATGTCATGCACATGTACACGCAGCAATCATATAGGCTTTAATAAATTACGCTTTTTGAAACTTCAATATCTATTGATTAATAAATAACAGATAAAAATGAAAGCTTCATTTAAATGTCCTGTGATGAATTATCTTAAAACTAAAAAACTCCTTCAAAGAAGAATAAAGTGATGAATTGATGTATTCTTTATGGGATTTGGAACTCCATCTGTAGTTTCAACCTTCCCAGGATGACGGCAGACTTGAAAAACAACCTATAGGAACTTTAACCCAAAAGGAAATAAATTTTCTTGCATAAACATTTCTCAGCCCTGTATAAGTTCAAAGAAATATGCCTAGGAGGCTTTCAGGTTCCAGAGCGAGAACAGACAAGAATTTCTTTCTTCAACATTCAAATAAGCTCCATTACCCATGAATCATGTTCAAATTTTCTTCTTTCTCTAACTTTAGTACTTGCGCATATTCGGTTTTACCCTTGTTTTGTTTGTTGGAGTGTCTGTCAGTGACCATATAGATATGAGAGAAACAGATAAAGGGGAGATGGAAAAATGGAAGCGGCAATTCAAATTTTTTTGGGGGTCAATATCACCATTTCCAATTAGAAAATTTACAAAAGACAATCTAATAAGATTTGTTATCAACAAATTTGGGTTTCAACACCTGAGACAAGTGTATAGAACCATGTAATAATAAAGATTACCTCAGTTTCCATTTTGAAAGAAACTAGGCGTGCCATGACTACAGCAGCTGCTTCTTGGTCAAATCCAGCAATCAACTCCTATTGTATAAACCAGTAGCTTCAGATTACAATTTAAAAGAAAAGAAAATGATACTTGAGGAAGTAAAACCAAATTCATGAAGCTGCAATAACTAGTATGTAATCCCCCCCCATGGCATCAAAACTATTCCAAATCTATAACAAACTATTATCTTCCCCTCATAATCAATGAAAAGTCAAAAACTAAAGTCATGAAACTAAAAGGAGCGAGAGAGAGAGAGAGAGTTGCATATATTGTTTTTGAAGCAGTTCAACAATGAAAGAAGAATTTCCTCTAAATTATGACAAGGAGCAAAACGCCCATACGTCCAACCCCATAGTCTCTTTTGAATCAAAGGTTTTACTTATCAAAGAAATATGGACATCAAATTCAAATAGAATATACTTAAACATTGCAATTCGAAAGCGGTTGTGAAGGTTCAGTAAAAGCAAAGTTTTCCATGATGAAATACCTTCATTATATCAGACACATTATTTAATATTTTTCTTTGCAAGTAATGCATCATATATTGAGGACAGCGAGTACTGAAAACTTGCCTGAAGGCTTCCAGGTCCAGCAACCCATCTTCTTGATAGGGTCGTAACACGGAGTCTCATTTGACCACTACTATGCTGATAACTGTAGCAAAATATCTACAATCAGTAAACATATTTCCTTCTATACTAGGCACAAACAAAAATAATAGCTCAAAGTCTGTGAGCAAGGAGTTCATACTAAGTAAGAAACTGGAAGTAAAACTGATTGCTAGTGGGTTGAACAGTAGCATCTGGCATTTCCTTCTTAACAATTTCAAATATTAGACATAAAGATGTCGCTTTGTCAAGGCCACACATCTTCCATGCACTAGTGCTCCCCTGACCAACAACCGTGTCCGAGCACAAAGGACCTTTCTGCACAAGGTCACCAGTATAAGGTTTAAGAACATGACCAGCTAAAAAGAGAGATCAACAAAATACTGTTGATTATACCTTCTCAAGAGATGCACAAGGACCAATAATGCCCTGAACTTTGACATCTTTTGAGCAGTTTATCTCAAATATACCACTGCATCAAAGATAAAAAATAAGAATGCCAGTAAAGATTTGTCACAAATTTAAACATCTACATAACATAGAAACAACGAAAATTATTTTCAGTGTTATGTCCACCGCACCTTGGCACAATATAAGGCACTCTTTTAAGGAGCAAATTATATGAAAAATTACTGGAGTTAATGCCACGTTATCAACAAATTTGTTATAACTAAAACTAATTCATTTTCTTTTCAGAACAATAAAAACATTTAACCTTGTCACAAATAAAAGAAAAAACTAAACTGCAAAAGCAAATCTTATATTCCTAAATTATTGATCTGAAACTATGCTCAACAACAAAGTCACCACACTAGACTAGAAAGTACCTGACAAAATAGTATCTGTACCATTCCACTGATATATAAGCAAATTATTAATAGTAAAACAAACGGGTGAAGATATATTTAGCAGCTGTGCAAGATGTACAGAAAAAGAAGACATCATGTTGCAAGTCATATACACAGCATCATATATTACATTCTAAGAAAGCATAGGTACAAAGAAACCACAAAAAACTTCAATAAGAAAAAACTATCATAGATAAGTTTGCTTCACAACTGCAAAAAATGTTTTGGGAATACAAAGGCCCCAATTGGGGTTGTGAAAGTTCTAATACACCTTTAGTATCACTGTGACCTTTGAACTACACCTCTGGTTTTGTTCTTTTGTTAAAAACTCCTTTTTTTTTTCCAGGTGAATGAACTTACTTCCTAAAAGACTTACAAAACAGAAGAGTATGTTTTCAATTTTCACAAATAAATAATATAACATATACATGTCAAGAAAGCCAAAGCAGAACATAAACACAAACGACATTCCAAAAGTTTACAAGCAAGAAGCGCAAGTTTTCTAAATCTACTGGGAAATGTTCATAATGAAATTTGAAAATAAACAACAGCAATTTCCCATTTTGAGATTGACCAAGGAAACCATACTTGGATGATAAACCAAGCTCATAATCACCCGACTTAAAAACACGTCTGAGTGAGTCCTTAAACACCGAATGGCCAAAACTTTCAGCAAGTACAACTAGTCCTCCAGTTCTTTCAACTGCAATTTTAAGTTCTGCGATCCCCACCTGAAAGGGGAAACAGCATGCAAAAGAAACAAGAAATAATTTTAAATGAACATAAAACACCAACAAATAAGACACCTTCAATTTAATCTGTGGAACCCAAGTGTACAAGCTCAAGAAGCTTAATAAATTGTTTAACATCAATTCTTTTGGGATTAGGATTCCCCTACATATCAATTAACAATAACATATTACCTACCCCATCCGAAAAGAAAAAGTAACATAAATAGATGTCCTACGCATGTTAAACATTTTCTGTTACATATTATTGTATTGCAATAAAGATTTATAACAGGCAAATTAAATGTCCGAACGCCAAAGATTACTATAGTTGGCAAAGATTAAAAAGAAAAACATTTAGTAACATTGGAGGTTCTATCTTGTTCCTGAGATAGGGTAGTTGGAGGATAGACAACTGGGATAAATGAAATGTTGCCATCTTTCGTAAGTGGTAGTGGAGATTCCTATTAAAAGAATTCTCTTTGGGATAGTTTTCTTAAAAGAAAATATATACTTAGTGGAACTCTAATATTATGGTTAAAGGGTCTAGTCAAGGACATTGGAAACATATTTCAAAGGGTACCTTTCCCCTCTCCATTATCTTCGTGCAATGATGGGGAGTGTAGAAGATTAGTGAGACTGGTGGTAGGAGAGCCTCTTTTCTATGCATCCTATCCGCATCTTTACAGGCTATCTAACTTTCATAACATATCCATGGAAAATGTATGCTTCTTCTCTTATCCAATAAGTTCGAAATATCATTTTGTAGAATTTGAAAGACTTTGAGGTTAGCGAGCTTTAATCTTTACTCTTCTTTTATTACAGTAATTCATTACAAGTTGTTAAACCATATAGAATATGTTGGAAACTTGAATCCTTGGGGCTTTTCGTGCAATTCTTCTTTTTTAGAATTGGTATGAATACATAAAAATACAGAAATGTATGGACTGATTCAAGATGAAGGAAAAGAAACAAAGTACTTGGATAATCATCGCTACAAAAAAAGTAGAGACAAACTTGAAAATCACCTGGTCAAGGGCACTAGCAAAAAGATCAAGAACATGTCCTTGGTTTACAAGCTGCCTTGACAGTCCCTCATAGAACTTCACTGCTTTATGGAAGTGTGTGGCAGAATCTTTATCTAGGTCCTTGTGAGAACGAATGGGTTCAGATAGGTTTTTCGACACAATCTACAAAAGATCGCAAGCAGAAAAATCAGTGTAACAAGTTAGTAATTAAAAAGGTAAAGTATAATTGCCATCATGCTATGGCAAAAGAAACATCACGCACTACATGGTTAAACTACCTAATAATTACCATCTCAACCATTTAAATTAAAATTTGGAGGAAAATAATTAAAAATCAAGAAACTTTGAAAACAAAGCATATAGAAGAGGCATACCATATATGAATAGATTGTCAACAGTTATGGTAGTGGCATACTGGCCATAGGTTTAAACAATCACATGGTACTTATAGACCATATCCATGAAAGAAAGGGGAGGGCGAGGGGTGAGCAGTTGGAAAACGCAAGTCAAGGTAGTTCCACTTGTAGTCAAGCAAAGAACGTTCACAGGGCTAAATGTGAAAAAGATAAGGACACCCTTAGCCCCACTTTCATTGGCCGTGTATGTTGAGCAAAACAGCCAATTAGACAAGCCAAAATGCGATATTACACACATATTACTGAAAAAGCTTTACAATTTTCCATCCAACCCTAAGCATTTGAACGTACATAGAGAAAAACAACCATTTGCATAAGTCAAAATGTCAGAAAACACATAATGCCAAAAAGGAATTATAAACTGCCAATGTTCAATAACTAAGCATTTGCATTAGCCCGTTTTGTTTGTCATTTCATTCTCTAATCTCTTAATCGCAATGACCCCTTTAAGGAAAGCAGTAAAAAAGTAACAACACCGAAGGACCAAAAAGCGAGATAAGAAGACAAAGAAACAATTTAGGTAAAATAGGTCCCTTATAATGAATTCTAGTGATCCCAAGTAGCAGTACCGCTGCCAAAGAAGTTCCTTAGGAAGCAAACCATATAAAATCGACCACAACCTTCCAACCAACTACCAACCAGGGATAAAATCTCTATCTTCTAAGTTTTGGTAAACTTATCAATTCTTGTTAACAGTGATCTTTGTAGCAAAAAACATTTTAGTATCAATCAAGGAGACTCTATTATCTTAAGTTTCGGTGCCAACAAAAATAAATAGTTAAGAATCCTTACAGCACCCATGCCTTCTGTGGAAGGCCCGCCAATAAATGCCATAATCCGAGCCCCAGAACCGGGCACGCAAGCTCCCAACAAGCTGGCCGCAACGCTAAGGGCAGTGCTGGTGCATCGGGTGGCCCTCTGATCCGCGGGCACTGGCCAAGGGTCCTTCTGCAACTCCTCCAACACTGAATTAAGTGCAAACTCACAATCCGAAGCGGGCAGCAAAAATCTGGCAATGCTCTCGGTGCTCAACCCGTCACGGTGCCCAGCAATGACCCCAGTAGCCGGTTTCGGCTTCTTGAGAAAGAAACTCATCTGTTCAAGCAACTGCTCCTTGTTGACGTCCTTGGATCCTTTGAAAATGTAAGTTTTGGGGACACCGGAGAAACCCAATTCGTGGACATGAACGAAGGTCCCGAAAGTGATGAGCCCCACGAGAGAGTAGTCCGGGAGTAGACCCAGAGCCTGAGACAGAGCGGACTTGAGGAACGAGAGCTCCTCCTCGACCATGCAGGTGTCGACGACGAAAATGAAGACCGGAGGTGAGGTGGGTTTCTCGAGCGACGAGTCGTATTCGATGGTGGTGTACTGGGGGAAGAGCTCGGCCGGGAGGTTCTCATCAGAGATGGAGGCGTAGTGGGGAGGGAAGTGGTTGCGGGTGAAGCAGAAAGGGCAGATCCAGATCTTGGCGGCGTAATCGACGGTGGAGAATGGGTTGAGGACGGAGCGGCAGGTACGGCAGCGGAGGGCAGCGTAGGGGAGGACGGGCATGGAGGGGAATGGCTTGATCGGAGTGTAAATGGCGGAGACTGGGACTACGCTGTTGGTGGACTCTTGCTTCGTGCCTGGGATTACGTTCCATGGCATTCGAACCCCGTCTTGGGATTCGAGGTCCAGAAATTCACTCATTGTTTTCTGCAATTCAGGATTTGCAGGTGGATTGCAGGGAGTGTGAGAGTGGAATTCTGGGTTCGTTTTGTCTGTGGAGGGAGAGGACCTAATGAGTGCGTTTGTTGACGGGGAGAGAGAGAGGGAGAAGAATGGATGGGCCAATGTTTAGAGGATCATGAAGCCCGTTGGTCTTTTTGGACTTGACTTCCCGTTTGGACTGACAAATATAATAAGCCCAATTTGTTCGGCATAAATTATTTCATTTCCATACGAAACAAAACTCACTTTGTCTTCCAGAGCTGTAAAAACGTTACATAACTTCTTAGGGTGCGTTTGTTGTCCTGATTATTTTGGACTAAACTAGTTTTTGTGATTAAGTTGGACTGGCTTATAATAGATTAACTTAGACTAACTTAGCGAAGCGTTTGGTATAATGTCGAACTAAAAGGCAAGATGTAAACAAACTATAATATTATATATTATTTATCACATATATAATAATATTTTATTATTTTATCTAATAATATTAATTGAAACCTTTTCTTTTTTTTATGTTAGGACTTGTCCCTAATTTTACTGTATTTTATTTCCAAAAGAATTAGTTGACCCATTCTTTTGTCGTATTTGTGTAGTACTCACTGTTACGAACACATAAACGCAAGCACAACTAAATTCGGAACTATAACGAAGATTTTTCGAATTTTGATACATCGAGGGTAATTCAGTAATTTCATATTTCGAGAGATATTTTATGATTCATCTTTAGTGGTCTTATTTTGTGAGCCACTAAGGCCCACATATATTTCCTTGTTCCCCGAATCCCCTCTTCCCCATGACTCTCTTTCTCCCTTAGCTCTCTCTCTTAAACTCTATTTTCTCTCTTAACACCCTCATCTCTCTTTGTAACTCTCTCCCTCTTAGAGAGCACAGCCAATATACAACAACAACGACATCACCTTCACTATCAGCGGCTCGCACTCCAACGAACACCACCACCCTCAGAACCTTCACATCACAAACCCAGGCTAGGCCGAGGTCCCACATTCCCCTTATCTCGCTACACAGTGACACCGCCATTGTTCAAGGTTTCTCGAGGTGAGTTCTTGTTGTTCCCGGCGAAGGTAAGCCTCAAAAACTATCTAGAACTTCTTAGATCATGTTTTGGAGTACGATTAGTGTAGTTTTAAGAGCCTTGGTGATGTTTGAACACATGAATAACTTGGGAAGCCATTTCCCAGTTTTTAACGAAGTCTGCGAGTTTGCAGGCCATTTTTCGACCAAACCATGATGAGTTAGCCATTGAGAAAGGTATCATTCCCTTCGTCTCGTCGAGAAGTATGATTTTTATTTTTGAATCACTCGATTTCATTGAGCATTGAAGAAGTTATATCTATTTGAACTTTCCCTAGTTTTTGATGATCTATGTGACTTTTAGGTGAGATTCAGGCTTTTTCTAGCTTTGTTTTGATTTATTATAGGTTGAATTTGGTTAAGAAACGACGAAATTATGAAAGTTTTGAAAATTTCCCAGTTTTCCAGAAAATTTTCCAATTTTCAATGGGTTTTCCGACAGACCATGTCGACCCGACCTATTGACCCATTGACCTGACCCGTTGACCAATTGACCTAACCCAGATCTAGTTGGAATATTCCGACATTGACTTTTACGAAGTTTGCCCAAGACCCTTCTTAAGGTATTTCGACACTCTAATTCCAAATTCACGCTTCGTTTCCCCAAATTCAATCATTTTAGTAGGGTCTTACTAATTGGTCCTTTTAAGTGCTTAGGTGCGTTTGTTAATGGCGACCCCATCCTCCTTAGTTTAAACGGCTGTTCGGTGACAAAATATTTATGAGTGGACCCTTTCTAAAATGCATGATTTTATAACTATACATGAAATGAGTTATCGGATTTACGCTTTATAAAATATCATGCTTTATTGAACTTACGTTTACTGAAATATTTATGAACATGGTTTATGATGATGATTTGAGCTAGAATGCTTATATGGATTTATGATATGATGTTTGAGCTATTGAGCTCCGATGATATGATTTGGAAAGATTATATTCATGGTTTTCTATGCTTATTTAGTTGGTAATCACACGACACATGCACACAACACGAGTACATACCTGTCTATGGCCATATAACACAGTTTGTGCGCTTTGAGATTTAAGGTACTTGATGATTATACTCCCACCTTTACTAGTCAAGGCTAGTGTTGGTGTGCTATGTTTTTCTTCTCTGGCGTAATCCAGAGTCATACAGCTTCATCTTCGGGTGATGGACCATATTTTCTTCACTGGCATAACCCAGTGTCATATTTCTTCACTAGCGCAACCCAAAGTCATACAACTTCACCTTCGAGTGATGGACCATATCTTCTTCACTTGCGTAACCCAGTGTCATAGATATTCACTTTCGGGTGATGGATATGCCTTCGGGTGACTATGATACCACTAATGAGCACACTATATATGATTTATGTTTTACAAAGGTTTTCATGGCATGTTAGGGTTTTTGGAAAATCCTATTATATATTATGCTATGAAGTTAGTACGTTTGAAGAGAAGTTGGTTTTAGTTATTATTTATATTAAACTTGGTCCACTCACCTTTTGTTTTGTGCCTTTTTCAGGTCTTAGAAATAGGCTTATGATCTTGGCGTTGAGGCATTCCCATATCAGTAGCTTCGAGTCCTCCTCTCGATGTTGGACCCCTTTCTTTGTAATCCCACTTTTATATAATATTCCTTCCGCTTATAATCTTAATTAGTTGTAAGCTCTTAACATGTTCATGCATTTTCATATTTTTAATATTTAACGTTACGTATTTTATTTACATTTGTTTCTTTTTGACACAAATTGCATGCATCTATTACATGTTCTTAGCATAAGCACGTTAGAATGGTTTTCGTCACCCTCAGATGTCACCCAGCACATGCCCATCCTGGTGATTTGGAGGATACCAGGATTGAGGCGTGTCATTTTCCCTCTGACTCCATCCTATTCTCTCATTTCCTCTATCTTTCCAGCAAAATGCAGTCGTTCAAAACAAGGTCATGACAGATCTTTCAAAACAAGCTCATCCTCTTCACCATCTTTTCGCTGTCAAGCATCTCCACCTTCCTCACCCCTTTTTCTCCCAAAAATTTTCTAATCTCTCTCCTTCCTCTGATATATGTGTTGGCTTTTCCGTCTGCAATTCCAGAACAAGATAGCCATCTAATTTATGGGAAAAAAGGAAGAATGCTAGCAGATTGGCTTCTCCTGTTATTGTTATTGTTTTGCATTTTTTTTTTATGGAACTTTAACCAAAAGCTTCCGGTACCATTCACTTTAATGAAAAACCACATTTTTACACTAAAAAGTCAATCTTGGTACTATTTATTTTACCCTTTATTTTGTCTTTATCGTTAAAACTCAAAGTTTTCAGACCCTTTTCATTAGTTTTCCTTTTCTTTTTTTTTTTTTGTCAAATTTTGGTTGTTTGATTTAAGATTTAGGCAATGGGTGGGGCTGGATTTTAGATCTGGGGGTGAGCAAACAGAGTTGCAAAGAAGAATGCTTGCAAACGAAGCAGTGTGCAAGCGAAGTAGATTTAGAGGCGGGATTAAAAATCCCATACATTTCGGAGGGACTCACTAAGACTAACTAGCAAAGGACTTAGTCGGGGCGAGTTCGACTTAGTCTCATTAACTTTAGTCCTTATTCGCACCAAACACGACCTAGCAATCCCAGTTAAGCCAGTCCAGTCCAATAAAGTTTAGTGAAGGCAAACAAACGCCTCTTTAAAGCTCAAATTTGTGTCTCCCTTTTTTAAGAGTCAGCCAACTCCATCCAAGTCTTGTTATGTTGAGTAACGTGAAACAAGTATTTTCATCATTTTCTATAAAATTGTTGATAATATATATAAGGTTAGAATCAAGGAACAAATATTTTCATGGGTCAGTGTGTCAACAAAAGGCGGCAACATGTTTTGTTGTGACAAATGATCAGGACAGATTTTGGGTGCGGGCTCCATCAACATGGATGGGGCTACTATTTCTTAGGTGAAGGTTAAGGCTTTGAAGGAAGGTTTGGCCTTTGCTTATAAAAAAGGTTTCCCTAATTTACAGGTGGAAAGGGACTCCAAATTGGTGAATCAGGCAGTCCTTGGCCACTAGGCTGTTCCATGGAGCCTTGTTCATAGGGTTGAGAAAATCAAAAGACTAGCCAAGAAGTTCAATGTTTTCAAGTGGAACCATAGTTTTAGGGAAGCAAACTTTGTGGTGGATGTTTTTGCCAAGTATAGGTTATGTATTGCATCGAATCACATTTGGGAATATGTAACTCCCCAATTTGCTTCTCCTGCCTTAATCTTTGATTGTATCGATACTAGTTTTACTCATGGTTCCTCTCTTTAATGAAGTTTGATTATCAAAAATATATATACAGTTTTTTATCACAAATGGTTCGTACAATTAACTACCACACATCATTTAACCCTTGTCATCCAAATTCGTTAAATTTTATGTTAGTTTATTGATGTGGTAGATAAGGGACCCACACAACCATTGATTAGGAGCCATGTAGCCATATTCTAGAAAAATCAATTATTTGAAATTTAATAAACAATTAGAAACCAAATAAAATAATTTAAGAAATAAACGAAACATAAAAAACAATGATTTGGCTATTGCTTAAGCTCTGTGTGTTTGGCCTATTTTATTGGATAGTTGTAATGGATCTATTTTATTTGAATTTTTTCTTTTGTGTCTTTTATTTTTTTTTCTTGGTATTAAAGACAAGTTTAAATTATAAATTGAATTATAATAGGGATAAAAATAATTGGAAATAGTTGAATGTTTAAAATTGGTGTTAATGTTATTATATAAACAAGGTATTCCCTTGATTTACAATCCTATCATTACAACAAAACAATAAATAATAAATAAAACCGTTGTATTAAAACAAAGAACTATAGCATCCCTTCTATCTTTAATCCCATCACTTTTTACTTCCATCTTTAAAGAAACCCTTGAAATCAACTAAACGCTAATTCAAACAAGCACATAAAAACCAAAGATGCATAAGACATAAGTTCAAGGACTTCCTGTAAAGTCTAGTCTTAAGTGCTTGGCTTTCCTTGTCAAATATTGTAATTGAACCATCACACATGCTCAATCTAGCTTTAAAATATACTCAGATTATGAGTTGTTGCTGCTGGAGTAAATGTTCAAAAATTGGCACATTTCAACTCAAAGGTTTGTTCATGCATGTCCATCACATATCTCCTTTTTTGTTGTATTCTATCTAGTTTGATTGTCTAGTCAGTTTTGCGCGCTGACTTTCAGTCGTCTAGACACATAGATTAAGACAACCCACATGGGCTGACTAGCACATTTCTGATGGTAGTCAATTTCCGGCCATTAATCTACCTAGATCTCTTTTGCAGCTGAGAAGTGTCATTGGGACAAGTTTGCTAATGGAAAATAAAATTTCCTTAGGTATATTTACTTCTAGGGTTTCAGATTGTTCTTGGGGGTTTAGAACTTAGTTTTAGAGTAAGAGTTGCTTTAAAGGCTTAAAGCTTGCATCTTCTCCATTTATGAACCTTAACTGCCAAACCTTCCTCATGCATTAAACACCCAATCATTGCCTATTAGGGTTGCATTGTTTTAAGGGTTTGCTTTTATGTCTTGGCTAATTTTAGGCTTTAAATTCGTTTTTAGACCAAGCTTTTGGATTCAAGTTAAATTATTCCTTCAACAGTTTAATTGGAGAATATGACTAGTCATGTGAATCCAGATTTCATGTGCATATCATAAAATCACATCACATCATTGATCGTGCTGATCTGGGTGCCAAAATGTGATGAGCTTAGGAAGAGCTGCCACTTCATGAAGATTGAATGAGTCCATCTTGTGTAAGGTAAGGTTGCACAAAGGTAAAGTTACTCCATAGATAAGGATCTAGGAATTGAGTTTGTGTGATCTTTGTATGAACCTTTATTACACTAATGGATTGGACTTAGTGGGGAGTCCCCGATTTTTTAACTCAATACTGGGTTTTTTTGACAAAAAATATCTTGTGTTCAAGTTACATTTATTGAGTTCAAGTTATGCTTATTGTGTCACACATCCTACACACATATACATTGTACATATATTTGTTAAACATCTAAATGGTATGTGTTTATTGTTATGCTCACTTGACACATTGATAACATGCAACGAACTACAACCTTGCTGACTATGATAGTTTTTGGAAACTGAAATTGGTATTTGAATCTTAGATTTATTGAATAACAAATCTATCTTAGTTGAATAGCGGGCTTGACTAGTCAGTCCAGTGGATTATAATTTTTATAAATAGGTTATTCCACCTGTTACCAATTTCAATTGGTATCAGAGCATTGTTCTAGATATACACATAATGATCTCTGGGATTTGCTGGTATTGGGTGGAATCTCACCATGGATCATGATCGTGTCAGTAACTCATGCAATACACCTCCATTCTTTGATGGTACAAATTATGCTGCTTGGAACGAGAAGTTTCAGATATTCCCTGAGGCTCAAGATCTTATAATTGTTGATTATCTCACTCTTGAGTGGAAGGCTCAATCAAGGCTAGTCAATGGAGAATCTTTGATTAAGCCAAAAGATAAATGGACTCAAGGAGAAATTGCTTCAGCCATGGCTAACAGGAAAACAAAAAATGCTATTGTTTTTGCCATTTCGTCTAATTAGTTTTCTCATGTTTGATATAGCACAACAGCCAAGCAAACTTCTATTAACTCTGAATTCTTCATGAGGTTAATAAACAAGTGAGAGATTTAAAGCTCTAAATGGCCATTTCAAAATTTGAGGATTTGAGAATGCTTGAGTCTAAGACTTTCTCAGTTTTCTTTGAGAAAGTTGAAATGTTAACAAATGAAGCCTTAGGTTTGGGGAAGCTTATTGATGAAACAATTGTGGTTCAAAAGATTTTGAGATGCTTGCTCAAGAGATTTCATGCTAAAAAGGTTGCCATTCAAGAGTTTCAGGACCTAAATGAGATTAAGCTTGGAAAATTTGTTGGGAAACTCATTACCTATGAGAAGAAGCTTGACATGGATGAAAGTGACTCCAAGAAGAGAAAAGAAGTAGCCCTTCAAGGTGTTGAAAACTGTGAGGTTGTTGGTGATGTGTGTAGACATGCCTCAGAAGATGATCTTGCCTTATTTGTAAAGCAATTAAGAAGGATTCTCAGAAATAGAGGAAATGTTTCAAAATGATTTGGTGAGTCAACAAATAATCAAGAGAAACAATCCTCTAGAGTGAAGAATAAAGGGTTTGTTAGAAAAAGTGACAAAGGTTTATTGAAGGTACCTGGTCCATGCTTTGCATGTGGTGGAAGTGGACACTGTGCTGCTGATTGTGCGAACACCAAACTTCTTGGTCAAAAGAGCGAAAAGGTAATGATGGTTGCTTGGAATGATAATAATGAACAAGGTTCTGTGCATTTTGATAAGTGGTCAGATAATGAAGAAAAGGTTGTTGTTTTTGTTGCTTTAATTGAGGAAGTGTCTCTGAGTGATGATGATTATGTCCTGAATGGCAATAAGGATATGTGTTATGATAAATTATGCATCAAGTATAATTCTCTCTTTGATGAGACTTTTACTATAAAAGTGGAGAAAATTGAGATAACTAAGAAGGTTGCTGAGTTGCAGAAAGAAAATTGGTTATCTTGAGGCTCATGTTGAGGAGCTGAATAAGAAGACTTCTAATGAGGCAAATGATAAAGTTATTCATCTCACTATTAGGGCTAAAAAAATTGACATAATGCTGAGTATTGGGAAACTATACGGTGACAAAAGTGGTCTTGGTTATGTAGAAAGTGACTCAAGTTCTATTCTCACCAAAACAAAAGTTGTCAGAGAATCTAGACCTATATCTTAGAATGTCAAACCAGGTCCAAAGACAAGATCTGTTCCTACATGTCATCATTATGGTTAAGTTGGTCATATTCATCCAAAATGTAGAAAATTGTACTTTGGAAAGACCAATTTGCTAAAGGATCAAGTGGATCGTCTAGTCACAAAATTGCTTAGCTCGTTCATTTTTCTTTATCTGGAAATTTTAAGCAAAGTTCAAAGTAGGAGCAGAACTACTCAAACATGTGCCTTGTTGTTCTAAATGCTCTATCTGCTACCAAACCAAATGTGTGGTATCTTGATAATGGGTGCTCTCATCACATGACTTGAGATAAGGAAGCTTTCTCATATCTTTCCCCTTTTGTTGGTAGTGGAGTTGTGTTTGGTGGTGGAGATAAGTCTCATATCACAGGAATGTTAGCTATTTTGATAGGTTGAAGTCAAATCTCATTAGCATTAGCCAGTTGTTTGATGATGTGGCTAATGAAATATGCTCCTTAAAAAGAGGGTGTCAGATTGTAAATGAACACGGAAATAACTTGCTTATACTCTTGAGATCTGGAGACAATTGCTGCATTCTTGATATTTCTGAAATTGCTGAATACTCCAAGTGCCACAAAGCCATTGATGATGCTAGTGTTCTGTGGAATAGGAGACTTAGGCATGTGAACTTCAAAGACCTCAAGAAGTTGTCCAAACATGAGGTTGTGAGAGGGCTGTCACCTCTTTCTGTTTCTGACTCATATGTTTGCGGACCATGTCAATTAGGAAAGCAATCTAGGATGGCACACAAGAAAGTGACTGACATCAAAACAACTAAGCATCTTCAATTGATTCATATGGATCTTGTTGGACCAATTCAGACCTTATCTCTTGGTGGCAAAAAGTACATCTTGGTAATTGTGGATGACTAATCTAGATTTATATAGGTACGCTTTTTAAGGGAAAAATCTAATACCTTTCAACAGTTCCTCACTGTGTACAAAGTAATGTTGAATGAATCTCTGTTTAGCCATCTTGCTCTAGTCAAAATCAGAACTAATCATGGAACTGAATTTGAGAATGCTCACCTTGATGATTTCTATTCAACCAACGGCATCAACCATGAGTTTTCTGCTCCAATCACTCCTCAACAAAATGGTGTAGTGGAAAGGAAAAATCGTGTTTTGATTGAGATAACTAGGGTGCTACTCAACCGCAAAAACTTGGCAAAGCATTTTTGGGCTTAGGCAATGAACATTGCCTGCTACATCTCAATCGCGTGTTCCTTAGACTGGCACTAATATGACTCCCTATGAACTTTGGAGGGGTAAGAAGCAAATGGTAAAATATTTCAAAGTCTTTGGGAGTGTGTGCTATATTCTACGTGATCGAGAACATCTTACAAAGTTTGATACTAAGAGTGATAAATGAATCTTTTTGGGGTACTCCAACACAAGTCGGAGTTCACAATCTAACGACAAAGACCATCATGGAGTCCATAAATGTCAAGATTGATGACATTGATATCCCTTCCTCTTTGGCAACTGAAAGTGATGATGTGTTATTTCCCTCTTCTAAGGATAATGGTGATGTTTTTGGTTAGTCAAGTATGGTGTTAGAAAGTGACAATGAGAGTAAAACAAGCACTGATCAAGACTCTTGTGTCCTATTAAATGACAAACCAAAGTGGCCCAGAGGTCATCGTGATGAGGAAATTGTGGGTCTGATTGACAAAGATGTTAGAACTCGAAGACAAATAGCTGATGAAGTTGCAAATGTTTGCTATGTCTCCCAGGATAAGCCTAAGAATATCAAAGATGCTCTAACTGATGATGAATGGATCTTAGCCATGCATGAAGAGCTAAATCAATTTGAGAGGAATGAAGTCTGGTCCCTTGTTGATTGTCCATTAAACACTAATATTATTGGGACAAAATGGATTTACAAGAACAAGTCTGATGAGTCAAGGATTGTGATCAGAAATAAGGCCAGGCTTGTCGCTTAAGGATACTCTCAACTTAAAGGTATTGATTTTAATGAAACCTTCGTTTTTGTTGCTTGTCTTAAATCAGTTAAACTTCTATATGTTATTGCATGCCATTTAAAGTTCAAACTTTTTTCAAATAGATGTCAAAACTGCATTACTTAATGGATATCTTAATAAAGAGGTCTATGTTAAACAACCAAAAGGCTTTGAGGATCCTCACAAGCCAGATGGAGTGTACAAACTGAGGAAGGTTTTCTACGGTCTTAAACAAGCCCCACGTGCTTAGTATGACAGGTTGTCGTCTCATCGTCTTACTCATGGTTATACTTGTGGTTTTGTTGGTAAAACCTTGTTTGTTAAAAAGGTTAAATCTCATGTTGTGATTGCTTAAGTATATGTGGATGACATAGTTGTTAGATCTACTTCTGATTCTATTGTGAAACAATTCATCGATATGATGACAAGTGACTTTGAGATGAGTTTGGTTGGTGAATTAAACTATTTCCTTGGACTTCAAGTGAAATAAGAAAAGGATGTTATTTTCATCTCTTAAACAAAGTATGCGAAGAATTTGGTGAAGAAGTTTGGTCTAGAAGGTCAAAAGCAGCTAGATCTCCCATGAGCACTTGTGCCAGAATTCACAATGACTCAAGTGGGGCAAGGATGTTGATCAAACTCTGTATAGAAGCATGATTGGAAGCTTACTCTATCTGACTGCTAGTCGACCAGACATCATATTTGTTGTTAGGGTGTGTGCACGGTTCAAAGATGTCCCAATGATTCTCACTTACAAGCAGTCAAGATGGTCATCAAGTATATGAGTGAGACCACTAATAATGGACTTCAATATACTCATGACATCAACACAAACTAGGTTGGGTACAATGATGCTGATTAGGATGCGTGCATGGATGATCGGAAGAGTACCTCAGGGGGGAACTTTCTATGTTGGGAACAATTTGGTTGCTTAGCACAACAAGAAGCAAAATTGTGTCTCTTTATCTACTATAGAGGCAGAATATTGGTTGTTAGAGCTATTACACTCAACTGATGTGGATGAAATAAATGCTCAGTGACTATGGTATATCTCATTCCACTTTTCTTGTTTATTGTGATAAAATGAGTGCAATTGATATCTCTAAGAACCATATCTAACATTCGAGAACCAAACACATTGACATTAGGCATCACTTCAGTAAAGATCTAGTGGAAACTAAGATTCTTATAGTAAACTTTGTGCTAACTGAAAAACAACTAGCTGACATATTCACTAAAGCCTAATCAAAGGTATGAAGATCTTCAACGGTCTATTGGTCTTTTTACAATGAATTGAATTGTTTGAATAGTTACGCTTTCATGTTGTGTCTGTCTTGTCAGCATGCCCATCAGATACCTTCGTTTTGTTTCTCGATATGCTTATCTTAATTATCATACATTCATGACATTTTTGGGATTATCCTTGGTTAATTATTCACTGTGATGTCAAAGGTTCTCCCTTTTATCTTGATGGCCTCTGAAAAATCATTTTTACAATCATCCAAATCTAGTGGTGTTCTTGAATTTAATGTTGCTTTAGTCCTAATTGAGTGGTAGTTACTTTACTTACTCTATAATCTGGACCATATGCCAATTCTCTTCTTTTTCTCCTCTCCCCAAATCAAAACAAAAATTCAATTGGGAAAGTGTTTTATGAAAAGGGTGTCATCAAAAGAAAGTATATATTATCAAATGGGAAAATCCCTTCATTTTGGCCTTCCATGCAATGTCATAAGTAGTGCTTCAAGATCCCCCTCCGTAGGTCATGTATCAAATTCTCTTAAATATCAATGGTGATTCATCATTTTTTCACCTTCATTCAAATGATCTTGGCATTTCTCAAATTGATGCCTCACTCAAAGTTCCTCATCAAAGTGGCTTTTCCTTTAAGGCTTATGCCTTACTTTTTTGCGAGTCTTGTCCATTACCCATATTATGTAGGAATTGTTGTTTCTTAAGGTCAATGAATTATTAAAAGCTTGATTAACTTTGAAAATGCTTTGAGATTAAATGCTTGGTTCTATGACTTTAAGATGGCTATACAAAATCCTTTCCCTCATACCTTGACACATCAACGATTACGAGCTTGTGTAATCTCATTATTAATGTATGTGTATGCTTTTGAAGATTTGTCGATTGAGAACTGCATTGCACGTTTACTTTTTGTGTTCTTCAAATTGCATATCTCTTAGAAGCATAGATATTCAAGCTACATCATAGTTCATTCTCGTCTTGTGGTTATGTCATTAGTAGTTTATTGGTGCAAAGTTTCATCTGTTATCTTGATCTCTATCGTCTTAATGAGCTGCCTTCAGTGGCTTGGGTACATTTGTCTATACTTATGCTTAAATTTTTGTGTCAATGGTCATCTCTTTTGTATGTTGAGTCACTGTTCCTCGTTATTTAAATGAAGTTATGATTTGGTATTATGGGGGAGTGTGTTTTCATGGAGTTCGTTTTCATTGCATGCATTCTTTCTGGGGGAGTTTCCATTATGGGGGAGTTCAATCACATCGCATGCTTCTTTTCGTGCTTACTTGTTGCTTGTCTATTTGTTGATTCACCATGCTTGGGCATATCCATATGATATATTACAATTTCTTTATCTACTGTGCTCTTGTGGTTCTTATCATGTGTTTGTGAAGCAAATTTGACTCTTATGTGTGGTTTCCACCATTTCTTTGTCTTACCATGACAAAATGGGGGAGAAAATATACTTTTCGTTGTGTTTCATACCTTGCAAGCCTTTTACCCATGATAAATTTCACTTGTCTTGTCAAGAGTTGTTCTTTTGCATGAGTTATTACATGGTCTTCTTCTGTTGATTGTTGTTCTCTTGAGTGTGGGTTTTGAGTGAAATTAGTTATAGGCTTGGGGTATTTTGTCAAGGAAAGCCAAAAGGGGGATATTGTAAAGTTTAGTCTTAAGTGTTTGGCTTTCCTTGTCAAATATTGAAATTGAACCATCATACATGCTCAATCTAGCTTTAGAATATACTCAGATTATGGGTTGTTACTGCTGGAGTAAATGTTCAAGAAGTGGCACACTTCAACTCAAAGGTTAGTTTATGCATGTGCATTTCATCTCTTTTTTATGTTGCATTCTATCTAGTTTGATTTTCTAGTAAGTTTTATGTGCTAACTTTCAACTGTTTAGGCACACAGATTAAGACAACCCACATGAGCTGACTGATGCCTTTCTGATGGTAGTCAGTTTATGGCCATTGATCTACCTAGATCTCTTTTTGCAGCCGACAAATGTCTTTGGGATAAGTTGGCTGATGGAAAATCAAATTTCCTAGGGTATATTCAATGTTCTAAAAATCACCCTGGGCGGCAACCTAGGCGGCGCCTAGGTGTTCGGCAGTGGTTGCCTGATGCGATTCTAGGGAAATCGTTACAAAAATAGGTGGGTATCTAAGTGGCTGCCTAGGTGCTCGCTAGGTGTTCTAGGCGACGCTATAGACAGTTTGAAATTCTCGCCATAGCTAAAGGCTCTGCAACTATCGTCATCTCGAACTCTTATCAGATCTGCAACTCCCCTGTCGAACTCTCATCGAATCTACAACTCCAACTTTCGCAGCAGCATCTGCACCTACATCGCAACTTGTGTATGCATCTAAATCTAGCCTTGCTAGAAGTTTCTGGATAAACTAGAGAGAAAGAGAAAAAGAGAAAGAGAAAGAGAGAAAGAGAGAAAGAGAGAGAGGGATATTTTATGGGTTTGTGTGTTATGGGTCACCTGCTGATAAGATATTAAAGTAGGAAGAGATGTGTAGAAACAAGGAAACAATGCTTTTCTTTGCCACGTCTGTAGCATTAGAGAATAAATTATTTTTTTATAAGAAAACAAGGATGTTATTAATTGAAAGGCAAAGCCCAATATTGAATAAAATAAAATAAACAAATTCCAATAATGAATTAAATGTGTAGGCTGAGTAGGCACTAGGCCCCAGATCACATCCCAACTGGCGCCTAGCGTTTTTTACAACCTTGGGTATATTTACTTCTAGGGTTTCAAATTGTTCTTGGGGGTTTAGAACTTAGTTTTAGAGTGAGAGTTGCTTTAAAGGCTTAAAGCTTGCATCTTTTCCATTTATGAACCCTAACTGCCAAACCTTCCTCATGCATTAAACAGCCAATCATTGTCTATTAGGGCTGCATTGTTTTAAGGTTTTGCATTTATGTCTTGGCCTAATTTTAAGCTTTAAATTCATTTTTAGACCAAGCTTTTGGATTTAAATTAGATTCTTCCTTCAACAGTTTGACTGGAGAATCTGATTGGTCATTTAAATCCTGATTTCATGTGCATATCATAAAATCATATCACATCATTGATCGTGTTGATCTCGGTGCCACAAGGTGATGAGCTCAGGAGGTGCTGCTATTTCATGAAGATCGAAGGAGTCCATCATGTGTAAGGCAAGGTTGCACAAAGGTAAAGTTACTCAGTAGATAGGGATCTAGGAATTGAGTTTGTGTGATCTTTGTATGAACCTTTGTTTACACTAGTGGATTTGACTTAGTGGGGAGTCCCTGGTTTTTTAACCCAGAGGTGGGTTTTTCCGGCAAAAAATATCTAGTGTTCAAGTTACGTTTATTGAGTTCAAGTTATGCTTATTGTGTCATACATCCCACACACATACATGGTACATATATATGTTGAACATCTAAATGTTATGTGTTTAATGTTATGCTCACTTGACACATTGATGCAATGAACTACAGCTTTGCTAACTAGGATAGTTTTTGGAAATTGAAATTGGTATTTGAATCTTAGATTTATTGACTAACAAATCTATCTTAGTTGACTAGCGGGCTTGACTAGCCAATGCAGGGGATTATAATTTTTATAAACAGGTTATTCCACTTGGTACCAAATTCATTTACTTTCTAAAATTGTAAACCCTAGGGGTCCCTCCTAAGCTTTATGGAAACTAGAGGTGTATAACAAATCTGTTGTACACTTCTAGGTTATTAAAAAATAAAAAATAAAAAATAAAATGTGTTTAGTTTTACTTTGATTTCAATTATGAAAAAGTATGAGATATACAAAATTAATGTGAATACAATTTTTTTTTATTATTATTATTTTTTATTTTTATGATTGTTAATAAACACATGAATGGGAACCATTTCCATTCTTTTCAAATCATTGGTTATTAGTAAACACATAAATTCAAAGAGGAACCTCCTAAAATTGTAAATTCCCGGGTCCTATCATAACTTTATGAAAACTAGAGGTGTACCATAATATATGCCAAAGTTGATGATTGTTGCATATGTGCAGCTATAGGGCACACTTCCTTAAGTTTCGAGACATCAATCTCATCCATATCTGAATAATCATCACAGTCGAGTATATTACCAACCGTCCAATCATAGTGTCCATCAAATTTAACTTCAATTATTACAAGTCAAAATATTAAAACAAAAATTAAAACTTTCTTAATAAAATAAAGACTAAAACAAAGAAATACAACTTATTTATTTTAGTAGTAAATTTGCCATTCAAAATTTGTTTGTTCTTCTATTGAAATATCCTCTTTAGAAAATTTTGCTCTCATCTGGAGAAGCGATTTAATTTTTATGATATTAATAGCTAAATGACTTGAATGGGCATAATATTAATTTATATATATATATATGGACACTTTGGAAGTTTTTTAAAGTGATTGTGACTGTAGAGGTATTTTGTTGTAGTTATATAGCTTAATACTTTTATTGAGACTATAAAGGTATTTTGTTGTTGTAGTTATATAGCTTAAAACTTATATTTAGAGTAGTTACATATTTACATCTTTGTATTTTGACCAAATTTAAGCAAAAGGGAAAGAAAATGTCTCAGAAACTATATCATCTAAAATTTCTTAATGGCACAACTCATTTGACAACTAATGAACAAGCTAACCAATTAAGCAAAATAGGAGAAGAAGTAATCAAACCGACTATCACTTATCAAATTTGAGACCTTTTTACTTATAAGTGGGAGGTCTCAAGTTTATTTCTGTAAACAGCGAATTTGGTATCTAATTCTCGTTGATATAAGGCTAAGGACTTCAATATTTGCAATGTGGTGCTAAGGAAATGAGTATTTCCTTGTGTGTCTGTTTCCAGTGAATCTTTAACGAAATTTCTTTGGAGACTTGGTCGTTGGTATGTGAGTCGGAACATTTTTTGAACCCTTTTGTCAAACCCTATGCGTCAGAGTTTTTTTATTGGACTACCTTGGTTGGCTTAGTCATAGCATTTCCACATATTGGAGCTCAAGTGGAATAAAATTCCTCTTGGGGATTACCTAGTCTCAATGCTCCCTTTGGACTTGTTAACATACAATGTTGCAGAACATAC
This sequence comes from Pyrus communis, assembly GCF_041283825.1. Taxonomy (NCBI): domain Eukaryota; kingdom Viridiplantae; phylum Streptophyta; class Magnoliopsida; order Rosales; family Rosaceae; genus Pyrus; species Pyrus communis. The sequence continues at coordinate 6,591,516 of NC_142566.1, read as the reverse complement.
TTGTCGTAGTATGTTGGTCCGATATGAAAGTAGTCGTACTCAGGGTTAGAGTTCAAAGCTACCTTCAGATGATTTTTGGGTCACACTTTCAACTATTCCCTTGAATGGCATAGGGCACAAGTTTAAATGTTATAACCCACAACTTTACTAGTTGAATAAACTTTTTGGAAGCCGAATGGTGCATTGAACTTCCGGGTTAGGGCACCATGTGCATGTGCCTGTAGACGTCAATCGTTACCACGCTTATTAGGGGTTGAGTCCCCTAAACTCCTAACCGTTTAGTATGGATGGGCTAAAAGCAACTCCTTTAACAGTGTTGTTTTAAATTTTAGACTTGCATTCGTGCGAAGTTTTCAAAGTTTATGCTTTGTTTAGAACAAGTAAGGTATTCCTTGCATCACCAAAAATAAAAGAAAAAACAAACGTTGAAATCATGATAGATAAAGTTTCTTTATTCATGGCAAAAGTAGGATTGATTGACAATCAGGGAAGGATTGCCTCCATATCTCTGGAAAGGAGAATCAAATCACTGATGTAGTTCTAAGAAAAATATGATATAATGTAAAAATTATATTAGGGATCGCTTTTGATGATAAGTTTATGGTGGGGCATGAGGAGATGAGTCGTCCATTGACTTGTCTTCATATAGACGACTGCATTGAGATTGAGTCCAGAATGGACTGCCTACATATCCTAGGAAGGGAATCAAATCGCCTGTAGTTCGGATTTGGTAGCTTGTTTCGCTTAGGCCACTTGGAGACGTCTGTGAGGTGCTTGCCTTTTACCAGTATGGGCTATTTCTCCCAGCATTGGTTCTTCGGTTTCCATAACATTTGATCTTCTACTGTTTGCCCTTATGGCTAGATAGTGGAACAAGAGATTGTCGAAAGAGGGTATCTTGCCCATGCGATGCAGCCATTCTCGACCGAGATGACATTGTAAGGAGATGGTAGTCCATGACAAAGAAGGTCATCAAATGGTCGGACAATTTTGCATGTACCATAAGCTATATTGTCCTCCATAGTGTAAAGTAGAGTCCTATCAAAGGTTTGGATAATATCCCTTTTAAAGCTAACTCTACCGTGGATGACCATCCTCTTAGCCGCGCCCCTCGGTAGACCATCATCTCAACCGCACCCTTAAAGAGGATGTTGCCTTCTGATCCATTATGCATCAAAACTCGGCCTACCATGGCATCAAAGATATGCAACTTGATGATGAGAGTGCCATCGAGAGGAAAATGGGCAGTTCCTGGTCTCGTGACGAAGGTCGCGGGAATCTTTTGTTGGTGTATTTCACGTACCACCTTTCTTCCCTTATGTGCCTTTTGGAAGTGTTCTTGTTTTCCTTCTATGCGGCTGACTCGGGAAATGACCACCTTCCAAAATACCCGATCGAGGGTAACCCTTAAGTTCTTTGCAGCTTTCCATGGTGTGCTTTAGGGACGGGTTCTTGGGTTAACATGCTTGGACCTTGACCGATCGTATTTGAGGTTGCTTAGATGGTCGGATTTTCAAAACAGGTGACGACATCTTCGATATTTTTTATCTTCTCATCTAGCTTGGAGAGTCATACCTGCTCCTTAATTTGTAGAGCTTTCTGAAGATCTTTCACTGACACACGTACTTTCAGCACGTCATCCCAGACTTGATCCATGAAAGAGGTATCTTCATTATATGGGTTTGTGGCTTGACCATAGAGTGAACGTCTGGGTAAAGTTTCTATATGGTTGAGTGGTCTGGCCTAGAGGAATAAGAGTTCACTCTCAATAAAAACACCAACAATTGGAATGTGTTTCAATAAGTGTGGAGCAAAAGTTTTCTCATGGGTTTAATGTTTAATTCCTGGTACCATGGTAATGTGGTATCCCGGATATCACGATGAAAATACTTTATGAATGCTAAGTTTGGGAGGTAATGTTTTTCTGAATCAATGTTGCCAATGGAGCTTTTGAGCTCTATCCTGGGCTCACAAGACTGTCCGTCACTTATTTCTCCTATAAAGTTTGTCTACTTTAGAGAAGTTTATCAATTAGGACTTTTCCATATACGAAGAAAAAACAAAAAAGAAATTGTATTACAATGAAAAACAAAGCTTGAATCATGGAAAAGACATGCCTCAATCCTTACCAAAAAACTTTAAGGCTAGTCTCTTTTTGTGACTTCTTTTCTCTTGCCAGTAGTTAAGGACTCTCCGAGTGCATCGTGCACTGTGCCTCATGTTGATAAGGGTAGATATCAAAGCTTTGTGGGGATATTAATTTATTTATCTCATACTCGTCCTAATATTGCATATGTTGTGAGTGTTGTAAGTTAGTTTATGCACTCACTAAGTTAAGATCACATGACTAGGGTAATGCGAATTTGGGAATATCTGAAGTCTGCACCCGGTAAAGGTATAATTTATGGAAAACATGGGCATCTAAAGGTTAAGAAGTTTATAGATGCAGATTGAGTTGACAATGTTATAGACAGACGATCTACATCTAAACATTTTCCTTTTGTTGGAGGTAATTTAGTTAAGTGGCGTAGTAAGAAACAGAAGGTGGTGTCAAGACCGTCTGCTTAAGCTGAGTATAGGGGTGTGGCACACGGAATATGTGAACTCCTTTGATTATGTAAACTTTTGAGATGCCTTATTTTTTAACCAAAGGAGGCAATGAAGTATATTGTGACAAAAGTCTGCAAGAGATAACAGATAATTTGGTACGACATGATCGAACAAAGCATGCGGAGGCTGATTAACACTTTGTTAAGGAAAATCTTAAAATGAAGATTGTGTCTATACCGTTTGTGAATTCAGAAGAGCGGTTGGTTGATGTTCTTACTCATGTTGAAGACTCAATTATCAAGTTGGGTACGTATGATATCTATGCACCAACTTGAGGAGGAGTGTTAATCTGAGTTTTAATTTGTAAATATTCTAGGAGTCTTATTTTAGTTAGGATTAGGATTTATAATTTGATTGTAATCCTTGTAATTATATTTTTTGTAGATTAAGACATATGTGCCTATATGTTGTAAATCCTAGAGAGATGGATAAAATAACAGAATATTTTTGATGTATTTTCTGTGATCTACAAAATATGGTTCAAATAAAAAGTATCTCTAGCATCACCCAACGGAAAATGTTAGTTCATACAAAGTGGAAATGTCTCCATTGTTTAACTTTTGTTTTTTCTTACCAAATCTGGCCTCTAGGGCTTTCCACACTCACGTGTCTTTATTTGTTTTTTTTCTCTTAATTGTGTATCACTTGGACTTATATTGGTAGAAAATTAAACAAACAATTGCTTCACTTAGATTAGTGTAATTTTGTTGTTGTTGGATATCGTTCTCTTCCCCTTGAAACATCTGTAAACTTCTCGACCGAACGACTTAAGCATTTGCATGCGAGAACAATGGTGAACCAAAGACACTTATCAGTTGACATATACAAATGCCAAGTAAATTAATATGTTCAGCTTTTTTTCTTCTTCTTTGTACCTTCATATACGCATATACAAATGTACATACACGAATGGATGCATATACATATACACATACGTACATATATATATATATATATATATATATATATTATATAACACAAATATTCTGAAAATAAAAATTAATTAGTTTTACAACAAGATAATTTTCTTAACCCAGTTCGAAACAAGATAAAATATCTAAAAATAAAGAGAAAAAGTGGGAATGCATTTTAGTTTTTGGAGTATAAATAGAAGGAAGCGTTCATACCGGATCAAAATTATGTAAAGTTGGTATTGTTCTTAAAGTCGTAAGCGGCCATTGTTAAATTCAGATAAAAGGCGTTTACGGCTTTAGAACAACAACGATCAGGTCACGCCTTGTTCGTAAGCAACTTTGGTGCCTCTCTTGGTTTCACAAGCCAGAAGCCAGGTTTCTCTTATCCCTCCTCTTGTTCATAAACTTTCCATTTGATCGTTTTATGTTTTATGCATGTTATAGTTCAAATGGCTATAATTATGTATATGACCATTCAGAATCTTATCCACGATAATATGACCTTCACATACGAATAAGATTTCTTATATTAATTATACAATTTTCCCAGTAATATTGTATTATATTTTGGCTTAATTTATAGGAAATTGAGTAAAATGATTAATAAAATCTTTACGTCGTATTGTATGGACATATAATACCAACATTTTTTTTTTGTTAGATGGAGAATGAGAAATGGGATTTAAGATTACGGGTTCGAATACACCCAACATAACAAACTAGATAATTATACTGAATTATCCAATTCTGTGCTGGAAAATATAGTGCGTTTTAATGATTAAGGAAATACATATTATGGTGATATCAAACAGTTTATTTTGTATCAAGAATATATGTTATTTACAATAATACGTGTTCTTTTTTCTATACTTTAATTTTGATCGAGATTCGTAATGGTGGTATTTGTTTTGTTTTCATTAGCACGTACACATGATCTGATGCGACGATTTAGGCTTTGAAATTTATAATACGAGGATAAGCAAGCTTTAGACATTAATCAAATAATGTTAAGCCATGTAAAGCATTCAATTGGAGAGTTGATATTGTTTTACTATCCTATTTCAATTAAACATTACACGAAATCGTGACTTTCCTCCATAAGGATTCAATTTGCTCTCTGGTCCCAATTACACTTTTTATTGTATCTAAACATGTGATAAGTCCAAAACGAAACACTAACAGACTGCCTACTTTCAAAATACAATTTTGACTTAACTTCAAGACAACATGGGCATATACATCACCCGTGTCTTGAATTTCTTTATTTATATATTTTACTCAGTGATTGGCTTAAGTAGGCAATAATTTTTAGACCTGGTATTCGTGTCGTGTTTTTTGTGTTCGTGTCGTTTTCGTGTCATACTCGATAACTTAATGGGTCGTGTCGTGTAATACCCATTAAAGGAAACGGGTAATATGAGCCGACCCAAAATCAACCCGTTAATATTATTAGGTAATATGACTCGACCCGTTACCCGTTAAGAAAAATATATTTTAAATCAATAAAAATGAAAAATGAAAAACATAATGTGACCCAAAAAAATGTAAAACATAATACTAAATTAGTATATACATACTAAATTTAAGAGTTGACCCCTTCATGAAAGTTGTAAAGCTTTTCATTACAAGTGATTACATTTTTCACACTTCTACAATAATTATGATTAATTTTATTAATTTTTCACTCAAATAAAAAACATTGTTATGAGAGTTGGAGGGTTTTAAAAATCTAAACGATAATGTAACCATCGTCTAATCGTTGATGTTGCAATTATAAACGTTTATTATGCTTTTACATATTTCAAACTTATATATTAATGATTACGAATTTTGTTTATTTTGAACTCCCTTAAAAATACTATTCATGAGAGTTTGTATGGTTTTAAAAATTCAAACGATCATATACCCATCCTCAAAGCGTAGAGGAAGCAACTACGAGCATTTGCATATTTTTTCATATTCTTCGCACATGTAAATTAATTATTATAATTTTTTAATGTGTTTGGTATTTTTAAATTACTTGATATTTTTATTTTTAATGTATTTTATGATTTTTTGTGACATCCCACATCGCCTAGGGGAGTGATCCTTAAATGTATATTCTCATCCCTACCTAGCGCGAGGCCTTTTGGGAGCTCACTGGCTTCGGGTTCTGTAGAAACTCCGAAGTTAAGCGAGAAGGGGGCTAGAGCAATCCCATGATGGGTGATCCACTGGGAAGTTGCTCATGAGTTCCCAAAAACAAAACCGTGAGGGCGTGGTCAAGGCCCAAAGCGGACAATATCGTGCTACGGTGGTGGAGCGGGCCCGGGAAATGGTCCGCCCCGGGCCGGGATGTGACATTTTTAATCTCAATCTTTGCCTAGCGATAATATACTATAAAAATAAATAAATAAATAAAACTTAAATTTTAAAATTTATATAGAATAATAATTAATAAACAATATATAAATATTCATTATATCTATTGTATTTTATAGTAAGTTTTTTTTAGTAGTTAAAAAAAATTAAAATCATCAAAATAACTTTTTTCTTATCATGTCGAAATAGGTTACATGCGTGTCACTCTCGTGTAAACCTGTTAAGGACCCGTTATTAACGGGTTATTATCGTGTGACCCGATAATGACCCGATGGTTATCGTGTTGACCTTAAACACGTTATTTTCATGTCGTTTACGTGTCATGTTAACAGGTCGTGTAAGAAATTTCCAGGTCTAATAATTTTAATGTGAACTTATGGAATCTCATTTATTTCTTAACAAGTAGGACTCTAACATGTGTACAGACTCATTATTCGCGAACAAACTTGGTGAAAAAAAAAGTTGGTGTTCGTGACTTCACAACCAAAGTCGTAATTAAGATTTTTTTTTTTTATTGAAATAATAATATATTTACACTAAAGGGTGGTGCGAATAAAATGGTTTTCATCTATTCACCCATGAAACTTAAACTTAAAACATTTAACTTACAAGTGAATGTTGTTTAAAACCATTAGAGTTAGCAAGGTGGGTAGAGTGATAGATAGTAATTACTGCAATTTAATCCGATTAAATCCCATAAAATTTGATATTGTATTCAACAATTTTTTGCGTACATTTTGAAGTGTGAGAAGGACAAATAAAAAAATTTCACATTTTTGGTGCAATATTACAAATTCAAATTTTCCTGCCGATTCTCTTGCCATAAAAATGTTTGTCCATACATGCTAACTCACAACAAATTGATTGTGAAAACGCAGGAGAGGAGACTCTTAGAAAATACAGAACAAGAAGAAAGAAGAAGAAGAAGAAGAAGAGAAAAGGTCCCAGAAAGAAAAAAAAAATTAAAATAAAAGGGTAAAAATGGCTGGTGGTGGAGAAGGTCCAACGCTACAGTTCACGCCAACATGGGTGGTGGCGGCGGTGTGCACGCTGATCGTGGCTATCTCTCTCGCTATGGAGCGTGCACTACACTCCGGCGGCAAGTACTTGAAGAAGAAGAAGCAGAAGCCACTGTACGAGGCTTTGCTCAAGGTGAAGGAGGAGCTGATGCTGCTGGGGTTCATCTCTCTCCTCCTCACTGTTTTTCAGAAGAGGATCACCAAAATTTGCGTGAGCCCTCGGATTATGGTCAAGTGGCTGCCATGCAAACTCAATCACTATGACGATCATCTGAACGGCGAAAAAACTGCCCATTACTCTGCCAACTCCGTGTTTGGTGGCATTCTTGGACCTACCAGGAGGCTGCTAGCTGCCGGGGGTGAGGCTCAACGAGGTTACTGTGGCAAAAAGGTATCTTCAACATAACCCAAAACCCTGTTTAGTTTTTATTTTTATCTTTTTTAGTTTTTTATATTTTATATATTTTGTGCTCCTATATATGATGATCTTATCAATGTTTAGTGTCGGATGATTGGCTATACCGAGTATCGATCAGTTTATGGTACCTAGTGCTTTTTTGTTATTTATCAACATTTGAGCAAATATCAACACGATATTGATAAGAATTTTGGTATCTGGTGTCAAAGAAGTTTTCTCTTATTTCAATTTATTTGCTACAGTGGTTGGGATTTTTTTAAAGTTTGCTTTAATTTTTGAAATTTTCTGTGTAACTTGTCTGATTTATTCATGTGTTTTGATATTCGTCAAATGGAGACTAATGAACTTGTAGTACTGGTTCAAGAGTGTGCCAAATTGGAACCCATTTGACTGAGTTCGAAGGGGTTTTGGTTGTAAAATTGAAGCCTCTTTGATTTAGATTGAAAGAGTTTTGATTCTAGAATCAAGGAATGGTTCACACCTGAAACACTTTTGAGAACTGCAGTAAAATGAATCCGTTTTTTTTTTATTTTTTATCACGATTTAATGAACTGAGTAGTTGAGAACAAATTAACAAATAAATGATCTATTTTATTGAAGCCATGCATGCTGTCTATGATAATCTTCAGGGAGATAAGACCAAATGATAGATAGATAGATAGACATACCCAAATGAGATACAGCTACAATGCAAGTTGATAGACATAATTTTGGAAGTTCATTTTCCAGAATAGGAATAGAGGACCTCATTGGGCATTCCATGAATGATTTCTTTATGTTTTTATGGATTTCAAAAAAATAAAAAATAAAAATTAATGTTTCATTTTCATTGTATATGCACAGATACATAAAAATTATTCGTTATGACTTTTCATTTTTTTTTTTCTCCCGCAGAATAAGGTGCCATTGCTATCAGTTGAGGCATTCCATCACTTGCACATCTTTATCTTTGTCCTAGCCATTGTCCATGTGACCTTCTGTGCTCTCACTATTGTCTTCGGAAGTTTAAAGGTGAGCTTAGACCGCTGATTATCTTTCTTAAACCTTTACTTTGACATTTTACTGTTGGGGTTTTAAACGCAGCCCTTTTCATAACACCCTAGATTTTGTTACCATGATTCAGATACGTCAATGGAAAAAATGGGAGGATGAAAATGCAAAAGAGATTAGTGAAGTAGATGAAGGTATGAATTCTTGCTGTGTTTTCTTTTGATATTTGTTATTGACTATGGGATTTATGTGATGTCCCAATTGCATGTTTATGTGTTCAACATCACAACTAGTAGGTTTAATTCCATTAGAAAGTGCACTGCGAGTCTTCAGATGAGCAGTCTGACTGACTTGCAGAACTACATTCGCATTTGGAAAGGCTTTGCGCCATTGATCTTCTTGTTGCTTGTGTATTTTCCAATTCGGGGTTTGTGTTGGTGCAGCTCAAACAAAGATTACCCATGTTCAGGAGCATGACTTTGTCAAGGATCACTTTTGGGGTATCGGTAAAAATTATGTTTTCATGGGATGGCTGGTAAGTCATTTCTGTTTACAATTCAATCTATCTACATATATAATTCTAACTAAGGCTAGAACTTACACTAGAACTTACGAATGATAAAATAATGGTTGAGTTTAGTGCATTTCTTTTACTTTTACGATAAGAAAAGAAATGTTGCTTATTTTGTTTTCCCAAATGCCCATGATACCCAACGATTTTGGTGAGTCTTACACATTTATGGGATAAGAACTGTCAAGGCATCTAAGACATTATACTTAATACTTCAGATTCATTTAAAATTAGAACGATTTTTATTGTTTTTCCAACAGAAATACTATAATTGTAACAAAGCGTTTTGTTTGTTTGTTCTTTCTGCATATGTCCAGCATTCTTTTCTCAACCAACTTTATGGATCAGTGTGCAGATCAGATTACTTGACTTTGCGATTGGGTTTCATCTCGGTAAGTACCTTACAAGAGGTTGATGAGTTCTAATGTAAGTATGTTTACTGTCTCGGTCGGCTTCTAACATATGTTATATTTTTCATCTTCATTATTTCTACTACAGACCCATTGCAGGGGAAACCCTAAGTTTAATTTCTACACATACATGGTACGCGCACTTGAAGATGATTTTAAAAGAGTCGTCGGTATCAGGCAAGTTTTATATGACATATTTTTGCCATATTGAAGTTCCTTGTGTATTAATTTGGTTAATTTTCGAGAAGTTTATTATTTATAACCAATCCGTCCTTTAAAATGGTTTTGATTCGTTTTGATTCACCATATGGTTTTCGTTGGCTGCAGTTGGTATTTGTGGATATTTGTCGTCCTCTTCATGCTTCTGAATGTTGATGGTATGATTCTTGTTTCAAACGAAACGACCTCCCTTTGACTTTTTCATGCAGTTTTTGCAGTTGTGGCATAGATTGCATTGCCCGCCTTCAAGTTGAACACCATCGCGATAATTAATGACATTCTTTTCTTTTTCTTGTGCAGGATGGCATGCATACTTCTGGATTGCTTTTGTTCCTTTCTTTGTAAGTAGTCTTGACGTAACCTTGCTCTCAGGTTTTGTGGCTCATTCACATGTGCATCATTTGCATGTAAACTGCTATACTTGCAGATTCAAGCATTTCATCTAACTTCAATTACATACCAGAGTGACATAATGGTAACTTTAGCTATTAGCAGGTAGCTAAATAAGCAGATGAACGTTTCCATTACATTTCAGTCACCGCGCCATTTGAGTTGTGCATAATGAAGAAAACTAATTGCTTCTCTTATCATCATTCATCTGATTTCAGTTCCTTATTATGTACTCAATCTTTTCTTTCCTATTTCTCCAGCTTCTACTTGCTGTCGGAACTAAGCTGCAACACGTAATCACCCAGTTGGCTCACGAGGTTGCTGAAAAACATATCGCCATAGAAGGGGAACTAATAGTTCAGCCATCAGACAAGCACTTTTGGTTTGGCAAGCCCAAGTTTGTTCTCTTCTTGATCCATTTCATCCTCTTCCAAAATGCTTTCGAAATGGCGTTCTTTTTCTGGATATGGGTAAATGCAGATTCTATGATCCACAACACACCGTATGACTACAACTAAATTTCTTATCGAGATTGAGTTAATCAATCTGCTTATATTCTTTTGCAGGTTCAATATGGTTTTACATCTTGCATAATGGGAAAAGTAAGATACATTGTCCCCAGGCTTGTTATTGGGTAAAAATCCAAAGACCTTTCCCATCGTTCTTATAAATTTTCATTCGAAAACATTCGAAGAACATTTATTTAACATTTCTTACTGCTAATCTATCGCCTTTTAATTCTCTTTTTCATTAGGGTGTTCATTCAGGTGCTCTGTAGTTATAGTACTCTACCACTTTATGCGATTATAACGCAGGTGTGTCGAGTTTAAAACTAACAACTGTACCTTCTTTTTTTCTGGAAGATGAGGGTTTGGCAAATTTAGTCAAAATTTGATGTTGATGGACGAAAACTCCCCTTACTCGAAGCTTGCCCGTAAGCCTCTTCAAGGAAGACTCAAAGCGGGTTTGATTACGTTTAGAAGAGTCGATACTCGAAGGGGCTTTAAGAAAATACTTAAGGGAGTGTGTTTTGTCAACAATCATCAAATTTTGGCAAACTCACCCTAAGAGAAATAGCCATTTTAAACAGATTGTCGTGAGTTTTGGCCACTATTCTGAAAATGGCTATTTTTCATCAGGGTGACTAAATTTTGTCTATTTTTCGAGGTGATTGTTAAAGTTCCTCATTCTTTTTCAAAATGTTGATTATATAAAATTCTGTTTCTGCAATGCAATGCAGATGGGAACCAATTTCAAGAAAGCAATGTTCGATGAGAATATACGCTCAGGACTTGTTGGTTGGGCTCAAAAGGCAAAGAGAAGGAAGGCGAGCATCGACGCATCTTAATCTAGCACTGGTTCCGTTGCGGGAGTTTAGCTTGGCAAACTTGATCAAAAGACAACTACGAAAGGCTATACATCTCTTCCTCACACGATATATATTTTTTGTAGAGTCAAATATAGCTATAGTTGTTCGATGTATGTGTTCCTCGCACAACTTCCCTTGCGTGAATGATGAACCCTTGTGTTAATTTTGAAAGGTGCCTTAGTTGAGCCTTTGTTAGTCTCTCAAGCTCTCTTGTTAAGTGCTCCTAGCTCTCTTGCAAAGTTAATAGAGTGTCAGGCATGCCACTGTTGGCCAAGACCAACAAATTGTAGATTGATTTGAGTGTTTGTAAGTCATTTGCTTGTGCCACCAGTTAAATGAGCTTCTTGTTCAAAGGATTGTTATGGAGGGGGTTGAAGTCCATAATAAGTCATTTTCTATGCCCTGAAGATAAAGACTTTTAATTCATGTTAAATGCCAAGTTATTATAAATTAGCCAGCAGTAGTGTAAATTACTTCGTAAGTGTTAGCCGGAAGAAATAAGACAGAAGGGAAATATAAACAAACATTGAATAGATATTTAGGATCAAAAGTTTACAGGAATCCATAAAATGTTGATGAAAATAACAGCAACATCCATGAAAAGATGATAACTAAAACATTCGATATCAAATACAAGTATTTAAACATAGTTTAAACCTATTCGGGCAAGATCAGCTGCACGTTGGGGCAAACTCTTTGCAGCCACAAGGTACAAGCTTTAATGAGGGAAAAGGAAAGTAACAACAAGGAAATTGATACTTAAAATGGGAAACTAGCAGGGTTAAAACTAAAAATATAGTGGCTGAAACTACAAAAAAGAATGTAAGGAATGTGATAGAGCTTTTAAGAGCCTTTTTTGAAGGTTGAGTTGAGTGTCCTTTTCTTCTTGTTCTTCTGCTGCTTTTATAGAGCTTTCTTCCCTGTAAACTATGCTTTTCTGGATCCGGTACGTCCCCATTTCTGCCAAGTGGCTGATGTAATTGTTGGCAGAGGATGAGTTCCCACTTGAACAACCGTTATTTGATCTCTTTGAATTTACGAACTTTGCCATCATAAGGCACTTTCCTGCAAAATCCCCTTCGAGTCTGATCAGGAGTAGGCTTGCCGCCAAAAATTGCCACGTCACAAGTATTTTTTAAATATTGGGCTAATTATTGTTCAAATGTGTAAGAGTTATATACGCACCAAGCAGTGAGCTGCTTTCGAGGGAATTCGCTATGGCATTATAATACATTATAATACAAAAATAACCGATTTTAAGTCAATACGATAATTAATTGTGTCATTATCGGATGACCCGTTAAGAATCCGTTAATAATAGGTTCTTAACGGGTATACACGCGGGTAACACGTAGGTAACCCGTTTCAACCCGTTATGAAAAAAACATTATTTTGATAATTTTAAAGTTTAATTACTAAAAGATTTAGTATAAAATACAATAGTCATATTAATATATACAATATATTCTATATTAAATATATAGTTTTACATTATTATTCTATATAAGTTATAAAAAATAAAAAAAAAGTTTTAGTCATTATTTATTTTTATTATGAGAGTTCCTTATTATCATTACTAGGATAAATTTTATTTAACATGTTGTTGTCCAAAATTAAAATAAATTAGTATAGTATTTGTATAGGCAAGAACTAAGAAGACATACGTACAAGTATGAAAAATGTGAAAGAATATATAAACACTCATGATTCATCATTATTCCTCCACAAGTAGATAATGGTTACACTTACATTATCGTTTAGATTTTTAAAATCCTCCAAACCCTCATGAATAATGTTTTTTATTTGAGGGAAAAATTAATAAAATTAATAATAATTATTGTAGAAGTGTAAAAAATGTAAAAAAAAATATATAAACAATCACTCATAGTGACAAGCTTTACAACTTTCATGAAGGGGTCAGCTTCGAAATCCAACACTATAATTCATAAACCTTAAATTTATATTTAACCGTCGATTGTCATTTACGCTTTATTCTTCTTACTGAATTTCATTTTTTTAATTTTCTTTTTTGAAAACATGATCATCTGGTTGATGTAAAAAGATGAACGGTTCAAATATTTAATATCACGTTTCGATAATTACGGTTAATTGAAATATGAGTCAATGTCATATAGTTTGTAGAAACTTTATAAACATCAAGCAATATTTTCACTAACCGTAAAACTCTGAACATAAAACTCTAAACCGTTCATCTTCCTGCATCCTCTAATAGATGTTAAGCTCTTCACGAAAGTTGTAAAGCTTGTCATTACGAGTGTTTACATATATTTTTCTATATTTTTTACACTTCGACATTAATTAAAAAACTATTAAAGACTTTACTTAAATAATAGCTGTGATAGCTCGTCTCGGAAATAATTTAAGGATGATGTGAAAAGACAGAAATACCCTTGAGCGTTGGGTGTGTGTTTTGTGTTTTGGATAAGAAATTTGACCCAATTAGAATAAGTGTTCTTTTGTTTTGGTTTGTTACATTTGGACCACACACCTACACCCACATCATCTTCTCCCGTGCTCTCTCTCTCTCTATCGCAGACTCTCTCTCCTTCTCATTTGTACGGACGGGACTCAAAACCCTTGCAAACGTGACGGATCGAAGTGGAAAATGGTACCTTTGTGTTTGTGAGGACCATACGAGTTCAACCATACCAAATTCAGGTAAGGAATCCTTCGATTTCACGTCGAACCATGAGCCTCCGATTTTGTCACTGTTCATGCACACATGAAATATTGATTTTTAGGGGAATTTGAAGCTTATAGGAAGCTTAGTGAGGTCCTCAGGAGCTCGGAGTGGTTCGTTGGGTGAATTTAGACGGTGGGAAAGCTAGTTTTGAAGTTGGCTAGTTTTTCTCGAATTTCTCCGGCGAGATCCCTATGATCTTTGAGGTTTCAAATAGGTATAACGTTATTCTACTCATCTCCAGCTTTCCATTGGTGCAAATTTCATAGAATATGGTGAAGAAACGAGTGAGAAACGAAGGTTTTAAAGATTTTTCAGTTTCCGGCGACCGGTGACTCGCCGGAGACGAAGACAGAATATTCCGTCAGTTTGGATGAAAAATGCTGACGTCGTTAGTCAGTTTTAATGGAATCCGTTAGGGTTTAACGGAATATTCTTGACGGCGTTAACTGACGCCGTCAGTGTGACTGTCATGTGGCCGCGCGTGGGGGCGCGTAGGTCCGTGCATTCGCCGGCGTGTTGAAAGGCGTGGGGCCTCAAAAAATTATTTTAAAAATATGGGAATGTTCATGAGGTTGAGTAGATCACGTTGGTATATTCAAACACTCCATTTGAGCATTGTATGAGAAGTTATTACCTAGTTTTGGTTATGTGCTTTAATTAACGTTTTTATAGTTATTTCGCATATAGGTGAGACCTATCCTGAGGACGAGCACATTCACTTAAGGTTCAGGGGTTATGACCCTTCCACATATCAGTGAGTGGGCTTTTGGTTTTCCGTATATACCTATATACTTGTGGTTTTTCCTAGGAAATGAAATTGAACGTTTATATGTTTTAAAATGCCATGCATAGCATTTGCCTATTTATTTATGCATTAGTAGTTGCATATAGGTATGCTTGGTAAGTTTATAGTTTATGGTTGTGAATTAGTAGTTGTGTGAGATGCATTGAGAGCTCATAAACCTGCACCCCGATGTTAGTGCTCCCACCCAAGGTAGGGCATAGTCCTTCACGTGATGTTCACCTCCTGCATTACACTCTCATCTTGGGGTCCAAGTTAGGTGAACAGGCCTATCGTATAGACCACTTTAGGTGGTTCCGACTTGTAGGTAATCCACGATTATTAGCACAGTCTTCACGTGATCGTAATACTTGAGTGTATTTATTTACACCCAGTCTTGTTGTACAGACCACTTTAGGTGGTTCTGACTTGTGTGCAGGTATAATTAGTGAGTTGTGGTTTTGAGCTTTAGATTCAGCCATACAGGTCACGTTAGGTGACTCCGGCTGACGTGTTATTTACATTGATTGACATTACCTGGATTACTTACATTTTATGTTGAGGCATTCGACATGGCATATTTCTGAACATGTTTTCGATATATATGTATATTTTATTTTCTGGGAAACTATACAGGTTTTACAACGAGGTTAGAACTTTTGATAATGAAATGATTTTGAAAAGCTTTGTTTTGCCCACTCACACTTTCTGTTTTGCGCCCATCCAGGTTCTAGTTTGGATTACTCTTTTGGTGGCTTACGGGGAATCCACGACATCTCTGATAGATTATCACCAGTGTAGGACCACCTTTGGGTGTAGTTTAATTAGCGTTTGTTTCTCTGGACTGCACTTAGGTTATTTTGCTCTGACCATGTTATCACACTTAAACTTGCACTTGTACTTTAACTAGATTGTTTAATAGTTTGGTTTGTATTTATTTGGAATTTTATTATCATTTTTGCTTTCGCACTGTGCACATGGCTACGTCACCCTCACATGACGACCAGCACGCCTTGATTTCGGTCGGGGTGTGTCAATAGTCGTAAGATAAATGAGAATAAATCTGTACCATTGGATTCTATTTCACTTATATTATTAGAACTTTTTTGGACAAAAAAACCCCTTCTCTATTCCATTATTTTCCAATTTTACCATCATCAAAACAAAAGCCCTAATCCCTTTCTCTCTCCCCATTCCCATAACCCTCTCTTCCGATCCCGCCGTCTATTTTTCCTAGTCTTTCTCTCCCGCAGTATGCTCAGTTCTTCTAGTAGCCTCTCTTAGTCTCTCTTTTCTCCTCCCTCGTGCAATGGACGGAATCCTCCTTGTCATCTCTGGTCGTCTCTACATCTCTACATCTCTGCATCTCCATTCTCCAGATTCCACTCCAGGTTCGATTTTGTCTCTACATCTCTGCATCTCCTTTCTCCATCCTTTTAAGTTCTTCTTTTTTCCCCATTTGTTATTAATTTTATGTTTTTTTGTCCGTATGTTCTTTGTTCAAAGGTTGGTTGGTTGGTTGTCTTTTTTTAATCTTTTAAATTTGTTGCTATCATTCTATTTGGCTTTTTTGAATCTCTTATTGTGCATCACCTTGGGGTTGATTTTTATACTTTCTCATTACTTTTTTGGGGATATTAAGTTACTATCAACTTCTGTCAACATTTATTCATATTAATTGTTCTATGGCAAGCATTTGCAGTTGGATTGAAGAAACTTGGAATCGTGGAAGTTCAAAGCCTTCCCTTCTTTGACACTGTGAAGGCTAAGGTTGCTGACGCACATGCAATTTCGAATGCTGCTAACAAGCTTGGATTAAATTTGAGAGTAGTAGACTCGAGCACTTTAAGTTTTTTATTTTTATTTTTGTGATTATCTTGCATCAATTATTTCACTAAGCCCCAGTTTGGGGTTGAGGTGATTTTTTAAAAAGCTGCCATGAAAAAAAACTGATAAGAATTTTGGTGTTTGGTAAACATCCCAAAACAGCTTTATTTCAAAGTTTCACATGAAAAAAAGCCAAAAAGTGGAAGCTACATTTTGCAGCTTCCAGAAGCCGCTTATTTTTCCAAAACGCGGAGCTACAGTACCCAATTAATGAATTTTTTCAATTTACCAAAACTGCCCCCTCCTTTCTCCTTTCTCCTTCTCCCGATCCTACACTCTGCACTCTCTCCTTCTCTGTTGCAAAAAACTCCCGCCGCTGCACTCTACACCCCTCTTCCCTCCCGCCGCTGCACCTCTTCCTCCTCCTTCTCCTTTTCGTTTCTCTCCGTCACTCTCAACGCCACACCGCCGTCGCCTTCCAGGTACCAACTACTCGACTTGCTTTCAATTTTTACTATAATTAATTAATTAAATTTTTAGGTTAGGGTTTGGCTGCTCTTTTCTTTTGCTGCGTTGCAATTCTTCTTATCCCAGATTTTGTTTCTCGTAAAATTTCATACCCTTATTTTGGTTTTTCCATTTTTTCGATTTTGCCCTTTTCTCGCCTGTGTTCTCCTCTTCGTTTCCCTATTCTCCTCTTCCTTCTTCTTCTCCTCCCATTCGTCGATTCGACTAGTTATCGTTGTTCACCGTCTATGGATAAATCTGTAATATTGTTGTATATCGCTGCCTTGGCAGCTTCGTTTCGATTAGTTTCTTCTTCTGCTCTCTGCCCTCACGAGTCCGATTTCTTCCGTTACAGCCTTCAATCTCAATGCCCATCTCGATCTCCCCCCACCCACCCCTCAAGGTGTGTTTTACACTTCCGATTTCTTACATAACTGATTAATTATTCATTTATTTGTTAATTTAATGTTTCTTTTGTTGTTGACTCTGTTGATTATTGAAAATCTCTTACTTTTATGGGTTGGTGATGTCTGGATTCAATTTCTTTTAGGATATTGTTTCAATTTTTAGTCAAATTTGGTGATTTAGAATGCTGGGTATTTTGGTTTTCAAGGTTTTAAATGCAAAAGGATAGTTGCTGTGATGTGCATTAGAGTGATGAAAGAAAAGATGAAATTTTGAAAGAATTTGGATTTGTTAAGTCGCTGTATTTGTGATCAATGAGCTAAAGAAGGAAATTAGTTGATGGTCTTAAGCAGCTTGGTGTGGATGCTGATTGTTTTCTTGGAACAAATTGCCCTCCTGTCCGTGTGATTGGAAATGGAGGCCTTCCAGGGGGGAAGGTGTGGTTTGCATTATCTTGTATATTTATGGTTGTTCTGTAATGCCTGCAGTTTTGATGCACTTAATCAATTCAATCCACACTTTATCTGTTGTTTTCAGGTGAAGCTCTCTGGATCAATTAGTAGTCAGTACTTGACTGCTTTGCTTATGGCAGCTCCTTTGGCCCTTCAAGATGTTGAAATAGAGATTATTGATAAACCAATTTCCATTCCGTATGAGGAAATGACTTTGAAGTTGATGGAACGCTTTGGGGTCTCAGTGGAACACAGTGATAGTTGGGATCGGTTTTTGATCCGAGGAGGTCAAAAGTACAAGTATGTTTTATTCAATGTATTGCTGAACCACTATGTGATATATGATTGCATTGTGTAACAAAATGAAAAATATATCTATCAGGTCTCCTGGAAATGCTTTTGTTGAAGGCGATGCTTCAAGTGCTAGTTACTTTTTAGCTGGTGCTGCTGTCACTGGTAGGACTGTCACTGTTGAAGGCTGTGGGACAAGCAGTTTACAGGTAATTTCTGGGACCAATATCTTTTCTTATTCTGTTCATTTCCCAGTGTATGAATGATAGATTTTCAGATTGATGGGCCAACCTATTTCCCGATCGTAATTACACATTTACAACCATCGCTTGGATGATTTTCAGATTCATGTCCCACACCTTCATATGCTTATTACTTCTCTAACATTTTTAGGACCTAAATTTCAGCTCGGAGCAACTGTTGAAGAGGGACCAGATTACTGCATAATCACACCGCGAGAAAAATTAAACGTGACAGCAATAGACACGTATGATGACCATCGAATGGCCATGGCTTTCTCTCTTGCTGCCTGTGGAGACGTTCCAGTTACTATCAAGGATCCCGGTTGTACCAGAAAAACATTCCCCGATTACTTTGAAGTCCTCAAGAAGTTTACCAAGCATTGAACAGCGGTTATAAGATATATTTATCTGTAGATAGGGAGAGAGAGGGATCGTCCTTGTGCCTCTACAGCCAAAGCAGTGCAGATGGAAGCCACACTTGTTTCAGTTTCTCTTTATTCCCCTGTAATTTTGGATGATTTGTATTTGCGAGTTGAGCTCGTTATTGTTTCTAATATTTGTGATCCGATTCTACTCAATAATAGTGATTCATGATTTGGCACTGCACATGATTTGATTCATGAAGAATACCAAAATTATGAAGTTGAAGGATCACATGAGATAGAAGCATTAAGAAATAGAATAGCGGCAAGTTTGATGAATGCATCTAATTAGATTACTTTTAAGTACATTAACAATATTGTACTAATGAATTCTAACTATTCAGTCTAAAATATTTCAATTGAAGTAGTTTGTCATACTAATTAATATTTAAGATAAAGTTTATAAATATGTTTGTTTTACAAATAAAGTATATTTAGTAATTCACCTTTATTGGTTAAGAAAATTAAATTAATGGCACATCTAGTATTATACCCTTTTTGGTCATTTTACACAGTCACAGTTGTTTTACATAAAAGTTTACCAAACACTATCATACTGCTTTTTTTTCCAAAAGCACTTTCACAAAAAAGTTTACCAAACACTCTGCTGGCTTTTTTTCACAGCCGTTTTTTTTCACAACACAACAGAAGCAGCTTTTTTTCAAAGCACAGCAATACCAAACCAGCCCTAAATGTTCTCTGAGGACGGAGGATGGAGTGCTTTTACTTCATGAGGTTACTGAATGTTAAACTACCTTCAGATCACTGTTTCGTTTGACGAAACAACTACCTTAGAGGACGTTGACAAGCCTTTTAAAGCTTTTGCTCTGAGCAAGCCTGTAAGTGTTTTATATCTTTACCATAAAGTTGATATTTTCAATTTATTATATGGAGTTTTAACGAAAAGCCTACAATACTGTTCACTTTAACGAAAAACCACATTTTTACACTAAAAAGTCAATCCTGATCCTATTCATTTTACCCTTTATTTTGTCCTTATCGTTAAAACTCAAAGTTTTCAAGCCTTTTTCATTAGTTTTCCTTTTATTATAATGTTAAACTTGCTGCTATAGAAGAGTTAATTTCTGGTAGACAGATGATTATAGTGTTGTTCCTATTATGCATAAAGTTGTGGTAATAATATTGTGAACATTTTATATTTTGTAATGTTCTTAATTTTGCAAATCTTTTGAACATTTGATATTTTGTAATGTTCTAATATTTTTTTATTATGCTCCTATTTTGGGTATGTAAATATATATTTAAAAGAAAAATGCGTTTTTATGTTTTGGATGTGACAATATGGTATGTATATACTTATTTAGTATTATGTTTTTCATTTGATTATTTAGTAGTTTAAAATATATTTTCCTTAATGGGTAACGGATCGGGTCATATTACCTGTTAATTATATCGGGTTGATTTCGGGTCAGGTCATTTTACCAGTTTATTTTAACAGGTGTTACACGACACTACCCGTTAAGATATCAGGTATGATATGAAAACGATATGAACACGAAAAACACGATACGAATGTCAGGTCTACATGGCATGAGCCTAATGTTCATTTTTTTTTAATCCAAACAATAGTTCTCACCACGCTCAAGATTATTAATCCGCACAAGGGAACATAGAAAAACTAAATTATCAAATCATTTTTTTTATCATATAATTTCTATAGCCCCTTGCTCATTTAACATGACATCTGGGCATCAATAGAGATACATCGACCCTTGCTCACTTATCACCATGCAATGTTAAACGAGCAAGGGGCTGTAAACCTTTTTTCTTAACGACTCCACTCAAAATTGTTTGGAAGCATTAGTGACATCAGTTTTACCCAGGACACGCAAAAGAAGTATTTTGACCTTACTAGACGGGTGAGGTCAAAAAAGCTAGGACATAAGGGTAGAGTTCAAGAGAGCAAAATGTGTTTAGGAACGTGAATATAGAAACCTTAATGGAAAAATCTATGGAAGTATTGGAAGTTACGGTGAAGAAAAGGATAAGTATTATGTGCCTCCAAGAAACTAAGTGAGTTGGTCTTAAGACAATTTATATCGAAAACTCAGGTTTTAAGTTTTGGTTTTCAAGCATAAACAAATCAAGAAACAGTGTTGGCATTATCATGGATAAGACCTTAACCAAGATGTCGTAGATGTTAAGAGGGTCGAGGATACAATTATAGCAATCGCGCGTATGCACCTCAAGTTGGATTCGATAAGACTCTGAAGGAGAAAGTTTGGGAAGATCTAGGAGAATTGGTTCAAGAAATCTCTCAAACGGATGAGTTATTCATAGGAGGAGATTTAAATGGACATGTGCGCAAGGAGACAACCATTTTGGATTTTCCCATGGCATAAAATCTCTTTTTAGTCAACATATTCTTTAAGAAGAGAGAAGAACATGTGATCACATACAAGAGTGGGTCATCAAAACACAAGAGATTTCTTTTAATGAGGAAATGGGATCGTATAACTTGTAAGGATTGCAAACTTATACCAAGAGCGAGCCTAGCTAATCAATATCGCTTGTTGGTGATGGACATACATAGCAAAAGAGATAGAAGAAAGAACAAGGCCTTGAAGTGTCCAAGAACTAGATGGTGTAATCTAAAAGGAGAAAAAGAAGTCACTTTCAAAGAGAAAGTACTCGCCCAAGGCGTTAATGATACAGAAGGGAACGCTAGCCAAATGTAGGATTCTATGGCCAGTTATATCTGAAAAGTTGCAAAAAGGGGTATTAGAAGAATATAAGGGTTTTGCCCTACATCAAAAGGAATCTTGATGGTGGAATGAGGAGGTACAAAAAAGGTTAAGGCTAAAAAAGAATGTTGTAAAACCTTATACAAGTATATAATCGATGAAAACTGTGAAGGTATAAAATAGTGAAGCATGTTGTGAAAGAAGCTAAGTTAACGGCTTTTGACGATACGCATAAGTGATTAGACACCAAAGAAGGAAAGTTGGATATCTATAAACTAGCTAGAGTAAGGGAAAGGAAGACAAGATACTTGAACAAAGTAAAGTGCATCAAGGATGAAAATGAAAATGTTCTAGTTACGAAGAACGCGGTTAAAGACTGATAGAGACCTTATTTCATAATCTTTTCAATGAAGGACACGAAATGAGTACTTCTTTGGGAGAGTTGAGTAACATAGAAAATGTAGAAACTACACCTTCTACCACCGAATTAGGAAGGAAGAAGTGGTTGTACCTTTGAAAAAGACAAAGCATAGAAAAGAAGTAGGCCCCGACAATATACCGATCGAATTGTGGATGATCTTAAGAGAGACGGGTATAGCATAGGTCAAAAACTTTTCATTAAGGTTTTGAAACCGAAGAAGATGCCAAATAAGTGGCGAAAAAGCACTTTGGTGCTTATCTACAAGAATAAAGGTGTCATACAAAATTGCATGAACTACTGGGGTATTAAGTTAATGAGACATATAATGAAGCTTTGAGAGAAAGTAATTGAGCATAGGCTGAGGCAAGAGACACGGGTCTCAGAAAATCAATTTGGGTCCATGCAAGTGCGCTCGACCATAAAGACAATCTATCTCTTACGAAGATTGGTGGAACAGAGATATGAAAAATGATTTGCACATGTGTTTTTTAAGATTTGAAAAAAAATCGTATGATACAATCCCAAGAGAAATTCTTTCAAGGACTCTAGAGAAAAAAGGATTACAAGTAGCATATATCCAAACAATAAAGGATATGTATGATGGAGTAAGGATTGCAATAAGAACTTATGGAGGACAACATGAAAGATTTCCTATAACCGTAGGGTTACACCAAGGCTCAGCCTTAAGTTCTTATCTTTTTGCATTGACAATGAAAGAGTTAACATGACATATTCAAGATGATATCCCTTGGTGTATGCTCTTCACAGATGTATAGTGGTGATAGATGAAACTCATGATGGAGTAAATGTGAAGTTTAACCTATAGTGGGAAGTGTTGGAATCTAAAGGTCTTCGCATAAGTAGGTAAAAAACATAGCATATGAAGTGCAAGTTCAATGCGAAGGTGGTTCAAATGAGATACGAGTGAAGATTGGAGATCAAGAAGTACCAAAGAGTGAACACTTTATCTTGGATCTATATTGCAAAAGAATAGAGAATTTGATGGGAATTTCAATCATAGAATAGAAGCTAAAGTGGAAAAGTGCATCAGGTGTGTCGTGCGACTGCCATATGCCACTAAAGCTCAAGGAAAAACTTTATAGGATGACAATAATGCCAACAAATCTTTATGGCATGGAATGATGAGCAATCATGCATCAACATTGCAAAAAATGAGTGGAGCGGAAATGGGAATGCTTCGTTGGATTGTGGGCACATGAGAAAAGATAAGATTAAGAATGAGGATATTAGAAGTAACATAGGAATATCTGCAATCAAAGATAAAATGAGAGAAAATTAGTTAAAGTGGTTTGGAATTGTGAACTGAAGACTTATAGATAAAGTAGGAGTAGTTGTAGTCGAAGATAAGTTAAGAGAAAATCGATTAAGGTGGTTTGGACATGTGAACCGAAGACCTATAGATGCTTTGATTATAAGATACGATTATGAGATAGAGGCTCATGGCAAAAATGGTGGAGAAAGACCTACGAAGACGTGGAAAAATGCTGTAAGAAAAGATATGAAGTACTTGGAGCTAGCGGAAGACTTAACACTAAGTCAAGTGTTGTGGCATTCTAGAATTCATACAACTGACCCCATTTAGTGGGATAAGACTTTATTGTTGTATATATAACCGGTTTGCAATGAAGAATTAAGTTCAGGAATCAAAGTATTATAATTATGTATATTTTTCCCTCATTTTTGCATGCATAATTCTTTATTTTTCTTAACAAATTTTATTTATTTATTTATTCTTTATTTTAAAAGGAGATTAGCTGGTGACTTCATCACGGTAGTTCACCCTTTTAGGGTTCAGGAACGCTCACAAAGGCATTTCAGCCTCCCCCTGGCCACCATCGTGCAATTCATCAGCATCAAGAATCAAACCCAGGATGTGCCGTGTGGAATACGGGCCTAAAATTCATCCCCAACCATTAGGCCAATCTGTGGCAATTTCTTAGCGAATTTTATCGAATGTCCCGGTTTTGTCTTGGAATTGTCCATGTATGTATTTCTAGCACACCAATGGCTTTTGCTAAGTGTATTACTTTTAGGTTTATGATCTAACTTGAAAACTACTAGAATGATCGTTAGAGATACGAATAATATAAGGGTTTCATTTTTCATTTCAGATCCATCAAACTACTATCACTATTTCAAGAATTGAACACTGTCAGTATTTTCTAGAACTGAACATTGCCACTATCACTATTTCTAGAATTGGCACTATCATTATTTCTAGAACTAAAAATTGCCATTGTCGCTATTTCTAAAACTGAACACTGCCACCATGACTAGTTCTATAAGTGAACAATGTCACTATTTCTAGAACCAAATATGAAAGTATCAATTTTAAGGAAGTACTTGCATAGAAAGAAAGCTCATAAAGAGAGGATTAAACTTCTCTCTTGGGTCGAGGATCAATTCTGCCAAGTTTGGTAAAAAATTGCCAAAAATTGCCAAAAAATCGTCACCATTGGAGAGCTTGATGTCTCTAGACATTGAGGCCTGATTTGGTACTAAGGTGATTCTGAAAAAAGTTAGTATAAAAAAAAAAGCTGAGAGTTGGTTTTGTGTTTGGTAAACATTCAACTTCAGCTTTTTTTTCACAGTTTTGAGTGAAAAAAAGCCAAAAACAAGAAGCCGCAAAACCCAGCTTTGAAAAACCGGCTGTTTTTCACATCTGTTTTACATAAAAGTTTACCAAACACTATAATACTGCTTTTTTTTTTTTTTTTTTCAAAACCACTTTTACAAAAAAGTTTACCAAACACTCTGCTTTATTTCACAACTGCTTATTCTTACAGCATAGTAGAAGCAGTTTTTTTTCAAGCACAGCAATACCAAACCAGCCATGAATTTCAACGTGTGGGTCTTCTATTAGAATAACGAAGGCGTCGATACAAACTTGTAGCCTATGACCTTGCGTGATTTATGAAGAATCTAAGATTGGAAATAAAAAATGAGATGGAGGAACACAAGCAGCAATTAATGTGTTTCCAGCGTGAAATAGACCAAATAAACGGGCAAAGGCTTGCCTTCATGGAAAAAAATCGAAAAACTCATTACTTGGGCCAGTCTTATTAAGATGGTTTGATGTTGGGTTTGTCTTAATCATTAAATAAAGTTATTAAGATACTTTTCATTAAGATTGAAAGTTTTGAAATCTTTTTTATTAGTTTCCTTAAGAACATTTGGCTTTATCCATCTTTACTACAGATACCAATAAAAGAAATAAACTGGAAAATCCATGTCTCCGCTCTACTTCATTCTCCAGCGAAAATTCTTCCTCATCTATCACTCTCCGCTCCATTTCAAATCTTTAGCAAAGGTTCTTCCTCAACTTGTCTATATATAACATGGTTGTCCTCATTTAACACAATTTTAAAATTCAAGGACCACCTTGAAGAAAACTTGGAGGAGGAGGACTAATGTGCAAAAGTAACAAAAAATTGGAGGCAAAAATTGACGACCCATGGATCACGAGTCACCCGATCGACCCGACCCACTTCTTCTCCCCCTCCAAATTTCAACGTTTTCGTTTCACCATTTTCAGCCGGAAAAAGGAACCCAGGTAAACCCTAACAAACGCCATGACTCTCCACTCCATAGTCATACAGAAGCTACTCAGCACCAACGCCCATTTGGGCCGTCGTGTCGCCGCCCACCACTTCAAGCAGTTCACCTATGGAACCCGCAATGGCATGGCCATCATCGACTCCGACCGCACCCTCATCTGCCTCCGCAGCGCCGCCGAGTTCATCGCCGCCCTCGCCCAGCAGAAGGCCCGCTTCATGTTCGTCAACACCAACTCCCTCTGGGACGAAATCATCGAGCAAATGACGAAGAAGATTGGGTGCTACAGCCCGTCCATGAACATGCTCTGGCGCACTGGCGGCTTCCTCACGAACAGCCACAGTCCCAAGAAGTTCAGGTCTCGCCATAAGAAGATTTGCTTCGGCCCCACCCAGCCCCCGGATTGCCTTGTGGTTTTTGACACGGATCGAAAATCTTCGGTGATTCTTGAGGCTGATAGGTTGCAGATTCCAATTGTTTCGCTTGTCGATTCGGCAATGCCATTGGAGTACTATAAGAAGATCACCTATCCGATTCCCGCCAACGACTCGGTTCAGTTCGTGTACTTGGTGTGCAATTTGATTACCAAGACGTTTCTTCTTCAGCAGAAGAGGAATGGTGCTGTTGCAGCGGACGAGGGGACGAGGTGGGTGTCGTGTTGTTTGTGTTTATTGAGTTGCGCTCTAGGTGTTTGATGTTTTGCTCCAGTGAAACTTTGTGGTGAAATTTGATTGTGTGTGTTGTATTGAAGGGAGCAAGTGGAGAGTATAGAGGAGAGTAAGACTACTAACAAGGCTGAGTTGCTTGTGCTTCCTTACAACTTGTTACCCATTTCTCCTGGTAAAATTATAAACATTATTCCTTTAAGAAATTTCACCAAAAGCAATCAATTATTTAAGGAATTTCATTTCGTGCATGTATGAGAGCGCAGCTGTTGAAGAAACTGAGGAGCTCTTAGACAAGCTTGTTGTGCTCAAGTTCAATGGAGCTTTGGGTACAAATATGGGATTCGATGGCCCCAAGTATGCACTCATACTCAATTAATACACTTCTTTTTTTTCTTTCTGTTCCCAGTTAATTGCATTCGTAGCCTAAATTGGTATACTTGTTCTGCCAGTATTGTTCTTGGTTTAGTTTTGGAGAAAATTTACTGTAATTATATTTATTTCTAATTCAGGTCTGCTATTGAAATCCGTGATGGGTTGACATCTTTGGACTTAATTGTTAAGCAAATTGAGGTCAGTTTTAACCACTCTCTCATTTCTCTTTGTGTTGCTTTCAAAATTGCATAATTTATTCTATGATCTGCACTTCAGATATCCTAATATCACTGCTCCAATTTCTTGCAGTCTCTCCGTTCTAAGTACAGATGCAGTGTTCCTTTGCTCCTGATGAACACACCAACGACACACGAAGATACCGTCAAGGTGACATTGGCATTTATCTGTAAGTTCATACTTTTGGATCCTATGGTTTTTTACTCATTTCAGCTTGGGTAATGTAGGTCTTGGAGAAATATTCCAATTCAAACATTGATATCCATTCTCTTAAACAGGTTTTCAACTCTAACTTATATTTTATTTGTATAGTAGTTTATGTTTTTTTTTTTTCTTTCTTTCCCTCTTTGGGTTATTGGAAGCTTGGATTAGGAATTACTTGTGAATGTATGTGTTCTAATCAATACAGACCGAACAACCACAGCTGAAGTCACATGGAGTAGGACGGGGTGATGAAGATGAACTGTAAGCCATCTTTCTTATGTCTTTTCGACATTTTTAATTTTTTTCTTTAACTATAACATAAAAAATCAGTTTGATGTTGATAGCAGACATGACACATTTTCAGATAGATTAAGTGTTATTAGTTCCTGGTGATTTGCAGTGTTTGTCCTGGTGTGAGGATAGGGATATTTTTGTGTTCTTTTACTTCTTTTTTCATGTTCATTATGTGCACTATCTAGGGATCTATCCATATAGACAACTGTAATATCTAAGTATACCATCTAATACATCTCTCATGCCCGTACCATCACAAATTGATTTCTTTTGACATTTAATATATATATATATATATATATATATATATATCAATTACACTCCTTTTGTGTATATGTGAAGGTATCCTTCTGGTCATGGAGCATTGTTCCTTTCCCTTGTCAAAAGTGGAACTCTTGATGTCCTATTATCACAGGTATATATAGTAATGCATCAGTTCTGAAGCTCTTTTTGTTTTATTTTTATTTTTATTTATTTACATTTTCATCTTAACTACTGAGAAACATCAATTTGAATCAATGCATAAAGAAGTACCTGGCGAGAGGTGGTATCTAAAGGTAAACTTGACTAACTTCTTCAGCTTTCCTTTTCAGGGTAAGGAGTATATCCTTCTGGTTAACTCAGACAACGTGGCTGCTACAATTGACCCAAGTATCCTTGTCATAGTTTTTTTCTTTTATTAGTGTTGTCCTCTGTCATACTTTCATTTATTTTGTGCTTTTGATCTTTTTTGGGCTTAATCGTAGACCCTTGTGTCCCTTAAGTGGGTGTATAGAAATTTTAAACCATTTGATTGAAAACAAAATTGAATATTGTATGGAGGTAACAATCAACCCCCTTCTTTTTCTTAAGTTTATTTTCTCATTTTCTGTGGTAATATTGTAAGTGCGAATTTACCCTTCCAACAGGTCACACCTACCTCTTATGATTCAGATTTTAGCAACATTGGCTCACGCTTACAGAAGATTGAGGTAAGTTGTATATATGGTTCTATATAACCTTCCTCATATCTCAATCCAATAAAATTGTGGTCGGAGTGCTCAATGGTAGTATTTTCAAAGGTGGTTAACTTTTTACTTTTTGTATAAATTAAATTTTGTGATGCAATTTATAAATGGTTGAGCTTTTGAGTGATAGGTTAAACTTGAAATTCTTTAATGAATCCACATCTTGTATGGGTCCTATTTTTCCTTCATTTTAAGTTGGTTGTAAAGAGTTAGATTCAAGTTTAGGGGAAGCCTTGAAAGGAAGCAACTGCTTAGATAAATTTGGAAACCTGTTCATAAAGCTGGAAGTTGTGCCGTAATTGACCAGAACCTGGGGTTCTAGATTGAACTACTGAAAAGTTATTGTCATGACTGAAATTCATATTAATCCAAATGATTGATCATATGATGAAAGCCTTTAAGCTTAATGACGAGAGTGAAAGCTTCCTTCCATTTGTGCTACGATCCGTCCAGTGTGTAGGGAGTTAGATTGGAGGATATAATCTTTTGATATAACCTTTTCTTCCTTCGCTCTGGATAGGAAATAATTTTGAAGTATTATTTTTTACCAAAAGAACATACACTTGGATATGTTTATGGTGCAAATTCGCAATCCAACTGGCTGCTGATAGTTGGTTTTAACTACATATTGGTGATGAACATAATTATCTCACCCACACTAACTTTTGAGAAGATGAGTTGTCAATAACTCAAAATCCAAATATGTTCACAATTCAAAAATGCTATATATTTCTTGTGAGCTAAGGCACATTGGATGGCTGATAGCCTTGCTAATTGGAGCTGCAACATGGATTTGGGCTTTTGTTATTTTCATTTTAAGGACCCTCCTGAATCCTGATTGGATTGGTCTGCTGGGTTATGGAAGATCTGTTAGGCCCGTTTTATTGCCGAGATAAATTGATTGTTGGTTCCTAGAAGTGAACTTTTTAATCCGAATTTGCTTCTAATCCCAAATGCTCTATGATTTGTTGAAGTAAACTTGTTTTTGTTAACTTGGCTTTGGTCTAAATATTCGTTGTAATCATCTTAATTTGATGTTAACTATTGACGGATAAATTTTATTTTGGTCTTAATATGTTAAATAATAGGTAATTAATATTTCTTCCCCTAATATTATGCAGCTTGCGGAAATAGCTCAGAATTTTGTTAAACATGTAAGTTGTGACTTATTCCTCTTCTTTTTGATTTCCTCTTTTGGTTTTGCTTTGTGACATATTCCTCTTCTTTTTGGTCTCCTCTTTTGGTTATGTTTTGTTTTATATCTCTCTTTCTAGGTGTGAAATTCTATTTTGTGCTGATAATACTTGGTATGTTTACTTATTAACTTGATTTTATTTAAATGATGACTCACTTTCTGTGTTATGTGCTTGTTGATGCATCCAAGTCAATGGACAAATTCAAACTTCTTGATACTGGCAGCTTGTAAGTTGAAATAGTCGGTCTTTTGCATTGCTTCTGCAACTGAATAATATGTTTAATTCATATTTGTGCTATCTTGAACAGGTGGGTCAATTTGAAAGCCGTTAAAAGGCTTTTGGATGCAGATGCAATAAAGATAGAAGATATCTCTGTTTCAAAGGTACTGTACCCCATAATCTGTAGAACTTCCCTACATTAACTACTAATTACTAAAAATACTACTTCTTTTTAACAGGGAACGGAGAGTGATCAAGTTCCTTTGCAAGAAACGGCAGCTGGTTCAGCAATACGGGTATTTTTCGTCCGATGATCAATACTTGTCATTTCTTTTAGTAGTTATTGTTTCAATGTTCTTGTGTAATTTAAATTTTATGTCTACCAGTTCTTTGATCGTGCTATTGGTGTCAATGTTCCCCATTCTCGATCTCTTTCAATCAATAAAACATCAGACCTACTCCTTTTAAAGGTGATGTTAACACTTCTCTAACCCATATGTTTAATATTAACAAGTGAAATGGTACTCTCTCTGGAGCTTCAAATTTATTGTTTTTGTTTTATCTCATTTATATATTTCTACAGTCAGATATCTTCATCTGCGATGGAGGAGTTCTAGTTCGGAATATAGCTAGAACAAATCCCGAAGATCCTGTTATTGAATTAGGACCCGAATTCGAAAAGGTAAAGATTTGTTTAACTGCAATTTTCATGCCTTTATCTGTTGCCATTTGTCTTTAATAAGTTCATTTATTTTATCTCCTTCAGGTCAGTGACCTCCTGAGCCGATTTAAGTCCATACCCGATATTATGGACCTGGATAGATTGAAGGTTACTGGTGATGTGTGGTTTGGAGCTGGTATAACTCTCAAGGTATTGTCAATGTACTCCTGGAATTTGTTTCAAATTTGTATGAACTTTGTGCCCAAACATAATATGAATTGTAACCTTTTAGCTTTGTGGAGGTTATTTTATTTTCTTTATGATATTGGCGGTAAAACACCTCAGATTCTTACTGCTGGAAAACAAATTGCTAGCTCTGGCTATCTATCATTATACGTAGGACTCAGGGCATTGATATCAAAGCAGAACATATGTACCATGCACAGGACTCGTATTCATTCAAGTTCATTCATTCATTTATCCATTCATATAAAAATTGATTTTCGTGAACAGCATATTGCCATCAATCTTTCCACTGTTTCTCTCTGTTATTTGTCGATCCAACACCAACACCAACAGTATCTCATTTCTTTTCTTATGGTTGATTTACTTCTCAAGGGGAAAGTAACTATTGTTGCAAAACCCGGGATGAAATTGGAACTTCCTGATGGAGTGGTGATAGAGAATAAGGTCAGTCATTTTTATTTATTTATTCTTTGTTTATCAGGCCTCTGTGATTTTCCACGTTTATCTGCTAAACTATTCTGTTACACTGCCCAGGACATCAATGACCCTTCAGACATTTGACAAGGAGACGAGTTGCTTGGAGAATGTTGACGAAAATGAGTTAAACCTGCCGAACATCTTCCTCCAGAGTCCTTATAGGCAGCAGCATGCTTTGACATTGCTACAGATTCCATTGAATATTCCATTATTTGTTTTGAGAAACAGAGAGAAATGCAGAGCGCAGGCGCGGTATTTATTTTGGCTGAGAATTAGAGAGGTCGCGTGACCAAATAAGCTTCGTGTTAAATTGTTTATTGGAAGAGGTGCGGCGAAAGGTTGTAGAATAGTTCCTTTTGGTTAGTTTACTGATTGATTTTCAGCTGTAATCTGATTTTAGCCGTAAGTGCGGCGTAAGGAGCTTAGCCAAGTTGTTCTTGTTCCAAGTGTTCTTCTAGTATTGTTCATAGTCTACGGGCTTATTTATTTTGGGTGCCAAACGCATTCTTTACTTGCCTTATTGTAAACTTGCGAAGTAAGTGCAAGTTACCTTTGAATTCTAGGAGAATTTTTTAGCATGATCGTCAGACCGCTACTTGTTGGACCCATATGGTTTACCAAGGGGGACACATTTTTCCTATTTACCCTTCCCACTGCCCTCTTGCTGTGTAATCCACCTACATTTTGCGTGGTGACCCAAATTAACAAAAGAATCTATTCTATACTCTTATCTAATTAGATGCATTCAAGAAAAAGGAAAATAGGATCCGTAGTTTCAGTTGAGAGACCTTTCAAAAAGGAGGATATTTTTGTAGTCCACATTGTATTTCAACATCTAACTATTTATCCTTTTTAGGCGTTCCTTCAAAGATCTTCTCTATCAATATTATTCAAAATTGGAATTCATGTGACGGATCAAATAACGGTTATTTTAGTGTTTCTTTAAAGCATTGTATTCGTCTATATCCTTAAGTATAATTGAATGTCTAACTGATTTTATATCCTTAAGTATAATTGAATGTCTAACTGATTTTATATTTGTTTAATTTTTTTTTTTTTTTTGTAGTGACTATACATTATCTATTCCAAAATTGAGGAGGGATTTGACTGTAGCTTAGCTACAGTCAAATTTTTGTCACCAAATCTGTGATTGGGTTGGGGTTTGGGCTGGCCCCTTTTTTGCATCGGCTTCATTGGTTTTCGGTAGAAGCCCAGCCTTCAGTAAATTTAACGACAATTCTGCCCACCAAATCTTAAAATCCAACTGTGGGGATGATGGGTTAGGAAGGGCAATTTTGTCCTCTACTTTTTGAGCGAATTGGGGTAGGTTTGGCTTGGTTGTCATTCAATGAGGTTTCAGGGATGCAGGCTATGCCGCCTTTGACATAGAGAGAGATATGGGAGGATTTGTTGCGAGGGATTTCAGGGATTGCATAAAGAGGGAGATGGGACAAAGGGTGTCCATTGCAGAGAGAGGGATTTCAGGGATTTGCAAATCCTTCCCCTTCACACAGATGCGCCGTTTCTTTCTCATTTCTCTCCAATTAAACTTCTCTTTCTTTCTCTTCATTTCTCTCAACCTTTAGCCCCAACACCGCTCACCCCCATTCTTCTTCTTCATCTCTCTTCAATTTCTCTTAACCCTAGTCGTCCCTCATCCAATTTCTCTCAACCATGGCCTCCATTTTAGGCGTCGAGTTCACTAAATCTGGAGAGCTTTCTCTTTCGCCTGCAAATGAAGGTGGTCTTGTACGAGAGCCCGTGGTGGACCACCGCCAAAAAACCCTACAAATCCACTATGAGTCAACTCATAGCAGTTGAGAACGACTTGCGTGACGTCGACCGCCACCGCCACCAGCTCATCGGCTCCACGCATTCTCAGGTATTCAAGTTCTTTTTAATTTTCTGGGTTTTTCTTTTTAGTGATTTTTTTCCTTTTTTTTATTTATTATTTTTTAATGAGAATGCAGGTTTGGGATTTAGCATTTGATTTTCTCTGATGTGATTTTGAATTTATTATGTGGAAATTGGGTTTCATCTAAAAAATCTGAATGTTTTTTTTTTTTTTTTTTTTCTTTTCTGATGAGAATGCAGGTTTTGGATTTAGTACGTGATGCGGGATTTATACGCACACAAATTAAACCCTCTTTTTATCAATTGTAGTAAGTATGTAAGTAGGGATCGTTCTGGACCGGGGATTAGGAGGGATTGTTAATCACTTGGATTTGACTCAAAAACGTAAAAACACAATATAAAACACTATACTAGACTCAAAGAATGCAAAACTAAACTTTAAAACACTAAGACAAACCAAAAGACTCAAAACAAGTTTAAAAGACTCAAAACTGCCTAAAAACACTAACTAGGCAGTTTCTGACCTTAAACCCAATTTTGGACGAATTTAAGATTATGGCTTGATTCAAAACACTTTAAAACATAAACTAAACAGATTCTAAGCACTAAAGAACAAGAAAGTAAAGGGGGGTTTTGATTTGACGAAAATTGAAATAACAAAACAAGTTAATAAACTAAGCAGATTGTAAAACGAATTTGGATTTAATGAATGGAATGAAGGCTAGCTAAGGGGTTCATCTCCACACATGTTATACTTGCATACAAGATGATTTTCGGTTGTGCTTTCGATGAGTTATGAAACTCAACACCCCGGGTTAATTAGGTCCGCTTAAATTAACCGTCAAGTTTTCCTTAAGTTAATGAATTTGATGATTGCATGCGACAACCCAAAGCATTCCCCACAAGTTCCCTACATGAATTGCATAATAGAGATACAAGCAAGAATCATTAAGCATCATGAAAACTATAAGTGTTGACGAGACATTCGTTACTATGATTGCATGAAACTTATGCCAAGAATTTATTTAACGCGATTGTTTATAAGCAACCTCCACTGCTTGTGAATATAAGTTCATAACTATTAGGTGAAACTCACTTATATTCTAGCGTCATATTCATGCATGAAAATTAAGCGTGCACTCTCAATAAACATACATAAATAAGTTATCAATCAAACAGTTAAACAAATTGAGTTCACAACTTATGAAATTCCAACCAAAGGTAATCAATTCATATTGCAAGCATGAACATGTATTTTGAATCCCCCCCTAGCCAAGGGGGGTTTAGTTCCTCATACTTACAAGATAAAGATAAGTAAATTTAATCATTGAATATCAGGGAGAGAAAACACCTAAAAATTCCAACAACTCAAACTTGAATTGTATGAACGTTTAGGCCCTCTTCTCCTCCTCTTTGTTGTGGCACAAGGTCTAAGGAAAAGTTTAGGTTGGTGTTTGTATGTGGAATGGAGTGGGGAGTGATTGGGTAGTGTTTTGGAGGGATGGGGAGTGGTGGAAATGGAAGGGAAGAATGCTGGAATTGGAAGGGAAAAACACAAGTTTTGCACGGCAAAGCTTGTGTTTGTTGTTTTTTTCTTCCTTTGTTTGTGTGAATGCATGGGTTTTTATAGGAGGAATGGGAGAATATGTGGCTGATTGTTTAAGAATGCATGTGGCTCTTATGATTGAGAGTGCATGTGGCTGAAATAATGATGGAAAAACAGCTAGGAAGAATGATTAAAGAGGGAATGCATGTGGAAGTGTGGCTGCAATGAAGGATAAAAGCTGGAAAATGGAATGGGATGCACGGCAAGGTGATGTTTGGTGCTGGAAATGAATGGTTTTGCTGGTTCTAAGGCTTTGTTTGATTGGGCTAGGCTCTTTGTTTTATGTCCTAAAGTGCATACAAGGCTTCAATTTCGTCCAACACTTTGGCTCCAAGCATAAGCTATCCATTCTAAGCCCAATTTTGCTCCAAAATGCTCCAAAATGCACCTTTTTGCTTCCTTAGCCATATAAACCTAGAAACACACGAAAATGGCATAAAGGACTAAAGTAACTAAAGAAACACAACGTAAATGCACGAGAACAAGCCAATTAAGACGCATAAATATGCTCCTATCAAATTCCCCCACACTTAGCTTTTGCTAGTCCTCGAGCAAAACAAAAGAAAAGAAACCAAAAACAAAACAAAACACAATCTAAACCTTCCAACGTGTATCTCAGGGATTTCAAATGAACATGACACAATATAGAACATCATTCCCACAACATTTAGCTTTCTTTACACTTCAACAAACACTTAATCATAGTTACCATTCACTAGTTCGCATTTAATCAATTAAAACACATTTTGAATGTAGTAACATGCCTTTAGAGAATTTCCTCAATTCCTCACTAGAATGCACTCTATTTTCACACAGATTTTCTAACTTCACACCCTACACTAGGTATATGTGAGAAAATTGATGTAAATATGAATTCTAACACTCACATATGTTATATCAAAGAAAGCATTTTCTGGATTTACGACAATGACATGAATATGATCTCATGAATGGAATGCTACTACTTAGAACGAGAACCAGTGATTCCATATGCTCATACCAAATTCAAACTCCACATATTGAATACATAACATCAAGATAGAAGTTGAGGGTTGTAACGGGGCTAAGGGTAATGGCTAACAAGGAAAAGCAAAGGACAAACAAAGGTTCTTAAAGCAATAGGAAGCAAAGTAATGAAATTGACACTTAAACTCACTTTTAATGGCAGAAATCAACTTTTAAACACAAGGGAAGATTCATGCGCAATTAGGGTCAAATTCACTCTTTTGGACCCTTCCTTCAATAACCAACACTTGTGAGAGCATTCTCACATATTTTTCAACTCTTTTTTTTTTTTTTTCAACACTTTTCTATTTTCTTTTTATTTTTTTCCACGAATTTTTTTTTTTTTTTTGTTTCATTCTTTGGCCGTGCCCTATTATCTTCCCCCACACTCATTTTCTACAATATATTGATCAAAAGGAGTTCATTCTAAATCATGCTTCACTATCCTTTAAGAACAAGGGTATGGGAAGTCCTAATCTAGGCTAGGTAAGGATAATGTGGCTAACAAAGAAAATAAGCTTGAAAAGGCTCAAAAAGGGGTAATCCTACAATACATGTGAAAAGGGATAGGCTTTTTGGCTTTGACTTGACTAACAACTTCATCTTATTGTATGTTATGCAATCAATATCATGCTTTGAATGAAATGGGCATGAGTTCTAGTATTTGGAACTATAATGAAATGCATTCCAAGTAGCAACCAAGCAAAGAATGATGAGATCATGCAACGGCTTTAGAAAACAAGAAATCACAGATTTATACTCTCCAAAGAACGTTATAGGCTCAAGTCTCACAAGGATGTAGCTTTAGTTTGAGTTTCTTCCTTCAAGCATGTTACAAAAACTGATTTTCTCTTTGTAATTACATGTGAATTCATAAGCTATAACCATAACCAAGCATAAACCAAAGCATAAATCAACTTCCAGCCATGTTTACAACATTCTTTAATAGTCATGACATTAAAAACCAAATCCTCATCATTGTGTTGGAAGGTGACCTAAGACACAACAAACACACAAACACAACTCTTTTTGGGTCTTTCAAAGCAATTTTTTTCAAATTTTTAGGGGATTTTCGGATTTTTAAGTCAAAAACACTCTAAATTAGCTTTAAAACACTTAAAAACAGCAAAGAACAACATTGGAAGTTATGGGTGATAAAATCCCACGAATTTGCATCAACAACATTAGTTATCCCCCCACACTTAAATCAAACATTGTCCTCAATGTTTCAAGCATAGACTCACACAAATAACAAACAAACAAACAAAACAACATCTAACAACCTAACATGGCAGAAACAAAATCAACAACAAAGAGAAGAGTTTAGGAACGCAAATCTGGAATTGGAGTGCTTTCTCGGTCTTCCTTTATTGAATGCATGGGTTACCTCCCAAGTAGCGCTTGCTTTAACGTCGTACAGCCGGACGAAGTCCTCATTCACTCCTTACTAGGGCCCACGGCTTCCAAGGGTATGTCATCCATGGCATGCTCCACAAAGGTGTCATAATAGGGCTTCAAATGATGCCCGTTCACCTTGAATTTGTGTCCCGTTTTCAAGCTTTGGATTTGGAACACACCATGAACAAAAACATTAGTAATAACAAATGGTCCAATCCACTTAGAACGTAACTTACCGGGAAACAAACGTAAACGGGAATTGAACAATAGCACTTTCTACCCAATTGAGAATGATTTCCCACGGATCATGTTGTCATGGAAAGCTTTGGTCTTTTTCTTGTAAATGCTTGCATTATCGTACGCCTCGTGCCTTATCTCATCAAGCTCATTTAATTGCAATCTCCTTTGACTTCCCGCTTCATCGAGGTTCATGTTAAACTTCTTGATGGCCCAAAGTGCTTTGTGCTCCAATTCAACGGGAAGATGGCACGCCTTGCCATAGACAAGTCGAAAGGGGGACATCCCAATGGGGGTTTTGTACGCCGTACGATACGCCCAAAGTGCATCATCTAACCGTAAGCTCCAATCCTTCCTTGTTGGCCCAACTGTCTTCTCAAGTATTTGCTTGATCTCTCGGTTGGAAACCTCGGCTTGGCCATTCGTTTGAGGATGGTAAGGTGTAGAAACCTTATGGGTGACATGGTATTTCCTCAATAACGCTTCAATGGTCCGATTGCAAAAGTGTGACCCTCCATCACTAATGATCACTCGTGGCATTCCAAACCTTGCAAAAATGTTAGTTCTAATAAAATCTGCAACCACTTTAGAATCATTAGTCCGGGTGGCCTTGGCTTCCACCCATTTTGACACATAATCCACTGCAAGCAAAATATACATGAAACCATACGATGAAGGGAAGAGACTCATAAAATCAATGCCCCAAACATAAAAAATTTCAACATTTAGGATAGAAACCTGCGGCATTTGGTCCTTTGCACTAATACCACCCATTCTTTGGCATTTATCACATGTTAAGCAAAACGTTCTAGCATCCTTAAAAATACTAGGCTAATAAAATCCACTTTGTAACACCTTGAGGGCTGTGCGTTGTGTGCCAATGTGCCCTCCACATGCATATGTGTGACAAAAACTCAAAATTGAATGACATTCAGAATCATGCACACAACGACGTATAATCTGATCGGGACAAAATTTCCATAAGTATGGATCATCCCATACATAAAACCGTGCATCATGCCTAAGTTTGTCACGTTGGTGCCTATTGAACTCACTTGGAATACGTTTTGACACCAAAAAATTGACTATATCGGCATACCAAGGTGTACTAACCTTTATGGACAGCAATTGTTCATCGGGGGATGTCTCTGCAATGGGTAGGGACTCCTCATTATGCACCATTCGGCTTAGGTGGTCAGCCACCACGTTTTCACTTCCTTTCTTGTCACGAATCTCGATGTCGAACTCTTGAAGTAACAATATCCACCGAATTAGCCGGGGCTTGGCCTCCTTTTTGGTGAGCAAGTACTTTAGAGCTGCATGATCAATGAAAACAATTACTTTAGTACCAATTAGATATGATCAAAATTTATCTAAAGCAAAAACAACGGCAAGAAGTTCTTTTTCCATAGTGGAGTAGTTCAACTGGGCATCATTCAACGTTCGTGAGGCATAATAGATGACATGCGGCCTCTTGTCCTTTCTTTGTCCCAAAACAGCCCCTAAAGCATAATCGGACGCATCACACATAAGCTCGAACGGGAGGCTCCAATCCGGGGGAACAATAATGGGTGCCGTGGTCAACAACTCCTTGAGTTGGTTGAATGATGGCGTGCACTCCTTAGTGAATTCAAATGCCACTTCTTTTTGTAGGAGACGGCATAGTGGTTGTGCAATCTTAGAAAAATCCTTGATAAATCGCCTATAGAATCCTGCATGGCCAAGAAAAGAACGGACCTCTCTAACCGAAGTAGGAGAGGGTAAGTGACGTACAAGATCTATTTTAGACTTATCAACTTCAATTCCTTTTTCAGAGATGATATGACCCAAAACTATACCTTGTTTAACCATAAAATGACATTTTTCCCAATTCAAAACAAGGTTAGTTTCCATGCATCTTTTCAAGATTAAAGTGAGATTATGCAAACAAGCATCAAATGAGTCTCCAAACACACTAAAATTGTCCATAAATACTTCAATTATCTTTTCAACATAATCAGAGAAGATACTTACCATGCATCGTTGGAAAGTGGCCGGTGCATTGCATAAACCAAATGGCATAGGACGATATGCAAAAGTACCAAATGGACAAGTAAAGGTGGTCTTTTCTTGATCATCCGGCGCTATGACAATTTGATTATAACCTAAATAACCATCAAGAAAGCAATAAAAAGAATGACCGGCTAACCTTTCAAGCATTTGATCAATGAATGGTAAAGGGAAGTGATATTTCCTTGTTGCGGCATTTAGCTTCCTATAGTCAATGCACACCCTCCAACCGGTTTGAATGCGTGTAGGCACAAGTTCATCTTCTTCATTCTTCACCACCGTGACTCCGGACTTCTTGGGAACCACTTGGACTGGTGAAACCCAACAACTATCCGAGATGGGATAAATGACGCCACAATCTAGTAACTTGATGATTTCCTTCTTCACTACTTCCATCATTGGTGGGTTGAGTCGACGTTGGGCTTCCCTTGATGGTTTGGCGCCTTCTTCCATGAGAATTCGATGCATGTACGTGGTAGGGCTTATACCCTTGATATCGGCCAAAGTCCACCCAATGGCTGTTTTGTGCTCTTTGAGAACCCTCACCAACTTCTCCTCCTCTTCATCCGTGAGTGATGAAGCTATAATGACGGGCAATGTGTCTTGCTCTCCCAAAAACACATACTTCAAGTGATTTGGCAACGGTTTGAGCTCAAGGGTAGGTGGTTGTTCTATAGAAGGAAGCAACTTATTAGTTGAAATTGGAATGGAAATTGGACTAGGGGACTTACCTTGGAGCCGGGCAATGACTCTAGGGCTGCCACGGTCTCTATTACATCTTCATCAAAGGCCACGGCATAATTGTTCAATTGTATGCCGTGGGTTGCTATGGTGCCCTTCATGTGACCCTTCGTTTCTATGCCATTTGTAATGACCGTTTCAAGTGCATCTCCATGTAATTGATCAAGGTGTACCTGCGCCAAAGAATCAAGAATATCAATAGAGAAACATGAGTGATCATCATTAGGAAATTTCATAGTTTCAGAAATATTGAAATCAATCACTTCCCCATCGAATTCCATCGTTAAAGTGCCTTTAAACACATCTATCTTTGTTCGGGCTGTCTTCAGGAAGGGCCTCCCAAGAAGAATCGGCAAAGATGGAGCATGGCTTGTTTCTTCCATTTCAAGAACGTAGAAATCCGCCGGAAATATCAAATTATTCACATGCACTAAGACATCTTCCAATACGCCCTTTGGATAGGCATTAGATCTATCGGCCAACTGAATAATTACACCATCATTTTTCAATTCACCAAGGTTCATTGAAGCATAAATAGAATATGGCATGACGTTAATTGAAGCTCCTAAGTCTAACATAGCATGTTCGAACTTAGTTTGACCAATAATACAAGGAATTGTAAAGCTACCTGGATCTTTGCACTTTGGTGGTAACTTCCTTTGTAAAACAGCGGAAACGTTTTCACTTACCCTTACTACCTCTTTATGTGACGCCCTCTTCCTTGTAGTGCACAATTCCTTCAAGAACTTAGCGTATTTGGGCACTTGCTTTATGGCATCTAGGAGCGGGATATTGACTTGCACTTTCCTAAACGTTTCAAGAATGTCCTTCTCATGCTCCTCCTTCTTTGTTTGCAAAAATCTATGAGGGAAAGGAACATTGGGTGGAACGGGGTTAGAATTAATGAAATTTGAACCCAACTTACCTTTGGTGGCCGAATGGGATGCATTGGATGAATTTGGGTCCTTGTGTGCTTGCGGCAAAGGAGGTCGTGTCCTTGCCGTGGGCTTCCCTTCAGCCTCCTCTTCATGTTGCAACGTTTTTCTTCGTTAGGACTTGTTGTGGGTGGTGTAGATGTGGTGCCAATATCTTTTCCACTCCTCAAAGTGATTGCTTTGGCAGATTCGAACCCTCCCTTTGGATTGACAATGGTTGAGCTTGGAAGCTTGCCTTGGTCTCGGAATTGTCCCACAAACTCCGCAATCTGCCCTATTTGCTTCTCTAATTGGTCCACCCTTTTGTCTTGGTTTTGCATCGCCTTGTTTTGATTTTCTTGTCCCTGAGACAAACTAGTAAGTAACTTAAGAATTGTAGCATTATCTAAAGACGTACCTTGATGGTTTTGGCCGGATTGTGGTTGGTTTTGGTCTTGGCTGTGGGTTTTGGTGTAAAACCCTGGGGGTTGTTGTCTAAAGCCTCCTTGTTGTTGAGGTTGTTGTCTAAAGCCTCCTTGTTGTTGAGGTTGTTGGGGCTCCCTCCACTTGAAGTTTGGATGGTCTCTCCAACCCGGATTGTATGTGTTGGAATATGGATCATTCCTTGGTTGATTGTGGCTTGGAAATCCAATGGCATTTGCACTCTCCCATCCCCCATTCTCAATCAATTGAGGGCATCTTTCCGAAGGGTGTCCTTGGATAGAATATACACCACATACAATTGGTCCTTGTATCTTCATTCCTTCGGCCATCTGAGACATAATAGAAGTAAGATTAGCTAATTGAGATTGAATATCGGATTGAGAACTTACCTCATTCAATTGTTGCCGTGGGGGTCCCTTTGCCCAAGTCCTTCATATTGTTGTGCATTTAGAGCACGGTTTACAATTAGGGTCTTGGCTGCCATAGGTGTTTTGTCCACCAATGCACCTCCCGCCGAAGCATCGAGCATTTGCCTTTCAATGGGAAGAAGGCCCTCATAGAAGTATTGAAGGAGAAGCTCCTCCTTCATTTGATGTTGAGGACATGATGCAACAAGGGTTTTAAAACGCTCATAGTATGCCGGAAAAGATTCTCCTTGACTTTGTTGGATTCCGCTAATTCTCTTCCTCAAGAGAATGACTCTTGAAGTAGGGAAGAACTTTTCCAAGAACGCTCTCTTCATGCTTTCCCAAGAAGTCACTGTCCCGGGTGCCAATTCATAAAGCCAATCCTTAGCCTTTTCCACAAGAGAGAATGGAAAAGCTTTCATCTTCAAAATATTCCCATCAACATTAATGGGTGTCATGCTTGAGCATACAACTTCAAACTCATTCAAATGCTTGTTTGGATCTTCCATGGACAGCCCATGGTACTTAGGAATATGATGCAGCAAGCTTGACTTCAATTCGAACTCATCGGTCTTGCCTTGAGCCGCCCTAGGATATTGAATACATAGGGGTGCGGCATTGTCCAATCCCGAAGCGGAAAGTTCCTTGATTGTTCGGTTGTCCGCTGCCATGTCTACTTCACCCACTCTTGTCGTGGGTTTCTCTTCTTCAGATTCAGAAACGGATTCGGAGCTTTCACTTGATTCGCTAGGTTCTGGGTTCTTTCTCTTTCGTCTCAATTCTCGCTCGAAATCGGCGTCAAAGTCCGAGATATGTTCACGAATCGGATGAGAATTCCGAGTTATAAACTAGTACCTAAAACAAGAAACAAAACAAGATTAAGAATCTGGAATAAAATAAAAACAAACGAAAATAAAACAATCCAAGAGATTAGCAAAGTTGCTAATCCCCGGCAACGGCGCCAAAATTTGATGCGGGATTTATACGCACACAAATTAAACCCTCTTTTTATCAATTGTAGTAAGTATGTAAGTAGGGATCGCTCTGGACCGGGGATTAGGAGGGATTGTTAATCACTTGGATTTGACTCAAAAACGTAAAAACACAATATAAAACACTATACTAGACTCAAAGAATGCAAAACTAAACTTTAAAACACTAAGACAAACCAAAAGACTCAAAACAAGTTTAAAAGACTCAAAACTGCCTAAAAACACTAACTAGGCAGTTTCTGACCTTAAACCCAATTTTGGACGAATTTAAGTTTATGGCTTGATTCAAAACACTTTAAAACATAAACTAAACAGATTCTAAGCACTAAAGAACAAGAAAGTAAAGGGGGGTTTTGATTTGACGAAAATTGAAATAACAAAACAAGTTAATAAACTAAGCAGATTGTAAAACGAATTTGGATTTAATGAATGGAATGAAGGCTAGCTAAGGGGTTCATCTCCACACATGTTATACTTGCATACAAGATGATTTTCGGTTGTGCTTTCGATGAGTTATGAAACCAACACCCCGGGTTAATTAGGTCCGCTTAAATTAACCGTCAAGTTTTCCTTAAGTTAATGAATTTGATGATTGCATGCTACAACCCAAAGAATTCCCCACAAGTTCCCTACATGAATTGCATAATAGAGATACAAGCAAGAATCATTAAGCATCATGAAAACTATAAGTGTTGACGAGGCATTCGTTACTATGATTGCATGAAACTTATGCCAAGAATTTATTTAACGCGATTGTTTATAAGCAACCTCCACTGCTTGTGAATATAAGTTCATAACTATTAGGTGAAACTCACTTATATTCTAGCGTCATATTCATGCATGAAAATTAAGCGTGCACTCTCAATAAACATACATAAATAAGTTATCAATCAAACAGTTAAACAAATTGAATTCACAACTTATGAAATTCCAACCAAGGGTAATCAATTCATATTGCAAGCATGAACATGTATTTCGAATCCCCCCCTAGCCAAGGGGGGTTTAGTTCCTCATACGTACAAGACAAAGATAAGTAAATTTAATCATTGAATATCAGGGAGAGAAAACACCTAAAAATTCCAACAACTCAAACTTGAATTGTATGAACGTTTAGGCCCTCTTCTCGTCCTCTTTGTTGTGGCACAAGGTCTAAGGAAAGGTTTAGGTTGGTGTTTGTATGTGGAATGGAGTGGGGAGTGATTGGGTAGTGTTTTGGAGGGATGGGGAGTGGTGGAAATGGAAGGGAAGAATGCTGGAATTGGAAGGGAAAAACACAAGTTTTGCACGGCAAAGCTTGTGTTTGTTGTTTTTTTCTTCCTTTGTTTGTGTGAATGCATGGGTTTTTATAGGAGGAATGGGAGAATATGTGGCTGATTGGTTAAGAATGCATGTGGCTCTTATGATTGAGAGTGCATGTGGCTGAAATAATGATGGAAAAACAGCTAGGAAGAATGATTAAAGAGGGAATGCATGTGGAAGTGTGGCTGCAATGAAGGATAAAAGCTGAAAAATGGAATGGGATGCACGGCAAGGTGATGTTTGGTGCTAGAAATGAATGGTTTTGCTGGTTCTAAGGCTTTGTTTGATTGGGCTAGACCCTTTGTTTTATGTCCTAAAGTGCATACAAGGCTTCAATTTCGTCCAACACTTTGGCTCCAAGCATAAGCTATCCATTCTAAGCCCAATTTTGCTCCAAAATGCACATTTTTGCTTCCTTAGCCATATGAACCTAGAAACACACGAAAATGGCATAAAGGACTAAAGTAACTAAAGAAACACAACGTAAA
Organism: Pyrus communis; assembly: GCF_041283825.1. Lineage (NCBI taxonomy): Eukaryota > Viridiplantae > Streptophyta > Magnoliopsida > Rosales > Rosaceae > Pyrus > Pyrus communis. The sequence continues at coordinate 6,546,897 of NC_142566.1, read as the reverse complement.
TGCACGAGAACGAGCCAATTAAGACGCATAAATATGCTCCTATCAGTACGATATGATGCTTATGAATTGTAGTAAGATAATAAGATGTGACTACTCATTTCTGCGTGAAGATAGTGATTTGTGATGCAATCCGTTGACCACTTGTACTGCTACCTTCACCAATCCCTTACTAAAAGACTGCTCAAACCTCACACTCACATGGAACTCTTCCTGGTAAGTCTAGTAAGCTTGTGAAAAGGTTATGCTCCTAACATTTCGGTCAGAATCGAAATGAATTGGGCGCACACTTCCACTGAATCGATCGATCGTGAATTCCTCATTGATTGAGTGAGAAACCATGTCGAGCAGGCTATAAGAATACTCAAGAATTTGAGAGTCAAAACAAGTCTAAGGATAATTCGTATTTCACAACTCCTGTGAGAAATTTCAATTTCCAATGGTCGCAAACCCTTTTTGGAAATTGATGAGAATAATGTCTATTACCGAAGAGTCTCCCAAGGAAGTATTAAATCTAAACGAAGTCAACACTCGCTGAATTTGGGGTGAAACTAACAATTGATGGTTAGAGAACTTGACTTCGTCGTTGGAGTAAGCAAGAGGGTTATCGATAGAACAATTGCCGAGAATTGTTCTAAAAATCCACACGAATTTCCTCAGCAGGAACGAGTCCGAGAACATTGATTCGATCCTACCAATTACCACTTACTAAACTTCATAACAACCATCATTTACTTGCTTTCTCCAGCACGCATTTCGAAAGTTTCAAGTAGTTTCTAAAGAGATATGACTCTGCTTGCCATTCCTAGGGAACGCATGTCACAGAGTACAACACCGCTTCATATCTCCAGTTGGTCTTAACCAACTTGTACCACTAAGATTTTTCCGTTTCCCAACATTCTGATGTAGATCCGACTCTGCCCACAATTCCTAGGGAATGCATGTTGTAGAGCATCAGTTTGATGTTGAAAGTCATCCCACAATCCATTACGTCACCTATGAGGCACAATCCTGACATGAGATTTCTCATTCTTCAATAGGATGTGACTATTCATAGCGTGGTAAGAGTTGCACAACCGTGCCGAATGACAACCAATCTGGAAGTCGTGACATCCAAATGATGTCAAGACAGACACATTACTAGAGTAAGAGAAAATCCTAAGTATGCTCCGAACAAACCACGCTCTAATACCAAACTGACACGCCCGACCCTGATATTCCCCGAACAGCATAGTAGGCACGTGTTGGCCGACACACGAAGGTGACGAAGCCATATTAGGATGCATGAGAACAACGAATATAAATAAGACTTATAAATTTAAATTACAATGAGCATACAAATGAGGAATATGTTCAAAGCATACAATTAATTCTATACACTAGAAAAGAAATGATATACAATTGAATGAACAAAGGAGTGGGTCCTACACTAAGATGACTCGAAGATGCTGATACGGAAGTGCCTTGACGCTGGGATTGTATGCCTCGATTATAAAACCTGAGGGGGCACAAAACAAGCATAAGTGGACCAAGTTGATATATATATATATATATATAATAATAATAATAATAATAATAATAATAATAATAATAATAATACTGAAACAGTTATCAACATACTAACCCCCAAAGTTTAATGAAAACTCATAGCATAATATGTAATAGGTTTTCGAAACCCTAGCATGCCATAAAACCTTTCATGAAACATATCTCGTATATAGTGTACTAACTAGCGGTATTAGTATCGCCTGAAGGCCTATAAAACTCTTCAAAACACTTCATTTGCCAAACAGGCACCAACCTACGCCCGGCCGAAGCCAATATAAATATCCTTTGCAGATAGGCACCAACCTACACCTGACCGAAACCAATATATGTATCATCTTTAGTAGGCAGAACAGTGACCACTAGATACGCACAAAAACATTGAATATAGTCTTTCCAAACATAGGTACATATATCTCAAAACATCTTCATAGCATATAGTCATCCATCATATATACTACAAAGAAGAGTGCAAAAGCATGTTAATAAATAATATATAGTCATCCATTATATATACTACAAAAAACATCAGTTCGATAAAATATGGTATTCCAAAATATTCTCAGTAAGCATAATATCTCATAAAACGTAACCATTAAATCATGATTTTCATGTATGCATTTCTACTATTAAAACATGCATTTTAGAAGGGGTCCACTCACAGATACTTCGTCGTCGTAGAGCCGTACGAACTAGGCGGAACGGAAACGCCGCTAATAATTGCACCTAAGCACATAAAGGGTCCAATTAACAAAACTATACTCAAACGATTGAATTTTGAAAAACGAAAGTCATAAACGGATCCAGGACATCGAATTACCCTAAGAAGGGTCCCGGGTAAATTTCGTAAAAGTCAACAAAAAGTCAACAAGAGAATATTCCACCAGGTTGTGCTTGGGTCAACAGCCAGGTTGGGCTTAGGGTTAGGTTTAAGTGGGTTGGGCTTAGGATAATGGGTTAATGGGTTAAGGGTTTCTAATTTAAAATGGGTTATATTGGGTTTGGCTTGAAAGCCCAGCCCAAGTGCTTGGGCTAAGTCCTGATTTGGGTTGGCTTAAAAGGGTTTTGGGTTTGCCAATTGGGCATGTTTTATGGCCCAATGTTCGAGTTAGGGTTTTACAAATATGGGTTTGGGTTTAGATAGGGCCAAGAGCCTTAGGTTTAGTTATGGGCTGGCCCAAGGATCTTTGGGCTTAACATGTTATGGAGTTGAGTTGCCCAAAAGGGCTAGGTTCCTTGGTCGTGGGTCGGCCGGTCTCGCCGAAGAAGAAAGCCGGAGCCTCCAAGCTCCGGTCAACCCACAACTCAACTAAACTCATCAACCCATATACCAAAATGAAGCTACGGAGCCCATATACCAAAATGAAGCTCCGGAGGAGGGGAAGAATAATATACCACCAAAGAAGAAAGCCGGAGCCTCCAAGCTCCGGTCAACCCACAACTCAACTAAACTCATCAACCCATATACCAAAATGAAGCTACGGAGGAAGGGAAGAATAATATACCTATCATGAGGCCAGTCGTGGCCGCAAAATGGCCTGCAGCACACGATTCAGTGGCCGAAAAATGGGGAAAGTTTCCCCCGAGCTGTTCTGCGTTTAACCAGTGTACACAACATCAAACCTACCCTAAACTAACCTTAAAACACATCCCACAAGGTTTTAGAGTCTTACCCTTGGCCGTAGACGGCGAAACACGTCAGGGAAGGTTGCATAGCGATGGGAAAGAGAGGAGCTTGGGGGGAGGGGCTCCTCCATTAATCCTGGATTTCGTGGGACTTGCAGAGGATGTAGGGAGGGGTGAGGTGATGGTGGTGCAAAGAAGGAGGCTCGAGGAGCTTAGGGGAGAAGGAACGAAACATGGGGAGGGGAGAGTGAGGTCCGAGAGAGAGTTTCGGGGGGAGAGAAAGAGAGAGAAGATAGAAGAAGAGGGAAAGAGAAAGGACTACCATGTGGCAGCCATATGGGAAGGGATACCGGGGAACCAAAAAGAGAAAGGGGTCTCACTAGGCTCACCATTTAAGGTCCCAAAAGCAATTCCAAAATAAAAAATATCCCTTTTTTTGTGAAATTACAAAAATGCCCTCCCGATTCAAAATCCGTTTAATTAATCGGGACGGGTTGTTACATTGTTCAACCCAAAATCTGAGATTGTTGTTTTTATGGTTTTAAAAGATGAAGATTGGAGGAATTTAAGTGCTTTAGTTGAAGAAGGAAACTGTACATATTCATGTATGACCCATATTGCTTCCTCTCTCTTTCACCTATCTGATCCATTGGGAGTTTGATCTCCACCATCACTAATATCCATATTTGCTGCCATTGTACACACCGACATATACTCACATATATAGTTTCTTATTCTTCTTAATTAATAGTTATTTGAAGTAATAATATTGGTGTGTGTGTGTGTGTGTGTGTGTGTGTGTGTGTGTGGTACTTACAACCTAGAGTGAGAGTGAGCAACTATTGTGAAATGGCCCAACCCAAAATTCATTCGCAAATCTAGTTTATAGAAAATCCTGGCAGACTGTCCCTATTGCCTTCCCCTGCCTTTCTTCTCTAAAGAAGAAAAGAGTGTTAGACTAAAAGCTAAGCATTTCAATGCTTTTCTGATTGTATCCTAATATAACCAGTACTACTACTTCCCTTCAGCCTTTTCAGTTGTCATTGAATGGCATAGCGTTTTGTGATTTATCTCTGAATCTTGCCAATATCTTAGTTGCTTGGATTTCTCAGAAACCCCTTATGTGATGAACCATATGAAAAGAATCGGTTTAAATCAAATAACTGTGAAATAAAGTTATCGAATATTGACTCTTATCAATCGGTATTTTCTATAGGTGGCATGATGGGACAATCCCATCAGAGTTCCATCGTGTTTGAAGTAGGCTCCTCCCAAAGCCATGTTCGTTGTATGATATTCAAGGTTTATTTTCTGATGCAATTGCTATAGCCTATACACATTAACCACAAAATTTATTTAAAAATCTTTATTATTGGTTTTTGCATTATTTGTTGGGAAATATCCATTCCCTTCTATGCTTATAATTTTTTATGTAAGGAAAACAAGCAAGTTGGGAAATATTTGTGTTCCTTAAAAAATTATGATTACTAATTTACTTCCCTTATTTCAATGTGAATGCAACTACATAAAATCTTCTTAACTAATGGACAGGACCTAGCGTTTGGCTGCGGTAAAGTTTTGGTTGGTAAGGTCCTCCTGCGACTCATATGAATCAGTTGTAAAGTGATTTTAGTGTTTGAATTTCATCTTTCAAGCATTATCTGAATTGCTTGAGTGCTTGAGTGCTTCAATGTTTGAATTAGATATTTCAAATTGTATGTGAATTGCAGCCGATTAGGGAAAAATTTATTAAAATGTAATGGATGCCTTTTGGGTAATAATGCATATCAAGACCTTTGAATCTGTTGATTCAGATGTTTGAACACAATTGAAACTCACTATGTTGTTTTTGCAGTTTGATTATGAATTGTTAATTAGAGTTGGCTAATTTTGTTACTAAGAGTTTAGGGCCAATTAACAAATCTATTGAGTGATTTTGTATGTGAATTGCAGCCGATTAGGGAAAAATTTATTAAAATGTAATGGATGCCTTTTGGGTAATAATGCATATCAAGACCTTTGAATCTGTTGATTCAAATGTTTGAACACAATTGAAACTCACTATGTTGTTTTTGCAGTTTGATTATGAATTGTTAATTAGAGTTGGCTAATTTTGTTACTAAGAGTTTAGGGCCAATTAACAAATCTATTGAGTGATTTTGTATGTGAATTGCAGCCGATTAGGGAAAAATTTATTAAAATGTAATGGATGCCTTTTGGGTAATAATGCATATCAAGACCTTTGAATCTGTTGATTCAGATGTTTGAACACAATTGAAACTCACTATGTTGTTTTTGCAGTTTGATTATGAATTGTTAATTAGAGTTGGCTAATTTTGTTACTAAGAGTTTAGGGCCAATTAACAAATCTATTGAGTGATTTGTAAGAGTCTAGAAGCAAACCTTTTGGAGAAGTTGAACTTATTCGGATAAACTGATAAAATTTGACTATCTTGGCCAACATGTTTTTTTGACTATTGACAACTTCTCAACCATATTTACTGATTGCAAGAACTGATTGCATTTGAAACCCGCAACATCATGCATACAATTTTTGCTACTTCTAAATTAAAATTATGGACGGTTTGGATGATTGACAAAAGTTGTAGAGTGAGCTACACAAGTGCCAACTTACACAAATGATTCATGGCCGCCGAGACATTCAAATCAAGTATATAATATGTGATGAACCCATCTTATGTTAAGTTGCTCTCCATATTAACAAAAGATTGGTGCTATACCGATCTACTGTCTTATCTCCCCACCCACCTTATATTTTCACTCATCATAAAAAGGTGAAAAAATTTGATAAACTCTTTCCCCACATACCGTTATCCTCAAATAGTTCTTCTTCAAAATTTCCTTAATATAAAAAAATTATTATTATTTAAGAAAAAGAACAATTATCATTAAACAAATTACTCAGCAACTCCAAATATAACCAGGAGAACAGAGATATTTTTACCTATTTTTCAGTAAACTTTGTAGAAGTAGAATATGATTGAAGTGTACAAGTAATCCTTTAAAGGGATGCCGATAAATAGGTCAATCAAACCATAAACGAAGAATAATAAGTTAATTATCTTGCTTTAAAAAAAAATAGCGGAATTCATTCGGCCATTCCAAGAGCACTTTCTCATATCCTCATGAGTCGGATAATATTATATTATTTCCGATGATTGTATTAGTTTTATTTATGTTAATCGCTAGAGTCATAGGAATCCATTTCTTCAACCAGGAAGGAATAGATTTTGATATATTATCCAGGTACATTGCCCCCTTGAGTGAACAATAGAACGGCTTTGTATAGAAACCCTCAACCCGTGTTCGTTCTCTACTAGGCTCACCATTATTTCATTCTTTTTTTGAATTCAAGCTCATAAGAATATATGTATGGAGCTATGTCAACTTATGTACGTCTTGTTCACCAAAAAATTTCTAGAACCGTCACTACGAACACCCCCAAATTCTCAGCCAACCGCACCACCACCCCACAACACCCAGCGTCCGTCTTCAGAACCATCGCAGCATCACCATGTCTCGAAAACAGCTCTGTATCCAATCTCTATCGTTTCCCAATTTGAATTCAGACCGCACATGAGAGAGTGATTAAATTTGATAAGTAAATGTTTGGGCCCAAAATATTATTGCTGGGCCGAGCAGCAGGATGCGCTCGGCCCAAGGTAATGACAAATAATATGGGCCGAATAATAATGCCCGAGCCAGCTAACAGGGTCGGCCAAATCCTATCATAAGTAGTCCAGATAAATAGAAAGGTCGAAGAAGTCCTGGTGCAACTAGGATTCTCGACCAGCAAGGAATGAAGTCCCAAAAAGGAGGAAAATTCAGAATCCCAGTAGGAGTAGGTTTGTTCGAGGAAGAAGCGAAATGGGACAAGGACTCCCAATCCAAATCGGAGTCGGTTTCAAGGAATGGGGGACTATAAATACAAGAAATCATGCAAACAGAAAGGACCTTCAAATCAGCATACAATTGCCCTGCGCAAAACCTCTCAACACCTTGAGATTTTTTCCTTTTCTTTTCCTGCCGACACACCTTCAGTTTGGATAAACAGCACTGTGGAAGCGCCCGGCGAGCACCTTCAGTTTGGATAAACAGCACTGCTGCCGCAGAATCAGCCGACCGAGAAGTATCTTCAGTTTGGATAAACAGCACTGCGTCGAGGTCGACCGATTATCTATCCAAGTCTCGGTCGAGAAAGGTTTTCGAACCTTTGTTGGCAGAGGTCACCTTGCTAGCCTTCTCGGCTTAGTTAGGTGTTACGAATTACATTGCTCGGCGTACTGGTCGCCGAGTGGTTTTATGATTGGATACTCACAAGTGAGTTTCAGGGTTCGGCATTCCGACGGCCGAACTACGTTTACCATCAAGACATACATCACGTTCGAGTACCTGTGCCCATACACCTTGGTCTCGATTCGACGTGCTTATACTCTCACGAATATAATCACAGTGACCGAATCGGGCTCGGACGATTCGTGAACTCCGCAGAATTAGCAGCCTTGTCTTCAGGCTGTAGAACCCAGAGACCGAGAGTGTTCCTTCCTCGGTCGCAATCGCAAGTTAAAGAAGTCAGCGACGCGCTCAAAGCTACATCAACAAATTTTACTCCTCGGTCGACGAGTTGGCACGCCCCGCATTCGACCGAAGGACGTAGTTAGCTTATTAGTTACTCGGCCTGCGCGCCACGTAGGTTTTGTAATTTTTAGGGTCAACAGTAAATAAAGTGAAGTGATTGCCACTTAATACTACAATCTAGTAGTATTTTTCTTCACTTGTGAGAGGTTTTTTTGAAGAAACTATATTATCTACACTAAGAGGAGGAGTTATTAACTTTTTAGCACATATATATCACTATTTGTATACGTAATGTACCGGTCTCTCGCAAATTGAAATCCTTTCCAAAACCCAATTGGAAAGGATAAGAAACAAGGCCACCCGCCTTCCAGTCCTCTTTCTCACTCAACCCAAAAAGACCAGATAGCCATGTCAATCCTTTCCATTTCATCACCTTCTTCTTCCTCCGCTCTCTTCCCCAATGTCTCCTTCTCCTCCAAATCCTCCTCATTCCTCACCCCGCCGCTCCAAATAGCCACCCCATCGCTCGCCGTCGCAAAAAACCATAAAAACCAACTGACGGGAATAACCATGAGTATGGAGGCCGGCATTGGAGTTATGGCCACGAAGCTCGGCATGATGAGCTTCTTCGAACCCACCGGCAAAGTCGTCCCGGTCACCGTCGTGGGTTTCAAAGAGGGCAACATCGTCACCCAGGTCAAAACCCAGGCCACCGACGGCTACGACGCCGTCCAAATCGGGTACCGGCGGGTCCGTGACCGGAAGCTAACGAAGCCCGAAATAGGTCACCTCCAGAAGGCCGGCTCGATCCCCCTCCGCCACCTCCAGGAGTTCCGGCTTCAAGACGTCCAAGGGTTCGAGCCGAACCAGAAGCTCTTGTTCGATGAGCTTTTCAACGAGGGCGACATTGTCGACGTCTCTGGAACCACAATCGGAAAGGGGTTTCAGGGAGGAATCAAGCGGCACAATTTCAAGCGGGGGCAGATGACCCACGGGTCCAAGAGCCACAGAGCTCTCGGGTCTATCGGTGCCGGAACCACGCCGGGGCGGGTTTACAAGGGGAAGAAGATGCCCGGAAGAATGGGAGGAACCAAGACCAAGATTAGGAAGCTGAAGATTGTGAAGATCGATAAGGAGCTCAATGTTGTGATGATCAAAGGCGCTCTGCCTGGTAAGCCCGGAAACCTTCTCCGCATTGCTCCTGCTAAAATTGTGGGGAAGAACATTCCCAAGAGTTAGTTTGATTACCTTTTTTGTTTAAGTGGTTTCGGTTTTGTGAATTTTTGTATCGACATTGACTCGTATGAATGTTAGCTAGTGTTTTGTGAATTTATGGAAGTAGTTCACTTGATAGGAGCAAGAATAACTGGTTTTGGTTGACTTGAATGTTAGATGGTGGAAATATGATGCTAGTCTTTTGTGAAACTATGTTTGAGTTCATGAACGCTGTTCGCGGAATTTGTGATAGAAAGTAACAATTTTTGGCTTTTGGATGAATTGAGTACTCTTCGATAAACTAGGAAATTGACTAAAGAGGTGTTGTCTGTTTTTGTTTTGTTTTGTATCATTTGCGTCAATGATATGGCTACAATGCTACAATCATATAATTTGACATGTTTGTTTAGAGCTTATTGCAATAACTTCTTTGTTGTCCATATTGAACTGTTAATTCTTCCCATGTTCGTTTCTGGTCGTTGTCCTCCGTAACTTGTTAGTTCTGGTTTGTACTCAATTAGAGCCAATGGAAGTTTGTTTCTACTTTCTTGTGAAAAAAAGGCATTCATTTATTATTGGTTGCATTGGTGATATGTTCACCCAATTTGGAATGACTTAATCTAAATCATTCGGGGTTGAGGAAGGCTACTCTGTTGGGTGAGTTGGGTGAAGTGAAGAGAGGTTAATCTGAACTGGTATAACGAATAGCAAGATTTCGAATCTGTGTAGACTTCTTGGAAACTCGTTATTTGGTTCATAGGTAGTTTCTTGGATAAGACAGCCGTGAAATGATAACCTGTGAAGGTCCCGATAAAATCATGGAACTGAGATAGTCCCCTGAGGTAAAGCTATATGGGTTACAGCTACATATTCTGGTGGATGTGGATGGGTTGTGTGTCCTAATCCGTATCCCATTCTTCACTTTTACTCCTTCATCACCTTATTTAGTCCTAGGGCTAGGGGCTTTCGTGGGTACATATTTTGGAATTGTTCCTCCCGAGGGACAAAAAGCGCACCAGTGAGAGCCTTTGTTGTTCACGTTAAGATTAAATGCATTGGAAGTGTGGATGAAAAATATGTGGGGTGGTGAGCGGTTGGATTCACTCCTGCACACAGTCGCTCACGCTTTGTCATTTGAGCAAAACAACCTAAAAGGTGTTCTTTGTGATGTATGACGTGAAATGTAAGATTTTAGTCTAAAACTGTATGCAAATTTTAGGCCAGAAAGGAAACAAAACACGAAAAACTGCAACAACATGCCCAACATCACACAAAGCTCATCTCATCTGGTGAGGAGAAGATGTTTGTCAGTACATCTCCATAGTCTAAACAAAACATGTTTAGCATTTTATTTTAGATAAACAAACTACAGCTTGATTGTTTTGGAGGACTTCAACAGAGTACGCAGAAGTTGCGTCTTCCTAACGGAGGCGCCTGCAGAGGGTGAGTCCATCCCCAACGGAAAGATGAGCCAATTCGATACGAGAATCAGCAGCTAGAAAGCTGTTCAACTCCAAGATATGTTTTCTGTTTGGTCTAGCTTGTTCATCTAGTTTCTCCTCCGGCTCCACCACTGAGCCGAACCATAACGTGTTATCGTACGCGATCATTCCACCAACCTTAACAAGCTTTAACAGTAGCTCATGATATTCCATGTACTTTTCCTTGTTAGCATCCACAAATGCAAAATCAAAGCTCCCGTCTTCCTCCCCCTGCATATTTGTTTAAAATTTCAATTCTCTAAGCTAATAGAAGCGTACAACCCAGATGTCGTTAGTTGAGATGGTACAAATAGCAGCATTCGTATATTGATCTTTTAGGCTTCAAACTGCGAATCTTGCAACGTTATAAGTAAACAACGAATGTAGCCAATTTTCGTTTGACGGAAACTTACACTGGAAATGAGATCATTTAGGACTGAGAAGGCATCCGAGTGGAAGAATTTAATCTTATGATTCACTCCAGCCTTCTGAATGAACGGCAATCCAAACTCGTAAGCTTCTTTATTTGGATCGATTGCTGTAATCTGAAATTTTGTTTTACAAACACCATAACTAATTATAAGTGTTCATCCAGCTACATCAAATTTTTATACCAACGATATTCTATTTTAAAGAAATTTAAACTACGGAAAGAGCGATATTCGAATTTGGAAGATTAAAGTAAAGAGAATACTTTGCCATCAAGGGGCAGTGCAAGAGCAGTTGTGAGAAGAGAATAGCCAGTAAAAACTCCGAGTTCCAGTGTCTTCTTTGCATTCATGAGTTTTAGAAGCATTGAGAGGAAAAGTCCTTCATCAACAGGCGCATTCATTATACTCCTGTGCTCCAAAATGTAACTTTTGAGATTAATTAAGGGTCATTTTGGTTTCGGCTTCTAATCAACTTAATTGTTAGACAAAAACCTTATTTGATTAAATATTTTGATCGAGGTCCTTAACATTATTTAAGATATTTAACTCATGCATTTATGCGTTTAATGTCCCACAAATTATGAAATTTAAACAAATTCAAATACTATTTTTAAAATATAATAAATACTTGAAAATAAATAATAGAATAATATTGTTCTTCACAAAATTATAGCAAAGAAAATAATGTACCCACATAATTATTAACATATTTTAAGAAATAACTATTGATATATTTTAAAGCATAAAATAAAAACATATAATTAGCATGGGTACATTCAGTAAAATTAAAAATGGGTACAAATAAATTAAAAAAAATATGGGTACAAATACAAATAAAATTTAAAAAATACGGGTACAAAAAGAAATTAATATATGGGTACAAATTAAAAGTGAAATGAAAATTGGTACATATAAAAAAAAAAAGGTTGCAAATTAAAAATGGGTACAAAATAAAAATAAAAATATATGATAAAAAATTTAGCCATAAATATAAATATACCAAATGAAATTATCAAATGTAACATTTCTAACACTAAATGAATGTATTTAGAAATAATAAATATTTTATTATTGAAATAATTAATGACGTTTATTAATATCTAGGGACCTTGATAAAAAATTGAAAAGAAATAAAGTTTTAATCAATGGAATAGCAAAAAAAAGGATGTAAACCTAATTTCTTCTTAATATAATTTGGTAAAGGCCTCATTTGTGTAAAGGGTGGCTTCATTGTATAAAGGGTGCCTCCCTCATTTTTAGATATATTTGATTAGAGTTGTAACTTTATTGTGTTAAGAAATTAAACTTCTCTACTACTATAAATAAAGGCACAATGAGTTGTGAAAACACACTTAGGAATTCACCCAATTCTCTCTACACTTTGATGCAGCCTCTCTCTCAATCTCTCTGTTATTGTTCAGTCAAGTAAGCCTACAACATGTTATCAACACACTCAGTGGAGTATTGCGTTCTAATCATGATTATTGATTTTTTATTTTATTTTATTGTATGCTCAACATGCTATTAATTCAATTTAATTTTTCTGTGTTGAACGTGATACAACACATGGAAAGTGCAATTTCGACTTTTCGAAAAGGATTTTCTACAAAGGAACCCCTAGTAATCAAGTTTCGTAGTTGTTGAACAGTTCAATAGTAGTGTTGGAGTATTGCTTTTTCAACAATTGAATATAAAATTCCTAATATGTCCTTTCTCTTAGTGTAAATAATATTGTTTGTTCAAAAGAAAATTTTGCTTTTTTGACATTTAAAATTCTTAGTATGACATTTTTTGTAGATAATATCGTTTGTTCAAAAAAAATAAAAATAAATAAATAAAATTCCTAGTATGTACTTTAAAAGTTCTTCGCCCAAACATAAGTCTTCAAAATTATTGTAAATATGTAACATATATATTGAACATACCAGAACTGGTATTTCTCGACAGTGGCTTCCCTTAATTGCTTCAACTGCTCGTGCTCTCTTGGGTAGCAGCTTGTTTCAAGGATGTACTGCAATGATACAAGAAAATATAGCTAATATATTTGTCTTGTGAAGAAAAGTAAATCATGTATATCACAAGATGGAAAACTTAAACCTAAAAATATATAAAATGTAAAACATTTATTTATATTCTAGCCCTTAAACTAGTGTTTATGTGCGTTGGGGGGAAGAGGGTTTTTGGGTGCAACAGTCTTTTCCCCTTCAAGAGAAGGTTGGTATTTCATACACAACTATTAATAAAAAGTTAATCTCGCATAATCCTTCTTTATAGACCCTAGTCTCCGACCTCGAAGGGGCACTATTAGGGATGGAATTCCAGCACTGGATCTACAAAGATACACACACATATGTACGTACACATATATGCACGCTATACACATTGAGGAAAGAGAAAAGAAGAATGAACCTTCAGAAGCGCTGGGGTTTTGAGGATGATCATCTCATCTTTCTCCGGTGCCATGCTCAAGAGTGATGATCTAATCTAGATCTGGAAATAAATAGAACTTTTGGTCATTATACATAGTTTCTTCAGCATCGAGGAGACTCCACCCGGTACCTACCCCTACAGAAAGTTAGGGACCATCTGTCATTTCACTTGAATTGACGCTGCCAATGTCGACATTTGAATAAAAGCTAACATTTTTGTCGTGTTTCTCGTATTTGTATCGTTTTCGTGTTATACTCGATAACTTAATAGATCGTGTCGTGTAATATCCGTTAAAGTAAACAGGTAATATGATCCGATCCGAAATCAACCTGTTAATATTATCAGGTAATATAATCCGACATGTGACAGCCCGTCCCGAATTATTCTTACCGTAGGTGTGAAATGACTATCATTTTGGGGTGATTGTTTTGTGGTTTTGTTGGTTGCATCTGGACCACACACCCTCCCACATCCACATCATCTCCTTCCCCTGTGTGTCTCTCTTTGTCTCGATCTCCCTCTCTCTCTCTCTCACTTTTGCAAGGGTTTTTGAACCTCGTCCGTACAAGTGAGAAGGAGAGAGAAAGAGAGAGAGAGAGAGAGAGAGAGAGAGAGAGAGAGGGGGGAGTTCGAGATAGATACATGGGGGAAAGAGATGATCTGGATGTAGGAGGGTGTGTGGTCCAGATGCAACCAACAAAACCACAAAACAATCACCCCAAAATGACAAATACCCACTAAGGGCCAAATCGTCATTTCACACCTACACTACAATAATTCGGGATGGGCTGTCACACGACCCATTACCCGTTAAGAAAAATATAGTTTAAATCAATAAAAATAAAAATGAAAAACATAATTTGACCCAAAAAAATGTAAAATATAATACTAAATTAGTATATACATACTAAATTTCGGAGTTGACCCCTTCATGAAAATTGTAAAGCTTTTCATTACGAGTTATTACATTTTCACACTTCAACAATAATTATTTTTAATTTTATTAATTTTACACTCAAATAAAAATAAAAAATACTATTCATGAGATTTGGAGGGTTTTAAAAATCTAAACGACCATGTAACTATTGTCTAAGCGTTGAAGATGCAATTATAAACGTTTGTTATGCTTTCACATTTTTCAGACTTATACACTAATGATTATGAATTTTGTTTATTTTGAACTCCTTTAAAAATACTATTCATGAGAGTTTGTATGGTTTTAAAAATTCAAACAATCATATACTCATCCTCAAAGCATAGATGATGCGACTACGGGCGTTTGCATATTTTTTCATATTTTTTGCACATGTAAATTAATTATTATAATTTTTTTGGGGAAGTGTTATTGGCTCTCCAAAAATCTCATTCTACACTCCTCACAAGTTTACTTTTCTTTCCTAATATAGAAGGTTTGGAGCAGAGAATGAGATTTTTGAAGTGTTAATAACAATTCTCTTTTTTTTTAATGTGTTTGGTATTTTTAAATTACTTGATTTTTTTTTAATGTGTTTTATGATTTTTAATCTCAATCTTTGCCTATAATTTACTATATAAATAAATAAATAAAACTTAAATTTTAAAATTTATATAGAATAATAATTAATAAACAATATATACATATTCATTATATCTATTGTGACACACCCCGACCGAAATCAAGGCGTGTTGGCCGTCACGTGAGGGTGACGTAGCTATGTGCACAGTGCGGGAAGCAATAATAATAATAATAAAAATGCGAATAAATAAAAACCAACTATTAGCAATACAAGCTAAGATAACATGCTAGTGCGAGATTAAGTGTGATAACACAACCAAAGGATAAGTAGCCTAAGTGCAGTCCAGCAGAACAAATACTAATTATACAACACCCAAAGGTGACCATACAATGGTGATAATCTGTCAAAGCTGCCGTGGATTCCTTGCAAGCCACCAAAAAGCACTCCTAACTAGAACCTGGATGGGCACAAAACAGAAAGTGTGAGTGGGCAAAACAAAGCTTTTCAAAATCATTTAATTTCTCAAAAGTTCTAACCCCTCGCCGTAAAACTTGTATAATTTCCCAAAAAATAGAATATATACATATATCGAAACCATACCCAAATTAGCAAAATCCACATATATGCCATGTCAAATATCTCAGCATAAAAATATATGTAAGTCAGGTGATATAAATCAATGCAAATGATATATCAGCCGGAGTCACCTAACGTGACCTGTACGGCTGAATCTAGAGCTCATCTATCTAGCCGGAGTCACCTAACATGACATGTACGGCTCAAATTCACATCTCAGCAAATATACCTGCACACGAGTCGGAACCACCTAAAGTAGTCTGTACGACAGGACTGGGTGTAAATAAATACGCTCAAGTGCTATAATCATTTGAAGACTGTGCGAATAATCGCTGGTCACCTATGAGTCGGAACCACCTATAGTGGTTTGTATGACAAGATTGTGCACCTAACTTGGATCCAAGGTGAGCGTATGGTGCGGGAGGTGAACATCACGTGAAGGACTGTGCCCTAACTCTGGGCGGGAGCATTAACATCAGGGTGTAAGTTTATGAGCTCTTAACACATCTCACATAATCATCTATTAACATAAACAATCTACAACTCACCTGGTACTTAGCTGAGCGTCCACCGCGTCAAACCACATTTATGCATACTATATTAATTCAATGATCTACGTATAAATCAATATGCATGGCATTTCTAAACATAATTTCATTTAAATCGATTTTCTGGGAAAAATCTTAAGTGTATAGGTATATACGGAAACCAAAATCCCACTCACTGGTATGTGGAAGGGTTGTAGCCCCCAAGCCTCGATTGACTACGCTCGTCCTGAGGATAGGTCTCACCTATATGCGAAACAACCATATAAATGTTAATTTAAAGCACATAAACGAAACTAGCTAATAACTTCTCATACATTGCTCAAATGGGGTGTTTGAATATAACAACGTGATCTACTCAACACCATGAACATCCCCATATTTTTAGAAAAATTTTCTGACCATCCATACACCGCCACGCGCCGGCCACACGCAGGCATGTGATAAGTCACATTTTGTATACGTTATATCTTCATTATTTGGCGTCTTTGTGATTGTTTTGGATTAAACTAGTTGCATTTTACCTTATTTGGTGTTAGTGTGCAGCAAGGGAGAAATTGGATCAATGGGAAGGCAAATGAAGTAAAAACATTCCAGAAAAGATGTGAAGTGTTAAGAAATGCAATTCGGCCATATTGGGTGATTCTAAACAAGGCAAAGTCATTGAAGTCAACTATGTGGTTCCAACACCAAAACATGCATTCATATGCATGTCACAACCTTGACCGTGTGTTCTCATGCAATCCCATCATTTTATGCACTTCTAAACACCAAACATACGGTCACATGCATGCTAACATCCAGTCCGTGCATCCCATGCCATTCCAACTCCCTTTTGAGCCAAAAACATCCATTTCCATTACTTAATCCATTCAGCCACATCTTCACATGCATGATCCACATCCATTCCGTGCATTCCATTACATTTCTGCACTTCATCTTTGCAGAAATACACATGCACTTCAATTAAATAAAACCCATGCTTGCACCTTTCCCTTTTGTTATTCACCCATTATTCCAGAAAATCAATCATTCTTAGTCCATGCCGTGTGATCCCTTCTCCTTTCCAGATTTTTACAATGCATTTTCTGGTGGTCCAAGTCACCTTTGCAGGTTCCACTCACTTGTGGCAGCAAGAGCATGTGCTTCTTTGAATACATTAACATTTCCTTGCAGATCATGTCCAGGCCGTGAGTCTACCATCTCAGAAACACAATCATTTCCATCACTTATGCACTGCCATCTGAGTTAAACAAATGGTAGATCCAATCTGAATGTTGGGGAGATACTACTTTCCCATCCGCAAGTTTTCTCTTCAACCATTCCATTACACACATACATTCTCTCCATATTCCATTACACACATACATTATCTCCATTTTCCATTGCATTCTACATTCTCTCCTTTTTCACAGAAACTGTCCTTGGCATTCATCCCATTTTTATTCACCCATAGCCGCTCCATTTCACCCTATTCTCTGTCCATTCTCTGCCCATTTGCTCTCCCCTTTGCAGAAAACATACCAAGTGGATCTAATTCAGTTGCACCATACTTGGAGAACCAACCCCGAAGGCCACTCCTCAAGGACTTCAAAATCAGTTTTGCTTCAAGGGTTTATTCTTATTAATTCTATGTTCATTCATGTTTTATATTTTTATGATAAATCTTTTGTAAACATGAATTGTAACTAATCCTCCTCTAGGGATTCGATGTAACCTTGCAAAGTTTGCCATGTAATTAAGTTAGAATGCTCATTTTGTCCATCTATTTCTTGTTTCATTTTCTGTTTTAATGGTGACTTTGTGTGTTGATTTTAATGTTTGATCATCATTTGAATTAATCACAAAGTTGTGTAGCCAAGATTAGAACACACATCATGCATAATCTTGGTAGATATGTGAATGAATGAAGGGAGTGTTTAGCACACATCCTGCCGAGTTATTCCCTTTAGTTTTATGAAAGTTTCTTGTACATTACATAATCTTGATTATGAACCAAAGTTGCACATCACAATTAGGTTCATGATTAGAGACATTTGATCAAATCCACACATCATATGGTTGATCATATCCAAGTGAAACAAACTCAAGAAATAGGTAGATGAATGAGTACAAACTAACTTGACAAACATGGACTTAGTTGAGCAATGGTGAAACCGAATCCCTAGTTTCATTTCCATTGATACGATCCCATTACATTAGTTGTTGATTCATTTATTTGTGTTTATTTCATATTCTCATGCTTTCAAGTTACAAAAACAAATCTGTCTATTTAGATTAGTTTGATTCATTTCCAAATCTGCCTAGTTTGTTTAGTTTGATTCATTTCTTAGACTTCTTGCAAACAAGTAATTACATAGGTCCAATTAGTCCCTGTGGATTCGACACCCTTACTTATGCCATTATACTAAATATATTCTAGCATTAAGAAGGAAATATACATCAACAAAAAAATGGCGCCGTTGCCGGGGACTGATTTCAGTCCCTTGTAATTGCTTGTTTGCTTGTTTGCTATTTTGATTAGTGTCAAGGTTCATAACTTGTCAAATTGATAATTGGAAGTTGATTTAAGTTGCATACATTTCATATATGGAAAAGAATCCCTTAGCCATTCCATTATCCATTGGTTTACATCAATTTGCTTTACAATCTGCTTTTGTTATAATCTGTCCATTTAATTGCATTTCGTCCAAATATAATTTCTCCCCATAGTTTGTTAAGTCTTAAGATTAGAATCTGTCTTATCTTGTGTTTTGAAGCATTTTGAGTCAAGCTCAAACCTAATTTTCGTCCAAAATTGAGTTTAGTGTCAAAACTGCCCAGTTTGTGTTTTTAGGCAGTTTTGAGAGTTTTTAGCTTGTTTTGAGTCTTGTGAATCTGTTTTGAGTCCTTTGAGTCCTTTCAAACGTTTTTTAAGTTTATTCTTGTTCATTTCATTGTTGTTTGCTAGTTAAACTTTGTTCTTTTCATTATAGGCAGATTCTTGATTTTCATTCAAACTTGTGTTACTTTGTTTCAGGTAGTATATGTCAAATAGACTTGTTGAGTTAGGCCAAAGAATTGAACGGTTGAAGGGCCACACTTTGGACAACTTTGTGCCATCAAGTTCATCCCTAATCCGTGAGGAAGAGGAAAGGACTTCACCTAGTTCAACAAGTAAAGGATCTGAGCAATTTGATTGGGAAAGAGAAGAAGAGATGGCGGGCAACCTAGATGAGCTTCGAGCTTTGGAGGACTTTGCTCAACCAATCATACCAAATTCACCTTCATGCATCTTGCTGCCCACAGAAGCTAGAAACTATGATCTCAAATCTTCACATTTCCATATGTTTCCTTCATTTTATGGCTTACCTAATGAAGACCCTTTAGCTCATATTAAAGAGTTTTACAATGTTGTGAGTGGTTTACCTTTGCAGGGGGTAAGTGAAGCAAATTTGAGGATGAGAGTGTTTCCTTACACCTTGAAAGATAGGGCCAAGAGTTGGTTGATGACTCTAACACCAGGTTCCCTCACCACATGGGATGCCGTGGCTAAGAAGTTCTTGGAGAAGTTCTTTTCCACTCAAAAGACAGCCACATTAAGGGGACAAATCTTCAACTTCAAACAAGATGATGGTGAACCTTTCAATGAGTGTTGGGAGCGTTTTAAAGGCCTCTTGATACAATGTCCACACCATGGGTTACCTTTTCACTTACAAATGCAAATTTTCTATGATGGACTAACCCAAAATTGCCAATCAACTGTTGATAATGCAGCAGGTGGAGCATTGAAGAAAAAGAATGCTCAAGAGTCATATAACATTTATGAGATGTTGGGGTCTAATGCTCAACACAAAGATTTAAGGGGTAAGAAAGTGGGAGTCTATGAAACAAGTTCTAATCATGAGCTTTTGTTGCAGGTAGCTAACCTAGAAAGGAAGCTTGAATCCGTGCTCAACATGGTGCCAAAAGCAAATGAAGTATGTGCCATTTGCAACATACCAAGCCATCCTACTCACCAATGTCCATCTAGGGAGGCTTACCCCGAGTATGTTCAAGAGCAAGTGAACCTCATGAATTCTTACAATCAAAGGCCAAGGAATGATGTGTATTCCAATACTTATAACCCAAATTGGAGAGACCATCCCAATCTTTCGTGGAAGAGCAACAATTTCCAAAATTTCCAACCAAAACCTGCCACTACCCTTGAGGATACGGTTAAATTGTTAGCCCAAAACACTTTGCAATTCCAACATTCCACAAATAGCACTCTCCAACAACATTCAGCAGCCCTAACCAAAATGGAGACACAATTGGGGCAGATTGCAGATGCCTTGAACCAAAGAGAGGTTGGGAAGTTTCCAAGCCAACCCGTGATACTCCAAAGGAACCAAGAGCAAGCCAAAGCAATCACTACACGTAGAAGTGGTAAGGTTATTGATAATAGAGTTGGCAATGAAGTTACCAATGAATATGATCATGTGAATGCAGGTGTTACTCAAGGAGACAATGAGAAACCAAATGAGGAACCAAGCCATGCCACTTCCTCATTTGAAGCACCAAATCTTCACAAGGCCGAGAAACCATACACTCCACCAATACCATTCCCTGGAAGACTTGCCAAGAGCAAGCAGGATAAGTCATTCAAAGAAATTTTTGATATACTAAGCAAAGTGAATGTTAACTTACCTTTGCTTGATGTCATTAGGAACATGCCGGCATATGGGAAGTTCTTCAAAGAGTTAAACAGCTACAAAAGGAAGTATGGACCACATGAGAAGGTAGTGGTGTCTGAGAATGTGAGTGCAGTTTTGCAAAGAAAACTTCCACCAAAGCTCAAGGACCCAGGAAGTTTCTCTATCAACATCACCATAGGGGACAAGAAAGTAGAGAAGGCAATGCTTGATTTGGGTGCTAGCATCAACTTAATGCCTTATTCAGTGTACCTTCAACTAGGTTTGGGAGATTTGAAAGCCACCACCATTTCATTACAACTTGCAGACAGATCAGTTAAATATCCAAGAGGTATAGTAGAAGATATTCTAGTTCAAGTTGATAAACTAATCTTGCCTGCAGATTTTGTAGTGTTGGACATGGAAAAAGCTCCTATACATGATCGTGAGTTGCCAATATTGCTTGGGAGACCTTTCATGGCCACGGCCAAGACCATCATTGATGTGCAAAATGGACTCCTCACTATGACAGTGTTAGGAGAGACAGTTCAATTCAAAGTGTTTGAATCTCTGTCTCATCCTTCTTCCTCTCTTGATTGTTATGCCATTGATGTGCTTGATTCACTTGTTTTCTCTAAGTTCTTGCAGGCACAATCTAATGAACCATTACAAACTGTTTTGAGTCAATCTCAAGATGAGTTTGATGAAGAGGATGCACTCATGGAAGAAGTAGCTGCCTTGGAAGCATTAGCACCATATCCTTTGAATGTTTCACCTCTTTTAGAGCCTTTAGAATCATCAATGTCACATCTAACTCATTCTACTGTTAAAGCACCAAAACTTGAACTTAAACCACTTCCACCACATCTAAAATATGCATATCTAGCTGAATTTGAAACTCTTCCAGTAATCATAGCTTCTGACCTCACCCTAGTTGAAGAAGATAAACTAATTAGGGTGTTAAAAGAGTTCAAATCAGCTTTTGGTTGGTCTATTGCAGATATCAAGGGAATAAGCCCTACCATGTGCATGCATAGGATCCTTTTGGAGGAAGGAGCAAAAATAAGCCGTGAGCCACAAAGAAGGCTCAATCCACACATGAAGGAAGTTGTTAGGAATGAGGTGTTGAAATTGTTAGATGTGGGGATCATATATCCCATTTCTGATAGCAAATGGGTGAGTGCTATTCAGGTGGTGCCTAAGAAGGTGGGAATCACTGTGATGAGGAATGAAAACAATGAGCTTGTGCCCACAAAGCCCACGACCAGTTGGCGTGTTTGCACCGATTACAGGAAGTTGAATTCTAGCACTAGAAAAGATTACTTTCCTATGCCTTTCATAGATCAAATGCTTGAGAGATTGGCATGTTACTCACATTATTGTTTTCTGGATGGATACTCAGGTTACAATCAAATTGCAATCGCTCCGGAGGATCAAGAGAAAACAACCTTTACTTGCCCCTTTGGCACATTTGCATACAGGAGAATGCCTTTTGGACTCTGCAATGCTCCAGCAACATTCCAAAGATGTATGTTGGCCATCTTCTCTGACATGGTAGAAAGGTTCATTAAGGTATTTATGGATGACTTCTCAGTGTTTGGTTCCTCTTTTGATGAATGTCTTAACCATCTATCGTTAGTACTTCAAAGATGTCAGGAAACAAATTTGGTTCTCAATTGGGAAAAGTGCCAATTTATGGTGAAACAAGGAATTGTGTTGGGGCATGTAATCTCTAGCAAAGGAATGGAGGTAGACAAAGCCAAAATTGACGTCATCACCAATATGGTAGCCCCCACCACTGTGAAGGGAGTAAGAAGTTTTTTGGGCCATGCGGGTTTTTATCGTCATTTCATTAAGAACTTTTCAATGATCACTCGTCCATTATGCAGTCTGTTAGCTAAAGATGTTGTATTTCATTTTGATAAGGCTTGTATGGATGCATTCAATACTTTGAAAAATGAACTAACCTCGGCCCCTATTATTATGGCACCAGATTGGTCGTTACCTTTTGAATTAATGTGTGATGCCTCTGACTATGCTGTTGGTGCAGTTTTAGGGCAAAGGGTGAACAAGCTTCCACATGTGATCTACTATGCAAGCAGGACTCTGCATGATGCTCAACTTAACTATTCCACAACTGAAAAGGAGTTGCTTGCTGTTGTTTTTGCCTTAGAAAAGTTTAGGTCATATCTTGTGGGATCTAAAGTTATTGTGTTTTCTGATCATGCAGCCATTAGGTATTTGATGACAAAGAAGGATGCTAAACCACGCTTGATTAGATGGATACTCTTACTACAAGAGTTTGACTTGGAAATTCGAGATAAGAAGGGCAGTGATAATGTTGTGGCTGACCATTTGTCCAGGCTTAATGAAAACCATGGAGTTGGACAACCTTTGCCCCTAAATGAATCATTTCTAGATGAACAACTCCTTGTTGTTCAAGAAAAAGAACCATGGTATGCAGATTTTGTTAATTATCTTGCTTGTGGTATAATGAGAAATGATCTTTCTTTTCAGGAAAGAAAGAAGTTCCTTGCCATGGTAAAGCACTACGTTTGGGACGAACCATATTTGTTTAAATATTGCCCTGATCAAATCATTAGGAGATGTGTCCCAGAGAGTGAGCAACAAAGCATTCTAACGTTTAGCCACACATTGGCATGTGGAGGCCATTTTGGTGCCAAAAAGACATCGCTAAAGGTTTTACAATCTGGTTTCTTTTGGCCTACTTTATTCAAAGATGCTTTTGATTTTTGCTCTAAATGTGATAGGTGCCAGAAAATGGGGAACATTAGCCGAAGAAATGAGATGCCATTGAACAACATTTTGGTGGTGGAACTCTTTGATGTTTGGGGAATCGATTTCATGGGACCATTTCCATCCTCTTTTGGCTACTTATACATATTAGTGGCAGTGGATTACGTATCCAAATGGGTTGAAGCCATTGCTACGAGAACTAATGATCATAAGGTTGTGTTGAATTTTCTTAAAGATGTGATTTTTTGTAGGTTTGGAACCCCGAGAGCTATTATTAGTGATGGTGGCAGCCATTTCTGCAACAAACCTTTTGAATCCTTGATGAAGAAGTACAACATCAACCACAAAGTGGCAACCCCGTACCATCCTCAAACCTCAGGACAAGTGGAGATTAGCAATAGGGAGATCAAGAATATTTTGATGAAGACTGTGAGCCCTACAAGGAAGGATTGGTCATTGAGGTTAAATGATGCACTATGGGCATATAGAACAGCATACAAGACCCCCATTGGCATGAGTCCTTATCGCCTTGTGTTTGGGAAAGCTTGTCATTTGCCAATGGAGCTTGAACACCGTGCATATTGGGCCATCAAGAAGTTCAACTTTGATTACAAGGATGCTGGAATAGCAAGGAAGCTACAACTTAATGAGTTGGAAGAGCTTAGAAATGAGGCATATGAGAATGCCAAAATCTACAAGGAACGGACTAAGCTCTATCATGACAAGGCCATCCTAAGGAAGGAGTTTCACCAAGGTATGAAAGTACTTTTGTTTGACTCACGTTTGAGACTTTTTCCAGGAAAATTGAAGTCTAGGTGGGTGGGACCATTCAAAGTGCTGCAAACATTTCCCCATGGAGCTGTGGAGATAGAGAACATGAAGAATGGCACTTCTTTTAAAGTCAATGGGCAGCGATTGAAACCATATTTAGAGAAAGTAGAAGAGGAGCCAGTGTATCAAGTTGTCGATTTTCTTGAGTTTACAACACCATGAACAGGCTACCATGTCTTGCCTAGACATTAAATACAGCGCTTACTAGGAGGCAACCTAGTGTGGTTTGTGTTCTTTCTTTATGTTGTGTTTATTTTGTTACCATTCCATATTCTTTGCCTACTTGCATTGCATACAATTTTAAACATCGAGGACAATGTTTAGATTAGGTTTGGGGGTGTGGGATGGAAAGTTTGTGTTTATATTTGTTTTATGTGTTAGTTCGGTTAAGAGTGTTTTGCTTTCATTTTGTTCAATTTGTGTGGGTTTGTTTTAGTTAAGTGTGTTTTGCTTACTAATACGAATGTATATGAGGACTATGTTTGAAAACAAACGATTAGGTTGCTATGGAAAAGAGTTGCATCTTGTTGTCATTTATAAAGCTATAACTCTTGAAATTATGATGATAGAGGTACCATACTCAAATTCTGGAAGAAGAATTGTGGAGACTACCCTAGTGAGTTATTTTGAGCCTAATTGCTTCTTTGAGAGGGTTTAAAGTGTTCCTACTCCTATCTTTTTCTTTCATTTTCACTTTAAATGATCTCATTATTTCTATTTCGTTTAGATGCTAAGAATCATTCTCCTTTGCAGATACCATGTAGTTAGTATCATTCATGAATGAACTCAATGAGATGATGTTAGGCTATGCATGTTTAACTACTAAAAGGCTTAAATCCTACCCATTTGTGTGCTCCATTCACCCTCGTTGCAGCCAAACACTTTAGCCTAATTCTTTCATCACCCACACCATACTCTACCCATTCTAGCCCATTACAATCCATACCTTATAGTTTGGGGAATACCAAGGTGATGAAGACTAAAGGTAAATTGAGCTTAGAACAAGATTGTGGCATGTACCGAGGGCACCTATGTTGAAGATGCTTCTAAAAAAAAAGGGTTATATAAAAAAAAAAAAAGAGAATTAAAATGGATACAAGTTCCAAATCTCCTCATTATAAGACATAGGGCCTGGATGCCAAAAACAAAGAAGAAAGAAAACAAATGCAAGTGAAGAGCACGATCCTCAAGAACACTTTGGTATGCCCCAAGCTCTAGTATTTCATATCACTTCTCTCGTAACCTATAACCTAAGCCTTACATTACAATCTTGAGAAAGACCTAGCTGATCATTGAGGATGTATTCATGGGTGATGGTAAGTGTGTGTGTTATCTATATTCTTAGCATTTGATTCATTTCATGAGATCTACTCAGAAACTGTGCTTCCATTTCAGATCTCATATGTGAGAATTTTGATTTCCTTTACATAATTTCACTCATATGTGTTGTTGAGAGACTAAACCTTAAGATCTGAGTGAAAACTTGAGTGGAAGCTGTGAGGAGTAGAGTTGAGGCGAATTCTATCTTAAGCATTTGGGTATGGTGACTTTGAAGTCGTAAGACATGGAGAAATATCTTTATACGTTACAATTGATACGATTCTTTGAAGTGGCAATCTTTTGAGTTGAATGAATGACAAAATCTTCATTGGTTCTTATTAGTTTGTTTAAAGCATGTTTTAACCAAGTTGTTTGCAGATTTTGTAAATGTTTGTGGGTGTCATCACTGTAAACCCTCAGGAGACACAACTCCTCCAACTAGGGACACCTAGGGGTTCAAAGGCTTGTTGCACATGCTCAGTGCAATCGTTTAGCCAGCGAAAGTGGTTTAGTTAGATGTTTGTGTTTTGTGTGTTTTAGTTTTAAGTTTGCTCGAGGACTAGCAAAAACCAGGTTTGGGGGTATTTGATAAGTCACATTTTGTATACGTTATATCTTCATTATTTGGCGTCTTTGTGATTGTTTTGGATTAAACTAGTTGCATTTTACCTTATTTGGTGTTAGTGTGCAGCAAGGGAGAAATTGGATCAATGGGAAGGCAAATGAAGTAAAAACATTCCAGAAAAGATGTGAAGTGTTAAGAAATGCAATTCGGCCATATTGGGTGATTCTAAACAAGGCAAAGTCATTGAAGTCAACTATGTGGTTCCAACACCAAAACATGCATTCATATGCATGTCACAACCTTGACCGTGTGTTCTCATGCAATCCCATCATTTTATGCACTTCTAAACACCAAACATACGGTCACATGCATGCTAACATCCAGTCCGTGCGTCCCATGCCATTCCAACTCCCTTTTGAGCCAAAAACATCCATTTCCATTACTTAATCCATTCAGCCACATCTTCACATGCATGATCCACATCCATTCCGTGCATTCCATTACATTTCTGCACTTCATCTTTGCAGAAATACACATGCACTTCAATTAAATAAAACCCATGCTTGCACCTTTCCCTTTTGTTATTCACCCATTATTCCAGAAAATCAATCATTCTTAGTCCATGCCGTGTGATCCCTTCTCCTTTCCAGATTTTTACAATGCATTTTCTGGTGGTCCAAGTCACCTTTGCAGGTTCCACTCACTTGTGGCAGCAAGAGCATGTGCTTCTTTGAATACATTAACATTTCCTTGCAGATCATGTCCAGGCCGTGAGTCTACCATCTCAGAAACACAATCATTTCCATCACTTATGCACTGCCATCTGAGTTAAACAAATGGTAGATCCAATCTGAATGTTGGGGAGATACTACTTTCCCATCCGCAAGTTTTCTCTTCAACCATTCCATTACACACATACATTCTCTCCATATTCCATTACACACATACATTCTCTCCATTTTCCATTGCATTCTACATTCTCTCCTTTTTCACAGAAACTGTCCTTGGCATTCATCCCATTTTTATTCACCCATAGCCGCTCCATTTCACCCTATTCTCTGTCCATTCTCTGCCCATTTGCTCTCCCCTTTGCAGAAAACATACCAAGTGGATCTAATTCAGTTGCACCATACTTGGAGAACCAACCCCGAAGGCCACTCCTCAAGGACTTCAAAATCAGTTTTGCTTCAAGGGTTTATTCTTATTAATTCTATGTTCATTCATGTTTTATATTTTTATGATAAATCTTTTGTAAACATGAATTGTAACTAATCCTCCTCTAGGGATTCGATGTAACCTTGCAAAGTTTTCCATGTAATTAAGTTAGAATGCTCATTTTGTCCATCTATTTCTTGTTTCATTTTCTGTTTTAATGGTGACTTTGTGTGTTGATTTTAATGTTTGATCATCATTTGAATTAATCACAAAGTTGTGTAGCCAAGATTAGAACACACATCATGCATAATCTTGGTAGATATGTGAATGAATGAAGGGAGTGTTTAGCACACATCCTGCCGAGTTATTCCCTTTAGTTTTATGAAAGTTTCTTGTACATTACATAATCTTGATTATGAACCAAAGTTGCACATCACAATTAGGTTCATGATTAGAGACATTTGATCAAATCCACACATCATATGGTTGATCATATCCAAGTGAAACAAACTCAAGAAATAGGTAGATGAATGAGTACAAACTAACTTGACAAACATGGACTTAGTTGAGCAATGGTGAAACCGAATCCCTAGTTTCATTTCCATTGATACGATCCCATTACATTAGTTGTTGATTCATTTATTTGTGTTTATTTCATATTCTCATGCTTTCAAGTTACAAAAACAAATCTGTCTATTTAGATTAGTTTGATTCATTTCCAAATCTGCCTAGTTTGTTTAGTTTGATTCATTTCTTAGACTTCTTGCAAACAAGTAATTACATAGGTCCAATTAGTCCCTGTGGATTCGACACCCTTACTTATGCCATTATACTAAATATATTCTAGCATTAAGAAGGAAATATACATCAACAGCATGTGCCTGGCACACGTACAGAAACCCTAACGGCGTTAGGGAATATTCTATCCAAAATGGAATATACCCTTATATATACCTGACGCCGTTAGTATATTTCGTCAAAGTTGACAGAATATTCTTCGTCTTCTCCGGTGATCCTCGCCAGAGCCACCACCGGAAACTAGAAAAACTTACAAACTTCATATCTTTCTCATTTCTTGACAAAAAACCATGAAATTTGTACCAAAATGAAGGTGACGACGAGTAAAACAAAACCTTACCACTTTTAGGACTTAAATACAATGGAATCTCGCAGGAAAAACCCATGATAATCCGGCCAAACTTTAAACTCGCCAAACTCAACTTCCTGACGTCCAAAACACTTCATTTTTCTTCTCCGAGCTTCGTGAAGACGTTCTAAAGTCCCTAGAAGCTTAAAAACTTCTAGAAACTTCACAATCACGATTGCATAAACAGTACCCAAATCGGAGCTCACGAGAAACTAGGGTTTTCGAAGGTTTTAAGTCCAAACAAAGGTATGGATCAACTCCTAGGCTTGCAAGGAGTTTGAATGTTAACTTTAAAACCTCGATCCGTGCCTGAAATGGTTGGTTGAAGGTTTGTCCATACGGTTGTACAGAAATGGAAGAAAATTCGGGAGAGAGAAGAGAGAGGTCTGAGTGTTTGTGTGTATAGTACGTGGGAGTGTGTGTGTGTGTGGGGTCCAGCTTGATCACCAACCAAAAACCACAAAAAGCTAAGTTCTAATTGGGTCCAAAATGATAGGGACTTAACATATTGTCCACATCCAAAACTTAAACCACACAATGCCACAACCGTTCAAGGGTACTTTAGTAATTTCGCCATCGATACAAATATTTCGGGACGGGCTGTGACATATTGTATTTTATGGTAGTTTAAAAAATTAAAATCATCAAAGTAACTTTTTTCTTATTGTGTTGAAACAGGTTACTCGTGTGTCACTCTCATATAAACCTGTTCAGGACCCATTATTAACGAGTTATTATCTTGACGCGATAATGACCCGATTAATTATCATGTTGACCCAAAAGTCGTTATTTTCGTGCTATTTACGTGTTGTGTAAGAAATTATCAGGTTTAATAAAAGCTAATGCGCAATGGTCACATCTGTCACAATCAACAAGTTTTCTTTCCAATTATTGTCCATTTCGTCCTCTCCCATTCTTGTACAGTCACGTAAGTTTTGTTTGAATTTCTTCAAAAACTCTTTAACTATTCCACCTATGGAGTTTAGATGCTCACTGGATGTGGTTGTTTTAGAGTAAGCCCAGCGTTGCTGGTTGCTCGAGTGACGGGGGAAAGAAAAAGGGCCCAAGGCCCTGTAGACCGGCTCCAGCGTTGGAGAGCCCGAGTGGAGGTGGAGGCCCAAGCTCCAGGCCCGTGAAGAATTGCCAGCCCGAGAGCCTGAGGCCCTGTGACGCCAGCGCTGACGTCAGCCTGGCGTCAGGCCATTTTTAATTTTTTTTGGTCAGGCGCGTGCACCCCACTCGAGCGTGGGGGCACGTCGCCAACACAAAATCAGAAAAAAAAAATTACTTTTTCAGTTACCGTTGGGAAGCCACGTGGCTTCCCACGGTCTGTTCGATCTCAACGGATCTTTAATTTGGACTGTTCGATTTCAAAGGTCAAAAAAAATAAAATCTTATTTAATATCCACCGTTCAATCTGAGATCAACGGTAGATATTAATATGCTTTATAAATAAAAAAATAAAAGAAATAATAGTTTTAAAATTAAGAAAAGTTACCGTTGTGACAAGTGGCACAATCTGGAATGTTGGAATTCAAATTTTTTTTTTATATCCAACGGTAGAGATTAATTAGTTGAATAAAATTTAAAAAAAATTGTAAAAACTTGTAAAACATTCAAAAAAAAATATGAATTTTTTTAAAAAAACATTGTTTTTACTTTTCTATAAATACCTTCTCATTATCATCTACCTTACACAACAATTTCATATTTTCTCAACTACTTTCAATCACATTCCTTTCTCTGTCTCAAAGTTTTAATCCATTTTTTTTAACAAAATGATCACTGGTGCAGGTACGAATTGGTCGCTTCTTGAAGATGTTGCGTTGTGTACTAGCTGGGTTGAAGTTACTTATAGTTCGCTTACGGGTAATGAGATGCAGTTGCGAGAAATGTGGAGTCTTATTCATACCAATTATCTTGAGAAAACTTGTGGGAAAAGAACCAAATAATCGATATCCAGTCGTTGGAAATTACTTAGCCAATCGTTTAGTACGTGGAGAGACGCCTTGGCACAAGCTAGTAGTAATATTCGAAGTGGGGAAAATTACTCGGATCAGGTAACAATATATTATTTATTTGATACCCAAATTTACATTATAATTATTTGTTTGTATTATTTATTTGTTACATACTATTATTTGTTTGTATTATTTATTTGTTACCTACTTACATTATAATTATGTTGTTTGTATTATTTATTTGTTACTTATTTTCATTATAATTATTTCTTCTCCCGCATTGTGTAAGAACTTCAAGCACAAACTTGGTACGCTGCCAAAACCAAAAGCAAAAATAAATCATTCAACCGGTGGGAATGTTGGAATATTGTCAAAGATTGTCCTAAATTTAGAGTTGTGCCAGTCGGTCCAGAAGTGCACATGAACATGACCCCTCTACACTCGATCATGTCTCGCATGTTGATGAAGATGATGCAGAAGAAGTGCCTGAAACGCCCCTCCCTGAACAAGTGTCGGGTTCGACCCGTTATCCAATTAGGCCTCAAGGTAAGAAGGCTTCAAAGAGAAAAGGGAGTGCTTCCAAGAATGATTATGCAAAGTTCATGGAAGAACTTACTCACCAAGGTGAATTGACTTTGGTGAGGGAACTGGCGAAATATGAGGCTGATAAGGCTAGAGAGGACGCAAAAGCTGCAGCTATTAAGAGAGAATTTCAGGCTAATGAGAGAGAAAGAGAGCTACTTAGGCAATAAAGGGAACATGTTACAGAAGAAAGACGGGCTCAACGAGATCATGAGATTATGAACACGCCTTTAGAAGGGAAGTCTCCAAATTCTAAATTTTTTTGGAAGTCGGAGAAAGCAGACGTGGTGCGAAGGAGGCGTGCAAGAGAAGCGAGAGCAAGCCAAAATGGTCCTAGCACCACAAGAGAAGATCATCCTAGCACCACAAATTGGTTAAGTGATGATGAATAGAGTAGTTTTGGTAATCAAAGCACATAATTTTCTAATCACTTTGGGTTGTAATTTATTATTTATTGTTTGTATTATTTATGTTGTTTCCAATTTATTGAATATGTATTCAAATTAATTTGGTAAGTTATTTATACTAAGAGAATATTTATTGAAATGACAAAAACACACCAAATAAAATTACATAAGCATACCGAATAATAAAAAACTCACTAAAAATATTACATAAACATACCAAATAATAAAACACACCAAATCAAATTACATAAACATACCAAATAAAATAATATAAACATACCAAATTAAAAAAAACACACTAAATGAACTTAATTATCTTCAGCTTGTTTCAATGCCCACTGGTGCTCTACCAAGTCAATTTGCCGGGCATTGTGCATGTCTGGCATTTGAAATGCAGTATATCGTTGAATGAGCCTTTCATTGTAACGTCCATCCCTTTGTAATGGCTCATGTTGCACGGGCTTATCGGTGGCATCATGAGCACAATATATACGTGTTCTTGAATTGTTCATCGTGTCTAGCTCATATTCATCAATGGCTTCATAATCGTACTCATCTTCCACAATCATGTTGTGAAGAATGATGCATGTCATCATGATGGATCGAAGCGACTCTACATCAAACAATCTGGCAGCACCCCTGACGATCGTCCAGCTAGCTTGGAGGATACCGAAACAACACTCCACATCCTTCCTGCACCCCTCTTAACAGCTTGCAAAGTGTTTTTCCTTTGCACTTCACGGACATGGCACTGTTTTGACAAATGTTAACCATCGCGGGTACATAGGTCCGTTGACCTCATACGTGACTTTTGGTGCCTTTCCTTGCATGACATTGTTGAACACTAGAGATTGGGTAAGGACTTTGATGTCATTTTGAGCTCCCAGGACCCCGAAAAAGGCGTGTCAAATCCATGTATCAAAAGATGCCACTGCCTTCAAAATGATACTTTTTGCTCCTTTTTTGTCCCCATAAGCCCCTTGCCATGCACTTGGACAGTTTTTCCACATCCAGTGCATACAATCAATGCTTCCAATCATCCCAGGAAAACCACGCATCTCGGCCTTCTTCAACAGCCGTTCCAAGTCCATGTTTGTAGGTTTGTGGAAGTACTCAGCGGTGTAGATAGATTCGATTGCTCCGCAAAACCTCATGAGGGACTCAAGAATGGTTGATTTCCCCATCCTCGTTATCACATCCACTTGGTCTGCAGATGCTCCATATGCAAGCATCTGCAAGGCAGCAATAATTTTTTGCTCAGGCAGTAGACCCATAGCACCAAAATCATCCTTCTTTTGCACAAAGTAAGAATCATGGTTGCAAACAGCAATTATGATTTTGTTGAACAAATGTCGTCCCATTCTAAAACGACGTCTAAAGTACGTATCAGGGAATGCACTATTAGGGACAAAATAATCATCCAAGAGTTCCATACCTCGTCGTTGCCTGCTTTTATCAAGGTTTTCGGAACAGCTGGGCCTGCAGATCTGAGCCACAGCTTGGATGACTTGACGGGAATGTGAGGCTTTGCCCATTCTTACTTCGTCATCTCTCCTTCTACGCTCCTCATCCTCTTCCCTCTCATTTTTCCCCCTGGTGATTGAACATGGCTTCTGATTGGTTAAACAATTCTTCCTCTTCCTGATCGAGTTCCCACATCATTCTTGAGGAAGAAGAAGACATTGTAAGAAAGAAGCAGAAACAATGAATAATGATACAGATTTTTGTGAAGAAAGAAGCAGAAACTATGAATAATGATAGAGATCTTGAGAAAATTGGTGTGAGATTTGCGAGGATGGATGGTGGATTATATGGAGGATTCAGAAAGGATTAGGTTGTACATAATGCCACGTGGCATGCTGTCATTCATTAAAAATCTGATGGAAATCTATCCTCAAAGATTGTAAACAAATTATGACATGTGGCGCGACGTGATTGATTAATAATCTTATCAGAAATCCATCACCAATAATTGTATTTTCGGATAATGACACATGGCATAACGAGTACGATTAAAAAATTTATCAGAAATCCATCCCCAATAATTGTCTTTTCAGATTTTATGACAAGTGGCGCAACGATAACGATTAAAAATCTTATCTGAAATTACAAATAAAATTATTTTGTATTATTTAATAATACTTCGGATAATGACACGTAGCACAACGAGAACGATTAAAAATGTCACATCATGGCTCGGGGCGGAATGCTTCCCGGGCCCGCTCCACCACCGTAGCACAATATTGTCCGCTTTAGGCCCCGACCACCCCCTCATGGCTTTGTTTCTGGGAACTCACACGAGAACTTCCCGATGGGTCACCCATCCTGGGAATGCTCTCGCGCGCTACTCGCTTAACTTCATAGTTCCCATGGAACCCGAAGCCAATGAGCTCCCAAAAGGCCTCGTGCTAGGTAGAGATGAGAATATACATTTAAGGATCACTTCCCTGGGTGATGTGGGATGTCACAATCCACCCCCCTTAGGGGCCCGACGTCCTTGTCGGCACACCGCGGCCAGGGTTAGGCTCTGATACCAATTTGTCACATCCTGGCTCAGGGCGGAACGCTTCCCGGGCCCGCTCCACCACCGTAGCACGATATTGTCCGCTTTGGACCTCGACCACGCCATCACGGCTTTGTTTCTGGGAACTCACACGAGAACTTCCCGATGGGTCACCCATCTTGGGAATGCTCTCGCACGCTACTCGCTTAACTTCATAGTTCCCATGGAACCCGAAGCTAGTGAGCTCCCAAAAGGCCTCGTGCTAGGTAGGGATGAGAATATACATTTAAGGATCACTCCCCTGGGTGATGTGGGATGTCACAAAAAATCTTATCCAATATTACAATTAAAATTATTTTGTATTATTTTGTAAATAAAAAAAATACTAATATTTTATTGCCTATTGTCAGGGCTATTAAAGTGTAACGGTGGAGAGGCAAATGCTATTGCCAGGGCTATTACTGTTCATTAAGGGTAGTTACTATTCATAAGGTGGATTGAATAGTGCATAGCCTGGGGGAAGGGCTCCAACGCTGAAGTTGCTCTTAGAGTTACAAGCCCTTAGCAAACATTTTTAATTTCTGAAAAGAAAATGAACTAAAATTTCTTGGAGGGAATGGAATACTATTTTTATTCTTTTTCTAGTGTTGTTCAACCATAAATTATTTTCCATATTCAGTAAGGCGTCTCAAGAGATTTTTAACACAGCACAATTGTTCATAGCAGTGACAATGAGAAGAGATTTTTCAGTGTGACGGGCACACAAGGTGGTACACCATATGTCACTATATAAATGGTGAGATATATGTGTTAAAAAGTTAATAACTTAAAAATAAAATTTCTTACCACTTACATAAAAGCACGTGATGTACCATCCGTATTCCCGTCAGAATGAAAAATTTCTTGACAGTGAGTTCCATGGCATATGGAGCTTTTGAGAAAGAAGGATTTGGTGAACGATATCACGAATGAAAAAGAAAATTAAAAAATAACAATAAGCAATAAGCAATAACGTATATAAGGACATTTGTACCACCTCTCTAATAGAGGTACTGTCTCTCTAACAGAGTTAGTATCCACCAACATATACGGGTCACATCTTTATAAGAGAGATGAAACAAATATTTGGTAAGAGTAGTATTTTTGCTATTGAAAAAAGAAAATCAAAATCATTATTAAAACATTTTAGATTTTAATTTCCAACATTTATTTATTTAGGGAGCTTAAGATAGAGAGACAAAAACTTTTACCATATTTCAAGACATTCCACTAGTTTTTAAACATATTAAGGATAGACAAAAACATAAAAGCAACTAAAGCCTAGCCCGAAAACATAGAAATAATGTTTTAAAATATATGCCGTACCCATAAGGCTTTAAAGTTGTTAATATAACTCAACCCTCACAACTCTAACAAAATTAATATATGTCATAAGTTCAACCCATCCTCGACTATTTCTGTATAATCAGTTTTAAAATTATATGTAGAATTAGTTTGTATCATTTATTACTAAAATCAGTTCAACCCGTCTTCGACAATTTTTGCAAAATCAATTCAATCAACCCATTCTCGACTATTTTTGTAGAATCAGTTCAACCCGTCTTCGACCATTTTTGCAAAATCAATTCAATCAACCCATTCTCGACTATTTTTGTAGAATTAGTTCAACCCGTCTTCGACCATTTTTGCAAAATTAGTTCAATCAGTCATCGACCATTTTTGCCGAATCAATTTAAACTGTCCTCAACCTTTTTTGCCAACAAATTCAACAATTAGACAAACAAACAAACAAATTCGTACATACAGGCGTACAAAGGAGTATTGAGAACAACGAAGCAGTAGAAAGAATTGAGGAGGAAGAGGAGGAGGAGGAGGAGCAGGAGGAAGACGGCTCCAGGCTTTGATCATGTCTGGGAATTGAAAGTGAATCAGAAAGAGTTTATTTTAATGCTAACCAAGCTCTTTCCTTTTCTTGTCACGAATCAAATCCCTCGCGGCTTGCTTTTTCGAATTCAATTACAGCTTCAAGCTGGGCAAGGTGGGATACAAGTGAACTCCATCAATACCGTTCAGAGAATTGTAGGCCCTTATCAGCAAAGAATGGTAGGCGTTTGGGTCTTCGGAGAACTGTAGACCGCCCCTATGTAGTTATGATGGGGGACACACTCACTGCTTGTAGTTATTATTTGTGTCTCGAGTATACTGTGCAAAAATAAACGTATTCCTTCAGGATTTCAGCCTCTAATTAAGGGACACACTCGTCACATCAGCCTCAAGGCTAAACATAAAATGTAAAACAAGAAAGTGTTGTATTCTATATCTGCAGGAAAGTGGCAACTCTTTCGGCCTTATAAGTCGAAAGTAAATCTCCAGGAAGGCAACTACAAAATTCGTAATTATTAGAGGCAGTTTTATTTGCATCTATTAACTATTATTAGGTGCAATTATTGTTAATTTCTGCCTCTAAAATTAAGGAGTGGCAGATAAAAAGTTGCCCCTAAAAATTAGTTGCTATTACTCCATCCGCACCTACTGACATCCCTTTCCGCCCCTATTACTTTTCCTGCCATGCTGGCAGTTAAAGCAATTGAGCCATACAATTCTGCCTCTGTTGTACAATTTATTTAAATTTAATTATTTAATTTTACTTTCCTTGTAAAGTAGATTAATATATACTTACATTTTTTGTCAAATACATATATTCTAGATATTCTTCTTGAATGCATTGATTTACAATGTTTATAGGGAATACATGAAAGAAGAAGAAGTACAAATCTAGCCCATAATGTAGTAAATATAAAATTATAACAAAACTTATATGTAATCAAAGACTCAATCTTTAACCTCCAAAAGCCCAAATGCATACGTCTTTTATTGATCCTTTATCCCTGCAGATATAGTAAAGGGAGATGAAAGAAAATAGATTTCCACAAAATAAAACTTCATTTGAAAATCCCAGATAAAAATGCAATATAAGATAAAGTAATATTTAAATATAAACAGAACTCACAAAATAAGAAGAAACTTGTATTGTCACCCTTCTCAAAAAAATTGTACATTAAATCTGCAAAAGCAAAACAAACAAAAATAACAAAGAAAGCCCAACCCCAAATTGAGCCGGTTCATAAGGTAATCTTCTAAAAATAAAACCTAGAAATCTTACACCAAGTTAAAAGTATAAGAAAATCCATAAGTGAAGATTAGCACAAGGCCTTTACCTTAAAATTTCTTGAAATTTTTCAATCAATTCTACTTCGAATTCTTCAAATCTAGGCACTCTCCCCATTCTTAAATTTTGTCACTTAGTTTTTTAATCTCTGGAATATCACAATGAAGAAAGATAAAGACGAAATAGAGAAGAAAATATTATGAAGGAAGAAATGAGAGAGAACACGAGTTCAAAACGAAGGAGCTGTGCGCGTGGAAGGTTGGAAATGAGAGAAATAAGGGAAGTCGGTGCATAGGTATCGGAGAATTAGGGTTTTGGGAGTTAATGTGACATCCCACATCGCCCAGGGGAGTGATCCTTAAATATATATTCCCATCCCTACCTAGCACGAGGCCTTTTGGGAACTCACTGGCTTCGGGTTCCGTAGGAACTCCGAAGTTAAGCGAGAAGGGGGCTAGAGCACTCCCAGGATGGGTGACCCACTGGGAAGTTGCTTGTGAGTTCCCAAAAACAAAACCGTGAGGGCGTGGTTGGGGCCCAAAGCGGACAATATCGTGCTACGGTGGTGGAGCGGGCCCGGGAAGTGGTCCCCCCCGGGCCGGGATGTGACAATTTGGTATCAAAGACTAACCCTGGCCGCGTGTGTGCCGACGAGGACGTCGGGCCCCTAAGGGGGGTGGATTGTGACATCCCACATCGCCCAGGGGAGTGATCCTTAAATATATATTCCCATCCCTACCTAGCACGAGGCCTTTTGGGAACTCACTGGTTTCGGGTTCCGTAGGAACTCCGAAGTTAAGCGAGAAGAGGGCTAGAGCACTCCTAGGATGGGTGACCCACTGGGAAGTTGCTTGTGAGTTCCCAAAAACAAAACCGTGAGGGCGTGGTCAAGGCCCAAAGCGGACAATATCGTGCTACGGTGGTGGAGCGGGCCCAGGAAGTGGTTCCCCCCGGGCCGGGATGTGACAATTTGGTATCAGAGTCTAACCCTGGCCGCGTGTGTGCCGACGAGGACGTCGGGCCCCTAAGGGGGTGGATTGTGACATCCCACATCGCCCAGGGGAGTGATCCTTAAATATATATTCTCATCCCTACCTAGCACGAGGCCTTTTGGGAACTCACTGGCTTCGGGTTCCGTAGGAACTCCGAAATTAAGCGAGAAGGGGGCTAGAGCACTCCTAGGATGGGTGACCCACTGGGAAGTTGCTTGTGAGTTCCCAAAAACAAAACCGTGAGGGCGTGGTCGGGACCCAAAACGGACAATATCGTGCTATGGTGGTGGAGCGGGCCCGGGAAGTGGTTCCCCCCGGGACGGGATGTGACAGTTAATATCTTTTGATTTACGAAAAAAATATGTAAATACCTAACTAAAATTATTAAATTTCATTAAATATATTAGAGGCCCATTTATTCGCCTCTAATATATGAAATTAATAGCAACAATTTTTATTCCGCCCGTATCACTTTAATTAGAGGCAAAATTATATATCCGCCCGTAATGCAAATTAATAGAGATGAATCCTTATTTTCGCCCCTAAGCTACTGCCCCTAATAATCAATATTCTTGTAGTGGGGCCACCCTTTCCTATTTTGGTACATAAGACCATCTCTAATGGTTGGGATAAAAGCCAAATATTTTAGCCCGGAAAATTTAGTTTTTAGCCCAGAAACAGTTTTTCTTCTCAAACCGTTCTACCTTAAAATTTTAGCCCGGGATTATTAAAGAATGAACTTAGACTTTTTTTTTTTTTGTTAAATTAATTTTTTTTTTAAATAAATATGTAGACTATCGTAAATTAATTTTATGAACATTTTAATCTAAAAAAATTTAAATTCCGATAAATATTGGGTGGAGTCCACTCCGATTTCTGGGCTAAATTTTGGAGGGAATTTGGCCTTAGTTTAACATTTAGCATTTAGCCCAAATTTTCTCCTTAGGTTGGAGTGGGTTTGGGGGAAATTTTTGGAAGATAATTTGGCTTTTAGCCCACCATTGAAGTTGGTCTAAGGGGCCATCTTTCATTTGTCTGAAGCCGTTCGTTAAAAATCTCTCTCAGTAAGAAGCAAATGTGATAGTCATGAATACCATTTATGAGCTTTATGTGCAGTTCAACTACTATATATCTGTCGTGGAATCTGACTCGGCTAGCTGTTGTTACCATCCTTAAGTCTCGTTCTCTCCTCCTTGCGTTTTGGTCTGTCGGTCTTTACCTGCTCTTTAATCTTCTTCACTGTTCGGTTGGAGACTTCGTTTTGTGCCCATTAGTTAGGTTGCTGGAGAGTTTTTCCGGACTTCGTCCCATGCTTATAATCTTCTTCACAGTTAGATGCGGTCGGTTTGGCTCCTCATGTTTTAGGGTTTTGACATCCGATTAGTGATCATTTCAAACTTATACTTTGGATTTAAGCCTAGTAACCGGTATATAGGCATCAGAGTAACCTACGTCATTTTGTCTAAATCATTCGGCAACTAACGTTACTTTAAACTTGTCTATGTGTGTGTGTATGTATGTATGTATGTATGTATGTAACTGCATCAACTTTCATCTTCTTTTTCGAGCTCCACTTTCCATATTGGTTTATGTATAGCAAGTGGGAGTTGGGGGGTGTAAGTCAACAACTCTCCATGTGTTTTTGCTCACAATCTATTTCATCATTTTATCGTTGATAGTCTTCTATCCGACACCATTGACTTTTTTTTTTTATTTGTTATATAAATTTAAAATGCTTTCCTTTTTCTTAGCGGATTAAGAGTGCTATCCCACAGAAAAAGCCTTTTCTTGACTCTAGCATTCTTGTCGCTTCTTTTATTTGCCATTACGTTCATTTCCTATCAGATTTTACCTAATATCCTACATGAATTAACTTTTCTTGTCGTTTTTAAGGATCCTAATGGGTAGTTTCGTAGTAGTGTAGCTTCATTCCCAAAAGCAATATCTTGTGATTTCATAGGTTCCTTATATGTAATAGGATTAGACTCCAAACTTGGTGTAATCAAGACAAAGGGGATCACCCAAGGAGAAAATCATATCCAATCTACTATTTTTTTATGCTGTCTTCTGTGGTCCCTTGTATAATTTTACACTCGACCCCTATTTGCAGATCAAACTCAAAGGACATTTATTTTAAAACTGTTTAGGCCCAAATTAATGGGTATGGGCCGAGTAAGTTCTTCAGCCGGCTCATGATAGATTATTGCCCCGTAGTAGAGTCTTGACCAATAAGGAGATCTAGATTCACAGTGAGATCTCAGCCCAGTTCACAAGGTAACTTGGCCGAGTCCAATTTGGTCAAGGATTCTAGTTTTTTATTTTTATTTTTTTTAACAAACAATATTATCTACACTAAGGGGAGGGTCTGCTTAGCCTCACAATGGGCTAGCAATAATGTGGTTCAAATTCTCCTTTAGCGAGAATCGAACATAAGACCTCTCACTTACACGTGAAGAGGAATACCACCAGACTGTAGTACCAAGTGGCAAGGAGTCTAGGTTCTTTGGATAAGAGATAAAACTTGTTGGATTACCTTAGCAAATGGGATGATCATAATATGATTTTTGATCTTATCGAGGGTTAAGAATTTACATAAGATCAGAGTTCCGAAGTTAGAAGGAGTACTCAAGGCCCAACCTAGTATGAAGAGTATTATTGTTGAGTTCTAATCCTGATAGGTTTTTACCTTGGTTGTTGCTATAAATAAAAGAGGATCTACAACGTTCAAAGCCCTCTAAACACACAAACAAATCTACCCTACGTAAACCCTCACTCTACACAAAATCTCCCTTGAGAAAACACTAACCATTCTAACCTCGTCGAGCACACCTTCAGTTAGTCTTGACAACATTAAAGCCGTATAATCAGATGACCAAGGAGCACCTTCAGTTAGTCTTAAGAACATTGCTTCAAGTTTGGCTGGTTATTATCCAAGTCTCACCCAATAAGGAGTCTTTGAGTTCTTATTGAAAGAAGTCACCTCATTAGCCTTCTCTGCAAAGTGAGGTGTTACAAGGCTCGACACCTTCAAAGCCGAGTTTATTTTATGATTAGATATTCGCAAGTACATTTTAGAGTTTGGCATTCAGACTGCAAAACCACATTTACAATCAAAACACTTATCTCTTTTGAGTATTTGTGTGGTATTGGTTCGGCGTACTTATATTTGCACAAATACAATTACGGAGACCGAACCCGATGCCGACAATTTGTGAACTTTAAAGAAACTAGCAGCCTTGTCTTCTGGGTCTAGAACCTAGAAGGCCGAGACGAGTTCCTTCCTCAGCCACAATTGCAAGACGTAGAAGTCAGCAAGACGTTCAACACCATCACCACCACATTCATTTACTCGCCAACTGAGCTCGGTCATCGAGTTGACACGCCCCGCATTCAATCGAATGATGTAGTTAGCTTATTAGTTACTCAGCCTGGGTGTCACGTAGGTTTGGTAGTTTTTAGGGTAAACATATACACACACTAAAATTATATAGTAATAGATGACAGCAGCAAAACTAAAAATTGAAAACCTATTCCCTATCTAAAGTTAGACATAGCAAATCTTCTAACATCATACAAGCTCATCTCATCAAGTGATTAGGAGAAGACGTTTAATATTTCATCGTCGAAACATTTTCTGAAGATAAAATGTTTACCAGTTTTTTACTATAGATTAACAAACCGCATGAACTTCTAACATGGTACAAACGAAGTTTCATATTCCTTCTTCCTATCAGATGCGTCGTCAGTTCAATGGTGTGGCCATCACCCATTGAAAGAACTACCAATTTGATACAGGGGCTAGAAAGTTATTCAGTTCATGAATGAGAATAAGCAAATGGACACACCCAATTTCAAAAGATTGAGATGGCATTCCAAATTATAGTCAAAGGATCTTCCTGAATTGGCACATGAGAAAATCTGTGAACAAAAACTACAATATAACCAATAGGAGGACACTCTTTGAAAACAAGGAGCGTCGACTCTGAAGATGAATTAACAACGAACTAACTAGTATTCATACCAGCACGAATTTTATCCTCAATATCATCAATGAAGTAGACCCCTAACGAGCCAATTACACACAAAATGAAATTACTCAATAGGGAGAATTCGCAAACAAATCTCACCAAAAGGCACTTAACGATGGAAAGGAAAGTGATGGATTTTCGCCACCTACAGTATTAAAAATAAAAACACTTAAAATACTTGCAAGAGTACAAGGTAATTGTAGTAGAGTCGGCTCTAGCAAGGTTGTTCTCCACAATGATTGAATGAATAATTAAAGTGAGAATCAAATCTTAATTAATTAATTAAATGTGAAAATCAAATCTTAATTAATTAATTAAAACAAAGTTCTGGAAAAAGTTGATAATAAGTCCTATAATAAGAGAAATGAATTTAATTAAAAATATTAAAGAAATTGGCAAAGATAAGAAACATAAAAGAAAATAGTTTTTAAAAATAAATTTGTAAAAGCACTAGGGTTCCACCGTCATCTTAACAATCTTAAGTAGTTCTCCCAATTACATATGATTTATAAATGCATATTTTGAAGGTTAGTTTTCCTAAATTATGCTCTACTTGGACCTCCAATATAGAATGTATATCAATCATGCAATCTGTCTGTGGTATTCAGATCAAATTTAAATATGCAAAACTCTTAAACTTTCTGAAAACACTTTGAAAAACCATGCAACCCTTAAGACAGAATATTCATCCTAAGTGAAATTATAATTATTAACCACAAGAAGCCTTTGATTTTAGGGACCGGCCTCCGACCAAAATTGTATCAAATTACTTTTCTAAATAGCCTAATGGTGATCAAGTATTAAGACAAATAGATAGTTTAAAACACGGTGATTAATAATTCAAAACTTGCATGCATATATAATATCATAAGCAAATTGAAGAAAAACTACATATTTTCTTGAGACTCGTGGCCTCGTCCTAGCAAAGGGGATTAGTTATGCACAATCATATACAAAAAATAATATTATGAACATAGATTGAAAACACTTTGTAAATAAACTTGAGTCATCAAAAGCTCTATAAGCCGAGTTCACCAAAGGAGTGCGTCCCTTTTTTTTCCCTAATGGCTAAATAGCCTTAGTTATACTACTACAAAATAAAATCCTTACTAGAAAAGGTCTTCTAAAATCTAATAAAGAAAATAGAATAAGATAATTAGGAAATACATTCTTATTATAACTTTGGAAAATCTGCCCAGTCACAAAGA
Source organism: Pyrus communis (assembly GCF_041283825.1). Classification (NCBI taxonomy): domain Eukaryota; kingdom Viridiplantae; phylum Streptophyta; class Magnoliopsida; order Rosales; family Rosaceae; genus Pyrus; species Pyrus communis. Next base: position 6,503,679 of record NC_142566.1, on the reverse strand, counting down.
ATCTCACGTTTCTGGATCTTTAGGGCTCCAAAATAGGTCTAAAATGTCTTGAATTAAAGCTTGAGATGTTCCGAACATAATTGCAGAAGGCCTTAAACATCATCTAGGACCCCAAAAAGGCCAAATAAGCCCAAAACGTCACTTTGTCAGCACTGCACGTTGCTCTTTTATTCCATTGCCATTAATTATCAGCTTCGTAGAAAAATCTGAAACTTTGTCAAGAACAAGCTGAGAGACTAACAAACATCCTCCAATTGAAATCACTCCAAAATTCATCCGTTTGATCACCTTTTGCTCAAGAGAAAGTCAAATGTCCTACATTAGAAATATACTTCAATGTATCAAAATTCTCACAAAATAACCAATAAATTAATACTAAGATTAAGGTAAAATATATATTATAACATCTTTTCTTTTTTGTCAAATATATAGTATAATATCGACTTATCAAAAAACAAATCTAATTACACATGAACGTAAAATTAAAGGAAAGACAAACATGGAAATTGGGTTTAGGTGGCAAGGTGGGTGGGAGGGAAGATGAAGGAGGAAGGCTCGGAGGAGGGAAGAAAATATCCAGAACTTATCAAGATAATTATTATAGCAGTTTTCAGGAAAACTGTAGAAGGCAAATGGCTTAAATTCTTCCATGAATTGCCACTCAATCATATTTCTCTTCTTTCTCTCACTGAAACTTTTACATGCATTGCATAATTTGTTGCCTAACGATTATTATTTATAATTTAACCTTTGGATCATATTCATCTTACATTCTGGTATCATGGATTTTGTTGCTTTTGTCTTGTTTTGCATTGGAAAGGATCTATCATTTCACCTATATATCGTAATATTTTTGGTTTTATGAAAACTAAAATAGTGATCGTAATTTAAAGGGTTCTTTAGATTTAAACCCTTGCAACTCTTAAACTCTAGACAAAAACTCATATATATTATAACTTCTAAATAAAGCCCAAATTTTAAAGATGATGTCATGTTAGATAAAAGATGTCCATGAATTTGTGTTTATTTACAAAATCATGCCACCAAATCTCTTATACATTTCTTTTTGCTAGACATTTAATTTGTTTAGTATATTTTTTATATTGTGTGAACTCCTCCAATCCAAAATCTAATTAGATCAAATATATACGGACATATATTCTACATTTATGTATACTAATACCATAAAAAGAAGTAGGTAAATTAATTTTGTCACAAATTTAAAAAGTAGGCACATTAATTTTCATGTAATTATACAGTAGGTAAATTATTTTCATAAAATCAAACAATAATAGATATTGTTTTCAAAAAATTAATTTTCATAGTAGGTAAATTTTTTCATGTACTTATACAGTAGGTAAATTTTTTCATAAAATTAAACAATAGATATTGTTTTCAAAAAAATTAATTTTCATAGTAAGTAAACTATTTTCATGTAATTATACTGTAGGTATAAAATTAAACAATTGATATTGTTTTCATAAAATTAATTTTCATAGTAGGTAAATTATTTTCATAAAATTAAACAATAGATATTGTTGAAAATAAACACTAAATTAGGTATATTCAAATTGAAATTTATTGTAGAAATAAAAAAAAAATTCCAAATTAATTCCTCTATCTAGACCCGTATTTCATGGCTACAAGGCCTTGCCAAATTCTGTCACATCCCGGCCCAGGGTGGATCACTTCCCGAGCCCACTCCACCACCGTAGCACGATATTGTCCGCTTTGGGCTTACCATTCCCTCACGGTTTTGTTTTTGGGAACTCACAAGTAACTTTCCAGTGGGTCACCCATCATGGGATTGCTCTAGCCCCCTTCTCGCTTAACTTCGGAGTTTCGATGGAACTCGAAGCCAGTGAGATCTCAAAAGGCCTCGTGCTAGGTAGAGATGGGAATATACATATAAGGATCACTCCCCTAGGCGATGTGGGATGTTACAATTCACCCCCCTTCGAGGCCCGACGTCCTCGTCGGCACACACGCGGCCAGGGTTAGGCTCTGATACCAAATTGTCACATCCCGACCCGGGGCGGATCACTTCCCGAGCCCACTCCACCACCGTAGCACGATATTGTCCGCTTTGGGCTTACCATTCCCTCACAGTTTTGTTTTTGGGAACTCACGAGTAACTTCCCAGTGGGTCACCCATCATGGGATTGCTCTAGCCCCCTTCTCGCTTAACTTCGGAGTTCCGATGGAACTCGAAGCCAGTGAGCTCCCAAAGGCCTCGTGCTAGGTAGAGATGGGAATATACATATAAGAATCACTCCCCTGGGCGATGTGGGATGTTACAAATTCAATATACGTGATCAATTAAAACAAAATTACAAGAACTTTCCATACTAGCTTAGAAGGGGTATATTAGGGATCCAAAAAATATAAAAACGGACATACAAACTTAATTTGGTAAGTTGCTTGGTTGGATCCTAATCATTGGGTTTTATTCGAATAAATATTTTATGATGGGCTAGAGGCTAGAAAAAATGAGTTTGGTGGGGGAAAGTTAAATTTTCAGTAATTTAAATGTTAAATACTTATCTACTAGTGTTTAATAAGGTACTTATAATTACTTTATTCTAAATCATTGGATCCAACGATTGATAAAACAAAAACTCAAAAGAATGCAAGTAGTAAACATTACTATTCCAAGTTCCGATATAACTCGAGAGAGGGCAAGTGGTGGATTGCCTAAGTGAATAAAGTCTGCCTCTTTAATCTACTACGTCCCAAGTTCAAACACTCTCAAGTCCTCTTAGTCTAACTTAAAATAGTAATATCGCTTGTAATATAAGAGATAAAGACAGGCAGAGAAAGATGTGTGAATGTGCTACCAAAAGCATATGCAATGAGCTTTATCATACAACACAAGCAAAGCTGTTGCTGGTCTCACACCAGATGAAATAGAACAAGGAAGAGTACAAGTAGAAGAAACGATCCCACTCCGAACCCGAGCCCGTCACCACCGTGTTCCGAGGTACTCGTGTGATGAACCTCGGGGGATGACATCTGAAACGATGGAAAAAATGAAGCAAGAACGTGCACAACCAGTAAAACTAAGAGAAGAAGAAGCATCACAAAAGCAAAGGTGGTTCTCCGCTCTGTCTCTGCACCTATTTGGAACACAGACACTGAGATTTCCAGGAGGGATATTATGGTAGGTCTGCAGACGATCAAACCCAATGCACCCACCAATAGAGAAGGTACAAGTGGCGACGGTCCTCTGCTCCTCATTGCAAAGCTCAGTTGGCAGTTGCTCTATCTCTAGCTTCTAGCGGGTGCAGAAAGCACTTTCCGGTGGGTGCAGAAAGCAAAAAACTAAGTTACTCAGAGCAAAGGAGGGGAGTGATTTATAAGAGGGGAAAGGGTTGTTTGTTAGTAGCAGTTGGAGATAACTTCTAAATACGATCATTCTTTCTTTTTGGTTGCACGTTTGATGGTTGTTGAGCGATGCCAACGTCTCTACAGGAATCCTTATTCTTCTATTATTGTAATTTTCTCACGAGAGATTTTTTAGTTTGGCTATCAACTCGTCAGTTAATCTTACTAATTTTTTCATGTTACAATACTGTTTATTAACATTATACCTGAAGGCTATTAAATATTAACCAACACATCCACTTATATTATAAAATATATATTAATAACGCAATGCGACTATATGACTGCCGAGCCTAAAAGGGTTTTTTTTAAGTAAATGATATAGCAAGTCTAGGCAGCCAACCACGGGCATTTTCTGCATGACCATTTCTTCTTCTTTTTTTTTTGAAAAGCGACCATTTCTTCTTTAGGAAACAGCTTCTTATTATATTTTCTTTTTTCGATGCCTTCAAGAAAGGGTGTTTTCATGAAATAGACGATGACAGCACCAACGAGAAATTCAAGATTCATGCAACTGAAATCTTGAAACGGATAAATAGAGGAAATTGTAAAAATAATCTCTTACTTTAATTCAAATGGAATAACAGTTATTTAAAGAGGTAATTGTAACAATAATCTTTTACTTTAATCCAAATGGAGTAACGGTTATTTAATTAAAAATTTATGATTATCAGTTCCTTAACTCATCAAAACGTGCAGTTATGATCATTTTCATCAATTCTTTTAGAACTTTCATCAACGCTGTTAGAACTTTTGTCAAAATAAGTCACGTGACATACACGTGAGGCTGAAACAAGTGAAAAATACAGAAAATCAAATGAGAAAAATTATAATAATAGTCACTCAACTTTAACGCAATTAGAGCAATAGTTCCTTAACCTTAACCCAATTGTCGCAATGATCCTTCCAATATAACATTTTGTCAAAATCCTAACGGAGTTGATGAAAGGGAACATAGTTGCACCGTTTAATGAGTTTAGGAGCCAATGATGAATTAGTTATGGATTTTTAGTTGAGAAACCATTACTCCAATTGGATTAAAACTATGGAATCATTGCTACAATTTTTTCGGATAAATATTTCTGAGATTTTTTTAGTATAGATTTTATCAGTTAAATCTTCAGGGAAAAGTATACGATGATCAATATCTAATGGTTAAGGATTTCGGAGAACAGAAACTCCGGAGCACCATATTAGTTCAAATCATCACATAATTCAACAGCGAAAAAGCGAGCGAGAAAGATCCAGATACTATTGACCAATAAAATAAAATAAAGCGGATCCAGGTACAACAAATCTCACTTTACCTAATACAGTAAATACTGTGGTCAATGAAGGAGAGAGACAAGAGAGCAACAAGCCCATCAGCTACTGGTATATTGACTGAGTTCACCAAACTCAACTACATTTGTTAACCTGCACTTTCATCCAAACTCCGACAAGTCCGAATTTCCGACGCTGTGTACATCTGACAACAAAGATGATGCAGATCTAGCTATCATGTTGCATCCTCCATTTACACCTTGAATTAAAATGTAGGACTGTATCGGAGATGTTGCTCGTAAAAATCGATCAACTGGAAAAGAAGAGAGAGATTAGCAGAAGTACAAATGATGATATCAAAGACGAGTCAATAATCGTTAGCTACTTAAAGCCACTGAAATGTTGTCAAGATAGAATGTTATCATTTTGAGCAATAATCACTTACCAGAAGCGGATGATTAACCTTGAGAGACTTGTTGTCCACTATCACTTCAGATCCGTCGGACCTTTAACAAGGCAAACCACGAATAAAAATGTTATAAAGCATGTGAAGAGAACCATGTGATCCAGACTTAGGCCGGATCTGTAGCAATTGAAGAGCAGAATTAATTACAACTTCCTATATTTAGAGAATATATGTTCATCCATCGAGAAGAATCTAGACTTTCCACATTACATCTACATAAAATTACAATTAAACGTCATCAGGTCTTGGGTTCGACTGGTGCAGGACCAGATAATTCTTGCTAGAGAAAAACCCCAACAGGTATGTTGTCCATCTTAGCATGCCAAAACTTTTACATCAATTCGTTCAGGAAGCTCATATCTACCTTACAGAAATGCAGATCCATGTGATCCGAAAATGGGAACAAAACATGGTAGTCGCTAATCACTATGCATTGAAGCGCAAGAAGGTGAGATTTATCATGAACCATAGAAATCAATAACTAGAATTTGGAACTTGACAAGGCAGTTCAAGTAGAAGCTTTTCTATTGTAGCCTCCTTTCATCTCAAAATGTCCTAATTTATAAAGGACTACTCCTAAGCACTAAAAATAAAAGGTAAGCGAGCAAAAAGGAATTTTTAGATCACCCAAGTTAATGTCAGAATTGTAATGTACCACATTTGGATAAGAGAGACCCCAAATTAAAATTATCTAGGGAGGTACTTTAGTAATGTTAAAGAAAGCAATACATTACTGAAAAGTCCATAATCAGTTCTCAGAGGATTTAACTTTCAAGCCAACCAATTTCTCCAACAAGGGTCATAAAAAGATCGCCTAACCCATAAAATTACTCGTAGGCTTAGGCAGTTAATGCACCAACATGTCTAAACATAAAAATCACACAGATACTCAACTATTGTACTTCGCACAAGTTATCACAAGGAGACTAGGAAACAAGTCATCTTTTCCTGCATTTTAGTCTTAAGGATGCAACTTTAACCATACACATGTAAAACAAATTGTCTTAAAACCATAAGATCAACCAACATTTGAAGAAATCTCAAAGTTATAGCTTGACATAAATATTTTGCCCATGCAATGACTATTGAACTGCTCAGACTACGAAGCCATCAGAGATGCAGCTACACTGATGCCATGTATCACTGCTCCTAAGCAAATATGCTACTCGAGAACTTTTATTAAGAAAACTAGAAAACATTCTAACTTCAACTACAAAGGGGGTGATACCAGTCAAGGGATTCTTATGCACAGCATTCCTCTATCTAAGATATTTGAGATACTGTATTCGGGCATGCACTTTCAAGCCATATAAATGTATGAAAAGAAAAAAAAATTATTTATAGATGATAGCCACAAAACTGTATGACTACACCAGAATCGTTCTTTTAACCGAATGCATGGCATCTTTAGATGAATCATATCGGAGGGAAGAAAATAGTTACTGAAATTCCAGTAGTACCTAACTAACTAACTAACATGTAGCATCGTTAGGAATAACCCAGTCAAATATTTATTATTAAGGATAGCGATCTACCTCTGATGGAGCATGCATTTTCCTTTCATGAAACAGAAGGGGGGGGGGAAAAGGAACTAATGGAGTATGTATCTTTTACTTAACCTATTCAATAAACATACTATTCATAAATCTGGTCAGAATATATTCTTAAATTCATTTTCAGCAACGGAAAAGATTTGTAAATTGAAGTTTAAGACAAACCTCATTGCCTTAAAGGTGACTAACACATCCTGGACGTCGTTTGACACTGAAGTTGAGTATCCTATTGGCTTTATTATCTTGGTGATACGTATTGCATTTCTGGATTCATCAATCTTATTCCTGCGACTTGAATTTCCCCCAGCATAATCAAGATTTTCTGCCCCCGATTGACTACCTCTACCACCATATCTAACACTGACTCTGGTTGTTGCATTTGGTGTAGCACCCAGTTCGGACACTTGTGACTCTTGTTTAAACCTCTTCACAGAACTGGACTTCCTTCTCTTAGCTCCAGTGCTGCGATTGCTCTGTACTGGTTCTGCACAATCAACCTTGGAAAGACCATCTGTAGGGCCATTAACTTCTGGAGCCTTTGCTTCTTGGAAAGGTACAGAAACTTTATCCCAATTGACAACATTAGTAAACGTTGTTGCTCTGAGCTCACTAAGCTTTGGATCATCCTCATTTTCCTCTCTCCTTCCACCATTTTGTTGAGAAGTATTTGAACAGCCATTCTCAGCATTAACTTTCTTGGTTGCTTCAATATTGTTGACATGCCCATCATTCTCTCCGTCACGAGCTAAAACCACTGGCTGTTGAGGGGGAGAAAGACCAACAAGTTTCGAGCAGTTGAGAGAAGTGGAGGACAGAGCTTTATCCACGATGCCGATTTCCACATCTGTCATATTGTAGATAGGAATAGGATCACTAGAACGCTGCTGCCTCTTCTTGGGTTGAGAAAGTGGAGTCCCTTGCTTTCTCTTGCGCTTCCGATGCCTTCCAGTTCGCAAGCTTTATAAACGACATAAGAAAAACTTATATTAAAGGATTAGTTTATGTGATATTTGTAAACTTTGTAGCAGACATAAGAATAACTACATAAAAATATAAAGTTTTTTATTTTTGAGAAAAAACTACTAGCAAAAAATGAACCCAATCAACTCAATCTTAAACGATTTAGTTTCTACGATTTTTATAAACTTAAACACAGTCAAAAGTTATGGTCCTTTCGCCCAAGTTTTCTGAAACAAAATGAATAACTATGGGAAGATAGAAAACCAAACAAAATATACCTTTCTTCAAAGGCCTCAACAACATCAGCAATTGACTGGAGATTATCTAAGGGTTCCCATGTATTGGCAGTCTCTGGCCAACCGCGCCTGTATAAGCAAATAGCAAATAAATACACCAAATCAATTAACAGGTGAAGCAGATTATATGGAGACACTTTTATCAAATTTCAAGTTTGGGATTTTAGAAAACATAAGTGTTTGCGGGTTTATTTACATATTACTATATAGGATTGGTTTATTGGTCTAAGAATGTCTACTATATACAGATAGGCCTTAAATTTCTCCCCTCCTCCTTCCGCTGCCCTATCTATTTTCCATCTTCAGCACCAACAGGACTTCGATTTGATTCAATGTAACTAAGCAGTGTACGTGCGAGTAAATTAAGTTAAACAGCGACAACAAAAAAGGATAAGAAAGAGGTTACGCACCATTTGATGAGGTACTGGAGCTCACCCTATATCGTTGGTTTTGCAACATACACAAATGAAAACACAAAGCACTCAGTAGTAAGTTTAATTTAAGTAAGCAAACATATACACCCATCATTTCTTACCAAAACTCAAATTTAAACAGCAAAAATAAAAATTACCCAATTCATTTCTCACAGGCAACGTTCAAATGGTAACAAATTAGCACCCAAAAAAATTGAGTACATAAATGTAAAAACAAAAAATTTGGGGGCAGAGAGTAGTACCTTTCGAACCCTTTTCCGGCGAATCGCTTCGATTTCGTAGAAGCCGTCATCAAGCTTGTTACGCTCTCTATTTTCGTCATCAGCGCCAGCCTCACCGTCCCCGTCGCCACCTCCCTCATCGTCAGCGTCCTCTTCAGCTTCGCCGTCGCCGTCGCCATCGCCATCTTCTTGGGTAGCTTGAGGTTCCTCCTGATGCTCTTGCTCTTGAGCGGCGGCAGAAGCTTGCTGTTGGTGAAGAGCAAAAGAGGCGTCGGGGTGGTCGTTGCCGGCGTCCCGAACAAGAACAGCACCGGCAGCAGGCATTGCCTCCTTCCAATTGTTGTCCCAAATCTCCCTTCTTCCTACCTTGGTTCTCATTTGTGCTACTATCTCTCTCTCTTGTTTCTCTCTCTAGAGTGTCCAGCCCCAATTCCCCCCAAATACGTAAACCTGACTCCCACTTCCTTTTCAAGCGTTTTTCCTACCCTTATTTCTCTCTCCTCTTCTCTCTCTTGTCCGCCTCTATCTTTCTTATCAATTTCAATTTCTACGATTTAATGCTAAATTTGTTGAGAATTGTTATTAATACTTTAAAAATTTTATTTTACATTTTAAATTTTTTATATTTGAAAAGAAAAATACACTTGTAAAAATAGTAGAATGAGATTTTTAGAATACTAATAACACTTCCCAATCTGGTAATTAAAATTCTATTATTGTGTAACGTGTCAATGTCTGATTGCTTCAAATTTGAATTGTTTTTCAATTTATTTTGTTATTAATATGGGACGTGTTAAAATATGGACGGACTCGTAATTCGATAAACATATTTCTTAAATAAATTTGGTGACTTAATATTACTTTTTTTTTAGTTATGTTAGGTAAATTAAATTTGTTAATAAAATTTGTAAATTAAATAATATGTCACAAATAAAAAAAACACATCAATCAATTTTTAAGTAATAATTCAATTATTAACTTTCATGTTATTTAGTTTACATAGTTAATCTCCTAACATTACCCCTTTTTGTGAAAAAATAAAATTACACTATCACATTGAATTCCATACCATAGTTGGTATTTGACATTTGCTCAATTCGAAAAAAATAATGTTTACTTCTCAACTATATTTTAAAATTTCTTTTCTAGAACAAAACTATATTGCCACATTGAATTCCGTACCATAAGTGGTATTCTGATGCAATAATGTATGTACATCATGTGTTATAAGAGTTGAGGGAAAGGTTAGGTTATTAAGCCTTTTTTATTCAGTATTTTAGAGATGCTTAATGATGGCGTGTATAGTGATAGGAGTTGACAATTATACTATTGCCCATAAGGCCAAAGTTCGACTACGGAGTTGTTCAATACAGCTTTTAAGAGTTGAATTTGGATTCTATTAAAGTTTTAGGCACTTAAGGTGTTCGGTACGTAAAACTCCAAAATCAAGTTTGGCCAAAATCTAAAATCCCAAGGATTTTTTAGTGGAAAATGGCTTAAATTGGAAATCCACTTAGTTCTTTGATGAAAGTTTCACTATGCCAAAAATACCATCTTCAATCTAAAGTAACGGTTTAGTGGTGACGCTTGTTGAGTCCATAAGACCAAAGTTCGACAATATATCGCCTATTATATTCCCTTTATTTAAAAAAAAAATTAATAATTTATGAAATAGTGTTAAACTCCACATTATATATGCTAAAACTCAATTTCCGTCCAACACTGTTTATCTACAGTGTGAGGGCGGAAATGTCCTCGGCTTCTTTGGTTTTTGGCATCGTTTTCCCCCTTTTCTACATTGAAATCTCGACTGTGCCCATGCTGGGTAGGTGTTTGCGAGTGGCCGAATTGCCCTTTTTTTTTTTTTTGCTTGTTTTTTGTCTTTGCTGCAGGGAAAAGGTCGGGATTGTCCATGCCAAGTGTCGATCATCGTTGGTTGCTTTTTTGGGGCTGTGTTGTATTATTTTGGATAAAGTACAAAAAATTACATCAATTATTGGTGTCACAACACTTTCATATCTTATCTTTTAAAATTGACAATGTCATAACTCATCTTTAGAATTTGGTCCAATGTTATACCTTCCGTTACTTGGCCGTTTACTTTTTAGTTAAATGCTGACGTAGCTTGATTCAAGACCTATTTTCTATTAAAAAATCATTAAAATATTATTAAAAACTAAAAAAAAATTGTTTAATATTTTTTAAATATTAAAATAATTAAAAAATTAAAATAAAATAAAAAAAACCCTCGTTTCATCCCTCCCCTCCCCCATCCTCTCTCTTCTCCCCTCAACTGCAACCAAAAAAAAAAAAAAAACAAAACAAAAGTTTCAATTTGTCTTTCCCACACCCACACTTAGTTTCCTCCCTCCCCACCCCCTCTTCTTCCTCCTGCAACCCAGAAAAAAAAAAAAAAAAAATCCAGATCCCGTCGGCGGGAAGATGGGTGCGCAGAGAACGTGGAGGATTGATGTGGAAGAGGATGTGGAGAATGGATAAGAGTGGTGGATTTGGGGTTTGATGAGTTTTCAAAAAAAAAAAAAAATTCTTCCTCCTCCTTTTTTTTCCTCTTCTTCTTCTTCCTCCTTCTCCTTCTCCTTCTCCTTCTCCTTCTCCATTTTTTTTTTTTAACTTTTTATTAATATTTTAATATTTAAAAATATTAAATAATTTTTTTTAGTTTTTAATAATTTTTTAATAGAAAATGATTCTGAATCAAGACATGTCAGTGTTTAACTGAAAAGTAAACGGTCAAGTAATGGAAGGTATAACATTGGACCAAATTCTAAAGATGAGGTATGACATTGTCAATTTTAAAAGATGAGGTATGAAAGTATCGTGACATCAATAATTGAGCTAGGGTTTTATATTTTACCCTATTATTTTCTTTCCGTTTCTTATTTGAGTCAGTCGTTGTCTTTCGCTCTCAGCTTCTCTTTTCCTTTGTTCTCGACTGTCTGCTTCGGTTTGGCGCACTTTTATGTTTTCTCCTTCTCAGCCATGCTTTTCTGCAGTTCACACCTATTCCTTCATTGGAGAACCTTGCAATGCGTATGTTTTTTTTCTTCAGATTTTTATCTTAGATTTTAGATTGTGGGTGATGTGACATCCCACATCACCCAGGGGAGTGATCCTTATATGTATATTCTCATCCCTACCTAGCACGAGGCCTTTTGGGAGCTCACTGGCTTCGGGTTCCGTAGGAACTCCGAAGTTAAGCGAGAAGAGGGCTAGAGCAATCCCATGATAGGTGACCCACTGGGAAGTTGCTCGTGAGTTCCCAAAAACAAAACCGTGAGGGAATGGTAAGCTCAAAGCGGACAATATCGTGCTACGGTGGTGGAGCGGGCCCGGGAAGTGATCCGCCCCGGGCCGGGATGTGACAATTTGGTATCAGAGCCTAACCCTGGTCGCGTGTGTGCCGACGAGGACGTCGGGCCCCTAAGGGGGGTGGATTGTGACATCCCACATCACCTAGGGGAGTGATTCTTATATGTATATTCTCATCCCTACCTAGCACGAGGCCTTTTGGGAGCTCACTGGCTTCGGGTTCCGTAGAAACTCCGAAGTTAAGCGAGAAGAGGGCTAGAGCAATCCCATGATGGGTGACCCACTGGGAAGTTGCTCGTGAGTTCCCAAAAACAAAACCGTGAGGGAATGGTAAGCCTAAAGCGGACAATATCGTGCTACGGTGGTGGAGCGGGGCCGGGAAGTGATCCGCCCCGGGCCGGGATGTGACACGTGAGGTATTTTTTTAGATTTTTATCTTAGTTTCGAAAATGAGTTTTCTTCTGTTGCATTTAAAGATATTTAGGGTTGGTTGGTTTTTTGGGTGTGTGGTTTAATTTTGTTGACGTTGTCGGTTTAGGCCATGGGTTCGAATAGATTTTAGGGTTTTAAGCTGTTGGAAAAGTCAGCGGGTGTGCAGAAAGAGGTACGAGTGTGTGATTTGCTGAAGCAGAGGTTAGGGAAAGAGAGAAAGGGATAGAAGAAGCGTGGTTGCAGACGAACGCTTGGCGATACGAATCTTTTAATCAGTTAACGATTTAAACAAACTGTTAAGGGTGTATAGTTTTGAGAGTGTGCCTTTTTTTCATGTGAGACCGTTGGCGCTGATTAATGAATCAATTTTGTATTTTTGCGGGGTATTGTTGTGTGAGATTATCGTTATGTTATCGTGTTTAGGTTATGATTATCGTTTCTGTGTTCCAGCTTTGTCTCAAAATTTTCAAATCATGTTAGTTTAGTGTGCTCTATATATTGTTGGCCAATATGGTTACGGTTTCGTTGTATCTGATAGATAAAGAGCGCTGATTTGGTTTGTGATCAATTGCATTCGGGGGTTTTGATTCATTGGGGGGTATAAACAGTGTGTGGACACAGATTGACCTCTGTGTTGGGCAAAAACAAGGTTGTGTCTGTTTTAGGGTTGTCTTTTTTGGAATTTCATTGTTTTGATCGGTTCTGGTCTTTCGATCGATTGTGCATTACGTTTGTTAATGTTTTGCTTTGAATCGGAATTTTTCTTTTTTTCGTTTTGTGTTTGGGCAATATTTGGTTTGTGTGCTTGATGTTAAAGTGAAAGAATGTGAAACGAGCTTAGTTTGGTTGATGGAAAACGAAAGCAAAAAAATATATTATGACACTCGTTTTTTCATTGTATGTTTTGATTGTTTCAAGCCTTTTGGGTTCAGATTTGGTGTCTAAAGGATGACATGAGTTTGTTTCTTTTTGGAAATAGAGGTTTGGTTTTGTGTTATGCAACCGGATTCGCGTTGGTTGATAAATGGGTTTGGGTTGGTGTTTTTGTGATTAAATTTTTGTGTGATATTATTGTCTGGCATTACTGTTCTATAGTAGTCTGTTTTTCGTGTGGTTCTTAGGTTTGTTGTCTCTGTGTTGCAGCTCTTGGTTTTGGTGATGCTAGCTCAAGTGTTCCTTGCTTGGTCTGAAAACCTGGGTATCTCATTAATTTAGTGAAAATTATATTATATATTGTTCAGTGGTGTTTTGCATCGTATATTACATTGCAGGATATGAAATTTATGCAATTATTATTTAGGCATGGAATAAGTGACACATGTATCTTTTGTTTAAATTTTTTCCCTTTTTTTTTTTTTTTTTTTTTGGCCTCATGTTGGCCGGTTTAGTTTCTGATATGTGATAAGAATTTCCTTTTGACAGGATTAATGGAAAAAGTGCGCTCAACTCCTATTGAAGTCGAGAAACTCAAAATTCGAATATGTAGGATTTGGAAATCAATGATCCCAGGGACTCTTAAAAAATATACAGCCCTGCACTGTTGGAACCCTCAGTCCCACATCGGATAGAGGGAGAAGAGAACAGTGCTTTAAATAGAAATACCCCTTTCTAATTAACACCGAGGCCTTTTGTGATAAAACCCCACACGTGAGGATTGTGCAGGTGGTTAAGTGGGGACAGTATCGATGTTATTGGAGTGGGCCCTCGGCCCGTCGACCTGAAAATTTCCACATGGTATCAGAGCCAGGGGACGGGCCCGTACTACCACGTGTTTGGGTGGGTCCCCATTGGCCCCGCGTGATTGGGTGAGTCCCGACATGGCTCCACGTGGTTGCCGATGTGTGGAAATTCACGTGTGACCCATAAGTGTGGTCTCACGTGCGGGGGAGTGTTGGAACCCCCAGTCCCACATCGGACAGAGGGAGAAGAGAAGAGTGCTTTAAATAGAAATACCCCTCTTAATTAACACCTTGTTGGAGTGGGCCCTCGGCCCGTCGACCTGAAAATTTCCACATGCACTGTATAAATCATTGTTTAATTATATTAATCAAAGATTGAGACAATGACAATTAACTTAGCAGATAATGCTTATGTTCCCATGCTTTTTTACATGTTACAGAGTAAAACTTAAATATGTTATGGTCGACAAAATGTATACATCAATCGTCTGTTACCCGTTTTTTTTTTTTTTTTTTTTTTTTTTTTGTGGTCAACTTTTTTGTTTCTTGACTTATGTTCGGCATGTAACAAATTCTTTGTTAATTTTTTTCCTTCTTTTTTTTTTTTTTTTTTTTTTTTTTTTTTTTTTTTGGCCGTAATGTAATGTGAAGCAATATGCGGTCGAGGGTTATACATTAGATGTTGACCATGATGTTATGGCATAAAACTATGAAATAATCAATTTCGGATTGTTAGAATTAGGAGACAATATAGAGTGGTACCGCATGAAATTCAGGTTTTGTTCACCACGAAAACAGTGTTCCGAAAATTGGCAAGTGTGTTTCCACCCATCCCTCGGCATCGATTTTTTCTGCAAGATTATAACATGCTTTAACAGAGTTGACATCCTTACAGATGCTGTTAATGTCTATTTGCATGTGCATGGATTAAAGTGTGTTTACATTTACTTTCTAAAATGGATTTTAATAATCTGCCTGTGTTTATCTTTTAAATGATAAGATGTCATTGGTCGTATAAGCTTTGTGCAGCGCTTGAAACCAAAATAGATTAATCAGGGGATTGTGTACATTGTGATGTGCTTATTCAAAATATAAGGTTATTTTTCACTTCTTATCGTTGGTATTATAAATTGTTTTCAATGTTTGTTGCTTTGCTGCCATAAAATATTAAAAATTTATTTATCTTTTCTTTTATCAACATGAAAGAAGAACTGATGGTTACATTGTGGGCAGACGTTGCTGGGGCTTTTTCTTCTTTGTCAACATAGACGTTTGTAGGATTTTATTATGTTTCTTTGCTGCAGTTTGTCATCATATGTTTCCCTCCTTCCTGGCCAATTAATTTGCAAACATCTGAACATATTAGTGATCAATGAGGTACCGTTTGGTACGTGGGACGGGACGGAACAGAGTGGGATAAGGCGTTCCGTCTCACGTTTAGTGCGCCTAAAACGGGTGGAACAAGCTGTTCCACGGGACGAGTTTTGGGTGAATTTTAGTTCCACCTCACCTCTCTGGAACGACTCGTTTCACATCTGTGGAACACAAAACTATAATCTCTCTGCCTCCTTCTTCTTCCTCCTTGTTTCCATCCGAGGGCATCTTTGCTCCCATTCCGTTCCGTTCCGTCCTGTCCCGTCCCGTCTCGTCTCATTCCGTTCCATCCCGTCCCGTCTGCATACCAAACGATACCTGACTGCTATTAATCACTTTCTTACTTTATTTCCTTTTTTATTCAGCTGTATGTGTTAGGCTGAGTTAAGCATGGTTGGTTTTTGATTAACAATTAGAAAATAATTAAAATTATGTTGTGAATAAATTAGTTGTTTTGAAATAGACCGCATGATAAAACTGATTGTGCCATCGCTTTGTCAAAAGTTTTAAAAAATGAAGATTATATTCACACATCTTAAATTACTTCTCTCACATCTTTTTATTTTTTTTAATATTTTTCTATCAAGGGTTAGTGGTGTGTAGAAAATATTAAAAAATTTAAAAAATGTGAAAGAAGTAATTTGGGATGTGTGAATATAATATCTTTTAAAAAAAAGAGCTTTTGTGTAATGCATATCGTCTTTTAATATAATTAAAAAAACTTCGAATTGTATGCATCGGGATGTGTGTTTCGTTTTTTAACTTTGTTAATATAATTAACGTTGTTTATTAATCCTTTCTCTGTGTTTTTTACACTGTGATTCCAATGCACAAATAAAATTGTTTTGAATAGTACTGGTTCGTCGTTTTTTTCATTGATCCAAATATCCCGGAAGTGAATCTGTATGAGTCAATGTGAGTATATTTCTGATTGTTAAAACAAAATAACACTGTATTAATTGTTTTTAGTTGAGAACAGTTGGTATTTTTTTAATTGTTGAAACGGTGTGATGTTTTGAATCCTGCAGGTTTTCCAATTGTGAAGAAGCTCTAAAAATACTGCCTCCCTCTTCAAAGCAAGCAACGAAGCTGAAATTTTGCAAAATGCTAAAAAGTTACAATTGATGAATTGGCTTTTTTGGATTCAGATTTGCACAAAGACCTAATTTTCCTTTTTTATATTTTCTTAAAATCTTGCAATTGGATTTTTATGTTTTTAATAAAAGTAGATTATCTGATTGTTCTAACTATTATGAATGTGTAACAAAACATATTACAAGATGATATGTTTCTGTGTAGAGTATCTGTGAAAAAAATACATTTCAGTTTGTTCTAGTTGGCAGTTTCAATGCATGAACATTGCACCTAATCCCACTAGGACTCATTCTAAACCTAACCAAGATTACAACACACAGAAGTGAATCCGTCAATGCCATCAATGCCATCAATGCATAGCTTTATAATTACCAATGGTTGTCTCCACAAAGACCGATGCACACACTTTAGTATACTAACAGCCAAATGAATCCTGATTGTATAAACACCATTCACACTATCAAGTTGCTTTAAGAATTATACGTGTTTAAGAAGAAAACATATCAATTGCATAGAATTCCTTTTCAGAATTCGGAATAATGTAATGTCGAATGAAGAACTTCCAACTAAAATTCTTCAAAGTTTTTCACATTTTTTGAATCATGAATAACCCTCCAACTCAAATTAAGAAATTGAAACACTTGACAAGCCCCAATTTTCATAGAACAAAGAATGAACACATCTATCACTACATTAATCATGGATTTAATTTCTGCATATTTTGATCCCAACAGGTAATTAGTCATTCACAAAAAAAAAAAAAAAACAAAAAACAAAAAAGGTCAAATTTTTCAATATATTGGATAATATTAACCAACATTCAACACAATCATATATAAAAAAATGGAAGAATAACATAGAGGCTTTGAATCACTAAAGTGCGATCAGGCGGCTGTGGAGTTCTGCAGGTGAGGAAGAGAGGAAGGCAGCTATGAAGCTTTTGATCATATATAAAAAATGGAAGAATAACATAGAGGTTTTGAATTACCTGAGTGTGATTAGGCGGCTATGGAGTTCTGCAGGTGAGGAAGAGGGGAAGGCAACTATGGAGCTTTTGAATTGTGTTAGAACACAAGAAAGAAAGATAAGAAGTGACATTTTCGTTTTGACTTTGGGAGATGAAGCTAGGTGTCGTGCAAAACTGTTTTGCGCAACGTATGTGAACGTCGTCACGCAAAATAGCTTTGCATGACACATACACACCCGTTGCGCAATGTTGGGCAAAAAGGCGGTAGAAGTCTCGGTTTGGCGCCAAAAACTTGCACTACGCATGGACTGCATTGCACAAAATGGTTTTGCGCAACGAAAGATTCGTCGCACAAAGTTGGGAAAAAATCTTGGTTTGGCCCCAAAAACTTGTGCGACGCATAGGACACATCGCATGAAGCTGTTTTGTGCGATGACGACGCACATTCGTCATGCAAAACTACTTTGCACAACGGAGTGCTTCGTTGCGTAAAATATCCTAGTGCGACGATTTGCTGTTAACGTTGTGCAAACTGACCTTGGGCAACGCAATTTGCTACATCGCGCAAATATGTTTTTGTACTAGGGAGTGAACTATCAGAGTAAAGAAATAAAGGTAATACACTTTTAATTGTCTGAAATTTAAAGGATTTTACATACAATCAAAATCAACAATATAATGATCAAAAGGAAATATTTATTCATTACACCCCAATTTAAAAAGAGTTCTATGTGGAAAGGGATTCCTACAAGTTTGTTTACAATGGTCATTTGAACCACATTTTGAACTTTCCCTAGTTGATTTTTTTCCTCCACATGATGGGATCCTTTCAACTTCGTAGCTACCATATCTTCTTCATGTAATTGGTGGTAGGACAATTCTTTCACTTACATCATCATTTATTATTTGCTCGGTTTGATCGTCAATTGGCCATATAGCATCTGCATATGCAATGATCAAAGAATTTGTCATATAATAATAGGAACACATAATATAACATAAAAAATATCGACTTTAATAATTATTCAATGGAAGAAGAAACTAAAAAATCCATTTACTAGTCAAGTTACAACCAAAATGTAAATTTTGTTGTGACATATGTTCTAATACATATTGTGATTGTGTAAATCCTAAGTAGAGATAGAATAGGAATCCTTTGGGATTTAGAAGATCTTTCCTAATAGACTTTGTATTACTTGGAGAGCAAATTTCTCTCTTCCTTATTAATATAAATAAAGGCACAATGACTGGTGAATTAACACATAATTCCTCAAGTCCATTCTCCACTCTTTTTCTCTCTATGTCACACCCCTCAGTAAATTATAGGCCATAACCAATTCCTTTGTTTTCATATATTTTACTAAAAAAATAATGATCTACTACACCATTCAAATTCTCAGCAACAGGGACAATCCCCAGGTTGGAAAAAATATATATTTTCGACTTTGTTCCCTAAAGGCGTTTTTACATTTTTCAATCTACCCAACTTAGATATGGCAAAATTTTTCCATGCTTATTCAATATATAATTGAATGGTAAAAACTTTTCCATGCTTTTTTAGTACAATCGAATAGACATGAATGTGTTCTTTTTTATTATATTGAAAACGCATGACAAAATTTTTGCAGTCAACTACAAATTGTTGAATATTAAATTTGAGGGTATTTGTGTCTACTTAAGTGAGATTTTAGATATATTTGAAAGTTTTTATAAAAATTGATATTTTTTAAATTAGGAATTAATATTTGGCTATATTTGATAAATACCCAACACTTTATAGTTGCTTTTATTCATGAAAATAAATTGTTTGGTTCAAATTCCTTCACATCATAATAATCTTACGGTGGCTTTCGTCATTAAGTTCGGCTCGTGACATCATCTTATGATTGGGTCACATGGTCAATTTAGTGGCAGCTAGCATATTATAGCCTCGTAATTTGTGTTATTAGGGTTGGGGTGTGTCACATGTGTTGTAGTTGTCATCCACCGAAGGCTGTAACATAAGGATTGTGCCAGGCTAGCCCACTGATGGAGGTAGAGAGGATGATTCAGGTTTTCCCATTTAGGGTTTGAAGTCATGCTTGGTTTGGTTGGAATCTCTCCTTCGTTATCTCCCATGGCTGCGTAGGTTAGGGTTTGTGTTTGTGTTTCGTTGACTCTCCTAGATCAGTGCTCTGGTGCCATTAAGAAAATTGAGATATAATAGAATTGATATTGTTATTCAATTCACACTGCTAGTGTTATAGATTTATATATCTGTTACATATCAAGATCCTACTCTAATGCCTACAATTGTGCATTCATGAATACAAATATAAGGAAACAAATAACTACTTGTCAATCTGTCTGGACCCGATTTTACACTATCGGCCCGAGCAATCGAGACCGTTGAATGAGCAAAATTTTAGACCATTGAAGGACAAAATGGTTGAAATAATTTTCAATTATTATTGAGAAATAATAATGTGATTTTAATCATGATATTATCTCTTAGTAATATATTAAATTATTTAAACCTAATATTTGTCTAAATCCCAATTAATTTGAATGATGGTGGAATATTGGGATATGCACGGCGTCAGATAATGAAGCAAGCATGTTAGTTCAATTTGATTTGGATATCTGGCAGTGGACATGTAGATTGAAATAGCTTGGAGTGGAGATCAGCATTTAGGATTTGATGATCTTAAAATCATGGTCTTGGATAATGATAAGATAAGGAACATAGGTAGACTAGGTATTTTTTGCATGATGATGGATGTTGTCAGATGGGTTTAAAAGCTATTGATGGAGTTTTGATGATAAAAGCCTAAGTGGGCTAGGTTTCTTGTGAGATGTGATAAACCTAACTTTTATTAGGTTTGAAAAGTCAAAGGAAAAATCTCACTGATCAAATTAAAGGATATGCCTTGGTTTCTGATGCGGATCAAGTTCTGTTCCACAAATTAGAGTTGTAGTTGGACTCTACAAAATTATATGGTCATGCCCAGTAGAAGATATGAATGCTATAAATACAGAGGCAGTGGCAACGAGAAGAGCACCTCCAATTCAACACACAACTGCCCTACGCAAACCTCTCAAACATCTTGAGAAATTTTTTTTTTTTCCGCCAACACACCTTCAGTTTGGATAAACAGCACTGTGAAGGCAACCGGCAAACACCTTCAGTTTGGATAAACGTCATTGTTACCGTAGAATCAGCCAACAAAGGAGCACATTCAGTTTGGCCGTAGAATCAGCCAACCAAGGAGCACATTCAGTTTGGATAAACAACACTGCGTTGAGGCCAACTGGTTACCTATCCAAGTCTCAGTCAAGAAGGGTTTCCTAATCCTTATTGGCAGAGGTCATCTTATTAGCCTTCTCAGCGAAGTAAGGTGTTACGAGTTACGACATTTGACGCATTAAACGCCGAGTGATTTTATGATTGGATACTCACAAGTAAGTTTCAGAGTTCAGCATTCTGACACTCGAACCACATTTACCATCAAGACATACGTGTACTTGTGTCCATATAGTTTGGTGTCGATTCGACGTGCTTATACATTTACAAATATAATCACTATGACTGAATCTGGCGCTGGTGATTCGTGAACTTCTCAGAACTAGCAGCCTTGTCTTCAGGCTTGAGAACCTAAAGGCCGAGACGTTTCCTTCTTCGGTTGCAGTTGCAAGATCAAGAAGTCAACAACGCACTCAACGCAACATCAACAAATTTTACTCCTCGGCCAAGCTCGGCCGACGAGTTGGCACACCCCGCATCAATTGAATGACGTAGTTAACTCATCAGTTACTCAGCCTGCACACCATGTAGGCTTTGTAATTTTTAGGGTCAACATTTTGGCACGCTCAGTAGGACCCAGTGCTAAAACTACGAAGTTCACATGATAGATCAAGATGTCAATCCGGCTCCATTTAGCCGATTACATGAGTTTCTTGTGCAATTAAAAAGAACCAGTGAGGAGGGTACAAAACGCCATGAGGAGAATAGAAAATGCCTATTGTAGGTGAGGAATCATGATTTGTTTCCAAGTTATGTCATAATATCACTGGGGAAGAGACAAAAGTTTTTATTAAAGGCCGAGCTCGGCCAATTCGTCAAGGTATACTTTCCAAGTAATATATATGCCCACCAAGCATATATAGCCAACTACATGTTCCTCGGCCATTATAAGACCCCCTGATGTCCTCGGTCACGATGTTGTTCCTCAACCACTTTTATTAGTTGTGTCCGTACATATGCTAGCCAAGGTGGTTTGTCAATAACGGATACTCAGGAAATTGCTAAACTGGGCACGAGGCTTGTTTATTTTTAAGCCTCGCCGAAGAAGAATATTCGATGACTAATTTCCTTAACCATTCAGCTTACGAGCTGAAGCTCAAGGAAACTGGGGGGCAATGTTTGGACCCAATTTTACACTATCGGCCCGAGCAATCGAGATCATTGAATGAGCAGAATTTTAGACCATTGAAGGACAAAATGGTTCAAATAATTTTCAATTATTATTGAGAAATAATATTGTGATTTTAATCATGATATTATCTCTTAGTAATATATTAAATTATTTAAACCTAATATTTGTCTAAATCCCAATTAATTTGAATGATGATGGAATATTGGGATATGCACGGCGTCAGATAATGAAGCAAGTAGTTCAATTCAAATTGATTTGGATGTCTGGCAGTGGACGTGTAGATTGAAATAGCTTGGAGTGGAGATCAACATTTAGGATTTGATGATCTTAAAATCATGGTCTTGGATAATGATGAGATAAAGAACCTAGGTAGACTAGGCTTTTTTTGCATGATGATGGATGTTGTCAAATGGGTTTAAAAGCTACTGATGGAGTTTTGATAATAAAAAGCCTAGGTGGGCTAGGTTTCTTATGAGATGTGATAAACTTAACTTTTATTAGGTTTGCAAAGTCAAAGGAAAAATCCCATAGATCAAATTAAAGGGTATGCCTTGGTTTCTGATTTAGATCAAGTTCAGTTCCGCGAATTAGAGTTGTAGTTGGACTTTACAAAATTATATGGCCGTGCCCAGTAGAAGATATGAATGCTATAAATACAGAGGCAGTGGCAACGAGAAGAGCACCTCCAATTCAACACACAACTACCCTGCGCAAACCTCTCAAACATCTTGAGATTTTTTTTTTCCACCAACACACCTTCAGTTTGGATAAACAACACTGTGAAGGCAACCGACAAACACCTTTAGTTTGGATAAACAGCACTATTGTCGTAGAATCAGCCGACCAAGGAGTACCTTCAGTTTGGATAAACAGCACTGTGTCGAGGCCGACTGGTTACCTATCCAAGTCTCGATCAAGAAGGGTTTCCAAATCCTTATTAGCAGAGGTCATCTTATTAGCCTTCTCGCGCGAAGTAAGGTGTTACGAGTTACGACATTCGACGCATTAAACGCCGAGTGATTTTATGATTGAATACTCACAAGTAAGTTTCAGAGTTCGACACTCTAACGCTCGAACCACATTTACCATTAAGACATACATCTCCTTTGAGTACTTGTGTCCATATAGTCTGGTGTCAATTAGACGTGCTTATACTCTTACAAATATAATCACTGTGACCGAATCCGGTGCTGGCGATTCGTGAACTTCGTAGAACTAGCAGCCTTGTCTTCAGGTTCGAGAACCCAAAGGCCGAGACGTGTTCCTTCCTCGATTGCAGTTGCAAGATCAAGAAGTCAGCATCACACTCAACGTAACATCAACAAATTTTACTCATCGGCCAAGCTCGGCTGACGAGTTGGCACGCCCTGCATCAACCGAAGGACGTAGTTAGCTCATTAGTTACTCGGCCTGCACGCCACGTAGGCTTTGTAATTTTTAGGGTCAACACAATCACAATATTTGACGTTGATTTTTGGGGATGCTTTCCTTTAACATTAAATCCCTAAATCTAGCAAAACCTAAATGCCTAAAATCGTAAATATAGAAAATCACGTAGTTGAGGAGAGATACATGATGTTTAACAATCTCACCGGCAGTGATGGGGTGGTCGGGATGAGAAGGTTTGGGAGGAGGTGATGGTGATGGTGGTCACAACTTGCAAATCACCAGAGAGAGGGATGATGGAATGTTGATGGTTGTCGAGTTGAGGTTCGAGGAATGATCAGGTCCAAGGCGGGCAGATGAGTACATATAAAAATGTTCAAGTCCAACCCTTGGGCGAGTCACCTTTTCGTAGTGACGTCGCATCTTGAATGAATGGGAGAGACGAGAAAGAGGAAGAAAAGAGCAAGTGAGTCTAAGTGAGAAAAGATTCAATGGTGGAGTGGAGTTGTGATTTTTTGACCTGTCTCGTTGCATCCCATTTTGTATATATAAATATAGGACCCGCGCCGATCAGTTTGGGCCCGTACCGACCCACGGGTGCAAGGCCCGTTTGGCCACCGCTAATATGGACCCAACTTTCTGAAAGAATCATCGACTTTCTAGACATAAAGATCAGAGAATTGGTTCAACTGGGATCGACTTGGGGTTGGAGCCCATGTTAAGGAAAACATCGGCCAACTTAGTGTCCCATTAGAAAAATAGTTGTTTGACGTAGTAACTGGTGTAACAATTTTAGGAGTTGTTTTTTCTCAAGTGTTTAGGACACAGTGTCGAAAACATTTCATGGACACTAAGCTAATATTGGGGAGACGAAATCAAACACAAGCCTTTTGGTGCGACCATGTCGACTCCAGTTCTTGCTCTCTTCATCTATTTGAAGTTGGAAAAAACTGAACTTAAGTAATTTATTGTTATAAATCAACAAAATGAGATTGAATCTTTGCCAGATATTGAAGTGAAACGTGAATAATGGATCACTCCGTTTATTTTTCTTACTGATGTTAGTCGAGAAAATAAGCGCAAAAAAGCTAGGCAATAACTTTGAGGAAAGTAATAGTATTGTGTCTTATTTTCTTGTATATCTGATCATACAATGCATGCTTTTTATATAGAGCTCTAAATGTGTACAAGTCTACAATACTAATTAATGCATGTTGAAGCCATGCCTTAAAATAGCAAGGTTTTGATCGTTCTTACATTTCGTCTTTAGTCATATTATGTGAGCATTCACACCATTTCCCACCACTCCCCCTTTGATGTCCATATATCAATATCGGTTGTCTTCTTAAAACCTTGCTAGGAAAAACTCAATGGAAAAAAAATCTAGCAAAGAAAAAATAGTATAACTTTGCTTAGATTATTGATAGTGTTAAGTATGCTTATGTTGTCTCGTTAAAACCTTACTAGAAAAACTAAGTGGGAAAATCTCTACTCGAAAAAACAAAAAACAACACGCGTGTGTCTTAGATGCTCTCCCCATGAGCATCTCCCCTTGATTCCGCATTCTTCAATTTGACTGGTTGTTAATTCCGTGTAACATACAATGCCCACGTCCACATAGTTGTAATGTTCTCACACGCCTGCGTATATTTGTAGTGGGCATTGCTAATCCCTTCTAATTATTTTATGGTCTATTCCTTGCGAACTTGGACTCAATCCCTAACCTAAACCTACCCTAACAGAAGCAACTAGATTGACCAAATGTGTGTTTTGGTCGAAGCACGGTTAAATAAAATGTGTTTAACCAAATAAACAAAAACCCTAACAACTTCATAAGAAAGCCCAAGTGTTTGAGCCCAAGCCCAACTAGGACTGCACAGTTTTTTTTTTTTTTAAGAACATATCTACTCTAAGAAGGTGGTAGAGTGGGCTAAATCATACAATAAGTTTACCTTAATAATGTTGTTCAACTTTTTCTTTAACGAGAATCAAATTTAAAAATAACTGAAGAGAAATACTAATAAATCGTAATAATAGTTGGCCTACAAAGTTTTTAGATTTTAAATTTTCGTCGACCAAATATAATAAAATAATATAAAACAGAGTGCTTTCATAGTTTGGGGAGGAGAGGGGGAGAAGAAGAGTTTGAATATAGGCAAAAAGTGGGTCTTCTGAGTAATTAGGGCACAGAGATCAAAGAGTGTTGCTGTCGCTTGTGAGAGAGAGAGAGAGCAATGGCGTCTTCCAGTTTGATTAGGGTTTGCAGGGCTGTGACAGCGGCGACCAGGTCCTCCAGTTCCACCGGCGGAGCTGCTCTCTTTTCCTCGAAGCCCGCCACCAATACTATTCCGAAGCCAAAGGCAAAGGCGAAGGCGAAGGCTAAGCCCAAGGAAGCAGGTGTTTCGACCAAGCCCAAACCCACCCTCGGGATTATGAAGCCGATTCCGATCTCTCCAGCTCTGGGAAGCTTCCTCGGCGTCAAGGAGTCCTCCCGCGCCGAAGCTGTCAAGCAGATCTGGGCCCACATCAAGCTCCACAACCTGCAGGTACTCGTCTCTCTCGGCTTCACACTGTATTTTGTCTATATATTTATAAATATCTTCCATTTTCATTTCTGTTTGATCTTTTTTTGTGGGTTTTTCTTTGATGGGTTCTAATAAAATGCTTTGTTTTTGTTTGATTTATGTGGTTTTGCTTAAATTTACTTTGCAAATCAGAAGATTTTAGCTGGAAAAAAAAAGTCTCAAAGCCCTAAAACCCTACGCCTTAAATCCCACCCCAAATAAAAATATAAAGAAATGAAAAATGTAAAATAGGAAGTAGCTGTTGTGGGGTGCAGAAAATGGGATATCCAGACACTTTTGGATGCTCATTCTTTAGGTTCGCTGTTTTTCTAAGAACGAAATGTATTTGTTGTATCTTAACTTGATGGAACTTGGCCGAATGCAGAGTTTTGACAACGCCTCGTTAGTTAGGTTTTGAAGATTTCACTATGATTTAATTTTGTTTCCGAAGTTGGTTAAACCCTAATAGATGGTGCTCTGCATCTCTGTTCTTAAAAAGCTGCTTTTTATTAAGTTAACTAAGATGCTGCTCTGCATTTCTGTTATTACTTGTATTTGACATGATTTTATTTTGGTTTGCAATTTGGATAATTCTTGGTTGTCATTTGTCGCTTGGATTCCGTTCATGTTTAGCATTCACTTTTTCATCAGCTTGACCTGACTATTCAGAATGCATTTTGCTTCCGTGTTGACATGTAGACGTCTGCTTACTGTAATACTTTGAGATGTCTCTGCTGTTTTGCAATTCAGTAGTTTCCCAAAAAGTTGCAGGGATGCTATAATATAACTTTCTATCGTAATTATGGATCATGATTTATAGTTTCTAACTAGGATGGCTAGTGAGTAGCTATTACAGCTAAGAGATGTTATGTAAGGTCTTCTTTTATTGACGTTAGCACTTCTGTGGGTGGATGGAGAAAGTTTGTGGTACAAAATTCTGGCCCCCAAGCATATCTTCTGTATATTGTCTAAAGAATTGTTTGCGGTCACAAATAATTCCATACTTGCTTCCTTTGGTCTTGAAATGTCTTAATATAAGTAAAACATGATGATTGAAGACCCAATATCTAGTCAGTATATTGAGGCAATGTTATATGTCGATTTGTGTAGCCAATACCAAGAGCCAAGCAACAATGGAAGCCTTGGCAATTACTGAAAACGTTGGAAGACTTTTAAAAGTTATGCTTTGGACTTACTTGTTGCTGGTTTCTTTTGATGTGAGCACCTAGATGCAGATGGCACAAGATTGTGTGGCCTTGTGGCCTTAATACTTGGAACAAGGCCCATAAAAGGGATAAACAGTTTAAATCTGATCTAATTTCTGTCCATGAAATTCAATTGAATTGTGCCCTTGCATGTCTGTGGGTTGGATTTGTGTGTTGGTCTGGGAAATTGTAACAAATTGATACCATATGCTTTGTATACACCGTATTTGTGAACGCTACTTATTCTACGGTAGTTTAGGAAAGTGCAGCGGGGATGTGGACCCTTACGTGTTTATGGAATGCTTGTTTTCATTTGAATTTTGTACATGCTGTGCGTTATTAACCACAGAAGAGTAAAATACTTGCAATTGAGATGTGAAGTTGAGTTGAGTAATAGTACTCAAATACGTCTGGTTTTCTGTCTGCAGAATCCTGCCAACAAGAGGGAGATTTACTGTGATGACAAGCTAAAGGAGATTTTTGAAGGGAAGGAAAAAGTGGGCTTTCTGGAAATTGGGAAGCTGCTCTCGCGCCACTTTGTGAAGGCTGAATGAATGTCTATTGAGTCGTTAAATTGATGTGTGTTGCTTTTGAATCGATGCTCCCCACCCCTTTGGAAGAGCAAATCCTTTTGGATATAGTTTTATGCTCACCAACTTTCGTTTGAAGACCTTATTGTGCAGGAAGGGAAGGGGTTTGGTAATTGGAATTAGCTGGTCTAACTTTTGGATGTATAAAAGCACGTAGGATGAACATTTTATGATTTAACGTAGATCTTCTCTTGTATCAATTTCGTTGTTGTTTTAAGCTACGTTGATGGCCGTATCATTTATCTTAGCGTTTTATTTTTTGTCGGCGTTGATCGTAGTTGCCCTCTTGAAATGTCTATCAAAAGCTGCTTGGATGGGATCAAGTTTTTGTCATCTTATGTTGGTCTATTTGGAATGACAGAAATGGTGCCATTTTTCAAGGAAATGGTTTCCATGTACATCGTACTAATTTTTCTCCTCTACAATTGCGGCAGGAATTTCATGATGCTTATGCCAAGCAGACGGTGATGGCCGGCGCATGAACGTGGGATGGTTCGTTGGCGACCTCCCTCTTACTCCGCCACCCCCACCATTGCACAGAAATTCTCCGTTAGACAGAATCCATACCGAAATCAACTCTCTGCCTTTCCACGAATCGTTAGCAGAGCAAGACCAGGCGTGACAAAGTACTATTAATAACAGTATCTGCTATTCTCATTACAGTAGCTCGGAAATCCTTAGTTAAGGAGATGATGCATTCATTGCTCTACAATAGCGGGAGACCCGTACCATGGCGTCAACGTATCATCTGAACCAACCGGTGAGTGGTAAACACCGTCGAAGCTAATGTTGAGGGCACCCTCCAGATGAGCTGACGTTTCTGGTACAACTCCGTCTCCCCAAACATCTGCCTGCCCACAGACCTGAAACAAAACGATAATCTCGTTATCGGCATTCAGCATCCAGCCTTGACGCTTGGCTTACAAGACATGCCGAGGACATAACATCAATATAAAATGGACTGTTCAACTGCTGAGACAAGGTGGTTGTGGTTGACGTTGTCGCAGCACTTATGAAAGCAACATCTGATGAGGGAGTGCAGAACCAATACTTTCATTTGAGTTGCCAAATAAACGAGCACCTTTAATGCACCTGCAGTTTACATATACAAGATTATACAGATGGAATAACAGAAGCTCCTAGGCATGTTAACCAAGTAGACCTCAGACGATCTGTAACAGAGGTATCCAAGAGTCAACAGCAAGAAATTGTTGAGACAAGGGTTTGATAACCCACAGGTGCAGGGTTCCAAGAGTCAATAACAACGAAATATTGGAAAACCCGAATT
Source organism: Pyrus communis (assembly GCF_041283825.1). NCBI lineage: Eukaryota > Viridiplantae > Streptophyta > Magnoliopsida > Rosales > Rosaceae > Pyrus > Pyrus communis. Next base: position 6,474,777 of record NC_142566.1, on the reverse strand, counting down.
CTTCCTTGTAAAGACGTGCAAGCCATCCTCCTGCTGCTGAGTGTCCAATGAGGGATAAAGTCCCACCTTCAGTGAAATATGTCCAACAGTTTCGGAACTACAACAAATGAAGCAAACAACTAGTGTACTTGCTGGAGAAGTCAAGCATCCATTGACAGAGGATGGTATGGATCAAGAACAAAAGTACAAAACGGATTCGATCTAGTGTTTCGTTTCAACGTCGCCTCAAGGAAGAATCACATGTGAAGGGAGGACGACAATTTCTGATGGATTTTCCGGGGCACTTTATCTTAGCCACTTTTATACTGTCCATCTCCCTCCTCTCCTCAACGATTTCTGATTTCCTGAGAAGCTGTATAGCTACATGATAAACTTCAACTGATACAAAAATTGGATTCTGTAATTACGTAACTGGTTGCTTCATATGACGGTACTGGATGCCTTCTGGCTTAGAAAAGCTCTATATAAATTTCCATTTCAAGCATAAGCTAAGCGCTTAGTTGATAATATAATTGCATTACAAAAGCTCCTAAAGCACGAGATTTCTAAAATCAAGCAATGTCGTTTGAAGATCTAGCAGCACGATAAGAGTTTAACAGAGATGACACCAGCTATCGTTTAGTATCATCTAAGTAGGTTCAAGAGACGCGGTTTCAGACATGTTTGAATAGTGTCAACTCTATTATTAGATTTCATAGATCCTTCATAACCTTTTCGACATAGATAACCTTTCCTAACTCTTAAGATAGGAAAACTGATGGAAATAACTTGAATATATGCTGGAGAATGCATTAAATAATAGATCTACAAATTTAGAAGACAAACAAAGAGCCTCGGGCAAGATTTCACCTTGTTTGGCAAGGTTGAACCTCTTGCAATCGCTTCTCTTTGAATTAATAGGGGTTTATGTGCTAAAAAGGGATGGATGGTAAACACGTTTACATAAGGGAATCAATACTACGCCATTGATGGAGATAGCAAAGCTTTAAACTGGACAAGAGAAAACTTGTCGCTAAAAAGGACTGAATTTGGGTTGATTTTAGCTTTTGGATGCAAATCTGGCTTGAGAGCAGAGTTTGTATGTTTGTTTGTTTGATTGGTTGAGTGTCCTTGTCTCTGGGGCCTCTTCCCCCTTTTATAGGCAATTTTTTCCGACTTCTGTAACTTGGTTCTTGCCTGAAAGCACTTGGAGGGTAGTGAGTCATCAACTTTTTACTTGGAATGCCACTAGAAAGTATTCTTTGGCTGGTAGTAGGTTAGTCTCCATCACTTGTCTCTTCAATGGTAAGCACGTGGCTTGTATTTGGCTGAGAAGGCTTCAATTTGCCTTTGAGCTTGGTGCTGGACTTCGGGCAAGTCCCCTTTTAGTTGGCATCCTTGGGCTTTCCTTCATTCAAATCCAATGTTCAAATATTAACCCAAACACAACCTTATTCCAATGTAAATCAAATTACAAAGGGTACTCATCATAAAGAAGCAAACTATAACAATTACAGGAGACTGAGTCGACATACCAATCGAGTACAGGCCGAGGACTGAGAGTTCCTCGCCAGTAATTGGGGTCAACCAAGCCAGCGACATTCCTCAGCCAATAAATTCTTGACACCTTGGCAACCACTGTGCTCACTTCATACCAATGTTCTAAACATCTCTGTCTAGCACCGTCTAGGCCCTGTCTAGGCACTAGGTGGCTGGTCACCATCCCGATTAATGCCTAGGCGTTTGAAAATTAAGAAAGAGCTCCTAGACTTGCTGAGGCGCCCGTCTAGACTACCTAGGCACCTGCCTAACTCGTCCAAACCCTCTTAGGCACCCTCATCGGTCGCCACTCGCTTAGATAGAAAATAGATAACTTTCATTTTGCATTTAATTTTTTTTCAATAAATTGTAAGAGACTTGTTGCATACTTAAATAAACACGCATTATACCCTTGTTCCCCATATTTTCATTATGTTCCAATACTTCATAATATGTATGTCATTCTATTTTGTAGTTTATGATGAAAGTATATATATGTGTATATATATATATGTATGTATATATATATATGTATGTATATATATATATGTATAAATATATATATATATATGTATTTTAAGTATAAGCAGACACTTATTTACACAAAATATAATAGATTTTCTCAAATCTGCCTAGTCTGCCTAGCCGCCCGCCTAAGCCCCGCCAAGTCATCTAGGCACTAGGCCCCAGCCCGTCACCCGACTAGCACCCAGTGTCTTTTAGAACCTTGCTCCATACCCTCTCAGAGTCAGCTCTAACTTCTGGTAGTCAGCTGAGTTGTTTCCCAAACCCTGAAACCAAAGTGCAAAGTGTATGCATGAATATTATTACAAATTTGCATATATTAGCTAGACCAGTTAGCTAAGGCAACATGGGCAAGACATGAGGTCATATCCGCATTTCTATAACTTAGAATAGTTTAAAATATCACTGCCTCATGAAAATGAAATATTGGTGTAGATTTATATATATATATATATATATATATATGTAAAGTTAGTGAAAAATACAGATGAGGAAAGTAGAGAAATTGTGAGCTTAATTGGAAGAAGAACAGCAGGTGGGTATGAAGATGATGAGGATGAAGGGTCCTGAGAGAATGTAGATGAGGAGAAGGCTAATGGCTTTAAAGGGGATAAAAGCATAGCCATTGTCGTACCCCCACAGAAGAATAAAGGGAAGGGAAGATGCTGGGGTTGGCATTTTGTAGCTTTTATAAAAAATGGAGGGTCGCACAGACATACACACCACCGCACCAGTGGCTTTTTTGCAAGTTTGATTGCTGAGGCTAAGGACAAGGAGATGTGGCTTTCTACGATCCTCTAGCTCCAGTAGGCTCCATTTTTCTAATCTCAACAAAAACTGAGACCATTTTGAATAAAAAAAAAAAGAAAAAAAAAAAAAAAAGAAGAAGAAGAGAACCAAACCAACAGGATCCTCTTCGGATTTTTTTGGTGAGGATTCTAGAGATTCGTGAATCGTATCTATTCGTCATACGTTGTGATGTCAATTTTTGTCAAGTAATATTTATGTTTACTTTTAAATAAAAATATTTAAAATGATTTCTGACTGCACGATGTACAATGAACGGACATGATTCACGAATCTCCAGGATCTTCACAAAGAGGATCTGATGATGATCCTGACTCAGAACCAAAGACGAACAAAATCACGACCAAACTGATGGATCTCAAATTAATTATTAATAAAAGGCATTTAGTTAAAATTGTATTTGAAATTGACATAATGCCTTATTTTGGTTTTTGAAATTTAAAATTGATACATGTGGTCATTGAGATTTTGCACCTTTGCTTGATTGGTATGGCTTTGCATGTCATTTTTTATATAAAAAAAATAAAAATAAAAATAAAAAATCCAGGCCAAAACGACGTCATTGGTGTGCCATAACCCTTCATGGTTCCACACCGTCGTCAACCACCAGGTGCACCACGGGCCACCGTCAATTTCGAAGTAAATCCCTAATTTTTCAACTTTAAATTCTTAATTTATAACTTAATATTGTTGTTAATATCTATGATTATTGACTAATTGAATTGTGGTTTAATTAGTTAGTTATAGTAGGGTACTCTAGGATTAAGAGTCTAAAACCCTTTTCTTTGCTCATTTTACAATTACGTAATGAATCGATACTAATACTCCTTAAGTCCTCCATCAAATATTATGGGTAATCCAACTTTAAATATACCAAGTAGTTATCATTTGAATAATCCGGTTGGTCGAAATCCTACTTTGAATACTTCAGGTAATTCACAACAAAGTGAGGTCACAATTAGATGAAATGTTGGCTAATCTTCATGCAAACCCTAGACTTAGACCTAGAATGATTGATTTTTAGCCTAATTATCACAAAACAATTCATAGTCACTATCTATAAAAGAATCCTTGTCATCCTAAAATCCATGAAATGCCAGAAATTATGAGGAGTGACAATTGATGTTTTATCACCCGTTTGATTTGATATTTTTGAGTGGTTGGAGTATAGTATAACAAAAAATGCTACATTTTGCCTTATTGTTATCTTTTCAAATGTGATTTTGATAAAGCAGGAAATGTTAGAAGTAATATCTTCACTGAGAAAGTGTTTACAATTTGGAGGAAAGGACCCGAAATTTTTTTAGATCATAAGGAAGGTGTTGGAAGTCTTCATAGTAAAGCTTCACAACAAGCTAGCGATTGGATAACACAAGAGCAACATATTGAAATCTTTGTGATCAAGCAAACCGATGAAGCTCGCATTATCATGGATTGAGTAGCGCACTTGATTGCACTCGATGATTGTTGCAATAAGGTCTTCCTTTTCGTGGCCATGATGAATTAATGAAATTAAGTAATATGGAGTAATTATGTGGAGCTTATGCAATTTCTTGCTAATCATGATGAGAAAGTTAGGAAGGTTGTGTTTGGGAATACTTCCAAAAATCATAAGTATATCTCTTATGGTATTCAAAAAGATTTTGTCCATACTTGTGTCGTTGAAACTATTGATACAATCACTAAAGATACGGAAGGAGCATTTTTCTCTTTTGGTTGATGAGTCATGTGATGTTTTAACTAAAGAGTAAATGGCGGTGGTGTTACATTATGTCAACAAAATAAGGGAAGTAATTGAAAGTTTTGGGGTCTTCAACATGTCTCCCCTACAACCAGTTGCAAAATTTGAATAGGCTATTCAGAGATAGTTTGCTACAACAAATTTGAGTATGTCCAAGCCTGGCATAAAGCTATGGTAGAACTAGTAATATGAGAGGTGAGCCAAATGATCTTAAAATTAAGATTTTGAACAATTATCCTCGAGCATTTTATGTTCATTATTTTGCACACTAACTTCAACTAGCTCTTGTAATCATAGCAAAGTAGAATGAGGATGTTGCGACTTTCTTCATAATAGCTAGTAGTTTGGTTAATGATATTAGATCATCGTGTAAGTGTCATGATGCATTTAGAGAGAAACAACAACACAAATTTTGAAAGCTCTTGATGTTGGTGTTCTTGAAATGATGAAAGGGTTAATCAGAATAGTAGTCTCATACGTCCTTGTGATACATGTTAGGACTCATAGTATAATATTATAGTTAGTATTGTTGTTATGTTAAACCTGTGGTGGAGTTGCTTCAGTGTATTAAAGGGGATATATAGTAACTAAAATTTTTAGTATTGAATTTATGGTACTGGTATTATGGTACAAAAAATTTGAAAGTTTGTCAGCATTGAATTTAATTAGAGGAAATATATAAGAACTAAAAATTTTTAGTTTTTTTTTTCCTAGTGTACTTCGGCGAAAAGACTTCATAGGGTTACATCATGACAGTATGATGGGATAAAATTATGGTGACATCTCCATTGTAGAGAACTTTATGTCGTACTTTAGACACTTAGAAGTTACAATTTAGCATTACCGAACTTAGAATTGAAAGAGGCATACTCTGAAACAGATGTTTGCATTCTTTGTCGAAGTGGATGCAAGTTTCAGGTGCCCTAGGTACCCATATTCTTATTGAGCTAATGAAGGTCAATGATTTTGGTGAGAACTGCCATCATCAATGACGAAGAGTAGGCAATAAACCGATTGTTTTAGTGGAGATGAGAGAGAGGGTGGCGAGAAGAGAGATGAGCAGTAATGGGAGTGGGAGAGCTCAAATAGTTTTTAGGATTTCTAGTTTTTATTTTATTTTTTTCAAATTTTACAAATATTAAACTAAACGTTTAAATAGGTACCCGTTTGTGGCAGCGGGTATACTAATAATCACCCATTTATATTTTATGGGTAAATGATTATACCCGTAATTATTTATTTGTCTACACAGTTACCTATTACCATAATAATGAATCTTACATGGGTGGGTAACCGCGGTTACCCATCTGTGGGTATTTTGCCCATCCCTACTCCACATGATAACCACGTGAGTTTGTTTAAGAGAAGTTTGGATTTGGACCTCAATTTGCCTCATCCAAAGAATTTAATTAATAACTTTTTCGCCACTTTGTACTAAGGTTTAGTGGTATTCCTTTTCACTTGTAAGTGAGAGATCTTAGGTTCAGTTCTCGCCAAAGACGAATGTGAACCAAATTATTGCTAGCCCATTGTGAGACTAAGCTTATCCCTACCCTTTAATGTAGATAATATCGCTTGTTCAAAATAAAAAATTAACAACTTTTTCACCACAAGAGTGACATTGAAGGTGACGTGTCACCATAAAACCACAAAAGAATTTTGGCCATAAAAAAAAGTTTTAGCAATTACCATTGACTTTAGTTAGCGAGTAAGTGTTTTTAGTTGGAAAGAAGAATTGTTCAAGGGCCAATTATTATTTTTTCAAAAGTAAAATTGTTTAAAATCAATGAAATCTACCACCTTCCATTAAATTTCGGGTTTTTTTTTTGTATTTTGTATTTTTTATTTTTTTAATCACAAATGGTTTCTAAAATTTACCTTTACTATCAAGATAGTCCTTAAAATTGAAAATCAGTCAATGTGGTCATTTCGTCACAATTCTATTAAAAAATCTATTAAATGATGATGTGGCACATAATGCCCCCCCATAAGTCCTTTTTTTTTTTTCTCATAAATGGTTCTTGAAATTGACTCACGACGTCAAAATGGTCCCTAAAATTGACATGTGACATCAAAATGGTCCCTGAAGTTGAAAATTGATCAATGTAGTCATTCCGTCATAATTCTATCAAAAATTTTGTTATGTGCTGATGTGACACATAAATAACTCACACAAATCTAATTAAATTTAAAAAAAAACAAATTACAAATAGGCTTAATAATTTAATAGTTAATAAAAAAATTGTCAACCTAAAAACCCAGTCTTGCAATCACCTTTGATCCCAGTCCACATTTTTATACCTCCTTTACTATCTATTCTCTCTAAAAAAAAAAAAAAAAAAAATTCTCAATACACCCATCTTTACACTCTTCGACACCCTTCATCGAATTGAACATAGATCGAGATCACCTTTGGTGACGGCTTGGTCCATTGGCAACGACTTCTGGGACATCACCACATTTAAGCGATCAACATCCTCACAACGTTATTCTTGGAGAGCTTGTTTGGTGCTTCCCTGATGGTCTGGTGATGGAAAGAACGATGAGGTCTACCTTGAGATAATGAGGTTATAACCGAGGTACATGCATTATTGGTTGAAAACTATTTCCACACCCCCTCTTAATGTCTTGGTTAAGTCTTGTGCCTTTGAAAATTTATGGAAGGGATCTCTCTTCAGAGTAGGCCCTACTGTAAAAAAAAAAAAAAATTCCAATGTGCAAAAAGACATTTAGACAACTTTTTTAATTAATTATTAAACCCACATCAACACATAACTAATTTTTTTTACAAAATTGTGGCGGAAGGATCATATTGATTTGCGACATCTATTTTCAAGAACTATATTGATTTATTTTCTTCCAGGAACCATATTGATGGTGTGGGTCAATTTTAGGGACCATCTTAATGGTGTGGATCAATTTCAGGGACTATTAGTAATAAAAACCCTTAAATCTTGTGGGGCCCATTTATGTGCCACATCAGCACTTAACAGAATTTTCAACAAAATGTAACGGAATGACCACATTGATTTGCAACACCTATTTTCATGGATTACATTAATTGATTTTTAATTTCAAGGACCATCTTGATCGTGAGGGTCAATCTTAGGGACCATTTGTGATATAAACCCTTAAATTTCGCAAAATTCAAAAGCAAATTATAAGTAGCAACTCTTTTGATTTGATGATGAAAAAATCTCTTCGAGATGAATTGAACCATTTGTTACTTTGTGAAGAAATTATGTGGGCCCAGAGAGCTAAAACTAATTAGCTGCAACTTAGGGATAAGAATACTAAATTCTTTCGAACTGTGGCTACTATTCGTAAGAAAAAGAATGAAATTACAAAAGTCAAAGATGAGAATGGTTTTTGGTGGTCTGTTGGTCAGGGCCTTGAACAGGTTTTTGTGCACGATTTAAAAAAACGCTTTTCTTGTGACAGTCCTTCCTCGGGTGCTGACCTAAATAATTTAGCGGATCTTATTCAACCTTGTGTTTCTAATCATCTTAATGAAAGTTTGTTGGCTCTTGTTACAGATGAGGAAATTTGGGATGTTGTGAGTAGTATTGGAGCTCTTAAAGCCCTGGGTCCTGATGGTTTAAGTGCGGCCTTTTTTCATGCTTGCTGGGACTAAATTAGTGACTTTGTTTCCTGTTTGGTCAAAAAATTTTTTCCAAAATGGGTCCAGCTTAAGACTATACTAACATTGCTTTAGTTCCAAAATGTTAGTTATAACTTTATCACAAAGATCATGATTAAGCGACTAAAACCTCTATTAGATCTTTGCATCTCAAAATCAAGATGTTTTTGCTTCGGGTAGAGCCATTCAGGATAATATTCTCATTGCTCACAAAATGTTTGCTGGTTTCAATAGGATGAAAGGAAGAATTGGAGCTATGGGTGTCAAGATGGATATGGAAAAGGCATATGACTACTTACACTGGGACTACATTTGGTATGTTCTTCTTAGATTTGGTTTTGATAATAGTTGGGTTGATTTAGTTATGGAATGTATTACTTCTCCTTCATTCATTGTGCTTATAAATGGGCAACCTCATGGTTATTTTTATCTGAAGCGTGGAATTAGACAAGGGGACCCCTTGTCCCCTTATATTTTCATCATTTGTATGGAACCGTTAATTAGACACCTCAATACCCTAACAAATAATCCGAAGTCTCATATTGGCATTTTGTCCACACCTAGAGAATTTAAAATATTAAATCTAGTGTTTGCTGATGATGGTCTCCTGTTTGTTAAGGCCACGCCGAGGGGTGCGAGGAATATTCTTCAAATCCTTAATATGTTTTCTAAAGCGGCGGGCCAACAAATAAACTTTCATAAGTAGTCCGTGTATTTTTCCAAGAATACACTTCTCCCACTAGAATTGATTTTGTTAATTTTTTACATATTCAACATAAAACTATTATCGGTAAGTATTTAGGAATTCATAATATTGTTTTCTGGAAAGACCAAGTTAATGGTAATGAGTTACTTAAGAGAGTTAAGCTAAAATTAGCTGGTTGGAAAGCAAGCACTCTTTCAAGAGTGGGGAGGCTTACTTTAATTAACTCGAATCTAACGGGTATACCTAATCATGTTTTGTCTTGCTTTAAGTGTCTTGACAAGATTGTCAATAAGCTTAATAAAGAGTGTAGAGTTTTTTTTTTCTGGGGTAGGGACAAGAAAATCTTTCCAGTGACTTGGGATTCGGTCTGTGCTCCTAAGAAAATGGGAGGTTTGGGAGTTAGAAGACTTGCTCATTTTAATAATGATTATCTCGCTAACTTAGGTTGGAAGGTAATGATTGAGGAAGATAAGTGGTGGGTGAAGTTAGTAAAAAGTAAGCATCTTAGAAAGGAAAATTTTCTTGATAATAAAATTAGACAAAATCATTATTTTGCTTGGATAGGTATCTTGAAAAGTAGGGATGTTATTCTTAAGGGTATGAGATGGAGAGTGGGTAATGATAAGGACATTTTTTTCTGGTCCCACAATTGGGTTTTTCCTTACCTGTTATTCCATCTTTTACCCAATATTGGGACTTGAAAGTTAATGAATTTATTGATAAATATTGTTGGGATAGGAGAAAGCTTTCGCAAGTGGTTAGTAATGAAATTGTGTGGAAAATTTGTAATATTACAATTCCTTTGCAGGATTCCAAAGATGTGCTAGCTTGGGGTCCAAATATAAATGGTAAGTTCTTTATTAAATCAGCTACTTGGATCCAGAAAGGGACCTTGACTCAATCTACAAAGTATAAGTTAATTAATAAGATGTGGAAACTTAATATTCCTTTTAAAGTTAAGATGTTTGCATGGTTGTTCATACGTGATAGACTTTAAACTAGAAAAAGATTAAGTCATATTCTAATTAATAGTGATAAGATGTGTCCTTTTTGCAATTCCGTAGATGAGGACCAAATGCATTTATTTTTTAATTGTGGTGTCACTAAATTGATATGGACATTTGGTCAATTAAACTAGGCAGTTTCACTAATGCTAACTTCGACTCAACAGTAGACTGGCTAAATTCTTTAAAGCATGTTGATAAGGAAGTTCCTAGTGATTTAAGCTTGTGTTTGCTCATTTGTTGGCAAATTTGGAACGACCATAATAATATGGTGTTCATAAATGTTTTGCCTATCCCGATAAGATCTAAGTTATTGGCTATATCTATGGGTGAGTGATATCTTAAAGCCAATGGTAAAGGTTTGAGAAGAAATATTGATGATACTTCCACAATTGTTAAATGGCATCTGCTGTATAAGAGTTTTGTTAAGTTAAATTTTGACAGTTTAGTGGCTGAGGACAAGGCGGCAGCGAGATTTGTCTTAAGGAATCATATTGGGCAGATTATTAGAGGTAGAGCTTTAAATATGGATGGTGCCACTATTTCTGAAGTGGAGGCTATGGCTCTTAGAGAGAGTCTTCTTTTTGCTGAGAGGAAGGGCTATACAAAGGTTATCGTTGAAGGTGACTCTAAGTTAGGCATTTAGTCAGTGTTGGACCAGGGAGTAATGTCATGGAATCTGGTTTCTATTACTGAACATATCAAGTGGACGGTGACCAATTTTGATTGCATTGACTGAAACCATATTAATAGATAAGCTAACTTTGTGGCGGATGCATTCACTTGTCATGGCTTTCTTATTACGGATTGTCATATTTGAAATCATTGTATTCCTTCATTTGCTTTTCCTTCTCTTCAGTTTGATTCTGTAAGAAAGGGTTGTTCTCGAGGTTTTTACCTTCAATATATTTTCTTATTTAAAAAAAATATATACAGAGACATTTGCCAATTATTTTTTTTCAAAAGTAAAATTGTTTAAAATCAATCAAATCCACTACCTTCCATTAAATTTCGCAAAATTCTTATTATTTTGCGTTACATATAGAGAGACATTTCATGTTTTTTAATCTCTTTATTATGTAGCCGTTGGATTATGATCTCACGGTCTCAACTTATCCTCTCCATTTCAATTTCAATTAATTTCACCGAGAGAGTGGAGAATGGAGAGAAGGGGAGGGGTACCCAAAACCCAAAACCCAAAACACGAAAGCATTAGGATATGCAGAGCAGCAAAATGCTGGGTTCTTGCGTAGGCGGTGGCACACTCAGTGCTGCGTTACCAGGAAGAGCTCTGAAACTGCAACGGCTTATTTCTCCTACTTCACCACTATTACCTTCTCACCAATTTCACCCCATCAGCAGAAGATTGAGCGCCTCTGCTTCTGCTGGCGCACAGCAGCAGCAACAGCAACATCAACACCAGCAGCAGAGCCCCAACCTAGTGGCTTTGGAATATGCCGACCTTAATCTCAACCCCACAATCTCTGAGGTCCTTTTTTTGTTAATTTACATTCATTCACACAATCTTTCGATATAATTGTCATGTTGGTGTTCTGAAAATATGGAATTTATTATTTCTTTGATTGATGTAAAGCTGACTGCGTCTCGGGCTCAAATCCTTATCCTCCCTTAGTGTACCTTAGAGTAGTAATATCGATCGTAAATTGTAATAGAAAAGAAGCTCACTTTGTGGGGTTGGAATTCTGAATTGCAGGAACTGGGTCTGGGTCATGGCCGAATCAGGCAACATGTCAACCCTCTGAAAACCTCTCTCTCTGTATGTCATTTGGAGGCTCTTCTTTCTTTTTCGCTTTTCGACATACAATAGAATACTTTAGCTATAGAGAATTAGAGACAGAGTTATAATAATCCTTATTATTTATTTTGTTTGATTGGGTAGGCGCCTGTGGAAGTACCTGATTGGAATCGAGTCTTCAGGGATCCAACATTGCCACTCATGGTGGATATTGGAAGTGGTACTGGCCGTTGTTTTACAGTTCCCTCTCACATGTCATCTGTGTGTTTACAGTCCAAGTTCTTCTTTATCATGAGCTTTTTAGCTTTGCATATATGTTGTGTTTGTTTAATAGAACCTGTAATTTCCTTTGAATTATAAACCCAGGTGCTTCCCATGTTTGAACTCAACTTCTACATCTTATTAAAACCATTCAGGATTGGGGTACATGATTTTCCATTTCTGTTCAATGTATGAAATCACTACAAATGATTCTTATATATATATGTCGAATGTTGTGATTCCTTCGTTTACCATTTATGAATTACTTGTTGAGCTACATGACTTTATTCACCAAGAAGAAATTATATATAGAAAAAGGGGATTTTTGATGGACAATGCTAAATCTACTCCAATCTTTTGCATTAAATATAAGCTGTGACCCTATGACATGGTTTCTTATCATTCATCATACTTATTGCACCCATCATGTATATGTCAATGGTAGCACAAAGTATGCGGCAAGTCATGTAGCATGCCGCATCATGGAATAAGACAATGTAGAAAAACTCATAGGTGGTTCATTACTCATTTTTAGTGTATTTATCATGCTAAAGCGGCAAAGAAAGTGTTTGGTCTTATACCACTGCGATTTTCTTGAATTGTTACTTTGAATACGCTCTTCAAGTGTACAGGAGGACTATTTTGTTCTTTGTATTCTTTAACTTATGAGAGTTGTATCAAGATCATGATAAAGTGAGAAAGTATAACTACACCTTATGTCAAAATACTATATAATCATTTACAATTGAGAATTTCAAGTATTACTGATTCATGTATTGAGCTCATATACTTAACAAGGGAGACATACCTCCCAATGGAACGAATTTTTTCAATGATCATATATCAATCTAAACGTGTAAACATTTTCAGGTAGTGGCAGATTTCTCTTATGGCTCGCAAAAAGGAATTTAGTTGTGAGAAATTATCTGGGACTGGAAATACGGAAGAAAGTATGGGAAAACTCCTTGGGTTATTTTTTATACAATTGTTAGTTCTTCTGCTTGATTTAATGTATAATTACCTCGTCCTCTTTCCTCCCTTTTACAAGAGAAAAAGATGGTTTGTTTCTCATATACTAATGGTTCCCTCCCTGATGCAGCTGGTCAAGCGTTCTCAATTCTGGGTTCAAGACCTGGCTCTTAGTAATATGTAAGACACTTGATCATTAGTTGGTTCCTATTGTATACTATTGGCGAGAAACTGATATGCTATATTGAACTAAATGGCAGACATTTCATGTTTGCAAATGCCACAACTTCCTATCAACAACTAGTGTCTACATACCCCGGACCATTGATGCTTGTTTCCATCCTGGTGAGTTCACCTCGCTGAAACATTCTAGGTCAAATTTTCTCATTATGTATCCAAGGGAGGGATTCTTTTCATGTTATTCTGGTCAGTCATAAGGCTGAAACACAACTATTCTAATGGATTCTTTGCTCATGTTCATATGCAGTGCCCAGATCCTTATTTCAAGAAAAGGCATCATAAGAGACGGGTTGTACAGAAGCCCTTAGTAGATTCCATTGTGAACAGTTTAATGCCGAGCGGCCAGGTTTGAATAACTCGTTTAATTATAAAATAATGAAGTGAATATGACTTTTCTTTTTGGCCTGAAAGCGACTATGATTGATTGTTATAAAGTTGCTAGTTTTTGTTTAGGTTTGCTCAATATACAAGTTATAGATTTAATAGTATCAAGAGGTTGAAGTCTTATCTTTCAGTTTCAATAATTTGCCTCAATTGTCCATGGTTCTGGGTACGAGGATAGGGAAAGGTTGAGTTAATGGGGGGAGCAGATGAGCAGCTTTTGCATTTTTCTGTATAGAAAGTATGCGACCGTTCATTATGGTTACTCCACATAAGAATCCTTCAGTTCTTGCTACTCTACATGTACCTTAGGTTGGTTTTGTTTTTCATTAACTAATCAATCATGACCAAACGGGCAACCTTTTCTTTGTATTGATTGATGCATAATCTTAAATAAATCTGTATGGACACAAAGATATGGCTCAGGTTGCAAGGGTTAGGCAGCTATTGAGGGAGGCCTTTAGGATGAAGACCATGCTGTTTAGAACAACAGAGTAGAACAAGCTTGCTGCTTATCAAAGACAGGCTTCTAACAAACTTTGTTTTGTGCATAAGCTGTAAAGGTGTGTATTGAGTCTCACTTGGTTATAATCTGAGTCGATCGAAGTTGTTTAATCAATTACAAGGATTTCAATTATTGACCTGTCCCGGTTGTTTTGTGTCAATGGAATGATCTTGATATATGGTATAAAAGTCACTCAATACTGCTTTGTGGGTATGAGAGTAATGCAGCATGATAGGTTTAGCCCCTAACGTGGATAGTGGTGTCAAAATATGTTGCATGGGGGTTGTGCGAGTGTTTATTGACTCTTGAAGGACTTTTATTCTGCACTGCTGAGTAAATTGAGTTTATATAAACAGTTACGAGGAGCACCTCTAATGACTAATAATTCTGGGCGTCGAGTTAAGTGCTCTAGGTCATGAGACAGTTTTCTGAATACAGTTGTATAACCTCTACTTATTCAGAAAGAAGAATCAAATTCTCTCTTCAAATTGAGTGCATACCTACTATGTGAACTCTTTCAATGACTTTCGTCTTCAAACAATGGCTTGCTTTTGGTTGAATGAACTATGAACATATGATTGTTTCTTTAACGACATAATCCGCCTGCAGGTGTTTATCCAATCCGACGTACTTGATGTGGCACTTGACATGAGAGATCAGTTTGATTCTCATTCCAATATCCTGACACACATCCACGAAATTGACACAAGTGTGCTGTGTGACAGCGAGGGATGGCTGTTAAACAATCCAATGGGAATTCGGACCGAGAGAGAAATTCATGCAGAGTATGAAGGTGCAAAGATTTACAGGCGGGTGTACCAGAAGCAAATGTAATTAACTTGAAGGTTCGTGGATGAAGCGCGATGTGGATCAAGTGAAAACATGTATAGAGTGAAGTACCTTCTGTAGAAATTAGGAAGTGGTGATTTATCTTAATGTTGGGATTACCAAATTTTTGTTTAATTAAAATGTAGCGATTAGGTGAAGCACATTTTAATGTCTCAGACAATTTTTTATGCTTGGGTTTTTTTATTAGAGAATTTTTTCCTCCAATAAAGCAAAAACAGAAGTTCATTGTCAATTCAAATTCAAGGGTGCTGAAATTGTTGAGAATGAATCTCATATGGGAGAATGAATTTTGCCTAACTTATAAGTAATCGGGCTACGCTTCATATTGCGAATTTGTTTTATAAGGAGAAAAGGAAAAATTCTAGTATGCTACTGATGTTGGAAATGTGCCCTAAAACCAATCATATGATGATACTTTACGGACATTTTACAAAGTTAAACTAACGTAATTTAAATGTAAAGGGCAAAGATTATTGTTTGAGCCGTCTCATATAAATGTTATATGCTTAAACGATAAGTCCAAGGAATATGTGATTGGAAGAATGCGATCTAAAGAAGTTAGATTCATGAGACCATTCTTTCGTTGACACATCCTAAACGTTTCTGATCATAGGATTGTCAATTGGGCATTGACAGTCCGTTAAGATCAGTACGTGCTATGTCTTCTCTCAGGGAGAGTGACTAGTCTCGAGTCATTGGTGTGTGTGACATCAAGACAAGTACGTAGGTGCTCAATAGAGAATGAGTTCACTGAACACGATCAACGAAGAGTTCTCATATTCATGTCACATGAGAACTCATGGTTGGGATAATGCAAATTAGTCTTTTGACCTGAGGCATCACAGTTGTCTTGTGGTTAGGTCCTTAATCTTTGATTATGTCAAAGTCACTCCATCAAGAGGGTGTCCATGGCATCGTTGGGGTTAAGCCACTTAGCCATGGAGGCAAGTGAATGCGCAACAAGGGATCTCTAACCTTCAAACTGTTTGAGGGAGAATACTCTATGATATGATTAAGAATCTTTGGCCAAAGTATGAATGAGATTTAGGAATGTGTTCCAAATCATATTCAAGGTAATTATATAAGCACAAGACTCACATTGGATAGTAGACATGAATAAACTATCAAACCAAACAATGTGGTCAAGAGTATTGTATTAGAGAAAGACCGTGTTGCATTTGTAATCCTAAAACTGAATAGGTTCTCCACCTCTTCTGATTAGCTTAGGTAACCATGACATGCTGCTAGGCGTCAACCATGGTTTGTGGAAGCCCTAAAAGTGTATTATCACTAACGGGAGAATTGAAAGTAAGTTTCAATTCACAATCGATTAGAAAGAGTTTTAATCGCCCACTGCCTTGCTAAAAGGAATCTAATGGATCGTTCACCGAGTAAGGTAGAGTTTGAAGAAACAACGGAGATGAGTAAGAATAATTAAATGGTTTAATTATTTATCTAAGGCTAGGATTAATTAATATGTTAATTAATCAAACGAATAAGTTCGTTAAAGACCTCGGGTTAGTTTTGGGCCGCAAGGCCGAATGGGATTTGAATGTCAAGCCCATTAACTCAAGTTGTACGACAACTTGAATAAACAAAGGGCTTGAAAGCCCAATAAACCTTATAGGCCGGCCATGTTAGAAGAATAAGGCTTTTGGTCCATTAGGTCACTTATTTGAAGGGACTATATAAAGGACTTTATAGCCTAAAATTCTAAAAGGGTTGTTTTTGGGGAAAGGATGAGAACACAAGCTCTCATTTCTCTCTAAAATTTCGGCCACCTTGGAGGGATCATCTAGCAATCAAACTCCTCCAAGGTCACTCATTTCTTCTTCATTATGCCTTGGTGATGAATCATTAGAGGTTCTCAATTTTGGGAACTTTGGAGAAACCTTTTTCATCCATCCAAATCCATAGATCTAAGATGCAAGGAATGAAGGCCCTCTCTTTGGGTGATTAGCCTTTGTTTAAATACAAAGAGGAATCTACAAAGGTATATATTTCAACTCACTTTGTTTTGAGTTGATTATTGGTTCACCATTTTACTAGGCTTTGAACATTCATGGGTAATGTTTTGTTTTGAAGTGCATGCTAGCATGATTCCGCCTTTAATTTGTTAATTGCATGCTAATGATGTTGCTTAAATGAACATGTCATCTTCCAAAATAATCCTTCAAGTGGTATCAGAGCCTAGGCCTAGTTTATGGTGGATCCTTTTGGGTTTTGTGATTTTTCATATTTTGTGATTTAAGTGTTGTAAATGTTACAAGCTTTGTTCTTGCTTTGAATATAAATTTTGCTTGAAAATTTAGCATCTCAAATGTTGTAGATGTATTTCATTAAAGCATGAATATTGGAACTAAAAGTTGGTGCCAAGTGTTTTGGGATTTTCGGCCAAATCCAAAGGGTGATTTTTTGGGTTCTTGTTAGTCTTGTTAAAATGGTTTTAAAGTGCTTTTTGGAACCCCTAAGTACCCTAGGATATTAACCCTCTTTTGAGTTGTGAAAATTTGAGTTTTTGGTGAAAGAAAACATCCATAGAGCTATTATGAGTTTTCATGTATGTTCTTCATATTTCTTGAAGTTCTTGCCAAGAACAAAAAGGTTTTGAAGTTTTGATTCAAAAGTTTTATGTTTTTCATAAAGTTTTGTTTTTCAAATGGTGGGTGATAGTTATTGGTGAGATGTGACTAAAAGAATTTTAAAGTTTTATAAAAACATTTTCTTACAAACCATCAAAGTCACCTTTGTCTCACCTACCAAAAACCACTTTCAAAACTTTAGTTTTTTTTCAAATTTTCAACAATATGGCCGGCCACCTTTGGAAAAGGTGTTGGAGGGACTTTTGTGCAATTATATAAAGTTTTGATACTTTTGTGTATTTGCATTTTGACCTCAAAAGTTTTTTTTTTGTTTTAACAAAGTTACCCAAATTGTTGTGGTCATTGTTTTTTGCCCAAAACAAAATGAGAACAAAATGGTTTTGTCTCTTTAATGAGAATTTGATTTTCATTATATTTAGTTCCATTTAAATCAATTCTATGGATCCAAAAACCAAATGATAATTGTTGCATTCAATTTAATTAGTTAAAGTGTTAATTAATTAAAGGGTGATTATGAACCTTAGCCTACGATAATTGAGCTATGTGAATGGCCGTTTCAAATTTGTTTGAACCATGGGAATGAGTAGATTAGATTTTGGTTGTAATTTGATTTGATCAAATGTTGTAAAAGGGCATAAGCTCTTCTTTACTTTAAAGTAATTAGTTATATTCAATTGTTGTAAAGAGCATAAGCTCATATTTACTTTGAAGTACTTCTTTCTTGCTTTATTTGATATGCATGAAATGAAGTAGTTGGGTCCAACGCCCTAAGACAACACGCCTTAATGTGATTAAACGCGTAACTAAAATCAATCTCCATCCCTAGTCCGAGATTCAACACAAGGCTCGTGTTGGATCTAATTAAAGGTTCATAGTCATCCTAAGGCCCTAAGGCAACTATATAGTCCATCAATGAATGCAAACCTTATGTTAGTAGTATCATATACTCTTGCTTTAAAAACCGTTTTAAAAGCTTAGTGAGAGTATTATATACAACTAAATCAATCATATGGACCAATAGTTGTAATAGGACCAAAATTGTTTTAATTATGATTAAAATGAATATATATATGTGATGAGACCTAAAACCCTCAACAAACCATTATTAAGTTGATAAGCGAGAGATGCTTTGAACATTTCTTCGTAGGCCTTCCACCGTGGTGGGCTCCAATCGTTTGTGACTTGTACACCGGCTTCACCCTATCATGGGGGAGTACAAAGTGCATGCTTACACTCAGGAGGAGTCCATAAACATATGATGAGGTAAGTGTAGGCAACGAGGATGGCCGATATCATATAATTGTGAGGCTATTCTTGAACC
Organism: Pyrus communis; assembly: GCF_041283825.1. NCBI lineage: Eukaryota > Viridiplantae > Streptophyta > Magnoliopsida > Rosales > Rosaceae > Pyrus > Pyrus communis. The sequence continues at coordinate 6,455,951 of NC_142566.1, read as the reverse complement.
CTTTCATGAACTAAGCATGGTGGGAATAACTTAACTAAGTGCAATGGTGCCAATATCGTATCATCGTGAGGCCACATTCTCTAGAGGCCAAACTAGATGGGTAATTACAAGAGTTGTAAATGAGTAAAGTGTTATTCTCTCATCATTATTTTTGCTAACCGATATCGTATCATCGTGAGGTGGGCTTGGTAATGGTGAGTCTCCCATACCCCGCTAAGAGTTCAACAAAACTCTCGAATTCCGATGAGGGATATGGAATTTGCCAAAAATAGTGGGTGGTGCTATTTGATTTAAAGACCCGAATCAAATGGCTTAAAATCAATCAATTTATATTCGTTATGTATTTGTTTACCAATATATTTGCAAACGCTATCCAAAACTTGACAAAGAAAAGCCGAATGCTTTAATTTCCGGACTTAGTTCTACAATCCCGTAGATTGTCTTTAATGGCTTGTAGATGTAACTAAGTAGTCTCATCCTCACAATCTTCCTATTGATAATGTATCATTGGAAGAATATGTTAGATAAGTCTAACATGAGAAGGACAACACTTTTAATGTCATAATTCTTCAAATACAAATTGTTGTATGAAGAAATAAGAGTTGCTTTGAACAACCCTTAATCAACACAAACTTTAGTGCTTGTTTCTTTGTTACATAAACAAGGAACTTTTGAAGTAAGCACAAGGGCATGGACGCTTTATGTGCCATGATTCTTCACTTACAAATTGTTGTATGAAGAAATGAGAGTTGCCTTGAACAACTCTTGAAAGTTTGTAATTATGTTTAGAACATAATGGTTGGTTGACAAAAATAGTCCATCAACATGGACTTATAATGATTTTGAATCATTGAGTGTTGAAGTGTTAAACCACTTAACGAGACGGAAATTAGGCAAGGACTTCACCTTTGTGTCCCTATCCTAATGGTTCACTAAGTTTATTGTAAACTATATAGTGAACAATAACCACACACTCTCCAAATTGTTTGATGTGTATAACACAATTGAAATAAGTTTCAAGAGAGATAGTGGGAGTTTAGGGACCATGACTATTGTAGTCAAAGGAGAAGTCAAATGAAGAAGGCAAAATAACTCCAAGGGAACAAACTTTCTTTATGAAAGGATGGACATTGGAAGGGGTATTTGCAAGAAATGTCTTGAAAGTGTCAAGAACACACCTTTCGAAGGTGTGGTAATATGTTCTTGAAATAGTTCAAAACAGTTGGTTCTTCTACTTGAATGCTTGATTCCGTATTAGTAACTATGTTTTACAATTGTTGTAAAAGTGTGCTAATAAAAAGTAGAAGATTAATGAGAGAAGAGAAAGTACTTCACATTCGGAAAGTGAATAAAATATAGATCTCTGCGAAAGCGGATTGTACTTACTTCCTCATATGAACTACCAAAGAAATTGGAAAATACTAAAGATTGTCTTTACATTCCAATTTTAAGGAACTTAAATCCGTCACTACAGTAGAGATGGATAAATGTTTTGTTTGACAAAACATTGTTCTTTATTAATCAATAATTAGATTATTGTAATTTAATTTGTTGTCTCTATAGTAGAGATGATGTGGTAGTTTAACTGTTTAGAATACGATGATGCTTAAAACCCAAAAGGTTGCAAGGTAGTGACTAATCCCAACTGAGTTGTGATACCTCTAAAACATAAGTTACGAGTTGGTCATAGATGGATGCTTTGGATCGTTCGATACGGATCCAATAACTTCTTGTTAAAATTGTATAGAGGCGAAATGTTCGAATCTTTATTCTTTTGGAAAGAAGAAAGAATCACAAAGTTGTTGAGGTTAATTCACTTAGATGTTAGTGGCACTTGTCCACAACATAATACTACTCATGTTGTATGACATTCACTGAAGATCACTCTCGGTTGGACTATAGTTTCTTTTGAATAAACACAAGTCCGAATACTTTGCAAAAGGTTTCAAAGAATTCAAGAAATGTAAGTAGATGAGTAAGACGTCTAAAGTATTTACCTCCTTAGATTTGATCCAAGGAAAAAGTAACACTTTAGATTAATTTCCTTGAAAAATATCAAGGAAAGTAGCATCGTAAGATAATGAATTTCTCCATTAGGAGAAGAATGAACACGAATAAGATTTAGTTCGTTGGACATTATCAATTACCCATATATATGATATATACTTCTAAGACAACCTAGTTCCTATACCACAAGCTCCAAGGTAGTCCAGAAGGATTTATAAACCGTCTCAGTTGAATGGTTTGAACTTTATGACTATGTCATAGAGTTGCACCTCTTAATTCGAAAGAAATAAGAATGAAAATCCTTATGACTACATTGAGTGTATATACGATATATACTCAAGGAAATGGTAAAGTACCATTTGACCCGAAATAATGAAACCTTCACAGCTAATTGGTAGCTTAAGGTGACTACACTCAAAGAGAATGGTTGACTTTGAAGAAACCATCTTTGACGTAGTGTTGGTTTCAATTAATTCGAAGATTGCTAGCTACAACTAAATGGTGATTTAATGTTTGGACATAATATGGGTTTCCGAAACCATTATTAAGATAGTCTTGATAATATATGTCTAAAACTATAAATCACAAGACAGGTTAGTTGTAGAGATCCATCCATCATGGATCTTAGCAAGCTAGTGGGAGCTATAAGCGTCTTATGAGAAAAGATCAATTGTTTGATTTCTCATAAAGATGTAAATGAATCTTTTGTTTACTAGGTTTACAAAAGATTAGTGGGAGTTAATCGTATTCCTAAATTTAAATATATATATATATATATATATATATATATATGATATATTAATTTTTGGAAATGAAAAGAGTACTTCTTCGTTAAAGTTATTCTATAACGATAGAATGTATATGGGAGATTTAGTCTATATAATAGAATGGAAATCTATAATGATATATTTCAAGATATAATTGGATTATATCAATCCCTAAAATAGACAAGAGATGCTAGGAAGTTTCTCATTTGATGATAAACTTCAATTAGAATGACAATTCTAGTGAGATTAGGAAGTTGTTCTTCTCAAAGGGAATGTACCCTTTGACTCCCAAAGAAATAATGCGTAAATAGAATCCTTTATGCATAAGCAGAAAGGTGATTTATGTATTTCATATTGTATGAAAAACATTGATATAAGATGTACCTAGAAAGGTACAAGACAATATCAGTGCAAGCCCAGGATCAGAACCATGGCAACTGTCAAGTGAGTCCTTGAGTATTTGAGAAATACTAAAGGATATATTACTCAATAATTGAGAAAGAATTAGAGTAACGTAATGGAAGCGTAAATGTATTAGATAATGAATCTAATCCATCATTGGATATTTCTTCATTATGAATAAAGAGATAAACAGATATCTCTTTATTATGACTAAAAAGATATTTGGATGGAAACATTAAAGTAATGACTTTAGTGTGTTCCATTATGAATGCAAAATATATTGCCATATAGAAGTTTACAACAATGTTGTTTGGATGGGAAAGTTCATTTATGAACTCTCTATTCGGTTCCAACCAGAAAGTGTATGACACTAATGGGGCGATAGCTCAAGCCAGGGAATCAAGGTCTCCTCAAGGTCCGAACTCAAATGAGAGATTGAACCACATGATTAGGAATCATGAATAATGGTGACGTCGTTATTCTCAAGGTTGCTTCTATGGATAACATATAGATATCCATCTTGTTTAGGCCTACTACTCAGCCATTTATGAAATGAATTACAGAAGAGGTATCATCACTGATAACCAAGCTGATTGGCTCTAGTGCAAGTGGGAGATTGTTGGAAATGTGCCCTAAAACCAATCATATGATGATACTTTACGGACATTTCACAAAGTTAAACTAATGTAGTTTAAATGTAAAGGGCAAAGATTATTGTTTGAGCCGTCTCATATAAATGTTATATGCTTAAACGATAAGTCCAAGGAATATGTGATTGGAAGAATGCGATCTAAAGAAGTTAGATTCATGAGACCATTCTTTCGTTGACACATCCTAAACGTTCCTCATCATAGGATTGTCAATTGGGCATTGACAGTCTGTTAAGATCAGTACGTGCTATGTCTTCTCTCAGGGAGAGTGACTAGTCTCGAGTCATTGGTGTGTGTGACATCAAGACAAGTACGTAGGTGCTCAATAGAGAATGAGTTCACTGAACACGATCAACGAAGAGTTCTCATATTCATGTCACATGAGAACTCATGGTTGGGATAATGCAAATTAGTCTTTTGACCTGAGGCATCACAGTTGTCTTGTGGTTAGGTCCTTAATCTTTGATTATGTCAAAGTCACTCCATCAAGAGGGTGTCCACGGCATCGTTGGGGTTAAGCCACTTAGCCATGGAGGCAAGTGAATGCGCAACAAGGGATCTCTAACCTTCAAACTGTTTGAGGGAGAATACTCTATGATATGATTAAGAATCTTTGGCCAAAGTATGAATGAGATTTAGGAATGTGTTCCAAATCACATTCAAGGTAATCATATAAGCACAAGACTCACATTGGATAGTAGACATGAATAAACTATCAAACCAAACAATGTGGTCAAGAGTATTGTATTAGAGAAAGACTGTATTGCATTTGTAATCCTAAAACTGAATAAGTTCTCCACCTCTTCTGATTAGCTTGGGTAACCATGACATGCTGCTAGGCGTCAACCATGGTTTGTGGAAGTCCTAAAAGTGTATTATCACTAACGGGAGAATTGAAAGTAAGTTTCAATTCACAATCGATTAGAAAGAGTTTTAATCGCCCACTGCCTCGCTAAAAGGAACCTAATGGATCGTTCACTGAGTAAGGTAGAGTTTGAAGAAACAACGGAGATGAGTAAGAATAATTAAATGGTTTAATTATTTATCTAAGGCTAGGATTAATTAATATGTTAATTAATCAAACGAATAAGTTCGTTAAAGACCTCGGGTTAGTTTTGGGCCGCAAGGCCCAATGGGATTTGAATGTCAAGCCCATTAACTCAAGTTGTATGACAACTTGAATAAACAAAGGGCTTGAAAGCCCAATAAACCTTATAGGCCGGCCATGTTAGAAGAATAAGGCTTTTGGTCCATTAGGTCACTTATTTGAAGGGACTATATAAAGGACTTTATAGCCTAAAATTCTAAAAGGGTTGTTTTTGGGGAAAGGATGAGAACACAAGCTCTCCTTTCTCTCTAAAATTTCGGCCACCTTGGAGGGATCATCTAGCAGTTAAACTCCTCCAAGGTCACTCATTTCTTCTTCATTATGTCTTGGTGATGAATCATTAGAGATTCTCAATTTTGGGAACTTTGGAGAAACCTTTTTCATCCATCCAAATCCATAGATCTAAGATGCAAGGAATGAAGGCCCTCTCTTTGGGTGATTAGCCTTTGTTTAAATACAAAGAGGAATCTACAAAGGTATATATTTCAACTCACTTTGTTTTGAGTTGATTATTGGTTCTCCATTTTACTAGGCTTTGAACATTCATGGGTAATGTTTTGTTTTTAAGTGCATGCTAGCATGATTCCGCCTTTAATTTGTTAATTGCATGCTAATGATGTTGCTTAAATGAACATGTCATCTTCCAAAATAATCCTTCAACTGATGGATCACGTTTGTGTTGGGGCCAAACTAACTAAGCACAACCTCGAAATGCCCTCCTAGGGTTGGTAGGAAAATTGACTCAACGGTCATGTAATGTACAAATGTGGAGGGCATTTGCCGAAGGCACACTGTCTTCAACTCTTCAACCATGCTGATCCTGCGTTGGAAGATCTCAGCCAAGCCCTCCCCTCTCCTCCACTCAATCACCACCGTCTCCTTCTCCTCCTCCGCCTCCACCTTCACCGCCGCCGCCACCGCCGATTTCCTCCATTCATACACCGTGACCCCTCCAATCCAACCCTGGCCTCGACGCCTCTACCCAAAGCGCCTCATCTCCCTCATCGCCCACCAACCCAACCTCAACCTCGCCCTCCAAATCTTCCACCACGCCTCCAAATTCCACCCTGGATTTTCCCACAATTACCACACCTATCACGCCATCCTCAACCGCCTCTCCCGTTCCTGCGCTTTCCACCGCATGATCGACCCCCTCCTCTCCGACCTCAAAAACTCCCAAATCCAATGCTCCGAAGACATTTTCATCACCCTCATTCGCAATTTCGGCGTTTTGGGTCGCCCCAAACTCGCCTTCAAAGCCTTTCTCGACGTGCCGAATTTCGGAGTTCAGCGCTCTGTGAAGGCCCTGAACGTATTGTTGAACGCTCTTGTTAAGAACAGTGAGTACGGTTTGGTTCACTCTGTGTTCAAGAATTGTGGGCAGAGATTTGGGGTTATGCCCAATTTATCCACTTGTAATATTCTGATCAAGGCGCTCTGCAAAAAGAACGATGTCGAGACTGCACTCAAGGTGCTCGACGAAATGCCTGCAATGGGGTTTGTCCCGAATGTGGTGACTTATACCACGATTATTGGCGGGTATGTTTCGCGGGGTGATATGGTTGGGGCAAAGAGAGTTTTTGGGGAGGTTTTGGATAGAGGGTGGTATCCGGATGCGACTACTTATACGGTTTTGATGGATGGGTTTGTTAAGCAAGGGAAGCTGGTTGATGCCGTTAAGGTCATGGATGAGATGGAGGAAAATAAGGTCGGGGCAAATGAGGTTACTTATGGGGTTATGGTTGAAGCTTATTGTAAGGAGAAGAAGTCGGGCGAAGCTGTTAATTTGCTTAATGACATGCTTGCGAAAGGGTATATACCAAGCTCTGCGCTATGCTGTAAGGTGATCGATGTTTTGTGTCGTGAAGGGAAGGTGGAGGATGGTTATGAACTGTGGAAGAAGCTTTTGAAGAAGAATTGCACACCTGATAATGCAGTCTCAAGCACGCTCATACACTGGTTTTGTGAGAAGGGAAAAGTATGGGAAGCTAAGAAGCTGTTTGATCAGCTTGACACGGATTCCATTCCGAGCGTCATGACGTACAACATGCTTATTGCGGGAATGTGTGAAGCGGGGGAGTTGTGTGAGGCGGGGAGGTTGTGGGATGACATGGTGGAGAAGGGGTGTACTCCGAATGCTTTTACTTATAGTATGTTGATCAAAGGATTTTGCAAAATTGGAAAAGCAGAGGAGGGGATTAAAATTTTGGAGGAGATGTTGGATAAGGTCTGTTTGCCTAACAAGTCTACTTATGTTATGTTGATTGAGGGGCTCTGTGACTCGGGAAAGGAAGCGGAAGTCACAAAAGTTGTTTCAATGGCAATGTCAAGCGGAGACGCAAACATTGCTTCCTGGGATCTTTTAGTTACTAAGTTTGTTGGTGATTCGGATACTGGGGGAAGTCTTCTGGACAAGATACTGCTGGAGAATGTTACTTAGAGGCTATTCAACGTCTACTCTCTTCGGAAGAGCCCAAATGTTGCAAGAACTGAACTTGGATGCACAGACCATAATCTGCTGCGCAAGCAAGCGTTTCATTTCTGGGGGGAATTGAAGTTATATGGTATCTGATGTGACAGAGTAATCTGAAAGCAACATTGAGATGAGTAATAAGCTCTTCAAGCTCAATACTGCACTTTGCTGGTTGATCTGACTTGGTTCGCCACACTTCGATCCAGTCCAAGCTAGTTCAATCTTGATACGGGTTTCGAATCTGCAACAAATTACATGGAGAATAAAGGGAGCAGTAAAAAATCTTCCTGCAAGCAATTATCCAGAAGAATATTGAGAAATCTAAATTTTGAAGCTTGCGCAGATGCTACATTATGATGAACAAACTTATACAAGGTAAAAGGGGCAGGGATGGTCAGTGTTTACTGTTTACCATTGTCGATGGGGTAGTTATTTTATTTTTATTTTTCTTCTATGGTGCGGGCATCAAAGTTTTTTATTTATTTTTTATTTTTAAATTTTGTTCTTGCCGTAGACTATAAGATAGGATGATTGTATTAGAATGTGAAATTAAAATTGCAATCAATTATTAATTAATGCCTGTTCATATCATACATGACAGGAACGGGTTTGATCACAAAAAAGATTGTCTTCAAACGAACCGGCCTATCATCTGTATGGGGCTTACGCAGTGGCCGGAACAAAGTCACATTTTTTTTGTTGCAAGGCCCAATCAATAGTTCAGGTCACACACTCTCATAATCCATTTTATCTTCGGAAAATTCGCTTCAACCATGAGTGTCAAAAAAATAATACATTTTGTACAATTGAAGAGAAATATCCCAATACATGTCTTATTTTAATAAAATACATAGGTTGTTTGTTGAATAAACACGTGGCAAAATATTAGAAGGGAGTAACGGTCACCTTGGGTGTAACATCCCACATTGCCCAAGGGAGTGGATCCTGTAAGCCTTATATGTATATTCCTATTTCTACCTAGTACGAGGCTTTTTAGGAGCTCACTGGTTTCGGGTTCCATCGGAACTCTGAAGTTAAGCGAGTAGCGCACGAGAGCAATCCCAGGGTGGGCGACCCACAGAGAAGTTCTCGTGTGAGTTTCCAGAAACAAAATCATGAGGGCGTGGTCGGGGCCCAAAGCGCACAATATCGTGCTACGGTGGAGTCGAGCCCGGGATGTGGTGGGGGCCCGGGGCGAGATGTGACAATTTGGTATCAAAGCCAATCCTTAGGCGGATGTGTGCCGATGAGAACGTCGGACCTCTAAGGAGGGTGGCTTGTAACATCCCACATCACCCAAGGGAGTGAATCCTGTAAGCTTTATATGTATATTCTCATCTCTACCTAGCATGAGTTTTTGGAAGCTCATTGGCTTCGGGTTCCATCGGAACCCTGAAGTTAAGCGAGTAGCGCGCGAGAGCAATCCCAGGATGGTTGATCCACTAGGAAGTTATCGTGTGAGTTCCTGGAAACAAAACCATGAGGGCGTGGTCGGGACTCAAAGCGGACAATATCGTGATACGGTGGAGTCGAGCTCGAGATATGGTGGGGGCCTGGGCCGGGATGTGACATTGGGTTAGGGAGGGTGAGCATAAACTATAGTAATTAGTTTGATTGCCACTTTGAGCATGAAGCTGATTCAAACAAGACCAGTGAAGTTACAAGTGCAAAAGATATAAATTTGATATTTAAAAGTTACATCTACATCTTATTTACATTTCATCTACATTTTCAGGAAATATAAATATGAGTTCTATTTAATGAAGAAATATAAATTTGGGACATCGTTTATTTTTCACTCTCTAACTAGCATAGCACACGCAAGTAGTCTTTTACCACAGTTGTGGAGAGAAGTGTCGCTCTTGCATTACGACATAGGATCGAATATCAGCTCTCTAATCTAATATTTTATCTAACAAATCTATTGTTTGACAAAAAAAAAAAAAATAAATAAATAAAATAAAACTAGCATAGCACACCTCCTAAAATTGTAAAGAAATATGTAAACTTATATTTTTTTTATATTTTATGACCAATGCGAATGGTTCTGAATTTTCTGAAACTTTATTTATTGAATAATTTCTCAGCTAATAAAACTATATAAATGGAGATGCTCTTACGACCATTTTTTTGTGTGTCAACCATTAACCTTAAACATCCTTTTTGACGCAAGTGGTGGATCGGGCATTACTCTAATTCAATGCATTTTGGATTCAAGCTCTTCCCTATTTTATGTAAATTTATATAAATTTAATATAAATTACTTATCGTTTTTCCACAAACTTTATTTTTTACAATACATCCTTAAAACTTGGTGGTCCAAATACCATTATTCTAAAAATCAAACAATGAAGTCAGTGGCATAGTTAGGATTTTCAAATAATATATGGAATCATAATCTCTACTAATTAATGAAACTCTCTTTGTCAAGCAAAAGAGGGTAAAAGACAATTTAGCCTTCTATCACACAAAAAAAAATGATGGGCAATAATGTAATTTCACATGTTCAAATTTTACTGTTTTTTATTGAAGCCTTACTTACAAATGATGTTAAAATACCTTTAATATTATAAAAAAAAAAAAAAAAAAAAGAACCTCCCACTACCCTCACCCCCAGGTTCTCTCTCTCCCTCTCTCCTTCTCATTTTCTAAAAAAATGTGTTCATACACACAAAGTGTGTAGACAAATGCTAGTATTAACTAAAAAAACTTCATTGAGCCATTTTGTCGAGCACCTAGTATGCACTTGTCAAAACCTGTCAACATATGCCCAAAGTTTAAGCCAACATATGTCGACAACTATTATTATTTGTAGAGACTTGTCGAGGGTGGATGCAGATACAGTGGAGTAATATTGAATAATGCCAAAGCTTTTTTAACTAAAGTATTTCATCGAGCATATGGTGCGCACAATAGAGTCACACAAGAAAATAGAAAAGTAAGGCAAATATAATAGAACAAGTGGAAAGAGGAGTTTGTAATTTAGTTTGTCTTAGTTGTTTATAGAGGTCAAATACAATACACAAACAAATTTACATGAAGTTTTTAAGTTATTGGAGTCAACGGCAACTAATGACTCCGTGCTGGCTTCGCCATTGTATGCAGCCACCTAGGCGCTAGGCAATGGAGTGTCACTGCGATTTAGGCCAAATTGTCCAGCAAAATTGATAAGGAGTTAGGCGCTCTCTAGGCGGCCTAGGCAGTGATCTAGGCAGTAGTTTTTCTTTTTCTGCATACTTACTCTTTCTCGTCTTTGATCGCCGTCGCATTTCTCGTCTTTGCTCGCAGACGATGGAAGATCTGATGAGAAGAGGGAGGGTGGGAGAGAGAAAGAAGAGTTCATATAGAAAGTTTTCAAAGAAATCGAAGAAAAAGATGAGAATTTACAGAGTAACTGAAGAAGAAGGAGAATTTAGTTATAGAGCAAGATCAAAGGGAAGTGAAAGATCGGGAGGAAGAGGAAACAGTGAAAACCCAAAACTTGGCCGTTAGTAATTGATTGTATGGCCATGTATCAATTTATTCGGAGAGATCCTTGTCCGTCCACCATGACGCCTTATCATAAAACAATTACCTGGTCTTCACTATTAAATAAATATATTATATAATTATTTAGGGTAATGTTTTATTATTATCTTCTTTTTCCTTTTAAGGCCATATCATATTATGTACTCAAAATTCTCACATTCCATATATTCTTTTTCTTAAACAACATATTGTTCATGTTTATTTACATATTATATAGTAAATTTTTTTAATTTATGTAATATATAATAAGTTTACTTAAATTCGCCTTGTCTCTTTAGGCCTTGCTTACGTATCTAGGCATTAGGTCTCAGCTTGCCACCCAACTAGCACCTAGCGTCTTTTAGAAATTTTTTTTGGTAATGAGATTATATTAAAAGAGAGAACCAACAACAGCAACACAATAGCAGCAACAAAGGCCAAGCTAAAAACAAAAAAAAATACAAGAAGGCTGTAAAAGCACCAACAATCCAACCTAACAACCAACATCAAAGGGAGAACAATTACATATTGATTCTCCATTTTTGAAAAATGTGCATATTTGCAATAGAGATCGAAATTTGCAAGAACATAACCGCAAGTGTATAGAGTTCATAATGGTTTTAAAGACATCAATGGAGTGGAGGTGCTCATTTCTGTATTTACCGCTATTTCGTTCCTTACATATAACATAGACAACAGCTTGGAGGCACAACTTTCTAATGGTAACATTCAACGATTTACACATTCAATTATTAACCGCCCAAGTGATAAAGTTATGCAATCTAAATGAGGGGGATCACAATCACACTTAAAAAACACATTAGACCAAATACTAGCACTATACGACTCAAAGAACAAGTGATTGTGTGACACATTATCAGTCAAGCAAAAAGAGAAAATAGATGAGACACAAAAGGTGAAGACCATTACTCGACCATAATAGATAACTTACCCCTTATAGCAAGCCAAAAGATGAAGCTCGACCTCAAATACTACAGAGCATCAAATAAAGCACACGCGTACGGTTAACGCGGGTGGCCATTAACTTTAGGTATTCGGTGAATCAAGTGTATAATATTACAGATTGATGGGAATCTAATATCACACTTGTTTACTTTATTATCGTATATAATGCCCCTTCATTTCTTTCAAATTTCACACAAGCTTTTGTTTGAGTGTTTAAGGCAAACACTCAAATCATTTTGGTAAGCCTCTCTATCTTTCTCATTTCTATTAGTATCTGGTGCTTCTTCATCAATGATTCCATTATTATTATTATTATTATTATTATTATTATTATTATTATTATTATAATAATCTGATTATGAATGAAGTAGATGACATTTCTTCTCAACCGAACTTCTTTTTTATTTTGGAAAAATTAAGAAGCCGTTTGACAATTATTTGGTTTTCAATTTTCAATTCTTGTTTTACTTTTTAAAAAAGGAAAATAAAAAAAAATCGTTTGATTACTACTTTCAATTTTCGTACTAAACATTGAAAGCTACTTTATTGAGATTTCAATATTTGGTTTTGAGTTTTTATTTGTTTGAAATCTGAAAAATGAAAGTGGTTACTAAACAAGTTTTCAATTTTTAATAACTGAAAACGAAATAATTATCAAACGGCCTTTAAGCTTTTTGCTTCTTTAACTCTTTTTGTTTTGTAACATTTGTTTTTTTTTTTTTTTTTAACTCTAAAAGTATGCTTTTTATAAAGGCTTTTTAGCCAAAATAGTACATGAGATTTGCATAACGCCTCACTTTGGTCCCTGAGATTTGAAATCAATAGAAATAGTCCTTAAGTTTGTCCACTATCAATTATTTTGGTCATTCTAAGAAAAATCTCCATTAAACAAGGCTAAAATGATAAAAGTACCCTCAAATTTTGTCAAATTATTTGACCCATTGTTTAATAAATTGAGGGGTTTTTTTTTTTTTTTCTTTGGTCATTTGGTCCTTATTTAATATATTTTTTCATGGAATGACTAAAATAATTGAGGGTGGACAAACTCAAGGACCACTTCTATTGATTCCAAATCTCAGGGGTCAAAGTGATGAATTATGCAAATCTCATAGACCATTTTGGCTAAAAAACCTTTTATAAACATGGGTTTCTTATTTGAACATGTCTTTCTTAAGGGCCAGTTAATTTTATAAGGTGTGGGATAAAAAATTGTAAATGCACACAAATGTTTGGAAGATTGGTTCCATAGATGCTCTCTTTTTATTTGAAGTTTACCTTAACAATATATTTGTTTCAGTTACTATAATATGCAACGAAATTATCTCTCACTTCATGTTGTGTAGACCGTTAATTAAGTAGAAGCGTACTGTACTAATGTCACTGTCATTCATAAACATACGATTAGTAAGAGAACACTAACATTCATGAGTACTTTGCTTCATATTTGCTCTCAGTAATTTTTTAATAATATTATTATGTATCTAGGGATCAATTTCACGTAATTATATATAAGATGGGAGCTGAAAACGAGAACAAACATGAAACTTCTGAGAAAGGACTGTTTTCATCATTCGGTTCTGGATTTGGTGCCGGACATGGAGGACAGTATGTTAAACCATGCCCTCCACAAGGATATGGATACCCCCCACAGCCACAACAAACACAGTATTCATCATATTCATACTCCTCTTCAGGCGGGAACTCTCCAACTGGATATCCTTCCTCTGGAGGGTGTCAGCAGGCCTCCTACGCTGGTGGATATCCGCCAGCCGGTGGTTATTCATCAGGTTTAACAACTTCATATCATTCTGCAGGTAATGGAATCACGTTTGTCATAAATATATTCATTTTGTAACTTCATAAATTTTTTGGTCTATCATTAATTATTTTCGGATTATCTATACTTGGATACTACAAAATTATAGGTCAAACTATTCATGGTATATACGTATACGTGCATCCTTGAACTTATGAATATGAATGTATATAATCAAAGGACTAAATTATATCCTAGCTAGTAGTGCTCATCATATATGAACCACCAAAATGCCGTAAGTAGACTAATGAATGTTTTGTTTCTCTGGTGACTGAAAAAGCTACAGCGCATGAATCATCTACCATGGGAATGGGAGGGATGTTAGCTGGTGGATCTGCTGCGTATGGGGCTAATCATCTTATGCATGGGGGTGGGGGCCATGGCTATGGAGCTTCCCACGGCATGTTAGCTGGTGGGGGTGCTGCTGCTACTGGGGCCAATCATCTGATGCATGGGGCTGGGGCTCATGGCCACGGAGGTTCCCACGGCTATGGAGGTTCCTACGGCTATGAAGGTTCCCACGGCTATGGAGGTTCCCACGGCTATGAAGGTTCCCACGGCTATGGGGGTTCCCATGGTTATGTCGGTTCCCATGGCTATGGTTATGGCAGGTCCATTGACAGGTCCGTTTAGTGGAACTAGGAAACTATTTTGGTTGGTTCATCAAGATTGAAGTCTACATATAATCTACGCCCTCTATAATAAGAAAATGCTAGAGAAACTGCATTTAGAATTCACGTTGGACTACTTTTCTTATAAATATAGAGTATTATCTCTAATAGAAAAGTGGTATAATGTAGTAATCTAAAATGTAATCTCCTCACTTGTTAGCATTACTCTTTAATAATTACTTTAGTCATGCTATTGTGTATTTTCAATAAATAAATATAATGGGGACGACTTTATATTTCTTGGTGTCTTTTGAGTGTTCTTTTTTCTCTTTGTCATCAACAAAAGTTGTTGGGTGGGTGCTGGATAGTGACGTTAAAAATTCTCTTTTATCACTTTTAATTTTTAGAGCCTTATTTTGTTTAGGTCTTCAAGTTCATTTTGTATGATGTTGAATTTGTCAATAAAATTTTCATACCAATGAGGATGGGGAAATAAGATAATCGTGTATGCATAGCACCACTCTTACATTATAATTGTCAAAATTAATTGTTCAATGTTACATTAAACTGGTGAGATTATATTAATGATATTGTTTATTACACTACCAACATTGATTGTTACACAATGAATCTTGTCACCATATGAATGTAAGATATTATTAATGGGCATCACAAAATTACAAAAAAATCAATATTCACTTTAGGTACTTCCTCATGCTGGTTTTATGGTGTTACAACATTATGTCAGCATTCAACGTCTGAATTATAAGAATGATAAATGTGGAGTAAAAAATGGTTCAAAATTTTTTGGATCTTACACGTGGACTATTAATGGGAATGCCCTCATTACATTAGCGAGACCACTTTTGTTCCACGCGCAATTCAACCACCAAGGAGTCCTCATGTGCTGACCACAACTTCTCTAAGCTCCTCTGCTCATGACAAAGAGATATGACGAGAAAATTAAAGTTAATAACTAATTCCTACCTTTAAGCTTACTGAACTGAAGACTTTTTCCTTTATTTAAGAAAACACAATCAAATCCAATCAAGAATTTTTCAAAGATAATTCTTAGAGATATATATCTAAAGATTATTCTCAAGTATCTTTAAAATATTTCATCTTAAAGATACTTTCCTGAAAATAAAATTATCGATCCTAGTGATGTGAGTAGTTTTATTGACATTATCAATCCTTGTATCACTGATTTACAAAATATTTTTTTACTAAAGGAAGTCTCTAAAAATGAAATTTGGATGCTTGTGAACAACATTGGAAGCCTAAAGGGACATAAACCAGATGGCTTACATATGCTACCTTTTCCCAACATTGTTGGTCGACTTCTAAGTATTTTGTTGGTAAATTGGTTAGAAATTTTTTTGATAATTGCTCGTCGTAAATTGATTAACCATACCAATATTGTCCTAATTTTGAAAGTTGAGAGCCTTGAGACTGTTAATCCTTATAGGCCTATTAGCCTATGCTATGTCTTTTACAAAATTATCATTACTAGGCTCAAACCTCTACTTGTGCACTGTATTCTAAAAACCAAGAGGCTTTTGCCCCAGGAAAATCAATCTAAGATAACTTTTTTATTGCTCACGAAATTTTCTCTGCACTTAAGAATAAAAATGACAGGTTGGGTTCCATGACAAGTAAACTAAACCTCGAGAATGCCTACGATATTAGGTTGGGTTCCATGACAACTAAATTTACTAAGCACCATTCTATGTTGGGATTATAATGGAATGATGCTTAGTAAATTTGGTTTCCACACTAGTTGGATTAATTTGGTAGAGTGCATCACTTCATCCTCTTTTTCTGTACTAGTTAATGGAGAAGCTAAAAGTCATTTTTATTTTTCACGGGGAATCAGACAAAGTGATCCTTTACCCCCCTTACACTTTCATTTTATGTATAGAGCCCTTGATTAGACAACCGAATTTGTTAGCTTGTAATTCTAAAAATCAGGTCGACTTACTTCTCCTTTAGGGTTTAGAATTTCTAATATGGTTTTTGCAGGTGATTGTTTTATTTTTAGCAAAATCTCTAGTAAAGCAACAAGCAGCATAATGACCCTCAGTAAGTCTTTTTCTACTTCTGGCCAAAGGATTAATTTCAGTAAATTGTCTCTGTATTTTTATAGCAGTACTACTAATAGTTTGAGAAGTAATATTATCACTACCCTGCAAATTCAGCATAAAACAACTATTGGTAAGTACTTAGAATTTATATTGTAATATTTTGGAATGATCCAGTCAATTCTAAAGAACTTATTCTCAAAATTAAAAAGAAACTTGTAGGTGGGAAGGCAAATACCTTTTCGAAGGCTTGTAAACTAACTTTAATTAAATCCAACTTATTTAGCATGCCTAATCATGTCATGGCTTGTTTTAAATGCCCTAACATATAACTGATGCTTTAAACAAAGAGTGTAGAAATTGTTTAAGGGGTAAAGAAATTAAAAATATGGACCCCGTTGCCTGGAAGGATGTTTGTACCCTTGAGTCTATGGGAGGCCTTGGTGTAAGAAGAGCTGACCATTTTAATAATACATCCTTCACGAAACTTGCTTGGAAGGTTATTACTGATCAATATAATTGGTGGGTCCAAATTGTTAAACAAAACTATTTAAGAAATGAGAGGTTTTTTTTTACTACTAAAGTAAACATCAACATTCCTTGGCATGAAGGGGTGTCCTGAATTCCAAGGATATTCTTTTAAAAGGTTTGAGATGGATTGTAGAAATGGACCCAAAGATTGAATGTTGATTGGAATTTGGGAGTGTGATTTTATTGATAACAGTTGGAACAAAACCTTATTGATGAGTATTTTGGACATTGGTATTGTAAGAGATTTATAGTATCCCTCTTCATTCACAGGAAAGACAAGATTATTTGGGTGTGTCTACTAATGGTGAATTCATTGTAAAGTGAGCAACTTGGTTGCAAGTTAAGCACCAATTTGTACACCTAGCAGTTGTGTTGTTGAACAAAATGTGAAAACTTTTAAATCTACACAAGATAAAAATGTTTTGTTGGCTTCTCTTTCATGAGATGCTCTAAATGCGAGTGAAATTGCATAGATTCTTTCCTAGTACTAATCATGTTTGTTTTGTTTGTAATATTGATGAAGAAGATCACCAACATCTTTTTGTTAAATGCAGCTTTGCACAAGAAGTTGGGATGGATTTAATTGATTGGTTAAGTTAGTTGATGCTAATGATGAAGTGGAGTTGTCTGATTTTAGTAGGGCTCTCCTCATTTGTTGGCAAATATGGAATGCTAAAAACAATATGATTTTTTGCAATAGTATAGCCTACCCTGCCAGAGTTCCAATGGTGCGGCCGCTACACTTGGTAGAAAGTACTACAACACCAATAAAAGCTCAAGATGAGTTCGTAATTTCAATGTTGTTCACACGTGTTCTCAGATTGTGCTCCATGAATCAAAATTAATATTGATGGTTTAGTGGTAGAATCTTAAGCGGCTGCAGGTTTTGCCACTAGTTATCAAAATCGATCTCCTATTGTTGTTGGGATGCACAATTTTAGGGGTTTATGAAGCAATTGCTTTGCGTGATGCGCTAAAGTTTGCAAAAGTCAAAGGTTTTAAGGATGTATGTGTTAAAAGTGATTCCAAACTCATTATTGATTCTATTTTGTACAAGTGTAGAACGCCTAGACGATTGAAGACTATTATTGAGAATAATATTACTTCTACGATCTTTTTCTTCTTTTTCTTGGGTTCAGTTCTTTCGTGAGGCAAAGTTTTTTGACGATGTCATTATTAGCGATCGGCATTCCATTCATGATTACTTTATTTGGGATGTCTTTACCCACTGTTACGAAAAATGTTTTTCTCTTCTGATGTTCTAGAAGCAGTAATACTCGAGATTTGTCTATATGAATACATTTATTTTTCTATTAAAAATATCATATATTTTTGTAGATGACACATTTTTGTCAATAGAAAAATTATCAACACGAAAATATGATTGAAAAGATGATCGTACTTTCTAAAAGTTATTCCAATTTAGTAGGCCTGGCAATTTCTGACACGATTCGATAACCCGACACGACACGACACGAAATTAACAGGTGTTTGGGTCGACACGATAACGAATCGGGTCGTTATTGGGTAACCCAATAAGCACCTGTTAAGATAACGGGTTGGTTCGGGTATACACGTGGGTAACACGATACACGATAAGCAGAATATTATTTTTATAATTTTATAACCCTAAAAAAATACTGTAATAATTATATACATTAATTTTACAATTTTATACCCCTAAAAATTATAATAAATATATATATATATATATTAAATTAACTATAAAATTTATAATAATTATAATAATTATATATACTATAATAATTATACCCCCAAAATATTA
The DNA here is from genome assembly GCF_041283825.1 of Pyrus communis. Taxonomy (NCBI): domain Eukaryota; kingdom Viridiplantae; phylum Streptophyta; class Magnoliopsida; order Rosales; family Rosaceae; genus Pyrus; species Pyrus communis. The sequence continues at coordinate 6,437,246 of NC_142566.1, read as the reverse complement.
AGTCTATCTATAATAATTATATATATATATATATATATTAAATTTTATAAAAACTATAATAATTATTAATTAATAATTTAATATGCATGATGCATTGCATGATTTTGCATCCATTGAAATTTGATGTGATTTCTTTCCATTCAAATTTCAATAATCAATTTCTTGCCTTTGCCAACTTGCCGCCCTTTTTGAAATAAAAATGGAGGGAAAATGAAAATGTTAAGAAAAGTTGAAAATAAAACAAAAAAGTGAGGGAATTAGGGAAAGATGTTGGAGGGAAAAGTGAAAATGATAAGAAAAAGTTGAAAAGGAAACAAAAAAGAGAGGGAAAAATGAAAATTAATAGAAGTGGTGAGAAATTTTTTTTTTTTTTTTTTTAAGTTATCAACTTTTTATCACACACATGACTGTCATGACATATCTCACTATTTTTATAATGACACACGTGACACGTGATGTATGTACTATTCCGTGAACCAGTCAATTATAATTTATACATACAAAATAAATAGATTTAAATATACTTAATAAATATATATACACACACACACACGGAACTTGATTGATGGCATACGAATTCTCCAAAACTAATTTCAACGATCCCAACCGTCAAACTTGTTTGTATATGCTTTGAGATCTCATCAACAAAAAATCATAAAAAATAAACATTCAGAGATCAAGTAAAGGGACAAAGCTTTTCAACGGTTATAAACGAAAAATCACGATTTAACAGTTATTTTAACTCTGATTTTGATGATTTTTTATAACTACACTCATTGACCCTATATGAATACAATGAATGAATTCGATCTTCAATTTAAAATATTTACACAAGTGGATACCACAAAATCTTATGTTATACTTAATGAAAGTATAAATAAACTCTAAGTGTTAGTCAATCTATCGTTTTACGAATTCTCCAAAACTAATTTCAACGATCCAAACCGTCAAAATTGTTTGTATATGCTTGGAGATCACATCAGCAAAAAATCACAAAAAAAAAACATTCAGAGATCAAGTAACAGGACAAAGCTTTTCAACGGTTATAAACGAAAAATCACGATTTAACGGTTATTTTAACTCCGATTTTGATGATTTTTTATAACTACACTCATTGACCCTATATGAATACAATGAATGAATTCGATCTTCAATTTAAAATATTTACACAAGTGGATACCACAAAATCTTATGTTATACTTAATGAAAGGATAAATAAACTCTAAGTGTTAGTCAATCTATCATTTTACGAATTCTCCAAAACTAATTTCAACGATCCAAACAGTCAAAATTGTTTGTATATGCTTGGAGATCACATCAGCAAAAAATCACAAAAAAAAAAAAACATTCAAAGATCAAGTAACGGGACAAAGCTTTTCAACGGTTATAAACGAAAAATCACGATTTAACGGTTATTTTAACTCCGATTTTGATGATTTTTTATAACTACACTCCTTGACCCTATATGAATACAATGAATGAATTCGATCTTCAATTTAAAATATTTACACAAATGGATACCACAAAATCTTATGTTATACTTAATAAAAGTATAAATAAACTCTAAGTGTTAGTCAATCTATCATTTTACGAATTCTCCAAAACTAATTTCAACGATCCAAACCGTCAAAATTGTTTGTATATGCTTGGAAATCACATCAGCAAAAAATCACAAAAAAAAAAAAACATTCAGAGATCAAGTAACGGGACAAAGCTTTTCAACGGTTATAAACGAAAAATCACGATTTAACGATTATTTTAACTCTGATTTTGATGATTTTTTATAACTACACTCATTGACCCTATATGAATACAATGAATGAATTCGATCTTCAATTTAAAATATTTACACAAGTGGATACCACAAAATCTTATGTTATACTTAATGAAAGTATAAATAAACTCTAAGTGTTAGTCAATCTATCGTTTTACGAATTCTCCAAAACTAATTTCAACGATCCAAACCGTCAAAATTGTTTGTATATGCTTGGAGATCACATCAGCAAAAAATCACAAAAAAAAAACATTCAGAGATCAAGTAACGGGACAAAGCTTTTCAAGGGTTATAAACGAAAAATCACGATTTAACGGTTATTTTAACTCCGATTTTGATGATTTTTTATAACTACACTCATTGACCCTATATGAATACAATGAATGAGTTCGATCTTCAATTTAAAATATTTACACAAGTGGATACCACAAAATCTTATGTTATACTTAATGAAAGTATAAATAAACTCTAAGTGTTAGTCAATCTATCATTTTACGAATTCTCCAAAACTAATTTCAACGATCCAAACCGTCAAAATTGTTTGTATATGCTTGGATTTTCGAGTGTAGATATAGTACTTGAACGAGAAATGTTTTAATGTTTTGAAGTAATATTTATGTGGCAATGTGTGGTATGTGCAAATTTTTAAAAAATATATTTTTTTCTTAATGGGTCATAACGGGTCGGGTCACTTTACCCGTTGGGTAAAGTGACACGACCTGTTAAGGACCCATTAAGATAACGGGTGTGACACGACACGACCCGTTAAGATAACAGGTGTTACACGAAAACGACACGAACACGATAGACACGACCCGTTTGCCAGGCCTACAATTTAGGCAGGTGTATGTGAGATTCTTCTTTCCATATTCGACAGACATACAAGTTCCTATATTACACGTGTGGGGACTACAATCAAATGATTCTAGTCCATAGGCACATACGTGTGCTAACTGACTCTGTAATTTTTTTTATTGAAAATTTTGAATTTAGGCATTTTAATTAAAAGGATCTATAAAATTAGCATAATTTTTTATCTTGTACAATATGATCGCTACATGGAGTGGTACACTACGTGTCACTAAACAAATGGTAAGATATGTGCGCTAAAAAGTTAATAACTTAAAAAATAAAATTTCCCACCATTCTTATTAAAACATATAATGTACCACTTATATTCCCGTCACAACTAAAAATTTCTCCTACTAGAGAAACTACAAGTTATTAAATGTTAGTGGTCCTTTACTATATAGGGCATAGAATAAAGCACATGCGTTGAAGTAACGCAATGCATCAACTTTATGGAATCTTATCTATCGATCATTATCTCATTTTAATTAATTGGAATCAAAGTGATAAGAATATATACTTGTTTACTTTACGATCCCCACATATACACTTCATTTCTTTCAAGTTCCATACCCTACACGTTTGATTGAGTACTGCTTAGGGCAAACTTAATAGTCCCCACACAACCGTTTGTGAGCCACCTCTCTCTCTCTCTCTCTCTCTCTCTCTCTCTCTAATGTCTAGTTATTGTCCTCTGTTTCTGCATTAATATATATATCTAATGATTTATATATGAACATGGATTTCTTATTATTTGAAGATTAATGGCTGGTTATATATAAGCTCATGAGATATACTAACGCATGCAAATGTTTAGAGATTTACGTCCTGCTTAATTGGAAAGAATTTTCTTTATCTAGGGTTTTGAAGATTGGTCCCAGAGAAATGAGTTTAAATTTCTGCACCCATTTTGTGTGTGGCTTTTGTGACATTTATAATTGATTGACACGTGTTCATAAACTTAACCCTTATTAAATCTGTTGTAATAAACTTAACACGTGTCAATTAATAATCGATGTCACAAAGAGACCACACACAAAATGAGTAGAAAATTGGTCCCAGGATAATATCTTTTATTATTATTAGCTAAGCATAACAATATATTGTTGCAATTATCTATGATATGTTACAACAAAATTCTCTAACATGTTATGTTCCTTAAACCATGAATTAAGTAAAATCATGACTTAAGGTGCGTCCCATTTGACAAGTACTAGATGGTCATTTTATCTATGAAACACAACGTAAAATACGTAGTGATGAATTTTTCAAGGTGTCATTGTATGGTTGGCGCGTTTTATAATTACTTGTTTTATTTTATTTTTCATTTTCTTCAGTAATTTTTTAATAATGATATGCAGGTAGGCATCAATCTTACGTACTTGAAGATGGGAGGTGGAAAGCACGAGAAACATGAGACAAGTGAGAAAGGACTATTTTCATATGGTTGTGGTGGATCACACCCTACACAAGGATATGGATATCCCCCGCAAGCATATGGTGGTGGTGGATCATACCCTCCTTCAGGGGGGTACCCTCCAGCTGCGTATCCTTCTTATGGGGGATATCCACCAACCTCCTACCCTCCACCCGGTTATTCAGGTACTTCAGCGTCTTCTCATTCTGCATGTAATCGAATCACATCACGGTTGTCCCTAATCTATTTTTTAACTTTATGGTTTACCGGGTTTATAATAATTTTGAATTTATATATACTTGGGTACTCTACAAAATTATAGGCCAATAATATTCATGGGTATATTAATCAATGGCTGAATTCAAATTTTCTCGAAGGATGACAATCTGACTGTGTTTTTGTCCCCTCATTTACAATGGAAGAGATAGAGAGGAGAAATATATAAAGGAAAATATTATGGAGACCACGTTTTTAATAGTTTGCATGACAAAAAATTAGACACAGAAGAAAATACATAGATATAGAATTTTGAAAGAAAACTGTTACTAACATTTTAAAAATCTCATTTGCGCACTTCTCATAATTAAGCGTATTTTTTTTCTAAATATAGAAAGTTTGGAGTATACACTGAAAATTTTATAAATACCAATAACAATTTTCTCATTTTGCATCGATATTTATCATGTGATGTACTTAATTTTCTTCCAGCTAGTGATCATCATATATGAAGAACCAACTAAAATGAAATTAAAGTATAATATATATTATATATTTTTGTTTTCTTGGTGACTGACAGATTATTACGTACAGGGCATGGATCTGGCATGGGAATGGGAGGGATGTTAGCTGGGGGTGCTGCCGCAGCTGCTGCTGCGTATGGTGCTAACCATCTTGTGCATGGAGCTGGGGCACCCCATGGCTATGGCGTTGGGGCACCCCATGGCTATGGCGCTTACCATGGTTCCCAGGGCTACGGCTACGGGGGTGGCCACGGCTACGGCGGTCATGGCAAATTTAAGCACGGGAAATTTAAGCATGGCAAGCCCTTTGGGGGCAAGTTCAAGAAATGGAAGTAAACATGTGATATGGTGGATCTAATTAAGGCAAATACTATGCTCGGTTCATTCTAAGCTAATATATTTACACGCTTTCTAATAATTACTTTAAACATGTATTTGTATTCTAATAATTATTTATATTGAAAATACAAAATGAGGAAAGGCGTATTTGTATTGTAATTTTCTCTTTCCAAGGGGCTAGACATTAATATTTGGGGCTTTAATTCTCATTTTTCCTGACACTTGGTACTACAGTTTAGTGATATTCCTCTTCATTTGTAAGTAAGAGGTTTTAGGTTCAATTTTTATTGAAAACGAATTTGAACCGTATTATTACTAGCTTATTGTGAGGCTTAGCCCACTACTCCCCTATCTTCTTAGTGTAGATAATATCGTTTGTTAAAAAAATAAGTATGATTTTACTTGGATTCACGTGTCTCTTCTGTTCTATTAAAAATGCTCTTCATATTGATGCTCTTCATCTTGATGCTGCTTGTATTGATTTCAAAATCAATCTTTCCCTTTTTGTCATTTAAATTCGTTAATCTTGATAAGATTTTTTCTCAAATGATAAACTGATTTATCAGTAGTCAAATACGTAATACTTTAGGGGCTCGTTTGAGCAATACTTTTAAATGATTGAATTCGCTTTTAGATAACTAAAAACATTTTTAGTAAAAATGCAAGTTAATCTTGAAAAAGTACTTGAAGTGCCAAGTGGTTTTGGAACCCAAATTTTTTTTCCCTAAAAGCGTTTTTTAGTAATTTAAAAACACTTTCGAAACGAGTCATAACATTAGCAGCGAGGATATTGAAAAGCCAGATTGACTCCCAATCTTACTAATACACCTCCATTTACAAATTTCCACAGATTGTGGGATTTGGAGATAGTCTTCATCCTAATACACTAGAAGTTTTAGTTGACTTTAGTGAAGATTGGAGCTCGAAGCTTAGCACCAGATCCAGCCATTTTGCTCTTTGATTCAACCGAGTTCATCATTGAAAACCTACACGAAATCAAATCACAGTCTTACGTCCCTTGATTCAAATCGAACCAAGCTCTGAAGCCATGTTAGTTTTGTATAGGTTTGTGAATTTTTTTGGTGAGTTTTAAGGTAGAAATCACTGAGAAATTGATGAACTCAGTAAGCTAGAATTGCAGAGAACAATGGAGGATAAAAAGTGAAGTAAGTTGCTCCTTGGATTTGATTGGATTCAATTACAACATGACACTAAAAAGTGTGAGGGAATATGTTGTTATACACACATCAGCAAGGCTTCAGTCACGTGCACAACACACGGACAACTTAAACAACACAGCTGCTATAACAGCTGGTGTACGTCCAACGTTTTAATTTACAAAACATGAACAACACGAATTTGAAACCCACAAATAATGAAGAACAATCTGCAAAGGAAGAATTTGCGTCAGTGCTCATGCTTCAAAACTTATTTGTCGGTGATGTGGCATGTTTTTAATCGTTAAGAATTACAATGGTGGAGATGATGCGAAATGTGAGTAAATGCACCAATCTTAAGTGTAGAGACTTGAAATCCTCCATTTAGATCGACGCTTTAGAACAAAACAACGTATCAAATACAAGTTTCTATTTGGGCCAACCACAAACTTATAAGAGTCAGTGTCCCTTGTATTATTCAATAAAACTCGTTAACATTATTGTTTTAGGTATTTCGATATAGACCAATCAACATGCACAACTTTAGTAAAACTCCTTTTCACTTGCTTTTATCTATTTGCCCTTCATTAACTTATAAGATTTAATTAAAATTCTTAATTTATGCATTCTTCTTTTTCCTAATTTGAATTTTGAATTATTAACACTAATAATTACCTATGACTAAGATCTTCAAACTCTTATTTATATATGAAAAAAATTGGAGTCTACGTGTGAAAAAAAATTACTTAGCATCCTTATTAACTTATAACAAAGGTACAAATATTGAATAATGTATCTACTAGTAGTACTTCTATACCTATGATGAAGACATTTCATCTAAGTGTGATTGTGTAAATCCTGGATTAGATTTGATTATAGTTATTCTTCCCTATTAGGACTTGTATTCCTTGGAGGAGAAGGATTCTTCCTTTCCTTATTACTATAACTAAAGGTACTGCGTAAGGGGAATAACACATCCTCTACACAACCCAGCAAACACATATCTCTCTATATTTTCTCTGTGCCGCCGACCCCTTCTCCCTGTCAATTAAACATAGGCCACAACACGTTATCAACACGCTCCTACCACTGCGCTTAAGAATCTGACGTGGAAGTTTACTGCATCAAACCAGTTCATCAATATCATCATGCAATCAAGTTCTTTCAAAACAACAATTTTTATCTCAATATTTTTGCAACCCTGATAACATGAACATTCACTATAATGCATGACCTAACTTTAAGTTCTTCGAATTTTAGATTCTATATAAATTGTGCATGCATTATATCCATAATTGTTGAATATGTGAATTGATATTGCCATGAATTGCATCATATATCTGCTCATGGATTGAATTATTTGTATAATATGCATTGAATTAATTGAAAAGAAAGAAAAAATTCAATTTTTTTTTTAGGGTTTTTCGAACCCATGACCTGAGCCACGCACAAAGCCATTATGCTTCACTCGGAAAACCTGATGCCTATGGTGTCCAACCCAGAAACCCTAACTCACCTACAGTGACACCACGGCCTTGCCGTGCAAATTTCTGGCAAAATTCGAACCAAAATCATTGAAATTCCAGAAGAATTTTATCAAATTTGGTTGAAATTCAAGTTTGAATTTCATGGGTTTCCCTTTTTCTTTTTCCCTGACGTCGAGGTACCCTCTTCGTCACTAGGAAATGGCTCGTTATTGAACCTACGGCTCTGCACCGAGAACTGTGTCTCAAAAACCAGCTGCATGAAACAGTGACACCGTTTTCTTTCCCCGACGACATAAGCCAGTTCTGACCTGGGGTGTTTTGGACTTAACCCAAGCCACTATGTGGCAGACCCTACCTCTGGGACCGCGCACGAAATTACACTTTGGCATGATCGTTTGGGACACCTAAACGAACAGCGATGCGCCGTATCCTCAAATCATCACATGGGCATCCATTTCGATTCAAGGAATCATATTGCATGTTAAACCTGCTCCATGGGAAAGCTTATTATTAAGTATTCTTATGATAAGATTCGTTCGAATCTTCCTATTTTTCTACAAAGGATTCAGGGGGACATTTATGGACCGATTCACCCCATGTAGACCATTTAGATATTTTATGGTTCTGGTTGACACTTCCACACATTCGTCACACGTGTGCTTGTTATCCACAAGGAACGTTGCATTCTCCAAACTATTGGCTTAGGTTATCAAGCTCAAGGCTCACCACCCTGATTATTCGATCAAATCTATTCGATTGGATAATGCTAAAGAATTCACATCTAAAACTTTTGATAACTATTACATGTCGATTGGGGTTGAAGTTGAACATCCAGTACCCCATGTTCACACCCAGAAAGGACTAGCAGAGGCATTCATTAAGCACTTACAAATGATTGCTCAATCGTTGATCATACGTACCAAGCTCCTGAACGCTGCTTAGGGCCATGCAATATTACACACAACCATGTTGGTCCACCTGAGGCCTGTTGTGACCTAACCATATAGTGTTCTTCAGTTGGTTATAGGATACGAACTCGATATATCGCATCTGTGCGATTTTGGTTGTGCAATCTATGTGCCTATTTCGCCACCCTTGCGTACAAAAATGGGGCCTCAGAGAAGGATGAGAATCTATGTTTGATATGATTCACCTTCGATTATTCGTTACTTAGAACCTTTGACATGCGATTTATTTACCACTCATTTCACGGATTGTCACTTCTATGAGATAGTCTTCCTATCGTTAGAGGGAGATAAAAACATCAACGTTGATGATGAAAGACACGAATTATCGTGGACGACTCCCACTTTGTCTCATTTAGATCCCCGTATTGCTTAGTCTGAAACTGAAGTGCAACACATATTAGATCTTCATAGCGTAGCTCAAAGCATGCCAGATGCTTTCATCGATCTAGCGCGAGTGGCAAGATCACATATTCCAGCTGCGAATGTGCCTGCAAAGACTAATATACCAAATATACAATAAATTTCCCTCTTGCAGGCCCGGGATGCCACTTTGGCCGATCCACGTACATTAGCGGTTAGCCAATCATCTGCCCCTACACAAAAGCGTGGTAGACCACTTGGTTCAAAAGATTCACACATTCGGAAGAAGAAACCCACAACATAGGCCCCTGAAGAGCCTACTGTGAATCCGACTGTCGCCTACTCATTCTATCAAACTCATAAGGAAATTCTAGATTACAGAAGTGCCCTTGATGAGATGAATCCACCTCCCGAGATTTGTGAGATTTTGGTCCTTATGTTAGCTTGGATGATGTTTGGTGTAGAAATAAGATGATTATTGATGATGCATTAGCATATGCAGTAGCTACTGAGATCATGTTGAGAGATGACATTGAACCTCGTTCCTTAGATAATTTTTGACGTAGAATTGATTAGTCAAGCTGAAAACAAGTAATCTAAGTCGAACTCGATTCACTTAGGAAACATAAGGTGTTTAGACTTGTAGCTCATACTCCTCCATATGTGAAGCCCGTTGGTTACAAGTGGTTTTCGTTTGGAAGCATAATGAGAAGAACAAAATTGCGTTACAAAGCTTGTCTTGTTGCTCAAGGCTTCTTGCAACGCCCCGGGATTGACTATGACGAAACTTATTCACCCGTTATAGATGTGATTAGTTTTCGCTACCTTATCAGTTTGGTACTTTCCGAAACACTGAGTATACAGTTGATGGACTTAGTAAATGTGTATCTCTATGAGGGTCTTGATATGAAAATTTATATGAAAGTTTCCGATGGACTTACATTGACTGGATCTAATATTTCCAAACCTTGGAACATGCTCTCAATTCGACTGAGGCGTTCACTCTACGACTTGAAGCAATTCGAAAGAGTGTGATATAACCGTCTGAGTGAGTTGTTGACTAATTAGGGATATGTGAACAACGAACTATACCCTTGTGTGTTCATTAAGAAGTCACATTCCGATTTTGCAATTGTTGTAGTATATGTCAATGACATGAATCTCATCGGAACTCCTGAAGAGCTTGAGATAACTGTTGTGCACCTGAAGTCAGAATTTGAGATGAAAGATCTAGGAAAGACTCATTACTGTCTCGGTCAAGATATAGCACCGTTCAGATGGAATCTTAGTACATCAATAGACTACATCCAGAAGGTGTTGTGCTATTTTAACGAGAATAAAGTGAAGCCTTTGAGTACTCCTACGGTCATTCGATTGCTAGATGCAAAATGAGATCCCTTCCGTACGAATAAGGATGATGAAGAGATTTTGGAGCCTAAAGTTCTTTATCTAAGTGCGATATGTGTTTTATTGTACTTAGCTCAATGCACTAAACCCAACATCTTATTCGCTGTTAATCTTTTAGCAAGATTTAGTAAGGCACTAACACGCAGACATTGGACTGGCGTTAAAGACATCTTCCGTTACCTTAAGGGTACCACGGATTTGGGCTTATTCTATCTCTACGAATCGTCAAGTGATGGTGCCCCCTTATCTCAAGTTGATTCTCACCTTGTTGGTCATGCCAATGCATGATACTTATTTGATCCGCACAAGGTACGCTCTCAAACGGGTTATGTCTTTACCATTGGAGCCATCACAATATCTTGGAGGTCAACTAAGTAGACCTTAGTTACCACTTCGTCTAACCATGCTGAAATTCTTACCCTACACGAAGCAATTCGGGAATGCTTCCAGCTGAGAGCAATTATGGGCCGTATTCAAAGCTCCTACAATCTTTACCCCGTCGTTGACGTCCAGAAGACGATCTATGAAGACAACACAACATACATCAAACAACTCAAGAAGGGTTACATCAAAGGAGACAACACGAAGCACATTGCGCTGAAGTTCTTCTTCTCACATTAACAATAAGATCATTTGAAGATTGAAGTCATGCAAATCCGTTCACAAGACAATATGGTCGACCTCTTCACCAAATCACTACCGAATGCGACGTTTTAGAAGCTTGTTCAAGGAATTGGTATGCGTAAACTTCTGAGTTGTAACATTGTTAGTTCTCTTTAGAATTGTGTCATACTTAGGGAGAGTATCTTGAAGTATACACATTGTTGATCTAAGACATTCCTTTCCAAAATATACACATTGTTTGGCAAATTAGAAGATCATTTTTCTTTTAGTACAAAGAAGGTATGCAAATTAGAAGATTATTATATACACACATTGTTTTATTCTACATTATTATAGCAACAGATCGGAATATCAGATATTCAGAACAAAATATAATAAGTATTATTCTGTACAAGTAAGAGAAAATATTCTATACCGACACTTTCAAGTGGTTTCCACTCCTATTTTCATTTTCTTCTTCCAATTAATTAGTTTTGATTTTGATTTCATGTAGGTTATTGATTTTAGCGCTTCTAATTTAGCTTATTGCTCTTTACCAGGGAGTATAAAAGATTATAAATATTCTGTATGGAGCACTATTGTAAAAATCTTGGCCTAGCATCATTTAGGCGTTAGGCGATTAATCACTGCTCCGATTAATCTCTAAACATTTGAAAATTAAGAAAGTGCACATAGACCCACTTATGCAGCCACTTAGCCCGTCTAAACCCGTCTAGATTTCGATTCTCACTTAAATAAAAAATTGATAACTTTCATTTGCATTTTACTTTGTCAACAAAATGTAAGAGACAAATTTTACATTGCGACAGTACTTACACGATCCAATGAATTTGCTTTGTATGTTTAGTCAAGCAAAGCTATTTATCATACCAGCGGGGGCACAATCCTCCCGTTGGATTTGTTGGCAGAACTTTGATTTGGATAGTTCAACAAAACCAATACCGTAAAATTGTAAAACTAGCTAATCTTCACAATTACTGTTGGCGTAAAAATGCGGTTTGAGTATTGGGAAAACTTTCATTTTCATCGTGTGTCATGAAGCCAATGAAGTTGCTCATTGGCTTGCAAAATTTATTTTATCTAATGCTGTTAGGTTGGTTGAGTTAGAAATGCCCCTGACTTTTATTCATGACGCTCTTAGACTATCTCAAATCTTTGGATTAAAAGTTAAAATTTTTAATTAAAAACAAAATTTACCTTTTAATCCATAAATCCTTTTCTTTTTTTTTTCTTTTGCTCCAATAGTTTTGAGTTACAATTTTAGCCCAAAATTATTAAAGAATGAATTTAAGTTAATTTTTCTTTCGGTGATTTTTTTCATAATAAAATTTATGTAGATATAACATTTATGTAGATTATCATAATTTATTTTTATGAACATTTTAACTTAAATTATTTAGGTTTTGAGAAAAGTTGAAAATTCACTAAATTGACCTATGAAACATGTATTTATAAAGTTTTTCAGTGAATTTTGATTCCAACATTCTTTTTAATTATTTCAACCATTGAATTTAATTTTGGGCCATTAGAATTTATCATACTCAATCTTAGCTGTTGCAATTAATGTATATAAAATTTTAAAATTGCCCAAATTTTAGGATTTAACCCAAACTTATTTTAGATGCAACTATTGAAAAATGATTGAGTTAGTTTAAAACCTAAATTTTGGTGGGCCAGCCTTTTAACTCTAACCTAAATTCACGTAAGTGGCCTTTTATCACAAACTCACAGTGGTGGAAAAGAGTTGAGCATTTGTGTGACATGGATTCGAATCCTATCAATGACTAATCTAACATCTAATCTAATAAAATCTATCGTTTGACAAATTATTATTATTATTATTTTAAGATTTATCGAAGTTTTAACCCAAAACTTATTTCAGACTCACCAATTAGAGAATGACTGGATTAACAACCCAAAAAATTAGAGATGGTCTCACAGAATATCCTCTAAGAGCATTCCCACCGTTGGGTTTTGCTCGGGGGACAGGCTCCAAAACAAGGGCCCGAGGGCCGGTGGCGTCGCTCCAGCGTGGGCTAGCCAGATGGAAGGGGGAGGCCCGAGCTCCGGGCCCGTGAGGGATTGCCAGCCCGAGGTGGGCGTGACGTCAGTGCAATATTTTATTTTTTTTGTGTCAGACGCGTGCACCCCACCCGCGCGTGGGGGCGCGTCGCCGACACAAAAATTAGAAAAAAAGGAATCTGTCAGTTACTGTTGGGAAGCCACGTGGCTTCCCATGGTGCGTTAGATCTTAACGGTCACTTAATGTGGACCGTTCGATCTCAACGGTAAAAAAAAAAATTAAGTCAGATTTAATATCCACCGTTCGATCTGAGATCAACGGTGGATATTAAAATGCTTTATAAATTAAAAAATAAATGAAAAAATAGTTTTAAAAATCTGAAAAGTTACCGTTGTGACACGTGGCACAATCTGGAGTGTTGGAATTCAAATTTTTTTATATCCAACGGCAGAGATTAATTAATTGAATAAAAATTAAAAAAAAGTTGTAAAAAATTCAAAAAAATTCAAAAAAATATCTGAAAAATCTGAAATTTTTTTTTTTTACTTTTCTATAAATACCTTCTCATTATCATCTACCTTACACAACAATTTCATATTTTCTCAACTACTTTCAATCACATTCCTTTCTTTGTCTCAAAGTTTGAATCCATTTTTTTTCAACAAAATGACCACTCGTGCAGGTACGAATTGATCGCTTATTGAAGATGTTGCGTTGTGTACTAGCTGGGTTGAAGTTACTCATAGTTTGCTTACGGGTAATGAGATGCAGTAGCGAGAAATGTGGAGTCTTATTCATACCAATTTTCTTGAGAAAATTGGTGGGAAAAGAACCAAAGAATCGATGTCCAGTCGTTGGAAATTACTTAGCCAATCGTTTAGTACGTGGAGAGACGCCTTGGCACAAGCTAATAGTAATATTCGAAGTGAGGAAAATTACTCGGATCAGGTAACAATATATTATTTATTTGATACCCAAATTTACATTATAATTATTTGTTTGTATTATTTATTTGTTACGTACATAATTTATTATTTATTGTTTGTATTATTTATTTGTTACGTACAAAATTTATTATTTATTGTTTGTATTATTTATTTGTTACCGTCATAATTTATTATTTATTGTTTGTATTATTTATTTGTTACCGTCATAATTTATTATTTATTGTTTGTATTATTTATTTGTTATTTATTATTTATTATTTGTATTATTTATTTGTTACCTACATAATTGATTATTTATGGTTTGTATTATTTATTTGTTACCGACTTACATTATAATTATGTTGTTTGTATTATTTATTTGTTACTTATTTTCATTATAATTATTTATTTGTTACTTATTTTTATTGTGTAGGAACTTCAAGCACAAGCTTGGTACGCTGCCAAAACCAAAAGCAAAAATAAATCATTCAACCGGTGGGAATGTTGGAATATTGTCAAAGATTGTCCTAAATTTAGAGTTGTGCCAGTCGCTCCAGAAGTGCACATGAACAGCACCCCTCTACACTCTACACCCGATCATGTTCATGAAGATGATGCAGAAGAAGTGCCCGAAACGCCCCTCCCTGAACAAGCGTCGGGTTCAACCCGTTTTCCAATTAGGCCTCAAGGTAAGAAGACTTCAAAGAGAAAAGGGGTGCTTCCAAGAATGATTATGCAAAGTTCATGGAAGAACTTACTCGCCAAGGTGAATTGACTTTGGCGAGAGAAATGGCGAAAGATGAGGCTAATAAGGCTAGAGAGGCATAAAAAACAGCAGCTGTTGAGAGAGAATTTTATTCTAATGAGAGAGAAAGAGAGCTACTTAGGCAAGAAAGGGAACATGTTAGAGAAGAAAGACGGGCTCAACAAGATCATGAGATTATGAACATGTCTTTAGAAGGGAAGTCTCCAAATTCTAAATTTTTTTGGAAGTCAGAGAAAGCGGACGTGGTGCGAAGGAGGCGTGCAAGAGAAACGATAGCAAGCCAAGGTGGTTCTAGCACCGCAAGAGAAGATCATCCTAGCACCACAAATTGGTTAAGTGATGATGAATAGAGTACTTTTTGTAATCGGAGCCTATAATTTTCCAATCACTTTGGGTTGTAATTTATTATTTATTGTTTGTATTATTTATGTTGTTTCCAATTTCTTGAATATTTATTCAAATTAATTTGGTAAGTTATTTATACTAAGAATTACCCTCTGCCTCCTTGCTTTCCTCACGACATGAAAATTATTAACAAAGCCTCTGCCTCCTTGGTGAGTTATTAACAAACCCTCTGCCTCCTTGTATAAAATAATTAAAAGTCCATGACCATGACCATCGTTCTAATTAAAAGTCCTTGTATAAAATAATTAAAAGTCCATCGTTCTAATTAAAAGTCCTTTACATAGATAAAACCCACACGAAGTGTGACTCTGTTTTCTTCTTATAATACATATACTAAGAATTACATAAAACATAAACATAAAAAAATTACATATACTAAGAATTACATAAACATAAACATAAAAAAATTACATAAACATAAACATAAAAAAATTACATATACTAAGAATTACATAAACATAATCATAAAAAAATTACATAAACATAAACATACTAAGAATTACATATACTAAGAATTACATAAACATAAACATAAAAAAAATTACATAAACATACCAAATAATAAAACACACCAAATAAAATAACATAAACATACCAAATTCAAAAAAACACACTAAATGAACTTAATTATCTTCAGCTTGTTTCAATGCCCATTGGTGCTCTATCAAGTCAATTTGTCGGGCATTGTGCATGTCTGGCATTTAAAATGCAGTATATCGTTGAATGAGCCTTTCATTGTAACGTCCATCCCTTTGTAATGGCTCATGTTGTACGGGCTCATCGGTGGCGTCATGAGCACAATATATACGTGTTCTTGAATTGTTCATCGGGTCTGGCTTATATTCATCAACAACTTCATAATCGTACTCATCTTCCACAATCATGTTGTGAAGAATGATGCACGTCATCATGATGGATCGAAGCGACTCTACATCAAACAATCTGGCAGCACCCCTGACGATCGC
This sequence comes from Pyrus communis, assembly GCF_041283825.1. Lineage (NCBI taxonomy): Eukaryota > Viridiplantae > Streptophyta > Magnoliopsida > Rosales > Rosaceae > Pyrus > Pyrus communis. The sequence continues at coordinate 6,421,039 of NC_142566.1, read as the reverse complement.
CCAGCGAGCTTGGAGGATACCGAAACAACGCTCCATATCCTTCCTGCACCCCTCTTGACAGCTTGCAAAGTGTTTTTCCTTTGCACTCCGCGGACGTGGCACTGTTTTGACAAATGTCGACCAACGCGGGTAGATGCCGTCAGCTAGGTAGTATGACCCGTCGTACATACGTCCGTTGACCTCATACGTAACTTTTGGTGCCTTTCCTTGCAGGACATCGTTGAACACTGGGGATTGGGCAAGGACGCTTATGTCATTTTGAGCTCCCGGGACCCCGAAAAAGGCGTGCCAAATCCATGTATCAAAAGATGCCACCGCCCCCAGAATGATACTTTTTGCTCCTTTTCTGTCCCCGTAAGCGCCTTGCCATGCACTTGGACAGTTTTTCCACGTCCAGTGCATACAATCAATGCTTCCAATCATCCCAGGAAAGCCCCGCATCTCCGCCTTCTTCAACAGCCGCTCCAAGTCCATGTGTGTAGGTTTGCGGAGGTACTCAGCGGTGTAGATAGATTCGATTGCTCCGCAAAACCTCATCAGAGACTCAAGAATTGTTGATTTCCCCATCCTCGTTATCTCATCCACTTGGTCTGCAGATGCTCCATATGCAAGCATCCGTAAGGCAGCAATAATTTTTTGCTCAGGCAGTAGACCCATAGCACCAAAAGCATTTTTTTTTTTTTGCACAAAATAAGAATCATGGTTGCAAACAGCAATCATGATTTTGTTGAACAAATGTCGTTCCATTCTAAAACGACGTCTAAAGTACATATCAGGGAATGCACTATTAGGAACAAAATAATCATCCAAGAGTTCCATACCTTGTCGTTGCCTGCTTCTATCAAGGTTTCCGGAACGGCTGGGCCTGCAGATCTAAGCCGCAGCTTGGATGACTCGACGGGAATGTGAGGCTCTGCCCCTTCTGACTTCGTCATCTCTCATTTGACGCTCCTCATCCTCTTTCCTCTCATTTCTTACCCCCTGGTGATTGAACATTGCTTCTGATTCGTTAAACAATTCTTCCTCTTCCTGATTGAATTCCCACATCATCCTTGAGGAAGAAGAAGAAGACATTGAAAGAACGAAACAGAAACTATGAATAATGATATAGATTTTTGTGAATAAGAAAGCAGAAACTATGAATAATGATAGAGATCTTGAGAATTTTGATGTGAGATTTGTGAGGATGGATGGTGGATTATATAGAGGATTCAGAAAGGATTAGGTTGTGCATAATACCACGTGGCATGCCGTCATTCGTTAAAAATTTGATGGAAATCTATCCTCAAAGATTGTGAACAGATTATGACACGTGGCGCGACGTGATTGATTAATAATCTTATCAGAAATCCATCACCAATAATTGTATTATTTTGTATTATTTAATAATACTTGGGATAATGACGCGTGGCGCAATGAGAACGATTAAAAATCTTATCCGATATTACAATTAAAATTATTTTGTATTATTTTATAAATAAAAAAAATACTAATATTTTATTGCCTATTGCCAGGGCTATTGAAGTGTAACGGTGAAGATGCAAATTCTATTGCCAGGGCTACTTACTGTTCATTAGGTGGATTGAATAGTATATTACCAGGGGAAAAGGCTCCAACGCTGGAGTTGCTCTAATAAGAAACGAAGGCCTTTCTGTTTTATTTTTTAATTTTTTTCAAACCAATAAAATTTCTCTCTGAAACTTCCTGGTAATATAGTAGAAACAATTAAATAGGGTCAAATAGCCTCTTTCCTTTCCTCTGTCCTTCCTATACATCCTCATCCACTTCCCCCTCCTACTTTCCCAGACGAACTTTACTACGTTATCTCTAAAGCTTCTTCTCTAAGTTTGGGACACGCGTTGGACGAAAAAATAAAATAAATGTCCACGCGCTTTTCTTTTTTTTTTTGTTGTGTGTTTAAAGCCGACTCCGCATACAAATCTCGACTAAGTTCCGATCCCAAAGACTCTGCATTCTGCAACTTAGATTTGGTGAATTACCCAAAGAAGAAAATCAAAATATAACATCAAGTTGGTGAGCAAAATCTTTCTTCCTCCCCGGTTATTATCTTATTGTTATTTGATAATTGTTCTATTAGTTGATGTTGAAATACTGGTAATTTTTTACTGCTTACAAGAATTTTGTTCTGGGTTTTTGGATCTGTGAATTTGTATTACTTCTTGGTTGTTGAATGATGTCTGTGGAGGTGCAGCGTCCTGATCACTCTTCTTTTCAGTTTTGCCGGAATTGGGATTTTTATGAAGAGGGTTTGTTATTCAAATCTTATTGATGGATTGGGCTGCTTGGAAATTTTACATTATTTGGGATTCTGTAGCTTTTTGGCCCAGATGATCTTTTTGTGTTTGAAGTTGCCATAGTCGAACAGTTGTTGCAAATCAGAAACCGTTTTGAGAAAAAAAGGACTTCTGCTTAAAATATTAGTGATAAATCCATTGTTGCCCAGAATTAAGAATCTTTTATTCATATTTTTGGGCTAATTTTGTGAAATCTTTCTGTAATATAGTATGTGTGTCGCTCTTGTTATAGTCCGTTGAAGTAGTGAACTTCGCCAAGGCGGAGTATGATGTGATTTGGGACTGCATTGTGGCTGTTGGGCGTGTTTGTTTCTATTTGTTTACTTTTGGTTATTGGTTTCCCAACTGATCTTTTGGATGAATGATATTATGTAGGAATTAGTTACGAGCTGAAGTAAGATGGATGGTGGAAGAGACAACAAAGATGATAATGAAAAAGGGCTGTTTTCAAATCTTGCTGGATATGCTGCTGGACACTACCCACAGCATGGAGCCTACCCTCCACAAGGATATGGATATCCTCCACAAGCGCATGGACCACCGGGTTACCCTCCTCAAGGTGGGTACCCTCCCTACGGCGGGTACCCTCCTTCAGGTGGTTATCCTCCTCCAGGTGGTTATCCTCCTCCAGGCGGTTATCCTCCTCCAGGTGGTTATCCTCCCCCTGGGGGTTATCCACCATCTGCTTATCCTGCCCCTGGTGGATATCCACCAGCCGGATATCCAGGTTCATCATCTCACCATTCAGGTAATCAAATTGCCGTCACTTAGTTTCTTATACTATATGAAGAGTAATATGTGAGATTGTTAGTATAGTTCAGTTTCAACTGTGAGACTATGACTTATTAAAGTTATACCTGAACGGTCTTTCAATGGATTTTGTGGTAGCAAATATCTCAAGGGAGAAAGGTAGCTTAAAATGGCCAGTATGTGATGTTTTAGCCTATCCTTTGGTTTACTTTTTTTAATAACAAAATAAGACTATTAGAACCTTGGCTAACCAGGGCTATTTCAAGAACCAAAGTCAACCACTCGAGCAATCTAAACCAATCAAAATTTTGTGGTCTGGATTGAGTTTTCTTTTCTATATTATAACTATTATCTTTGTACAATTATGTTTTATTTTAAATGCCCATGATTCCTCGGGTCTGTGGCATTGGTGGCGTGCAATGTGTGTGATGTAAATTTGGACTTTGTACGGCCATAAAATGATTTGAGGTCCTAGGTTATTCTTAATGTAAGAGAAAAGAACACAATTGGTTTCGGAAAAAAAGTGTTAACCAAACAGAACCTGTGTCGATGACCAAAATGTTTGAAATAATTGGCTAGTTGCATGAGATCGTTAATATAAATTCTATTTAAGTTCCAGAAATTCATGGGAGCACTTTAATTTCAATGCATGAATTGTGAGAAGGAGCGGTTGAATATAATTAAGTTGATAATTGTATGTAATATTACATCACTGATTCACCATACTAGATGCTGATGACCATCAGATAAGAACCACCAAAAGGTTCTTGGAGTAATATGTGACGCGCCACCATTTTTGTTACAATTTTTGCTAATATGAAACTATAACAGGGCATGGACCTAATATGGGAGGGATGCTCGCTGGAGGTGCTGCTGCTGCAGCTGCTGCTTACGGGGCTCACCATCTTGTGCATAGTGGAGGTCACCATGGGTATGGTTATGGAGGTCACCACGGCTATGGACACGGGAAGTTCAAGCATGGAAAATTTAAGCACGGGAAATTTGGCAAGCGCTTTGGATTCGGGGGAAAGTTCAGGAAGTGGAAGTGATCGAGAGTACTATTGAAGATCGAAGTCCTCTGTATTTGATGTTGTTGATATTTTAACTGGCCTTTTAATAATTACTTGAGACTGGATTCTTTGAATTTTTTTTACCTCTGTATTTCATATGTCAGTTTGCTTCTTTTGGTTCCTATGATGTATCTATTATCTCTATTCTATAAATCTTTGTAATGAGCAACTTGATGGATTTTCTATGTTCTTTTTATCCTCAATGTCAATATGTTAATGTAAGTGTATAGTAAATATGGGCTCACAAAGGAGCATTAGTTTTGTGCTTAATTGTAATTGGGCCTTCGTTTGTGTATGTTTGCTTTGTAACCACGTTAGAGAAATGAAAATGAACTTAATAAATTTAAGGTATGTTAAAGAAAGAAATGAAGATTAACTTCTCGTTTTTATTCCTACCATTATGTGGGGGATTCTAGTTTTCTTCATGACGAATCCATATTTCCTTCCACTCGGACATCGTTTAGAAGTTGGGATTCATTTCTTACTGCAATATGCATTGATTCAATACCAACCTAGGTATATTTACTTGATCTAGCTACTCCAAGTTCATCTAGGTCCATCATCTATTTCTTCTAGGTTGTATGAATGCTTTGTTTTCCTCTCTTCAGTAGTCTTGGGTCCCTGGAGAAGCAAACCATGCTGCTGAATGTAGGATGTTGCCGCTAAGGCCCCCGCCTTGGTCTTTGTTCTTTCCCGGGGACGGCCTCCCCAGTCCCCCGGGAGCCATGGCCAGAACCTGCTAATATTGTTATTGTTATTTTCCCTTACTGTTTTCTCCTTACATTGGAATGGCCTCTTTTGACTTCTCCTTTCTTTTTGTTGTTGTTGATGTTTAATTTCTTGAGGACTTGGCTCCTGTGCTTTGTTCCGCTTTTGCCTTGTTGGCACATTTTGAATAAAGCATCGAATTGCCGAAAACGTGACGGTGTAATCGTTACACATAGAGATGTAGAGGAGAAAGTATACATACCATTTGTTTATTTACATATTATATCCAAATAATGTAGCTGATTACAGCAGTTATCGGGTGGTTGGATGTAAACGTGTCTTTGCATGTCCGCTTGCATCTAGCAATATTAGGGATGCCCTTAACAGGTCATCTTCCCCCTTTTTTTCCTCTTTCCTTTCCATTTCCAACAACTCTCCTCCTAATTATAAGTATTTTACAGCTCCTTATCAACAAATATGTTCTTTTAACAGTCTTACACACGCGTTTGACCCAACAAAATATAGATAATAAAGAAAATAAAAAACGCACACGCATTTGTTTGTGCGTGTGTGTATGGTCGAAGCCTCCAACGTTCCAACTGCACATGCAACGGGAGAACAAGAAACAACGTTTCCAAAAATTTGTCACACCAATCTCAAGTATTCTGCAACATCAATTGGTGAGCATTCTATATCACTTGGTAAACTTTCATTGCCTCTATGAATAGTTCTTGTGGTTATGTAGATTTTTCGTATTTTCTTCTGGGTTTGTGGTTTCCTGATTTTCGTTGTCATTGTTTCTTTTTATTGATTTAAATTGATGGAATTGCTTCTAACATGATTTTCTTTTGTGATTTCTTTTAGCATTGTGAGAATCATTTAATTATTTTGGTGGCCTTTTTACAAGCACGGGTTTCGTAGGGGATTTGTTTTTTCATCGTGATAAACCATGGTTTAAATCGTTGTTTTTTCTTGAGATACATCATGCACACTTCATATAATCTTACTTCGCTAATCGCTAAGTTATATAACCACCATTAAATTCTCTTTTGTTCAAATTCTTATACCAAAAGAAAAGAAGGTGTGGAGCAAAAGTTAATGATGATAGGGTTTATATCTTTATTGAAATTGGAATTAGATTTCCAAAATCCTGCACTCGTGAGAATGTTATGATGTAAAAGAAGGGGGGAGAGAAAGGGGAGGGGGGGGGGGGGGGTGGGGGTGGGTGGTTGGGTGGGTGGCGCTTTACTCAAATTCTAAAATCATTTTGACAATTTGATAACTTTAATATGTTTCTTGTACACACTTGTTTCAAACAATATGATGAAATTTTGACACCAAAGGGTGTCGAACTAGGCTAGTGGTTACCAGGTCAGATATGTCCTTTAGGCCTCTATTACTATTAGGAGATGGTTGTTCATGTCTAATCCCCTTCTGAATTCGGATCCCCTCAAAATTAAGAATCATTTCAATATGCATACCTTGAATTTGTAGGGTTATCCATTTCTATCCAATCCTCTGTATCAAATGAGGCCTTAGAGATATCACAGACCTAATGGATGTTTTAATTTGTAAATGCCTATGAAAGAAATAATTAGAAAGAACTTCAAAGGAATTTCCTTTGACATGATCAATTTTTTATCATAGTGGTTGTTAACATTCTCATATTTTCATGGTATGGACGCACACTCTTACATCTGCTTTATTTGGTCACTTGAACTGCTGATATCTCATCCCAAATTGTCATATAAATTTGTGCACAATGTTGTATAGTTATGTCCAACTTGGAATTTTTTCTTTGCAGTTGAATTTTAGCAGAATAATTGTTGCTATTTACTATAAGTAAACGGTTGTTGTTTCATTTAGGAATCTTCAGAACAAAATCTTGGGCGTGATTCTATGAACACCTCTCCATAGCATAATTTCTTGATTCTTGAACTTTGTCAAAGTAGTAAACTTTTCCAAGAAAGAGTATGAAGTGATATGGGTTTGCTATGTGCATGGCTGTTGGCTGTGTTTGCTTCTATCATGTTTTTTAATGTTAATTTTTTTGTAGGCATTAGTTTAAAGTTGAAGTAATATGGGAGGGGGAACAGGAAACAACGACGAGTCTACTGACAGAGGGCTATTTTCAAATCTTGCTGGATTTGCTTCTGGACACCTTGCACGACCTGGATCACACCATGGATATCCTCCTCAAGGTGGATATCCTCCCCAAGGTGTGTACCCTCCTCAAGGAGGTTACCCTCCCCAAGGTGGGTACCCTCCTCAAGGTGGTTACCCTCCCCAAGGTGGATACGCTCCATCCGGTGGGTACCCTCCATCTGGGTATCCCCCCGGACCTCCCCCCGCAGGATATCCGCCAACAACCCATCAGGCCCCTGGTGGATATCCACCAGCCGGTTATCCAGGTCCATCAGCTCCACATCATTCAGGTAACCAAATCACTGTCACTTAGTTCTCTTATATAATTTGTGATATGTGAGTATGGTTCAGTTTCAATAAATTTATCCTCAGCGGTCCTCCATATATTTTATTATTGATTTCCCGTCTAAGAGAAGCTTCAACTGAGGTAGCAAACTTTTTCTTCTCAATTATCATTTCTTGAATCTCAGAACCCTAGGGTTGTTTAAGAACGGAACTGAACCACTCAAGCAATCCAAACTGATAAAAGTTGTGTAGTTTGCATTGGGGTCTCTTCTCGATACATTTTGCCCCAGAAAATAAATTTGTTCAACTGAACCAAACCGATGCTGATGACCATTCATAATGAGAATATAGTTGGAAAGCTGTTGGTAGACTTACATACACCTTCCTCTTTGTTTTAGAGGATCGCAAGCATCAATTAGGGTTTAATTAAGGAATTAGTGTTGTGCATTACTTTATAAGCCGTGTAGTGCATGTTTCCGTTCCTCTTGTTTCTTCCTTATAATAATTAAGAAATTATTGCTAAATGTTTAAGATATTACGTACATTTCTCTACATACAATATTCTACGATTTTCAGTTGCGATTTTAGCTGACGAAAATATATATATTACAGGGCGTGGATCATCAGGTATGGGGATGGGGGCCATGTTAGCTGGGGGTGCTGCTGCCGCAGCTGCTGGCTACGGAGTTCACCATCTTGTGCATGGGAGTCACCATGGTGGCGGATATGGTCATGGCGGCGGATATGGTCATGGTGGCTATGGGGGCTTCGGTCATGGAAAGTTCAAACATGGGAAACATGGAAAGTTTAAGCATGGGAAACATGGCAAGTTCAAGAAATGGAAGTAATAGTTCATCTAAGGAAATCGAATGGAGGGTTCAAGATCCAAATCCCTTCCTCTATTGATAATACTACAGTACAATTGGTGTTATTCACATGCAGATGTTTGAAAGATATTATTGTGTTCTTTTTTTCTGAAAGGATGTTATTGTGCTCTTTTTTTCTGAAAGGATGTTATTGTGCATGCCCATGCGCAGTTTTACAAGCTTATTTGTTTAATCTTACAAGCAGTTTTACAAGCTTATTTGTTTAATCTTACAAGCTTAGTTCTTTGTGTTTTTGTGATTTAAATATCTTTTTCTATTTGTTAAATCTTTATTAATGTTTGATAATCCGTCTTACAAGATCATTATCCTTGCCTCCTTTTTTGGATCTTTCTTTCAAGGCTTTATTAGTTCTGTGGTATATAGATCATCGACGGCAGCACAAGTAGGTGCCTGTGCAACACCACAGGTGAGAGAATAGGTAGAGAAAATGGATTTTAGTGATGATTATATATCCTTCTGGATCTTCTTTCAATTCATTACTATATATATATATATATATATATATATATATATATATAAACGTAGCATATATCTACTACCAAAAGCCTATGTAGAAACAGACGCAATATGTTGAAGAGTATCACATGCTTACAAAAACATAAGCAAATGTGCATAGAGGGTTATCTGTTAAAATCATTGTGGAACAAAAGATGAGAATTGTTATTAGTATTCAAAAACTTTCAAATGACACTCCTTAAAAGTGTATTTTTCTTTCTACTTATAGAAAGTTTGAAGTGCAAAATAAGATTACTGGAGTGCCAATAACAATTTTCTAAAAAATAACCAAATTCTATCAGAGTGTATCACGTAAATATAAAATCATAATAGCAAGTTACCCTTTGACATGGTAATAGGCTAAGCAGACTAGCTTAAAAGAATGACAGAAAACCACAACTATAAGGCCCAAGGCCCATAAATAGCCAAGCACTCCAGTAGAACACTTGGCTCTTCAGCGGACCGTACAACCTCTCTCTCGAGGGGAATGGTTGGCCAAATGTAAGTAAGGCAGGGTTCCCGAAATCCCAAATACCGTCCAACACTTCCTACAAGACTCCATGATAAATAGGATTTTGTATTTTTTTTTTATTTGAGAACGTGTCTGGTAATTTAAGACTGTGTCTAGTAGCACTATCTAAATTTCAAAAAATAATAAAGTCTTGTTTGGTTGTACTCCTGCGTTTAAGGAACTTGATTATAATAGGCTTGCAATGATGAGATTGAAGAGATAACCACATATAATAAAATACGGAACATATTCTCGTATATATTTCACACAAAAACAACAAGGGTGAAATGACAAGTATGCTCGTTTTATGTTAATTAAATTTAATTAATCACTTCATAGTCATTGGTAACCAAAGTTCAAGAAAAAATGCTAAGCGCTACTCGGGCGACTGGATGGGGCATATCTCCTCAGCAGGACCTAAACGGGGGCCGAGGCAGACTAGGCGGATTTAGTAAATTTATTACATATCGTATAAATAAATGCCTCTTTATACTTGAAAAAAAAAATCATAACTGTAGTGTAATACATAAATTACAAAATGAAATGACATATGTCGATTATAAAGTGGTAACGATGATGGTGGTTAGGGTGGTTTTGCTAGTAGCGGTGGTGGTGATAATAAGAGGTTTCAATGGTGGTGGGATATAGGTGGTGGTGGTGGAAATGGTGGTTGTGTGAACAATGCTAGTGAAAATGGTGGTTAGGAGGTGGCTATGGTGGTGGGAGGTGGTGACGGTGTTGAGACGGTTGAGGTGGTGGTCGCCATGGTGGTGGGGATGATGGTGGTGGAGGAAGTGGTGTTGATGATAGTGAGACGGTGGAGTTGGTGGAGGTGGTCGTGGTGGTGGCCATGATGGTGTGGGTTATGACAATGAAGAATGTGGTGATAGTGTCAACGGCGATGGTGACAAGGCGGTCACATAGATGATTTTATTTTTTATTTTTTATTTTAATTAAAACTCAAACTTTGTTTTAGAGTGTTACTGACACGCTAAAAAAAATTCCAAATTTTTCATATTTGAAAAGAAATATACACTTAAGACGAGTGCACAAGTGACAATAACACCTTTGTTTTATAATATATCTTGTACTTTCTATTATTTTGGATTCTACTCTTGAACAACATAGGTTAATGTGATCCTTTACATAATTTAGGCTTAATATTTTTTGCATTTTTCATTTTCATAAAACGATTTGTTAGAAGCATTTTTGCATGTGTTTTTGTATCTGCAAAATTAAAAAAAAAAAAAAAAATACCATCTCTATTAGAAAGGTGGTACACAAGTGTAGCATCACTAAAATTCAGTGTTCTAAAAGTCAGCCTAGGCATTGAACGGTGAAGGGCAGATCCGATTTAGGCCAAATTGTTGATGAAAATCAGGGAAGGTTTAGGCAGCCGCCTAGGCGCTTTCTAGGCATTCTAGGCGGTTTAGACAGTGGTAGGCGGCCAGTCTAGGTGGTCCATGATTTTGAAATCTCGTCGTCGATTTGGCACTTTCGCCGTGAATTACAGGCTTTCTTTATCCCTTCACATTCACATCTCTCACAATCACTACATCTCCTAGACTTGCATCCCGCCGCATTTGCACTACATCTCTACACCGTCTCACATCGCATTTCTCACGATCTCACCGCACCTGGTTTGTAGCTTTAGAGGGAGAACAAGAGGGAGGCAGTGGGTTCACTTATGTTTCTGTTTTCATCAAATAGGCGTTCACTTTGAGGAGTCACCACTCACCAGAGTTAATGAGTCAGTTACCAATGTCAACACGTTTTCATATTAAATTGTTTCTCTACAGTTCCGTTAACCCGTACAACCTTTTTCAAACAATATGATGACTTTAATATGTTTCTTGTACACACTTGTTTCAAACAATATGATGAACTTTTGACACCAAAGGGTGTCAAACTAGGCTAGTGGTTACCAGGTCAGATATGTCCTTTAGGCCTCTATTACTATTAGGAGATGGTTGTTCATGTCTAATCCCCTTCTGAATTCGGATCCCCTCAAAATTAAGAATCATTTCAATATGCATACCTTGAATTTGTAGGGTTATCCATTTCTATCCAATCCTCTGTACCAAACGAGGCCTTAGAGATATCACAGACCTAATGGATGTTTTAATTTGTAAACGCCTATGAAAGAAATAATTAGAAAGAACTTCAAAGGAATTTCCTTTGACATGATCAATTTTTTTATCATAGTGGTTGTTAACATTCTCATATTTCCATGGTATGGACGCATACTCTTACATCTGCTTTATTTGGTCACTTGAACTGCTGATATCTCATCCCAAATTGTTATATAAATTTGTGCACAATGTTGTATAGTTATGTCCAACTTGGAATTTTTTCTTTGCAGATGAATTTTAGCAGAATAATTGTTGCTATTTACTATAAGTAAACGGTTGTTGTTTCATTTAGGAATCTTCAGAACAAAATCTTGGGCGTGATTCTATGAACACCTCTCCATAGCATAATTTCTTGATTCTTGAACTTTGTCAATGTAGTAAACTTTTCCAAGAAAGAGTATGAAGTGATATGGGTTTGCTATGTGCATGGCTGTTGGCTGTGTTTGCTTCTATCATGTTTTTTAATGTTAATTTTTTTGTAGGCATTAGTTTAAAGTTGAAGTAATATGGGAGGGGGAACAGGAAACAACGACGAGTCTACTGACAGAGGGCTATTTTCAAATCTTGCTGGATTTGCTTCTGGAAACCTTGCACGACCTGGATCACACCATGGATATCCCCAAGGTGGATATCCTCCCCAAGCTGGGTACCCTCCTCAAGGCGGTTACCCTCCCCAAGGTGGATACCCTCCTTCCGGTGGGTACCCTCCATCTGGGTATCCTCCCGGACCTCCCCCAGCAGGATATCCACCAGCAGCCCATCCAGCCCCTGGTGGATATCCACCAGCCGGTTATCCAGGTCCATCAGCTCCACATCATTCAGGTAACCGAATCACTGTCACTTAGTTCTCTTATATAATTTGTGATATGTGAGTATAGTTCAGTTTCAATAAATTTATCCTCAGCGGTCCTCCATATATTTTATTATTGATTTCCCGTCTAAGAGAATCTTCAACTGAGGTAGCAAACTTTTTCTTCTCAATAGTCATTTCTTGAATCTCAGAACCCTAGGGTTGTTTAAGAACTGAACTGAACCACTCAAGCAATCCAAACTGATAAAAGTTGTGTAGTTTGGATTGGGGTCTCTTCTCGATACATTTTGCTCCAGAAAATAAATTTGTTCAACTGAACCAAACCGATGCTGATGACCATTCAAAATGAGAATATAGTTGGAAAGCTGTTGGTAGACTTACATACACCTTCCTCTTTGTTTTAGAGGATCGCAAGCATCAATTAGGGTTTAATTAAGGAACTAGTGTTGTGCATTACTTTATAAGCCATGTAATGCATGTTTCCGTTCCTCTTGTTTCTTCCATATAATAATTAAGAAATTATTGCTAAATGTTTAAGATATTACGTACATTTCTCTACATACAATATTCTACGATTTTCAGTTTCGATTTTAGCTGACGAAAATATATATATTACAGGACGTGGATCATCCGGTATGGGGATGGGGGCCATGTTAGCTGGGGGTGCTGCTGCCGCAGCTGCTGGCTACGGAGTTCACCATCTTGTGCATGGGAGTCACCATGGTGGCGGATACGGCCATGGTGGCTATGGGGGCTTCGGTTATGGAAAGTTCAAACATGGGAAACATGGAAAGTTTAAGCATGGGAAACATGGCAAGTTCAAGAAATGGAAGTAATAGTTCATCTAAGGAAATCGAATGGAGGGTTCAAGATCCAAATCCCTTCCTCTATTGATAATACTACAGTACAATATTGGTGTTATTCATATGCAGATGTTTGAAAGATGTTATTGTGTTCTTTTTTTCTGAAAGAATGTTATTGTGCATGCCCATACGCAGTTTTACAAGCTTATTTGTTTAATCTTACAAGCTTAGTTCTTTGTGTTTTTGTGATTTAAATATCTTTTTCTATTTGTTAAATCTTTATTAATGTTTGATAATCCGTCTTACAAGATCATTATCCTTGCTTCCTTTTCTGGATCTTTCTTTCAAGGCTTTATTAGTTCTGTGGTATATAGATCATCGACCACAGCACAAGTAGGTGCCTGTGCAACACCACAGGTGAGAGAATAGGTAGAGAAAATGGATTTTAGTGATGATTATATATCCTTCTGGACCTTCTTTCAATTCATTACTATATATACATGTAAACGTATCATATATCTACTACCAAAAGCCTATGTAGAAACAGACGCAATATGTTGAAGAGTATCACATGCTTACAAAAGCATAAGGAAATTGTGTATAGAAGGTTATCCGTTAAAATCTTTGAGGAACAAAAGATGAGCACTGTTATTAGTATTCAAAAAATTTCAAATAGCACTCCTTACAAATGTATTTTTTCTTTCTACTTATAGAAAGTTTGAAATGCAAAATAAAATTACTGAAGTGCCAATAATAATTCTCTAAAAAATAACAAAATTCAACCAGAACGTATCACGTAAATATAAAATCATAATAGCAAGTTACCTTTTGATATGGTAAGCAAATTGTTATCTTAGCTATAAGGCCCAAGGCCCATAAATAGCCAGGCACTCCAGTAGAACACTTAGCTCTTCAGCGGACCATACAACTTCTCTCTCGAGGGGAATGGTTGGCCCAATGTAAGCAAGGCAGGGTTCCCGGAATCCCAGAATACCGTCCAACACTTCCTACAAGACTCCATGATAAATAGGATTTTGTTTTTTCTTTTTATTTGAGAATGTGTCTTATAATTTAATACATGTCTAGTAGCACTATCTAAATTTCAAAAAATAATAAAGTTTTGTTTGGTTGTGCTCCTGCGTATTAAGGAACTTGATCATAATAGGCTTGCAATGATGAGATTGAAAAGATAACCACATATAATAAAATACGGAACATATTCTCATATATATTTCACACAAAAACAACTAAGGGTGAAATGACAAGTATGCTCTTTTTATGTTAATTAAGTTTAATTAGTCACTTCCTAATCATTGGTAATCAAAGTTCAAAAAAAAAAAATGCTAAGCGCTACTCGGGCGACTAGATGGGGCATAGCTCCTTAGCGGGATCTAAATGGATTTATCACATATCGTATAAATAAGTGCCTCTTTATACTTAAAAAAAAAACATAACTATATTGTAATACATAAATTACAAAATGAAATGACATATATCGATTATAAAGTGGTAATGATGATGATGGAGATGGTGGTTAGGGTTGTGTTGCTAGTAGCGATGGTGGTGGCAGTGTTGAGACGGTTGAGGTGGTGGTCGCCATGGTGATGGGGATGATGGTGGTGGAGGAAGTGGTGGTGATGATAGTGAGACGGTGGAGTTGGTGGAGGTGGTGGCCATGATGGTGTGGGTCATGACGGTGAAGAATGTGGTGATAGTGTCAGCGGTGATGGTGACATGGTGGTCGCATAGATGATTTTATTTTTATTTTATTAAAACTCAAACTTTGTTTTAGAGTGTTATTGACACGCTAAAAAACTCCAAATTTTCCACATTTGAAAAGAAATATACATTTAAGATGAGTGCACAAGTGACAATAACACCTTTGTTTTATAATGTATCTTGTACTTTCTATTTTTTTGGATTCTACTCTTGAACAACATAGGTTAATGTGATCTTTATGTAATTTAGGCTTAATATTTTTTGCGTTTTTCATTTTCATAAAATGATTTGTTAAAAGCATTTTTGCACGTGTTTTTGTATCTACAAAATTGAAAAAAAAAAAAAATACTATCTTTATTAAAAAGGTGATACAAATGCGGTAAGTGTAGCATTGCTCAAATTAAAAACTGTTTTGCTAGATGGTACTGAATGGATCCTAAAATAATATACAATAGTTTTTTATTTTTGGTTTTTAGTTTTGATTTTGTGGTGTCTTTTCTTATACATTTCTTCTACATCTCTTCCACCATCTTTCCTCCATTCTTTTTCCGCCTCACCTCTTCCATGTATTTCCCCTTTATCTATAACAGAAAAATGAAAACTAAAAGCGAAACGGGCATCAAACGAGCTCTTAATATATTATAATTCATTTTGGTCGGATCCGTTTCAGAATATTATAAATTATATGAAGCGTGTAAATCATTTAAATAAGCTCTTATTAGTTAAATAGTAGGACAGCAGCCGAAGTCTTGGTTGTTGAATCATTTGTGCAAATCCTTTACCTACAAGAAAAAGATTACAAAAATAATTTAAACTAAAAATATAAAAATAAAACCAACTCGTGCAGTCAAAGTCAAGAACGAACCATACGCAGTAGAATAACTCATCTGATCACCTACTCTGCTATGGGTTTCCCATCGTTCCTGGTCCCTTGCTAGCTACGTTGTTCTTAATATATAGTTTTTAATATAATTTATATTTTTTTTCCCTTTTCTTTAAATCCAAAAAGAATAGATAGGAAAATTGCAAAACTTTTTGGTTTGCATGTTCCTGGGGATCGAGTGGTTAGATGAGGGTCCACATGCTCCTGCCCTCACATGCCCTACTATACTTGTCCTTACCTGCTTGTCCCTTTTAAACGATTAAATGTGCTTTGTTTTGTTGACTAATTGCGGTACTGATTAAGATGACAATGGAAGATTATAATGCATCGTTGCTTGTTTACAACGTGCAGTAATTAGACTAGTGTGTTTGCTTCTTTTGGGTGTTTATTTTGTATGATAATGTGTTTGCTCGCTTGTATTCGTGTATCCATAAGATGATGCAGTTGACTAGATTAATGTGTTTGGTTGTTTGTCACAGATTGCTTAATAAGATGATGATTTGCTCATTTATATTCATCTACTCTATAATAAGATGATAAAGTTGACTAAAGTAATGTGTTTGCTTTTGGTCTTAGTTTACTCTGTAAGATGATGTGTTTGCTCGCTTGCATTCATTTACTTTATATAATAAGATGATACAGTTAACCAAATTAGTGTTTGCTTTTCTGCCTTAGTTTATTATATTTGTTTAAGATGTTGTGTTTGCTTGCTTGCATTTGTCTACTCTTTATAGAGAAAAGTAATTTTAAGTATTCTTTTATCAACAAAGAAAAAGGTAAGTGATTGGTTTCTACGTGCAATAGAAGATTATAATGCACCTTTGCTTGTTTACAACATAGAGTGGTTAAAGCAGTGTATTTGCTTCTTTGTGGGTGTTTATTTCATAAGATAATGTGTTTGCTCGCTTGTGTTTGTTTACCCGTAAGATGATGTAGTTAACTAGAGTAATGTGTTTACTTGTTTGTTGCAGTCTGCTCAATAAGATGATGTGTTTACTCATTTACATTCATCTACTCCATAATAAGATGATACAATTGGCTAAAATAATGTGTTTGTTTTTTGTCTTAGTTTACTCTATAAGATGATATGTTTGCTTGCTTGCATTCATTTACTTTATAATAAGATGATATAGTTGACTAAAGTAGTGTTTGCTTTTCTGCCTTAGTTTATTTTATTTCTATAAGATGATGTGTTTACTCACTTGCATTCGTCTCCTCTTTATAGAGAAAAGTAATTCAAAATATTATTTTATCAACAAAAGAAAAAGGAAACTAAGTGATTGGTTTCTATGTACAATAGAAGATTAAAATGCATCTTTGCTTGTTAACAACACACAGTGGCTAGAGTAGTGTGTTTGCTTCTTTTTTTTTTTTGGGAGTTTATTTTCTAAGATAATTTGTTTGCTTATTTGTCGCATACTGCTCAAAAAGATGATGTGTGTTGTCCACTTGCATTCATCTACTCTATGATAAGATGATACAGTTCGCTAAATTAATGTGTTTGCTTTTTTGCCTTAGTTTACCCTATAAGTTGATATGTTTGCTCGCTTTCCACTAGACCAACCTCTTGAGATTAATTTTGAATAGTTTTAAAATAGGATTTAGTGACTAAGGCAAAGAAGCAAAGGAGGAAGAAGAGTGCTCTAATCAACTTAATTAAGCTCAACGCTGCAACAATATTTTCCAATTTTGTCAGTAATCATTAGAACGTACAATTTTCTTTTTTGTTCAAATGTTAAGAATGTATGTTCTAATTTCGACAATGTCAACAACTTAATATGTTCTAAAAAATACATATCAAGTATTTTTGTGATAAGACGGGGGCATGTGGACTGGTGGTTTGGTCCAGGAGGAGGACGTTAGATGCTGCTGCTGATAATGTGAAGCGGTCACTCTCTTCATTTCTTACATGTTGGAATTAGTCACTTCAAGTTTCAAGTAGTCAGCTGTCTTGCATTTCCATTGCTGTAAACAGTTGGATTAAATTACAAATCTGCATCATTATTATAACCTAAGTTATAAATAGAAATTTACGTCATTACAAGGTATATCTTGCATCATATCTAGCTATTATTCAAGGAAAATTTCAAGCAAAGTTTTAGGGTCAGAGTACCACCATTTTTGTTTTTAGTTTTAGTTTTTAAATATCAACCTTTCGTTTTTTCTTATTATTTTTTTTTTTTGTAAAACTTAAAACTCATCTGGAAACTATTTTCAATTTTTCAGTTTTAAAAAAAATAAATAATAATAAAAACAAAAAATTGAACGCCAAAATTTGAAAATATAAAAAATACATTTAGATTCTGGTTTTCAGTTATTATTATTATTTTTAAATTAAACAATGAAAGTAATTAATAAACGAATTTTCAATTTTCAATTTTTTTTTATAAAAAAAGAGAAAAAAAAAAAACTACAAGTGGTGAATTGTTCCAGTGGTCAAGACCTTTCTGTTTAACCCACTTCATCCTGACTTAAAACGCTCTCGCCTCCCCTTTAATCTAGTTTATAGTAAAAATGTCGCTTGTACAAAAAATAACAATTTGAAAACGAAATAGTTATCAAATAACATCTTAGCAATATACTTGCATAATATATCTTGTTCTACTTTGCTCCGTGAACTTTGAAATTGTGTGAGCTTTTCAAACTCTTGTTTTCAAAATTTTGGACAGCTAGTGCTATTCACACACCCTATCTTACCTCTCACACACTCTTATTAAATTTTTGTCCATTGATCTTCTTCAATTCATTCTATCCGACAGTCGAAAATTAAAAAAGGTGTAGATAGCACTACCCATTTTGGACGGCTCCATTCTTTTCAAAAGACGAGAAAGTGGCCTATTCCGATCCGATGCTTGCTTCGTCCGCGCTGTATCGTATCTGCGCTCCCTGCCAAATGAAAAAAGGAAAATATATTTTGTTTTGTCCTTAACCATTAGGCGTAACCAAGATTCCGTCTTCTTTTGGCAACCACCACTTCCTATTTTCCAATCGTCTCTGTTTTCTATTTATTCATTTTATTCCCATTTTTTCATTTTCCATTTCTGTTATTTGGAAATCTATTTGATGAGAGACAAAGTTAATGGAAATGTATGATGGCAGAATATTATACCACTTATTTTATATGCAAGGTTCAAAAAGACGTTAAGTGCTAGGGCTTAGCGTTTAGGCGGCTAGGCATGACTTAGGCGGACTTAAGTAAATTTATTATATAAATAAGTGTCTGCTTAAACTTAAAAAAAAAATATAATTTCAATGGGATGCATAAGTTGCAAAATAGATGACTTATAGATATAAAGTATTAGTACATAATTAAAATACGAGGAACTTGCATATGAGGAACAAGTCTCTTACAATTTATTAAAAAAAATAAAATACAAAATGAAAGTTATCTATTTTGTCTAGGTAAGAGTGGCAACCTAGGCGGGTTTGAGTGGGTGCCTAGGCAGTCTAGACGGGTGCCTAAGCAGGTCTAATTGTATTTTCTTAATTAATTTTCAAACGTCAAGGGATTAATTGGAACGGTTGTTAGTAGCCTACTGCCTAGACAAGACCTAAACAAGAATTTTTAGAACAATGTTCATCTGCATACATGATCCAACTGTTTGTCGATATACATACAAGTAAATTTAAAAATACAACGTCCTATCTTCGTTTTACTTGCATGGGGTTTTGGATTTGTAACGGTCACAAACAAAAGGGAGAAATTTTTGGTAGAAGTATTTTTGTACGACTGTTGGAATAGTATTTCTAATTCGCGTGTTGTAAGATGATTGTATGATATTTTTCGCGTGTTAAAAATATATTATTATTAAAAAGAAAAAAAAGTAAATTTGAATTCAACTTTAATCTCATTGTCCTGCCGAAACTTATTTTGCCCAACTTTACCTACTTAAACTTGATTTTTTTAACACTTTTTCACGTTCCATTAATTCCGTAAAAAAAATAAAAAATAAATGACATTACACTACTTTTGAGTCTTTTTTTTCAGGGATTATGATTTTTTCTTCTCATCTTTCCATCTCATTTCATTCTCTTTTCTCATATTTTCTATTTTATCTTTCTTTTTTTATAAAAAATTAATATAAAATGTTCATATGACTTAATCATGACCGTTCAAATAAGAAAAGAGAAAATTGGAGGAAAAAAAAAAAAAAAAAGAGAGAAACCTAACCTTTTTTTTTTCCAGTGATTTGCGGGGATCGATAGATTGACGAAGTATATTGTTGTTATGAAATCCTAGTCACTGATTAACATGACATTTCTGACATATTCTTCAAATTAAATATTTTTTTTTTTTTAAAGAAGAGATCAACTGGCAGTTCATCCTTTTGGAAGATAAGAAGATGCATAGCGATATTTCAATCTTTTCTGATTATTATCGTGTAATTTATCAATATTAGAAATCGAATTCAAAACATACCGTATATAATATAAATCTGAAATTTATCTTTAACTACTAAACCACTCTGTAATTGTTGTTCAAATTAAATTTAAGGATATATTCAAATTTGGAGTAGATGTGACTTATTTTTAATTTCTTCCTTTGTTTGTAGGCTTTCTTTCATTGTTCTCTTTTGTCTTTACTTATCGTACACTATGACTTTTATATATATATATATATATATATATATTTTTTAACGTTAAATAAAAATCCTCCATAGGTTGTTTAGAACATGTGCTCCCCATCTACTGACGTTGGGAAATAATCTCACATCGGACATAACAAAAATAATATACAATATATATGTGGACATTAATTTATAATATCATTAAGTGAGACAATATCGATAATGTTAGTGGTTAAGTAAGACAATGTCGATGATGTTGGTGTTGAACCATGCTAAGCCTAAAAAAGTTATCAACTAATACAAACTAATCAATAAAAAGGAAACATTAGTAGTACATTAGTTTTTCATCAACTAGATGGTCTGAATTCGAGGTTGGGATTAGATTGTAAATTGACTTAGAACAGTTCAAGTTGGACTTCTATTTGGTTCGTTTAAGCTCAATTCATATGTAAAATGAGCTAGGCTTGAAGTATGAGAGATGATTTTCACACATCTCTTTAAGCTTCTTACATATCTTTTTTTATTTTTGTTCATAAGATTGAACCAATTAAATGGAAACGATGGTCCTCATTAAACACGAATATTTCAACAACTAAAAAGAGAGTGTACTTATCATTTTCCTAAAATATTAGGCTCATTAGTAAACTTTGATATATCTGGCTTATAAAGATCGTGAGCAATATTTTGTATCTTTTTTTATTGGACATGCACTGAATTGAAAGTTTATAGCCTACTATTTTGAGTATATTTAGGGATTGTTTTGAGCTGCTTTTAAAATGGTTAAAAACATTTTTTTTGAAAATGTTTTGGAACGAATATTTAGTAAAAAAACAAATGAATCATGGAAAAACATTTTAAGTGCTCTTGGAACTCAGAAACACTTTTTCTAAGAACATTTTTAGTTCTTTTAAAAGCACATCAATTTTGTGTTCATTACTATGCTTTTTATAAAAAGAATTGTATCAATTTTCAAGTTTTATTCAGCCATGTCAACAAAAGAACTCGAGTTCAGCTTATAAACGAGTTGAGCTCGAGCTTGAAAATATCATTCAAGCCAAAATGGAGCATATGTTTACGGGCAGCAACGAAGGAGTTTGAGCACCTTCATACCCGACTTTGGTTTTGATTACTAACATATGTATTGGGTGAAGTTGTTATTATTTAGGGTTGTATGAGTGATGAGTTTAGTTTGTAGATAAACTTGCTCCTAAGTTTGTAATTGCAAATTAAATTTTCGAACGATTAATAAACATGCATAGTTAGGTTTTTCAATATGACTAATTAAGTTTATCATCTTAAAATTTATTATCACTTTCTTTTGTTACATTTCATAGATGAGTCTGTAGACCTATTTAAATCCGAACACTAAAATAATCAGATTATAAATTTGATGACGATAAACCATGTTAGATTGTAAATGGTGAAGTGCTCGGTTAAATAAAATCTTCCCTTTTAACTCACAACAGCTCGAGCTTAACCTCTAATTTTTCTTAATCTAACTTAGAGTGTAAGCAATCTATATTATAGTTATAAATAATAGGAAAATATTTTAATGAGAGTAATAATAAATGATATGAAAAATAGGAGAAGAGGTTGAAGTCAGAGTTGAAGAATGAGAGTGGTACTCATGGAAAATACGAATAGGGACAGATTGGATTGGAGGGAGAGAGGCAGCTAAGTCGCTAACTGCTAAGCAAACAAGTGTTGGTTACAGCTGTATTCACGACCACCGCTCTCCCCGCTCATCTGGTCATCTCTTACTTTTCTTTCTTTTATTCCAGTAAATAATATAATCCAATGTGTATTAATAATAACTCAATAATATTATCCTATAATTTCACATTATCTATTTCCTATTCCTTTTCCTTTTTCCCTCGTTTAACAATTTTGTTCTCTTGATCACTCGACAACAAAAATATATAATCGTGTATTTACTAAATTTTATATTAAGCGTTAAAATTAAAACATTAGAAGAACGTACGTACATTCTTAATCATCAGATGGCTGAAAAACATTTATTATGATATATTTATTTTTGCAATATTTCTACCCATATATGTATTCATGAATTTTGTTACGAGACTGTTAATCTTAATTTTATTTCAAGTGGTATTCAATATTAAAGAAAGAGAGGTTAGAACATGAGATGCAGTCTCTCTTGAGGTGATTAATCTTCATTGCGCGTTAAGTATTTTGTTTGAAATATCTTATTAGAGAATGGTATTTGGGGTCATGATTCATGCTCGAGGAGTGGTTTCCACCTTATATAAAATTCAATCTGTCGATTCTCTTCTAAATTATGCAATTTAGAATGCTCAAATAAATAAGGAAATGCAGAGGTGAAAAGATAAAGTGCAAACATCCCCTCCCTTTTAAGTTTATCTAGCTTCTTTATTATTGACTAAGAACTCGTTTGGAAGTATTTTTAGAATGACTGAAAGTGTTTGTGGTAAAATTGGTTTTGGGTTCCAAAAGCACTTTAAGTGCTTTTTTTTTTTTTTTTTTTTTTTTTTTTTAAAGAAGCATCAGATATATGTTTCTTAGAAGAATTACTTAAAATATTCTTTCAGGATTCACTTAAATTTTCACTAAGGATTGATTTCAAAACATTTTCATCACAAACAATTTCAGTCATTTTAAAAAAGATTTCAAACGAGCTCTAATCAATTTTTTCACATAACATCGATATTTTATGTGACAACTTATATTATGTATTGGTTCAACGGAGAGTTTAGGTTCATAATTTGTCAACAAAATCCATTCATATGACAACCTAAGCATGACAAAAACATGACCATATAATAAGTTTTTCAATTAAATAAAAGAAATACACGGCGAAAGTTAAAAAAACAAGTAAAATACGTTCTACAGTGATGCAGGTGCAGCAGAGTGAGAAGGGAAGAGAGAAAATGACGATGGTATTTTTGCTTCGTTTATTGTGAGAAGGTGTGTGTCCTCGTGATCCGCGCACAGCCTACTACGTGATATCCAAAGCAGACTCTGTACAGAAACACCATCAGCAGCAGCAGCAAGTACCCACTTCCCATCTCTCTCTCTGTTTACTACTGAGTCTGAGCCAATCCCTCTCTCTCTCTCTCTCTCTCTCTCTAGGAAGAGTTGTTGCTGAAGTTCACATCAATCATTTACTCATACTATTTATTGCACCCACATTCAAGAGAAAGAGATTTCTCTTATTGGGTAATCCAGTTTGTGGCGTCTCTCTCTCTTTCTCTCTCGTCCTTGTTCTTGTTTTGTTGGACTTCTGGTTCTCTTGCTGCTCAATTTCAGGTTTTGTTTCAGCTCCGCAACTTTTAGGTACTCTCTCTCTCTCTCTCTCTCTCTCTCAATTCACGTCTCTTTTTCTCTTCCGTTTTTGTGGTATCATGCTCCCCAATTAACTTTGTTTGTGTGACTCTTGACTCTGCTTTTCTATGTGTAATCTCAATGTTTCTAATATTTTTGGGGATTCCATTGTGCTGAAATTGTGTACTTTGGTTGGAAAAATTTTGTGGGTTGAGCTTGTTTTGATGAAATTTAAATTGGGTTGAGCTTAGTTTGCAGAAATTTGAACTGCGTTGGCTTGTTTTAGCTTCAATGCTCTATTTGATGCATAAGTTTTGTTATCGAGTATGCTGGTGACTAATTACCCACTTATTGGTGTGATTAGTCGTAGATTTCAATTCAGTTGATTCCTAGAACCCTAATCTTTGTTGGTCTGATGGAAAACTGCAAGAGACGATGCGAGTAATGGAAGTTTTTTAATTTCAGGTCAATCCACACAAAAAGTTTCCGTAAATTGACCATAACCAGGCCAATCAGCTTTAGGTGAAGTCTTTGGTTTTTTTTTTTTTTTTTTTTTTTTTTTTTTTTTTTTTTTTTGAATAAACCAAAAAGTTTCCGTAAATTGACCATAACCAAGCCAATCAGCTTTAGGTGAAGTCTTTGGTTTTTATTTTATTTTATTTTATTTTATTTTTCAATAAACAATATTATCTGCAGTAAGGGAGAAGGAGGTGAACTTAGCCTCACAATGGGCTAGCAATAGTGTGGTTCAAATCGTATTTGGCGAGAATCGAACCTAAGATCTCTCACTTACAAGTGAAGAGGAATATCACTTGACCATAGTACTAAATAACAGGTGAAGTCTTTGTTGAGTTCATTGAATTTTGTATGTGCATTTCTTTTCTCTGTTTATCTGTATTGACTGGACTCTGGTTGGCTTGAATTTAAAGGAATGCTAAGTTGGATTTAGGTTGATGGAATTTGATCAGAGTTTGTTAAATTAATGTGAAACCGAGTCCAAGACTTGTCACAGGAGATAAAGAGGGCAAGTCAACGTTTAGGATTTAAGTATTAATGATTCTACACGTGTTGTAATACGAGTGGATTTGATGCACCACATTGGCATTCTACGTGGTGCAACAGATATGCACAGTAATTTCTTGTATAAATGAATTGAAACAGTGAAAGTATCTTATCTAGAGAACATATAGATGCATAGCTTCGACTTTCTTTCTTTTAGCAGTTTTAAGTGTATTTATTTTCTTCTATATGCTTATTCTAAGAAGAAAGCAGAAACTAAAGAGTTTCTCTCTGTATAACACCTTTGAATAATTGATTAGAAAGTTGTTAACTTGATTGAGGAACATTAAGTTACGTTAGTTGATTTGCAGCAGGATTGTTTGATAGTGACAGATAAGGGATATTGCGTGATTTGTCCGATAAAATTGTGAATATGTTTTGGCCTTAGTTCGACATTAAATTGATCAAACAGGGCTCTGCAGCCGTGCAAGTTGAAGACTCGGTGCAGCTTTGAAGCCGGGTTCTTGCATCAATCAAAGCTTTGCACTTAAATTTATCGCGAATATAAACTCTTTTAAGTCCCTGACATTACTTCCTCCAAGATTGCCATCAAATTTCATTACTTAATCCCCGGTGATCTAATTGTCACTATTCTGCTGATGCTGCAGGCCGTCCAAGAATATGGCTTTGGGTATGATGGGGAAGTTTTTGTGACGAGAATGGATCCTCAGGCTTTTATTAGGTTGTCAATAGGCTCACTTGGACTAAGGATTCGTGGAACACCTTTCAAGTCTGAAAAATCTTGTATTCATGCATTCTCTTCCCAGTATTCGTGTGAAATTCGCCTTCGAGGATTCCCTATGCAGACAGCATCAATTCCCTTAGTTTCTTCCCCTGAAGCTACTACTACACCTGATTCTCTCAGCATGGCCTCGAGTTTTTATCTTGAAGAATCGGATATTAAAGCGCTGCTGGAACCTGGCTGTTTCTACAATCCTCATTCCTGTCTGGAGATTGCTATTTTCACAGGGAAGAAGGGATCCCACTGTGGTGTAGGGAACAAAAGGCAGCAAATTGGGACATATAAGCTGGAGGTTGGTCCCGAATGGGGCCAAGGAAGGCCAGTGGTTCTTTTCTGTGGATGGATAGCTATCGGCAAAAACAAGCACGAAAGCGGAAAATTGAGTGCAGAGCTTCATTTGAGAATAAGACTAGATCCTGATCCAAGATATGTTTTCCAGTTTGACGATGTGACGAAAGTTAGTCCTCAGGTTGTTCAGCTTCAAGGCTCCTTTAAACAGCCTATTTTCAGCTGCAAGTTCATCCGAGACAGGTGACGTGACGTCACTATTCTTTATAACTTATGTTAAATGTTTAAGACTTCTGCATGAAAACTATGTGAGGTTTGTATTGCTGAGAAAAGAAACAAATGTCGATGTAGTTTCTGATAGTTTAATGAATCTACAGGGTTCCCCAGGTGGATCCATTGAACACATACTGGTCAGGTGCGGCTAACAATCCTGATCTGGAAACAGAGAGAAGGGAGAGAAAGGGATGGAAGGTGACAATACATGATCTCTCTGGCTCGGCTGTTGCAGCAGCCTTTATAACAACTCCATTTGTTCCGGCAACAGGTTGTGATTGGGTTGCAAGGTCCAACCCAGGAGCTTGGTTGATTGTTAGTCCTGATCCTTGCAGGCCTGATAGCTGGCAGCCATGGGGAAAACTTGAAGCATGGCGTGAGCGTGGCATCAGAGACACTGTTTGCTGCCGATTTCGCCTTCTGTCAGAATGCCAGGAGGCCGTGGAGCTCTTCATGTCTGAAATCCGCATCAATGCTGAAAAGGGTGGGGAGTTTTTCATAGACACAGACAGACAGATGCGGGCAGTAGCAGCGGCAGCAGCATCCGCCAGTCTGATACCAAGCCCACAAAGCAGTGGAGACTTTGCAGGTTTATATCCATTTGTAGGTGGTTTCGTCATGAGCTGTAGAGTGCAAGGGGAAGGAAAAGCCAGCAAGCCATCGGTACAACTAGCCATGAGGCATGTGACATGTGTGGAGGATGCCGCCATCTTCATGGCTCTTGCAGCTGCTGTCGATCTTAGCATTGAGGCATGTAGGCCCTTCCGTCGGAAGTTCAGGAAACCCTCCTGCCCTTCTATATGAAAAAGTAAGAAAATTTGAGGAAGAAAAGAGCGGAGGGGAAACCGTGCACTGAAAAGAACCGTAGTTTCTCTTGATTGATGTACCATCTTGCATTGTGTACAGGAAACTCTTATTTAGAACTCTCAAAGATTGTTTAACTACTCATTCATGGTAGCAGTAAGCCGAAACGGTGTCATTATACATCACATTGGGCAGTACCTACTATTTTGTCATGGGTGACGGAATGAGGATAGTTTTTAGGAAAACATCCACTTTCGGGGTTGCCCCTGATAAGAACGAACTTATCTATCACCGATTGCGGGTTGTATGCAACCGGTTACACGTAAAATTTTCTCATGATAAGCTAATATTCAACGAGCAACAAAACGAAGATGTTACTTAAAAGAAAGGGAAGTAGGAACAAGTACAACTACGCTGGTTTCTTTTGATTTTATATCGTTTTCATGCGATACGGACTTAATTGGGAACAGACAGATCCAGCAGGAAGGAAAAGGACAGAATATATTTCGTATCTCTGCTCTTGTTTTTCCATTCAATATAGAGTCAGGGTCTGGAATAGCACAGTACCAAACAAACCGAAATTCAAAGATCGTCGAGGGCAAAAGAAAGAGAAGCAGCACGCAATTTCAATTCATATACAGGCAAGAGAATACGGCTCCTTAGAAAACAATGTGAAGACAACACACTCTGTCCATCGTTTGAAACGGAACAAAAGATGAAGGCGAAAACCACCCCGATGTTAGTAACGTTACCAAGCTATGACATCAGGCTTCTGTTGTCTGGAACAGTGTGTCAACTTCTCCAATAACAGTTCGAGCTTCTTCAATTTCAGGGCCTTCCTTCTGGTTCAACTCTTCTTCTACTTCAGCCTAAAAGTAATTATCTTGCTTAGTGAATTGGGGCCAAATGAGTTGGTACTTCAAACTAAGGTTAACCAAGACTTTTACGTACCAAAATTCCTTTCAGGTCAGCTAATGAGGCCTCCAAGCGTTTCCGACAGTCAGGAATCATCATCCTTGATTCAGCAAGCACATTTTCCTGTAAGGGAACCAAGAAGGCAAGACAGGAATTTTATTTGGAAGGGATAGGCATATATCCATTGATCTTTTCGTTTCTTCAGTTGACCTCTCAATGAAGTAGCTTAACAAAGAATATACGAGAACTTCTCCAAGCAATCAGAAGCAAGCTTGTGTCCATGGCCTTTAGTTTGAACATTATCTGATGGGAAAAAATACTCCCTGACTTATACCTATTAGAATTAATGGATCTCCAAAAGAACATAGACAGTTGATAAACTAAGTTAAACTAAGTTATGGAGTGTATATTGTGGGGTTATGTAATCTTAAATCTTTTCTTCTGTTAAAGTTTTTTGTAAATTACCATAATTTCTACAAACAAGCAAGCAAGCAAACGCATCTGAACATTTATGTGTACATGCAGATTGCACAATGCACTGATCAAGTCAATCTACATCTTATTAATCGCCTCAAAAGTGTTCCAAAGATTGAATCAGAGGGTAAAATGATCCATTAAAATTTCAAATAAGTCATCAGCTAACAGGAATTTGGCCCCAAATCTTATTAATGGTATGCTAATAACTATTAGTGAAAAAATAAGAAAGCAAAAATGTGGGACTTATTTTTCTACTAGCAAGGTATTGACTGTCCAAATTTGTTAACAGGGGAAAAGTAGATAAATCCCTTTCTAAAAGCTATGAAGTTTAACAATAGAATGATAAACAAACGAGTAAAACAAGTTAATTGATGCCGAGAACATTCAAAAGAAAAAGGTCAACCTAACTTCAGAAATCTTAACAAAGTCCTATAAAAAATGTCTAGGAACATATTCCCACCACAGAGAATGATATATATCTAAAATGCATAAATTTCCAAACAACAGATCATAACTGACTCACATATCACAAACATAAAATATGACATAATGCCACAAATCAAGACAGCTAAGAACCATGTAGGGAGTTCAGAAACTCATACGTGAGCAAATTTGTTGTTGTCAACTAACCAAATGTCTGCAACAACTGCAAGACAATATAAATTTAAAGATGATGACAACTTAATGAGGCCAGCTGGTGAATGATGCATGTCTCGATCATACCTGCTGCTTCAGGTCATACGGATCAGCTCCTTTCTCTTTCATGTCTGCTGTTTTGGCGGCTTCTCTCTCAACCTCTTTCTCATAGGAAAGAAGCTCCTTCACTAGGCGTTTACAAGTACCAGTCTTGATTTTCAGATTTCTTAGGGTTGCCATTGGTGTCCTATCAAAAGAATCATTTTCTTGATAAATGCAAAGTACGAAACCCATGATCTAAAATATCGCATTTGAGCTTTATATTCAATCAATCTATAATATGCTACATATTATAATTCAATAAAGAATCGTGTAATTAAACTAAAATTTATAAGCTATATATGGTAGATTCACGACGCCCTCATCTTCTGTTCCAGATCCCATTTAAAGGAAGTGTTTTTCTAACTAATTGAACAAAAGCGGGAAAGGGGTCGGTGCAGTTTGAGATCATTCTTGTTTCCTGAGACATTTTGATATAAATGATTTCAAGAACTGGCGGAGGCAGCAATATATCTTAAGGGGCACGAACTATAATATATCAGTAACAGTACCAAATAGCAACACTAGGATATAATGATATAAAACCCAGAATTCAAATGTTGATTAACAATATTTCTTTCATAGTCTAATATTCCTTCAAAATTGAACAAACTCCTTCACTCAACGGGCAGAACGATGCCCAAAACAAATGCCCACTTCCATCATTTCATGGTAGTGCTTCACAAGGAAACCCCACCAAGGATTCATCCGTCAGTGGAGCTATTTGCCTCACTGATCAAAATTTCAACGAAAAATAGCACACAAACAGCATAAACTAACAAAAAATGTAGGCTCAAATGCACAATATTTTAGTTTAAAGATAGGAAAATATACAGATCCACCAGTGGGAAGCATTCAGTAAAGCGAACATTGCTCTTATATTTGGGGAATGTCTTTTAGAACCCTTCAGAGAGAGAGAGAGAGTACCTGCGCGTACAAGAGAGGAATAGCAAACAGGAGCAGAAGATTGTGGAAGATTAAACACACGCGATGAAGTGAACAAGGTGAGGGAGAAGGGGTGTCTTTGGTCGGTTTATGGTGCGAGAATCTGAGTTCGATTGGAGAGTCGGGGGAATCTTGGCCCCGCGGATTTGCTGTCTCAAACCTATTGTCTCCTTCATACTAGTTTTCAATCCAAATTGAGTCACCGTCGAGTTCAATACTAATTATTTTCCCATTCTTTATCTCAGTGTAAAATTACAAAAGAAATCATGGATGAAGCGTGAGTGGAAGAAATAGAAAAGAAAAAAAAAAAAAAAAAAAAAGAAAGATAAATTACATTTTACTCCTTCAGGTTTGAAGTCTATTGCAACCTTATACAATATTTTTAAAAAATTTAATTTTCATATATCAAGTAATAATTTATTTCAATATAATATATCCGTTATATTTTCCATCCTTTGGTCCATTAAGAGCTGAAGTAGCTGCCACATTTGTACCACGTGATCAAAAAAATAATTTTTTATGCATTTAAAATATTACAATATTTATCCTATTAAAAAAAAAAAACCTATCAAACCCAAAAACCATCCCCCGACCCACTCCCTCTTCTCCGCCCCACCCCCACCCCCACCCCCACCTAACCCGCAATCCCCCATCCCGCGACTTCCCACCTCCCCATTTTGCCCTCCAGTGGCTGATAATTTTCGAATTGTTCTTGAATCTGGTTTATATTTTCCATTATTTATTTTTTTTTTTTATTATTGTTGGGTTTCTACTGAATGGGTTTTCGATTTGGGATTTTTGATTTGGGGTTGTTTGAATTGCGGTTTTTGATATGGGTTTGATTTGGACTCTTACCTTTACAAGAATGAGTCTTTGCCGAGCTCCTTTTTTGGCGAGGAAGAAACAGAGAAGGGAAAAAAGGTAATGGTGTTGGAGGAAGATAGCGTGATGATGGTTCACAAAGCAACTTTGATAGACTAAGAAGATGGTGGGATATTGCGGGGGAGGTGGGGGTGGGTGGGATGGGATGGGATGGGGTGGGGGAAAGGGAGTGGATCGTGGGGGGGGGGGGGGGTGGTTTCTGGGTTTGATTGATATATATATATATATATATATTAATTTAAAGGATAAATATTAAAATATTTTAAATGCATAAAAAATTATTTTTTGCCATGTGGCACAAATGTGGTAGTCACGTCAGCACAAATGTGGTAGCCACGTTAGCTCTTAACGGACCAATGAATAAAAAATGTAACGGATGTATTATATTGAAATAAAATAATCGTTGAGGTATGAAAGTGAAATTTTTTGAAGATGTTGTATGAGGTTGCAATAAACCTCAAACCTGAGGGGTAAATGTAATTTACCCAAAAAAAAGGAAAAATTAGGGCATGATCCCTCAACTTCGTTCCAATTGCGTTTTAATTGAAAATCTATGAGTATTGATCTCTAAAATTTTCTAAATATGGAACATAGTCCGTTTGAGGCTTTGAGAGACTCCTTGAGAAATTTCGACTAAAATAAGGAGTATAAAGGGACAAAAAAGGCAGAAGTTAAAAGACCGTTGCTCCACATAACAATTTCATGACCAGTACTCAAAGACTTTTAGTTCACAAACCATAGCACCAATTGGCCTAAAATTCAAGGCATTGCTCTAATCTTCTACATCTACCAATTCGTTGTGCAGTTTTTCTCTATCTTCAACACAAATTAAAAATTAAAAACAAAATAACAATTAAACTCGTCATTAGCTTTTCACAATTATTCTTTCACCAACTTCGAAACAGATTGAAAAGTTCTAACCGAACTTATAGACTCTACAGTAGTGTTCTAAAAATCAGCCTAGGCAGCTGCCTAGGCATTAGGTGTGGGTGTGCCAACGCGATTAGGTCTGAATCGTTAAGAAAAATTGAGGAGTTGTTAGGTGCCCGCCTAGGCACTTTTAGGCGGCCTCAGCGGTCTAGGCAGCTGTCTAGGTGGAGTGAAATGGTTTCCTGGGAAGAAATTCCAAATAGATACCTAGAATCGTAAAAGCTTTCTCACCGCTTCGACTCCCTCTCTCTGTTCACCACGACTTTCTTAGCTGTTGCGACTCTCTCTCTCTAAAATCCATCGAAGAAGTGGAACTTACAGCGCAAAACAGAAGAAGAGGAAAAAAAAAAAAAGGAGAATTTACAGAGGGAAAACGGAAAAAAGAAGAAGAAGAGGAAACATAAAGAAGATGAAGACGAAGACGAAAAGGAAGGAATAAAAAAGAACAAAAGTTTCCGGATTTTAAGGCTTCAAAATGGTCTCCTTCGTTTGGGAGTCTCTTGGCTGATGTAAATGATAGGGACTAGGGGTGGAGGGGAGGGGTCACACCACACATGTGGTACTTTATGAAATGGTGAAGGATGCATGCACCTCTTCAGAATTTTGTCTTTATTATTAACTACCCAACTGATTACGTGGGATTTTTACTTTTATTTTTTAAAAATTAGATATAATCATTCAAAATGTCTTTAAGTTATATGGCATATATGCTTAATGTTTTTTAAAATTTTGGACTTGTTAGATACTCTTTTTGCATTTTATCATTCTTTTATTATCTTATTCATGGATTCATACAAGGATAATTTTTTGTAAGTATCAATATCCACTTCTTTACAAGATATACAAGAAATTTATCTAAATCCGCCTAGGCCGCCTAGGTGCCCATCTAGATCTCGCCTAGCCGCCTAGGCGCTAGGCGCCAGCCCGCCGCCCGACTAATGCCTAGCGTTTTTTAGAACCTTGCTCTGCGATTGACGTAGTACTTCTGAAGTTGAAGAACTGCTTCTAGTTTTGCATTCATCAAATTCAAAACTCACAAATTCATACAAGGTATACATTGAGCAAACTGCACCTCACTACCTCGATCTGCTAGTGAATCACTTAAAGTTGACTTAGTTATTACCCCTAAAAAAATAATGCTAGGTAGACCAACTTTTTGGACCAAATTTATAAATCATGTGATTGTCACCAATAGGAAATAAGCACATTAATCAACAATTAAGTAATAATCTAATCATCAACAACTAGGTCATATGATTTACAAAATTTGGTATAAATAGTTGGTCTCCCTCACATTATCTTAAAAAAACTTATAATTGATTTTCCCCTAAAACAGACATTTAGTCTTATTTTTGAACCTTTTGTCTCACTTTGCCCCTTGAAATTTTCATTTTTGTCTCATTTAGTCTCAGTGCACCACATTTTCGTCAAATAGACGTTAAGTCAAAGGGTTTTATGGACATTTCATTTTTTAACACAATTCTTTTTCTCCAACCTACCTACTAAAGAAATCCCAATACCATTTTTTACAACTCTAATTCAAACCCAATAAATTTTCTCCATAATTTACATACCCAGGGACTTTCTCCAGGTTTAAGATGAATTGTCATCATCGCCAAGGATATTAGCCGTCAACTGAACTCAAGGACTGGATTTCTAGGCATGGGGCTTACCTCTAGTTCTATAAACATGAAATTCCCATGCTACCCTTTAATTTACTATCTATTTGATGGAATGGATGAAGAAATGGATTGAGACTAAATAAGACGAAAATGTCTACTTAAGGGGTAAAGTGAGACAAAACAATTTCAAGAGCAAATCAATTAATAAGAAGAAGAAAAAAAAACTTAATAAGCATTAAAGAACTACCATTTATGTGCTACCAGAGGTGGATCTATTAAGGGATATGGGTGGTCCTGAGACCACCTAAAAGCCTAGATAAGTAGTTGTGAGAATCTCTGAGGACCACCCAAGTCTGGGCATTTGGTGGAGGAGAAGATAAGGGGAGGGGGTGTAGTGTTTTGGGTCTTCTGACATTTTGCAAACCAGAAGGAGGAAGAAGCAGAAGGCTAGGTTTTTTTTTTTTAAATGACTTGGCCAAAACGACATTGTTCCGAGCCAAGTCATTTAAGTAAAATGGTGAGTTTGATATGTGGTTCCAAGACACCCTCTTATCCTAAGCTAGGTGTTTTTTTTTTTTATTTAATTTTTTTTAATACATCGATATATTTTACACTAAAAGGAGGGGGAGTTCGACTAAGCCACACAATGAGCAACCTAATTTGGCATCGAATTTGCCATCCACAAGAAGACCTCTCACTTTCAAGTGACGAGGAATACCACCAGATCGTAATACCGAATGACTCCTAAGCCACATTCTTTGATATATATTTTTCACCATTTTCTATTATAAAAACAAAAGGGATTCAACTTTCAAGGAGAGAACTTTTCCAATTCCAATTCCAACTCCCTAATTGGCTATCATATTCCCTAATCCCCACCCCACCCAACCAAAGACCACCACCATCGGTTACTCTCCAGTCTTCACAGACCACCATCAGGTCCATCACAAGGTCCATACTAGCATCTGTCTGCCTCTTGTCTCCTCTACCAAGTCCCCGGACCACCAGTCTGCTGTTATTCTCCACCACCACTCAACCCTTCATTATTAAATTTAAGTAAATTTTATATTTTAGCCTAAATTAATCGAATGTTAAATTCAATAGATTATAGTTATTGTTGTTGCAGTCATATTTAGAATAGGAAGGTGATTGTGTAAATCCTAGTAGATATGGGAATGTATCTTACATTCCTATTAGGAGTAGATTACCTATTAAGAGTTGTAATCTTAAGGGAAAGGTTTTTACCTATCCTACTACTATAAATAAAGGCACAATGGGTGGAATAGACCTCACAATTACACATCTCTCTATTCTTCTCTCTATGCCGCACCCCTCTCTCTTTGGCCTCCATAATTGTTCAGTAAATTATGCCTACAACACGTTATCAGCACACTCTTGATGTTGCGCTAAAGAGAGTTTATTCTTCAATCAGGGGAGATACAATTCCAGCTTTCTGAGAAGGATCTTCTACAAATTCAAAAGCTTTTGTTGTTTTCTGCTAATCAGGTACGCTTAAAATAAAG
The DNA here is from genome assembly GCF_041283825.1 of Pyrus communis. Classification (NCBI taxonomy): domain Eukaryota; kingdom Viridiplantae; phylum Streptophyta; class Magnoliopsida; order Rosales; family Rosaceae; genus Pyrus; species Pyrus communis. Next base: position 6,386,459 of record NC_142566.1, on the reverse strand, counting down.
AAAGATATTTGAAACGTCCACGAAGCATGAAAACATTCCCCATGATGCATGAACCCACCTATGTTTACATTTTCCTTCCGATACACATATATATATATATATTGTATATGTTCATATATTTTTCAATATATATATATATATATATATATTTGTTTCATGCATCACACAACTAAATTGTTATGTGGAATTTGTGAGTCAAATTATATAAAATAAATTAGAAGCATTTTTAGGGTTTCCTCAACCCTAAGGGATTTTGAAGACTATATGGGAATTGGACATGCTGCGGCACACCACCACACTATCACTGTGCACACAGACACCAGCCTTTGGCCTGGGGAAAATACGGTGGGCCTACAACCCTTCTCCCATTTACACTATGGCCTGCAGCCATCCAACCTAGCCCAGATTGACTGGGCTCTATTCCCTGCACGCTGCAACCTTTAAGGTTGCTGGGTTCGGTGTTGCCAGGCCCGTAGCCTGCTTCTCAGCCCACAACAAACTGACGCCAGCCATGCGACTGGGCTTCTTGCGCCTAGGACCACAGACCTAGTTTTTTAGGGTCTCCCCGTGTGCTAACCCACAAACCAACGTATGCTGGGCTTGTCCTCGTGCCACCCAACCCAGGTCTGTGGCTTGCAGCCACCATGGGACTGCTTTATTGCAGCTAACCCGAGCTTTTTGCTCATGGCACTAAGCCCATATTATTTTGGGGTTATATTTTTCGACCAATAATATTATTTTGCTTCTACAATCGACCAGGTATGGCCCGATTTATTGAATTAATTAAAAGTGACCTGCAGTCCATTAATCTGATAATGAATCCAAAATTATTGACCTGAATATCACTTTTGGACATTAATGATTCAATAATTTATTTTTATACTTTGAACTGTCACATACTTTCGTAGTAATGAAGCTCTCACATTTGAGTTCTCGAAGAAACTCAAATCCACTATACTTAAATCAGCATATTGCATTATGTGTTTTTTACATGAACCTCTCATTATGAACTAATTGTTCATAAAACTAAATTAAACCTGTGGTTTCAAATTTAGTGCCTTTGAAACCCGAAATTTTCATAAAACAATACACCTATGAAAACCCGACGTTTTTCATGAAAACCATGTCTTAGAACCCGAATGTTCTAACTTTGATGCTTATGGTTGATTCATTCCCATAGCACTAATCACAATCTTGTTCCCTCTAATTTAGTGGATTGTCGAACTGTAACAAGTTCGATTTTCCTGATTTGAACATTTCTAATAGAAACCACTTTATGTGGGGTACAAGACGTGAATCTCCACTTGACTAGCAAGAAGTTGAGAAACCATTGAAGCCAACAATGACAAGGAAGAGCTGAATAAGCCTCCGCCATGATCTTCATTCGAAGACTTATGCCCGAAGCATTATCAATGGAAATACCTCCCGAACGAGGATTCCATGGCTCTTTGGCTGGACCATGTGATCATTCAACATATTACCCGAAACACACCATGATTACGTCAATGAATGAGTACAATTATGAAGTTTATAAATCCGATCGAATTTTGACTGAAGAATATTTTTCTCGTCCTTCTATGTTTCTAACTCACTCCTGAAGCAGCAGTGTAAAACGCGGAAGTTTACCACATTCTCAAATCTGATTACTACCACAAACATATGGAAGAATTAGGGCCTGCCAAGGTGTGGCATCATGCCTGAAGCGTGATCCTTGGCACCTAAGACCTAAAACTTCAAGAATAAGGGATAATATTCCCGAACCTTAACCCTGCATAATCTTCTTTCGTCTTGATGGAATAGGTCATTGGTTAGGCACCTGTTCGTGCCCCTACCAATGTTGTTAAGGAGTACCATTCTAGTAGTCAATATGTGGAGACTAATTTTTGCTCCACCAAACATCGTTGGAAGAGCTGAATTTTGACATGGATGGCCTTGTTGGCCAAATCCCCTTAGTAAACCATTTACTTTGTGAACATTTTTCCATGTTCTTGGATTCAAGTTTGGTGTATGTTTTACTTATGGATAATTTTATTGATATTGTCCTCAGATATGAGTTAATTGAATCATGTTTCTTAATACATGTGACCGATTCAATTAAACACGTGATTAGGTTTGAATGTGGGAAAATTAGTTGTCTGGATGAATGTGTGCTACGCATACTAACTTTACACCTAAATCACATCTCTAACAACAACTTTCGGTCTATCACCTAATTAAGAGCATTGGCACGCTCCTCGTTGTATGAATGGTACTGCATCACCATTTATGGGACCTTAAATTCTCCCTGACGTTGAGTTTTTAAGGATATTCGAGATGACAATGATCATAAATGAAACCATTGAAAAAAATAGAGTGAAATATCTTTACACCACCTCCAAAAATGAGCCTGAAGCTTTGATTTGGGGCCAATGGGTTGTCTCCTAACTGGGAATACACCACATGTTGCCGACCTGGAGCCTGGTGATTGAGCTGTTTACTTGCTTTGGCACAACCTTTTGGGACACTTAGGTCGAACAATGATGCTACAATGCATCTCCTTATCTGAAGTAAGGATATTGTGCCTATAAGCACACTTTGCCAAACATGCTCATTAGGGAAATTGATTTTCTATATCATTCCTCGTAAAGATACGACACGACTCTCTTTTCACAGTGGATTCAAGCGAATATATGTGGACTAATCCAACCAAAATGCGGACCATATAAATACTTATGGTTTTGGTTGATGAATCGACAAACTGGTCATATGTTTGTCCACACACATTGCTGCTAAATCTCATGGCCGATTATGGGTTCACCACCCTACTTATCCTTTAAGGTCCGGGAGACTGGATAATGTCGGAGAGTTTATATCGATGGTTTTCGCTAAAGTATTGCATGTCGTTGTGGGTTTCTAATTGAACATCGAATTCCCATGTTCACCCTAAATAGCATTGCCTAGTGATCATAAAGCGCATTTTAAATGATCGCCCGAATTTTGGTGAACATACCAAGTTTTCGGTTTCTGCCTAGGGCTATGCAATCTTTGTACGCAGTTATGTTGGTTTGCCTTGAGGCCCATTGCCACCCAACTTGTATGGCGTTACAGTTGGTTACTGGGTACGAACCTGATGATTTTCGTATTTACGCATTTGGGTGTGCATTCCATGTGCCAAGTTGCGCCACCGCAATGTATGACCATGGGTCCTCAAAGAAGGATGTGTATCTTTTGTCGCTCATGATTCTTCTTCACACTAGCTCTCTTAGAGCCCTTGTATGCGATCTCTTTACCGTTAATTTGCAAGTTGTCACTTTAATGAGACAGTCTTCTTGCCGTTAGGAGGAGATAAAAATGTCAACATTCCTGTAGAACGGCGCAAATTTGCGTGGATGTTACCCATTATGTCTCATCTGGATCCCCATACCGCACATGTATGATAAGCAAATGCGATGAATTCTAGATTTCAGAATGTTGCTCTAGACGCATTTCTCTAATCTAGCTAAAATGACGAGATCATATACCAGCTGCAAACATGCCTGCAAGGATAGACGTACTTAACGGACGTCGAGTCAGCATCCCTGGAGGGTATGCCACCCCCGTTGGACGGTTTAGACGCCACTGTTGGACGGTCCGGTACATCAGCAGATAGCCAATCGATCTGTCTTGGCCTGAAGCACGACAGATCATTCGGTTTGATTGGCTAAAAGAGGAAGACACGACATAACAATGAATCTAAAATCAATTCTTGTCTCAAATCATTTCCATTTCATGAGATTAATCTGGATTTCTCCTGAGAATTAAAGTTCTTGGTCCAATATACTAGTTTGGATGAGCTAAATGGAATTGAAATGAGATTATCTTTGATGATGTTTTCACTTATATGGTAGTTACCGACATAAATGAAAAGCGACGATATTGAACCGTGTTCCATTGATTAAGTGACAACATAGAACTGATTGGACAACTAAAGTTACAATCCAGGTTAAATTCCTTACCAAAGTTTGTATTGGACCTGTTGTTCCTACACAGCCTAAGGTAACCCTGTTGTGTTACAAGTGGGAAAAGAAGCGTTATGAGATGAATGAAATAATGCGATATGATGCACGCCGTATAGCACAAGGTTTCTCTTAAATGTCCTGTGATTAATAGCAGCATTATGAAATGTGGTTAGTGTTTTCTCCATGGGGATATAGATACAGAGATTTACATGTAAGTTCCCGAAGAATTACATGGACTGGTTCAAATAGTTCCAAAACCACGGAACACCCTCGTAACTCGTTTTGAGGCGTTCACTTATGGATTGAAAAGTACGTGATTATTTGATCAGTCAGGGATGAATTATGCCTTTGCGTGTTAAACTATGAAGTCTTATTCCAAATTGCTAGAGTTACAGCTTATGTCGTTGACACGAATCTCACTAAGACTCCGGAAGAACTTGAGAAAACTACCTTGCACCTGAAGATGGAACAGCTTATGTCGTAGACACGAATCTCACTAAGACTCCGGAAGAGCTTGAGAAAACTGCCTCGCACCTGAAGATGGAATTTGAGATGAAGGATCTTGGGAAAACTTGTCTATGCTTTGACCTGAAGTTCAAGCATTGTTCTAACGGTATTTTGGTGTACCAGTCGAATTACACCCCGAATGTGTTACTTTTGAGTATACCTTTGATCGTTCATGCGTTATTTGCACATGAGACCCTGAAGAGGTTATAGAATCCGAAATTCCATATCTAAATTTCAACTTTGTGCTTCGTTGTATTTAGCTCATTGTATTTAGACAGGACATCTCCTTCGCTGTTGATCTATTGGTAAAGATGCTTTGATCTATTGGTAAAGATGCAGCAACATGCCTACACGCATCCACTGAATTAATATTAAAGACGTACCCTGAAGGTACTACATGGGCCAATCCCAACACATCTCAGCGGATCCAACCCCCTGATCCTCGGAATGATGCTTGTCTTGTTTGTTATGCTGACGCTGGTTACTTATCAAACCCGCACAAGGCAAAATCCCCAAATGGTTATGTCTTTACTGTTAGGGAAATCGCAATATCTTGGAGGTCCACGATATGACCTTAGTTGCGAAATCTTTGAATCATTCCAAGACTCACCTCACTTCATTACACCACAAGTGAGACATGGTTAGGAGTTCTTATTGAGAATTTCCAAGTACTTGCTGGGTTTTTGCTACCTAACTAGGTTTTAATGAGGCACCCATCCCGGGATGATCATACTCTGTTAAGTTCACTACCTTCCTCCAGTTTGACGAGGGTTTTAGACATTATGCATATTTTTCTTACTTTTCTCCTTAGTCTATAGGTTTTCCCATTCCTTGGGTTTTACCATAGGTAGGTTTTTGTGAGTTTTTACAAATGCATACTTCAAAGTAAATTTGAGACTCGCGATCACCCGTTGTGCCGATAACTTCATCAATTATTCTACCTTATCTGCTGAAGAATCTGATGCGATGGTTTGTTGAGTATTTACACACTCAAGGGGGAGTGTTGTAGTCATATTTAGAATAGGAATGTGATTGTGTAAATCCTAGTAGATATGGGAATGTATCTTACATTTCTATTAGGAGTAGATTACCTATTAAGAGTTGTAATCCTAAAGGGAAAGGTTTTTACCTATCCTACTACTATAAATAAAGGCACAATGGGTGGAATAGACCACACCTCACAATTACACATCTCTCTCTTCTTCTCTCTATGCCACACCCCTCTCTCTCTGGCCTCCATAATTGTTCAATAAATTATGCCTACAACAATTGTTAATTTGTTATGATTTTTTTTCCTATTGTTTGGATCATGAAGTTGTTTGTTCATTTATATTTTTTAAGTTTCATGAATTGATATGGTTTTTTCTTTTGATTAATTGATATGTGTATAATTTAGAAGCATAAAACGATAAAATGAAACCTCATTGTGGACAAATTAGTCTTTGTAGCTTGTAATATCATTTGTACAAAGATTATGAAAGAAAAGTTGTAGCTTATCGTTTAATTTTTTCAATGTTATTTTTGTCTAATATTTTTTGAAGCTTTTATGAGGGCGAGCCTTACGCAACGGAAATGTTGCTCTTTTTTTAGAGGTCTTGGGCTCAAATTTCATAGATGACGAGTTCGAAATAAATTTATTCCCACACCGCTCAGTGTAGATATATTGTTATGAAACTATTCCATATTAGTTTCTAAATTCCTCTTCACTTGTAATGAGATGTTTTAGGTTCGAATTTTGTGAATAGCGAGTTCATACTCCCTCACACAGCTTAGTGTATGTTGTAACCATTCAGATGGCTTCCAAGTAGCATCTAGGTGAAAGAATTTTGTTTTCAATCATAACTAAAGTAAAACAAAATAGTTACCTCTTTTCTTGGTGAGTAGAAAAAACAAGTACCTTGTAAGTACACAATACATTATGAGAACCTGCATGTCGCAGATCCTCTACAAATTTAGCAGTAGGAAATCGTTTATACATGATACACGTACATCACAATATAATCAACCAAACTGAAGAGCAACTCAAATCTGTGAAGTTAGTGGTTATGGACATCAAGTACGATAGGTTATTGGTTTATTCAGTTTCATGTACTAACTACATTCGAGAGGAACATCCTTAAACGCTGCAGTCGTCCTCCAATTAGCTGCAGTTGTCCTTTAATCAGATTTCTAAATGTTTGGGAAATGATTAAGAATACGAAGAGTGCAACAGCGGACGAAACCCCGCTGACAAGGAATAAACCAAGAAAGTCGTAGAGGCCAAGAGTATTGGAGGGACTACTCATAGTATTATCCTCCATACTATCGTCCGGCATAAGACTTGTTTTTCTATGAAACCAGGTCTTTTCCAGGTCTAAAAGCTGTCCTTCTTCTCATATGTCGTATTTGTGTTGATAAGTCCTCGACCAATTTTGAACCTTTAGGGAAAGCCTGAAGATGAACGATGTATGAACAACTTATTGTAAGCTTATATAAGTATAATTTTTTTTCTTGTTGGTTACAAATTCTTGTTTGTAACTTAAAGTTGTAAATTATATAGAGTTTTATATTCCGGAACGCATCTAACAAATGGGATAGATCACTTACAATGGCTAAACCACTGGTGATGGACTTGGTTTTAATGATGGAGTAGTCAGAAGAATACTTTGCACGGAAGATATTGATATATGGAAGCTCATGAATAATCGCCGAAACACCGCCATGCTTGCTTCCTTTTGATAAAGCATCAGCACATTCTTCAGCTGAACGATATGGCTTCATCCCTTTGAAATTCAAGTTCACTATCACTCCCAATGAACCTGATTGGTAACCTATATAGTTTCCAATTGAGTCCATTTGTATCTGTTTAACTATCATCATTGATGCTAAAGTAGCGGTGTAATTGGATGTCAATATAAGCACCACAAACATCCATATTATCACTACAAACTTTGCCAAGTTGCTAAGTATCTTCTCCCCTACAGGAGTTAACAAATAAAGATCTTAAACATTTTTATGAGTTGAGCATTTCGGCAGTAGCTGAAATAAAAGTAGGAATAACATGAACTAGATAAGTGATGAGATATATAGGGCACTTACTACGACCAAGCACAAGGGTTGAGAAGGAGAACCATAATATTGTTCCGATTTGCTGCAAAGGTGTGCCTTGAAATTCTTGGTTGACAGGACGCTCAATTACCCACACAATGAAACCCGTAAGGATAAAGAAACACGCACTCGTTATCCAAAGATAAGCTGAAAGAGGTTTCAAGAAAATCCACATGTCCTTTTGATTTGGGACTAGCATTCCCACACCTAAGTCAGTACATGGCATTGTAAAATCAACATGTTGAGATCTGTTCGATTTGATCGTTATATCTCCCACAACAGCGTAATTCTAGTGTATCATGTCCCCAACATGTGACAAGGAAACCCAAGAATTAAATAAGAAATTCAGATAAGATAGTGAAAGATAGATTAGGTAAAACAGAAAAATCATTACTTAATTGAATTTATATTAATTAAACATACCTTGAGATAAACCTGATAAACAAGATCACTGTAGGTCCCCGCCATAACTCCATTTTCATTATCAAATGGAAAAAACTCATGATGTACTTTATACGGCAACGCACTAATTGCAGTTTTGAACACATCGATGCTGAACCCATTGACATTTGTTCTATTGGTTTGAAGATCATGCTCCACACGCACAAGTGCCTTGAACCCAACACTCACTGGAACACCAATTCTCAATTTTATTTCACCACTCAATTGCCTTTTAGATCCTCCTGGCCATCTGATTGTTTTCAAATGGTTGCTTAAAAGAAGATTTCTCCCATTGTTAAGCATGTGTGACTGAGCTTTAACGGTCTTTTCTTCGAAAAACCAAAATCCGACCCTTCTTGCCTCTTTTCCTATCACATTTACTATCTCTAATGTACCCGAAATCAGTTTCCCCTTTGGAAATTGAATTTCACCACTTAAACCCTTAAACCTCCTTTGCAATATTTCTCTCAGTAGCACAACTCCATGTTTGGATCTACTAGAATTTTTAGTACTTGCTTTTTCAATTGCTTCAGCTAGAGCCCAAGTTGCATCGTACACCCAGACTTTGTCTGCATTTAACTCACTTACTTTCATATTGGGATCCTCCATGTAAAGTTTGTTCCTCACTTTTGAAGTAAGATTTTGCAGCCTAGTTGATGGTGGAATATAAGACTTCAAACCTATCACTCCTTGCATTGATTCAATCACATTAGAATCCATGAAATGCAAGAAATTCATGCCAGCTGATGTCAGAATCCAAGTATACCCTTCACTCATCATTCCTAACTTATTTACATTTGAGAATAGGCGAGGCACAAGCAAGCGTGAAATGTGCTCAACAAATACCTTTGTCTTCAGTTTCATTAGCGTTTGGAGTTCTTCAAAGATTTGTTCATTTGTTGAGGATATAGCAATACAACTTTTGTGTGCTATATAAACTTTTTTCTGTTGAAAGGAACTTGCCAAAGTTGGAATGTCATTCCCATACTCTGTGTTGTCATACAGAAGTATGACATCCTTCCATTTAAAAACTTCAATGATGGCATTGATCCCCATAACTTGGGAAGTTTCATCTTGGGCGATCCCGACAGAGAAGGCATATCTATCGTCATTTAGAGGAAGAGGAGAGCTAGGTTCCGAAAAGGACAATATGGGCACTTTAGCTGCTTCCCCCAAATTTGCCAAAAGATTTGCTTCCACTCTTGTTTGTGCACCAATTATTGCTTCAACTTGCATGTATATTTTCCAAAAGATGCAGAGCTGTGTTTGTGACAACTGAAACTTAAATTAAAAGATGCAGAGTTCTACTGCTTCCACTTTTACTTACAATGACTTATTTCCTACGTATAAATGTGTACTTTTTCTTTTATATACAATGCTATTTTAGTCAAATAGGTTGGAGGGAGGGGGAGGGGGAGGGGTGTGAAATTAATAAAATAGGTCAGACAAATAGATATCGAACTCAAAACAACTATTAAATCATCCTCGCCATATATATGACCAAAACTAAATAGATGAACTGGTGCTATATCTATAGTTGAGTATAGATGAACTACTATCGCTTTAATACGGATTCTAATCGGAAAAACCTATTGGATTGAATTGAATGATTAGTTACTATCGCTTTAGCCAGAAGCTGCTAAAGAAAAAAGATTTGTACCTGAAAGTCCCCATATATATTGAAGCAAATTATACAAAACTACTTAAAAATGAATGACTCACCAGATGAGACTACTACAATATTAACTTTAGGTGGCATATGATGATGGCGGATATTAGCAAAATGCTGTCGGATAAATTATATTCGACACATCATTTAATTGGTGGTGGATATTAGAAACATATGTCGGTTATATCCGACATAAAGTCCTGGCGGATATCAAAAAAATTCTGTCAGTTATAATCAACAGTATTTTTGAATTTTTTTTTTTTTAATATTTTTGACAGAACGGTTTTTAAGTTAATGGTGGCGGTTATAACCGACAGAAATTGACCATTTTATTATTTTACTTTCTGGTGGTTATTATTTTAAAATGTTCCATTGATTAAAAATAAATAAATAAACACATATTTTTAATTTTATTATTTTAAAATGTTCCATTGATTAAAAATAAATGAAACATATTGGATCCCAATTAAGCTTTTGATACTTGCCTCCCTTGATGTAATCCTCGTGAAACACTTGGTGGCCATGCTTTAACGTTCGTTCATTGTTTTTCATGGCCCTGTTGGAAGATTCAGATATGGGTGTGCCACCACTTATGGAATATATCAAATTCACTTGGCGTTGGTTGCGGCTATCCCTTGGAGGGTGGAGGAGGAACTGATCAATTTTTCCTTCATGTGCCAAAGCTTCAATATGATCACGGAGGGTGATACACTTCTCGCCGTCATGGCCATTATACTCGTGGTAGCCACAAAAAATGCATGTGTTCTTCGTGGACTTGTAATCTAGCTTCCTCGGCCTTGGCTTCGGTATCAAGTGAGCTATACTGGGGTAAAGGGCCGTGCACGTGGCGTTCAAAGGTGTGTATGTCTTATACCTCGGGGTAGGACCCGTCTTGACACATGTTTGGCCCACTGCGTTGACTGCCTGGGGGCGGGCATTATCATGGCGATACCCTTGGTTATTGCGATAGTACCCCTTACTTTTTTTTTACTAAAATGAGACTGGTGAGGATGGAAGTCTTTCCTCTTGCCCTGAGAATGATGCGCCTATTAACCTGGCCAGGTATTAGGTAGGACAGATGGAAGCGTCACTGCCATTTGGAAGGTTGAGGTCTTCTCATTCGGTTGGATCTGGCTTCCACTCCCTATTTGCTGATGAGGGATGGCTGTAGGGAGTTTCCCTTGATATGTCATTGCCTCGACAGATGCATGGTTGTAAGCCTGTGTCATCACCTCAGAGTAAGTCTTCCAAGTGTTAGCATTGATCATCTACTTGAAGAAACAGTCACGTAGGCTTGCCGTGAAGGCTTTAAGGGCAGTTTTGTCATCTGCCTCAGCACAGCGAGAATACTCATGGCTGAAGCGCCCGACATACTTTTGTAGTGACTCGTCCGGCTTCTGGCGAATAGTGTACAAGTCATCTGTAGAATGCAAGCGATCTGTCTGGAAGATATGTTGAGAGACAAACTCGTTTCCTCAGTTCCTAAAATGAGTCTACTGTCTCAGGTGGAAGACGACAATACCAATTTAGAGCCCCGCCAAAGATGGTAGAAGGGAAGAGAAGACATCGCTCTTCGTCAGTGTGCATCCGGTATGCCATGGTGGACTCAAAAAGGTGTTCAATCGGGTCCTCCCTTCCAATGTAGAGTATTAAGCCAAGCTTTTGCTTCATCTTTGCTTGGAGAGGGGTGTCGAGGATCCTCCTTGTAAGAGGACCAGGCCTGGGTTGGTTTTAGTCATGTATTTCGGCCTGACGTTCAGCTTTTAACTTGTTTACTTCCTCAAGGAGTTGTAGAACAAGAGGATCCTGAGTAGAGTCAGGTATTGCTGGACCCTTCTTCTGTAAATCTGCATCACCTCTTGGAAGTAGGAAAGCTTGATCAAGAGCATGAGATTTTTCTTTGGACTCACCGTACTGACTTCCAGGGCGAGCCTGTCGAAACACCCCCGAGTCACCCGTACCTTCATATTCCTCTAGGACTTGTCGTTCTTTCCCTAGATTGGCAGTTGGCTTGGGACATAGGAGGGGATCGAATCTTTCAGAAACCCTTGGGTCATTGACCTTCGAGTTTATGTGGATGGGGTTCTCTCAACATTGCCTTAGGAAGTCCCAACAGTCGTGATAAACGACTTTCGATCCTTCCGCTCATTCTGCAAGAAGGTGCCTTCCTTCACTTCTCTTGCTTCGAGTCGAAGCAGCTGGGTCTCATGTTGATCAACACCTGGATGAGTAGCTCGCTCCTTATTAGGGATATCTATGTTGAAGGCAGGTGATCCCTCGTATTGGGGAGGCACCCAAGTGGTGGTTGAATTCCACGGGGGCGATGAGTTCATGTGTTTGAGTATGCCTAGCTTCATAGAGCATCCCGAAGAGCTTCTCATACTGCTCCTGGAGGATCTCATTCTTTATCGCTATCTTGTTGTTTTGAGCCTCTAGTTCATCGACTTTAACTTGAAGAGCAAACTTCTTTCGTTCATTCTTTCGTTGTTTCGCACTAAGTGCGAGGGGGATGTCGTTTTGCGTGCTATGACACCTTTCGGTCCCTATGTTGGAGAGGGGTACCTGGTTGAAAGAAAGTGTACGAATGGTGGAAACCAGCTTGACAAAGCTGGAGAAAGTAGGAATAAGTGCGATTCCCACAGACGGCGCCAAATGTTGATGAACAAAATCGACGAGGACTTTGGTACAACAGAAAATGTCAAGTTTGCGACCTTCGCTAGATTGCTCCGGTCACTAGTGTGGATAAGTGTGCAATGATATAGAGATAGGGAAGCAAACACAAGATGTACGTGGTTCACCCAAAATGGCTACGTCCATAGAGTAGAGAAGTTCTCATTAACTGTGAAGGGTTTACACAAATACATAGGTTCAAGCTCTCCTTTTAGCGAGTTCTAGTGAATAGTTTAGTACAAATGACATTAGGGATTATTGTGGGAGAATGATCCCCTTTTATAGAAGAGAGTTTCTAGATTTGTTCTGACATTGACACGTGTCGTGCTGTGATTGACCTCTGATATCGACACGTTTCGCATTGTGACTGGCCTCCTGGTTGGAGGGAAACTCTTGTGGGTCCTTGACGGTATACTATTGACTGGTGCTTAGTAGTTTCGGGATTGATCAAGTATGGTACAAACAAATAATAAACTACAGTTTTAAATGCGTTTTTGTAATCAACAACGCTCGTTGTTGCAACCTCAGTGTCCCCTATAGAGGTATTGCCATGTACGCTATCTTGTTTAAATACACCAAAAATTCCCATCAAATCCTCATTTATTTAGTTAGAATCATACATCTCAATTATTTGTTAAGAACCATACAACTCAATATCAATCTTAGTCCTACTTTAATTGGTAAAGGGAGGCATAATAATGCTCTATTTGTCTCATGCTTTAATCAAATAAAGCTTTTAATTTGGACCAAAAATGCCAACTGGAATTTGACAAAATTGTCTCCTGGGATTTAAATCATATATAGGTTTGTTTTCAATTCCACCATTAAAACCCATGTTGTATGTTTTTAATATTTCGTGATAATTTGGGTATTTAATGCTATGTAATCATTGTGATCCCTAAAGAATGAATATGAGCATAGAATTTTAAATAACACAGCAAACACAAGATTAAATAGTTATCGATGTTGTCAAAATCACTAAAACAATGAAAAATATGAAGTCTTACCTCATGTGAAGCTTCCGAAACATTGATTTCGTGATCTATTCGTCAAAAATAATTTTTCTCAATCAACATGCTTGTAGTTTCATTAGTTAGGGTTTTGTTAAACAATGAAGGGTGGGAAGGGTTTTGATAGTTGAAAAAGATAAATAACACACTAAAAGTGATTTGGGGTGTATTTAGAAATTTTTAATTTTATTTTAAACCTAATAAGATCAAAATTGTCATTGCATAGTGACGTAAATAAGTCATTTAATAGTAAATTTTAATATGGGGTGCATTTAACAATTTGTGGGGTGCTAATATAAAAAGCCAAATCCAAATTCCAGAAATGAAGAAAAATGGAACCCCAATGTGGAAATTGAAGCTTTACTTGTAGATTGGCAACAACAAATGGAATCCAACAACAGGTACCTCAAGAGTGAAAGAGACAGAGCTGAAGATGAGTTAGACAACGACCTGCACCTCACCATTGATTCGAGTTCTGATAAGAAGTGAGATGGAGAGAAGGCGAGGTGTGCGACATGGAGAAGGCAATGAGGGTTTGAGAAGGAAACTGAAAAGGCTTGCATTACCATTGTTATTCCCTTCCTGTGATCATCAATGTGTGTGCATCAAGATCAATAGTAGAGAGAGACTGTGGCAAATTTGTAAATAAGTTGAAATTCACCCCAAACCACTGTTCATTTTAATAGTGCCAATTTCCAACCTTACTTAAACTAAAGTAATTTGATGGAATGGATCAAGGAGTGAATTAAGACTAAACGAGATGAAAATGGCAATTTCAAAGGGTAAAGTGAGACAAAACTAGTTCCAAGGAGGTTAAATGAGACTAAATGATAATTTTAGAGGGCAAATAAATTAATATGCCAAAAAAAAAAAAGAAAAAAAAAGAAAAAGAAAAAAACTTAACCAGCATAACAGAACTACCATTTATGTACTACTGATGATTTTTTCATTTCCATTGGATGCTATGTTGTAGAAGAACTACAGTAGTTTTCGTCGAATCAGTTATCCAACTACATAGTTCTCAACTACAAGCCACTGACCTTTCAGAGAGGAAACATAATGCTGGGTATATTTAACGAAACAGCATGGCTTTTATCTTTAAAGGAGAAAATTAAGAACAAGGAAAAAGCGAAAGCTAAATTAAGAAACCCTACTAAGTTACTAATTAATTAACAAGGAATAAACCACCAAATTGTAGAGGATAAGATTATTGCCATGAAACCATGCATTTTCCATCTCCTAAAGCTTTCTATCTTCTCTCAAGTTTTCAATTTGCCTCGACACGTCGTGAACCAATTTGGAACCTTTGGGGAACACCTGAACACAAACGACGAAGAACTTACAAAAAGCTTATGAGAATACTTGAAAGTACTTAAAACATAATTTTTTTTAAAAATTTTTTCAAAGTTTTATTTGGGTTCAATTTGAACCATGAATCCTTCTTGCCCTAATGTGGCCGAGCGACGCCAGAATTCCAATTTGTATGACATGATGAATATATACATGATAACATTTAGGGAGGTTATTTACAGAGACAAAACCATTGGTTGTGTAGACTTAGCTAGGTTTAATCATGGAGTACCAAGCAGAATACTTTGCTAGGAAGGCCTTTATGTATGGGATCTCAATTATAGCAGAAATATCCCCATGCTTACTTCCCATTTGATTAAGCATAGCAAAACCCTTCCAACTGAATTATATTTCTACCCTGTGGATTTCACATAGTTCTCTATAGTTCCTCGGGGCAAAACCCCGTGGAATTCTATGTATTTTGCTTCTGGGTTTATTTGTATTTGCTTGAAAGTCATCATTGATGCTAAAGTGGTCAATATAAGTACAACAAAACCCCCCACACGATCACTACAAACTTCGCCGAATTGTTTAGAGACTATTTGGTACTCTACTTGAATTCAACTTTTTTTAACTCAAAAACATTTTTCACGTTTTAGGGCTTAAAATTTTTTTTTGGTATGACTATTTTTAAAAACTGAACTCAAGACTAACTTAAAAAAAAAAGTATATTCTCTAAAAACACCAAAAGTGAGTATTTTAAGTTTTTAAACTTTTTTTTTAGTACAACGATATATTTTACACTAAGGGTAGGGGGAGTTCGGCTAAACCACTCAATAGGCAACCTAATTTGGTATCGAATTCGCCATCTACAATATTCGAACCTAAGACCTCTCACTCACAAGTGAAGAGGAGTGCCACAAGACCGTAGTTTTTAAACTTAAAGCCCACTCATTTTTTTTCTGACACACCCCGATCCCAATGTCCTCGGGACATCAGGATGGTCACGTGCTAGCTGACACCTAAGGGGCGATGAAAGCCATTTAATTAATGCAAATGCTGAGAACATGTGAAACATGCATATAAATTGGGATTATTCATGCAATAGGAATGTAAAACACAATACTAAAGTTCAACTGCTAACAATTAATTATTAAGATAATGCATGACATATTCAGAGCATACGTCTAATACAGAGTACAAGCGGAAATTAAGATAAAGAAGTGCTATTACAATAGGTGCCAAAGCAGAGAGAATATAGCACGATGTCACTGGTAGGGGAATGCCTCGTAGCTCAGATCGTAATCCTCGTTCCTATGTCATGAAGGGGACTCAAAACAAACATGAGTGGACCAAGTTGATATAGATATAATAAAACAGTTATTAACGTACTAACCCCCAGGTTTTATGAAAACACATATAGCATGATAAATAAAATAGGTTTTCCGAAACCTAGCATGCCGTGCAATGTCTCAAAACATATCTCGTATATATAATAATCGCTAGTGAATGTCCAATATCCCTCCAGGCCCCGTGCCAGCTTCTCGTCCCTGTGCCATGCTAGAGGAAAATCATCTTCAGGCCCTATGCTAGCTTCATGTCTCTTAGCCTGTAGCTAGAGATTATTTCTTCAGGCCCTATGCCAACACCGTAACCTCACCCGTGAAGGAATCTATCCCTCGCCCCGTAGCGGAATAGGGACCACTAGGTAAGTACAAAACCATTGAACATACTTATATTTGAAAAGCAACTTCATAGTATAAAGTCATCCATCACCTATACTATAAAGAGGTGTTTGAAATATGTTTGAAATATTATACTGTAATCCATTAGATATTCTATAAAGAACATAGGTTATAGGAAATATAGTAATAATTCAAACTAACCTTAATACGCATGTTATCTCATAAAACGTAGTCATTAAATCATGTTTTTCAAGTATGCATTTCTACTAATAAAACATACATTTTTAGAAAGGGTCCACTCACCGTACACCGTTGGTGCAAAGATGTGCCAAAAGGAATAATGGAAATGCCGCTATTAATTGCACTTAAGCACATAAAGGGTATATTTAGTCAAACTCTACTAAAACAAATTAATTTGGGACAATGGACGTCAAAAACGAGTTTAGGACGTGGAAATTAGCCTAGGAGGGGTCCCGAACGAAAACCCGAAAAGTCAACGTTAATTGTTGACTGGTCAAAGTCAACGGTCAGGTCAAACTAGGTTTAGGGTTGGACCGAGTCAAGGGTTTAAGTCCGATGGATTTGGGCTTAACCACTGGGCTTAGTCCTAAGGCCCGAAGGCTTGGGCTCACTAGTGTTTTGGGTTAAGGATGAACGGGCTAAGGCCCTAGGCTAAACAACTAAGGGCTTGGGCTTAAAGGCCCGACCCAGTCTATTTGGGTTTAGAAAAAAATAATAAAATAAATAAAATAAAAAATCGAACAGGTTGGGCTTTTGGGTCAAATGAATAGAGGGCCTAAGGTCCGAGCCCTAAACACGACCCAAAGGGGCATGGTTTGGTTGGGTTTGGGGGAGCCGACTCAAGGCCTGGTCTCAACGGGACATAAGGGAAGCCGGAGCTTTCCCAGCTCTGGCTGACGATGACACTTAGTCTTAGGGTCTGATCTAGGCACCAAAAGGAAACACAAGGTGAGAGGAGTGAAATGGTACCTGTGGTTCACAGTGGAACGGTCGACGATAGTCGGAAAACTTCTCGACACCCACTAGGCTCGCTGGAGCTGATTTTTTTCCCTCCCGAGTTATTTCAGTGCTAAAACAACGATCCACAAGCATATTCTGGGTTAGAATTAAGCCATAAGGATGAAAATGAAGAGTTTTCAAGTGTCTCGAGGCTTACCAAAATCGGAGGGACGAGAAACCTCGCCAGAGTGTTTTCTGGGCTTCGCCACACCTTGCAACGACGAGGGAGAAAGAAAGAAAGAGAGTCGACGAGGATAATGATGACACTGTGCCGTCGCCGGGGTACCACGAAAGGTGTGCGTGGGTGTGAGTGAGGGGAGGGTGAGTGAGGGTTGAGAGAGAGAGAGAGAGAGAGGAGAGTTGAGAGAGAGGAGAGAATCTGAGAGGGTCTTAGGGGAAGGGAGGAAAAGAGAGAGATGGGGAGAGTTGGGGTGCTGCCACGTGGCAGCTTGTGAGTGGAGAGGAAATCCCACTTTTAGATCCGGATTGGGTAATGAACTAGGGACTAAATTGATAATTCCATTAAACTTTTGGAAAAATTACGAAATTATACATATAATTGAGGGTGGGGTGTAACATTTTCTCTCTCCTCCCCTCTTACTTCGAATCTATCTCTCTTTTCTTCTCTCTCTCCTCCAATTCCCTCTTTTTTTTTTCTTTCCTCCTCTCTCCTCGTTCTCCCTCTCTTGTGATCCCCTTTCTTTGGATCTCTTTGTCCAATTTAAGAGTCATAAAGAAAATTGTTTTCAAGAGACGTTTTTAAGCAAGTTTGGAGAAATGATGAAATTTTTTTTATAGGATACCAAACGGGGCCCATAACAACTTCTCCCCTGCAACACCACTTAAACCTTTGAATCTTGTTTTTAGTTTCGTTAAGAAGAACATTTGCTTCTTGGAATGAATTGATCAATCACGGAATCATGTCTCTCCCATACTATGTTTTCACATATAAAAAGACAACATCCCTCTATGCACCAAATTGATACGACTTATAAGCGATAGGCCTTAGACTTGAATTCATGAGTGACAAGTCTGAAACAAATTTATTCCCACACTGCTCATTGTAAATATATTGTTGTTAAACTATTCCATATTAGTTTCTTGCTATTTGGTACTACAGTTTAGTAATATTCTTCTTCACTTGTAAATAAAAAATATTAGAAACGAATTTCGTGAATAGCAACTTCATACTAATTTATTCTCCCACCCCTTAGTGTAAATGTTGTAACTATTCAGATGGCTTCCAAGTTGTTTCTAGGTGAAAGAATTTTGTTTGCATTCATAACTAAAGTAAAACAAAATAGTTACCTATTTTCTTGGAAAATAGAAAAACAAGTACCTTGTAAGTACACAATACACTATATGAGAAAACTGCATGTCACAGATCTGTAAATTAGTGGTTATGGACATCAAGTACGACAGATTATTGGTTTATTCTGTTTCATGTACTAATTACAGTGGAAGGAACATCCTTAAACGCTGCAGTCGTCCTCCAACCAACTGCAGTTGTCCTTTAATCAGATTTCTAAATGAACGGGAAAAGATTACGAATAAGAAGAGAGCAACAGCAGACGAAACCCCGCTGACAAGGAATAAACCAAGAAAGTTGTAGAGGCCAAGAGTATTGGAGGGACTACTTATAGTATTATCATCCGGCATAAAACTTGTTTTTCTTGGGAACCAGGTCTCTTCCAGGTCTAAAAGCTTTCCTTCTTCTCTCATATGTCGTATTTGTGTTGATAAGTCATGGACCAATTTCGAACCTTTAGGGAAAACCTGAAGATGAATGATATATGCACAACATATTATAAGCTTATACAAGTATTATCTTATCTTTTTGGTTACAAATTCTTGTTTGTAATTACGCATGTAACAAATGGGATAGATCACTCACAAAAGCAAAACCATTGGTGGTAGACTTGGTTTTAATGAGGGAGTAGTCAGAAGAATACTTTGCAAGGAAGATATTGATATATGGAAGCTCATCAATTATCGCCGAAACACCACCATGCTTGCTTCCTTTTGATAAAGCATCTGCATATTCTTCAACTGAATGATACGGCTTAATCTCTTTGAAATTCAAGTTCACTGTAACTCCCAATGAACCTGATTGGTAACCTATATAGTTTCCAATTGAGTCCATTCGTATCTGTTTAACTGTCATCATTGATGCTAAAGTAGCAGTGTAACTGGATGTCAATATAAGCACTACAAACATCCATATTATCACTACAAACTTTGCCAGGTTGCTTAGTATCTTCTCCCCTGCAGGCGTTAACAAATACAGATCGTAAACATATTTATGAGTTGAGCATTTCGTCATTAGCTGAAATAAAGTTACACTAACTAGATAAGTGAGGAGATATATAGAGCACTCACTATGAGCAAATGCAAGGGTTGAGAAGGAGAACCATAATATTGTTCCGATTTGCTGTGAAGTTGTGCCTTGGAATTCTTGGTTGACAGGACGCTCAATTAACCACACAATGAAACCCGTAAGTATAAAGAAACACGCACTTGTTATCCAAAGGTATGCTGAAAGAGGTTTCAGGAAAATCCACATGTTGTCCTTTCGATTTGGCACTATTATTCCCACACCTAGGTCAGTATATGGCATTGTAAAATCAACATATTGAGATCTGTTCGATGTGATTGTTATATCTCCAACGACAGCATCGTACTTCTAGTGTATCATGTCCCCAGTATATGACAAGGAAACCCAAGAAGTAAATAAGAAATTCAGATAAGATACTGAAAGATAGATTAGGTAAAACAGAAAAATCATTACTTAATTTTATGAATTTATATTAATTAACCATACCTGGAGATAAACCTGGTAAACAAGATCACTGTAGGTCCCCGCCATAACTCCATGTTCATTCTCAAATGGAAAAAACTCATAATGTACTTTATACGGCAACGCACTGATTGCAGTTTTGAACACATCGATACTGAACCCAGTGACATTTGTTCTATTGGTTTGAAGATCATGCTCCACACGCACAAGTTCCTTGAACCCAACTCTCACTGGAACACCAATTCTCAATTTTATTTCACTACTCAATTGTCTTTTAGATCCTCCTGGCCATCTGATTGTTTTCAAATGGTTGCTTAAAAGAAGATTTCTCCCATTGTTAAGCATGTGTGACTGAGCTTTATCGGTCTTTTCTTCGAAAAACCAAAGTCCGACCCTTCTTGCTTCTTTTCCTATCACATTTACTATCTCTAATGTACCTGAAATCAGTTTCCCCTTTGGAAATTGAATTTCACCGCTTAAACCCGTAAACCTCCTTTGCAATATTTCTCTTAGTAGCACAACTCCATGTTTGGATCTAGTAGAATTTTGAATACTTGCTCTTTCAATTGCTTCAGCTAGAGCCCATGTTGCATCGTACACCCAGATTTTGTCTGCACTTAACTCACTTACTTTCATATTTGGATCCTCCATGTAAAGTTTGTTCCTCACTTTTGAAGTAAGATTTTGCAGCCTAGTTGATGGTGGAATATAAGACTTCAAACCTATTACCCCTTGCATTGATTCAATCACATTAGAATCCATGAAATGCAAGAAATTCATGCTAGCTGATGTCAGAATCCAAGTATACCCTTCACTCATCATTCCTAACTTATTTACATTAGAGAAAAGGTGAGGCACAAGCAAGTGTGAAATGTGCACAACAAATACCTTTGTCTTCAATTTCATTAGCGTTTGGAGTTCTTCGAAGATTTGTTCATTTGTTGAGGATATAGCAACACAACTTTTATGTGCTATATACACATTTTTCTGTTGAAAGGAACTTGTCAAAGTTGGAATCATGTCATTCCCGTACTCTGTGTTGTCATACAGAAGTATGACATCCTTCCATTTATAAACTTCAATGATGGCATTGATCCCCATAACTTGAGAAGTTTCATCTTGTGCAATCCCGACAGAGAAGGCATTTCTATCGTCATTTAGAGGAAGAGGAGGACTAGGTTCTGAAAAGGACATTATGGGCACTTTAGCTGCTTCTCCCAAATTTGCCAAAAGATTTGCTTCCACTCTTGTTTGTGCACCAATTATTGCTTCAACTTTAGTGTTTTCCAAAAGATGCAGAGCTGTGTTTGTGACAACTGAAAGTTAAATTAAAAGATGCAGAGTTGTATTGCTTCCACTTTTAGTTAGAATGACTTATTTCCTACGTATAAATGTATACCTTTTCTTTTATATACAATGATATTATAGTCAAATAGGTTGGAGGGAGGGGGAGGGGTGCGAAATTTATACAATAGGCCAGACAAATAGATATCGAACTCAAAACAACTATTAAATCATCCTCGCCATATATATGACCAAAACTAAATAGATGAAC
Organism: Pyrus communis; assembly: GCF_041283825.1. Classification (NCBI taxonomy): domain Eukaryota; kingdom Viridiplantae; phylum Streptophyta; class Magnoliopsida; order Rosales; family Rosaceae; genus Pyrus; species Pyrus communis. The sequence goes on along the minus strand of NC_142566.1, from coordinate 6,364,751 downwards.
TGGTGCTATATCTGTAGTTGAGTATAGATGAACTACTATCACTTTAAGTATGTACGTTTTCTAATCTGAAAAATCTATTAGATTAAATTGAACGATTAGTACTATCGCTATAGCTGCAAGCTGCTAAAGAAGAAAGATTTGTACCTGAAAGTCTCATATATATCGAAGCAAATTATAAAAAACTATTTAAAAATGAATGGCTCACCAGATGATAGAGCATGTAGATGCTCTCCTTTGGAATCCCTACTGTGGAGAACAACTCTTGTGCTGTAGTCATTATGCTTATGGTAGAAATCAGATAAAGCTTCCGATATGCAGCTTTGAACAATCTTTCCCTCCGTCGATCCCATGTCAAGAATCAACCCGACATGAGTTTCTTCTATTTCACCATGTAAAGAACTGACAAGGCTAAAGAAGGTGAGAAATATCGAGAGGATGGCTTGTTTCTTCCTTTGATCAGACTCCATACGTACTACCAATTTTTAATTATGTATTTAATATTGCTCTTTGTTGGTTTAATGAACAGTCCGAATCTGTATATATCTTCTAGCTTATATATATATATATATATATATATATATATATATATGCTTCAAAATGGTTACTACATAATTAAGGAAGTTCAAGGAAGTAACGTGAAAGGTTGACCGAGGAATTGATCTACGTAGATAAAACATTCTAGTTTAGTCATGTGAAACAATTGTCACGTATACAAGTCTTGCATGACTTCAAGTTTAGTCATGTGAAATATGTTATGCGTACTTGGAGCAATTGTCACGCAATATATCTTTACATGTGTTAAAATACGAGGTATAACATGACTAATATGTTTTACTTTTAATATACTAAAATAATTAAATATAAGTGCTATAATTTGAGTTGAATTGTAAACGACGTGGTGATGTTCTAACTACATTGAAAAACCTCTCGAAGTCGTGCCCCAAAATATAAGATTTATCATATTTCAGAGTCAAACTTGAGCCCCCGATAAAACCATGTTTTGAAACTGATTTTGAAATTTTATTTAGCTCACATTTTGGAATGATTAAGTTAGTTAGAAATAATTCTTTTTACAACTCACTAATTAGTTCTACTTAATATTACGGTCTAATAGTACTTAGTACTGCAACCGATGACATTATTTCAATAATTTTAAGAGAGGATTTGCAAGTTCTTTACATAAATATTTTCATTAAAACGTGGCTGAGAAATCACATGGTTGAGAAGAGGATAGATACATACAAACTAATTATGGAGATCAAGTCCAAATTAAAACTGGCAATTACTTTTTGACCGAAGACTTGGTCTTTTTCATGGTTTGTTACTTTGATTGAGTCTCTTTTCCTTGAGCTTCTATTTTTGGTTCTTTCATTAGCTTTCAACGGTGGAGAACTTACATGCAAAGATCCAAGACTTTCCTTTCTCACCAAGTTGGCTACAATTTATGTGGATGCAAATTTCCGTCGTCTTTTTCTTTGACGAAAATGCACCAGCAAAATAATAACACCTAATATTAAGGTCAAAAGCCTCATGCGCCCATAATGAATAGGGGGGCCTTGGCTAAAGAATCTCTGATGCCAAAGTTAGAATTTTGAGAATAATGTGTTTAGGAGTTTGTAGGTAGCAAATGGCTTTGCTTTTTAGTGGAAGAATAAGACTATTTATAAGGGAGTGGCCGGGCCTATTTGGAGAATAGTGGCCGGCCATATATGGTGAAATTGTAAGTATAATTGCAAGATATTATGTGAAATAATATCTTGCAATTAACTTGGTAATTAATCCTAGGTTAAATAGGAAAATTGGAAGTTACCTTTTGATGAGCAGTAATGAAAGGGCTTTGAGTAAATACCATTTTGATCACGTTTGACTCTTCCTTGATTGAACCGTTATTGTCTGTTGCATGCGCGTGGAAATCCCATATGCCTTGAGGGTAATTTTGTCCTTTTCACCAAAAGTCTATGTGTCACCTCCATAATTTTATTGATTATTTCTGGCTCCACAAATGCGCCCACACCTGTTGGGCTACTCGCAAGAAAGGGCAACAAGTGTAGAGATCTTCCCTTGCTTTAGAAAACATAAGATTGTTTCCTATTTTGATGTAGATTCCTACATTAATTGGAAATTAGATCCTTCTAGGAAAGGGAAATAAATCACTTCCAAAGTCTATTTAAGTCTACCTTAAGTAGATGATTAAATCAACTTCAGAGAGCAATTTATTCTACCCTACAGGAGAGAGAATGCTAGATGATATTTGTTCCCCCTCCCCTAACAATCTTCCACACTTACCCTTGTAAAGGACCGCCTTTCGTTGCTTTCTTTGTCTTCTCCACGCCGTACCGAGGTAAGAAACATTTAATTTTCCTTGTCTTCTTCTTAGATAGTGTTGTCGTGGGGCAGCCATAAGGGTGGTGTGGCACGTCGGCTGGCAGAGGATAGGAGTCAACTTAACATAGGGTGATGAGGTGTTGTGGCAGAGACCACTGCTTGGGCAACTCGACTTGGCTAGAGTCAAAGGCAGCAGTGCGACTGGGGCCACATATTGAGGCGTTGGGGCGTAGTGTTAGGTGAGCCGCATGGCTCATGTTCTTTGGGCTATTGGACCTGATGTGGGCTAGGCCGCAATTGAGAGAAATAAGGAGGTAGCAGGCCTCATGGGCTGCTGGAATGCTGGGCATGCAGGCCTCTTACTAGCTGGTTCGAGAGAAAAAAAAATGAGGGAAAAGCCAACGTAGGTTGAGCTCCTCTGCTGAGTACCGTGAATGACGTTGGTTGCTTAGTCCTATTCGCTAGGAGAAATGTGGGCTGCTCCTAATAGAGGAGATAAAAAGGATCAAGGCGAATGCATTGGCTCATTCGATCGTTGTCGTGGAGCCTATTATGAATGAAAGTGGAAAGAAGAGATCTTCTCCGTCTGGTTAATATATGTTGGTTGAGAAAAAACCGAAGACTTCTTCCGCTGCTCGTGAGGGTCCGCCTGCTGCTGAAAGGCTTGCGATTGACTTGACTTCTTCTAATGGGAAGAAAAATAAGGCTGCTAGATCTGAGCCTGTGATGTTTACCATTCCAAAAATGGCTAGTACGATTGCTACTATGATTGCTCAGCGTAGAGATTATATCATACCCCTAGTGCCGAAGTCTATACCAAGACGTCAGTTGGGAGCTCAGTCAGGTTCTCCTTTGAAGAAGCATGCTACTATAAAGAGTGATAAGGTGAACTTTGCTGCTAAAGTGGTGCTAACACCCACTCCTTTGTTGCTGGGATTGATTTGCCTATTGAGAAAGAAGAGATTGCTTGCATGGGTAATTGTGAGAAATCCACCAAGCCTATTTCTGGAAAGTCTGCTAAGATTTATGCACTTCTAAAACCCGATTTGCTTGAAGATATGGACACATGTACCAAACTTATTGATGGTGTCAGAGGGGTTGTTTGCCTAAGTTCCTTTGCGAAGCATACAACCCAATATAGAATAACTGCTCTGCTTGCTATAATGCAGAAAACGGCGATTCTGGTAGTCGAGTCTATTCTCCTTGACCAAGAGGATACCAAGGCTGCTAAGGAGATGGCAAAGACTATGGTAGCTAAAGTTTATTCTTATGTCGAGACGATCAGAAAGTTGGAGTTTGAGCTTGTCACTTTGAAGGGGTCCAATATCTCTGCTTCCACTTCTATGCAGCTTGAGACCGCTTGCCAGGAGATCGTTGACTTAAAAACTAGGCCTGACAGGATCCAAGTTAAGTATAAAAGTGCAAAGAATGAGATTGGCTACTACATAACTTAGATTCAAGATCTTGAGCGTGCCATTTCTGAGCTTCGTTCTGCTGCTTACGCAAAAGATGAAGGGTTGATTGCTGTTTATAATCAAGTGATCCATTTCAAGAAAGTCATCAATAGGCTTGAACCCCAAGTGTTGGAACTCCAAGGTGCACTGAAGATCAACGAAAATATTAGGAATGAAGTGGATGAGCTGCATCGCGTCCGTGTTGGTCTGCTCGAAGAGAACAAGCAGCTGAAGGGTGAGAAGGCTGGGCTCGAGGCTTCACTTGTTCAGAGTCAGGCTGATTTCTACAAGCTGGGTTATGTAGATCATCTATTTGGTAAGCCATTAGACTTTGAGTTTGCTGGGAAAGATTTTGGGACCTTCTCTATTTCTTTGGAAAACTTGTTTGCCTTTACTTTTGAGGCTTCCATTAGTAAAGTAGTCGGAGAAGTTGATGCCCAAGCTAGGGCAGCCAAAGGTGAAGCGTTGGATGATGCCGCTGCTGAGAGTGTTGCGGCTGTTGAAGGTATGGCTACCGAGTAGTCGTGGGATGTCCAAGTTGCTGAAGAGTAATCTTCTAGGTGGCCTTTAGGATTTTCTTTGTTTTACTTGTTGCTTTTTGCTTTGCTTGAACTCTTTCAGCCTTTTCTATTTGTTTATCAAATTTTCTAGAAAATTTAATAAAACTTGCTTCCTTCGCTTTTCTTCATCTTCGCTTTTTTGTTTACGCCCAACCTTTGACCTTTTGAGCAACGACAGATGTGCTACTAACCATAGGGTTGGCAACCGGATGCCTTACTTACAGAAGCAGACAAGTCTGCGGGACCACTTGGCTGTTAACCTTGGCTTTCTTTAATCCTTTGAGTTGTGTAGCCTGCATCACAACATACTAAAGATTTTCGGGTCATGAAATTTGCTAACCTTTCGTATCAAAAGTACGCGGTTGTATGGAATTTTGTAAGCAAAGGTCCGAGAGAACTCCTTACTCTATATGTAACCAATTACGTGGGTTGCGTAGCAAGTATCACAACACTTTAGGAATTAGTATAGATCTAAACAATCATTTCACGCTTGGCAGAGGTGAAGCTTATCGACTATGTAGCATGTCAACAGTGGATAGAGCTTTGTATATGCATGCTAACTATTTAACTTTTCACAAAAAATGTGCAGTTGTATAAGTTTAGCGTGACTTACTGCTCGAAGGGCAAGTCGTAGGCAATCTTCTGGAAATCGTAAGCTACTTCAGTGCACTCGGTAGCAGCTTTAGGGTTCCAGGGCAACCGTCCATAGGGTGTACTGCATAATATGCCTCCTCCGTCTTTAAGGCCCGGTTCCCCACGGATTAGGCTAAGAGATAAAAAATCCTTCAGTTAGCTAAGCCTTGAAAAAGACCATTGTAGCTACTTTTAGGAATCCATGCACAAACTATCGTGCATCTAGTTACATCAGGGCAGCTCGACTTATCCACGTCTGGATATTCGGAGTGTATAGTTTATCTTCCCGCATCGGATAGTAAACCCACATGGGTGTCAAGGAATTGGTTTAACCTCTTGCACTGGAGAGCATGGTTAGTCTCCAGAGGGGTACAATTCTTGCGATAAGTCCCTAAGAAGGGTATAATCCTTTTTTGAAATGCATGAGTGATCAGTTGTGGTAAGCATGCAGCCCAGCCAAGTGGTAAATTACTTCTGAATTCCTCATTCAAAAACAAGTGAAACAAACGAAAACTTAGTTGTTAGGTAGGAACTGCATAACAATTGGATATTCATCAGCTTGCAATGTGGTGCCCATCGAGCTGCTTGAGTCTTCGGGCTTTAATGTAGTGGGAGGTCACGCATGGTACTTCCTCATATTGTAGGTGTTCCACTATTTTTCAATCTCTTTGTCATTCATGGTGGCAAAGGTGTAGCTACACTTATTGCATACTCTGCTGATCTTGTATGGACCTTCCCAAATATGATTTATCTTCTTTGAGCCTTTGCTGCAGGCAGTGATGAAAGCTTTTCTTAGGACTAGATCTCCAGGTTAGAACTGTCGGATATTGGCTCTTTTGTTGTAGCTGGAGAGAAGCTGCTGCTCATAGGCTGCGATGCGGGTGATGATCTTCTTGTGTTTCTCCTCTACTAGATCTAAGTTTGTGGCTATCTCCTTTCTATTATGTTCGATGCTTGGTAGTAGAGTGTCGATACGTGGCACGATGACATTGAGAGGAATGATTGCTTCTGAACCAAATGCTAAAGAGAAACGAGTCTTACCGGTTGCTCGTCGTTTGGTTGTGCAATACGCCCATGGACATCTGAGAAGTTCGTTTGGCCATTTTCCCTTTTTGTCGGAAAGGGTTTTCTTGAGGCAATCGAGAATCGTCTTGTTGGATGCTTCGGCCTGCCTATTGCCTTAAGGATATCGTGCTGCTTGATGTCATATTTCTAGAAAAACTTCGCCAAATCTTTGCCTACGAATTACTGGCCATTGTCTATGGTGATGGATTGAGGGATGCCAAATCGACAAATGATGTTCCTCCGTATATAGCACTTTGTATCCGTCTGAGTTGTGGTTGTCATGGGCTCTGCTTTCACCCACTTGGTTAAGTAGTCAGTTGCCATGATCATAGTACATCTGCCCTCAGTAATGGGAGGCATTGACCCTACCAAGTCGATTGCCCACTACATGAATGGCCAGGGACTCGTTTACGGGTGTAGTTTGCTGGTTAGCAGTTCTGGTACCTGCTTGTAGTGTTAGCAGCAGTCATACTTTTGTAATGACTCCTTAGCATCTTGATGCATAATAGGCTAGTAGTATCCTGCGTTAAGAGCCTTCTGTGCTAAGGATCGACCTCCGGAGTGATTTCCATAAATGCCTTCGTAGATTGAGCTTAGAACCTTTAGGTCATCGGGAGGCGTTAAGCAGTGGAGATGTGGTCCAGTGTAAGATCTTCGGACAATAATGTTGTTCCATATGTAGTAGCGTATGATAGGATTTTTACCACCTGCCAAAGTAGGGATAAAATCACACAAAATACTTGCAAGAGAACAAGGTTGTAGTAATATAAATGGCTCAAGCAAGGTCGTTTTCCACTGGGATTATTTAAAACAATTTATGAAAAACCCTAATCCTAGTTAATTATCTAAAATTAAAAATTGGAAAAATGTTGATTTTGAATTTAAAAGTATTAAAAACGAATTTTAATAAAAGTAATTTAAAGAAAGCAACTAAAAACCAATTAAGAAGGAAACAAATCAAAGAGAAAAGATTTTGAGAAACAAATTTGGAAAAGCACTAAGATTCCGCGGTCACCCTAACAATCCTACATAGCTTTTCTAATTCCTTATGAATTACACATGCATAAATTCATAAGAAAATTAAAAAGAGACTACATATTCTTGCTAAGGATCATGGCCTTACCCTAGCAAAAAGGATTAGTTACTTATATTCATAAATAAAATCAACATAATTGTATTAAATTAGAAAAAAGGTTGAAAACACCTGAAGGTATAAGTCTTGAATCTCAAGCTTTAGCCAAACTATTCTCTCAAAAGTTGCATACGTTCAACCACACTTTTTCCTAGCTTTCGAAAAAGCTTATTTACACAACTTTAATTCCAATCCTCCTAGTAAAAGGTCTTAGAATAAAACTAGGAAACCTAAAAACTTGAAATAAAATAGGAAACATAATCCTAAATTGACTTGGTAAATTCGCCTAGAAATCTGCACAGCCACATTTTGGACCCATATCAGCTCCAAAACTAGCCCAAAATAGCTGGATTTAAAGCTTGGACTATTCTGAACACTTCTTCAGAAGGCCACGAACCCATATGAGGTCATCTTGGGCTCCAAAAACGCAATTTAAACCCAAAAACATCACTTTCCAACAACGCGCACTGCTTCTTTATTTAATTACCAGAAAATAACTGTTTGGTAGAAATATCCCAAATTTTGATAGGAATAAGCCAAGAGACACACGAACGTCTTCCAATTTGAATCACTCCAAAATTCGTTCATTTAATCATGTTTTGCTCCAGAGGAAATCGAATGTCCTATATTGAAAATATAAAGCAAAGTATCAAATTTCTACCAAAATAATTACCAAATTAATACGAATAATAGGGTAAAATATATAATATAGTATTGACTCATCAGCGTGATGCCTTTGTTTGGAGCTTTCTAGACTCCAATCTTTCCATGGGGAGTGTGCCATTGACTAGGTAGTCTATAATGGAATCTTGACAGTTTGGAGTTGTACTAACCTGTGACACCTCGGTTGCTGGCTCCACCTCTATGCTTGGCTTGTCTAGATACTTCATCGGAATAAAGCATTTAAGTCAGGAATTGTGATGCAAGATAGGAGTGATAGGGAATAGCGGAGCTGGGACCATGTTACATGCAACAGGAGATGCTCAACTGCAAGTATTGGGTCACTCTAAAGCAGAATTACGGAACAAGGATCAGCTGGGACCATGTGACGTGCAACAGGAGGTGGTGCTTAACTGCCGGTACATGTTGCGTCTATGTAGAATCTTCTAGGGCAACGAGGACAAAACTTGCTTCTAAGTGTGTCCTTCTACTATTCATCAGCCTGTGGCACGCCTTTTGGGCTTATGTTTGTTAGAAAACTTTACATTCGTCAATGTCTGCGCCTTTATCATCACTTGTCTGGATTGGGCGAAATAGTGCATCATGAGGATGACTGTGTGCGTCTAAAGGTATAACATGAGCTTCTAGGTTGCAACAACTGTGGCCAAAGGAAGGTGATGTTAGGTGGTTCTTCAAGTCCTTAAATGATTTTTCATACTCGTTGTCCTGTTTGTCTTGTTGCTCTTCTTTGATTGTCAAAAAGAAAAAGCTGACGTTGATCAGTGGACTGCAAATGTAAATAGTTGATGTGGCTGCTTGTCTAGTCAAACCTTGAATCTCCTTCAGAGTAGTAGGGGACTTCATATTCAAGATCAATCGGATTTACCTTGAATGTGAATCAACGAGCCTCGTCTCAAAATGCATGCTTCTCTGCCAGAGTGAAAGAGTTTGCTAGAGTTAGATCTTCTTTCATGATTAATTCTCCGAACAACGGGTGGTCTACTAGGAGTTCTTTTTGGAAGGCTGCACTAGCTATCGAGTCATTGCATCCAGCTATCTTTGCCTTCTCTATTTTGAACCTTTTCACATAGTCGCAAAGCGAGTCCTTTGGGTTATTCTTGACGTTGAACAAGTGGTCGGACTTCTTCTTGATCGAGTGATATGATGAATATTCTTTGGTGAAAACCAAAGAAAGTTAATCAAACTTCATATTGATTATGGCGGCAAGGTGTCAAACCAATCTTGTGCCTCGCCTTGTAGAGTGGTGGTGAATATCTTGCACATGAGAGCGTCGTTGTTTCGATAGAGGATTATTCGGCTTCGACAGTGCTTTAGGTGTCTCTTCAGGTCTCCATCCCTTTTGAAGGATGTGAAATATGGCATGTTGAACTTGCGTGAACGCTCTGCTTGCTTGATCTTGTTTGTGAAGGGTGACCTGTTTATGTTTGTCATGCTTCATCGTAGTGCCTCATCAGTGACCTTGTTATGTTGGAAAATCGTGCAATCACTCGATCAAGAGCCTTTCTACTTCTTCATGAATTTACCTTTGTTGGGTGTAGGGGAGCTACCGGTTGCCCCCGGTTGTGACCTACTGGTCTAAGCTGCTCTTCCATATGTTTGACTCGTCTATGTCGTGGTTGTGGTGCATGTGGTATGTTCATAATAAGCGAGCAAGTTCCTGGTAAGCTGCCAGTTGAACTTAAGCTGGATTGAGTGACTGTTTCTCTCCATCAGTCTTGCTGCCTACTCCGATGTGAGGTGGATGATGTTTCATGCAGGCCTAGCAGCGAATGAACACTTCTGTTGATTATCGGAGTGTGGCCCTAACCGTGAGTGTATGCTCATCCGTGGGCCTAACCGAGAATGTACGCTCCTCCGCATGCTAAGAAAAGAGTATACATTATAACCCAATTGGGAGTGTACACTGCCAAAATGCTCGATTCGTGATTGGTCGAGTAGCTGTTTGCCGAGATGTTGCTAGATAGATTCATCGTATGCCCTTGTCGTACTTCGGGACACTTCGTCTAGGGCGCGCTGCATCTCGGTACGTTATAAGAGCTGATTCACCAAGGTCATTTGCTGCGCAAGGGCACTTGTCAACTCAATAACTTGTCAAGACAAGTGTTATTCACTATTTGGGTTGGAAGAGCTTAGACGGTTTGCGTCTCCTTGAGTAGTGGAAGTGTAATGGACTCCAATCGCGAGATTTGAATTGGGAAATTTCAATCTGTGGAGAAATAGGGTGAAAATACCTTCAGTTCAATCGTAGTTCCAAAAATCTGAAGTCGGGACGATTTAACCGGTCTAGGATCGGTTTGGGCTGCTATGAGGGCCACAAAGGATCGGTTTGGGTTGCTATGAGGGCCACAAGAGTAGGCTGAACCTTTATAACAGGTCGGGTTGTAGGCACGGGTCAGACAATAGATGCGGGTTGGCCCGCTGGAGTGCATGAGCGCTGGGCCCCCTTCAGCACAGCTTGGGTTTACGGGTCTTGGGCTCACGTTAGCCCTAGGCTGCTCCAATTACTGTAGGCGCTTGAGCCTATTGAATGTGGGTTGCCTTGCGCTGGGCTAGCTGCCTTGTGGCATGGGCCTGGGCCTACTACTGTGAGGTGGCTTGCTCACCGTGGATGGTTGTTGCCATGGTTGTTACTATGGTGGCTGCCACAGTGGTGCCCTGTGAGGGTGGTGCTGCTCCATTCGTCGTCGCATTGAGCCACGTGGATTGTCGTGGTAGGGCTATGTCACAATCTCCATCACTTGGTCCAAATCCTTGAGCATAGGATGTTCCGTTCGTCGTGGTTTCTAAATTTCTAGTTATTGTACTTTTCTTTTACGTTTATTCAAAGAATTTTTATAAAAAAAAATTCTAGGAATAAGAACATATGAAAAATCTACAAATGAACAAGAAATGAGAAACTTTGAATGCGAGAGTTTTCTTCGAGTGTGTTAATCAAGACTCTCAATGAAAGCACCAATTTGTGGATGCAAAATAATAACACCTAAGATTAAGGCCAAAAGCCTTACACGTCCACGATGAATTAGAAGGGGGTTTGGCTGAAGAATCTCCGATGCCAAAGTCAGAATTCTGAGAAGAATGTGTTTAGGAGTTTGTGGGTAGCAAATGGCTTCACTTTTTAGTGGGAGAATAGGACTATTTATAGGGGAGTGGCCGGCCCTATTTGGAGAATAGTGGCCGGCCATATATGGTGAAATTGTGAGTATAATTGCAAGATATTATGTGAAATAATATGCAATTAACTTGGCAATTAATCCTAGATTAAATAGGAAAATTGGGAGTTACCTTTTCAATAAGGATTTGATGAGGAGTGATGAGAGAGATTTGAATAAATACCATTTTGATGATGTTTGACTCTTCCTTGATTAAGCCGTTATTGTCTGTTGCATGCGCGTGGGAATCCCAGTGTGCCTCGAGGGTAATTTTGTTCTTTTTACCCAAAAGTCCACGTGTCACCTCTTTAATTTTCTTGATTATTTTTTGCTCCACAATTTCTACATTCCTATTTCTTTGAAAGTTAGTGAAGTCTTCCTATGAAAAGAGGGAGTGTTTCAACTTAAAACGCAATAAGTTGAAAAGAACATTAACCAGTGAAGCCATCTCCACTGCATATGTAGTGACATAGTATGTTACTCTGACCCTACTTATCAATTTTTAATATTCTCTCCTCCGTTCTTTTTCTCGTTTTTCTTCAAGAAATATGAAAATCTCCTTGTATTTAAACTTTTCATTTTATTCATAGGGGTTCTCAAATGATTCATCCAATTAAACTTTTCATTTTAACCAAATCAATAGCTTTACAGTGTGGACTGGAACTAAGACCAGTAGCCAATATTCCAAAGAAATCAAGCACACGCTAAAGAAAGAAGGCAAAGAGACAATGGTCAGACACATACTAAGAAAATCAAACACACGCTAATTGAAAAAACCAAGCCACAACCGCTACCTGTGCGCCGTGCTCACTGCTACCTTAGCGCCCCTCTATTTTATAGAGGCCGAGATCAAAAACCAATTCTTTAACCTCACATTATACCTCAAACTTAATGTCTTTTATTTATGGATGGGTTGCCCCATCCCATTTATTAAGTGGGCGGTCCAAGCATGGCTCAAACCGATGTAAGTCGATTTTTAATTAAAAGAGAACGGTTATTATGTCAATTAAGCTCAGCAAATAATCTATGATACAACATAGATGTATAACATTTATTAATTTCACAATACTCATGAGATTAATTATGGAAGATTCACCATACTATTGAGATTAATTAGAAGATTCATCCATCATAAACATATCAATGACCTAGCTCCCAAATGCTCGGTTAGCCATTTACAAGGTTTGCTGAACCTGAGGAGGCTATTGCTCATCAGCTGATATACTCAAAGCCTTAAATGAAGTAACACATGACGAGGTCCACGTGTTGTCAATTTTGGTGCAGCATGGAGGAATGGTCCATCTAGTTTACTAATGTATATTTAAACTAACTTAAATAATAGATTAATTTAAACCAAATTAAACTCACAAGCGCACAAATCAATTGTAGAAATATATGCAAATACAAGGTCAATCCCACAAAGATTGCTTTTAATACCAATTCAACCAGCTGATTATGCAAAACTTAACTTAATTAGGAAACTTATTAATTGATTATGAAAAATAATTTAAACTCCAACTTATAATCAACCAACAATATGAATAACGGAAACGCACAATGAATGAAGGTTTAAACAAATTAATACGATGAAAGCCTAAGGTCATGAATCCACCAATAACAATCCTATTCCATTTTCTTCAAACCGATGACTATCCAATTACCATGCCAATATTTAAGATTGTTCTTTATAAGATATGAATTAATCCGTGGTTAGGCATCAACTCGTGTGTCTATACGTGACAACTATATCCTATTGGTTAGGCATACAGTTAAACACATAAAAACCCATTAAGCATTGAAGAATCATGTCAACCAAGTAAGACTAGTTTGATATTGGCCATCCTCACTGGTTTTTCTACTTTTTTTAATCTTAGTTCCAATAAATCTAATTGACTGGTCATCCTCTTAGATTTATCTAATTGTCTAGAAATAAGTTCACAATGATGACCAGCCACAAGAACATTCGAAACTAGAAAAAATTAAACAGAAAGATTAAGAATTAAACATGGCATGTAATCGAATAATAATCAACAAGACACTTCGGAAATAATCATGCCATGGTTTCATCATAAACCTTATAAAAGTAGTTTAGTTACACATAGTCGTAATAAAAATCACAAAAGAAGTTATGCAAGAAGATAAAACCCGGAAAAGAATGGTAAAAGCAAGCTAAGCTTCCCTTCTTCACTTTGGCAAATTTTGTGTATTAAGTCCCCCCCCCCCCTCTCAAAAAAAAAATTGAGATAGCCTAGGACACTATATTTATTCTAGTAAAAACCCTAAAAAGTCTAGTAGAAACTCTCCTAAAAGAAAACAAATTCTTACACAATAAATAAAGAAACTAGGATAGAATCCTTCTTGACTTGGGAAACACGTCATCTGACTTGCAAGCCAAATTTGAAGTCGATTTATCTTCTGGAAAATTCTGTAAAAATATGAGAAACATTTCTTTATCTCTTATCTTTCCAAACATTTCTTTATTTCTTTATCGGGAAAGCCTTCAAATCGTCATTCTCCTACAGCTGCGTAGTTCTGACAGGAAAACAACTTCTGTGGGATTAACTTTGAAAAGGGAACGTTTGGCTTCATGGAAAATTATGAAATTCAGATACAATGATCTTTAGCCTCTTAGCTTCCTTCTCCAATTATCCTTGCATCAAAACTACTCCAGAAAGTCAAATTATCACCAAAAATGTCCTGCGTGCATAGATTGGCTGAAACTAAGAAAGGAATCTTTTAAGACCAATTTGTTAACAAAGTTACAAAACATAGGGATAAATGAAATGAAATAATAACAAATAATGCACTTATCAAGTTCCCCCAAACTTAACTTTTGCTAGTCCTCGAGCAAAACAAAAATAAAAGACAAGGAAAATAATAGACCTTCCATAAATTAGCCTCAAAACAATCTAGAGAGGATCACCAAACTTAAAAGAATTAAACACCTTGCAAAATAGAATTAACCAAACCTTACACAACATTCTCAAGCGTAATGAGTGACATAACCAATATCAATACAACTTACTCAACCCGGATAGGTATATGCAAACCAAAGCTTCCACTTCACATCATCCACCATGGATATCACTTAGAAAGAAATCACACATTAAAGAGTAGAGTGTTTCACTCAAATCATGATAAGCAATATAAAACCCCATAAGCTTGCTCTTCATATCAACTCTCCACTAATGTAAGTCAATGCAACACCAAAGATCAAAGGTCTTTATAAGGGTTGTAACGATAGGCTAGGTTATAAGGTATGAAAGAAAGGATAGGGAAACACTAGAACTTAAGAAATACCAAGATATCTTCATTATGTAATTTGGTCGGCCCTCTTTTGACACTTGATCTTCAATTATTGGCGTCCATGACTCATGATGTAGCGATGGAACAATTTCAAACTTTTATTTCCTAACTTCTTTGATATTTTTTTTCTTTCTCTTCTCTTCTTTTTTCTTTGTTCTTTTGGAAATAATCATAGAAGAAAAGATAATACTACACATGGTACCTCGGTACACACCACTTCTTTGTTGTAGAACCAAACCTTTGTCTTCATTGATGTCCCCTTAGTATCCCTTAAGCTATGGGTATGGCTAATATAGGTCAAATGGGTAAAAGGTGAATGTGGGTAATGAAAGAAAAGACAAAGTGTTTTGGTTCAAAAGGGTAACTAGGGGTAATATAACATAAAAAGTTGGTTAGAAAAGCTCAAATGGTCCAAAAATAGTCTTAATCATCTCTCTAATGTTGCATGACTTAGGATTTCGCCTCAAGAGATATTTAAGAAAGTTCTAGTGAATGATAACACTATCATGAAACTCATAAGAAAGAATATGCAGGAAGCTCAAAATCTCACAAGGGTTCAATAAGTTTTCATTTAAAATCCACAATAATTCTCTAAGTTGGAGGTAATCATACTAACATTGGTTATTTGTATAAAATAAACTTGAGAATGATCATATAAGACCATATAAAGCAACTAAAATTTTACATGAAAAGAAAATAAGCTTGTGACCTAGAAGAAAGCAAATTATTATCATTGACTTATGGAAGGTCAAACTAAAAGAAAATGACTCAAGAAACATCAAATCTTTTTCAATTTTTTGACATTTTTTATGGATTTTTATAACATTAAGACTTGAATAGAAGAATGGAAAATAGAACAAATAAATGCAGAAGAAAAAAACATATACCAACAGAAATTGCAGGCAATTAGTTGCAATATGACAGTACCACATCCAGTTTCAACTTTCAGACAAAGATTTGATCATAACTTTTGAAAGAAAAATCCAATTTTCAAGGGCTTTATATGGCTGGAAAGAGGACAAAAATTTGAGGAACACAACGTGGACAAAATGTTCAAATTTCTTCTTAGTTAAAGCAATTTTATACAAACATAGACTGCATGAACACTACACAAAAACATAATACAGAAACATAAATCTAAATCCTCCCCCAAACTAAAATCAAACATTGTCCTCAATGTATAGAACAAAGAAAACAGAATGAATAACACAATTAACAAGAAGGTGAAAAAACTTCCTCGAATTTTTCATAGGAGTATGAATAGCGATGTTGAACTTAAGACGACATGCCTTGTAACGAACTCCCCTAAACTTCAATCTTTGTAGACCACCGTTCATGAAAGCATGAAAGAAATTAAAACTAACTCCAACAAAAAATAAAATGAAAAACTGCGAAAACGAAAGAAAAATTTAGAAAGCTTGGGTTGCCTCCCAAGAAGCACTTCTTTATAGTCATGAGCTAAACTTTGCCGGATGTCTATGAAGCAACAGATGATGGGGCCTCAAAGTATGCAACTGCTTTGATTTTTGGTAAAGTTGCATCCAAGTAATGCTTGAGATGGTGCCCGTTAACCTTAAACAACTCTCTGTTTTGCAAATTCTTTATTTCAATGGCACCATGAGGCATAACTTAAGTAACTTTGAAGGGACCAATCCACTTAGAACATAATTTTCCTGGAAAAAGATGAAGTCTGAAGTTATAGAGCAAGACCTTTTGACCAGGTACAAATTCCTTTCAAATAATAACTTTGTCATGAAACTTTTTGGTGTGTTCCTTGTAGATTTTGGCATTTTCGTAGGCCTCGTTTTGCCATCCTTCAAGCTCATTCAACTAAAGTTTTGTTTTCTCTCCTGCAACTTGGTAATCAAAGTTTAACCTCTTGACAGCCCAATAAGCTCTATGCTCCAATTCGACAGGAAGATGACAACCTTTGCCATACACCAAACGGAAGGTGACATTCCAATAGGCGTTTTATACTCTGTCCTATATGCCCATAATGCATTAGTGAGCTTGAGAGACCAGTCTTTGCGTGATGCATTTACCGTCTTCTCTAAAATCTTCTTGATCTCTTGATTTGAAATCTCAACTTGCTCACTTATTGACGGATGATACGGAGTAGCAACACGATGATTAATGTTGTATTTCACCATGAGGGCAGTAAAGGCTTTGTTGATAAAGTGTGGACCATCATCACTAATAATTACTTGAGGTGTGCCAAATCTGGGGAAGATAGTACCTTGCAAAAAACACAGCACCACTTTATGATCATTAGTTGGTGAGGCAATTGCTTCTAACCAATTGGATACATAGTCTACAATGACAATGATGTATTGCTTGTTGAAAGAAGAGGGAAACAAACCCATAAAATCGATTCCCCATACGTCAAAGAGCTCCACAACCAATAAACTCTGCTACAGCATCTCATTTCTCTTCGAAATATTGCCTAACCATTGACACCGATCACAAGTAGAGCAAAACAAATATGCATCCTTAAAGAGTGTAGGCCAGAAAAATCCACTTTGTAGAACCTTGGCAGTTGTCTTACACTTGTCCTCCACATGCGTAACTATGGCAAAATTTCATAATGCTTTCTTGTTCAATAGCAAGCACACATCGTCTTATCACTTGATCTGAGCAATATTTGTTGAGATATGGCACATCCTAAAAATAAAACTTGACTGTAGAGAGAAACTTCTTTATTTGTTGAGTGCTCACATCAAAGGATAAGACTCCATGAACAAGGTAATTGGTGATGTCTACATACCAAGGGACAACATCCTTAATGGAAAAAAGTTGTTCATTTGAAAAAAATTCATTTAAGGGAAAAACATCATCTTCTTCATCTTGGACATGTGGAATGTGTGATAGGCGATATGTTACTATATTCTTAGCTCTTTTCTTGTCTCGAATGTCCAAATCAAATTCTTATAGAAGTAGCACCCACCGAATGAGTTGAGGTTTTGCATTTTTTTTTTGCCAATAGGTACTTGATTGCTCCATGATTAGTGTATACAATCACTTTTAAACGGCCACATTAACCACTACAAGACAAAAAATCATAAAAACTACCCAGTTCCTTTCCCTTTTCCATTCAATACCCGCGTTACTCTTCCCCAAACCTCTATCATTTCAAAATCCTATCACACAAAGGATACTTGCCCAAAAACCCTAGAATCTCCATAGTTTCTAATACTTTGAAGCCGGATTTTAAAGTGATTCACAAGTTCAGCCGAATTCCCAGAAAAGATCAATGTTTCAAAGGTTTTCCTACTACTCAAAATCGTCCTTTTTGCATGATTGTATTTCGAACTCTATCAAGTACGAATGCATTATCAAAGTTTTGGATGCATTATCAAGTGTTTTTGCACTTGTTTGTGCAAAAGAAAACTATAAAAAAAACACATGCATTATCAAGTGTTTTTTGCACTTGATTTAAAAAAAAAAAAAAAAAAAAAAAAAAAAAAAAAAAAACTCAGTGTTCCAGTTCATGAAAAAACAATTTTAGTGTTTTAGACATTTCACTTTCGCTTTTTTGGTTTATATGTATACTAATTTTGCACTTTGTACTGATGTTGCACTTGTAAAAAAACACATGCATTATCAAGGGTTTGATGCACTTTGTATTGATGCTGCACTTTATACTGATGATGCACTTTGTATGAACTAATGTTGCACTTCGTAAATTAATTCTAGTGTACTTTCTGTTTGTAAATTGATTCTTAAACATCTGAAAAATAAAATGAATATGCGTCTAAATTTTGTAAATAAAAACATTAACCGTCTAGTTTCGATGCTGCACTTAGAACTGATGCTTGACTTTAAACTAATGTTGCACTTTGTAAATTAATTCTAGTTTTACTTTTTGTTTGTAAATTGGTTCTGTACAATTATGCATCTACATTTTACGTTAACAACTAATTCTGCATCTACCTTGTTTGCTATGTGGTGGTGCATCTTCTTGGCCTTTGCAACAGATGAGAACTATGCTCAAATAAGGCTGAATCTCTTGGCCTTTGCAGAACAATACAAGATCTCAAGCCAAAACTTGAAGAAAAACCAGAAATCTTGGCATTCATATATAAATCACCTTTTGGTAGACTAGTGAAAGCTTACATAAAGGGTGATTTACAAATGAAGAAATCAGACTGGGATGTCATACATATAGTGAACTAATAATATGACACTGAAAAGGGAGTGTTCAAATTTAAAAATGGATATTGCAAAGTAAATGTTGATGATGTCCAACGCATATTTGGGATCACAAACCGAGGTAGAAAAGCCCCTCAGTCAACATGAGACTGCAAAATCCCAAAGTTGAAAGAAAACAAATTCGTTGATAAATACTTCTCAGAAATGACAAGAATCGGTAGAAGATAATTTGCACAAGAAATTCAAGTTGCATTTGGTGGTGGGACAACAGAAGGGGATCAAGATGCAACCTGCCTTATAATTATGTATTTGCTTAACACAAATCTGCTTGGGAGCTCAACGGGGAAACTTCATTGGAGTTTGGCCAAAAATTGCAACTCTATCGAGAACATAAATCAATACAACTAGGCCAAGGAAACAGCAAGATATTTGATGGAATCAATCGATAGAACACATAAGATAAAAAAAGACAAACAACCAACCGTCAATGGCATTGTTGTACTTTTACTGGTAAGCAAAGAAAAACTAATAAAAAATTCAGTTTTTGTCTTATTTTACAAAAATATACAAATTTCTAACTTTTATTTTGTCTACAGTATTGGATTTATGATCACACCAAAATCATCAACCCGATGAAAGGAAGGGAGAAACACTCACCAGCAGCAATGAAGTGCGATTTGGCAAAACTACATGCAAAATTCTATAAATAAAAAAATAAAAATAAAAGCAAATGAAGATTTGGAGGTAAAATTGATACTGCAATTACTTTTATGTAAAACAGATATTGCAATCACTTTTATGCAAAATTTTGCACTTTGATGCTACAATTTGAACTGATGCTGCACTTTGTACTGATGTTTCACTTTGTAAATTAATTTTGGTTGTATTTTCTGTTTGTAAATTGATTCTTAAACATCTAAAAAAGAAAATGAATATGCGTCTAAATTTTATGAGTAAAAATATTAACCGTCTAGATTCGATGCTACACTTTGAAACTGATACTTGACTTTGAACTGATGCTGCACTTTGTAAATTAATTATGGTTGTACTTTCTATTTGTAAATTGATTCTTAAACATCTAAAAAAGAAAATGAATATGCGTCTAAATTTTGTGAGTAAAAAACATTAACCATCTAGCTTCGATGCTACAATTTGAACTGATGCTGCACTTTGTAAATTAATTCAAGTTCTAGTTTCTATTTGTAAATTGGTTTTGCACAATTATGCATCTACATTGTCGATCCTTTCATAGATGGACAATGCAAAGCAAATTGACGAGTCAATTGAACAGCTCCCAGAAAATGATGATGATGACGACTTTGTCGATCCTCCACCTGTGTCAAAAAAGAGGAAAATGGAAAAGAAAGTAGCTAAGAAGGTACCAAAGCCAAGAAAGCTAAACCATCAAACAAATTATTGTTTCATCTTGAAGAAATTGAAACAGTAATGGGTCCTGAGCAAATACCCAATGAGGATGAAACCGTAGTAGCACCTAAACTTCTAAAAGCTGATGTTGATGATGAGATGATTGATGTTCAATAGCAAGAAGATGATGATGATAATGAAATAACTGTTTCAGATGTGCTGAAAAAGGATAATGATCAAACAGGTGATGAGGAATTTCAAATAATACTGTCTTAGCAGATGACAAAAACACAAAGCCAACATACGCTAAAAAGTTAAGATGATGATCCGACAAACAAAATGGTAAAATCCAAAAACAAGCTAATAATCCATAATTAACGCTGCATACTAATTCTGTTATAACTGATGTTGCATATTAATATTCTGGTAAATATTCTGGTATAACTAATGTTACATACTAATATTTTGTTATAACTGATGTTGCATACTAAGTCTGGTATAACTGATGTTGCATACTAATTCTTGTATAAGTAATAATGCATGCTAAAAACTTAGTCTGGTATAACTAATGATGCATACTAATATTTTGGTAAATATTCTAGTATAAGTGATGTTGCATATTAATATTTTGTTATAACTGATGCTACATATTAATTTTGTTATAATTGATGCTGCATACTAAGTCTGGTATAAGTAATAATGCATGCTAAAAAATTACACTAAGTCTGATATAACTGATGCTGCATACTAAATCTTTGTCATTTAATTCTTTATTTTGAATACAATCAAGAGGAAAAGGGTGGAGAACAAAATGAAAATGAAGATCACTTTGATACTACACAAGTATTACGTTGAGAATTTATGTTTATATAAAACTGATGTTGCACACTTATGTTGCAGATTGATGCTGCACACTTATGATGCACACGTATTATGTTGAAAAAGTGATGATGCATCCGAAGTATTAAGTTCGATCTATGCTATGATTTATCATTCATGGATGATTCTATGAACTGATGCTGCATAAACTAATATATATGATAAATATACTACAAAAAATAAAAGGAACTTCAATGTAAAACAAAAGCATGAGTTGATGTTGCACAAAAGATTACTTTGAAAGATAATTTTTGTATAAAAGTGATGCTACACAAGTATTACGCTGATTATTTATTTTACTGATGCTACACAAGTATTACGATAAAAAATAGCTTTTTATGCACATAAACATTAACTCAATTGCTAAAAATTGATTATTCATAAATTGGGGAACCAAAAATTACAAAATACAACAAACTGATGCTGCATGCAAAACGTATAACCTGATTTTGCATAAAATCAAAAACTTGTTCTGATTGAAAAATAATAAAAACCCTAACCTGATAACAAACTTCCATAATACACAAAAAAAACAAAAAAAAAAAAAAAAAATCCAATACTCAAAACTTCAAAACAAAAATCAAATTAAAGCCTAACATGTCTGCTTGTTATGGTGTGAAATCTGATGACAACGACTACATCTTACACTTCTTGTCTCATTTTTAGACTTGTAACGATGAATATGTGGTCTACCACCTTGTCTCCTTGTAAGATGAGGCTTAAAAAGAGCATTTAGTAGATCAAAAGTGAGCTGATTCAAGTTAGAAACAGGGACAATAGGAAATTGATAGCTTAGCTTATAAGAAAAAACTTTCATCTAGTCATCCACAAAATCTTTAATATCGCGATGATCATGCAGAATAACTTGCAATGCATGAGCACAAGAGAATCTTTTATGCTTCCATTGAACACATGAACGCTAGTGTTGATCCAACATAACAACAAAACAGTTCCTATCCCCCCTCCCCCGAACCTTAAACACATCATCAGATAACCTACTAACAATCCAATTACTACCTTTTTTAACAAAACCTTTAAGATCATCTTCTTTTTTTGGACATAACAAATAAAACCACTTTTATGAAACATGCCTAATGTCAGACATCATGACCATCAACCTCCCCCTGATTGATTCAATCAAATCAAGAATAGACATCTGACGCTCTCATAAATTATTGCGTTAAATGATTCTGCAGTCGCATTACTCATTTCGTCCCACTGATTTCCTCGAAAATGTATAATAGAATGATGTTGTTTTGGAAGATCATCTAAACATGAATCAAAAATATCTCCGCCAACCCTTTTCATTTTCTCAATATTCCTATCAAAATCTTCAACATTGCATGCATATGCATAATTCTTGTAATATTCACACAACTGATACTTCAAAATTTTATTACCTGCACATCGCCTCTCTAAATTTTCCCTCAAATGTATAATGCAGAAACCATGAGATGTAGTAGGGAAGTACTTTCAAATATCATTCAAAAGCCCATGATGTCGGTATTCCTTCTTTGGTAATTTCATATATGACCCAAAAGTTCAACAAACCACGTCCAATTCTCTTCATTTTCTATGTCAACAATACCATAACATACAGGAAAAATCTCTGTATATAAAATAAATAAATAATTATATCAAAAAACAAGTTCTGCACATAAAACATTACTGATGTTGCACATTATTAAACTGGTGTTGTACTTTGATAACTGATGCTGCACATTATTAAACTAATGTAGCACTTTAATAAATAGATGTTGCACATTATTAAACTGATGATGCACAATATTAAACTGATGCTACACTTTAATAAACTTAAAAAATAAAACTTACTATTATTTGCATTTTTAGAACAGTTGTTGGAAATGTACCCTAAAACCATTCATATGATGATACTTTATGGACATTTCACATGTTAAAGTAATATACTTTAATATAAATGGCAAAGGTTATTGTTTTAAGCCATCTCATATAAATGTTATATAGCTTAGGTAACCATGACATACTGCTAGGTGTCACTCATGATTTGTGGAAGCCCTAAACGTGTATAATCACTAAAGGGAGAATTGAAAGTAAGTTTCAATTCACAATTGATATAAAGAGTTATAATCGCTCACTACCTTTCTAAAAGGAACATAATGGATCATACACGGTAGAGATTGAAGAAATAACGGAGATAAGTAAGGATAATTAAATGATTTAATTATTTATGGCGAGGATTAATTAATATGATGATTAATCAAACGAATAAGTTCGTTTTAGACCTCGGGTTAGTTTTAGGCCTGAAGGCCCAATTGGACTTGAATGTGAAGTCTAATAACTCAAGTCGTATGACAACTTGAAAACACAAAGGGCTTGAAAGCCCTATAAACCCTTAAGGCCGGCCATATAGAGAAAGGGTAGTGAACTTGCTTTAATTACAAGTTTGCCACTACATTGTGAGGTGGTATAAAAGCAACTTTATAGCCATTTCATCCTTAGGGCTTTCTTTGGAGAAAAGATGAGAACAAAAGTTCTCTTGACTCTCTAGGAGGCCGGCCACCTTAGAAGAGATTACTAGCATTTATCTCTTCCTAGGTCACGCATCTCTTCATCAATGCTCTCCTTGGTATGGAAAAATTAGAGGTTCTCTATTTTGGGAACTTGGAGAATCCTTTCAACCATCCTCCTCCAAGAAATCCATGGAGCTAAGAAGCAAGGAATGAAGGCCCACTCATTAGGTGATTAGCCTTTGCTTATGCAAAGAGGAATCAACAAAGGTATAAGATTTCTCAACTCACTTTGTTCTTGAGTTGAGTCTTGGTTCACCCAACTACTAGGCTTTGAATTTTATGGGTTAAGTTTTGTTTTTGGGTGCATACAAGCATCATTCCGCCTTTAATTGTTAATTTCATGCATACATGTTGCTCAAATGAACTAGTTTTCACAAATATTTCCTTCAAGTGGTATCAAGAGCCTAGGTCTAGTAGTTGGTGAATCATTTTGGGTTTTGTAGTTCATAGCCTTTGATTTGAATGTTGTAATTGTTACAAGCTTTATTCATGCTTCTTTGAATGTAAATTTTCCTAGAAAATTTGCCATCTCAAATGTTGTAGATGTAGTTCATATGAACATGAATTTTGGATGTTCTTCATTGTTCTTGATATGTTCTTAGCAAGAACAAAAAGGTTGGTGTTTTGATTCAATGTGTTTGTTGTTTTGTCATAATGTTTTTGTGGTGATGAATGGTGTGATTCTTTCAATCGACACCCATACCTTTTCTACTATTCACACCATACCAATCACTTATAACTTTCAATCACTTTTCAAACAAATCAACTCACACACATCCTCACCTCTCACCTACCAAAACCGGCCACTCCTTTAAAGGGAGTACTTTTGGAGCTTTTATGCAATTACATAAAGTTTTGATACTTTTGTGTATTTGCACTTTGACCCGAAAGTTTACATTTTTACGTAAAGGCCCAAAAACACTAAAGGACAAATTATTTTGCTTCTTTAATGAAGTTTTTGCATTTGTTGAAGTTTTTGGGTTCTAGTTGTAATTACATGAAGTAGTGGACTTTTGTGTCTTTTACAAAGTGACCTCAAAAGTTTGTGTTTTGCAATATAGCCCAAAAAGTTGAGGTTATTACATCTTGGCCCAAATTAGTTGAGAGCAAAATAGTTTTGTATCTTTAAATGAGAATTGGATTTTTGATAGGAGCATATTCATGCGACTTAGTTAGCTTGTTCTGGTGCATTTGTGTTGTTATTTCTTAGTTAATGTAGTATTTCAAGTCATTTTCGTGTGTTTGTAGGTCCAAAGGGTTAAAGTGGCAAGAAAGTGCATTTTGGAGCAGTTTTGGGCACTAAATGGATAGCACATGTATGGGCCATGATGGATGGACGAATTTGGAGTTCAAAAGGCTAGGAATCTGATAAGAAGATGAAGAAATTAAATTCAAGACAAAGAGGATAAGGAATCAGCTCAAAAGAGGAAACATTATCCAAAACCTTATCTAACCTTATCCAACCTTATCCTATCCTATCCTAACCTCATCATGCCTTAATCTTAGCTGCAAGGGGACTTAAATATATATTTCTAGAACTTATTTCTAGAAGCATCCTCTTCTAGAAGGCCCAAATCAGCCACAAAGCACATTGTTTCTAGAAACCCTACAAAGGTGGCGCCTAATCCCTTCTAGAATGCCTTGCCTTGCCTTGCAATCCATTCCCCTTTTCCCTCCTTTTCCCTTGTGGATTCTGATTTATTAGGCGTTATTCCTTGTGGATTTAGGTTATACAAATCATTTTCTGAAATTAATTGGGCCAAACCCCCTCCTAAGTGGATTTAATGACTTATGCCGAACCCTGGGGCCCTAATCCTTTAAAATCTACTTAGTTGTAACCCTAATTGAATTAACCTTAGGGTTGGCCAACCTATATATTCATATTTTTAGCCACAAATTCAGGGAGAACTCTCACGCCATTCAGAAAATCCTTGCCGCAAGCCCTAGCCACCATTCTACATCATTTATTCACTCCATTCACCTCCATACACAATCTGTTGCCACCTTTCACCCTCATCAACCATCATTCATCATCCTAAGCAAGAATACACCATTCCTCACCCCCAAAACCACCAACCACACCTTGTGCCGCAGCAAGGAAGAAAGAGGAAAGCCCTTGGACGTGTATGCCATTCGACTTGGAGTTGCTGGACGTTTTAGGTGTAATTTTTCTTGTGTTTTCAATGTTTAAATTCAATAATCTTTGTTTTGTGAGTATGAGGAACTAACCCCCTCTTAGCTAGGGGGATTTCGAAACCATGGCTATATTTGTATTATGATTTGATTACTTCCAGTTGTGATTTCATGAATTGTGGATTCAATTTACTTATTTGTTTGAATTAAAACTTGTTTGTGTATGTGGGTTGAGAGTGCACACTTAATTTGCATGCATAAATCAGATGCTAGGATATAAGGAAGCTTCACCTAATCGTTGTGAATTTATATTCATAAGTAGTAAAGGTTGTTAGTCATAATCATGTTAAGTAAATTCTTGGCATAAGTATCATGCGCTTTCATAGTTACAAACGCCTCATCAACACTTATGATTTTCATAGAATGTAATGATTTTTTATTGTCTCTCTATTATGCGCTTTCATATAGAGAACTTTTGAGGAATAATTTGATTGCAATGCGCTAATTCCATTCAATTCAATGACTTAAGGAAAATCTAAGGGTTAATTTAAGCGTACCTAATTAACTTGGGGTGTTGAGGTTTATGGTTCATTGAAAGAGCAACTGGAGATTGTTTTGTATGCAAGTATGTCATGTGTGGAGAAAGACCTCCTAGCTAGCCCATCATCCATCTATTTCCACCAAACTCGTGCAAATCTGCCTAGTTTTAGTTCTTATTGTGTTTACTTTATTTTCGTCCAAAACCAAATCCCCCTTTAATTTAGAGTGTCTAACTAGTTAGAATTTTTTTTAGATTGTGTTTTCAAGTGTTTTGAGTCAAGTTAAAACCAAAATTCGTCCAAAATTGTGTTTAGAGTCAAATCTGCCCAGTTTGTGTTTTTAGGCTGTTTTGAGTGTTTTTAGCATAGTTTGAGTCCTGTGAACTTGTTTTGAGTCTTTAAGTTGAGTTAAGTGTTTTAAAGCTTAGTTTTATCTATTTGAGTCAGTTTAAAATGTGTTTGCAATCCCTCATAATCCCTAGTTTAAGAACGATCCCTACTTACATATATACTACAATTGTCAAAAGAGGGTTTAATTTGTGTTTTAAGTTAATTTTCGCATCAATTTTCATTTCCTTTAGCTCCATCTAAATCAATTCTATGGATTCAAAAACCAAATGAAAATGTTGCATTCAAGTTTAATTAGTTAAAGCGTTAATTAATTAAAGAAAGGGTGATTATGAACCTAAGCCTACGACAATTGAGCTATGTGAATGGCCGTCTTTCAAATTTGTTTGACCCATGGGAATGTGTAGATTAGATTTTGGTTGTAATTTGATATGATCAAATGTTGTAAAAGAGCATAAGCTCTTCTTTACTTTAAAGTAATTTGTTTTTATCAAGTGTTGTAAAAGAGCATAAGCTCATCTTTACTTTGAAGTACTCCTTTCTTGTTTTATTTGATATGCATGAAATTGGAGTAGAGGGTCCAACGCCCAATAAGAAAACACACCTTAATGTGATTAAACACGTAACCAAAATCAATCACCATTCCTAGACCGAGATCCAACACTAGGCTCGTATTGGATCGAATCAAAGGTTCATAATCGTCCTAAGGCCCTAAGGCAACTATATAGTCCATCAAAGAATGCAAAACTTATGTTAGTAGTACCATATTCTCTTGCTTTAAAAACCGTTTTACAAACATAGTGGGAGTATTATATACTACTAAATCAATCATATAGACCAATAGTTAATAGGACCAATTGTTTTAATGTGATTAAAATGAATGATAATATGTGATGAGACCTAAAACCCTTAACCAAACCATTATTAAGTTGACAAGTGTGAGAGTGCTTTGAACACTCTTTCGTAGCTTTCCACCATGGTAGGGTCCGATCGTTTGTGACTCGTACACCGACTTCACCCTATCATGGGGGAGTACAAAGTGCGTGCTTACACTCAGGAGGAGTTCTATATACATACATGATGAAGTGAGGTAGGCAACTAATTTAGCCAACATGATATCATTCTGAGGCTATGCTTGAACCCCTACATGAACTAGGCACAGTGGGAATGACTTAACTAAGTGCAATGACGCCAACATGATATCATTCTGAGGCATCATTTTCTAGAGGCCAAATAAGATGGGTACTTGCAAGAGATGCAAATGAGTAAGCGTACTCTCTCATTATTATTAATGCTAGCCGACATCATATCATTGTGAGGTGGGCTTGGTAATAGTGAGCCTCCCATACCCTACTAAGAGTTTCCTCCAAAACTCTCAAATTCCGATGAGGGATATGGAATTTGCCAAAAATCATGGGTGGTGCTATTTGACTTAAAGGACCCAAATCAAATAGCTTAAAATCAATCAATTTATATTTGTTATGTATTTATTTACCGATATATTTGCAAACACTATCCAAAACTTGACAAAGCAAAAGCCGAAGGCTTTAGTTTCCGAACTTGGTACTGCAATCCCATAGATTGTCTTGAATGGATTGTATATGTACCTAAGTAGTCTCATCCTCACAATCTTCCTATTGATAATGTATCATTGGAAGAACATGTTAGATAAGTCTATCATAAATAGGACAACACAAAAACTCCAAGGAAACAAACTTTCTTTATGAAATGATGGACAATGGAAGGGGTATTTGCAAGAAATGTCTTGCAAGTGTCAGGAACACACCTTTCGAAGGTGTTGTAAAATGCTCTTGAATAGTTCAAAACAGTTGTGTGCTAATAAGCAATATTTGTTTGAGAACAATCGTGTGGGATATCCTTAAATTAACCTTTGGATATCACTTCTATAAACCAACTAACAAATGTTGTTTGTTGGGTAGTTCATTGTAATCCTACACTAGGATTTGCCTAAGATAGAGCAAATGAACGAGAGATAGAGCTCAAAGAATGGGTTATTTGAGAGACAAGATGATGATCAACAAATATAACAACCTAGTTCCTACACCACAAGCTCCAAGGTGGTCAAGAAGGATTTATAAACCGTCTCAGTTGAATAGTTTGAACTTTATGACTATGTCATAGAATTGCACCTCTTAATTCGAAAGAAATAAGAATGAAAATCCTTATGATTACATTAAGTGTATATATGACATATACTCAAGAAAATGGTATAGTACCATTTAACCCGAAATAATGAAACCTTCATAGCTAATTGGTAGCTTAAGGTGACTACAATCAACGAGATTGGTTGACTTGGAAGAAACCACCTTTGATGTAGTCTTGGTTTCTATTAATTCGAAGATTGCTAGCTACAACTAAACGGTGATTAATTGTTTGGACATAATATGGGTTTCCAAAACCATTATCATGATAGTCTTGATAATATATGTCTAAAACTAGGAATCACAAGACGTGTAAGTTGTAGAGATCCATCCATCATGAATCTTAGCAAGCTAGAGGGAGCTATAAGCGTCTTATGAGAGAAAGATTAAATCGTTTGATTTCTCATAAAGATGTAAATGAATCTTTTGTTTACTAGGTTTACAAAAGATTAGTGGGAGTTATTCATATTCCTAAAGTAGAACATATATGATATATTAATTTTTGGAATTCTTCTTCGTTAAAGTTATGACTTTCAACATTTTATAACGATAGAATGTATATGGGAGACATAGTCTATATACATGGGATGGAAATCTATAATGATAGATTTCAGGATATAATTGGATTATATCAAGCCCTAATGATAGACAAAAGATGCTAGGAAGTTTCTCATATGATGATAAACTTCAATCAGAAGGACAATTCTAGTGAGACTAGGAAGTTGCTCTTCTCAAAGGGAACGTACCCTATGACTCCCAAAGAAATAATGCATAAATAGAATCCTTTATGCATACACAGAATGGTGATTTATGTATTTCATATTGTATGAAAAATATTGATATGAGTTGTACCTAGAACGGTACAAGACGATATCAGTGCAAGCCCAAGATCAGAACCATGGCAACTGTTAAGTGAGTCCTTAAGTATTTAAGAAATACTAAAGGATAGATTCTTCAAGAATGAGGAAGAATTAATGTAACGCAATGGAAGTGTAAAAGTATTAGATTATGAATCTAATATCGTATCCATCATTGGATGTCTCTTCATATTGAATGGATAGATAATTGGATATCTCTTTATTATGACTAAAGAGATATTTGGGTGGACATGTTATAAGTAATGATTATAGTGTGTTCCATCATGCAAAATATATTGTCATATAGAAGCTTACAACAATGTTTTTTGGATGGGAAAGTTCATTTATGAACTCTCTATTCAGTTCCAACCAGAAAGTGTTTCTAGTGTACTGACACTATGACACTAATGGGCCGATAACTTAAGCCAGGGAATCAAGGTCTCATCAAGATCTGAACTCAAATGAGAGACTAAACCACATGATTGAGAATCATTTATAATGGTGACGTCGTTATTCTTAAGGTTGCTTCTATGGATAACATATAGATATCCATTGTCTAGGCCTACAACTCGGCCATTTTTCAAAATGACTATAGAAGAGGTATCATCACTGATGACCAAGTTGATTAGCTCTAGTCCAAGTGGGAGATTGTTGGAAATGTGCTCTAAAACCAATCATATGATGATACTTTACGGACATTTCACATGTTAAAGTAATCTACTTTAATATAAAAGGCAAAGATTATTGTTTTAAGCCGTCTCATATAAATGTTAAATGCTTAAACAATAAGTCCAAGGAATATGCAACTAGGAGAATGTGATCTAAATAAGTTAGACACATAAGACCATTCTCTTTCGTATACATATCCTAAATGTTCCTGATCATAGGATTGCCAATTGACAGTCCATTAAGATCAGTACGTGCTATGTCTTCTCTTAGGGAAAGTGACTGGTCTCTAGTCATTGGTGTGACTAACATCAAGATAAGCATGTAAGTGCTTAATAAAGAATGAGTCCACTGAACACAATCAACGAGGAGTTCTCATACTCATGTCACATAAGAACTCATGGTTGGGATAATGCAAAGTAGTCATTTGACCTGAAGCATCATAGTTGTCTTGTGGTTAGGTCCTTGATCTTTGACTATGTCAAAGTCACTCCATCAGAGGGTGTCCACAACATAGTTGGGGTTAAGCCACTTAGCCATAGAGGCAAGTGAATGCACAACAAGGGATCTCTAACCTTCAAATCGTTTGAGGGAGAATACTCTATGATATGATTAAGAATCTCTGGCCAGAGTATGAATGAGATTTAGGAAGTCATTCCAAATCACATTCAAGGTAATCATATAAGTAAAAGAATCACATTGGATAGTAGACATGAATAAACTATCAAACCAAACAATGTGGTCAAGAGTATTGTATTAAAGAAAGACCGTATTGCATTGTAATCCTAAACTAAATAGGATCTCCACCTCTTCTGATTAGCTTGGGTAACCATGACATACTGCTAGGTGTCACTGATGGTTTGTGGAAGCCCTAAACGTGTATAATCACTAAAAGAAGAATTGAAAGTAAGTTTCAATTCACAATCGATATGAAGAGTTATAATCGCCCATTGCCTCACTAAAAGGAACCTAATGGATCGTACACTGTGTAAGGTAGAGATTGAAGAAATAACGGAGATGAATAAGGATAATTAAATGGTTTAATTATTTATGGTAAGGATTAATGAATATGATGATTAATCAAACGAATAAGTTCGTTTTAGACCTCGAGTTAGTTTTAGGCTGCAAGGCCTAATTGGACTTGAATGTCAAGTCCAATAACTCAAGTTGTATGACAACTTGAAAATACAAAGGGCTTGAAAGCCCTATAAACCCTTAAGGCCAGCCATATAGAGAAAGGGTAGTGAACTTGCTTTGAGGTTCTCTATTTTGGGAACTTGGAGAATCCTTTCAACCATCCTCCTCCAAGAAATACATGGAGCTAAGAAGCAAGGAATGAATGCCCTCTCATTGGGTGATTTGCCTTTGCTTATGCAAAGAGGAATCAACAAAGGTATAAGATTTCTCAACTCACTTTGTTCTTGAGTTGAGTCTTGGTTCACCCAACTACTAGGCTTTGAATTTCATGGGTTAAGTTTTGTTTTTGGGTGCATACAAGCATGATTCCGCCTTTAATTGTTAATTGCATGTATTCATCTAGTTTTCACAAATATTTCCTTCAATATCAACCAAGAAAAGTATCAGTATATCTTCCCTTAAAAAACGTACTATCAAGGAACAACATTGGTCTACACCATATGAATCATTTAACACAAGCTCTAAAAGATATGAATAACCTTTCAAACCAAGTACTATCATTATCAAGTTCTAGTGCACAAAACGATCCATCATTGGTACACACAAACTCATCAAGGTACCAAGGCAAAAATCCAAATGAGAGAGCCTCATCACCATTAACCACATTATATGCAATCTCCTTGCCACACCAAGCTGCATGGTATTTAACACCAAGACCATAACTCTCCTTCATTTCTCTCATAACATTCTTTGCCTTAATAGACAGATTCGAATGAACCTTAACAGCCAACAAAGAAGACAAAGCAGAAGGGTTAAACCTTTTATTCTCCTTTTGATGAATACGTCCAGTGCAAGTATGAAAATTATTTAATTTTTAAATGATAAAACAACCACTAGGCTGTTGCACAACAGCATGAACACTCCATTGACACCTTTCCGACAGTTTCTTTGAGCAAACAGCAGTAACACGCTTCCAATCATTCCTAGTTAACTTGAAATTAAAACCAACCTCAATAGAGTATTGTGTAAGTTTTCTACGAAACTCAACTGCACCATCTTCATAACTTTGACCCTCATAACAAATATAACTCTGTCACTCATTTGTTGCATAATGGTGAGGTCCATAAGAGCCATACTTACCCAAAATTGGTTCTCATCTCCAATACTACTAGCTTCACTTAGGCAAGACAACGCACTACTAGTAGAAACAATAGACATCTCCTTCTTAGCTTGAACATAAACATCAACAACTAGATTTGAAATAAAGTTATTCACCAGAAGAATGGTCTGAATATCTCCATTGCACTCTAATAAACAATTTGGTTCACCTCCATATAAAGAGTATTTCAACAGAAAGCCTCCTGATTACAAACTTGGAAACCTCAAAGTCAATTGCCCATACAAATCCTCATAAGTAGTGTGCGGATAAAGCGGCACAACTAATGCACAATTTTCATATACACATTTCAACACTTTAACAACGGACATGATCTACACCAAAAAAGAAAACATAAAGTTAAAATGATGTTGCACATAAATAATTGTATATATCAATAATAAATAAAATTGATGCTGCATAAATAATTGTATGCATTTTAAAATATAAATCTATAATAAATAAAACTGATACTGCACAAATATATGTAACATAGTGCAACACAAAAATGCTAACAAGGATGCTGCACACTGATGCTGCACACTTATTTGCATAATAAAACTGATGTTGTACAAATATATTCAAATAAAATAACCGATGCTGCACAACTTATGCCAACTGATTCTGCATGATTCTATAAACTGATGCTGCATAAACTAATATATAAACAGATTATGCACGATTCTAATCCATAGTCCTTTAATTAAATATTTATATAAACCGATGCTGCATAAGTATTATGTTGATTAAATAAAACTGATGTTGCACAATTTTCTAATTCATAGTCCTTTGAATAAATATTTATATAAACTGATGCTACATAAGTATTATGTTAATTAAATAAAACTGATGCTGCACAAGTATTAAATGCTTATGGGGGTTCCCCCCCCCCCCCCAAAAACCTATGTCAACTGATTAAGATTCTATGAGTTGATACTGCATAAGTATTAGTTAAAAATTAATGATTACATAAAACTGATGCCTGCATAGTGATGCTGCACACATATTACATTGAAAAATATTACATGTTTATTTGGGGGGGTGTCGCCCAACCTCACCCCCCACCCCCACCAAAAAACTTGTCCCAACTGATTCTGTACGATTCTATGAACTAATGTTGCATAAACTAATATATATGATAACTATACTGCAACAAACAAAATGAACTTCAATGAAAACCAAAAGCAGCACAACGAAAAATCGCCTTCGCCAAACACTCAATCAAATAAGCTCAAAACCAAATCAAAATCTTCAAAACTAAAAAATCGTGACTAAAAAAACAAGAGCAATCCAAAAAAACTAAATGCAACCAATAAAAAACTGAAAAATCAGAGACTCTTTCAAAATCTAAACCAAAATAAATTCAAAAACACACAAACACTTCGAAAATCTAAATCGGAACACATAAAATTCAAAGAGATAAACGTGAGATAGACACTTACTTTTGAAGAAAGCTTGAATGATTCGAATAGAAATTATGGCGAGAGATAATTGAGGGAGATGACGAAATATAAATTGGGACAGATAAACTTCAGAGAGCAAAAAAAAACAGCAAAGAAAACGAAAATATAATTCGAATGATTCGAATCACCACCGATTGCTATTTAATAGAATACAGGAACTCCGCTTCTAACGGAAAAACCAGACATGACATCATCTTACACGGAATTTAAAAATGTCCTTTCTTGAAATGTTTAAAAAGTGTTGTCTCAATATATAATTAAGCATTGAAAGTATACTCTAAGTGTAATTTTTCCATATTTTTTTATATAAGAAACAATAAAAATTTTATCTTGATAATTGAATAGGTAAATGGTTTCGAATTGAATTGAATTTTTGCAAGGATGATCTATCAATCGAGACTTACAAAATTGACGGTTCAGATCATTGAAGTTCGATGTGGAGTGGATCTTACACCTAATCCCCTTTTTTCGAAAAAAAAATAGGAATCCCTTTGCATAAGGGTACAAAACCGCAGAAAAGATAGAACTTTTAAGTTTTAAGTGATCCGGGTGAAATTTCTCCATGTACGAAGTCTTTTTATCAAAAGAAGACACATATTTCAGTAAAGAATTATATTGAATCACAAGGAGTCAAATTTTAAAAAGAAACTATCCACAAGAGAAAATCTCTATATTCTGAGTAAGCAAACAAAAGAACACTTACGTGCAGGAGCTATTAAATCCTGATGGATTATTGTCTAGAACCATATGACCTTTGGTCTTATGGTAGCAAAGTGGTCTGTACCAAATTGGGAATAGGCATTATTTTGTAGGAGAGGTGTTGTGGCATTGGGAGCAATAACTCAAAGCTTGATAAAATGAAATTTATTGCAAAACAAACACATTGGGATTTATTCATATATAATCTTCTAATGGAGAATTAACCAGTAGTGTAGTAGAAATAATTCCCATATTGTATGAAGAAAATAGCTATGGGATTTCGCCTCAAACAAGAAATTCGCACGTAGCGGCAGGGAGTATAGTTTTTTATTTTTATTTTTTGCCAAGGGGGGAGTATAGTTCATTGGATATATCATGTCACGTCGTTGTGCTTCACAACGTGGGTGAACTTTTACAAATGTCTCTGGCTGTTCAAAAACGAAACAGAATAAGAGCAACAAAAGCAAACAACTTGGCACCGAATGCACCTAAAAATATGCTAACTGATAATGCTTTATCAGTAGTTTCCACTTCCCAGTACTCCTATATCATGTCAATCAACCACTCGAAGTTCATGTGCAAGCGGTCAGATATAGCTAAAGTGGATTTCAAGGGAACAAAATTTGTGCTTCAAACAATTTTGCCAGTATAATTAGACAAAGTGGTGAACCTTCCCATGCTGAAAACCCAAAAACCAAAACAAATTAAGCAGCACACTCACCTTGTAGCGTAAACCAACAGAAATCTCCCATTCCAGCAAAGACTTGTTGTAAATTGGTATGTGCGATAGCAAGCAAGGTTTCTGCCAAAACCCAGAAGACAAAACTTGAATGAAGGTTAGGGTTAGGGTTAGGGTTAAAGTTAGAAATGAATGGGAGGGAGAGGGATAGGAAGACTCCACTCCTTGGTATTGGTCGCGGTGGACCAGTGGAAGCAAATATCGGTGTTGACCACGTGACCAGCCTTCTGGGACAGCGACTCGCATGACATTGCCTTGACTTTGTATTCCGGAGGTTTCATCCTCAGCTCCAACTCTATCTCCATCTTCTCTCTCTTTCCTGTCTTTTGAGCTTAGGAGTGAAGAGGGGCTGCTGAGACTGACTGACGGAGCTTAAGAATGAGAAAAGAAGACGAGTACTGTTATTCAGTACAATTGTGTGGTTGCGGAAGCGCCGAAGGCTGTGGATGGTCGTCGTCGCCGAGGAGGACAAATGGGTTATGTATGCGGTAACTGAAGTGGTGTTTGCTCCTTTTGTCCCTTGATTTCTCCTTTATTGTCTTTTTTTAATAAATTTTGAAAATCTAATTTTCAACTCCAAACCTTCCAGGAAATGTATTATAACTTTACTCTCTGGAACAACTCTCTCTCTCAAAAGCCAAAAATCAAAGGGTATTGTAGGCATAATTTACTGAACAATTAAGGAGACCAGAGAGAGAGGGGTGCGGCATAGATAGAGAGAAAGAGAGAGATGTGTAATTGAGATGTGTGTTATTCCACCCCCATTATGCCTTTATTTATAGTAGTAAGGAAGGTTAATTTCTTACCCTTTAGGATTACAACATTTAATAGGTAATCTACTCCTAATAGGAATATAAGATACATTCTCATATCTACTAGGATTTACACAATCACATTCCTATTCTAAATATGACTGCAACAAAGGGAGATTTTATTCCGACCCATTTATCCTTTTTTTACATCCAACTTATCTTTTTTGTCTTGAAATTCTGAAAGTGCCCAACAATTCTCTTTTTACACCCATAATGAAAAAGAACAAAAAATAAAAAATAAAATTACAACTCTAAGAAATTCCAGCCACTCCATCTCTCCAAACCCCATCCACCACCTTACACCCATACTGAACAATTTATACCCGTCCCTAACCCCACACCACCACCTCTCCTACCACCCACAATGAAAACTCCAAAGATCTCGGCCATCACTCACTCTAACTTGTCGTTCAAGGACTAGACAGTTAGATTACTTAGGAACTTTATCACTCACTCTAATTTGTCGCAAATGAAGAACTTTGAGGGACTTGAAACTAGGAGTGTGTCTACATGAGTGTAGACTTGGATTGTCAAAACTTATCAAGTTTTCCTATGCATAATGCAAGAACTGCTCCAACGTATACCCTTTATTTGCACTAATATTAATACATAATAGCTTGCGGGCAAATGCATATTGTTGGAAGCAAAACCGTCAGTGAAAAACTCCAACTCAAGAGTTTGAACTCTCTTTTCTAACGTAAACTGAATCCAGCTATCAATGGAACTTGCATTGCAAAAACCTAGAAAGAAGCAAGTCTTGAGTCATTCTTCATTCGGGTCTTTATGTTGCGCCAACACATGATTCACCCATTTGCCATATCTAAAGCTTAGCTAGGATCGAAGTTGAGAGTTATGGTAAATGCCCAGAGATACCACCATCACCTAGAAAGAATACGTATAGCTGTTGCATGCTTGAGCGGCAAGAGAACCAATATACTAACAAGAAAGATTGGAAGGGGGTAGTGATGGTTAGATATTTTGGGTTTTCATTGTGGACGGTAGGGAATGTGGTAGTGGGGGGTTGGGGAAGGGTAGAAATTGAGAGTGGTTGGGATTTGGAGAGATAGGGTAGCCGGAATTTTCTAGTACTTGAATTTTATTTTTAATTTTTGTTCTTTTGCATTTTGGGTGTAAAGAGAGAATTATCGGACACATTCGGAATTTCAAAATAAAAAATAATAAGTTGGGTGTAGAAAGAAGATAAATGGGTCTAAATAAAATTTCTCAAAACCAAAACCTCCTACTGACGCCGGCCCTAACCTTTGGCAACCCCTTTTTTTCTCTTTTTTTTCTTCTTTTCTTCCCTGTTTCTTTTGCTATGTTTCCCTATGGGCTTTGTCTCAGATCTCTAAGCTTTTATCTCAGTTTTACCCTCTCTAATTAGTTGCCCTTTTTCCCCTCCCCATCCCACCTTTCTTTCCTTCCTTTTCTTTCCTCCCCATCTTTTCCAACCCATAATTAGGAGTTAGATCTCAGAGTTTTGAACTCCATCTTAACTCAAGACCCTTCATCCACTGCCATTGCCGAACTGGCTTGCCATAAAAATTGGATGAATTGTGGAACGATTCACGTCGAAACAAAGGTGTCCTGCTCGGCCCTTTTGCCCTTCTCCCTCCTCCTGTTATGTTTGGTGACTTTTTATGCAGGTGTGGTTATGGATAAAAAGTCACCAAACCTGCATAAAAAATCAACAAACGTAATGGGAGTGTGTTTCTTGGTGGATTGATGAATCTCAACACTCTTAGAGCTAGCTTTTGGTTTGGGTGCTTTTTTCTGTTTGGGGTGTGGTTTCCCTTCGTAGAGGGCGCAACGGCGGCGATGGACAAGTGTGTTTGCTACTCTTGTTTAGAGCTTATTTTCGTTTGTTGTTTACTATTGTCTATGGACCTAAGTGTACATGGGCATCCTGCTTTGTCTTGGCCTATCTTGACATGGGATGTTGCTCTTTATTTACTTGGGTCTGTCCACTTTCTTTTATTTTGCTTTGTTTGTGTTGGGTTTTGTGTTTGGTTTGGACTTGGGTCCATCTATCACAATTTGTAATTCTTCCTTTCATTAATAAAGCCTCCTTTGTCCAACAAACAAAACTCCAAACTTTCTATAATTACAAATAAATATACTCTTATGAGAAGTACACAATTAAATTTTTGAAATACCCGTAATAGTTTTCTTTTTGTTCTTTAGTCATTGTCAAGATTGAAGTTAACATTTCTTTCAACACTATGAGTAGGGGTGGTTTCAAAAAAACTGAAAACTGAAAAAAAAAAGACCAAATACCGAACCAAAAAAGGAAAACCTAACTGTACCAAACTTTATTGGTTTGGTTTCGGTTTTAGATGTTCGGAAATCAAACTGAATTCCTTTACACTCAAAATGACGCCGTTTTATGTTAAGTATTTAAACCTAAGCCTAAGTATCTAAATTGTAGTTGTAGCTACACATCAATTTATTGAGAAAAGTTATTAGATTATTCATAGTACAATGGGATAATTATATGTTGAAACGATGGGAAGTTGGAGGTGGCCAATTGGGAGTGACCCAATTCGGGAACTGAGGAAATAGGAGTTGAGTTGGTGTTTGAATTGAATTGAGACATGAACTAATGTTTTGTTGCTTATATGCTAGAACTCTCTATAATGATGGATTTTTATTAAAGTTGTCATTGTTTTTTTTTCATCAATATACTGTTTTTTTTTCTTCTTTTTTATCATCCAAGGGCATGAATGTATTGTTGGGATCAAATCTACGCATCCAAGTGAGCGGTTATTGAGCACAAATCCGAGCAAACTTATGCAACCCGTAAAACAATAAAACAATTGTAAGCAAGCCTTAGGTGGGGGCTGTGCGGGCCAAAGGCTGTCTGACGGTCAAGTTAGTGAATAATTTTAGACTCAAGCAGTGGGTAAGAGAATTCAAGTATATAGATTGTGTTACTGTAGATGAACCCTAGATTGGTGTATTTGTATTGTGGGAGAGAGACTTTTTTAGGATAAAACTGGAATAATCCTAGAGGATATCTAGTAAGTAGATATTGCATCCTCTTAGGAATTATGATTACTTGCGGGGCATGCATGTCCCTAGATTGTAGGGACATCAAGACTTATAGGATTTATTATGTCCATATCGTGATTAGATCGCATGTCTTACGAAACAAGTATGGTCATCCAACAGAGTCGTCAAGACTCCGCCTAGTGCCCCGAAGTAAAGTGATGGTGGCACCCTGCTCCGTCTGATACAGCTCTGCCTGGAGTTGGTGAGTCCATGACCAAATTTCTGAGGTAACAATATTCAGATCAGCCTTACTCCAGACTTGGAAAATCATGGTCCCACATGTATGCCCATGATGTTTCTTATGTGAACTTTACTGCCAAGTTTGAACTAAGTTTGAAAATGGGCATTCATATTTCACTACCAAGTTTGACAACAGACATGCATATTTCGTAAATTGTTCTTTATCATCCAAGGGCTTTCCCAATGAGCATACTAGGTTAAATTAGGGAGCTTATTTTATTGTCTATAGAGGAATGTTTTGGAAGGCGGCTTCTGAAAAGCCAACTTATTTTGAGTAATTTTGAGTATGCAAATAATGTGTCTGGGTCTGCTTTGGAACTTGGAACAACTTTTTTGTTTGTTTGCTTTCAAAATGGTACAATGATCATTTTTCTTTGTAGTGGTTGTTGATAGAATTGGATTGGTTTATATGATCTTGTATATGTACTGCTACCTTCTCCCATTCCTAATTTTCTTATTATTAGTCTACCATTAGAATAGAATTAGATTGGTTAATATGAAAAAAAAAAAAAATCAAGTTTTGTAAAATTAAAAAAAAAAACTAAACCGAACAAAAACCAAACAAAACAAAAAAAACAACCAAAAAAACAAAAAAAAAAAAAAACCGAAAGAAAATCAAACTGAAATTTTGGTTAGGTTTCGGTTTTGGCAAACAACCAAACCGAATGAAACCAAAACCACCCCTGATTATGGGTGTCATTTATGGGTGGGCACGGGCCAAACCGACCTCAAAATTGAAGGGCCCAAATTGGATTCGTTTAGGAATAAAACGGGATGGGCCTTGCTATTTTAGAAAAGAAATCAAATCTAAACTAGGTCGCTTCAAACAGGCCAATTCTTATAGGTCCACTGGTCTTTTTATTTTATTTTAATTTGCCTTCCATTTCCTGTCGTCGGATGGTTCGAAAGCTAAATCGTGACTGTCCATCTGATCTACCTTCTTTGTTTATATGGATGAAAATGAGTACTTAGGTCTTGTCTCTCTATCTGTCTATGTCATTTGTTTAGGAAGAAGACAGAGATTCCCAAGTTGGGTATTTTCTCACTCAAATTTGGTCTAACTCAGCCACTTAGTATCACTCTCTTTCCTCTCAATCTAGAAAACTTGTTTTATTTGTGATCTCTGATGTTGGATAACCTATTCAATTTGGGATTATAATGTAATACAGTCTTTCTCTAAATCAATACTCTTGATCACACTGTTTAGTTAATAGTTTATTCATTTCTACTGTCCAATATGATTCTCTTGTCTATATGATTACCTTGAATGTGACTATGCAATCCTATCCGAATTATTAATGTCCAATTGGTAATCATATGATCATGAACGTTTAGGATATGTGTATGAACAAGAAAGGTTTCATGAATCTTATATCTTTAGGTTACTTTTATCTTAATTACATATTCCTTGGAACTTATCGTTCAAGTGTACAACATTTAATGAGATTACTTAAAACAATAATTTTTGCCCTTAAATTAAACTGAAAATATGACTTTAGTCCCTGAAACTTATTTTTCCCTATATAAAACCCGACATAAGTTTTTTACTGGAATAAAACCCATTGACTAGATTCCACATCTGCAAATTCATTAATTATATTTGACTTTACACATTTAAAAAATTTTGATGCCCAAAACACCCCTATTTGAATGTTTGATTTACACAATTAATTCCATACAAATTGTAAGGGAGAATTAATGATTTTACAAAAATAAAAATAATAATAAATTCATTGCATAATATATAATAACAATAAAACATGCCTAATAAATGTAGTAATACATGCTTAGTTAAGTCAATAAAATTATATTTTACATATAAATGTAGGTAAATTATTTCACACACACACATATATATAACAAAAAAAAAAAAAAAACATGCGTGATATACATAAAAATTCATGCACAATAATTTATCTACATAATAAAGCAAACCCCAATATATGCAAAATAATATACCTACATAAAAAAATGTTATTATTTTATTCGATACTAGTTTACCTATTATTTGTACATATAATAATAAAACCTAATATATATGATGCTACATACAAAATAAAATACCTACATAATGAAGAAATGTTATTTGATTCAAAATTAATTTACCTGCAAAATAAAGCAATTGTATTTTATTCAAGATTAATTTACATATATCTTATAACAATAAAATGTGCCAAATATATGTAATAATACATGGAAAATAAATTACCTACAAAATATATGTTATTTGATCATCATAAAATTAAATATAGGTAGATTAATTAGTTTAATATGTTTGATCATATATGTAGTTTGACAGCTTGTTTCGAATTATTCGTATCGTAGGTGTGAAATGATGATTTTGCCCTTAGTGGTTATTTGTCATTTTGGGGTGATTGTTTTGTGGTTTTGTTGGTTGCATCTGGACCAAACGCACACCTACATCCACATCATCTTCTCCCGTGTCTCTCTCTGTCTCGAACTCTCTCTCTCTCTCTCTCCTTCTCACTTGTACGGACAGGGTTCAAAACCCTTGCAAACGTTGCTGATCGAAGTGGAAAATGGTACCTTTGTGTTCGTGAGGATCATACGAGTTCAACCATACCAATTTCAGGTAAGGAATCCTTCGATTTCCTGTCGAATCAGAAATCTCCGATTTGGTCAATGTTCATGCACACGTCAAATATTTTTTTTCAGGGAAATTGAAGCTTATGGGAAGCTTAGTGAGGTCCTTAGGAAGCTCGGGGTGGTTCGTTGGGTGGAATTGGACGTCAGGATAGTGAGTTACAAGTTTGGCCGATTTTTCTTAAATTTCTCCAACGACATCTCGTGATCTTTGGGGCTTTAAACAGGTAAGGAAATGTTCTACAAGTTATGAGCTTCAATTTGGTACTAGTTTCATGAAATTTGGTGAAGAAACGAGTGATAACGAAGGGTTTAAAGTTTTTCCAAGTTTCCGGCGATCGACGTTTTGCAGGAGAAGAAGGCGGTATATTCAGTCAGTTTTGGACGAAATATGTTGATGTTGTCAGTCAGTTTTAACGGAATCTGTTAGGGTTTAATGGAATATTCCTGATGCATTAACTGACGCCGTCAGTGTGCCTGGCACGTGGCCGCGAGTGGGGGGCGCGTAGGTCAGTGCACTCGCCAGCGCGTGGAGCCTAGAAAAATTATTTTAAAAATACGAGGTTGTTCATGAGGTTGAGTGGATCACGTTGGTGTATTCATACACCCCATTTGAGCATTGTATGAGAAGTTATTACCTAGTCTTGGTTATGTGCTTTAAATTGACGTTTTTATAGTTGTTTCCATCCTGAGGACGAGTGCAATCACTCGAAGCAAGAGGGTTACGACCCTTCCACATACCAGTGACTGGGCTTTTGATTTTTCGTATATACCTATATACTTGTGGTTTTTCCCAGAAAATGAAATTGAAT
Source organism: Pyrus communis (assembly GCF_041283825.1). Lineage (NCBI taxonomy): Eukaryota > Viridiplantae > Streptophyta > Magnoliopsida > Rosales > Rosaceae > Pyrus > Pyrus communis. The sequence continues at coordinate 6,322,083 of NC_142566.1, read as the reverse complement.
GCTTATATGTTTTAAATGCCATGCATAGTCTTGCCTATTTTAATTATGCATTAGTAGTTGCATATATTTTTTTTTCGTATTGCGGATGCATAGGTAAGTGCCAGGTAAGTTCATAGATTATGGTTGTGAATTAGTGATTATGTGAGATGCATAAAGAGCTCATGACTTGCACCCCCGGTGTTCGTGCTCCCACCCAGAGTAGGGCACAGTCCTTCACATGATGTTCACCTCCCACACCACACGCTCATCTTAGATCCAAGTTAGGTGCACAGTCCTGTCGTACAGACCACTTTAGGTGGTTCCGACTCGTAGGTGACCCGCGATTATTTGCACAGTCTTCACGTGATCGTAGCACTTGAGCGTACTTATTTACACCTAGTCCTATCGTACAGACCACTTTAGGTGGTTCCGACTCGTGTGCAGATATAGTTGTTCAAATGTGAATTTGAGCTCTAGATTCAGCCGTACAGGTCACATTAGGTGACTCCGGCTGACATATTTTCTACATTGATTGACATTACCTGGGTTACTTACATTTTATGTGGAGGCATTCCACATGGCATATTTCTGAACATGTTTTTGATATATGTGTATATTCTATTTTCTGGGAAACTATACAGGTTTTACGGCGAGGGGTTAGAACTTTTGATAATGAAATGATTTTGAAAAGTTTTGTTTTTGCCCACTCATACTTTCTGTCTTGCGCCCCTCCAGGTTCTAGTTAGAAGCAACTTTGGTGGTTCACAAGGACTTGACGGTGGTTCTGACAGAACATCACAAATGTAGGATCACCTTTGGGTGTGGTGTAAATAGTTTTCGTTCTTTTGGATTGCACTTAGGCTTTCTGTGCTCTGATTATTGTTTATCACACTTAGTCTCGCATTAGTGTGTTACTTTAACTAGCTTAATTAGTAGTTTAGTTTTTAATTATTCGTACTTTTATTATTATCTTTTGCTTCCGCACTATGCACATGGCTACGTCACCCTCACGTGACGACCAGTACGCCTTGATTTCAGTCGGGGTGTGTCAGTTTGGTATAAAAGCCTAGGTTTGGTAGTCCTGCATATTTTGTGAGTTGTTTTGGTGTCTTCTATCAGAACTATGTCGCCTCGTAGGGAACCACATCGCTTTGCTGAGCCTAGTTTCCCCGATATAGTTTAGTTAGGGAAAGCTATTGCTACTGCCATTCAGTCTACGCTCCGTCCTCCCCAGAGAACTCCTCTGGAGACCATGTATAATTTAAAGCTGGATAAGTTTGAGGGCCACGAGGGTTTTGAGGGAGCTAAGCGGTGGCTTTAGCATATTGAAAAAACTTTTCGAGTGTTGCATATTCAGAGGAATCTTCCTGTTGAAAAGTGGGTAGAGACAACTTCATGGTTCTTGGGTGAGGAATCGTCATCCTGGTAGGGACAGGAGGTTTGTCGTTTGACCCCAGAGGAAAGGGCTGACTGGGAAGTGTTTAAGCAGTTGTTTTGTTTAGGAAAAGGTTTATGCCCCCTGAGTACATTGATCGTAAGAAGCAAGAATTTACTGAATTGAGGTAAGGGAAGTTAACAGTGAACGAGTACTATCGGAGGTTCAGTGATTTATCTCTTTATTATCCGGTAAAGATGCTTGGTCGTTTTCGATTGGGTACTAAGAAGAAGTGGCGTTCTATGGCGACCACTACTCCTTGCAACTCTTATCAGGAGTTATATGAGATTTTGTTGAAGATTGAGGATTCTGAAAACATGCCTAGTGAAAGTGAAGAAGAGGATAAAGATGGTAATAAAAGGAAAGACGATAAAGGCAAAGGTCAAGCATCTCAAGGACCTCGCAAGACTCAGAGTTTTAAGCGGAGTGGAGCCAGTTCCAGTTCTTCCAGCGGATGTTTTAGTGCCACTGGTCAGGGAAGAGGTGGTAGATTTTCTGGGGGTCCTAGAGGCCAGAGACAGGGTGGTGCCAGTAGAGGAAGGGCTCCATTTTGTTGTAGGTGTAACAATAAGCATTTTGGTGAATGTAGGAGAGGTAGCAGTGGTTGTTTCACTTGTGGGAAAATGGGACATAGAGCTGCAAATTGTCCCCAGAGTCAGGAGAGGTCCCAGCAATCTTTCTTACCACCACCAGCGCCGATCCAGCAGGTCCCAAGGCCTAGTAGTTATGGTTAGATGGGTTGTAGTGGTGCTTACCATTATCAGGGTGATGTCGTTCTTTATGCTCCAGGGCAATATCCGTATCCCTAGGATCCTTATTCTCAAAGTGGGTATCCTCAGTACTCCAAAGGTTATATGTCGTATCCTCTTATTCCAGCAGGTGGATCTCAGTGGTACCAGGGAGGACAGCCTCAGCAGAGAGAGATTGCTACTAGTAGTGCGGGATCTTCAAGGGAGTCTGGTCAGCCTAGTCAGGGGCGTAATGTGCATGGTCGAGGTGCTCAAAATAATCCTGACTTGATTATGGGTACGTTAAATATCCTTGGTTATTTTGCTAGAGTATTGATTAATGCGATACATTCTGTTATTTCTCATACATTTACTCAAGTGATGCAACCTCACCTTTCACCTCTAAGGTATGATTTAGAGTTTGCTATGCCTAGAGGGGAGAGATGTTATGTTGATTGTGTGTATCCAGGATGTCCAGTGATGATGGAGGATGTCATTATGCCTGTTAACCTTATCCCGTTAGATATTGTTGATTTTGATGTGATTTTGGGCACATATTGGTTGCATTTTAATCGTGCCAACATAGATTGTTACGGGAAAACAGTTACCTTCCATCGTCCTGGATTACCTGTGGTTACTTTTGTGGGTGAGCAGAGTGTGGTGAGACATGGCGTTATTTATGTTGTGCGAGCAAAAAGGTTGTTATCAAAAGGTTGCCAAGGATACTTAGCTCATGTAGTGTTAAACGATGTTGCTCCTAGTAACATGGAGGATGTAAGGGTAGTCAGGCATTTTCCTGATGTTTTCCTTGACAATTTACCTGGATTGCCGCCAGACCGAGATGTGGAGTTTACCATTGATTTGCTTCAAGGTACTAATCCTATATCCTTGACTCCTTATCGAATGGCTCCTGCTGAGTTGAGGGAATTGAAAATCTAGTTGCAGGAATTAGTGGATAGAGGTTTCATTCAGCCTAGTACTTCACCCTGGGGAGCTCCAGTGTTATTTGTGAGAAAGAAAGACGGGACTATGAGGTTATGCATTGATTATAGGCAATGGAATCAGGTAACAATTAAAAACCGTTATCCATTGCCACGTATTGATGATTTGTTTGATCAACTTCGAGGTGTCTGCGTATTTTCCAAGATTGATTTGAGGGAGGTCTAGTTATTATCAGTTGAAGATCAGTAGTGAAGATGTCCCTAAGACAGCTTTCAGGACTGGTTATGGTCATTACGAGTTTCTAGTGATGCAATTTGGATTGACGAATGCACCAGTAACTTTTATGGATTTGATGAACCGAGTATTCCAGCCGTATTTGGATAGGTTTGTCATTGTCTTTATTGACGATATCCTGGTATACTGTAAGTCTAAATCTGAGCATGTTCGACATCTTACTTTGGTGTTGAAGAGGTTAAGGGAACACCAACTGTATGCTAAGTTTAGCAAGTGCCAATTTTGGTTAGATCAAGTGGCATTTTTGGGACACGTCATATCTGCTCAAGGCATTTTGATGGATCTTCAAAAGGTAGCAGCAGTGGAGAATTGGGAGCAACCATAAACCGTCACTGAGGTGAGGAGTTTTCTTGGCTTAGCAGGATATTACCGACGGTTTGTAAAGGATTTTTTCGTGATTGCTTTACCACTGACGAGGTTAACTAGGAAGGATGTTAAATTCGAGTGGGATGATAATTATGAGCAAAGTTTCCAGCAATTGAAGTATTGTCTTACTCATGCACCTGTTTTGGCACTCCCGGATGATAGTGATAATTTCGAAGTCCACAATGATGCTTCCTTAAATGGTCTAGGATGTGTGTTGATGCAACATGGTAGGGTGATTGCTTATGCTTCACGACAATTAAAGCCTCATGAGATGAATTACCCTACTCATGATTTAGAGTTAGCGGTCATTATCTTTGCTTTGAAGATGTGGAGACATTATCTTTATGGAGAAAAATGTAAGATATTTACAGATCATAAGAGTCTTCAATATCTTTTCACTTAGAGAGACCTTAATCTTCATCAACGGAGATGGTTGGAACTGCTTAGTGATTATGATTGCATGATTGATTATCACCTTGGTCGTGCGAATGTGGTAGCTGATGCAGTTAGCAGAAAATCTCAAGGCCGTATTAATGCGTTGTACACTAGTCATGTTCCTCTTCTGACAGATTTAAGATCAACTGGAGTGAGGTTAGAGGTAGAAGATCATGAGGTAGCCTTACTTGCTAATTTTCAAGTTAGGCCGATTTTAATTAATCGTGTACTTGAAGCCCATGTGGTTGATGAAGAGACCCAGGAAATAATTCAAGCAAGGAATCAGGGTAAAAAAGAAAAGACTTCAGAGTTCGAGAATCGGATGGCATGCTTATGCAGGAGAGCAGAATGTATGTGCCAAATAATTTGGAATTAAAGAAAGCAATTCTTGATGAAGCGCATATCTCAGCTTATGCAATGCATCCAGGAGGTACTAAAATGTATCATACCATTCGACCATTTTATTATTGGCCGGGTATGAAAAGAAAGATAGCTGAGTATGTGAGTAGGTATGCCATTTGTCAACAAGTTAAGCTGAAAGGAAGAAGTTGTTTGGGTTGCTACAGCCGCTTCCCGTTCCAGAGTGGAAATGGAAAAATATTACTATGGATTTTATGTACAAGCTTCTGCGTACACATAATGGTTTTGACGGCATTTGGGTGATAGTTGATCGGCTTACTAAGTCAGCGCATTTTATTCCAGTGAGGGAAAAGTATTCTTTGGGCCGATTAGCTAAATTATTCATATCGAAGATTGTGAAGCACCATGGTATTCCAGTGAGTATTGTTTCGGATCGTGACCCAAGATTTACTTCTAAATTTTAGGTGGCTTTTTAGGAAGCTTTGGGTACGAGATTACTCTACAGTACGGCATATCATCCTCAGACAGACGAACAATCAGAGAGGACCATTCAGACGTTGAAGGATATGTTGAGATGTTCGGTATTGCAGTTTGGCGACACTTGGCACAAACAGTTGGATTTAATGGAATTTGCCTACAACAATAGCTTTCATTCGAGTATCGGCATGTCACCATTTGAGGCAATGTATGGTAAATCTTATCGAACACTTTTGTGTTGGTCAGAGGTCAGAGAAAGAGTTTTGGTGGGCCCCGAGATTGTAGATGAGACTACTTAGAATGTTCAGGTAATTAAGTCTAACTTGAAAACGGCCCAGGATCAACAAAAGAGTTTTGCGGACCGGCATGCCACTGTCAGGGTGTATAAAGTGGGTAATTGGGTGTTTCTGAAGCTTTCACCGTGGAGAGGTGTCGTACAGTTTGGAAAGAAAGGCAAGCTAAGTCCCAGGTATATCGGACCATTTATGATCACCGAGCGAGTTGGTGAAGTGGCTTACAAGCTTAAGTTACCTTCTGAGCTGGCTAAAGTGCATAATGTTCTTCATGTGTCCATGCTTCGTCATTACGTTACGGATCCGTCACATGTAATACCTCATCAACCATTAGAAATTAACCCGGATTTGACATATAACGAGGAACCAGTAAAGATTCTGGATTGGAAGGAAAAGGTTCTGAGGAACAAGACTGTGAGTTTAGTGAAAGTTTTGTGGAGGAATCACTCCGCCGAGGAGGCTACTTGGAAGACGGAAGATTGGATGAGAGATTTGTATCCTTGCCTATTCTATGGTTACTAGCGGTTAGTTTGAGTTGTTATAAATTTTAGGATGAAATTTTTTTAAGGAAGTAGGTGATAGCCTGTTCCGAATTATTCATACCGTAGGTGTGAAATGACAATTTTGCCCTTGGTGGTTATTTGTCATTTTGGAGTGATTGTTTTGTGGTTTTGTTGGTTGCATCTGAACCACACACACACCTACATCCACATCATCTTCTCCCGTGTCTCTCTTTGTCTCGAACTCTCTCTCTCTCTCTCCTTCTCACTTGTAAGGACAGGGTTCAAAACCCTTGCAAACGTTGCTGATCGAAATGGAAAATGGTACCTTCGTGTTCGTGAAGATCATACGAGTTCAACCATACCAATTTCAGGTAAGGAATCCTTCGATTTCATGTCGAACCAGGAATCTTCGATTTGGCCACTGTTCATGCACACGTGAAATATTGTTTTTCAGGGAAATTGAAGCTTGTAGGAAGCTTAGTAAGGTCCTTAGGAAGCTCAAGGTGGTTCGTTGGGTGGAATTGGACGTCGGGATCATGAGCTACAAGTTTGGCCGATTTTTCTTAAATTTCTCCGACAACATCTCATGATCTTTGAGGCTTTAAATAGGTAAGGAAATGTTCTACAAGTTATGAGCTTTAATTTGGTACTAGTTTCATGAAATTTGGTGAATAAACGAGTGAGAACGAAGGGTTTAAAGTTTTTCCAAGTTTCCGACGACTGGCGTTTCGCCAAAGAAGAAAGTGGTATATTCCGTCAGTTTTGGACGGAATATGCTGACGTCGTTTGTCAGTTTTAACAGAATTTGTTAGGGTTTAACAGAATATTCCTGACGCCGTTAGTGTGCCTGACACGTGGCCGCGCGTGGGGGGCGCGTAGGTCAGTGCACTCGCCGACGCATGGAGCCTCGAAAAATTATTTTTAAAATATGGGGTTGTTCGTGAGGTTGAGTAGATCACGTTGGTGTATTCACACACCCTATTTGAGCATTGTATGAGAAGTTATTACCTAGTTTTGGTTATGTGCTTTAAATTGACGTTTTTATAGTTGTTTCGCATATAAGTGAGACCTATCCTGAGGACAAGCGCAGTCACTCGAGCCAAAGGGGTTACGACCCTTCCACATACCAGTGAGTGGGCTTTTGGTTTTCCTTATATACCTATATACTTGTGGTTTTTCCCAGAGAATGAAATTGAATGCTTATATGTTTTAAATGCCATGCATAGTATTGCTTATTTTAATTATGCATTAGTAGTTGCACTTATTTTTTATTGGTGTTGTGGATGCACAGGTAAGTGCCAGGTAAGTTTATAGATTATGGTTGTGAATTAGTGATTATGTGAGATGCATAGAGAGCTCATAACATGCACCCCCGGTGTTAGTGCTCCCGCCTAGAAAGGGCACAATCCTTCACGTGATGTTCACCTCCTGCACCACACGCTCATCTTGGATCCAAGTTAGGTGCACAGTCCAGTCATTCAGACCATTTTAGGTGGTTCCGACTCGTAGGTGACCTGCGATTATTCGCACAGTCTTCACATGATCGTAGCACTTGAGCGTACTTATTTACGCCTAGTCCTGTCGTACAGACCACTTTAGGTGGTTTCGACTCATGTGCAGGTATAGTTGTTGAGATGTGGATTTGAACTCTAGATTCAGCCGTACAGGTTACGTTAGGTGACTCCGGCTGACATATTTTCTACATTGATTGACATTACCTGGGTTACTTACATTTTATGTGGAGGCATTCGACATGGCATATTTCTGAACATGTTTTCGATATATGTGTATATTCTATTTTCTAGGAAACTATATAGGTTTTACGGCGAAGGGTTAGAACTTTTAATAATGAAATGATTTTGAAAAGCTTTGTTTTTGCCCACTCACACTTTATGTTTTACGCCCCTCCAAGTTCTAGTTAGAAGCAGCTTTGGTGGTTCATGAGGACTTGACGGTGATTCTGACAGAACATCACAAATGTAGATCACGTTTGGGTGTGGTGTAAATAGTTTTCGTTCTTTAGGACTGCACTTAGGCTTTCTGTGCTCTGATTATTGTTTATCACACTTAATCTCACATTAGTATGTTACTTTAACTAGCTTACTTAGTAGTTTAGTTTTTAATTATTCATACTTTAATTATTATCTTTTGCTTCCGCACTATGCACATGGCTACGTCACCCTCACGTGACGGCCAGCACGTTTTGATTTCGGTCGGGGTGTGTCATGTAATACTGTGCATGTATATGTGTGTGTGTGTGTGTGTGTGTGTGTGCGCGTGTGTATGTGAACATATAGTAGTATTATATATATGGTAGTAATATATACATTTGAAGTATATATGTGTGTGTTAGGGGTAATAATATGTGCAATAATATATATTTTTATTGTAATTATGGTGAGTAATAACATTTATTGATTTTATTTTGAATATTGTGGTGCAAATTGTAAATATTTTGTAATAATAAGTCAATTACTACTATACTTGGTAGTCATTTTTAATTTGGGTTTTGTTTAAATGTTTATAACTAGGTGGGTTTTTGTCGAGGAAATAAGAATTACAAGGGTCTATATATAAAAAACATTAAATTAAACTAAATTAATTTAATATGTAAAAGCACGTAAAGTTTTATTTCATGATTGACTTTATGACACATTTCTAACGTGACAATGAATGTTCAAATTATTTGTTAAGCATGAAAGATGTTGACTTGTCACATGGACATATATCTTTCACCTCCTGTGAAGAAATTGTTTACGATAACAACGACGAACAATATGAACAATACCTGCAAACACAAGAGAGTCAAACGTACTGTAAGAGGCCATTTATTGATCGTACCAAATGATGATGGTTGTCATTTACGCTTCTTGGCTTCAATAACGTTAACGGTTCATCTTTGTGATTTACCGACATGTCGTTCGTGACGACCATGTTGTTGGGCTGTAGTAAGTCAAGTGCACATTTGGGGTGGGCTCAACCATCATCAAAATAATTCGCCATGTATCGGTCTTCATTTACTTAGTGGGTTGGGTTGTATTTTCAAGCCCATCCGTCGAAATGTAATAACTTGGTACAATCAAGGCCCACCTCTATTCCCCTTCCGGCCCATCTACCAAACAGCCCGATTAAATAAGATGAATTATATGTTATCAAAACGACTATTCACATGTAAGTAAGAGGTCTTAGGTTCTATCTTACCAAAAGCGAATTTGAACTAAATTATTGCTAGCTCATTGTGAGGCTTAAATCCATTCTACTTTCTCTTAGTGTAGATAATATCATTTGTTCAAAAAAAAAAAAAAAAAAAAAAAAAAACCCCGACACGACCGAAACCCTAAACGAAGGACACACATGTATGGGAGATTGATCAAACAGAACCTCTGATTTGGAAAAGCACTTGGAATTAAGTACTAGAATATATGATGGTGATGCGAAAAGCATGTGGTCCTAGAAAAAGAAAAAGACTAAGGGGATGAAACTAATTAGATTGTCAACAAGTTGAACCATCTTATGTAGAAAGGTGCTTAGAAACCAAATATAAGGCTATTAATTTCGTCAGTATTAAACGAATATCACTGGATTTAAAAAAAAAATCTGCATAAAAAGGAATACTAGGGTTTTAAAACCCTAAAATTGATTTTTGATAAAAAAAAAATAATAATAATAATTTAAGCATGCATGTTCTTCATTGAGCAATGAAGCTTTCAAGTTTCTTGTTCATATTTCCCAATTTAAAACAAATAATTAATGACAATCTTCTCGTCTCTTAACTATGGGGATTTTTTTTATTATTTGATGGGCAATGGCGTATAGCGGTATAGGAAGATGGATGCTCTATTTGCAATGGGAAATTGTTTCTTATATCTTTTAATTAATTTAGATTTATGTTAATTCATCTATCAATTCAGCGACGATCATCTTTAACTTTTAATTTGGACCGTTAGATGTAAAAAGATCGAAGAGCTAATAAGAAGAGACAAACTGATGCATGAAAACGAGGGCGCCAACGAACACAACGATGTACGAATTTAGCAGTTGTGGTTATGCCACCTATGAAAATATCAATCCAATCCAAATCCCAGAACAAATCATACCCCTTAAACCCCTTCTTTCTCCTTCAAACCCCATAACCCATATTTTTCTATATTCTCTGCGGATTTGGTTTCTAATTCAAAGAACGATTTGAATTAGAAATCAAAGATTTTGGGGCCGAGAAAGAATGGTTGGGCAATCAGGAAAATGGATGATACTTGTGGCGGCGATGTGGATACAGGCGTTCACGGGGACAAACTTTGATTTCGCATCGTATTCTTCTGAACTGAAATCTGTGCTGGGGATTTCTCAGGTGCAGCTCAACTATCTATCGGTGGCCTCGGATATGGGGAAGGCATTGGGTTGGTGTTCTGGGGTTTCTCTCATGTATTTTCCCTTGTGGGTTGTTATGTTCATGGCTGTCTTCATGGGTTTGGTTGGTTATGGCCTCCAATGGTTTGTCATTCGTGGAATCATCTCCGTGCCCTATGTCATGGTTAGTCAGCTCTCGTCTTTCTTTCTTTTAATTCTTGCAACGGAATTCTGTGATTCTCGCACTCTCATCTTCTTTCTTTGAATAAATGAAGAATCAACATAATGCAAGAAGAGAAAACGGAAGTGAAAATCGATATCCTACTTTAACGTGTTTTCCATCTTCCTTGTCATATATTTTGCGGATTTGGTTTTTCTTTGGATATATGTGTTCATATGTTTTTCTTGCAATTTCGGTTATAATTTTTTTGGAGTCAGTTTTCTTTTTTTTTCTTGGGAAAGTGAAGGGGAAGTTAGGCCTAAAATTGGTGAACTTGTAACCTCCACGGCCACAAAAGCATGTAGGCTGATGTGCTTGGTTTCAACCTTTCAGTTCGAGTCCTAATAAGTCAACTAATCAGCCAATCATAGGGAAAACAAGCACATCATTTCATTGAGGACTCCATCTACCCCAAAAAACACTAGAAAACTGAGGTGATGAATTTTTTCCCTCACGATCTCTTTTTCGTTTTGTTTTTGTATTAGCATGCAGGAAGAAAAACGTCAAAATAAAAGTTGGGAGTCACTTAATACTTCAGTCTAGGATTTTCTTTTATTTGGAAGTATCCCGCTGATGACAAGTTCGACACGGCATTATCATGATTGGTTCACTCTGGCTGAAATTAAATCCTACCCTAGGAATTCATATCATTGTATTCACAAAATGAAATAATAAAGTTGTGGACCTAAAAATATCATTTCTGACAAAATCTAAATCAATGTTAAGTAAAGCATATTGTATTAAATTAACAATAGAACTATGCAAGTCGGTGTGACAGATACAAAAGTATATACAAAAATGGATAATGTTAGGGTAAATCCATTTTCCCTAAATCAACTATTTGTTTTGTTAAGCTAAGTTAGATTTGTTCGTGTTTTTCTTTTAGCTTAATTGTAATAATGATCTCTAAACTTTACCTCTAATTTAATTTTAATTTATGAACTCTCATATTAGTTTGTTTAGTACTCAAACTTAACAATGTGTTGCTTCATTGGTCATTTTCACCAACTCCGTCTTTTTTCCATTAAATCTAGGGTTTTATTAGGAACTTCAACTTAAAACTTAAAAAAACAATAGAAGAAACTAAAAAAAAAAAAAATGATAATTTATAAATTAATATCTAAAACTTGAAACAAATGAAATTTGAATTACAAAAATACAAAATAAAAAGGGTTGGAGTTTAGCAACTTGTAGATATTAGGCAACACGATTTCATAGTTGGTAGGAGATCAAACTATGGTTGGACTTAAATAACTAACAAATCACATATTAAGCTACGAAAAAAATTTATATGTATTCAATTTTCTTACTCAAAACAAAAAAACAAAAAAAAAAAAAAAAAAAAAAAATCTGATATTTAAGATTTTTTTTTTTCTCATTTTTAAATTCATTTTGAGTTGTGTGGGATATAGTTCCAATATACGCTTGAAGTTAATGAGAAATATACGGCATTAGTGAAAAAGACCAATGGTACAACACATTTTAAGTTCGAAGACTAAGAAAAACTAATATGAGAGTTCAGAGACTAAAATTAAACTAGGGGTAAAATTCAAAGATCATTGCTACAAATAAGCCTTTTTTCTTTCTAAAGAACCAATATTGACTCACAAAGTATTAGTACACATGACCTCAAGTGCATGAATAAACGCTCTTAACTACTTACGCTGCAAATCCCTAGCAAATAAGGTTTATTTCTTTGAGTAAACAAGACAAAAGCTTCAAAGAATTAAGAATAAGGCCACAACACAAGTTGGGCCAAGTGATCCTCATTTCATTAGGAGCTAGTAATGAAAAAGCAGCAAAAAACAATTGAGATCAAAATAAAAACCAAAGGAAGATTGAGGATCATAAAACAAGTAACCCGATGATTAATGTTGAAGTGTTTTGGCTTGGCAGGTATACCTTCTATGCTTGTTGGCTGGATGCAGCATCTGCTGGTTCAACACAGTCTGCTATGTTCTATGCATCAGACACTTCCAAGCCAACCGCGCACTTGCGCTGTCCCTCACAATCAGTTTCAATGGGTTAAGTGCAGCCCTCTACACCCTCATTGCCAATGCAGTAAACCCGAACAGTGATACCATCTACCTCTTCCTTAATGCTCTAGTTCCTCTCTTCCCATCCGTCGTTGCATTAATCCCTGTGCTCCGTCAGCCCCCAGTTCAGTCCCTTCCCGCTGAGGCCACTCGCCGTGACTCCATGATTTTTCTTTGCCTAAACATCCTAGCCGTGGTCACAGGCCTATATCTCCTCCTCCTCAACTCACTATCATCTGATGCATCAAAAGCTCGGATACTCTTAGTTGGTGCGATTTGTCTCCTAATCCTACCTCTGTGTCTGCCTGGAATGGCATATGCACGTGAGTGGGCTCGTAGGAACTCCCCCTCAAGCTTCCTTTCTGAAATCTCATCAACCTTCGATCTGGTTGACACTGATGATCTTGAGCTCCATAAGGAACTCATTGCTGGAAGTGAAAATGATAATGCCACGAATGCCACAAATCCCACCAACACCAGTTCGTATGGGCTGATACACAGGGAAGGCTTTTTTGGGTGTTTCGCTTGTTTTGGGAAGGTGATGGAAAAAGACAGGTTGACAGTGCTAGGTGAAGAGCACTCAGCTAGGCTGCTCGTACGCCGGTGGGATTTTTGGCTATACTATGCTGCATACTTATGTGGGGCAACTATCGGGTTGGTCTACAGCAACAATCTAGGCCAGATTTCAGAATCACTTGGATACAGTTCCCTGACTAGTTCTCTTGTCACAGTATATTCTTCATGCTCCTTCTTCGGCCGTTTGCTCTCAGCTGCACCAGATTTCCTGCGTGAGTATGTATCTAAAAAACTACTGGTTTTATCAATTGGAGAATGAGAAAAAAGCAGATGCAATAAAACCTAACCTGCGTCTTGCTAATGCAGCAAGGTCTATTTTGCAAGGACTGGATGGCTAGTAGTTGCGCTGGTGCCAACACCAATTGCCTTCTTTCTGCTGGCCGCATCAGGCAGTGAGGCAATGCTGCGTACAGGAACAGGCTTAATTGGGATAAGCTCCGGCTTTGTGTTTTCTGCAGCTGTGTCAGTCACATCAGAGATTTTTGGCCCAAACAGCGCGGGTGTAAACCACAACATCCTCATCACCAACATCCCAATTGGCTCACTCCTATATGGCCTTCTTGCAGCTTTGGTGTATGATTCCCATGAAGGAAGCTCAATCACCCCAGTGAGCTTGTTAAAGGATGCAACATTGTGCATGGGAAGGTCATGCTATAGGCAGACATTCATATGGTGGGGCTGTATTTCAATAGTAGGTTTAACTTCAAGCTTCTTGCTATTCCTACGGACAAGGACCGCTTATAATCGATTTGAGAGGAACAGAAATCGGACACAAGTCACAGAATCCTCCTTACAAACCTCCTCTTAGCTTCGAATTTTCATAATTTTATAAATGGTAACTTTTGGAGAAGCTCATAGATGTGGGATTTCATATAATGGTAACTTCGGGAAAAGCTTATAGATGTGTGGGATTTCAAATGAAAAATAGACGTAAGCGATGAGTATATGCATGTTAGACTGAGAAAATAAAGAGATTACATGTAACATAGTAGAAGGGAAGATGTCAGCAAGAGAATGTTAGAAATTTTTTAGATGAGTTCTAACCATCTTTCACCCTTCTGTTTTTGTTGTATTCTTTTTATATATTCTCTTACACATGCTCCAAAGTACAATTCACAGAAGCATATAAACAACAAAAACAGGACTGTAAGAACCAGGTTTTTTGGTGTCCAGATCGAGTTCATCATCTATCCTAATCCCAAGTTCCTAACTGCTATCTCTAACCCCTCACCGCCTGAGCTAGCCCCAAACCTTATAAACAGGTTCCACTTTTACAACATAAACTGCTGCAATTTACAGGAGTTCAAATGGATTGAGATTTTCTTTTCCTTTTTGACATTCTACTCTTTGCATTTAACAAAGGTTTGAAAGCCTAAACAATCTTGTCTACAGTTGGCTGGGGAGACAGTCGAATAGCTATATCAAGTAAAGGTCTATCTTCATATGTAGCATTAACTAGTGGTAACTGCTCTTTTTTCCGGTAACTGCTCACTCTGAGAGAAAAAGAAACAAAAAAAAAAAAAAAAAAAGAATGAAAAGATACAATCTTAAATCAAAGACGGAACTACACCATCTGGTAAATTATCAAATAAAAGTACAGACTAAACAAAGACAAGCTAAAGGTTTAACAAATCGGTGTCATCCCCTCAGTTTCATCAGATTCAAGAATCCCTTGGGGATAACGTAGTCCTTCAAGCCAAGAATCATGATAGCCACAGAAAACCTCCCAACTCATCAGAAATAGCAAGTATTGTCACTACAGTGGATTATATGACCTTCGGATTCATTCCTCCGGTTGTTTGATGCATTTTGAGACAGCAGGTCAGTTGCGCGGTAAGAACTTATTAAAGAGGACAGTTACAGAAACCTGAAGGAGGCCTCTGAGAAATTAAGTACTTTACTAGATAACATTCTTTCCAACGTATCCGAATGTGCATACAATAGATTCTCATACATAAAATATCATATCAGATTACACCATAACGCCTAGACTGGAACAACATAAGGGACTCAGCAGTATACAGATGTAGCATCCTTAACAAGATCTGCTGGAGTTCCACATATTCAAATTATATTAGCTCCTGATGTTAATGTCATTCAGGAGAATGAGAGCATGGATGAAAAGGCAGGCAATATAGAATATACTAATCAATAATTATGGGTGCATCTACAGTCTCACCTTTCAGCTTGCCTAGAAGTTCAGATGGGATGTCACCTCTGAGAATTTGGACTCTGAATACGAGTTTTGTGCTGCTGCACTCCAGGAGTTCGAATACACATGCATCTCCAACCTTCAAATTGTTGTCGTTGACAAATTCTCTCCAGTTAGTATCAAACTTTCTCTGACCAGAGCCGTGTGTATATGTCATCTCCCAGTTTTTGCCTCCAAACGTGAGAACAGTAGGAATTGAACAGGAAGGTAGTGTTTGTTGAAATTTGCCCGGGATCACCTATCCCAACAAATGATTATTTCAATGAACTAGACCACAGCTAATAAAATGATGATCCCAAACTAGCATATTATCAGGGATTTAAAAGCAGTACCACCTATAACTGCAAAGACGAAAGAAGTTTGAGCAGCAACAAAGTGTTAATGTGGACAAGCATCAACAGTTAAGAAATTGACATAATCGGATATCTCACCACCTTTCAATCATGGGAGATAAGATCATTACCATTTGAAAAGAGGGCTTGACATTTGCTTTTGTGATAACGACTTCAAAAAAGGGTTTCTCTGAGAGCGGCCAAAACTCATCCCCTTGCAATTCAATCATGGAATTTGATGTGGGTTGGTCTCCCATTTGAGGATCTTCTGCTTCAGCAACTGTAACTTAACAAAAACGAAATTATCAGCGAAACAGATCATGCTCTTAATGAAAAGATATCTAACAGTGAAAAACATAATAAACACCTTGCGATGAAAAATAAGTCAGAAATTTTACAGGTTATGACAAGTTGCTAACAGCTTCAAAAATAACTTAACAAAACATGCACTGGCGCAAGAAACATAAATAATATCAGAAAGGATGAGCAGAAGGAAACTTTTTACCTAGCAGGTAAAATAAAACTCTTTAGAAAGTATCTGAAAGGGTGAAAGTGAAACACAGGGAAACCAGTATAAAACATAGGATGAACTAAGAAGACTAATATAACGTTTGCCTATAGACTAATAACTTGAGGATTATATGAAAAAGTATTCTGGACAACAAGTAGCCAAACTAGAATATATACGTGTTTACAAAGATAGTAATTATATAACTTTATTATCAACCAACTTCTGCACCTGAAGCCCCCAAATCCCAGAGGCGTGGAACGGAAGTAAATTATATGGAATGATGAGCATGAATCACCAGAGTCAGCTAAAACTTGTCTGTAGACTCCAATAACATGAGGAGAATAGATTGAAAATACTCAGACTGAAGCTCGAAACATATGAATATTAAGAATCACAGCATCAGTCCGTCGGAGAACAACCATGGATCACCACCAGAAGCCAGTGATGAAGAACATTTATAATCTAAAGTAGAAGGAGCTGTTAGCTATAATAAAAAATCAAGGTGTGTAGTGTAGGGCAAATAATTAAAGGCGAAAAGTAGGAATCGAGCTCGAACCAATAAGTTGACGAGCAAAACAATGAACATAGATGGTCAATTGTTCTTCTTCAAATATGAGATTTTAAGAACAATATAGCTCCAGCATAACCTTGCCCACATATGGAAAATAAATGCTAAACTGTGACAGTCCATGTAAAGATACATCCAACCAACAGATGAACAAGCACGAAACATCAAACATAAACCTAGTATTTTCCAAACTAAGAACTAAGAACCTCTTGTGCTCTAAGAAGAACATAATTCATTAAAAACCCACAAGTCAGAAACAATAAAATCCTAAAACCCAGAAATTTGAAACCAGTTTTAGTAGGAAAAATAATACGTCGGTGGAGAACCTGGTTGGAGTGGGGTTGGCCAATGAGGTGAGAGTAGCCGAGTGACAGAGATCGAGCGGAGCGAGAAGGGAAGAGAGAATCAATCAACCCCTTTTTACCTATAAATTTCTATCTGGGATTCTGGACTGTACCCAGAAGGCAAGAACCGCGGTGTATTGGAGTGACATCTTAAACTTTTTAAATTGCTTACTTTTAATACTTCAATTATTCATCACGCCTCACGTAACGCAAAAATTATTCGTATTTTATAAACACAAATTAGTCATTAGATATTTTCCAGATAAATTTTTCGATGCACCAAAAACACTGCATCACGTGTCACTTGCTTTTGTTCTTTGGTACATAAAAAAAAATCTCCCCACATACTCACATATGAGGTTCATTAGGCTTGATACCGCGTAGAGTATTTGGCCTAAGTGATTAACTTAAATATGAGAATAATATCGGGGCATGATCACTTTAATAATGGACGCTTATGGATCTTGTACCTAGAAAAGAAAAGGATCAGAGAAGACAGGGCATTAGACCCTGATTCTTTTTTTACTTGAACTTCATTATGTTCTTGTTTTACATCTTTATGAGGTGGAGTCCGCTAGCAAACGAGAAAAATGTAAATAAAATTCGAAATTTCGCCCTTTAGTTGAAGTAGAACTTCTATTTATGTATCCAAGAAATGTGACTTTTACATCTTAAAATTTGCACCCTCTATATTGTAACAACTGCTAAGTCAAATCAATACATTCTCACTTGTTTCGTGAAAATTTTGATTTTGTTAGTTACTTAGTCTCAGCTTGTAATTTACTTATTAGCATATATTCGTGTGCAAATACATTTGATTTGTAACTTAAGAAGAAACCATCATGAGTTGTCAGATAGGAATTATAGCTTTATCCAACTTATGCATATAAGCCAATCAATTGTTGTGTGTTCTTAATCTAATAACTCCAAAACTAACAATCACTAAGTCAAATAGATACATTTTCACTGGCATTGCAGAAAGTTTGGTTTTGTTGGCATCTATTGCTTTAGCTTGTAATTTATTTTTTCAATGCACATTTCTTTATAGCGTGATTGAGATAAATGACAAACAAACTTAGAATGCAGAGTTCATATTCGACCAAAACAAAAAACAACGAAAACGCGTCAAATACAAGTCTGCAAAGACCGTGGAAACGCATCAAGTACAAGTAAGGAGGATCAATTGCCTTCATTCAGACTTTGAATTCGAATGGAGACGTGGGAGAATTGTCTTCATCTTTCTTTGAAGCTAATAAGCATGCATTTTCTGACAGATAATGAAAGTGGTGTATTGATTTCCCATCATGCTGTCTATGTAAACCATATTTTGTAGATTACCTGATATAGCGACTAATGGTTAAATTTAACCATCAACTGCCACATAATTTGATTTACAAAATATAAGTCGAAAATGATGATCTCCCCAATTTTCTTCAAATTCCTCGCTAATAATGGTTGTGTTTTAAGTGATTCTTTGTAGCTCAATCATTGTCTTGTTGGCACGACATGCTAACCCCTTCGCTTGGAGATGGAGATAGAAGAAGAGTGCAATAATTTTACGTTATGGTGGACAAGCATTACGGAGTACGGATAGAGGAGTTCTGGCTACTGTTACTTGTAAGAAGATGAAATTTCTCCAATATTTATAAAAGTGAACGTATTGTTGCTCCTTCAATATTAAGATGGGGATTTTGATTTATACTTTGAATGCAAGTTTCTTACACACCGGCCACGCGCAAAGAAGAACGCAACAGATTTAGACACTAATGTATTGGGTCCTGCAGTGACATAGTTGAAGTAATAAGCATAGGATGAAGCAACAATGGATAGAACAAATCCGCTGCGTTAGTAATCTGGAGTTATTCCGGTCAGTCTTATTTGCTTTCAAGATCGTCAATCTGACAAGCATGATCCAGAGTAGCAAGAAATCAAGGAAGCGGTATCAAACATACATCTACGAAGATCAGCTGTGGAACGTAACAAAATATTATGGTCATTGCGTATGACAAAAGAAAATGCACAAACATGTTCGAAAGTAGCAACAGAACAAATTAACCAAGAAGAAAAAGAAGATACTTTAAATCAGCTCCGCCTTTAGGTAAACTCTAACGTAAAGATCAAGTAGAGATTACGGTCTCAGACCCAGAAGCAAAAGAAAAAGAAGAGAAGTAATGTCATAGAGCACGCAAATGACAAATACAGATTAACGCAACGCAACTTAAACTCGATAAAATGTGAATTTCTTAAAGTGAAGGATAGATTTGGGGCTCCATACCTTTGGATTTTCGACTTCATTCTATAGCCAGCCTTGTTTCTTTGCTTTACTTAAAATATCACTAAAGTGCAAGTTTTCATCTGTGTTATTTTAAAATAAAATATCCTACATGCTGTCTACAGTTTGGACGACACAGAGTGTACAGAAAACTCCTCAGTTGCCAATATCCTACATGCTGTAGCTTGTTCTTACAAGGTAAGGAAGCTCAAGAAATATAGGAACACTAAACTACCACATTACAAGTAATTCACGTTCCCGACCTTCATAGTCTCAGGTGCTGCATAACTATAAAGCCAGACAACAAGCATTTGAAGCTTAACAATAAAATGACCTCCTCCATATGTGTAAGCTTAACAAAAAGGCAAAATCCTGCACTCAACTTCCTAGATCTCTAGGCTCAAATAAACATCAAAACTAAATCATTCGAATCAGGTAACAAGTGAACAGGTAGAATAAAGGCCTCATCAATCCTAGCATACATTCATCGGTAACACACACGGACGCAAGCATAAATTCAAGGGGGAAGAAACGATGATATGAAACCTGAGCCAGTATTAAAACTTGATAGCTGTAGAACAAACCAAAGCAAAATCACAAATTTTACCAGGCCAAAAAATAAGACGCCTAAAGCAGACCAAGTAAAAATTATATTCAATCCTTCTTTTCACCACCCTTTTTCTTTTTAGCTGTAGCCTGCGAATACAAGAAAGTCCCAAAAATTGCAACGGCGGATCCAAGTGCATTAAGAGGTCTAACTGGATTTCTGAACACCAACACAGTCGATATTATTACCACCACTCTCTTCATTGTGTTTCCAACTGAAAAGGTCAAGGGGCTAATTTCATCAAGAGCTTGATACGATGATTGGTTATAGAGATGGTAAAACACTCCAGATAGCAACACCCATAGGTACAATGTGGATGGTTTTCCTACAGCTGCAAGAGCTTTGTGATATCCTTGAACCCATTGAGACCCTTCAAGGAAAATAGCGGCGGGAAACAGATAGAAGAACGAAATTATACTGATCCAACCATACAAGTTCAACCCATCTACTTCCTTGAAGTTCTGTAAACTACGTTTCGAGTAAATGTTCCTCAACACGAACCCGACATTGCTAATCAAAGCACCCCAAAGGCCTTGCACATTGAATGACACCTCAGTAATAGCAGCAAGAGCACAACCCATAACAATAGGGAGGATTGAAAGCCAGACCTGTAAAGGGTACGAATCGCCTAGGAACGACGAAAACAGTACTGAAAAAACAGGCTCCGACGATTTGATTACATGGGTGAAAGAAACAGCCACCTTAGAGAACGAGACACATGCTGAAATGTGGCCTACAGTGTGGAACAATGCAGGTCCAAGGAGTGCAACAATGAAAGGTTTAGAAATTTTCGGGCGGGGTTGGAGCTTCAAAGACCAGAGAATGAACATCCAAACAGACCCAGCAAAGAGCTGAAAAGATCCGAGAAGCCATGGATATGGAAAGACATTCAGTACCTTCTTGTTGTAGATGTTGAAGACAATGTTCTGGAAGTACCATAGCCCAAAAATAAGCGCGAGCTGGGCGGTGGTGGCCTTGGGCTTTGAGACTGCAGCTTCAGTTTCTCCTCCTGTATTGGATTCAGAAGCAGCTTTTGGGATTTGGGACCTGGGTTTTCTCCCAAACCTAGATAGGAATTCACAGGCTTCGCTCAAATGGCTGATCTTTGAGCTCGAACCTCGAATCTGGCACATGGATTTTGTTTCTTTTGACGAAATTCCAAATGGGTAGCCATAGATTCTGGTAAAGCTTGAGAATTTGGAGAATTTGGGGGATGTTTGGGGTCTGAGAGAGGTGGGTTGTTGGTGCAGAGGATATGAGTGCGTTTGGATTCTAGTGAGAAGTGAAGAGGAGGAGGGTGAGGGGGAGAAGGAGGCATTAATAGAGGGGAGTTGATGGCGGGATTTGGAGAAAGTGACAGGGGAAGAAGGACAACTGAGATTCAAGGTAAGCATTTGGTGTTGTGGCAATTGGCTGTGACTATGGTTGTGGAGAGAGAAGAGAGAGAGAGAGAGGGACAGAGATTCTGCAAGTACAATATAAATGCGCAGGGTTTGGAGATTTGAGGAGGACACGAGTGCTTGCTAATCCTCTGGTTTTAATTTTATAAATTCCTTTTCAGTTTGGCATATGCTGCGTAAGATATTTTGTTGGGGCAGAAGGCACCCCGCGAGAAGATGCCCGAGCCCAGAGATCAGGCTCTTCGGTAGGCCGCCGAGTTCGGCTCTTCACCGACTTAATTGAATGAAAATGTCAAATAATTATGAACACGTTTAGAAATGTTTTTAAAATAACCGAAAGTATTTTGAAGAAAATATTTTTGGAACCAAACTTTAGTAAAAATATAAGAAAATCCTGGAAAAACGCTTCAAGTGCTTTTAGAACCCAAAAACGTTTTCTCTAAAAGCATTTTTAGTCATTTTAAAAATACATTCAAACAAGTCCTATAACTCAAGCGAGTTCTGCATTTTTACAATCGACAATTCCTTACAGAGTATAATTTTAATTGTACATTGCCAAGATGTCGCTCAAGGTTTGGGCCTCATAACTCTTAAAGACAAATGCGACAAATTGAAAGTGTGAGTCGAAAACACTATAGATTTTTTGTGCAACTTTATATAGTTATTTGTAGATTTTTTCTTTCTTTCTTTCTTATGCGTTTCTTCTCATATTTCTTGTGTGCGACGCTATTCACATCAACTATTCGATAAAATGCGCTCCTTGACAGGTATTGGAAAAATCGACAAAACGTGGCATAACTCCGTAGGTACCCACTAGGAGCTCAACGAAATAAGCCAATGAAGTAATTTTTTTTTTTTCCAAAATTATGACCCCCTCTGTTTTAAAATTTCGTAAGAACAGTTTCTTTCAACAAAAACAGTTATTACGCTACTAAGTGACACAAGTGTGGATAACCCCAAATCTCCTTTCACTATAGCATTTTTGTCTTGAAGGCAACTTCCAGTCTGTACAAAAAAGGATCGCATTCAATGGTAAACACACATGAAATCTTTCAAGTCATTTGTTCTCGTGTTAATCTTTATTGCTCTCATGTAAATACTTCCTTTGTAAACTCTTGTATATCAATAGAAGTTCAACTGTGCATATTCAAGCAAGTCTCCAAGCTTGAGTTAGCACTCTCTCTCTCTCTCTCTCTCTCTCTCTCTCTCTCTCTCTCTTCTTTTAGTTTGTTTCTTCAAGTAGATTTCCATCCCAAAATAAAGAGATAATAATGTAGTTATTGTTATTTTGCTAAACTGATGTTTGAGCACTATGTTATAGTTGAATGCTTGTCATACAAATAACTAGATATTAACCAGAGTACATATGAGTTCAGCCCTTGTGGCTTTATACCTGCCTTGTGAGCAACCTAAATGTTGAAACATGTCGAGTTTCATGTGCAAGATTTGATGTCTAGTTGTTATAACGGTCATTCAACTATATAACTGAGCCTTTTGATATCAAAGCTCTAGTTTAGCATTTTAATAGCATCAATGTAATAGTAAATTACCTTGAGGACGGAAGTCATCAAAACAATTGATATCACACACCCACTTATTTTACATGACCGTTGCATATTATTGGCTTAGACTATTTTAGAAAACATTTTCAAGAGTTTATTGTCCAATACATCTTACATTCACTAGTATTAGGAGACATTTAGCACATATTAGTAACAAGAGAATTAACAAGTTCTCACAAAGAAAAAGCTTTATACAAGTATTATTGAAAAGCCAAAAGCTACTAGTAAGGTGAAAGAAACCGAACATAATTTATTAGAAGTGCTCATACTTTAGAGACGTTAAGACCATGTGTTATGGTATGATGTCACGCCCCAACCACAATATCCCTAAATATTAGGGTAGGCACGTGTTGGCCAACATCTGAGGGTGACGAAGCCATTTTAAACATGTATACAATAAGATAGGTAATTAGAAAGAAATATGATGCAAAAATATGTTCAAAGCATACAACTAATCAAGGAATATATGAAAGAATTACAATAAAGTATATGAATAAAAGAGTGGGTCCTACACTGAAAAGACTCGAAGATACCTACGCAAAAGTGCCCTGATGCTGGGATCGAATGGCTCGCTTCTAACTCCTGAGGGGGCACAAAATAGAAAAGGTGAGTGGATCAAAGTTTATAATAATACTAATAATATGAAAACCATTTTATTTATGAACATACTAACCCTTTGTTTTGAAAACATGTATATACTACATATAGATTTTATGAAAAACCCTAGCATGCCATGTAGAACATTCGTAAAACATGTATGTAAAACCAGTGCTCAAAAATGGTAATACGCCCAAAGGTAAATCCGTAAATCTCATCAGTAAGGTACTCAACTAGGGGTATCATAGTCGCCCAAAGGCAGTATATGTCCATCACCCGAAGGTGAAGCTGTATAACCTATCCATCACCCGAAGGTGAAGCTGAATAACCTGTCCATCATCAATAGGTGAAGCTAAATCAAATAGCATAACATCCACACCGACACTAGCCGTGGCTAGTGAAGCTGTCCGACACTGCTTTTGGTGGTGAAGCTGGGGGTATAACATGCATCATAACTCACTCCTCCATGAACTGTGTCCTATGGCCATAGACATAATACACATGGTGTGCGGATGTGCCATATGATGACCCGCTAGGTAAGTACCAAAAACATATCTCAAAAACTCGTATCAAACATCAAAGCTCAAAGGCTCAAACCTCGTCTTATAAATCCATAGCAAGTCTGTAAACATGAAAAATTCCTGGAACAAAAACACGTGTACAAAATATATTTTGTATTAATTAATGATTTTGGGGTTACAATCTCTTTGTGATTTGGTCCTCTGATTCGATCTCTGTAAGGTGTTGATTTATGGATGTGCGATTGATCCAAGGGCCATCGAGGCTTGATCTTGGATAAACAGTTTGAAGTTTCTTCAAGGGCTGTTGGGGCTTGATCTTGAAGGTTAAGGGAAGTTTCTTCAAGGGGCCTTGAGGGCTTGATCTTTGAAGGTTGATGAACGGGTCTTCAAGGGGGCTTTTGGGCTTGATCTTGAATAATGGTTATGCGGATTTCTTCAAAGGGCTCTTGGGCTTGATCTTGAAGGTTGATGGATGAGTGGATCTTCAAGGGCTTTTGGGCTTAATCTTGAAGAACAATTGGATGTGTGCATTTGTTGAGGTTGTTTATCCAAAGGGCCATTGGGGCTTGATCTTAGGATGAACGGATAATGAACGATGAACACTTTCTTCAAGGGCCGTCGGGGCTCAAGTTTGAGTTGGTGGAAGTTCTTCAAGGGGGTTTTTGGGCTTGATCTTGAATAATGGTTGTGTGGATTTCTTCAAGGGCTTTTGGCTTGATCTTGAAGGTTGATGGATAAGCGGATCTTCAAGGGCTTTTGGGCTTAATCTTGAAGAACGATTGGATGTGTGGATTTGTTGAGGTTGTTGATCCAAAGGGTAGTTGGGGCTTGATCTTAGGATGAACGGATGATGAACGATGAACACTTTCTTCAAGGGCCGTCAGGGCTTAATCTTGAGTTGGTGGAAGTTCTTCAAGGGTTGTTGGGGCTTGATCTTAAAGGAGGATTTGACGAAGAATGAAGAGTGTTTTCTTGATCCTTCGGGATTTGCTTGAGAGCTTTAGAGTTTCAAGGCTTCAAGGGTTTTGGTGTGATGTCAATTCCCTCCCCTCTCTTCTCTTGATGGAGAAGCCTATTTATAGGCTTTGAGAGTGAATCACCACCATCCATTTTTTTGGTGAAGTGAGTGGATGTTGTAGGTGAAATAAGTGGAGTTGGTAGGTGAAGTAAGTGTGTGATGTAGGTGAAATGAATGTGTGATGTAGGTGAAATGAATAAATGTTGTAATTTTAATGCATTGGTTAACATTTATTTCACTGAAATTTCGGTGTCTACAAAGTCATATTCATAATCCATAATAAACATATATGTGAATCCATAGAATTTCATAACCGAAAATCCCATGATTCATAACCTTTAGTAATATATAAATCCGCTAAATCATAATTATTTCGTAAAAGTAATTAAATATATCATAAGTATGAAAATCTGTAAAACATATTATAAATCATGCTCCACTCATAAAATATGCAATGCATGCTAGGCTAATATTTTATAAAAATATATAAGTTATGAAAGGGTCCACTCACAGATATTTTGTTGCCCGGAAACCACTCAAGCTAGCGAGAATGACATCGCTTCCCGCCAACGTGCCTAAACACAATTAGGAACCATTTAGTAAAACTCGTACTCGCCACTTTGAATTTTCTAGAATTTTTTAAATATTTTTTGTCCAATTTGAGAGCTCATTCCGAGCTTGATACATGCCCAAATCGAGTGATTCAAAAGCCAAAATGTAGTTCGGAATGTGGAGAAAAGATTTATACCCTTGGATGGCTCGATGAAATACGGGATTGGCTGGAAAAGTGTCTGGAATATGGCCAAACAGTCATAATCTTGAATTTCCAGATTTTTGGAAAATGCTCCCCGAGCTGATTTTCGTTTTAAAACCTAAACCAAAGTCACTTTTAATCGTCAATAAAGTGATCTAGCATACAGGGGAGGAAGATAGAAGGAGTTTCAAAGCTTACCTTTGCCGGAGACGGCAATACATCGTCGGAAATGGATGCACAGTAACTGTGCCGTGCTATGTGAAGGAGAAGAAGAGTTTTCCTTGCTTTTTTTAGGACCTAGAATGATGGTTGCTTGAGGGTGTGCTCGCCGGAGTGATAAGGTGGTTATGGTGGTTGTTAATGGTTGCACAGGAAGAGAGAAATAAGAGCTGAGATGGTGGTTTTATGTGTTTGTTTTGGCTGCACAAAGAAGGAGGAATAAGAGTTGGGGTGAGGGAATGGTCACGGTAGAGACGAAGATGATGAAAGCAACTCCAGCGTATCAAAGGCCCCTTAAGGCAACTTCCTATTGAATCCCCTTTAGTGAACAATAATTGCCTTTAATGAATAGTAATTGCCTTTGTTATCTCCACCCCTAACTGAATAACCATGGCAATAGGCAATAAAATATTAGTATTTTTTATTTTATAAAATAATACAAAATAATTTTATTTGTAATTTCAGATAAGATTTTTAATTATTCTCATTGTGCCACGTGTCATTATCCGAAAAGATAATTTTTGGTGATAGATTTCAATAAAAATTTTATCTAATGTCGTCGTGCCACGTGTTGTTACCTTTTTATTAGAATTGTTAAGGATAGATTTCTGATAAGATTTTTAACCAATCACGTCGCGCTACATGTCACAATCTGTTTACAATCTTTGAGCCCTTCTTTCTTCTTTAAGCTTTTCCCTTTCTTGCCTAAGTAACTCTCTTTCTCTCTCATTAGCTTGAAATAATCTCTTAGCAACTACAGCTTTTGCCTCATCTCTAGCCTTATCAACCTCAAATTTAGCCATTTCCCGCGCCAAAGTCAATTCACTTTGGCGAGCAAGTTCTTCCAAATATTTTGCATAATCATTCTTGGAAGCACTCCTTTTTCTCTTTGAAGCCTTCTTACCTTGATTCCTAATTGGTTAATGGGTCGACCCCGACCCTTTTTCAGGGTTCGCTTCCGGCACTTGTTCTGTGTCATTGTCATGAACATGCGAGTCATGATCGAGCGTAAAGTGATGATCGGGTGTAGAGTGTAGAAGGGTGTTGTTTATGACAACTTCTGGACCGACATGCACAACTCTGAATTTAGGACAATCTTTGACAATATTCCAACATTCCCACGGGGTGAATGATTTGTTTTTGTTTTTGGTTTTGGCATTATACCAAGCTTGTGCTTGAAGTGTCTACACAATGAGGGAGAAGAAATAATTATAATCAAAGTAGCTAATGTAAATTTGGGTATAGTACAAACAAATAAATAATATATTGTTACTTGATCGGCGAAATTTTCCCCACTTTGAATATTACCACTAGCTTTTGCCAAGGCATCTCTCGAAAAACTAAATGATTGGCTGAGTATTCTCCAACGACTGGACATCAATTCTTTGGTTCTTTTCCCACCAATTTTCTCAATAAAAAGGGTATGAATAAGACTTCACATTTCTCGCAACTGCATCTCATTACCCGTAATCGGATCATAAATAACTTCAATCCAGCTAGAATACAACATAACATCTTCAATAAGCGTCCAATTCGTACTTGCATCATTAGTCATTTTGTTGGAAACCAATTGGATTGAAACTTTGAGAGTAAGATTGGAATGTGGTTGAAAGTATTTGAGAAAATATGAAATTGTGGTGTAAGGTAGAAGATAATAAGAAGGTATTTATAGAAAAGTAAAATCAATTATTTTTTTAATTTTTTTAATTTTTTTTCTTCTGATTTTTATTCATTTTTAACATTTTTTATTAACTTAATTAATTTCTACCGTTGGATTAAAAAAAAAAAATTGAAATCAAACCCTCCAGATTGTGCCACATGACACAACGGTAATATATCTAATTCTTTTTCCTTTTTTTCTTATTTTTAAAGGCGAATAACGTGGACCATTGATCTCAAATCCAACGGCTAATATTGTGCCACGTCATCTAGCCATTTGTGGAAGGTTTGAAATTTTTTTTGATCGTTGGAAATCCAACGGTCCATAAAAAGTATTTGTTGAAATCCAACGGACAAGAAGGTGCCATGTGCCCCACCAATGGTAATATTTCAAACTTCTAGACTGCAGGCCCCACCGATTGAAAAGCTGTTTGTGACGAACCCCCACGCTCACGTGTGTGACACGCACCTGACGCAAATTCTTTTATAACGTGGCTGACGTTAGCCATGCATCATTTGGCCTCAGGCTCTCGGGCCAACGATTTGAGCCTACCCTCTCACTCGGGCCCCCCTCAACCCAATCGCTTGCATAGGTTGGAGCTAGAAGAAGGAGGCAATTGGATGAAATGGTTATCGGTCCACTAGGCTATCACCCATGGTGGAGTTGCTTTGAGGAAGATAGAGGGAAAAATGTGATGTGTGTGTGTGTGTGTGTTTGAATGACAGAAAATGGGGATAAATAATAGAGGGAGGGGAAGTCACGGCCAACCAAAGAAACCTCCAAAAAATGGGGGAGAAATCTGCCACATGGAAGCCCATGAGTGGTCCAAGGGTGGGATAAAACATCTCCACTTGTGAAATTACCAAAATACGCTTGCGTTTAAAATTCTGTAGAAGTTTCGTTTTAGCTCCGAATTCAATTCCGTTTACGCCCCCGCGTCCATAGCGATGAGTACTACGAGGATACGTCAAGAAAATAGATCTTACATGACACGACAAGGCGGTCAACAAAAGACAACGTATTTGCCTCAAAGGGCATTTTCGTAAATTCACATTTTAAAATTATAAAAACTATCATTTTTGGGGACGGGTCGTTACAATTTACCCCCTTAAGAAAATTCCATTGCCAAAATTTAAAATAACTTGTTATAAGTATGATATTTGAAAATAGGGAGGAAAATATTTATATAAATATAAGGAAGAAATAAAGTTAGAGTGGCTACATAAAAGGAAATGTCATTCCGTTGCGATCGGATTGCAATGATTCCTCTTTCATGCCTCCAAGCTCACACCTTCCTTCCCCATTGTAATAATATAGTATAGTACAAAACTCGTATAAAAGATAACGTTGAAAATACAAATTACTATGTAATAACATAAAAGTTAAAAAAATATATATATATATACACGTACAATAAGACAACGATAAAAATAGGTATATAAAAACGTCCGATTGAAATACTAATACTGAGTTTACAATCAAAAGTGGAAATAACTTGCTCAAATAAAATAATATAGTTAAAAATATTTGTACGGAAAATCAAAACCAAAAATGAAAATGGACTTTGCCAAGCATTCGTCATGTCATACTCTGAGAATTGAGTGTGTATGTCACGAGTCGAGTTGAGTCCAAACCATAACTAATTAGTAGCTGTTGTCGTAGATGAGCCGACTTGCCCACTTACTTAGTGAATCCAACCAATAAGCCATCAATATTACAGTCTGCAGCCTGTAACGCTGATAACTCGTTGTCTCGGTAAGCGAGTGAGAAGTTCCTGAGGATGCCAAAATACCATTTTGTCCCTCATGTGAGAATATGCCTAGATTGTCTGATTCACGCCTCGATCGCGCTGTTATACTATCCCATAACTCACAAATCAAGTTGCTAGAAGTGATTCGGCATCTATGTATGCTTGAACCATCAAGTTCTGAAGTGAAGTAGCGAAAAGATGCGAAGCGACGAACACTTGTCGTAAAACATTTCCTTAGTGATTAACCACGATGATCGCTCACCAAATCGAGGGTATATGGTCTAAAAACCTGAAGTAGGGAAACCATAACTCTGACGACATCCTTCAAATAATGGTTGCAGATTCAAACCATTCACAGAAACTAGCCATACGATCACCAGGCTCAGAACATGCAGTTCTACCTTCACCAATTCTTTACTAAAACAAATACTGCGAAATCCTCAAGACCACTTGGAAGTCTTCCTGATAAGTTTGGTAGGCTAGTGAAAAGGTTATGCTCCTAATGTTCCTGTTAGAATCGATATGAAACTGGGCGCACAATTCAGCCGAGTCGATACATTGTGAATTTCTCATGAATTTAGCGGGAAACAATGTCAAGAATGCTAACAGAACACTCAAGAATTTAAGGGTCAAAACAAGTCCATTAAATCTAGAGTACAAGATATTTGGATTTGAATATGCAACTCTGATGCTTGAGTGTAAACAAATTTAATTGGGTGACAACAATTTGGAAATAGTCGAACTTGGATACTAGCAAACTCAGTCTCTTGATGATCAAGAGTCATATCACAAACGTATTCAAGAGTTCCACATAAGGTGGAAATAAGACTTATTGCAAAGCATTCGGTACCTATGTGTTTTCCTACTGCAGTCATTAGCAACTACAATTGCACAATCGGGGTGGTATGTGATGGTGCAATCGTAGGCATTGATATACTCTATCAATCACCGCCACTAGAGACTTAGTTCATTTCAAGGGGAGACGTATCTACGAAGTTTGCGAGGTTGAACGATAATCTAATGAAAATTGATGAACGGAAATTTAGATTTTCCCTCGAATCAAGATTCACAAAAATTTGTTACAACAATAGTTCTAAGAATAATAAATCACTAGTGGTGAAGATTCGCTCAATAGTGTTGATTGGGTGGTTGAAAGATTGACAATCACAATCAAAAACTTCGATGTCTGAGTGGTCCACCTAGACAGTCTGTTTGCTTCAGAAATGATACGAAGAATAGGAGGGTAAACAAAGATTGACTCAAATATCTTTTAATACTAAGAGAGGAAACTGAGATTACGAATAGAGCCGATGTGGACCAAAATGTCAAAGCGCCTGGAAGTTCGAGAATGAGGAATTTAACCAAATGGTTCAAGGTATAGTCCTCACGGATTGGTGAATAGTACATCGAAGGAGATGGTTGACAAACATCGAATCATTGCCAAAGTCTCTATAGAGGAATGTCATTAGGTTTTCCAAGTAAGGATGGTAGCCGTTAACCCTAGGTAATAGATAGGGTGGTTCACTTCATGTTGTTCCAAAGTCGAAAGGTATAAACGTTTCTCAATCCTATTGTACCAACGCACGTCAATAATTCAGTAAACATCATCGCCAAATTGAAAATTTAATGGTACCATCGAAGGGTGTAAGAGCAATGGTAGAGGGAGACAACATCTCGAACCAAAACTGACTTTCTTTCTAACCAAAAGAAATGAAAGTAGAGATATGGCCAAGGAATCATAGACAACTGTCGACAGAATCGATAAGACCAATGATATTTCATGATTCACGACACTCGACAGGATTTTCGATTTCCAACAATCACACTCCTAAATTTGATATGAACTTCTGTTATGCTCACGCCTCCTAAGAAAGGTACAAACTCTAAGCAAGGTCAACATTTGAAGAATTTGGTATAGAGCTGGTTGTTGATGCTTGTTAAGCTGACCTCATGGGTAGAGTGGGCAAGGATGATATGAATAAGATAAACACCAAAAAGATTTTCCTAAGGGTCCACACATATTCCCTCAGCGGAAACAAACAAGTCCTAAGAAGCTGATTTGGTCTACCCCACGGATACCTGCTAACTTTGCCTACGACTGATGTTTCCTTAGTTTCTTCTAACACAACTTTGGACGTTTTGAGTAACCTCCCAACATGTATGCCTATGCCCACCATTCCAAAGGTACACAGATCACATAGTACCATCGTTGCCTCCGATCTTCAACTAGTCCTAACTAGACCTAGTCCCACAAGTATTTCTCTATTTCATGTTACTTCTATGAAAAATCGACTATGCCTGCCATTCATAGATAACGCATATTGCAGAGTATCAGTTTGATGCTGAACGTCGTTCATCAATCGATTACGTGAACTTGCGGCACGATCCCGACATAAGTTTCTCATATTCCAAATAGGATGTGACTATTCAGGCAAAATGGAGATTTCACTTCCGTGCCGAACGCCGTCAACAAACGGAAGCCATGACATCTAAATGATATCAATGCCGACACACTATTATAGTGGAGGAAGATCCTAAGTATGCTCTGAACAAACCATGCTCTGATACCAAACACGCCTCAACCCCGATATCCCCAAATATCAGGGTAGGCATGTGTTGGCCGACACCCGAGGGTGACTAAGCCATTTTAAACATACATACAATAAGATAGGTAATTAGAAAGAAATATGTCGATGCGGAAACATGTTAAGAGCGTACTGTAAACACGAAAAAATCCTGAAACAAGAAACAAGAATACGTGTACAAAATATATTAATGATTTTTAGGGTTACAATCTCTTTGTAATTTGATCCTCTGATTCTATCTTCGTAGGGTGTAGGTTTGTGGATGAGCTGTTGATCCAAAGGGTCGTCGGGGCTTGATCTAGGGATGAACAGTTGATGAATGGATCTTCAAGGGGCGTTGGGCTTGATCTTGAAGAATGGATGTATAGGTTTGTTTGAGATTGTTGATCCAAAGGGCTGTTGGGGCTTGATCTTAGGATGAACGGATGATGAATGATGAACACTTTCTTCAAGGGGCCGTCGGGGCTTGATCTTGAGTCGGTGGAAGTTCTTCAAAGGCCGTTGGGGCTTGACCTTGAAGGAGGATTTGACGAAGAATGAAGAGTGTTTTCTTGATCCTTCGGGATTTTCTTGAGAGCTTTAGAGTTTCAAAGCTTCAAGGTTTTGGTGTGATGTAAATTCCCTTCTTTTTTTTTTTCTCCTAAAATGAATGCCTTGGCTTCCTATTTATAGAATTCCAAAACTTGATTTTTGGATTTAAATAATCAGATGAAATAAATCATTTCTGCCAGGTATTGACACGTGTCCTATTTGATGACCTTTCCAATTTATTTCGATTTTTCGTTGAGTCACACGCTACATGTAAAATTTATGTGACACGTGAGCGTTGAAATTTTAATTATTGGTCAACATTCATTTCACCGAAATTTTGACGTCTACAAATGCCCCCACTTTAAGGCGCGTCGTAGACATGTGCTTGTCACGTGTAGAAGATGCGTTTTGAAGTCCCTTAATGTAGATGTCAACCCAAGGGCCGTCGAGGCTGTATCTTGAATTGGGCTGGAAATTTCTTCAAGGGCCATCGAGGCTTGATCTTGAGTTCAACTGGAAGATTTTCTGGTTTCCTCCAATCGTTGATTTTCCACAGGCTTAATCTTGAGCTGGGCTGGAGGATTCTTTTGGTCTCCTCCGAAGGTCTGAACTTACTCCTTTTATCTGGAGTTGAATTTGATTCAAGGGTGGTGAACACTTGATTTTGAATCGGACTTGTGATTTCTTCAAGGGCCATTGAGGCTTGATCTTGAGTGAAAATAGGACCATGAGCAGTTTCAGGATTCAGACACATGGCAGGCAAGCACGAGGTGGAGGTGATGACCTGTTTCTTTGTTCAATCTTTCCAATTCATATTTGAAGAGGGTTAGAGGATGACTCAGCATATGCAGTTGTTGCGTTTGCTGACGATCCACAAGATTGATGTTTCATTGTCACTCGTCTTAGCTGTTCTCCAAGCAGATGTGGTCCTTTCTCTGGAAGTGTATCAACCGTTGAAGATGACTACTCAAGAGCAACGCTAGGTAAGCAACCAGGCAAAGGTTCTAGGTAGTCGGTTCCAGATCGGAAGACTAACTCCAAGTGCCGGCTGATTGCTCTCTTTCTCTTTGCCATGCAAGTAAGAACAAGGACAAAGGGAAGGACATGGAGAAAGCATGATATGAGATACTTTTGCTTTTTGAAGAAGCAGCGAATGAATCAGCACATATATTTGTTGTGCTTGTCTCCACATGCTTCGATGTATCATTTTCACTTGCCTTACTTGCTCCCTTTGCAGAAGTGGTATTTCCTTATGCAAGTTTGGCATCTTCTCTTGTAGTATTTGTCCTCTGATACAGGAGTGGAATGCAAACCTTGCATTTGAATAGACCATCACTTCTTGGTGGCAGCGCAAGTTTGAGTGGAGGTTCCGACATATTGCTTTCTCTGTCCTTGTCTTGGCAGGTGAGAACAAGGGCAAAGGAAAAGACAGGGAAAAAGCATGATATGAGATACCTTTGCTTTCGCCCTTGATGATATGAGATACTTTTGCTTTTGAAGAAGCAGCGAATGAATCAGCACATATATTTGTTGTGCTTGTCTCCACATGCTTCGATTTACCGTTTCCTCCTGCCTCATCTGTACTCCAGGCATCTGCTATCTTCTTTGGAGAAGAAGAAAAAATTGAGTATTTCGAGAAGCTTTGCTGGGAATGCGCCCTCAGAGGTGAGGAAGAGTTGGGCATTTTTTGCAGGTCTGCCTTGCCATAAAAGATGAAGGTCGACATATATAGGGATTTCCTAATAGCAAGTGGTGGTATTGTTCCTTTACCATTGTCGACAACTGTTGGGTAATTGAAACAGTAAGATTCACGTGTTCTCAACTTTGTCAGAAATCTTTGACAAAGTTGCTTGTAATGTCTGCAAAGTTGAGATTACATGTGAAAGGTACTGACAAGTTCTGATCCAGCAAATCCGTCTTTTTGAAATTCAAAGAGTGATGACTCTTCGATCCTTGAATAAGCGGCCCAGCTTTTGAGGTTCGGAGGGTGTTACCTCTTTGATTTCTGAACAAACGCTTCTTCGATTTTTGAGCAAGCGTCTCTTCAATTTCTGAACAAACGCTTCTTCGATTTTTGAGCAAGCATCTCTTCGATTTCTGAACAAACGCCTCTTTGATTTCTGAGCAAGCGCCTCTTCGATTTCTGAATGAACAACCCTGTTCCTCCTTCTTTTTTTATAGAGGCAAAAAATTGTGTGGTAGTTGGGATAATGACCTCCAAGCGTTTTCAACTTTGTTAGAGATCTTTGACAAAGTTGCACGTGTTATCTGAAAAGCTGAGATTGTGTTTGAAGAGCGTTGCCGAACTTTACGCAGGAAAATCCGGCTTTTAAGATTTGAAGAGTGGTGTCTCTTCAATTTTTTTTGAATCGGTGGTTGTGTTGCCTCTTCTTTTATAGAGGTATCGATCACCTCCAACATGCACACTTTGAAGATTGCCCATTCGTAAAAATCGTCTCCGATGTATTTTGTTTTAACGGCCCTTTGAGATTTTACTCCATCCAACCCTTCTCTTTTAACACCTTTGAAAATGGCTAACCCATCTAACATTTGCTTAGATTTGAGTCTCAGCAGTGATACGGGTGCGCCGCGTCAGGGTAATGTATGGTGCCCGTCCTTCTTATCTTCTAGTGGCCCTCTTACAGGTGAAGACTCCGTGATGAAGGATGCAACAACAGCTACAATAGTAGCTAGGAACCTCCTCACTCCTAGAGATAGTAGGCTGCTTTCAGGACGGTCCGATGAGTTGGCCGTTCAAGAGTCCCTAGCTCTCAGTGTTCAGTGTGCGGGCTCCGTGTCCAACATGGGCCAACGCCTACTTGCTCGATCCCGTCAAGTTGAATCATTGATGGCGGAGGTGGAAAATCTTAAACAAGAGATCCAACAGCTTAAGCGCGAGAATAGAGGTTTGCACGTGCTTGCAAATAATTATTCGACGAGCATGAAGAGGAAGCTTGATGAGCTGCAAGAATCTGAAGGTCGAATTCAAAGTGACCATCACAGGCTTGCGGCTTTCTTCCAGAGGCACCTTTTTCCTGCGTCATCTAGCGTTCCACCAAGTATTGAGGGCTCGAATGATCTATCTTCGATGCCTCCCGCTCCTGGAGTTTTGCCAAGTAGTGGGGCTTCACGTGAACAACCTTTGTGAAAGCTCCATCTTTTTTTTTTTTTTTTTGTTTTTTTTTTGTACGCACTTGTAATTTCTCGGAGATCAATGGACGTGCTTTATTTTATTCAGCGTATTGTGCTAAATATAATAGAGCACATATATATACATATATATATATATATATTTTTTTTTTTTTCACATGGTGCCGGTGCACCAAGATCCCTTTTTTTATTATTTCTTTCTTTTCTTTGCTTTCGGTGGTACTGATCCACCAAGATTCCACCATTTCTTCTTCTTTCCAGACTGGCGTGTCCTTTTTTTTTTTTTTTTTTTTTTTTTTTTTTTTTTTTTAATAATTGCTCTCGGTGCGCCTGGCACCGTGTGAGTTTCAAACTCTACAAAATTACAACTTGTACACACAAACACACACACACATATAGGGCACTGCATGGCCACTGCATTTGCTCACTGCCTTGCATCTTCCAATTTGCGAATTTAAACAATTGGCAGCTGGTGCTGTCTTTGAAAGATGCTTCCCAACATCATCATTGCTACCTCTTTTTTTATTCTTTACCTTCATCATTGCTTCCCACATCATCATTGTTTCCCAACATCATCATTGCTTCCCAACATCATCATTGCTACCTCTTTTTTTTTTTTTTTTTTTTTCACTTGATGTCGTCCATCATCATTCCCTTTTATTTTATTTATTTTTTTTTTCTTGCATGGTGTTGTCCATCATCATTCCCTTTTATTTTATTTTATTATCTTTTTTTTTTTTTTTTTTTTTATATATATGGTGCTTTGCAAGGCTAGGTTTGTGGGTGAAAACCCAGGCCGAGTTCGAGAGAAGACAGAGGAGGAAGGGGTGTACGTGCTGTTGAAGCTGATCGGTAGAAGGAGAGGGCTCGCAGAGGAGGACGAACACGGACAGAGAGCTGGAATCGAGCTTGGAGGTAGTGCAAAGCGTCGAGCTTCATGATCGGCTAGTCGTTTGACAGCGGTCACTGAAGTCCGATTTTGATCATGGTGGCCAGAGCAAAGGATGAGGAAAAAGGAGAGTGTGCATGGCAAGCGTGGCAGGGTCTTGATGAAGCGTCTGATGAAGGCTAGCCGTCCTTGTAGACTTTTCAGCTCGTGCAGGTTTCTTGGCTCGGGCATGCTTTGAATGGCCTTGATCTTTGATTGGTCTACTTCAATACCACGGTGCTTGACGATGAAGTCGAGGAATTTTCCAGAGGTGACGCCAAACGCACACTTTAACAGGTTCATCTTGAGTTGTATTTTCGCAGCCTTTCGAACACTATTCGCAGATCCTTCAAGTGGTCTAATCATTTCTTCGTCTTAACCACCACATCATCTACGTAACATTCTACGTTTTTGTGTAGCATGTCATTGAAGATTTTCTGCATTGCGCGTTGATACGTAGCTCCAGCGTTCTTTAGACCAAAGGGCATCACCTTGTAGCAGTAGATACCTTTTGGAGTACGAAAGGCTGTTAGTTCCTCGTCTTCGAGGGCCATGCGAATTTGATTGTACCCAGAAGAGCCATCCATGAATGATAATGCCTCATGGCCAGTGGTTGCATCCACCATGATTTCAATGATTGGCAAGGGGAAGTCATCCTTTGGGCAAACATCGTTGAGGTCCCGGAAGTCTACGCAAACACGTATTTGTCCTGATTTCTTAAGGACAATGACGATGTTGGAGATCCACTTGGGGTATTGCACTTCTCGAATAAAGCCTGCTTCGATTAGCTTGTCGATCTCGACCTCGATTTGTGGGATAAGCTCAGATCGATAGCGTCTTTGAGTTTGCTTTATCGGTCGTGTTCCAGGCCTGACCGCAAGATGATGAACAGCGATGATAGGGTCCAGGTCGGGCATTTCTTTGTAGGTCCAGGCAAAGACGTCTTTGTACTCTAACAACAGCTGATAATACTCCTCTATCTCATCTGTACTTAATAATGCACTTACGAAGATAGGCTTTGGTTCCTTGCTTGTACCTAAGTTGAGTTCCTTGAGATCATCGACCGTGGCTTGCCCCCCATCTTGGAGCTGTGGTGGTGCAGCAGTGACATCTTCCTCGGGGATTTCGTCTTCTTTACCTTCTTGAACCGTGATGTGGAAAACATCTTGGTTCTCCTCTTCAGTGGTGTCTTCTCGAGCTTGTTGGCATAAGGATTGTCTGGTGTTCTGGGAGAGGCGTTCCTCGCAATCGTCATAGGAATGAGCCTTGACCGAGTAATTGAAGAAGTCTTCTGGGAAGAGGTCGCACATTGTGATGGGGATGGACGATCTTTGTGTCGAAATTTCATTATCTCCAACACTTTCACATTGTTTTGGAGGTTGGCGAAAGCTACTTTCCCTCCTTTCTGATTGGTGCACCTGTGGAGAAGACATATGTTTCTCGTGCAGTTTCTTCGGAGTGACATGAGTCCATCCTTCAATTTCACTTGACTTGGAGCATGCCCCCAACAGTCGAGGTGAAGACTTTGAGTCGAAGGCAATAACGCCTGAAGTGGTAATAACGCCTAAAGGCAAATCCGTAAATCTGATCAGTAAGGTACTCAACTAGGGGTATCATAGTCGCCCAAAGGCAGTACCTGTCCATCACCCGAAGGTGAAGCTGTATAACCTATCCATCACCCGAAGGTGAAGCTGAATAACCTATCCATCATCCAAAGGTGAAGCTGAATCAAATAGCATAACATCCGCATCAACACTAGCCGTGGCTAGTAAAGCTGTCCGAAACTGCTTTTGGTGGTGAAGCTGGGGGTATAACATACATCATAACTCACTCCTTTATCATCTATATCCTATGGCCATAGAAATAATACCCGTGGTGTGCGGATGTGTCGTATGATAACCTGCTAGGTAAGTACCAAAAACATATCTCAAAATCTCGTATTAAACATCAATGCTCAAAGGCTCAAACTTCGTCTCATAAATCCATAGCAAATCATATTCATAATCCATAATAAACATATACGTGAATCCATAGAATTTCATAACCGAAAATCCTATGATTCATAACCTTTAGTAATATATAAATCCGCTAAATCATAATTATTTCGAAAAAGTAATTTAAATATATCATAAGTATGAAAATCTGTAAAAACATATTATAAATCATGCTCCACTCATAAAATATGCAATACATGCTAGGCTAATATTTTATAAAAATATATAAGTTATGAAGGGGTCTACTCACAGATATTTTGTTGCCCGAAAACCACTCGAGCTAGCGAGAATTACATCACTTCCTGACAATGTGCCCAAACACAATTAGGAACCATTTAGTAAAACTCATACTTGCCACTTCGAATTTTCTGGAATTTGTTTCACATTTTTTGTCCAATTTGAGAGCTCATTCCGAGCTTGATACATGCCCAAATTGAGTTATTCAAAAGCCAAAATGTAGTTCGAAATGTGGAGAAGAGATTTATACCCTTGAATGGCTCGACGGAATACAGGGTTGGCTGGAAAAGTGTCTGGAATATGGCCAAACAGTCACGGTTTTGAATTTCCAGATTTCTAGAAAATGCTCCCTGAGCTGATTTTCGTGTTAAAACCTACACCAAAGTCACTTTTAATCATCAATAAAGTGATCTAGCCTACAAGGGAGGAAGATAGAAGGAGTTTTGAAGCTCACCTTTGCCGGAGACGGCGATACATCATCGGAAATAGATGCACAGTAACTGTTCCGTGCTATGTGAAGGAGAAGAAGAGTTTTCCTTGCTCATTTTAAGACCTAGAATGATGGTTTCTTAAGGGTGTGCTCGCCGGAATGATAAAGTGGTTGTGGTGGTGGTTAATGGTTGCACAGGGAGAGAGAAATCAGAGCTGAGAGGGTGGTTTTATGTGTTTGTTTTGGCTGCACAAAGAAGGAGGAATGAGAGCTAGGGTGAGGGAATGGTCACGGCTGAGAAAAAGATGATAAGGGAGATAGAGGGTGAGGTGCTGTCAGCTAAAATGGGGAAAAATGTGATGTGTGTATGTTTGAATGACAAAAAAGGGGATAAGTAATAGAGGGAGGGGAAGTCACAGGCCAACCAAAGAAACCTCCAGAAAATTGGGGAGAAATCTGCCACATGGCAGCCTGTGAGTGGTCCAAGGGTGGGATAAAAAATCTCCACTTGTGAAATTACCTTACGTTTAAAATTTCGTAGAAGCTTGGTTTTAGCTTTGAATTCAAATCTGTTTGCACCCATGCATCCGTAGCGACGAGTACTATGAGGATACGTCAAGAAAACAAATCTTACGTGACATGACAAGGTGGTCAACAAAAGTCAACGTATTTGCCTCGAAGGGCATTTTCGTAAATTTATGTTTTAAAATTATAAAAACTATAATTTTTGGGGATAGGTCGTTACATATGAGATAAAACTAAAACATTTAAGCTAGAAAATTTTAAACCATAACTGCCATATCCCGGCTCGGGCCCTCACCACATCCCGGGCTCAACTTCACTGTAGCACGATATTGTCCGCTTTGGGCCCCGACCACACCCACACAGTTTTGTTTCTCGGAACTCATATGAGAACTTCCCAGTGGATCACCCATCATGAGATTGCTCTCGCGCGAACCTACGGAACCCGAAACCAGTGAGCTCCCAAAAGGCTTCGTACTAAATGAAGGTGCGCATATACACATAAGGCTTACAAGATCCATTTCCTTGGGCGATGTGGGATGTTACAATCCACCCCCTTAGGGGTCCGACAT
This sequence comes from Pyrus communis, assembly GCF_041283825.1. NCBI lineage: Eukaryota > Viridiplantae > Streptophyta > Magnoliopsida > Rosales > Rosaceae > Pyrus > Pyrus communis. The sequence continues at coordinate 6,281,816 of NC_142566.1, read as the reverse complement.
CATCGTTGACACACTTCCGGGCAGAGATTGGCTTTGATACCAAATTATCGCATCTCGGCCCGGGCCTTCACCACATCCCGGGATCGACTCCACCATAAGCACGATATTGTCCACTTTGGGCCCCAACCACGTCCTCACGGTTTTTTTTTCTGGGAACTCACACGAGAACTTCCCAGTGGGTCACCCATCATGGCATTGCTCTTGCACGAACTTACTTAACTTCAGAGTTCCTACGAAACCTGAAGCCAGTAAGCTCCCAAAAGGTCTCGTGCTAAACAGAGGTGGGCATATACATATAAGGCTTACAGGATCCACTTCCATGGGCGATGTGGGATGTTACAATCCCAATCGGAATGTGACAATAAGTCAAAAACAACATTTCTTCTTCAATGGTTATGACTTAAAATTTTAGCTCGAAATTATTAAAGAATGATTTTAGCCTAAGTTTTAGATAACTTTTTAAAATAAAATTTATGTAGATTATACTATTTGTTTTTATGAACAATAAAAAAAAAATTTAAGTTCTATAGATAATGAAAATCACACAACCTAGGTATTTATAGAGTTTTTCAGGTGAAATTTGAGTTAAATAATTTTTAAATTATTTTAGGCATTAGATTTAAATTTGCGTCATTGGATGGTTTTTTTTACTGTTAGATTTGATCTCATTTGATCACAGCATTTGGATTAGAAGTATGAAAAAAAAAGGTTTGAAATATGACTGTTGGATCAACCAATCGTCATATTATTTGGACAGATGATTAGCCAAGGAGTCGTTGGCTCTATTATATAGTGGCCAACAAAGTTGTTCATATGGCCCCACCTATTTTTGTCTGGCGTGTTGTTGCATGTGGCTTAATTTTTGAGGGGAACTGGCCCAAAGGATTATTTTCTCCCCAAAGCTTTTTTTAGCTCAATAATTGAATTTTTTTTTTTTTTTGGGAGGAGGGGATGGGGCTTATAGCTAACTTTCTCATACGGTAACCAAATTGCTCAAGGTTGGAGGCTATAGATTCATATCGAAGCCCTCTTCATTTGATACCATACTTACACATTAAAATAAAGTATACACAGATATTGGAGCCTAGAAATTTAGATGGTTTTCGGTGGTTCTTTGTCGTTGCTAGAGTCAAGTCTTGACCCAAGAAGGAGGAGTACCCCTCCCTTCATGGACTTCCAAAATATGTAAGTAGATATTCCCTATTCTAAGTTTCATTTTCGTGCAGGTTTGAAATTTACACATTTGTTGGAATCTGTCCATATTGAGCTATCACTGTATTAAGTAAAAATGGCTTGTGTAGGTGCAAGCTCTTCCATAAAGTCTACACTTCATAGAGCATCCTCCTCAAGATGAGAACATACCGAGGTCCCTGTGAGTGGACTTGTTTTCATAAAATGGGTTTTTATAAAGAAAAAGGGGTTCTTATAAAACTTTAAGCTTCCTTTTTTGTCCACTAACTTCTTGTTTTCACTTCGATGATTGGGTAGACGTCGAGGATTAGCAGGTAGCTTTGACATACTTCTAAAAATTACCCGGTAGCTCTGACATACTCCCAAAAATGAGGGAGACTTATCCTTTTTGTAGAACTTATGTAGCAAATCCATCTACGCATGGAACATGTAGACTTTCTTTTGAATACTTTGGTTTCCGCATGCACATTAATACTTATGCACTAAACTATGAACATGCTGTAATGGAGGGTCTAAGACCCATTAGGTATGTCCATTTGAGGATGTTTTGTTGTTGAATAACTGTGAACTACTCTTTATGCATGTTGGTTTTAATCATATTTCAAGGCCAACTATGCCAAATTTTTGTAGGCCCTACTTTGAACTTATATTTTTATATCCTTTATGCATGTTTAGGCATGCATCACTTTACAGCCGTCGCCCAACACGACTTGATTTAGATTTCCATACGGATATCTAGATTGAGTCATGTCAAAGGAAGTTGGAGTTGAGAAGAAATAGGGAGAGGGAGTCAGAGTCACCCAAGAAGATAAATTTAGAGGTGTGTGTAGTGTGGTGTAGTTTGGTGTAGCTAGAGAAGAAACAGAGATGCAATCGAAGTCAAGAGAAAGAAATGGAATTGGGAAGGACTTATGAGTGAGTAGTGTTTTAGTTTTTATGAATGGTTCAAATTCAATTCCAATCAAATCCAACAGTCACAAATATTTTATAATAATAATTAATAAAACATATATATATATATATATTATTGTCTGTTCAGTTTCGTATGGTATTATCAAACTTATTTCTTCCCTTAGGTGGGCTTTGACTCTATTGACCTTGGGCCCATGGTTGGGCATGCCGCCCATTACCACGACCATGACTATTTTTTCGTCGTTTATGGTTGCTAGAATTGGTCACATGCACATCAAGCACGGTGTTCAAGCTAGTGGGTCGAGCTTGATGATTTTTCATTAAAAGTTGGTTCTATTTTTCAATGATAAGCAAAATAGAGATCAAATCCAAAAATTTGGTGAACTTATGTGCCCTATATTATTGCTGCAGGACAATATTGGTGGCATATAAGGTCGAATAGGTCTTCCTCAGGAGATCTAATTCGGTTTAGTCCACTTTATAGAACTTAAAGTAATGATTGGATTCTACAAACTTCATAGTTGTATTCATTCACGGACTTAAAGTCTTGGAAGTGTAGATGCTGCCAGTCATGTCTAGCTTCAGGCAAGTAAATATCTTTCTGATGATCAAAATGGTTGGCCAAAGCATGTCAGAGGGTGTGTGGGTCCTCCTCATCGAGGTAGTCGATCTGCAACGCATCATTGATGTGTTTTCGAATGAAGATCATTACCGTAGCTTTTTGAGCTTCATCGATGGGTTTGTCGTCGGTAGGTGCCTCGATGGTGGCTTTAATAACCTGTGCAGTAAGATGGAGCTTCACACCTTGAATATACTTCAGGTAGTTTCTTCCAGATTCTTCCAGAGCGATGAAATCAAGCTTGTTTAAGTTCGATATGTCCCTAAAACAGAGGGTACAACAAAATGTGGTTAGTCATATGCTAATCCATAGACATACATCATAGAACATTCGAGTTCTATAGACATGCATTGGTTTAATTTAAGCATGAAAGCTATAGCTTTCATGTGGTAAGTTTTGAATGAAAACTTCGGGTTTCAAAAGCACTAAATATGAAACTACTCATTCAATTTAGTTTTATGAACGATTAGTTCATAAATGAGAGGTTCCTGCAAAAACACATAATGCAATATGTTGATTTAAGTGTAGTGGATTTAAGTTGCTTCGGGAACTCAAGTGTGAGAGCTTCGGGACTACGAAAGGATGTCAACGGTTCAAAGTATAAAAATAAATTATTGAATCATTAATGTCCAAAAGTGATATTCAAGTCAATAATTTTGAATTAATTATCAGATTAATAGACTGTAGGTCACTTTTAATTTATTTAATGGATCAGGACCAAACGAGGTCGATCATAGAAGCAAAATAATGACAAACGGGACATATTTGCTTCAGTTGGTCATAAACCAAGTGATAATTAAATTAGAATTAGTGTAAACCAAAAGTGCCCTAAAAATTATTTGGGCATGATTTAGAACGCGGGGATGCCAAAAATTGGCATTGGGTCGAAAAATAACACGAGAATAGGCCATGCAGTTCGGCTGCAAGCTTATTGGGTCACGGGAGGGCTGCAAGCCTCTAGGTTGTGTGGTCTAAGGAGCCCAGCAGCAAAAGCTGCTAGCTTTGGGCTTAAAAACCATGCACGGGTGCATGCCTAGCGTGTGATGGCATGTGGGTTGGTGTGGGGAAGCCCAATTGAAGTTGGGTTTCGGGTTTTTGGGTTGGGGACAGTGGGCTGCTGAAGATAGGCCAGGGACACGCGGGATAGAGCCAAGAAGAGTTACAGGCTTCTTGGTTTAGGCTGAAAAACTTTAGGCCAGTGTAAGCCAACCAGGCCGAAGGCCTGGTGCCTCTATGTGTGAACATCAAAGCCCGAATGGCTGCTGTTGTGTGGTCTAAGGTGTCAAAACGACACTATTCCATGATATGCTCTATGCAGCTGGGCTACAGGTCAGCGCAGTGGTGCCACGGCGGTGCAGCTGCCGTGCCGTATAATCCTAGATTTTTCCTCTCCCCCCTTCCCCCCAAAAACATCTCTAGGGTTTGAAAAATCCTAAATTGCTTATAATTGATTTATATGCTTTGACTCACAAATTCCACATAACAATATAATTGCATAATGCATGAAACATATATATATGCATCATGGGGAATGTTTTCATGTTTCATGGTCATTTCAAATATTTTACTTTATTTTAAGCGTACCTGATTGGCAGAAAACAAATAAAACCCTTTGAATTTTGAAGAAGATAGCCCCCTCCTACGATCCTTCAATTCCTTAGCTTCTGGCAAGAGTGTGCTGACAACATGTCGTAGACCTATTTGACTGAACTATTCTAAGGGAATAGAGAGAGGGTGGCCGGCGGCAATAAGAAAAAGAAGAGAGAGATTTAATTGTGAGGTATATGTTGTATCACCCCATTATGCTTTTATTTATAGTAGTAGGATATGTTAAATCTTTACCCTTTTTAGGATTACAACTCTAATAGGATATGAACTACTAAAGGGAATATTCAAAGATATTTCTAGATACGCTATGATTTACACAATCATATTCCTATTCTAAATATGACTGCAACACTTTGTATATATAAAATGAATAATTTTTTTTAATTTGGTAAACAAAATGAATAATTTTGGCACACTTAATTTGTGTTGAATATATTTGAGTGTCAAGAAAACGCTTCCTGTGTGGATTTAGATTAGATTGGGCTTTGGGCCTCATGATTGTGTTTTCAGTTTGTTTTATCTTGGCCGAATCATTTTCGTTTCGAAAATTCCGTGGCAAAAGAAAAAAAGTCCCTCCATCATTAGCAAATTAAACAATTCAAAATAAATTATCAAATCAAAAACGAAAATCTCAAATTGTTGATTGATTCAAACATCCCAACTAAAACCCCAAAATCACCAAAACATTTTGTGCCGATTTTGGATCTCAGTCGAAGTGTAAGGAGTTCGCAAATGGCGACAAGACAAATGGAAGAGATACAGAGGAAGTTGGCGATGCTGAATTATCCGAGGGCCAATGCGGTTGCTCAGTCCCTCCTCTTTGCCGGCATGGAACGCTACGCCCTTCTCGAGTGGCTCTTCTTCCGGTACACGACATGCCATTTACTTCTTCTTTGACCTTTTGTGGTTCTTACTGTGTGTCGCATGTTTGATTGTTGCTGTTTGTGTTGTGTAATTGCAGATTGCTGGTGGACAAGTCGCCGTTCTCCCAACAAAATCTTCAAGGGGACGCCATGGATCACGACGAAGAGACTGCTCGAATCCAGTGTAAACCCTATTTTGTAGAATGTCGAATACGGTTTGCTGAATTTGTTGGGAATTTAATGAAATGTAGACTTTCTATTGGTTTTTGAATTCCATCAAATGGTTGATCTAAGTTATAGTAATGTGTTGTAATGTTAATTTTAAACGAAAATGTGGCTGCAATTTTTGTTAACTAGTCTTACTTGCAAACTTCTGAAATTTTCCTGATGGATAATTAAGATTGACAAACTGTGTTAAGACTTTAAAGAACTTCTGTGTTGTAGTTGCCAAACTGAAAACAACTTTTTGGTATCATCACTACATATATGTTCTACATGGCCACGCTAAACTGATATGACGAAAGTTCTTATCTCTCAAATTATGCTAAAGGAAATCACACTTCGAAAGAAAAATTAGATCTAGAATAAGATTGTTTAGTGGACAAAGACAAGAACACGATTACTGTTCTATTGTATAAAAGATAGATGCATACTACAGTTGTCATTGCACAATCTTAGTGCAATGTGACTTTAAAGAAGCAAGAATCGGTATGATATTGCTTGCACTTGAGATAACTTAATAAATTATCGAACTCGTTACTCTATGCACCCAACTCTCTCTTTATTAGGACTTTTTAAGATAACTTTGTGGAGCATCCTTCTCTTGCTGCTTCCTTTTGGGTTTATTCTTTTTTTTTTAAAGCCAGCTGGTTGGTCTATCTGTTGATTGCTTACCTTCCCAAAGTCTAATCTTCTTTGTATGTGATGTTAGATATGTTGCACCTGCTAGTTTTCACGGTTTTTAGTCATTTGATGGGACAATTTTTTCTTTGATTGTTTAGCTAATAAATGTTGACCTTTTGTTTTGTAGATTTGGCAGAGATTGCAAAGTTTTTGGGTATTACTACTACTATAAACACCGAAGCCATCCAAGTTAGTTATGGATTTGTCTTGATTTAGGAGTATTTATTCTGTCTGATATGGTCGATTTTTCTTTAGAAAGCTTTACAAATTGAGTGCACTTTTACTTGTTTTGTCTTTTTATTTCATTTCTTGTTTGAAAGTCATTGTTTGTTGCTTTGTTCTTCTTGGGCAACCAATCTCTATGATAATTGTACCATGAGTCGATCTGTTATCAATTACTATATTCATGTTTCTATTGAGTACTCAGTGAGTAAAATTTTGAATGATACTCCTTTCTTAAATAATGTCGACTTTTTAATTGCTGTGTTATCTGAATTGATTTGGGTGTATAATACAGTAAGGATTGTATCCTGTTATAAAAACAAATCTGTTATTTTCATGGAGCTCCCCTTACATTCAAATTCCATACATTAGTCCCCCAGATATGCTTTCAGGGTAGTGAAATATGAATCTCCTTTGATCCACCTACATTGAAATTGTCAATTTGAGAAAAATTTGTATTGACAGATCACAACAAACTTTTCATTTGATAGAATAGACTAGAATCATATAATTAAATATGAGATGAAGATTGTTTGCAAGATGCACATTATGCACCAAGTTGGCAGTCTAGACAAGATGAACATATGTAGGGCATCATACATTCTGCACTTGACGCAAAATTTAGCAATTCTTTGTTGTGTGAGTTTCCTCCACTTTTATTGAAGGCAAAGCTTTTTGTTACAGGGGCGAGGAAGCTGTGAAGATCGCACTAAAATGCTTCATCTAATTGTAGATCTTGTGGAGGTAAGTATTTATGCTGATAATCAAGAATGGAGGTAGGATGATACTAAGTATTACATGGTTTGGCAAGGTATTATTGTTTGATAAAAGAAGTCTTAGATCTTCTACAATGTGTGATTTGTTTTCTGATTTCGAAAATCATTTTAGGCTGAGATTATGACCTGTAATTTCTGCAGTATTGATGAGCAGGTAGCAAAGGACATACAACTAATTGATTCCATAGCTGAAAAACAAGCTCAAATATTCTCTAAAGAATGCAAATTGTTCCCTGCAGATGTTCAGATTCAGTCCATATATCCATTGTAAGGATAACTATTTTCAATTACTTCCCCGAAGTAACAACATGAATGATAATTGCTTCAGTAAAAGAAAAAAAGAAAAGAAAAAAAGAAAAATCCTCGCAGATGCATTGTAAGAAAAGTTGTTTCTGATTATTGTTTACTCCCAAATTAAAAAGAATAATTGCTTCACTGAAATTTTATTGTCAAACAAGAGGGAACCTCTTTAAAAGCCAACCCAAATTAATTAGGATAAAATTCTCAAAAGAGATGATTTCATCATTTAAGTTTGAACAACTAGTTTCAGTAGATACAATAATATCCTGTTTGTTTAATGATAGTTCATTGCAGGCCTGATGTTTTTGAATTGGAGAAAAAGCTTTCAGAACAATCAAAGATATTCTCAAGTCTTCAACAAAAGGTTGACGATTTGGCTTCAAAGGTTTGTTTCTGTTCTGTAACTTAGATCTTCTTGCCTTTTGACAATAATTGCTTTTTTTTTTTTTTTTTTTTTTTAATGATTTGTTTCCTGGAACCATTTAGCTATTTGATCAACTTCACGTAGTGCTCTTTGTGCTGTATAAATTATGCCAACTGTTCATATCAACGTAATTTAGCTAAATCATCCAACTTAAACCAGAAAATGAACCTTGTCATTTTAAAACAGTATCCCACTGCTTCTCCTTTCCAGCCATTCTAATGTCATTAGACTCTATCATTGTGTTCATGAAAGTTCTCGGTTTCTTTAACTGCGTTTGACACCTAAAGACACCACCTCCCTACCTTTCCATTTCATTTTCATCTTCACCTATCCTATGCTGCTTTGCAAAGAACAGACGCATAGTAATGCCTTCGCTAGTGCCAAAGGATGTTGAAAGGTTCATTAATATGGCAGTTATTAAAATAAAAAAAAGTGGTACCTTAGTTTTTCTTTATTGCCATATGCATTTTGAATTATTTTTTTCTTCTGTTTTTTAATCATTCCCAATGCCTATAAGTCCACAATATTTCTGGCATTGAATGCTCCTTCAAAATTTGTGTTGTCAGTGTACATCTTAATTATTTATAAATTCCCCCTCTAGTTCTACTTGTGCAGTTAATTCCTTCTTTTTCTTACTCTGACTCTATGCTATTGCATGTAGTATGCCTACAACTCAGATGAGGATTATGAAGAGGTGGAATCAAGATTGCGTGAACATTTGGAGTCTTTTCTAGAAACTGCAAAATCATTCAATACAATTTACACTAAGGTTGGAGCTGCTCTGTCTTTTAATATACTCTGCTTTTTGACAATCTGATGTCCCTTTTCTTTTCTTTTCTTTTCATGCTGTACCAAATTTAAAGATTTTGACATGTTCCTCAGAATTATATATCTGCTAAAAAGGTGAGGCACCGGCGGTACATGTGCACCATGATGAACCATATGCTTTGTGGTGGATTCCATTTTCACATACCTGGCTTGGTTGGCTTAGGAGAAAGTTTACGCTTCAGTTTTAGCTCCCGGATAATAGAAAAGTTCATTATTTAGCTAGTACTCCACTTGGAATGGTGACATTTATTTTGATGTGCATGAATCCTTAATACTTTTGTTATTTGTTTTGCCCTGTGTGCGCATATGAAGTATATACGCTTATCTGCAACCTTGAAATGTCGTGCCTTTTGTAGGAAATACATCCCTGGACACACATGATGGAGGTACCCCAGCTCCATGGGTTTGGCCGGCTGCCAATCGATTGTTGAAGGCATACAAGATGCTTTTGAAGGTATCTCATTTGCCAATGTTTACATTTTTTTTTCCTAGCACATTATAAGGTTTATCAGCTAAAGTTTGAATGGCAATTCGCTAGTTCATATACCTACTAATGTGAGTGATGGTTTTATATAATATTAAGACCTCATGGAGACTTCATTTTCCACTAAATCAATAGGAGTTTCTACCTGTCTAGAAAATGACATTTTCTTGTTCTACGTAATTATGTAATATGTATCGATGAAGTATCTCTGTAGTTAGTCAATACTTCAATCTATGCAACTAAATTTCTTCTACTATTGAATTTCACAAGGACAGGTGTGTTCTTTCATATGAGGTAATGAACATAAGCATCGTAGCTTCATGGTGTGGCTGATGATGGGTAGGTATCTGGGGTGTGTGTTGGAAGGGTTCTGGATTAAAATTGTTGAAAGTAGCTTGTACATGCCACATTTAGCTTTGTTCTTTATAGGGGTTTCATGGGGATCTTTTGTCTTTTGAAGTATCAAACATAGGGATCTTGATCCTTGGCCTTTCGATGATCGTTCATTTGGTTTTACATGTAATCTTGATCTTTGGTTATTCTTTTGAAGTATCAAACATTTTTTTATCAACCTTGATCTGCTAAATTTATGATGACCTGTTTTTTCTCTCCCTTTACATTTGTGCGTTGTGTTTGCTGTCCCTTTGCGGATGCTGTGGTTTGTTTACATGGACTTTCCTTGGTTCAAGCATCCATAGTGCCCCTATTAACTTAGCATGGAAAACTAAGTACAAAGCATGGAAAACTAAAACTAAGTACAAAGCATGGAAAACTAAGTACAAAAGTAGTTGTTTGCTTGTAGCACATACTCAGTGCTCAGTGTTCATTCAGTCAAGTTCACCTTTTATCTGTCTTAAGGGAGAAAAAAGTGAAGGAAAGAAGTAGGGGTGGGGGAGAGGAAAGGGGAATTAGCTTTTCTTTGTTTTGGGGTAGGAGGGAGGAAATGGAAGAGAGTGAGAAAGGTAGTTTTCCCTTGAGCTGGGAAAGCATTCCTCTAGAGCTCAGTCAAGCACTATCCTCTAACATGGGGAGACTAAATGTCTAGTTATTTATTTGCACCTTATAATCTATGAAACTTTCAAATTGGATACCAAAATTTTTGTATATTATGCAAGGGGCAATATTGTAGTTCAACCATTTCTGGATTTCTTGGCTTCCCTTCTCTTTTCATCAGACAAGTCAACCGAATAATAGGAGAGAACCATAACCAAATTGTCTGTTGGGATTCTCTCATCCCGTTCTCTCTTCCTCCAAACATGGTTTTACTTCCCCATTGCCCTTTGTGTGTCTGGATGTGTGCGTGTAGTTGTAGGTGTAATTGGGCCTGGAGTGAAATAGGCGAGGTGGGATTACTTGGGTATGGATGGAGCATTGTAGATCACATTACCGAGTGATGCCAGATTTGAACAAGTATTATTAGTACGACCATGAATCTTGTAACTAGGCCTCTTCTTATAATTCTTGCATTTATTGCAGTTCCTGGGGAACTTGAAGAATCTTAGAGACTCATACGCAGCTCTTGTGTGTTGGATCATCTGACTCGGTTGCTGGTGAGCCTTCATCTGTCACAAGAATAATCTCAGAGTGTGAATCTGCTTTGACATTCCTAAATCGCGACCTTGGGATTCTCTCGGCTTCCATTGCTCGTGAGCAAGGTGAGGAGGTGAGTTTATGATGAAATTGTAGTAATTGTTTAGGGGAGGGCCATGAATTCAGGCTTTTCGCTTTCTTTTTGGACTGCAAATGTATGTTGGGAAAATGTAGTTTTTTCGTGTCAAATGAAAGTGAAGTACAATGCAGTATTGATTCTGTATTCATATTACCGGCACTGTTTTGTGGGACGATCTTTATCCATGTTCGTTTGGTTTGCAATATGACTACATGAAAGTCATCGTTGTAATTAGACCCTTTCTTTTAACTTCCTAGTTTTTAACCCTATAACAACGCGAACGACACCTCTATTTAGGGTTGATTCCCCAATTCCTTCGTGCTTTCTCTCTCTCCTCATAGCCAAACTGATAAATAAGAAATGAGAGGAATCATCCCCAACTGGAACATTTGATGGATTGAATGAATATATATTCAATCCAAAAAGAATGAAAAAGCATATTCAACTATATAGATTTCATTTTTCTCAAAAAAAGGAAAAAAAAAAGTACATAGATTTCATAGCCAAAATAAGGCTTGGGATCAGGCCCAACTTGAACAATAATCAGGCCCAACATAAGGATGGTGCTTGCCATTGAGGGGGGGAAAGTATAATTGTGATTTATTTGAGACTTCCAATGATTATAGTTCTGGTTTGAGTAAATTATAGTAATGGTCCCTTAACTTTAACCTAATTGAAGCAATGATTTCTCAACTAAAAATCTATTAACATTGGTCCTTCAACTCATCAAAACGTCCAACTATGGTTATTTTTGCCAACTCTGTTAGAACTTCTGTCAAAATGAGTCACGTGCCATGCACGTGAGGCTAAATCAAGGGACAAATATGGAAAATCAAATAAGAAAAATTGTATCAAAGGTCCCTCAACTTTAATTCAATTGGAGAAATGGTTCCTCAACTTTAACCCAATTAGAGCAATGGTCCCTCAACTTTAACCTAATTGTAGTAATGGTCATTCCAACATAACTCATTTTGACAGAATTATGACGGAGTTGACAAAAAATACCATAGCTACACGTTTTGATGAGTTGAGGGACCAATGATAATGAATTTTTAGTTGATGGACCATTGCTCTAATTTGATTAAAGTTGAGGGATATTTGCTACACTTTACTCTTCTGGTTTAGATTTTGTTTTTCTTGATATGGAAATATTCAAATAACCACAAGTATATAGGGGGCATGTTTAGAAGTGCTTTGAAAATAACTGAAAGCTCTGATCGAAAATCTTTTAGATCATGTTCGGGTAAAAAGTTAAAAAGTGCTTTTAGGTTAAAAAAAAAAACACTTGCATTTTTATTTAAAATTTCAATGTAAAATCTAACATAAGCGCTTTTACTAGAAGTTCTTTTGATTAAAAAGATGGTTTAGAAGCAATTCCAAATGAGCCCATTGTTTTTAGGGAAAATGCTAGGGAACCACACTTTTGTACCATCTAATGTGGTAAGTGATTTATACATGTCTTGTCATTTAATGAGTTTAGGCTTTTTAGCCAAAATGATCACTGAGATTAGCACCTCATCACTTTGATTTCCAAAATTTAAAATTGATTGATGTCGTCCCTTAGATTGTCCGCTTTAAATTGAGTGTATTTTTATCAAATCAACCCCTTTACTTGAATTGGGGGTTTCTACAATTTAACGGAGATTTTTTTCATAAAAGAACCAAAATGATTAACGGTAGACAATCTTAGGGACCAAAGTGAGGAGTTATGACAATCTCAGGGCTATTTTGGCTAAAAAACCATGATTTATCTCACGTGTAATACTAGGGAGCCCACATGCAACAACATCCAAAGAGATGAATTAATTGAAGTTGCATGTACACATCACTTGTCATATGAGATGATACATCAATGTGGTATATTTATGTGATCTCATAGCATTACTCAGTTCCTAGATATTTTTTGGGTGTCAACGAAAGTTCCTTATTGTTCACGTAGTTATGGAAGACTTTTCAACCTTTCTATTGATTTCATTTGAAGTGATTCAACTATTTTTTTTATTTTTTATTATTGGATAAGTTATTAAATTTTTTACATATTATAATCAATTATTTAATACAATCACCATTTGAAGTAATGCAATCAAATCTCTATTTTTACAATAATGTAGTCAAAGTTTCACGTGAATTTGGAAACAATAGTTCATTAACTTCTATTTAAAAGAAAATAAACTATGTTAAGTGATGATGGAGGTAGATACAAGCTAGATGGAAGTAAAAAAGAACTAATGATTGAAAAAGAAAGTTAGACACAAACAAACCCATCAACATCTGATATATAAAGAACTGATTAACAAGTAAACAAATGAATCAGAAGGAACACCAAGTCAATACGAAAATGATAGAACTGAAAATTCAAATTAGTAAAATAATAGTAACATTCTCTAATCATAACAATAGTTTTATTAATTAAGGCCCCAGTGAGATTGTGGTCTCATCACAAAATGAAAATCTAATCAAATGGTCCTACATTACAACGACAAAGACATTATCTAAATCATGACGATACTTTAATATTGTTGAAAGACTATAAACAAATTTTCAAGTCAAAATTAGTGAAATTTCCAAGAAATCTTTTGTATTTGTAGAAGGCTTGAAACTTCAAATCATACTGAGGTTAATAAAGACATCCCAAAAAGAAAAAACCATCAAAGTATATGTAGTTTTAGTTTATTCATTAACTTCTACAAGTTAAGTACTCAATTTAATTCTCCTTCGGTTTCAAGCGGTAATTGTTTAGTAAGTTACTTCGACATGAATAACTCATTTGCGTCCATTTTACTATTTAATTTCATTATTTGAATCGTTCATTTTGTTTAAAGTTTTCATACAAAGGTCATCTCCTAAAAAATTAAATCAAATTGGAGATCGTTTAAATATCTAAACTGTGAAACAAAAAGGAAAAAAACAAAAAAAGTGTTGTTGAAAACTATATATAGAGGGTACTCAAGTGGTAATTGTTTAGTAAGTTACTTCGGCACGAATAACTCATTTGCGTCCACTTTACTATTTAATTTCATTATTTGAATCATTCATTTTGTTTAAAGTTTTCATACAAAGGTCATCTCCTAAAAAATTCAATCAAATTGGAGATCGTTTAAATATCTAAACTGTGAAACAAAAAGAAAAAAACAAAAAAAGTGTTGTTGAAAACTATCAAAATATTCAAGGCAATGATCAAGGATGACCGTGGATGAACACATAAAAATGAAGATTTCATATAAATAGCTTAAAAATTTTGAACTCTAAACACTAAGTTGTTTGATTATAATCAACATTTGTGTATACGTGGAACATTGTATTTGTCTATTTAGTTTATCATAATCAGATGCATAAATATTTTCGAGCTTATCATTTATTTATTTTTTATTTTTTAACAAACGATATTATCTACACTAAAGAGGGGGGGAGGGTGAGCTTAGCCTCATAATGGGCTGGCAATAATGTGGTTCAAACTCAACTTTGGTGAGAATCGAACCTAAGACCTCTCACTTACAAGTGAATAGGAATACCACTAGACCGTAGTACTAAGTGGCATCATTTACTTATTTAATATTAGAACAATCTCGATTTGCACTTACTGAATTTATGATACTTTATAAATTTAATACTAGAACAATTTCTATTTTAGATTTTGTTTTCATTGATATGCAGATTTCCATATAACAACAACTATGGTTTTCACATTATTGTGAGATTTTTTCTATTGATTTCCTAGGAAGTAATTGTACTTTTTTTTTAATTTATTATTGGATAAGTTATTAAACTTTTTTTTATATAATAATTCTAATTCATTTTTCTATCATGCCTCACAGTAATGTGGTCAAAGTTTCACATAAATTTGGAAACAATAATTAATTAAGTTCATGTTTGAAAGAGAAGAAAACTATGTAAAGGGATGATGGATGTAGATACTAGCTATTTCGAAATAATAAAAGAACTAATGACTGAAAAAGAAAGTTAGACACAAACAAACCCATTAACATCTGACAGATACATAACTGATTAACAAGTAAATGAATGAAATTAAAAGGAGCACCAAAGTCAAACTGAAAATGATAGAACTAAAAATCAAAGTAGTAAAATAATACTAACCTTCTCTAATCATAACAATAGTTTTATTAATTAAGGCCCAAATGTGATTGTGGTCTCATTACAAAATGAAAATCTAAACAAATGATCCTACATTGCAATGACAAAGACATTTTCTTAATCATGATGATACTTTAATATTGAAAGACCATAAACAATTACAAGTCAAGATTAGTGAAATTTCCAAGAAATCTTTTGTATTTATTAAAGACTTGAAACTTTCAATCATACGGAGGTCAACAAAGAATCCAAAAACAAAAAACCATCAAAGTATATGTGGTTTTAGTTTATTCATTAACTTCTACAAGTTAAGTACTAAAATTAATTCTCCTTGGGTTATATATATAGGGTGCTCAAGCGGTAACTATATAGTAAGTGACTCCAACACGAATAACTCATTTAGGTCCACTTTACTCTTTAGTTTCATTATTTGAATCGTTCGTTTTGTTTAAAGTTTTCATACAAAGCTCATCTCCTAAAAAAATCAATCAAATTGTAGATCGTTTAAATATCTAAACTGTGAAACAAAAAAAGTGTTGTCGAAAACAATCAAAATGTTCAAGGCAATAATCAAGGATGACTGTGGATGAACACTTAAAAATGAAGCGTTCATATAAATAGCTTAAAAATGTTTGAACCCTAAACACTAAATTGTTTGATTATAATCAACATTTGTGTTTTCGTGAAACATTGTATTTGTCTATTTAGTTGACCATAATCAGATGCATAAATACTTTCGAGCTTATCATTTTTTTTTTTTTTGAACAAACGATATTATCTACCTTAAGCGGGAGAGGGTGAGCTTAATCTCACAATGGGCTATCAATAATGTGGTTCAAACTCACCTTTGGCGAGAATCGAACCTAAGACCTCTCAATTACAAGTGAAGAGGAATACCACTAGATTGTAGTACTAAGTATCATCATTTACTTATTTAATAGAAGAACAATCTCGATTTGCACTTACTGAATTTACGATACTTTGTA
Source organism: Pyrus communis (assembly GCF_041283825.1). NCBI lineage: Eukaryota > Viridiplantae > Streptophyta > Magnoliopsida > Rosales > Rosaceae > Pyrus > Pyrus communis. The sequence continues at coordinate 6,265,939 of NC_142566.1, read as the reverse complement.
AATTTAATACTAGAACAATTTCTACTTTAGATTTTGTTTTCATTGATATGGAGATTTCCATATAACAACAACTATGCTTTTCACATTATTGTGAAACTTTTTCTATTGATTTCATAGGAAGTAATTCTACTCTTTTTTATTTTATTTTTTTTATTGGATAAGTTATTAAACTTTTTTTTATATAATAATTCTAATTCATTTTTCTATTATCCCTCACAATAATGTGGTCAAAGTTTCGCATAAATTTGGGAACAATAATTCATTAAGTTCATGTTTGAAAGAGAAGAAAACTATGTTAAGGGATGATGGATGTAGATACTAGCTAGATCAAAGAAAAAGAACTAATGATTGAAAAAGAAAGTTAGACACAAACAAGCCCATCAACATCTGATATATAAAGGACTGATTAACAAGTAAATGGATGAAATTAAAGAAGCACCAAGTCAATTTGAAAATGATAGGATTGAAAAATCAAAGTAGTAAAGTAATACTATCTATCTAATCATAACAATAGTTTTTTTAATTAAGGCTCAAGTGTGATTGTGGTCTTATTACAAAATAAAAATCTAAACAAATGATCCTACACTACAATGACAAAAACATTGTCTAAATCATGATGATACTTTAATATTGAAAGACCATAAACAATTCCAAGTCAAGATTAGTGAAATTTCCAAGAAATCTTTTGTATTTATTAAAGATTTGAAACTTTCAATCATACGGAGGTCAACAAAGAATCCAAAAAGGAAAAACCATCAAAGTATATGTAGTTTTAGTTTATTCATTAACTTCTACAAGTTAAGTACTAAAATTAATTCTCCTTGGGTTATATATATAGGGTGCTCAAGCGGTAACTATATAGTAAGTGACTCCAACACGAATAACTCATTTAGGTCCACTTTACTCTTTAGTTTCATTATTTGAATCGTTCGTTTTATTTAAAGTTTTCATACAAAGCTCATCTCCTAACAAACTCAATCAAATTGTAGATCGTTTAAATATCTAAACTGTGAAACAAAAAAAGTGTTGTCGAAAACAATCAAAATGTTCAAGGCAATAATCAAGGATGACTGTGGATGAACACTTAAAAATGAAGCGTTCATATAAATAGCTTAAAAATGTTTGAACCCTAAACACTAAATTGTTTGATTATAATCAACATTTGTGTTTTCGTGAAACATTGTATTTGTCTATTTAGTTGACCATAATCAGATGCATAAATACTTTCGAGCTTATCATTTTTTTTTTTTTTGAACAAACGAGCTATCAATAATGTGCTATCAATAAGTGGTCAAAGTTTTTAAACTTTTTTTTATATAATAATTCTAATTCATTTGTCTATTATGCCTCACAATAATGTGGTCAAAGTTTCGCATAAATTTGGGAACAATAATTCATTAAGTTCATGTTTGAAAGAGAAGAAAACTATGTTAAGGGATGATGGATGTAGATACTAGCTAGATCAAAGAAAAAGAATTAATGATTGAAAAAGAAAGTTAGACACAAACAAGCCCATCAACATCTGATATATAAAGGACTGATTAACAAGTAAATGGATGAAATTAAAGAAGCACCAAGTCAATTTGAAAATGATAGGATTGAAAAATCAAAGTCGTAAAGTAATACTATCTATCTAATCGTAACAATAGTTTTATTAATTAAGGCCCAAGTGTGATTGTGGTCTCATTACAAAATAAAAATCTAAACAAATGATCCTACACTACATTGACAAAAACATTCTCTAAATCATGATGATACTTTAATATTGTTGAAAGACCATAAACAAATTTCCAAGTCAAGATTAGTAAAATTTCGAAGAAATCTTTTGTATTTGTTGAAGACTTGAAACTTCCAATCATACAGAGGTCAATAAAGAAATCCAAAAAGAAAAAACCATCAAAGTATATGTAGTTTTAGTTTATTCATTAACTTCTACAAGTTAAGTACTCAAATTAATTCTCGTTGGGTTTATATATATATATATATATATATATATATATATATATATAGATATAGATATATATAGGGTGTTCAAGCAGTAACTATTTAGTAAGTCACTTCGGCACGAATAACTCATTTGCGTCCACTTTACTATTTAATTTCATTATTTGAATCATTCATTTTGTTTAAAGTTTTCATACAAAGGCCATCACCTAAAAAATTCAATCAAATTGGTGATCGTTTAAATATCTAAACTGTGAAACAAAAAAGAAACAAAAAAAGTGTTGTCGAAAATAATCAAAATGTTCAAGGCAATAATCAAGGATGACTGTGGATGAACACCTAAAAATGAGGCAGGATCCTTTCCACGATCAGTGAAATGGCCATGAGATAGTAACCACTTCCAGTTGTGTTGCTCAGCAAGAATCTGCATTGCCCAATTGATTAATTTCGCTAACACGTCCTGATGTCCTCTAGTTCATTGTTGAACTGTGGATTGGGAGAAGGGATAGCCCTAACTGTAATTCCTTCTATGTCCCCTTCCTAATCTCCATCAACTACCATAATGTCCTTAAACCAATCCCTATTTTGCCAAAGGACGTCTAAAATGTACGGCTCCCAGATGAGGTTGGGTCTTGCTGTAAAGTAGTAGTGGTTGTTAAAACTTTTCCTGATGTTATGCAACACTGTGAATTCTTGAATACCTAGCTCGGCTCTATACCACTGATTTAGCAACTCGAAATAGGTAATAGGTCTAAAGGCCGCTGAAGAAATTGCAGATAGCCATATGGTAGCATATCAGAACGCCTTTCAAGAGATTAGGAAGAAAGAAGCGTAAGCCTAAATCCAAGACGGAAGGATAAATCCTAGTACATGTGGGAAGTTCAGGTAGATGACTTGGCCAGGTTCCCACCAGACTTTGACTAACGTAGAAGGTTCAGATGGTCCTTCATCAACGAAAGGTTGTAAAGTGAGATTTTAGACGATTTGGAGGTTTTGCGTGAAGACACCATTGATGAAAGATGAAAGGATTTGGAGAATTTTTTTAATTGATATGTGAAGAAAGTTGGAGCCTGTTTTCAATGAGTGATTTGAGGGTTCAAGTGAAACGAAAGGAAAAGATCTGAGCTTATATACGCGTCACACAATGGAACAATATAGCAGTTGAATACGAACTGACTCACTTTGGGATCAATGAATTTGATACTTAAAATTAGTGAAGAATATCGGAGGCAATTTCTTGTTTTTCGTGCACACACAACAGAGCAAAGTTTCATCATCACAAACTTTATGGCATGGAACTCGACACTGCACGTTTGAATTTGAGACGTCTCCATCACATCACAAAGAATAAGATCATCGTACTAAGTTAAAAGACCAAAAGGTATGTATTTCAGCTTACTTCGAAAGGCATCGTCTTTGGATAACAATCCATCCTCAAGGGGAACAGGTTACCTTTAAGATACATAGTTAAGGGCAATTGTGTGACCATGATTTTCTAGGGCCGAAGTAAGGCTGATTCGAATGTTGATAACTTAAAGTTTGGTTATGGACTCATTAACTCTGAGCGGAGTTGGATCAGATGGAGTAGCAATGTCCCTATCACCCTGTTCTGGGGCAATAGGCGAAGTCCGAGCGACTCTGTTGGATGACAATGCTTGTTTAGCAAAATGCATGACTAATCCGTATATGGACATAATCAGATCCTTCATAAGTCTTAAAGTTCCTACAATCTAGGAATTGGTGTGCACCGCAATATCTATTTCTAGATATCTTCTAGGATTCTTCAGGCTTAAAACAAGGAATCTATCCTAAAAAGGTATTTTCCTACAGTATAAATACACCCATCTAGGGTTCGTCTCTGGTAACGCAAACTCTGTACTCTAATTCTCTTGCCCACTGCTTGAGTCTAAAACTCTTTACTAACTTGACCGACCGCCTTTGGCTGGCACACCACCCCTGGTCTTAGGCTTACTCACAGTAATTCTTTGTTTTGCAAGTAGCTTATCCTTCACCATCCGCGACGGTGCGCAAATTTGGTTCTAACAGCTCTGAAGCATTGCCTTCTACTGGACTTCATCTAGTTTTGATTAGAGAAGGGCATAATATGCATCCCACAAGTTGCGCTCTGCTGCGAATGCGCACTTAGCATCATCTATTCTGTCGAAATTGTATGGACTCAGCCTCAAGGCGGACTACTTAGGTACCCAACTTGTTTGCCATCATTTCCTCACAACGCATACATTCCGACAATTCACCTTGCTCGGCCATAACTTTCTCTAAATTTGATGCCTTTTCCTGCAACTGTCTTTCCAGTGGTGAGTCTCAATTTTTAAACCTATATATAAGTTTTTCCGGCCCAAAACACCATGTGTCGATTATTGTTTTTCTTGGCTTTTATATCTCAATATTTGTGTATGAGATGAGATCACCATGACCTATCCTTGCAACTAAGTTTATCAGTGTTTGAATTTGTACTAAACTGGATCTTAGTTAACTATGAACATTTTAGTAATTCAAGTCTTTAAATTGATTGATTTCGTTGTTGTTAAACTAACAAATATGATCTTAGTTGACTGGTGTTGCTGATTAGTCAGGCAATCACATATATAGATTTTTAAGTGCAGGTTATTTCACCTGCTATTAATTTTAGATACATATCTGAACCCTGAATCGTGACAAAGCTAGGGATACCCTGAGGGAAATTTAACCTTGCATCTCTAGCAAGATTGTCGCCACAGCTAGAAGCCCGTTTTCCTCTACAAATGAGTCGGTAGCTCCGCCTGAGAAATTCTCTCAACCCAAATTTAGGTACTTTCGCGCTGTACAACAACATCAGCGCTTAGATGTTCAAGATGTATGGTTCTTGGAGTTACTAGCCCATTCTATCAATTGCTTCAAAATCCTAGCCATCTTCACAAACATCTATTTAGTGTACCACGATGTTTGCTATGAAGCCATATTTAGCATGGATGCTCAAAATAAGGATGAAAGTCTTAAGGCTTACTTAAAGCGATTCCTCGTAGAATTAGATGAAGTAGAAAATAGAGACGATGAAAGTCAATGTTCGTTTGGATTTTTAAAACCTTACGAATCCTCATGAATAGTATTTTTTTTTAGTCCAAAATAAATAAAAATTCATAATAATTGATATTCAAGTGTGAAAAAGGTAAAAGAATATACAAACGCTTGTGATTGCATCATCTACATATAGATGATGGTTACATTACTTTTTGGTTTTTAAAACCTTCTAAACCCACATGAATAGTGTTTTTTATTTAAGTGCAAAATTAATAAAATTTGATAATAATTAATGTGGAAGTGTGAAAAATGTAAAAAAAATATATACAATCACTTCACTCGTAATGACACATTTTATAACTTTCGTGAAGGGGTGAAGTCTGAAATTCGACATCATAATCCATAAACCCGAGATTTATAGTTATCTATCGATTGTCATTTACGCTCTATTCTTCTCATCAAATTTTGTTTTTCAAATTTTGTTTTTTAAAAACATGATCTTTAAGTGGATGCAGAACAATGCGGTTCGGATAATTGATATCATGTTCCATTGTTTACGTTTTACTGAAATATGAGTTAATGTTATATAGTTTCTTACCGTGATGTCAACTTTCCAATGAAATCCAATGAGAATAATAGAGCATAAACCATAATTGACGATTAATTATAAATCTAGAGTTCATGCATTATGGGTTGAATATCGAAGACAACCCCATCCCGAAAGTTATAAGCTTGTCATTACAAGTGATTGTATATATTTTTAACATTTTTTTCACACTCTACATTCATTGTTATGAATATTTAAGGTATGTAATACTTGAAAGACAAATATGTTTTTATGATTTGAAGTAATACTTATGTGACAATGTGGTATGTAGACACTGATTTAGTATTACATGTTGGAACCAATTTGCGTTCCTCCGGGAGTGGTGGTTGAGCATAAACTCGAGCAACGTGCAAAATAGTAAACAACCATAAGCAAGCCTAAGACTCGGAGAGAAGGGGTGGTGTGTCGGCCAAAGGCTTTCCGATAATCAAGTTAGAGAATAATTTTAGAATTTAGCAATGGCTAGAAGAATTAAAGTGTTTAGATTACGTTACCATAGACAAACCCTAAATGGGTGAATTTATTCTGTAAGGAGATAGACCTTTTTAGGACAGAATTCTCCTTCTAAGCCGAGAGAATCCTAGAGGATATCTAGTAAGTAGACATTGCATCCTCTTATGAGTTGTGATTATTTGCAGTGCACACCAATCTTTAGATTATAGGAACTCTAAGACTTATAAGATCTGATTGTGTCTATATTTGGATCAAATTGTGTGTCTTGCAGATCAAGCATGATCATCCAGTAGAGTTGCGAGGACTACATCTATTGCCTATTACCCTAGAGTCGAGTGATGGTGGCACCCTGCTCCGTTTGATACAGCTCGGCTCAGAGTTAGTGAGTCCATGATCGGACTTCTGAGGTAATAGTATTCAGATTAGCCTTACTCCGACCTACAAAATTATGGTCCCACAATCGCCCCAAATTATCCATTTAAGAGGCAACTCGTTCTTCTTGAGTTGGATTGTTATCCAAAAACTGTACCTTTTGGAGTAAGTTGGAATACGTACTGTTTAGTCTTTAGAACGATGTAACCTTTGATATTGAAGTGGAGGCTTGCTGAACTTGGATGAGTAGTCTCGAGCTCCATGCCAAAGTTTGGTAATGATGATTGTTGGAACCAAATATGTGCACCTTCGTGAACGATGGTTGAGCAAAAATCCTTGTAGTATAGAACAACCTGGAAAACAGTGAAACAACCATAAGCAAACATTAACCCAGAGGGTGTGCCACCAAAGGCTCTCCGACAATCAAGTTAGTAAATGATTTTAGAATCAAGCAATGGGCAAGAGAATTCAAGTGTATAGATTATGTTACGTAGTTAAACCCTAGTTGGGTGTATTTATATCATGGGAGAGAAACCTTTTTATGATAGAATACTCATTCTAAGCCAGGAGGATCCTAGAGGATATTTAGTAAGTAAATATTGCATCCCTTTAGGAGTGTGATTACTTGTAGTGTATGTCTATCCCTAGATTGTAGGGACTTTAAGACTTATAGGATTTGATTGTGTCCATATTCAGATCAAATCGCGTCTCGTGCGGAATAAGCATGGTCATCCAGTGGAGTCATTTGGACTCTGTCTATTGCCCCGGAGCAGGATGATGGTGCCACTCTGCTTCGTCTGATACAGCTCCGCCTTGAGTTAGTGAGTCCATGATCAGATTTTTTAGGTAACAATATTCAGATCAATCTTACTCTGGCCTTGGAAAATCACATTCTTACAATTGCCACTAACAATCCATCTAAGAGGCAACTTGTTCCCTTTGAGGATGGATTATTGTCAAAGACCATGCCTTTCGAAGTAAGTTGGATTACATACCATTTAGTCTTTAAATTCTTTCACAAGTGATATGGCTTTTGAAGCGTCTTCAATACTAAATGAGTCACCTTGAATTCCTTGCTTCTAACCTCGATATGATGATGCGTCGTTTCCGTCATGTGCGCACGAAAAATGAGAAATTGCCTTTGATAACCGTTGGGTCCATTGATCTCGAGGTGAAATGGTCTGTATTTAATGGTATGATGATTCAAAATATCATATGTTAAATAACTTCCGCATCACCAATTTCACTTTTCTTCAAATTCCCAAATTTTGTTTAGAAAACGCTTCCACTCTTCACTCGTCGATGTTAACCTTCTCTTACTCGATCGAATTTAATGGCGACCAGCTCTTCTAACCTAACTATTTAATCTGTCATTCTGGTTAAGGTTCGTAACAAAGGTGAAGAAGAAGTCTTTCCTACAAGTCGTAGTTATCTTCTTAATGGATGTTGGGCTTGGTGGGAAGATAATGGTAATATGGTAGCATAACTTCCTAACTCCATGTTTCCCGATGGCCCATGTACTAGAATCCACCCTTGTTACCTTGATTTAGGACTAGGGTGCCTTCTATCATGGCTATAAAATTAGATCCTTGTTCATTTTCAAAGTCAGTCTCTACAATCTCACCCTAACTTTCATTCGCATTATCTTTTGTTTCGACAGCCTGGATGATTGTATCATGTTGAGCTGGGCTTGTCTAAATTTCGTACTTTCTAGCAACTCTGGAGGAGTTCTAGCACTCCCTACTTCTTTCAATCCCAATCCACCATTTGATGGCTTGCCTACATCACTGATATCTTGTTTCACGACAAAGATTGGTACATAGATATCCTTTTGGTAGAAGGGATTGGAAGGGTGATATATCTCTGCCGAAAGTTCCTTATAAACCCGAAAGTGACATTCCTTATAAGATGGATGACCGATATCCTAGTCAGTGTCGCATTGAGCTTATAAATAAGGCGTTCAAACTCATTCTCTCTCGGCATCGGAGTTAGAAGTGGCTTAGGGCGTCAAAGAGAGACATTGTTCAGAGAAGGGATGACATCAACGATCTTTGCTCTAAACATCTCATTCTAACCTTGCATGGGTTGGGACCCAAGATGCTTTGAAGTCTTCAAAACGTTACAAATATGCCCCTGAAGCAGAGAAAAAGAAAAGGAAGAGGGGGACTGAAAAGGAGGCTTCGAAGGTGGTCCTGGTCAAAGCATCCAAGAAAAATACCAAGTCAGTGGGCGATCCTAGCATCTGTTTAGATAAAGGATAAAAAATATGAACCCTGTCCCCATTATTGAAGAGAATTTGTAGCAAATCCCTACAAACCCAGGTAAAGGAAAATGTAAATCCTTTATTGTGGAGGGGTTAACATTGGCACAACGACTGTTGAAAAATTAAGTGCGCCAATCTGTACTTTTGATTCTTGGTTGTATAGCTGCCCCTGCTGGTAATCATAGTCTTGTTAGGGAACTGAATACCCCAGTGCCCGATGCATCATTGATTTTGTCTGGTATTTGTAAGGGAATATCTATCGAGGTGCCTCACTTAGTGATGAGGACCGCTATCGGTTTGGAGCCACTTCCCCTAGATGCAAATGGTTTTCAAGATGCAGGATATGCTCAGGCTTTGATGTGCTCATCTATAGTTTTTGTCGATTCTAAGGAAATCTAAATTACGGAAGATCTGAGGGAGAGATGCTATCAAAGCAGATATTTGGTTAGTCTTCTCAATCTTTTATATCGCTAGTTGTCTATGTGCTCTGTTTTTCTTATTCCTGCCTCACTATACCTTTCCTAAGCTAATACCTGGGTTAAAGTTCTGATCCGGGCCCAAACAAATGAGAACTCCCAACTTAAGGATGCTAATAAGAGTGAGTTAGGTAGCATGATCAAAGCTGAAGGGACCTGCAAAACAGAAGTCCTAGGCTCAAGATGTTACTAGTTGATAAACAAGCTTAGAATGCTGAAAGGGAGACCCTTAAGACGCGTTTAGAAGAAACGTAGAGGGCATTGACATCGGAGCGGAGTTTATGAGAAGTAGACAGGTCTATCCTCCAGTTGAAATTGGACGCAGTTCAGGATTAAATGTGTCGTATAGAGAAAATCTAAGCAGAGTCTTCTCAGCAGAACGAGGAAGAGGTCATGGAGCTACAACGACAATACCAGAAAGACATCATCCTTGAGTACACTCAGGGTTATCTTGATGGCTATAGTGGTTAGGACCATCGCGATAAGTGGGACATTGTTTGCTTGTTGAAGGAGATATGAAACGCTGATTTGCCAGTGCCTTCCTCACTTGCAATTGATGCATCGATGCTCGCCTTATCAAAACATAGTGAATCTTCTTCAGAATTTGAAGGACAAATGAAAAAGAAGGTTACTGCTACTGCTAATACTCTTCTTGTTGGTTCCTATTTAGTTGATCCTTATAACGTAACGAACTCTGGGAAATAGTTATTTTTCTCATGTTTTTCCAGGCCAGAATGGGGGAGTGTCCCATTCACTGAACACTTTGCCCCATGTCTGGGCTTTGAATCTTTTTAACTTTATCTGAGGGTGCTCTTTTCTTGTACCTTGTATTTTTCTAGCCATGTCCCTGATTCAGATAACTTTCCAGAGTAAGCTAACTTTGGAACAATAAGTAGTAAAGCGAAGCATGGGTGAGTATGTGGGCCCGGGATAGAGTATAATAGCCCCCTTGATGATATTAATCTTAAAAAACATCATCTTTCAAACTCAATGCTTGTAAGGGTACCCATCATGATATTCAGAGTACCATCTTACTCTAATACCAGGTGTTAAGGCCCATAGAGAACCCTTTGCCATGTTTCCACTTTTGTTGCTAGATCTGAAAGGATGGTATTTCTTTTATCAGGAATGTCCTCTCATGTATTTACTTTTATCAGTTCTTTTCTAGGGATTCTTCGAATCTTGTTGCAAAGTGATGCTCGAGGGATCTGTACCTTTTAGCTCATGTTACCTGTTTGTCTCCAGTGAATCTTTAGGCGAAAGTGCATTGGAGAAGAGTTTACCTGCTTATCGGTCGAAAACAATTTTTCAATCCTTTTGTCAGACCCTAAGCATCAAACCTGAGCATTTCCGATCAAACTACTTTGGTTAGCTTAACCATAACATTTCTATATATCGGAGCTCCGTCGGAATAAATTCCTCTTGGGGATTTCCTAGTCTGGATGCCCCTTTCGAACCTGCTAACATTTGGTGTTGTAGGTTACTTAACTTAGTAAGTTGGTCTGGAATAAAAGTAGTCGTACTCAGGGTTGGATTTCAGAGCCACATTCCGATGAGTTCCGGGTCGCCCTTTTGACTATTGCTTTGAATGGCGTAGAGCTCAAGTTTGAACGTTATAGCCCATACCTTGCTAGTTGCATAAACTTTTCAAAGGTCGGATGGTGCATTGGACTTCTAGGTCAAGGCACCATATGCCCATGCCCGTAGCCCACCAATCGTTACTGCACTTATTACGGTTCAAGTCTCCCAAGTTGCTAACCATTCCAGATTGGGCTAAAGGAGGCTCATCTGATAGTGTAACTTTGAACGTTTTTAGACTTACATTGTTGCAAAGTTTTCAAAATTTGTGCCTTGTTTTGAATGAGTAAGGTACTCCCTGCATCACCCAAAAAATAGAGAAAGAACACATATTTAAGATAAACAGATGCTTTTGATTCATGATCCAAGTAAAGTTAGTCTACAAAAGGGTGTGATTAAATCCGTTTTGACATGCGTATTTTTTATTTTCCAATGGATTTATGAGAATGATTCCCTACGTATCTCAAGGATGGAGAATCAAATCATTATTCTAGTTCTAAGGAAAAGATGATATGATGTAAAAATTACATCAGGGATCACTTTTGACGATAAGCCTATGGTGGGGCGTTAAGAGTTGACTTATTAGTGAACTTGTCTTCGTGCAGATGACGGTGTTATGATTGGGTCAAGAGAGGATTGCCTACATATCCCGGGAAAGAAATCAAATCGTGTGTAGTTTGTGTTACTTTTTTCTTTCATTCGATATGGACGTGACGACAGGGCATCCACTTCATGGTGGTTGGTGTCAGATTTCTCGTGACCCCTTCTATTGCATGTGTTCGGCCTTCGCAAATGAAGTTTATGTTGAGGGTCAATTTTTTTACAGGCTATCGATCTTCATTGTCGTTGTGTTTGTCTGACCGGTCTATGTTCTTAGGTTTAGCTAAATTTCCATTCCTTGCCTTGTCCCTAACAAATTTCCAGCAGTGCCCTTGATCCAGCATCTCTTTGATATTATCCCTCAGCACTCGACAACCTTTGGTGGTGTAAGCAGTAATCTTATGAAAATAACAATATTTTTTTTCTAGGCTAAATACTCTGGGAAAGGTTTCAGGCATCAGAGGAAGGGTTTATACTTTATGATATGGAGGATGTTATTCAGGGCAGTATACTATTTAGGTTTTGACCGCACTTGCTTGTCCCAGCGTCCTCTTTTCATGACTTGCCGCGAATAGGGTAAGGGAGTGTCTCTATCCATCCTTTTATCCTCCATTCTTCTGTCAGTTTTCCTAGATTAATTGGGTTCAATGGTTGTCATTTAGCTCTTATCTTCCCACTTGGTCAGATAGTCTGCGATATAGAAGCATTTAACTAGAGTAGCGTAGTCATTTTTTTTCTTGTTCAGCCTCTAGGAGAGAAGTGAATGGATATAGAGGCTTCGCTTGAATGCCATATTCACGAAAGCGTTTCAAATAAGCTCTAAGACAACTCTGCCAGAAAGTGCTTCAAGTAGGCTCTAAGACTTTCATCTCTAGTCTAAGTGAGTAGCCTAAAGATAGCTTTATGGCATTTTTTGACATCATGGTACACAAAATAGTTGTTCATAAATAAGTCAGTTAGAGTTTCAAAGTAGTAAATGGACCTGGCTGATAGCTCCAAATACCACCTCATGGTGAGTCATTCCAAGGTGGATTGGAACATTTTGCACATCCAGGCGTCGTCGTCGTTGTTGTACAATGCCATGTCATTTCTGTAGTGTATGATATGGTAGTCAAGATCAGAATCATCGTGGAATGACTTGAACCTCAGTTGAGAGAGTTTTTCTGGCAGAGGCATTCATTCGATTGTTACTAAAAAAATGTGTCTTAGCCCAAACCATTAGCCTATTCGGAGTGCGAGGCTGAATGAGACTTGGATAGTTATCTTCGTTAAGAGAGTACCGTTATTCTTGGTTCCCAGAAGCCTCGGGTTCATCAAACCTTAAACGACGAGGTTCCCTCATCAATCCCCCGAAGTGTTTTGAAGGGGATTTTACAGATTTTGGGTTCCTTCTTCTATGTTTGCACCTAGGATCCGACTATTGCCAGTGGGATTTCGTATGGGATTTATGACATTTGCTTTAATGACGCGTCCCCAAAATTTACTGTTGTTATAATTTTTAAAACGTGAATTTACGAAAAATGCCCTTCAAGGCAAATGCGATGTTTTTGTTGATAGCCTTGTCATGTCACGTAAGATCCGTTTTATTGGCATATCCTTATAGTACTCGTCGCTACGAACGTATGGGAGCAAACTGAACGTAATTTGAAGTTAAGGGCAAAATGGTCATTTGGCCATAAATCTAGAAGGCTCCAGATTTTATTGGAACATCAATCTGATGCCACGTGTGTGGCCAGGATAGAGAGTTCATGAAAGAAAATGAGGGAAATGTGAGATTGAAGGGGGGCCTAATCAGAAGAAGGAAATAAGAGAAAGGATAGATGGGAAAAATCAAGGATATCCATCATTACCAAATCATTTCCCCGCCACTTTCCCTTCCATCTCCAACCAAACCCGACGAGTTTTGGCCTTGGTTTTGCCTGGAACCCACCGACAAGTCCGAGTGATTCTCGGCGGCGATCTACCATTTGTGAAACATTTTCCTTGAATCACCACTACCATTAAACTTCTCTTGAGGCCAGGAACAAAGCCCAAAAAAGTTAGGGGGCGATGAAGTTGAAGATTTGACGAATTGGAGAGCACCTAATTCTAAGGTTTCTGACATATCGAGGGTGAATTGGGGTGTTTCTTGGCCGAATTGGACTTCAGCCTAGGTATGAAAGTTGTTCCTCTCATTGAGATCTTCATTCTTGTAAAACTTGGGAATTTTTAGAATTGTTGAATTTTCTAGCAAGTCGGGGCGGCCAGCCGTTGTGTGCTGCAGGGCTTGGCCTTCCAGGCCACAACATCGTGGTGGCTCATGCAGTGGCGCATGGGGAGAAACCTAGGTCCCTCCTTAGATTATTTTTTTTTTTACGTTTTGGATCCGAATTCGTCGTCCGTTTTCCCAAATTCTATCGTTTAGATATAGTTTTACTAAATGGTCCCAAATTGTGTTTAGGCACGTGGCAGGAAGCGACATCATCCTCACTAGCTCTAGCGGTTTCCGGACAACGAAATATCTGTGAGTAGACCACTATGTTTTTATAAATATTAGCCTAGCATGCATTTCATATTTCATGATTTAAGTGTGTTTTATAATTTGCTTATGGATTTCTATAATTATGGTTTATGAAATATTCATGATTTATCGAGATTACGTTTTATGAATGGATATGAATTATTGGATTTGCATATATGGATTTCGAATATGATTTATATTACGGATTACGAGTATGATTCATCATGGATTTACGAGATGAGATTTTGAGCTTGTGAGCTTCGGATTTGATACGAGTTTTGAGATATGTTTTCGGTACTTATTTAGAGGGTTATTATACGGCAGATACACACACCATGGGTATGATGTATATGGGCATAGGACACAGTGGAGAAGTAGTGATATATATATATATATATATATATACCCCCAACTTCACTGCTGAAAGCAGTATCGAACAGCTTCACTAGCCACGGCTAGCCTATGTGTGTATGTATGCTCTTTTTTATTCAGCTTCACCTTTGGGTGATGGACATGTTATACAACTTCATCTTCGGGTGATGGTTAGGTTATTGAGCTTCACCTTCGAGTGATAGACACGTACTGCCTTCAGGCGACTATAATACCTCTAGAGAGAGTACATTATTTATGAGATTTATGGATTTGCCTTCAGGTGATGATAGCACCATTTTTTAGCATGCTTTTACTCGTACTTGTTTACGAATGTTTTCATGGCATGCTAGGGCTTTCAACAAACTTATTGTGTAGTATTATACATGTTTTCAAAACAGGGGGGGTTAGTATGTTTATAAATAAAATGGTTTTCTTACTATTAGTATTATTATTATTATAAACTTTGGTTCACTCACCTTTTCTTGCTTTGCGCCTCCTCAGGAGGTAGAATCGAGGCACATGATATTGACGTCAGGGCAAGTCTACATAGGTATATTCGAGTCTCCTTAGTGTATGAATTTTTCCTTCGCTCATGCCTTTTTCTAATAATTATTTCATATTATTCCAAATTTGTGTATGCTCTGAATACGTTCCTGTATTGTCATTTTTCTTTCTAATTACATATTTTATTCATAGGCATGTCCAAAATGGCTTTGTCACCCTCAAGTATCGGCCAACATATGCCCATCCTGGTAATAAAGGAATATCGGGATCAGGGCGTGTCATTTGATGTTGCCTGAATGGTTGGAGATGTTATGGGATCGCCTTCTGGAGTGATGGTGCTTATGCTTCCAAATCCAAAGACAAGGATTTGGGTAGGAGGCATTGTCCCACTCAAGTTCTCCAAATTCTTTATCCGTTCTTCCATGTTCACGAAGTTGGAATGACTGTTAGCATGAGTGGTAGTCTAGTTCTTCTGTAGCTTTTTGACAAAAGTGATGATCTTAGTTAGAGTTTCCCAAATCTCATCCATAGAAGGGGAAGTCATCTGACTAGATTTCCTCCTTCCCCAGGGGTGGTCGTCATCCCTTGGGGGTCATTGCTAGCTCTAGGCGTTCCTGCAACGAGCCCTTTTCCCTAAGGATAATTGATGCATCAGAGGGTAGGCCTTCTTCGTCGGACGGGTTGACATAGGCATTAACTAAACTTTCTTTAGCTGACTTGTTTACTGGTGGAGTGGTTTGGTCAAGAGGAATATGGGTTTACTCTCTATGAAAGCACCAATTGTTGGAACCAAATTTGCGCACCTCCTTCAGCAGCGGTTGAGCATAAATCCATGTAAGGTGTGTGCCGGCCAAATACTCTTTGACGGTTAAGTTAGTGAATGATTTTAGATTCAAGTAGTGGGTCAAGTGTATAGATTGTGTTACCCAAGCTGAACCTTAGATGGGTGTATTTATACCGTGGGAAAGAGACATTTTTAGGATGGAATCATTGTTCTAAATCGGGAGAATCCTAAAGGATATCTAGTAAGTAGATATTGAATCCTATTAGGAGTGTGATTACTTGCGGTGCACGCCCATCCCTAAATTGTAGAGATTGCAAAACTTATAGGATTTGGTTGTATCCATATCCGGATCAAATTGCATATCTTGGGGAACATGCATGGTCATCCAGCGAAGTTGATTGGACTTCGGCTATTGTCACGGAGTAGGATGATGGTGGCACCCTGCTCCATCTGATACAGTTCCGGCCAAATTTGGTGAGTTCATTACCGGACTCTTGAGGTAACAGCATTCGAATTAACCTTACTTCGGCCCTAAAAAATCATGGTCCCACAATGATGCGTTGCATTTGTTGCTTATGCACGAAAAACAAGAAATTTCCTCTAATAGTCTGCTCTATAGACACAACTGTTAGATTTGTTTATCTCAAAAGGAACTGATATGTATTCAACGGTTGGATAATTTGAAATTTCTCTTTTCAGTTCCATCACATCTTAATCTTCACTTTTTCGCATAACCCTTTAATTTAACAGAGAACACTATGATTTCTCCCTTTGATTTCATAATCTTCACTATTATTTTTCCTTAGCAAATCCTAATTTTGGTAAAATTATGGCCGCCAGTTCATCTGTCATCCTGTTATTCATACTGGTTCTGACGCCTCTCCTGAGCCTCCCATGGTTAGGGTTCTTAATAAAGGAGAATGATAAGCCTTCCTTGTAAGTCATAGCCATTTTCTCAACAGGTGCTGAGTCTGGTGGAAAAATAATGACAAGGTGGCGAGCGAACTTCCCGATTCTAAAGATCCCAATCGTCTTTGCACCAGAATCCACCCCTACTATCTTCATTTGGGGCTAAGGTTTCCTTTGTTGCCTCTATGAAGGAAGATTCTTGTGTTTTACTTACCCCTTCATTGGTACACATTGTTACCACCTTTCAACACCTAAATGAGTTGTATAAAGCTGAACTGGGCTTTCCTGAGTTTCTCGTTCTTTACGCTTTTCAAAATAGCACCAACACCTGGCACTATTTCCAGACTTGATCTGCTCTTCAGTGGCCTACTTACTTTACCAAACTACTTGGTCAAGATAAAGACTGGTACAAGGATATTCTCCTGGTGGAAAGGAATTATGAAGGAGATATATTCGAGCCAAGGGTTTCCCATAAACCAAAAAGCGAAGTTAATTGGAAATAGAGGCCAATGACCTTAGACCATGCCATCCTAAGCTTATTGATAAAGCTTTCCACTTTATCCCTATCCCATATCAGAGTTAGAAATGGTTTAGTACGGCGGATAAAGAAAGAGCGCACATGAGGGATGACGTCATGGACCTTTGTTCTGTCCATCCTATCCTTAACCTGGAGTGGGTTGAGGCTAAAGCTCATATGAGGCCGCTGAAGAAGAAGAAAATGAGGAAGTCGTTCCGAAGGATATTCTTGTCAAAGTTTCATAGTTAGGGCAATTGTGGGACCATGATTTTCAAAGATCAAAGTAAGGCGGATCGGAATATAAATACCTTAGAAGTCCGGTTATAGACTCAATAACTTCCCAGAAGAGATGCAAAGACGGAGCAACAATGCCACCATCATCTTGTTCCAAAGCAATGGGCAAAGTCTGGGACTTCGCTGAGATTGGCCATGCTTGTTTCACAAGACATGGAAACTTAATCCAGCAGGGAATCAATAGGTTTACTATATTCTTGGAGTCTTTACAATCTAAAGATTGGCATACATTGCAAGTAATCATACTCTATGGGATGCTATATCAACTTTTTAGATGTTTTCTGGGATTCTCTCGGTTTAATACAGATTCTATATCTTAAAAGGTTTTGACTTCAACTAGTATAAATACACACTTCTAGGGTTCATGTCTGGTAACGCAATTATCTGGTCACTTATTCTCTTGCCTACTGCTTGAACCTCATAATACTGCTTACTAACTCGACAGTCGGAAAACTTTTGACCAGCACCCCCTCCCCACCCCTCAATCATTGACTACTTACGGTTGTTTTTTCTTTTACAAGTTACTCGAGTTTGTGCATTACCCCTCACGGTAGTGCACGAATTTGATTCCAACAACTATAATTATATTTTAATCTTCGTCAATGCAAGTATCAAACAGGAACAGTATACTTTTTAAATAATTAACCGTCAATTAAAAGAGCATAGTATTTTTCTAGGGTGAAAAAAAGGGAAAATGAAGAAAGAATTAAATTTCCACTTAGGGTTTTCAATAGCTTCCTATTTTCAAAGTATATAAAGTAAGGTAGATAATTTCCACCCTCCTTTTCAGCTTTTCACACAGATTCTTTATTTCTGATTGTCTCACTGAATCAAACAACAACGCGGGACATGAAAGCATTCATGCTTTAAAATCGGAAGGTCGTGCGTCCAACATGATGCCATTGTCTAAAAAACAATTGGCTGGCAAAACAATCTAATCCATTACATAAGTAAACCATCAGATTGACTAAATATTCATTTCTATAAACAATATTACTTGTATAAAAGTCAAATCCATCAATGAATAAGTGGCAGATAAAAGAATTTGATAACGTCAGTTTGGACGGCAATTTCATAATACATTCTTTAAAACTGATTTTCTAGTACATTGTATCATTGTAGGGGTAGTTTGGTATGGCATCTCAAATCGAAAATGGATCCGAATACTAAACCGAAAATTTTTGGGACTGGAATTTGAATATCAATCCCAAACAGAAATTTAGGTATTCCCAATTTTCGGGATTCCCAAAAAAATTTCAGTATTTCGGGATGGATTGAGATTTGATTTTTGGTGTTGGACTTTTGGATATTTTGGTTAAAATTTGAAATTTTTGGGCTATGAGCTAAATTTTGGGCTAAATTATGTTCCTTAATTTCATATAAATTGAAAGTTAGGCTTTTTACCTCATACCAATTTGAAACTTCATACCAGTTGAAATACCAATTTATTAATATCAAGTCAAATTGATGTTGCAAAGTTCAATACTACTTAATTTCATACTTCTATTTCTAATATAGTTTACTATCAAACTACTTAAATTCAACATTCAACATGCATGCAACCAAAATAAATATATATATATATTTTTTTTTTTTCGGTTCGGTTCGGGATTCCCAAACCATTTAATATGTAATCCCGATTTCCGTACTGAAAGGTTCAGGATCGATTCAGTATGGATCTTAAAAATATCTGTATTATCGGTTTGAGAATTTTTCTATATGAGATCGGGATTTTTTTGGTTTGGTTTGGTTTGAGATTTTTGGAGAATTTTTCCAGCCCTACATCATAGGAGCCGATTCAAACTTTGTTAATACTATCAAACCTGCATCCAAAAAATTCAGGTCAAAAATCATGTCTCCATCTTATGTTTGTTATCCATTTCCTTTCTAGCTAGGTCAATATCCTTGAAACTTCCATGAAATTTATTCTCATCACATTATTAATGATAACTTTGAATTTCAACTCCATAACCAGAAGAAAAATTTTGCTATACAAATTTTCGAAATTGCCACTGAGGTCAATATCAGTGAAACTTCCATGAAATTTCCTCTCATCAAATTATCAACAATGACTTTGAATTTCAACTCCATAAACAAAAGAAAAAAATTTGCTATACAATTCTTCGAACTTGCCGTTGAGGTCAACATCAGGGAAACTTCCATGAAATTTATTCTCATCAAATTATCAATGACGACTTTGAATTTCAACTCTATAACCAAAAGAAAAAAAATTTGCTATACAATTCTTCGAAATCGCCATTGAGGTAAATTGACACACTCCAATTTGGAATGTCAACCTGAACTTTGAGTCGAGCTGTGTTGGCTGACACCCAGAAAGTGACGAAGCCAAAAAGTGTAGTGATGTGGAAAATATGGATAAATTTAAACCTAAAAGTGACTCAATGCAAGATTGCGCATGTGAGCGTGATTGAACTCAATTCACACGTGTTGTCATTTTATATGTAATATAGTGTGTGTGTGTGTGTGTGTGTGTGTGTGTGTATTTTATATATATTTGAAAACTATACTTGTGTTACAGCGATGGGTTATTACGTTTTCAAAACAGGTTTTACAAAGCTTTATTTTCAGGTCCACTCACCCTTGTTTTTCGCCCATCTAGGTTTTAGTGGCAAAACTTTCGTGTTGACGAGGATTCTTGGCAAATGTTGATATAGGAGAGTACATTTGATGGTATAATTCTTATTCCGTTTTTACTGTACTTTACTTATGCTCTGACATCACGTGTGAAGTGAGTTCAATCCCGCTCACATGCGCTTTCTTGCATTTAGTGAATTTAAGGTTTAAATTTATTCATATTTTCCACATCACCACACTTTTTGGCTTCGTCACCTTCCGGATGTCACTAGCATAGCTCTACTTAAAGTCCAGATGGACATTCTAAATCAAGGTGTATCATCAACATTTCATGAAATTTATTCTCATCAAATGATCAATGATGACTTTGAATTTCAACTCCATAACCAAAAGAAAAAATTTGCTATACAGTTCTTCGAAATTGCCATTGAGGTCAACATTAGTGAAACTTTTATGAAATTTATTGTCATTGAAATTATCAATGATGACTTCGAATTTCAACTCCAAACCAAAAGAAAAATTTTGCTCTGAAATTCTTTGAAATTGCCGTTGAGGCCAACATTAGTGAAACTTCCATGAAATTTATTCTCTTCAAATATCAATGATGACTTTGAATTTCAACTCCATAACCAAAAGAAAAAATTTGCTATACAATTCTTCGAAATTGCCGTTGAGGCCAACATCAGTGAAACTTCCATGAAATTTGTTCTCATCAAATTATCAATGATGACTTTGAATTTCAACTCCATAACCAAAAGAAAAAATTTGTTGTACAATTCTTCGAAATTGCCATTGAGGTCAACATTAGTGAAACTTATATGAAGTTTATTCTCATCAAATAATCCTTGATAACTTTGAATTTCAAGCCCATAACCAAAAGAAACTTTTTGCTGTACAATTTTTCAAAATTGCCATTGAGCTCACATTACGTATTGAGATGCGAAGAAAGCATAAATTGTAGTTGACTGAGAATTTATAGTTGTAAAATGTCACTCGTGTAAAGTTGAAGGTAATAATTTTTTGTTTTTAAATTGAGTAATCAAAATTTATTTGCTCAGGATGTGATTGTTAAAAAATGCAATCTCACGTCTGAAACTTAAAAAATAAAAAAATTACAACTCATAATAAATAATTTTATCTTGGAATTAGATATGTGTGATCTAAACTTGTATTGCATGGTTCAATGAGGAGCTAGACTTTATTGTAAAAAAAAAAAAAAAAAAAAAAAAAAATGTTCTCTGCACTCCTAGAGAAACTGCAACAGTACGAGAAATTTGTAATGGAATTTTAAGATAAAGCATCTTAAATCACGTTTTTTGAAATTTAGACAAAAACTACTAGAGAGTAATGTAGAAGCTCTGTATAAATATAACTACAGCCATGCCATTAGAAGTTCATTTATTTGTCCGCATATTTAGAATTCGTAGCGGTTTTGTTATCCTAAGAGCAAGATATAGGGAGTGTGTGAATGGAGATAAATCTTTTATAATTTGTTCATAAATTTTAGTTGGCAGCTTATTTATAGAGTCTATTATAGATACTTTTAGTATAACAACGATACATAGATGCTAGTGATTAACAAGTAATTTTAGTTATTAGCAAATTTAAGAGAAAAGAAGTTTCAAAATCTGATATTTATTTTAGTGACTGAAAAGAGTGACGATACTACGAGCCTACTTGAGATTGTTTCTCGAAAGCCTAAAAGCTTTTTCATGAAACACTTTGATATAAAGTCAATAAAGAAAACAAATTAAAAGATTGAAAAGAAGAAAAAAAATGGTCGTAACTTCAATGCTTTACTGAAAAGAAGAATGAATACATATATATATAAATGGTCGTAACTTCGATGCTCTACTGAAAAGAAGAATGAATATATATATATATATATATATATATAACACAAAAACTACTCTCCTTTAAATAGACAAACCCTATATGTTACATAAAATATTAAACATCCAACGATATAAGATAAACCTAATATTTAACTTTCTTAATATGACAGCATTTGACCTCTCGTATCAAATTTTATGAGTGGTAGTTGTACAACTCTTGAACGCTTTCATTTCAAACAAAGTATAGTTGTATTCAGTCAATTCGAAGTAGACCGGAAAGGATTAGCAGGTACAGTTAGATTGTCACCTTCTCCTTCTAACATTTGAATAACAACTTTCATGGAAGGGCGATCTATGGGGTGCCATTGGACGCACCATAGACCCACAATAGCTAGCTTCTTTGCAGTTTCAGCATCTCCTCCGTCCTCAATGTGAATCCGTAGGTCGTCCCCTTGTTCTAAAAGGTTGTAAATCCATTCTGGGAAGTAGACTTGGCTGCTGGTGGAGTCCTCTTCCATGAACTTAAAGTTCTTTCTTCCCCCGACCATTTCCAGCAGCAACATTCCAAAGCTATAGACATCTGACTTGTAGGACACATTTCCAAAGTTCCTAGAGAACACTTCCGGCGCAATGTAGCCAATGGTCCCTCTGATGGTAGTCATGGATACTGCACTTTGATCTTTAGAGCACAACTTGGCGAGACCAAAATCGGAAACCTTTGGGGTGAAATTCTGGTCTAGCAAAATGTTGTGTGGTTTGATATCGAAATGGAGGATTCGGAGGTCACACCCTTGATGAAGATATTCAATTCCTTTGGCTATACCTAAAGCAATCTCATGCACCTTATCCCAACCAAGGAAAGCGCTTTTACTATCTGCTGATGATAAGATATTCTGTAGTGAACCATTTGGTAGATATTCATACACAAGAGCTGTTGTGTACCCATCAGCACAAAAACCAACCAAGCGAACCACATTGACATGGTGGACTCGACCCATTGTTCGGACTTCATTGATAAAATCTTCTCCTTTTTCATTAGAATTGTTGAGGATTTTCACAGCCACAAGTAAGTCGGAGGAAAGCTGTCCTTTGTACACTGTTCCATAGGCTCCTTGACCTAACTTTTCATTGAATTGATTTGTTATCCTTTTAATATCAGCGTAGGAATATCTACTTGGCTTGTGTGCTATGTAATCGTCCAAAAATCTTTCAATCCTCAACTGATTTGTTTTCTCTATTTTGTTGGAGCTATAAACACGGTAAATGAGAGTCCCCACGACTGTTACAACCACAGAAAGTGTGAAAATACCTGCGGATACAGTCGAAACTCTGCGTTAAAAACCAACTCATTTCTAAATTAAATTAAAATAAATCACAATTGCGTCCAATTGATAAAGCCCCCAGAAATCAGAATTGAATTTATATTAATACTTATACATATATGGGGTTCTTTTGTGCGGAAGTTAACGTGTCTTTTATCCGGATGCTGGCACTGAGTTTTGAACTCGTAAGGTTTTCTTGTACCTTAAAAGAAGAACCCTTTCAAGGATGGGATCCAAAACTTGAAAAACAAGTGATGAAAATTGGTGCCTGCTGAAGCAAGTTCCGACTAGCAGCCTAAAATATAACACTCGCATGAGGTTCAATAATCCAAACTGTCTTAGATTTAGCTCTCCATCTAAGAATATTTATGATTATGGATCGCACAAGTGTGCAATAATTAACCTAGCTAACTCTTAGCAGTTCAAATTCAATCTTGTAAAAATATTGCTTATGTGAACAACTTACCAGATATCTCTAAGCTTGTCCTTCCACGGGTACTATCTGTAAAAGCAGGTCCATTAAGTCAATAATTAGTACTTTTGTTATCAAAAGAATAAAATACTTGAAGAATTGTTTGCATAAATCTTTGTTTTCATTTAATATAAAAAGTTCGAATATATTCTTTGAGTCCAAATTTGTTGCATAAATTATCTGCACAAACTAGCTAATTAAAACCTTGTCAATGTGAAAATGAGGGAAATATTTGCCGGCAAAGTACTGCAAGAAGTCAAGTTAAATGGGAGATTAAAGGATACCTTCGCTCACGCATTCAGTTTCTGCAGTCTGATTATCTGTGAAATTATATTGACCAATGGTTCTCTTCAGTCTGCAAGTCTTGCCCATCTCTTCGCAACGTCCACATGATGGTTTGGACCACTGCAGCATCATAAGGCGGAATTCGCTCACTGATGAAATATCTGGAACTGATGTGTAGTCACGCAGCTTGGTACAAGACACTAGGGTCGTATCATCAATGGAATACCGGCCGTCGACAGCATAGTAGTTAGTTTGGTTTTCAAGATTGTCAAGGCCGGAAGGGCACAGTTTGATAAGACGATATCCGTCTGTTTCAAGTGGTGGTGACGGACAACTGAATAAAGTATAATTAGCATCAAACCGTCCATGCACAAATTGAAAGATTGAGGAAGATAAGCTGAAATTGAAAATATCTTTAGGCGGGCAATCATTTTGGAAATATACTCCGATTTCTTGAGAAGCGTAGTTAATCGTTTCAACGATGAGCTTGTTAGATGAGGATGGCATCTCAAGCACGGTTTTCCTGCCGTTGGTGCATGATAGATCAAAGCCATGGTAACCGCACTGGAATGGCTGTCCTTTAAGTCGAAATGGGAATCGGATGGCTGGACCGTGGTGTTTACAGTAACTTACTTCTGTGCAGTTTTCAGGGACTACTCTGTCGCCATACACTTTGCTTACAATACCAGCATCTGCTATCGTGAGAAACCAGCACAAGAAATTGATCAGAAGCATTCTATCCAATGAGAATATTGATTGTAGAAGTTTGGTATCTTGGTAATTCATATATATGATTGTATATAAGATAATAGGATTGCAGAAGTCCCCTATGTTTTGGGTAAATAATAATCTCTTTTTATATTCACCCCTTCGTTCCATTTCCTACCCCAAAAACGTTTTTCTAAATTTTTTAAATCTTCCACCAATTTTGTTTTTAACTTCAATTTGAAGGACTTGGTCGTGATTTGCTTATGGGTTATTGACCATCGTTATCAAATAAAAACTTTTAGTCGCTTTTATTTAACTGTTACTCGCTATAACGAGAAACTGGGATGCTGGAAACTGTTTCTTCCCCAAATGGGCCAGATCAACCCATTATTATACATGTTATTCTGAGTTAGATGAGGTGGGTTCTGTGGCTTCAATATTGGTCATTCTACATTTAGTAATGCTAGGTAGATTAAATTTGTAAACTAAATTTACAAACTAAACAATGTTTCATCAATAAAAAAAAATAAGCACGTTAATCTACACTTTAGTAATAATCCAATTATCAACTTCCATGTCATTGAGTTTACAAAATTTATTCTACAAATTAATTTATTCTCTCTAGCATTACCCTCCTAGAATTTGAAGTTGTCGGTATAGTTTGGTTGTGCAAATTTTTCCTCTTTAGTTTAGTGTTGGTTGTTGTTGTTTGTTGGAATTAGTATTGATGAGACTTGTGTTTTGATTCTTTTGAATACGTCTTTAATGTATTGTTAAAGTTTTTGCAATAACTATGGTTGTTATATTGAAAAATTTGTTTATTAAAATGTTTTTTTTTTCATTCAATAAAAGAAAGAGGGGTAAGTGATTTTTACACACGATTTTTCTTCTCCTACGTACACACATATATGTACATTTCTGGCCTTTAAAAATAAGAAAGAGTGCAGAAAAAGAAAAGAGAGTGTGTGGGAAATATATATATATATATATATATATATATATATATTTAAAGAGAGTTAAAATGCTACATGTTATAATTTATTGGGCCAGCCCAAGCCTTCTCCTTCTCCGGCGACCATCTCCATGCCTATCAGGACCACAAGTGTACAAATTGGGCCACAGGTGTACCCACCGGGGTTAATACTTGGGTCCTGACATATGAGGACCACAAGTGTACTGACCACTGACATGGTCCAATAATATAAAGATATCAGTAATTTCAAGGGGATTTTAACAAAAAAATAAAAAAACTCATAGTAAAGTTTACTTTAACAAAAAAATCATATTTTTACACTAAAAAGTCAATAATGTTATTATTCATTTTACCCTTTATTTTATCTTTATCATTAAAACTCAAAATTTTCAAATCATTTTTATTAGTTTTCTTTAATTTTAAAGCATCACAAACATCTTTAAGGCCATAACCAAACACCATCCTAAACTCATAACCCATAACCCATAACCAACCTCCAGATTTCCTCGTTAGTCGTCGTCGACCGATACCCCACCTTTTCACCGCCTTCCCTCCCCAGCATCTCTCTCTCAAAGTCTGCAATTCCTTTGAACGTCAAAGTTCCAAACCTCTTGTCTTCCAGAACCTCCAATTTCGCGGATTTCCATAACCCAATTTTACCGAGCTCAGATCTGGACGCCGGCGAGGGATTGAAACTGACGTCGCCGGAGAAAAGAGGGATTGGGAGTGGTCGGGAGTGAGAGTAGGTCGCCGGAGAAGTAACGGAGTGCGGGGGTTGCTGGAGAAAGAAGGGTTGAGGAAGACGACAGGGTGATTGGTTGCAAGAAAAAGCAAGTGTTTGATTGAGTTTCACTTGACAGGTGGAACAATTTTATTGGACCACATAAGTGGTCAGCTTGTCAGTGTTATCCTAGTTTTACTCGTCTCGTGGGTTTGTCTTTGCTTCGTTTGTCATAAATAATGGGCTCCAAGCGGCCAATTTATATCTGAGTTTGCCCTCTTCTTGCCACAAGCCAAAAACCCTTGCTCCCATTAAGCTTTTTTGCCCTCTTCCATAATTTTGATACATCTATATTCTCTTTTACCATGTGTAGAGGAAGTCTCTTACTAGTTCCGTATGGAGCCCTTCTTCTACTCTTTCTTCTTCCCTTTATTTGTTCCCAAACATCGATACCTGAAAATAATTCTGATTGTACTCTTTCTTGTGGCAATATTGACATACGCTCTCCATTTCGGTTAAAAGGAGACCCTCAACACTGCGGCAACCGAACGTATGAGCTAACTTGTGAGGAAAATGTTACAGTCCTGTACTTGTATAACCGAAAGTTTTACGCCAAGGCGATCAATTACAATAACTTTACAATCCGTGTTGTGGATGCTGCTGTTCAAAAGAAAGATAACTACTACTCCATCCCACGTTACTCCTTAACCCCATCCAACTTTAGTAATCGGGATCCTTACAGCACTTATCTAGTCCGACTGACGTGGAGTTCAAATAGCCCGGACACAAGTAATAGTTCCACGACACGGCCTATAATTTTTATGAACTGTCCAAAACCGATGCATTCTCCTGGCCTTGTAGAAACAGCTCCATGCGTCAAGGACGGCACCTACTCTTCCAATTCTTCTTTGTCCAATGGTTTAAGAATGTTTTCTTATTCCATCCTTGGCTGGAAAGGCTCCATAAGTTCATTGGATTTGGGGGAGTCCTGTGAAATAACGCAGATGCTTATGGTCTCACCTTCGTTATCCGTAGAAGACATGCATGAACACTTGACGTCCTGTGAAGGCATATATAGTGAAATAGCGCATGGCTTCGAGCTTTCATGGTTTGACCAGGCTTGTAGCACCTTAAACTGCACAGAGTATTCGTGTGTGCTCAACGTGAGCAAAATTGAGTGCTTTCCCTACGAAACCGGAAAAGGTAGTGTCTATTATTTATCTTATTCACAAGGCTAGCGTAACCAAATTAATTCAGCAAATAATCAGTCTTCAATTACCGGGAGTCTGTCTGTCTATGGAGATTTAGGTTTTACAACTCTAGAATAAATTAGGTCATATAAATATTGACCAGATGAATGGGAGAGAAACTTTTATTTCTATTAAGTACGTATTCGAGGCTAAATTTATTAAGGAAGGATCGCAACCTTTCTTTTTGTAGTTTCTCTTTTTACCTTTTTGCTTTATTTTTAAGATTTTACATATTACTTGATAATCAAAACTGTTTATTTTGTATACCACTGTAAACTAATACTGCAAACTACCCCATTAATCAGAATTTAGAAATCATTTCACTGTTCGATTAACGGTATCATGATTTTTTGTTTAACTAAAGCACATGGTTCACCTTTTATTGAATTCATATATTGTTATTTTTTCTAGTAATATTTAGAAAATAGGCAGTTTGGAATATCAAGTAATATTGTAAGATCTTACAAAAAAGTAGAAGGTAATAAGTGAAAGTACAAACAGAAAGGTAGCTAGCATTCTCCCATGATATTAATTTTCAACCTTTTTTTTTCTCTTAATAGTAAATAATATATGATCCTTTAGAGGAAAAATAATATATATGATCCTTAATGATAATTCTTCTTCTTTTGCAATGCAGAACATTGGTACAACAAGATCTTACAGGCCATACTAGTGGCACTAGGCAAGTGGTTTACTCTCTAACGCAGCTTCTATATAATACATGTGTAGTTAGTTTCTTTATTTGTGGTCACCTTGATGTTTATTAAACTTAAATTACATTTGGAAACTATGATCGATATTCATCGCTTTGCTGCAGCAACGGTTTTGTACCAGATGTATTATTCCATCCGCTATGGTCAGTTTATCCCTACGGACGACTTGAGGTCTTACCCCCTTTACGTGTATCCGATGACTGTGGCCTCTCTCCTAGGTAGTGTGAACTACTCGTACTCAGCTATCATGCAACTTTTTCTAGCTTCATATACTCATCATTCAAAAATGAATGTTTGATGATCACTTTGTTTTTGTTTTCATTCTTATTATTATGTTTTAGTTAAGGGTTGCTGGGGAATATGGAAGAATATATATGAGAAAGATGTGAAAAGGACAGGGAGGATCGAGGTGGATAGAGAAATGGTTATTGTCTTTGAAACAATCTCAAAGAGTTTTCCAATAATGTTTTGTTTCATAAATTCTCCATTTCTCCATCATCCCCCAGCCCCATCCCCATATCTTCTTTCTACAATTTCCCCTCGCCTTTTTTTCCGCTCTCTTTTTAGATTAAAAATTAAAACTAAAGGATTACCAAACAGTTGCTTAATTAATGAAAAATATTGTTGCACTAAAGGAACAAGTTTGATGATATTACAGCAATCAATCTATTTGGTGACTCCAATGTTTTTGAAACGTGCAGAACTATTCCAATTAGTCAAATTTTTATTTGGCTTTCCCTGTTTAATTGCATTAATAATATACAAATGCAAAAGGAGGCACTTGTCCATGTATGAAAATATAGAAGACTTTCTGCAGAATAATCAGCTCATGCCAGTAAGGTACTCTTACTCGGACATAAGAAAGATGGCCAGAGGTTTTAAGGACAAGTTAGGGGAAGGTGGCTTTGGTTCTGTGTACAAGGCAAAGCTTCGCAGTGGCCGTCTTGTAGCCATCAAGATGTTGGGCAAGTCGAAAGCCAACGGGCAGGATTTTATCAATGAAGTTGCTACCATCGGAAGGATTCACCATGTTAACGTGGTGCAACTTGTTGGTTTTTGTGTGGAGGGTTCAAAGCGTGCTCTTGTATATGACTTCATGCCTAATGGGTCTCTTGATAAGCACATATTTTCTCAACAAGGAGTTATCTCCTTAAGTTGCGAGAAAATGTTTGAAATCTCACTAGGAGTGGCTCGTGGTATTGAATATTTGCATCGAGGATGTGACATGCAAATTTTGCACTTCGACATCAAGCCTCACAACATTCTTCTCGATGAGAACTTTCTTCCGAAGGTTTCAGATTTTGGGTTAGCAAGGCTATGCCCATTGGATAATAGCATTGTGTCTTTGACTGCAGCGAGAGGAACCATCGGATACATGGCTCCAGAGTTATTCTACAAAAACATTGGAGGTGTTTCGTACAAAGCTGATGTCTATAGTTTTGGGATGCTACTGATGGAAATGGCTGGAAAAAGAAAGAACTTAAACGCAAATATAGAACACTCGAGCCAAATATACTTTCCGACATGGGTTTTCGACCAGCTGAGTGGAGGGAAGGACCTTACAATCGGAGACGCTACAGAGGAGGAAAAGAAAATCATTAAGAAGATGATCATTGTCGCGTCGTGGTGCATACAAATGAAGCCTAGCGACCGTCCTTCTATGAATAAAGTTGTAGAGATGCTTGAAGGAGAAATTGAGAGCCTTCAAATGCCTCCAAAGCTTTTCTTATACCCACAACAAGTGCCAGAGGTGGTTACTGGCGGCAGTTCAAGTACCGCATCAGCTGCATCGAGGACAACAACAACATCTACAGAAATTGTTTTGATTGCAGATGAAAATTCAGAGAGTTAATATAGCTAGTAGCAATGTTGATGTGCAAAGGAACGTTTAGTGTACCCAATAAGCACAAATAGACTACTTGAATTTAATGGCATTTGCTTTCTGGTTTTCAGTTTTTAGCTTTGGCACGTACAAGGATTAATTCATGCACAAATCGTCTCTCGATTAGTATGGAAAATTTGGCTAAAATTAAGAAATTTGGTACGATTGACGGAATTAAGAAATTTGGCTAAAATTAACAACGAACATTTAAGCTGATTCACTAAGAATTCCTACAAATCGTATTACCCCCAAAACCACTCAATTGGCCTCCTTCCATTTAAGCTAATTTAATCTACAGTAGTTTGTAGATAACCGAGAAAATTTCACAAGCTCAAACTAAATTGCCTACATGCTTTCAAACACTATCACGAAAAACAGGCAACGATTAGAGCTCCCATTTGCTAAACCTCTGTAATCTTAAGGATCTTCGGATTCTTCATCCTTATCTTCTGCATTGTCCCGCCACCTAACTGGCCCAGACCATCATAATCAATTGTTCCCTACAAAATACAAAACTTTGCTTGGAGGATCATAGAATTCATCGCAATCAACTAGCCTAAAGACACCCCAAGTTAATTTGAACAAAGATTTAGAGCACTGTGACGATAAAAATTAGAGTTACTCTTTACGAAGGAATTAGCACGTGTTTTAACAAAAGCAAAAGTTTCACAAAGCAGCATTTTTACAATTGTTCATTGCCTTTGGAAAATTGAAAAGTAAAGAACAAGATCAAGTGATGCTACATCTAGATGCACATCCAGTCATATGATAAAGTTCAGAGCAAAAACTTACAGTAACCACCATAGGAGCAAATGGTTTCACGTCTTCGGGCTGTTCAACTGGAATTGGTGGATAGTTCGCACTTTGAACTAGGATTCTTGACTGCGATTCAGAACTAAAAGTTTGCATACACGTAGACACCAGAAAGTTGAGTGGCTGTGGATAAATTAAACCGTAAAGATATGTACCTCATCTGTCCACTCAAGAGCAAGATCATCTGCATCAGGACACTTCCCTATCCCTGTATTCCACAGTATATCAAAACCACATATTCAATAGTAATTCAAACAATGGACATATGAACAAGAATCCATCAAGGAAGACATAGAAGGGGCGGTCCTCAGGCACGAGATGGATGGAGATGGCAAAAGATGTACTGGTACATAAATGTCATAAAAAATCCAAGGGACACTGCCAGTTAAAGATTGAAAATCACACTATGGACATGGAGTAGGAGTTTGTCAATGCATTGCTGCACATGGTTCATGTGTAGTGAGAATTACTTGCACCAAAGACAACCTAAGAAGTAAATGAAACCCACGAATAATCATTATATATAAACATAAGATCATTAGATCACAACTTTTAGTAGTAGCTAATTAAAATGAAGAGTGCAATGAGAATTAAGAGAAAATCCCACCTTCAGCTGCTAAGAGCAAACTAGAATTCATCATCTGGCACAAATCCCCTTTGAAGCATTTCATCATGGAACCGAAATGCCTCCTTCAAATTGTCCTTGGTCACATGTCCGTTTATCATTGACATATAAGTGGATCTATCAGGTTTTACACCTTTCTCAATCAACTTCCGCAATACTAGCTCAGCTTTGTGCATTAGACCTTGCCAACAGAACCCATTTAGAATTATATTGTATGTAAACTGATCCGACAATATCCCTTGCTTTTCCATCTCCTTAACTGAGGAAAAAGCTTTGTCCAGATTCACTTCTTTTAAATAACCATTAATCAAAGTGTTGTAAGCAATACTGTCAGGGACAATTCCTCTTGAAATCATTTTGACTATAAAAACTCATCCGCCTTTGTTGTGTCACCAGAGCGGCAATAACCTTTAATAACAGCGTTACAAGTAACTAGAGTGGGTTTGATACCTTCTTCAATCATCTGGTCCCATAAACTCAACGCCTCATGCACGTTCCCCATGCTACAAAATCCATTGATTAGAATGCCATATGAAATGTGATTGGGTAGTATCCTTCTTGAAACCATGTCACCCCATAACTCCTTAGCTTTATCCATTCCACCTAGTTTGCAGAAGCCATCAAACAATGTGTTGTATGTGACTATATCAGGCTTAATATTTCTTTTCGTCATTGCATCAAACAGATTAAGAGATTTAGTCATATTCCCATGCTTGCAATAACCATAAATGAGTGTTGTGAAAGTATAAAAACCAGGAATGACACCCCTTTCCACCATTACATTGAAAAAACTCATCTGTATCAGAAAGCATCCTCTCCCAACACAGTCCATTTAAAATTTTATTGAACGTTACCACATCAATAGCACAACCTTGCTCAAGCATTTCATCATGCAACTTCAAAACCTCTAACACCATTCCCTTTCGACAATATCCATCTATAAGGATAGTGTAGATCACATTATCTGGAACCAAGCCTGCCCTTTTCATATCTCGAAAATATACTAATGCACGATCAATATTTTTATTCCTCGAAAAAAACCCAATGAGTGAACTGAAACTAACTATATCAGGAACAACACCTATGTGACATTTCATGGAAGATTTCCTCAGCCTCTAAAATATCATCTTTTCTACGGCTCTCAACAAGCATTGGATTATACATAGTAGTATCAGGATTCAACCACCTTGCAACATTTCATACAAAAGTTCCTTTGCTCTCGCATAATTTCCTACTTTACATAAGCCATTTATGATAGCATTGTACGTGAAAAGCTCAGGTTTCAACCCCTTAGAAGACATAAGAGTTTTTTAACTGAAAAGCTTCTTCGAGAAGCCCTTCACGACAATATGCATTCATTAGAGTATTATATGTCACAATATCTGAAAACACCCCCTTCTCTTCCATATCTGATAAGAAGAATTTAACGCTATCAATTTTGCGAGCTTTGCATAAGGCATTGACCATTATATTTAGTGTATAAACATTTAACTAAATCCCACTGCTAACAACTTCCCCATATATGACCCATGCCAAATCAATCCACCCAACCTTCACAAGCCCACCAAGAAGACTATTGCAAGCATTTATTGAAACACAAACTCCCTCGCTTCTAAACACCTGAAACGCCTCAAATCCTTCTCTCAACTTCTTAGCCTGCACATAAGTTCTAACAAACAGATCAAATACCAAAGAACTTGAGCCGCAACTGCTATAAGTTGAAACCAAAGAGTCTGCTACTTCAACACGCGAAATGCCACTCTTTCTAACCATTCTAAGAATCAGAGCTTGTGCATCCGACGCTGTTCGACCACGCACCAACATGTGAATCATTGCACTCAAAGACAGTGACGAATGCTTAAAATCAGGACTATTTAACAGAATCAAATCAATAAACTTCAGACCCAGTTGCAAATTTTCGCGGCAGCAAGAAAGAACAACAACAATAAGAGACGGGTTTAACCGAAACAGAAAGCTGCGCAAAGCGGTGAGGGCACCTTGCTTCAGACCTAATAAAATATTTTCCACCAAAAGAGAATCTGATAAAGAAGCTGATGAAAACAGTTCTTGGCTTGTACTACTACAAGGGTTCTTGTGATTGCATACTTTTAAGACCAAGTTCCAGGTCATTTGATGGAAATATGCTAAAGAATGAGGTCTATGAGAGTGAAAGAGAGTGAGTGTTTTGTGAAGGTTGGGCGAATTCTCGGACCTACATTTCTCAAAATTAGCCAATGGGTTCGCAGAATTAAAAAAGATGTGGGATGCTTGGGAGCTGAAAGGGCCTGTCTACTGATTTAAAGTTCATTCCAGTTTGGCTTGGTTAGTCCCAAACCAAGAACCAGTACCAAACAGTTGGTAGGCCATAGAGTTGAACCGGAAACTAAGAACCGAAAACTTGGACCTGCAATAGACTGACCGTATACTGAAATTTGAAGTGTGGTCTGGTCTCATTGAATTATATCCTCATTTGTAGCAGGTTGATCCTGAAAAAAGCAAATAGCATTCATCAACATTGAAACAAAACAATAGAACGAAAATACTTTTCCGTGAAAAACAGAGGAAAATGAGAATAGCAGTTCAACAGACATTGGATTGCAACGAGAATCTCCCAAAATGGGCAGAACGATTCGAACAGACGATTAATTCATTACAAAAAATGATCATCCAGATTAAAAAACGTTATAGATACTATTATTTAATCTAAATTTCCATGCTTGTTCCTAAATTCTAAGATATTTTATCAAAAATTACACTAACGGCACATAGTTGCAAGATATTTCAGCCAAATCTTGTTCCTGATATTTTAAGAATCACGGAAAGTAGAAAAAAAAATCATGAAATCTGAAGTTTACCTCAGTGATCGGGCGGACCAACACCAACGGCGGCGACAGGAAGTGAGCGTAGCGAACGATGGGCTATCAGGGAGTGGATGACGACTCCAAGAGTTCGAGCTTCAATAGAAACCTTCAATGGAAGAAGAGGATGAGTTCAGATGAGAGGTTGAGAGGAACAGGAGGATTCTGGTGGCTGTAAATGGCGGAATCTGGTGGTTGTAACGTTGAGAGAGAGAGGCAGTAGGCGGGAGAGGATTCAGAGAGAGAAAGCGGTCGACGGAGAAGGTTTAGTAGTCAGTTCATCTCCAAACTTATGGCAAAACCCCGTCCAGAATGATCTCTCCCTCCTAATCTCTCTTTTCTCTCATCCGCCAACGGTTACGTTAAGGCCTGGTTTAGTAGCGAGGTTGTTCTGAAAAAAAGCTGGTATCAAAAAAAGTTGGGAGTTGTTTTTGTGTTTGGTAAACATTCAGCTTCAGCTTTTTTTCACAATTTTGGGTCAAAAAAAGCCAAAAACAAGAAGCTGCAAAACCCAACTTTGAAAAAATGGCTTTTTTTCACATCTGTTTTACATAAAAGTTTACCAAACATTATAATACTGGTTTTTTTTTTCAAAAGCACTTTTACAAAAAAATTTACCAAACACTCTGCTGCTTTATTTCACAGCTGCTTATTCTTACAGCACAGCAGAAGCAGTTTTTTTTCAAAGTATAGCAATACCAAACTAGCCATAAATCATATCAACATCTTATGCTCATTTTTTTAAAGAGATAATAAGACAAAAATAATGTGTGAAATGAGAAGAGAGAAGGGAATGAGAAACTTCCAGAATTATAGCCATGCTCAACCATCTCCCACCGAACCGAACGGTTAATAACTATTAATTTAAAGTTTAGACTTTAAATTTATTAGTTAGTTTAATTAAATTATCGTTAGATGATTTCAAATCTAATGGTTGAAAGATTTGAAATTGAATCAATTATTACAACTGAAGAGCTGACCCTACAAAAAGGACTAGGAGGGGACTACATATGGCGAGCTTGATGCTTCTTTAACCAAAAAATAGCTTAGTAGGTTCGATAGAGTTATAGTCCAATCATCGGTTAGAGATGAGTTTTTAAGCAGATCAGATCTTTCTTGGTTTTTTAAACCTTTAGCATTCTCCATTGGAAATAACCTTAAAAACGAACACATGGTAACTTAGACCTACAGATAAAGGTTAACAGGTAACATATGGGTAGAGGTGCAATCCTAAGCTATCAGCTTAAACTTTCAGTACTAAGCTATCAACTTAAATAAATTTTTTTACAAGGAAACAAATACAAATTTATATGACCAAAAAGAATAGGAAGAGAGAAGATAGTTTCACGTTATCTAAACCCCTTTTATCTACAAAACTTAATTGCCTCATCGAATATCTAACCCAGCAAATCCAGTTGTATAAACTTTAATAACTTTACGTATCCAATTTCATGCGTAAAGTTGTGTTTTGGTGTAACAAAGATTGTTTAAGTTGATAGCTTAATCTCTTTGGAAAATTATTGTGTTTCGGTGTAACAAAGATTGTTTAAGTTGATAGTTTAATCTACCATAATATTATCTGAGAGCTCAAATACAAAAGAACCTCATCGGTCCTCAAAATGAGGACCTAGCAATTCTGAACATATGGGTATTTTGTTATCTTGTGATGTGAAATCTCAAACACTTGGGACACGTTTTACATATTTGGAATCAGAATATAAATGAATGGAAAGATGAATTTTCATTTTTTTTTATACGACAATATATTTACATACAAGGATGAGGGTATGAACACGGAAACTCTTGAAATTCAATGAAAGAAGAATTACACAAGTGAACAGGGTTGCAATCTATGGGATACATTCTTTACAAGAATTAATCATCTAATGTGATATGCAAAAGTGTCAAAAAAGACCAAAATATGTTGCTTGATCTAGGGATGTCACAAATTTTGTAGTGGTACTTAGTGTTTGATTTTATTGGTAAGGAATTGGCTCATATGAGTTATGGTAGATAATTCTCACAAGTATGATGAAGAATTTAGGAAAAGCTTTCTGAATTTGTGGTGTGGCTGGAGGAATTTGAAGAAACTGAATTTTGGAGATTGCATTGTATTTGGTATAACAACTCTTGTTTCCAACGGGGAATATTTCTCTAACTCAATAAGTTGAAATTTCTTATTGAGTTTTCTTCTTCTCTTTGTGTTGATATTCTAGACCTGGAGATTTCTTACACGATATGTTAACTCAACCGAAAATGACACGAAAATAACGAGTTTCAAGTTAACACATTAATTAATTGAGTCGTTATTGGGTCAAACATTAAGAACCCATTGGTTTACCCGTGGATAACCCGTCGGTTTGCTCGCGGGTCGTCCGTTTCAACCCGTTAAGAGAAAAGTTAGTTTGATTAATTTAAACTACTAAAAAACATTACCAAAATAGCCATATTATTTAATCTCCCATAAAGGTGTATAAAAATTTTCAAAACACATTAAAAATTTCATAATGATTAATTTACAATTGTGAAAAATGTGAAAAATATGCAAA
The DNA here is from genome assembly GCF_041283825.1 of Pyrus communis. NCBI lineage: Eukaryota > Viridiplantae > Streptophyta > Magnoliopsida > Rosales > Rosaceae > Pyrus > Pyrus communis. The sequence goes on along the minus strand of NC_142566.1, from coordinate 6,229,147 downwards.
CACGTGATGGCATCATCTACATTTTGATGATGGGTACATCGTCGCTTGAAATTTTAAAACACTACAAACATTCATGAATACTGTTTTTATTGGGACCCAAAATAAATAAAAATTCATAATAATTAATATGCAAGTATGAAAAATATGAAAAAAATATATACAAATGCTCATGATTACATCCTCTATGCTTAGACGATGGTTACGTTGTCGTTTAAATTTTAAAATCCTCTAAACCTTCATGAATAATATTTTTTGTTTGAGTGAAAAAAATAATAATAACTAACGTAGAAGTGTGAAAATGTAAAAAAAAAAATATATATATATATATATATATATGCAATCACTTGTAATGATAACTTTCACAACTTTTGTGAATGGGTCAACTCCAAAATTTGACAGTATAATTAATAAAACCTAGATTTATATTTCACTATCAATTGTCATTTATATTCTATTTTTCTCACCGGATTTTGTTTTTTAGATTTTCGTTTTGGCCAAATTTTTTCTTGGTCCCTGTGGTGAGACGACACTTTCAATGTGATCCTCATGGTGAAAAAATTGTAATTAAAACCCCATGGTGGGTTCTGTTAGAATCCAATGGGTGAGCTTTTTCACCTGAACATGATCATTGTCATGGAAGCACTACCGTCCGGTGACCAGATCGACGACAACGTCTGGTGCTTGTCGATGATTATCGACTCGACCAAGTCGTTGCTGCTGCTGCTAGTTAGAGGCGGCTGTTGTTGCAAAGAGGAAGAAGACGATACTAGAGGGGTTGTTAAAAATCCATGTGAAAAAAAGAGATTGCTAATACCATGCTAATGAGATCTTTAATCCAAGTGAGTCATTTTTTTTTTCAGATGCTTTCATTTTTTTTCTTTTTTTACATTTTTCTGCAATCGAACAACCCAGATTATGCCACGTGGGCTCAAACCCTTTTTTCAAATGTTTTTCATTTATTTTTATTTTTTCTGAATTAAAAAAGTCAGATTCATCCAACAGCCACATGTGCAGAAGTCTGAGTGCTTTTGTAGCACATGTCCTACTACCACTTTCTGGTCAGCTCATACTCCCTCACTCACTCGTGAAGTCCACACGCTTGACGCAATAATAAATAAATGAATAAATAAAAAAATTAAATGTGGTTGACCTCATGCTAACATTAGATCCACTTAGAGGCGGATCTACATAGGGACCTGGGAGGTCCCAAGACCCGTCAGCGATCCTAAACCGCTGCTAGAAATTTTCCGAGGACCCCTCGTACTCGAACATGAGGTCTATGCAGGTTGTAGGTTGCAGGTTGCAATGGCTGTCTTCTTCTCGGAGAAAATGACCACGCACGGAGAAGAAAGAAAATAGGGACCCTTCTTGCCTTCCTCATCCTTGCTTCTGCCATGGTCTCATCCGTTGGTGCCACCCACTTCTCCTCCAACCTTTCTTTGTCATCTGTCGAACCTGCCCCAAAATCCTCCTATTTTTATCGTGGAAGCCATGGCAGCACTCCGTAGTCATTGTTAGACTTCTTCATCATGGAATTCATGGTAGTACATAAGCCCAAATTTCCCCAAATTATTTCAACCACCTTAGTAATTTTTCTTATAGGTGAAATTTCCTTCATAAGGTTAGTGAGATGGATATGATCTGTCATGGGTTGGTGAAATTTGAGGGTAGAGTCGCCATGGCTTCGAGAGAAAGGGGAGGGAGGTGGTTGGTGGAGGTATGACAGCTGTGTTCTTAGTGAGAGAGAAGGTGGATGTTTAGAAACTAGTAAAAGAAAAAAATGGTGTGTTTGGTTAGAAAGATAGTGGGAGTTTGGGGAGAGTTTCATTTTACCGGTGTTTTAAATTTAGTGGTCCACATTAGATGATCAATAACTTAGGTACTCCAAAGTAACTTATGAAACATCATAATGGACGTTTGAATTATGATTTTATAATTTGTAATATTGTTTTGCATATGATTTTTGAATGAAATGTATTATATTTAAATTTTCAATATTGTCTATAAATTTTTTGATCTTTATTATTGGGACCCTCCGAGTTTAAAATCCTGGATCCATTCCTACACTAAAGCGGACAAAAATGGACCGGTCGATAGGTCTGGGGTGGGTGGGCCTATTGAATCGCCCCATTGATTTGGATGGGCCGGAGCTGTTTTTCTTAGGTGTGGGAATTAAACCACCCAATTAAAAGGGCAATTTAATGGAGAAAAGTTGCTCCAAGTATAATCCTTACTCACGCCACTTAGTTCTAAAGTCTAGTAGTATTCCTCTTTATTTGTAAGTGAGAGGTCTTATGATCAATTCTCGCTAAAGGTGAATTTGAACCACATTCATTGGCCCATTATGAGGCTTAGCCTACTTCCCCACCCCTTAATGTAGATAATATGTTTGTTAAAAAAAAAAAAAAAATCCTTACTCAACCAAACGTGGAAAACTACTCCTATCTAAGCTAGTCTGAATTTAAAGAAGAGGCTATCTCCAATGGAGATGGCTATAGGGTCATAGGCCAATTTTAACCTTTTTTGTTTTTTTTAACAAAACCCAACTCTAATGGAAAGTTGGGCTAAAACCAAATGGATCTCACTAAGGCAAATTAGAGCAATTCAGCCATCGGGCTGGGCATATTGAGCCCGCCTTGCAGCCCATTTGTTGGGTTTTTTTATTTATTTTTAAGGATGAAATTTAAAAATGAAAAATTTTTAAAATCTAATTTTTTTTTATAAATACTTAAGTCATTTCTACACCATTTTTCACATCATTTTAATTATTTCATATTATCTTACCTCATTTTAATCAAATTCTTTACATTTTATTCACCTCAAACACTCTTTTTGTACACACTCTTCTTTTACCTCTTCCAATAATCTAAATTTAAATTTTTCAATATTTATTCAAATGACACTCAAAATATATCCGGATAACCTTATTCATTTAGTAACAAGTAACACTCAAAATATGTCCTGATAAACTTATTTTAATATAGTAGTTTAATTCAATTAATCAATAAAGTTAAAGGACAAATTTAAAAATAATAAATTATTGAGGGGTTAAAAAATAATCTATATGGTTAAAGATGATATATAAATATGATTTGTCATTATTTATTTAAAAATAATTTCTTACATAACTATGATTCGGACTAAACATAACCCCTTAGTTGGAGATAGACGTATCAAACGAGGTGTAAATAGCGCGTGGGATATTAACCTGGAGACCCCATTGTGGGACACATCCTCGCGTTGTAAAATTTTACTTGTTATTTCAAAACATCGACGCGGGGCCAAACTTGGAGCCGTCATTTCGATCCGTATTCATGAAAACTGGAAACTTGAGCAGTATAAGTTGCCGTACCAAAGAAGTTGTGTATCCGTTATTCTCAAAAGCTCTTTCCTCTGCTAAAAACTGCACTGAATTACACAAAGTCCACTCACAGATTGTCACTTCAGGATTACACCATTCCGTCTTCTTCTCCGGCAAACTCATAAGCAAATATGCTCAGCTCAGAGACCCCATTTCCTCCCTCTCAGTTTTCCACCAAGCTCTTCCCAAAAGCAATGCCTACCTATGGAATTCAATCATCAGAGCGCTTATCCACAGTGGGTTTTACTCAAAAGCTCTTGACCACTACACTGAAATGGATAAATTGAATGTTCGACCTGATAGGTATACATTTCCTTCGGTGATCAATGCCTGTGCTGCGTTATGTGATCTGGAAATGGGCATGATTGTTCATCAGCGTGTTTCCGAAATGGGTTTTGGATCAGACTTGTACATTGGTAATGCAGTGATAGACATGTATTGTAGATTTGGAGAACTTGGCAAAGCACGGCAACTGTTTGAGCAAATGCCTGAAAGGGATATTGTGTCGTGGAATACTGTGATTTCGGGCTACAGTTCGAATGGATATTGGGAGGAAGCTTTGGAAATTTTTCGTAGGCTGAGAATGGATGGGTTGTTACCGGATTCTTTTTCCATATCTGGTGTTTTGCCTGCGTGCGGAGGCTTGGTTGATGTTAAAGAGGGTCAGATAGTTCATGCTTTGATTGAGAAGATTGGGGTCCATGCTGATGTTTTAGTAAGCAATGGACTTCTTTCAATGTACTTCAAATTTGGTTGGTTAAAAGATGCTCAAAGTCTTTTCGAGAAGATGGTAGTTAGGGACTCGGTTAGTTGGAACACTGTGATTTGTGGGTACTCTCAGTTGGGGTTGTTTAAAGACTCAATAAATTTGTTTAAGCAAATGGTGAATGAATTTACACCTGATTTGCTAACAATCACTTCTGTTCTCCGTGCTTGTGCTCATTTACGGGATCTGAGGCTTGCAAGATATGTTCATGACTACATGAAAAGAAGTGCTTTTCAATTTGATACTATGGCAAATAACATACTTATTGATATGTATGCAAAATGTGGAAACTTATTAGCTTCCCAAGAAGTATTTGATCATATGGAATGTAGGGATGCTGTGTCGTGGAATTCATTGATCAATGGTTATTTTCTTAATGGTTATTCTGATGAAGGGTTCAACCTTTTTAAGGCGATGAAGAGTAGCGTGAAACCCGACTCTGTGAGTTATGTGATGATCCTGTCAATTTCTACTCAGCTAGCAGATGTGGACAAGGGGAAAATGATCCACTGTGATACGGTAAAATTGGGATTCGATTTAGATGTTATCGTCAACAATGCTCTTGTAGATATATATGCTAAATGTGGCAAAATAAAGGATTCGCTACTGGTATTTGAGATTATGGAAGTTCGTGATGTAGTAACATGGAATACCATAATTGCTGCTTGCATTCACTATGACGATTGTAGTTTAGGGTTAAGAATGATTCGTAGAATGAGGAATGAGGGAGTGATGCCCGATGCAGCCACCATGTTAGGTATCTTGCCTGTATGTTCCTTGCTTGCCGCAAAGCAACAAGGAAAAGAGATCCATGGGTGCATTTTAAGGTTAGGATTTAATTCAGATGTCCCTGTTGGGAATGCACTAATAGAAATGTATTCTAGCTGTGGTAGTTTGGAAAACTCCATACGAGTATTTGAGCATATGAGAAAGAAGGATGTGGTGACATGGACCTCCATGTGCTCTGCCTATGGGATATATGGTGATGGAGTGAAAGCAGTAAGAACTTTTGCAGAAATGGAAGCAACAGGTGTCCTTCCTGATCATCTTGCTTTCCTTGCTGTCATATTTTCTTGTAGCCATTCAGGTTTAGTAGAAGAAGGTCTGGCTTACTTCAACCGGATGAAGAACTACAAACTTGAACCTAGGATCGAACACTTTGCTTGTGTAGTTGACCTCCTCTCACGGTGTGGCTTATTAGCTCAAGCAGAGGACTTTATCCATTCAATGCCAATGAAGGCAGATGCGAGTATATGGGGATCTTTACTTAGTGCTTGTCGAGCTAGTGGAGATACAGATATAGTTGCACGTGTCTCAGAACAGATAATTCAATTGAATTCTAATGATACGGGGTATCATGTTTTGGTCTCAAATGCATATGCAGCTTTAGGGAAGTGGGATCAAGTGAGAAGAATCCGGAAATGCATGCAAGCTAAAGGACTCACAAAAGATCCTGGATTTAGCTGGATGGAGATTCAAAAGAATGGCTGAGGATAGTCCCTCTTAAAATTATATAGAGGTCAAAACGTTTGTCGGGGCTACATTTGGGTTTGTTGGGAAAGGAAGATTATGCTGATTTGCAACTTCTCCCACCATGACTTCGGAGATGGATGAGAAAAAAGACGTGATATATTAGAAAAGGGGAGGACTTGCCATGGAAGGTAATGACTGATGAATAACCCTTTGGCTTTGTGGGAAACTTTTGCATTTCTTTCCTTTTCCAAATCTTTCTTTTGTATGTTCATCGAATTAGCAAATCCGAAAACTTCAAAGTACATTTCTCCCGCGTAGAAGACTCATATGAACAAACGCTATTTAAGAATGAGATATTGCATTTTTATATTTTCATGTTCCTTAATGTTGATGGTATCTTGTTGAATGCTATATAAGCTTTAGGTTCATCAGTTATGCTTCTATGATAATAAAGCCTGATTTACACTTGTCTCTCTTTTGTTTAATTTACATAGCATCATTAAGTCTGCTTTTTGTCTCACCATATGGCTCCATATGGTGTAGGTCCAATGCCCGAAGGAGAGGGTTCTGAATTTAGAGCAGACACGAATTCACTGATCCGAGGTTAGATTGTCCTTTTCAAGAGATTTTCGTTTCTTTTTCTTGCTTATTCATAGATTTAGTTGCGTACATTTAACAAAAAAAGTTCTTAATTCTAACTAATAATTAATTTAACGATTTTGATTTATTGTGTAAATTTCGGCTTATGTACGATTCAAGAGATTACAATTTTAAATTGCAAGATTTGGTATTGTTTTTTTTTAATCTGTTGCACAATGTGTGGCTTCAGTTTTGAAAATATTAAGGATTACTGCTTTCCTTCAATAAACAGAACTTTGAAAATTCATCTTGTTTATTTATCAAGTGGCTCTGATTGCAGAGGCAACACGAGGATGTGTGGCTCGCAGATAATGTGAAATTCTCGAGAGGATTTATGCGATTCTCGGGTCCAGGCATCCATATGAACAATCTCTCCAGCTCATCTCTACGGAGGCTAACTACTGCAGAACCTGAGATTGCAGACACGAGTGGAAAGCTTCTAAAAAAGTTCAAAATTTGGCGGTAATGCCGTTGTTGACCGACAGTCTTGACAGCCATAGTTGAACACCCTGATGGTAAAACTGAATTCTTTTCAGCCATTAATCAGTTCAATTGGATGGTAAGATTTTGTCGTTGTGGATTCCTTTTTTTTTTTCCAGAAATCTGGCAACTCAACATTACTATTTTGGAAAGTCAGGGCTAAATTCTGAAGGTCATAGGGTATAAAACCAGAACCAAGTCTTTGAAGTTCCGTATCTTGACCCAATGTCAGGAAACCTTCTTATTTGAATCTTCTCCTTCTACGGTCTACCTTGTCACTCTTTTTCGCGATCCAAATTACAATGTTGCTTGACGATCAAAACTGTCTATTCTGTAAGCTAACCTTTAATGATCAACTTAGCAAAAACACTTTTTATGCTAGGGAACTTATTAAGTAACTGAGAGTATTCATCTTAGCAACTGAGGTAATCCGTTCGATATCACTTGTTTAAGACAAATAAATCTTTTATTCAAATTGTTAATACTATAATTAACAATTCCATTAAAAATAATATACCATCATTAAGAAATGAATATATTATGCAAGGTTTCAACAAAAAAAAAAAAGATTATGCAAGGAGCATATCTCAAGTAATTAAAAACATTTTTTTTCGTAATCGAAGTCCTTTGTTTGGGTAATATCACTTGAATAAAACCAACAAATTTTCATTCAAATTGTTAGAAGTCTATTTGACATATTCCTACATCCTATATTCTGAAGAATTTAAAAAACCCAAGCCGTCTAGAGAAAAACTAAAGGAAAAATTCTTTGCCGCCAACTCCTGTCTTTGGCTTTGGTGTCGGCGTCAATCTACTTAAAAATCATTCTTCATCTCTTCTTTCTCACTTTTCGTTACTTTATTTGGTTTTGAATTGTCATCGTGAAAATATTGTAATCACCGTGATAATCGGTCTTTTGACACACGTACACAGTTCACATAAGCCTTTGATCCAGTTATCACCGCAGATATGAGGTTGAAGCGGGAATCCATGGAAGATGTCGAATTGTGTTGGGATTGAGTTTAGTCGGTACGACACTTTGGGTTTAGCCGGTGTAGTGGTATGCCTTTCGGATGTTCGAAGGATGTGGAGTGGCGACATGATTTTATCTTTTTATTTTGTTTCTATTTAATAATTTATAGGAATTGTCTTAAGAGTTTGGTTCGATTTCTCTCTATAGGAGAGTTTGCTAGTTTGATTGCTCTTTATAAGAGAGGCTTAATTTTAAGTTTTCATTTTGGTGTGCTTCTGCCGTTTGATTTGTTGGATCTACTACTCATTTGGTGTTCTGCGATTGTGATGGTGATCAGATGATGGGATAGACCCATGGGCATCGTGCTCCCTATTCCAATTTTATGGTTTGAGATTTTGTTCTCACATGATCTACTTGTAACACAAAGTCTAACGGTTTATTGATCTATGTAATCATGCGGCTCCCTATGAGCTCGAAAGAGTGCTCGATGTCTACTCATTGCTTTGCAATCAATATGCTTTATTGTACTATTTTTAGATCTAGTTTGCAAAGACCCTTTTGAGGCTGAATTCTTCATGATATGTATTTGTAATGCCCTTTTTTCAATGAATGAATATCGTACTCATAAAAAATAAATAAATAAATAAACATAACGTCAAAATGTTCTACAGTCTCCATGCAAAACCCACCAATTTTTATTCCGAATTGTTCTCAGTTCACTACATAAAATCTTGAGCAAAGCTACCAAAACCAACATTACAAAAGCCTGCTAGACAGATGATCCCAGACACCAATATACATTTCGTTTTTACAGGAAGGGACATGAAGCTTTCAGTTCGTCCAATACGCTACAAGGATGTCAACTCATACTTCCAAATACGGCAGCAAAATGAGCCCATCGCGCGCTATGCATGGGCACAAGTACGAGAAGCATGTTCAGTTTCGCAGGATTGGAAAAGCTCAAATTCCCTTACTCATCCGTAATAAATAGAGAGCATGTTTAAGTCGAGAAGCTAGCGTCCATAAATAGAAATTAAGGCGAACCAGACACCCCGGGGAAGAGTTCCGATATCTTGTTGAAAACATCCATAACCTGAGACAACAGAAAGCAGGAAAATGTCATTACATTAATACATAATATACTCATAACAGCAATCAACGCCACATCCCAGCCTGATAAAACCACATAATGCCCTCTGAAGTACATTGTTTATCCCAAAACATGATCACTCAAACATTACTTTACTTAAGGCATGCTGCGTAAAAACCATTTTCCATCGATTCTCAACAAAAACAGATAAGAACAGATACTACTGCCTGATCTACATCAAAATATCCCATTGTATTATTAAAAAATTGTACTGTTCCACAGTTGTAAAGATCACTCATGCTTACTTTGGTGGGCTTTCTGCTAATATTTTATATGACTTGCTGAAATATTGCCTAATGAATTTGTATCTCAACAAATTAACCAACAGTGTATGCTCATATGACGTCTCATGGAAGAAATTTATTGATCTAAATAAAAGTCTTAATAAAGTACTCCTACGACGTATCCAAAAGCTCTTAATTACATTCTGTTAGATAGATATTATCCAGTTAAAGTTATGAGGAAGAAGAGAATAGAAAATACTGGATAATAATCCTATAAATCATTACCGATAGGATAAATTATAATATAAGAAAGGTAATAAATAATAAGCACAACTAGAAACCACATAATTAGGCAAATCAGAAATCATAGTTGAAGTAAAGAAGTTCTAACGTACCTCCTTATCGTTTTGATATTTTGCAATGCTCAGCGGGTTCTGTGAACACTGCAAAAGAAAGATAATAATTTAAGAGGTTTGGTATGTGCCATATAAGAGTAATGTTATTACCTCCCACCATTCCCAGTTGCCCACCCACCCGGTTTTCCACCTCTACCAACTTTAAAAGTATTAACTTACTCTTTCCACCCCTACCATTCCCATAAAGTCTATTTCTTAACTTAGACCATGATACTGGTTAGGACTCTGCCGCATGGTGGGACGACAGTCGGACTGACCTTCCAAAGAGTGAGGCCACCAATGGCCAGTAACACTATAATTCTTCGCATTTTTATCTTCATATTTTGGCAAAACATGAGAATGATGGGCGTTGAAGCATCAACACGTACATAAAATGGGTGTGGCAGAGATGAGAATGCTTCGTTGGATGTGTGGACACACGAGAAAGGATAAGATTAGGAATGAGGATATCCGAGGTAAAGTGGAAGTAGCCGAATTTGAAGGAAAGATGAGAGAAAATCGTTACGGTGGTTTGAACATGTGAAACGAAGGCCTACTGACGCTCCTGTTAGAATATGCGATTACAAGATAGAGGTTCATGGCCGAAGGGGTAGAGGAAGACCTAGGAAGACTTTGGAAGAGACTCTAAGAAAAGACTTAGAGTACTTGTATCTAACGAAAGACGTGGCACAGAACCAGGCGCAATGGCGTTCTAGGATTCATACAGTCGACCCCATTTAGTGGGAAAAGGCTTTGTTGTTGTTGTTGTATATTTTGGCAAAAAAATTTGTGTTTTTAAACATCGTTCTTCAACATAGTTTTACCCAAGGACAAAGTACGCGGATAAACAGAAATGTGGGTGACAAGTGACATTCTAAATTAAACCCAAGTACATTGGAAATACATACATCCATGATTGCTGCTTGAACTCTTGGGTTTTGAAATGCCATAGCAACTTCAGGATTGGCCATTATTTTTGAAATTACTTCCTCAGGTGAAAGCCCTATTTGGTCTGCAAAATATAAACATAGAAGAATTAAAGAAAATACATGCTGCATGAATTATCTGTTCTCCTTAAGCTTTTACACCAAGATTTCCCACACCATGGGAGAAAAATAAATCTACTCATGTTTTTTAGCCAGATTATCTTCTTAAATGAGAGGGAAATTGTTTTGAAGCCAATGAGTGCCGGAAAAATTTATAAATATCAACATATTAAGGAAAGTCATTAAAAATGGTGTTGAAAGTGAAGAACAGCTCGAAACATGAAATTAAGTTTTACATCAATTGAAACCCAAAGAAAGCATACACAATTGAGAACTGAGAACATTTCAAAAGGAAAAATAAAATAATAAGAAACGAACAAATAATAAAAAGTTCAAGAATGATGTAAATGACTCAATCTTAAACTTGGTTTATGCTAAAATTATCCAATCAACCTAGTCACTAACACATAATTCTACCAAGATGGAACTGATCTAACTTCCAGATTTATGGAATTATCAAATTTGATCAGGAAAATGAAGAAGTAGCCAGAAATTAAATTTGTAATTGAATGCCATTCACTAGAGCGATTAAAATTTAATTAGAATGTACTGAAATCCAACAAGACTTGGTACTTCACACTTACCAAACTGCTGCTTAACCTCAGGACTGCTAAGATCAAAATTTTTCAATGAATCCATCATACGATTGTCCCATTCACTGCTTCCTCCCATATTATTTCTGAAACAAACATCAAGCATGAAAAAGAAAAGAGAAATTAAATTGGACAAAGATTAGAATATCTTGTTTAACATAAGCATCACACTGGGTTTAGTGGACATTATTTCTTCGGTATTAATTCCACAGATACAAGGGTTCAAAATTCTGGAACATTACATCCTATAACATACTTGACTAAAAAGCATGGTCGTTCAGATATACATGTAATTAAGATCACTGACTAAATCAAGTCTCTTTTATATTGAAGCAATGGTGTGTCAACTATGGTCAAAGTTTGTTACATGAATGCCGACTTGATACAATTTCCGCTTCGTGAGAAATTAAAGTATCACAGGATGTCAGAACAAGCAATGCACATGTGCCCTATGACTTTAATTAGCCGCCTTATGACTTTATTTCAGGCAAGTTAGTGCAGCTGTAGCAGATGTGAGAATGATTTTGCACCATTATTTTTGTTTTCTGTTTCAGTAAACATTAATCCACTTTTAAAAAATGGAGGGATTTGGTTGAGAATATGAGAACAAAATCAAAATTTGGGTCAAACTTCAGAGACCAAAAATATTGTTTCGCTACATCAACATATAAAGCAAAAAATGCTCAGAGTACAAATATGAGAATAAAAGCTCCCAGCAATATCAAATGTAAATAGAGCCAAGACAAACAACTTACAGCATGTCCTCTAGCTGTTGGCGATACTGTGGATTTTGTAGCATCCCTATCAAATGATGACCATCATAATCAGACTAATGATCAAAAGCTACAGGTAAAGACTCAAGAGACACAAAATGAACTCAATGCCAACGAAAAAAGAAATGGAATGGTGGAAACAACCACCCACAAGTACACGTTATTACAACGAAAAAAAGAGTATTAAAAAAAGAAGGAAAAGGTTCTAGGTAGATTTGAAAAGAAAGATCAGATATTATTAGATCAGCTACGACATAGGGCAACATAAACATAGACATTTCTTCAAACAGGCATAGGACTGCTATTAGCCTTACCAGGTGTGAACATAACTATCAAAATGAAAACAATATTTATCGTTATGAGCCATATCAAGGCTAGAACTTAAATACCCATAATCTTAGGAAAAGCAAAGTTACTGAAGGATGGACTTACATTTGAAAGTGGTAGGATTCCTCATCTCCTCAGGTAAATAGCTACAAGGATATGAAGAAAATTAATCTTTATTAGAAAAACATGTTATAGTTCATCTAGAGGAGTATGTTGATGTTAAGTCTAACATTCATGAGACGGCATCAAATTAAAAAAATTCAAATTGAGGGGAGAGGGGAAGCAAGAATACCGACAACTGGAAGATTATTACAACATATGATGTAGACTTAAAAAGGAAACTCTTGAGATCAGCTTTTATCATCAGATAAACATTCCAAGAAATGAATGAAAGGAATGAACAAGAAATTTGATAATGAAAACAAGGTGAGGTCTTTGCCGAAGGACGACCATCTTCCTATGAAGGTTAAATTTTTTACTGATTCCTGAACAACCAAAAACTTTTTAGTTTAAATTAGTTAATAAGTTATCCTCGTCCAAATGACAGAATAGTTTTGACAAGCTTTAAAAATTAATTGGTAAAGGAATTTAATAACCAAAAATAAATATGTTCAAGCTGGATTTAAATTGCATACATTGAAAATTTGATAAAATCTTATTCCAACCCAATCAAAATACCAATTAATTTCCAAAATTCACAAAGGTATTTAAGTGATACGTGGCTAATTTGCTAGATTCAACCATGATGAGACACTAGAACAAAATCATTTTTCACAAGTAGCAAGCACATAGGATAAGAAGGTATATTACGGATAAACCATCTTCTGCACTGTCGGATCTTCCAACATTTTCTCCAACGCTTCCACTGACATCGCAGGCTTTGCTTTTCCTATCCATTAATAAATAAAAACATAATTAAGCTGTCTGATTGGATTCCAAAAATGCAAATCGTAGCCACTTCAAGCCATATTGATTAGATTTACACAGTAATGCAATCAAGATTATTCATATCCATTTATGACACAGTTGTGCAATCCTCTCAGCTGGCAAAAGACTAAACGAATGTTTCCACATAAGTAAGCACTATCTTAACAGACCGATGCAACTCTTTAATTTAAATGGCATATTTTCAGTCAGTAGTTTCAGACAATTTCCTTGAGAGAGGTGTATCTATTAGCTATTTATTTTTCAATTTATCTATATACAAGTTTTGGTGTCAACATTGACAAACAAATGTATAAAAAAGTTGTGCCTCATTCTAGGTCTTTTTTTTTTTTTTTTGGGGCAGCCCTAATTTCCCAGGGTTGGGCCTTGCCTTTAGGTCAGGCCAGCCCAATCCTTGATCAGCTCCATGCATGAGTCTTTACATAACTAGAACTCTAGAACCATTCTCCCATGTGGAGCACGCGAAATTTAGCATAAGCAGTTCAATAGTCTTCAGATAAAGATGGTCTTTGTCACAACGAAGCAACCAAAAAATTTGAGATTAAATCTATAGCAAAGCATGGGCTGGAATTCTGAGAGACTGCAAAAGTGTCAAATGACTCTTTACATACCAGTAGATTGGGAACTGGTGAAAGAATCTGCCCCCTGCTTAAAAGCAGCTCCATTTTGAGAAACCTTTATGAAGTTTGGAAATAGTTAAATTTGAACATTAACTAAAAACACATCATCTTGAGGAATACCGACAGTAGATACAGACTTCCACATCATTCTGGGTACCCTTAGATGAACTTACTTCAGAAACATCTTTGAAGCTACTTTCGAAAGGACTCTTCTGTTCTGTTTCTTCTGGAGTAACATCTACAAAAGCTGTGAGTAGAACATAAATTTAGCATCTTCAACAAGAACCTTTCATAAGAAAACATTTCATTGTCCAAATAAGACTATCTTGTAAAAAATCAGTAGAAGAATTGATGGCCTTAATTTATTATAGAAATTTTCAATCTATTCACTACAGTAAAAGCTTAAGGTATTGACAATATTCCTGTATGTGTTAATATAAATAAGACAGGTCATATGACCAACCACCACATTTGTATGCAGGCAACGCACAAACACCCACAATTTCACAAAAATAAACACATGCACGCATGCAGACATGAATGCACAAGCAGGATGCATATCACAAGCTCTGCAACGCTTGCAACTGCCTATGACATATCTAAGGCCTCTGTTGCAATTCAAGCCCCCAAGATCATTTCAAAAAAGATTTTGTGAGTTCAAACATCATGGAAATTGTTCTATGAATTGGGACATTGGCTTTCGAAGGAATTTGCGTGATGTGGAATTAGACGAGTTGTCATCTTTCTTGACAAGTTTGAATCAGGCTCGCATTCACCCTTCAAGGGTTGACGCAAGAAATTGGATACTTGATTCTTCAGGAAGCTTCTCTGTTAAATCTTATTGCGATTTCCTAATGGTGCAGATAGGGTTTTCCAGGCTTATGGCCTGGTTTGGAATCTGAAGTACCTAATGAGTGAAGGTTTTTACTTAGTTAGTGGCTCATGGGAAGGTTAATACTTGTGACATGCTCCAAAAACGGAGACCTAGTTCATGTCTACAACCTGATTGGTGCGTTATACGCAAGAAAAGTTCAGAGTCAGTTGATCATTTGTTTCTTCACTGTCCGGTGGCTTTAAATCTATGGCTCCAAAAACGGAGACCTAGTTCATGTCTACAACCTGATTGGTGCGTTTTACCCAGGGATTTTTATTCTTTTATGGCAGAGAAACATAAATTATCACGAAGGGGGAAGAAATCAATGTCTTATGGGGATGAATAATTTTAGCCATCTTTTGGGTCATTTGGATGGAAAGAAACAAGCTAACTTTTTAGACTACAAAGTCAGTGGAAGGGAGGATCTTTGGGATAAAGTTTGGTTATGATTATCTCTGTGGGCATCGGTAACTAGATTTGTCTTTTTTCAGAAATTTGGCGTAACTGGAACTATTAGTTAGTTTTGTGTTGTTTTCATAGTTTCTAAGTGTTCAGGGAGATGTTGCTATTTATCCTGTTTTGTCTGTGCTCTCTGTTTTGTCTGTGCTCTTGCGGACTTCTTGTCCGCTCTTGCATTTTTATTGTTTCTTTGTAGTAAAAATTTGTTTCTTCCTAAGAAAAAACATCATTGCAATCACACATTTAGCCTTGATTGTTTGTCAATCATACTTTTTGAAAACCACCCATAAACAGCAATCTGCCTTGAAATCAGATCAGCTCTATTTATAATCAAATGGCGTCCATTTATTACTCCTAGCTGTGCAACAGAAACATCATACCATGGATTCATATAAACAAAAATAACACAACTACTAACATATTACAAGATAAGCCTTGCACGCCTTAGATTAATAGAACAAATACATGTTACATAACTATTCATCTAAGTTATCTATGCATTTTTTTTTTCATATAAATTAATATATATATATGTATGTATGTATGTAGTCCCCTTATTACAGTGATCACCTGTGAGGAGCATATATAGATTGAGTGCCTCCATTAATAGGAATCTCTTGTGAGGAGAATCAAAAGGGATCTCACTGAGCCACCATGCAATGCAGTTCAATGATCCAACCGTCCACTACCAGAACCCCAACAATGAAAACCACACCTTTAACAGATGGATCAAGTGTTGTGTTGCCCAAACCATTAGCAACTTACCTTTCTTTCCCAATTTGTGACTACTTTGTTGAACAATTAAAGACACAGACATATATCTTTATAAGTATGATAATTTCTCAGTAATGACTTAATTTATCGCCCAAAACAAAAGGTTTCAACGCTTAACATGATGTCTCACAAAAATCAGTATATCATATGATACCTCAGATATAGATAGCTCATGTTCTTGCAGCAGTCAATAAATGATACTTTAGAATGCCCACATATATTTAGAAAATAAAATAAAATAAAGTCCCAGCCACTATAGAAGTGAATTCCCTGTTTTACTTTCATGGCTACTTTGGTAACTGAAATTTACTACAACAAATATATTGGAACATTGAAAAGGGAATTTAGACCATAGATTTGGATCCCAAGAGAAAGGAAAATAAAAAGAAGCAACAGAAAAACAAGAAGATATGTACATTGAAGGCCATAAGGATTATTAATAACATAAAATATTCTAGGTCAGAGACAATTTCCTTTGTAGAGCAGAAACAAATTTCAGATTCAGAAAATTAAACCATATAAATTCTCTATGAAATATAAATGAGAGCATGGTAAGGGCTTACCAAATCTGTTTGACTTTTTATTTAGTTCGGAGTCACTTTTGACATCAGTGGTGGGGGTGGATGGTGTAGTCGACGTGATTGGTGTGGTTGGTGTGGCTTCTGTGGCTGATGAGGCTGGTGCTGCTGGTGCGGATGGTGCTGCATCTACTCTGGTTGCAGATACATCTACCGTCGAATGTTGAGAAGTAGGTGGAAAAGGTGAGCCAAAAGGCCCTGATCCTGAAGCTGAAGGAAATGGAAAAGGTGACCCAGGAGAAAATCCAGCATTGTTGAACTGACTATCTTGTGGATTCATTTGACCCATCAAAGTCTTAAAAGCCTGTTGCATTGCATAGTTCTGAAAGAATATTGAAGGCAAGTTTAAATTAAAACAAAACTCAAATATCAAAAGAGTGTGAGGCTAGATTTTGTGGGTGACACAATAAACAAACTCTTATTCATTTTAACATATGTACTCGCATACATATGATGATGGCAATTTGAAAAACGTTCTTTCACAAACATTAAACATGTTAAGGGCACTCAACTCAAATATTGTCTTTTTACACACCCAATAATATTAAAATCCTGTAATTGAAAAAAAAAAGGATCCATAACTTGTAGGAGGAAAGGACGCACCTTTAATCTCGTAGCCACCTGTCATTAAAATTAACTTGTCAAACAAGCAGCAAAGGTGAAATGGTCTAATAAAAATTCATTTTATCAAACTCAAACAAAGAGCATGTAACAATCCATGTTCTCACCCATGAAAATAGTGCTGAAAGCCCAACACCAACACCAATCCAAAACAAAGGCGACCCTCTAGAACATAAAAGGTAAATAAAGGTGTAAATATGAAATGGTTATGAACGTTTAGGCACAAGGAGGAAACAGGAAGCAACCGAAAAGCTCATAAAATACATGATTAGCTATAAAATATATAAAAAACTGAGGAAGTGAAGAAAACAAATCATTACACATTTGTGGGTGGGGGAGATACAGAGATTTGTGGGTTGACACCAACTGAAGATGTTTCTTGGGTACTCGAAGAAGAAATGCTCGCAAAACGTTCCACCTCTAACTTTGCTACAATAGTATCATAAAATAACCGGTGTCAGTACAACTAAATTGAAACCTTGCACAACCGGGAGATCATATGAAATACGGCATCATAGAATCAGCAAGATACATTAGCACTTCTGATGAAAAATAAAACAATATCCCTAAAAGCTAGCTTCTTTTTTTTCACCCTCAAGAACTATCATTATAGTCTTATAGATACACAATGTAGGGTAAGTAGAGTAGTGATACAGAAGGGATACAAGCACTTTGGACTGTGTTTGTAACAGTCAATAGTGCTTCTTCACAAAACGCTTTCAAGTGCATTTCCAGAATCACCTGGATGTTTATTAAATTCTGACATGCTTGATCACTTATGATCAGAAGTGTTTTTTATATAAGCACTCCTAACCCCAATCCTTGTCTCCAAAAGTGCCCAATTCCTGAAGTTGTAATCCTATTATAACTACTTTGGGAACACATATAAAGTCAACTAGCATCTCCTCTCCATATGCATGCGTCTGCGTGCAGCACTGCAGACAGGATGTGAAGGTTATCTTTTCCCAAATACAGCCACTATCTACAAACCAACTCATCCGCTCTCTCCAACCCGCTACAAGAAGAATTTTCAGTGGTTGCGACTGTCTTTCTTATAGCCTCTATGCATGGCTTTGAATACCTTTTCAGTTTTCACTACCCAATCCATTTAAGCTTGAATATTAAGAAAATTCAAATTTTAAAAAGTTGTAGTCATACACTTCAAACCTGAAAAGAAAAAAAAAAAAAAAACAAAACAAAAACAAATCATACAACAGAGTTCACGTCCTCGAAACCGTATGCATCACTTGAGACTCACAATTCAACACAGAACCCTAACAAGTAAATAAATCTCTGTAGTTCAAAATAATAAAGCGAACCCGTGTTTTCTGCACTAAATTTTGCAAGGAGAAGCTAAAAATGTTCGTACTTGAGACAGTCAACAGTAAATTGAATCAGTAGAATTTAGAACCTGGGAGGTGAGTGGCAGTGGAGCGACCATCGCGACCATTGGCTCTGGAATTCTGGTGATTTTTGGAGTTTCTGAGATTGGCGGAGCATCGAAAGAGAGGGAATTGATTGAACGAGGGAGCGATAATTCTTGGTTGGTTTGAAGAGAGGAGCGGCGGCGAGCGAGGAAGCGAGTGAGGAAGAGATAGTGACGTCATGATTTGCTCCTAGAAAATCAAGGAAAAGGGCACTGCAATTGTACCAACCCAGAAGCAGTAGAAAGTGTAAAACCCAATGAATTTTTGTAGGGTTTTCTGGTGTTTAACTCAAGAAGAAGAGCCTGAAACACAAGAGTCTATCTCTACGTTCTATTTTTTTTACGCCAAGTGACAATATTTATCTACAGGTTTTTTTTTTTTTCCCCTTGATAAGAAAAGGTATTTTCTGCTAGAACAAATCTCTTCTTATCTTATTATGTATAAAGCTAGCAGTGTGATGAACAGTGTGCATGCTGACAAAAAGTTTGGGGTCGTACACTTCGATAAAATAATTGGACCAAAATGCCCCTACGCCAAAAAAAATCAAAATAGCAAAAATGAATGCATAAGATAATACAAGGGTAATTTTATAAATTTACTTTTAAATAATACATTGCCTCTTTCTTCCACACCGCTTCATTTGTTCCTCCTCCTCTGTTTAACCTTTCTATCCAGCTGTCCACCATCCGTGAAGCCTTTCTTTTAACCTGTTCTTGGTTTTTTAAACCCACGCCTATTCTTGGTCTTTGCTTTATCTACCCTTTTGTTTATTTAGGCTGAAAGATTCCAAGAATTATAATTTAGAAACTGCAAAGCCCAAAAGGGTAGATAACTTTTAACTTTTAATGAGTTTGATTTTTGAAGGTAAGAATTCAAAAGTGGGTACTTTTTGGTTATTTGGTGAATTAGGTTTTTGTAGTTTGAGGATAATTTTTAACAGTGGCGACATCTGAAGGAGCTGGTGTAGTGCTACACCACAAACTGGGTGAAGGTCACAATAAGTATTGGTCACTACAAGAGTGTTTGACTATCCTCATTCTGGAACCAGGTTTAAAAGGGCCCTAACACTGACGTTGAAACCGGTATATAACCCTCTTCTTTTCGTCTTCTAGTCTTTTGCTTACTCGAGCATATGATGTCATTTAAAATTAGTGGTTCGGTTAATGTACTTGTAGTATCAGTAGTTCCTCTCTTTTTAATGGAGTGATTCCTTTTCTTGCGCACGTAAAATCTTGATGTCTGCAAATGCACACATCATATGACTTTTAACACAAGTTTTGCTTCTATCATTTGATGTTGCAGTGGAACTTTGAGCAAAACCTCTAAATCCTTTCATTTTCCATCAATGGCGTCTTCAAGCAAAACCTCTAAATCGTCCAAAGTTTCGCCTTATAACCTTCTGCTAATAAAGGTTCCCAGCCGGGAAGAAGGTCAGGTCTTCATCAAGGGCCATCGGGATGTCCAAGGTCAGTGCAAGGTTTGGTGGGAATCAGGCTAGACATCTATACTGAACTTCCCGCATCATTTGTCCCATAGCGTCCATGCACCAGGATCTATCTTTGGTTTTTGGATTTAGGCTTGCGCTTTCCTCTCCCAAATTTCCTAAAAAGTATCTTGATATGCTACCACATGGCCATCTATGAGGTTTTCCGACGGTCAAGTTAGTGATTAGTTTTAGACTCAAGCATTGGGTAACAGAATTCAAGTATAAAGATTGTGTTACCAGAGATTTGGCATGTCAGAGTCGTACGGCATGCTTCAACATGACATTTGGGGTGCTAGTATGGACCAATTATTTTGCAGAGTGGGCGTCTTTCAAAATGGTGCTCGAGGAGCTGAAGAAGTATATGGCGCCTGTAAGTTCGAATTAGTGAATTCATAATTGTTTATGTTAAATAGTATATTAGAGTGATTACTAACTGTCAATTTTTTGCTTAACAGGGTTATTAGGATATTGATGAAACCGACCCAAAGTTGTTACAGTTCATCGATAACATCTTCAAGGGGCACTTTTGGGAGTGAAAGTATGACGTTGAGCGAGATGTAGAACTACATCGAAGTCCTAAAAGAATAGCAGAGTAAAAGTGTTATTATTTTGTTTTTCAATAGTTATGGATGAACAATAATGTTTTTAGGTAAATGTTTTGTGGGTGGTATTTTTAAATATTTGTTTAATTTGTATTTGGATTTAAATTTACGTTTAATTGTTTATTTGGTTAATATAATTTGGTTTAAGTTTTTTTTTTTAATAAACTTTAAAGGAATACGAATTAAATTTAATAATAATTAAAAACTTGCGCGACGATTCATCGTCACAAAAAGTTTATAGGACGAAATTCGTGCGAGGAATGTGGTAATCGTTGCGCAAGATTTCAAAGAGAAAAACTTTGCAGTACGAATCCTTCGCCGTGCAAAGATCGTCGTGTTTATAAACAAATTGCTTAGCTACAAAGGCAGAAACTGTAGAAATTTACAACAGCAGCCTCTGCACCCTTCTCTCCCATCGCTTTCCTTCAATACGGCGTCCCTCCCTCCTTTTCTCTTAATTTCATCCTCTAATACTCCCTCCATCTCAATCTCCATATTCTCTTCATACATCGATCTATTCCGGTGTATTAGGTAGACAATTTGATTTTGTATTTAAAAGTATCATTGTCAATTCATATTAACACCATTAATTTTGTTGTCTATAGCGCTATTGTATACGAGTAGGGATCGGTGGGTAAAGATTTTGGAGGTATTATTTTTATTTTTTCTAATAACATAAATAAATTAAAATATATGTATATTATATTGTCATTTAATTTATTTGTTTGGAGATTGGGCCGGGATCAGTTTTATTACAAAAAGAAGGAAACTTGACTCGACTGCTGAGAAGGGGGGATACAACTGTCCCACACCGGGTACAGCGTTGGTTATTAGTCATAACTGCGCAACGAAGAATGTCCCTTCGGACGTTCGATAAAATTGGAACGATACAGAGAAGATTAGCATGGCTCCTGCGCAAGGATGACACGCATAAATCGAGAAATGGTTCAAATTTTTTCCATGAAATTGAATGGATTTTGAAGCTTTTTCCTTCTGTATATTTTTCCACCCAGTTTGGGTCAATTGGAATGCAGATTGAGGATCTTTTGGTGTTGAGAAGTATTTCGCGCTTTGGTGGCTCTGTCTCACTGTCTGACAGTCTGAGTTTTCATATTCCAGGTTTGCCTACTAACTGTTTGATAAAATGACTTTGTTACTGTGGCCCTTAAACGATTGTTAAGCTTAAGCATTTAGTTTTCTATGATCTCTGGACGATCCCTCTATATATATATATATATATATATATATATATATGTTGTGTTTATATATGTGTGCGGGCGTGTGCACATTGTATTTGTGTACCACTTTCAGTTGGTTGAAGCTCTTGAAAGACTCCATTTGGGTTTTGCTTGTTTTAGTTCAATAACAAATCCAAGATATGATTCTTTTAGTTAGTTTACGTAACGTGGATGTTAAAAGTTTCGAACTTTCATTTTGGTTGTTTGAGACATTTGTAAATCACAGTCGTAGTCATTTAGGATAGACAATTTCTCCAAAGAAGATGATGTATGTATTGCGATTGCAGGTAATGTATGTCGTATACGAATCTCATTGAGTTTCTAGTTCCAGATTTGCAAGTACATAGTTGGGAATACAAATGAATGATTTCTCAAATCTCTAGTAAAGTTGAGGTAGTAGATTATATTTTACAATATTTTTCAACTCTCTCATATTTTTTTTTTCTTTTAGCCAAGACACCATAGATTTGATTGCTAGATCGATTCCTAGCCATAGATTTGATTCTAGCGTATTGAGTTTCACCTTTATTTCTACTAAGCAGGGTTTTCTCTTAGTCAAAAATCAAGTGTCATCATAGTATTGTGGAACCTAATGGGTTAAGGTATAGTAACTATAGTAGACATATTTTAAAGAAATTAATCTCGACGAATAATCTCTCTTCAGTTTTCATTAATGCGCATCTATAAGGTAAGCAGTGATGTTGTTTTGTTCCGTTTCTCTTCAGTGATTCCTCTACTTATTTGGTAAATGCTTAATCGAAGTAAGTGTAGTTACGACTCGTTTGGTAATGCTTCTGTTTCGTGTAAACATGAAACATTTACTTTAGAATCTCCCAGAAAACACTTTGATATATATATATATATATATATATATTTTAACCAGACATTACTTATTTTTCCAAAATCCATGATCATCTCTGTAATTCTTGATACTACAGTTATATAAACTCACCAATAACTTTGGCTGGATTTATTAAAAATGGTTTTGATAGATTGTCCACATTCTGTACCGAACTCTTCCCCTCATATCCATTCATTTCATTCTTTTAAGATACTGTCACGGATAGCCTGAAACTTGGCAATAAGTTTGTCTCTAGACGGCCAATTGTCTTTGATGATAGGAAGATCTGCAAAAGTCACCGCCCATGCTGCTAACAATGGAAATTCTTCTTTGGTTACCACTTTCATTCCTGCTATGTCTTCAAACAAACTCTCATAGTATGCAAGCCATCCAAGTGCAATATCCGCAAATCCAACTTTCTCCCCTCCAAAGAATTTCTTTCCCCTTAGCTCTTCTTCCAAGTACTTCAAGTTCTCCTTGGCTTTTACAATACCTTCCTCTTGCTCTTTCCCTTCCTTGGTAAAGGATTCCCAAATAGATGGCAAAACCTTCATAAAAAATCACAAACCAAACCGAATAATCAAATATCGAAACTATTATGATATGAACTACAATTTTCTTTTAATTTGCTTCAGGCATGCGCAAGTAGAGTGAGGTCATGTACATAATACACCACTGAACGAAAAAGTGCAGCCAAATATCTGCAATTTACTGCGGAAATTTGCAAACTGATCCAACAGCGCATTTTCTTACTATTTCAGGTAAATAATGATGGCTCAGTTCAGCTATCTGATGCACTTTCACTCGATGGGTATACTTTTGTGCAAGAAACTATCTGATTACGAAAGGCTAGTTCAGATTACCTTATCATCCATATATCTGGCCCAAAAGCGTGCAGTGGCTCGCTCAAGAGGATCTTCCGGCAGTAAGGGATTCTCCTTCCATGTTTCGTCAACATATTCGAGAATTATGAGTGACTCAACAATTGCATTTCCATTGTGCAGGAGCACTGGAACTTTCTTATGAACAGGGTTTGACTGAAGAAGTAAAGGGCTTTTGTTCGAAAGATCTTCGTAGATTGTTTCGTAAGGGACGCCTTTAAGTTGCAGCGCCCAAACGATTCTCAGAGGAAAAGGGCTTGACCATGTCCTAAGGAGTTTAACTTCTGCCATTTTTGCTGGTAGTTTGAGCTATCTTCTGCTAGGCAGGCCTTTTATGCTTAACTTTTAGTGTGGAATTTCGCATGGTCTCCTTAGACTTCATTGTATTTATTATTGAAGCCTTATATATTGTAAAATTTGAATTGCTCCCCTGTAGATGATATATATCACTCGTTGCCACGTAATTTTACATGATTTTTCATTTTCAATTAATTTTCTCTAAAAAATCAAACTCTAGTTAGTTTAATGTTTAGAAATGATAAGACACGCTATTTTTGTGTCTATGACACAATCTTTATTTTAGTTATTGAATTAAATAAATCAAACTCAAACAAAAGACAAATGATATGGTTGCTTAGGGGGAGAGAGAAAGTATGGAATTTGGAAAAAAAATGGGGGAGCAAGTGAGTGGAGAGAAAAAGTAAAGGGTTTTTGTGTGAAATTAAATGACGATTGGGTTCAGTGATGTAAGCTGTGATGTAACCAAATGAGAGAAGGTTCTGTTGGTTTTCTTCCAAGTTTGGACGTTTGTTTTGGTCCAAGGTGCCGGCTGTGTTGAGATGCCCATTGTTAGCAGAAGGAATCTTTTAAGCCCACTTCACGACAAAATTTTAAAGGGGTGTGATATCCATACACTTGTTTTAAAAATACTTCTTGAATAACTATCATTTATGTGGCTTTTTAAAGGGATTTGGATACTCTCTTGAGCCAATGGAGAGGATCCTCCTGACCAACCATCGTGGGCCGTTGAATTTTCATCCAACGGTTATAATTATTATAACTTTAAAGGGATCTCCCTGTTACAATATGCGGAAAGCTAAAACTAGATTGAGCATGTGTGTGGTTCAATTACAATATTTGATAAGGAAAGCTAAACCTAAAAGTCTTGACTTCACACAAAGAAAATGTGGGAGGTTTCGGGTTTGATGCTTCGAGTTGATGAGTTTGCTTGACCTAGCCATGGACAGAGTGAAATTTCCCATAGCCTCTCCAGGCCCAGAAGGGGTGGATAACTGTGGCTTACCACCAGTTGTCCCCCTTTTTGTGAAACAAAAATAACGTAAACTAAAACATTAAGAAATTCAAATTAATCAGTCTACTACGTTAATGAATTCCAACATAGTTCATATTTAGCATGAAATTTTGTAATATTCTCCACATGCGTAACAATTTCACCATGAATAAACTTTATAATTCGATACTAGCAGCTCAAAAACCAGGGAATTACTTTATTGGCTTGAGACTTTCCCTCCTAGAGGCCTAACATGACAAATTGGCTACCAGTATGCATCCAACAAGGTTGCTCTGGTGTAATATCGAGAGTATATTTGGATCATGTTCCGCCCATTTTGTGGGCAAACATCGAACGCATCCCTACAGAGAATACCATTCAGTTGATATTGTCTGCATGAGCAAGTCTCTGTCTCCATGTTGACTTCACCATTATACTCATCCGGTCATGTACCTCGGAATGCATATTACTTACTGGGCAAACAATGAGCCTAGAGCTTTCGTTATTAGTTCTGTAATGATTTCCTGCACGTAGTTCAACGTTAGTTGTGATGTACTGGTCTTAGCCACAAATCGCCGTGCATGCATGGTACCAATGTTGCGTTGTGCCCCTGATGTAATTAACCAACCAAGCTAAAGGAAGCGGACTAGCCTATTTGAGCAACCTATTCAATGCTCTAGAATGTTAGTGGTCATTATGTTGTACCTCGACGTGGGACAATACAACCCAGTCCACCGCTGGAGTCTGACATCCTTGGTCAAGTATTTCTAGTACGGAGGGTTTCAACATTAGTACGGAAAATAGCTTGTGGGACGACACTTTTGCCCAACAACGAAAATTTCGTCGCTTCAAGTGTGTTTGCATAACAAAAATGGAATCCATCGCGCACAAACGTGTTGCCTACCAAAAATGTTAAAAACTTTATGCGGCAAAAGATTTTATCGAAAGGGATCTTTGCTCGACGAATCAAACCATTCAAGGCGCAAAGTCCCATAAGAAAACGCAGATTTCGTCACGCAAAAGGACTCTAAAAAGGTTAGTGTCGTCGTATTTGTTGCGTGGTTTACATGACAAAGGTGTCGTTGCACAAGGTTGTGCAAACAAAACTTTGTCGTGCAAAGTCCTTCAGGTTCTTTAAAAGCATTGTTTCACTTTCACTTTTTCTCACATTGGTAAATTTTCCCCCATTTTCTTTTTCCCCAAACGCTCTCATACCCCAAGTTCTTGTTTTAATTTTCGAGACGATGGCCAATTCCGCTCCTCTTCCAACTAAAGGATGTGAGGGAGAAGGCTCTCAGAAAGGTAATACTAAATTTTATGTGGAATTTAATTGTTTATTTTTTATTTTTTGTTGAAAAGAAATTTTGGATGAATTACTTATATATTTTTTAGTAGACAAAAAAACCAAGAGAGCTGGGGTGCAGGTGCGCATGGGGGTTGATTGCCGCTATAAGCGAATCACCTATGATGATTTAACGGGATATGGCGTGTCGGAGTCACACGCCATGTTGCGACATGACATTGCGGTGCTAGTGTGGACCAATTATTCTACGGAGTGGGCATCTTGGAAAATGGTGTCGGATGAGTTGAAGAAGTATATGGTGCAAGAGTTATTTGTAAATTCGAATTAGTGAATTAATAATTGTTTTTGTTAAATAGTACATTAGGGTGATTACTAATTTATTATTTTTTGCATAACTGGGTTATTAGGATATTGATGAAACTGATTCAAAGTTGTTAAAGTTCATCGATAACATCTTCAAATAGAACTTTTGGGAGTGGAAGTATGACGTCAAGCGAGATGTAGAACTACAGCAAAATCCTGAAAAACCAACGGAATATGAGTGTTATTATCTTGTTTTTCAGTTATAGACGAATAATGATTTTTTTTTAAGTAAATGTATTTGTGGACAATATTTTTAAATATTTGTTTAATTCGTATGCGGATTTAATTTTGAGTTTAATTATTTATTTGGTTACAAATTGGTT
Organism: Pyrus communis; assembly: GCF_041283825.1. NCBI lineage: Eukaryota > Viridiplantae > Streptophyta > Magnoliopsida > Rosales > Rosaceae > Pyrus > Pyrus communis. Next base: position 6,202,321 of record NC_142566.1, on the reverse strand, counting down.
TAAGTATTTATTTGAATAAATTTCAAAGGAATACGAATTAAATTTAAAAAATAATTAAAACTTGCATGATGAATTGTCCTCTCAAAAAGTTTTTAGGGATGAACTTCGCGATAAATGTGGTAATCGTCGCGCAAGATTTCGAAGGGAAAAACTTTGCACAACAAATGTTTATAAACAGATTGCTCAGCTACAAATGCAGCAATTGTAGAAATTACAACAGTTCGCTCTGCACCCTTCTCCCCCATTGACTTCCCTCAATCCGGCGCCCCTCCCTCATTTTCTCTCAATTTCATCCTCTAATATTCCTTCCATCTCAATCTCCATCTACATCGATCTATCCTAGTGTATTCGGTAGGCATTTTGGTTTTGTATTTAAAAGCATCATTGTCAATTCAAAGTTGTTGAGAATGAATCTTACATTGATGGTTAGAGTAACCTTGCATAAGCTTATAACTAAGTTGGATTACTCGCTATATTGCCAATAGGTGTATGATGGAATCTCAACTTTCGTCAATAGTGATATCATTAAATTTGTTGTATACGAGTAGCAATCGGTGGAGAACGATTTTGGAAGTAATTTTTTTTTTTAATAACATAAATATATTATATTATATTTGATCCGTTTAAAAAAAAAAAGAAAAAAGAAAAAAAAGGGTGAAAAAGACCACTGCTGAGAAGGGGATGTAATTGTCCCACACCGGCAAAGAGCGCTTGCTCGTCAGTCTTTTATATACAGAAACTGCACAGCAAAGCTTATCCTTCCGGGACATCGATAAAATTGGAACTGACAAGATTAGCAGCGCTCCTGCGCAAGGATGACACATAAATCGAGAAATTGGCCAAATTTTTTCCCATTAAATTGAATGGATTTTGAAGCTTTTTCCTATTTCTTTTTTATTTTTTTCTTTTTCCACACCCAGTTTGCGTCAATTGGAATGCAGGTTGAGGATCTTTTGGTGTTGGGAAGTATTTCACGCTTTGATGGCTCTGTCTCACTGTCTGACGGTCTGAGTTTTCATATTCCAGGTTTGCCTACTAACTGTTTGATAAAATGACTCTGTTACTGTGGCCCTTAAACAATTGTTAAGCATTTAGTTTTCTATGATCTCTCGACGATCCCTACGTATATTCTTGATGCTATATTTATGTAAACTCACCAATAACTTTGGCAGGATTTATTAAAAATGGTTCCGATAGATTGTCCACATTCCGTACCTAACTCTTTCCCTCATATCCATTCATGAAATGATCACAGACCAGATCATTTCATTCTTTTAAGATACTGTCACGGATAGCCTGAAGCTTGGCAATAAGTTTGTCTTTAGGCGGCCAATTATCTTTGATGATAGGAGCATCTGCAAAAGTCCCCGCCCATGCTGATAACAATGGAAACTCTTCTTTGGTTACCACTTTCATTCCCGTTATGTCTTCAAACAAACTCTCATAGTATGTAAGCCATCCAAGTGCAATATCCACAAATCCAACTTTCTCTCCGCCAAAGAATTTCTTTCCCTTTAGCTCTGCTTCCAAGTACTTCAAGTTCTCCTTGGCTTTTACAATACCTTCCTCTTGCTCTTTCCCTTCCTTGGTAAAGGATTCCCAAATAGATGGCGAAACCTTCATAAAAAATCACAAACCAAACCGAATAATCAAATATCGAAACTAAATTATGATATGAACTACAATTTTCTTTTAATTTGTTTCAGGCATGCGCAAGTAGAGTAAGGTCATATACATAATACACCACTGAACGAAGAAGTGCAGCCAAATATCTGCAATTTACTGCGGAAATTTGCAAACTGATCCGACAGCGCATGTTCTTACTATTTCAGGTAAATAATGATGGTTCAGTTCAGCTATCTGATGCACTTTCACTCGATGGGTATACTTTTGTGCAAGAAACTATCTGATTACGAAAGGCTAGTTCAGATTACCTTATCATCGATATATCTGGCCCAAAAGCGTGCAGTGGCTCGCTCAAGAGGATCTTCCGGCAGTAAGGGATTCTCCTTCCATGTTTCGTCAACATATTCGAGAATTATGAGCGACTCAACAATTGCATTTCCATTGTGCAGGAGCACTGGAACTTTCTTATGAACAGGGTTAGACTGAAGAAGTAAAGGGCTTTTGTTCGAAAGATCTTCATAGATTGTTTCGTAAGGGACGCCTTTAAGTTGCAGCGCCCAAATGATTCTCAGAGGAAAAGGGCTTGACCATGTGCTAAGGAGTTTAACTTCTGCCATTTTTGCTGGTAGTTTGAGCTATCTTGTGCTAGGCAGGCCTTTTATGGTTAACTTTCAGTGTTGAATTTCGGATGGTCTCCCTAGACTTCATTGTATTTATTATTGAAGCCTTATATATTGTAAAATTTGAATTGCTCCCCTGTAGATGATATATATCACTCGTTGCCACGTAATTTTACATGATTTTTCGTTTTCAATTAATTTTCTCTTAAAAATCAAACTCTAGTTAGTTTAATGTTAGAAATGATAAGACACGCTATTTTTGTGTCTATGACACAATCTTTATTTTAGTTATTGAATTAAATAAATCAAACTCAAACAAAAGACAAATGATATGGTTGCTTAGGGGGAGGGAAAAAGTATGGAATTTGGAAAAAAAATGGGGGAGAAAGTGAGTGGAGAGAAAAAGTAAAGGGTTTTTGTGTGAAATTAAATGACGATTGGGCTCAGTGATGTAAGCTGTGATGTAACCAAAGGAGAGAAGGTTCTGTTGTTTTTCTTCCAAGTTTGGACGTTTGTTTTGGTTAAAGGTGCCGGCTGTGTCGAGATGCCCATTGTTAGCAGAAGGAATCGTTTAAGCCCACTTCACGACAAAATCTTAAAGGGATGTGGTATCTACACACTTTTTTTTACTTTTCACACACCTTTCTAATTTTCGGCTTTGGATCAGATGAATTAAAGAAGATCAACGGACAGAAATTAACAAAGGATATGTGAGAAGTAAAAAAATGTATATGGATAGCACACCCATTTGAGATTTTGTCGTGAAGTGGGCTTAAACGATTCCTTCTGCTAAACTATTCTGTTGTGATTCCACTTGACAATGGATCAAATAATTTTATTTGAGGGACCCTTATCTCAAAATGTATATTATTTTTAAGGGAATGGTGAGGGTTCAAAATTATTATAATAATTTAGAAAATGAAAATTTTCAAATTCTGGACGCATGTGTGCAAACTAGGCCTGACATTTTCAATCCGACCCATTAACCTCACCCGACCAATTAAAATTAGCATTCGGATGAGTGATAAACGGGTCGGATGGTTAAAGGGTTAACTTGTTAATAACCTGTTAAATAACGGGTTATTTTGGGTGAACCCGCAAAACCCGTTAACCACCCGTTATTGAGAACTTTTGTGTAATTTCAATAGTCCTAAAAAGGTTTTTGTATGTTAATTCCAAAGTTTGATAATTGGGGTTTTTCGGATTTTTGTGAATCTAGGGTTTTGAGGCTGCATTTTGAGGATTTGGGGATGGAAAATGGTGATAAGATTGCTCTGAAGTGGGGGAGAACGAGAGCGTGGAAGTTGAGGTTGTTGAGGAGAGGGTTGTTGAGGGTCTAATGGACTCAAGGATGACGCCGAAGATGAGGTTTTCGAGGAGGCAATAGAGACACAAGAAATTTTGCAGGATCAGGGGAGCAAAAATAATTTAGTGGATGCTGCTGCTGCTGTTGGTGAAGAAAGAAAGGCTGAGATGGTTGGTAGTTTGGAAAAAAAAAAATTTGTTAACGGGTGACCTATTAGCTTTATGGGTGACTTATTAGCTTAACGGATTGAGTTTAGATGATCTGTTAAATTAACGGATCGGGTTGAACCCGACTCAAACCCAATAAACGCGATCTGTTTACTGGTCTAGTGTAAATTCACACTTTGTCAATTAGGATATTGGACCACAATTACACTTATAAAAATAATTTTCTAACACTCTTTCTCACATACTCTTTTTTTATTTCTATTTATCGAATTAAATAAATAAAACAAAATTAACACACATTATTAAACAACAATACATGAGCGACTAAAAAGCGTGTATGTTCCAGTTTATCATTTCTCACACACTTACGAACCCCTCTAGTTTAGGGCCATTGAGCATGCCTTTTTAAAGGCCTATTAAACGAGTTGAAATACAATCAAGTTTGAGAGCCCAAACCAACTTCATGGCCCAAATGAATTCGAACATCACACAGCTTCTCTTTACCGATCAGTGGCAAAGAAGATTAAAGAAACCCAAAAGAGATTCAGAGATGCAGCCGTTCCTCTGTCGTCGTTTAGGTATCGTTTGGTATGCAAACGGGACGGGACGGAATGGAATGAGACGGGACGGGAAGGGACAGGACGGAACGGAACGGAGCGGGAGCAAAGATGCCCTCGGATGGAAACAAGGAGGAAGAAGAAGGAGACAGAGAGGTTATAATTTTGTGTTCCACGGATGTGAAATGAGTCGTTCCAGGGGGGTGAGGTGGAACAAAAATTCACCCAAAACTCGTCCCGTAGAACAGCTCGTTCTACCCGTTTTAGGCGCACCAAACGTGGAACGGAAAGTCTTGTCCTACTCTGTTCCATCCCGTCCCATGTACCAAATGGTACCTTAAGGAAAATACGTGCTCTTTCACAATGGCAGGCCCCAAACTCAGCCTTGTGAAGCAAATACGAGCCACGAAGTTGCAATTGCAGAACTCAATGCTTTTTCATTGCTAACATTGTGCAGAACAAATTGATTTTTTTTTCAACAAATGATATTTTCTACACTAAAGGGGAGGGGATGAGCTCAGCCTTACCATAAGCTAGCAATAATGTGGTTCAAATTCGCCTTTGGCAAGAATCGAACCTAAGACCTTTCACTAAAAAGTGAAGAAGAATATTACTAGACCATAGTATTAAGTGGCGTTTTATAGTTTTAAAAATACTTCTAGAATAACTATCATTTATGTGGCTTTTTAAAGGGATTTGGATACTCTCCTGAGCCAATGGAGAGGATCCTCCTGACCAACCATCGTGGGCCGTTGAATTTTCATCCAACGGTTATAATTATTATAACTTTAAAGGGATCTCCCTGTTACAATATGCGGAAAGCCAAAACTAGATTCAGCATGTGTGTGGTTCAATTACAATATTTGATAAGGAAAGTTAAACCTAAAAGTCTTGACTTCACACAAAGAAAATGTGGAAGGTTTCGGGTTTGATGCTTCGAGTTGATGAGTTTGCTTGACCTAGCCATGGACAAAGTGAAATTCCCCATAGTCTCTCCAGGCCCAGAAGGGGTGGATAACTGTGGCTTACCACTAGGTGTCCCCCTTTGTGTGAAACAAAAATAACATAAACTAAAACATTAAGAAATTCAAATTAATCAGTCTACTACGTTAATGAATTCCAACATAGTTCATATTTAGCATGAAATTTTGTAATATTCTCCACATGCGTAACAATTTCACCATGAATAAACTTTATAATTCGATACTAGCAGCTCAAAAACCAGGGAATTACTTTATTGGCTTGAGACTTTCCCTCCTAGAGGCCTAACATGACAAATTGGCTACCAGTACGCATCCAGCAAGGTTGCTCTAGTGTAATATCGAGAGTATATTTGGATCATGTTCCGCCCATTTTGTGGGCAAACATCGAACGCATCCCTACAGAGAATACCATTCAGTTGATATTGTCTGCAGGAGCAAGTCTCTGTCTCCATGTTGACTTCACCATTATACTCACCGGTCATGTACCTCGGAATGCATATTACTTACTGGGCAAACAATGAGCCTAGAGCTTTCGTTATTAGTTCTGTAATGATTTCCTGCACGTAGTTCAATGTTAGTTGTGATGTACTGGTCTTAGCCACAAATCGCCGTGCATGCATGGTACTAATGTTGCATTGTGCCCCTGATGTAATTAACCAACCAAGCTAAAGGAAGCGGACTAGCCTATTTGAGCAACCTATTCAATGCTCTAGAATGTTAGTGGTCATTATGTTGTACCTCGACGTGGGACAATACAACCCAGTCCACCGCTGGAGTCTGACATCCTTGGTCAAGTATTTCTAGTACGGAGGGTTTCAACATTAGTACGGAAAATAGCTTGTGGGACGACACTTTTGCCCAACAACGAAAATTTCGTCGCTTAAAGTGTGTTTGCATAACAAAAATGGAATCCATCGCGCACAAACGTGTTGCCTACCAAAAATGTTAAAAACTTTATGCAGCAAAAGATTTTGTCAAAAGGGATCTTTGCTCGACGAATCAAACCATTCAACGCGCAAAGTCCCATAAGAAAATGCAGATTTCGTCACGCAAAAGGACTCTAAAAAGGTTAGTGTCGTCGTATTTGTTGCGTAGTTTACATGACAAAGGTGTCGTCGCACAAGGTTGTGCAAACAAAACTTTGTCGTGCAAAGTCCTTCAGGTTCTTTAAAAGCATTGTTTCACTTTCACTTTTTCTCACTTTGGTAAATTTTCCCCCATTTTCTTTTTCCCCAAACGCTCTCATACCCCAAGTTCTTGTTTTAATTTTCGAGACGATGGCCGATTCCGCTCCTCTTCCAACTAAAGGATGTGAGGGAGAAGGCTCTCAGAAAGGTAATACTAAATTTTATGTGGAATTTAATTGTTTATTTTTTATTTTTTGTTGAAAAGAAATTTTGGATGAATTACTTATATATTTTTTAGTAGACAAAAAAACCAAGAGAGCTGGGGTGCAGGTGCGCATGGGGGTTGATTGCCGCTATAAGCGAATCACCTATGATGATTTAACGGGATATGGCGTGTCGGAGTCACACGCCATGTTGCGACATGACATTGCGGTGCTAGTGTGGACCAATTGTTCTACGGAGTGGGCATCTTGGAAAATGGTGTCGGATGAGTTGAAGAAGTATATGGTGCAAGAGTTATTTGTAAATTCGAATTAGTGAATTAATAATTGTTTTTGTTAAATAGTACATTAGGGTGATTACTAATTTATTATTTTTTGCATAACTGGGTTATTAGGATATTGATGAAACTGATTCAAAGCTGTTAAAGTTTATCGATAACATCTTCAAATAACACTTTTGGGAGTGGAAGTATGACGTCAAGCGAGATGTAGAACTACAGCAAAATCCTGAAAAACCAACGGAATATGAGTGTTATTATCTTGTTTTTCAGTTATGGACGAATAATAATTTTTTTTTAAGTAAATGTATTTGTGGACAATATTTTTAAATATTTGTTTAATTCGTATGTGGATTTAATTTTGAGTTTAATTATTTATTTGGTTACAAATTGGTTTAAGTATTTATTTGAATAAATTTCAAAGGAATACGAATTAAATTTAAAAAATAATTAAAACTTGCATGATGAATTGTCCTCTCAAAAAGTTTTTAGGGATGAACTTCGCGATAAATGTGGTAATCGTCGCGCAAGATTTCGAAGGAAAAAACTTTGCACAACAAATGTTTATAAACAAATTGCTCAGCTACAAATGCAGCAATTGTAGAAATTACAACAGTTCGCTCTGCACCCTTCTCCCCCATTGAGTTCCTTCAATCCGGCGCCCCTCCCTCATTTTCTCTCAATTTCATCCTCTAATATTCCTTCCATCTCAATCTCAATCTCCATCTACATCGATCTATCCTAGTGTATTCGGTAGGCATTTTGGTTTTGTATTTAAAAGTATCATTGTCAATTCAAAGTTGTTGAGAATGAATCTTACATTGATGGTTAGAGAAACCTTGCATAAGCTTATAAGTAAGTTGGATTACTCGCTATAGTGCCAATAGGTATATGATGGAATCTCAACTTTCGTCAATAGTGATATCATTAAATTTGTTGTATACGAGTAGCAATCGGTGGAGAACGATTTTGGAAGTAATTTTTTTTTTAATAACATAAATATATTATATTATATTTGATCCGTTTTATTAAAAAAAAAAAAAAAAAAAAAAAAAAAAAAAAGGTGAAAAAGACCACTGCTGAGAAGGGGATGCAATTGTCCCACACCGGCAAAGAGCGCTTGCTCGTCAGTCCTTTATATACAGAAACTGCACAGCAAAGCTTATCCTTCCGGGGGCATCGATAAAATTGGAACTGACAAGATTAGCAGCGCTCCTGCGCAAGGATGACACATAAATCCAGAAATTGTCCAAATTTTTAGTTTTCTATGATCTCTGGACGATCCCTACGTATATTCTTGATGCTATATTTATGTAAACTCACCAATAACTTTGGCAGGATTTATTAAAAATGGTTCCGATAGATTGTCCACATTCCGTACCTAACTCTTCCCCTCATATGCATTCATGAAATGATCACAGACCAGATCATTTCATTCTTTTAAGATACTGTCACGCATAGCCTGATACCTGGCAATAAGTTTGTCTCTAGACGGCAAATTGTCTTTGATGATAGGAACATCTGCAAAAGTCGCCGCCCATGCTGATAACAATGGAAACTCTTCTTTGGTTACCACTTTCATTCCCGCTATGTCTTCAAACAAACTCTCAAAGTATGCAAGCCATCCAAGTGCAATATCCACAAATCCAACTTTCTCTCCGCCAAAGAATTTCTTTCCCTTTAGCTCTTCTTCCAAGTATTTCAAGTTCTCCTTGGCTTTTACAATACCTTCCTCTTGCTCTTTCCCTTCCTTGGTAAAGGATTCCCAAACGAGCCATTGAGTGTGCCTTTTTAAAGGCCTACTAAACGAGCCAAAATATAATCAAGTCTGTGAGCCCAAACCAACTTCATGGCCCAAACGTATGCGAACATCACACAGCTTCTCTTTACTGATCAGTGGCGAAGAAGATTAAAGAAACCCAAAAGAGATTTAGAGATGGCAGCCGTTCCTCCATCGTCGTTTAAGGAAAATATGTGCTCTCCCACGGCGGCGGGCGCTAAACTCGGCCTTGTGTAGCAGATACAAGCCACAAAGTTGCAATTGTAGAACTCAGTGCTCTTTCATTGCTAACATTGTGCAGGACAAATTGATTTTTTTTTTTCTTTTTTGAACAAACGATATTTTCTACATTAAAGGGAAGAAGATGGACTGAGCCTCACAATGAGCTAACAATAATGTGATCCAAATTTGCTTTCGGCGAGAATCGAAACTAAGACCTCTTACCAACAAGTAAAAGAGGAATACCTCTAGACCGTAGTATTAAATGACACAGAACAAATTGATTTGGCTATAAGGCATGACTGGGAAAGCTGAATTCTTGATATGACTTGGCTTGCGGAAAATAGGAAGTGCTATGAGGACCAACTGCCAAAAAGCTTGCAGAGTTTTGGGTCAAGGAAACGGCTTTGCTCCAATCCATCCCTTTAAGGGGGCATTCCTCCCGTTACCGGATAAATCATGTGTGCAAACAATTTTCTTTATGTGCTTTTCATTTATGCATCGGACTATGAGTTGTGAGTCATGAATGACTCCTTTCATAGTCCGACCTTATGAGGAAGGAGCCAAGTAGTGTTAAGAAAGTTTAGTGTCAGTGACAAGGATGAACTAAAACGGTTAACTTCCAAAAGACAACTATTTATATATGATAAGTTCAAACACCATTCTCCTTGTACATTATTATGCAGCCATAATTACCCAACTGAAGGGACTAATTTTTTAACCCAAAACATATATATAATCAAGTCTTTTAAATAAACCATAGAAGGATTGAACAGAGAACAAACTTATTCATCCTCATGTCTTATTAAACGACTAGAGTACCTTCATCATAGCTCTGACAGAATCTTTGGAGGGTGGATCAAAATGCCGGCCGGGTAAACGCTTATTGATATCACTAGAACAGGAAGATTAAAAAACAATCAGCTAAAATTAGCAGCATGATTTGTCAATCAGTTAAAAAAAAGGGAATACGTTTAGCATGAAAAGCTCCTCACTTGTACACAAGTAGTACACCGATATACAGATCCTCAAAATTCAAGTTAGCCCTTCCTCTCTCATTTTTAAAATGAACAAACACCTTATCTGTAATCCTGCTTATTTGCTTTCGCCTCCATTGCTTACCTGCAATCCGGAAAATTATCAGACACCTTATAAACATACATGTAATTAACGGTTATGTTTCATCTCTGGTAATTTAACATAACATGTCAGACTATCTGTGCCAGTGAATATGTATAATTTACTTATAGATCCTATAAGTGTGGAAGGATGGAGAAGCCATCGAAACTAAAACCCAACAGAAAACAGGGAAAATTCAGAACCGGAAAGAAAACAACATTAGCGATGTGAAAGGAATAGAGAGATACCTTGTAACCTATCGAGGACCTGTCCAATGGCGCAGTAGTGAGCTCAGAACAGAGCTTTTTGCGAGTTGGATTGGATGATAAATTAAGAATAAGAGAGTAAGAGGAAGGAGGATTGGAGCATTCTATTGACTTTGTCAGGCAGCGTAATCATTAAGACACGATCCACTATATTTGAGACACTTAGAATAAATTAGTAAATTTATAAACATATTTTTGACTCAAGGGATTATATGAAAGAGAATTAAAACTTGAAGGGTAGTTAGTGTAATGCTTCAAATATGAGGGGGTTTTGTGAAAACGCGATAAACCTTAGGGGGGTGTTAGTCTCTTGACTATTTCCAAATCAGACTTTTATAATAAATATTTTACATGTCAGCAATTTTTATTTGGTATTTAAAAATAGTATCCATTTATTCCCTATTTTATAGCCTTGGCTGTTGGAAAATTATTTTTGATAAGCTTTTTTTTTTTTAATTTTGAATGACTTATTCCTAGCTAATCAACAAGATTATCTCATTCAATTTTATTTTATTTTTGTTAAAACAAGATTATTCATTCCCTATTTTATTGTTCACGGAATATGTATCAAGTTTGTACCCACAAATCACTATCTCATGACTTATATACCCATATATATTACTTGCATGCACATTTGGGGATGGCAATTTGAAAATGTTCTTTCCAAAACATTAAAATGTTAAGGGCACTCAACTCAAATATTGTCTTAATATTGTCCTTTTATACACACACTACGATATTAAAATCCAGTAATTCAAAAACAAAAAAAAAGATCATAAACTGTAGCATGAAAGAACGCACCTTTAATCTCATAGCCACCTGTCATCAAAATTAACTTGTTAAACATGCAACAAAGGTGAAATGGTCTAATAAAAGTTCATTTTATCAAACAAAGAGCAAGCAACAATCCATGTTCTCACCAATGAAAACAGTGCTGAAAGCCCAACACCAATGCCAATGCAAAACAGAGGCGACCCTCTAGAACATAATAGGAAAAATGAAGGTGTAAAAATCAAATGGTTATGAGCATTATTTTGGAGGTATTATTTTTATTTTTTCTAATAACATAAATAAATTAAATTATTTTGGAGGTGTAAAAATGAAGGTGTAAAAATTAACACCATTGATTTTGTTGTCTATAGCGCTGTTGTATACGAGTAGGAATCGGTGGGTAAAGATTTTGGAGGTATTATTTTTATTTTTTCTAATAACATAAATAAATTAAATTATATGTATATTATGTTGTCATTTAATTTATTTGTATGGAGATTGGGCCGGGATCAGTTTTATTACAAAAAGAAGTAAACTTGACTCGACTGCTGAGAAGGGGGATAGAATTGTCCCACACCAGGTACAGCGCTGGTTATTAGTCCTAACTGCGCAACGAAGAATGTCCCTTCGGGACCTCCGAGAAAATTGGAACGATACAGAGAAGATTAGCATGGCTCCTGCGCAAGGATGACACGCATAAATCGAGAAATGGTTCAAATTTTTTCCATGAAATTGAATGGATTTTGAAGCTTTTTCCTTCTGTATTTTTTTCCACCCAGTTTGGGTCAATTGGAATGCAGATTGAGGATCTTTTGGTGTTGGGAAGTATTTCACGCTTTGGTGGCTCTGTCTCACTGTTTGACAGTCTGAGTTTTCATATTCCAGGTTTGCCTACTAACCGTTTGATAAAATGACTTTGTTACTGTGGCCCTTAAACGATTGTTAAGCTTAAGCATTTAGTTTTCTATGATCTCTGGACGATCCCTCTATATATATATACATATACATATATGTTGTGTTTATATATGTGTGCGGGCGTGTGCACATTGTATTTGTGTACCAGTTTCACTTGGTTGAAGCTCTTGAAAGGCTCCATTTAGGTTTTGCTTGTTTTAGTTCAATAACAAATCCAAGATATGTTTCTTTTAGTTAGTTTACGTAACGTGGGTGTTAAAGTTTTGAGCTTTCATTTTGGTTGTTTGAGACATTTGTAAATCACAGTCGTAGTCATTTAGGATAGAAAATTTCTCCAAAGAAGATGATGTATGCATTGCGATTGCAGGTAATGTATGTCGTATACGAATCTCATTGAGTTTCTAGTTCCAGATTTGCAAGTACATAGTTGGGAATACAAATGAATGTATTTCTCAAATCTCTAGTAAAGTTGAGGTAGTAGATTATATTTTACAATATTTTTCAACTCGCTCACATTTTTTTTTTTCTTTTAGCCAAGACACCATAGATTTGATTGCTAGATCGATTCCTAGCCATAGATTTGATTCCAGCGTTTTGAGTTTCACCTTTATTTCTACTAAGCAGGAATCTGGTAAGCATTGCTGTTGTTTTGTTCCTTTTCTCTTCAGTGACTCCTCTACTTATTTGGTAAATGCTTAATCGAAGTACTTGTAGTTACGACTCGTTTGGTAATGCTTCTGTTTCGTGTAAACATGAAACATTTACTTTAGAATCTCCCAGAAAACACTTTGATATATATATTTTAACCGGACATTACTTATTTTTCCAAAAGCCATGATCATCTCTGTAATTCTTGATACTACAGTTATATAAACTCACCAATAACTTTTGCAGGATTTATTAAAAATGGTTTTGATAGATTGTCCACATTCCGTACCTAACTCTTCCCCTCATATCCATTCATGAAATGATCACAGACCAGATCATTTCATTCTTTTAAGATACTGTCACGGATAGCCTGAAACTTGGCAATAAGTTTGTCTCTAGACGGCCTATTGTCTTTGATGATGGGAAGATCTGCAAAAGTCACCGCCCATGCTGATAACAATGGAAATTCTTCTTTGGTTACCACTTTCATTCCTGCTATGTCTTCAAACAAACTCTCATAGTCTGCAAGCCATCCAAGTGCAATATCCACAAATCCAACTTTCTCTCCGCCAAAGAATTTCTTTCCCTTTAGCTCTTCTTCCAAGTACTTCAAGTTCTCCTTGGCTTTTACAATACCTTCCTCTTGCTCTTTCCCTTCCTTGGTAAAGGATTCCCAAATAGATGGCGAAACCTTCATAAAAAATCACAAACCAAACCGAATAATCAAATATCGAAACTAAATTATGATATGAACTACAATTTTCTTTTAATTTGTTTCAGGCATGCGCAAGTAGAGTAAGGTCATATACATAATACACCACTGAACGAAAAAGTGCAGCCAAATATCTGCAATTTACTGCGGAAATTTGCAAACTGATCCGACAGCGCATTTTCTTACTATTTCAGGTAAATAATGATGGCTCAGTTCAGCTATCTGATGCACTTTCACTCGATGGGTATACTTTTGTGCAAGAAACTATCTGATTACGAAAGGCTAGTTCAGATTACCTTATCATCTATATATCTGGCCCAAAAGCGTGCAGTGGCTCGCTCAAGAGGATCTTCCGGCAGTAAGGGATTCTCCTTCCATGTTTCATCAACATATTCGAGAATTATGAGTGACTCAACAATTGCATTTCCATTGTGCAGGAGCACTGGAACTTTCTTATGAACAGGGTTAGACTGAAGAAGTAAAGGGCTTTTGTTCGAAAGATCTTCGTAGATTGTTTCGTAAGGGACGCCTTTAAGTTGCAGCGCCCAAACGATTCTCAGAGGAAAAGGGCTTGACCATGTCCTAAGGAGTTTAACTTCTGCCATTTTTGCTGGTAGTTTGAGCTATCTTCTGCTAGGCAGGCCTTTTATGCTTAACTTTCAGTGTGGAATTTGGAAAAAAATGGGGGACAAAGTGTGGAATTTGTGTGAAATTAAATGATGATTGGGTTCAGTGATGTAAGTTGTGATGTAAGCAAAGGAGAGAAGGTTCCGTTGGGTTTCTTCCAAGTTGTGACTTGTTTTGGTCCAAGGTGCCGGTAGAAGCATGGGGGTTGATTGCCGCTATAAGCGAATCACCTATGATGATTTAACGGGATATGGCGTGTCGGAGTCACACGCTATGTTGCGACATGACATTGCGGTGCTAGTGTGGATCAATTGTTCTACGGAGTGGGCATCTTGGAAAATGGTGTCGGATGAGTTGAAGAAGTATATGGTGCAAGAGTTATTTGTAAATTCGAATTAGTGAATTAATAATTGTTTTTGTTAAATAGTACATTAGGTTGATTACTAATTTATTATTTTTTAAATAACTGGGTTATTAGGATATTGATGAAACTGATTCAAAGCTGTTAAAGTTCATCGATAACATCTTCAAATAGCACTTTTGGGAGTGGAAGTATGACGTCAAGCGAGATGTAGAACTACAGCAAAATCCTGAAAAACCAACGGAATATGAGTGTTATTATCTTGTTTTTCAGTTATGGACGAATAATAATTTTTTTTTAAGTAAATGTATTTGTGGACAATATTTTTAAATATTTGTTTAATTCGTATGTGGATTTAATTTTGAGTTTAATTATTTATTTGGTTACAAATTGGTTTAAGTATTTATTTGAATAAATTTCAAAGGAATACGAATTAAATTTAAAAAATAATTAAAACTTGCATGATGAATTGTCCTCTCAAAAAGTTTTTAAGGATGAACTTAGCGATAAATGTGGTAATCGTTGCGCAAGATTTCGAAGGGAAAAACTTTGCACAACAAATGTTTATAAACAGATTGCTCAGCTACAAATGCAACAATTGTAGAAATTACAACAGTTCGCTCTGCACCCTTCTCCCCCATTGACTTCCTTCAATCCGGCGCCCCTCCCTCATTTTCTCTCAATTTCATCCTCTAATATTCCTTCCATCTCAATCTCCATCTACATCGATCTATCCTAGTGTATTCGGTAGACATTTTGGTTTTGTATTTAAAAGTATCATTGTCAATTCAAAGTTGTTGATAATGAATCTTACATTGATGGTTAGAGAAACCTTGCATAAGCTTATAAGTAAGTTGGATTACTCGCTATATTGACAATAGGTGTATGATGGAATCTCAACTTTCGTCAATAGTGATATCATTAAATTTGTTGTATACGAGTAGTAATCGGTGGAGAACGATTTTGGAAGTAACTTTTTTTTTTAATAACATAAATATATTATATTATATTTGATCCGTTTAAAAAAAAAAAGAAAAAAGAAAAAAAGAAAAAAAAGGGTGAAAAAGACCACTGCTGAGAAGGGGATGCAATTGTCCCACACCGGCAAAGAGCGCTTGCTCGTCAGTCTTTTATATACAGAAACTGCACAGCAAAGCTTATCCTTCCGGGGACATCGATAAAATTGGAACTGACAAGATTAGCAGCGCTCCTGCGCAAGGATGACACATAAATCGAGAAATTGTTCAAATTTTTTCCCATTAAATTGAATGGATTTTGAAGCTTTTTCCTGTTTCTCTTTTATTTTTTTCTTTTTCCACACCCAGTTTGCGTCAATTGGAATGCAGATTGAGGATCTTTTGGTGTTGGGAAGTATTTCACGCTTTGATGGCTCTATCTCACCGTCTGACAGTCTGAGTTTTCATATTCCAGGTTTGCCTACTAACTGTTTGATAAAATGACTCTGTTAATGTGGCCCTTAAACAATTGTTAAGCATTTAGTTTTCTATGATCTCTGGACGATCCCTACGTATATTCTTGATGCTATATTTATGTAAACTCACCAATAACTTTGGCAGGATTTATTAAAAATGGTTCCGATAGATTGTCCACATTCCGTACCTAACTCTTTCCCACATATCCATTCATGAAATGATCATAGACCAGATCATTTCATTCTTTTAAGATACTGTCACGGATAGCCTGAAACTTGGCAATAAGTTTGTCTCTAGACGGCCAATTGTCTTTGATGATAGGAACATCTGCAAAAGTCGCCGCCCATGCTGATAACAATGGAAACTCTTCTTTGGTTACCACTTTCATTCCCGCTATGTCTTCAAACAAACTCTCATAGTATGCAAGCCTTCCTCTTGCTCTTTCCCTTCCTTGCTAAAGGATTCCCAAATAGATGGCAAAACCTTCATAAAAAATCACAAACCAAACCGAATAATCAAATATCGAAACTAAATTATGATATGAACTACAATTTTCTTTTAATTTGCTATACACCACTGAACGAAAAAGTGCAGCCAAATATTTGCAATTTACTGCGGAAATTTGCAAACTGATCCAACAGCGCATTTTCTTACTATTTCAGGTAAATAATAATGGTTCAGTTCAGCTATCTGATGCACTTTCACTCGATGGGTATACTTGTTGTGCAAGAAACTATCTGATTACGAAGGGCTAGTTCAGATTACCTTATCATCTATATATCTGGCCCAAAAGCGTGCAGTGGCTCGGTCAAGAGGATCTTCCGGCAGTAAGGGATTCTCCTTCCATGTTTCGTCAACATATTCCAGAATTATGAGTGACTCAACAACTGCATTTCCATTGTGCAGGAGCACTGGAACTTTCTTATGAACAGGGTTAGACTGAAGAAGTAAAGGGCTTTTGTTCGAAAGATCTTCGTAGATTGTTTCGTAAGGGACGCCTTTAAGTTGCAGCGCCCAAACGATTCTCAGAGGAAAAGGGCTTGACCATGTCCTAAGGAGTTTAACTTCTGCCATTTTTGCTGGTAGTTTGAGCTATCTTCTGCTAGGCAGGCCTTTTATGCTTAACTTTTAGTGTGGAATTTCGCATGGTCTCCTTAGACTTCATTGTATTTATTATTGAAGCCTTATATATTGTAAAATTTGAATTGCTCCCCTGTCGATGATATATATCACTCGTTGCCACGTAATTTTACATGATTTTTCATTTTCAATTAATTTTCTCTAAAAAATCAAACTCTAGTTAGTTTAATGTTTAGAAATGATAAGACACGCTATTTTTGTGTCTATGACACAATCTTTATTTTAGTTATTGAATTAAATAAATCAAACTCAAACAAAAGACAAATGATATGGTTGCTTTGGGGGAGAGAGAAAGTATGGAATTTGGAAAAAAAATGGGTGAGAAAGTGAGTGGAGAGAAAAAGTAAAGGGTTTTTGTGTGAAATTAAAGGGTATATTATCAATTTCCCCCCTGAACTTGTGACCATTAGCCAATTTCCCCCCTCAACTTTAATTTTGGCCAATTTCCCCCCTGAACTCTCATGATTAGTCAATTTCCCCCCTCAACTTTAATTTAGCCAATTTCCCCCCTCAACTCTTATAATTAGTCAATTTGCACCCTACTATTAAATTTTTAATTTGATCATAATTAAACAAGTGTGTGTAAGAAACTAAATAAGATGTATGTTAATCATGTTCCTATATCTTTATCCTATTACAAATAGATTAAAATTTAGAATTTTACAATTTATCATAGATAGTATTATTAGTCATAATAAATCAGTATGGAGTAATTTTATTTGATTTTTGACTATACAAAATTGATAACAAAAAGGATTGATGTGTAAATTTTTGTATGTGAATACAATTTTCTTTATAAAAGTGAAAGCTAAGTTCAAGTAAATTGCGGAGAATCGAGCTTTAGTAAAAAAATGGCTAGTCTATTCATAATTTTCGACTCCTTATTAAGAATAACCCATTTTATTGAAATAGGTTTGATCCATGAGTTTAGGATTATTATTACTTTTTGTTATTATTTCTTCTTCTACATGCTTTAAACCCGATTCATAACTTTTTCTTATAATCAACCCATGTCACATACTAACTGTATTATGTTTTTGTACATTTTACCCTATATTATGCAGGTGAGTTTATGTTAATTTTAGTACTTTGTTGGAAGCTATTAGAAAGATTGAAAATTAAGAAAAGAATAGATGGAAAATTAAAAAAAAAAAAAAATTAACAGTAGGGTGCAAATTGACTAATTTTGAGAGTTGAGGGGGGAAATTGGCCAAATTAAAGTTCAGGGGGGGAATTGACTAATTATGAGAGTTGAGGGGGGAAATTGGCCAAAATTAAAGTTTAGGGGGGAAATTGGCCAATGGTCACAAGTTCAGGGGGGAAATTGATAATATACCCGAAATTAAATGACGATTGGGTTCAGTGATGTAAGCTGTGATGTAACCAAAGAAGACAAAGTTCTGTTGGTTTTCTTCCAAGTTTGGACGTTTGTTTTGGTCCAAGGTGCCGGCTGTGTTGAGATGCCCATTGTTAGCAGAAGGAATTGTTTAAGCCCACTTCACGACAAAATCTTAAAGGGGTGTGATATCCACACACTTCTTTTATAGTTTTAAAAATACTTCTTGAATAACTATCATTTATGTGGCTTTTTAAAGGGATTTGGATACTCTCGTGAGCCAATGGAGAGGATCCTCCTGACCAACCATCGTGGGCCGTTGAATTTTCATCCAACGGTTATAATTATTATAACTTTAAAGGGATCTCCCTGTTACAATATGCGGAAAGCTATAACTAGATTGAGTATGTGTGTGGTTCAATTACAATATTTGATAAGGAAAGCTAAACCTAAAAGTCTTGACTTCACACAAAGAAAATGTGGGACGACACTTTTGCCCAACAACGAAAATTTCGTGGCTTAAAGTGTGTTTGCATAACAAAAATGGAATCCATCGCACACAAACGTGTTGCCTACCAAAAATGTTAAAAACTTTATGCGGCAAAAGATTTTGTCGAAAGGGATCTTTGCTCGACGAATCAAACCATTCAACGCGCAAAGTCCCATAAGAAAACGCAGATTTCCTCACGCAAAAGGACTCTAAAAAGGTTAGTGTCGTCGTATTTGTTGCATAGTTTACATGACAAAGGTGTCGTAGCACAAGGTTGTGCAAACAAAACTTTGTCGTGCAAAGTCCTTCAGGTTCTTTAAAAGCATTGTTTCACTTTCACTTTTTCTCACATTGGTAAATTTTCCCCCATTTTCTTTTTCCCCAAACGCTCTCATACCCCAAGTTCTTGTTTTAATTTTGAAGACGATGGCCGATTCCGCTCCTCTTCCAACTAAAGGATGTGAGGGAGAAGGCTCTCAGAAAGGTAATACTTAATTTTATGTGGAATTTAATTGTTTATTTTTTATTTTTTGTTGAAAAGAAATTTTGGATGAATTACTTATATATTTTTTAGTAGACAAAAAAACCAAGAGAGCTGGGGTGCAGGTGCGCATGGGGGTTGATTGCCGCTATAAGCGAATCACCTATGATGATTTAACGGGATATGGAGTGTCGGAGTCACACGCCATGTTGCGACATGACATTGCGGTGCTAGTGTGGACCAATTGTTCTACGGAGTGGGCATCTTGGAAAATGGTGTCGGATGAGTTGAAGAAGTATATGGTGCAAGAGTTATTTGTAAATTCGAATTAGTGAATTAATAATTATTTTTGTTAAATAGTACATTAGGGTGATTACTAATTTATTATTTTTTGCATAACTAGGTTATTAGGATATTGATGAAACTGATTCAAAGCTGTTAAAGTTCATCGATAACATCTTCAAATAGCACTTTTGGGAGTGGAAGTATGACGTCAAGCGAGATGTAGAACTACAGCAAAATCCTGAAAAACCAACGGAATATGAGTGTTATTATCTTGTTTTTCAGTTATGGACGAATAATAATTTTTTTTTAAGTAAATGTATTTGTGGACAATATTTTTAAATATTTGTTTAATTCGTATGTGGATTTAATTTTGAGTTTAATTATTTATTTGGTTACAAATTGGTTTAAGTATTTATTTGAATAAATTTCAAAGGAATACGAATTAAATTTAAAAAATAATTAAAACTTGCATGATGAATTGTCCTCTCAAAAAGTTTTTAGGGATGAACTTCGCGATAAATGTGGTAATCGTCGCGCAAGATTTCGAAGGGAAAAACTTTGCACAACAAATGTTTATAAACAGATTGCTCAGCTACAAATGCAACAATTGTAGAAATTACAACAGTTTCGCTCTGCACCCTTCTCCCCCATTGACTTCCTTCAATCCGGCGCCCCTCCCTCATTTTCTCTCAATTTCATCCTCTAAAATTCCTTCCATCTCAATCTCCATCTACATCGATCTATCCTAGTGTATTCGGTAGGCATTTTGGTTTTGTATTTAAAAGTATCATTGTCAATTCAAAGTTGTTGAGAATGAATCTTACATTGATGGTTAGAGAAACCTTGCATAAGCTTATAAGTAAGTTGGATTACTCGCTATATTGCCAATAGGTGTATGATGGAATCTCAACTTTCGTCAATAGTGATATCATTAAATTTGTTGTATACGAGTAGCAATCGGTGGAGAACGATTTTGGAAGTAATTTTTTTTAATAACATAAATAAATTATATTATATTTGATCCGTTTTATTAAAAAAAAAAAAAAAAAAAAAAAGAGGTGAAAAAGACCACTGCTGATAAGGGGATGCAATTATCCCACACCGGCAAAGAGCGCTGCTCGTCAGTCCTTTATATACAGAAACTGCACAAAAAAGCTTATCCTTCCCGGGGCGTCAATAAAATTGGAACTGAACAAGATTAGCAGCGCTCCTGCGCAAGGATGACACATAAATCGAGAAATTGTCCAAATTTTTTCCCATTAAATTGAATGGATTTTGAAGCTTTTTCCTGTTTCTTTTTTATTTTTTTCTTCTTCCACACCCAGTTTGCGTCAATTGGAATGCAGATTGAGGATCTTTTGGTGTTGGGAAGTATTTCACGCTTTGATGGCTCTGTCTCACTGTCTGACAGTCTGAGTTTTCATATTCCAGGTTTGCCTACTAACTGTTTGATAAAATGACTCTGTTACTGTGGCCCTTAAACAATTGTTAAGCATTTAGTTTTCTATGATCTCTGGACGATCCCTACGTATATTCTTGATGCTATATTTATGTAAACTCACCAATAACTTTGGCAGGATTTATTAAAAATGGTTCCGATAGATTGTCCATTCATGAAATGATCACCGACCAGATCATTTCATTCTTTTAAGATACTGTCACGGATAGCCTGAAGCTTTGCAATAAGTTTGTCTTTAGACGGCCAATTATCTTTGATGATAGGAGCATCTGCAAAAGTCGACGCCCATGCTGATAACAATGGAAACTCTTCTTTGGTTACCACTTTCATTCCTGCTATGTCTTCCAACAAACTCTCATAGTATGCAAGCCATCCAAGTGCAATATCCGCAAATCCAACTCTCTCTCCGCCAAAGAATTTCTTTCCCTTTAGCTCTTCTTCCAAGTACTTCAAGTTCTCCTTGGCTTTTACAATACCTTCCTCTTGCTCTTTCCCTTCCTTGGTAAAGGATTCCCAAATAGATGCGAAAACCTTCATAAAAAATCACAAACCAAACCGAATAATCAAATATCGAAACTAAATTATGATATGAACTACAATTTTCTTTTAATTTGCTTCAGGCATGAGCAAGTAGAGTAAGGTCATGTACATAATACACCACTGAACGAAAAAATGCAGCCAAATATCTGCAATTTACTACGGAAATTTGCAAATTGATCAGACAGCTCATTTTCTTACTATTTCAGGTAAATAATGATGGTTCAGTTCAGCTATCTGATGCACTCTCACTCGATGCGTATACTTATTGTGCAAGAAACTATCTGATTATGAAAGGCTAGTTCAGATTACCTTCTCATCACCATATCTGGCCCAAAAGCGTGCAGTGGCTCGGTCAAGAGGATCTTCCGGCAGTAAGGGATTCTCCTTCCATGTGTCGTCGACGTATTCAAGAATTATGAGTGACTCAACAACTGCATTTCCATTGTGCAATAGCACTGGAATTTTCTTATGAATAGGGTTAGACTGAAGAAGTAAAGGGCTTTTGTTTGAAAGATCTTCGTAGATTGTTTCGTAAGGGATGCCTTTAAGTTGCAGCGCCCAAACGATTCTCAGGCCAAAAGGGCTTGACCATGTCCTAAGGAGTTTCACTTCTGCCATTTTTGCTGGTAGTTTGGGCCATCTTGTGCTAGGCAGGCCTTTTATGCTCAACTTTCAGTGTGGAATTTGGAAAAAAATGGGGGACAAAGTGAGTGGAGAGAAAAAGTAAAGGGTTTTTGTGTGAAATTAAATGATGATTGGGTTCAGTGATGTAAGCAAAGGAGAGAAGGTTCTGTTGGTTTTCTTCCAAGTTGTGACATGTTTTGGTCCAAGGTGCCGGCTGTGTAGAGATGCCCCTTGTTATGAGATTTTGTCGTGAAGTGGCCTTAAATGATTCTTTCTGCTAAACTATTTTGTTTTGATTCCACTTGACAACTGATCAAATAATTTTATTTGAGGAACCCCGTGTGTCAAAATGTATATTATTATGAAGGAGATGAGAGTTTGAAATTATTACAGTAATTTAGAAAATGGAAATTTTCGAACCCTGAATGCATGTGTGTAAACTACCACAATTACACTTACAAAAATGATTTTCTAACACTTTTATTATCTTCTCACATACTCCTTTTTTATTTTTAGTTATCGAATTAAATAAATAAAACAAAATTATCCCGCATTAGTAAACAAAAATACACGAGAGACTAAAAAGCCTGTGTGTGTCAGTTTATCATTTCTCACGCACTTACGAACACCTCTAGTTTAGGGCCATTGAGTGTGCCTTTTTAAAGGCCTACTAAATGAACCGAAATACAATCAAGTCAAAATACAATCAAGTCTCTGAGCCCAAACCAACTTCATGCCCCAAACGTATGCGAACATCACACAGCTTCTCTTTACTGATCAGTGGCGAAGAAGATTAAAGAAACCCAAAAGAGATTTAGAGATGGCAGCCGTTCCTCCATCGTCGTGCAGGAGACTTGATGCTTGTGAAGCAGATACAAGCCACAAAGTTGCAATTGTAGAACTCAGTGCTCTTTCATTGCTAACATTGTGCAGGACAAATTGATTTTTTTTTTTTTTTTGAACAAACGATATTTTCTACATTAAAGTGGAAGAAGATGGACTGAGCCTCACAATGAGCTAACAATAATGTGATCCAAATTTACTTTTGGCGAGAATCAAAACTAAGACCTCTCACCAACAATTAAAAGAGGAATATCTGTAGACCGTAGTACTAAATGACACAGAACAAATTGATTTGGCTAAGGCAAGACTGGGAAAGCTGAATTCTTGATATGACTTGGGTTGCGGAAAATAGGAAGTGCTAAGAGGACCAACTGCCAAAAAGCTTGCAGAGTTTTGGGTTAAGGAAACGGCTTTGCTCCAATCCATCCCTTTAAGGGGGCATTCCTACCGTTACCGGATAAATCATGTGTGCAAACAATTTTCTTTATGTGCTTTTCATTTATGCATCGGACTATGAGTTGTGAGTCATGAATGACTCCTTCATAGTCCGACCTTATGAGGAAGGAGCCAAGTAGTGTTAAGAAAGTTTAGTGTCAGTGACAAGGATGAACTAAAATGGTTAACTTCCAAAAGACAACTATTTGTATATGATAAGTTCAAACACCATTCTCCCTGTACATTATTATGCAGCCATAATTACCCAACTGAAGGGACTAATATATTAACCCAAAACATATATATAATCAAGTCTTTTAAATAAACCATAGAAGGATTGAATAGAGAACAAACTTGCAGCTAATCAAACTCCTGGCGCACTTGTTGAAACAACAGAACCGTAAGAGTCAGAAGGGATGCATAAACTGAATTGGGTAATCTCTGCACAACCTTTCCAACACCTGGTAAACCCTCGGTAGCCCTCTTTGTCACCATTGCAAACACCGGTGCTGCAACCAGCGTGAGGATCAGTCCTTGACTGACTAAAACGAATGTCTCCGCTGTCAACTGCTTGATGAACTTTGCAAACTCTTCACTGTCAATCTCTTCATCAAGATTGAGATCGTTTTCCTGCAAATATTAGGGGTAAACGTTATTAAATGAATCAAACGAGTTTCGCTGAAGACAAGTCATTGATTCAACATTTTCTAAAAGAGAATAACGAGCTCATATCCAAACGGTTTCTATAGGTTTTCTAAACGGGAAACCTTAGACAAATTCTCAACATGGATTCTTACCTACCAAACAGCAGCAATGACAGTATTCTTTATATAACAAACAGAAGAAACTTGAACATACAAAGTTGACAAAGAGACATGAATGAAAGTAAACTCACAAAATTTTATAACATCCGACCTGACATACAAGTCACAAATGCAATATAGACATTCTCATCATCTCATGCCTTCAGGAAGATATCTCAACGGAAATTATACATAAAGTAGACTACAGACATTAGAATCAGTTTATGAAAGAGGTGCCAATCTTTTCAGAGAACTGGCCAGGTGAAGACTTTCTTCAGTGCCGGCACAATAGGCCTACTGAAACAAGATGATGAATTTTGCAGTCAAACGGACTTATCTTCAAAATTTCTAACATTTAGGTGCTTAATCAGAACAAAAATGAACTTAGGTAATCAGAAGACGAAGAAACTTAAAAGTCTACGGACCAGAATAAATTGGTCATGTATATAGAACCTCAAACAAACTGTCATATCTTGCTAAACCAGAGTACATAAAGAAGGACAAAGAGTAGCTTCTATCTGACCACAGCAACTTAAACATGCTTCAGTTCATTTTCCATGCATAAGAGAGAGTATGGTTTATTGATCTAACCGTCTGAAGTTCAAAATTGAAATTTACACACCAAAGATATGAATCAAAGCTACACAGCTTGTGAGAGTAATTACTAACTGTACATAGCTTGTGAGAGTAATAACTTACTGTACTCTATTAGATTGAAAAACTTAATATGTGTGGATAACGAGCTTTCCCTAACCTAGAACGAAAATTGGATAACAAATCTTATTTGCCTAATACTTGGTACGACAACTTGACTTTTGCAGCACAACACCTTAACTCAAGAAACATAGCAGATGTCATATGAAATCCCCTGCTAAATTGGATATATACCGTTGAAATTTCAAAAGATATTATCTTTCTTGTAAATGGCTCGAGTCTAACAAACTTCATTTCAACCGTTTGATTGTATCCAACGAAAAAATCCCTGTATTAGAAAACTGATCGTGATTCTAATTCATCCTCATGTCTCATTAAACGACTAGAGTACCTTCATCATAGCTCTGACAGTATCTTTGGAGGGTGGATCAAAATGCCGGCCGGGTAAATGCTTATTGATATCACTAGAACAGGAAGATTAAAAAACAATCAGCTAAAATTAGCAGCATGATTTGTCAATCAGTTAAAAAAAAAAGGGAATACGTTTAGCATGAAAAGCTCCTCACTTGTACACAAGTAGTACACCGATATACAGATCCTCAAAATTCAAGTTAGCCCTTCCTCTCTCATTTTTAAAATGATCAAACACCTTATCTGTAATCCTGCTTATTTGCTTTCGCCTCCATTGCTTACCTGCAATCCGGAAAATTATCAGACACCTTATAAACATACATGTAATTAACGGTTATGTTTCATCTCTGGTAATTTAACATAACATGTCAGACTATCTGTGCCAGTGAATATGTATAATTTACTTATAGATCCTATAAGTGTGGAAGGATGGAGAAGCCATCGAAACTAAAACCCAACAGAAAACAGGGAAAATTCAGAACCGGAAGAAAACAACATTAGCGATGTGAAAGGAATAGAGAGATACCTTGTAACCTATCGAGGACCTGTCCAATGGCGCAGTAGTGAGCTCAGAACAGAGCTTTTTGCGAGTTGGATTGGATGATAAATTAAGAATAAGAGAGTAAGAGGAAGGAGGATTGGAGCATTCTATTGACTTTGTCAGGCAGCGTAATCATTAAGACACGATCCACTATATTTGAGACACTTAGAATAAATTAGTAAATTTATAAACATATTTTTGACTCAAGGGATTATATGAAAGAGAATTAAAACTTGAAGGGTAGTTAGTGTAATGTTTCAAACACGAAGGGGTTTTGTGAAAACGCGATAAACCTTAGGGGGGGGTGTTAGTCTCTTGACTATTTCCACGTCAGACTTTTATAATAAATATTTTACATGTCAGCAATTTTTATTTGGTATTTAAAAATAGCACCTATTTATTCCCTATTTTATACCCTTGGCTGTTGGAAAATTATTTTTGATACGCTTTTTTTTTTTAATTTTGAATGACTTATTCCTAGCTAATCAACAAGATTATCTCATTCAATTTTATTTTATTTGTTAAAACAAGATTATTCATTCCCTATTTTATTGTTCACGGAATATGTATCAAGTTTGTACCCACAAATCACTATCTCATGACTTATATACCCATATATATTACTTGCATGCACATTTGAGGAATGCAATTTGAAAATGTTCTTTCCCAAACATTAAAATGTTAAGGGCACTCAACTCAAATATTGTCTTAATATTGTCCTTTTATACACACCCTACGATATTAAAATCCAGTAATTCAAAAACAAAAAAAAAGATCATAAACTGTAGCATGAAAGAACGCACCTTTAATCTCATAGCCACCTGTCATCAAAATTAACTTGTTAAACATGCAACAAAGGTGAAATGGTCTAATAAAAGTTCATTTTATCAAACAAAGAGCAAGCAACAATCCATGTTCTCACCAATGAAAACAGTGCTGAAAGCCCAACACCAATGCCAATGCAAAACAGAGGCGACCCTCTAGAACATAATAGGAAAAATGAAGGTGTAAAAATGAAATGGTTATGAGCATTTGGGCACAAGGACGAAAGAAAAAGCAACCACAAAAGCTCATAAAATATATTATTAGTTATAAAAATAAATAAAAACTGAGAAAGTGACGAAAACAAATCATTACACATTTGAGGATGGGGGAGGTATTGAGATTTGTGGGTTGACACCAATTGAAGATGTTTCTTGGGTACTTGAAGAAGAAATGCTTGCAAAACATTCCACTTCTAACTTTGCTACAATAGTATCAGAAAAATAACCCATGTAAGTACAACTATATTGAAAACTTGCACAACCAGGAGATCATATGAAATACGGCGTCATAGAATCAGCCAGATACATTAGCACTTCTGATGAAAAGTAAAACAATATCCTTAAAATCTAGCTTCTTTTTTTTTCCCACCTTCGAGCTATCCTTATAGTCTTATTGATACACAATGCAGGGTAAGTAAGTGTTCCAGAAGGGCTACAAGCACTTTTGACTATGTTTCAAACAGTCAACACAATGCAGGGTAAGTAAGTGTTCCAGAAGGGCTACAAGCACTTTTGACTATGTTTGAAACAGTCAACAGTGCTTCTTCACAAAACGCTTTCAAGTGCATTTTCAGGAATCAACTGGATGTTAATTAAATTCTGACATGCTTCTAACAGAAGCACATATGATCAGAAATGTTTTTTACATAAGCACTCCTAACCCCAATTCTTGTCTCCGAAAGTGCTCAATTCCTGAAATTGTAATCCGATTATAACTACTTTGAGAACACATATAACTCAACTAGCATCTCTTCTCCATATGCATGCGCCTGTGTGCAGCACTGCAGACATGACGTGAAGGTTATCTTTTTCCGAAATACAGCCATTTTCTACAAACCAACTCATCCGCTCTCGACAACCCGCTACAAGTAGAAATTTCAGTGGAACTATGCATGGTTTTGAAGACCTTTCAAAACCCAATTCATTAACGCTTGAAAAATTAAGAAAATTCAAATTCAAAAAAGTCACAGTCATGCACTTCAAACCTAAAAAACCAATTCATACAACATATTTCATGTCCTCGAAACCGTATGCATCAATTTAGACTCACAATTCAACATAGAACCCTAACAAGTAAATAAATTTCTATATTTCGAAAAATAAAAAGCGAACCTCTGTGTTTTCTGCACTAAATTTTGAAAGGAGAAGCTAAAAATTTTCTTACTTGAGACAGTCAACAGTAAATTGAATCAGTAAAATTAGAACCTGGGAGGCGAGTGGTAGTGAAGCGACCATTGGCTCTGGAATTTTGGTGATTTTTGGAGTTTCTGAGATTGGCGGAGCATCGAAGGAGAGGGAATCGATTGAATGAGGGAGCGATAATTCTTGGTTGGTTTGAAGGGAGGAGCGGCGGCGAGTTAGGAAGCGAGTGAGGAAGAGACACAGACGCCATGATTTGCCACGAGAAAATCAAGGAAAAGGGCACTGCAATTGTACCAACCCAGAAGCAGTACAAAGCAACCAGAAGGATTAGTAGGTTTTTTTTTATAAAAAAAAAAATTATTTTTAATACTATGATTTAGGAGTTTTCCTTTTATTTGTAAGAAAGAGGTCGTTTGATCCTCCCATGAAAATGTAAACCACATTATTGATATCCAATTACGAGGCTAAAGGCTATTTTGGTATTACTGTGCTTTAAAAAAAAAAAAACTATTTCTGCTTTGTTGTGAGAATAAATAGCTGTAAAATAAAGTTGTTAAGTGTTCTAAATTTATTGATATTATTTTTTTTTTGTTGTAAAAGTGCTATATAAATTGCTTTGAATATGTTAAATGATTAAAAATGATATGATATTTAATGTAATATAATAATTGTCAAATACAATAATGTAGGGGCAAAAATTCTAATTTTGTAAAACATATGGAAGTATACTTGTTATTTGAAAATTTTATTAAATAAGCACCGATTATTATGCTTTGGGATTTTGTTTTATAAATTATGGTAAACCATGCTTCTGCTTTTTTTTTTTATATTTTTTTATATTTTTTTATTTTTATTTTTTTTTATGCTTTTCTATTGTTGTTAACAATAGTTTTTTGAAAAAACATTTTTTTTTGTTTTACCAAATACATTTAACATTCGAGATTTTTTAATAAGTAGTTCTTTTTAAAAAAAAAAAAAAAAAAACACAATAATCTCAAACCAGCCCTAAACCCACTCCCTCCCCCTCCCACTTCGTCATAGTCCGACATTACGAGGAAGGAGTCAAGTAGTGTTTTTAAGAAAATTTAGTGGCAGTAACAACGATGAACTAAAATGGTTTAACTTCCAAAAGACAACTATTTGTATATGATAAGTTCAAACACCAATCTCCTTGTACATTATTGTGCAGCTACAATTACCCAACTGACGAGGCTAACTTTTTAACCCAAAACGTAGTCTTTTAAGAGCTAGTTTGGAGTTACGGTGCTTTAGAAAAAAGAAATAGCTTATCATAAAATCTGGTACATCAAATGCCTTTGGTAAAATAAAAAAGAAAATGTTTTTATTTTTATTTTTAAAATGTTGTTATTTTTAGTAGAAAAGCATAGAAAAACAGAAGTAAGGTCTACTACGTTTCTTTAAAAAATGCAGGTGTTTTGTAATATATGCGAGGGTGGACTTGTCATTTAATGAAATTTTTAAATAACAAGTCCACTCTCACATATATTACAAAAGTACAACCTTTGCCTATACATTTATCATATTAGATTTAACACCATATTATTTTTAATCATTTGTCAAACATTAAATAATTTTATTTTAGATCTTTGTATTCTCACAGCACAATATAAAATAATTTTTTTTAAAATACAGCAATACCAAACTAGACCTACCTAGAAGTATTCAGCTTAAAACAAACTTGTGGCTAACCGAACTCTTGGTGCGCTTGTTGAAATAGCACAACAGTAAGAGTCACAAGGGATGCATAAACTGAATCGGGTAACCTTTGCACGACCTTTCCGATCCCCGGTACACCCTCAGTAACCCTCTTTGTCGCCATTGCAACCGCCGGTGCTGCAATCAGTGTGAGGATCAGTTGATCGAGAACAACCAAATTGTCCGCTGTCAAGTACTCAATGAACTTTGCAAACTCTTCGCGGTCAATTTCTCCATCAAGATTTAAATCGCTTTCCTGCAAATATTAAGGGTTAACATTATTAAACGAATCAAACGAGTTTCGCTGAAGGCAAATGATTGAATCAAGGTTTTCTGAACGGGACACCACGGACGGATTCTCAACAAGGATTCTTACCTACCAAACAGCTACAACAACAGTATTTCTTTGTATAACAAACAGCAGAAATTTCAACATAGGTAAGCAGAAGACGAAGAAACTTAAAAGTCTACACGGAGCAGAATAAATTGGTCATGTATATAGAACCTCAAACAAACTGGTCACATCTTGCTAAACCAGACTACATAAAGGACAAAGACTTACTTCTCTCTGACCACAGCATCTTAAACGTGTTTCAGTTCATTTTCCATGCATAAGAGAGAGAGAGAGAGAGAGAGAGCAGGTTTACTGATCTGTCTGAAATTTAAAATTGAAATTTACACACCAAAAATACGAATCAAAACTGCGTTGCTTGTGAGAGTAATTACCAACTGTATTAGATTGATCATTGATGTGTGGATAACGAGCTTTCCCTAATGCAAAACGAAAATTGGATAACAAATCTTATTTGCCTAATATGTGGTACGACAACTTGACTTTTGCAGCACAGCACCTTAACTCAATAAGCATAACAGATGTTATATGAAATCCCCTGCTAAATTGCATATATACTGTTGAAATTTCATGAGACATTATCTTGCTTGTGAATGGTTTCATGTCTTATTAAACAACTAGAGTACCTTCATCATTTCTCTGACATGATCTTTCGAGGGTGGATCAAAATGCTTGCCGGATAAATGCTTATTGATATCACTAGAACAGGAAGATTAAACAACAATCAGCTAAAATTAGCAGCATGATTTGTCAATCAGTTTGAAAAAAGGGAATACGTTTAGCATGAAAAGCTCCTCACTTGTACACAAGTAGTACACCGATGTACAGATCATTGATTTTCAAGTTATCCGTTCTTCTATCATTTCTAAATTGTTCAAACAACTTCTCTGAAATCCTTTTTATTTGCTTTCGCCTCCATTGCTTACCTGCAATCCAGAAACTTATCAGATACCTTATAAACATATATGTAATTAACGGTTGCTTCATGTCCGGTAATCTAACATAACATATCAGACTAAAGCCCAACAGAAAACAGGGAAAATTCAGAACTGGGAAGAAAACAACATTAACGATGTCGAAGGAATATAGGGATACCTTGTAACCTGTCGAGGACTTGTCCCATGGCGCAGTAGTGAGCTACAGAGCTTTTTGCGATTTGGATTGGATGATAAGTTAAGAATAAGAGTAAGAGGAGGGAGGATCTTTGGTATTGTAGCATTCTTTTCACATTGTCAGGCAGCGTAATCATTAAGACACGATCCACTGTATTTAAGGAGAAATTTTAAGTGTTCTGGCACTTGAGCTAGGGGATGTTCTTTATCCGTGGAAATTTAACACTTAAATTTAGTTAATTGACAATAAAGTAAAGAAGCTACTTAAGTGAGAGGTCTTAGGTTCGATTCTCGTTTAAGGCAAATTTGAACCACATTATTACTTGTTCATTGTGAGACTTTGCTAACTCTCCATCCTCTAGTGTAGGTAAATATCGTTTATTCAAAAAAAAAAAAAAAAAAAAACAAAGAAAATAGAAAAGACAAGAAAAGAAAAAGGTAAAAAATATCTAAGTGTTAGATTTCCACTAGTGGCAACACCACTGGCACTACTAAAAATTTATCGTATTTAAGACAGTTAGACCTATTAATGCTCAAAATTATAAGGTTAACAAACTTAATCAAAGATTTTAGATGGGCTTATGAGATGGGTTGAAATTAAATGGACTCAAAGATGTAAGTTTGTAAGGTTAACAAACTTAATTAAATGACTTTAGATGCGCTTATGAGATGGGATGCAATTAATATACTTTCCAACTCGACCAACTTGCTTATGACTTTAGCGTATTTAAGACAGCTCGGCCAACTCGTTGAGGTATACTTTCCAAGTAATATATATGCCCATCAAACATATATAGCTAACTACATGTTCCTCGGCTACTATAAGACCCCATGATGTCCTCGGCCACGATGTTGTTCCTCAGCCACTTTTATTAGTTGTGTCCGTACACATGCTAGCCAAGGTGGTTGGTTGATGACGGATACTCAGCAAATTGCCAAGCTGGGAATGAGGCCTATTTATTTTTAAGCGTTGTCGAGGAAGGATATTTGATGACTAATTTCCTTAACCATTCGGCTTACGAGCCGAAGCTCAAGGAAACTGGGGGGCAATGTTTGGACCCGATTTTACAGTATCTGCCCGAACAATCGAGGCCGTTGAATGAGCATAGTTTTAGATCATTGAAGGACAAAATGGTTGAAATAATTTTTAATTACTATTGAGAAATAATATTGTGATTTTAATCATGATATTATCTCTTCGTAATATTTTAAATTATTTAAACCTCATATTTGTCTAATTCCCAATTAATTTGAATGATGGTGGACTATTGGGATATGCACGGCGTCAGATAATGAAGCAGGCAGAACAGTCCAATTTAATTTGGATTTGTTAGCAGTGTACCGTGTGGATTAGAGCAACTCGGCTTGGATTCTAATCACGTGGCATAGCATGGGATTTGCAAGGCTTGGATAATGGTGAGATAAGAGACCTAAGTAGGCTAGATTGTTTATGGATGTTGTTAGATGAATTGGATTGATGATGGACTTGGCCTGCATGCCGTGTGAAAGGCTATCAATTATATATATATATATATAGATAATTGGTGGTTGCCGTATAAGTCTGCATGCCATGTGAAATAGTGAAAGGCAAACTATATATATATATATATATATATATATATATATATATATATATATAATTGGTGGTTGTTTAGATGAACGTTATTTGTTCAAATCCAAGCCTGCAGATTATTTTGGTATTCGATGTGAAAAAGACAAAACACAAGGATCAAATTTGGTTGTATTTTTTACTAAGTTCAGAGACTTGGGTGTTTTTTTTAAGGCTTATCCGAGGATCAAGTCAGTGGAAGAGTTTTAATAGCTTATCAACCAACGCGTACTCGTCCTTATAAATACAAGACACCGTGCAATATTTCAAAGGACCTTCAATTCAACACACAACTGCCCTGCGCAAAAACTCTCAAACATCTTGATATTTTTTATTTTCTTTTTCTCGCCGACACATCTTCAGTTTGGATAAACAACATTGTGAAGGCAACCGGCAAACACCTTCAGTTTGGATAAACAGCACTGTCGCCGTAGAATCAGCTGACCGAGGAGTACCTTCAGTTTGGATAAACAGCATTGCGTCGAGGTCGACTGGTTACCTATCCAAGTCTCGGTCGAGAAAGGTTTTCGAATCCATATTGACAGAGGTCATCTTATTAGCCTTCTCGGCGAAGTATTAAAACTTTTGTCTCTTCCCCAATGGTATTCTGACATAACTTGAAAGCAAATCATGATTCCCCTCCTGCAACCGTATGGCCATAGAGTGAAGCCTACTGCCATTCTTGTCCAGAAATCACATCACACTTTGAAGCAAGCTATATATAAAACCTCATGGAAATATTGGAACCACGTGAAGGCCTACCACCTAATAAAGGTAGCTTTTCCCAAATGGCTTTGTTAAAACCAAGACATATATATATATATATGGGTCATGATAGTACCATATTTGAGTCACATCAAATCTTTTTGCTTCACCAAATCAATGCCCACCTTTCAACTATTATAAAATAAAGGGAAAGTGGAACCATGTCAGGGACAATGGAATCATGACGTCCAAGGAAAGTGGAATCATGACATCCACTTTTTAAAATTTTCTCGGCCTTCTCGACCTACCCTCGACTTCGGCCTAATGGTTTATCTTGGCCGGATCCTTATGCATAAGCACATGCATCGGCCTGCGGCTGACTGCACACTGCACCAAGGTTTTTTTGTTTTTTTTTTTGGGCCAAAAGCTTCCATCTTCCATTCCTTTGGCAATGACATTTTTGTACAAGGTACGAAATATGGATCAATCGTTGCCCTCTATTTTCTTATACACCATCGGCTCAAATAGCCAGATGGTTAAGAAAATAATTTATTCATTATATATATATATATTAGCAAACGAAAATAAAAGTGGCCGAACCATAAAGTGGAGGAGGCCAACGATGTTTTATTCCGAGCCGAGATCTTTTTACATCAAAATTCTCAAATTGATTTCGCTCTAGGCCCCGAAAATAATTTTCTCCAAATATTGTTGACTCGGCGGAATATTTTTCATTTCCGGCCGCCGAACGTGTTGGACAATTATTATGCCCCCCAGGCATAATAATTTCGCCAATTTCGGCTTTTAACCCGAACAACTGAGCCGAACGGGATTGCTCCATATCTGCTTTATCACCAATAATCATATCGATTGGCGTGGTTTGTTCAACTGAAACCATGAATTGGTCTTGTTCATCATTGGAACACTTTTCTGTCGAATTATTTTCTGAGTCAGTTTTTGGCACAGAAATTTGAACATTTTCTTCTAGGCCTACCACACTTTCAGCCTCGACCAAAAAAATAGGTGGCCTTTATTCTTCGGCCAAAGTAACAATTTTCTTAGGCCGATGTCTGATGACGGCCTAAGCGGAAAATTGCCCCCCGGCCATTTCAATCAACCATTCCTCAAATGGAATCGATTTGTAGTCGAAAACGTAAGGAAAATATTTTCCATCGAGCCAGGTATTAAATCAAGCCCTGTCTTCATTTACCCATTGCTCTTGCAGGGTAACATGAGCTTTTATTCTCAACATGTAAACGAATGACTTTTGCATCTTTGTATGGCCATGAAGAATTTTTTCCACTTCCAAAGATCTTTTTCGCTCCTCGTTGTCTTTTTTCAATTCCTCTAGGAGCTCGTACAATCGGCTACGTGGAGCCGGATTGGAATCTTGATATATCATATGAACTTCGTAGTTTTAGCACTGAGTCCCACTGGGCGTGCCAAAATGTTGACCCTAAAAATTACAAAACCTACGTCCTTCGGTTGAATGCGAGGTGTGCCAACTCGTCGGACGAGCTCGACCGAGGAGTAAAATTTGTTGACGTTGCATTGAGCACGTTGTTGACTTCTTTATCTTGCGACTGCAGTTGAGGAAGGAACAAATCTCGGCCTTTGGATTCTCGAGCCTGAAGACAAGGCTGATAGTTCTACGAAGTTCACAAATCGTCGGCGCCAGATTCGGTCATGGTGATTATATTCGTGAGAGTATAAGCATGTCGAATGGACACCAGACTGTACGGACACAAGTATTCAAAGGTGATGTATGTCTTGATGGTGAATGTGGTTCGGCTGTCAGAATGCCGAACTCTAAAACTCACTTGTGAGTATCCAATCATAAAATCATTCGGCGTTCAATGTGCCAAAAATCGTAACTCGTAACACCTTACTTTGCCGAGAAGGCTAATAAGATGACCTCTGTCAATAAGGATTCGAAAAATCTTCTCGACCGAGACTTGGATAGGTAACCAGTCGGCCTCGACACAGTGCTGTTTATTCAAACTGAAGGTGCTCCTCGGTTGGCTGATTTTACGGCGACAATGCTGTTTATCCAAACTGAAGGTGTTCGCTGGTTGCCTTCACAGTGTTGTTTATCCAAACTGAAGATGTGTCGGCGAGAAAAAGAAAATAAAAAATCTCAAGATGTTTGACAAGTTTTGCACAGGGCAGTTGTGTGTTGAATTGAAGGTCCTCTGAAATATTGTAAGGCGTCTTGTATTTATAGGGACGAGTACGTGCTGGTTGATAAGCTGATAAAGACTCCAAAGCTATTAAAACTCTTCCACTAACTTGATCTTCGGATAAGCCTTACTACACCCAAGTCTCTGAACTTAGTAAAAAATGCAACCAAATTCGATCCTTGTGTTTAGTTTTATCACATCGAATCCCAAAATAATCTGCAGGCTTGGATTTGAACAAATAACGTTCATCCAAACAACCACTAATTATATATATATATATATAGTTTGCCTTTCACTATTTCACATGGCATGCAGACTTATACGACAACCACCAATTATCTATATAAATATATATATATATATATATATATATATATAATTGATAGCCTTTCACAAGGCATGTAGGCCAAGTCCATCATCAATCCAATTCATCTGACAACATCCATAAACAACCTAGCCTACTTAGGTCTCCTATCTCACCATTATCCAAGCCTTGCAAATCCCATGCTATGCCACTTGATCAGAATTCAAGCCGAGTTGCTCTAATCCACACGGTACACTGCTAACAAATCCAAATTAAACTGGATTGTTCTACTTGCTTCATTATCTGACGCCATGCATATCCCAATAGTCCACCATCATTCAAATTAATTGGGATTTAGACAAATATGAGGTTTAAATAATTTAAAATATTACTAAGAGATAATATCATGATTAAAATCACAATATTACTTCTCAATAATAATTAAAAATGATTTCAACCATTTTGTCCTTCAATGGTCTAAAATTTTGCTTATTCAACAGTCTCGATTGCTCGGGCCGATAGTGTAAAATTGAATCCAAACAATTGTGCAGAACAAATTGATTTGCCTAAGGCAAGACTATGAAAGCTGAATTCTTCTTGATATGACTTGGCTTCGGAAAATAGGAAGTGCTATGTTGTTCTCTAGGGTATAACAGATATTGGGGTGGGGGGAATTGAACTGAGAATTGTGGGTGCATGGGTAAATGTTCTTAACTAACTGAGCAACAAACTCCATGCAAGAAATGTTATGTTTTGAAAAAAGAGAAATTGGGTATAATCTGTAGTTATGGAATTATCATAAATTGTAGTTCCTCAATATAATATAGAGAATCACAAGGAGCATACGTACAAGAAGATAGTAATAGGAGGTTTAAGTGTCTCAAATGGATACAAGGGGAAGTCCTTGTAACTTGGATACATCACTCATCGTGTATATGAAACTAGCTCTGCATCGAGTAAACATTGTTTTGTGATTTAAGTATATCTTGTTGTCCAACTGGTTTATTGCAAATTTTGAAATAAAAAAAATTCCATCTATTTGTAGGAGTTTTGGCTGTGACGTTTTAATAATATTTCAAAATTTTGTTTTCTATGAACATCACAACATATATATTATTTGTTTAAATGAAAGCTATACCTAACATTTATTGTTTCTCTCTATGTTTGTTTCCTCCTAAATCTTAGTATTCCTCTCATAGGTTTAACCAAAATTCTAATAGGTAAGGAGCTATCTGGTTGAGCTATCTGGTTGCAACAAATTAACTGAAACACTAATCGATTGCTTGACTAGCTATGAGACCAATGCCAAAAGACTCGAGCTTGCAGAGTTTGGGGTTAAGGAAACGGTTTTGCTCCAATCCATCCCTTTAAGGTGCATTCCTCCCGGTCCTGGATAAATCATGTGTGCAAATAAGGTGCATTCCTCCCTGTCCTGGATAAATCATGTGTGCAAATATTTTGTTGTGTGTGTTTTTCTTTTATGCATCGTACTATGAGTTGCGAGTAAAGAGAAATGACTCTGTCATCGTCCGACCCTATGAGGAACGAGTCAAGTAGTGTTAAGGAAATTTAGTGGAACTACAAGGATGAACTAAAGTGATTAACTTCCAAAAGACAACAATTTATATACGATAAGTTCAAACACCATTCTCCTTGTATCTTATTGTGCAGCCACAAATAATCAAGTCTTTTAAATAGACCATCGAAGGCTTGAACTGAGAACAAACTTGCGGCTAATTGAACTCATGACGCGCTTGTTGAAACAGCACAACAGTGAAAGTCAGAAGGGATGCATAAACTGAATTGGGTAACCTTTGCACGACCTTTCCAACCCCCGGTACACCCTCGGTAGCCCTCTTTGTCGCCATTGCAAACGCCGGTGCTGCAACCAGTGTGATGATCAGTCCTTGACTGACAATAACGAATGTGTCCGCTGTCAACTGCTTGATGAAGTTTGCAAACTCTTCGCGGTCAATTTCTCCATCAAGATTGAGATCGTTTTCCTACAAATATTAGGGGTAAACATTATTAGAAAAATCAAACGAGTTTCGCTGAAGATAAATCCTTGATTCAACATTTCTAGAAGAGAATAATGAGCTCATATCCAAACAGTTTCTTTACGTTTTCTGAACGGGAATCTTAGATTCTCAACATGGATTCTTACCTAACAAACAGCAGCAACAACAGTATTCAACAAACAGCAGAAACTTGAACATACAAAATTGACACACACATTTTCAATCCTGAATTAGAGACTTGGTTCTGTTTTAGTCAGTCGAAGAGATGAATGATACTAAACTGCGACCTGACATACAAGTCACAAACAACAATAGACCTTCTCATCATCTCATGCTTTCAGGATGATATCTCGACGGAAATTTTACATATAAGTAGAGTGCAGACATTAGAATCAGTTTATGAAAGAGGTGCCATCTTTTCACATAACTAGCCAGGCGAAGACTTTATTTAGTGCCTCGGCCAATAGGCCTACTGAAACATGATGATGAATTTTGCAGTCAAATGAACTTGTCTTCAAAATTTCTAACATTTTAGTGCTTAATCGGAACAAAAGTGAACTTAGGTAATCGGAACACGAAGAAACATAGAAGTCTAAACTGAGCAGGAAAAATTGGTCATTTATGTAGAACCTCAAACAAACCGGTACTCTGTCACATCCTGCTAAACCAGACTACATAAAGAAGGACAAAAAGTTGCTTCTTTTTTATCACGGCAACTAAACATGTTCAAATCATTTTCCATGCATAAGAGAAAGAGTATGTTGTATTGATCTAACAGTCTGAAGTTTAAAATTGCAATTTACACAACAAAGATACGAATAAAAGCTAGGTCGCTTGTGAGAGTAATTACCAATTACTAATTGTACTCTATTCGATTGAAAAACTTATAAGAATATGAGCAGATAACGAGCTTTCCGTAACCTAAAACAAAAATTGGATCACAAATCTTATTTGCCTAATACTTGGTACGACAACTTGACTTTTGCAGTACAACACCTCAACACAAGAAACGTAACAGATGTTATTGGGTATATACTGTTGAAATTTCAAAAGATATTATCTTACTTGTAGATGGTTTGAGTCTACCAAATTTCATTTCAACCGTTTGATTGTATCCAACGAGAAAATCCCTGTATCAGAAAACTGATTCTGATTCTAATTCATCCTTATGTTTTATTAAACAACTAGAGTACCTTCATCATATCTAAGACAATATCTTTGGAGGGTGGATCAATATGCGGGCCGGGTAAACGCTTATTGAGTTCACTAGAACAGGAAGATTAAACAACAATCAGTTAAAATTAGCAGCATGATTTGTCAATCAGTTAAAAAAAATGGGAATACGTTTACCACGAAAAGCTCCTCACTTGAACACAAGTAGTACACCGATGTACAGTTCTTCAAAATTCAAGTTAACGCTTCCTGTGTCACTTTTAAAATAAAGATCAAACACCTCATCTGTAATCCTGCGTATTTGCTTTCGCCTCCATTGCTTATCTGCAATCCAGAAAATTATCAGATACCTTATAAACGTGTATGTAATTAACGGTTGCTTCATGTCCAGTAATGTAACATAACATGTGAGACTGTCTGTACCGATGGATATCTACAAACTTATGGATAATAATGCTATTTTTTGATGTCGCATCGAGAAATATCAAACTGACGATATCATACTATAAATTCATACATAAAATCCAGTACAAGAACAAGATAAATGGAAACATGCGTATTCAAAACGGTAACTTTCTGCTGCATCTGAGAAAACCCATCGCCCAAGCAACTAATAGATGACTACAGTCCACAACTAAAAGTCATTTGCAGATTCTACAAGTGTGGAGCGACGGAGAAGCCATCGAAACTAGAACCCAACAGAAAATAACATTAACGATGTCGAAGGAACAGAGAGGTACCTCGCAACCTGTCGAGGACCTGTCCCATGGCGCAGCAGTGAGCTCAGTACAGAGCTTTTTGCGCTTGGGTTGGATGATAAGTACAACAAATAAAGATAGATAACTCGCCAAGCAGCGTAATTGACGTTGTCAGGCAGCGTAATTATTAAGACAAAATATTAAAAAATAAATACAATAAATAAAGATAGATAACT
This sequence comes from Pyrus communis, assembly GCF_041283825.1. NCBI lineage: Eukaryota > Viridiplantae > Streptophyta > Magnoliopsida > Rosales > Rosaceae > Pyrus > Pyrus communis. The sequence goes on along the minus strand of NC_142566.1, from coordinate 6,162,254 downwards.
TGCCAAGCACTCGTGGGCACTTGTAAATTTAAAAAATAATTATTAAGTTACCATGCTCCGATACTAAAGAATAATTATGTATTATGAATGTTTTAACTGTTATATTTAATTTGCACAGCTATGAAAATTTTTTTTTCAATTTTTTTTTTTTTTTTTTTTTTTGTGAAGAAAATTACGGTATGTCATTCATTGATAAAAAGGCATTACAAGTACATATTATGAAAAACTCGGTCCTAAAAGGGTCTTTGCAAGCTAGATCTAAAAATATAACAATAAAGCATCACTAATCATAGAGTAATGAGCAAACTTCAAGCACTTGTCCGAGCTTATCGGGAATCGCAAGATTACACAGATCAATAAAACTGTTAAATTTCGTGTTACAAGGAGTACGATGCCCATGGGTCGATCGCATCACCTAATCACTGCCATGATCCTGAAGAGCTAGCACACCAAAACGAAAATTTAAATTATGCACTCTCCTATAGAGAGAAATCAAACCAAACTCCATGACAATTCTTGGAAATTATTAAACAGAAACAAAATAAAAGGATAAATTATGTCACGCTCCACATCTTGTGGACATCTGAAAGTCATATCACTGCATCGGCTAAACCCAAAGTGTCATACTGACTAAACTCAATCCTGACACAATTTGACATCTTCCATGGCTTCCTGGTTCACCCACATATCGAATGTGATAACTGGATACAAAACCTTTTGTTAATTGTGTGTTTGGGCGAAAAGATAATGATTATTACGGTGACTACAATGTCACATCAATAATTCAACATCAAATAAAAATAAACGAAAAGTAAGAGCGAAGAGACGATGATCTATTAATTTTTCATATCAATAAACACTACGTATAATTAAAGAAAAAAAAATTGTATTTCTCATTATTTTCTTTTATATATCAATATAAATAGTTTTTAAATTTTAATTAGAGACGAAAACAGTTTTACCAATAATAATAAAAAAAAAAAAATCAATTCGACGCAAGCGTGCCAAAAGAGTAGTTCAGTTTAAATTTTATAAGTTGTATTGTGATTTCAATTTTATATAACTCGAACCCAGAAGTCAAAGCATACCTTAATTCCTAGTTTTGGTTTGCTACACCGACGAGGAGTGATGTTGATTGTAATAAAAAAATTAGAGTGAATTGCTAATTTAATTCTTGAATTATCATATGAGTAAAAATTAGGTTATTAAATTACTTTTTTAGAAAAATTAGTTCTTGAACTATAAAAATATGTCAATTACGTCCCTAATATTAGATTTGAAGATACTATATTCAATTTTTCGTCAATTTAAGTCACGTTACTTGCATGTGATACACATTGGTGGGTAGATTGGTAATTTTTCAAAAAGAAATAGTGTATGGAGTCAATTTAGAGGGTAAATTAGACGTTAGATTCACAACCTATATAAAATGTTAAGGGCTTATAGGTGGAAAATGATGTTATTACATTCTAAAGTGTGTCAAGTGACTTAAGTCGATGAAAAATTGGATAAAATAGCTTTGAATATAATAGTAGGGATGAAATTAGCAATTTTAATGAATTTAGGTACTTATTTTACCAAAAAAATAATTCAGGGACCTAATTTTCATTGACGTGATAGTTCAGGGACTAAATCGGCACTTCACCCTAAGAATTATAGGATTGAGTACCTAAAACTTCCCAACTTTTTAGTGTCATTTCAAATTAGTCTCAATTTTTTAAAACATTTCAAACAAGTAGCCAATCTATTGAAAATGTCACATTCGTTAAGCCCCAGTTAAAAATTTGTTAAATTAACTAGAGATTACTATGTCTCAAAAAACAATTGAAGATCATGGAAGCATGGCCTCCACCAATTAACATCACCACAACCACCACCACCATCAGGTCATCACCTCCAAACCCAATGCAAGACCAACAACTCCACCCTACAGCTCAAGCAGCCAACATTAAGAAGAATGTCATGAAAGTTGTAGAAATGTCATGGATGTTGCGGAAATGGTATAGATTGCCATGCCCGCATAGAAGAACTCAAAGCTTTACGACCGAAAATCAGCAAATGAGGAAATCACATGAGCATAAACAAGCTCCTTGAAGATCTATATGAATTTTTAACCCTCTTCTTTGTTAGGAGATTGTCCCCTGACGTAACTTCAATTTGAGTTCATTTTTTATTCAGTTCAATACCGTTTGATCATTGGGTTCCTTATTATATAATCTATGTTTGAAATTTAGATTTTGAGTCAACTAATATTAATGTTGACCATGATATACCTTGTTGGTGAGTTTTGAATATAAACTATGTTTGAAAAATTAACTAGGGCTTAATGGCTGTGACATTTTCAATAAGTTGGGTATTAATTTGGAATATTTAAAACTGTTGAGACCAATTTGAAATAACACTAAAAAGTTGGAGAGTTTTAGGTACTTAATCCAAAATAATATTTAAACCATAATCTAATTCCAAGTCTTGGTTTGCTACATCAGTTGTTCACCAGCAACCTGTCTTTCCGGCTGCTTTCCAGCACACGCTCAGGACTTCGTTGGCTTCAACCAGTTGCGTTGTTTGACGAGCTTGCGCACGCACTTGGTAAGCCGGGGCGGTGCTCGGCTCGGGATGCAGGATGGCTTGCTCAGCGCTTCAGGAGATTTTGAACCTGGGAGGAACTCCGGCGTGAGCTTCGTCATCGTCGGTGGACTTCCTTTTGCAACTGTTCCGTTTGCTTGGACTGTTTGGATTGTTTTGGTGCAGTTGTGGTGTGTATGGTACGGGTTACGGTGAGAGAGCGTCGGCCATGGCGGCGTCGCTGCAGAGTGAGAGGACCAAGTTGCCAAAAAAAAAAAAAACGAGAATTTAAGTCAGGATGGTTTTGGATTTTCCAGAAATGAGCTGCTTGGAGTTTTGTTGAGCTATTTCGAACAATAAATTCAAAAAAAAAAAAAAAAAAAATATAAAATAAAAAAAAAAAAAAAAAAGAAAAAAGAAAAAGAAAGAAGATTTTTCGCTTCCTGGAGTTGAACTCGGTAGATCAATAATCCAAGTTTAATAATATTTAAACAAAATCTCAAGAGTCATTTGTTCATTTATTTATTTTTCTACTAGGAAAGTGATTTTATGTACAATTTTTTTTCTTTACATTTTGAAAAGAAATTTTTTTTATTTGAATCCATATAGCATCGCTCTATATCCAATTTATCCATTTCACTCGTACTATTTTTAATTAAAATCTACATTTCTTTAAACTTAAATTTACCATCTAAACTACATTCATAAACCAAATTCACCATGTAAATTTATCTTTATTTAAAAAATAAAAAATCAAACTCAAAACATATGTGCTCTCCTTCCAATTTAGACCATCAATCCTAGTACAATCGCCTTGTAAAGATATATAAAAATAATAAAAGATAAATATAACAAATAAAAATGGATAACTTGTCAAGTATTCACTGGTGTGGAGCCAAAAATAATCTCAAAAATCCTAGAGATGACATGTGTACTTTATCCCGAAGAAGACAAGATTGGCTTCATTAAATTGGCAGAGCACACAAATATTCCCACGCATAGCTCAGCATCCTTGGAAGTAGCAGATTACAACTGCTAAAAACTCCTTGCTTATGAGTCATCAAAGATAAGATTAAGACCACAACGAATAGAACATCCTACGTTCAAGGATATAGACTAGACAATGGAGATCATAATGTGGCCCCACACTATCCTTCTGTGAGGCTTAACACAACAACTTTACCACCACGGAACACCGCCACTACAGTTGCTCAGGGTGTGGATCCAGTGGCTACAAGGACTGCCTAAGTAGTAAACCAAGGCCAGCAACCCACGATGGAGAAACAACAATAGCTGCAGCCCATAAGCTGAATGCCCAGGCACGAGAGGCAGCCCAAACTTGAGCCTCATGCAAGGCCCATAGTACACCACAGACAACATAAGCCTAGGAGAGAGGTGGACCATCCCACGGGCTAAACGGGCCTAACTGACACATGGCCCAGCTCGTGGCACCCAGCCTAATAGTCAACTAGGCGGGTTGACCCATACCCACACCTTGACCCGTTCTAACTGCCTAGTTATCACTTTAGACCGTTCCCAGAATGGTTCAACTGATCCAGTTCCAGTTTCCTAGACCGGTTCAACCAACCTAATTTTAGGTTCCCAGAATGGCTAAGGCTGGATAGACCCTACATGTTTTTTCACATATTTAACCTATCTTGGCAAGAATTTTGCACCTAGAGTCCATTACACTTCCACTACTCATGGAGACGCTTGCCATCCAAGCTCTTCCATCCGAATGGTGAACTAAACCTGTCTCGATAGGTCCAGATTTGGCAAGCGCCCTTGCGTAACAGATAACTTTGGTGAATCAGCTATTGTAGAACATCAAGAATTAGAGCACTCTGAAAAGGTCCCAAAGTAGGACGAGGGCAGGCGACTACGTTTCTTTCCAGCAGCCTCCCAATAAGTAGCAACTCAACTAGCCACAAACCGACCGTTCTGGCAGTGTTCACTCCCGCCTAGGACCTGAGATACTGTTTTCTCTCATCTCAGCGCGTAGAGAAGCTTTCACTCCCACCTAGGTCCACTGGCAAGTGTGCATTCACGGTTGGGCACACACTCCGATGAGCATCCTGGGCACAATTTTAGGAGTACAAATTCTGCCAATCACTATCAATGCGTTCCTTCGTGGAATATTACAAAATGAGGTTTATATAGGACAACCACTAGGCTTTGTGGTTTCTCAGAAGTCTACTTATATTTGCAAGTTACATAAGTCTTTTTATGGTTTAAAACAAGCCTCAAGGGTTTGAAATGAGAGGTTTACTAGCTTTCTTTCTTCTCTGGGCTTTCTTTCCTTTTATGCAAACTCATCTTTATTTGAGAAATATGTTTGACAGTTTGTTCTGATCATTGATATTATCATCACAAGTAGTGCCATTGTTGCAGTCACTGAGGTTATTAGTGCTCTAACCAAGGAATCTGATATTAAAGACTTGGAACCATTGTATTACTTTCTTAGGATTCAGATTACTCAGAATTCTGATGATTTGTTTCTTTCTCAAGCCAAATATGTTTCTAAGTTGCTTGTAAAGACTGAAATGAAACTATCAAATCCATGTGCTACTCCTTGTTTGCCATACAATAGGTTGTTAAATGATGATGGGAAACCTTTTAACAATTAAGAGTTGTAGAGAAGTATTGTAGGGGTTCTTTAATATCTTATATTCACCAGGCCATGTATTGCATTCTCAGTTCACCAAGTCTGTTAGTTTATGCATTGTCCTTTGGAATCTTATTTTCTTGCTATCAAAAGAATCCTTATGCATTTGAAAAGTATACAGACTTATGGTATTCAATTTGTTAAAGGTGCTTTCGATGGACATGCATTTAGTGATGTTGGCTAGGCTAGGGTCCTTGGGACCCTAATGACAGAAGGTCAACAACTGAATTGGTAGTTTTTTGGGGTCTAATCCTACTTCATAGTCCTCCAAGAAACAGGACACAGCCTTTAGGTTTTCTACTAAAGCAAAATATAGAGTCATTGCTTCTACTGTTGCTGAAATTGATTGGATTAGGCAATAGCTTTGCCTTCTTGCATATCTTTGTACCTACTCCCTCTACATTGTTTTGTGATAATTTGTCTGTTATTACTCTTGCTTGTTATCCAGTCATGCATCAAAGGACTAAACACATTGAGATTGATGTGCACTTTGTTAGAGAAATAGTGGCTAAACAGCTTCTGCATATGCAGTTTGTTTCATCTAATCAACAGTTTGCTGACATATTGACTAAAAGTTTTTCATCCCCATTGTTTCATACTCACTGCTGCAATCTCAAACTTGGACCTTCCTCTCCTAAGCTTGAGAGGGGATGATAACAATATGGAATCAATGGTTGTATTAAGTGTCGTGTGGCAATAGATTAGGGACTTTGTAATGATAAGGTTGTTAAGTTGTAGATAAGGTTGTTGAGTTGAGTGTTTGCTTAGTCATTAAGCAAGTCTAAAGATATATATCTCAATTGTATATGTAAGAAATCATTACAGAAATATAGAAACTTCTTTCTTCTTCCTCAGGCTCTCTTTCTCTCTCCGAATCTCTCAAACTTACGGTCTATACTCTGCAACATTCTCTGTTGTTTTACATCTTCTGCCGTTGCTCTCCTAGTTTCTTGTACGCAATTTATTTGGCCCCTAGCTGTGACCCATGTACGGGGCTTGAACTAATTTTGCAGTCATTTTATTAAGTGAGTTTGTTAACGACTCGAACAACAATTGCACCGTTTTTTGTGCAGTTTGCACGTTAGTGCAGCCTTCTTATCCAACATGTAGGCTTTGTACAGCGGTCTTCTTCTTCGTCAGCATCTAGGGCAACAGCACACCATTTTGGTGCACTATATATGCGCATTAGCCTTCGTTTCCAATAATGCGCATTAGCCTTTGTTTCCAATACCGGTAGTATCCATCTTCGTAGTCAGCAATTTCTGTTCTTCTTGACTCCAGGATGGCGGTGACAGGATTGCGTTTTGTCTTTCATTTGCTACTATGTTGATACTTGATCACCAACTCTTGTTTGCCAATTTGCCAACTTCATCAAGCCCAATCCCTCCTCCTCGTAGCTAAATTACCATCTCCTACTACCATAAATATCCACCAGCAACTTCATAGTGTGCTTCACAAGAAACTGAACTCCCAACCTCATGATGGTATTAATAAGCATTACTGTAGTGCAATGAAAACACAACTTCTTCCTTTTATATTAAAAACATTCAAATAATTTTTACATTAAAACTTCAACCGCTTGAAAACCCCATTAGTTGCATCTCTCATGTTTGCTTGATTCAGTTTGTCATACAAACGACATGCAAATCTAGCATAGTGAAGTGCCGGTAAATTTACAGGCTCCTCATGGAAAGTGGTAGTGATTAAGAAGGTATGGTTAACCTCTCATTGCTTGCGTTGAATTGCGGGAGGTTTACTTCTTGAGGAAGAAGATGGTACTTTATGCCAAGATTTTGGAAAATCTTCTTCAGTTCAAACACGAGCTCTGATCTTCGAGCACTCTTTTCCCCATAATTTTGATGGTTCATAGTGTGTTGAACACACAGCATCATTTTCATCTTGTCCACATTCTCAATCTCCTTCACTATGACTGAGTGTTTTGAGGACCAATACTTTGGCTTGCTGTCAATATATCTGCACAAATTCCATGCAGCATTTGTAACCAAAAAATAATTCCTCAACATATATTAAAATGTAGTGATATTGTAGTATTATTGCCACCTATCAGTGTGTGCCAAGTGTTATAATGTAACTTTTCGCTGGAAATAGTAGCAATTGCACATGTGAAAAAAAAAAATATGGAAGAGAGAATTTAGCAAGAAATGTGAAAGAGATTAATTTTTTTCTAATATTTTTATATAGAGAAAATTACTAATCTATCATTGTTGATGTACAAAATCAATGAAACTTTGGAATAACCTAAAGTGTCAAGTTTGGTTGCTCCGGTCACCCATTGAGGATAATATGTAAAGAGATAGAGACAAGAAAGCAAACATAAAAGTACGTGGTTTATCCTATATTTGGCTACGTCCATGGGATAGAGGAATTCTCATTAATAGTGAAGGGTATACACAATACATAAGCAATTATTATAAAAACGATCCACATGGCACTTATTGTGTTTGAATTAGATGTTCTTAGTAATGAAACACTCTAAGCTTCTTTTCAAAAAAAAAAAAAATTGGTATCACTAGAAATAGCTTTTATAATCAGTTGTATTTTATTAGCTTGATCATTTCATGGTTATACAAGCAATTTAACAAGTCAAAAATGGAAATATGAAAGGTGGATGAGGCGGGTTGCTTACAATTGTATGGCCTTCTTGAGTGCAGAAACATCATCAACAGGAGTAGAGACATCAATTGTGAAATCAATACTGTCAGCCATATCTGGACTCCTTCTGAAATTACTAATAGGCTTTGTAAGAAGCACAGAATTGGGGTAGAATATTTTTTCATTGTCGTATCTTAAGAAAACGGTTGACAAAATGTTCATCTCTTCTACAACCATCTGCATAAAAATAAGCATTGAACGTTATTATTTCATCCAAGAGGAATAAATAACAAGACGAATAGCAATACTCCTTATGCAATATGTTAGTATTGCTAGGGCTACTTAATTTGTTCACTAAGGGGTAAATTTCAACGGATTTAGGCATAGCAATGAACAAATAGATCATAAAAAGTTAGATATGAGGAATTACGAATGGCCTACATGAACTAATCAATAGGCATATGCGAAGAATTTTCAAATAATTACTTGAAATATGTCATTTAAAAATCTTACAACTTTGAAATACTCATATTAGCTTCTTTTCCATCCCCTACTCATAAAACCTTTTTTTTAGGTGATTATCAACATACTATATTGTATTTACACCCTATAAAGTTCTCGATCGCCATAAGTTTTCTAGCTTTTTTTGGTCAAATTTTCAGTCGGTCCAATTACAAAATTATTCCCCAAAATCTTCTTTACGTACCTATGTATTCAATTGGGCCATTCGTCAACAAATGAGCCCCTAAATTCCAAATTAGGGAACGCATGATAAAAGAAAATTTCTTAGGAGATGACTAAAGAAAAAAGGTTTGGGTTATTAATTAGAATAATTTCCTGACGGAGGTAATCCGAAAAGTAGAGTATATAATATCTCTGACCTGAACTCCATCCACCACACAACGATCACCAACATCAAATGGATGCATCACAAACACAAAGATGATAGACTCGAACACAGTTTTGCACATGTTCTGGAACATGAATCCCACAAGCAGCAGTTGAGAAGTAACAACAAAGATCACCTTAATTGTGGCCAGACCCATCACCAAAAGAGTCACCACAGTTATAATCACAATTACGATTGCACTCGCCAACTTGTGAAGTTGATGGACAGCAGTCTTGGTGTCATTCAAGGAGTGAGCCAATGCTTTACGCTCAATATAGGCATGCACCTATAAAACCCGTCAACCAATTTTATAAAATTATTAGGAAACGAGTAGTGCTATATATAAAATTAGCTTTGGATATCTAAATTGGTCAATGTGTGCCGTTTTGATTCGATTCAGTTTCATGTCTCTTTCTTTAAGTTTTGGTAACAACAGCTATATTGCTGAGTGAGGAAATTGCTAAATGTGAATTATGTTGAAACTCACCACCCAATTTTTAAAGGACGACTTTGTAATTTTTCCCGTTTCAATAGCTCCTTCAAAGAGAGGAAATATGGTGTGAATTTCATCACTCTTCAAGAACCGTAGTAAATCTTCCTCTTCTATGTATCTGTATAAGGACGGCCAGACGAAGAAAAAAAAAAAAAAAAAACTTTGAGCCTTTGAGAATTGTATCATCGAAGCCTGGTCGGTCTCAATTATCTAGCCTACGGTGCATGAACAAAAAACCTAATTAAGCCACACAAAAAATGTTAACTGAAATGATATTATTGAGTTCATGTCCTTCGTGTGTGCCAGTATGCGATATGTGTGTGTGTGTGTGTGTGTGTGTGTGTGTGTGTGTGTGTGTGTGTGTGTGTGTAATCACAATCACTATCGTCGTCAAGGACGTACGTTGGAATGAATGAAGGTGGATGTGAACATTGCAAGAAACTCTCAATTAAAAGGCACAAAATGACTGAATGATTGAATAAGTAAGAAGCTCTCAATTAGGAGTCATTAAGATTCCTTTGAATCGTTATTATATATAAAACAAGTGTAATCATAAACCAAGTCTCGTGAATGCATACTTTTGTAGGCTTAAAAAATTGAAAAGGCGAGACACTTTTTGAGTATCATTAACAATTTAATTTTGTAATTCGAATAATACTGTCTTGCTAAATATTTTGTACATGCTATGTTCCAGGAGTATCACACAATAAAACTTATTATGTCTAATAAACATCCAAAATTAAAAAGAATTTGAGTCAACTTAGATAACAAACAATATATTAAGGGTAGTGTTATCCACACCTATTTTTACTCCTCACATACCCCTCTCAATTTTCGGTATCAAATTGAATGAATTGAAGAAGATCAATGACAAAATTAACAAGGGTGTTTGGGAGGTAAAAATAGGTGTTCGAATAACACTATCCTATATTAAACTGTCTAATAAAAGCATTGTTTATATATATATATATATATATATATATATATATATAACAATAAATTTATTGTTATTCTTGGCCAAGAATAGTAAACCATGTAACTTAATGGCATATTTACTTGCAAGAAATGAAATTCGAAAGAATGAGTATCATTCTCAGTCATGTATTCACTAGTTAACAACCAGATAAATGAAGAAATAGGTGGCCCCATAAGTTTTGGGTGTGATAGATATTAAAAATGAAGGTATCCCATTAATATAGGGAATTGCTTATCATATATCATTCCTTCTCATACTAATTTCTTTTTATATGAAATAAAAAAAAAGAAAAAAAAAACATAAGTAAACACGCTACTATCAGAAATTACTATTTGCCCGATAAAAGGTAATTCGTCGAGCAAATAGTCCTTACTTGAAGGAATACAAATTGTTGTCAGGCAAATACAATCAATGTTTTGGTCTCTTTAGAGGCTTTTGCCTGGCGAAATAAGTTGGACAAGCAAAGTGTCCTTCGTCAGGTTAAGGTTTCGTGCTAAGGGAAAAATTTGTCGTACGAATGTGTATTTTATGTTTTAGAGTTTAGGAACACGTGTCATACTTTTAAACCCTTGCCCGACAGAAAGGTCTGATATGTTACAACACCGAGAAGCTTTTTCTTCTTCCTCCTCGCGGCACGTCCTAAACTTTATCTCTCTCACTCCCTCCCTCTAATGTCTCATTCTACTCTCTCATCTCTTATAAAGGTCTCTCTAACTCTTTTTCTAATTTTGTTTTTTTTTTTTTTTTTTTTGTAAGGTTGCATGATTGTGACATTTTGAAAATTGTACAAATTATTGTTTTTTTTCTTTTCATAGATGTCATCATGGTTGATCACTAGCGGCCACCGCTTTGCCTTTGCTTCGGGTCAGAGTGACCTAGTGGTAGAGATACCCAATGGCATCCAGTCGGCCACTGTCGAGTCGGCAGCCAGCCTCAATACTTCTGATGCATCAGGGCGGGTGCCACAATCTGTCAAACATGTTCATAGTTGGAGATAACATGAGCATGTGCCAGCCCTAGTCCACCCTGTTGACGTTGCGGACCTCGATTAAGCAGTCGTGGATCCGAAGGGAGATGGAGAACTCCTAACCCCGAAGGAAGACAAAGTGCGGGGAATCTATAGAAGCTTGGCCTCCAACCAGATCACTCGCTTTTCGCAAAATCGAATCGTGGTCAATTATAGCTCACACCATTATCAAGCGAGCACGAAAGTCAACAGTTTGTTGACTTACGATATGGGTGCCTACATCTGTACGAAATGCCCCATGGTCGCCCTTCACGGAAGATGCTTACCCTTCCCTAGGTGCATTAGGTGCATGGCACATGATGAGATAGATTTCAGTGTGTGGAGTTTCGTTAATTAATTAGTTCTTTTACTTTTACTTATTTAATGTACTTTTTAATCTAATACACTTGTTTCTTTTGTCTATTTCGGACCAACTTCTCCATCAACATGAAGCAGTTGGATACAAATGAGTACATACATTAGGTGTGGGTTGAGCGGTGTAAGTAGTGGAAGTTATTACAAGACTTGTGCATCTCCAGATGGACTCTTACAAATCGACCCCCATAATCTAAGGAGAGGATTGGGCAGTGGGAGTGGTTGTGCAGTCATTTTTAGAGCCCGACATTTTTGGTATGTTTTTTTTTTTAATTTTAATTTTCAATTTCTGTTTTTTATATTTCTGTTTATTTTTTTAAGTTTAATTAATTTTTTTTTTTAATTCACATAAAAAATTGGCAGCAAATAAGGCTAATCGGGAAGCAAAGCTGCACCATGATCAATCTAGTTCTCAGCCGTTCATTTTTCAGGTTGAGGAATATCGTGATAAGAGTTTGCTTTTCCCGGAAGTCGAGGCTTGGGAGATACGCATGCCAAATATGGAAACAACATTCATGAACGTATTCCGTTCAAATTTTAATTTCAAACTTCATTGGCTTAAAATTTTTAAAATTATGATTGATAATCTTAATTGATTACTCCTTTTTTTTTTTTTTTTTGGCTTCTATATTGCAGAAGAAGGACGAGTATCTCACCCAACAATAACCGGACACATCAATGGAGGAGTTGACACCTGATCCAGAGGTATCTCTACAATTGTGGATGGACGGGGTTGGCCAACTAAAAGCAAAGAACTTCCCAGCCTAGGAGCGCATCGGATTCGAGACCTCGGTGATCTTCTTCATCTAGCTGTTAGACTATAAGCGGGACGTCTTCCAGACTATAGCAGTTGGAGATGGAGTTAGTGGTCCTACGCCAGCGAGACGAAGAAGTTAGAGAAGATGCACGCTAGCGAGAGGAGGGCATTATGCGGTACATTGTTGGGATAGACCAATCAATGTCAGCCTGATCTTCTGAACCTTCAGCAACCATCCAACCAGCCACCTCAGCAGTCACCTAGTAGTTGTACTAAGTTTAGTATTTTTACGTACATTTGTTATAAATATTTTATTTTAATATAATTAAATAAATTTCTTTAATATTGTGATTTATTTTAGCTTTTTAGATTAATATAATTAGAATTAGTTAATTAATTAATTCTAATTTAAATTTTTAAATTTTGATTTTTTGGAAAAATGTTTAAATACTTTGCGCAACGAACAATTTCGTTGAGCAGGTATTTCTTGTTTTTTTTTTTCTTTCAAATAATGGCCCGATGAATATTTCGTTGGGCAAAATGTTTTTAATTATTATATTTTTAGAAAACTCGATGAAGTAATGTCATCAAGCAAGTTTCTTTCATCAGGTCAAGTCAGTCAATGCTCTTTTACCCAAAGACTTTATTTCGTCAGGCCAACTCTACTTGTCTGATGAATGTTTATTATTCGTTAGGCAAATAATTGAGCGACAAGTTTTGCATGATAACTTTTGTCTAACGAAATGTTGCCGGAAAAATAAGAGGCGACGGACATGTATTTAGTCTAACAAAGTTATTTCATCTGGAAATGAGTTTTTTTTAGTGTGCCCTAATAGCAAAGCATCATAGCATTATGAACTGGTGTGTTAAGTGACACTATAATGCACCTACCCAACAACCTGCCGACCATCAAGGAGATAACTGCTAGTGATAAAAAAAAAATTAAAAAAAAATTAAAAAATAAAAGAAATAAAAGAAGAAGAAGAAAAGCAAAAGTAAGAAAGGGGCCATTTATCTACCTTTGAAAAAGAAAAAGAAAAAAAAAAAAGGGGACCATTTATAATTACACTTCAAATATATGATGAACCATCATTGTCACAAGAAGTGATAAAGCAAATTAATAAAGAGGGTTGGCATGCATCATAATATCATAATAAAGAGGGTTGGCATGCACCATTTGTTATTTTATATATGCAAATTATGTAGTGAAAGTAAAAGTATAGTAGGCAGGGACAGTGAAAAGTGAAAAACTTAGCACCAGGCTTAGCAACATTCTTGAAAATCCTTTGAGCACTATTTCTCGCCTCCCATTCACTTGTAATCTCCGACTCTGCATTTCCAAAATCATCTATAGTTCTCGAAATCGTCGACAATCCCGAAGACCTAACGTAGTTTACAAGCCTCTTCACGCTCCATGCCGTTGCTCTACTCGCCATGCTCAACCTTTTAAGTTTCTCCATGTCAATCCTCCTTGACCCTTCTCGCCTATAGGACCTTGAAACCCCATGAGACTTGTCTCGCAGCCTTGCAGGCAACGACTTCGACGCCTGAAAACGACGCTGTGGAAGCTCCCTTTCTTCCTCGTCCAGTGGAGGCCCAGATAGGGCTTCCAAAATGTAGTGGTGGAAAACACTCTCTTTCATGCGATCAAAGAATGTAGCTACATGAAATGAGGATGCCAAGACCTTAACAAACAAGATCTTAAGCAGCCATATCGTGGCTCCGATCAACACCGCGATAAGAGCACGAAAGATATTCTTGAGGACCTTGTTGTGCTTGTCAGGGAACATGCTCATCCAAGCAACTAAAACTAGGCCTAACCAAGCACAATTTTGGAAACTCTTTCTCAAACCAAACACAAAGTAAAGTACCTTTTCTCTAAGCATGAAGTTTCGCTCTATGATGAAGACAAGAAATCCCACAACCCAACCAGAAACTAAACGCCCAGAAAACGTAACCATGACCATTACACACCATTTCCATATCTCCAAGCCCCATTTCACTTTGTTTTTAAGAGAATCTAGGGTTAGAGAGCATACCAAGCAAGTCATTATTGTGAGGAACAAAGTCCACTCAATTACAGCTCGCTTGTTTATCTTTCTCTTCCTTCTCTTTAGGTGCTTTCCTTGCTTGCCATCGTTATCATCTTCATCGTCTTCTTCATTTTCGTACCAGTCTTCATCGTCATCTTCATCTGCGGACGAGTTGTTGTCTTGATAGGGGTCGAAGGGTTGGAGTTGTTCAGATTCATGAATTCTTTTTTGTGGCAAAGGGTACTTAATCTCCTCAAACCGTGACCGGGGCTTCGAAAAGTTTAGGCGTCTAAGGGTTTTTGCACTTGATAAGGGTTGTGGGATTGAAATATTAGAGTCTGCCTGGGGTGACTGTTTGAGTTTGGGGTTTGGTTGGTCTATGGTGACTACTACATGGTCTGTGTTGCTCTTCTGGACCTCCATGGCTTGCATTCAACTCTCAAAAAAAACCCCAAAAGTATATTATTGGATGGAAGGCTGTGGAAATGTGTTGGGTTTCCTCTAGGATAAAAGAATTAAGAAGAAAACATCATTGATCAATGGAGCTAGCTGTCGTTCTCTCTCTCTCTCTCTCTCTCTATATATATATATATATATATTCATTCTAGATTGTAGATGAAGACTGCTATTGTCGCGTTTTAGTTATGGATCATTACTTTAACTTTTTGGTGAACATTTCCGGTAATACAAATTAGGGACTGCTCCTATAAATTGTATGTCGCAGTCTAAAACCAACATTAATCAGTCCACAAATTTTGATATATAAAGGAAAAAGTCTTGGATCATAAATACGTCAGTAGTGTGTATATGTTCTTATTGAATTTTAACCCTGCTTTCTTGAAACTCTTTATATACTGAGGATTAATGTTATCAAACTCACATGTATAGGAGCCAAGTAGAGTTTGACGATTCCACCGCATCTCCACTCTACGCCACCATCTACCACTGCAAATCGACATAAAAATATAAAGTTCAGATCAAATTTAGTGTAAAAATGTGATATGTTTAGCATTATTTTTGTTTTGTTTTGGCACACTTAACACCATTAAAAATAGTTACCAACAAAACTTTATTGAGTATGAAAACATTCACGATAAAGCAGCCCCCTTTTCCCCTTCATGGTTCATTCCATCTACGAGCAATCCATTAAATTATATGATTCTTAATGTGTACTATTTTAGTCAACTAAATAATTCTTGTCAACCCAAAATTAAGGAAAGGAACATCTATGTCGTCCTGTCGAATTGGTTATGCTTTTTGACGCTTTAGAACCATTCCATTATGTAACAGATGATAACGAAAGATGAGAATTTGTGTCCAGTGTCAACACCAACTTTTTGAAAATCGAATGAAAAACAAACACTTCTAATACTTTCTTTAAACTAAATCTATATATTATTGCATTATGTGGCGTGATTATCTCCAACAACGACTTGAGGTTAACAGTAATGCCTTGAGATTTAAACTCATTAGCGTTAATAGTTGGCAAAAAAATTAGGAGTAATGCTATTCATATCATGTCTTTGTATCACATTTTCATTCCACCTTAGGTGACATTTGATGTGGACAGCCACATCATTTGAATTAATCAGATTTTTAAATTTAGTTCATTATTTAATAAAATAATAATTAAGAAAAACTAGTTAATTAAATGATGATTGTGGTATACGAGGAGTCTTTCTCATTTCTTTCCTTGGGTTTGCAAATTTTTCAAATGATGTAACTGTCCACATCAGATGCCACCAAGGTGGTATAGAAATATGGTATAAATATATGGTATGAATAGCATTACTCAAAAATTAGTTCCACTATATGTAATGACATGTCATGGTGACTGCATTAATGAACTATAAGTTATACTTCCTCCATGAAAAAGTCTTTAATGTGTTATCGATCATTTATTATTCGGCCAAGTGTTAATTTGAGTATGGTGTTAATTTCTTGGCCTAATCAGATAAACAGTCCTCGTTGTGATAAGGTAATCGTAAGATAGCCCTTGTGGAAAAATAAAATCAGGATTTAAACCCTCGTAGTGTAGTCTGTTAGCAAATTTAGTCCAAATGTTAATTTTCTGTTAAATGTCAGTTAAATGCAAGGGTAAAAATGTACTTTGATGTGTGTCTTCTTCTTCCTCATCTCTTGGCTCAGTCTATGATTTGTATTAGAGCGGCCATGTGAGTTTGAGTAATCAGAATGAGAATGGTGGGAGGGGACATTACTCGATGGGAAGCTAAAATCTTGAATCAGCTCAAGGAAAAGCCTGCAAGGATTGAGTTCATGTGGTTATTTCGGAGGAACATGATTGGGTTTTCGTAGGGACTTATGATGGGTTCAGTGGCCCTGATGCTCCTGATTACTTGTTTTCCAATTACTCTGTTGTGCACAAAGAACTCAAAGGTTGCTTTGGAATGACAAAGTTTGAAATTGAAATCAAACCCGCAAAAATAAATTCTTTTTCTTTTTGTCGTTAATATTAATGTGTATGAATCAAAATCCAACCACTAACCAGACATCCACATTTTCTCCCAGAATAAAACTAAATCTTCACTTAAAAACTTAACCAAAAAAAACAAAGAAAAATTACTATACCAAAATGAATCATTTACTTCATGATTTCCATAGATTGAAATCAAGAGAGGTGATCATAAAATCGACAACTACGACTACTTGAAACACTCGAAATAAGTTTTTCATTCATAGAAACCAAGACTTAGTTAAGCAGAAACCAAACAGACCAGCAGCATATGCAGAGATACGGTGAAGTGGAAATGACTGGTTCAACCCCTGTCCGGGCACTCCCTTGCGAAATTGCCGGACTCAGTGCACTGGTAGAAGAAGCCTCCAGAAGCACCTCTGCCTCCACCACCGTTACAACCACCACCTCCATAGCCGCCTCCGCAGCCATAGCCTCCAGTCCCTCGCCATGTGTCCAGACTCGCCACACTTGAAGAAAGAATGTGAATAGAAAGAAACAATGAGTTAAAATACATTTTTATCCTGCATTTAACTAAAAACTAACTTTTGGACTAAATTTGCTAACGAACTACACGAGGGTTTAAATCTTAATTATTTTACCATGAGGGCTATCTTCCGATTATCTTATCACCACAAGGACCATTTATCCGATCATGCCTAATTTCTTAACTTAAAGTGATATTGGAATAAGATGTGCTTGGTTGTGGTGTACCAAATTTACCCATTATTACATATATCGCTTTATTGCAATTACGGAAATCTATCATGCCTACACACCTTGGTGTGAGTTTAATCCTCATCAATGCTCCACAACAAACTATCCAACTCACTATAGTAAATTGTAGCAATGGTCCCTTAACTTTAACCCAATTAAAGCAACGGTCCCTCAATTAAAAATCCATTACCATTGGTTCCTCAACTCATCAAAACGTGCAGCTATGGTCCTTTTGGTCAACTTTGTTAGAACTTCCGTCAAAATGAGTCAAGTGCCATGCACGTGAGGCTAAATCAATGGACAAATATGAAAAATCAAATAAGAAAAATTGTATCAATGGTCCCTCAACTTTAATTCAATTGGACAAATGATCTCTCAACTTTAACCCAATTGGAGCAATGATCCCTCAATTATAACCCAATTGTAGTAATATATGGTCCTTCCAACATAACTCGTTTTGACAGAATTCTGACAGAGTTGACCAAAATGACCATAGCTACACATTTTGATGATTTGAAAGACTAAGGGTAATGGATTTTTAGTTGAGGGGTTATTGCTCTAATTTGGTTAAAGTTAACCATTGCTACAATTTACTCAACTCACTAACCTATAACTAAAATAAATAAATAAATGAATTTACCAACTACATGTCTTGTTGCTAAGTGTCGCATTGTGATAATTGATGATATACATTAAGATTAGAGTAATGCAAGGTCGACCAATTTTTTAAACCAAATAAACTAAATTATGTGTCACATGTTGATGCACAAAATTAATGAGACTTTGGAACAATGTAAAGTGTCAAGCTTGTGGCTTTCTCAAGGTTCCTCCAATCACTAAATGTAGGTGAGTATGTAGATAGATAAAGATAGGGAAGCAAACGCAAGATGTAAGTGGTTCACCCTAAATTGGGCTTTGTTCCACGAGAGTAGAAGAGTTCTTGTTAATAGTGAAGAATTTACACAATACATAGGTTCAAGCATAATCACCATGAGTGGGTTCTAATGATGAGTTAAAATACAATAATGATATTAGCGATTAATTGTAGGAGAATGATCTCCTTTTATAGTTGACGAGAGTCTCTAGCTTTCGTTCGCGGTCAATGTGGGACTCTAGGAGTTTTATTTTGACGTTGACACGTGTCATGTTGGGATTGGCATCCTGATTGAGAGAAGCCTTGTGCTTCGGCATGGGTGCCTCAACACAAATCCTTCAGTGGTCCCTGAAGTTATCAACTTGACTAATGCTCAATAGTTTTGGGACTGGTGAAGTATGGTATAAACAGTATTCCCCCAAGTTTTCGAGTGAGGAAAACTTCTCGGTTGGGGACTTGAAAAACTCAAGTCATTGAGTAATCACGAAACTTTCGATTACCAAGTCTAGGTTATGGAGCTGGATTTACACATGTTCACACATTTTGGACTGCTCATTATTCTAATCTATTCTAAAAGGTATGGTTCTTGGATAACTATCCATCATCAAGGAAAACGCCCTTTCAAAAGCATAGTTAGAGGCATTTATGGGACCATGAATTTTTTAGGGTTGGAGTAAAGTGGGTCAAAATATTATCGCCTATGTAGTCCGATCACGGACTAACCGACTCTAGCTAGGCTAAGTCGTACAAATGGACCAGTAGTGCCACCACACAATTTGGATCCCATAATGGTAGCCAAGGCTCGCAAATCTTGTCAAGAATGACCATGCTTGCTCCGCAAGACATTGGATATGGTTTGACGACCTAATTTCCTATTATCTTGGAGATTCCTACAATTTAGGGATTGGCTTAAGCCTTAAGTAATCAAAATCCTACAAGGAAGGAATATCTTTCTAGATATCCTTTATGATTTTCCCAGCTTTATGAGGATTCATTATCCTAAAATGATTCATTCACGATCACTATAAATACACTCAATATAGGGTTCATCAAAGGTATTTAGATATCATGCATATCGATTTCGCTCTCTTGCCCACTATTTGAATTCCATAAACCTTGACTAACTAGACCGTTGGAGAACCTTTGGCCGGCACCACACTGGTACCTTGGGGATTTCACAGTTCATTTGTTCTCTTCTTGCAAGTTGCTGTTCAAGCACTCCTCCCTAGATGATGGTGCGCCAATTTGGTTCCAACACATGTTGTATTTGTATACCTTATCATCATGGAAAGGTTACATCAAATAAAAATCTCCACGGCCTATTTATTTCCACATTTGTTTCTTACTTGATAACTGATGCTGCTTGTTGACGCCTAACATGCAGTAACCATAGCCTCTCCAGGATTAGAAGAGGCTAGGCTACAACTTGTTCAATTCTGAACAGAATGACTCCAATTTTGTAATTTGAATATAGAAACCCAAAACTATTCCAAACTTCGTACTCCAAATTTAAACTTAGAGATTTTGCAACCCTACCCATGGTATCTAAAAATGAGGAGAAGAACCCATCTGTCATGCGGCAGAAATACTTGGTGTTTGAATTGAAAGTTGAAAGTAGGACACACACACGAGTTCTTTTTATTTTTGTTTGAAACATTGTCTGAAACAAATTAATAGTTTGATGTGGAGTTTAAGTAGAGATTGTGGGGTGCGAGGGTACTATTAAAAAGTATGTGGGGTGAATTCAACTATATGTGAGTTACTAATAAAACAACTTTTTTTTTTCTCACCACCCTATTTATCACCAATGGATAAGTTTAAATTTTGAAATCTGTATAGTGGATAGACACAAATCTCAAAATTTAAACGCATCCAATGACATTAAGTAAGGTAACAAGCATTACCATCACTTGAAAGTGGTGTGCAAAAATACACCCTTTAATAATAGATTATACGAACATGACATGCATGATTTAATGGTCTAAGAAGTTAAGAATTAAAGACCTCGTTCTAATAGCTCACCTCACGTTCCCAAAATCTCAAAACTGACCCTGCACAAAATAATACTAGCATTTGAGATCATCAACCTTGTATTTTGAGGTTTTTCTTGTTATATTAGAGGGCTGCGAACTCTTGTTGCGAATTAGAGGGTTCAAAATCTAGATGTATCATAATTCTAATCTCATATTCCACTACCGCTCACCACTAGTGTCAACCCCAAGGATTCTCACAGAGTTCATACTTATAATATACGTCAAGAATCTTATACGTCTAATATTATAATGTTGTCATACTATCACACACAAAAAGTTTCATATATATATATATATATATATATATATATATATATATATTGAGGATATTAAGTTCCTTATATTAGTATTTGGTGGGAGACATATTCCTGCTAAGATATGAAAGTGCTTTATCATCTTCAGTGTTTTGCTTCAAGTCCGCTCTAATATATCTTTTCATTTATTGATTTTGCTTGAAATTTTTTGGACTAATTAAAATAGTTTTAAAGATCCCTTTATAAATGATAATTCTTTGTCGTTAATTAAGGAACTGAATATTGAACATACATGTATGAACTAATTAAAATTGTTTTGGAAGAACTTGAAACAATTTTATTAGATACTAAATGGGCAATTGCTGATCTCTTCCTTTCCCCTGAACCCCTAAATAAAATGGTCCACCTTTGTGAAAAACTAAAGTCACTAAACGCAACACATAGTACATGTATGGCCTTACAAGTGCAATGGTTGTGATTCATGATTCTATCTAGCTTGCTTATTTTGTCTGAGTGAAAATAAAAGATGTAGAAGTCATGAAGAAAACTTGTCTGTCTCATTCTTATTATTTTGTGAGAATTAAGGTTGATAAGTTTTCTTCATGACTTCTCCAGTTTTTATCTTCAATCGGACAAAATATACAAGTTAGTGTCCATATTTTCATTCAACATTCATTGAATTAGTGAGTTATCTAACGAAACATACCGAAGCATTAAACGAGACCAAAAAGTTTTCTAGTAAGTAATAAGACAAGTTAGGGTACTTTTAAAACTCAAACCAACGCTTGATATATAGATAATTGAAATTCACTTGTTGACAAGAGATGATAAGAATTAGGGAGTGGACGGCCAAAGATTGGTAGAACCGATAATAAAAAAGGAATAAAAACACATTTGGTATATAATGTAAACACTCAATGTTTACAATATCAGCATCGATGAAAATATCGATATACAAATTTGTGGATATCGATATCGATTTTAATATCGATTGCTTTCGATATAAATGATGAAATTTAAAATGAAACTTTGAGAATGTCAAACACTGGCTTAGACAAAATATAAAACTATTTAACGATATGTCAGAAATATCAGCGAAATCTGTCACTTTTAGCTAAATTTAAGAGGATGACTATTGTTATATCTTTGACTTTCTTCCATATCTTTGTTTGATTTTTTGGATATTTCTATAAAAATATTGACATTTTCGAACAAATTTTAGACATCGTCTACACTTGGTATTTCTAATTAATAAATAAAATTTATTTTGTTTCGAAATAAGGAGGACAATTGTGATAGTGAAAGTCAAGCACTTTTGGGACGTTTTTCACTCTGATTTGAGCCACTCCCCTCGAAACCCCATTTAACTATTGACCGAAACATATCTTCTAGTTTTGGAATTTTTTTTCTGGAAAAAACATACAAAAAATCAACTAGATGTTCTACAAATCTCAATACTCAAACGGTAACATGACATCATCCTAGCACTAGTTAGCAACAGCTAGCTAACGTCAGCCGAAGTCATGTACATAGACGTTGGAATTTGAATTTTTTTTAGACGAAATTAAAAAAAAAATTAAAAATTCTAATTTTTTTTCCCCTATAAATACCTAAGTCATTTCTACACCATTTCTCACACTCTTTTCACTATTCCATACTATTTTACCTCATTTTATTTCAATTCTTCACATTCTATTCTCTTACCTCTTCCAATAATCTTTCCTTTAATTTTTTCAATAATTTTCAAATGGTCACATATTCAACCAAAGAAAGTCTTGGACCCAAAAAGAAGATGATGTTCTTTGCAGGCTAATTGTTGACCCTAAAAACTACCAAGCCTATGTGGCGCATAAGTCGAGTAACTAATGAGCTAACTACGTCCCTTGGTTATGTGTGGGGCGTGCCAACTCGACGGCCAAGCTCGGCTAGGAAGTAAAATGTGTTGATGTTGCGTTGAGTGCGCTGCTCACTTCTTGATCTTGCGACTGTGCCCGAGGAAGGAACACGTCTTGGCGTTCGGGTTCTAGAGCCTGAAGACAAGGCTGCTAGTTTTGCGAAGTTCAATATTAGATTTGACTTTTAATGTGCCAAATGTAGTAACCTGGTAACACCTCACTTCGTCGAGAAGGCTGATGAAATGACCTCTACCAACAAGGACTTGTAAATCCTTGTCGACTGAGACTTGGATAGGTAATCAGTCGACTTCGAAGCAATCCTGTTTATCCAAACTAAAAGTGCTCTGCGATCAGCTGACTCTACGGCAACAGTGTTGTTTATCCAAACTGAAGATGTGTTGGCGAAAAAAAGAAAATAAAGATCTCAAGGTTGTTAAGAGGTTTCACGTAGAGCGAGAGTTTGTGCATAGCAGTTTGTGTGTTGAATTAGAGGGGGTTTGAATGTATGCTCCCTCCTCTATTTATAGTAGTGAAACTCTTCATAGCAGGGCAAAAATCATACTTGGATTAGAACTTCTCAACCTAACCTGATTAGGTTTCGACCAATCCTAACTCCGAAAAGACTTTGAACCAAGCTAATCATCAAACCAAATTTATCTCCTAAGTCTCAATCATGTCAATCTCCCTGCCACGTGGCATCTTCTTGGCACGTTTGTCCTCTAATAATGACTCATGAGGCATGTAGACACTAAAACGCTGTTTTGCCATAAAGTCACCGTCATATGCAATTGGGCAACCTTGATTCGCGAGCTTTTCGGCATCCCTAAGTCATGCGAACATTGAAACGTCCATTCGTCATAAAACTCGATGTCACATATAATCGTGCACCCTCAATTCGTGAGTTTTTCGGCCTCTTCATCTAGATTCTCTGAATATCCATCACGACTACATAATATTGCGATCGACTCTACCCCTTATTCGTTTACAATAAAACTATTGATCTTCTTCCTAAATGCCTATAAATACCCAACTCTCTTTCATTCAGATTTTCACGCTTTCAAATCTCTCGAATCTTTTGCCATTTGCTCCTAAACCTTTAAAAGAAATCATAGGTTTAAAAGAAATCATACTTTGAAACCCAAAAAACCTTCATCTTTATCAATGGATGCCAATACTTTCTTTTCCAAATTCACCGAGGAATGCGATAAGTGTCACAACATCACTGATTGGAATACTATCAAATCCATCCAATTCGAGGATGAGCCAAATGCTTCCCACCAAACCCTTGGCCCACTTTTCAAGGATGGCGTCCCAGAAGCCATCACTAAAATGCTGAAGGTTCACTGCCTGAATCCTTTGTTCTAAAGGTATGATTGGTCAAAATAAGAATCGGCCAAACCCCAAGGTGTCTGGCCTTCGACCACTACGACCTGGGCTGCCTGGATCACTCGAATGAAGCCATATTTTAGTGACGAGTGGAGATTTCTCAACATTTTTTATGCCATTAAACTCTCGACTATCAAGATGAACTTATATCAAAAGCTTGTAATGGTTGCCCTCAACTTCTAGTGCTCGACCACCAACACAATGGTCATTTCCCTCAGCCCCATTGGTCCAACGGTGCTGGACATTACAGCTATACTTGGCATCTCTCCCACCGGCCTCCCAATCGACACTTCGCTATCCGGGTACAAATTCGACCTAGACCTGAAGACAGTCTTCGAGGAACGTGTTGTTGAAACCCTGATGAAGAGAAACCAAATGCTGCTGAAAGAGGACATGCAGAAATTGCACAAGAACTTTTTCAACTACAACACCTTGATTACCCACTTCGCCAGCTCGGAATGGAAAGATCTTAAGAAAGGGGAACATGGGGCTTTCTTATTCTATTGGTATAACAAGTACATTTTTTTGTGCCAAGTCAAATAAGTGCCTAGCCGAGAACATGTCAGTCGTCGAAGCCCTGGCTAGCGGTCATGCCCTGGCCTTTAGCCTGGCCTTCCTTGCCAATCTCACCAGGTGCTTGGCCGAAGCTACCGTAAGGAAAATCGACCCCCACCAAAGCGACCTGCTCTAGGTCTTCCAACTCTGGTTGTAGGTTTATTCCCTTGCTATCAAGGTCTCGGCAATGGTGCCATGAGACTCAACAATCTCATTCATAGGCCTGTCGACTACGGCCCAACCTACCACGTAAGCTGTTGTTGTGGTTAAGCCAGTCATCAATCTGGTTGTCGAAGAGCTTGCAACTCTAGCATCGGCCGCTGCTTATGCTGACGTTGGCCTAGCAGTTGCCATTCTAGAGAAAACGACTCCTACGACCGAGAAGAAACTTCCCCCTAATCCAAAGAAAGCTCCAATGGTCATCCTAGAAGAAAAGGTATAAAATTTTATAATGTTCTTCTATTTTAACCTCTTTAACTAACGATCAATCTTCTTTTGTCTAGGAGGACGAGAGGAAATAATCCTCGCTAGTGAGACATCCTCAACCAGTTGAACTACCAACCATCAATCCTCAATCGGCTGTCGAGACGACTGGCCAAGTCAATGCTCCCACAGCCGAAGCAGGTTTGGGTCTTGAAGCAGCACTCCCTATCGAGCCAAAAGCGACAGCAGAGACACTGATTCATCCCCAAGACCAGAATCTCAACATCCCTCCTCAAGAGGTTACTTCAACCTTTGTAAGAATCATTACCATTTCCTTTCTTAATTCCCAACCTTTGAATTTTGAACACAGAAAAAACATTAACTGTCAGATGCCTAATCGCTTATTTCACTGACAATTTTACATACTGAAGGGCGTTATTTATATTTCTTAGCCACCTCAGTGGCCATCAAATGTGGATAGCCTCTATCGGCCACGTGAATTAAAAAGCACCCTTAAACACTGGGCTCGGCCATTAAGTTCTCTAGGTTCGAGCAACGAACCAGCAGACATGGTCGAAGTCTCCTCTCAACAGGTCTAGAACAAACTTCCTTTTTTGCCATTCCTTTGACTTAACTTCTTCCTAAAATTTTATTTTATTTTATTTTTTTTTGTGGAGCCTTCATGGGAAATTGAGCTCTACGTTATTCTTTCAAGTTCTTCAAGGACGGTTGGGCCTTCTGTAACTACAGTCAGACCTTCTGTATCAGTGGCCGAGTCTAGTGCCCTTGTTAAACTGCAGGAGCTTATGTCTCTCTCGGCCTTTCAGATCCTCCAACACAAAGGCCTCGACTATGTGGGATAGTGTTTGAACGACCTTGCAGTTGACAACCTATTGAGCACCGAAAATGTCGTTTGCCTGTCTTCTGTCCTAAAACGAACCCGAGAATATTTCGGTATCTTCGAGAGAGCTCTTCCTGCAAAGGACAACCTTAAGGCTGCAATGGTCACTCAAGAAACTCTCTGCCCAGAGCTCGAGGCAATAAAGGAAAAGAAGGAAAGCCGATGTTACAATAAAGGCCTAGATCGCTAAACTCCAACATCAGAGGTCGGCCGTTGCTTCTATGCTTGCAAATGATTTTGAGTCGAGCAAATCTCATTTGGCTAAATACGCAGTTGGCACAAAGCGAATCAAGCAACTGAAGATGGAGAAGAGAACACAGCAAGCTGATGTTACAATGGGTGAAGCAAGGTGGTTATAATTGAAAGTTGCCCTTGAAACTTTCCTTCCTTTATCCCCTTAGAACTTTGTCTTTAGTTGTAGGTTGGTCAATCAGTTTTGTTTATACGTCATTTTGCAAAATTAATGAAAAAACCTTTTATTCTTGGATTTCCCAAGTGATTGGATAATATTTCTTTAAGAATTTCCCATTGATTGGTATTTTATGAATTAAACCAGTCCGATCCTTAAGATGGTATGCCATTTTCCAAGAATTTTGTGGACAATGAATGGTCCTTCCCAATATGACGACCATTTTCCAAATTGAGGATCTTTAATTCCTACTGGCAACATGGTTTGCCAAACTAACTCACCTTCATCGAACATCTTTTGCCTGACTCGTCAATTATAAGCTCACTTAGCAATCTTTTTCTACACCATTAATAAATTATAGGCATCAAGCCGAACTTCCTCCAAGTCCTCTAACTCTTGCCATATGGCTTGACTGTACTCGACACTAAACAAACTTCTTTGTTTAATTACTCGCAACGAATTTATGCATAGCTAGACTAGTAGCATTACGTCGTGCCTATAAGTCAACGCATATGAGGTCGTCCTTGTTGCTGATCAGAGTGAAGTTCGAAATGCCCATGATGCCTCGTTTAACTTCAAATGCCATATACCAGGCTTTTCTTTTATCATTTTTTCAAGAATATTGATCAAAACTTTATTACTTACTTCAGCCTGTCCATTCACTTGTGGGTAATATGGCGAAGACCAATCGAGCTGAATTTTCAAACTAGTCGTATATTCCTTGAACCTGTCGAATGTAAAAATTGTACCGTTGTCTATTATGATTGTTTCCAGTACGCTGAATCTGGTCATGATGTTTTCTTCCACAAAATTACAAACTTCTTTAGACGTTAATTCGACGTATGACTTCGCTTCGACCCACTTGGTGAAGTAATCCATCACCACAAGTATCCACGCATACCTTGCTGATCTAGAAGACGGCGTGATTTTGCCGATTACATCCATAGCCCATCCTTTGAACGGTCATGGTTTGGTGACTGAGGGAAGTAATCTGGTCGAGACTTTTTACACAGGGCCATGGACTTGACATTGCACACATCCTCGTGTGTACTCGATGCAATCTTTCAACATACTTCGCCTGAAATATCCATGTCGATGAAGTAACTAGCGTGTTTTCTGTTTAGATTGATGCGCCCCGCATATTCCTTCGTGCACTTCTGTATTGCTTGGGTTGCTTATTCCGGGCAGAGACATATTAACAATAGACCGTCTTCACATTTTCGGTACAACTCATTCTGGTACATTACGCAATTTGTGGCTTGAACCCTTGTCTTGCAGTCATGTTTGCCACTGGGATTATCAAGATGTCGCATGATTGACCTTCTCCAGTCGTCTGGTAATGTTTCGACTGCGCAAACGTCTACATGATCTTTTTATTCCAACAACAAAGGTAAGGACATGACTCGTGTACAATTCACATGATCGTGTTGGAGAACTTGCTGATTAACCAGGGCAAGGTGTGATCATCGTACTACACGTATTACCCGGCCTAGCTCGCCCCCCAACAATTGTGCTCTGGAGGTTATTTGGGCCAATTCTTCCACGTCAGTGTTTCAAACTCGTGAAATATGCGTGAATGTGATACCTTCAAACGATTTGGCCAAATAGCTAGCGACCATAGGGTAGGGTGCCAGAGTACAACTCATGCAACGGAAAGTTCCATTGAGTTGATTAATCACAAGTTCTAAATAGCCAAGGACGAGTATGCAGGCTACCCTCAAGTCGTGAAAAACGTTAAGGCTAATGATAAGGGCTTCATATTAGGCTGGATTATTCGTACAATCGAAATCCAGCTTGAAAGAAAAATACCAGCAGTGGTGATTTGGGGATTGGATGACGATTCCAACACTAGTCGAGGCCGATGTACTAAAACCATCAAAATACATCGTCCAATAATTGTCACGTGTTACCACCATGCCAATTTCGACTTCGTTGCCCCAAAACTGTATAGGGAAGGATGTTGAGCTAAGAAATCGGCTAGTCCTTGTCCTTTGACGGCTTTCTGAGCCACGTATTGCAAACTAAACTCAGACAGTGCCATTGTCCATTTCCCAATTCGGTCTTTTACTATCGGCTAAGTGAGCATGTAACGAATAACATCTGTCTGGGTGACCTGAGTAACCGATGGGAGCATGTAATGCCAGAGTTTTGACGCAATGAAAAGCAAGCCCAGGTAAAGCTTCTCGACGATTAAATAATTTATCTCAGGCGAGTTGAGATTCCAGCTAAGATAAAAAAAATAGCATGTTCACGCCCGGTGTCATTATCTTACGCAAGAAGACAATTGATGGATTCCTCGGCTGTCGAAATATATAACTTGAGAGGTTTACCGCACCGAGGAGGCACAAAGATGGGTGGGGTCGTGAGGGAGACCTTGATTTATGTGAAAGCATCTTAATGCTCATCACGCCATTCGAATTTTTCAAAATCCTTGAGTCACAAGAGCATGGAGAAGGTTTTCATCTTTCTCACCGAATTGGCAATGAAGCAGTGGAGAAAATTGATCTTGCTGAGTAAAGACTCGAGTTGCTTTTTGGTCATCGGGGGTGAAGCGTCGATGATTGCTCGAGCCTTATTTTCGTCCATCTTGATACCACGATGATGTACAAGGAAACCCAAGAAGTTACCGGCTGATACGCCAAAGGCACATTTAGCATGGTTCATTTTAAGGTTATCTTGGCGTATACATAGGAAAGCTTGTCGAAAATCATCTAAATGCGTTTGGCGGTGTTTTGATTTGACTACCACATCATCGATATATACCTCTATGACCGTACCAATCAGATCATGGAAGATAGTAGTCTAGCACGTTAGTATGTGGCACCAGCGTTTTTAAGGCTGAATGGCATGACTACCCATTCGTAGGTCCCAAGTACCCCCGAGCAACAAAAAGTAGTTTTGTGGACATCGACCTCGGCAATGAATATCTGGTTATAGCTAGCATGGCTGTCTATAAAAGATAGTATCTCGTGGGTTGCAGCAACGTCAATTAGCATGTCTGAAATTGGCATTGGGTATTCATCTATAAGGGTTGCCAAATTCAGATTATGAAAATCAATGCAAATACGTAGTGCACCATTTTTCTTTAAAACTGGTATATATTTGCCAACCATTGGACGTATCGAGCAGTCCGAATAAGCCCAGCTTTTAGAAGTCGAACAAGTTCATCTTTTATACCGAGTTATACTTGGTCGAGAATCATCGAGGAGGTTGGCGAAAAGGCTTACAACCAGCCTTGATGCGCAATTCGTGCTCAACAAGCATTCGATCTAGACCAGGCATCTCATGGTAACTCCAAGCAAAACAATCTTTAAATTCATTGAGTAATTTACAAAGTTCGGTTTTCGTGGGTTGGGGTAACAAAGCACTAATAAATAACGGTCGAGGGTCATTGGCCATTCCAACATTTATTTCCTCCAAAGGGTCTTTAACATGGAGCTAATTGTCTTCGAGCTCAGCTAGGGTAGCTTGGACCATGTCGAGTGATAAGGCTAGACCGTTGTCTCCTTCAGCAAAAAATTCTACTAAGTTTACGTCTGAATTTGTTTGTTTAGAAATAGCATACCATTGGGCCAACAGTCGTTCCATGGTAGATGAAACCGCGGCCCAACGTCTGTCTTGTTTGAGATCAAACATCAAGATCGGTGATTAGGTCAGCCAACCTGAGTCTCGCCGAATCCTAGTGAACAATCTCAACGCCAACCTTGATGGCTTTCTGAACTGAGATTCGAGTCAGCCATCATTCGTCGTTGAATCCTTGTAAGGTGATGTGGCCAGCGTGTTCATCGTAATAACGAGCCTGGATCATGTTAGCTTTGAACGGCTGATTGTCAGCTAGATGAACCACGACCGATTTACCGTCCCAAATAATGAGGACTTGATATAACAACGAGGGGATGCGGCTTGTTTGATGGATCCAGTCATGACTGAGTAATGCATTATACTTGGTCTTCGAATCAATTATGAAAAACACGATCATGTGATTACGACCTATGATATTTACTTCTAGCGGAAACACTTCCTTAGTCTGGGATTTGTCACCGACAAAGCTGCTCATGGTGACCCCTGATGGAATAAGTTTGCCATTGGAGTGACGTAATGCCTTCTTGATAACCATGGGCATGATAATGACAGTTGCTTCATAGTCGATGAAAATTTTGGTAACTAGATATCCTTCAATATAAGCCATAACGTACAACGGCTTCAAATGATGGAGATTAACTGATGAAAAGCGAGGAAACAATTCGGCAAAAGCTGCTTTAAGTTTATCTTATTTCGTTGCTAGCTTGATTTCTTCGGCGGCCACAAAATTGACTTGCATAGCTTCCTCGACAATTACGTCGCCGTCCAGGAAATTTGGTTAGGACGCTGTTAGTTAAAAATCAACATATAAGATATAGACTATACTGATTTCCATGTTGTCAAGGACCGAATGACCCATAGGATCGCGATCTTCTTCCTCTGGATTTTCTAACGAAGTGTCATACACGTGGGCAGTTTCCGCTTGATCTTCTTCGATTAGCGTCGGGGTATGTTCCTACAATGTGTCCACTAGAGGCTTCTCATTCTGTACATCGACCTCGAGTTCGTCCAGAGTTAGAATTAGGTCTTGGTCTTGTGACGTTATACGAGTTTTCTCCTGATATGCGATACGAGCATCTCTCGTGTAAAAGTAAGCATCTAATCGTGCTACGAGTTCTTTTTCATCGATCGTAAGTCCAAAGAGGGAGACGATTGAAAAGACTTCAAAATGGTATCGTAAATATTAGAGGTTCTCGAGAGAGAAGGGAAGTTCGGCAACGTCAATATCAGTGTATGGATCAGCATCGGGCCAAGTTAGAATGAGATCAATAGTATCTTAACATGCTTTCGGCAAGCCATATAAGTCATTCACCGAATGCTTCTTTTGAAACTCTCGCATATATGCTAAAGCTTCGTAGAGAAACGGTGGGTGGAGATTCCGTCGGACTTTAATTAATGGCTCTTGTAAGGGTAATGGAGGAATTTTTCTTTCTGCTTCCTTCCTAAAGTGCTCGAAACGAGCTTTCATCTCCCTAGGCTAAATAAGGAGTTTGATTCACTATTCAGATTCTTTAATTGTGGTTTCAAAGTCACGATCGGTCATCTTCTTTCCTTAAAGCAGCTAGGCCATGATGGTCGAAGGTTGTCGGTCATCTTCGCTATCCGCTGTTTCTTTCAGCTGCCATTCTGTAGCTGAGGTAGTTTGGGCTGCTTGTCGGCAAGCCATACAGTCCATTCTTTAGTGCTAACGTTTTTAAGATTTGGATAATGCATTATATATGTCGGTAGGGGAATTGTAAGTATACCAACGCTTGTCGCGTGGTTTAGGTGGCTTGAAGGTTCTCTGGTTCATAAATGAACTTAAACTATTAGAGTTACGTGCGTAATAATCTTCATTATAAAACGGTGCGTTGAAATCAAGTCGCCGTCTAACTGAAGGCAGCCCGTCATTCCATGTTTGAGGGCCAAGCCTATCGAAAACTTTATGGTGTTGACCTATGCTGAGCACCTTTTGAGGTGTCATTGTCATCGTGGCAGTTGAGATATTGGAGCCTAAGGTGGCTTCTCCTTTGGCTCGGTCAGGATAACGTTCACTTTGCACCAACTACACAAAACCATCGGCCCATCAGTTTTCTCTGAGCTGGAGTCCAGTATAGACTCCATGATAGCCGTCCTAAAGAATCTTTGGGTGGCTCGTTTGAAAACAAATCAATCTTTAATAACAAATCAATCTTTAATAGTGGCTGAAAGTTCTATTTTGGGATGAATTGCATTAGAATGAACTCCACCTTTCCTTTTCCTTTGTTTTTAGGTAGATGAGCATCTACCATGCTTACCGTCGCTGTAGGGAAAAGATTGACGTTAACATCCATTTGTTTCTTAGGAAACTTGAGATTACCATTATCGATCCAGCTTTGAATGGCATCGCGAAATACGATGCAGTTGTTTGTCGTATGATTGTTTGAGTTGTGGTATTTGCAATAAGTTTTTCCTTTCATGTCTTCGGCCTTGGAAATATTATGCCTTAGTCGAAGCTTAATGATCTTCGAGAGCAGCAACTGGTCGAAGATGGCATCGACCTTGGTGATGTCGAAAGTATAAACTTCTACTATTTTGAAGGCAACTTCCTCAGAGATAGAGCGAGTTTTAGCATCTTTGAGATCAGCATGGAGAATGCTTTGCATACATATGGTTTACCAATAGGGCTAGTTCGATATGGGATCCCATACCGAAACCCAAAGTCCGAATCCCAAACCAATAATTTTCGGAACGGTATTCTACAACCTAAAACCAAACCAAAATTTTGGGATTCCCAAAAAATTTCGAGATTTTGGGACGGTTTGGGATTTGTATAAACTCAGAAAATTCAGGAATTCATACCAATTGTAGCAAAATCAAAATTCAGAATGGAAAATTTTGACGAAGTTGAATACACAGCAAGCTCAAGAAAAGGGTTTTTTTTTTCAGAAGCAGAAAATTGAGGTAGAAGAACGCATATGTTGACCAAGAAGAAAAGATCAGGTCTAATGCAAACAGAAGCAGAACAAGAAGGCAAATCGAGAGGGATCCGAGAGGTTGCAGGACTTAACTAAATCAAAAACAAAATTAAACCTAATTCCTTTACTCCTTTATTCCTCTTTCTTTATGCATACTTTTCATGTCTTCTCTCATTTTCTTGGAAACCCATCGAAAGCAAAGCTAAACAAAAAACATACTCAAAACAATCAACAAAACTCCAACAGACCTCATTAACACCTCCTACACTTTGCAGCTAACTTCGTATCACCCGATGCTTATCAAACTGCAGAGGATTTGCTGGTGAACCATTTCCTTCATACCACCCGATGCTTTCTTCTTAGTCCTCTTTCTTCCCCGGGACTTTGCCATTCACTCCTACAGTAAGT
Organism: Pyrus communis; assembly: GCF_041283825.1. NCBI lineage: Eukaryota > Viridiplantae > Streptophyta > Magnoliopsida > Rosales > Rosaceae > Pyrus > Pyrus communis. Next base: position 6,129,036 of record NC_142566.1, on the reverse strand, counting down.
CTAGAGAGAGTCTGTGACTCACTGGTGTGATGTGGTGTAGCTTGATTTGAAGATGGCAAATAGGGAGGAGAAAGATCCAGTGAAATTGGCTGAGGATGAGAGCAGAGTGTGGTGAGGTTGAGAGAGAGTGTGAAGATTTCATTTGGATTCAATGGTTGAGATTAAATCTCAACCAAATCTAAAGGTTGTTATAATTCTAAATATATATTTAAAAGTAAATAATATATATATTTTTTATTTCGATTCGGTATGGGAATACGAAAAATTTGAGGAGACAATACCGATTCTCGTACCGAAGTTTCGGGATCGGTTCAGTATGTCATCCTGAAAATTTCAGGAATTTTGGTTTGGGATCGGGATTTTTTTTGTTTGGTTTGGGATTTTCAGGAATTTTTTTCCAGCCCTATTTATCGATTACTATTTTGGTCGCGTCAATACTGGCATATTGAGATCTTTTGCCTTCGACCAATGCATAACTGACCATAGGGTTTTTGTAAACCGTTCCTCGAGATGAGGGCTTCAAGATCTTTTCTTCTCTAAGCAAATAATCATATTGCTCGACATGTTGAGCATGTTTGTACATGTCTCGAAAGTTTGCCCCCAAGAATTTCTTTTTGTACTCCATAAGGTCGTTTAGAGCGAGCCTAACGAACTCTACTTCAGGGAGAGGTACTCGGCACCAATTACTGGCCGATTTAAACCTCATAAAGTATTCCATTGGCAATTCGTCAAAGGCTTGAGCCATCCTGGACAAGGAAGACACTGATACGTCAATCCCTTGTCGATAGAACTGCTTGTGAAACTTCTTGACTAATTCCTCCCAACTTTGGATAGAGTTGGGTGTGAGGTTGATATACCAAGCGAAGGCTGAGCCGGTTAGCGAGAAGTTGAACAATCGTAGCTTATGGAAATCGCTGTTAACGTCCCCACATTGAGCAGTAAATCGAGCTACGTGTTTTAATGATGATGGGGATGATTCTCTAGCAAAAACGCAGAAGTCCAGAATTTTGAATCCCTTAGGGTACTCAAATTTCTCCACAAAGGTTGGATATGGATGAATGAATTTTGGGAACTTCGGCCCCTCCTTTATTTATAGTAGTGAAACCCTTCATAGCCAGGCTAAAATCATACTCAAATTATAACTTCTCAACCTAACTTGATTAGGTTTCGGCCAATCTTAACTCCAAAAGGACTTTGAACTGAGCTAATCATCAATCCAGATTCATCTCCTAAGTCTCAGTATCCTTAGCCTCTTAACACTCCTCATTGCACTAGGTCTCAACTACTCCATCCTTATCTAAACCAATTCATCCTACAATAGGATTCGGCCGATCCTGAATGGACAGCCTGCAATGATTGGACAGCCCATGACAATTCTAGAAAAAAATTACTGTGTCGAGAACAACTCCTAACTCGGCCCAAAATAATATTTTGGGCCCAAACACTTATAGATGGATTTCGGAAGATAGTGTCAATGGTATTTCTCAAACAAGTGAAGGCATTAGGACTTGTACGTCCAAAAAGTACTATGAGTTCTACAAAGGCCCCACTCCACTGAGCCCTAGAAACCACAAGAGTTGTTTTCACGATGAAAAAAAATAAAAATAAAAATAAAAACCATCTTCATCCAAGTTTGAATAAATGGCATCAAGTTGTGATAAGGGCCGAAATGAGATATGACAGCGAAGCCAATCTATACAACAAAGTAAGTGTTTTCACAAGTTCTTTTAAATATTTAAATTATATTACATTTAATTTCATAAATTAATTTCCTTTAATTTTTGTAATTATATTTTCTAGGAACGCTAAGCGGAGCAATTGTGTATGGATGACATGAAAAAAACCCTTTACTCATCAAGGTTGTTGGGAAATTTGTAAAAGGTGGGTGTTATTTCAAGATTCACCACAAGAAATATTTGGTCCTATGCCGATGTTCGGTAATGTTTCCTCAAATACAGTTGGGGATGAACAAGTATCTCTTATCATTGAAGAAACAAGGCTATAAAATCCGTCTCCGGGTCTCAATCTTCCATACCTAGGCAAGAAATAAGGGTAGAAAATTGAAGGAAAAGGGCCAGGAAATGAGGAGTTAGCCTTTCAAGAGGAAATAGCCTCCTCATTGCGATTAATGGAGGAGCAAAATGTCATTGATGTGGAAGAAAGGAAGCACACGAAGAACAGGCAAAACAAACATAAGAAGAGCTACTTCTTCTCCCCCCCCCCACTCTTTTTCTCGATAGAAGAGCTACTTATCTTCTTTTATAGCTAAAACGGTCGATCGGTTCGGATTTATGGATCAATAGGCATGCGGATCTATTGTTAAGCTTATTACCTTACACTCGCGAAAAATAGTTTTGGGAAACAGACCCTCACTCTCACTCTCTTGCTTTTCTTTGTTTATCAACATAGACGATAACGTTAGTTTGCCGTCAACTCCGTCAGATAAAAATTAAAAATAAGAAGAAACTTCGGCCCTTACATGCGGTGATTACATTTTATCAATCGTCAATCCCATCAGCCTCCAACCTTCACCGGCAACCGGCGGTCGTCCCCGGCAATCTGATTATCGGCTCCTGTGAGGTAATCTCAATTCACGAACACGGTGAACACAGAATTCAGTTTGAATTTCAATTGTAGTAGAGTTAGTTGATTTATCTTTACTTTTTCTCGTCATTCGTTGAGCTTTTATTTCTACTTGTTTTTCCTTTTGAACCATTTACAACCCGAATTTGATTTTTCTAGCTTGCATAAAGCTTTTGAATTTTGAGAACTGGGTTTTATTTACTTGTAAATTTTATGTAGTTTTTGAAAGAGATGTTCTGTTGGTTGGTGTTTATAGGGGTTAATGATGATTTAAACGCCGATTGTATATTACAAGTTTTGTTTAGTAAATGGGTTTCTTGATCATATTCTACTGACTCAAGAGATTATAAGGGTATTAAAGAATCTGGTTGAAGATAAAACAAATTGACTTTCTCTAACTTTCTGTAATATCTGGCGCTGTTAAGTTAGAAAGTTTAGGTGCTCTTAGTTATGAGATACCCTGGTTGTCTGTTTAATTGACATTTTGAGAAGCTGAGAGAGACGGAGAGATTATGATAGCATAAGTTTTTCTCTGCTCTATAACATATCCTGCTACTGCAATTGCGACGTAAAGATAACATTCTGAAGCTGGCCAACTTTAGTTTGAAGTTCCGTTTGAATACTTTAAACAAGGAATGTCTTCTTGTTCCACATAATTATATTGCTGCCTCGGATCATAAAATTCAGTTAACAATGAAATCTTTTGGCATCATTTCATATGAATCTTTTTTTTTTTTTTGTGTCTTAGCAGACTTTGAGTGCCCTAAGTCACATAATGACCCAATTATGCTATCATTCTACTTCCATTTTTGCTTTTAGAGTTTCCCTATTTAGACATCGTCAAAGAAGCTGTCCTAGTTGGAGCACGGAACCTTATTGTGAATCCTCTGCATTTTTTTTCTCGCTATTTATCTGCATTCTCGGTCTTGACAGGTCTTTGTTTCTGTCCCTTTAAGGGTTTTCCATCTCACCTTCACATCTTGTCATTTCTTGTGGATGAAGTGGGTTTATTTCGATGCTCTAATAGGAAATTTCTGACACAGCCAATTTGGACAACCGGGTGTGGGCAGGAATTGATCGTCCTCATTATCTATTTTGTCTTTTCGTTCGATGTTGTTCAAATGCATAATCCTGCCTAAACAAACTTCTGTCAAGGAAACAGAAATTCTCGAACAAAGTTGATAAAAAACAATTCTAATCAAGTAACTTGTTTAAATTATCAGCAGAATGTGATTCTTAAAGTCTTTGAACTATTTTATGCAGCTCTTCAAGAAAGTGAAAAATAGCAAAGAGATGCAACATACAAAGAAAACATAATATCTTCAGTTAACCATCTAGCGAAGTGTGTATGACATGATAACTGATGCTCTTCTTTTGACGTGGATGCTAATATTGGGTTACCTTTGTCAATTTAAACACCATGGAATTGATGTTCATATATCAATGGGATTTGGTGAGGTTTACTGGGAATAGACTTAACTTTGCATTGTGTTCTTTCATTTATGGGGCTATTTATCTACAATAGGTAATTTTCACCAATTCCATCACTTTTGATTGTTGGTGTATTGGCCTAATTATGTTATGTCGGATGATTAGGTTATTTGATCATTAGGAGGTTCGGTTGTTGATATCATGTGTTTCTTGCAAATCGGTTGCCATCTGTTTTTCAATACATGGGATTCAAACTAATAGTTGCTAATGATTATCTGTTTTCTTCAATATGAGCACGTTTTTTGAAAATGGTCTAGGTATAATTCTGTAAATAATATTCCGGTTGCAGTTTTGGGTTATTTTAGGTTTGCCCCTTGCAAACATGAATTGATAGTAGTCTGTATATGTTTCGAATGGCAAGATTAACTTCCTGAAGTTAAGTTTTTTGTTTAATGTCATGATCATAGGAAAAGTAACAATATAGTGATCTGTGTTTTATTTATGATGGTAAAGTGGACTAACTTAATTTTGTGTGGTCATTTAATGATAGAAGTGGTGTCATATTCTAGCATAAGTTTTACGCCAGTTCCACCCCACCATCTGTGGTCAAGATGCCAGCAGGCGAGCTTTTGCACGAGTCATCAGAAGCCGAGGGCGAGGTGCGGGTGTGGGCCCAGATAAAAACTGAGGTAAAACGTGACGCTGAGTCTGAACCAGCACTTGCAAGCTATTTGTACTCGACAATACTCTCGCATTCATCATTGGAGCGCTCACTGTCATTTCACTTGGGGAATAAGCTGTGCTCGTCCACTCTCCTCTCGACGCTCCTCTATGATCTATTCCTCGATGCGTTTTCCTCTGATCCCTCTCTACGCGCTGCCACGGTAGCTGATCCATGCGCTGTACATGAACGTGATCCTGCTTGCGTCTCATACTCTCACTGTTTACTCAATTACAAGGGCTTCCTGGCCTGTCAGGTAAATAATCAAATTCAAATGTTGAATTCAAAGTAACTACTAGTTTTCAAATTATGAATTAGTTTAATTTTATAATTGCCTTTTGGATTAATTTTATATAATAATCATGAAAATTGCTATAGTTCGGCTCATTTTTCGGAAATTTTAAGAAAAGATAATAGTTTGTGTCATTTGTTAGGCTCAGCGAGTAGCGCATAAGTTGTGGAGTCAGTCACGTAAACCACTAGCACTAGCACTCCAGTCACGAATTGCGGATGTGTTTTCCGTGGACATTCACCCAGCTGCAAGGATCGGTAAAGGTGTTCTGCTCGACCACGCAACGGGCGTTGTGGTTGGGGAGACAGCAGTTATAGGAAACAATGTGTCAATATTGCACCACGTGACACTAGGTGGGACGGGAAAGGTGGGTGGAGACAGGCACCCAAAGATTGGTGATGGTGTACTAATTGGTGCAGGTGCAACAATTCTGGGAAACGTGAAGATCGGTGAGGGTGCAAAGATTGGGGCGGGGTCAGTGGTGCTTATCGATGTGCCACCGTGGACGACGGCAGTGGGGAATCCGGCAAGGTTGGTCGGAGGGAAGGAGCGGCCCTCTAAACATGAGGATGTGCCAGGGGAGTCTATGGACCATACCTCCTTTATGTCTGAATGGTCTGATTACATAATTTGATAAGTTTTTGCTTTGGTTATGTTAATATCATGTGAAGCGAGTCTGAGACCTATAATCTATGACGTTTACCTCTGTAATGCTACAATGCAGTCAACTGCTATTTTGTAATGTATAAATATTACAGAAGTTGTTTTCATGGGAAAAGCTCAAGGGTTTGATTCAAGGACCTGATTACGGGTCGGGCTCAGAACCGTATGTAGCGTGACTGTATACACGTTATAGTCGGAGTAATACGGTATATAAAGTTTTAGAAGCTATGAAGGGGAGAGATGGAAACAGGGGAGTTGGTTGATAAAACGGACTAACAATCATCGAAAGCAAGTTCCAGTTGCTCAGAAATTGTATGCTGTTGTTGTAATGTATTTTTACTCTGGACAGCCTGAACCTGGTGTGCATAGAACATTGCACTACATGCAAGGGGAGACAACCAAGAGATGACTGGGAAATGAAGTACGACTTCTGTGTTACCTGTTTTCTTCTTTTTCCAGTGGAGAAGAAATCCATGGCTTCATATGAACTTATTCTACAAGCATTAACATTGCCACCTGAATATTTAATAATTAAATGTACCCTTGATACCCTCAAGGCTCTCCCCCAAAGATAACCTGCAAGGCAACATGAATCGAGAGTTACAAAACAACCCAAACTAATTCGTCAATTACCATGATGCGGTTATGTATGTATGTAAACTGTCTCTTAAGTCGGTGGGAAATTGCAAGATTAACATGAAGAGGAGAAGCTAGAAACTTTTATGAAAGCACCAAAATGATCAAATGCCGCGATTAACCTGACTAAGCAGGCGGAAACTTAAAGAATAGGGCAGAGGCAAGCAATCAGCCAATAAGGCTTGAAACATCTGCAGAAAACATTCCTATGCTAAGCCTGTTTGCTTACGACGACATGCAGCTCATCCTTTTTTATCGCCAAGCACACAAACAGGCATATAGTTTTTGGATACTATATAATAAATTACACTGATATAAGTAGCCTAAAAATTTACTCGTGTATATTGTTTATTTAAGAGAAAAAAATGTGTGCTCATAATTTTTCAGTTACAAGGGAGAAAAAGAGAAAAGCAAACTACTATCCAGCTCTGGCAACACCAGAACAATTATCAACAGTAGCTTGTACTAAATCAGGAAAGGCTCCGCAAGCTCTTGAAAATCCATCTCACTTGTTAGACCCAACTTGGCTAACCCGTAGGCTGCAAAATTGTGTTCTCTATGAACATGTTGCAGCTTGCAATTCCAGTTCCCTTGAACCAAATTTCTACACTCCGAGACAAACACTGTAAAGAGGATGATTAATGCTAGCAAAACCACGAATGAAGATTGACGACCAAAGAAGAATCCACCTCCAGAATCAGATGAGAAAAGTTTCTTGTTATAGCCATCTTCAAACCATAATACATTGCCCAAAGCTCAGTATGGAGAAACTCCCCAACCCTTTTCTTAGCAATAAAACCAATAATCATTTAACATGCCAATCCCAAATTAATCCTCCGCTACCAATCACCCCGTTGGAACCAAGCCACGAAAAGTCTAAAAGGAGAAGGTTGCCAAGCTAAGAAAGCCTGGACATGGTTGGTTTATTAGAGGTATCAACATTGGCCAACAAGCCTGTTTATACCAGCAAATGTGAAACCCAACCAACACTAATCCCCTAAATTGCCCCGACACTCAACTACAAAATGCACACCAAAAACAAACTTTTCCTTCAATCAACCCTTGTAATGTTGTCTAAAAAGTACTGCAAGAAATTTCGAAGTTTTCTGTATTCATAATTTCATATACTCCTGTACAAGCAGACAACACTATATTCCAACAAAGACTAGGCTTTTCACCTTCACAGTGAACCAGTTGGCAGAAGGAAAAAAAAACAAAATAGATAAAAGCCTTTATGAAGGAATAAGAAACTCGGTGATTTGATGTTCCCGGTAATTTTTTGCATTAACACGTGTTTCCTCTGTTAAAAAATTCTATCTAAAGTATCCACAACTGAACCCTAACAGAAATCCAGCTATGTAAATAGTTTGTAACCGTGGTCTTATGAAATCCTAAAAAAATATAATCTTCACTTTGCGCAAACTGAATTAGCAATAACATTTCATATCCATAAAGACATGGAACTTACTTATGCATACAATACTTGAACTCTTGGCCCCTAATCATATCTTTTTCACCTTCTTCGAGCTACAATGAAAACACACCCCATGTAAAATAAGAAATGTAACATGTCGAATCCAATAACAGAGAATCTGAATATTATCCATCTTACCGGATCACTCTCGTAGATAAGCTCATAGCAAGTCGGAGAAAGGCATCGCAAAGCACAATTCTCTTTTGCTATCAAAGACGACTTGCAATGCCAACCCCACAATCCGCTACTCCGATCATCGAAAACAAAAAGGAGCAGTCAGAGACTACTCTTTTTCAAAAAAAAACCCGCGTCCCAGTCCATCATCACATCTTTTAAAGCATGTTGCATATGCATTGAAAGAATTTCTCTCAAGCAGTTTTAATTCAATACAGTTTGCAGGTAGGCCATATCACTCATACAACTACCAAAAGCAGAAATTCTTGTTCCATTAAGTTAAAACAATTAAAGAATTCTTGTTCCATTAAGTTAAAACAATTAAAGTAGGGAAAAATGATTTCTTTAATAAATATAATTCGAATATTTTGGTGGGGTTAAATCACATCGCACTCTAATCACAGATCCATTGCTTAAAACAGAAATTAAACTCTTTCTAATTTTCTTGTCACAGATTTTCTAATTTCCAAGGAAGAAATAGTAAATTTAAGAAAATGGAAAAAAAAGGAGAGAAGGAGGTGGATGTACCTCTCAATGTCAGCATAACACTGGCTCTTCTTCTGCCTTGTCTCCATATCCTGTCAAATATACCAAAAACAAAACCCACCATAAATTAAGAATTAGTATTCAAAAATAAAAAGGCCCAGAAACATTGAAACAGATAAGAAATTAAAAGAAAATTGACAGAAGAACAAGAAGAACAAGAACAAGAAGAACAAGAGGAATTTGGAATACAGAGATTGGGCGATGAGACTTGGCATTTGTGTTGGTGGGAGAGAAGAGCAAGAATACTAGTAGAAGAATTAGAATTCTGAGCGGGGACGAAGATGAAGAATTCTGATTTGTCATTTGTCTTCTGTTTCTTGTTTCTTCTTCTTCTGCTTCTGTTGGGAGTTTGGTTGAATTTAGGACAACGATGTAAAAACAATTATGTTATATTTGCTTATGTTTAAATAAATTATGGGTTGCCCTATTCTTTAGCGAGTTTTAATGAAAAGAATTTGGGTGAACTTTTTTTTAATAAAAAATCATCCACCACTTTTATTTAATGAAAGTAACTTAATATTTAATAAAACGAATAAAAGTGTTGTAATCTTATAAGTCATTCAATGTGTGGATGGCCAATCCACTACAACTCTACATATTTGTCCATTAATTCACTTGCTGCCTCATCATTCCATATAAAATCACACACAAAAACACAAAGCCTTACAACTGAAAAGAAGGAAGAAAGAAGAGAGGAAGAAGGGAGAAGTCACAAGGCTCATGGTAGAGAGAAGAGAAAAAGATGATAGAATAGAAATAGTTATCTTTGTAATCTTATTACTTCATATTATAAATGAAAGCATGATTGCTGCTTCGATGACGTACTCCAATCACACTGACTGTAGAGAAACCTCGTAAATTTTATGTCTTGTTTTATTTATGCCACTGCACACACCGTCATTTTTACAACACGTTATCAACAAGAGAAGCTCTCGTGTCAGTGGAAAGCACAAAATCACAAATCATGTTCACCTATGTTGCCTGGAATCTCACAGATAAATATATATGTTATTGTATGACTGTACATCATCCTTTGCAGAAACAAAAGAGTACAGACTCAACATTCGTAAAGAATCTGATAGCCATGTAAACAGCCTCGAAACTCCAAATTTCAGACCTCGGATTGAAATACTTTCTTCTTCAAGGTTATTCGTCCGCCCAGTACCTACAACATATCAAATTTTCAGAAAATTCCAACGGTGCAATCATCGCAGATGCCTGAAATACCAAACTAGTTTCCAATTTCCACAGAAAATTGGACATGCACCTTATGAGTACCAAAACTCCATTTCGGTAACTCAGATCAAAATTGTTTCTTCACGAAAGCTGTTCGGTATCCTCTTATCCATATCATACTAAAATTTGAACTAAATATAACGGTTTAATCTTCTCATAAGTTACAGACACTCTTGACTCCAAAACTTATGAGAACCGTTTTGATGTTTTTCGAAACTCACCCGAGGAGGAACACCAATTGGAAATTAGTGTTACTATTATTTCCTGGATAACTAAAATGACTTCGAATTGTGAAATAATAATAATAAAAGTAAAAGGGATGAAGTAAAAGAAAGTGGCAGACCAAGAAAAAGAAAAAAGCAAAAGATGAGGACTTAATCATTGCATTTTCTATTTTGTCATATTTATGTGCATGGTGTTGGTTTAAAACCTATCACAAGTTCTATATATTTATAGTAGGTAGAATTATTACTCTTGGCTTTAAAGCGTTGATATTTATGTGAATGGTGCTGGATCAAAACCCTTGTCACAAACTTTATTTACTTAAAAGTAATGTATTTATCATGACTGGAATTACCGCCTATTGCTTTAATTTATTTATTGTACTTTTTTTTGTTACGATGAATGCATATCGGACCCAAAGTTCCTTGATCAGATCAGAACCTGAAGTTTCTTGATCCTCATCACATAATATGATTGGACCCGAAGTTCCATCATGCAAAAAGATCAAGCATGAAGTCCCTAGATCCTCAAGATCGGACATGGAGTTTCTTGATAAGTACCTTAAGTTTGAAGAGCCAAAGTGCCACAACTTAATTGTAATAAAGGCTATGAGAGTCCCAATTCATAGGCTATTAAATAAGGACCAAAAGTTCCTTGATGTATGATACATTTTGCTGGAGAGTTTACATCTTGAAGTTTTGATGATTATTGCATGTCATTGGGCATCAATGTTGAACACCATGTTCCTCATGTTCATACTCAAAAATGATTGAGTAGAAGCATTTATTAAGCGGATGAAATTGATTACCCACGCTCTACTCATGAAAACGAGATTGCAAGTTTTTCTACATGTGGACATACCATTATACATAATTCACTATTAAGTTTGGTTGAAACCAGTTACCAACCATCAATATTTCTCAGTACAACTCGTGTTTGGACACCAGCCAAACATTACACACGTACGAGTTTTTGATTATGTTAAGACAACTTTTTTGAATGGTGGTCTCAATGAAGAGATATATCAAACAACCAACTGGATTCATTGAAAGGGGGACGGAAAACATGGTTTGTAAACTTAACAAATCAATATATGGACTCAAGCAGGCCTCTAGACAATGGTATAAAAAAGTTTGATCAAGTTGTGACAGACTTTGGTTTTGTAAAGAACAAGATTGACAACTACATTTATTTCAAAATGGTAAAGTTCACCTTTATCTTTATGGTTCTCTATGTGGATGACATTTTATTGGCAAGTTCTAATGGTCATTTGCTTAGAGAAACCAAAAACATGTTTTCCAGTAGCTTTGTCATGAAAGATTTGGGGGAAGCACACTATGTTTTAGGCTTTGAGATTGCTAGAAATCGGTCCAAAAGATGGTTAGGCTTGTCACAGAGAGCCTACATTGATAAGGTTCTCAAAAGGTTTAATATGGAGAATTGCAGTGGTGGAGATTTACCACTCGGCAAAGGTAATAAGTTGTCATTACTCAATGTCCTATTACTGATTATGAAGTGCATACCATGAAGAATAAGCCTTATGCTTCTTTAATTGGTAGTGTGATGTACAAACAAGTTTGTACCAGGTCGGATTTGGCTTTTGTGTTAGGTGTTTTAGGAAGGTTTCAATTGAATCCAAGATTGGCTCACTGTAATGCTAGCAAAAAGGTGTTGAGATAGTTTAAAATGACTCAATTGTATGTGTTGTGTTATCATCATGTTGACGATCTAGAACTAGTATGTTATACTGATGCAGACTAAGGTGGATGTATTGATGACAAAATGTCTACCAAAGGCTATATTTTTTCTGATGTGTGGTGGTGTTGTTTCATAGAGGAGCAGTATCCATTATGGAGTTTGAATACATTGGCTGTTTTGAGGTAATGAAACAATGTAACTAGATGAAAAACTTAATTTATGAGATGAAAATTATGAGAAGCATTGAAAGACCACTTAAGCTCTACTGTGATAATACAGTTGCAGTATTCTTTGCTAAAAACAACAAAAGATCAGAGGCATCAAAACTTATTGATATTAAGTATTTGAAGGTTCAAGATAAAGTAAGAGAGGGTGTGATTCACATTCAACATATCAGCACACATGGCATGGTTGCAGATCCAATGACAAAGGCTTTGAATGTTATAGTCTTCAACAAACATGTACAGAAAATGGGTTTGCAGTCAACATGTGATTTAATGCTAAAGGTTAATGTCTTCAAGATGCTTAACGATTATTCAAGTGTTTAAGGTATCAGCAGTGCCTTGTGACCAAAGAAATATGGGAGTATTTAATTTGCATGCAATTCTCTCCCAAGAATTTCTTTCTCTTGAATACAACATAGATATATTGGAGTTTGATCAATTTGTGGTTTTAGAGTTCTGACATTGTATTCAATGTTGAATAGCTTTAAAACTCAATTGGAAATTTTCAATATATAGTTGTTAAAGTCATTGAGAAAATGCAATCAGTGATCACATTTGTATGTATATTTGCAATTTAGAATAATGAATAGATTTTGCTCATGTGGGAGAATGTAAGAAACCCTAAAATGTAGTGAGCTTCATCAGTTCATATTTAGTGCAATTATATAGAACAAAATGGTTGTATTTCATTTAGGACTTATATGTGCAACTCGTACATGATTAGAGCCACAAATGAGGGAAACTTAAGTTGCAATAATTTGAATTTGGTAGCAGTTAAATAGATAAACTGCTTGTAATTGCATCCTTGATGGGATGATGAGTTGCACTACATATAAATATCACTTTGGTTTCTCTTCTTGGGTGTGTATGATCCTTCACGAAGAAACGGTCCCGTTGAGTGTTCTCGGATCAATTTCGTAACCAAGAGAAGAGAAGACAAGTGATTAATTTGATGTTAATGTCTTCTTCTACAAGTAAGTAAACCCTTACCACTTGTTATAATCAATGCATGCATAATAATGTAATAATTGCAGCAGTTGTCACTTAATGCTATATTTCTAAACTAGGGTTAGGGTTTGATTGTTAACGATCCTTATACATATATTTCCTACAGTAGCTTGATAGAGGATAAAGCCCCCATTGGGGATGCTCTGAGGGCTGAGGTGAGGGGGACAGTGCACGGAAATGGCAGAGAAAGAGATGAGAGATAGTGTAGTATGAAAGATGAGTGAGGGAGAGAATTTGTACAATTTAAAGTATAAAAAGAGAGGGACGGATAGAATCTCGAAAAAGAGAGAGAAGGGTAGGGGACACGGGACAAATATGTGGGCTCTAGTGGCTCACAAAACAAAGTTATTGAATACAAAATGGAAAAATAATTACAAATGTAAAATTACCTAAATACCCTTGACGTTCAAAATTTGTAAAAACTTCATTTTAGCTTCGAATTCAAATCCACTAGTGCCTACACGTTCGTATCGACGAGTGCAACGTGAATATGTTAAAAGAAAAATTCCTACATGTCATTACATGAGAGTCAACGTTTTCACGGGTATCTTCGTAAATTTATCAAATTAAAATGTAATATTTGAGATGGGTTGTTACACATGACCTCTAATAGTGGGTTTGCAGGTTTGAAAGGAATTAGCGATCTTGTACAAAAGATGGTTGAAACAAAGAAATATCATGCTTACCCATTATTGTACTTTCTTTTGACACTAGTACTCATCTTATCGGTTGCAACCATAAGTGTAGAGCAAGTCATTTCTACTATGAACATTGTGAAGAACACCTTACGCAATTGAATGGGTGATTTGTGGATGAATGATTGTTTGGTTGCTTATGTTGAGAATGATATTTTTAATAGTATAGAGGACGAGGCTATCATGCAACAGTTTCAAAATATGAAAACTCATTGAGAATGATTAGTGTGATTATTAGGAATATGTAATATTATCGATGCTATGTTATTTTGAATTTTGGTTACTTTTCACGTATATATTATGATGTTTTGGTTAGTAGTGTTGTAAATACTATCCGTTTAATTTTTATTTTTTTTAAACATTTGTGATAGACTCCTAACTCAAAATCATGGTTCCGCCACTTAGAAACAACAAATTAAAATTGGGTAAAATTATGATTTTGGGTTGGGTGGAGGGTCGTTAGAATTTGGGCTCCATGGGCCGATGCTTCAGAATCTTTTTTGAATTTAATTTGAAGATTGTATTTTATTCAAAATTTATTATAATTTTAATAGGTTGTTTGCCCACATGGCACAAATTTGACATTATATCAGTAAAAATGTACAGTTGACAACCAAATTAACAGATTGACTAGTTGAGTTATGAATGTATAACATTGAAACGAATTCGTAAGTTGATATGTATGATATTGCAATGTTCAAAAGACAATGCTTTGACTAAAACAAAAAAATTTATGAGTTTGTCATGTGACCCGAACTTGAAAATGATAATATAATTTAGCCTTTTTGTTTTTACTAACACTGACGGTATGTACTTTGTGTATGCCTGGCAAACGGGTCGTGTCTGTCGTGTTCGTGTCGTTTTTGTGTAACATCTATTATCTTAACGGGTCGTGTCGTGTCACACTCGTTATCTTAACGGATTTTTAACAGATCGGGTCACTTTACTCGACCCGTTATGACCCGCTATGACACGTTAAGAAAAATGTATTTTTTTTCTTAAATTTTCACTTACCACACATTGCCACATAAATATTACTTCAAAACATTAAAACACATTTGTGTTTAAGTACTACATCTACACTTGAAAATAAGAGTCTAATAAACAAACATCTATACACTACTAGTCTATTACAAAATATTAAATGTGCAAGGATATTGAAAATGAAAGAGTTTTTGTTTTAAAGGTTGTGAAGCCTTTCTCAAAAGTTTAAACCTTGCCAATGGAACTCAAAGTTTGCATATTATTCCTTTTACAAAATCCCCAATTTTCATTGATCATCATGACATAAGATTTTGTGGTATCCACTAGTGTAAATACTTTAAATTGAAGATCGAATTCATTCATTGTATTCATATAGGGTTAAGGAGTGTACCTGTAAAAAATCATCAAAATCAGAGTTAAAATAACCGTTAAATCGTGATTTTTTGTTGATAACCGTTGAAAAGTTTTGTCTTGTTACTTGATCTTTGAATGTTTGTTTTTTGCGATTTTTAGCGTATGTGATCTTGAAGCATATACAAACAAGTTTGATGGTTGGATCGTTGAAATTATTTTTGTATAATGCGTATCCCATCAAAATGATAGATTCACTAACACTTAAAATTTATTTATACTTTCATTAAGTATAACATAAGATTTTGTGGTATCCACTAGGGTAAATATTTTAATTTGAAGATCAAAGTCATTCATTGTATTCATATAAGGTCAAAGAGTGTAGCTATAAAAAAATCATCAAAATTAGAGTTAAAATAACCATTAAATCGTGATTTTTTGTTGATAACCGTCAAAAAGTTTTGTCCCATTACTTGGTCTCTGAATGTTTGTTTTTTACAATTTTTGGCGTATGCGATCTTGAAGTATATACAAACATGTTTGACGGTTGTATCATTGAAACTAGTTTCGTAGAATGTGTATCCCATCAAAACAATAGATTCACTAACACTTTAGAGTTCATTCATACTTTCATTAAGTATAACATAAGATTTTGCAGTATCCACTAGTGTAAATATTTTAATTGAAGATCGAGTTCATTCATTGTATTCATATAGGGTCAAAGAGTGTAGCTGTAAAAAATCATCAAAATCGGAGTTAAAATAACCGTTAAATTGTGATTTTTCATTGATAATCGTTGAAAAGTTTTGTCCTTTTACTTGATCTCTAAATGTTTGTTTTTTGTGATTTTTAGTGTATGCGATCTCGAAGCATATACAAACAATTTTGATGGTTGGATCGTTGAAATTAATTTCGTAGGATGCGTATCCCATCAAAACGATAGATTCACTAACATTTAAGAGTTTATTCATACTTTTATTAAGTATAACATAAGATTTTGTAGTATCCACTAGTGTAAATATTTTAAATTGAAGATCGAGTTCATTCATTGTATTCACATAGGGTCAAGGAGTGTGGTTGTAAAAAATCATCAAAATCGGAGTTAAAATAACCGTTAAATCATGATTTTTCAATGATAACTGTCGAAAACTTTTCTCCCGTTACTTGATCTCTGAATGTTCGTTTTTTGCAATTTTTGGCGTATTCGATGTCGAAGTATATACAAACATGTTTGATGGTTGGATCATTAAAATTAATTTCGTAGAATGCATATCCTATCAAAACGATAGATTCACTAACACTTAGAGTTTATTCATACTTTCATTAAGTATAATATAAGATTTTATAGAATCCACTAGTGTAAATATTTTAAATTGAAGATCAAGTTCATTCATTGTATTCACATAGGGTCAATGAGTGTACCTGTAAAAAATCATCAAAATCGGAGTTAAAATAACCGTTAAATTGTGATTTTTCGTTGATAACCGTCGAAAAGTTTTCTCCTGTTACTTGATCTCAAAATGTTTGTTTTTTGCAATTTTTGGCGTATGCGATCTCGAAGTATATACAACCATGTTTGACGGTTGGATCTTTGAAATTAGTTTCGTCGAATGCGTATCCCATCAAAATAATAGATTTACTAACACTTAAAAGTTTATTCATACTTTCATTAAGTATAACATAAGATTTTGTGGTATCCACTAGTGTAAATATGTTTAATTGAAGATCGAGTTCATTCATTGTATTCATATAGGGTCAAGGAGTGTAGCCGTAAAAAATCATCAAAATCGGAGTTAAAATAACCGTTAAATAGTGATTTTTCATTGATAACCGTCGAAAAGTTTTGTCCCGTTACTTGATCTCTAAATGTTTGTTTTTTGCAATTTGTGGCATATGAGATCTCGAAGTATATACAAACATGTTTGACAGCTGGATCGTTGAAACTAGTTTCGTAGAATGTGTATCCCATCAAAACAATTGATTCACTAACACTTAAGAGTTTGTTTATACTTTCATTAGTATAACATAAGATTTTGTGGTATCCACTAGTGTAAATATGTTAAATTGAAGATCGAATTCATTCATTGTATTCATATAGGGTCAAAGAGTGTAACTGTAAAAAATCATCAAAATCGGAGTTAAAATAACCGTTAAATCGTGATTTTTCTTTTTATAACCGTAAAAAAGTTTTGTCCCGTTACTTGATCTCAGAATATTTGTTTTTTTGCAATTTTTGGTGTATGCGATCTTGAAGTATATACAAACATGTTTGATGGTTGGATTATTGAAACTAATTTCGTAGAATGCGTATCCCATCAAAATAATAGATTCACTAACACTTAAGAGTTTATTTATACTTTCATTACGTATAACATAAGATTTTGTGGTATCCACTAGTGTAAATATTTTAAATTGAAGATCGAATTCAATCACTGTATTCATATAGGATCAAGGAGTGTACCTGTAAAAAATCATTAAAATTGGAGTTAAAATAACCGTTAAATCGTGATTTTTTTTTTATAACCGTCGAAAAGTTTTGTCCCGTTACTTGATCTTAGAAAGTTTTTTTTTTCTTTCAATTTTTGGCGTATGCGATCTCGAAGTATATACAAACATGTTTGACGGTTGGATCATTGAAACTAGTTTCGTAGAATGCGTATCCCATCAAGTTCAATGGTGTGTGTATATATATATATATATATATATATATATTTATTAAGTAGATTTAAATCTATTTATTTTGTACGTATAATTGACCGGTACACGGAATAGTACATCACGTGTCATTATAAAATAGTGGGATATGTGTGATAAAAAGTTAATAACTTTAAAAAAAAAAAAAAAAATTTCTCACCACTTCTATTAAAACACGTGGTGTACTATTTGTGTTTATGTTACAATGAAAAATTTCTCAAGATAAAAAGGAGAGAGAGAGGTAAATGACGTACACATGTCAGGAACACAGCTGTCGGATCTTATCCTAACAATAACAAGTGCACACTTGAAAGATCACGGTGGAAAAACCCACCCTACTAGTAGCAAGCAAAATTGAAAATAGGTCCCATCTTTCTCTCTCTTTTTTATTTTCTTTTCAGCTTTTCTTATAATTTTCATTTTTTCCTCGTTTTTTCTTCAAAGAGCTGCATGATGCATATTAATTATTATAATTTTAGAGGTATAAAATTTAACGAGTTATCAGACCGTGTCAGAAATTGCCAGCGTAACTTTGTGTTATGTAATTTTTAGAACCAAACATTGTGATCGCATCGCGCGCGCCCCCTCCCTCCTCTGCCACGTCACCCCTTCCTTCTCTTTGTAGTTTGTGCACAAACAACGCAGACAGCCCCGCGCGCAGTGAGACTGAGGCTTCCCCAGAAAATATTCTTTGCCTTTGTCACCATTTTCCCGGTGTTTTCTCGGCAACCAAGCAAGTTTTCCCTCCGATTTTTATCTCTCAGCTGTTACATGGCCATTAAATTGTACCATAACATCTTTAGGAAAACTGAGAATGTGTTCCTTGAAGCCGATTCCAAAAGTTGAAAGTTAACGGTGTAATTGGACTTGAAACAGAGAAAGACCCATGCCTACAATCCGCCTCTACTCATCGCTAGCTCCGCCCAACAACCGCCATCCCACTTTTCTGCTGCCGTCAATCGCAACGTTGCTCAAAGCCTGCAAAACCCAATTCCATCTCCAACAAATCCACGCCCACATTGTACACAAAGGTTTGGAGCAAGATTACTTCCTCATAACCCAGTTCATCTGCCTCTCCAACGCCCTCGCTTCCCTCTCTTACTCTGCCGCCGTCTTCGACCGCGTTCTCAGCCCCAACACCTTTCTCTGGAACTGTCTGATCAAAGGGTACTGCGAAAGGTCTGGTTTTTTGGGCATTGTTTCTCTGTTTGTTCGAATGAAGAGGGAGGAAGGCCTTCCGGATAGGTATACGTACCCGTCTCTCTTTAAGGCGTGTGCGAGTGAGGGGAGGGTAAAGGAAGGAAGGGCGATACATGGGTCGGCGGTGCGGTGCGGGGTTGATGGGGATGTGTTTGTAGGCACCAGTTTGATTGATTTGTACGGCAAGTGCAGGGAGATTGTTTGCGCTCGCAAGGTGTTTGATAGAATGTCTGAGAGAAGTGTGGTTTCTTGGACGACTATGGTTGTTGGGTATGCTAGTGTTGGGGATCTGGTGGAGGCCAACAAGCTGTTTGATCAGATGCCCCAGAAAAATGTGGTGTCGTGGAATGCGATTATTAGTGGGTTTGTGAAGATGGGGGATTTGGTTAATGCTAGGAGGATCTTTGATCATATGCCTGACAAGGATGTGGTTTCTTATACTACTATGATTGATGGATATGCCAAGTACGGAGATATGGCGTCTGCGAGATTTTTGTTTGAGCAAGCCCCGAATATAGATATCGTTGCGTGGTCAGCATTGATATCAGGGTATGCTCAAAATGGTCAACCTAACGAGGCTGTAAAGATATTTCAAGAAATGAGTACGAAGAATGTTAAGCCCGATGAGTTTATAATGGTGAGCTTGATGTCAGCTTGTTCCCAAGTGGGCTGCTTGCAGGTGGCTAAATGGGTTGATTCTTACCTGAGCCAGAGCTCCGTTGATGTTTGTCAGGCTCATGTTCTCGCAGCTCTGATCAACATGAATGCAATGTGTGGGAATATGGAAAGAGCAACACGTTTGTTTGAAGAGATGCCTAAGCGGGACTTGATTTCGTATTGTTCTATGATACAAGGGTTGTCAATTAATGGTCAAGGGGGTCAGGCTGTTGACCTCTTCAGACAGATGCTAAATGAAGGTTTGGCTCCGGATAAGGTTGCTTATACAGTCATCCTGACAGTTTGTAGTCGGTCAGGGCTTGTTGAGGAGGGTTGGCACTTCTTTGAATCATTGAGACATAAGTACGGTTTAATACCCTCTCCTGATCATTATGCATGTATCATTAGTCTTCTTAGCCGGTCAGGACGGTTAAAAGCAGCTTATGATCTTCTACAATCAATGCCTGTGGAGCCTCATGCTGGTGCTTGGGGTGCACTACTTTCAGCCTGTAAGCTAAACTGCAATGCTGAGCTAGGAGAGTTAGTTGCTAATCAACTTTTTGAGCTTGAACCTCAAAATCCTGGTAATTATGTGCTCTTGTCCAATATCTATGCAGAAACAGGCCGCTGGTTTGATGTTTCTGCAGTAAGGACCAAAATGGAAGAGCAAGGGATTAAAAAGATACCCGGTATCAGTTATTTAGTTTAAAGTGTGAGCTTCTCGGTAACTCTCTTTATGCAGTGCCTGGAGTGTATACAGATGACACACCATCTTCACTAGCGTCTACATCATGGAGTTGGAATTAATCAAAAAGATTTAGTTCTACTCCTAGCTTATTGGTGCTTGAGAAACCAAGTTGCCAAGGCTGCCTTCTACGACACTCCTTATTGCAAGCTTCAAGTGGGATTGCATCCTGAGAGGATGGTAGAGACAGAGACATAAATGTTTTCGTACAAAAGAGGTATTGCACCACTTGTATTTCAAAACTTCTGAGTTCATCTGTGGAAGTTGACCAAATTGAAGCTTATAACATCAGTTTTGTAGTTAGTCTATTCAAACTCTGATTTCCTATATTGCCAGTGCTGCTAATAAGTAGTCCTGTGTAATTAAGGACTTGTCGATTACTCACTTCCATAAAAATGGCATAATTTGATCCCTTTTATAGACAGTTGTAATAAGGAGACCATAAAGTTTTAAATATCAGCTTCAACAACTTTATTTTATTTTTTAACTGTAAATTAAGTAATTTAATTTGTTAACATGAAAGTGGAAATGTGTGCTCTGCTTTGTTTTTCAGGATCTGGAATACTATTATGGGGACTTTGAAATTTCATTTATGCATTTTAACTCGCACGAAGGCTTCAAATGCAACTGGTGTGTGCTTTCTATCCACTTTGGTTGCTTATAGATTATATTAACTCTATGATTTCCTTTTATATGTTTAACTAATGCATTGATGCAGTTTATTAAGAGAATCTGCTTCCCTTGAGAGCTTATCCGGGACCGGGATCAACTATCAGCCAAGCAACCTGAAGCTTATGAGTGGTTTATCTCTAAGCAAGTTCCGTTGGTGGTAACATCCTCTGCTTTTGAACGCAACCCGTGCTTTACTGCTAAATGGATTTGAGGATTATATAGATTTAATGCTGCATTCAATCTGCTTCCAGGCCTAGGAAGGGAACGCACTTGGGGTCTAGCAACACAAACGAACATCTCTCCTCATGCTTACACTGACTGACTGACATGCAATGCTGCAATTACAAAACTTGGCCAAGCAAAAATTTCTTGCCCTCAATTCTTTGTTAGGTAGACCGTAGACCTGGAATTTTTTGACAGATGATACTTAATTTTGACATTGCTTTGTTGGTTTGGTTGTGGATTTAGTTGTTTCCATATGTGCAGGTTCCTGATTGGGGGCAGCATCTTATACTATCCTCGGCTTTCATCAATAAGCTCTTATTGATTGTATGTAGAGGTAGCATGTAATTTCATAACCATCTTGTGGATAATGCTTTGTGGTTCAAATATGATATCTAAAGATACATAAGTTCCACATGTAGACCGTGAATAGCTGCACTGGCTTCCATTTTATCCAGGCAATTCTGGTAATCCCTTGGGCATCAAAATCAATGGGAAGGACCTCCCAATTGTGAAACAATCCCATAAGTTTTAGAAGTTTGTTTTCAATGGATATAGTCTTATCAAATACGGTGAATGGCTGGAGAGCCCTTCTAATGTTAAGGCAGTGAGATTCTCTTCTCATAGCCGTAGCGCATAATTTTGACAAAGTTCTTTTTATCATCATTTTTTAAGCACAACAAATTAGTGGACATATGGAAGAACGGGGTACATTAAAGCAGGTTAATGACCAAAGTATCTCGTAACTGCTTTTAAATAGTTTCTACTGTAATAGTAGAGCTAGGACCAAAGATTCCATCTCCCCAAGTAGTTTTTTTATCCGATCGGAACACTAATTTTGTCGCCTAATAGTTGGAGATTGTCGTATAGCAGTTGGAGGATTGCACCTTTTAAACTGTGATGCAGGATTGAAGTGATGAAAACTATACCATTAACATTGTGCACTATATTTGACGCATCTTTTGTTTGTTTTCATGGCATTATTTCTGCATATATCAAAGCAATAAAGGATATGTATAATAAAATAAGGACTGTCGTAAGAACTTACGAAGGATAAATCGAAAGCTTTCCCATAATTGTAGGGTTACATCAAGGTTGATCTTTAAGTCCTTACCTTTTTGCATTAGTAATGGATGAGTTAACGAGACATATTCAAGATGATATTCCTTAGCGTATGCTTTTCGCATACGATATAATGTTGATAGATGAAACTCAGGAAGGAGTAAATGCAAATCTTAACCTTTGCAAGTTCAGTGCAAATGGAGGCTCAAATGAGTTAGGGGTGATGATTGAAGATCAGGAAGTGCCAAAGAGTGATCGCTTTCGCTACCTAGGATCTATCTTGCAAAAGAAAGGAGAGTTGGATGAAGACCTCAACCATAGAATACAAGCTGGATGGAAGAAGTGGAAGAATGCATCCGGCATGTTGTGTGATCGTCATATGCCACTAAAGCTCAAGAAATTTTTTTTTATAGGATGACGATAAGGCCGACAATGCTTTATAGTACGGAATGTTGTGTGGTCAAGCATCAACACGTACATAAAATGGGTGTAGCAGAGATGAAAATGCTTAGTTGGATGTGTGGGCACACGAGAAAGGATAAAATTAGGAATAAGGATATTCGAGGTAAATTAGAAGCAGCCGAAATTGAAGAAAAGATAAGAGAAAATTGGTTACGGTGGTTTGGACATGTGAAATGAAGGTATGCTAACACTCCTGTTAGAAGACGCGATTACAGGACAGAGGTTCAGGGTTGAAGGGGTAGAGGAAAACCTATGAAGACTTTGGAAAAGACTCTAAGAAAAGACGTAGTACTTGGATGTAACAAAAGAAGTGACACAGAACCGAGTACAATGACGTTATAGGATTTATATAGCCGACCCCACCTAGTGAGAAAATGCTTGTTGTGTTTCTGCATATAACCTTTTAGATTAATAATTTAATCATGCGTAAATGGTCACATGGGCTCTATATTTCGTTTTAATAATTACCGGCGCAAAAGAAAGCTATTTGTTGCTTTTTTTTCTTTTTTTGTTGGGCAATATAAGGATAGTACGGGGGGTTGAATCAGGACAAGCCCTTGGAAGTGGGTGGATTTGTCACCATAGTGTACAGAAAAGAACAACTAGATTTATTTAAAGGTGCCTTTGCAAATTTGTTTTTTCTGTTGATTTATTGATATTATTAATTAGTTTATGTCGATCTTGGAATTAAAACAAATTTGCATGATGGTAAAGTTAATTGACACAGTAGTTCTGAACCCCATCGTTGCAGTGTCTTACTTTAACTGATAAGCTACATGAACAGGTTCCACATTCCATTGTACTTGTGTGCTTGTCATCCAGGAAAGTAATCGCTCTTGGTCCTCTCCTCACGAGCAGAACAGTTCCTGAAAACAGGGAGAATGAGGGCAACAGGTATGAAGCTTTAGGTCTTGTCCACGCAGGCGACCATTCTGTTAACTTTAAGATTTTAGCGTTCCATGTAACCCAACTCTTTTTTCTTTTTCCTTTTTCCTTTCTCCTTTTTGGTTGGGTTCAATACATTTTGTATGATAAGGATATCTCATTTCAAAAATTTATTTTTAGAGCTGCTCGGAGATTGTGGAGCTCCTTTATGCACCCTCCAACTGCAAAGCGCAACCTTGAGTTGATTGTGGATTGATATGTATTTTCACAATGATATGTACATTATATGCATTTGCTTTTTACCTACCTATTGCACTATCTAATTGCCAAATGTATTAGCGTTTAACTGGAACTCTCGTTATCTAAAAGAAGATTGTGTATGCTGCTGGCTCAAATTTTGATCTTTGTGACTTATTTAACAACGAGGGCATCTTCAAATGAGATATCAAAATGTCCAAATCAACAATAATGCTAACAAAAGACAGCATTAATGTTTTCTAAGCAAGAAGCCAAATCTGATGTGGCATGACATGGAATGACATATCTCTTCCTTGCTGCCAAATTTGACACCTTCAGAATTTTAATTAATTATTAAATGCTTTTTATTAATTTTTTATTGGTTTAAAGCATTATCCTTTTATTTATTTTCATTCCCAATGCAAGGAAACCAAAAAAACCAAAAAAGCATGTGTTGAGATCCTTTGTAACTGAGCTCTTGAATCTCTTATTTACGAGATTGTTCCTTGTTGCTAATTGCTAATTGCCTACTCGATTCAGGAGCACATCTACTTTGTTGTTGGAAATTGGAAATGTGCAATCACTCAAACCAAGTTGCTTGATTAATGTTTGCTTCCTTCATACAGGATAACGAACTTTGATGAGCAGACTGCTTCAAGTGTGAAATTTGAAGACTCAGAATCAAATAAGATATAGCGTTTTGATATTTATGGA
This sequence comes from Pyrus communis, assembly GCF_041283825.1. NCBI lineage: Eukaryota > Viridiplantae > Streptophyta > Magnoliopsida > Rosales > Rosaceae > Pyrus > Pyrus communis. The sequence continues at coordinate 6,104,548 of NC_142566.1, read as the reverse complement.
ATGAGCTGACAGAACTCAAAAGACGGGTGATAAGGAGTGCTGATCAATCAGAAAATGAGGAGGTATATCTCGAAACTCTGTGCAACTTGACGCCATATCTTCTGATACAATAAGAACTTCGACAATAAAAACATTCAGAACGAGTACCAAGCCTTCTTTAACCGTATCCATTTTAGCTGCCACCACCACAAAACCAATTACGGTATAGGATATCTATCAATACATGTGGCCGTCTCCATCATTATTTGTACCTAATGATGAGCAGGATGTTGACTCCTAATTTTTTTAAACAGTTGTTCTAATTTCCTTTTCATTACTTTTCATTTTCTGTTTCTTCGAAAAGTTGATTGGCAGGATGTGTCGCAAGGAACTCAATTACTAACAATTGACGTTGGCGCTGCTATGGGGTCGCTTACAAGGGTCTTGATGGGAGATGAGCTCTCACCGACTTAGCTAGCATTAGCTGTTCCTATTGGTGTTTTAATGCTTCTTACGGTGAGATTTCTGATGTGAATGATTCCGGCCAAAAAAACTTATGAAATGATCGGATTCTCATCTTCATGTTCATCGAGCTGACGTGGTTTATTACTGGAGGAGGTTTCTGGGCGGGAATATAACAAGGTCAAGGCGTGCTCCTGTTACTTTGTTTCTGTTGCATTATTTGCGATAGTGCTTGTCAATAACCTGTATAAACCGTACCTTTGTAAGACGTATGCAATGAGTTATTTGTATGTTTCAACTCTTTATAAATCAAATTTTCGGTTATAGAGATAACAGTCAATGATTTCCCAGTTGCTTGGAAAGGGGGCTACAAGGAATCCAAGGATATCCAAGCCACACAAACCCTCTTGGATACTTGATATTCATATTATCTTCATCTTGATTACACTCACTACTGGCTACTATTGGTTATAAGTTTGATTCTTATAAAATAGAAATCAAAATCAATTTTTCCAACCTACTATGAAATGCATAACTGACACAAAAATGATTTTTACGTTCTTATTCTTTTCACCCACACAATAACCCCTGTTTTTACTTTTAGTTTTTATATTAAACAAATTAAAAAGTAGACAAAAAGTAGTGTATGAGAATCCTTTCTTTTTTTAAAGGGAACTAGATAATGGTTTCGCCATAGAGTACATTCTTTCGGAGGTCACAAAGACTTATAAAGACTTTTCAGCTTTCTTCTTGCCATCATTATGCGATTCTCCAGCGTCAGAAATCAAACACAGGACGTGCCGTGTGAAATACAAGCTTGAAATTTGTCTCTAACTATTGGGCCTCCCCATATTTCTTATTAGTGACACGTAATTTGATCTGCAAATTTGGTTTGAGTAATGCTATTCATACCATGTTTTTGTACCACATTTTCATACCACCTTAGATGTCATTTGATATGGACAACCACATCATTTGAATTAATCAGATTTTTAAATTTAGTTCATTATTTAATAAACTAATAATTAAGAAAAACTAGTTAATTAAATGATGATTATGGTATACGAGGAGTCTCTCTCCTTCCTTTCCTTGGGTTTTGCAAATTTTTCAAATGATGTGGTTGTCCACATCAAATGTCATCTAAGATAATATAGAAATATGGTATAAAAATATAGTACGAATAACATTACTCATTCGATTTAGGTCTACCTGCCTTACCCATTGATATATTCATTATTAAAATGTGGCCTATAATTTTTACCAAAAAAAATGTGGCCTATAATAATTTGTCAAGTTGACATCCACTCATCTCCCTGAATAAAATTCTGCACAGAATACGTATTAACATGTTGAGATGGGATCTTGCTAGTCCAGTTCCATCTCTGGGACAAATCAGAACCCGCCCCAGAATTCCCGAACTCGCCAAAATAAAGGGTGTTGAGAGCGAAATCCCCACTCCAAGGCATCCACCCTTGGGGTGTAATAAGAGCTTCCATACTGCAGTTTATAAAAACCGTCCTCGAATACTCCTTCCACGGCCTCCCCAAGTAGTTCTTGTGCACCTGCGGCTTGCTCCGGTACAACCTCATGTACTCTTCCGTGCCGTTGATCGAGCAGTTTCGAAACACGAAACCCGTTGCCAGCGCAGGGTCTGTTCTTCCGTGGGCTGCGACGACATTGTCTTCGCCTTTCTCGGGTAGGAGTTGCCGCGGACGAACAAGGATGGTGCAGTCTTGGAAGATAGAAGCTGACTTTCCGAAGATGAAATCAACGTTGCCATGGATGGTGCACGACTTGTAGAACTGGCGGTTTCCTTGTGCGTAGAGAGTGTCCTGGTTGCCTATGAATTCGCAGTTTTCGATTACAGAGCGGTCGCTGTCGGATCTGAAAGCAACTGCTTGGCGGGCTTCGGGACCTGCTGTGTTCTGGATTGTGAGTCCTCTGGCCATGAATCCATCACCGAGAACCCCTGTCACATCACATACATCAACAAATTGACGAAAACTTCTGAAAAAACAAATAAAAGTAAAGTCTGAGGAGAAAATCTGACCGACGGTGGCAGTGTTGTAGGTGGAAATTCCGGGCTGGCCGACATTCAACGACCCTGTAATGACTGTTTTGCCGATCCCGTCACCCAAAAACATCACGTACCGCTTCTCTAAGGGCACCCTCACGGTCTCCTCATACACCCCAGCCTTTATCCCAATCACGAACCTCTCGTTTCCCGCGTTATCCGGTGCGACATTCACCGCCTCCTGCACCGTCCTGTAATCACACCATTTCTCCTTGCACACTGTCACGTTCGCCGTTAAACCCGACGGCACCCCGCCCCGAAATCCCGGGTCGGGACCTCCGTGCTCCAGCCGCTCCCAGAACCCGTCTCGCTCCGTCTTCGGCGGGGCCCACATCTTTGTGTCGTTGCCGAAGTTGTCGTACGAGGCCATCATGCCGAGCGCGTTGCTGGATTTTCCGATCAAACTGTCGAGAAATGACATCGTCTCGTTGACCATGCTGGTGTCGTTGACGTTCTTGAGGCCCGACCAGCACCCGTACTGGTAGAGCAATGCGGAGCTCATAGAAGCACGTGCATTTTTTATTTTACCACGTGAGAGACTGTCGGTCGTGAGAGAAATTCGGTACTGGGAGTTAGCGAGGATGTCGAGGCAGTTATTCGCGGCGGTCGTGCGGTTTTGGCTGCCCGGGGACGAGTCCAGGATAGTCTTGATCATTCCCTGCGCCGTCTTGACGCCGTCGCCGGAGAGTTGAACGGCGAATTGGATGGTTTGGAGTGCGGTGGTGTTGGGTTCAGTGACGAGGTTGGTCAAGGAGGTTTGACAGGCGTCGGGGAAGCGCGTGGCTTTGCAGGCTTGTTGGATGTGAGGTTGTGGGGAGGTGAGGAGGTGGTGACGGTGGTCGTGGTGGTGGTTGGCGGAGGAGAGAGAAAGGAAGAGAGTGAGGGAGAGGAGAAAGAGGAAGAGGAGGGAAGCCATGAGGACAATGAGGAGGAAGACAGCATTGCCATGGAGATGGAGGTCTAAATAAGGCGGGCATTGCCATGGACATGGAGGTCTAAATAAGGCGGGGCGGCATTGATGGGTGAAATATAGAATGGGATATGGAAAGTCATGTGATATGTGGGGATTTGATTTGTTGCTGATTTTTGTTGGTTTTATTTATTTTTGGGACGGATAAGAAAAGAATTTTCAGTTGCAGGGATTGCAGCTTCTTTGATTGGAGGGGGTAAGTGATGTATATATTCCAGTGTTAAGTCAAAGGCTTTTGTTATATATGGTAATCTTTATAGCCGACGGTCATATTTGTGAAAAAAAAAGAGAAAGCATGAGTTTATAATTATTCGGGCGAAGATTTTTCTGGAGAAGGGTCCTCGAACCTCAGCACAGCTCCTCAAATGATTGGCACTTTAGATGTGTAGTTGGGTTCTTACTTATTGATGTGCTACAAGAAGAAGATGGAGTTAATTCTGAAAGGTGCCTTTTTGGGGCCTTAGGTGTAGGCCTTCAGGCTCGCAATCAAAATTAACAAAGTGCTAGGCATGCCACTGCTATCTTAGTATAGCAGATGTAGAACAAGTTTATTTTTAGTCGATTACTTGCACCCCAAGTTACTCTCTTGTTATCAAAGGATTGTCGTGGGTGGGTTAAGTCCACATTAAGTTCTTTTTCTTGCCTTGTAAACAAGGATTTTTAGTTCATAATCTTGTATGTTCAAATGAAGGGAGTCCAGAGCCCCTTAAGTCATTTGCTTGGCCCTAGATTGCTTTTAATGAAGACATATTCATTAGACTAACCAAATCCAGATACAAATAAAGACTCTTAAAGTAGGAAAGCAGGTGGATATGACTTAAATACATACTGAAGAATGCATTAAGTAATAGATCTACAAATTTAGAAAACAAACAAAGAGCGTCAGGCAAGATTTCACCTTGTCTGTCAAGGTTGAACCTCTTGCAATCACTTCTCTTTGAATTAACAGAGGTTTATATGCTAAAAAGGGATGTATGGTAAACAAGTTTACACAAGGGAATTGATATTACGCCATTGAGGGAGACATCAGAGCTTTAAACTGAACAAGAGATAGCTTGTCACTAAAAAGGACTGAATCTGAGTTGATTTTAGCTTTTGGATGCAAATATGGCTTGAGAGCAGAGTTTGTATGTTTGTTTATTTGATTGGTTGAGTGTCCTTGTCTCTGGGACCTCTTCCTCCTTTTATAGGCAAATTAGCCCGATTGCTATAACTTTGTTTTTGCCCGAAAGCACTTGAAGGTTAGTGAGTTATCAGTTTTTTACTTGGAATGCCACTAGAAAGTATTCTTTGGTTGGTAGTAGTGTGAAATCCCGTTCTTGGATTTCATTGTTATAATCTACGTATTTATATTATTGAGATTTTATATTATTTCTCGAGAATTTATTTTAAATTGTTTGAATTTAGATTTTAACTAAACTAGTTACAAAGTTTGAAGTTTGAAAATTAATTGTTTAAAATCCGTAGACCTTTGGAGGTCACAATTTATATTTTCAAATAGACCTTGAAACCACGAACGAATAGGCGAAAGCCGTTTGTGAGTCCGAATTATAACTGTATAATTATGAACATTTAAAGTTGTTTTACTAAACTATAGATTTTAAATCGATTAAACTTCCACAAGGAAGAAGCCTTATCAAATTTAAGCAAAAATAAGAGGATCAATCAGCTTAAAGGAGAAGGACTAATCAAATAAAAGAAGGATGAGGAGGGGGAGGGGGAACCTCCCCCAAAAAAGGAAAATGGGGCTGCTGCTAATTCGTTTTGGGGCGAATTAGACCCGTTAACCCACAAACTTGGCCCGCTTGTATCTTCTTCATCCGAGCTCCGTTTTGGGTGATCTTGGTATCCATGGAAAGCTCTTGACGAGCCGTACATCTCTGTAGCGTTAGATTTCCCATTTTCTTTTCCATCTTTGCAGTTCAAAGCAACAAAGCCCACAAGTTTTCCGGCGGTTTTATCATTTTTTCCGGTGATTCTGGCAACCCTTTCCTTCGAGTGAAGTATGAAACTTCATCTATTCTTCATAATCTTCAAGTTGGTATGCTTAATTTGTGCTTTCGTATTCATTTTAGAGTTGGGTGTTTAGAACCCTAGAAATCCGGTTTTCTTCGTTGAATTTGGATGGTTTCCAGTTAGAATTTATCGTCGGCCTAGTTGTGAAAAGTGTTTACTTTGTTGAACTCTAGCTATCACGTAAATTTGAGCTCATTTAGTTAATGTTGGAAAATTCGGGCTTTCTAAACCCTCCACCTTGACTACTACCACGTGTGGCGGTGCGTGGGACCGTCCACGAGTGTTGTCTAGGTACCAAATACCTTCTAGTGACCCTGTGAACCTATGTCTAGCTCGGTTTCCCAAAATTCCATTGTTTGGTGTGGTGATCAAATTGGACCACCACTTGTTTGGGTGATTGACAATAATCCGACCGTTGGATCGTCACCAACCTTAATGCATTATAGAACATAATATTTAGTTAAAATTAGTATTAATGGAAGCCCTGTGAGGCTTTGCGGCTTATCTTTGTGATTGACTTTAACATATGTGATATGGTTATTACCTTGATTTCTTATATTGGTATCATCTGTGAATATGACTTGGTTTTATAATGTGATTTCTATTGAAATGTGATTATATATATATATATATATATATATATATATAGCCATAGACCTATGTTTATTAAACATGACTTGGCTTGTATATTGATGATGATCGTGATATGTGATTTGACGTGCATATTTGAAAGGTGGTTGATTTGCATAGGTGGTATGATATGATGAAATGTGAGTGACTTTAATATATGTAAATATGAAATGGTTTTATAATTATGTTTCCTATAAATTGTTAATTTTTATATTTAGCCATCGATGGGGTTTGTTGCTTCGAAACGTGTTTCACCCCTCGTTTCATTATTTCATTTCTTGTTTCATTGAGCTTGTATAACTTGAGTAACTTGATTATGTGTTATTTCATTGATTGGTTGTTATGCATTGTGCTCCACGATTCCGTTGAGTGATGGTCTGGAATCGTGTCCTGGTTCGGATTTCGTTGAGTGATGGTCCGGAATCGTATCTTGGTTTGGGTTTCGTTGAGTGATGGTCCGGAATCCATCCTACTCTACTCCACGATTCTGTTGAGTGATGATCTGGAATCGTATCCTGGTTTGGATTCCGTTAAGTGATGGTCCAGAATCCTTCTTACTCCACTCCACGATTTTGTTGAGTGATGGTCCGAAATTCCTCTTACTTGATGTTTTGGTTCCATTGAATGGTCTGAGGCCTGATGTTGATGGATTTCGTTGAGTGATCCGAAATCACATCATTTGACTTGTTGGTTCCTTAGATTCAAGTTCAGCTTCAGAGTTGTAGACTTCAGCCGAACTGTGTTGCACTAGGCCTGCATTTTGGTGTATTGTGTTTTATTGATGATGTGAATGTGGAATTATGTTGATTGTGATTGTGGGCACTATGAGTAGATTTGTTGATCCATATGGCTAGAAAATATGATTGTGCTTTATCGTTGTTCTTTGAAATATTGCATGATATGCATTGTAGTATATTGCTGAGATATAACGATTTATGTGATGAATATTCGAGTGTAGTGAAATAATGAACTACGAATGGCTTGATCCCTATTTAGGGTACGTAGGCAGTCTAACGAGGATGTTAGATGCAGCCATAAAGTCTACAAAGAAATATTGCGCAGTTGGATCTAAAGTTGTGTTTTGCCATTACCTGGTGGCGGGGTATGTTAGAGATACGGGTATTTGGTGACGTCACGTGTCGATCCTGGACATATGTCGAGATCGGGGCATGACAAGTAGGAGTCTCCATCACTTGTCTTTTCAATGGTAAGCACGTGGCTTGTATTTTGGTTGGGAAGGCTTCAATTTGCCTTTGGGCTCGATGCTGGGCTTTAGCCAAGTCCCCTTTTAGTTAGCATCCTTGGGCTTTCCTTTATACAAATCCAATGTTCAAATATTAACCCAAACAATAATATTACACTTTTTACGTTAGTCCATGCTTCAAAGCGGTTTTACCAGGAATAAAACAACAAAAATGAATTCATGAGAGTTTGATTACTGAACAACTTACCGATGACAAATTACTTTTAGACTAGTCTTATTTCTCTAAGTTACTCCAATTTGATGTTGAATAGCCTAAATTAGTATTTACATTATTTTTGTTAGTAGGATATTAAGCCCTAGTTTGGTATTGAGGTGATTCTGAAAAAAAGTGGCTATCAAAAAAAGCTGGGAGCTTTTTTATGTTTGGTAAACATTCAACTTCAGCTTTTTTTCACAGTTTTGAGTGAAAAAAAGCCAAAAACACAAAGCTACAAAACCCAGCTTTGAAAAACCAGTTTTTTTTTCACATCTGTTTTTACATAAAAATTTATCAAACACTATAATACTGTTTTTTTTTTTTTTTTTTCAAAAGCATTTTTACAAAAAAGTTTACCAAACACTTTGTTGCTTTATTTCATAGCTGCTTATTCTCACAGCACATTAGAAGCAGTTTTTTTTTTTAAGTACAGTAATACCAAACTAGCCCTAAGATGAAGTCTCTTGAAACTTATCACAAGAGCATCTCAAATGGGAAAACACAAATTTGAGACGTGAAAGTCATATTCACATCCCATTTTATATTCTTGGTAAATGTGAAAGAAAAATTTACTCTAATGGAAGAGATGTAAATTTGAAATCTCATTTACATCCGGATAATTTACATTCCTCTATTAGAAGAATATTGTTGCAATGGTTCAAAGCCTTTGTCAAAACTAAAGTAGGTGTGAAGCAAAATACCCGCACCTTAGCTTAAATGTCTAGATGCTTAACGTTTACTTAACATGATAAGTATCAAGGAAATGGGGAACAAAAGAAAGAGTACCGGATCAACCAGCTCCCTTGTCGATCTGCCACATGATTTTCATGTATTAAATTACGGGTTTTAAAGGAAATTCCACATTCTATATATGTAAGATAACATAGAAAAAGTTGGGGATTGAAACAATATGCTTCCACTGTTTTTGTATTGCGTTCCTACTGCACTCACTAATTAGTATTTTGTTATTAAAAAGGGGAATTTAAAAACCCGCTCATATTTCATGCTTTAATCCACTCATCTCCCTGGATAAAATTCTGCAGAGAATACGTATTAACATGCTCGGGTGGGATCTTGCTGCTCCAGGTCACTCTCTGGGACAAATCAGAACCCGCACCCGAATTCCCGAATTCGCCATAGAAAAGGGTTTTCAAAGCAAAATCTCCACTCCAAGGCATCCACCCTTGTGGTGTTAGAAGAGCTTCCATATTACAGTTTATAAACACCGTCCTCGAGTACTCCTTCCACGGCCTCCCCAAGAAGTTTTTGTGCACTTTGGGCTTGCTCCGATATAACTTCATGTACTCTTCCGTGCCGTTGATCAAGCAGTTTTGAAATACAAAACCCGTTGACTGCGCAGGGTCTGTTCTTCCTTGGGCTGTGACTGCATTGTTTTCGCCTTTCTCGGGTTTGAGTTGTCTAGGACGGACAAGGATGGTGCAGTCTTGGAAGATGGAAGCTGAGTTACCAAAGATGAAATCAACATTGCCTTGGATGGTGCACGACTTGTAGAATTGGCGGTTGCCGTGAGCATAGAGAGTGTCCTGATTGCCGATGAATTCGCAGTTCTCGATTACAGATAGATCACTGTCTGATCTGAAAGCAATTGCTTGGTGAGCATCGGGACCTGCGGTGTTCTGGATTGTGAGACCACTCGCCATGAACCCATCACCGTTAACTCCTGTGATATATGAGATAATCAAACAATCAGCATCTGAGTAAAGATGCAATCAAGGAGTCACAAGAAAACTCGACGAACAAATGATGCTTTCATAATATGTTGTTTCTTGCATTGTCCATTTGTGGAAAGTATAAAAGTAATGGCCGGATTTGTGGAAAATGTCAGCAACGACAGAAAACATATGCAGCTGCGAAGGCTAATTGCAACTTAAACCGGAAGGATTCAGGGCTGTGCACACTAGTGGTCAAGACGATTCCATGAAGATAAAGACGTTCCTCGGCAATACCATCACAACTCCAGGAGTCGTGCACAAAATACGACAAGTACTGCGGTCCTAAGCTAAATTCTGGAAATCTTCGTACCACAGACTATGCCTCTCAAATCATTCTAATTCCCTATGCCTCTCCATCCATCCTGACGAATAACGCTACCCACATCACATTTACTAACAAATAATGTTTACATGTATCACATTTACTAACGACATTGTGACATTGTGTTATGCATCGGGTCTCACATGTGAGAACGACGCAAAAAATATGGTCGCAGTTGGACAACAAGCAACCCACTAGAACTAGGAAAAGCTACCACCTACGCCTACTTCCCTATACTCTACGAATACATTCCAACCGCGTGCAATCATGGACCGCACCAAAATAATGTGCTCCAGCATGTCATCACCCACCCATCCTCTGCCATTACGTGGGTGCGGGGTCACACCATAAGAGTGTGATCCAGCATGCACTGCATTTTCAACTTACCAAATATGACGTCATATTTTAAAAATCTTAAAACTAAAATGACCTAGAATTTTTTTTTTTTTTTTTTTCAGACATACGATACCATGGTTCAAAATTGAACTTAGCGATAATCGAACGTATGACATCTTGTTTACAAATAAAAAGAACTACCACTAGATGACGGCAGACGAAAAAAAATTTAAATCAAATCAAAATACAAAAAGTGATACGTATTGCGTAGTAAACATACCGACGGTGGCAGTGTTGTAGGTGGAAATTCCGGGCTGGCCCACATTTAATGAGCCGGTAATGACGGTTTTGCCTATCCCGTCACCCAAGAACACCACGTTCCGCTTCTCTAAGGGCACCCCTACGGTCTCCTCGTACACCCCCGCCTTTATCCCAATCACGAACCTCTTATCTCCCGCGTTATCCGGCGCCGCATTCACAGCCTCCTGCACCGTCTTGTAATCGCACGATTTCTCCTTGCACACCGTCACGTCCGCCTTTAAACCTGGCGGAATCCCGCCCCGAAATCCCTGGTCGGACCCTCCGCCCGAGACCCGCTCCCAGAACCCGTCCCGCTCCGTTTTCGGCGGGCCCCACGACTTTGTGTCGTTTCCGAAGTTGTCGTATGACGCGATCATGCTGAGCGCGTTGCTGGATTTGCCGATCAGCGAGTCGAGAAACGACATCGTCTCGTTCACCATGTGGGTGTCGTTTGCGTACTTGAGAGCCGACCAGCAGTCGTACTGGTAGAGCAACGCGGCGCTCATGGAGGCACGTGCGTTCTTAACGCGACCACGTGACAATCCATCGGTGGCGAGCGAAATTCGGTAGTGGGAGTTGCCAAGGACGTCCAGGCAGTTTTTCGCGGCGGTGGAGCGGTTTATGTTCCCTGCGGACGAGTCCAGGATGGTGTGGACCATGCCCTGCGCCGTTTTGAGGCCGTCGTCGGCGACCTGGACGGCGAAATGGATGGTCTCGAGAGGGGTGGCATTTGGGTCAGTGAGGACCTTGCCCAGGGAAGCTTGACACGCTTCGGGGAAGCGCGTGGCCTTGCAGGCTAGCTGGATCTGGGGATGAGGGGAGATAGAGTGACCGGGAGGACGGTGGCGGGAAGCGGAGGATATAGAGAGGAAGAGAGTGAGGGAGAGGAGAGAAAGGAAGAGGAGGGAGGCCATGAGGAGAATGAGGATTGGGGATTTGGGTCTGGAGGAGCAGCATGGTGGTGGCTTTATAAATTTGGTGGGTTTTCTGTGGAAATTGAAGGTCATTGAATGATTGGGGTGCGGAATTAATTGGTCATATTTGGAATTCGGAAAGTAATCCGACGTCGCGATTTGATTTTTGTGGATTCTAATTGGTTCGAATTTAGGAAATTAGGAGTCACGAGGGAAAGGGGAAAGTCACGGGCGGGGGAAATTTGGAGGAATTCAGACTGATTGTTTGGGTGCTGTCTGTCTGTGTCTGTCACGGATTCACAGATTGTAGTGGGAGCAAAAACGAGAGCAGCAAAACCGCAGAGGATCCAGTAATTGCTGTGCAGTTATCCAAGTGAGATATGATCTGAGAGGATGTGTTGAGGGTGTCAGTGTAAAACTGTGCGTCCAACTGAAAAGTAAAGGGGGAAAACGACAGACAGACGGACAGACATATCCAGGAATGTAAATGACTTATTCTAATAAATTATGTTATTCAGTAAACACAGATTAACTCTTGATTTTTGGCATCTTTTTTGTTTCGAAGCATAACTAGTTTCTAAGGATTCCTTATTGTACTAGGATTCGGCCACTCACCCTCATCTAAATGAAACCATTTTTAAATAGGACTCAGCCAAATTCCACTGGGCCAGGCCCTTGGTGGGAATATTCATGATATCTCTTATTGGACTGAGGCCAAACATGGCTCACCCCAAAAATGTCATTTTGGGTCCAAACAACAACAAAGACATGTATAAACAATTTAAAAGTATATCAGCCATAGAAGTCTTACGCATATGCAGTCCAATATCCTAATAGAAAGGGTGTTGAGTTCCCCTCCATGCGTCTTAGGTTCGAAACTTCCCCTCTCTCTCCAGCTTGTCAACATCTACAAGTACTTGACAAAAGTAACTAAGTATAATTTGTACCAAAAATAAAAATACAATTGATTATACGTACGTCTCAATAGCATGAACTATGGTTTTTTTACAAACTTACTCCACACTATAAAAGAGAATGAAATACATAACTCTGAAAAAACAAGCATATGCCTAATTCCATCTAATGGATTGTTAATGTTGCCATTTTTTTCTTCAATGTACTACTTATCACCGGCGTTTCGAATGTGTTCTTCTTGCTTTTTCCCGATGTTCTTCTTCTCTCCGGGGTTTCAAATGTGTTCCTGCAACTTTTTCCGATGCAGTACTACCTGTCTCCGGCGTTTTGCATGTGACATTGCTTCTTCCTTCCAACACAGGAATCTCTGTGACGTGGTTGGGATAGAAAGGTCTAACATAATTGTGGTAAATATATGTCGACCAGCTGAAGCGTGGGCAGACCAACCACAAATACATAATCAGCTTAACATATGACTAGATTGGGATGAACTCGATGACTTTGGACAAGGTGAGCTCAAACGTTGTGATCATAGAATACAGAATCCAGTAAGTAAGCCACTGCCGATCGTCGGCAATATTAGACATGATCTCCAGTGCCCTGATTGACGCATACAGTGGATAAACAATAGAAACCACAGGCATTGCAAGAACGTCAAAGTTATGAACAAGCACCTTGATACTGTCTATTACCATCTCCGATTTCTTTCGTCTCTCGCTAGTCACTCCTCTCTTTGTGATGAATCCTGTGCCAGATTAATGAAAGGAAATTCTCCGGTCGGACACTTAATTAGTAGTTTTATGAACGATCTATATTCTAGGGATGAAGAGGCAGCTTTATATATATTGGTGTTACTTGTGTGAGTTTTGGGTGTAAAATAATGGGATTCCTGTAGTCAACTGGAGAATTATAAGGCAATAAGGGAATGTTATGTAGAGAGGTGGGACTTGTGAGCGTTTTCAGCTCCTTTATGCATCTAAGCAAAACCATCAGATTAGCCTTTCAAAAAGATTTCTACGGTCAAAGGGTATGATCCTGGTTTCCTGTTGTTTTAGATCGAATTCCTGTTTGCTTATTTCCACTTTTCCTTTTGGAAAAATTTTTCAGAACTCCACTTCCGTACAACATTTTTTTTAAATACCAAAAGTACCCTTGAGATAAACTCCAAAGTAATTTTGTAAATATGAAAACTATTCTTGAGATAAGCTCCAAGTAATTTTGTTAAAATAGATGGTACAAATCTTTGAAATTCGATGTGGGGTCACACAACTAATTTCCATTTTTTCCCCTTTATATAAATAGTCTGATGATAACTATACTCTCATTCACAATTTTTATTTTGGGAAAGTATTTGAAATGTCATATGAACTTATACATTCTATTTTAATTTGTCATATAAACTAAAAATTTAAGCGTTTTGTCATATCAATTTTCTGAAATTATTAATCTGTCATTTCACTAACTCTGATAAGTTTTACATTCAAAATAAATAATGGGCAATGCACATGACTTATGTTCAAGGTTTATTTCGAACTTTTGAGACATTTTCGCAAGGTTTTTGTTTTTTAATTTATTCTTATACATAGATATATTATGTGGGGGAATACATAGGTTCATGAATTTTAACCTCTTTTTCACAAGTTCTCTACTTTTCCTTAGTACGAACCCAACACATTTTGGTGGTAAAAAAAAATGCGAGTTTCAAAAACTTATTGTCAACAAATATAAAAGACATTTGTTCACTAACATGAATTTAATTGTAAGCTTTGACAATTCAACACAGTCATTCATATCTATTGAAAAAGGAGTTGAAATGTTCGAAATAACTTCAAAATTTTCAGAAAAATCTTGACAGGGAGCAAGGAATTGAAATGTCCAAATTAACCTTAAAAACAAGTCATGGGCAAGTCACATAACTTTTAGCTAGAAAACTTAACATAATTAGAGTAATGTGGCAAATTAATACTTTCAAAAAAATGATAGGACAAATTACTTAAAATTTTAGTTCATATAAGAAATTGAAAATAATGCATAAGTTCATACGACATTCAAAACATCCCTCTTTATTTTCTAGTTTTTGTGATTATGCAAATGGCAGAATGACGATTTTATGCAATGGGAGTCAATATACAAACCCTGTAATTAGTATTTTTATATAAAAGAATAAGAAACTCCAATCTTTCAACCACGTATTCTATGCAGAAGGATAAATGACATGACATCTCGTGGCATGCAAGTTCACGGATACAAATCCTACGTCTAAAATTCGAAGGTTGGTTTGCAAAAACTACGACTCAATTTTACTATTAAAACTGAAAAAGGGTCAACCCGAATCAATTAGGACGGGCTGCTCGGGTTGCCACCGTACATACAAGGAAGAGCTTCTCATTTAAGCAGACATCAAATTTAAAGTCCCAACTTATCTCACAAATATTACAAATTCAGGATGCCAAAAACATTTCTCATACAAAACCCACACAAGGTATCGGGAAAGTCTTGGCACCACGAGTCCAAATCACGAATAGAAATTCACCCACCAATAACTTGTCTAGCTATAATTCGCCTTACCCCTGTATGATTCATGAACATGACATTGACTCTGTATCGCCCTGTCTATTTTCGGGGAGTTCGAGTCCTTCTGAGAAGATGAACTTGCTGGTGGCTCCAAAGATGTTTGCTGTCTGTGAAATTACAGTTTGACAAGCCGTTGACATTGGCGAGACAGAAACTGGAAGACATGGCGTACACTTTGGAATAAATTCCTTCTTATTGAAGGTTGGAGCAAAGAGTGATAGCACAGCCCGACAAAATATGAACCTAAAGGGAGAAACAAAAATTATACACATTACCATGTTTCACACACAGGGAACACAAGGAACCGCTACCTAGAACATAACAATTCTAGAAAATTATTGGCAAATTAAAGGTCAACCCATTTGAGAGCATCTAATAATATTAAGCGCTGACAATTGTTAATTTCACCAAACTTTCAAAGACATGAACACGCAAACGTCTGTGTACGGGTTGAAGAAATAAAACTAAGGGTTTATCACCAATGGTCCCTGAGCTATGTGAAACACATCAAATGGGTACCTGAACTTACAAAATCAATAAATATCATCCCTACACTTTCGTACACATCAATGTGGTACTTCCATGAAATGTTTTTTTCAAATTTATCACGTGCAGCGCACATGACCTCTGTTTAAGGGGTATATTTGGTATAATCAATTCTCTCCTACCACTGTCTGCCACCACCTTATCACTGTGTTTCCCTTCCACCCTATCACTGTGTTTCCCTTCCACACAAGTAAAGGGGCTAAATTTATGAGTTTTGAATGCTTTAGGGACCATTGATAATAACAACCAAAAACAAAAGAATGAAGAATGTCCAGTTGCAAAATGGCAACTGCCCACCAGGACACCTTGCCAGAGAGATACTTGCAGACTTGTAGTTTAGTATCCAATCAGTGGAAAGTCCTTCAAATAAAATGTCCATTAGACCAATGAGTTTTAGGCGTCCCTCGTATGTTGACTAAAACTAGGATCTATGAGCGCTATATTAACCAAAACCCTAAACACTAACATTCAAGATGGAGTCAGATTGGAACTTATGTACCCTCAACTTTTCAAATCTTAAACTCAAATACATTTAAAGAATAGCTTATGCTGAAGTTGAAATTTTGTGCATGACAAACATGTTGCAGTGAGCTCGGAAAAGACCTTTCAGTCCTGCCTGAGCTCGAATAAGTCTACCCAGCCCAATTGAACCTATTTGACACTTCACAGCAATTATTCAAACGCCCAAGGACAATGAAATAACAAATTTAAACCTTCCATGTAAACAGGTTAAGCATTTAAGGCTCAAGTACGCCTCTTTATGGGTGCCTTGACCAACAAAACTTGTGATTGAGATTTTGAACATTAAATCCTCTAGCATTGTGCATATAGCAAGAAAGAACTTGTACCACAAAACATTTCTGTCAAAATTCGTGCCAGTTTCAAGTTTAATCAAAAGTGCATCCTCGTGCAGAAATCATGATGCATTTATTCACACTAAAATATTTCTTGTAAGAGCAGTCGAAGCTGACTATTGATAAAAATAATACTGAAATAAAAGAGAACACTAGAGACTGTAGGCCTACACATTGTAAACTACTCCATAAGAACAAAGGTTAAATAGAGGAGTACCTCAAAAGGAGTCGCCTTAGGAAGGGGTCACTCAAAATCTGTGCCCAAACAGGATCAATAGTGTCCAATGTCACCAAAGTAGACCCCCATTCACTTAACGAACTGGAAAGAAGCTTCTCTGCCTTGTCAAATGTTTCCTGAATTCGTTCCACAAAAGTTAGGAGAAAACTAAATAACCAATCTTATTAAGAAGAGACCAAGTGTCAACATTATACGCACCATGTCAATGTCAGAACCTGAAATACCAAGCAGTAAACAGAAAGCCTGCACTGGAGCTGTGAGGAAAATAGTGAATAGGCTTCCGCTTGACTGACGAGAGGAACCGAGAGTAGTGTGATATGAGGAGCTAGAAGATAGGAGCATTGCAGCGGTCTCTCCTTTTTGTACTCCGTTGATAGCCTGAGTACATTTAATCATTAATGAGATCTGTATTGATGAAATTTAATGGAAAAGAGAAAGAGATGAACGTAGGGCCCACTCATTAAGCTACCATATAAATAATACTGCACAGTGGGGAGACAGATTGGGAGGGGGTTGAGGTTATTAAGTTTTGATAGTGACAACTATATCCTCCATTTTGCTTCAGGATGGAAATCTGATTATGAAGTAGCTACCAAAGACAGAGTACTCAAACTTCAATCATTTCGTGAACTATAAGAACTGGCCACTTCTAGCCTCTAGGGATGATCAGTACGTTCAATGAATCCATATGGAATATTCAAGAAGTAAATAAGGGGATAACTAGGAACTTGCATCAATGCAGTGTGATACGAATTATGATGAGCTAGAAATATTTATATATTTGATAGTACAGATTAAATACATACTTTTTCAAATACCTAAACTTCTTTACAGGCAAAAACGTTATTGGAAATGCATTCCAATTCTCATAACCACATCTAAAAATTTAGGAAAGATATCCCACTACAAAATAGATTTAATATACTTGCCTCAAAAGCTTCACTGCTGTCACAGTCAATAACTAAAACAAGTGGTCTTCGTGTAAATGGAACCAAGTCACTCGGATAAATGTTATTCACTCCTGAAATAGAGATTTTGTATGATATCAGTTTATTATGGAAGTTATGCAAAAACAAAGAAATGAAATACAGAAATATGACCAGATCAAAGGTTTAAATACACCAGTCACATTGATCAAATCATCAAATAATAACCCGGAAATCCATTAATCAATTATACATCAGATAAGCATGGCATGTGAGTAACAACAATTATAGTTGTAGACCTTCTAGGCTTCTACAGTGCATAATTACAAATCCAATTCAAGTGTAAACTTATTAAACTTCTAACTCAACCTGCCCTACACCCCTTGAACCACAGTATACTCGGAATAGATATAACCTTATACTTTATTATTATTTCCGGTACTGGAGATAAAAATCCAAATCTGTGCCCAACACTTATAATTGGGAGTAAACAAACAAGCTAAGAACTTACCTCCATTTCTATGGCTACCAAACTGTAAACAGCCCGCCTGAGAGCTTGAACCATCTCCTTTACCTTGTCCACGAGAAGGGTTTATCCTATCAGACGAATAGGCTAAGGTAGAAGGGGAGGTCGCATCAGAGTACATTCCAGCACCTGCTGGGGACAAAATATTATGTCTTTTAAATGAACCAATTTAATGATGTTAAAGGAATGTTGATTTTACACAACACAAACAAAAAAACCCAAGGGCTAAGATTTAAAACTAAATTTTCACACCTGAAGCTGACAGATATATCAAAACAACTCCATCAGGGGGAAGCTCCTCACAAACTGTGGCCAAAACCTGACAGTCATGCAAACAATATAGGAATTTTATTACAAAGGCAGTTCCTTACAAAAATAATAGTGTTGAAGCAGTCTTGCAGAGAGGATGGCAGGATTCAGATACAAGGAGCATTAACTATCGCAAAAAGGAAAAGATGATGGTAAGATTTCATATTTCATCCAAACCTTCTCTATGTGTTTACCGAACAAAATCATATGCTCAATCGAAATCGCTCATGGTTCTAGAAACTGATATGTGGTAGTAACTGATAACTATACGTGGTAATTATTAGCTTGCTCAACTATAGGTGCTATGATCCATAGAAATATATCCTAGGTGGAGTGTCACAGCACTTGCTAAGTGTTTGAAATAAAAGGGTTAAGAGCTCTGACACAACTTTGACACAATCAAACAAATCTGTGTCCTATACAAGCATGGGTTCATGCAGATGTAACATAATCAAGAAGGAGATGATACATCACAGATGCATAGCAGGATGATAGCTGCTCAAATCTAGGATAAAACAAGCACATACTTTTCTGTAATTTGCACGGGCAAGAAGGTCCAACCTCCCAATGTTTACAAGAGCATGATTGTGTCGGTCACTAGTCTTTGAATTAATTCTAATAGTTTAGGAAAACAAGGATTTTGCTTGGCTTTCCATATAAACTGGTTATCTAAGTTTAAACTTAAAGAGATACTATCTTTAAGCATTTAGGTAGTTGATAATTGAACATAAATGTGCACGACAAAACAATATTTCAACCTCATCATCGATCTATACTTTTGTGATATCAATAAACCCAAAATGTACTACAGCCTAGAAGCCAATATAACAAAACACTGAATAGAGAAACAGGCAACAGATCAGTAAATTATTACCCATTATACTCACTGCTAGAAAATGTGTAACAGACGGACGGTATAAGACAGCCTTTCTTGGATTAGGTGGCAGAGTAGGATCGGTAATATCTTGAGAGTAATTAATGCGGCTGGACGCCGGTGCCCCATTCTGACCATTTTTAGCCCCACTAGACTGGTAAAATGAGCCACTAGGTTCCCACTCCAGACACTGAAGCATCCTAAAAGTGTCAAGAGTAAGCTCTGAAAACTTTACCTGATTGAGATTTAAACATAGAGAAAACAGAAAATATCAGAAATGATTCCATTTATCATATTCATAAAGCATCAAAACAATGTAATTGAGAACCTTGACAACATTTGCGTATTGGAAAATGAACAAAAGTGAGAACCTATTCCAGTAAACATAATTGCAGTTTCAGGAAATCTCAGATTTCACACATTGGAAAGCTGTTCTTATCTGCATTTCATGGTTATTATTTTTTTTCAGAAAAACAATTTTCTTCAAATTTAAGATGAAAGTTACAACACATAAGACAAGGTATCCCTTAGAGATCATTCATCCCAACTACATCTAAAACTGAAACTCAATAAAAATAAATCAAAATAGCTAAAAAAGAACTACATTGTCCACACAAAATGGCCTTTTTTCTTGTTGTTAGCTAGAGCTTTTTGTACACTGGCTATTGTTTATTTAGTGACACAACATGTCTACAAGCATTGTGATTGTTTTGACTTATACACATATGGTTTCATATTCCAAGCGAAAAAAGAAGTGAAGGAAAAACCTCAACACCTAACCTCATTATGATGGTAGCTGCTCAGTATAGCATCTCGCAGTCTCAAGGACCTCTTTGCAACTGCTGTGGAAACATGTGGTAGGGAATCAGGATGACAGTCTAGAACAATACTGTATCTCAAAGGCCTGATATTCATAAAAGCTGTGTCAGCTTTCAAAAATCTAACTATTTCCTGAATCACCAGCTTCCATTCTTTAAAATCAGTTTCCTGGAAACAAAGATCATTGAAATGTCACTATTATTAAACCTATCTGCAAGAACAAAGATGCTTAAACTTCCTACTTCTATGCATGAATTTAAGGAGGAGAAAAAGCAGAGTTATGCATTAATATATTAAATGGAAACGAAACAGAGAGTGACAGACAGTCTTAGACCTCAGTTAACCGCGCAAATCTTCCAAGAGAAATAAAGCATTACCCAAAAAACTCTTATGATTCTACAACCGAAGCTACAGAGCATGGGGACTTCATAAAACCACACCTAGTCAATGTCATTCCATTATACTTAACGACCGCACAGCCTTTTAAAACTTTGCCTTTGTCCATGTTCGTATTCTCAATCACTGCATGGTTGTTATACATATCATATATACATTATACACATATACACACACTAGGTTATTATATATTACATTGTAATTTTTCTTTACTTTCATTTTCGCTCAATTTCTTTCGTTGTGTAAACTTATACTAATTCTCGATAATTTCTAGTCATTTCCACTGCAATTAAAATAAGTATGTAGTATAAACACACACACACTTTCTATTTTCCATTCTAAAAATGAAACGAGAGCACATATGTCAAGTGAATGTTGTTCACAAGTAAATCAAGAAATCAAAGCACCCTAATAACAAAACAATGGAAAATCACAAACCTGGAAGGTCCTCTTGCACTCATCAACCAAGACTCTGAGCTGATTGAGCAGCTGCTGCACCATCTCTCGCCGATTCAAGAGCAAGCACACCATTAAAAACCTCGAAACAAACCGGAGCTGCTTGTTGGCCAAGCTCAGGTCCTGAAACATGCCCTCCTTGAAGTACTCTCTGCTGAGAATCGCCTCGTAGAATATGTACGCTTCGGAGAGGTAGCTTGCCTCGCTGGTCCTCATGTACTGCCCCAAGTAGAGCTGCGCAATTCGCGACGCGATCTCGCCAATCTCCGATCGCCGGAGACCGGACTCCACGAGTTTCTGGCGATTTTCTTGCTGAAATTTCCATAGCTGCGTGTACACCTTGAAGACCTTGTAGAAATACGCGTCGTACTCGTGCCTGAACAGAATTCAAAAAACAAGATTAAGGAATAATTGTTGGGAAATTAGGGTTTAGGATGAAGAAATCGGGGAGATTGAAGGACCTGTTGCGGTGGTAATAGGGGAGCTCTCTGATTTTGGAGAATTTCTTGTCAGCTTTGTGGAGGAGAGACCAGTAGATTTCGCTAACAGGGATGTTAGGGTTTTGCTGTGCTTGCATTGTCGTTTTGGGTTGGGGATGGTGTCGTTTTGGGTTGGCGGTGGTGGACTGCAAGTGTGAGTCGGCTGAGTGGGGCGGGGCAGGGAGGAGGGAGTAATGGAAAGATTTTGTTTGTTGTTTTTGGTCGGAGAGTAGTAGAAAGATTGGAGCTGGGCTTTTATGTTTCTGGACTTGGCTAGTAATTTGGGCCAGGAAACTGTCAGTCACTCTTTTGTTTTTTGTTTTTTATGTATATCATGGAATGGAATGTATGATTGGATTGGACGGAACTAGAAATTTCTTCTACTGGAGGTAATTCTAAAAAATAATTAGCAAAACCTTGTTAAGGTTTGACTTTATACTAATTTGGTAATGGGGATGGTTTCAAATCACAATTTCAATGTTACAAATATCAGTGTCGTTAATACATGAGAGGAAAGAGAGGGATTTTTCTGTTTGAATGATGAAACAAGAGCACATGTGATCATATTATTAAGCAGTAGGAACGATGCTAGTGCAGATATTTTCTTCAAATATAGTAAGTGTATATATACCTACAGTATGTAGCTTAACAACGAATTACTTAAGTGTTGAGTGGGGGACATCAATATCCAGTGGGCCTTTATGGGCTCCATCTATACGGTTGGATATTCATATTTTCTAAATATACTCGACATCTATAATTTATTGGTTGCAGATCAAAGTTCCTTGTGGCTTCTCGACAGAATTTGTGTTGACATACAGTGTTTGGTAATACATTTTTTATCTTTTATGTTTCAGTTTTATTTTTCCAATAACTATTATTGTACTATATATTAAAATAGAAAATGTTGATAATAACCTTGTGTTATTTTGTTGTTTTCCCTTCTTTATTTTGTGAATAATATCTCATCAGGAGATGCTGAAATATTTCTGTGAATCTTCTCGACTTTTGAAATGGGTGGATAACCGTGATTGCCACTCGTTATCTCTCTTTTAAAAGAAAATATGTGATATAATTCAATTTCTTTTGTAGGAATTAGGATGCGTGACTACGATACAAGTGTTTAATTGATTCCTTCTAGTCATCTTTTATTCATTCATGTATACTTTTTGCGTAAGGATTATGGCTTACTAGTCAGACTATCTCATATTTGGGAATCCTTTCTCTCCCGCCCAACCCCATCTGGTGCTAGAGAGAGACAGAGAGAGATGTAAAGAGGCAACCCGGGGAGAGAGAAAAGTCACCGATCTTGATACGACACCAAGAGAGACTGGAAAATAGAGAAAATGGGAGGCTTGGCTAGAGCCTAGAGGTGAAGACTGGTGAAATTTCCGTAGTTTGATTTTTGTCTCCTTTAGTATCGTTGTAATAACAAGAACATGCTATTATCTTGTTAATCCATTATTAGTCTAACGCGACAAGGCCAAAACAGAAACTGATTATACCTTATGACATCTGTTCAGATTTAGAAAGTTGGGATGAAGGCGAGGCTGTCTCCAGTCAAGGGCATTTGGTCAATATTTGCCCCAAAATTAAACAAAACCGTTTCTAACCAAAGATATTTGTAAATTGGTGTGTTTTGGGGGCTCAAATCGGCCCCTAAAAGGGCTAAAAAATGACGGCCCCAGACATTTAAGCATTTCTTTTTTGTGGAGCCCATCATTTGATTGTATAGTAAAGAAATATTTGAGTATACTAAAACGTAATAAAAATATAAAGGGTCTAATATTTAGTCTTCAATGATTGGAGACGGAAAAAATTAACATGATGAATTATATTTTTGATGGCCGAAAATTAACATGATAAATTATATTTTTGATGGCTGACATTGTGGCCAGGACTTTTCCTTCATGGTTGGAGAGGGCCTGAGGCCCCCTAATACTATTCAAATTATTAACTATTTGGAATTTTAAATTAGAGCTGCATTTTAACTTTTTTTTTTTTTTTTTTTTTTTTTTTGGGTCAAGAGCTGCACATTTACTAGCTGGAGGAACCAAAAGATAAAGTTTGGAGCCTATAATTTTTTTTTTTTGGGCCGGGTAAGATTTTAAGCCTATTTAGACGACACAAAATTGGAAAGGCACACCATTGGGTGATGTTGTGTTCATGTGGATTTTTATGCTATTTTGGGGATTGCAGAAGGGAGAGAGAAGGGTAAAGTTCCCATCTCAATGCACGGAAATCTTTATCTTTCGCTTTTCTGTTTTAGGTCAAAATTCAAAAGCAGTTTATATGCAACAACTTCATTCTCACTCTCACGTAACGTCTTTATAGATGAACCCAATGAGGGTTCATTGGGTGCAGATGCCCCCATTCAAGCAATTTGATGTTAGGCTACATATTGCATATATATACTACACTTGTTATATCTAAAGAAAATGTATGTGCTTAATATCAAGCATACATTCATATTACTTTATTTAAAAAATTGTATGATCACAAGTACTCTTGTTCCATCATATAAACAAAAAAGTCTCTCTCCTGCCTCTCATGTATTAACTACACTGAAATTTTGTAACATTGAAAGTGTGATACATCATCATTTGAAGTCATCCCCGTTATCATATTGGTATAAGTCAAACCATAATAAGGTTTGGTTAGTTGTTTTTTAGGGTTGCCCCCTCTAGAAGAAACTTCTAGCTCCATTCCTGGACATTTCAATCTAATAATATAATTGCCACTTAATATCACGTCTGTGGTATTCCTCTTCATTAAGACATCTTAGGTTCGATTCTCGCCAAAGACGAATTTGAGCCGCATTATTGCTAGCCCATTGTGAGTCTCTTCCAAAGTCTTCCTAGGTTTTTCTCTACCCCTTTAGCCCTGAGCCTCTGTCCCGTAGTCCCATCTTCTAACTAGAGTGTCAGTAGGCCTTCGTTTCACATGTCTAAATCACCGTAATCGATTTTCTCTCATCTTTCCTTCAATTTCGGCTACTCCTACTTTACCTCAGATATCCTCATTTCTAATCTTATCCTTTTTCATGTGCCCACACATCCAACGAAGCATTCTCATCTCCACTACACCCATAATTTAAAAAAGTATTTACATATGACATTATATTATCCAATAGAAATATTCAAATAGCCTTGAACTTGCTTCATATCAATCAAATATCTTACTTAGTTCCCTTAAGCCAACAAATTAGATGTAGGCAGTGCATGGGACTCACATGGTTACATGCAGGGATGGGCAACAGTTATCGTGGGTGGATAATTGCAGGTATTTACCCATAACCGTTTAAATCCTTACCAAGGTTCTAAAAAACGCTAGGCTTTAGTTGGGCGGTGGACTGGGGCCTAGGTGGGTGTCTAGGTGGCCTAGGCGGATTTAAGTAAATTTAGTATTTATTATTATAAATATTTACATATTTACTCATAAAAAACTATACTTCCATTTTCATTAGTTTTTAGTTCACAAAGAATGTTCTTTAATTAATAGGTAGTATAATACACAATTAATTGACAACTCATTAATAGATTGAATAGGCTTATTTTGGACTTTACTATTTGGGTGGACAAGCCCATCACAGTGTGTGAAAGCTCATTAAATTCTCACTTAAAAAAAAAAAAAAAACCAATCGACAACGTCGTTTAACCTTAGGTTATTTTAAAAGGTTACTATTCATCATCTTTTTCTCTTCTCGACCCGTGCAACCTTTTTTTACCCAGATGGCAGAAAAGATGAAATGGTGCAGCTCCAAAAATTTAGTTGATCTACTGCCTCCCAACACCGCCTTGTCCTGCCTAGCGCCTTGCCCCGCCTAGTCCCCCGCCTAACGCCAGCTAGTGGGTGATCCGATTTTTCTACCGATTAGGTCGTAATCGGAACGGCAGCCAGCCGTGGAGGGCCTAGGTGCCACCTAGACCCTTTTTTAGAACATTGGTCCTTACCTGCATAACCATTTATCGATTGGGTATTTGCATAAATAGTTATACCCATACTCATAACCGTTTATAAATGGTTAACCATAACTGCATACCATTACCATAACCGCATACCCATCTTTAACCCGTTTACCCTTTTTTTTACTCATCTACATGTTTTTTTAACAACTTGAAAATTAAAAAAAAAAAATTATTGTCATAATTTTTTCTTTCTAACAATTAAACATTGTTATAGGTACATTAACATCCATTTTCGTATTAACCACAATATTATGTATGAATGTTTGTCATGTCTCCCAATTATTTGATGCTCAATCTATTACAAGAATCATGCATGTTATAGGTTAATTAATATTCTTCTATATATATATATATATATATATATATATATAGATACACACACACACACACACACACACACATACGCATTAGTCCACTAATAATCTAACTTGAAAAATATATGGATTTTTATTTAGAAACATATATTCATCAATCCAGGCCATCTAATAGATTTTGTTGCAGTCATATTTAGAATAGGAATGTGATTGTGTAAATTCTAGTGTATCTAGGGACATCTTGGAATATTCTCTTTAGTAGATATTATCCTATTAGAGTTGTAATTCTATTAAGGTAAGGATTTAACCTATCTTACTACAATAAATAAAGGCACAATGGGGTGAAATACTACACACCTATCTCTCTTGCCGACGGCCTCCCTTTTCCCTTAGAATAGTTCAATCAATTAGGCCTATAACATGTTGTCAGCACGTTCTTGCCAGAAGCTAAGGAACTGAAGGATCGTAGGATGAGGCTTTCTTCTACAAAATTCAAAGGCTTTTATTTGTTTTCTGCCAATCAGGTACGCTTAAAATAAAGTAAGATATTTGAGACGCCCACGAAGCATGAAAACATTCCCCATGATGCATAAACCCCCTATATATATATATATACACACGTTTCATGTATTACGCAATTATTATTTCACTATGTGAAATTTGTGAGTCAAAGTATATAAATAAATTAGAAGTAATTTAGGGTTTTTCAAACCTAGTGATGTCGAAAAAAAAAAAAGGAAATATGCAGCATGGTTGTGGCTCGCTGCCGCCTCTAGCACCATTGTCGACCACCACAGCTGGCCTATAGCCCAACCTCATAGAGCACATCGTTAAAACGACGTCGTTGTGACGTCTAGACTATGGCAGCAGCCCTTTGGGCTTTACTGCGCCTACACGGACACCAGGTTTCGGCCTGGTAAGGGTTACCATAGGTATGCAGCCTCTCCAAGCCCAAAACCAGCAACTTTTGAGTTGCTGGGTTTTGTCCTAAGTCCCTGGCCCAAACTTGTAGTAAGCTCGTAGCTTGTTGAGTTTACCCTGTGCCCTAGGCTCACCTGCAGCAAGCCCGTATCGCTTGTTGAGCTTTGCCCAAGTCTCGGCCCATTTGCTCGCAGTTTATGCCGCTGGGCTTGACTTGCCCTGACCCAAAAATCCGGGAACTAGCCTCGGCCAGGCCTTCTCGCACCAACTTGCAAGCTAGCTTGAGGCTGGGCTTGCCCTGTGCCTTGTTTTTGGCCCAAACCAACAACTTTTGTTGCTGGACTTACCCAGACCACACAGCCCGGAAGGCTGAGAGACTTGCAGAGCCCATCCCCACATCGCAGCCAGCCTATTTTTGGTTGGGCCGCATTATTTTTTTTCGACCCAATGGCAATTTTTTGGCATCCCCGTTTATAAATCATGCCTAAATATTTTTTTGTGGTACTTTGATTTACGCTGATTAATTCTAATTTTATTATTACTTGGTTTATCACCAACCAAAGCTAGTATGACTTGTCTGTCATTATTTTGCTTCCACAATCGACCCCTAGGGTTTTTTTTTTGGATTTTTTTTTTCTGTCGTTAATTTGTGAATGGTGTTAGAAGAGATTGGGCATCTACAAAGCCACGAAAAATCCCCAAGTCCAATTCTGATTTTTCACTCTTTTCATTTTCTTTGTTCCTTGCAGATTCGTGAAAAGCATTGGGACTACAAAGTCGACACTAAAAAATTCCGTGGATCACAAAAACAAAGCAGCAGTGTAATTAATCATGGTCTTTTTCCTTCTTCATTTACATGGTTGCATTGCTCGAAAATTTTCTCATTTCTTGCTTGGACTTTTGATCAGCATCTATTTTTTTAAGCATATTTTGTAATGGGTAGTTGGTGGGGGATGTTGGTCTCTCTTTTGTTTATCTGAGTATTACGTTGGATTGTATTGCACTTGGTTTGATGTTGTTTAGGTCAGCAATGTAGGGATAGAAGAAACAAAGAGGTCTAGATACACGGAAGGAAGAAACTGCCATTATTCATCAAATTTGGATCACAAGAAGGGAGCAGCAAAGTAATTGATCATGGTCTTTTTTCTTCATTTACATGGTTGAACTGCTCCAAAATTTTCTCTCATTTGTTGGTTGGACTTTTTATCAGCATCTATTTTTTTATGCATATTTTGTAATGGGTGGTTGGTGGATGGACGTTTTGAGTCTGTGCTTTATTTTATGAGCATGATTGTTATTCAATTTTCTCGTACTATTTTTAATATTTTCCAAAATTCAATTCACACTCTTCTCTTTCTCACTCTTCACTTGTAGAGCCATTGTCAGGTACGACGATGATTTGTGCTTTATTTAATGACCATGATTGTCATTCAATTTCCCATTTTATTTTTAATATTTTTCAATTCACACTCTTCTCTTTCTCACTCTTCACTTGTATAGCCGTCCCATGTGTATAAGTAGTTGAATGCATTAGATGTGAAAAGCTGGCGTTCTGGGAGATGGTACTTCAAAAGTATTTCTCTATCTATTTCTTTTGCGTTTTATTAATTTATTTGGCTATCAAATGACACTCTGTTCTTTTCTGTCTTAGATTTTGTCTGAGAAGACAAATGTTACGCCTGCATGTTTATTAGGCACTCATCGACTCATATTCAAAGGTCGGAGAAGCGAAATGTATGAGATCACTCTATTTGTTACTCATATGTTCCTCAAGCTAGACACGCATCCGTACTTCTTTGTTGTGAATACTCTTCATTTCATGTTATTTATTTTCTTGCCAAAGAGTAAATAGGTAGAAAAAATAAACATTTGTCATTTGTTTTAGCACAATACTATGACATGATTATCTAATCTACCTCATCAAATGACACTGTCTGTTTTGTCCATGCATTTTTATGCCACCCATAAATGAAATAATCCCCCTTTTGTGATCCTTAAAGTCAATTCATTCACCCACCATAAAAATCAAATGAGTAGAAAACATATTATCTGATTACACGAATAGATTTTTTTGTAGCGGATTGTTTCTCCGTTCATTACAAAAATCAAGCTGAATAAAACAAGGGCGTGGAGGTGAAACAGATCGAGAAAGAGTCTTCCTTGGTACAACTTTTCAACTCTCAATCTTAATCTTTTATTCTCAATTCTCATCCTCAATCATTTTGGTCTTGTCAAGCTTAAATAAGGATTACAAACTTTGGACGTGCATATATGTATACTTACCATAATTCATTTTGAGTTTCATTTTGGCAAGCTTAAATAGGGATTACAGACTTGGACTATTAATCGGTAGTGGGTATATATGTGTTTCATTTAGTGGTTTGCATTACTAATATCAATTCCCTATCTACATTCTCCTCATTTCTTTTTGGTTAAATAGGCTTTGGTGCAGTGAATTAGTGGAGCATTCAAACAAAAATACAAACAGCATTACTGCATTACTAAGGTATTTCCCTCATTTCATTACTAAGGTATTTCCCTATCCATTCTTAATTTTGTTAGATGGTAGACAATCACACAACATGTTTAATATGTACTTTGAATGCCGTCAAAGGCATCACTTTTTTATGCCTACTGTCATAATTTTGGTTATGGTGGTAAATGTTTGGCTCCCTCCTATTAGTTTGTGTTTTTCCCTTTTCGAAATTCTCAATGTTATGTGCTTTGTCAATTCGATAGTGTATAATTTCATGAATCTTTTAACTATCATCTAATTTGTGCAAGCATCATTTTCCATTGTTGAATTTCAATGCCATGTTTTCATATTTTTCTTCAATTTTACCTTTATTAAGAATCATCAAATTGAAATTTCAATTTTAAGATTTTTAGAGAACTTCAACATATCAAGTATGGAGGGAATTGATAGAAGCAATATGTCAGAGGTTGTTACCTTATCTGCATTATTCCTCTTCTGTATAGATGATTTATTTTTTCTTCTTTTTCAAAAATAAAATTCATTCTCTTTGGCAATTTCTCAATGTAGGTCGACAATGAAGAAGTTCACTTCGGACAAATAAATGTTCACAATTCTCAACAGTTAGACCAAAGGTATGATAGGAGCAATCAACAAAGCCAAGGACGACAATTTATGAATTCATCACAGAGGGCTCGAATTTCAATGCGACGACATGCCAATTATCAAATCCAATTGAACTCAATAAATATGGTACAAAATCAAACCAAGAAGACATAGGACCAACATCGGCGGGTAAATATCATTTTTTTTTCTCTATTAATTATATATTTGTAAGTCCATACATTGTATGAATATTTTTGTACAAATTATTAAGACACATCTATTAAGATTGAACGAATAGTGATTTTACATTGTCATTGCCTTTTTGTACTATCAATGCAAACATCCATTTAATAATTTTGTTATGTCTATAACAATTTCAACATTTGGATTGTATATATTTACCACAATGACCAACGTTTTAACAAGTACTCCAAACAAAAAAAAATAATAAGGAAAGGAATATGTCTGGAACGGTAGGTGATACAAATTTTATGTAAACTTGGAATAACAGTTCAACTATAATAGTCAAGAGAAAAATATAAAAAGAACATCACATAAAGATATAGTATATCGCTACTAAAAGGCAAATATTGTGAAGGAAAAAAAGCATCATGATAGGACCAACCAACAATTATAATCCACTATTAAAGGGCAAAAATTGAAGGAAAGGAGAATGGATATAGATATAGTATATCGATATAGCAACATAAATTAAAAAATGAAATGTTTCATCAAAATTAGTGGAGTGAACCACTTTTAATGAAAAACCACATTTATATATTTCCCTGGTACTATTCATTTTACCTTTAAAAATGACTTTTCATTAAAAGGGAAATTTTTTTGAACTTTTCGTTAGTTTTCTTTTTTTTTTTTTTTTTTTTTTTTACCCCAAAGCACTGAGGTAGTAGATTATCAAGGTCAATTGAAGTTCTTGGATTGTTTTTATACTTTTTATTTAGCTTTTAGTTGCAAATAAATTATAAGGATCTTCTCTGTTATTTATTACTTTTTTTTTTACATATTCTAGACAAAATACTTTAAATTCCTACCTGTATTATTAGAGATGATAATCGCCTTTATTTTATGTTTCTATACATTGAACCAATCCTCGCATATAAATACATCTAAAATGTGTAAGTCGCGTGTAGTATGTCGTGATTAAAAAAATGTCATTCACACGCATGTATTGAACCAATCCTTGCATATAAATACATCTACAATGTGTAAATCGCGCGTAGTGTGCCGTGATTAAAAAAATGCCTTTCACACGCGCTTAAGCGCATGCAAAAAGGCTAGTTTATTGAAAACTCAAGGCCAATAAATATATATAGGTTTGCATTAGTCGGCAATGACATGCTTCTAAAGGTTCAAGTAATCATTATCTTGAATATTTGGTAATTCAAAGTTCTAAAATATTTAAAAACAAAACTTTCAAACACTCTAATGCTTTAGCATTTTCAATCACATACATTAAACATAGGCCGGTTCAATCACTTATATTTTTCTCTCAAGTGAGACATACACACACACACACACACACACACACACACGGTCCGTTTATAACCACTTATGTCTCGAGATACTAAACTAGGCTAGAAACTAAATTTTTTTTTTTTTTTTAAATTTTACATATATTAAATAAATGGTTAAATAGGTATCCGTTTATAGGTGATACCCATAATCATCCATTTAAATTTCACGGGTAAATGGTTATACCCATAACCGTTATTTATCTAAATGATTATTTATAATCATAACCGTGAGTTTTAAATAGGCAGATAATCGCTGTTACCCATACCTGTGGATATTTTGTCCATCCCTAGTTACAACTTACACGTTGTTTACTCGCATCACATTTCTGTCTTAAGTAAAAAAAATGATTGCGGATTTAAATATTTTATTATTACTAACATTTCTAAAAGTTTTAGTTTAGGATTTATTGCTAATTTGTTTAATAGAAAGGGATAATCATTGTATCCAACGCCGGCCTCGTAAGCCCTGCCTACGTCAGCGGAGGATAAACATCTCACAGATAAACATCTCACACTCAATTTGGTACAACCTTAACTCAAATAACGTTTTTATTTTATTTTAGGGAGACAACTCCTTTCAAATTAAGTAATCCTTAAAGCCTTGTAGGGTATTTTTTGTTCAACAACACCTTATATAGGATAAAGTAAGTATATGAAAGTAGCATTGAGAAATTATTGTTTGTGTTGTAATATTGTCATGCACGTAGTATAATGGTATTAATTCATGTGTTAAATATGAGACAACAACACATATTTATTTGAATATATATACACACACATATATAATACGAGTTGATCAGTATCCCATATAGTAATGATAACAATTACACCTAAGAATACTCCACTACAATAATATTCCCTAAACTTATCTTTAAAAATTCTCTTTCGTTTTATTTGACAAGGGCGCCATTGTCGGACAAAGTCTTCTAACAAGTGGAGACTAATGTTATAAAATTAAATGGCCATTGAAAATTAATTATTTCTCAAATATGACCAATATTTGTTATAGAATTAAATTTAGGTTTAAATGTCAAAATAGTCGATGTGTTTTAACCTATCAGTTAATTTGATTTTTGTGTTTTCAATTTGGCCATATTGATTTTTGTATTTACTTTCGTTAGCCAATCCTAAACTATCAATTAAAGAACCGTTAAAATTGACATGTGCCTTGGATGTGAGAGGACATAAATGTAACTACCCTCTAAATCACTAAAACCACGCAAGATCAAATGATCAACGATGACCATCTCACATGCAAAGCACATGTCAATTTTAACAATCCTGTAACGGAATGTCTAGAATCGGCTAATAGAGGCAAACATCAGGACCAATTTGACCAATTTGACCAAATTAAAAAAATAGACACCAAACTGACCGATAGAGTAAAACTTAGGGACCATTTTGACATTAAAAAGACAAACAGCACTAAACTAAAATAATGATTGTCGACATCAGTGACTAACCTTCGACAAATAAAATACAAAACCAACATCTACTATAGGAATTGGCGACTTTCACTAAGTTCTCATGGTAACTAAACATAAACTATTATTATTTTCTCAAAAATGAAGAATACAAAATGTTTCAACAAATTAAATTAGGCCATTTTTTTTTTTTGTGGTCCATGTGGTGTTATCACACTTTAATATGACCCTCATAGTAAAAAAGATGTTAATAAAACTCTCGTAATAAGCTCTGTTAACAATTGAGGTTCACATCTTGATTTACGAAAATCTTTGGTCCTTTTTTAAAGGTGGCAAGAAGGTCGTGGTTTTTTTTTTTTTTGTCAAACAATAAGTTTTGTTAAATTAGATATTACATTAGTTATCAGCAAAATTTTAACTCACACCATCATGCAAATGCTTGACACATTTTCACCATCATAGTAAATGGCCGCATACAAGAAGGCCGGGGGTTGAGTTAGTTGGAAGTGTTGTGTAGCTATGCATATAAAAATGCAAAGAGTCCACTCTCCTCATCCCGATATTCTTTTCTTTTGGTCAGATGTCCTCTCACCTATATTCACCGACTAGAGAGATTTGGATTGGATCACGAACTCAACTACCAATCATATACTTCCAAATAGACAGGAAAACAAGCCATCACCTCCCATAAATAATTCCAAACAAAAAGAATAACAGATTAAATAAAAAGTGGTGGAATAAAAGGGAGACACACATCAATAATCCACCCTCCTCTCCCCTCTCCTCTCCTCTCCCCTCCTACGTTGCTTCCCTTTTCCTCCAACCCCTCATTTTTTTATTTTCCTCCAACCCCCTCATTTTTTCTCTTTTATTTTTTTATTTTTTTTCGTTTTTTCTCCTTTTTCTTTAACCCCACACACTCTCTCTCTCTCAGGAAACATTATATTAAAGCAAAGCAAAAGTGGGTGACCAAATTAAGAAAAAGAGGACTTGCAAGATCTGGTAGTAGCTAGGGTTATTGAGTTTTTTTTTTCATATGGGCTCTGCAAGAAACCAAAATCCATGGGCACCATATGACTCATACAAAGATTGTTCCCAAGGGATTTGCAGTATCTACTGCTCTAAATGGTGCAATATCATTGGCCCCCCACCTCCTTCACTCGATTTCACCGAAGCCGATGACCAAAACCACGACTCTCCAACAGATCTTTCTCCTCTCATTATAGCAATCATTGGCATCTTTGCTAGTGCCTTCGTTCTAGTCACTTACTACACCGTTATATCCAAATACTGCAGGCGAAGAGGAAGCGATGGAGCTCGAGACATGAACATGGACAGTTCGAATCCAAACCTAGTTAGCGAATCGTGGCAAGGCTCAACTAACGGTCTGGATGAGTCCCTGATCAAGTCCATCACGGTTCACAAGTACAAGAAAGGTGATAAGCTTGTGGAAGGCAGAGACTGCTCGGTATGCTTAAGTGAGTTTGAAGAAAATGAGAGCCTGAGGCTGTTGCCGAAATGTAGCCATGCTTTCCATGTTCCTTGCATTGATACTTGGCTCAAATCTCACTCCAGTTGTCCACTGTGTCGTTCAAACATTGCTGCTCCTGCCATTGCTCTAGTTCCTCATCAGCAACTAGCGCTGCCTCCGGTCGAAGAAAATCCACAGGAGGAGGTGAATGTGTCCGCTTCGGAATACCAACATAGGAGTAATGAAAATATTTTGGTGGTTCAAGATAATTCGGAAGATGTTGTTAGTCAGTTGGAGAGTAGAGTGAGTAGTTGTGAGATTGAACAAGATCATGGGATCCAGCAGCAGTTGAGGAGATCAGTTTCCATTGCTGATGTGTTGCATTTGCATGATAGTGAAGATGATGATGAGGACTTGGAAAATCAGATGGGAAGTGCCCAATTTTCCATGGAAATTGGATCATCAAAAGGAGTTGATCAAGAACAGAATTTCAAATCCAGTAACAGCCCTAGAAGTAGTGGAGTTTTCAGCTTGGTAAAGGGTCCTCTTGTGATGAAGAGATCAACTTCAACAGGGAGATTAGTTTCTCAAGCTATGGAAAGGAAAAGAATTCTGTAATTCCTAATTGAAACCATTGTTTTCCTCTTTTCCAAAATTAGTGTAAAAATCCCCCAATTTCTACTTCGCTTTTGTATACCATATTATATACCCAAAAAGAGAGACCCTGCATACAAATATGAGACTAACTGACTTAATCTAGCGCTATAAATGATTGGCTTGTTAGAGGAGGTTTGAGTTCAAATCTTGTGTACGAGAATTGTTTAATTAAAAAAATTCTTACACGGTTATTATACTTGAAAAAGCATAAACTATAGAAATAGAAAGCTCTTAGAAATACTAGAGTTTGCTAGTTATGGTCTGCAATTACCATTTGTTTGCACCTTGCACTGCTAAATATATTCTATCTCATTTTTTTTTTTAGTTCTTTATATTATGGCATAATAACTTGTGGGAATAAGGACTGGGACTGAGATCCTCTAGGAATATGGAAAAATAAAGGGCAAACAGGGAAATCAGTCTAAATTGATTCCATCTATTTGGTAATGGTTTTGAAACTGAATTTGGAGCAAGCTCCTTAGAGCATCTTTAATGATGCTCTAAAAATTGTCCCTACCACTGTATGTCTTTAACTTTAAGAATTTTGTGGCTTTTAATGGAACAGAGCTCTAGTCTATATAGTAGAGGGACTACCCTAAGGTTGTGTAAAAACTCCAACAAATGAGGACGACCTAGAGACCGAAAGAGGGGGTCCAATGTTGATTTTGAGTGGGAAAGAAACCCCCCTACCACCGTGTGTCTTTAACTTTAAGAATTTTGTGGTTTTCAATGGAACATAGCTCTAGTCCCAATAGTAGAGGGACTAACCGAAGGTTGTGTAAAAATTCCAACAAATGAAGACTACCTAGAGACCGAAAGAGGGGGCCCAATGTTGATTTTGAGTGGGAAACAAACCTCATCCTTGTGAATGTTGTACAATAGATTATCTCACTCTCTTACCCGCTAACAGTTGCTGATGCAGCATTAGTCACGGGCCCCACGCTGAACTTGTAACATTTTTTTTTTTACCATTGGGAAACCAACAGTAGAGATAGCTTTTTGGTTTTTTTTTTCTTGTTTTTATCAACAAACACAATACTCCAACAGAATTAACAATGATTTTTTTAATATTTTAGTCTTTACCTTTAGGCACCCGAATATTCTCTTGAAGTCCCTAAAAGACGGGTGGAGACCCTAAAATAGGGTCTTCCATTGAAGATCCTCTTAGCCCATCTCGAATGGTCTTCCATTTGGTCGTTAAATTATCTTGAATTCTTGGACGCACATTCAATCGTTAAATGTATGTCATTATTGGTGTTTGTTCCCAAATCTCTTGTTGAGGAAGAGCACAATGAGGAATCACCAACCACCACAAAATCAATCATGGCTTGATTGAGTTGAAACCAGAGAATTAAAATTGAAGGAAATGAAACATCTTAGGCTCTAAAATATCATCATATCGACTGTGAAAGAGTAGAAAATGGAAGTAGATTGGGACCAATATAACACTTCAGAGACTAAAGCCACATAACTACTGATATGGATAGGACATTTGCCAAACATTGAGTTAGTAGCCCAACATGATATGGATAGACATTAGGTAAAGCCCAATATATGAGCCCCTAAAATAGAATCACCAGCCCACCAACATGCTAGGGTTTCAAGAACACAAACCAACTATAAATATTCGTACGCCTCTTCCAATCTTGTAAAATCACAAACTCCTGCAGAGCTTGAGGCCACAGCTATGGCGACGTAGAATCATGATTTATGCTGACAATTTCATTATCCTACGTTCTTATATGGCCCTCTTGAGTTTCTCAAAGGTCTTTCTCTATTTGTTCGACCGTGATTTCTTTGTATAAACAGATGACATAATTGTTTTTGTCATCTGATTAGGTTGGATGTATAATCTGATGACTTAATGTTTTTTTGTTATCTGAAGTTTGTAAGAGAGTGGACTAGGGTTTCGTTTTGTAACAATTTCTTCAATGATAAAATCTCATAATGTAATTTTGTGTATCAAAAAAGGATTTAATTACTTATGTCATTGTATATACTCTGTTACCCTAGAACTGCAGTTAGAGTATATTATTAGCATGTGTTGCGTTTTAAAATTGAGAGATTATCAAGGAACCTTGTAGCACTCATTTCCCACCGGCAAAATAAAATAATGAACAACTCACAAATAGTTGAAGAGATTTTGTGTCAAAAGAGCAAATGAACACCTAAAAATTGGGTAGGAAAGCATGAAGAGCAGTGCGGATAATATATGCACCAATTTTCTGCATAAACTCGGCCACTCAGTCTTTAATTAAAGGGTATATTATCAATTTCCCCCCTGAACTTGTGACCATTGGCCAATTTCCTCCCTGAACTTTAATTTTGGCCAATTTCCCCCCTCAACTCTCATAATTAGTCAATTCCCCCCTGAACTTTAATTTGGCCAATTTCCCCCCTCAACTCTCAAAATTAGTCAATTTGCACCCTACTGTTAATTTTTTTTTTTAATTTTCCATCTATTCTTTTCTTAATTTTCAATATTTCTAATAGCTTCCAACAAAGTACTAAAATTAACATAAACTCACCTGCATAATATAGGGTAAAATGTACAAAAACATAATACAGTTAGTATGTGACATGGGTTGATTATAAGAAAAAGTTATGAATCGGGTTTAAAGCATGTAGAAGAAGAAATAATAACAAAAAGAAATAATAATCCTAAACTCATGGATCAAACCTATTTCAATAAAATGGGTTATTCTTAATAAGGAGTCGAAAATTATGAATAGACTAGCCATTTTTTTACTAAAGCTCGATTCTCCGCAATTTACTTGAACTTAGCTTTCACTTTTATAAAGAAAATTGTATTCACATACAAAAATTTACACATCAATCCTTTTTGTTATCAATTTTGTATAGTCAAAAATCAAATAAAATTACTCCATACTGATTTATTATGACTAATAATACTATCTATGATAAATGGTAAAATTCTAAATTTTAATCTATTTGTAATAGGATAAAGATATAGGAACATGATTAACATACATCTTATTTAGTTTCTTACACACACTTGTTTAATTATGATCAAATTAAAAATTTAACAGTAGGGTGCAAATTGACTAATTATAAGAGTTGAGGGGGGAAATTGGCTAAATTAAAGTTGAGGGGGGAAATTGACTAATCATGAGAGTTCAGGGGGGAAATTGGCCAAAATTAAAGTTGAGGGGGGAAATTGGCTAATGGTCACAAGTTCAGGGGGGAAATTGATAATATACCCTTAATTAAAAGTAAGAGGTTTTAGGCTCGAATCTCGTGGATAACGAATTTGATACCAAATTAGGTTATCCATTGTGTGGATTAACCGAACTCCCCTAGTGTAAAAATATTGATATAATTAAAAAAAAAATTGTACCAAAAGTGCCTAGCTCCTTCTAGACGATTCTCCCTAGAAAACCCATCGACTTTAGAGCAACTCAACCATTGCTTACTGTCTTGGGAATAGGCAACCCAATCCACTTCTCCCCTTTCAGAACACTCTAGTCCACTCGGGTAATTGGGCTCAAGGTGAGACCAATAGAGAAGTCAAGCAATAATTGCCTAGGCCAACGCCATGCTTACGTGATGCAAGGTTGACGTCATGATGATGTCACCCACAATTTAAATTATAAAAAAATTATAAAAAAATTAATTAAATATAAAAAATTATGAAAAACTAATTAAAATATAAAAAATTATAATTTTTTTTAATAAATACCTAACTATTTTCTTCCAATTTACACTACATTTCAATATTTTTAAATACTCTTTTATTATTATTCGAAATTAAAAATAAAGTTATCTTTTATTATTTTATAAAATAAAAAAATAATTATTTAATACGAATTGCCTGAGGTGAAAATGTACTTGGACAGTTACTATTCATTTAAGGGAATTGAGTTACCTATCGCTTAGGGGGCCTTACTACACTGGAAGTAAGGACAATAATTTAACTCATCAAATCCGGTCCCCACAGGTAACCGATCTGAACGGTATGGTTTCAGGCATCAAATTTGGGATATTTTACAATTATGGGTAACTGTCAGATTTTTTCGGTTTCAGATTCAATTATGGTTATTGGGGTATCCGCCCCAATTTCATACCCAAAACCAAACCGTTTCATTTAATTATAAAAATATAAATATTGATTATATAAAGGGAGTTGTTAATAATCATGGATTGTTAAATATGAAAATTAAATGTTCGCTTTTATATCATTAATAGTAGCATTTTATAATTTTCAAGAGTTTATATGTTTTCTTCGTAATATAAACATTTAATATTACTTATCATATGCTTTAATGAAAAGGGTTTGGGCCAACAAATATTTAATAAAAAAACCATCCCAAAATGTTATTTACCAAAAGGGCTCAAAGTTTAATAAAAAATCATCTAAAACTATTGTCCACATGCCAAACTTATAAGCCCAACCCACTACAAATCTACATTTCCGTAAATACCCCTAAATCATTCAATATTGTCCTGACTCTTCACTAACCTCAACCCAACACGAAACCGTCATAATAACTCCCTGTCTTCCTATCAAATCGAATTCCTCCATTTCAAAAACAACCAAATCAAAGTTC
Organism: Pyrus communis; assembly: GCF_041283825.1. Classification (NCBI taxonomy): domain Eukaryota; kingdom Viridiplantae; phylum Streptophyta; class Magnoliopsida; order Rosales; family Rosaceae; genus Pyrus; species Pyrus communis. The sequence goes on along the minus strand of NC_142566.1, from coordinate 6,065,506 downwards.
AAATCAAAGTTGAAAAAAGAAACATTCATCGGAACAAAGCCACCGAAACAAGTTCACAGAAGTTCGGTGGCAGAAACCGGCGAAAAAGTGGTGCAAAACTTACCAAAACCTCCGTCGAAACAAACCCTCGAAAAGTGGTGCAAAACTTACCAGAACCTTTGCTTGAACAAACTGGAGAAAAAGAAGTCCAAACTTTACCACAACCTCCGTCGGAACAAACCGAAAAAAAAAAAAAAAAGAAGTGCAAACCACACCAGAACCACCGTCGGAAAAAACCGGAAAAAAAAAAGAAGAAGTTAATAATCTTATCCCTGTTAAACTTTCACGCACTTCTTAAAGTTAAACATTTCTAGAAAATAGTATGATTGTTTTGCCACTTTTTTAGAAAACAATGCGAGATTTGAATCCCTAAACAGTTTGCGCCCTTATATAAAAACTAACATTGTCTCTGGACGAAAATGAACCAAAACATAAAACTGTTTCTAGAGAACCCAAAACATAACACTGTTTCTAGAAAAACAATCAGTGTTTGTTTTGTCGGTGTACAAACAAATACTGTATCTGAAAAGAAAAGAACCAAAATCCAACCACCGCAATGTCCCTTATTATGATTTGGATCCAGAAACAGTGTGATTGTTTGCTACTTTTCTAGACACAATGTACTTTATTATGATTTGGATCCAGAAACAGTTTAATTTGTGTAAAACCTAGCGCTGATTTTGAAAAATCCAACAAAAAATAAACACTGGATTCAGAAACAGTGTGATTGTTTGCTACTTTTCCAAACACAATGTCCCTTATTATGATTTAGATCCAGAAATAGTTTGATTTGTGTAAAAACTTGACCGTTGACTATCCATTTTCTTCAATCTATGTTCTGGTTGTTCTTCTTGAATAGTTAATTATAATTCCTAAGCTTTGTTCATTTTTACAAATGCAGGTAATCAAGAAAATTAGAAGGAAGACTTTTGCAAAGAAATCAACAATGGAGAAGAAGAAAACTCCAGTGTATAAGAAGAAAACTTCAACTGAGAAGAAGAAAATATATCGGAGTATATATCTCCAATATCGGTGCAATATGACCGGGTTTTCAGACTCAATGGAAATTGACAAACCAATGCTTGAAGGCCGCAAAGATGTTTGCAAATAGTTGAAAAAGACACCATTCTAGAGTCTTATTAAACTCTACATGGATCACTTCCTCGTTGTAACCAAAAGGAAGAAGAAGTCCGGTATAGACTTAATTAAGATTATAAATTGCTACAACCCCAAAGAGCAGAAGTTTAGATTTGGAGATCTTGACGCAAGAGGAATAACACCTAATGATGCTGCTCTAATCTTTGGACTAAACAACGATGGAGGGAAACTACCAAACATTGACAAATACTCCAAATATGGTAAGGAGGACAGATTCATAGAGAAGTACTTTCAGAATGTTGAATGAATGAAAAAAAAAACCCACGTTGTTCAAGCATATAAAAAATCACTCATTGACCAAACTCCGGAGGGTGCAAGAGATACAGCTTCCATAATATGTGCACATCTCATCCAGTCCCTATTATTTGTAAACTCTGGCTCATACATCACATGGAACTTCGTGCAAATTTGTGGAAAATTGGAGGAAATGAGCAAATTTAATTGGGCAAAGGGGATAAGAAACTACCTCTTCCAAATGATTGATAGATCACAAATCAAGAAGAAGAAAGAAGGAGATGAAACTGTGTTACTTAACAAAGGAGAAACAGTGACTTACAAACCAAAAACATTGATATATGCATACATCATTACTTTCTAGCACTATAAAATCCAGAAACAGTTTTGTTTTTAAATTCCATAGGCAATGTAGTTTCTAGTTGGTTATTTTCCAGAAACAGTATGCCATATTAAGATTTAGATATAGAAGCAGTGTTACTACAAATACTAAAACAATGATATTCGCATGCCATTTAGTATTACAAATCTAGAAAAAGTGTTACTTAACAAAAGAGAAACAATGACTTACAATCTAGAAACCTTGATTTATGCATACTTTCATACTTTCTAGCACCATAAAATCCAGAAAATAGAATTTTTTTTTTTAATTTCTTAAACAGTGTAGTTTCTAGTTGGTTATTTTCCAGAAACATTATACCATATTCAGATTTAGATGCAGAAACAGTGGTATTTGCATGCTATTTAGTACTACAAATTCATAAACAGTGTTACTTAACAAAAGAGAAACAGTGACTTACAATCTAGTAACCTTGATATATGCATACTTCTTAACTTTCTAGCACTATAAAATCTAGAAGCAGTTTTTTTTTTAAATTCCATAAACAATGTAGTTTCTAGTTGGTTAATTTCTAGAAACAGTATGTCATATTTTGATTCGGTTGCAAAAACATTGTTACTACAAATATAGAAACAGTGATATCTGCATGCTATTAGTACTACAAATCCAGAAACAGTGTTACTTAACAAAGGAGAAATAGTGACTTACAATCCAGAAACCTTGTTATATGCATACTTCCTTACTTTCTAGCACTATAAAATCCAGAAACAATTTTGTTTTAAAATTCCATAAGTAGTGTAAAATTACAATTGTAATTAGAATTCATTTTGCAAATCCATAAACAGTTTCACACTAATAATTTGAATTAATATTTAATACTTGTGTAACTATGTGCAGAATGTTGATCCTATTTCTTCTACTGAGAAAGGAGAGGAATTTTCTAAAAAAGGCAAAGAAAAGACTGTTACAAGGAAAAGAAAGAGGACTGCTGCTGAAAAGATGTGATGGAACATGATTAAACAAGAAGTAGAACAGACGAATCACATCAGTGAAGCACAATTAATGAAGCCCAAGAACAGTTCGACAAGTTGTACGGTGAGGAATTACGAAAGCTCAGTCCAGATTATCAAATTCACATCCTCGGTATTGACACAACAATAACTGACGAGATGTTCATACAATTTCAAAACTGTACGGCATGGAACTGAGGAGGTATACAGTGCTCAAACATATGATGATGCATGCAATTGACAGTCTTTAAACAAATTCTATAGTTTCGGGTCAAATAACTGGACGACTCAAAAGAGACATCCAAAAGCTTCAAGAAGAACGAGAGTTGAACTAGAAGAAAATCAATGATATGGATGTTGAAATCCTACAATTGTAGTTGAAGAACATTGAAACTTCAGGAAAAATCAATCAACTTCTCAATGAGATTAGAATCTTAAGAAAAAGCTACAAGAAAATCAAACAAAAGATCCAGAAGTTCTAGAAGATAACACTACAAAAGAGCAACCTCAAGTTCAAATGGATGTTCAAGTAGAGAGTCAAAATGAGGATAATCAAATACATGAAGGAAATTTGAAACTTGACGTTGCCAATAAAAAAGAAGCCTCCAAAGAACAAATGGATGATGTTCAAATAGACGTTGAAACTGAAGATGTTGAAACTGCTAAACAACCAGAAGAGATCACTGGAAAAGAGCAAGCTCAAGTACCGATTGATGTTCAAATGGAGAGTCAAGAAGAAGCCTCTAAAGATCAAATGGAAGATGTTCAAATAGAGGTTGAAACTTAGGATGTCGAAATTGCCAAACAACCAGAAGCGATCACTGGAAAAGAGCAAGTTCAAGTTCCAATTGATGTTCAAATGGAGAGTCAATATGTTGAAGCTGCCAACCAAAAAGATACCTTTAAAGTTGAAGCTATGAATGAGGATTCTTCTGCTAACATGGCTATTCCAAAAGGCAAGGCTACTAAAGATGGACAAGAAAAAAATGCCACTAAAGAAAAAAAAAGGACAAGAACTTTGGTAAAAAAATATTCGAAACAGGGATGATCGTAAAGCAAACGTTCTTCTGAAGTTTGCCTATGTCCCCGTCCAGAAAAAGCCAAAAAAGAAGGCCAAGTACATATATGTTGTCAGTGACAATGAAAGCCCTTCCATTGTTATATCGTAGCTGGAACAAAATTTGGAACCAATTTTTGAAAGAGAGAATGAGAAGCAAATAGTTGAAGAAGAAGAAGAACGACCAATAGCTGAAATTGAAAAATACAAGCCAATGGTTGAAACTCAAAAGAAGAAGCCAATGGTTGAAACTGAAAAGAAAAAGAAGAAGCCAATTGTTGACAAAACAAAGGAGGAACCAAAAGTGGAAAAAGCAAAGCCGATTGCTAAAGAAACAAAAAGGAAGCCTGCAAAGAAGACAAATGCAAAGAGCTCAGGAACTGATAAAGGCAGTTACCTCCCTGCGACAACAAAGGCTTATAAGTTCCTTGACGATGAGACAAGATAAAATCAAGAAATATTATAGACAAGATGAATTGTAAGTTTTCGGTAACATTAATAATGAACTTATATTTCATAAACAGTATGCTTATTTTCTTAAAATTCATAAACAATATGCTTATTCCATAAATAGTCTATGTGTTTAACCTTGGACCGTTTTTTATTTTTTTATTTTTATATACATCAGTTTATTATATTTAAGAAACATTGTAATTATTTTTCTTTGAATCCAGAAATAGTGTTATATTTGACCTTTGACTGTTTCTTTTCTTGCCTACATGTTTTTCTCGATTTGCTTAAATTTCATAAACAGTGTGATGTATATATTTATATGTGTGTGTGTATTTAACACTTTTAATTTTCTTACACAGGGACTATTTTTGGATGCAACCAAAGAAACAGAACATGGCACATGAGCTTGTTGTTCTAAAGTTAGATTTGACATCATTGTTTATCGATGGTGCAATTGACTCAAATATAATTGATGAGTCCTTCTTCATCATGTTAGAAAATGAAACAAAAGATAGACAAGAGAAAAATATGTATCTTCCTTCATCTTTGTAAGTGTAAACAACTTCATTTACAACAAATTTATGTTTGTCAATTTCATAAACAGTAAAAAAAAGTTATGTTATTGTTTTAGAATGACATAGAGAAAATAAATTAAGAGAGTGACTAGTAGCATATTGATCGAACGTTGAAGAGGCTCTAGGAAAAGAATGTTGACAAAGTCAGAAAGGTCTTCATGATAATAAAGCATTATTTCCACTTCACCCTAGTAGTTTGGGATTTTAAAAATGAAAAAAATGACACACTACAATTTCAAACTACCAAGGATAGAAAGCAGCACATACATATACCTTAAGCATGTTGTGCAAGTGGTAAGAAAAAAACCAATTAGAAACTATCATACTACGGTAAGAAAGACAAATCAAATCTCCTTTTTTTTTTTCCTGTTTTGCAGAAGGACAAAATAGAAGCATTGTACAAGGATTTCAAGGCTGGCCAAACCCTCAAAATAGAGATTGAAAGATGCTTGACTTGTGCATAGCAAAGAGAAGACTCGTAAGTACAAAAATATAGTTTCATGTTATTATTTGGGTTCTTTTTAAACATTGTTCACATTTTACTTTGGATCCAGAGACACTATGATATGTGTAAACAACTAGACAATGCTTTACTATTTTTCTTTTTCATAAACAGTGTGCCTATTTTGCTTTGGATCCAAAAACAGTATGATATGTGTTTCTTGTTTTGCTTAAAAAATAAAAAACAATGTGTCTATTTTTCTTTTTAATCCATAAACAGTGTGATATTTGACATTTAACTGTTCCTTCAATTCCCTACATGTGTTGCTTTCTTTTCCTTTTTTTTTTTCTTCTTTCAGCCTTCTTTTCGTAAAACAGTTTCAGAAATGTAGATCCATTTTTTCACTCCTATCTGTCATTTAATGTTATAAATTTATCTCATTATCTATCATACTTCTTTATTTTGTAAAAAATTGCAGATTGGATTGTGGCTTATTTGTCATTCACTTTGCAACCCAACTTCAAGAAGGCAAACCAATAAAATCCACTTTTCACAAGGAAGAAGTATTTATGGAAAGAGTTTCAATTTTAGCTATATTGGTGAATCATCTGCACAATTATCCAAATGGACTAAAAAGGTTACTTGAAGAAAAAAGGGTTGCTAGGAAATATGATTACATTGATGAACTTTTTGGAGATGATGATGATGACCATATTTCAGTAGAATGACTGAGTGATATGAACTTATTAAATTCCAAATTATATATTCTAGTTCATTTCCTAAACCTCTCAAAAGTCAATTTCCTTGTAATTTTACTACATCTATTACAAAAAAGAATATAAAATCATAGAAAAAGAAGAAGGTCTGCAAAACAACGATGAACTCCATTAACGACGAAAATCTGGAAAAAAATACCTCGAAAATAGTATGAATAATGACAAACGATCTGAAAAGCAAAGATCACATTCAATTTGATCAGCACTTCAAAAGTTGAAACGACGATCACGTTCAAATTGATAAGAATTCGAAACTCTGGTTCTCAAAGCCTTCAACTAGCCCTGACCAAAAAAGAGCTTAACAAGAAAACCAAATGGAACAAATTTAAAACAACTCATCCTAAAAAATTAGGGGTAAAATTGACAAATCATAATTTATTATGGTTGGGCCATTTTTAGTTGGACTGCTTTAATATGGGTCATGTACTAACCATTAAACAAAACTTATAATATTGAGTCCTGAAGAACATCAAAGATATCTAACTCGACAACGTCTAATAACATGAGAAAAAAGACAACAAATTCCAACTCTATATGATGATCATATTATGACATCCCCCAGTAACATACAACAATAAATTCTTGGTATTTATTTCATATTCCTTTTTCTTTAACTCATACTAATGCAAAAATAAAAAATAAAAAAAAATTCTAATTTCTAATTTTTCTTTTAACTATGCAACAAGTAGGTCCCAGTAATATACAAGAACGAGTTCAGTTGGCTAACTATGATGTTGAGGTCGACCCCAGTAATATACAACAACAAATTCCTGTTATTTATTTCAATTTCTTTATTTGTATTTGTTTCACACTTAAAAAATTAGTTAAGTTTTTAGAACAAAATTTTGTGAATTGAAATCTCATTTTATTCTTTTGTTCGATACTCTAATATTGATCTCAATGTTGTTGTTATTTTTAGTGGTAGTCTTACGAAATATTTGACTCACAACTAAATATATTAAATACTAAACACAAAAATTTTAACTAATCATGTTATAATGTGGTCTATTTATTAGAACAGATTGAGCATGAAAGCGCAAGTTCAAGGGTTCTGTCAGATATCACAAATTGTGATGACCAAACTTCTGCTAGAATGCGTATTCATATGGGACAATTGGCACATTTAAATAGGTCATAAATATCTAATGAGATGTTCTCAATTCCTTCCCACAATGGTGAGCTTAATATATAATTCTATCTATTTATGGATATATTTTTAGTTACGAAGAAAATTCTTATACTGAGTGTTGGCAAAGCCGCTTATGTCGTGGAACTCCCACCCCGCCTCAAGTTTCACCCGGTGTTCCATGTGAGCAACTTGAAGCCTTATCATGCAGACAATGAGGAACCAAGTCGAGGCGAGTCTCGTCGGGCACCTCCTTTGATGACGGAGGCATTTGACAAAGAAGTAGAGAGCATTGAGGCCAAGCGTGTCGTGGTGCGACCAAGACAACCAAAGCATGTGGAGTACTTTGTCAAATGGAAAGGGCTACCATACTCCGAAGCGACATGGGAGAAGGAGACGTCCTTATGGCAATATAAGGACCTGATTGATGCATTCGAGAGGCAGGAGTCGACGAGGACGTCGACGGCTTAAGTGGGGGAGGATGTCATGGGCCATAAGTTACAAACAAAGAAAATGCCCAAGACATTATATATCCAAGCCCATTAAGCCTTGTCTTCATAGAAGATTCTGGAACGTCCCGGAGAAATCAAGAACATGGCGGAGCATTCAAGATAATCTAGGGCATTCCGGAATAATCCACACAAGTGTAGATATTAAAGCCTCACCTAGAACAATCTAGATTAGGCAAGTTGTATCTAGAACTATTCTAGATATTTTTGGATGTAAGTAGGGAATTCTAGAACCCTCCATTGAGGAGGTTACTTAGGCCTATAAATAGGAGGCAAGGCCATTTGGCCAAACCATCCAAAAACATCCAAGAATCCAAGAGTTGTAAGCAATTGTAAAGCTCTCCTAAGTTTCAATACAAAGCTTCCTTTCTCCCATTTTCTAAGTGATCTTAGCATTCTCCAAGTTATCTTAGCTTTCTTCGTGATTCAATCCGGGGAAGCGAGGCTTCGAAGGCTTACTTAGCTTGTTCATCGAGGTATACAAGTCTAAGTGCCGCACGGGCGGAAGGCTTAAAGAGTCATCCCGTGACAGCTGGTATCAGAGCCTTGTTCGGGAATCACTTGAAGGAAAGTAAGATATGGCAAGTGGAGAGATGGTGTCCGGAATCTCCGAGCTAAGGGAGCATACTTCCGAGGTCCACGACGTTGCCAAGAGCAAGCCAAAGTTAAAGGACTTGCAAGCATCGATGGAGACCATGGAGGAGCGACTCGAGAAAGTGGAACGAACCATACTCGAGTTCGATACTCGACTTGATGAGGACGTTGTCGACAAGGAGGAAATCCAAACCATGGTGGACAATGGTAATGATGATCTGCGTGGCTTGGTGGAAGGGCTACGAGATGAGCTCCTTGGCGCCCTCAACACCATGGCAGACAAGATGCGGAGGGAAGTCCAGGCTCACCTTGACAACATGGAGGCGAGGTTTGTGGCTCTTCAAGAAGAGATAAAAGACACAAGAGAACTTAAGGGAGATGTGGCGTTTTGCAAAGAAGCAGTCGTGAGGCAATTCGTGCAAGGGCCACGGGAAGCCAAGGCGTTGGACTCCAAGGTAATTGACTCCTTTAAACCCAAATCCTATAATGGGAAGAGGGAAGCAAAGGAGCTCGACACATTTGTGTGGAACGTGGAGCGATACTTCAAGTACCTGAAGCTTGAAGATGACGAGTCCAAAATCTCAACGGCAACCATGTTCTTAGCTGACAATGCCCTTATGTGGTGGCGTCGTCGGAGCATGGAGATTGAGCAAGGTACGTTCTCTCTTACCACTTGGGATGAATTTAAGAAAGATCTTATGTTGCACTTTTATCCCCAAAATGCCAAGTACGAAGCCAAGGAGAAACTAAGGTGGCTCAAGCAAACGGGGAGTGTCAAAGACTATGTCAACACCTTCGTGAGCTTGTTATTCGAGGTGCCCAACATGTTAGAGGAAGACAAGCTCATGTACTTCATGAGTGGACTGCAAAATTGGGCAAAACTCGAGCTACAAAGGAGGCACGTGCAAACATTGTCTGATGCCATTGCCGCCGCCGAATCCTTGATTGAGTTTAAATCAAGCCACCAAGGTGATTCCAAGTCCACGGGGAAGAAGGGTAACCATGAGAAAAGTGGGGGAGAACGTAAGCCGAAGGATAAGGCCGAGACAAGCAAGCCGAAGGAGAAGACAGCCGATAAGCATGACAAAAGCAAGGGTAAGTCTAGGCCACAAACTTGTTACTTATGCGACGGCCCTCACATGATGCGAGATTGCCCACAAAAGAAGGCCCTTAAGGCCATGGCCTTCAAGGAGGACAAGCCCGAGGAGAGTAACGATGCAAGGATGGGATGCATCCGTCTACTGAATGCCATCCAAACAACCCTCCCACAACCTAAGGCTCAAGTTGAGGGAGGATCATTGTTCGTCGACGTCAAGACTGGTGACAAGACGACACGTGTGTTGGTGGACACGGGAGCAACACACAACTTCATGACATCGGAGGAAGCCGCGAGGCTTGGCCTCCGAGTCACACGGGAGCCCAGTAGCGTGAAGACGGTAAATTCCGCTGCCACCCCCATTGTCGGGATTGCGCGCAATGTACAAGTGGACATTGGCGCATGGAAGGGAAAGATCGACTTCACCATAGTCAAGATGGACGACTACGGCGTAGTCATTGGGTTAGAGTTCATGGACAAGGTACGAGCCTTTCCCATTCCCTTCTACAATATTTTCTGTATCTTGGATGACGGAAGACAACCTTGCCTGGTGCCATTGGAGAGGCAAGCCAAGAAGTATACCCAGCACTTGTCGGCAATTCAATTTGCCAAGTCCTGGAAGAAAGGCGAGGCCACATTTCTTGCAACGCTAATGTTGAATGAAGGGGAGGAGAAGTGCGGGCCTTTGCCGAAACAAGTGGAAGCAGTCCTTAGGGAGTTTGCGGACGTGATGCCCAAGGAACTGTCGAAGAAGTTGCCACCAAGGAGAGAGGTCGACCATGCGATTGAGTTGGAGCCTGGTGCTAAGCCTCCCTCCAAATCACCTTATCGGATGTCGCCACCCGAGTTGGAAGAATTGAGGAAGCAACTCAATGAGTTACTTGATGCTGGCTACATCCAACCCTCCAAGTCCCCATATGGTGCACCTGTCTTGTTCCAACGCAAGAAGGAAGGTAGTCTAAGGTTGTGCATCGACTACAGAGCATTGAACAAGATTACCATCAAGAACAAGTACCCACTTCCGTTGATTGCCGACTTATTCGATCAACTTGGTGAAGCAAGGTACTTTACAAAGTTGGATCTTCGATCAGGATACTACCAAGTGAGGATAGCCCCTGGAGACGAATCGAAGACGGCGATGGTGACCAGATATGGATCGTTCGAGTACAAAGTCATGCCATTTGGTCTGACCAATGCCCCTGCAACATTCTGTACATTGATGAATAAGGTATTCCATCCTTATCTTGACAAGTTTGTCGTGGTTTACATTGACGATATAGTTATCTATAGTAAGACATTGGAGGAGCACGTCAAGCACTTGCGCATAGTGTTCAAGACCCTTCGGGAGCATGAACTCTATGTCAAGAAGGAGAAATGCTCATTTGCCACAAAAGAAGTAAACTTTCTTGGCCACAAGATAAAGGAGGGGAAACTTATGATGGAAGAGGGCAAGATCAAGGCCATTCAAGAGTGGGAACCACCGACCAGGGTACCAACACTCCGATCCTTTCTGGGGCTAGCCAACTACTATCGGAGATTCATTAAAGGGTATTCAGCCATAGCGGCACCCTTAACAGACCTTCTTAAGAAGAACAAGGCATGGGAATGGACGGACAGGTGTCAAGAGGCCTTTGAGAGGTTGAAGAAGGCCCTAATGGAGGAGCCTGTACTAAGGTTGCCCGACCTTAGTAAGCCATTCGAGTTGCACACTGATGCTTCCGACTTTGCCATAGGAGGAGTGTTGATGCAAGAGGGACATCCGATAGCCTATGAAAGTCGCAAGCTAAACAATGCCGAGAAGAGGTACACGACCCATGAAAAGGAGATGACCGCCATCGTCCATTGCCTTAGAGTTTGGAGGCATTACTTGCTTGGTACTCCCTTCATCATCAAGACGGACAACGTTGCCACTAGCTATTTTCAAACCCAACAAAAGCTCACACCTAAGCAAGCAAGGTGGCAAGAGTTCTTGGCGGAGTTTGATTACAAGCTAGAGTACAAGCAAGGAAAGGAGAACGTGGTGGCCGACGCTCTAAGTAGATGAGTAGAGTTAATGGCTACGGTGCTCAAGCCGCAAAGCCACCTCTTGGGCCGTGTCCGAGAAGGTTTATCACATGATGTCCAAGCCAAGAACATTGTGGAGCTTGTCAAGGATGGGAAGACAAGAAGGTTTTGGCTTGAGGACGACTTGCTATACACCAAGGGCAAGCGGATCTACGTCCCAAAGTGGGGAAGCTTAAGGAAAGAAATCCTGAAGGAGTGCCATGACTCAATGTGGGCAGGACATCCTGGCACTCACCGCACGTTGGCTTTGGTGAGCGATGCTTACTATTGGCCACAAATGCGGGATGATGTAGATTCCTAAGTGAAGACTTGTCTTGTGTGCCAACAAGACAAAGTGGAACAAAAGCAACCAGGAGGACTGTTGGAACCGCTTCCCACCCCATCAAGACCATGGGAGTGTTTAACCATGGATTTCATCACACATCTGCCCAAGTCTGATGGATGTGGATCTATCTTCGTCGTGGTCGATAGATTCACCAAGTATGCCACTTTCATACCCGCACCGGTGGAGTGCACAGCCGAAGTAGCTGCACGCTTGTTTCTAAAGCACGTGGTGAAGTATTGGGGTGTTCCGAGGAGCATAGTCAGTGATCGAGATGCTCGCTTCACGGGTAGATTTTGGAAGGAGCTCTTCAAGCTACTTGGCTCAAAATTAGACTTTTCCACCGCTTTTCATCCCCAAACTGATGGACAGACGGAGCGGGTTAATGCATTGTTAGAGACTTATTTGCGGCACTATGTTAGTGCCAATCAACGAGATTGGGCTAAGTTACTTGATGTTGCCTAATTCTCTTATAACTTGTAACGTTCGGAGTCGACGGGGAAAAGTCCGTTCGAGTTGGCTATAGGGCAACAACCCCTGACCCCGAACACGGTCGTAACTGGCTACACGGGGAGTAGTCCAGCCGCTTTCAAAACCGCTAAGGAGTGGCAATTAGCCCATGAACTTGCTCGAGCTCATCTGGAGAAGGCTTCAAAGAAGATGAAGAAATGGGCGGATCGTAAGCGAAGGAATGTGGAGTTCCAAACCGGCGACCAAGTCTTTGTGAAGCTTAATGCGTCTCAGCACAAGAGTACTCGTGGCTTGCACAAGAGCTTGTTGCGGAAATATGAGGGACCATTCCCTATCATCAAGAAGGTTGGCAAAGCCGCTTATGTCGTGGAACTCCCACCCCGCCTCAAGTTTCACCCGGTGTTCCATGTGAGCAACTTGAAGCCTTATCATGACAATGAGGAACCAAGTCGAGGCGAGTCTCGTCGGGCACCTCCTTTGATGACGGAGGCATTTGACAAAGAAGTAGAGAGCATTGAGGCCAAGCGTGTCGTGGTGCGACCAAGACAACCAAAGCATGTGGAGTACTTTGTCAAATGGAAAGGGCTACCATACTCCGAAGCGACATGGGAGAAGGAGACGTCCTTATGGCAATATAAGGACCTGATTGATGCATTCGAGAGGCAGGAGTCGACGAGGACGTCGACGGCTTAAGTGGGGGAGGATGTCACGGGCCATAAGTTACAAACAAAGAAAATGCCCAAGACATTATATATCCAAGCCCATTAAGCCTTGTCTTCATAGAAGATTCTGGAACGTCCCGGAGAAATCAAGAACATGGCGGAGCATTCAAGATAATCTAGGGCATTCCGGAATAATCCACACAAGTGTAGATATTAAAGCCTCACCTAGAACAATCTAGATTAGGCAAGTTGTATCTAGAACTATTCTAGATATTTTTGGATGTAAGTAGGGAATTCTAGAACCCTCCATTGAGGAGGTTACTTAGGCCTATAAATAGGAGGCAAGGCCATTTGGCCAAACCATCCAAAAACATCCAAGAATCCAAGAGTTGTAAGCAATTGTAAAGCTCTCCTAAGTTTCAATACAAAGCTTCCTTTCTCCCATTTTCTAAGTGATCTTAGCATTCTCCAAGTTATCTTAGCTTTCTTCGTGATTCAATCCGGGGAAGCGAGGCTTCGAAGGCTTACTTAGCTTGTTCATCGAGGTATACAAGTCTAAGTGCCGCACGGGCGGAAGGCTTAAAGAGTCATCCCGTGACACTAGGTTGCCAATTACCTGCTCCAACCACATGTCCGTACTGCTATGCACGATTGTTTACTTGAGAAACTTTGAATATGTATTACTTGAAAGGAAGAATTGCTTTACCCCCAATACAGTCTCCACTAGAAATGGTTGCTCTTTTATCTGACCAAACAAATGACGGTAGATACTTTAGGCAAAATATTCGAGCTTACAATCACGCATTTGCATTCACTTCAATGGGAGTACATATGGATGAAAGAATAAATATTGGTGGTCGTGGGATTTACACATTTTGTGCTCAAGGTGCATTATCTCATAAGATTGGTGGACTTTTACCAAATGAAGAGAACATACCGCAATTTTTACAAGCTTATATATATGACACTGAGCATGAAGTTGAAAACTGAATGTGTGAAAGTGAAATTTTAGATAGACTTGTGGTTGAAAAGATACAACAGATGCTGAACAACCATAATCCTTTTGTTCATACATTGCGAAGCCTCGGACAACGCCAAGATTTGCCGAATTGCAAGTTGATCCTAAAAAAGCAACCAATAGTTTGGCGTCAGTATAGTCTACCATCAGCATCACAAGTTGCGGCAATTATAATAGATGGAGATAATGCCACAACTGCAAATGGTAGGGATATCGTGCTGGAGACAATTAGTGGAAAACTTTCTCACGTCCGAGACTGTTGGATTTTATGATCTTTTACAATATCTACTATTTCTACCTTACGATACATACAGATGGGATGTTAATAGTCGTGATGATGATGGAAGAGCAATAACATGTTGCGACTATTATGAATATATATTACAGGTTTGTACCGATAACATAATTTACTTCCCAGTATATATGGATGAATGATGATTTCCATATTAAAAGTAATATATGAAATTTACTTTTGTAGATACGCCATAACAGATCATCACTTTTGCTTCGAGATGGACATCTCTTACAACAATATGCTGTAGATAACTACGTTAAAATTGAATCACAAAAACTTAGATGGTTGCGTTCTAATCAAGCCACAGTTAGAGCGGATCTCTAAAAAGGACTTGAAAGACTCTTTAAATGCAGGTCAACATAATGCAGGTATATATATTGCTTAAGTCATCGTTATTTAGGAATATAACTTTGTTCAAAACGTGTACAATATATATAGTTACTAATTGAAAATAAAAAATTATCAGGTAGCATCGGGTGTAGAATTATTTTACCATCATCATTTGTTGGAAGCTCACATGACATGTACCAACGATACCAAGATGCAATGACTCTAGTTCAAAGATTCGAAAAGCCAGATCTTTTTATTACCATGACATGTAACCCAAGTTGGGAAGAAATCAAAAGCAAATTACTCGCTGGACAAACACCACAAGATCGTCCCGACTTACTAGAGTATTTCAGGCAAAACTTGAGTAACTAAAAGAAGACATCATTGAAAAGGAGGTACTGGGCAATATTGTTGCTTAAGCATACGTTATTAAGTTTCAGAAATGTGGTCTTCCACATGTGCATATGTTGGTGGTGTTAGATGAAAATGATAAGATCAATAACCCAGATGAGTATGATCGAATTGTTAGAGCTGAAATACCAAATGAAGATGTAGAGCCTCAACTTTATAATGTGGTGTTAAATCATATAATTCATGGTCCGTGTGGGATTCATAATCCTCAATCTCCATATATGAAATGGGAGTTGTAAGAGAAAGTTTCTCAAACCATTTACACCAATCACTGTTCAAGGGAATGATTCATATCCAATTTATCAAAGGTAAGGAAATCGATTGCCCGTCGCACTTGATCGATAAGGAAACATAATGGTTGATAATAGTTGGGGCATTCCATATAATCCACGGTTGCTATTAAGATATGATTGTCACATCAATGTTGAAATTTGTGCAAGCATAAAAAGTGTCAAGTACTTATATAAGTATGTTTACAAAGGCCTAGATAAAATGACAGTCGAAGGGCAATTAGACCCTGAATATGATGAAATAAAGCAGTTTCAGGATGCAAGATGGGTTTGCGCACCGGAGGCATTATGGAAGATATTCAAGTTCATTATTAATCGAATTTACCCATCTATTGAGCGATTGCAAATACATCTTCCTAATATGCACCAAGTTCAGTTTCGTGCCGACGAGAGTATAACAAATATTCTACATGATGAGAGTACAAGAAAAACAATTTTGAATGAAAACATTTAATCATGTGGATGCTGAAGCGCGACGATATTTATACATGGAGATCCCATCACATTATAGATGGATTCAAGCTCAAAGAAAGTGGTCTAGAAGAATGAATGCAAGGTTATTGGGCGAATATATGCAGCTTCACTGCTGAATGCAAAAAAATTTACCTTCGGATTCTTCTTAATCATGTTAAAGGACCAACATCTTTCACAAACTTGAGAACAGTTAATGGGGTTTTGCATCCAACATATAAGCAAGCAGCAAAACAACGAGGTTTGTTAGAAAGAGATGACAGTATTCAGCAATGTTTGATAGAAGCCTCCACAATTCAGATGTTGTCGGCTTTAAGAAGATTATTTGTCACCATATTGGTATATTGTGCACCAATTGGTGTTTGAGGGTTATGGGATGAGTTTTATCCATTCATGATAGAAGATTATGTTTCCACGACTAACATAACTCCCACACTTGCTACCAACAAACTCTTGTGTGAGTTGAACACACTTTTGGTTCAATTTAATAAGAGTATAAACGAGTATGATTTGCCCCAATTGACAAGAGGAATTGAATCAAGTTCAGGAATGACAAGATGTATTGAAGATGAAATATCCATATGTATTCCACAACAAGATCTTGATGCAATCAAACGCTTAAATGATGACCAAAGAAGTGCGTTTAACACAATAATGGGTGCAGTTCAACGATCAGAGAATGCAACTTTTTTTGTGGATGGTCTCGGTGGAACTGGAAAAACTTATTTATATCGCGAATTGTTAACAAACTTGAGAAGGTTGGGGCACATAGTATTAGCAACAACATCATCTGGAATAGCAACTACGATCTTGCCTAGTGAGAGGACAACACATTCTAAATTCAAGATACCACTTAGTCTCGATGCATCATCGTAAAGATTTTAAAACTCAAACAAAACATGAGATCCATAAATGATTGTGAATTTTCAAAATTTTTACTTCGTGTTGGTGATGGGAATGAAGATGTTATTATGGATGATATGGTAAAACTACCTAAATGCATGGTGATACCATGGGAGAGTGAGCATTCAATTAATCAATAAATTGCCAAAATCTTCCCTAACTTAGAGGATCATATAAATGATGCAACCTACATGGTGGAAAAGGTAGTGGTAACTCCTACAAATGAAGACGTTGATATGTTGAATGAAAAGATAATCAATATGTTTCCAGGTTTAGAAGAGACAATGTATTCATTTGATTCAGTTGAGGATGACATAAGGAATTTTTATCAGCCAGAGTTCTTGAATTCAATCTCACTTGGTGGTTTGCCTCCACACAAGTTAACTCTAAAAAAAGGTGCTCCAATCATGCTTTTGAAAAATATTGATCCGAAATTGAGATTGTGTAATGGTACAAGATTATTGTGTCGTGGTTCTTACCGAAGTCTTATTGATGCTGAATTTCTAATTGGACAATTTGTCGAATCCAGAGTTTTCTTACCAAGAATCCCTCTCAAAAGCACTGATACTGCTAGGCTTCCATTTGAACTTACAGGAAAGCAGTTTTTAGTGAAACTAAGTTTCTCTATCACTATAAACAAATCTCAAGGTCGAACAATACCACATGTAGGCTTTTACCTTCCAAATCATGTCTTCAGTCATGGACAATTATATGTGGCTTTATCGAGGAGGGTCTCAAAGTCAACCACAACCATGTTAGTAAAAAATGGCTTTATAGTAGGCCAACAAGGTGTATTTACACGGAATGTAGTATACAAAGAAGTCTTGCTTCATTCCAGCTAATTATGCTGATTCTTAATAGGTAACAACTTTATTAATGATAACCTTTCAGTATGCATTTCTCACTTATCAATTAACTCTTTTTATTTGATTTTTAATTTTCTCACTATCGTTTGTAGATTGGCAATGAAAATTTGAAGCATCAATCAGGAACAAATGGGTGGAAATTGCAGCATTGATGTCAATATGTAAACTTTCTTTTCAAAAGAAACAGTGCAATATAGACTTTATGGGTATTGTGAATAATGTACATATTGTGATGTAGGTTTTATATTTTGACATTTAAGTTGTTTTGTATTTTGCTACTAGTACTTAATGTTTTCATCTACTCTTTTTTTATTTACATCTACTTACTATTGTTCATGGACTTTAGGTAGGAACTTGCATCCAAAATCCCAAGTTGTTTGACAATTGCATGAATAACATTTAAATCATTACTTTACTCAAAGTGAAAACGAAAAACATGACAACTTTTTAGGACGTGCATGGTAAAGAAAAAGTTTCTCTTTGCACAATACATTTAAAATATATCTTGACAATTACAATGGAAAAAAAAATAACACAATACACCTTCAGGAGCTCGTAGCGCTCGTGATGCAAAAATGCCTCTCACATGCACATTAGTGCGTGCGGAGAGGCTAGTGTGTGTGTGTGTGTGTGTGTGTGTGTGTATATATATCATAATGGAGAAAATCGTTCCCAAATGAAAAATTCATTACCTGACTATAGAGAAAACCCATTCGCGAATTCTACGATTTTGGGTTCGGTTATGAGGATGATACATCCAATCCTGATCCACCCTATTGTCATCCCTAACTGGAAGTGCTCTTAATAAAAGCTCAAAGGAGACCTTAACAGCCCATAGTCTTTTTACAAAGTGCAATTAGGGTTCGAGAGGAGCCACTATATTATCCACGTACCTTTCTATTTGGGTGATTACAAGTCATTTTATTTTTAAGCTTATAATTTTCAATATTTTTCGAATGTCTGTTAACCTTTAAGACCTACTTCAATCTTTGGAGTAAAACTCAAAGTTTTAAGTTCTAAACTTCCATCAATTTGCTCCAACCTTTGGGGCAAATTTAGCCCAAAATTTCCCCTTGGGTTAGTGGGTAACATATATATGTATTTTTTTTTAGTTTTATATTTATAAATTCATTGAATCCAACGACTAAGACCTAATATGATCAAATCTAATGGTAAAAAAATATCTAACAGTCCAAATTCAAATCGAACGGCTAAAATAATTTTAAAAAAAAATATTTCATGTGATTCATATTCTTTCATGGTGTTGGTTTAGTAATTTTTCAATATTTATCGGAATCTAAATATGCTTAGGTTAAAATATTCATAAAATTAAATTAGGATACTTTACATAATTTTTTCTTATAAAAAAGTTATTTAAAAAAAAATTATCCTAAATTCATTCTTTAATAATCTCGGGGTAAAAATTTAACTCATAAGGGTTAGAGCAGAAAAAATTGTTTCTAGGTTAAAAATTTTAGGTTTTAACTCAATGGTTGAAGATATACTTTAATGGGATGAATGTTATTGATTTTAATTTTTCGGATTATGAGTCATCTGGATATCTCATTTACAGTTTGACTTTTAAATTTTTATTTTATTTTTATAAATATGAACCGCCCGTCCAATAGATGGATTGGGTTGGGTATATTATTAACAATGTCAACTATTATTAAACGTATATGTATATTAGATAGATGTATACATAAAATTTCGTATAAAACACGCTTGTTTATATATTTTTTCTTTTAATGAATAAAATTCAAATATTATGTAACATGTAGTGATTCGCAACACTAACACATGATTTAAGCATAAGTTACATGAATTTTGGATTATTTGTCTACTCACATTAGGAATAAGAAAAACGAAAGAATAAATCCGACTCGTAGAACTCACCAAACCTAACCCGCCAAAGAATTAATGGTTTGGATGAGTTGGTTTGGCCATTTTCTTCAGTGGCAACGGGTTATAAAAATGTCAATCCAAACTTGTTGGATTGGCTTATTGTTTGAAGTCCAATCCAACCAACCAACCGACCGATGCCCTCTATCATGGAGGGTTATCTTGGTGTCTTTTGCATTTTTTTAAAACGCACATCTCTTTTATTATTATTATTTTTTCTTTCTTAAACGTTCATCTCATGTTTGATCCTTCATCTTCTACACTAACACCCTGGAATTTCAACATGAATGATAAAAATAAAAAATAAATAAATAAACCTCTCCCACACGTTCATAATGCCATTTCAAACATTCTAACAGTTATCATAAATCACACTCTTAGGGTTGGTTTTTCTTTTTCTTTTCAACAAAAAAAAAAAAAAAAAAAAAAATCTGAACCACGGCAAACGCCAAAGGTTACAAAGAAAGTCCAGACAAAGGGCTAACCTAGGAGAAAAATCAGTAACTCTTATAAATGAAAAGAGTGTAAGAGGATATAAGGAGATAGACGCTGCAACGTAGGTTAAGACATCTCCCCACAAACACCCTAAGTAACACCTTAAATAAAAGGACGGTAAGGCAGGGCGTCCTTGTTGAGGATGTGCACGAGCGAAGATGGGGTCTATTCAATGAAAGTTATTCATATACTGATGGAAGCCTTTAGAGTATTGTTGTATAATTGGATTGATCGTTGTCGTCTCATGCTACAATCAGGGAGTCCAACTGTATGAACGATGCGATCAGTGGACATTGATTAGGAGATTCAACAAGAAAATAATGCATGCCACTTGGAATTGCTTACGATGTGTCGATCAACACATCATGTTCATTAATGAAGGACCTAAAGAGGAAAATCATCAAGCTTTTTGTTTGATCAAGGGAAGATTTTCATAGCGGCCAAAACAAAGGCAAAAAATAGAGAAATCAAACCCAGAGAACGAATGCAGAGCTATGTTCACCGAAATGAATTCTATACATTCGTTAGATTGTCAAAAACTGGGGTTTAGTAGAAGAAAGAAATATACAGTAAATGTTGAACTCTAAAAAAAATTAACATTTAATACCACAACCTAGTGGAGGAAACTTTACGGAATCATGTGGAGTGGATTAGTGGTTGGGGATGAATTTCAAACTCATATTCTACATAGTTTGATTTCTGGTGCTGACGAATCGCATGATAGTGGCTAGGCGGAGGCAGAAATGTTTTTGCAAGTCTTTCTAGCCCACAAAAATGTGGATTGTCGTAGTGAAAAACCAACTGATCCCCTTTTTAAAAAGAAAAATAAAACTAAGTTTGTTTTCAAATAATTCATTTTTTTTTATTTATCAGAATTTCAAATAATTTTAAATGTACAAAATCTGCGTGACAAGCTTGGTTGCTATGATTGGACAATAAACCCACTTATCTAATCTATGTGACAGCTTTGTTATTGTGATTGGACAATAAACCAACTTTACATAATTATGTGACAGCTTAGTTATTATGTTTGGACTGCGAACAAAATGAGTTTGGGCCAGACCCAATGAAGTATAGGGGATGAGGACCGATTCGTAATGCCAAACTTTGGAAATGCTTTTATGTTAGGCTTTTCAGCCAAAATGATCATTGAGATTTGCATAACACATCACTTTGGTCTCTGAGATTGAAAATCAATAGAAATGGTCCATGAGATTGTCCACCATCCATTATTTTGGTCATTCGGTTAAAAACTCCGTTAAGTGTCCCGGAGCTCTTGACCGAAAGTTTGGGCAATTTTCGAAGCTTCGTAACTCAATCTTTTCTTAACCTTCGACCTATAATATATCAAAAGGAAGATAGGAAAGGGTAGAACAAGATTATACCCATTGGAAGCCCAATGGTTCTCGGAGATGGCCGGAAAATAGCCTAAAAGGTGACTGGTCCACGGGAAAACTGGAAAACTCGTCGGAAACTGGGTAAACTTTAAATGTTCATAACTTCTTCAATACTCAATGAAATTGAGTGAATCAAGGGAGTTCTCTGGGGAGGACGAAGTGAGGACTGAATGGCATTAGCAATAGCCTCCCCAAGTTGGGTAATATCCGTAATATTAGACTCAGAAGAGGTACATGGCTCTCTACGAAGTGGCAATGTTTTGACTTAAGACATCAAAATGATTAGAATACTCACAAAATATGGAGGACTACCAAACCTGGCTCTGATATCAAACTGACACACCCCGACCTAAATCGAGGCATGCTAGCCGTCACATAAGGATGACGTAGCCATGTGCGCAGTGCGGAAGTGATAGTCATACAAATATGTGGGTAAATAAAAACCAAACTAGCTACTTTACACTAGGTAAGTATATAAGTACGAGTGAAGGTGTTTAAAATAGTAATGCAAGTGCTCAGAGCGTAGGTAACCTAAGTGCAGTCCAGCAGGCTAAGCATTAATTATAGAAGTCATGAAAGAAATCCCTATATTATTTGAATCCTGTCAAAACCGCCGTAAAGCCACCAACACGAACTTCTACCTAGAACCTGAAGGGGCGCAAAACCGAAAGTGTGAGTGGGTAAAAACAAAGTTTTTGAAAACATCTTTGCCTTTAAAAATGTAATAACCCCTCACCGTAAAACTCGTATAATTTCCTAGAAAATAATGCTATGTACGTACATTCACGAAAGCAATGGAAACAAAGTATATGCCATGTCACTATCTCAGCAGTAAATATGTAAGCCAGGTGATATAAATTAATGTAAAAGTGATATGCCAGCCGGAGTCACCTAATGTGATTTATACGGCTGAACCTATTGCTCATCAATCCAACCGGAGTCACCTAATGTGACCTGTATGGCACTAAACCTGCACACGAGTCAAAACCCTAATGTGGTCTGTACGACAGGCTGGGTTCAAATAAGTATGCTCAAGTACTACAATCACGTGAAGGCTGTGCGACGAATCACAAGTCACCTACGAGTCGGAACCACCTAATGTGGTCTGTATGACAGGCTGACACCTGACTTGGATCCAAGCTGAGCATGTGGTGCAGAAGGTGAACGATCACATGAAGGCTAGGCCCTGGCCACGGGCGGAGCACTAACACCGGGGTGCAGGACAATAAACTCTATGTGCATTAACTCATAATCAATTACCATGCAACCATACCGTCAATATATACTCACCTAAACTTACCTAGGCCTTCGCAGCATCATGCAATATTATGCAAAACTATACTAATGCATATGCTAAAACGTAAAGCAAACATGACATGGCATTTTAAACGAAATTTTGTTTAAAAATAGTTTCTGGGAAACGCATATACATATACATATACACATATATACACACACACACACACACACACATATATATATATATATATATATATATATATATATATATATATACCAAAAGCCCACTCACTAGTATGTAGAAGGGTCGTAACCCCCGGTCTCGCCTGGCTGCGCTCGTCCTCCGGAAATGTGTCACCTATATGTGAAACAACTATTTTAACGTTAATTTTAAGCACATAACCAAAACCATGTAACAACTTCTCATACGTTGCTCAATTGAGGTATTTGAATACGCCATCGTGGCCTACTCAACACCACGAGCATCCTAATATTTTTAGAATAATTTTCCGAAGGTCCAAACGGCCTCACGTGCCGGCTACGAGCAGGCATGTGCCTGGTACACTGACGGATTCCCTAACGGTGTTAGGGAATATTCTGTTAAATATTAGAATATTCCGTTAAAGTTACCTAACGCTGTCAATATATTCCGTCAAAGTTGACAGAATATTCTCCCTCCTTCTCTGGTGGTTCACCGGATTTCGGAACCGATCGCCTCTACGTCATCGATTTCCGAAAAATTTTCGAACCTCAATATCTCCTTCACAACTTAACCAAAATCAATGAATTTTATATGGATTTGAAGCTCTCAGAGAGTAGAACAAATTCTTACCTATTTGAAGTCCTAAAACCGACAAATAGTGGTCGAAAAAATCTCTAGAAAATTCCGGCTAAACTGGAACTTCCTAAATCCATGTGTTCCGACGTCCAATCCACTTAAAACTTGTTCCAAGTTGCTAAGGAAGGTAGAAGAACACCTTTTTAAGTCTCAAAACCAAGTGAATCCTTCGTGATCACGTCGGAGGAAATTGGATCCCTCGCTGGAGCTCGGGTTTCTCGAGTTTGACACGTCTTCCCTTCAAACTAATGGTATGGCTAGTCCTGTGAAGTCAAGGGGAGTACGAAAACGTTATCCATAAGTTCGATCTCTGTGTGTGTGATGGTGTTTGAAAGTTAAAGGGTTCGGTCGTACAAACGAAGGAAAGATCGAGAGAAAAAGGGGAGGGTGAAGGTACGTATGTGTGTGTGGGTGTGTGTGTGTGGTCGGGTTAGGCCTAGATAAAAGGATCTTAAGCCCTAATGGGGCTACAATGTTTAGGGCTCAAGAAAATGAGTCCACTAGAAATAAAACCAATCCAATTTCACTTATTCCTTCGTAACATTTTCGTTACAAACCTGATTCGACCTTAACTTGCGTAAACACGCTTATGACATCGAGTACAATTTAGTCACGTTAGCGAGAAAATAATTTAAACTATATACGTACATCTACATCACCAAGCCAACGAGGGTATAAACGTCACTTACATACATGGGGATAAAATATATACAATAAATTGGGACGGGTCGTCACACCATATATATCGTTTTAGGTTGATATATTTTTGTACATGGCCTTTTTTTTAGGAAGCCAATTTCTTCCCCCATGTTTGAGTCATACGGTTTCTTCTCCCACGTTAGAATTCTGTGATCCTTATTTTTGAATTTTGAATGGACTTATCCATTTCAATTAGTGGTTGTTTTCACTATTTTATATTGATATCATTTGAGATAATTAGACGTATTCTCTATTTTTGGAGGTTTGAGACTGGTACGTTCAGATAATATATTTAAATGTACCAAAATTAGCTTAAGAAATCAAATGTATCTAGCATTTCTGATTCTCTACATGTGATGTGTTCAAGTTGTATTGAGGGTAAAATTAGCAAGATACCCTTTGATTTAGCCACATACAAATTTGTCAAACCTTTTGATATTGTACACAGTGATGTATGGGGTCATGTCCCGTGTCTGTCTATAGAAGGTTTTAAGTACTATGTTACCTTCATAGATCAATGTACTTGATTTTGTTGGATTTTTCCACTTGTCAATAAAGCTGATGTTTGTCCCACATTTATTACCTTCTATCAGTTTGTACTTAATCATTTCTCAGTGTCTATTAAAACATTTCAGAGTGATGGAGGGGGTAAGTATATAGGGAACCAGTTACAAACCTTTCTTGCTGCCAAAGGCATTAGTCACCACTTATCTTGTCCATACACACCAGAACATAATGGTTTGGCCGAGAGGAAACATCGTCACATTATTGAAACTACAATCACTCTTCTACAAACATCTCACCTACCTGCACCATTTTGGTCTTTTGCATGTCAAACATCAATATATCTTGTTAATCGAATGCCTCACAAACTCTGAATCAGAAATCACCATTTGAAATGCTATATGGTTCTATCCCTGATGTCAGTCACCTTAAAGTCTTTGGTTGCTCTTGTTATCCATTCTTAAGACCTTTAACCTCTACAAAGTTACAACCTAGAACAATTAAGTGCATTTTTCTAAGATATGCATCAAAGTACAAGGGCTACCTATGTTATGAAGTCATCAAAAACAAAGTTTATATTTCTAGGCATGTTTTGTTTGATGAATCTAAATTTCCTTATTCAGTTATTGAATCGATGCACCAAGCCTCCATACATCACAAGTGTCAAAACCAAGTATACAACCATCAATGCCTAATCTTGATAATGTGCTAGTCTCAGCATCATCACCATTGTCCATTGATCCTAACCTACTACCTTCAACACAATCCATCAATGCAAGTGAACAATCTTCATCTGCACATATCCCTGTGGCTCCAGAGGTTCCAATTGAGAACTCTATGGTCTCTGAGTTTCAACCTGATAGTATTCAAGCAGTGTTATCTATTCCTCCATTGAATTTGCATCTAATGCAACCCAGATCAAAGAGTGGTATTTCTAAAAAGAAGGCATTTCTTACCACAGTTCAGGAAAGTGGGATTGTGGATCTCTCTACTGTTGAACCTACAACATACAAATCTACATTGAAGTGTAAAGTTTGGGTTGATGCAATGAAAGAAGAATTAGATGCACTCTATACTCAGTCTACATGGAGTCTAGTTCATCTTCCTGCATAGAAAAACATTGTGGGTTGTAAATGGGTGTTTAAGATTAAAAAGAATGTTGATGGCTCCATAGGGAGATATAAAGCTCGATTAGTGGCAAAAAGGATTCAATCAAAAGGAAGGCATTGATTATGGGGAAACATTCAACCCAGTTGTTAAGCCAACAATTGTGAGGCTTGTGTTGGCTATGACAGCTCATTTTGGGTGGAATTTGAGATAACTTGATGTTAAGAATGCATTTTTGCATGGAGTACTACAAGAAGAGGTGTACATGTCACAACCTCCAGGTTTCAGTGATCCTCAACACTCTGACTATGTTTGCAAACTACACAAGTCTCTATATTGGTTAAAACAGGCCCTTAGAGCCTGGAATGACATGTTTACAAGTTTTTTGCCATCATTTGGTTTCAAAACAACTCATGCAAATCCATCTTTATTTGTGAAACAGTTTGGCTCTTCTGTTGTACTATTGATTCTCTATGTGGATGACATTATCATTACTGGGAATGCTCCAAGTTTGATCAATGATGTGATTGTTACCTTAACAAAGGAGTTTGATAGAATAGATTTAGGTCCTCTGCATTTCTTTTTGGGAATTCAGGTTATTTCACAAAATGATGGTTGGGTTTTATCACAGGAAAAGTATGTTAAGGACTTCCTCACAAAGACTGAAATGCTTGATTCTAGGCCTTGTTCAACCCTTTGTCTGCCTTACAATTGATTAGTTCTTAATGATGGGAAACCTTATAACAATCAAGCATTTCATAGAAGTGTGGTTAGTGCTTTGCAGTATCTAACATTCACTAGGCCAGATATAGCCTTTGTCGTGCATCAAGTATGTCAGTTCATGCAAACTCCCATGGAATCTCACTTTAGTGCAGTCAAGAGGATACTTAGATATCTCAAAGGTACTGTCCGTTTGGGTATTAGGTATGTTCGAGGAGGATTTGAAGTTAATTCAGACACTGTGAGAGCATTTTCTTATGTTGATTGGGTCAGAGACCCTAATGATAGAAGATCTACTACTGGTTTTGTGATATTTTTGGGTTCAAATCTAATCTCGTGGTCCTCTAAGAAGCAGCAAACAGTATCCAGGTCGTCAACTGAGGGCATCATGCAGAGATTGGGGGTATTACTCCTGGAAGCATGCCACATTTTTCCAAGTCTATATGGGAAGAAGGTGTTGCCATAAAAGCGTTCAAGCTTGAGGAAAAGGGAAATTTTCGAGAAGAAGGAATCATTCAACTTCTTCGATTCCCTTCTTTTGATGAATTGGCTCAAAAGATCCCAGGAACTCGCAGGATTCAAGATAATTTATCAGATCTTCGAGCTCAAGTACCTGCGAACCATAGGGGAATTACCCTTATCAAAGAGCTTATCAAGCAGTGTGGTTTAGACACTGTTCAGGCTTACATGACCTATGTACAGCTAAATGCAAAAGAAGCAGTGAGAGAAAAGCTTAAATCTGTTGCTGCTAGAGTTTTATCTCAGTCGGCTAGTTCCGGAGATCAGAGTTCTGTTACTATTGAAGAAGAGCATTACATGGATGATGGGTCTGTTATTCATTTAAAACTTACAATTGATTATGTGAAAGGGGAAGCAAATTTTGATTTCAGTGGAACTAGTCCTGAAGTATATGGGAATTGGAATGCTCCAGAAGCCGTAACAGCTGCAGCAGTTATATGTTGTCTTCACTGCTTGGTGGATGTTGATATTCTTCTAACTCAAGGTTGTTTGGCTCCTGTGAAAATCTATACTCCACTAGGCTCTTTCCTCTCTCCAAGTGATAAAGCTGCTGTCGTGGGTGGTAACGTTCTCACTTCTCAAAGAATAACTGATGTTGTGCTTACTTTATTTCAGGCTTGTGCTTGTTCACAGGGTTGTATGAATAATCTCACTTTTGGGGACAATACATTTGGTTACTATGAAACAATTGGAGGTGGGAGTGGAGCTGGTCCAACTTAGGACGGGACGAGTGGAGTGCAGTGTCATATGACCAATACTCGAATGATTGATCCAGAAATTTTCGAGCAGAGATATCCTGTTCTTTTGCGTAAATTTGGCCTGAGAGAGAACATCGATGGAGTTGGCTCTTTAATGCTCCAGCAAGTGATGTAAATGTTTTTATTTCACATGTAATGAAATGTCCTATCTAAAAGGCTCAGGACCACTTTCATTGAATAAATTTGAAATTGTGTCACTAGATCATATAGCATCGCCTTGCATAAAATTAAAAGTACTAAGAAATTGTAAATTTACTAAATAAGAGCACAAAAATCGCATCCTATAATTAACTGTACATACTAGAGTACATCATCAATTCATTTTCGTCATTTTCGTTGTCATCATTATATCTTTTAAACTCTTGTTTTGTGCATAAATAAAACTCGTTAGTCAGTTAATAACAATGCATTGCAGTTACAAACCAGCCCCGCTTTCACCGCTATGTTTTGAAACCTTCTCACCACCTGATGTATCCTCCATAATTCCCATCCACCACTTTGTTGGATTCCGGCAACAACTCGACCCAGTCTAACCAAACTAAAAACGAAGAGAGACAATATCCAACACACAAAAACAATTACACAAAACTCAGAAAACATTATCGGTCACGCCGCAGAAGAAAGATCCTGTTCGCTCTTTCTTTACCTTCAATGGAGGAAAGGAAAGGAGATGCTCGAGTCTCTGTCATCTCCGGCCTTTTCTTCATCTGCATTATTGCCGGCGGAGTACTTCTTTTCCTTTACATGCTTCTACCTGAAGAAAAATCCCAACCATGGTTCCCCCTTGCAGGAATGGTGCTTGTGGCTATTCCATGGGCGTTTTGGATCACGACATGCATCTACAGATGTTTTAGGCCCGCTGCTGCCGCACATACTGGGGACAGCGGTCACTATGCCAAGGCAGGCAGCAGCCGGGCAGCCACCATCCCCACCACAAGCGGCGCATTGACAGCTGGCATTGCATCATCAGCTACAGACTCCCCTGTTCATTCACCTAATGGTGACCGAAGGGTGCAGTTTGCCGCGGTGGTTGTAATGGGGAACGAAGATCAGGGTGGACACGGAGGCCAGAATGGAAAAGACAACCATCATCAAGCCATAGACATGGAACATCATAATGCGATCAATGATTCAGTTGGTTCTAAAGATAGTGAAATGCCGTTGAGATTAATGGTTTGATTTCTTTTTACAACAGCATGGATGTTGCCAAGTAGTATCGATATATATATCTCCGTCCCCCGGCAAATAGACTAGCCTCATTGCAATTGTCGTGGAATGGAATGGAATGGAATTGAGAGATTTTAATTGGCTTCAATCATGGAAAGAATCATACGCAACTATGTATAACTTCCTTCTCTTGCCACGGGGAACAAAAGCTCAAGGACAATATTAGGTATATGGGGAGGTGAGTTTGGAGTCCATTCTCGGTGTGGCAGTGGTAATGTTGTCTGAAGAACGCAGGAAAACAAATTTTAGAGGTAAATTGGAACCATGTAAAAATGTTTTGCAACAATGATCATATATATGCATGTAGTTTGATGCTAGAAAGGGAACTAACAAAAGAGGAAAGGTTTTCTTTGTTGTAACTTAATTTTCTCAAGCTTATTAGTACAATGTAGTTCAGATTGCCCAATTTCTTTTCGGTTTTTCGTGAACCTCGGTGTTCTAGTTGAGTTCTATCTTTCAAGAACACGAACTTCTTTCTGTAATGAATTTCAAAATCAACTTCTTGATTTGCAGATAACTTAATTCTCTTTCATTATTCATATCAATAAATAACCAGATTATTTGCAAAAGTAGGGCTAGACTAGATAAAGTTGAAGCTGTACTTAGACAAAGCAGAAAAAGGATTTATTTTTTAAGTCAAGGATCAAAGCTGAAAAATAAATCAATGAATAGCTAGATATTTGCCAAAAGAAGTCTTAGATGGAAGAAGAATCTACATGTCACACTCCATGTTTTGGATGCACCTTCTTCTTCTTCTTCTTCAGTTGGCAGTTAGAATCGCCCACGCTGTTGATGCACCCGAACTTCCTCTTCATTTCTCTCCACAAGCTAGTTTTCTCCTTCTTCACCTTGGGGTTGCAGCCATTATCAATCTCTTTCCTCATCTTATAGCACTCTCTTTCAAGCTCCATCACCTTTATGCTCATTTTCTCCATCTCGGATCTCATTTCTCCCTCACCAACATCCAACTTTGCTTCATTCTCCTCCGCAGCCTCCTTTGTTGATCTTTCGTCTGAACCCTGCACCTCATTGATGATCGTATCCCGCAGCTGCAACTGCCCTGCAAATAACACCTGCACCGCCACCCTCAGAGGCAACATTTCATTTTTGGTAGCGTGTTCACATGCTTCGGGCGACATTTTTTTGAAATCCAAAACCTGACACACTTCCTCTCGTTCCATCTCTGTCAAGTGCCTGTGCTTATCTAAATAGATATGAACCGCCCTGTATATTCCATCTGAGGTTCTTTGTATACCCAACGATGCTGCAATCGACATCTCTGCTAATTCAACAAATGTACCTATCTTCAGATCTATGTCACTGGAAATTTCAGCCAAGAATTCTTCAATGAGTTCAGCTACTGCAACTAGCCCAGATACATCTGAAGAAGTAAAACTTCCATAGAACACTTTCAGTATCCGCCTCAAACACCCAATCTCGTATTGCATTTCCTTGGAATAGCCTTGAGATGGTATCAAGAGGTCTTTGACTGTTGCCCGATCCAGTTGTTTTCCAATTCTGATCTCAATCCCATTTCTACAGTCAGAACTCGCTTCCAAAAGAATAGCGAAACGGAGGATTTCAAACAATAATGTGCATGGAAGTAGTCCAATTTCATGAGGCAACAACCTCTCCACTGCTTCAAGGATTTCCCTTTGATAGTTCATCTTACCTTCCTCTCCGCTGCTAGTGAAAACCCATTTCTTTGTATAGTTACAAAGGGATGCGGCCACATACCGCGATGGAACGCCATGCTTTTTCATTCCAAGGATGACAGGCTCATAGATCCGGAGGGACAGTGTTGTCAAGTCTTCCGATTGCCAATCAAGAACAAAGAGCCTTCTCCTTGCGCTCGGCCTATAGCCTTCGTCGTCATCATCCTCACTATCGTCATCATCATACTTCATCAAATTCTTGATTGGCTCTCCGAGAAGGCTGGGATTAGCTAGTGCCTTTTGAATGATAGAATCTATACAGGCATCGATTAAACCAAGCTTCACAGACTGTTGGAGGAACTTTTCTGTGGCTCGGAAAGCCTTCACAGTTTCATTCCAGCTCGGGAGGATTCTTTCTTGAAAATAAGAAAGCGCCTTACTTAACAGATTATTTTTGCTGTGGTTTTCAGTCATCTCCAAGTAGTGAGCTACACAAATGAGAGGTACAATATTTTCAGTGGACATCTGAATTTCAAAGCCGTGGTAGAATCTGGCAACAAGCTCAAGAGTGTCTGTGTCAGCAGGGATATTTCTAAGGAAGCGAGAAAGATCATCCTGTGATTTCTGTTTGAGAAATGCAGCAACTTTGGCTGATTTTTCAGCCAGAAGAACCTGCGAACAACGATTATTATTACCAAAGAAAAATTATAGCACATCTGGCCTTCATTCTCTCATAGAAAAGGAGTTCATAAATATGTCGCGGTAAACAAAAACTGCGGTAGAATTACGGTTTTTAGAACACTTACTTTGTCCATGAACGGCGCACCAAGTGCGTTGAGTTGCAAATCTGGTGCCAATGTAGGCTTAGACAACCTAAAAAGAAGTAAACGGCAAGGGGAACAAATTGAGTGAAAAATACATACAAATTTCAAATAAAAAAATAATTTTATATAAATTCAGCCTCTATTTTACCAGGATGATAAATCTTTGCATTGTCTCATTGCCATCTTTTGGTGATTCCTTTGACTGCAGCGTTTACAGTAGGGAAGTTTCCGACGATCGACTCTGGCTTTGCAATGACCTCTTCACCAATAAAACTGTATTTCCTTTTGTACCAGCCATACAGAATAAGGTATAACATGAACAGATAGGGTTGTTTCAAATGGCAATGTATATATCCATACTGTAATTTCAAATACTACTGTATGTTCTGTAATTGAAGGTTAGCATGACCATGTGCAAGAATGACACACATAAATCGAGAAAAGAAAGAGATTAAAAGGGTTTTTGGCCTGGTGAGAATAGTTCAGCACAAACACATGAACTGTTGATGACAGCTTTTTCAAAAAATTAATAAATTAACAGTAAGGGGGCATGCTTAGTGAGGACAATATGAATTGCAACTCAATTTGTTACTCATTCTCTCACTTTTTTCTCACTGTTCATATGACTCAATGGTATATATGCAAAAAATTTCACATTCAATAAGAACACAAAAGGAGGTAAAATTTAAGAAATTCAAACAACTAAGGCATGCAAAATCCACATTAATTACTCATAATTATGCATTTACTACTACTGAGGATGCAAGTAAAAACGTGATCCAGATAACGTGAAAAAAAAAAAAAAATCTATATCAAAATCTGGGACAGTAAATATTTAACATATTCTATAGGTTAAAGAAGGAGAAGAGAGAGGGATACTTACTGGGAAAAAGTGAGGTGGAGAGAGTGAGTTCCAAATTGAGTTGAAGCTTCTTGTGGTAATTATGGACGTTTGAACTCACATACACAGTTCAGTCAATGGCTTGTTGAAATATGGACGTTAGAAATCTGATTTTTCTCCTAAACATGTGGGTTCTGTTAATATCTGTGTATCAGATTTTCATTAGTTTGAAAAATTAAATTAATAAAACAAAATTTGCGGGGTTACATTTGCTTAACAAATTATATGTCGTTGACTGACATGACCCAAATATGAAGTGGATCGGATATCCACTGTTTGATTTTTTCTCCCCTATAATTTGCTTCCCTTATTCTAAACCTGCCACGTCAATTATAATCGTCCAAAGACAAAAAAAAATTGGTACACATTGACACATATTTTACATTCGTTTGTCTACGCGTGTAGATCAACAGATAGACTAACGAATCGATTAACAGACGTTGGAATGGCAGGAAAAATAATATTTATGTATGAGAGTGAGATCAAAAAAGTTTTAGTAGTAAATTTCCGGATGGTAAAATGGAAAAGGAAATAAACATGAAGTGTGCAGTGGAAGAGAAGGGGTACGTGGAAAATAAAACCACTTTCCAAATGAAAGCTCCCTTGCGGAGTGTGGTGTGAAGTGCGTTAGTTTCTCAGACTTCGTTTTTATGTAACGTGTCGTATTTAAAGAGGTCAAATTTAAAGAAGACTGACTCAAATCTATGGTTTTCATTTTTTTTGCTTGGACCTAAATTTGGGCCATCTGTTGGAGGAGTTTTTTTTGTGGGTCAGGGGCTCAAATTTAAAGCCTTAAGCCTGGAGATGTTCTTACCTAACAATTGCAAATATGGTTTTCATTGGCCCTTTGGTAAAAAGATGGAACGTGATGTTTCCTTCAATAATTTATGTGTTAAACCCTTCAAGTACTTAGGACCATCACTCAATGGATAAAAGTTACTTTAGGGATAACAGGCTGATCCTTCCCAAGGATTCACATCGACGGGAAGGTTAGGCACCTTGATGTTGGCTCTTTGCCACCTAGGGTTGTAGTATGCTCCAAGTGGATCAACTCCAGTGGTTGGAATAAAACTCAAAATTTGAGTTTTAAACTAACTCAAAGTTTTTCGAATCATTGGACTAAAAAAAGGTTTTGGGTTAAAACTTATTTTTGGCCCAAATTAAGCCCAAAAAATGAGCTAAGGTTAGTGGATGTGACCGAGTTGCTGACGCTGTCGACCACTTGCAAAAACACCAACAACTATTTTTTTAATCAGAGGCCCACATACTTGGACCAATGGTTCAACACCAGGTTCAATTTTTTTTTTTTTTAAATCAAATTTATAAGTACATTAAATTCAACGGTTGCGATCGAATATGAGTAAATCTAACAGTAACAAAAAGATTTGACAATCAAAAATTAAATCCTACAACTAAAACAATTAAAAAACATTCTTTCATGTGGTGCATGTGTAAAAATAAGATAGATTTAGTGATTTTTCATTATTTATGTTCGTAAAAATAAATTAACATAATCTACATAAATTTTATTTTCAAAAAAGTTACGAAAAAAAAAAAAAAAAAAACCTAAATTCATTCTTTAATAATCGCAGGCTAAAATTTTAAGTCAAAATCATTAGAAGAGAAAAACTGTTTTGGGTTAAACCTAAATTTCCTAGGCTAAAAATTTTAATTTTAACCCTAACCATTGAAGTTGGTCTTAGAAGAGTTAAAGTAGTTTGACAATCTTTTGTAATGAGAGGCT
Source organism: Pyrus communis (assembly GCF_041283825.1). Classification (NCBI taxonomy): domain Eukaryota; kingdom Viridiplantae; phylum Streptophyta; class Magnoliopsida; order Rosales; family Rosaceae; genus Pyrus; species Pyrus communis. Next base: position 6,031,465 of record NC_142566.1, on the reverse strand, counting down.
AAGAAAAGTAATTTCATAAGTTTATTAAAGAACATCTAAATAATTTGATGTCATTGGCCAATGACACAATCAAACATGATACTCAATCATTTTGGTTTATGCTTTGCTACTTGATATCCACTTCATCTCACTAAAATAATAATTGCCCCGTCAATTGGGAAAAGACAATTGTTGCCTTACTGAATAGTAATTACTCGAATACATCTCTACATATAACATAAATTATGCAGGTAATTGCTACTAAAAAAATTATTTTTTTAAATTAATAAAAAAAAATTATTATTATTCTTTTCACCTTTTTCTCTTCTTTCTTTCTTTCTTCTTCTTTCTTTCTTCCTACTTCTTTTCTCCTATTTTTCTCCGTGGCAATTCTAGCCTCACCTCTCCCTTTTTTTCTCCTCCCCTTCTCGATCCCTCCCTAGATCTTCATCAGCTCCAGATCCCTCTTTTCTCCCTCTCCCTCCCTCTTTTTCGTCATCCCACCCCTCCCCTCGAATCCGACTTTATCACCTTCTTCACCTCATTCTCCTACAATTTTCCCCATCCTTTTGCGATTCCTCATGCTCCTACAATTTGTCCTTCTCCTCCTGCAATAATTTCTTTTAATATTTTAATGTGGTTGACGTCATGCTAATGTTAGACCACTCGGGCGTTGGGTTCGGTGATTGTGGTCCGATTGAGCAGTCAGACTCTGCTTCCTTTCACTGTAGCCCGACTGATTAGGCTTGGGGTGGAGAGTATTTTGTGAGTTTTAAGGGATTCAATCGCCCAATGACAAGAAATTAGGAGAAGTGGACTTGGTCTAAGAATTTCAAACAAAAATGAAGGTGTAGCCATGCAGGTGGTGGGATGAAATCCTCTAGGCAAATAGGGATAGTCAGATCAGATCCCTAATAAGAATTTTTGATATATAAATTACTAAAATTCGCCTAGTTTGTCTAGGCTCTGCTTCAACGCTAGGCATTAGCGTACATCACGCCACTCGACTAGCATATAACGTCTTTCAAAACCTTATGGAACTATACTATAAGAAACGATGCTGAAATCCTCCTTCAAATATTCCAATTAGTCCAAATCCTTCATCGAATATTTCAAGTAGTTTAAATCCTCATTTGAATATTCCGATTAGTACAAATTCTGATTCGAATATTCGAATATTCTGTCTAATCTTTCAACATATCATGGACTTAGACATCATATGGTTGTCTACATTTTGCGGGACCTTTTAGCCTCTTAAATTTTGCCTCTCTTGAGAAATTTGGTGTGAATTGTAATATATTGGATGATTTACAAAATAGTACAAATGTTCTTATAAGGAGGACTCAGTAATGAGAATACAATATCAAATATCATAGAAATCTACTATTAACCAAATATCGTCTCTAAACAATAGCTATGCAATCTTTGATAGAGATAATCACAATCACAATATCAATTACAACGAATAGCATGATCAAACAAATAATAAAGTATCTCGACAAGTCCCCCTCAAGTTGAAGAGTGAATATCATACACTCTGAACTTGTCAAGTAGCTTTGAGAAAAGTAACCTTTCCCAAGGGCTTTGTAAATAAGTCTGCCAATTATGAACTTGTTGGCGTAACGCAGTGGAAACCAGCCCAATTTTAGGATGTTGTCATACAAGATGACACCAGCTCAATGTGCTTTGTTTGTTTGTGAAAAACAAAATTCTTGGCGATGTGTAATGCTGATTGGTTGTCACAATATAATTTAGCTGATCCTGGATGCTCAACATCTAAGCATTTGAAAATATATTGAAGCCATTTGAGTTCACAACAAGTATCCGCCATGGCTCGATATTCTGCTTCAGTGGACGAACACACCACAATGTTCTGCTTCTTTGCTTTTTAGGAAATTAATGAGTTTCCAAGGTGTGTACAACATGTGTGATGTGGAGCAAATAATAATTCCAAAAATTCTCGATACAACAAGTGGACTCTTTCTTGAAGAAAACAAAAATGTCTTCATTAAATGGGCATAGCCTAATAATATTCTCACACACAGTTCAACATGCCTAGAGGCCTAAGCAGCATACTGCGACATCAACAAACTCCCTTACTCATGGCAAAGAGGAAAAGTCAAAGGAATCCTATCTTTCATTCCTAATTGAAGGCCAACTTAAACAACTAAGGAATCTTCATTATATCCAATCAAGGATACTTTTAAGAATATCCCAAGATATTATCTCATGATTAATACTTCATATCCCAAGATATGGGTGACACCTGGTTAATGGGAAGCTACTATATGTAGGGCAGCCACCTCCTTATAAATACTTCATCTACGTTAGTTTCTAGTAAGATTTTGCTACGCAATTAAGCCTAAACACTCTCTTTTAAGATAAATTGACTTAGGCATCAGAGATCTGTTGGCCAACCCCCTACCTCGTGGGCGCGTGTGGCTTTGGTTGTTGATCAAAGGTGTTTATATGTGTTGTAGGTATAAACACATCATGACTGAAGACGGCAGACTTTTGCTACCACAAATTGGTGCTTTCATTAAAGCCTGATTTAATGCTCGAAGAACGCTCTCGCAATTACTTTTGGAATTTTCTGTCACGTAAAATTTCTCACACGTAGTAGTCACTGAACTTTTTAATAAGTTCTTTGAGTAAGTCCCTGGACAAAGGATACGAAGTTGAAAGATTATGAAACCATGACGAGCGACACTTCCTATGTACCTGGGTTTTCACCCATACGACAGGCCACAGAGCCTTCAAGCTAGAAAAGTTTGAAGAACATTCAAGTCAATGAATAACAAATATGGCATGAAAAGAAGAAAGCATTTGGTTAAATTTCTAGCAAATTGATAAACTTGCACTCACTCAGTCCCCTGAAATCTGACACAAGTAAAACAAATCAGACTACTTATTAGCAACTTGGATGATCTCTGGCTCTCTAACAGCTACCTAGTCTTCAGCAGCTCACACCATCACCACTTCATTTTCAGCGGCTCCAATCTTGGCAGCTTCATCTTCAACTTCTCTATCTAAGCAGTTGAGAAACAAAACTTGAGCAGTTTCTTCCTTTTTGGTAGACAACACAAATGTGGCAACACTAAAAGAAGCAAGCTTTAACATTTCTTTGGTAGCCCAATCCACTTCTTCAAGTGACAAACTTTTCTCCCCACTTTTCATAGCGGCAAGTATTTCAGAAACCAATCTAGACTTAGCTATAAATGGACAATTCATTATATGTTCAAACATAAACATTGGGAGTAGCAGGGATCTCTTACGCTGAGCATTCTTCTTAGCCAAGACTTCAGTCTATTTCTAAAAATAGTAAAACTCCTATAAGTAGAAGAATGAGTCCTTGAATTATTCTCAACTAAAGGTCTAGCAAGCAGGCCAACCTACCAACAAGGCCATATGCCTTTCTTGCGGTTCCTTACCGCCGAGTCTCACCTCCGCGGCTTCAACGTTGCACCGACCTAGAAGGTAACAATTATAGAAATTAGTGCAGCCCAACTTCACACAATCATCCAGCCTTATGGCCTACGCCACCCTGCACCTTGACTCCTAGCCATGCCATCCATTCCTCGACCCTGATCGAGCTGGATCTATAATTACTATCAGGTAACCCTTGTTACCATATCACCCACTTGGGACTTAGCCTACTATAACAACTAGTGCAGCCTAACTTCATACAGTCATCCAGCCTCATGGCTCGCGGCACCCTGTACCTCGACTCCCAACCACGCCATCTATTCCTCGACCCTGACCAACCCGCATCTACGTCTACTATCAAGTAACCCCTGTTGCTGTGTCACCCACTTGGGACTTAGCCTACTGCAACAACTAATGCAGCCCGACTTCATACAGTCCTCCAGCCTCACGGCCCACGACACCCTGCACCTCAACTTCCAACCATGCCATTTATTCCTCAACCCTGACAAGCCGCATCTACGTCTACTATCAGGCAACCCCTGTTGCCATGTCACCCACTAAGGACTCAATCTACTAGTCCTGAGCTACCCTGCGACAACAACAAGAAGAAAGAAACTATTTTCTTACCTTTTGGTACAATAAACAGCTATTTTCATAGGGCAACCAAAAAAGAAAATTGGAGAGGGGGAACAAATCCTAAAATTTTGTCTCTTTTTGTTTTGAAGAAAATTGCTCTCTTATTTTATTTAATCCTCTACTTAAGGTAGAATTAAATAAAATATATAGGCAGTTGGACTTCGTTTCCCAAAGACATTTACTACAAGTTAGAGCTTATAATCCAATGTGGTCGAAGAACCCATTTTTGGCAAACCTACTCAACTTGGACTCTACACCTCCTGCACCTCCTATGTACAACAGAACAGGTGTGGGGGCATTTGTAAAGCAAAAAATGGTCTCAAAAATCATGAAGATGACACGTGAACTTTTTACCAAAGAAGACAAGAATGCCCTCATTAAATGGGCATGACCCACAAATATTCTCAGGCGCAGTCCAATATCCGTAGAAGCCTGAGTAGTAGACTACGACATCAACAAGTTTCCCTACTCATGATAAGAAGAAAAAGTCAAAGGGATTATAGATAGGTGAATTATTCTTTCCCCATCCTACAGATAACAAACCTTGGCTAATAGGAAACCGCCACGTGTAGAGCAGAACTCTACCTCTGTAGCCAGGCACCTCCCTATGAATACTCTATCTACACCAGTTTCTCATAACCTTTTGCTACACAATAAGCCCTTAACACTCTCTCTTTTCAAAGAAATTGACTTAGGTATCGGAGATCCATTGGCCAAACCACTTACCCAGTAGTCGAGCGTGGCGTTTGCTGTTGGTCAAAAGTGTTTATTTGTTTTGTAGGTACAAATACATCAAGACTAATGATGGCACATTTTTGCTACCCCATCTGTCAAATCTTGCAAGAAAAGGTTTTTGAACACGCTTATGGTGGTATTAAGGACAATTAGAGAAGGAGAGAAATAGAGAGAAACAAGAAGAAAAATGGAAAGAAAGAGAGAGAGAGAGAGGAGGGGCGCAGGGGTTGCCGCCTGTAGGGTGAGGTGGATTGAGTAATGGGTGTTGTCAGGGTTGTTTTTATTTTTTATTTTTATTTTATTTTATTTAGACTTAACAGTGTTAAATTGGAATTAACTATTAAATTTGATGTGTCATGTCTTGAGTTGTTAGATGAGAATGGTATAGATATAGTAAAATGCAGGTAAATGCATGAAACCTAAATATAGAGACTCAGGATCCAAACTGAAACTATGCCGGTTACAAATCAATATTTAATAAAAGAAAGATAGTTTTCACAACCACTTTATAACCTTTGACACACCCCTCTTAATTTTGATCATTGCATTAAATAAATCAAATAGAAACAACAATTATATCAAACATACTTGTGTGAGGCTAAAAAGGGCGCATGTTTACATTTTCTTATTTTTCGCTATTCCATTTTTACTCTACACAAAATCATACTTTACCCTATATACACTATACTATGGCTCACTTACATCCTATATTCATTCTTCGTTTCTCATTTTGTCCTATTTCGTTAATTCAACTATATAAATCGTTAACTTGCTAATGTGATACGGACATTCTGGGAATTTTAAAAAGTTAAAATATATATATATATATAAATCTCCCTATACCCACCTCACTTCCTCTTCCCAACCCTCGAGACAGCCACCTGGAAGAACTATAGTACCTTGCTGACTAAGTCTTATTCAAAGTTCGGTTTTTTTTTTCCTCACACCTTTTTTTTCAGAAGACATAGCCTTACTATTCATGCAAAATTTTCTATTTATATACAAGAAAAGCCCAACAAAAGCGTCGATCAATATGGGACACCACTACAAAATAAGTTCATGCTAGGTGTATATCCCATCTTCTTTACAAGTTTTATTCAAGTAATGTGAGAAATTAAATAATTAATGACTGCCACATACTTTGCCACGCACGAATGAAGCAGTAATCTCTTGAAAAATTCACGGTCTGGGATAAGTACAAAATTCATGATGATTAGTTTCAGTGAAAAAACATATATATAGTTTAGTTCTTTAGTTATAGCACAAGCTTGTTGCTAACTAGACAATTGATTGAGATATACATAGAAAGAGAGAGAAATCAAATCGAATGGCATTGCCAAGGTTTGTGGTCGTGAAATCAAACCATAACAGAAAATTCTTGCGCTGCATGAAAGGTAATGGAGAGGAGAATGCGCCAGCCGGGTTTCTCAAATTCTCCGAAGAGGAGGCCAGCAGCCATTACGCAAAGTACGAAGTGGAAATGGCAAAGAATAGAGGGAATAAAGGGCTAGTCCACATTAGATGTTGTTACAACAATAAATACTGGGTAAGCGTGACGGGAACGCATATGTTTGACAACCAGGTTTTAATTGTTGCAGGGGCAGACGAACCCGAGGAAGACCAATCAAAACCCTCATGTACCCTCTTCGAGACCGTCTACGTGGATCCGATAGACAAGGACGATGATAACAATAATAATACTAATAATGATAACAATAATGATGGTGATCTAGAAGATGATAGTCAGGTGGTCCAATTTCGGCATGTCCACCTCGGACGTTATACTACCTTACACAACAGCTCGGATGCCTTAGTACTTTATGAAGGCTCAAACGCCGCAGCAGATGATCCTAACAACGTAGAGTCGCAAGATGTGTGCACAGTCGTGAATTGGGAATCGCTGGTGATATTGCCGAAACACGTGGTGTTCAAGGGAGACGAAGGTAGCTACGTCACAGCCCATATGGCTGACCGCAACCATATGGACCACGGAGACGAAGAAGAAGATGGGCCGTATCTCCATTTTGATGGTCATGACGTATGTGATCCGGCCGCGACGCATGAGATCTTCAGAAACCCTGACGGAACCTTACAAATAAAAAACAGTTTCTTCGAAAGATATTGGAGAGTCGCCAAAGACGAGTGGATCTGGGCGGACGCGTTTAACCCAACTGCCGGAGACAAGAACTACAAAGACACGTTGTATCGGCCGTTTAAGCTTTCTGACAAAGTCATAGCTCTCATGAACGTAGGGAACAAGAAGTACTGCAAGAGATACACATGGGGGATTACTGGTATGTGCGCCAACGTGTCTAATCTCTCCATTTATTCACACCTCCACGTTGAAGAGCCTGTTAAGTCAAGGACCATCTACAATGTCAATTACCGTCTCGCCCATGCCAGGATCTACAATTACCAAAATGACACGGAAATCGCAGCCGGAGAAGCCGTGAACTTCACCCAAGAAACCACAAATGTACTACTCAAGTTGTTCTACAAGAAGTCGAATATTTGCAGTTGGAATGATATCAGTAGAGTCTATTCCATAAAACCAAAAACCAATGTTGAAGCCGATGGCGTTCCACGAATCACGGCAGGTGACAACGGAGCGGTGAAGTTTGAGATTTCAGGGGGAGAATTTAAAGGAGAGGTCCAGTGGGGAGAAACCGAGACGTCCGAAACTCAAGTGGAGACTGTTTGCATGGTTGGTGTGCCGGCAATGAGTGTGGTGAAGGTGAGGCTGCTGGCCGCCAAGGTTTCATGTGATGTTCCCTTCTCCTACTCTCGTCGGGACACTGGTATCAACGGTCAAGTGCATGCTACTGATGACTTGGACGATGGTTTTTACAGTTGCATCAATGCCTTCAACTTCAAGTACGATATAAATGAAGAAAGGCTGTGATGATTATCAGAACGTACGGGTCATGATCATATATCATTATTAATCATACATTTATTTCATTTTTATTGAACGAATGTTAGACAAATAAGGAATATGGTTGGAGTTCTTGTGTAATTGTATATAATATTATTATTGGAAGAATAAGCCGTCCTACAGCCGTCAAGCCGTCCTACAGCTGTCCTACCTACACACTAGCCGTCCTACCGCCGTCAAGCCGTCCTACAGCCGTCCTACCTTATCCTACCTACACACTAGGACGGCTATCTTGTCCTCTACAGCCGTCCTACCTTGTCCTACCTACATACTAGGACAGCTACCTTGTCCTACCTACACACTTGTATCATGTATATATATCCTTGTAATCTTGTAGAGAAAGATAATGAGAAAAAAAGCATTCTCTTCCATTTTTCCACATTCACGTATCAATAACAAATATATTTTTTAGCCTACATACCTTTTTCTACAACGAAAAACTTCAGCACGGTTTCAGCTCTGCCTTTTATCTTCCAGCTCTTCCCCTTGCTGCATCTTCCATGTTTCCAACACAGCAGCATCTTGCAGCAATCAGTTCGATCAGTTCCGCAGCCCTAGGTTGCATGTTGTTCCCAGGAATTTGCTTTTAGGGTTTTTAGGGTTCGGTTATTCCTAAACCCTAGGTTTTAGTTGACTTATTGATATATACTTCCTTTAATTAAGGAATGCTGTTTGATTACCCTCCATTAAGGCTGATTTTATGGACGATTGCGTGTAATCTTCCCTTGATTTGCTGTTACTTGAAGTCCTTTAATCTCAAAATTCATAGTAAGAAAATACATTCGAAAGTCAAAACTAGAGGGGGTGTATTCAATTTGGGATTTTGAGGGATTTTAGTTATTTTAATGAATCTAGGAGTATTCAATCAGGATTTTAAGTGATTCTCTGAAATTCAATGTGTATTCAATCAAGATTTTAATATAGTTTATTAAAATTATTAGAAATCCGAATGTATTCAATTAGAATTTTAAAGAAGTTTATAATTTTTCAAGTGTATTCAATTAGAATTAGAATTTAAAGAATTTGAAAAAGTTGAGGAATTAGAGAGATTTTGTAGTGTATTTTAAGCATCCACAAATCTCACCTCTTCCCATGAGATTTCGAGGGAATTGAATCAAAATTTTACATGGAATCTCTACAATCAGTTAAACTCCATAAAAATCCATGGATTTATAAATCCATTAAAATCTCTCAAATTCCCCCTTAGTTTTTCCACATGTTATTAGAGCAGTGTCTTTCTTGGGCATGACTGTGTTGCCCTTTTTCTCAATGTTCTTCGAACTTAGCCATCAACATCGAAGAAAATTAAGAGGCTGAGAGCACACTGGTCCCATTCTCTACAAATTTTTCTAAGGTTGGTATCAACCATAATAAGCCAAACATACTCTTAAGGGTTGCATGGTTTTTTAAAAGTCTTTCACAGAGCTTAATGAATCTTGCATATTATATTTAATCTGAACATAATATATAGATTGCATGTTAAATATACGTTCTTACTTGAACATAATGAGGAGAATATGCATTGGGAAAATCTAACCTTCAAAGCATGTATGTGGTAATTCATAAGTAATTGATAGAACTACATAGGATTGTTAATCGCAACGACTAAACCCTAGTGCATTTTTATCATTTTATTAAAACTGTGTGCTTTGCAATTTGATTTCCTTTTTTTTTTTTTTCTTGACGATTTGTTTAATTATTTTTATAAAATTCGTTTTTATTATTTTAAATTACAAAATCAATCTTTTCCTAATTTTTTATTTTAAATGATTATTAAGAATTGGTTTTAAATATTGTTTTAATTATCCATGTGGAGAATGATCTTGCATGAGTATTTATATTACAACTACCTTGTTCTATTACAAGTATTTTTAAATGTTTTTATCCATAGTTTTGCAAGTGGTAAACATCTTATCACCATACATCTACGCACGTGACAATTGTCTCTTTTTTACTATTTTACTTTTTTGTTTTAATTTTACTTATTTTAGATTTTTTTTATTTTTATTAAATAAAATTTGAAAAATAGTGAACTTACCAACCACCTTACATGGCTTTTTTTTTTTGAACTGAGGATATTCTTTACACTAGGGTGAAAGTTTGAAAAATAACCAATTTTAAAACAACGAATTGAATTTGAGCCAAACTTTTTAATCTCTTACAATTATAACCAAAAACCAATGTAAAAAGTCCTATTTGCCCTTTAGTGATACTAATCTTCTCTTCCCCTCTCCTTTGTCACAAGCTTGGGTCGCTAGAATTGTTACGATAGTCGGGCAGCAAATACTGATCGTAGCCCGCTAGCAGCCCTTTTCAATTTTTTTTCTGGGATCATTCTGCAGTTAACTCACAACGGTTTATTCATGCAAATAACTCTTACTATTAAAATAAAATAAGAAAGAAACCAAGGGTTGAATTAGACTTGTATATTGTATTCACGAGAAATTTTTAATTGTGACGGGAATACAAATGGTACACAATTTGTTTTAATAGGAATGATGAGAAATTTTATTTTTTAAATTATTAAGTTTTTAGCACATGTATCCCATCATTTATTTAGTGACACGTGATATACTAGATGTAATACACTGAAAAATCTTTCGGTATTCACAATCTTTGATTCTTTGTACTCGACATCAGCTCGCTCGTCCTCGGTGCCGCATGTCCCAGCTTCTCATAGTGATCTGCGGTTGCGGATTTTCTCTCGCCGCCCGTATTGATTTTCCTAGTATTTGTCCTCGTAACCTCCAGACAAGTGGTGACCCTTGGCCGCGAATTTTCTATCGCCACCGTATCGATCGTCCTGGTCTTTGTCCCTGTAACCTCCAAAAGAGAAGGATGGCGAAAGCTGATCCATTTGTGAATGAGTGAGTGAAGAAAAGTAGAAGTGCTTTATCTTTATGATTGTTGGTGGTCCTTTCACTTGGTGATGTTAAAGTCCACATTTCGCTTTTTAGGACCCTTCCGCAGTGCCATCGCCGTCCTGATTTCCGTTGTTCTTCGCGCTAGTAGACAAAGACTAGTTTGAGAGGATGCTTGCGCCCGATCTGCACCGCCACCGCAGCATTGCTGCCCTGCCATACCCGCACCACGACCACGACCTGCATCCACGTTACTGCTCACGAAGCCTGAGAATCCGCCACACCGTTGAAGCCATGAAACGCGCCCACGGAGCCCAGGATTCGTTGACCCGTGAAGCCCCCGGAAGAAAATAGAGAAGAAAATGAAAAGAAAGTGGGGAAAAAAAATGGTTCTATAAAGAATGAGAAAAGGGCTATGCCGGCCTAGGACCAGCGCTGGCTGCAAACTAAAGGAGAGGGGAAGAGAGAAGATAGTGAAGATTAGTATGACAAAGGGTAATTAAGACTTTTTATGTGGATTTTTTATTAGAATTATAATAACTTAGGCTAAAATTCAATTTATGCTTCTAAAATTGGCTATTCTTAAAAATTTCCCACAGTAAGGGGAGGAGCCATTTGGTTTTATGATATGCTACTGAGCCAGGCAAAACCAATAACATAAAGAAAAGCAACAAATCTATTCACCGAGTATAATGGAGAGAGAGGGATTCGAACCCTCAATAGTTCTTTGTTTCGAACTATACCGATTTTCAAGATTGGGACTATCAACCACTTGACCATCTCTCTGAAAGGTAATTTCTATTTTATTTTTATCCCATATTTTATTTTTATTCCACCCCATAGAACATGGACATATGAGTTGATGTGTGCTATATTTAATCTTTTGTTTTTCAAAATCCTAATGAAAAGGGGCAATTTTGGTATTATGAAAGTTTCACCTTTTTTTTTATTTAACAATATATATATATATATATATATATATATATATATATATATTATATGGGACAGATCCGTGACACCATATTTTTTACATAAGATTTGACACAAATTTTAAATCATTAGATTAACCGACTTTGAATGGTTGAGATATCATGACAATTAATTTTCTTTAAGTGTTTAAACAAATATACATTATAAATCAATAATCTGAAAATTTTTAATTATGACTTTAGTTCTCCCTCTTCAATAGTTAATTGTGTTATGACTCTGACATAGTCTCCTTACCTTCCTTTTTTTCTCCTCTTCTCTGTCGATCCTCATAAACGGTATGTGATATTCAGACACTTTGTTTTACTTTTCACATATCTTTTTAATTTTCGATCATCGGTCGGATCGGATGAATTGAAGAAGTTTAAAGGATAAGTTAAACAAAGGATGTGTGAGAAGTAAAAAAATGTGTGCGGATAGCAAACCCCTATACTTAATCATCGAGTCGGACTCATCTATTCTTATACAAACCCTCAAACATGGCAGGGAACCTGACACGGAGATTGGGAGTATCCTTTTTTATATTAGGAAGATGGTTCTTCGAGTCAATTTCCTTCGCGTGTGCCTCCTCGGTGAAGTAGCTGCGGTGGCAACCGGTGGGGGGGGGGGGGGGGGGGGGGGGGGGGGGGGGTTGGTGGTGGGGGTGCGGTGGCAACCTGGGGGGGTGGGGGTGGTGGTGGTGGGGGTGTGAATTGCGATGGGGTTTTTCATTACGTGATTGTTTTTTGTTTAATATTCTTGTGGAAGATGTAAGTCTCTCTATTCGACTTAATGAAATGAAAATCTATCATTTTGACAAAAAAAATGGATATCATGTATGTTTGAACAATACTATGAGAAAAGAAGAACAATTCTTACCATCGCTACCACCATGTAAAGTGGTGGGTTTATTTCTAAAAACTGAAAATGATTACTAGGCTGCAACTCTAAAAACAACCACATATGGTGATTAAGCACAACAAAATTAGGTGGACTTGTACAATCAAATAGTAACGAGTTCTTAAAGAATTTCAAAGGACATGGGACTGCAAGAAATTCGGAGATGACAAGGAGACAAAAAACAAAGAGAAAATTGTAAACAAACAAGAAAGAGATCTAGCAGATCGTATTAAAGGGAAAAAAGAGAGAATCAAACATATTTAATATATAATTAATGATATAGGCAAGAGAGAAATTATAATTGGAAAGTTCAAATTTTTATTTCCAATATGTATTGTTTGATAAAATTAATAATCAATTGACATGTCAAATTACATCCCAACCATTAAAAGTGAGTTATTCTAATGGTTTAAAGTTTGTGTCAAATCTTGTGTAATAAATATAGTGTCACTAATCCGTCCTATGTATATGTATATAGTCACTTCCTCCATTAAAAAAAGTCATTAGTACTTTCATAAGAAAACTTCATTAATCTGTTAAACTTTTATGTATAGTTATATAAAAAAAATATTTTTAAAACTTATGGTACGTTTATATTCTAAATGTATCAAGAAACAAAATGTACCAGATATTTAAATATACCAATATTATAGGTAATTAAACATACCTCTAATAAAATGGTAAAAAAAATGTTTGATCAAATTCCATTCGAACTTACACACTCTATTATGGGTAGAAATATGTGCGGAAAACAAAGTACTCAAATATTTAACTGTACGAATAATTTTTATAAATTTTGGTACAAAATAAAATTAGAAAACATCGATACATACGAAAACAAAACTTTTGCAGCTACAAATCAATATTAAAATAAAAAATAAAAATAAAAATAAATAAAAAATAAAAAAGAGATGTCTTTATCAACTTTTGGCTATAAATGTAACATCGCACATCGCACATCTCCAGGGGAGTAGATCCTCTATGCCTTATACGTATATTCTCATCTCTACCTAGCACGAGGTCTTTCGGAAGCTCATTGGCTTCGGGTTCCGTAGGAACTCCAAAGTTAAGCGAGAAAAAGGCCAGAGCATTCCCATGATGGGTGACCCACTGGGAAGTTCTTGTCTGAGTTCCCAGAAACAAAACTAAGAAGGCGTGGTCGGGACCCAAAGCGGTCAATATCGTGCTACAGTGGAGTCGAGTCTGAGATGTGGTGGGGGCCTGGTCCGGGATGTGACAATTTGGTATCAGAGCTAATCCATGGCCGGAAGTGTGTCGACGAGGATGTCGGGCCCCTAAGAGCAATTACACCCCTAAAAACTTTGCGCCAACACCTAGCCCATTTAATCCACTCAGTGAACAGTGATAGACCCAAATGAACAGTAATAGGCCAATGCATATCCATCCCTAAAACTAAATAGCCTAGTCAATTTTATTAAAATATTATTAATTTTTATTATAAAATAATAAAAATTAATAATTTGATTTTTAATTTTTGAGTTTCTCCCCAAAAATGCTCTTTAGACTAGAGCACGTTAACCCACTCCCCATCTCCACCCTCTATCAAATCCCCACCTCTCCTTCACTCTCCACTTCCTCTCCACTACCTTTCGCAGTCCGACCCACCCCAAACCGGTCGACATCGGCGCCCGGGCTCGCCAGCTCCAAACTTGCCGCCTTTGGACCTACGCCCTAACCTTCAGCTGCATCACCGGATTTGTATGTCATCGTCCTCAACAACTTCCAAGACCAGCTCATCCTCAATAGCAAATTCAGGGTCGGCGGCCTCGTCCTCGAAGGTAGCATTGTCCAGCCATCTTCCTCATCGGAGATGGAGTTCGTCATCATCGATTTCGTATCATAACTTCAACCTAACGTCATGTAGGCCGGTCCCAAGGTCTATCAATTTTGGGTTGGCCTAGAGGCCAGCTTGGGCTGGGTGCCATGCAATCCCGTGGGTTGGAGAAACTTCCCTAGGTGCCGAGCCATTTTTTTGGCTGTGTGCCTGCCTATCCCACCCCCGGTGGAAGTGCTCTAAGGAGGGGTGGATTGTAACATCCCACATCACCCAGGGGAGTGCATCTTCTATGCCTTATATGTATATTCTCATCTCTACCTAGCACAAGGCCTTTTGGGAGCTCACTGGCTTCAGGTTCTGTAGGAACTCTAAAGTTAAGCTAGAAAGGGGTTAGAGCATTCCCATGATTGGTGATCCACCGTGAAGTTCACGGGTAAGTTCCCAAAAACAAAACCGTGAGGGTGTGGTCAGGGCTTAAAACGGACAACATCGTGCTACGGTGGAGTCGAGCTTGGGATGTGATGGGGGCCCGGGCTGTGATGTGACAATAAATCAACTTTTGTCGTCAGATTGAAAAATCAAATAGAAACAACAACCGCCAAAATAAATATAAGTGTGTGAAAATTTAAAAAGGGCATGTGTTTATCATTTTCTAATTTTTAGTTGTGCCACTTTTACTTTGCACAAAGTCATACTTTATTATGACTCACTTACATCTTGTGATCATTCTTCGTTTCTCATTTTCTTCTATTTCATTAACTCAATTGTATAAACAATTAACTTGCTGATGCCACGAACTTGAATTTTACTTAAAGAATTAAGTTAGATTTAAAATGTTTTCTATTTTTCTTTAATAAATGATATCTACACTAAGGAGTAGAGGAGTAAGCTAAGTCTCACACTCACATGTGAAAATGAATACCACTAAACCGTAGTACTAAGTGACAGTTTAAAAGTTGAAAATAAAGAAAGTAGGATAAAGTTAGAATTCTTAAATAATCTCACAAACTTGAATACTTTATTTTTCTTCATAAGGACGTTTTTATAAGATTACAAAGTAGCAATAACAGGAAATAAATCAAATCAAACCTTTGTCCACAAGACAAGGAGACCTATATCCAGATCAAATCAAATTCTTAATTGCAGATGGTGCTTTACCACAATAGCGGAAGCAATAATGCTTATGAACCTTTTGTGCGGGTTCGATCCCCCTCTCTCAAACATTTAACCTTTTACTCTCTAACGCTATCGTTTGTTAAAAAAAAAAAAAAAAAAATCAAATACCTAATTAAATAAAACAAAAAATACATTCCTTTATACTTTGCAACAAAAAATATCCAAATAGAATAAAAAGTTTTTTTCAGTCTTTTGTAAATTGAAATAATTCAACCCGTTTCCACACCTCCAGCTGATCTTACTTTGGAAGTCTAAATTCATGTCTAAAAATAGTTGTACCTATAGCCTAGCCTGCTAGTCTAAACTACCTCCCAATTCCAACACTCCTCCAAACCCTCCAGCCACTACTTTGTCATGGGAGGACGAGCATGAAGTTCTTAATGAAACAAACAACTGGAAGCAGACTTTGCCTATAATTTTAACAACATAAAAATTTCAAAAAATCTCAGGCTTGGCTTTGAGACAGCCACCTGGAAGAAGCCTTACCATTCGTGCAAAATTTTCTCTATATATACAAGAAAGCCCAATACAAGCGTCGATCAATATGGGACACCACTACGTAACATGCCATGCATGCATGAAGCAATAAGCTCTTGAAATTCACGGTGTGGAATGAGTGCAATATTCATGGTGACTAATTTTAGTGAAAAAAACCTATATATATCACAAGCATGTTGCGAACTAGACATCTATTGAGATATACACTGAGAGGGAGATAAATCAGATCGAATGACATTGCCAAGGTTTGTGGTCGTGAAATCAAACCACAACAGAAAATTCTTGCGCTACATAAAAGATGATGGAGAGGAGAACGCACCAGCCGGATTTCTCAAATTCTCCGAAGAGGAGGCCGGCAGCCATTACGCAAAGTACGAAGTGGAGACGGCAAAGAATGGAGGGAATAAGGGACTAGTCCACATTAGATGTTGTTACAACAATAAATATTGGGTTAGCGTGGCGGGAACGCATAGGTTCGATAACGAGGTTTTGATTGTTGCAGGGGCTGACGAACCCGAGGAAGACAAATCAAAGCCCTTATGTACCTTGTTCGAGCCGGTCTACGTAGATCCGGTGGACAAGGACGATGATAATAGTAATGATAATAATAATAACAGTAATAATAAAAATAAAAATAATAGTAATGGTGATGATATTGATAGTCAGGTGGTCCAATTTCGGCATGTCCATCTCGGATGTTACGCTGCGTTACACAGCAGCTCCGATGCCTTAGTACTTTATGGAGGTTCAACCGCAGCAGACGATCCTAACAATGCAGAGTCGCACGATGTGTGCACTGTCGTCAATTGGGAATCACTGGTGATATTGCCGAAACATGTGGTGTTCAAGGGAGACGATGGTAACTACCTCACAGCCAATATGGTCGACGACAACGATATGCACAACAGAGGCGACGAAGAAGATGGGCCGTATCTCCAATTTGATGGTCATGACGCATGTGATCCGGTTGCGGCGAATGAGATCTTCAGAAACCCCGACGGAACCTTACAAATAAAAAACAGTTTCTTCGGAAGATACTGGAGACTCGCCAAAGACGAGTGGATTTGGCCGGACGCGTTTAACCCGACCACCCGAGTCAAAAACTACAAAGACACATTGTATCGGGCGTTCAAGCTTTATGACAAAGCCATAGCTCTCATGAACGTAGGGAACAACAAGTACTGCAAGAGACACACAAGCGGGATTACTGATATTACTGGTATGTGCGCCAACGTCTCTAATCTCTCCGTTTATTCACACCTCCACGTTGAAGAACCTGTTAAGTCAAGGACCATCTACAATGTCAGTTACCGCCTCACCCATGCCCGGATCTACAATTACCAAAATGACACGGTAATTGCCGCCGGAGAAGCCGTCAACTTCACCCAAGAAACCACAAACGTAATACTCAAGTTGCTCTACAAGAAGTCGAATGTTTGCAGTTGGAATGATATCAGTAGAGTTTACTCGATTAAGCCCAAAACCAACGTTGAAGCCGATGGCGTTCCACAAATCACGGGAGGTGACAACGGAGCGATGAAGTTTGAAATTTCAGGGGGTGAGTTTAAAGGAGAGGTCCGGTGGGGAGAAACTGAGACATCCGAAACTCAAGTGGAGACTGTTTGCATGGTTGGTGTGCCGGCAATGAGTGTGGTGAAGGTGAGGCTGCTGGCCGCCAAGGCTTCATGTGATGTTCCCTTCTCCTACTCCCGTCGCGACACTGGTAACAACGATCAAGTGCATGTTACTGATGACTTGGACGATGGTTTTTACAGTAGCATCAACGCCTTCAACTTCAAGTATGACATCAAGCAAGAAAGGATGTGACGGTTTATGTCATTTTCTCTAATGATTTAATACTGTAAAAATTCCAGCTATACCACATTTGTTAATCAATTATAAGACTCGTTAACTTGCAACTTAACTATATGTAACAAACTCACATAGGTCGATCCTCCCACTATTTATAGCTAGAGGTGTACGAAATCACTATAAAGGTACTGCTTTCCAAGTATGATTAGTACATCAAATTATATTATTAATGTAGAGTTTGATAGCTAGAGATCACCATAGAGTTCAAACAATGATGTGGACCGTCGAGCTGTTCACAATTTGTGACAACATAAGCATTTGATAGAACAACAACAACAAAGCCTTATCCTACTAAGTGGGGTCAGCTATATGAATCTTAGAACGTCACTATGCTCGGTTTTGCACCATGTCTTCCGTTAGATCCAAGTAGTTCAAGTCTTTTCCTAAAGTCTTTTTCCAAGTCTTCCTAGTCCAAGTGCTAACGGTATTCAGATAAAACCACAAAAGAAAAACACAAAACCAGAACTAGACATGCAAAACCAAACATTGACAATAGAACTTGGAAGATGACAACTTCCATAAATCATATGCAGGGAAGAATTTGATGCTTTTGGGATATGTTAGCCAAATACCAAATCTATACACCCCTAACTATGTATACTGATACCGGCATCAGATACCAACTACACATTCTGCAGTCTGCAGCACGGACAAAGATTTTTATCCCAGTTTAAGAAGTAATCAATGAATTTTATATACTAATCTCTAAAACCTCACTCTTTTCTCCTGCCTTAACCCACCACAAAAGATTATACATTTCACTAATTAATCGACTTCAAAACTAAAACCCGAAATACCGACTTTCCAAATAACCAAATATCATTTAACGTGGACAATTGCAATACTAAAACTAACTGAGATCACATAAGTAAATCAATCACTGAAAGCGCATAAAAACTTCCAACAAAATGCAGAAAGCAATCAATTTCTTCTATTAATTAAATGCATCGAATGATAACCATTCCCCAAAAACTCAATTGAATTCAACAATTGGACACCAAATCCCAAGTGGGTCAAGCTCCAATTCGGGTGAAAATCCACAAGAAACAGAAACTTACTCATTGAATGTACTTGGGTAATTCCCCCTTCCTCAAGAGGGAGAGAGAGTAGTCAGCAGCATCAACGAGGTCGTCAATGTTGTGCAGGGACCATTTTGACAGAAGTTCTAACGGAGTTGACAAAAACGATCATAACTGCACGTTTTGATGAGTTGAGGGACCAATGGTAATGGAATTTTAGTTAAGAGATCATTGCTCTAATTGCGTTAAAATTGAGGGATCATTGCTACAATTTACTCTTTTTTTAATTGATGCAATGATACATGATACTTCCATTTTCATCTTTTGTGGAAATGGATCCTCTCCAGATCCCTTCCACCAAATCCACCCAATCAATGAATCTGAACCCTTGAACTTTGATCCAACAACTAAAGTTATTATAACTTTTAAAGATGCCCCCTGTTTTTAGCCATTTGATCAAATTTCAAGAGTCCGGATTCATTGATTGGGTGAATTTTGTGGAAGGGATCCGGAGAGGATCCCTTTTCATCTTTTGTGTCCTGATGGGGAGATACAAATGTGTACCGGTCTAAATTGTACAATGTCATTTTAGTTGAATGCACATCAAACACTTTGTTAAAATGTTTGATTAGAAGGCTTTTCTAGTTTGATTCCATTGATAACACAAAATATATTTTTCATGCAATTTTTGTTTAGCACATAACTGGTGATTCTTACAGAAAGCATTCTAAGTACTTTTGGAAATAAAAAACACTTTAACTAAAAGTACTTTCAACCAATTTGAAAGTATATTTCCAAACGAGCCATATTAATTAGACCAAAAAAGAAACTACTGAAAACTATGTACAAGTAAATACATTAGTATGTAAACAGTTGATACTTGTAACATTTGCTATATCATCAAACTAGTTGCTTGTAATGTATTGTTTGTGTTGAGTGTATCAATCTCACGTTGAGGAAAAAAGGAACCTTGCATATGTTTATAAGTAATTGAGCTACTCTTTATATTGCCAATTGGAATTATGGTGGAATCTCAACTTTCTTCATCATATCATAGCAGGTTGTAGACTCGTGTGTGAAGCCTAACGGCTACACGTACTCCACATCAATCCATTTGTGTTGTTCACATGTTAGGCTTGAAAATTTGCTACACTTAAGGGGGCGTCTTGAGAGTATCAATCTCACATCAAAGAAAATAAGGACATTGCGTGATATTATAAGTAATTTGACTACTCCTCATATTGGTAATTAGTTTTATGATAAAACCTTAACTTTTTTAGTTAGCATGTAAGGAATTCGTCCTTGTAATGTATTATTCATTCACATCTATTCAAAGACTAATAATGATTTATTCTTTCCAATTCAATCCTCTACCCCTAATAAGGCCTGAATATCAAGTTTATATTCAACTTTAAACCAAAATAATCTGTTTGAAACATTGACAATTTAGTAATCAAATTAGTTTTAATCGTAATTCAACTGAACTAGCTAGTAAATAGCTTATATGAAATTAATATAATTTAGAAATCATCTCCAAACAATTGGAATGATACTATTTATATATTGGATTGCATTTAAAGTATTCAGAATCATATAGTAAAACCAACACAAGAAAATGATACTATTTAGAAGACTTAATATTAATTCAATGACCATCAAATGCGTTCCTAATAACTGCTGGTTGGTGGAACTGCTGAATATTGTCTGTCCAGAACCTCAATGAACTTGCCAGCAATAGCACTTGCATACAAACAAGACCCTTCATACATCTGCAAAATTAAAACCAAACCCCCTATTAATAAAACGAAACTAAGTGAATTAGGACATAGTTGGTCAAGTGTGTTCACCTCATTGCACACAAATTTGATTTCTCCTTCTCGTATATTAGATGAGTTTAGAATATCGTTTTGTCAAAAGAGGAAAAAGTGAGACTAATGGCGGACTAGTGAAAAAAGCTAACCTTGGTATTGAATAAGAAGCTGTAGGAATTGCCAATGTGGCCACCAGCAACATGATGAAGATCAAGCTGCAGCTCATCAAGAAGCCTGGACACAGACAGCAACAGGTTGATCTTCTTCCTCTGCACCAGTTTGATGGTAACCTCGTCGTGGATAATGCGGATATCGACCTCGGTGTCTTTGGATTTCCTTTGCAGCCACGAGCTCCTCAGAGAGCCGTTGTTGTAGGACTGGTCACGAGGCTCAAACTTCACATTACAGTTCTCATCATCTCCGGAACCACCATCTTGTTCAGTCTTGTGCCTCTTGCTCCTCTCTCTCCCACGCCTTTTCTTCTCCACCAACAATTTGAGCTCGTCCACTGTCCTCAGAAGCTCGTTTATGTAACCAATCGCATCTCCCACAATTGATGCTCTATCATTCTTGTATCCCAAGCAACAAATGTTAGGCAAGATTAAATTAACCAAGCCAAAAAAGCAGAGGCAAAAATTGGAAAATTAAAAACAAAACTGGCACATTAAAATCAAAATTGGAAGGGGATTTGGAATTGTGAATTTTATGATTAAACCTTGGTGGGGTTGGGAATCAAACTCCTCAAGGTAAAGAACTTGTCATTCAACTGCTGTCTCCGACCGCGATCAATGGCAAGGTGTTTGGACCCTTTGAGATTTCTTCCCCTTCCAATAGAACCCATTTCTCTGGAGAACTCCATCACTCCATTCTCAAATATAGACCCATTAATAGTGCCATGATCTGGGTAAATCCCTCCTCCGCTCCCTTCCCTCTCATCGCCACCGCTACTGAACAAAGACCCATTTCCGGAGCCAGGCAACGTGTACCCATGTGGCAAAGACTGAAGCAGTTCCCTGAACATTGGTGGCTGTGGAGGCAGGTTCAAATGCAAAAGTGGGTCATAGAGAACGGAAGAAGCCGTCCCCAGTGGGGTGTCAACCGCGGTGGGCAGGTCACCGAGGAACCCAAAAGAGGGCGAGGTTTTTGGGAGCGTGTTTGTGAAGGTGATGGATGAGTTTTGAAGAAGAGAGGAGGGGGAGCATCTGGGTAAGGTGAAAAGGTTGAGAAGGTCAGGCGGTTGTGGGTATGGAGTAGAAGTAGGAGAAGTAGTACCATCTGGGAATTGTTGCTGCATCTGATCATGGACTCCGTGAATGTCGTTGTCCCAATTTGTTGGGTGATCAAAGGACACCAAATGGGAATTGTTGATGTTGGTGTCATGGTCAGTGGTGGTGTTGTATGGGTTATCGACATTGAACCCAAGTTCGTTCTGGAGCTCCATCTCCATGGAGGAATGATGATTTTGGTGATGGTGATGAAAAGAAAGCTCTTCCATCAGACCTTGCGGTTGTTGTGGCGGCGGCGGCGGCGGTGGTGGGGGAAGAAGGTTTGGGTCAAAGTTGCAGCTTACTGTGTCTTGATACATTTTTGGACCAAAACTCTGCTTCTCTTTGCCTTCAGCCTATTATGGACTGAAACTGAAAATAAGATATCTGTGGAGGTGAGAGAGAATTGTATCTTTAATTTGCTCTCTCTCTCTCTCTCTCTCTGAGATTTTCCAATCTGCCAGAGCAGCAGCAGAGCTGGGAGTTTGTTACTGAGATTCTCATCGGTGGGGCCCATTCACAATCTCCTTACTCTGAAATTCTTGATTCTGCCTGCCCATTTTGCACTTTCACTCTAACTTTTTTTTCCTTCTTTTTTTACACCACAAACTTGTTTTAATAAAGCTATATATTTATATTAAATAGAATGAATATAAATTGATATCAAACTTGTGATCTACAAACTTCGAACATAAATTTTTTATTTATAAATAAAAAGAAATACTAGTTATTATAAGAATAAGAAATTGAAAATCGAGTGCAATAGAAAGGGCAAACTACCAATTCCTCATTCTCCCGAATTGCTTATTTTTCCGTTCATTGTTATGTATTTATATTTAAATCTTGTAATTAACGAGAGAAATAAAATTGGGTTTGCAAGGATTTTCCTGATTAACTTTTATCAAAAAAATAAATTTCATACAAAACGAATGAAAATTTCGTAACTTTCTAGTGAAGTAGAAAAACATTAGATTGTCATTTTTTCCCGCAAGAGATCAGAATTTTTATAGACTTCATGGCTTCTTCGTTATTTGCCTGTTATTGTTAAAAAAATTTTGAATAATTATAAATGATCACATTCGCTTTTTTACACGTTTAAGACAAAAGTTAGAGCCGTGAGACCCAAGCAAACCATTGTCTCCCTCTGTTTTGGCCTCAAGAAACTTTATGCCACTTGAAAAAGGTTTCTTTCTTCCTTTTTAATTTCCCTTTGTTTCTTTGCATCCTTTTCTCTTTCTTCATTTTATGATACCTAAAAAAAAAGATTATGACAACGTTAATATTTGATTTGATTAGTATTTTCATTTATACAAGTGACGACGGAGAGGGAGGAAGAGATCGAACATAAAATTTTGGGTGCAAAGGTGAATAATTCTTAACTACTTAAGGCTTAAGTTATACATTCTTTGAAAATTTTATCAGTGTTTTGACGGGTAAAGAGACATAATAAGGTGTAACCCAATTATTGTTAGACAAATGATAAACATACACCATTTTTAGCCTTTTATAAGCATCTGTTCAATCATGTTTGTTGCTTTTGTTTAATTTAATCAGCTCGATGACTAGAATTAAAGACAAGTCTGTAAGAAATTAAAAAAATTGTGTGTGAGATTCACTTCCATTTTATTATTGAAGAATTTAGATAATGTACCAAAGTTTATGCAAGGTTCACGCAAATTGTGGTTAGTCTTTAAGGAGAGAGTTTAGGTAGGAGCTGTGTTTTTTATACAAATTGTAATTACCGATTGCGTGAAGAACCCCACCTCTATTCTCTTCCATGCGAACCGTCAGCCCAAACTTACTATTCCAACCGTTTAGCATTTAACCAAGAACATTGGGAAGAATTTTTATTTCGTTTTCATGGATCCCTTATTTAACTTTAGCTTTCATAGTGAAAGAAAACACCACCATCTTCTATTGTGAGATGCAATTTTGAGAATTAAAAACTATATTTACATCTCATTTTATATCTTTAGGAGACACATATTTAACCTCTCTGTCAATCACCGTCTAATTAGACATTAAGTGTTGGTGTGCCATAGACTTGACTCACATTTTAAGCACTCTTTGACTACTAATTTCAATGTTTAGTACTTTACTCTTTTAACCTTTTATGAAATTGGCAGTTAACTTCTGCATAAAATATTAAAATGTCAGCTTAGTGTATGCCACAACTGTCAACACTCAAAATTAAGAGGTCAACTTTAGATGGTCGCGGGTTAGCGATCATCAATCGTAGTTAACTTAGAAGATATGATCAAGATTAATAGTAGGATGAACACAAAGATATATAGGGATCACCTATAGACAGGACTACATCCACTGTAGTCTGTATATATATTTGTGTGAGGTTACAAATGTTACATCAAATGGCTCAAAGCTTTTACTTGGCATGTGGAAAACCCAAGAATAGTAAGTTTTCCCCATTCCATTAGACCTCCTTCTTCTTCATCCTCTTTTCCTTTATAAGGTTTTCCCCATCCCATTAGACCTCCTTCTTCTTAATCCTCTTTCCTTTATATAGACCAATGCTACCTTCCGAACAAATATCCAGTCTTGGTCAATGGATCTTCATTCAATGGTGTCTATTCGTAGAACGCTCTAAAATGTGGTCGTCTGTAGAGCACCTGGGAATGCTGTCGTCTGTAGAGCACTTGGGAATGTGGTTATGAGTAAAGTACCTGGGGAGGTGGTCGTTTGTAGAGCACCTGCAAGGTGGTTGTCTATAAAGCACCTGGAGAGGTGGTCGTCTGTAGAGTACATAGGGAGGTGGACGTGGTGTAATATGCCAAAACTAAAACTTGGTGACTTATTTATACAAATTTTGGGCCATGATTTTCTGGGGCCATGACAGATGGCACCTCGGGTGGCAAGAATGGCTGGAACGCTTATTGCCCCTAGAGAGTAGTTAGATATCCTTAGTCCGGCAGGCTAGGCTTATGGCCTATTAAAGATATTAATTGTCTCTCAAGTAAGGAAACCCTAACTCAAGTCAAATTAGAATATAATGAGAATTAGGCAATTAAATCATAATCAAAGGAGAATTGATATCTCCTAGATAATCTCCCGATTTAATGGAGATTACTTCCCTACAAAGACTCTCAAGATCTATAAATACTCTAGCCTGGGTATTTATCAAGGGACTTGATTCTGGATTCTCTAATCAATCACAGTAGAAGATACAACTCTCTTATATTCTCTTTAAGCCTGATATAGGATCATCCTACATACACGTCACCATCGATGTGTACACATGTCCATGAAGAACTCATCTCCTAAAATGCCCTACCATAGACTATTCGTCAAGAATGGTTCATGATGTTTTGCACATCACACCATTGTTTCTTAGAACTACACCTGTGGTTTAATTCTCCTTCCTAGAGATAAGTAGGCAATCCAATTTGGATTCAACCACACACCCCCACCCATCAACCCCATTCTCTCCTCGTCGGAAATGATGGACAATCGTAATGAATTTGACCTCCATTGACGGGTATGTGCAAATTTGATTCCAACATAAATGATGTTAAAATCTTAGAGTGTAAAGTGTATTTAACATTTTTTAACAGAAAACTTTTTCAATCAATTGCGCTTCTAGAATTATCTTATTTGGAAAAAAAAAAAAAAAAAAAAAAAAAAAGCAATTGAGTATTACTTTTAATCTTCTGCTCCGTACATACACAGGGGCTTTAGCCTTTGCAGACTAGTATAACATTTGGGATTAAAATTATATCTTATTCTCTCGCATTTTTTATTTTGTCTTTGTCGTTTTATATAAAATTAACATATGATGTTAATGTGCCTTAAGAGAAGGAGAAAAAAGAGGAAATATAATCCTACTCCTAACATTTGACCCTTATAAAAAGAGGAGGAAAAAAAAAAAGAAAAAAAAAAGAAAAAAAAAAAAAAAGGGAAGTAAAAAGAACGATGACAAGTATAGCAGAATTACCAGAATAGCACATGCAAAACCTGTGAAAGTTGGAGGGTATGTTTGGCTAAGAATAGTACAAGGTAAACGTTAAAGGGCAGGGAATGACTCAGTCTCCCCTTTCAGAGCCAGTACATTACGTATGAGTCTATGACCTTATCCATGCTGGTTAAACTGTTCACGCCTTTTAATAATTTGAAAAAATGACAAGAAGTTTTCAAATCTCTTTTGATTTTTAAAAATTTTGAATACTCTATTTGCTGTCAATTTTTCTTCTAAATTTTAATTTCAATAATGTGATGTGAAGGCGGTACTCTTCTCGTTGAACTAAGGAAATTGGTAATAAAAGTTTTAACGTCACCATGGATGTTCTTTAAAAACAAAGATATTGCCTTTTTATAATAAATAAAATTCAATTCTACCCATCAAAATGATTGTTCTACCCATGTGTTTGAAAGAACTAGCAAGATATATTTGCTAGAATTAGCCATATGGAGTGCCTTTTAAATGAATTTGTTTGAAATTACTATATGCAAAGAATCATTTCAAATCCATTTATTTCATTCATTTCTTTCTTCTCCAAATCGTAGCAAAGATTGACAGTCTAAACAAACAATTTATCTCATTATGTTACCTGAATTCCTAAATTTGAATCACTCAATCCAAATGTGCTTTTCAGTTTGCATGTTTACTCTTGAGAGAGTGAATTCCAAGCCAACAAGCAAAATGTTATATCTAATTGTTGAAATGATCTTGAAACTTATCAGAGCAAGTTATATCCATGTGTCAAGCCAATAGTCTGCATACTCAAATATCACACTTGGGCTGGAGTATGTTTTAGCTTAGTGCAGAATTTGGAATTAAAACTTTTAACCCATCACTCTTCACTGATCACTCTTTGGCTAATGTAGTCGTACTAGTAATAAAACTGCCATATGTTATAATAATTATAGTTTCCAAAGCTTGTGGTACTCTTTGTAGGAGGCAAATTGAGATAAGTTAATAATTTAATGTCCACAGCCAATTTTACAGGCACCAAACTGTACTCTTTGTAGGAGGCAAGTTAGTTGTGTCGTTTTATATACTTCCTTTCCTCAATTAGGACATGCGTGTACGTCCTAAACAAAAGGATAATGATAGAGAGATTAAATTTTTAAATTAAATTTGCAAACTAAATGACGTGTTACCAATAGAAAATAAGCCGTTAATCAACACTAAAATAATAATCCAATCATTAACAGTTACAAAATTCAGATTAGAAATTTAGTTTTCCTAGCATTATCCTAAACAAAACTCAAGGACCTTAATTAGCTCTCATAAGGTAGCCGACTAGCCATGCTCAACCTTAATATTTTGTAATTTGCACAATCTTGTCCATCTTTCAGTTTCATTATTATGGAATTAGTTAGATTATATATTTATATATATATATATAGAAGAGAGAGAGAGAGTAAACTTACATGCAATAATAGTATTATGTTGATCCATATTAAAAATACAATATCATGCAAAGAGAAATTTATAAATTGTATTATTGGCACGGAACATCACAGTAAAAATGTAACCATGACATGTAAGTTTTTATGAGGGATTTTTTAGTGTACTAGAAACAAAATCTGGTACACAAAGTATAATAATATAATTGGTTAGAAACTTGAAAAAAAAATTCTAACCAATTGTATTATGACACACATTGTACTGAACCGTGTTTTCGGCACACTAAAATATTTCTCCTCCTGTATAAAAGAGAGAGGATTTAAATCTTGGAAAGGGATCCTCTGGATCCCTTCCACCAAATCCTCTCAATCAATCAATTCGAACTCTTGAAATTTGATTCAACGGCTACAAACAGAAAAACCCTTTAAAAGTTATAATAACTATAATTGTTGGATCAAATTTCAAGAATCCAAATTGCTTGATTAATTGAGAGAATTTGGTGAAAGGGATTCAGAGAGGATCCATTTCCATAAATCTTAACTATTCAGGCTAATTATTAGTTAGTTAAACTATTAAAAGAAATAATTTCATTCTTGTTAAAATGTAGGAATGGTTGTCATTTTGTACTACGGTATAATGATATTCATCTTCACTTACTTAAATTCGATTTTCGTTAAAAACAAATTTAAACCACATAATGCTAACCGATTGTGAGGCTACAGTCCCTTAGCGTAGATAATACGGTTAAAAAAAAAAAAAAAAAAAAAAAAAAAAAGTAGGAATGGTTAGTTTGGGATGGCGGTTTTCATGGGAGAATTGAGAAGTGGGGTCCACAAAAACTGTAACTACTTGTTGTATGAAAAAATAGAGCTCATACCTAATCTCACTCTTGGGGAATGACCACAATTTGCGTGAATTTGTATATTCCGATCCTACAGGCTGCAGCCACCAGTTGGTGCTAAAGTTACCACCTGCTCTGCAAAAACTTCGGTACACCTATTCATAATTGCATTTCTACTATCATAAAACCATAAGAAAATTAATGAAAATAGTTTAAAATTTTTGAGTTTTAACAATAAAGACAAAATAAAAGGTAAAGTGAATAGTACCAAGATTGACATTTTAGTGTAAAAATGTGGTTTTTCATTAAAATGAACAGTATCATGAGCTTTTCGTTAAAGTTCCTAAAAACATTGGGTGTACACCTTTATTCATGCATCTATTTCTCCATCTAAAAACGGAAAATGCAATGTATAACTTATAGTTATTTTGCAAGAAAACTTATGGTGCATTTTCTGCAAATCAAAATTTGACGTTTTTGTAGGAATTATTTGTACACGTATCAAACTGTAATTTAAAAAAATAATGAAATGATCTTTTGATAATAATTAAAAATATAATTTTAGTTGAAAGAGACAGAAAGATACAGAGAAACTAAAAATAGGAAAACAAATAAAGAAAACCTTTTTTGAGTTCATTCGAACCAAAACTAGTATGAATCTTAGTGTTGAATTTTGTCCTAACCGACATGTAACAATGGAAAATGATCCTACATGACCATTGAGGATACGTTAGAACAATCAATATTGTAGAGGAGATTCAAATTCAAGATCTAAAATGCAAAAATAAATGTTCTTAACTATTCGAGTTACAAACTCGTTGCATAAACTAAGTTATATGTTTTGGTGTACGGCAAGGAACAAAGTCATCGTCCGTCTCTTTTTGATCGGTAATTTCAAAACAATATCCATGACGTTTCTTCTTTTAAACAAGCCTAAAGAACCCACCCCTTCACTCGGTGTATAAGATATTAGAAAAATTCTTGTAAAAGGCAGATTTAGATATTTTCACATATAAATATTCAAGGTTTTAGTTTATTATAGTAATTTTCATATTCTCATTTTATTTCCTTTATGTATTTCTTAACTTGTTCATCTCTATTGATTTTCTTTTGATTTATTTAATCGAACGACCAAAAGAAATAGAAAGGCACATAAAGAAAAAAAAATGAAAGCGAAAATCACTACTCTTGTAAGTCATCTCCTGCATTATTTTACATCAAACTCGTTATGAACAATTAAACAAATTTTATGACTTTTTCCCGAGTAACGGGAAAAATCCTTTACAGTCCCAAAGAAAATTATTAAGGCAAATCCCAAAATACATGTCATGGGAAGAGTACAAACAGTTACCCACCCTACCACAACATATTCCAAGTTCTCAATGCAAAGTTTTCAAACAATTTCATAACCAATGAGAAAGAAAAAGGCAAATGAAATAGAATGAGAGGGTGAAAGTAGACCTGGCAATTTATTACATAATTCGTTAACACGACACAAAAATAACGAGTTTCGAATCAACATGATAACTAATCGGGTCGTTATCAGGTCACATGTTAAGAACACGTTAATAACGGGTCCCTAACAGGTTTACACAAGAGTGACACGCGGGTAACCCGTTTTGACACGTTAAGAAAAAAAGGTATTCTGATGATTTTTATTTTTTAAACTACTAAAAAAAAAACTTTGACACACCCCAACCAAAATCAAGGCGTGTTGGCCGTCACGTGAGGGTGACGTAGCCATGTACAGTGTGAAAATGATAATGATATAAAGAAATGTGAATAACTAAGAACCAAGCTAACTAATTTACACTAACCAAATAAAAGTGCAATCCTGATATTTAAGTGTGGTTACACAATAATCAGAGCATAGGTAGCCAAAGTGCAGTCCAGCAGGGCAAGTACTAATTATACAATATTAGACGTGGTCCTACATTAATGATAATTTGTCAAAACCGCCGTCAATTCCTTGTAAGCCACCAACAAGCACTCCTACCTAAAACCTGGAGGGACACAAAACAGAAAGCGTCAGTGGGCAAAAACAAAGCTTTTCAAAACCAATTCACTTATCAAAAGTAATAACCCCTCGCTGTAAAACCTGTATAATTTCCTAGAAAATAGAATACATATGTATATCAAAACCATGCTCGAAATAGCAAAATCCACATATATGCCATGTCAAATATCTCAGCATAAAATATGTAAGCCAAGTGATATAAATCAATGCAAATGATATGTCAGCCGGAGTCACTTAATATGACCTGTACGGCTGAATCTATAGCTCATCCATCTAGCCGGGGTCACCTAATATGACATGTACAGCTTAACCAATAGCTCAACAAGTATGTCTGCACACGAGTCAGAACCACCTAAATTGGTCTGTACAACAGGACTGGGTGTAAATAAATACGCTCAAGTGCTACGATCATGTGAAGACTGTGCAAATGATCGCGGGTCACCTATGAGTCAGAACCACTTATAGTGGTCTGTACGATAGGACATGAAGGAAAAATTTTGTCCTAGCTAAGAACATGTAAGAACATTTGAATACATAGGCATACTAATAACACTTTAAAGTAGGCATGCATTAAAAAACAATTCATAAAACCCATGACTTTCAAAGCCTAGTATATGGTGAACCATAAGACTCTTTAACAATATTAAAGAGAATAAGAATTTAGAGATTCTTTACCCTTGAAGCTCATCCTTGATTACACAAGGGATTCACCCAAGTGGAGGGCCTTCAAGTCACCTCCTTGCTCCTTGGATCTTCCTTGTGATTTCCTCCCTTTTAGTGCTCCTTTTCTTCTTTGAGGATTTGAGGATTTGTTCTCCAAAAACACCAAAGGTTTGGTGTCTCTAAGTCTCCACACCAAAGATGTAGTGTGAAGATGAAATGGATGACTTAGGGAAGAAGAAGATTGCTAGATGTTCCTCCCCTAAGTGGCCGGCCTCTATGTAGAAAATGAGAGAATATGTTTCACCCAAATTCCATTAGAAAACCCTAGGTAGAAACAAAGCTATAAAGATGACTTTATACTTCATCTTTTAGGTTAGTGGCAAACTTGCAATTAAGCAAAAATTCCCACTACCCTTGATATGGCCGGCCTCCATTTGTTATTGGGCTTAATTGCCCATTTTGTTTTAGTTGTCATACAACTTAAACATAATGGGCCTTGTGGACCAAAACGTTTTTGTGCCCCGAAGCCCAAAACTAACTTAAACGCCCAATACGAACGTTTCGTATAATTAATTAACTATTTAATTAATCTTGACCATTCTTCAATTAAACCATTTAATTGCTTATCCATTTCATATAATTTCTTCACTTATATCCTTACTCGGTGTACGATCCATTAGGTTCCAATTAGCAAGGTAGTGGGCGATGTTACTCTTAACGATCGATTGTGAATTGAAACCACATTTCAATTCTCCCTTAAAATTAGTGTTTGCTAATCTTTAGGGCTTCCACAAACCATGGGTGACGCCTAGCAGCATGTCATGGTTACCCAAGCTAAGTAGAAGTGGTTGGAGAACCTATCCAGTTACAACTACAATGCAATACGGTCATTCTCTAATACAATACTCTTAATCACATTGTTTAAGTGATAGTTTGTTTCATGTCTACTATCCAATGTGATATTTCTCTATATGATTCAATTGAATAAGATTTGGAACAACCTTCCTTAGTCATATTCATATGCTTTGGCCAAAGACTCTCGAATCATATCTTAGAGTATTCTCCTTCCACCATGGAAGGTTAGAGATCCCTTGTTGTGCATTCATATGCCTACATGACTAGATAGCTTGACCCCAACAATGCCGTGGACACTCCAATGGAATGCCGTTGACATAATCAAAGATCAAGGACCTAACCATTAGACATCAATGATGCCTCAGGTCAAAGGACTACTTTGCATATTGCAACTATTGAGTTCTCACATGACATGTATGTTCGAACTCTCGTTTGATCGTTGTTTAGTGTACTCGATTACTCTTTCGAGCACCTATGTGTTTGCCTTAGTGTCCAACACCAAATGACTTGAGACTAGTTCATACTCACGCTTGAGTCGACATAACACATACTAACCTTAGCGGATTGTCAATGCCCAATTGGCAATCCTATGGCTAGGAACGTTTTAGGAATGAACATAAGAGAAAGGTCTCGTTAATTTAACTAACTTAAATCACTTGTCTCTTAGATCAAATACATTCCTTGGATTCCCTTATTGCTTAAACACAAGATACTATAAATAGTGATTAACAATAAGCTTTGCCCTCTATTAAACATATAAAAGTTTAACACAATAAGTATTCCAAAAAGCTATTACATCAAATGAGTGGCTTTGTGGGCATACTTCCAACAGGACAGTGCTCCTAACTTGGATCCAAGGTGAGCGTATAGTGCAAGAGGTGAACATCACGTGAAGGACTGTGCCCTGACCACGGCTAGGAGCACTAACACCAGGGTGTAGGTTTATGAGCTATAATACATCTCAACATAATCATGCAACTCACATCCATAATCTATAAACTCACCTAGCACTTACCTGAGCTTCTGCAACGTCAAACATAAATATGTGCAACTACTAAATGCATATTCTGAGTATAAAATATTTGGCATGGCATTTCAAAACATAAGTCCATTTAACTGAGTTTCTGGGAAAAATACCAAGCACATATATATATACTGAAAACCAAAAGCCCACTTACTGATATATGGCAGGGTCGTAAACCTCGAACGTCGCCTGACTGCTCTTGTCTTCTGGAAACGTCTCACCTATATGTGAAACAACTATTTTAACGTTATTTTAAGCACATAACCAAAACTAGGTAATAACTTCTCATACGTTGCTCAATTGGGGTATTTGAATAACCATCATGGCCTACTCAACCCCACGAACATCCTTATATTTTTAGAATAATTTTCTAAGTTCCCACGCGCCCTCACAGGTTAGCCAAGGCACGACTACACGCGCCGCCCACCCGCAAACACGTGCCTGGCACACTGACAGATTCCCTAACAGCGTTAAGGAATATTCTGTCAAATAACAGCATATACCGTTAATTTTACCTGACGCCATTAGCATATTCCGTCAAAATTGACGGAATATTCTCCTTCTTCTCCGATCGTTTGCCGGATTCCAGTGACGGCCACCGCTGCACTCGCCTATTTCTGGAAAAACTTAAAACTTGAATATCTTCGCCATTTCTCAACCAAATTTCATGAAATTCGTACCAAAATGAAGCTCTAAACGAGTAGAACTAGTTCTTACCACTTTTATGTCATAAACCCAACGGAAAATGGCCGGAAAAATCCTTGAAAAACCGGTTATTCCTGCAATCCCACAACCAAGCTCACACGTACAAACTTAACCAAAACTAGCCTAACATGCTAAAGAAGATGAATTCTTACCTTCTTAAGTCTTAAATCCAGCTAATATCTTCTCAATCACACAGAAGAAAATTCCACTCCTTGCCGGAGCTCGAGCATCTCGAGTTCTACTAGTCTTTTCCTCGAACCAAAGGCATGGCTCGACTCCAAGACTTGCAAGGAGTTCAAAAACAACCTCTACTAGCTCGATCTGTGAGAGATGAAGTTGGTAGAGAGATTGGAAGTACGGATTGCACGGACGAGGAAGACTCGAGAGAGAGAGAGAGAGAGAGAAGTCTATACGTGTGTGTGCACGTGTGTATGTGTCCGAATTGGGTATCCATATAAAATCCTTAAGCCCTAATAGGCTAAGATTCATCCAAAACAATCCCAAGTTTCAATTGGGTCCATAAAAGTAAGAAATGAAAATAATTAGTCCATTTTCTTAGCCCAATAATACATTCACAACCCAACTCTCAAGGGTAAAATAGTCATTCCATACTATCGAGGATAAAATATATTATATTTTGGGACAGGTTGTCACAAACTTACTATAAAAAACAATAGCTATAGTGTATATGTTGTGGATGCAAATTTCCGTCATCTCTTTCTTTGACGAAAATGCACCTACAAAATAATAACATATTTGATTAAGGCCAATAGCCTCACGTGCCTATGATGAATGGGAGGGGGGCTTTGCCTGAAGAATATCCGATGCCAAAGTTAGAATTCTGAAAAGAATGTATTTAGGAGTTTATGGGTAGCAAATAGCTTAGCATTTTAGTGCGATAAGAAAGGTATTTACAGGAGGGTGACCGATCATATATAGTGTAATTGTGTCAATAATTGCAAGATATTATATGAAATAATATCTTGCAACTAACATGGCAATTATTCCTAAATTAAATAGGAAGTTTTGAGAGTTACCTTTTGAATAAAATCAATAATGGAGTGATGAGAGGGATTTTAATAAATATCATATCGATCACCTTAGACTAGTCGAGATCGCTAGGTGGACAGCGTGAGCGGTTGGGCCACAGAAGTGGGCCGAACCACGTGTGGGGCACGTGGGCACAGTGTAGTCTGGCTTGTTTGGCCTTGGGTCAAGGGTGCATTGGGCTTGCATTGGGTTTAGAGCGCACTGGGCTCATGCTGAGTCGCGACTCTAGCTGCTTCTCAGGCTGCTCGGGCCGGTTCACTATGGGCGTGGCCCCGTGTAGGCTAAACTGGAGTTGGGCACTTCTACCTTGGCCTTGTAGCTTCTGGGTTTGCTGGGGCGCATCGATTTAAGCTGCTTCGCGCTAGGCTGGCTACCTTGTGGCACGAGCCTGGGTCAATTGTTGCAAGGTGGCGTGGGATTGGGCTTGCTACTACATGGCTGCTTACTCACCGTGGGCAGAAAGCTCGCCATGGACTGCCACGGTGGTGCCTTGTACGAGTAATGCCGATTTTCTAGCTATCGTGTTGAGTCTCGTGGATTGTCGTGGTGGGGCTATGCCGCGATCTCCATCACTTGGTCCGGATCTTAAAACATAAGAAGTTTCGTTCGTCATGGTTTTCAAATTTTCTTTCGTTGTACTTTTCTTTTACGTTTACTCAAAGAATTTAATAATTTTAGGAATAAGACCATACAAAAATCTACAAATGAACGAGAAATGAGAAACTTTGAATACGAGAGTCTTCTTCGAGTATGTGAATCAAACTCTCAATGAAAGCACAAATTTGTGGATGCAAATTTCCGCCATCTTTTCCTTTGATGAAAATGCACCTGCAAAATAATAACACCTTCGATCAAGGCCAAAAACCTCACGTGCCCATGATGAATGAGGGGGACTTTGGCCGAAGAATCTTTAATGCCAAAGTTAGAATTCTAAAAAGAATGTATTTAGGAGTTGTGGGTAGCAAATGGCTTAGCATTTTTGTGGGATAAGATAGGCATTTATAGGAGGGTGGTCAACCCTATTTGTGGAGAATGGCCGGCCATATATTGTGTAATTTGATGAATAATTGCAAGATATTATGTGAAATAATATCTTGCAATTAACATGGCAATTATTCCTAAATTAAATAGAAAGTTTTGGGAATTAGCTTTTAATTTAAATCAATAAGGAATTGATGGGGAGTGATGAGAGAGATTTGAATAAATACCATATTGATCACCTTTGACTCTTCCTTGATTGAGCGGTTATTGTCTGTTGCATGTGTGTGGAAATTCCGGTGTACCTCGAGGGTAATCTCGTCTTTCTTGTCCAAAAATCTACGTGTCACCTCCACAATTTTTTGGGATTATTTTTGGCTCTACATATGTATATATGGCATATTAAATATGTATTATTGTATTATTATTCGTTATATAAATTTGAAAATTTTAAGTTTTATTTATTTATTTATTTTTATGGCATACTATAGGTAAAGAGTGAGATTAAAATTATAGGGTAAATTACATTTTACCCCCTCAGGTTTCGGTGTAATTGCAACCTCATACAACATTCTTAAAACAGTTCAATCTCATACATTTATTATTATTTTCATTTCAATTTTATACATCCATTAGAAAATCTATTCAGTTAACCGTTAAGTGACGACATGGCAAATATGAAGTCCTCATTTATGCTGAAGTGGCTACCAAACGTGTACCACATGACATAAACAATTAATAAAAAAATTAAAATCTAATTTGAATATTAACATATTAAAATAATTAATTAAAAAAATAAAAAAAGTACAAATTCTTCATCTTCCCCATCCCTTCTCCCACCACCACCCCTTGCCCACTTTAGCCACCCCTTCTTCCGTAACCAACCCCCAACCCCGTCCCCCATCACCACCCATTCCCCCATCACTTCCACACCAAGCTTCTTCATCCAACAACACCACCATCCCACATCACCACCCCATTCCTCATCACTTCCGCACCAAGCTTCTCCCTTCAGCACCACCATCATCCCCCATCACCACCCATTTCCCCAACACTTCCACACCAAGCTGCTCCCTACAACAGCACCACCACCATCAATTTCTTCATCCGCAAAGCCCTAAGCAACCTAGAGACCCCCAATTTTTCCCCACCTTCATCACCACCTCAAACCCTTGCCTCAATTTCTTCTTCCAACTAGTGCCTTTCACCCTAGCCTCCTATGTCAGCCAGTAGCTTTCGCTCACTCTCTGTCGTCCCTTCGTCATTGTTCTCACACAAGACGACCACCTAAACACCCCCACCTCACCAGACAACTTACCGCCACCATCGACTCAGCTCCAAATGACTTACTCAACTGGGATAAGTTCAGTGACTCCGCTATCACGCAATCCGATAAGGAGCTCGACTCAAGCTCCTAGCACCCAATCTTCAAACCCGACCCCTTCAAGCTTGACCCAGCCATCAACCCTAACATTGCGCCCATGAACGACAACATTTTGGAGATCGAGAAGGTGCACAACTCGGGCTCCGGGCATCTCTAAAGATGACTAGGGCTAGAGATTTCTCTGAGGCCCATCATGCAATTGAATTACTTGGATTTGGGATCTAGGGTTTAATTGCAAATTGGGGAATTTATGATTTTTGGTTAAAGAAGGAGGTGCGGAAATGATGGGGCTATGGGTGGTGATGGGAGAAGGGTGGCTCAGATGGGCAAGGGGGTGGTGGTGGGAGAAGGGGTGGCTCGGGTAGGCAAAGGGGTGGTGGTGGGAAAAGAGGTGGGGAAGATGAAGATTTGTGATTTTTTTAAAATTTTTAATTTTTAATTTTTTTTATTAATTGTTTGGCCATGTGACACATGTTTGGCAGCCACATCAGCATAAATGAGGACCTCATATTTTCCACATCATCACTTAACGGTTAACTTAACAGATTTTCTAACGGATGTATGAAATTGAAATGAAAATAATAATAAATGTATGAGATTGAAATGTTTTAAAGATGTTGTATGAAGTTGCAATTGCATTGAACAATAAAATAATTTAAAAATACCAAACAAATTTAAAAAGAAAATTATACTAATTATTTACAAGTGCGAAAAATGTGAAAAATATGCAAGCACTCGTGATCGCATCATCTATGCTTTGCGGATAGATACATCGTAGTTTGAATTTTTAAAACCATACAAAACCCTCATGAATAGTATTTTTAAGGGAGTTCAAAATAAATAAAATTCATAATCATTAATGTACATATCCTTGAATATTTGGTATTTTGTAGTAATGTACTAATGACTTTACATTAGACTCTTATTTTGAGTATAAAAGTTTATTTTTTTCTTAATGTTTTAAAGTAATATTTATGTGACAATGTGGTACAGTATACTAATCAAGTATTATGCTTTCCATTATTTTTGGGTCGAATTTTGTTTTTCATTTTCATTATTTATTGATTTAAAATATATTTTTTAATGATTAATAGGTCAAGTCATATTACCTGATAATATTAACGGGTCGATTTCAAATCGGATCATATTATTTGTTTACTTTAACGGGTGTTACACAACATAACCCGTTAAGATATCGGGTATGTCATAAAAACGACACGAACATAAAAAAACGACACAAATACCAGATCTAGGTGAAAGTGCAAAATCGCGTGAGCAGAATCAAGAATTTCAGAATAGAGATTGTGGTTGGACCCTACACTGATGCGAATCTCAGTAACAAACTCCCAGCTAGTGCTGCTATGTGGCAAATTGGAAAGAGTTAAAATCTTTTTTGATCACTGTGTTTATGTAGCTAAAATCTATTTTGATCACTATGTTTCCAATTC
Organism: Pyrus communis; assembly: GCF_041283825.1. Taxonomy (NCBI): domain Eukaryota; kingdom Viridiplantae; phylum Streptophyta; class Magnoliopsida; order Rosales; family Rosaceae; genus Pyrus; species Pyrus communis. The sequence continues at coordinate 5,993,258 of NC_142566.1, read as the reverse complement.
ATCCGATTTGGTCAATGTGTTTATCAGAGTTTGCAATCTTAGTTACTTCCGTTAACTTTCTGTTAAAAATCATATTAAAATATTTCTAATGAATTATAAAATAATAAAAAGTATATAATTGTTTAATTGTATTGTCCTGATAGTTGCAAGTATACTATATCACTCAAGTAGAATTCGAAAACATAGAAATAATACACCTAAATTCCAACTCGACTGACTTTTGCAACATAGCTGTGAACTCCAGTTTATTCCTCCTTGCTCTCGATTTCTCTTTCCCTTATTGTTAACGTTGAAAGTTTACAGTTAAAAATTGAAATAATAAATCTTTGGTGGGCTGGGATATGGACTAAAATGAAAAAGACTAAGAGATTTGAGTAGTTCTCCCTCTAAACGGGACTATACGTCTATTATATTGCTTGAATTGTATTGATTTCAAGACTACAAATAACGCTCGACAATTTACATGAACTCTCGCTTTTCTCAGTTATCCTCTCCCTTACAGGAGGATGCTCTTCAAAATGGCACGTCTTTTCAGAGTGATGTGTATTGAGCGCCTTGCTTGGTCTCGGTTATCCAACAACGTCTCTCTGAACGTCTCCACCACCTTTACGTCTTATCCTAAGCCTCTGATCTTGATTGCGAGTCGTCGCGTGGCCTAATTAACGTCTTAGTAAACTACCCTGAAACCTTACGCTATAAAGTTGTCAGGTTTTCCCGTGCCTCTGGCGGTAAAAAATCACTTTACATAACTGGTCAGGCTACGCTAGTCGGCGGTCTACTTAGCACTAAAGAGTATCATTTTCTAAGCCCCTTGGACCATGCGCTTCTTGATATTCCTTGGGCTTTGATTTTACCTTGAGCTTTTCGTGGTTTTTTTTTCAACCTGCACCATTATGTGGGCATAAAAGTACCCAACATTAACACTTTGTGTGTGTTGTGTTGGAAAAGTCTATCTAATAAGCGTGTAAATAAGATAATATTTAGGTATTCACTAGTGATTACATTATATTCTCATTTTTAATATTTGGTCTAATGATATTTTGACACATATTTTTATTTTTTTTAAAAAGAGTGCATATATATATATATATATTGAACATTTAAAAACAAGAAACACATTTTATTTTTTCACCAAGCCAAATAAAAAATAAGTATATATATAGTACTCACTAGTGAGACCGTAAGTATTATCCTTGAGAATATGGGTTGATGTATGTTGTGCCGTGACTGACACCAGCCCATATACACTATCGGGCAGACTTCACTAATCCAAATCTTCCACATTTTGCATGGGTCCAACACAGCTCACATGCACAATCTTCGGATTTTCTCGATTTTAACCATAAAATCCATGTTATTTTTTTAATTAAATTTTTTGCGCCTAAATTAAGTATGACTTCTTTGTGGCCTCAATTGTTAATTGATATGGCAATTGGCCATTTACCACAATGATAAAAAGAAGTTGAGTCATTGCATAATGACGTAGGTTCGAACCCATCAATAGCTAATGTAACATTTAATCTAATAAAAATTTATTGCTTGAAAAATAAAATTATTAATTAACAAGTATTTATAAACTGTTTTTTTAATTTTTTTTCATAAAATTAATATGTGAAATAACAATTGGAATCACAGAAAAATTACCCCCAATTTGAATGTAGAAAATATATTTTCGCAAACTCGTTATTTTCACATTGTTTTATTTTCCATAAAGTTCGCCCAAAACACATCAAAATCATGACTAGATATTAGATAAAAGAAATAGAAAATATATGTAAAATATCAACCTAACACACTTATTCCAAACAGTTTTAAAATTACAATAATTTAAAGGAAAAACTCGCCGCCACCACCCCGCAGCCCCAACAGAATGCCAACCCCAGAATTCAAGAGGAAACTTGTCAATTTACTCTTTTAAAATATATTCTAAATTTGTTATAATTTTAAATTTGATTAATGAATATTTTAAACAAAATTTAACGTGACTCAAATTGCAAACTTAGAGAAATACAGTGATTAAGGGCTAATTTAGTATTGTTGTGTTTTTTTAAAAAATTGTGTCTCTTATATTGTGAGAATAAACAGCTGTAAAATAAAGTTGTTGATGGCAACTTTTTTTTTTTTTTTCTAAAAGTACTTTTAATTAAAAAATAGTGTCTGAGTGTTTGGTAAATTTTTCTATAAATTGCTTTGAATATGTTAAATAACTTAAAATGATATAATATTTAATGTGATATAATAATTGTCAAGGATAATAATGTAAGGGCAAAGATTGTAATTTTGTAAAACATGTGGTAGTATATTTGTTATTTAAAAATTTCATTAAATGAACAGTAATTACTATGCTTTGAACAAAAAATATTTTTTTTAGAAGCATGGTCTACTTTTATTAATAGCAGTTGTTTTTAAAAAAAAAATTTGTTTTTTATGTTTTACCAAATACATTTAATGCTTCAGATTTTTTAATAAGCTATTTTTTATTGAAAGCACCCAATCTCAAACCAACTCTAAATTAATGAATTGAAAACACAATGATCAAAATAAAGTTTTAATTATAAACACAATGACCAAAAGATTTTTAACGCAATTGAAAAATCTCAGAGAAAAAGGAAGAGAGAGAGCACATAATGACAAAGAAACAATTCTGCCTTTCTCACTCCAGAGAGGAGAGAGGTTTGCAGTTTTAACCAGTCCTTTCTTTCTCCTACCAACACACACTCTCTCTCTCTCTCTCTCTCTTAAATTCCCTCTCTCTATCTTCCCCAGTTCTTGATTTTGTGAACAAATAAAGGAGGAGACACGGTTTTTTACCAAAACCAAAAATGTATCAAGACACAGTAGCATGCGACTTTGACCCAAACTCCATCCCTGAATCTGCAGCAGAGAGCGTGCTCGACCTCAACCCTCTTCCCCCACAACCACCGCCACAACAACCACCACAAGTTCTCATGCCTTCGTTAGACACCACCCACCACCACAACACCACCACCCCCGCCTTTGGTGTCGAAGCAAACATCAGACTCTCCATGGAAGAGCCTTCTTATCATCCTCACCATCACCAATATCATCATTCCTCCATGGAAATCGAGCTCCAAAACGAACTTGGGTTCAGTGTCGATAACTCATACACCACCAATACTGACCATAACAACAACATCAACAATTCCCATTTGGTGTCTTTTGAGCACCCAACAAATTGGGACACCACCAATATTCATGGCGTTCATGATCAGATGCAGCAACAATTCCCAGATGGTACTACTTCTGCTACTTGTACTCTATACCCACAACCACCTGACCTTCTCAACCTTTTCAGCTTACCCAGATGCTCCCCCTCCTCTCTTCTCCAAAACTCATCCATCACCTTCACAAATCCCCTCCCAAAAACCTCGAATTTTCCGAGCTCTTTTGGGCTCCTTGGAGACCTCCCCAGCGCGGTTGACACCCCACAGGGGACGCCTTCTTCCGTCCTCTATGACCCGCTTCTCCACTTGAACCTCCCTCCACAGCCGCCATTATTCAGGGAGTTGCTTCAGTCCCTGCCGCATGGGTACACCTTACCTGGCTCAGGAAACGGGTCGTTGTTCAGTAGCGGCGGCGATGACAGAGACGGAAGCGGAGGAGGAGTTCTGTATGACCCAGATGGGAGTCTTGGGAGGCAGTTTGATAGCGGAGTTTTGAAGTTCTCAAGAGATATGGCTTCTAATGGGATAGGAAGAGATCTCAAAAGGACCAAACACTTTGCTACCGAGCGCCAAAGGAGACAGCAATTGAATGGCAAGTTCGATATCTTGAAGAATTTGGTTCCAAACCCAACAAAGGTACGCACATAAAATTCACAAATTTCACATCCACTGTATCATTGATCAAAGACGTAACGACCAAAAATCCCGGTGCATAGGATACTCCGAACCATACTAGAAAATGCATATCGGTTGTTTTGCAGTTCCTAATTTTTTATGTGTTTTGTTTTCAATAATAATCATACTTTTGCTTAACTTCTTTTTCTGGGGTCAATTAATTGGAAAGAATGATAGAGCATCAATTGTGGGAGATGCAATTGAATACATAAACGAGCTTCTGAGGACAGTGGAAGAGCTTAAACTGCTGGTCGAGAAGAAAAGGTGTGGGAGAGAACGGATCAAGGGGCACAAGACTGAGCGTGATGGCGCTGCCGCCGCTGCAGATGACGAGAGCTGCAACATTCAGCCGCTTGGTGAGCCTCATGACCAGTCCTACAACAATGGCTCTCTGCGGAGCTCGTGGCTGCAAAGGAAATCCAAAGACACCGAGGTTGATATCCGCATTATCGACGATGAAGTTACCATTAAACTGGTGCAGAGGAAGAAGATCAACCTGTTGTTGTTTGTGTCCAGGCTTCTGGATGAGCTGCAGCTTGATCTTCATCATGTTGCTGGTGGCCACATTGGCAATTCCTACAGCTTCTTCTTCAATACCAAGGTTTGTTTTTCTTTCTTTTATGAGATCAATTCAAACCTCGTTAACAAGGATCAAGAACGTACGTAGTACAAACATGTCAAACGTAATCTAATAAGTTACACACATCGAAAAAAACAACACGATTTCACGATTAGTTTCACTTGGTTCAATTTTGGTTTTTAATTAATTAGGGTTTCGGTTTGAATTATGCAGATGTATGAAGGGTCTTGTTTGTATGCAAGTGCAATAGCTGGGAAGCTCATTGAGGTTCTGGACGGACAATATGCAGCGGCAGTTCTTCCACCTACCAACAGTTATTAGGAAGGAGGCATGAAATGAACCTGCATGCTTGGACTGGATTAATACCAATCAACTCTTTTAAAAGAGTAACTTTTTCTTGTGCTGGTTTTACTTTTACTATTTGCTGAATGGTAAACTTGGTGTGACAAAATTCTTGGATTTAAGAGTAAATTTTTATGGTTAGTCACTTTACTCATGTTAAAAGGTAACTAAGTGTTGCTGAAAAACTATCTATAGATGTAATAATAATGTCAATTTTTAATCTCTCCCTTTTTCGTCATGTCGCATATTAAATGAGAATAAAGATAAACATAAAAAGTATATACTTTTTAAATTACGTGACATTTCAAGTGATGAGATTGTGTACTTATTTTAAGAACACTCCCTACACTTATATGTCTCATCATATGTGGCTTGAATTGTTTTATGTTTCGAAGTTTTATGTGTGCAAATATTGAAGGATGAAATCCAACGCATTACCTGACTACACAATGACTAGTTGTGCTCGCGAATCCTTAAACGTTTAATCAAGGCATAAATACAATGTCAAAAGGGTAATATTAGGAAGACCAAATTTTTTTAAACTAAATTGCAAACCAAATGATGTGTCACCAATAAGAAACAAACACGTTAATCGACACTTAATTAATAATCCAATCATCTACAACCACATCATTTAGTTTGCAAATTTGGTTTAAAAAATATGGTATCCCTAACATTACTCATGTCAAAATTCCTACCGTTAGGGTACTAAATTGTTGATGTCACATAGGTCATTGTTCATATCAATTTAAGTATCTATCTAGAAGCTAGGTTAAGGTTTTCAACATCAAATAAAAATAACCTAGAATCCTCGGGTGTGGGATTACTTGCCTAGAGGTGGGGAGCACTACTACTGTTTGCAGGAAAAGCTTCTCAGTAGCGTTCTTATTTAGTATTACCTAAAAATCTAAAAACGAAATAGTTACAAAATGAGTTTTAAGATATCGCTGTTTCGTGTTTGTCTACCACCGTAGATAGTAGACACTCCTCCAAGAACCCAAACACGGTATAACAGACGCTTATGACATGATTTCCTAGATTATTTTAATAAGTGGATGTTTGTTAATTGATATATTATTATGGCTTCCAAAGCTTATGGCAGTTGGCAAAACTGTCGGATAAATTAAATTAATAATAATAATAATGGCCGAATTAGGGCAATTCTACAGGCACCAAACTGTACTCTTTGTAGGAGGCAAACTAATTGTGTGGTTCCATCCACAATTGCCCTCTGCCTTCTTCAACTGTCTTCTCTTTGGCAACTGGGATATGCATGCACGTCATCCAACAATATAAACCCAATGAAATTGGGCCCTTTCTTGCCTGTGGAAAAACTTACGCTGATGAACGTTCGTTTCGGAGCAAATTTGGGAGGGCCAGAATCACTTATGGGAATGAGCACCTCTCGTGTGCTTTACCCCACTCCCAAACGGGTCCTTATTCAACTATGTTTGTGTCATATGATTGTTTCGTGCATTATTTTGCCATATCTAGTTACAAGGAAGCGGCAATTTTTCATTGAGATATATAAGATTGGAGATGATTTTCACTTGCCATTTTTAGCTTTTGACACACATTTATGTATTTTTTGTCATCGGATTGAATAAATCAAACGGAATTTTTGACAAAAAAAAAAAATCAAACAGAATCAACAGACTAAAAAATGACGTATAAGAAGCTAAAAAGGGCGGACGTTTGTCATTTCCTTCTATATTGAAATCAATTCCCATTACCATAAATTCATTAAACTTTATATTCCGGATATAGCTTTCAACAAAGTTCCAGTGTTCTTTAGCTATGGATACCACAAGGACTTGGAAGCAATATCTTAAGCACTAGATGGATGGTATTGTTATGTGTTTGATGCTTTAACCCCCAAGTGCAAAATTTGGAAAACTTGGATGTTGAGAAGAGTGCTTTCTTTTTTTTCACAAACAATATTATCTACACTAATAATGTTGAGAAAAGTGTTAGAAAACAGGATAAAATCGGAACACAAATTTGTTATGTGATGACGTGCATAGAAAACAAAAATGCAGTTTGTGCCTGAACAAAACATAGATCCTAGAACAGCACAATGGACTGATTTACGAAAAATGCAGCACACTATGTGAAATTAAGTGATACCAGTACTGAAACAATTTTGTGAGGATTATGAAGTATAGTTGATAGTTTACAAGATGATCTTTACATGAATTACTCAGTAGGTTTACATGAATTACCTCTCAGAAGATGCAATAGCTCCTGAAAAGCCCATGATTTTGAACCACGGGACCAAATTGATCAAGCCATCCGCAATGTGCCAAACTTCGAACACTTGTTCCTCTCAGTTATGCGTCGATCATCAAAAGAATGAGGTTCAGTGTGCCAAAAGCTCGTGGTTCTTTACGTGGCTCATAATCTCTTCCAGCAATTTGTATATGCCTTTGCTTGTTTTATGTGATTTGTCACCCTCTTTGAATTCATGAACAATACCATCAAGCTCGATTGAACTACACCAGGGAGTTTTCTTCACGTTCTTTCCCTTCATCGCCCATCTCAACTTCACTGCATCCCTCCATCAATTTGCGGAGGAATGAATATTTGACATGAGCACATGTGCGCCATCTCTCTCGCGCTCTACCTTCACTAGTTCCTTCATCACACTTTCAGCAAGCTCTACTTTTCCATGGATCCTACAGGCCCCAAAAGGGCGCCCCAAACAAAGGCATCAGGCTCAGTTGGCATGTTTTCAACAAACTCCTCGGCCTCGTTTATTAACCCGGCACGGCCTAATAGGTCAACTGTGCAGCCATAATGCTCCGTCTGAGGTCTGAGCTTGTACACGCTTGACATCTCCCTAAAATACCTCTGATCCTCTGCGACAAGTCCTCCATGACTACATGCTGCAAGGACTCCAATATATGTCACCTCATCTGGTTCAAGACCCCTTTTTTGCATCCCTCGAAACACGTACAACGCCTCCTTAAATTTCCCTTGATGTGCCAAACCCGATATCATCGAATTCCAGAAAACCACATTTCTCACAGGCATCTCATTGAAAACTTGCAAGGTCGGCATCCCCACACTTCAAGTACATATCGACCAACGCATTGCCTATAAAAACATATCGGCATACCCCATTTTAATAAATGTATCCACCGATCTTCCTACTCAAGCTCAAGTCTCCCAGTTTAGAGCAAGCAGAGAGAACGATGACCGACGTCATCTCATCCGCCCTCCTTTCAGCATCACACATATCGAAAAACACCTCAACGCCTTCTCTCGGAAACCCCATTTTAACATAACCCTGAATAAGCATAGTCCACAAAACCAAGTCCCTCAGAGGACTTTCATCAAACACCATGCGGACACATTTCATAACCCCACAAACAGCATAACCCCTCTAAGAGTGTTATCGACGTACACATTGGACAAAACTAGCCGATCTTCTAGCGTAGGTGTGAATCTGCTACCCCTCTCTCAATGCGTAGGTGTGAATCTGCTACCCCTCTCTCAATGCATGCGACTGCGCGCAAGCTCTGAGAACGAAGGGGGTATATAATTTTACGGATTTAGTATACTGGCGTTCAAAGAGCAGATATAACCGTCAATTGGTGATAGTACCAAGTACTATATACATCTTTCCATTAAGATAAATATTTTACTTCCCATTAAATTGGAAGAGTTTTGGACTCATGATTTGGTCGGACAGTTTCATTTATATTTCGTAACTATATCACAACCATGGTACATCAATGCCATTTATAGAAAAAGACAATAATGCCCTTTTTAGGGAAAAAACCATAAAGGTCAGGATAATTGAGATTTTTCATGCAACGGGAATGATACTGTGATGGTATTTCAAGTCAATTAACGTCGTCTCCAAAAATTAACTTGAAATACATTTATGGCGGTTAAGTTTCTCTCCTATCTTACACAACGTACTCAATTATAGTAATCAACCACATTATACAAACAAGCACCATTATACAATTTCCCTTGATGCTCCAGACCCCTCCACCCAAATTTGTACACACTGCTTATCCCGTTATCCGATTAAACACAAAGCAGTTCACCTTTTTCATGATTCATTCCGGCAATATGCAATCAAAGTATTTGGCAAAACATCATCTCTCAAAGTAGTTTTACCCACATGTAACGCAGTAACGTCACAATGCAAACTTTTCCCCGCGCAGAGGCCATGGGACGTCCAAAATCAAGACGATAAACACACATACTAGATCAATTTCTAGCAAGACATCCAAAAAACACAAAAACAATGCACATCTTACTAATCAAAATTCAAATCTATTGATAACTAAATTCCCCGACAAGAAATTCACAGGGGAGGGGGAGGAGAAGGAGCATAAAAAGGAATTACTAGAAGTTTACTAAAGGATGAGACAAGGATTAACAAATTCAGGAGTTGTAAGCGACTAGCGACCATACCTCCCTCGCTATACGTCCCAACCATCCTTCCGCCCATTGAATTTCCACTTGCGCCCGGCCAAACTTCCGTACATCTCAGAAAATTTCAGGAGGCAGTTGCTCCTTATATGGTAGTGAACTTTGGTATTTCGGCTTATTGCAGCACCAGATAATTTTGATGTATCTATTGCCCATGCTGGTCTCACATACTCCACATTCTTGGATTCACTAGCATTTGCATACAAGTAATTCAGCAGCACGTCCTCGCAGTTGAAATATTTGTCTACCAATTCCCTTGCTTGGCTAGCTTCTTTTCCCCAATACCTCTCGAAAGCTACTTGACTATCAATGAAAGCTGCCCCCGTGAGAATCATGTTATATCCTTTATGGGTCCGGGCATATTTCTCACCTCGATACTTCAACGGGCTCCCATCAATCAGTCGGGGGTAGAAACCCACAATACGGTCTGGGTATTGACGCCATATCCTGAATCCCCGCTCAACATCATTGCAAGTCATCATAATGTCGTCATCAAGCTCCAGAACTGCTCGGGTCTTTATCAAAGAATCCAACTTGAAGCGATTATTCAGTGAGTTTTGTTTCTCTAATCTGATCCTGACTGGCACTGTGGAGTCAAAATCGCTAACTTTAGGTGGTATTCCTTTGTTCCACACCACAACAATTTCTCGCACTGAGGAACATCTGGAATAATGTTTAACATACATTTTCAAATTCCAGAGACGAGCATCATAGGTCATTGTTAATAAGGTGAACTGCGAGTAGTGACCTTTCCATTGGTAAGCTTCTTCTGCACCGCTACCACCATAGATACATTTAACCCCTGTGCACATAGCCGCAACTCCAAATGCCAAAATTATAGCAAGAACCAGTCTTCCAGCACAGGTACTAGGTTTAATCCTACCTCTGAGGAATGAAACTCCTCTGTTCATGCGGCTGCAAAACCGTCTCACTTTGGCTGAAAACAAATGTGACCTTTCCCAGGCCAAGAACGCATCACTCCGCTTCCCGGAGTTGTGAGTGCACCAATTGAGAGGAATCATGCACTTCACAGCTCCAAGTAGAACACCCAGCAATATAATGAGTACAGCAACAACGGCAACTGAAGCACTACCAAAAATAAACCTCCGAACTGAATCCCCAGATGGTACCCGGTCTCCATCCATCACTCCAACCCACTCACCAGTATTTATTTGCTGCACATCTAGATGATGATAGCGAGCACCATTCCAAGCATTGCGACCCTTACTTGGCTCTATCAAGCCCAAGGGAACTTCAACTTCTTTGTAATCATCTTTGGTAAGAACTTCCACCTTAAAGGTGCGCACTCTTCTCCCATATGTTTCACCGCAGTCTTGACCAACACGATAAAGATTTCCGTTGTAGAAAAATGGTCTGCCTCCATTTCGAGCCCCAAAGCTTTTGTCGCCATTATATATAGGATTCTTCTTGTGTGGTTTCCAAGGACCAAGAGGGGAGCTGCTATACCAGATTTCCAATTGTCCATTCTTTGTGGTGCCAAATCCAGTGTTATCTGAACCAAACAACCAATACGCTCCATTATAATTGATTATGAAAGAATCAACAAGAGGCTTTTTCATGATCACTTTCTCCAGAGTCCATTGCAATGGAAAATTGAGTGCTCGGTACAGACGAAGTTCCCCTTTCATGCTACTCTCAGGCATCATATATATCTGTGAGAAACGATAAGAAAGAAGTTATACAACAGATATCAAATTTACCCCAGAAAATTAGGTGATAGGTGCTTTTTTTTTTTTTTTTTTTTCCTGCAATCAATGTGTCCTGTTAAGCTGCAACTTGGCCAAAGATGCATCGAACAATTGTTTAGAAATAATTTGTTACAGTTATTTTCTTTCATTCACGCTGGTGATGGGATCTATTGGACCGGTGTGCACGTAAAAAGAAATGCATTCTTACTTGGCCAAGGTAGTTGAAGACAAACGGGTAAGAGAGATGCCACTCTTCATCCAAGGCAGTGCCCAATTGCTGCCATGTTGCTCCCTTATCAATACTTTTTGAGACTCCAATATCTCCTTGCAAAGTGATTGAATTCTTGGTTTCATAGAACAAGTAAAAAGCATCTCCCTGAAACAAGAAGCAGAGATGTTGAGTAGAATGAACCAAGTAATTCTAAAAACACTGCTACCAGTCCCAAAAGGTCCATGAGCTGGGAGAATCATAGTACAGCTGAATTTAAAAAAAAAATATATATATATATATATATATATAAATAAAAATAAATAAATAAATAAAAACAGAGACAAGGATTCCGGATTTTTGTAAACAACTTGGTCAGCATAATACCAGTTCTTGCCCAAAAGGAAAAAATTGAAAATTGTTAAAACTCGTCGAATAACTTCTGATTTTTGTTCTGGAAGTAATTTTTCCCCACTGGATGACGAGGGAAGGGAGGAGGGCCTGTCTTAAAAAATATATTTCTGTCCTTCATGGTGACAAACAATGAACCAAGCGCAATGGTGTTCTAGGATTCATGTAGCCGACCCCACTTAGTGGGAAAAGGCTTTGTTGTTGTTGTCGTTGTTGTGTATGGTGACAGACAATCACATACTGGTCAAATTGAAAAGATGTAAAACAGCAGTAAATAAAATGGTAATTTTCCTTTTTATCAAAGCCAAACAATAAAAAATTACCCTTTTTCATCAAGGAAATCGTTTTTCTTGGAAGATTTTTCACCCAAAGCAAATGGATCCTTGACTTAAGTTTGAAAATATAAAGGCCTGTTTGGTACTCTACTTGAATCCAACTTTTTAAACTCAAAAACAATTTTCAAGTTTTAGGCCTTAAAAACTTGTTTGGTAGGACTACTTTCAAAAACTGGACTCAAGACTAACTCAAAAATATAGTCTATTCTCTAAAAACATAAAAAGTGAGTTTTTAAACTTAAACTCACTCCTTTCTTTTCTCTCCCTTCTCCCCTCACTCCAAATCTATCTCTCTTTTCTTCTCTCTTTTTTTTTTTTTTTACCTTTTTCGTCTCTCCTCCAATCCGCTCTCTTCATTCTCTCGGTTCTTTCTCTCACTCCTCTTCCTCTCTATCTCGTCCAATCCTCTCTCTTCTTTCTCTTTCCTTCAATTATCTCTTACTTTCCTTCCTCCTCTCTCCTCTTTATCCCTCTCCTGCGACCCCCCCTCTTTTTAGACCTCTTTGACTAGTTTAAGTCGTAAGATTTAAAAATTTTAAATCGCAAACCAATCAAATTTTTTAGTCTCAAAAAAAATTGTTTTCCAGAAATGTTTTGAGAAATGATAAAAATTTTCAAATAGGATACCAAACAAGCCCTAAGGGATCAAACACAAATTAATTACAATGAAAAAATATACTTGACAACTTATAATGGCTGTCCCTTTCAGGGCAACTACACTCTAAGTAGACAACGACATCATGACAATTTTAGTAAGTGGTGGTCCCGGGCAAAGCACTGTCGGAATACAAACAGGGTCTTATATTTTTCAAGTTACTTGAATGTACCAATATCCAATATGATCAGCACCCAGTAAAGTCAGGTGATACCAATATCAAAACAATCTATTAATAAAATGACAAAAGGCAAGTCTTTTTCGCCACAAGAACAATACAGCAAAGAAAAGGAACACCATGTTAGCAACAAAGAGGGACTCTCTTACTACCATTTGGATCCTTTTCAAAATCATGTTTTGCTAGAGAAAGAGGAATCAACCAATCACACCCATAGCACAACGTCAAATGGTGTATGAATGAAGTTTGAAATTATATGACCCATCAATAACCACATCAACCACATCCATCATGCACTTAATGTCCACCACATACCTCTCCTTACTACAACCTGGCTCCATGACACCAACAGATTGAGCCAAGTTTTTAAAAGACAATAAGTGCTAGTCGGGCAGCGGGCTGGGCCCTAGCGCCTAGGCGGCGCCTAAGCGGGCGCCTAGGCGGACTAGGCGGATTTAAGTAAATCTATCATATTTCGTTTAAATAAGTGTGCTTATACTTAAAATATATATAATTTCATCATAAACTACAAAATAGAATGCAATATATTATATAGTATTGGAACATAATGAAAACATGTGAAATAAGAATATCGGTGCTTTCAGAGATGAGAAGAATTATCAGTTTCACATTGAGCACAGAGATGACAAAGAATATCGGTGCTTTCAGAAGATTGAATCTGACAAGAATTATCATTCTACATTAAGTGCGTATGAGTTATGACACAAGAAATACAGGAAGACAAATGTTAACCGAACAGTAGCCAGCATCCAACAATGGGGTGTTTTGACCAAAAGCAGTAGTATTCGCAATGTTCAATAAAATTGCAACCAGCCAGCAATTAGAAAAGGGGAGATGCTTAATATATTCACAGAGACTTAGCACATGAAGATGATTCCAGCAGACAAGTAATAGATCTTAAGTATTCAAGACAAGGATACATTCTCAAAATCTCTATTTCTCAATTTTTTACAAAAGGCGTAATCAGAGAAGTATCAGTTTCCCAAAAAATCATTGCCATATAGCAACATAGTCATAGTATCTTGTGTTGTAATGTAAACTATTACCAATTTTCGGATGGTATATTTAAATCCAACACAAAGGAAACCTCCAAGGCTCCTATCATAAGGGCCACAAAAACTTAAAGTCATCACTAGGCTTTTGAAGCATATTGGATAAACTTCAAACGCAAAACACAGAAACTTCTAGTATAGAGAATAACTACAGAAAATTTATGGCATCCATTATGGTTAATGTCTGAAGTGAAAATACTCATAAGAATTAGATTATTGTAAGGTAAGCAAAATCAATTGAAAATGATAAGGCACAAGATCGAAACATTCACTAGTTCACGGTCACCATCATGTCCATGCTTTCCAAATGCATATAAGTTACCTACTGAAGCATTAATACAGGTTCATTTTCTCAACCGAGAACCAATAAAAATCTTTTTCAATTACTATCAGCCACACAGGGTGTAATGCTCCAGAACTCCCTAATTCCATATTGACAAACAAAATTAGAAGGCCTACAATCAACGTTCGTCAGAACAGCGAGGTAAGGCATAACTCAAAATAATCTGGATTGCCTCTGTCACAATCATGGGCTTCAGAGATGTTAATGCAAAATAATCAAATGAATGCACAACCTAACAATTCAAACTCCATCAACATCACTAATGTCTTTACAAAACGATATCATCTGCTCGCTTAAACTTGTTATCGCTGTTGCTACAAACATGAGAAGAAAAAGTATTGTTGAAACCTTACAACTTAAGTGTACCAAATCCCTATTCCAGCCCTCTACCTTGGACCCAAGGAAAATTGGTTATAACTTGGACCCTACCATATCCATTTAAGCTCTAAGCATGAAATCATTTAATCCTCAGAGTTTTATGAGAAACACGGCCTAAATACACTGCAGTAACCATCACTCAATGTGTAAAATATACAAGCTCACGAAATTTCAAGTTCTGGACAATATTGTACAGTAGATTGGTCTTCGAATTCTACATATCAGTACCAAATTGACATGCGATCAATCATACATTAGAACTGTATAAAAAACCAAAATATTTGAAGGGCAGAGCTAATACCTGGACATAAAGGAAAGGATCAGCAACAAAATTACTTGGGAAACCAGCATCAGAAACAGAAGAACAAGTCACAACAGGGTTTGCCACGGGCCAAGCTGCAGTTTTGTCCCTCCATACATCCATCTGCACCAAAATCTAACCCAGTTTCAAAATTCAAATCTCCAAAAATCCATAATTTAACAAAATATTTGAAAAAACAAAAACAAACTAAAATTAAGATAAAAGAGTTTGCGTGAAGAACTTTTCCTCCCAGAACTAAAAAAATTTAAATAATTTAATACTCAGGAAAAACCCACACTTCCAGCAAGGCCAATTCATAGAAGACCAAATTGAAACTTCCAAGCCAAACCCACATAACCCAAAACCAAACTAAAATTTAAATATTAAAAAATAATCAAAATATACACACCCCATACAGTTAAAAAGAAAAAGAAGAAATCTTACAGCTTCAATGGGCTTGAGGGAAAAAGGAGAGTCTCCGAAGAAAATACCAAGAGACCACGAACCTTCATTGTCCTCCTGACACCCAAGCATGGAGGGAGAGGCCAACGCCGCCGGAGCATAATACGGCGGGAAGGCGAACCAGACATAAACCGTGGCGAATAATCCGAACAACACAAAGCACCCCAAGAAGAACACCAACCCCGACGAGATCAGACACCTCGACCTGCACCTGCGCTTCACGCTCATGTTGCAGCAGGTGCCACCGCTACTACCCCCACCATTCGCACAACCACTTCCCACAGCACCGCCGCCACCGCCGCCGCCCGAGGCCAGACTCAAACCCATTTTTTCCCAGAACCACACCAGACGCGAACGCAGGATGGGGTGCACCGCCGCAGGAAGAACGCCGTAACAACCGCCACCGGCATTTGGGTTTGGTTAATTGTCTGATTAGTAAGCGAGTTTTTACGTGACGATTGGAATTTTGACGTCCTGGGTTTTGGAAAAATGAAAAAGCTGACGGGGCGAGACAGAGATTTACTTTCGAGAATTAAATTGTTTTTTCCACAACTTTTTTGACTTGGTGGTTTTATACAGAAAGCGTTTTAGAGGACAATGCGACACTGTGATGTGTTATGAGAGAAGAAGAGTCTGTTTATATAGAGCGGTCCGCCGGTCAAAACCTTTCTAAATTACTTTTTTTTTTTTTTCGAACGCAACCTTACTAAATTACTTTAGCGCGATGGTAGTATAAAATCCAACTTTACTCTTTTAAAAATATATATTAACTGTTCGAGAATTGTTATTGACATTTTAAAAGTATTTTAAATTTTCTATAATTAGAAGAAAAATACATATATTTATGAAATTTTTAGAGTGTTAATAACAATTCATATTTATTTTTGTTTTTTAATTCTTGCATCAAAACAAAAATTTCTCCTTTTTTTTTAATTATGATGGTGTTTCCAAAATGGACAGCTCTTGTGGAAGTTTGTGACAGCCCGTTTCGGAATTTTCAAACCGTAAGTGTGAAAGGACGATTTTGCCCCTAGTATGATTTTTCGTTGTGTGGTTTTTTTTGGATTGTTGTTGGCTGGTTGTGGACCACACACATTTTCCCACACACACCCTCACCTTTTCGTGCCCTGCACCCTGTCCCGAGCCATTTCCCTCTCCCATTTCCTATCCCATTTGTACGGACATACCCCAAAACCCTCCAAATATTCATAGATCGAGGAAACAAAGTACATATTCATGCTCGTGAGGTCCGTAGAAGTTCAACCATACCCATTTCAGGTAAGGATACCTTCGTTTTCACGTCGAACTCGGGATACCCGATTTTTGTCACTATTCATGCACACGTTAATTCTTGTGTTTTTGGGAATTTCAAGCTTGTAGGAAGCTTGGTGAGGTCCTTAGGAGGCTCGGGGTGGTTCGTTTGAAGGTTTTGGACGTCGGGATCGTGAGTTACAAGGTTGGCCGGAGTTGGTGGTGTTTTCCCGGCGAGATCCCGTGTGTTTTAGCACTTGAAAGCGGTATGAATTTGTTCCTCTCGTTGTAAACTTCATTTTGGTACCAATTTTGTGAAATTTGGTTGAAAAACGAAGAAGATATGAAGATTTGAAGTTTTCATGATTTTCCACCGCCGGAGCCTCGCCGGAGAAGACGACGGAATATTCCGTCAGTTTGGACGGAATATTCCTAACGGCGTTGACGGAATTCGTTAAAGTTAACGGAATATTCCTAACAGCGTTAACTGACGCCGTCAGCGTGCCAGGCACGTGCCTGCGCGTGGCCGGCGCGTGCGACAGTGAAATTTTTTTCTAAATATATGGGAATGTTCCTGAGGTTGAGATCACGTTGGTGTATTCATACACCCCATTTGAGCATTGTTTGAGAAGTTATTTCATAAGGTTGGTTATGTGCTTTAAAATTAACGTTTTTGTAGTTGTTTCGCATATAGGTGAGACCTATCCCGAGGACGAGCGCTGTCACTCGAGGCAAGGGGGTTACGACCCTTCTACATACCAGTG
Source organism: Pyrus communis (assembly GCF_041283825.1). Classification (NCBI taxonomy): domain Eukaryota; kingdom Viridiplantae; phylum Streptophyta; class Magnoliopsida; order Rosales; family Rosaceae; genus Pyrus; species Pyrus communis. The sequence continues at coordinate 5,975,959 of NC_142566.1, read as the reverse complement.
AGTGGGCTTTTGGTTTTCCGTATATACCTATATACTTATGTTTTTCCCAGAAATTGATTTGAAACATTATACGTTATATGCCATGCCTATAGTTTGCTATTTATTTACGCATTATGAGTTGCATATGTTTATATATGTTTGGTGCTGCGGACGCTCAGGTAAGTGCTAGGTGAGTCATGATTTATGTGTATGTTCAGTAGTGACTTGAGATGTATAGAGAGAGCTCATAACCTGCACCCCCGGTGTTAGTGCTCCCGCCTAGATTTGGGCACAGTCTTTCACGTGATGTTCACCTCCCACACCACACGCTCATCTTGGATCCAAGTTAGGTGCACAGTCTTCTCGTATAGACCACTTTAGGTAGTTCCGACTCGTAGGTGACCCGTGATTATTCGCCCAGCCTTCACGTGATCGTGGCACTTAAGCATACTTATATTACACCTAGGCTTGTCGTACAGACCACTTTAGGTGGTTCCGACTCGTGTGCAGGTGTAGTTAGTGAGATGGAGATTTGAGCTCTAGATTCAGCCGTACAGGTCACGTGAGGTGACTCCGGCTGACAGATTACGTGGCATTGATTTGTTATTACCTGAGCACTTGCACTTTACTTCGAGGTTTTGACATGGCATATTTCGGAGCATGATTTATATATATGTATATTATATTTTCTAGGAAGTATACAGGTTTTACGGCGAGGGGTTAGAATTTTGTTTATGAAATGGTTTTTGAAAAGCTTTGTTTTTGCCCACTCACACCTTTGTTTTGCGCCCCTCCAGGTTCTAGTTGGCTAGCACGTTTGGTGGCTTCCCTGAGGATTTCCCCGGCATATCTGACAGACTATTACCAGTGTAGGACCACCTTCGGGTGTGCTTTTGTAGTGTCGTTTTCTCCCGGACTGCATTAGGTCTTCGTGCTCTGACTTTGTTTTCACACTTACGCTTGTACATGTATGTTATTACTTCGTGTAAAGCTGGATTTTATTTATTCGTACTATTTTTTTATTATTATTTTATTAGCTTCCGCACTGTGCACATGGTTACGTCACTTCCACGTGATGGCCAGCATACCCTGATCTCGATCGGGGTGTGTCAAGTTTGTTAACCTAAAGTTTACGATAAAACTTGTGTGGTGCAAATCTATCACTTTAACAATGTTGAGTGACATTATCACGGCAATCTTATCATGTGTTATGGCGGTTATGTCTTAAAAAATATATTATTTTTCTGATTATATTTCAAAATAACGTTAAAACTTGAAGCATAATTTTTGAAAAAAAAAAAAAAAACTAAAATGGTAAACACAAATCACAACCCCAATTCAACCTAACTCCATTACAATAAATTACTTTAGTGAGTGATGATCGTATAAATTACAACTTTAGTCTTTTAAAAAAATATATTACCTGTTCGGGAATTGTTATCGACATTTTAAAAGTACTTCAAATTTTCAATAATTAGAAGAAAAAAACATATATTTATGAAATTTTTAGAGTGTTATTAACAATTGATATTTGTTTTTGTTTTTTAATTATTGCATCAAAACAAAAATGTCTCTTTTTTTTTAATTATGTTGGTGTTTCCAAAAAGGATAGCTCTTGTGTCACATCCGGGATGTGACATCTTGTGGAAGTTGGTTAAGCTCAAGTTTACAATAAAACTTGTGTGGTTTTAGTCTATCACTTGACAATGCTGTTCGGGAATTGTTACCTGTTCGGGAATTGTTATCGACATTTTAAAAGTACTTCAAATTTTCAATAATTAGAAGAAAAAAGCATATATTTATGAAATTTTTAGAGTGTTAATAACAATTCTTATTTGTTTTTGTTTTTTAATTCTTGCATCAAAACAAAAATGTCTCTTTTTTTTTAATTTTATTGGTGTTTGCAAAATGGATAGCTCTTGTGGAACTTTGTGAAGCTCAAATTTACAATAAAACTTGTGTGGTGCTAATCTATCACTTGACAATGCTGAATGACATTATCACGGCAATCTTATCATGTATTATGACGGTTATGTCTTAAAAATTGTATTATTTTTCTAATTTTATTTCAAAATAATGTTAAAACTTGAAGCATAATTTTTGAAAAAAAAACACTAAAATGGTTAACACAAATCACAACCCCTGTTCAACCTAACTCCATCTACAAACCCTCTGATTAAATTACTTTAGTGAGTGATGACCGTATAAAATCCAACTTTACTCTTTTAAAAAAATATATTACCTTTTCTGGAATTGTTATTGACATTTTTAAAAGCACTTCAAAGTTTCTATAATTAGAAGAAAAAAGCATATATTTACCAAAATTTTTAGAGTGTTATTAACAATTGATATTTGTTTTTGTTTTTTAATTCTTGCATCAAAACAAAAATGTCTCTTTTTTTTTTTAATTATGTTGGTGTTTCCAAAATGGAAACCTTTTGTGTCACATCCCAGCCCGGGACTGGTATGTTACATCTTGTGGAAGTTGGTTAAGCTCAAGTTTATGATAAAACTTGTGTGGTTCTAATCTATCACTTGACAATGCTGAGTGACATTATGACGACAATTTTATCATGTGTTATGACGGTTATGTCTTAAAAATTGTATTGTTTTTCTAATTTTATTTCAAAATAACGTTAAAATTTGAGGCATAATTTTTGAAAAAAAACAAAAAACTAAGATGGTAAACACAAATCACGACCCCAGTTCAACCTAACTTCATTTAATAACCCGCTTATTAAATTACTTTAGTGAGTGATGATCGTACAAAATCCAAGTTTACTCTTTTAAAAAATATATATTACCTTTTCGGGAATTGTTATTGACATTTCAAAAGCAATTCAAATTTTCAATAATTAGAAGAAAAGAGCATATATTTATGAAATTTGTAGAGTGTTAATGACAATTCATATTTGTTTTTGTTTTTTAATTCTTGCATCAAAATAAAAATGTCTCTTTTTTATTTATTATGTTGGTGTTTCCAAAATGGACAGCTCTGGTGGAAGTTGGGTGAGCTTAAGTTTACAATAAAACTTGTGTGGTGCTAATCTATCACTTGATAATTTTGAGTGACATTATCCTGGCAATCTTATCATGTGGTTTGACGGTTATGTCTTAAAAATTATATTATTTTTCTAATTTTATTTCAAAATAACGTTAAAACTTGAAGCATAATTTTTGAAGAAAAAAAAAAACTAAGTTGGTAAACACAAATTACGACCCCAGTTCAACCTAACTTCACTTTAAAAAAAAAATATATATATATATATATATATATATATATATATATATATATATATATATATATATTACCCTATCGGGAATTGTTATTGACATTTTAAAGGCACTTCAAATTTTCTATAATTAGAAACAAAAAAGCATATATTTATGAAATTTTTAAAGTGTTAATAACAATTCATATTTGTTTTTGTTTTTTAATTCTTGCATCAAAACAAAAATGTCTCCTTTTTTTTTAATTTTGTTGGTGTTTGCAAAATGGATAGCTCTTGTGGAAGTTTTGAAGCTCAAATTTACGATAAAACTTGTGTCGTGCTAATTTATCACTTGACAATGATGAGTGACACTATCACGACAATCTTATCATGTGTTATGACGGTTATGTCTTAAAATTTGTATTATTTTTCTAATTTTATTTCAAAATAATGTTAAAACTTGAAGTATAATTTTTGAAAAAAAAAAAAAAAAAAACTAAGATGGTAAACACAGATCACGACCCTAGTTCAACCTAACTTCATTTAATAACCCACTTATTAAATTACTTTAGTCAGTGATGATTGTATAAAATCAAAGTTTACTCTTTTAAAAAATATATATTACCTTTTCGGGAATTGTTATTGACATTTCAAAAGCACTTCAAATTTTCTATAATTAGTAGAAAAGAGCATATATTTATGAAATTTGTAGAGTGTTAATAATAATTCATATTTGTTTTTGTTTATTAATTCTTGCATCAAAACAAAAATGTCTCTTTTTTATTTATTATGTTGGTGTTTCCAAAATGGACATCTCTGGTGGAAGTTGGGTAAGCTTAAGTTTACAATAAAACTTGTGTGGTGCTAATCTATCACTTGATAATTTTGAGTGACATTATCCTGGCAATCTTATCATGTGTTTTGACGGTTATGTCTTAAAAATTGTATTATTTTTCTAATTTTATTTCAAAATAACGTTATAACTTGAAGCATAATTTTTGAAAAAAAAGAAACTAAGATGGTAAACACAAATCACGACCCCACTTCAGCCTAACTTCTCCTTTAAAAAAATATATATATTGCCCTTTCGGGAATTGTTATTGACATTTTAAAGGCACTTCAAATTTTCTATAATTAGAAGAAAAAAGCATATATTTATGAAATTTTTAGAGTGTTAATAACAATTCTTATTTATTTTTGTTTTTTAATTCTTGCATCAAAACAAAAATGTCTCCTTTTTTTTAATTTTATTGGTGTTTGCAAAATGGATAGCTCTTGTGGAACTTGGTGAAGCTCAAATTTACGATAAAACTTGTGTGGTGCTAATCTATCACTTGACAATGCTGAGTGACATTATCACGGCAATCTTATCATGTATTATGACGGTTATGTCTTAAAAATTGTATTATTTTTCTAATTTTATTTCAAAATAATGTTAAAACTTCAAGCATAATATTTGAAAAAAAAACACTAAAACGGTAAACACAAATCACAACCCCTGTTCAACCTAACTTCATCTACAAACCCGCTGATTAAATTACTTTAGTGAGTGATGATCGTATAAAATCCAACTTTACTCTTTTAGAAAAATATATTACCTTTTCTAGAATTGTTATTGACATTTTTAAAAGCACTTCAAAGTTTCTATAATTAGAAGAAAAAAGCATATATTTACGAAATTTTTAGAGTGTTATTAACAATTGATATTTGTTTTTGTTTTTTAATTCTTGCATCAAAACAAAAATGTAACATCCCGTCCCAAATTTCATTTTAACGTACGTGTGAATTTACGATTTTACCCCCTAATTCGTTTTTATCACATTAGTGTTGTGTGGTGTGGTGTTGTAGGACCACACACACTCATACCCTTTCTTTTCTCCCGGGATTCCCTCCCTCTTTCCCTCACTTTCTGTCACTCTGTCTCTCTCTCTCTCTCTCCCCGAGTCCATCTTCTTCTTCTTCCTTCTGCAAACACACGGACACACATACAAACATACCCAAACCTTCACAAATCAAGAAACCAAGACCATCATCGTGTTCGTGGGGCTGAGAGGAGTCCAGTGGTACCATTTTCAGGTAAGGATATAGTTGTTTTCACGTCGATATCGCCATGTCCGTTTTAGTTACTGTTCATGCAAGATTAATCTAGATTGTTTTAGGAGATTCTAAGCTTGTAGATGTGTTTGTGAAGTTCCCAGGAGTTTGGGAGTAGTTCGTTGGACGAGTTTTGACGTCGGGAAGGCTAAGTTCGAAGTTGGCCGAACTTAGATCGTTGTTGCAGGTGAGATTCCATGGTTTTTAGGCCTCAAAACTTGTTGGGACATATTCTACTAGTTCTAGGGTTGATTTTGGTGCAAGAAACGTGGAAAAAGGTAGAAAAACAAGCGAGAAAATGTGAATTGCAGGTTTTCCGGCGACGGCCACGACGCCGGCGTCGGGGACTAATTGGAGAAGGAGACGGAATATTCCGTCAAAGTTGACGGAATATTCCTGACGCCGTTAACGGCATCTGGTTAGATTTAACGGAATATTCCGTTAGTTGACGGAATATTCCTGACGGCGTCTGTTGACACCGTCAGTGTGCAGTGCACGTGGCCGCACGTGGGGGGCGCGTAGGTCCGTGCCTAGGACGGCGCGTGGGGGCGCGTGCGGGGTCCAAAAATTATTTTAAAAATATGGGTGTGTCAAAAATGTCTCTTTTTTTTTTTTTAATTATGTTGGTGTTTCCAAAATGGACAGCTTTTGTGTCACATCCCAGCCCGGGACTGGGATGTGACATCTTGTGGAAGTTGGTTAAGCTCAAGTTTATGATAAAACTTGTGTGGTTCGAATCTAGCACTTGACGATGCTGAGTGACATTATGATGACAATTTTATCATGTGTTATGACGGTTATGTCTTAAAAATTGTCTTATTTTTCTAATTTTATTTCAAAATAACGTTAAAATTTGAGGCATAATTTTTGAAAAAAAAAAAAACTAAGATGGTAAACACAAATCACAACCCCAGTTCAACCTCACTTCATTTAATAACCCGCTTATTAAATTACTTTAGTGAGTGATGATCGTATAAAATCCAAGTTTACTCTTTTAAAAAATATATATTACCTTTTCGGGAATTGTTATTGACATTTCAAAAGCAATTCAAATTTTCTATAATTAGAAGAAAAGAGTATATATGTATGAAATTTGTAGAGTGTTAATAACAATTCATATTTGTTTTTGTTTTTTAATTCTTGCATCAAAACAAAAATGTCTCTTTCTTATTTATTATGTTGGTGTTTCCAAAATGGACAGCTCTGGTGGAAGTTGGGTGATGTTAAGTTTACAATAAAACTTGTGTGGTCCTAATCTATCACATGATAATTTTGAGTGACATTATTCTGGCAATCTTATCATGTGGTTTGACGGTTATGTTTTAAAAATTATATTATTTTTCTAATTTTATTTCAAAATAACGTTAAAACTTGAAGCATAATTTTTGAAAAAGAAAAAGAAAAACTACGATGGTAAACACAAATTACGAACCCAGTTCAACCTAACTTCTCTTTATATATATATATATATATATATATATATATATATATATATATTAACCTTTCGGGAATTGTTATTGACATTTTAAAGGCACTTCAAATTTTCTATAATTAGAAGAAAAAAAAGCATATATTTATCAAATTTTTATAGTGTTAATAACAATTCATATTTGTTTTTGTTGTTTAATTCTTGCATCAAAAGAAAAATGTCTTCTTTTTTTTTATTTTGTTGGTGTTTGCAAAATGGATAGCTCTTGTGGAAGTTCGTGAAGCTCAAATTTACGATAAAACTTGTGTGGTGCTAATCTATCACTTGACAATGCTGAGTGACATTATCACGGCAATCTTATCATGTATTATGACGGTTATGTCTTAAAAATTGTATTATTTTTCTAATTTTATTTCAAAATAATGTTAAAACTTCAAGCATAATATTTGAAAAAAAAACACTAAAACGGTAAACACAAATCACAACCCCTGTTCAACCTAACTTCATCTACAAACCCGCTGATTAAATTACTTTAGTGAGTGATGATCGTATAAAATCCAACTTTACTCTTTTAGAAAAATATATTACCTTTTCTAGAATTGTTATTGACATTTTTAAAAGCACTTCAAAGTTTCTATAATTAGAAGAAAAAAGCATATATTTACGAAATTTTTAGAGTGTTATTAACAATTGATATTTGTTTTTGTTTTTTAATTCTTGCATCAAAATAAAAATGTCTCTTTTTTTTTTTAATTATGTTGGTGTTTCCAAAATGGACAGCTTTTGTGTCACATCCCAGCCCGGGACTGGGATGTGACATCTTGTGGAAGTTGGTTAAGCTCAAGTTTATGATAAAACTTGTGTGGTTCTAATCTAGCACTTGACGATGCTGAGTGACATTATGACGACAATTTTATCCTGTGTTATGACGGTTATGTCTTAAAAATTGTCTTATTTTTCTAATTTTATTTCAAAATAACGTTAAAATTTGAGGCATAATTTTTGAAAAAAAAAAAAACTAAGATGGTAAACACAAATCACAACCCCAGTTCAACCTCACTTCATTTAATAACCCGCTTATTAAATTACTTTAGTGAGTGATGATCGTATAAAATCCAAGTTTACTCTTTTAAAAAATATATATTACCTTTTCGGGAATTGTTATTGACATTTCAAAAGCAATTCAAATTTTCTATAATTAGAAGAAAAGAGTATATATGTATGAAATTTGTAGAGTGTTAATAACAATTCATATTTGTTTTTGTTTTTTAATTCTTGCATCAAAACAAAAATGTCTCTTTCTTATTTATTATGTTGGTGTTTCCAAAATGGACAGCTCTGGTGGAAGTTGGGTGATGTTAAGTTTACAATAAAACTTGTGTGGTCCTAATCTATCACATGATAATTTTGAGTGACATTATTCTGGCAATCTTATCATGTGGTTTGACGGTTATGTTTTAAAAATTATATTATTTTTCTAATTTTATTTCAAAATAACGTTAAAACTTGAAGCATAATTTTTGAAAAAGAAAAAGAAAAACTACGATGGTAAACACAAATTACGAACCCAGTTCAACCTAACTTCTCTTTTTATATATATATATACATATATATATATATATATATATATTAACCTTTCGGGAATTGTTATTGACATTTTAAAGGCACTTCAAATTTTCTATAATTAGAAGAAAAAAAAGCATATATTTATCAAATTTTTATAGTGTTAATAATAATTCATATTTGTTTTTGTTGTTTAATTCTTGCATCAAAAGAAAAATGTCTTTTTTTTTTTTATTTTGTTGGTGTTTGCAAAATGGATAGCTCTTGTGGAAGTTCGTGAAGCTCAAATTTACGATAAAACTTGTGTGGTGCTAATCTATCACTTGACAATGCTGAGTGACATTATCACGGCAATCTTATCATGTATTATGACGGTTATGTCTTAAAAATTGTATTATTTTTCTAATTTTATTTCAAAATAATGTTAAAACTTCAAGCATAATATTTGAAAAAAAAACACTAAAACGGTAAACACAAATCACAACCCCTGTTCAACCTAACTTCATCTACAAACCCGCTGATTAAATTACTTTAGCGAGTGATGATCGTATAAAATCCAACTTTACTCTTTTAGAAAAATATATTACCTTTTCTAGAATTGTTATTGACATTTTTAAAAGCACTTCAAAGTTTCTATAATTAGAAGAAAAAAGCATATATTTACGAAATTTTTAGAGTGTTATTAACAATTGATATTTGTTTTTGTTTTTTAATTCTTGCATCAAAATAAAAATGTCTCTTTTTTTTTTTTAATTATGTTGGTGTTTCCAAAATGGACAGCTTTTGTGTCACATCCCAGCCCGGGACTGGGATGTGACATCTTGTGGAAGTTGGTTAAGCTCAAGTTTATGATAAAACTTGTGTGGTTCTAATCTAACACTTGACGATGCTGAGTGACATTATGACGACAATTTTATCATGTGTTATGACGGTTATGTCTTAAAAATTGTCTTATTTTTCTAATTTTATTTCAAAATAACGTTAAAATTTGAGGCATAATTTTTGAAAAAAAAAAAAACTAAGATGGTAAACACAAATCACAACCCCAGTTCAACCTCACTTCATTTAATAACCCGCTTATTAAATTACTTTAGTGAGTGATGATCGTATAAAATCCAAGTTTACTCTTTTAAAAAATATATATTACCTTTTCGGGAATTGTTATTGACATTTCAAAAGCAATTCAAATTTTCTATAATTAGAAGAAAAGAGTATATATGTATGAAATTTGTAGAATGTTAATAACAATTCATATTTGTTTTTGTTTTTTAATTCTTGCATCAAAACAAAAATGTCTCTTTCTTATTTATTATGTTGGTGTTTCCAAAATGGACAGCTCTGGTGGAAGTTGGGTGATGTTAAGTTTACAATAAAACTTGTGTGGTCCTAATCTATCACATGATAATTTTGAGTGACATTATTCTGGCAATCTTATCATGTGGTTTGACGGTTATGTTTTAAAAATTATATTATTTTTCTAATTTTATTTCAAAATAACGTTAAAACTTGAAGCATAATTTTTGAAAAAGAAAAAGAAAAACTACGATGGTAAACACAAATTACGACCGCAGTTCAACCTAACTTCTCTTTATATATATATATTAACCTTTCGGGAATTGTTATTGACATTTTAAAGGCACTTCAAATTTTCTATAATTAGAAGAAAAAAAAGCATATATTTATCAAATTTTTATAGTGTTAATAACAATTCATATTTGTTTTTGTTGTTTAATTCTTGCATTAAAAGAAAAATGTCTTCTTTTTTTTTATTTTGTTGGTGTTTGCAAAATGGATAGCTCTTGTGGAAGTTCGTGAAGCTCAAATTTACGATAAAACTTGTGTGGTGCTAATCTATCACTTGACAATGCTGAGTGACATTATCACGGCAATCTTATCATGTATTATGACGGTTATGTCTTAAAAATTGTATTATTTTTCTAATTTTATTTCAAAATAATGTTAAAACTTCAAGCATAATATTTGAAAAAAAAACACTAAAACGGTAAACACAAATCACAACCCCTGTTCAACCTAACTTCATCTACAAACCCGCTGATTAAATTACTTTAGTGAGTGATGATCGTATAAAATCCAACTTTACTCTTTTAGAAAAATATATTACCTTTTCTAGAATTGTTATTGACATTTTTAAAAGCACTTCAAAGTTTCTATAATTAGAAGAAAAAAGCATATATTTACGAAATTTTTAGAGTGTTATTAACAATTGATATTTGTTTTTGTTTTTTAATTCTTGCATCAAAATAAAAATGTCTCTTTTTTTTTTTAATTATGTTGGTGTTTCCAAAATGGACAGCTTTTGTGTCACATCCCAGCCCGGGACTGGGATGTGACATCTTGTGGAAGTTGGTTAAGCTCAAGTTTATGATAAAACTTGTGTGGTTCTAATCTAGCACTTGACGATGCTGAGTGACATTATGACGACAATTTTATCATGTGTTATGACGGTTATGTCTTAAAAATTGTCTTATTTTTCTAATTTTATTTCAAAATAACGTTAAAATTTGAGGCATAATTTTTGAAAAAAAAAAAAACTAAGATGGTAAACACAAATCACAACCCCAGTTCAACCTCACTTCATTTAATAACCCGCTTATTAAATTACTTTAGTGAGTGATGATCGTATAAAATCCAAGTTTACTCTTTTAAAAAATATATATTACCTTTTCGGGAATTGTTATTGACATTTCAAAAGCAATTCAAATTTTCTATAATTAGAAGAAAAGAGTATATATGTATGAAATTTGTAGAGTGTTAATAACAATTCATATTTGTTTTTGTTTTTTAATTCTTGCATCAAAACAAAAATGTCTCTTTCTTATTTATTATGTTGGTGTTTCCAAAATGGACAGCTCTGGTGGAAGTTGGGTGATGTTAAGTTTACAATAAAACTTGTGTGGTCCTAATCTATCACATGATAATTTTGAGTGACATTATTCTGGCAATCTTATCATGTGGTTTGACGGTTATGTTTTAAAAATTATATTATTTTTCTAATTTTATTTCAAAATAACGTTAAAACTTGAAGCATAATTTTTGAAAAAGAAAAAGAAAAACTACGATGGTAAACACAAATTACGACCCCAGTTCAACCTAACTTCTCTTTTTATATATATATATATATATATATATATATATATATATATATATATATATATATATATATATATATTAACCTTTCGGGAATTGTTATTGACATTTTAAAGGCACTTCAAATTTTCTATAATTAGAAGAAAAAAAAGCATATATTTATCAAATTTTTATAGTGTTAATAACAATTCATATTTGTTTTTGTTGTTTAATTCTTGCATCAAAAGAAAAATGTCTTCTTTTTTTTTATTTTGTTGGTGTTTGCAAAATGGATAGCTCTTGTGGAAGTTCGTGAAGCTCAAATTTACAATAAAACTTGTGTGGTGCTAATCTATCACTTGACAATGCTGAGTGACATTATCACGGCAATCTTATCATGTATTATGACGGTTATGTCTTAAAAATTGTATTATTTTTCTAATTTTATTTCAAAATAATGTTAAAACTTCAAGCATAATATTTGAAAAAAAAACACTAAAACGGTAAACACAAATCACAACCCCTGTTCAACCTAACTTCATCTACAAACCCGCTGATTAAATTACTTTAGTGAGTGATGATCGTATAAAATCCAACTTTACTCTTTTAGAAAAATATATTACCTTTTCTAGAATTGTTATTGACATTTTTAAAAGCACTTCAAAGTTTCTATAATTAGAAGAAAAAAGCATATATTTACGAAATTTTTAGAGTGTTATTAACAATTGATATTTGTTTTTGTTTTTTAATTCTTGCATCAAAATAAAAATGTCTCTTTTTTTTTTTAATTATGTTGGTGTTTCCAAAATGGACAGCTTTTGTGTCACATCCCAGCCCGGGACTGGGATGTGACATCTTGTGGAAGTTGGTTAAGCTCAAGTTTATGATAAAACTTGTGTGGTTCTAATCTAGCACTTGACGATGCTGAGTGACATTATGACGACAATTTTATCATGTGTTATGACGGTTATGTCTTAAAAATTGTCTTATTTTTCTAATTTTATTTCAAAATAACGTTAAAATTTGAGGCATAATTTTTGAAAAAAAAAAAAACTAAGATGGTAAACACAAATCACAACCCCAGTTCAACCTCACTTCATTTAATAACCCGCTTATTAAATTACTTTAGTGAGTGATGATCGTATAAAATCCAAGTTTACTCTTTTAAAAAATATATATTACCTTTTCGGGAATTGTTATTGACATTTCAAAAGCAATTCAAATTTTCTATAATTAGAAGAAAAGAGTATATATGTATGAAATTTGTAGAGTGTTAATAACAATTCATATTTGTTTTTGTTTTTTAATTCTTGCATCAAAACAAAAATGTCTCTTTCTTATTTATTATGTTGGTGTTTCCAAAATGGACAGCTCTGGTGGAAGTTGGGTGATGTTAAGTTTACAATAAAACTTGTGTGGTCCTAATCTATCACATGATAATTTTGAGTGACATTATTCTGGCAATCTTATCATGTGGTTTGACGGTTATGTTTTAAAAATTATATTATTTTTCTAATTTTATTTCAAAATAACGTTAAAACTTGAAGCATAATTTTTGAAAAAGAAAAAGAAAAACTACGATGGTAAACACAAATTACGACCCCAGTTCAACCTAACTTCTCTTTTTATATATATATATATATATATATATATATATATATATATATATATTAACCTTTCGGGAATTGTTATTGACATTTTAAAGGCACTTCAAATTTTCTATAATTAGAAGAAAAAAAAGCATATATTTATCAAATTTTTATAGTGTTAATAACAATTCATATTTGTTTTTGTTGTTTAATTCTTGCATCAAAAGAAAAATGTCTTCTTTTTTTTTATTTTGTTGGTGTTTGCAAAATGGATAGCTCTTGTGGAAGTTCGTGAAGCTCAAATTTACGATAAAACTTGTGTGGTGCTAATCTATCACTTGACAATGCTGAGTGACATTATCACGGCAATCTTATCATGTATTATGACGGTTATGTCTTAAAAATTGTATTATTTTTCTAATTTTATTTCAAAATAATGTTAAAACTTCAAGCATAATATTTGAAAAAAAAACACTAAAACGGTAAACACAAATCACAACCCCTGTTCAACCTAACTTCATCTACAAACCCGCTGATTAAATTACTTTAGTGAGTGATGATCGTATAAAATCCAACTTTACTCTTTTAGAAAAATATATTACCTTTTCTAGAATTGTTATTGACATTTTTAAAAGCACTTCAAAGTTTCTATAATTAGAAGAAAAAAGCATATATTTACGAAATTTTTAGAGTGTTATTAACAATTGATATTTGTTTTTGTTTTTTAATTCTTGCATCAAAATAAAAATGTCTCTGTTTTTTTTTAATTATGTTGGTGTTTCCAAAATGGACAGCTTTTGTGTCACATCCCAGCCCGGGACTGGGATGTGACATCTTGTGGAAGTTGGTTAAGCTCAAGTTTATGATAAAACTTGTGTGGTTTTAATCTAGCACTTGACGATGCTGAGTGACATTATGACGACAATTTTATCATGTGTTATGACGGTTATGTCTTAAAAATTGTCTTATTTTTCTAATTTTATTTCAAAATAACGTTAAAATTTGAGGCATAATTTTTGAAAAAAAAAAAAACTAAGATGGTAAACACAAATCACAACCCCAGTTCAACCTCACTTCATTTAATAACCCGCTTATTAAATTACTTTAGTGAGTGATGATCGTATAAAATCCAAGTTTACTCTTTTAAAAAATATATATTACCTTTTCGGGAATTGTTATTGACATTTCAAAAGCAATTCAAATTTTCTATAATTAGAAGAAAAGAGTATATATGTATGAAATTTGTAGAGTGTTAATAACAATTCATATTTGTTTTTGTTTTTTAATTCTTGCATCAAAACAAAAATGTCTCTTTCTTATTTATTATGTTGGTGTTTCCAAAATGGACAGCTCTGGTGGAAGTTGGGTGATGTTAAGTTTACAATAAAACTTGTGTGGTCCTAATCTATCACATGATAATTTTGAGTGACATTATTCTGGCAATCTTATCATGTGGTTTGACGGTTATGTTTTAAAAATTATATTATTTTTCTAATTTTATTTCAAAATAACGTTAAAACTTGAAGCATAATTTTTGAAAAAGAAAAAGAAAAACTACGATGGTAAACACAAATTACGACCCCAGTTCAACCTAACTTCTCTTTTTATATATATATATATATATATATATATATATATATATATATATATATATATATATTAACCTTTCGGGAATTGTTATTGACATTTTAAAGGCACTTCAAATTTTCTATAATTAGAAGAAAAAAAAGCATATATTTATCAAATTTTTATAGTGTTAATAACAATTCATATTTGTTTTTGTTGTTTAATTCTTGCATCAAAAGAAAAATGTCTTTTTTTTTTTTTTTATTTTGTTAGTGTTTGCAAAATGGATAGCTCTTCTGGAAGTTCGTGAAGCTCAAATTTATGATAAAACTTGTGTGGTGCTAATCTATCACTTGACAATGCTGAGTGACATTATCACGACAATCTTATCATGTATTATGACGGTTATGTCTTAAAAATTGTATTATTTTTCTAATTTTATTTCAAAATAATGTTAAAACTTCAAGCATAATATTTGAAAAAAAAACACTAAAACGGTAAACACAAATCACAACCCCTGTTCAACCTAACTTCATCTACAAACCCGCTGATTAAATTACTTTAGTGAGTGATGATCGTATAAAATCCAACTTTACTCTTTTAGAAAAATATATTACCTTTTCTAGAATTGTTATTGACATTTTTAAAAGCACTTCAAAGTTTCTATAATTAGAAGAAAAAAGCATATATTTACGAAATTTTTAGAGTGTTATTAACAATTGATATTTGTTTTTGTTTTTTAATTCTTGCATCAAAATAAAAATGTCTCTTTTTCTTTATAATTATGTTGGTGTTTCCAAAATGGACAGCTTTTGTGTCACATCCCAGCCCGGGACTGGGATGTGACATCTTGTGGAAGTTGGTTAAGCTCAAGTTTATGATAAAACTTGTGTGGTTCTAATCTAGCACTTGACGATGCTGAGTGACATTATGACGACAATTTTATCATGTGTTATGACGGTTATGTCTTAAAAATTGTCTTATTTTTCTAATTTTATTTCAAAATAACGTTAAAATTTGAGGCATAATTTTTGAAAAAAAAAAAAACTAAGATGGTAAACACAAATCACAACCCCAGTTCAACCTCACTTCATTTAATAACCCGCTTATTAAATTACTTTAGTGAGTGATGATCGTGTAAAATCCAAGTTTACTCTTTTAAAAAATATATATTACCTTTTCGGGAATTGTTATTGACATTTCAAAAGCAATTCAAATTTTCTATAATTAGAAGAAAAGAGTATATATGTATGAAATTTGTAGAGTGTTAATAACAATTCATATTTGTTTTTGTTTTTTAATTCTTGCATCAAAACAAAAATGGTAAAATGGTAAACACAAATCACAACCCATGTTCAACCTAACTCCATCTACAAACCCACTTATTAATTTACTTTAGTGAGTGATGATCGTATAAAATCCAACTTTACTCTTTTAAAAAAATATATTACCTTTTCTGGAATTGTTAGTTACATTTTTAAAAGCACTTCAAAGTTTCTATAATTAGAAGAAAAAAACATATATTTATGAAAATTTTAGAGTGTTATTGACAATTGATATTTATTTTTGTTTGTTAATTCTTGCATCAAAACAAAAATGTCTCCTTTTTTTTTCATTATGTTGGTGTTTCCAAAATGGACAGCTTTTGTGACATATCCCGGCCTGGGACCGGGATGTGACATCTTGTGGAAGTTGGTTAAGCTCAAGTTTACGATAAAACTTGTGTGATTCTAATCGACAATTTTATCATGTGTTATGACGGTTATGCCTTAAAAATTGTATTATTTTTCTAATTTTATTTCAAAATAACGTTAAAACTTGAAGCATAATTTTTGAAAAAAAGAAAAACTAAGATGGTAAACACAAATCACGACCCCAGTTCAACCTAACTTCATTTAATAACCCGCTTATTAAATTACTTTAGTGTGTGATGATCGTATAAAATTCAAGCTTACTCTTTTAAAAAATATATATTACCTTTTCGGGAATTGTTATTGACATTTTAAAAGCACTTCAAATTTTCTATAATTAGAAGAAAAGAGCATATATTTATGAAATTTGTAGAGTGTTAATAGCAATTGATATTTGTTTTTGTTTTTTTAATTCTTGCATCAAAGCAAAAATGTCTCTTTTTTATTTACTATGTTGGTGTTTCCAAAATGGACAACTCTGGTGGAAGTTGGGTGAGCTTAAGTTTACAATAAAACTTGTGTGGTGCTAATCTATCACTTGATAATTTTGAGTGACATGATCCTGGCAATCTTATCATGTGGTTTAACAGTTATGTCTTAAAAATTATATTATTTTTCTAATTTTATTTCAAAATAACGTTAAAACTTGAAGCATAATTTTTGAAAAAAAAAAAAAAACTAAAATGGTAAACACAAATTACGACCCTAGTTCAACCTAACTTCTCTTTTAAAATATATATATATATATATATATATATATATATATATATTACCCTTTCGGGAATTGTTATTGAGATTTTAAAGGCACTTCAAATTTTCTATAATTAGAAGAAAAAAAGCATATATTTATGAAATTTTTAGAGTGTTAATAACAATTCGTATTTGTTTTTGTTTTTTAATTCTTGCATCAAAATAAAAATGTGTCTTTTTTTTTTTAATTATGTTGGTGTTTCCAAAATGGACAGCTTTTGTGTCACATCCCAGCCCGGGACTGGGATGTGACATCTTGTGGAAGTTGGTTATGCTCAAGTTTATGATAAAACTTGTGTGGTTCTAATCTAGCACTTGACGATGCTGAGTGACATTATGACGACAATTTTATCCTGTGTTATGACGGTTATGTCTTAAAAATTGTCTTATTTTTCTAATTTTATTTCAAAATAACGTTAAAATTTGAGGCATAATTTTTGAAAAAAAAAAAAACTAAGATGGTAAACACAAATCACAACCCCAGTTCAACCTCACTTCATTTAATAACCCGCTTATTAAATTACTTTAGTGAGTGATGATCGTATAAAATCCAAGTTTACTCTTTTAAAAAATATATATTACCTTTTCGGGAATTGTTATTGACATTTCAAAAGCAATTCAAATTTTCTATAATTAGAAGAAAAGAGTATATATGTATGAAATTTGTAGAGTGTTAATAACAATTCATATTTGTTTTTGTTTTTTAATTCTTGCATCAAAACAAAAATGTCTCTTTCTTATTTATTATGTTGGTGTTTCCAAAATGGACAGCTCTGGTGGAAGTTGGGTGATGTTAAGTTTACAATAAAACTTGTGTGGTCCTAATCTATCACATGATAATTTTGAGTGAAATTATTCTGGCAATCTTATCATGTGGTTTGACGGTTATGTTTTAAAAATTATATTATTTTTCTAATTTTATTTCAAAATAACATTAAAACTTGAAGCATAATTTTTGAAAAAGAAAAAGAAAAACTACGATGGTAAACACAAATTACGAACCCAGTTCAACCTAACTTCTCTTTATATATATATATATATATATATATATATATATATATATATATATATATATATATTAACCTTTCGGGAATTGTTATTGACATTTTAAAGGCACTTCAAATTTTCTATAATTAGAAGAAAAAAAAGCATATATTTATCAAATTTTTATAGTGTTAATAACAATTCATATTTGTTTTTGTTGTTTAATTCTTGCATCAAAAGAAAAATGTCTTTTTTTTTTTATTTTGTTGGTGTTTGCAAAATGGATAGCTCTTGTGGAAGTTCGTGAAGCTCAAATTTACGATAAAACTTGTGTGGTACTAATCTATCACTTGACAATGCTGAGTGACATTGTCACGGCAATCTTATCATGTATTATGACGGTTATGTCTTAAAAATTGTATTATTTTTCTAATTTTATTTCAAAATAATGTTAAAACTTCAAGCATAATATTTGAAAAAAAAACACTAAAACGGTAAACACAAATCACAACCCCTGTTCAACCTAACTTCATCTACAAACCCGCTGATTAAATTACTTTAGTGAGTGATGATCGTATAAAATCCAACTTTACTCTTTTAGAAAAATATATTACCTTTTCTAGAATTGTTATTGACATTTTTAAAAGCACTTCAAAGTTTCTATAATTAGAAGAAAAAATCATATATTTACGAAATTTTTAGAGTGTTATTAACAATTGATATTTGTTTTTGTTTTTTAATTCTTGCATCAAAATAAAAATGTCTCTTTTTTTTTTTAATTATGTTGGTGTTTCCAAAATGGACAGCTTTTGTGTCACATCCCAGCCCGGGACTGGGATGTGACATCTTGTGGAAGTTGGTTAAGCTCAAGTTTATGATAAAACTTGTGTGGTTCTAATCTAGCACTTGACGATGCTGAGTGACATTATGACGACAATTTTATCCTGTGTTATGACGGTTATGTCTTAAAAATTGTCTTATTTTTCTAATTTTATTTCAAAATAACGTTAAAATTTGAGGCATAATTTTTGAAAAAAAAAAAAACTAAGATGGTAAACACAAATCACAACCCCAGTTCAACCTCACTTCATTTAATAACCCGCTTATTAAATTACTTTAGTGAGTGATGATCGTATAAAATCCAAGTTTACTCTTTTAAAAAATATATATTACCTTTTCGGGAATTGTTATTGACATTTCAAAAGCAATTCAAATTTTCTATAATTAGAAGAAAAGAGTATATATGTATGAAATTTGTAGAGTGTTAATAACAATTCATATTTGTTTTTGTTTTTTAATTCTTGCATCAAAACAAAAATGTCTCTTTCTTATTTATTATGTTGGTGTTTCCAAAATGGACAGCTCTGGTGGAAGTTGGGTGATGTTAAGTTTACAATAAAACTTGTGTGGTCCTAATCTATCACATGATAATTTTGAGTGACATTATTCTGGCAATCTTATCATGTGGTTTGACGGTTATGTTTTAAAAATTATATTATTTTTCTAATTTTATTTCAAAATAACGTTAAAACTTGAAGCATAATTTTTGAAAAAGAAAAAGAAAAACTACGATGGTAAACACAAATTACGAACCCAGTTCAACCTAACTTCTCTTTATATATATATATATATATATATATATATATATATACATATATATATATATATATATTAACCTTTCGGGAATTGTTATTGACATTTTAAAGGCACTTCAAATTTTCTATAATTAGAAGAAAAAAAAGCATATATTTATCAAATTTTTATAGTGTTAATAACAATTCATATTTGTTTTTGTTGTTTAATTCTTGCATCAAAAGAAAAATGTCTTCTTTTTTTTTATTTTGTTGGTGTTTGCAAAATGGATAGCTCTTGTGGAAGTTATGTTGGTGTTTCCAAAATGGACAGCTTTTGTGTCATATCCCGGCCTGGGACCGGGATGTGACATCTTGTGGAAGTTGGTTAAGCTCAAGTTTACGATAAAACTTGTGTGATTCTAATCGACAATTTTATCATGTGTTATGACGGTTATGCCTTAAAAATTGTATTATTTTTCTAATTTTATTTCAAAATAACGTTAAAACTTGAAGCATAATTTTTGAAAAAAAGTAAAACTAAGATGGTAAACACAAATCACGACCCCAGTTCAACCTAACTTCATTTAATAACCCGCTTATTAAATTACTTTAGTGTGTGATGATCGTATAAAATTCAAGCTTACTCTTTTAAAAAATATATATTACCTTTTCGGGAATTGTTATTGACATTTTAAAAGCACTTCAAATTTTCTATAATTAGAAGAAAAGAGCATAGATTTATGAAATTTGTAGAGTGTTAATAGCAATTGATATTTGTTTTTGTTTTTTTAATTCTTGCATCATAGCAAAAATGTCTCTTTTTTATTTATTATGTTGGTGTTTCCAAAATGGACAACTCTGGTGGAAGTTGGGTGAGCTTAAGTTTACAATAAAACTTGTGTGGTGCTAATCTATCACTTGATAATTTTGAGTGACATGATCCTGGCAATCTTATCATGTGGTTTAACAGTTATGTCTTAAAAATTATATTATTTTTCTAATTTTATTTCAAAATAACGTTAAAACTTGAAGCATAATTTTTGAAAAAAAAAAAAAAAACTAAAATGGTAAACACAAATTACGACCCTAGTTCAACCTAACTTCTCTTTTAAAAAATATATATATATATTACCCTTTCGGGAATTGTTATTGAGATTTTAAAGGCACTTCAAATTTTCTATAATTAGAAGAAAAAAAGCATATATTTATGAAATTTTTAGAGTGTTAATAACAATTCGTATTTGTTTTTGTATTTTAATTCTTGCATCAAAACAAAAATGTCTCCTTTTTTTTTAATTTTGTGTCTGTTTGCAAAATGGATAGCTCTTGTGGAAGTTCGTGAAACTCAAATTTACGATAAAACTTGTGTGGTGCTAGTTTATCACTTGACAATGATGAGTGACATTATCACGACAATCTTATCATGTGTTATGACAGTTATGTCTTAAATTTTGTATTATTTTTCAAATTTTATTTCAAAATAACGTTAAAACTTGAAGTATAATTTTTGAAAAAAAAAAAAAAAACTAAGATGGTAAACACAAATCACGACCCTAGTTCAACCTAACTTCATTTAATAACCCACTTATTAAATTACTTTAGTCAGTGTTGATCGTATAAAATCCAAGTTTACTCTTTTAAAAAATATATATTACCTTTTCGGGAATTGTTATTGACATTTCAAAAGCACTTCAAATTTTCTATAATTAGTAGAAAAGAGCATATATTTATGAAATTTTTAGAGTGTTAATAATAATTCATATTTGTTTTTGTTTTTTAATTCTTGCATAAAAAAAAAATGTCTCTTTTTTATTTATTATGTTGGTGTTTCCAAAATGGACATCTCTGGTGGAAGTTGGGTAAGCTTAAGTTTACAATAAAACTTGTGTGGTGCTAATCTATCACTTGATAATTTTGAGTGACATTATCCTGGCAATCTTATCATGTGTTTTGACGGTTATGTCTTAAAAATTGTATTATTTTTCTAATTTTATTTCAAAATAACGTTAAAACTTGAAGCATAATTTTTGAAAAAAAAAAGAAACTAAGATGGTAAACACAAATCACGACCCCAGTTCAACCTAACTTCTCCTTTAAAAAAATATATATATTGCCCTTTTGGGAATTGTTATTGACATTTTAAAGGCACTTCAAATTTTCTATAATTAGAAGAAAAAAGCATATATTTATGAAATTTTTATAGTGTTAATAACAATTCATATTTGTTTTTGTTGTTTAATTCTTGCATCAAAATAAATATGTCTTTTTTTTTTTAATTTTGTTGGTGTTTGCAAAATGGATAGCTCTTGTGGAAGTTCGTGAAACCCAAATTTACGATAAAACTTGTGTGGTGCTAATCTATCACTTGACAATGATGAGTGATATTATCACGGCAATCTTATCATCTATTATGAATGTTATGTCTTAAAAATCGTATTATTTTTCTAATTTTATTTCAAAGTATCGTTAAAACTTAAAGCATAATTTTTGAAAAAAAAACACTAAAATGGTAAACACAAATCACAACCCATGTTCAACCTAACTCCATCTACAAACCCACTTATTAATTTACTTTAGTGAGTGATGATCGTATAAAATCAAACTTTACTCTTTTAAAAAAATATATTACCTTTTCTGGAATTGTTAATTACATTTTTAAAAGCACTTCAAAGTTTCTATAATTAGAAGAAAAAAGCATATATTTATGAAATTTTTAGAGTGTTATTGACAATTGATATTTTTTTTTGTTTTTTAATTCTTGCATCAAAACAAAAATGCCTCGTTTTTTTTTTTAATTATGTTGGTGTTTCCAAAATGGACAGCTTTTGTGTCATACCGGCCCGAGACCGGGATGTGACATCTTGTGGAAGTTGGTTAAGCTCAAGTTTACGATAAAACTTGTGTGGTTCTAATCGACAATTTTATCATGTGTTATGACGGTTATGTCTTAAAAATTGTATTATTTTTCTAATTTTATTTCAAAATAACGTTAAAACTTGAAGCATAATTTTTGAAAAAAAAAAAAACTAAGATAGTAAACACAAATCACGACCCCAGTTCAACCTAACTTCATTTAATAACCCGCTTATTAAATTACTTTAGTGTGTGATTATCGTATAAAATTCAACTTTACTCTTTTAAAAAATATATGTTACCTTTTCGGGAATTGTTATTGACATTTTAAAAGCACTTCAAATTTTCTATAATTAGAAGAAAAGAGCATATATTTATGAAATTTGTAGAGTGTTAATAGCAATTGATATTTGTTTTTGTTTTTTTAATTCTTGCATCAAAGCAAAAATGTCTCTTTTTTATTTATTATGTTGGTGTTTCCAAAATGGACAACTTTGGTGGAAGTTGGGTGAGCTTAAGTTTACAATAAAACTTGTGTGGTGCTAACCTATCACTTGATAATTTTGAGTGACATTATCCTGGCAATCTTATCATGTGGTTTAACGGTTATGTCTTAAAAATTATATTATTTTTCTAATTTTATTTCAAAATAACGTTAAAACTTGAAGCATAATTTTTGAAAAAAAAAAAAAAAACTAAAATGGTAAACACAAATTACGACCCCAGTTCAACCTAACTTCTCTTTTAAAAAATATATATATATTACCCTTTCGGGAATTGTTATTGACATTTTAAAGGCACTTCAAATTTTCTATAATTAGAAGGAAAAAAGCATATATTTATGAAATTTTTAGAGTATTAATAACAATTCGTATTTGTTTTTGTTTTTTAATTCTTGCATCAAAACAAAAATGTCTCCTTTTTTTTTAATTTTGTGTCTGTTTGCAAAATGGATAGCTCTTGTGGAAGTTCGTGAAACTCAAATTTACGATAAAACTTGTGTGGTGCTAATTTATCACTTGACAATGATGAGTGACATTATCACGACAATCTTATCATGTGTTATGACGGTTATGTCTTAAATTTTGTATTATTTTTCAAATTTTATTTCAAAATAACGTTAAAACTTGAAGTATAATTTTTGAAAAAAAAAAAAAAAACTAAGATGGTAAACACAAATCACGACCCTAGTTCAACCTAACTTCATTTAATAACCCACTTATTAAATTACTTTAGTCAGTGATGATCGTATAAAATCCAAGTTTACTCTTTTAAAAAATATATATTACCTTTTCGGGAATTGTTATTGACATTTCAAAAGCACTTCAAATTTTCTATAATTAGTAGAAACGAGCATATATTTATGAAATTTGTAGAGTGTTAATAATAATTCGTATTTGTTTTTGTTTTTTAATTCTTGCATCAAAACAAAAATGTCTCTTTTTTATTTATTATGTTGGTGTTTCCAAAATGGACATCTCTGGTGGAAGTTGGGTAAGCTTAAGTTTACAATAAAACTTGTGTGGTGCTAATCTATCACTTGATAATTTTGAGTGACATTATCCTGGCAATCTTATCATGTGTTTTGACGGTTATGTCTTAAAAATTGTATTATTTTTCTAATTTTATTTCAAAATAACGTTAAAACTTGTAGCATAATTTTTGAAAAAAAAAAAAGAAACTAAGATGGTAAACACAAATCATGACCCCAGTTCAACCTAACTTCTCCTTTAAAAATATATATATATTGCCCTTTCGGGAATTGTTATTGACATTTTAAAGGCTCTTCAAATTTTCTATAATTAGAAGAAAAAAGCATATATTAATGAAATTTTTATAGTGTTAATAACAATTCATATTTGTTTTTGTTGTTTAATTCTTGCATCAAAATAAAAATGTCTTTTTTATTTTAATTTTGTTGGTGTTTGCAAAATGGATAGCTCTTGTGGAAGTTCGTGAAGCCCAAATTTACGATAAAACTTGTGTGGTGCTAATCTATCACTTGACAATGATGAGTGATATTATCACGGCAATCTTATCATCTGTTATGAATGTTATGTCTTAAAAATCGTATTATTTTTCTAATTTTATTTCAAAGTAACGTTAAAACTTGAAGCATAATTTTTGAAAAAAAAACACTAAAATGGTAAACACAAATCACAACCCATGTTCAACCTAACTCCATCTACAAACCCACTTATTAATTTACTTTAGTGAGTGATGATCGTATAAAATCCAACTTTACTCTTTTAAAAAAATATATTACCTTTTCTGGAATTGTTAATTACATTTTTAAAAGCACTTCAAAGTTTCTATAATTAGAAGAAAAAAGCATATATTTATGAAATTTTTAGAGTGTTATTGACAATTGATATTTGTTTTTGTTTTTTAATTCTTGCAGCAAAACAAAAATGCCTCCTTTTTTTTATAATTATGTTGGTGTTTCCAAAATGGACAGCTTTTGTGTCATATCCCGGCCCGAGACCGGGATGTGACATCTTGTGGAAGTTGGTTAAGCTCAAGTTTACGATAAAACTTGTGTGGTTCTAATCGACAATTTTATCATGTGTTATGACGGTTTTGTCTTAAAAATTGAATTATTTTTCTAATTTTATTTCAAAATAACGTTAAAACTTGAAGCATAATTTTTGAAAAAAAAAAAAAAACTAAGATGGTAAACACAAATCAGGACCCCAGTTCAACCTAACTTCATTTAATAACCCGCTTATTAAATTACTTTAGTGAGTGATGATCGTATAAAATCCAACTTTACTCTTTTAAAAAATATATATTACCTTTTCGGGAATTGTTATTGACCTTTTAAAAGCACTTTAAATTTTCTATAATTAGAAGAAAAGAGCATATATTTATGAAATTTGTAGAGTGTTAATAACAATTCATATTTGTTTTTGTTTTTTTAATTCTTGCATCAAAACAAAAATGTCTCTTTTTTATTTATTATGTTGGTGTTTCCAAAATGGATAGCTTTTGTGTCACATCCCAGCCCGGGACTGGGATGTGACATCTTGTGGAAGTTGGTTAAGCTCAAGTTTATGATAAAACTTGTGTGGTTCTAATCTAGCACTTGACGATGCTGAGTGACATTATGACGACAATTTTATCATGTGTTATGACGGTTATGTCTTAAAAATTGTCTTATTTTTCTAATTTTATTTCAAAATAACGTTAAAATTTGAGGCATAATTTTTGAAAAAAAAAAAAACTAAGATGGTAAACACAAATCACGACCCCAGTTCAACCTCACTTCATTTAATAACCCGCTTATTAAATTACTTTAGTGAGTGATGATCGTATAAAATCCAAGTTTACTCTTTTAAAAAATATATATTACCTTTTCGGGAATTGTTATTGACATTTCAAAAGAAATTCAAATTTTCTATAATTAGAAGAAAAGAGTATATATTTATGAAATTTGTAGAGTGTTAATAACAATTCATATTTGTTTTTGTTTTTTAATTCTTGCATCAAAACAAAAATGTCTCTTTCTTATTTATTATGTTGGTGTTTCCAAAATGGACAACTCTGGTGGAAGTTGGGTGAGCTTAAGTTTACAATAAAACTTGTGTGGTGCTAATCTATCACTTGATAATTTTGAGTGACATTATCCTGGCAATCTTATCATGTGGTTTGACGGTTATGTCTTAAAAATTATATTATTTTTCTAATTTTATTTCAAAATAACGTTAAAACTTGAAGCATAATTTTTGAAAAAAAAGAAAAAAGAAAAACTAAGTTGGTAAACACAAATTACGACCCCAGTTCAACCTAACTTCTCTTTTAAAATATATATATATATATATATATATATATATATATATATTACCCATTCGGGAATTGTTATTGACATTTGAAAGGCACTTCAAATTTTCTATAATTAGAAGAAAAAAAGCATATATTTATGAAATTTTTAGAGTGTTAATAACAATTCATATATTTATGAAATTTGTAGAGTGTTAATAACAATTCATATTTGTTTTTGTTTTTTAATTCTTGCATCAAAACAAAAATGTCTCTTTTTTATTTATTATGTTGGTGTTTCCAAAATGGACATCTCTTGTGGAAGTTGGGTAAGCTTAAGTTTACAATAAAACTTGTGTGATGCTAATCTATCACTTGATAATTTTGAGTGACATTATCCTGGCAATCTTATCATGTGTTTTGACGGTTATGTCTTAAAAATTGTATTATTTTTCTAATTTTATTTCAAAATAACGTTAAAACTTGAAGCATAATTTTTTGAAAAAAAGAAACTAAGATGGTAAACACAAATCACAACCCAACCTAACTTCTCCTTTAAATATATATATATATATATATATATATATATATATATATATATATTGCCCTTTCGGGAATTGTTATTGACATTTTAAAGGCACTTCAAATTTTCTATAATTAGAAGAAAAAAGCATATATTTATGAAATTTTTAGAGTGTTAATAACAAT
This sequence comes from Pyrus communis, assembly GCF_041283825.1. Taxonomy (NCBI): domain Eukaryota; kingdom Viridiplantae; phylum Streptophyta; class Magnoliopsida; order Rosales; family Rosaceae; genus Pyrus; species Pyrus communis. The sequence goes on along the minus strand of NC_142566.1, from coordinate 5,949,121 downwards.
TCATATTTGTTTTTGTTGTTTAATTCTTGCATCAAAACAAAAATATCTTTTTTTTTTAATTTTATTGGTGTTTGCAAAATGGATAGCTCTTGTGGAAGTTCGTGAAGCTCAAATTTACGATAAAACTTGTGTGGTGCTAATCTATCACTTGACAATGCTGAGTGATATTATAACGGCAATCTTATCATCTGTTATGAATGTTATGTCTTAAAAATTGTATTATTTTTCTAATTTTATTTCAAAATAACGTTAAAACTTGAAGCATTATTTTTGAAAAAAAAAACACTAAAATGGTAAACACAAATCACAACCCATGTTCAACCTAACTCCATCTACAAACCCACTTATTAATTTACTTTAGTGAGTGATGATCGTATAAAATCCAACTTTACTCTTTTAAAAAAATATATTACCTTTTCTGGAATTGTTAATTACATTTTTAAAAGCACTTCAAAGTTTCTGTAATTAGAAGAAAAAAGCATATATTTATGAAATTTTTAGAGTGTTATTGACAATTGATATTTGTTTTTTTTTTTTTAATTCTTGCATCAAAACAAAAATGTCTCCTTTTTTTTTTAATTATGTTGGTGTTTCCAAAATGGACAGCTTTTGTGGCATATCTTGGCCCGGGACCGGGATGTGAAATCTTGTGGAAGTTGGTTAAGCTCAAGTTTACGATAAAACTTGTGTGTCTACTAACACCGGCAATACCCCTCCCCATTCATCAGCCTCTCGCTTTCCTAAGTCATGCACGCTCTTATATCTTATTCTCTTATTTCTCTCTTGTTTCCTTATAACTGATTCAATTTTACACCAATATTATATTTTGAAAATGCAACTAGACATTCGTTGAAAAGCAACAAAATTGCAGAAGCTCAGAAGCTTAGATAAACACAATTCAATTTTGAAAAAGTTGGAAACTTAAAATCAATATTTAAAAACTAAAAGCTAAATTTTGAAAACTTAGAAAATAAAAATAAAAATTGAAATATTTAATGAAACTAATTTTTAATTTAGAATAAAAAGTGTAATCACGAACTCCTCCTCCCCCCTTAATGTAAAAATATTAATGTGCTAAAAAAGTCCTAAATTAACAAAAAAAAAAAAAAAAAACGTATATGGCAATGTCTCAATGTTCCAATTTCTTTTTTTTGACTTCAAAGATGTCCTTCAATGCCTGCAAAATAATTTTTGTTCGAAGGCTCTCTTCCTTGATCATTTTGATTAGCGTCTTGTGTTTTGTGGCACTTGCTGGTTCATTTAGCACTCGTGAAATAAAAGTATTTTTTAAGGCACCCAAGTGATCCCAAAATCATTATTCTCTTTTATTGTCACAAAGAGCTACAAGTAAATATTATTACTTCTCACAAGGCACCCACAACTCTTGCTTTTCTTGATTGGGAATTGCCTCCAAAAGGGTGGTTTAAACTCAATGTGGATGGTTGCAGAAAAGGCCCTCTTAATTTTATTGGAGCAGGTGGTGTTTCAAGGAGCTTGGGATGTTGGGGTTTTGTGTTAATCTTGGGCGTGGAGAGATTCTCAACGCTAAAATTTGGGGCATTTTTTGAGATTACAACTTCCTTGGAATAAAGGGGTTCAGCGGCGGTGGAGTTTGATTCCCAAATTGTGGTCCAGTTGATATTACACGGTGCCACTGATAATCATCCTATTAGTGAATTGATTTAAGCTTGTCGTACGATGTTACTGCGTGACTGGGAATGTAATATTCAGCATATCTATCGTGAGATGAGTTTTGTTGCTGATGAGTTAGCCAACCTGAGACTCTGTCAATCTTTGGGTCCGACCTATTTGAGCAAGCTTCATCTTCTTGTAAGCAGTTATTATTCCCTATTATTTTTGGAGTCTTTCGACCTCGCAATATTATTGTTTAATTTCTCTTTATCGGACTACTAGCCTCTTCATTTAACCACAAAAAAAAGAAAAAAAAAAGGCAAATATAGTAAAAGTAAAACAATAATTAACAATCATTTTAAATAAAGAGTTAAAACTTTGTTTATATCCAAAATTTATTTGGTCACCGTGTTTTTAGTTTAGCCAATTTATTACATAGTTTGCAGTGTCAGTCACTTTCGTTAATTTTATGTTAAATAATTATTAAGTTATTCATTTACTACTTAAAATTAATAAACTAAATATATTTATTTTAAAATTCATTTCAACAACAAAAAAATGAAACCCCAAGCCTCGCCTCCCGTCTTCCCTCTGCAACCACCCATCAGCCCCATCAGCCCCGTGCCGTCGAATTGCAGTTCCAAACATAGCAATTCACAAATATCCATTTCCTAACACAAACTTCAATCAATCTAAATCAACTTATAATTTCAAATAGATAAGTTTCCAGCAATAATTAAATTGTTAGCTGCTCTGGTCTAGAGAGAAGACAATCTATATTCACAAAATTCAAATCAATATAAAAAGTAGGGGATGGGGGATTTGATGGATATAGTTGTAACAAATATTAGTAATTTAATGAAATTAAGCACCTGATTTCTTAGCTCTTAGACCATCTCCGACAATGATTTAAAACCTAAAATTTCTCTTTCCCCCCCCCCCCCCCCCCCAAAATCTACTCCAACCCATGACCTAAAATTAACCTAAAACCTAAAACTTATTCTGAGGCCAAATACCAGCCCAATTTTAGGCCACAAAGTAAAATGGGTCCCACCAACTGAGACTGAAACAAGGGCTGTGAAGCCCACTGCCCAGCTTCTACTCGCCCAGACAGAGAGGTCATGCCTGCACGCACCAGAGAATGACACAAGCCGGGCCCACCCACGTGGGGTTGTCCCCCGGGTGTCAGCCGACTGTGTAGCCCAATGGCTACTTTTTTCAATCCAACGGCTGGATTTAAATGGGCCATTGGTTAATCCAACGGTCCAGGTTCAAATTATTATTTTTTTAGTTTTATATTTATATATTTATTGAATCCAACGGCTTAGATCGAATATAATCAAATCTAACGGTAAAAAAAAAGATCTAACGGTCCAAATTTAAATCCAACGGCTAAAATAATTTAAAACAATTATTTAACTTAAAATTCAACCAAAAACTCTATAAATCCAACTTCTTCTTTTGCAAGGCCCCCGGGTAGAGATAAGCAAAAGGAAGCAAAGAGAAAAGGGAAGTCCCAAGATCCGACACATGCCCAATTTGCTAGCGAAATGGCAATAATGAACGAAATCTAGTGCCGTCGGCAAGAAGAATCGTCCCAAATGCTTTTGGCCATGAAGGAAGAAGGGGATAGGGAGCAAGAAGGTACGAAACTAATTTGATAATGGAGGACCTCGACAAATACACTCCAGACAGGAAGAGATACTTACGTGGTAAGCAAAAGGAAATTTTACGAAGGAATGCCACAAGGAGTATATTTCAAGATGATGATTCATCTCAAGACTATCACCCAAGTCCATCACCATGTTAAGATGGTGAATATCATTATTAAGTTTATGTAGTCTATGAGTTTTCGATTGTATTAAGTTTATGTAGTTTATTAATTGTTTTTTTTTTATTTTTTAAGTTTATGTGGTTTATTAATTGTCTTTTTTATTTTTTAAATTTATGTGGTTTATTAAATGTCGTTGGTATTAAGTTTATGTGGTTTATCTTGATTTTCATGTATTGATTTAGTGATTTTTCAAAATTTATCGGAATTTTAATATTTTTAGGTTAAAATGTTCATAACATTAATTTAGGATAGTCTACATAAATTTTTTTTTTTTAAAAAAAAGTTAATTTAAAAAAAAATAGCCTTAATTCATTCTTTGATAATCTGGGGCTAAAATTTTAAGCCAGAAGGGTTGGAATAGAAAAGCTGTTTCTGGGCTAAAACCTAAATTTTTTGGGCTAAATATTTTTAGGTTTTAGGTTACCATTGGAGATGGTCTTAAGGGGAACTCCAATCTGGTGAAACACTTGAATTACTAACCATGTTCATCACTAATTAAAATCAAAGCAATATAATTTAAATAACTAGTGACAAAATAGAACCTTTTGAACTAAAAACTCAAATTTAATTTTTCAGAAAAAGAAATCACATTCCCCCACAGAGTGGTTAGTAACAAAACTTGATTAATATTGTTTTTATTAATTTTCAGTTAACAAAAAACAATAGCAAGTGGTCATCTGCCACAATGGTGGAGAGGATCCGCTATCTAATCTAATATCTTGTCTAATAAATCTATAATTTGAATCACGAGCTGGTGACCTAGTGGTAAATGGCAGATTATGAGACTTTCTTTAAACTAAAAACTAGAGGTCTTGGGTTCGAAACCCGCTGCTGGTATAGAAGCCAGACTTGTGGCCAGGAGGAGGTTGAAATGCCTTAAAAAAAATCTATCGTTTGAAAAAAAAAAATATATATATATATATATTACACAACTATGATCTACGTACACATGTTTTCCAGATATATAAAATAAACCTAATACAAGATATATATATATATATATAGTACACAACTATGATATGCGTACACATGTTTTCCAGATATATAAAATAAACCTAATACAAGTTGATCCTTTCTACATTTTCATCAAATTAGTTGAGGTCCTCTTGGGAGTCGAGTAGACTGGGGAGGTGTTGAACGGGAAAACCCTCAACAAATAAGCCTCTTGCGGGTTGCACAAGGTTTGATGTTAACCCTATCATGGGGAGGCAATATTGTGGGGGAGGGCTTGTTTGGGGACACCCTCTTGTGTTTTTCTTCTTGGCTAAGAAAATAAGTTAATATTATGGGGAGAGCCTTTTGGGGAGGCACAGCGATATAGAAAGAAATGATTTTGGATTTTAGCTCTCTTGACCTTGACTTCGTCAGTGCTTGTTCAAATCCAATTCTCGTACTTAATCCAAGTTGCATTTTCATATTCTCTAACGGTCAACTTCTATCCATAAATATCCTCCTACATGCATGATGTTGGCAAATCAAAAGTTTCCTACATGCATGATGTTGGCAAACCAGAAGTTTGATAAAGTAGAACAGGAAAAATATGAAGAATAATGTGGGGGAATTCAACTAATAACGTATTTTCACCATAAAAATTTATAGTTGGAACCATGCAATGTCTTAATTTTCATTTAAAATTATTTTTGAAAAAAGATCATTTGAATTTGAAATCGTTTAGTCATCCAAATGCATCAAACAAATTGATAGTTCATCACGCATATGTTATTTGGTAATCATATAGTCAATTTGTTTCTACATTTAGATGCATAAACGATCTCCGGTTCAAATGATTTTTTTTCAAAGATAATTTTAAAATGAAAAATAAGAAAGTGAACGATTTCAATTATAAAATTTATATATAATAAACATATGTTATTTGCAATATATATATATGCATTCAGCATGCAAGTATTACAAAAAATGAAAAAAAAAAAAAAAAAAGGAACCACGACATTTAATTTTTATTTTTTTGAAGATATTTTGAATTCAAATTCCATATATTGTTAATGATGAAAAAAAATCATTTAGTACTACGATCTAGTAGCATTCTTCTTTACTTGTAAGTGAGAGGACTTATGTTCAATTTTCGCCAAAAACGAATTTCAACCACATTATTGCTAGCCCATTGTGTCACATCCCGGCCCGGGGCGGACCACTTCCCGGGCCCGCTCCACCACCGTAGCACGATATTGTCCGCTTTGGGCCCCGACCACGCCCTCACGGTTTTGTTTTTGGGAACTCACGAGCAACTTCCCAGTGGGTCACCCATCATGGGATTGCTCCAGCCTCCTTCTCGCTTAACTTCGGAGTTCCGATGGAACCCGAAGCCAGTGAGCTCCCAAAAGGCCTCATGCTAAGTAGGGATGGGAATATACATATAAGGATCACTCCCCTGGGCGATGTGGGATGTCACAATCCACCCCCCTTAGGGGCCCGACGTTCTCGTCGGCACATCACGACCAGGGTTAGGCTCTGATACCAAATTGTCACATCCCGGCCCGGGGCGGACCACTTCCCGGGCCCGCTCCACCACCGTAGCACGATATTGTCCGCTTTGGGCCCTGACCACGCCCTCACGATTTTGTTTTTGGGAACTCACGAGGAACTTCCCAGTGGGTCACCCATCATGGGATTGCTCCAGCCTCCTTCTCGCTTAACTTCGGAGTTCCGATGGAACCCGAAGCCAGTGAGCTCCCAAAAGGCCTCGTGCTAAGTAGGGATGGGAATATACATATAAGGATCACTCCCCTGAGCGATGTGGGATGTCACAATCCATCCCCCTTAGGGGCCCGACGTCCTCGTCGGCACATCACGGCCAGGGTTAGGCTCTGATACCAAATTGTCACATCCCGGCCCGGGGCGGACCACTTCCCGGGCCCGCTCTACCACCGTAGCACGATATTGTCCGCTTTGGGCCCTGACCACGCCCTCACGGTTTTGTTTTTGGGAACTCACGAGCAACTTCCCAGTGGGTCACCCATCATGGGATTGCTCCAGCCTCCTTCTCGCTTAACTTCGAAGTTCCGATGGAACCCGAAGCCAGTGAGCTCCCAAAAGGCCTCGTGCTAAGTAGGGATGGGAATATACATATAAGGATCACTCCCCTGGGCGATGTGGGATGTCACACATTGTGAGGCTAAGTCAACCCCCTTCCTCTTAGTGTAAATAATATCGTTATTAAAAAAAAAAAAAAAAAAAAGGTGTAGAGTGCAAGTTGAACCCATATGCTTATACCAAACAAGTTTGATTGGGTGCAGCCTGAAATATGTAAATAGCCAGAGGGCAGTTTGAAATTTATTTGGCGAACTTTGTTTATAGAGAACCAAGTTTGACCCTTCCATGAACTTTGAAATCTTCATTCTCTTTGTTGCAAAGGAAAAAAAAAACAAGGAAACAAGTTTGATTTAAACGGTTGATTTGACAAAATTCTACCAAAACAGAACAAACATTGTTAGCCTAATGGATGAACACTCAAGAAAAAAGGGGAGGGTGTCCGCTAAAGGGTTTACGATGCCTAAGTCAGAAAAAGTACAGAGAAAATAGAACTTGACAGAGTTATGAGTGGTAAGTGACGATTACCATTTTCTCTTAATGACACTTATAGGGAAGAAATCCTAGTAGGCAACTAGGAGGGGAAGCTGCAGAGCATACTAGGCAGTCAGTGATGATCAGGCAAGCCTTCACAATCCTGCCATCTAGCATTCCTGAATTTTTTTTAGGTCTAACCGGCCTAGTCAGGTCGAGTCTGGCTGTAATTTTTTTTTCTTCGTTCTTCTTAATTCAATCCACCTCAAACATTGTTATCAACATAAGCGATATTGGTTAAACTAAGGTCTTGCAAGTATTCTTTTGAAATTTCTTTGTTTCTTTGGCATGTGCAATGTCTTCTTCGAAGACAATGTTAAGCAGCATTGAATTTCTGTTGTACAAAAAGGGAGGAAACATTTCCATTGGCAAGAACTTTTCTCCAAACCTGCCATAACTGGACTCGAATGAGGCTTTCTTGACCTTGTTGGAAAAGAACTATGTAGCTTTTCCTTCGAACGTTAACATGGAGCTGGTGAAAGATTATATACCAATGATCTGACACACAAATCGAAGAGGAAGATAAAATTTCATCCATTCTACATCTCCTTGGGCTTCAAATTTCCAATAAGAGGATTAGTTAAAAAGGTGCTCTACAATGAGATGTACTCCTACTCAATATTCTCCAAATGTATATAGATACATGTTGGGGTTCTTGAACTTGAGTGAGTTCTTCGATCTAGGGCTGACCTTCCGGAAATTCTTTTACTTCCTTCAGGTTAGCAGGTTCAAGAAGTATGTACTATTGAAGTTAGTTCACAAGCTCTACAACAAAACGAGCACATGCAACCATAAGTGGAGGAAGGCGAAAATTTCTTGATGCCCATGAAGAGAGGCGAAAATCCTTTGCCCATATGTTGAAATTGAAAGCTCCTGGTACCCTACAAGAACATTGGGTAAACGAAGACAGGGCTTGTTTAATACCTGGCTAGATGAAGAACATTTTTCTTACGTTCCTGTTCCTGAATACAGATCAATTTCATTTAAAGTGTGGTTAGATCAAAAGGTTGGGGGACTTTCACTTCGGCCCTAAACAAGCCTTGGCCAAAAGGATTATCAATTCAATCGGGAAAAAGTTAGGCCGCCTATTCTTTCACCTGAAAAGAAGAATATGGTTAACCTGGAAGAAATTATTCAAGTTTCTAAGCCAAATACAAAAATTAGCTCAGGAGATGATTTATCAAAGGAGTACTCCAATGACGAACCAGGCCAAAACACCATGTCAAGTGATATGGTTATTGGAACTAAAGCTGATGCAAAGCAATCTCATTTAGCTGAATTGTTCGAGTTAACTTCCAATGTGGGCGAAGTGATTATGCTTGGGGGGCATAATAAATCAATACATTCGGCGATCGAGAATTGAAAATATTTGGCCAAATTAAGAATATTTGAAGATGGTCCCTTATTCGGCTTGGAGCAAAATCAAATCAAAGACAATGGTATAAAAAATGTCGGCTCAGAATAAAGCATTGTTGGCCTCTTTCTCGTTATGGTTTATCCAATTTTATTTCTGTTTGTTAAAAATAACTTTTATTTTCTCAACCATTCAGCTGTTTTAGCCGATGCTAGAGAAAATAAGGGAGGTAATAAGTGGCAGTTAAAAATAAAACAAAGAAAAAACAAAAGAAGGGCAATTTTAATGGCCACCCATTTTAGTTAGTAGGCCTTCATGTGGATTTGTCGATTAGTTCGTTCGAAAAGGTTCATATCTAGTTTAGCCGAAAAGGTTTATATTATTATCTTGTCGAGTGTGGCGGTATCTTACTTTCAGTCTTTTACTTCTTGACTGAGAGACTTCAGGAAGCCAACAGTCAAATGATTACTTTCCTTAACCATTCGGCTCATGGGCCAAAACTCAAGAAACTAAGGGGGCAATGTTTATACTTGATTTTGCAATCGATTTATAGGTTTGGAGCTGTCGGATTAAAAAAATGTCAATATAATTAGCAATAACTTTTTAGATATTATTATGATTTTGATTATCATAGTATTATCTAATGGGTTATTGGCAATTATTGTGAAAGTGCTTGAGAATCAGGATTGGATTCTGTATTGAGTTTGAATTAATTGTATGACCGGACTAGGTTTAGAATCTTAGTTTGAGCCAAAGAAGACGAGGCGGCCATAGATTTTCGGCCGAGAATAGCCAAGAATTGGAAAATCAGAATTATAATATTCGACAGACTTGGGCTTCGTTCTATTAATGCAAGGGGATTTACAACTTAGAAGACCTTCAACTCAACACACAAATGCTCTGTGCAAAATCTCACTCTACACGAACCATTCTCATAGTTTGAGAAATTACTAATTGCCTTAACTCCATCAACACATCTTCAGTTTGGAGTAACACCACTGTGTTGACAACCAACTACATCTTTAGTTTGGATTATCAACATTGGCGCCGTAGAATGAGGAGACCGAGAAGTACCTTCAATTTAGATTAACAACATTACTTCGAATTCGGGTTGTTACAAGTCTCTGCCAACGAGGAGTCGTTGATTTTCTCGCTGAAGGAGGTCATCTCATAGCCTTTTCAGCGAAGTGAGATGTTACCAGGTTATTTTTTGTTCCACGCATTGAAAGTCGAATCTTATTTGAACTTCATAGTGAACTAACAACCTTGTCTTTAGGTTCTAGGACCCAAAGCATAGGTGTGTTCCTTCTTCAGCCATGATCACTTGGATACAAAAGTTAGCACCGGATTCAACACCACCACTATATCAATTCTACCTCTTGGTCGAGAGTTGACACGCCCCGCATTCACCAAAACAGCGTAATTAGCTCTTAGTTACTTGTTATGTGCGCCACGTAAGTTTAATAGTTTTTAGGTTCAACATAATGGCCTAATTCTTTTTTCTTTTTTTTTTTTGGTTAATATGAGTACATTTTCTTTTGGTTAATATGTGTCATGAGAATGTCGTATGTGGACGTAGTGGAAGATGCCATGGCCAAGTCTTTGCCAGAAAAAAGATGTTGCTGTTTCTTTAGCTTGATATATGTTACCATTTAAGGAAAACAGTTAAAGGTAAATGGGGATAGTACGAACCCAAAGGAGTCATCTGACCTAAGAGGGAATGCTACACCATTATTTTGTGCATAAATAGTCATATCCGGTTGACCAAAAGGAAAACAAGAGAGAGAGAGAGAGAGAAGGGGGGGGGGGGGGGGGGAAGGGGGGGAGAATTAGGTTCGCATCCTTTTTTTGTTACTTTATTGATTAAAATCTTATTCATTTTGAATTTTTGATCAAGGTCCTTGGATATTAATGTTACATCCCACATCGTTCAGGGGAGTGGATCCTATAAGCCTTATATGTATATTCTCATCTCTACCTAGCACAAGGCCTTTTGAGAGCTCATTGGCTTCGGGTTCCATCAGAACTCCGAAGTTAAGTGAGTTCGAGCGAGAACATTTCCAGGTTGGGTGACCCACTGAGTTCTCGTGTGAGTTTCCAAAAACAAAACCATGAGAGCGTGGCCAAGGCCCAAAGCGGACAATATCGTGCTATGGTGGAGTCGAGCCTAGGATGTGGTGGGGGCCCGGGCCGGGATGTGACAATTAATAACATCATTAATTATTTGAATAATAAAATATTTTTATTTTTAAATATATTCCTTTAGTGTTAAAAATGTTACAATTAGTATATTTATATTTATGGCTAAATTTTTTATCGTATATTTTTATTTTTAGTTTGTACCTATTTTTAATTTGCAAATATTTTTTAATTTGTACCAATTTTGTTTTCATTTTTAATTTGTACCCATATATTAGTGTCTTTTTGTGCCCATAATTTTTTAAAATTTTATTTGTGTTTGTACCCATGTGTATACCGTCACGTAATATTGTATATTTAATCAATGATAGAAAAATTACATATGGTATATTTATGTTTTGTGCCTAAACTTTGTATCATATATTTATATTTTTAGTTTGTACCCACTTTTAATTTGCAACATTTTTTTTTAATTTGTAGTGTTTTCTTTTTAGTTTTATTTTGTACCCATGTATTAATTTCTTTTAGCGTCTATATTTTTAAAAATTCATTTGTACTCATAATTTTTAATCTTTTATCTGTACCCTAATTTGTTTATAATGTACCCATTCTTCTTTATTAATGTACCACTTTGTCATATGTGAAATGTGATTTTTTTAAAAGAAAAACTAATGAAAAGGGTTTGAAAACTTTAAGTTTTAATGATAAGGATAAAATAAAGGGTAAAGTGAATAGTACCAAGTTTGACTTTTTAGTGTAAAAATATGATTTTTCGTTAAAGTAAACAGTACCGTAGGTTTTTCGTTAAAACTTTTTTTTTTTAACACTATGGATACATTCTTTTGTCATTTATTATTTCTTATTTTTATGTAGTTTTTATCCATTTATTCAATCAAAATGTTTGAATTTTTTTATTGTAACCGTTTCTAATGGTATTATAATGAGGGATTTTAAAATTATAGGATTTTAAATCTCATAAAATATCAAACAATTAATGTCAAAACTAAAAAAATATAAATATTAATAGTAATATAATGAGATGTACAAAATCAAGGGATCTTAATCAAACTTTGAATACTATTAAGATTTTAATCAAAGAATGTTAAGGATTAGGGATCGCATTTAAATCATCCCTTGTAAAAAACAGTCATATCCTATAAACATTTATTAAAAGGTGATCGTTTTGAAGAAGTTTTTATATGAAAATAGAAACTAGGATTTGTATTTTGTTGCCTTGAAAGTTGTGTCGTCGATCACGGTGGGTCAAGTGCATTGTCGTTTTTTTATTTTTGTTTCTGTAGAACTTTGCTCGTGTAAAAGGTTTGATAATATATTCGTAGCAGGTGAAAGCCTATAAAAACATGTACGATGTTCACGGATGTCGGATATACTGGCAAGCTGCAAACACCGTTCTTCAAAGGGGCAATAGTATTCTACAGAACAAAACTCTTAAGTCTGGTGTTTCAACGGTTCGATATTCTACGTTCTCTTAGAATATAAGATATTTTGAGTGTTTTATCTATTAAATTTTTGTTTAAAGATATAAAATTATAATTTAATGGTTAAAACACTGGATATGTATTTCAGAGCATCATTGAATTTTTGTAAAGAAATTAAGAAAGAATTAAACATAAGTAGGATGAGTTTGTATTAGAGCCATTTTATCTGTTTTTCTCTTAACCTCGCACACGCAGCAGAGAGTTGGAAGCAAAGGGTGTGTGGATGGTATCGGGACTTCTGTAACACAGCATGTGGTACATGACAATATATAGTGCTTTGATGGCGACTAGGCAATGCAATGCAAACTTTTGTTCGGTAGGACCTTACACTATGGACCTATTGAATTGGAAGGTATCAGTCAATGAAGGGGAGTGTGATAAGTGGAGAGAAGGGTTTTTATTAAGTGGCCCTTAAAACATACTCCTATCATTAAGATAATCTGTAAAAATTGAAAATCAATTAATGCAATCCATGAATATGGGTGTCGCAAATTAATGTCGTCTTTTCATTAGAATTTTCATCAAAATTTCTGTTAGTTTAATAACGTAGCAAATATGTAAATCCACAAGTCTATTAAATATTTCCATATGGAAAGAATAAGAACGTGAAGAATCTTTTGAGACTTAATTATAAGAAGCATTCTTTTTGTGTGTATTATGTTGCCATCGTTCTTTTGTCATATTTTTGTGGATGTTGTGAAATACAATATTCTAGCTATGACATTTGATAATAGTGGTTCATAAATTTTTTTAGTACCATGACATATTCATATACTTAAAAAGATATGAGGTAATTGCATGATGGGATAACCATAATAATTTGAAGTTGATCTTGCCATTTATGAAGATCAAACTTAAAAGCTCATACTTACAAATGAAAAGAAATATCAGTAAATCGTACATAGTTGGAAATCGGTTAGAATAAGAATTAGGATAGGTTGAGATACCATTCCCTCCCTTGAATTTTTTTAAATAAATGATAATCATAAATTAATTCATAATCATCTCAACAACTTTGAGCTGAAGGGTCCGTCACGATCACTAATTTGCAAGATTTGGAATTATTTGGTTGTAGTCAACTTACATAATTTTGGGGCCACTTTGTATCAGAAATGTAATGATCTAATCTTTTATTCTTCCCAAGTCGGCACTTGGCTTTTATCCTCCCTCCCCACTGCCCCAAAAATAAAAAATATGTGCAGCCAACAATTCATGCGATAGAAATGCGATGCTTTCATATTTTGAGAGTATAGCCAACCAATCATACTTCCAATAGTAGCAAGCTAGGTGACCCATGCATTTGATAGAAATCGGCACAAGAGGTAATGCCCGAGCTATTTGCAATCTGGCATGGACTAAACGTTTTGAAATAAATCACTCTATAACAGGCAATGGAATGGGTTAACTGAAACTCACTTTGAAATTTGATACGATTCGAAAAATGCTGTTAACGTGATCGTACCACGAGAATTTGACTTTCGAATGCTAGTTGCGATAAAAATGAATAAACTATATGTATAACCTAGGATGTTGTTTTTCCTTTGCATCACTCTTGTTGATAGGATGTTGTTTGTTGCTTAAGATTTAAGATATCCTTTAATATATATATATATATATATATATATATATATATATATAAAAGTAATTGACTGCCCTTAATCCTTCGCCCTAACCTATTGACCTTATCTTGGCTGTTAAAAAATTGCCCATCCAAAATCTTTATACATTTTTTTTTTGGGAAGCTGTTGAAAAACCTATCACAGTTTCGAGGTCGGGATATGGTTTAGTTTATATATAAATATGGTAACGTCTAATTGTATTTGATCTAATTTATTTATTATTTGGTCAGAATAAAGTTGTTTTCTCCCACCATGTATGTCGCAATGATTGATTGAATGAACATGGATAGGAAGGCGTGTTTAGGGTGCAGTTGACTCGTTACATATGGGTTTGACTAACACAATTCGATCAGTTTGCTGTGCTCATCAATGAAGTTGCGTTGCAACTCTTGTTTTTTAGTTTCTTTTTTAAATACAATGTGAATATTATTCAAACCTTGGGGCGTTTGATGTTCCAACTTTTTTCATGTAGTTTTTTTTTTGTTACAAACGAAATTCTACACTTAGAAAATGAGGAAGAGTTTAAACTCGAAATATAGTAAATAAAAGAAGAAGAGACAATAACCACCAAGGCAATCAACCACATGCATTTTCTAAACCTAATGTAAAGCAATTCACCCCACTTAATTTATTTTTGGTCACTTCCAAATTTTTTGACTTAAGAATTATTTGTGGTGAATTGTATTCTCCTTCATTCAAGAAAGAAAAAAATTTCCTTGCCACACCATCCACAGTAGGTACATTTTAATTTAAGTTTGCATTCTTATAATCCATTGCGTTAAAGGGTATGTCCTAATGGCTTTATTCCAAAAAATAATTATATAAACAAGTTGCATTTGTTGACATTAGCACAAATAAAACATCATGAGCATGCAGAAATGGCCCCAAAGATTCCCGAGTCCCTCCAATCCGCATTTTGTTTTATGGAATTTTGTAGGGTAAAGTGCATGGGTTTGGAAAATGCGAAATTTCTCTTCCGATTTGTCTATGTCGGAAGGTTCGGATATGGACTTGGGAAACAAAAGCATGACAGCGATCTGAAACTGATCATGATTAATGACTTGTATATCAAGTCATCATTTCACAAGGGAATTTTCTTGCATCTCTTCGTGAACCTTCTCTTAATTGTCTTCTCATATCCAATGCAAAATGTGGGAAATGTGCTGGTGTTGGTTTACTCGCAATAGCACTTTGTTAAGAGGGACGGGTCCAGAAAATTATGAGTATGTGTTGCGAGTATTATGAGTTTAAACAATAAAATAAAAAATTCAACAATATGTGAATATAAAAGTTGAAATACTATTTCATAGTATTTACCATCTGGACGAGAACTTTACATGTCAATTAACTTTGTGTAATTAATGTTTTTAATGATGAAGTTTAAACAGTTTCATTCACTATCAAGACACAGAATCATAATTTTGACCATGATTTTCATGTGGTTCACGACTGGCCAAGTTGAATATCGACAAATGACATCCAGAGTTAATGCGTCCTCCTCTAATGTGGCCTAATAATTGTTTGTTTTGGGGCTACTACTTAGTAACTCAGCTCAGCTGGACTCGATCGGGTAGCTTCTTTTTTACTATATAATTTGAATGTGTAATATATAAAGGGACAGTCCACGGTCTATACATATAGAGATGAGAAATTTTTGACAGTACTCAAAACACAAGTTGGTATACTATGTTTTATAAAATAAATGAAGAAACACCATCAAATTTGACACATACCATACCAACTTATATTTCGGTTACAAAAAAAAAAAAAAAAAAAAAAAAATTCTCTCCATAAATTCTTTTTGTAAATTTCCTGGAGCTAGAAAACTCTATTGATTCATGGGCTTCGGTTTTGCACGCCGTCTCGCAAGGGCGAAATTTTGAAGGTGAAAGTTCAATAGTAATTTATTACCTTTTAGACTTTAGTTCATGATAATTAAGGACCAGAAGTTTCATTAGCAAGAGGTTCATTCTTTTATCATTGTAATACGGAAAAACATGATTTATGAAAGGTTCTCTTTCATTAACCACCACGGAGTGGTCTAGTGATTGGGAATGAATTTCATGCCCATATTCAACACAGAAAATCTTGTATATGAATCTTTCCGTCCTCAGAAGGGTAAACTATCGTGATGAAGCTATCTAGTCCTCTTTAAAAAAAATAATAATAAATAAATAAAAGTTCTCTCTCATTTCAGTAGAGACAAATATTAATAAATCAAACAACTAATTGCATACCACGTTGACTCATTTGGAATGTTGTTGAACTATGAATTTAACCATGTCAAAACTGAATCTCCATCTTTTTGGCCCTAGGTCACGTTTGATCTGTTTTGTCATTTTATCATTCACAAATCCCAGTCTGGTTTTAGTAGTTGGCATAGCTAGTGGGAAGTTGTTAAGACTATGACGCATTTGGTCAACACATCCTACCTTATGAATTATGATTCTGTGAAGATGAGTTTTGGCAAATTGGCATGCTCTTGTGTAAGGAAATCAATTGTAATAATACTCGAGTTCAAATACAATTAGAATCGTGTCATTTCTCTTTCTTCTAGTATAGATAATATTGTTTGTTCAAAGAAAAAAAATACACTTAGAGTGTGAAAGACTGCATCTTGATTCTTGAATGATCAAAAGCACCTCATTCCACATTATTGCACTTTGAAGTGAAAGTTCAAACTTCGGGAGCCTATTTGCTTTGGTGTTTTTTTTTTTTTTTTTTTTAAAAAAACTACTATTATTATTATTTATTTTTGGTTCAATCTTTTCCTTGTTCAACATGCTATAACTATATATATAGTGGTTTTTTTTGCAGCATCTTCTCTCACATTTTATAATTTCATCACATTACAACACGAAATTCAGTTTTCTTCCCTTTTTATGCTAAAAGGAAACCAAATACCAAACATTCCAGGGCGTAATTCATTCTTTTTTAATGATTTTTATATATTTAATTTCCTTTATGTGTAACATTATCTGATCACAATCTATAAAGGTGTGATCTTGATAAGATCATTGGTTGATCCCACATGCAGGTCAGTATTGGCCAGTCATTTTATTTGGATATTATTGGCAAATCTTCAACATTTATTATTGTATAAAGAGCTTATTTTGTCGCTGGACAGAAATTCGAATTTAAAATCTCAAATAAAATGGAAGCAAAATTATTGCATTAAAGAAATTTTCGAAGGACTACTGGGGAGGTGATTTAGATTTGAAACCTTTTTCTAATGTTTGAACAAAAAAATATCACTGAACCAAGTGTGGGTTAGTTTTCTATAAAACCTTTGATTGGTAGAATGTGCTTGTGCAACTATGTCTGCATCATTGATTAATCAAAGAGTGTTGAACTAATTATAGTTTTCAATAATTTACTCAACAACTAATCCTAACATTTCTCTGTATAATTACTAAAATAGGATTGGGATGCTTCAGGACCAATACCCCTTGTGCTTTTCATGGATGAGAGAGTGATATCAAATTTAAGGATGAGTGATCATGTATTTCTTGGTCACCTGGTGATCAAAAGAACGTTTTCGTTTTTTTTACGTGTGATATAGCTACTTTAAGCTAGACTAAGGAAATGAGGGAGTGTTTGACAAAACACAGTGAGTTGAAGAGGAAAACTTTATCCATCAAAGCAATTAGCCACTTGCATAAAACATTTCTGTTTACTAATAATGTTAGGGATTTGGCTACAATACTTACATATATTTCATATAATCACTATTTTGAGGATTAGATGGTAATTGCATTAAATACATATATTCACTTGAATTACATATGACCGTCAAATGATAATTGTCATAAATACATGTAAGTACAATCATCGAACCAAACGATATATCATTATCATAAATACATGTAAGTACAATCATCGAACCAAACGGTATGCTACCAGCCCAACTCTTTTTATGGATGATAAGGGATCTTCATGGGCCCAACTCTTTTTATGGATGATAAGGGATCTTTATGGACCCAACTCTTTTTTGGAATGCTTGTTAAGGGAACTTTTTAATTTCAATCCTCTAAAATAGGTGAATAATAACGGATCAATTCTCTCATGTCTAATTATCTCAAAATAAAAAATCATTCATTTCTATCTTCAATATGCTTTAGGCTTAATTGTAGTAATGATCTATAAACCTACCCCTAGTTTAATTTTAGTTCCTAAATATTAGTTTCTTTAGCCCTCAAACTTAACAATGTGTTTACAATTAGTCTTTTTCACTAACGTCGTTTATTTTTCCGTTAAATTTAGGGATACATTAGGAACTTCATCCTACATCAAAATGAATTTTAAAATGAAATGAGAAAGAAAGAAAACCTAAAAACATCTATTTTTTGTGCGTAAGAAAATTGAATACTCAAGATTTTTTTTTCGTTAACCAATATGCGATTTGTCAGTTGTTGAAGTCTAACAGTAGTTCGATGTCTGGTCAATTTTGAAATTTTGGTCTTTATTTAATATAGTTTTTTATGGAATGACAAAAATGATTGATGTGGACAAACTCAGTGATCACTTTTATTGATTTGAAATCTCAGAGACCAAAGTAATGAGTTATGCAAATCTCAGAGACCATTTTGATTAAAAAGTCTTTTTCATATTATTTTCTGATACACATGACAACCATGTTACAATTGAGGATAAATGGATTAAAAAAAAAAAGTTACTTTCAACTTGGGAATAAAAACAAAGACAGAATCCAGATTCTCTTCGTGAGGATCCTAGAGATCCTTACATCTTAGCCGTTTATCTTATATTTTGATGTCAATATTCGTTTGGTATTATTGATTTCTAACCACACGATGTACGATAAACGACAAATATGTAAGAATTCCTAAGATCCCCACAATTTGGACCCGAATGAGATCCAAATCCAGTAACTAAAACTTCTCTTTTGCGGCTTTGCGTGGTCAACAATAGTAAAAATAAAATAAAATGGAATAATTTAATGTTAAACAAGATATGAAGAAAAATTAATGGGAGGGAGGGACGTGGAAAGAGAGGGGCGTGGGGGAGGATGCGGCGCTCGGTATAGGACGCCGAGAGGTGGGAGGCGATGTGGTGGGGAGTTGAGGGTGGTGTGGTTGTGGTGACGGCGCACGATAGGTGACAGGGGAGAGAGCCCAATATAAGAGCCCAAAAGAGACTCAGCAGCCCATAGTTCTTTGAACAAAGTGCAATTAGGGTTCCCCGCGTCCTCTCCATCCTTACACAATTCACAGCCCCTGTTCGATGCTCAGCCGCCCACAGAGACATACGATCTACAAACAACGATGGTATTGGTGGTAACGGAGGGATTTTGCTATCTTTTCTATGGCCCTCCTGAGTTTCTCAAGGGCATTTCTCTATTTGTTCGACCGACCGTGATTTTTCTGTATAATCATTTGCGCCTTCAGTCTTCGTCTCCGGCTGCAGATGCCGAATTTTCTCTGCGCCCTCCCCCTCCAGTAGGTTCAGTCGCATTGCGAGCTCTCGCGCGTTATTCCTTGTCTCCTCCTCCTGAATTCTAATTCCCTTCGAGAGACCAGGGTTACCAAATAGGTGGATGCAGAATTTGATGACTTAATTTCTTTTGTCATCAGGTTGGATGGAGAATCTGATTGGCATAGTTTCTTCTGTCATTGACTTAGTTTCTTCTGCCACCAGAAATACGTAGAGTGCGGACTTGGGTTCCTTCCTGTAACAATTTCTCCTGAAAGCTGAAAGAATCTTTTCTTTGTGTATCAATGATGGATTTAATTGCTTATATCAATTTGAGTGTTTATATCAACCCTCATGAATATGTTGTCTTGTATGCTGAAATTTCGTTAATTCATTGTTACTTTTTATGTTGAAGGGAATCTATCAATCCAAATCCAAGAAATTTATCCCTAAAAAGGTCGCTTGTAATCCTAATTTCCAAGAAATTGCTATCATTTCATCTCAAAAAGTTTATGTGGTAGTAGTTCATGGAATTCTGTTTTTGCTATAAGACGGCACGATTAGGTCCGGTAATTTCTTGCACAATTATTAACAGAGTCGGGTTTTTATGGGTTACTAGGTCATTCACTTGTAAAGAATCTGTTAACAAGTACGTTTAATTCGACTCGAAACGATATAATCTACTCGAAATAATACAATCTTTTAATGGCTATAGTAATTATCAGGTGATATGTTAAAAATCTGTTAAAACGATATGAACAGGACAAACGTAATCTGTTATAGGCACAATGCTGAGCCAAATGTTAAATTTAAGGGTGTTGTTATCTACACACCCAATTAAAGAGGTGTGAATAGTACTGCCCATAAATAAATGAAACAACTATGAAAAAAAAAAAAATTAAACAACCGAAATTTAAAACCTATCAGAATTATTGTTGCTTGGTTACAAATTTTGAAACCCATATATGGCACGGTGGATTATTATGAAAAAAAAAAAAAAGTGTGCCATCTCACCTGGTTCTATGAATTTTAATATGAGCAATGCTGAAGAGATTATTTCAGAGTCGGATTCTTCATGAATTCTCTACAACTTCATGTTTTTGAAACATTGGTTTATAATGTTGGCATGAAAATTGTGCTAAAAACATGGCAGAAAGTCCATAGAGAGTCCTACTTTTGAGTCTCCTTAGCATTTCTCTTTCATCTTTATAGAAATGCTTAGGAGACTCTAAAAAATGGGACTATTCATGCTCTCTCCACCTAATGTTTTTGGCACAGGTCTCATGCCAAACATTATAAAATATTGTGTCAAAAACATGAGGTGCAATCATCAACTTCCATTTCGTTTAATTTACAAATTTGGTCTCCTTAACATTAACGAGAAAGTTAGAAAAAGTGGAAAGAAAAAAAAGGAGACGTGGGTGCAAATGAGAGAGAGAGAGAGAGAGAGAGAGAGAGAGAGAGTGAGTGAGAGTGAGCCTAGGGTATTGATCAGGTGAGGCTCATAAAAAACAGCAAAAATTTGTTTGTGCGAAATTATTTTAACGTTCACATTTTGTCCTTTCTACTATTTTCGTTGGTTTTTTTGTTGGCCAACAAATAAGGTTATATTAATACGTAGTTTACATTTATTCAAAACGTCCAAAGAATCTAATGGTCCAAAAGTTCAATGCATACCGTACTCCAGTGTACAGTAGAAAAACCTTCCAATCCGAATAACCACCAAACATTGACAGATTCCATGACCAACAAAGATGGATTGAATTCTTTAAAGTCTAGTCCCACATGCAAGCCTGCCAAAGCAACATTTCCTGTGTCTCGGGTTCAAATCATATCCCTCCGCTTAGTGTAGTTTCGAACAATATTAACATTTGTATTAAAAAACCAAACACTCCCTTTGGGATCTAGAATTTTGAATGTTTCTTCTTATAGAAAAGTAGAAGATTTCAATATATGAAATGCAAACAAAATTTTGGTATACACTTTACCTTAAAATACAAGACAAGAGCGAGACCTAGATCAGCACAATCAAGTAGCTGCTTTCTTGCGAACAAACCTCTGCAAAGCTGTTGGTTGTTCTACATGCTCACTTACTTTCTGCTTCTTCCTAGCCACTTGTTCTTCCTCTTTCTTTTGTTGCTCCAAGAACGGCCTTTTGGCGCTCACAATCATCTCCTGCTTCTTCTTTGCCCTCTTACTCCGCTTATTCCTCCCTTTTGTTTTCTTCTTATGTTCAACGCCCTTGACAGCTTCCATGGCAGCTTCCATCTCTGCCTCTTTCTCCTCCTTTGTTCGCCTCTCTTTCCTCCTCCGAGGCTTTAGGGTGCCAAGCTCCGTCGGATTCAACATGATTGTCTCAGGTGGGAGCTTATCAAGTAGAGAGTGCACTTCCTTCTCCCTTCTCTGTTTAGATGTTTCAAATGGATTCGCCACCCAGGTATCAAAGTTGGGTTCTCCAGAACCAGGAATCAGAATACTAGACCACCCCATGGAGTGCCCTATGCCCAGGACATCTTCGTAATCAGAATTGCTTTTAATTGTGAATTAAGCATTTATTATGAAAAGACCGGAATCACAGTTTGAGTAATAAGATAATGCACCAATCTTAAAATACTTTTAATGTTACAGACCATCACGGATCTATCTGGAGAGCTTTAAAAACTTCATTCCATCTTTTATATAGACTCTTCAGGAACACGAAGTCAAGAAATAAGTGATTAGCAGGTTCATAATACATACACCACCATGAGATAACTCAAACACAGAGACATGCGAAAAGAAAATTAGCATATGCAATAATAGAGTAATTGGTTATGTAACTAAAAGTTGGGCAAAGGCTTAAGAATGCTTGCAGGATTGTGAACCATGTGGTTAGACACAGTTTATTCAATACTGTAAACTAACCTTCAAGCAGTGAAGTTCAGTACCATCGCGGTTATAAATATATGGATACCTATTATTAATTAAAATGGTTAGCCACACTAAATAATATAAAACATTATGTAACACAACATCATTTAGAAAACTTATGTAGAACATAAACTATAACAGAATACAAAATGAGTGTTGCTTATAATTTGTAAACATTCAGGTTGCAAAATAAAAGTGAAAAAAAAAAAAAAAAAAAAAAAAACTTGTACATGACCAAAATGCCACAGTAGAATATAGGTTGTAAAGAAACATGAGTTGAAATTATAATTGGTTAAATGAGTACAGTAGGATGAGTCCTAAAGAACTTTGTA
Organism: Pyrus communis; assembly: GCF_041283825.1. Classification (NCBI taxonomy): domain Eukaryota; kingdom Viridiplantae; phylum Streptophyta; class Magnoliopsida; order Rosales; family Rosaceae; genus Pyrus; species Pyrus communis. The sequence continues at coordinate 5,926,790 of NC_142566.1, read as the reverse complement.
TGGAAACAGAAGCAAAAAGATGACTGTGATTGATGATAAAACAGTTTTGAGCACCATAAACCAAGCCTTGCACCTGTAACATAGTATGGTAGTAGCACTAAGTTCAGAGAGCAAAGATGCAGAGAAATATTTTAGTCACTGATAACTAGCAAGAGGATTGCTGCTTTATGGAAACCACTGGCCAAAACAACTTAATTTGAATCCCACAACTAGGAAAAAGGGCAAACTCGCTAAGTCAGTGTATAGAAAACGAAGTAAAATTCATCACCATGCAACCACCAGGGATAGAAAAATGTGGTTGTGAGAGGATTAATAACTCTCCAAACCAACAATGTCTAGTGTAGTCATCCATTTTTTGAAACCGAAAAACATATAAGACAGGAATATTGATGTTTGACAATGTCAATCGCATGCAGCAGAAGAAAATTTCCATCTATATCAAGCAACAGTTTACCCAATAAAACTCAAAAGATTGCCAACACAGATAATATTGAGTCAAGTACAGAAAACAGTTTTATACTTTTTCTGGGCAGCAGCAAAGAACATCTCATTGTGCAAGAACGTCACATCATGCACTGTTTCTCTAACCTGAACAAAAACAATTGGCTTATCGGTCCAATGTTCCAATTAAACCCAGAGGTACAAATAAAAGAAGCACCCAACATTCCAGCATATCATTTAAAACATAGAAAGTATGTTTCACACTAATGACCATAAAAAAAAAGAAAATTGACTAACATTCACCCATCTAAAAGAACTAATAGAAAACTCCCATTACATTGAACTGATAATTTGACTCAAAACATCACACAACTTGACAAGGTGCAAAGATTAAATTGTTTAAACAAACTTGCATGATGAATTTCATTCTTTCTCCCTGTGACTTATCTACAAACTACAAAAAGTAAATTGTTTCAACAAACAATGAAGAATTAAAAATGCTTGTTAGAAAATTAGCATCTTATTTAGTCCATTAAATTCACCACTAGTACATTCAAACTTTACATATGAAGCCTAGGACAAGGGAACACATCTAAATATACATAGCAAGAGATGAACAATTTTGTATAATGTATGGTCACAATATAAAACTGCAAAAGTATCACTACTGATGTTGAAACTATAGTTTGGCTATTTTATTTTGAACTCATACTGCCAAAAATACCTGAATTTCTCTAATCAGGCTCATATTTTTCATGTCTACAATAGCCAGATGGCCCTTGCGTCCACCGACTGCCATATATCGACCACTTGAGGTAAAGTCCAGTGTGTACGGACCCAGATCTGCAGATAAGATTTATGAGTCAGTGACACATTTTAGAGTAAGATCAGACATTTCCAAGACTAAGTGGGTAGCCACCTTGGGTTGGGTTGTAGTTAGCTTCAAACGTTAGTTACTTTTATTTGTTTTGTTTGCGTTTTATGTTCTGTTCACTATTTATGTTCCTAGTCGTTATTAAGGAGCCATGTCATATTCGAGTGATTTTTCAAGTATCTTGGACTGTAGGCAGTCCAAAATGAACAATTTAGCTAAAAAGAACAGCGGTTAAGATGGTTAGCATTACTAATAAATCGGTGTACAATGAAGTGAATGAACATCCACAATAACATGAATTGGAATCATCTGTATAATAGGACCTAATGCATAAAAAAATAAGGAACTATCTGAGTCCAAGTTCAGGTCATTCGAAAAGTAAATTTGATTAGGTCAGCTAAAGCAGAATTTGCATAACTGATATGAGAAAGATACACAACAAGATATGGTTTCCAAATTCAGGACATTCCAAAAATAAATTTGCTTAGGTCAATAATAGAAGATTGGGTTTCAACCTGGTAAGACAATATCATGTTGACTTCTTGAGGTTAAGATATCTACTTCACGTGCAATTGACTCTTGTTTGATCCTCCATGTCTTCTCTATACCTTCAGTCTCCAAATAGCCTCCCTCACTTGGCAGAAGCCACTGATAATTTTGATAAAATAAAAAATAAAGAAAAAAAACATTCAAATCAATTGTCATGAGTATGACATGGACTAAAAGAACAGGAGAAGCAAAATATCATATAAAAGATCGACTGGTATGAACTCAGTAAATCAGAGAAAATTCTAATACTAAAAGTATGCAACTGGAAAAGAGAAAATACAGAATCCAGTCTACTACTTAAGCATGGCACTATGTAAGATTCTTTTTCGCTTCCATTCGAAGTTTTAAAAGACCGACAAATCACATTAAAATAAATAAATCACCTTCTCAGCCTTGGCAGCAGCTTGTGCAGATTTTCCATATAATTCTTCTCTAACAGCGAGTTGGACCCTTCAATTTCTTATCTTGCAAGCCCTGAAAACAAAACAAAAAACAAAAAAATTCAAGATACAGTGACAAAAAAGCAAGTAAAAAGCTTCATGAAAAATCAAACTTTCTAGGCCATACCTCCAAAATGGCTTCTGCACCTCTTAGAAACTTCTTCACTCTCTTATCTAACTCATCAGAAACCTTCACCTGCAAATTAAGATACTGCCGATTTATTTTTCAATTTCGTAAGTGAAAGACATTCCAACCTCCCACTCTCCTCCAGCTTGAACCAGAGAGCTATTGTAACTAAAATGCCAAAAAACCTCGAATATCTCCACCTAACAAAACATCTAACAAACATATCCAATGAGACTGAGTAGAATCATGACTGCAAGCAGATCTTACAGAGCTTCTAGATAAAATATAACCAATTGATTTACACAAAGATAAAATAAAATAAGAATTCATCCATACCTGTTCCGTTGCAGGCGCAATAGTGCCACCATCTAGTTTCACGCCCATCTTAATTACCGCAGTTTCGTATCCTTCAAACTCAAAATGCCCTGAAACTTAATGAGTAATAGAATTCAACTGCGACATTCAAATTTGATTTTTCTAAAGAATAAAAGATAAACCGGTCCACATAAATCTTTTGGCTTGAAAACCCACAACATTTCACGCTCCACACCCACACACATCCCGTACAAACCAACCAACCAACCCAATTCAAATGGTGGGTTTGTAATAGATGAACATTAAAGCAAGAGAAAAACAACTGAGTTTGACATAATCAAATTCTGGGATTTTTCGAGCACCTAAGGAATAGCAAATCACAAACGTAAGAAATTAAACAGAAACATAAGAACATAAGGTGCCTAGCACAAAAAAGTATACAAAAATAATGAAATGTTAATACTAAACAATTGACAAAAAAAAAAAAAAAACATATGTAGTAATATAGCATGTACAACGGGTAAACTTCATCTATTTCTCTTAGTGTAGATAATATCATTTGTTAAAAAAAAAAACATTTGTTTCTTAGTATTGGAAATGTTAATGGCAATGTGCGATGTAATGGACTAAGGACAAACTATAAGAAAAAAAACCAAAAACAACTTACGTTATGCTGCGTAGGAATTGACATTTTTATTGGAAAATACTGAAGCTGTTTTTTTTTTTTTTTTTTTTTACTGTTATTACTCATGTAGACTTTTTTACTCATATTTTAGAGATGCTCTAAAATTGGGCTAAAAGGTAACGCAGAAACCATTGATGGGCCTTAAATGGGCCTCAAGCGCAGAAATGGGAATGTTAAAAACGCGTAGAATTTTGAGCGAATATCCATCGACAATGCTTCACAAAGGCGTTGACATCGATCACGGCCAACTTTGTCATCGGCATCACCGTCGTCGATGTACATACGTAGGACCCACAACGACGATAACAACAACATAATCCTTTTCAGACTTTTCTTTTCTTTTTTTCAATCCCTCTATAAATAATAAAAACAAAAAAAAATAAAAGGATTAAATCTCTAACGAATTCCTGAATTCTGCTTCCATCTGAATCAGACTTTGCTTCTTGCTTCTCTCTCTCTCCCAAGTTGAATTGAATGGCGAGCGGTGGGTCCGATCAGCAGGGTCCCGTCACGTGCGGGTCGTGGATCCGCCGTTCCGAAAACGCCAATTGGGTGGTGTTTGGGAGGTCCAGGGCTAAGGACTCCCCTTCTTCCTCTTCGTCAGTTCTCGAGATCTTCTCCTTCGACCCCAAGACCACTTCTCACTCCTCCTCTCCCCTGGTCTCTCTCTTTCTCTCTCTAAAATCCGTGTTTATATATATATATATATATATATATATATATATATTTTTTTTTTTTTTTTTTGGAAGCTTTTTCTTCCTCTGTGAATTGGGTTTTTGTTTTGTTTGAGGGGTTAACGTAAGAGAGCTCCAAGGAAGGTTGAGTTTGACTTTTGTGTTGGGTTGGGGTTTACTAATTTGGTTGTTGGTTATTTTGTAGACGACGTATGTGCTTGAAGAAGTGGAGGGTGACGTAGTTTCGATTGCGGTGCACCCAAGCGGCGACGACCTCGTTTGCTCTACCTCTAATGGTGGCTGCAGGTGAGCATCTTTCTCTTGTACTTTTTTTTTTTTTTTCCTTCCAAATTTACCATCTTTTTTGTTGTTTTCTATGAATCGTACCGTTGCGAGATTTATATAAGATGAATCTGTAGCCTATATGTATAATTTTCTAGTCAGCGAATCCATCACTTTATTTAATGACACACTTTATTGATTAACTAGTGGTAATTAAGGCCTCTAGTAAAGTGGTTTTAAAATAGCTAAGGTGGTTTTAGATAACCAGAAGCATTTACGACAATGTTTGGTCGAAAAAGTTACAAAAGTGCTCATGGGTTTGAAATTACCTGGAAGTGCTTTTTATGGAAGCAATTGAATTTTTATTAAAAATTTCAGCAGGCTTCTAATAGAAGTGCTTCTAGTAATAGCGCTTATGTAGGGTTTTCGAGAAGCATTTCCAGATTGGCCCTTACTATGTTTACAATTCATGTTCAGTGGGATATGTCATTCTTGGTTGAGCACGGAGTTTCCATTTTATGTTTCCCTTGGAGCTTATCTTTTTCCTTTCCTTCATACACTTTCACGCGTGTATGATATGCTGGAAAATTTATCATCAATATGAACCAAGTTTATATAGGGTCTTGTGATAGTTAATTTGCTTTTGGTCTCTGTAACCGGTGAATGTCTCAATGAAGCTTTCACCATTTATAGCATCACAAACCAGTTTGGAACCTAAGTAGGGACTCAACTTTGACATGGAAAAGGTGGTTGATGTTGTTGGTGTAGCTCTGTTTGATTAACCTAAAGCTAACCATATGATTCACTGCTTGAATATTTGATAAAACTATACACTATTAGGGCTTTGATAGCAGGGTAAACATATCGGTGGAATTCCTTCCGGCTTTTCAATGCTATTTTATTTGAGTGGAAATGATATCTTTGCTTTATTGGATCAGATGAAATTTAGAAACCAAAAGATAATTTGGTCTCGTTCTTCTTGATTCTGAAGTGGCCTAATATCAATGCTTTATAGTTGCATATTTTGATTCACTTAAACTGAAGAACAGAAGTTTCATATCAAGATATCATTCAATTTTTGGTGGGGTTTATAAGGAGAAAACTAAGACAGAGTCAAAAGGATGATGAGGATACTTTATTGCATGAATTTTATGTCTAACTCGCTATTGGTCATAGACTAGTCTACCTTCTTCTCCTTTTGCTTCTCCTTCTGTGTTAGCTGGTCTTTTTATCGACACTTAGCAGACACTGTGTATTCCAAATATGACCACCATTGGTACTTTGCCTTACGTTGCCACTTTAGCATCTAGCCGTCAAATGAGGTTTTTTTAAATATTGTAGATCGTTTGAGTTATATGGCCAAGAATCAACAGCAAAGCTGCTGGCAAAAGAACTACCTCCTCTGCAAGGAATTGGTCCCCAGAATTGTCTAGCTTTTAGTGTTGATGGATCTAAATTAGCTACTGGCGGTGCGGTAAGCAGTAATCTATAGTTCCATCCATTATTATCATTTGACTTCTCGTGCTGCTACTCTAGTTATCTTTTTTTTGGTTTGAAACATGTTTTTACTTATGTCCTAATTAACTGTAGGATGGGCATTTGAGAATTTTGGAGTGGCCAAGCCTGCGAATAATCTTAGATGAACCAAAGGCGCATAAGTCTGTGCGTGATATGGATTTCAGGTGAGAAACGAGATTGGGATATGACTGTAAAAGGAGTTATGTATTTTTTTAAGCAATGTCATTGTAGTTACATAGGAGAAAACCTTTACGCTTTCTTGCAGTACTTATTCCACTCATCAAAGAATCTCTGAACTCATTGTTGAACCATCTCAGTCGTGATTGAATATAGTATAAAAATTACAAGTTGGTAATATAATGAAAAAAAAAAAAAAAAAAAAAAACAGGCGCTAATGGGTTTATTTTCCTTTTTATTTTCTTTTGTTTATGGACTGAATTTATTTTCAGATTTCCATATTTGTCCTATTCTTGATTCTTAATATTTCAAACCTTTTTGTATTATATTCTAGCCTAGACTCTGAGTTCCTAGCTTCAACATCTACTGATGGCTCAGCAAGAATATGGAAGCTGGAAGATGGTGTTTTGACTACTTTGACTCGCAACTCGGTATAAATGATTTCTTTAACTTTTGAAAATAAACTGCCGATTTTCTTATATTCGCATAATATTAGGTTTCTTTTTTCCTTTGGTGGGATTTTGGCTTAATGTTTTGTTTTTTATTTTTACAGGATGAAAAGATTGAACTATGCCGGTTTTCCAAAGATGGGACAAAACCCTTTCTGTTTTGCACTGTTCAAAAAGGTCTACCTCTCTGAATTCTGAAGTAAAATAATCTGTACTGCTATATTATTGGTTACCAGACAATTAAATGTATTTGTATGAATCAAACAGGCGATAAAGCTCTCACTGCAGTTTGGGACATAAGTACATGGAGTAAAATTGGGCATAAGCGGCTACTTAAAAAGTCTGCTTCTGTTATGTCTGTTAGCAAAGATGGGAAATATCTTGCACTGTAAGCACTTAACTTTGCATTTGATCCTTTGTTTATAGTAATAGGCTTTACTTGACTATTTGTTAGATAACAAATTTCTCTGCTGGGTGCATCGATTTTAAACTCACAGATTGCTGGTAGTTGGATACTATATGGAAGACTTGTTGACACTTAGCAACTCGAGTAGGTTAATAGTTTGATACACACAGATTGGTGTGCTTACACATGTATTCACTTACTGAGTACACGTATAAGAGCGAGAACACCATACTTTCAATCTGCTATTTTACTTATTCAAAACCAAAGTATATGAATCAATCATTCATTATGTTCTTTTTTCGATCGTACAATGAGTCACAAAACATGAGGATACAGTGTTCTGATGACTTGGTAAATTTGAGAATGCCATATGTTTGTAACATGGTTTATGATATCGCTTTGGCTAATGTGCAATTATTTATTCTTAAAATTGCAGGGGAAGCAAAGATGGTGATATATGCGTGGTTGAAGTTAAGAAAATGGAAATTTGCCACTGGAGTAAGAGGCTACATCTGGGTACAGGCATTGAAACTTTGGAGTTCTGTCCAACTGAAAGGTAAGGCTTTCGAACCAGTTCTACACATGTGTTGTATTTTGAAGCACCATAATTGATTGATCAATGCTTAAACATCAAAGGACTTCTTAACCATTTCTTAAATATAATTGAATTTAACTTTATTTTGTAAAGCAGTAAAAATAAGTACATGCTTGCTCTTTTTTTTTTTTCGTTCTTCTGATTCTTTATACTTTTCTGAAAGCATTTGTCTTGATTCTTGATACTTTTCATTGGAATGAGTACCAACCCTTGCTGGATACGTCGAATGAAATTCAAATTTGAGACGATTTTGCTGTATATTTAGATATTGTATTTCTCACCCAAAAAAATATATATAATTCTCTCCCCTTTTGGTTGTTTTATACTAACATATTCCTTGGTTTCAGGGTTGTGCTTACTACTTCTAATCAATGGGGAGCTGTGGTGACTAAGTTAAATGTTCCAGCAGATTGGAAAGGTATCTCTCTCTCTCTCTGTTTGTGTGTGTTTGTGCGTGCGCGTGCGTATGTGGTTGACAATTTTGCTTACCCCTTGTTTCAAAAATGCAGAGTGGCAGATCTATCTGGTGCTTTTAGGGATGTTTTTGGCATCCGCTGTCGCATTTTACATCTTCTTTGAGAACTCTGATTCATTTTGGAACTTCCCTCTTGGAAGAAATCAACCAGGAAGACCGCAACTCGGAGCTTTTTTAGAGTCTCCGCCTTCTGATGATAGAAATATTTGGGGTCCGGTAGATATGTGATGACCTTAGAATCGGCAAGTGGACACAAACTATGCCAGTTATTTGAGGCGTGTAGAACATTTCTTGTAGCATGCACAGAAAGCGTCTAGCTTTTCGAAATGCATATTTGATTTGGGATTCCCCGGGGTTGTGTGCGAATGCATTTTATGTGTGTAAACTTGTTCGTGCTACTAAGCGACGTTCTTGATTACGGAAGAAATTTGGATTTTTCTTCTCATATGTATAAGGGAGTGGACTGACCACACCATACTTCCCGACGATCGAGTTTTTACCGTCTTTGTGTTTTTCCTTTTCAAGGTGGCCTACTAAAGTTGACAATAACAGATTGGGAAGTAGTAGTCTTTGAGAAGATGGATGCCCAAGATCTGGAGATACTCTAAACGCAATGGATATCGGTGAACTGAATACTGTCAAATCAAAGGGGTGAACCATTTTTTAACGCGTGGAAGCGTTTTGTCCACAAAAGGGAAGTCCGATTTTGGCAAGACTTGATCTTAATATGCCTCCCCGGAACGGGAAGAATTTCTTCCCGTTGCGGAGGAGTTTCGAAAGTTTCCTATTAAGAAATCGGAAGTTCCCCATTAAGAAACAAAAGTATTCTAGTTGAAAACTAGTTCTCCTAATTAAATTAACTGACTCATATTCTTCAAAATATAATGAAAGCACCAGATATAATGGTTTCAAACTATCTGGAAATGCTATTGTTGCCTTCAAAATATAATGACTTTTGAAAAGGTAACCATTTTTCTCATATTACACCATAAGATAATGAAACTGTACCAATTTTGGCATTTTATCTGATTAATTAATTGATCTTTCACTAAATTGATGACATAATAAGCTTGTACATGAAACTAGCGTGTAAGTCACATTTGCATCATATTGATGAAAAAACTCATCAATCTAATGGAGGATGAGATGGTTCAAACATACAAGAGGTATAAATTTATACAATTTTAAAACCTCAAAGCACAATGTGAAAAAAATTCAAATGTTATGGTTTTTTTTAGAAAATTACCCTAAATGTAAAGGGTGTAAATGTCATTTGGCCTTTTTTTAATTACACGAGCGATTAATAATAGATTCAGTTATACTTAGGTTCTCTAAGATGGACACATTTTACAAAAGTTTCTAATTTTTTTTTCGCTGCATAATTACTATAATACCCTCATATCTTTATTGACAGCCTAGTAATCCTAAGGAAATAAGGAACCCCACTCTTAATATATTTTTTTTATTGAAGAAATTAGGTTCACATCCTTCTTTTTTTCAACTTCATTGATTGAAACCTTATTCCTTTTCAATTTTAATCCCTCAATACTATGATCTGGTGGTATTCATCTTCACTTAAAAGTGAGAGGTCTTAGGTTCGAATCTCGTGAATGGTGAATTCGATACCAAATTAGTCTGCCTATTGTATGGCTTTGCCGAACTCCTTCTCCTCTTAGTGTACAAATATCGATGTACTCAAAAAATCAGGTCCCTTGGTTTTAATAAACATCATTAATTATTTCAATAATATAATATTTTACATATCAAGATAATTAAATTTTATTTCTAAATTATTCATTTAGTGTTAGAAACATTACATTTGATATATTTATATCTATTTCTAAATTTTATATAATATATTTTTATTTTTAGTTTGTACCCATTTTAATTTGCAACCTTTTTTTTTATTTATTTAAATTGTGCCAATTTTCTATTCAATTTGAGTTTGTATCCATATATTAAATTCTTTTTGTGTCCATATTTTTCAAACTTTTATTTGTACTCATATTTTTTTTTTGACCTTTTATTTGTACCCATAATTTATTAATAATGTACCCATTTGTCTTTGCAAATGTACCACTTTGTTATATGTAAAATGTACCGATTTTTTTTTTTTGTTGGTAAGTACCATCTCTTTTGTGTAAAATGTACCCATTGTTTTTTTTTTAATTTTTTTTTATATGAAATGAAATGTACCTATTATATAAAACATATCATCTTTTTTTGTATAAAATGTGCCAACTTTTTGTATGTAAAATGTATCATATAAAAATTACCAATTTTTTGTATGTAAAATGTCATTAATATAAGTAATGACAAATCATGGGTTTTATTTAAGTATAATTTTTCTTTTTTATATATTTTCAACAAATTATGAATTTTATTTAAAATCTCATTAATATAAATAACTTATCAAATTTTAAATTAAAAATTATAATAACCTACATAGAAATACATTATTGCATTAATTTCAAGGACTTCAATAAAAAACCGAAAACCAACAAGGTTTCAATCAAAGAACGTTGATAAATAGGTACCGCATCCAAAATCATCATTTTTTATTATTATTTCCGAATCCTGGTTTCATTTGGAAATATGATTCCTACCCTAACAAGGAAATTCGCGCGCGCGCGTGTGTGTATATATATAGGTGCGTAGGTGGATTATGATTCATAGCTCAAGTAATTCACGTATTAATTCGCTTTCGGAAGAACTAGAAATAGCGTACTAATTAATTCCATCTCTCAGGTTCTTAGTTTCTTCTTAATTTTCTTAAATTTCTTTTTGTGATCCACCGATGGAAAGTGAAGGTGATCGGCAAGTGGTGGGATACCATTGCGAAGTGAGGCACTTGGAGGTTTTTGAACCTGACAACGAGTTGCCGCGCACCCAGTTCTTGCTGGCTGTCAAGGCCATAATATTTTCAAGTCAGCCTGCAGCCTTGCACTCCGAGGACGAGGATGACGGTGAACACTACGAAGGAACCTACTCCGAGGAACTCGAACTCGAACTCGATTTCTTGATGGATGAAGACAGGTCAAGGGCTGCCCTAGCTGAAGCTCTAGTTTCTTTCCTGCATGTCCCTCCTCAGATTTGCGACTCCGTGGCGGAAAAAATAGTACAAGAATCCCTAGACGCTGAAACTGATTCTAGACCTTACAGTGATGACATGTTTGTTCAAATGGCAGCGTTCATCACTGTTGTTGTTGATGATGAATTTGAGGGCTTGGAGACGGATGACCCTAAATTTGTGCCCGCAAGTAAGTCATCGATCGAGAAGCTAAAGAGGGCGAGAGTGGAAGTATCTGCGACGTGTTCGGTTTGCATGGAGGAGATGGAGGTTGGTTCGCAAGCAATTCACATGCCATGCTCGCATCTTTACCATAAGGATTGCATTGTTAAGTGGTTGGACAAAAGCAGGGTTTGCCCACTGTGCCGCTTCGCCATGCCTTCCGAAATAAGAACAAAAAATTAAGTGATTAATTTGGCCACGGAGGGCTTTTAGTTCATGGTTCACTCGACATGCATTTGTTTTGTTTTGATGTTAATTTGTGCAATTTATCTGAAAGTTTGATGAGTTACTTGTTCCTTTAGTTGCGGTATCCTTTTCTTATTGCTGAAACCATATCTATCTGTTTTCCAATAATATATACTTACGATATCAGAAGAGTGAATGCCACTGCCTATAATCTTATCAGTTTCATGCCATTTGTTCATGATAAATTACTCGTCCTTGAAGTTATTCAAGCTCCTACCAAATTATTTTCTCGTCCACATGGAAAATTTCATGCCATTTAACGTGATTATGACACATTAATTATATTTGGATCTCAGCTTGTAGTTCATATGTTAGCCATTAAATTTGAAATCCAACTAAATTTACTGTATTAGAAACACTCGTGAATTCAAACGGAGAGAAAGCACATGTAAATTTGAATGTAATTAGACTGTCGTAAACAAGTAGTATTACCAGATAATCTATAGAAAAACATAGCAAAGAACAGATGAAATTCTTTCACTCTTCCTGTAACAAAAAGTATTACGTTCATGGTTAAGACGTAGGATAAGACTATATTGGAAAATCAACCGTTACAGAACAGAATTGGATCTTCAATATATACCATGTCAATTCAAAGTCGCCGGGGGATATGGTTGCATGCCTTCCCGTGCGTTTCTAGTCTTATGGTGGAGGCGGAGGAGGTGATCGGGCGGCTCTCGTTGTTTGTGTAGAAGAAGGTTTCATGGAGGTTGAGTGGAGTCGGATTCGAAAACTCTCATTGACATGATTAAGGGTGATATCCAAATTGACGCTGTGATGGAAGGGGCGGTATTTGATATACAAAGGCTCAGAAAACAGTTGAAGTCGGTAGTATTTGTGTTTGCTCCCAGTGTCAGTAGCTGGGCGGTACACCCACTGGATTCTTTGTGACTCGTAATGGTGCGGTTTATAGGTGGGATTAGTTTAAGCATACACGATACATTTGCATCCAATGTTACTGTTTCCATTTGAATCCAATAGAATTTTCTATCGTGTGACCGAAAAAAAGAACTACTTCAAAACAGGAAAGTACCAATACATGAATATTAATTATTAGGGGCGAAAATATGAATGTGTCTCTATTAATTTGCATTAGGGGCGGTAATTTATAAATTTTTTTTGAAATCCATGTGTATTCAATTAAGATTTGAAATAAGTTTATAACAATTCAGGTGGAGGAATTTATTTTAAAGGAATGCTAACTACCTTCTTCATTTGCTTTTCTTATCTACCTTCTTCACTCATCACTTGACACGTGTATTCCACGAGCAAAATAACCACATAATTAATGCATTGAAATCATAAATTTTACTTTTCCACCTTAAAAGCATGAATTATGCTGATTTGCTAGTAGAATATACATGTCAAGTGATGAGCGGGGAAGGTAGCTAGAGAAAAACAAATAGGGAAAGCAATTAGCATTTCTCTTTATTTTAAAGAATTTTAAAAATTGAGGAATTTGAGAGAATTAGAAATAAATAGTAATGTATTTTAAGCATTCACAAATCTCACAATTCCCTCTTAAATTTCAAAGAAATTAAATTAAAATTTTACATGAAATTTCTACAAATTAATTAAACTTAATCACATCTATGGAATACGCCCTCCTTAATTTATAATTTTAGAGTGTTTTTGGCCTTATTAATATCAAAAGTTAAAAAGTTTCTCATTTTAGAGAACAAACACATCTAATAGTGTTATAAATAGGTAAAAGTTAGAGAGATGACATTTACTAGTGACAAGAGCGAAACAGGTATAAAATATCACACTATAATTGTAACACAAGGGAATGACTAATAAAAGTGGGAGAAATAGATACTGATGTTATTTTTCTTTCATTTCTTTCTCTTTTCTATCTCTGTTGATAGCAGTCGGAATGCTCTATTTATAGAACAACTCCGTATTATTACATGTTGAAAATTTACAACACACCTTTTGAAAAATGATCTCCTTCATTTCCAAGTCCACATATCAACACTGCCAATGTTTTTATGCATCTGCCAATGTTGCAAATCCAATATGTGTGAGTATTAAAAAAATCTACCAAGATTTTCAGTATCACTGTGGGCATTCATTAACCCATTAGCATTTTCAACAAATAGCATATAAAAACAAAATTTTAAAGAGAAAATCAACTTAAAATAAAGTTTTAAATTTTGATTTGTGTGCCTTTTTTATACACTTCTCATTATGTATTCTTCAAGATTCTAGTTTTTTAGACGCTCATCAGACGACTAGTTTGACCAAAAAAAAAAAAAAAAAAAAAAGGGAGAAGATAGTAATAAAGAGTGCGAAATGTGTACGGTGCAATATAGCATTTTTGTTCCAAATTTCAATTATTTGACGAGTAAGAAAAGAGACCTTGTTCAACTAAAAGGATAAAAAAATGAGACCGATTATATGGGCTAAAATGGTTTCAGTCCATTACACTGTTTCGTTGGACAATTGGAACAGAATGCCAAACGCAACCGGTTGCTGTGTTATATAATTGCATCTCAATTTTCTGGTGGGAAACAAGTTCAGATCCTTCCGATTCCACAATTTTTTTTCTGGATTTTTCAGAAATTCGGAATCTGAAATCTGAAATTGCGAATTTGAGTCGAGGGAGCAGCAGAATCCCCAGCAATGTCGAGCGACGGCGATGACGAGGATGAGCTCCTCCAGATGGCTCTCAAGGAGCAAGCCCAGCGCGACGTCAACTACAGGAAGCCTACCTCCAGCAACTCCCGTTCTGCCCCCGTAGCCAATTACGTCCAGCAGCCCCACCAGCAACCGCCCAGGAAACCCGCCGCTTCTCCTGCCCCCAATCACGCCGGCAAAACCAGCAACACCAGCAACAGGCGGCGGGTGGTGGATGACGACGACGAATCCGATGTCGACATGCTCAGCATATCCAGCGGCGATGAGGACTCCACCGCCAAAGATCAGCAGCGCGCGCGGTATCGAGGCGGCAGCGCCGCTTCTGCTGCTGCTGCCGCCAGACGTGGTTCTCGAGGAGATGATGATGCCGCTTGGGACGGCGGAGAGCCCGGTATCTGGAAGCACGTCGACGAGGCCGAGGTATACATATAATACACATTTGAAGAGAGAGAATTGGGTAATTGAATGCTTTGAGTTTTCAACTTTGGGAATGATTTGGGTTTGTGTTGGCAGCTTGCTCGTAGGGTTCGTGAAATGCGAGAGACAAGATCAGCACCGGTGGCCCAAAAGGTTGAGCGCAAAGTTTCGACAGTGGGCTTGGCACGAAAGGGGCTTAACAATTTGCAGTCTTTCCCACGGGGCATGGAATGCATTGATCCCTTAGGCTTGGGGTTAGCACTTTATTCCACTATTTTCCGAATTTATTTAGAGTGGAGGGTCTCGCTTTTCACCTGCATTTGCATTTGCATTGTGTTGTTCTTACAGGATCATAGACAACAAAACCTTAAGATTGATTACTGAGTCGTCGGACCATTTTCCGTCCAAGGATGACAAACTGGATAACAACCTTCGTGGTAATGTACCACCTTCGCTCTTGCTATGCTGCATTATCTTCTTATTCTTTGTATTTAATTGGCTTTCAAGTTTCAAGTTTCTAGTACCACCTTGCCGTTTTGCTTAACAAACACTAATACGTGAATTGGATTATTTACAGAGAAGTTGTTGTATTTCTCTGAGAAATTTGATGCCAAGCTCTTTATATCACGGATACACCAAGATACTGGTGCAGCAGATTTGGAGGCAGGTGCTCTTGCTCTAAAAAGTGATCTTAAAGGACGGACTCAGCAGAGAAAACAGCTGGTCAAAGACAATTTTGACTGCTTTGTCTCTTGTAAAACCACAATTGATGGTAAGAAATTGTCACATCTCACTTGGGGATCTGGTTTTTTATGGAGATGCTTAATTTTAGATGTGTTTTACAGTTCAAAATTTTGAAATTACCGAAAATGTGCCATATGTAATATCTAGACATAGTGTAGTTTGGTTAATTGTTTGGAAGGTAAAATGTAAAATAGAGAAACATTATCTGATAGTCTTCCTAATTTCGGACCCAAAAAGCAAAAGGGATGGCTAATTGTTATGATCACTATGTCAATGTAAGCCTTTCTGCATTACCCTCATGTTAATCTTGTAGAGACATCTTGTTCATGTGGTAACTATCCAATAACATCTAGCTGGAAGTCATCAGCGCCTGTCATGCACTTCTGGTTGCTTAAAAGATTGGACTTCCAACTGACATGCCTGCATTCTTGTAATTTGTTTGAGAGATGTAATTGCTTTAGTGATTAAAATACACCTATCTTGACATAATATAAACAGCCACTTTTGAACTTGTAATTTGGAGTACCTCTGTGGAAAGCACATCAAAACAAGGCAGCTGGTTTACTTTTATGTTTAAGATTTGCTTGTTAGCTTAGTCCTATTGGATTGAGACACAACTTCCCAATGCCCTTATTTATTTCTTCCTATTGCCTAAAAATGTGAAAGCTCATTTGAAACATAGATACTAGTTAAGTGGGATGCTTCTTGATTTCTGATGTGGAAGATATTGATTATTGCACAGATATTGAGTCAAAGTTAAAACGGATTGAAGAAGACCCTGAAGGTTCAGGCACTTCTCATTTGTTTAACTGTATGCAAGGAGTGAGTTCGTTGGCTAATCGTGCATTCCAGCCTCTATTTGAGAGACAGGTTGGTAAGACTTAAATTTTTTATTTGGTTGGAGATTTATGTGCAGTTATGCAACTTGGATGATATAAGCTTCATCTAGTTTTTGAATGACTATAGGCTCAAGCTGAGAAGATCAGGTCCGTGCAAGGAATGCTACAGAGGTTCCGAACGCTATTCAACTTACCCAGTACAATTCGTGGTAGCATAAGCAAGGGAGAATATGACTTGGCAGTTAGGGAATACAAGAAGGCCAAATCGATAGCTCTGCCTTCTCATGTATAAACAATCTTTATTGATTAGATTTTCTTATGTGTGGGTAAAATTAGATAATTTTAATGCTCTTAAATCGCATCTATGCTAGTCTTGTGCATATTTGGAAAGAAAGTCGCATATATTCTAGTCTTGTATTTATTTTTAATTCGTAAGTAAATATTTTGCAAGGTCCTGATAATAATTGTCACAAGACTCTATTAGACAGCTGGTTTCATTTCCCTTTATTCAGAATAAATACAGCTTAGTATGCTCTTAGATTTCTGTAATCTGTTCAATCATTTTGCATTAGAGTGCACTGTTCCCACTAAATTAGATGTACCTTTGCTATCATTTGATTGCAGGTGGGAATACTGAAGCGTGTACTTGAAGAGGTTGAAAAAGTGATGCATGAGTTTAAAGGGATGCTTTACAAGTCTATGGAAGATCCACAAATAGATTTAACAAATGTAAGCTCAACATATAAATCTCGGTAATATTATGTTCTTACCAATAATGAAAGTACCATGAGGTGTTCTGTCCTTAGTGCTATAGTCGTGAATTCCAAAGTACAAGTCTTTCACTGACAGAAGTAGAGTTTTTCCTTTATCCTTCTTCCACATTTTTGGTCATTATCTAGCATATCGTAAGGTGCAGGACCAGTTGCTATCTGGTTAACTTTCAAATTAAACCTCAAAGATTAGAATTTCATTTAAGATTATTGGAAAAGTTGTGAACAGAAGACTTTGTTAACCACCTATAATCTTTTCTTTTCTTCATTTCCTTTTTGTTTTTGAAATCTTTGTGGGCCCATGCCCATTTTTCACCTATGACTTTTTGAGAGGTGATAGGGTGATTTTGCTAGACAAAATGATGCACATGCATTGAAGTGAGTTATTGCGTGAGACTCCATATCTTGTTTACTAGTATCATACTTTCGTGTTTGTTAGCATTTATTATTGTTTATTCTTTTAATAATTTTCTACTAAAAGCTTTATTATGGTTAATGTAGCTTGAAAACACAGTGAGGCTGTTATTGGAGCTGGAGCCCGAGTCAGATCCTGTATGGCACTATTTAAATATACAGGTTAGTAAATTTGTAACTATACTTGGGATTTATTTGTTTATTTTTAAATTTCCTTGTTTGTAAACTAAGCAGTGCTGATTAGAATTTTAATCATCAAGATTATTACCATTGGAATTCGAAATTGCAGTGCTTGGTTGTTGAAGCCAGTCTCTTCGAGTATAAAAAGATTATTGTGCCACATTCTAATAGCTTAAAGCTTTTGGAAATAATGATAAACCAACCGAAGCAGGAAGTCTTGAATATAATCTTTGCAATTGCTGTTCCCAACTTATATTAAGCACATAGTATGTGCTCTCTAGTGATGGGAAAGGCCCACATATAAGCGGGAATGGTAGAGTGTCTCCATATCTTTGAATGATCTGAACGTCTATTTTTTATATTGCAAATCAAGGATCATCCTTGCTCAAAATCAATTAAAACGGAACCACCATTTGATTATCATAATGAAATTTCAGTGTTTACTGGCAACACCAAGTTTGTTTATTTGTTAGATCACAGTTAGATGCATCAGTCCCTTCAGTTTGGCCTTTTTTTTCTGACAAGGATAATCTTTGAATGGAAGCTTAAAAATTAGATTTGCATCACTGCACTATCACGTGGATGGAGTACAATTATCTTGCCAAACTGAATCTGGACCATACTGGCAATAATCAACCTGAGCAAGGGTTACAGTCTGGCGTCGGAATGGGGTGCTCCAAATTTGTGTAATATGTATTTCTAGTGGAGTGGTCTTACTTGTTGATGGTTGATATTTATGTTCTCTTCCTTTTAATTTGTGGATATCTCGTCCTCCTATGCATGTCACTCATTCTCCATGTTAGTAGAATCCCGTTCTTAGTAAAAAGAGAGGTTAAACCCGAGTTCCTTTTTCTGACACAATCTCTCTTGCCCCTCACACCACCAGATAAAAATCAGTCAGAATAAAAACAGAGGACATAGTTTGTCTGAATTTCCTATGCACCTGAATATGACTGTACGCGTTAAGAAACAACTACAGTGGGGCGCATTGTCAATGTACTGAATTCTTTTTGTTCGTTTCTTCTTCAGAATAACAGAATTCGAGGTTTGCTTGAGAAGTGCACATTAGATCATGAAGCTAGGATGGAGACTTTACATAATGAGTTACGTGAAAGGGCTCTGTCTGATGCAAGATGGAGGCAGATTCAAGAAGATTTAAATGAATCTGTAAGTGTAATCCTTGGATCATCTTACACTGAGGAACAGCTAAAGAGTGGGTCAGTGCTTAACAATTTGTTCTTTTACACTACTGTCAGTCGGATGTCAACTATTCTCTTGGGGACATCCACCTTCCAGTAGATTCTCTGCCAGTAGACTTGACAGGTGAAGAAGTTGATGCTCTTAGAGGGAGGTATATTCGCAGATTAACTGCTGTACTTATCCATCACATACCAGCTTTCTGGAAAGTGGCACTTTCTGTTTTCAGTGGAAAATTCGCAAAGGTATGGTTAACACTTTATTCTAACTTTGGCATATATGTAAGATCTACTCTTATTTATTGATAAAATTTGTCTAATAATGATGCTCATGCGTTTTGTCTTATATACAGCTAATAATTTTTGCGCTGTATTTTGTTCTACGGTTCCAGAAATACATGTATACATGCACGTAATGCACACATGAATATATTTGGTCTTCTGATGCTTTAGTATGATAAGAGATACAGTTTCACTTTCATAGAACTGATTAAATATATTTGGTCTGTTAACATACCGCTGTTTTCCTTAATCATATACATCAATACTGCAATATAAAGTCAACTGTAGAAGGTAGGCTGGAAACTTTGACCGGCTTATTTATTTAGAAAGCCATCAGTATATGGTGACTTTGCCAATAAAACTGTAATTTGGTAAAATTACAATATTCCACAGGGAAATCTTGTTAGTTACAAAGTTCCCCAGTACATGCTTATCTCCCACTTCATCTCTCATTTACTTTTTTACCTTCTCTTTTTGTATTTTTTAAATGATATTATTTTGCTTTTACGTATCGATTTTTCCATTGGTGAAATATATTCATTCAACATGAGACGTGAAGAATGCAATGGATAGAACTATAGATTGTTCTTAGTATACCTAGTCAGTCAATAGCTGCTATACTGTGGAGTATGGACTTCCAATTATCCTAACCTTAAAATCACTTTTTAACATAAATACCTGAGGAAAAGAATGTAAACTTCCAAACTGCATGAAGATGGATGCGCTCTGGGTTTTCTTTTTACCATTATCCCAAATGCAAAACCGGAGTTTCTCAGTTTCTGCATATTTTCCCTTCTTTTGGTATTATTATTTCTGATGCCGAAGAGGTTGATTTCTGTATCTCTACACTGTCATGTTTGTTCAAGCATCATATTTGAGCTGGTGCATATTTATGTGAGCTGCTTTATGAGAATATGCATGGAGAACTTTAAGCCTATTGCGTGTTCAACACTGATTGAAGCAGTTACATGGCCTTTCACCCCTAGCTACAGTTCATCCCCGTACTTTTCCACATACGTGGGTTCGGCCCTCCAATGCCTGTTAGAGCTCTCTTCAACCTGCTCATGCCTAGGTAGATCGGTTTCAGGTTAAATAGGAAAAACTAGAAGATTCCACCTCTGGAAAGTGCCTACACCTAATAGCTTAAGCCACTGTTCCCATTTTCTCGATGACCCATCATGCAAATTCAGTGATGAAAAACCATATTTATATTTGTGTTGCCATATTTAAGTGATCTTCTTTTGTATTTTTTTTTTTTTTTCCTGTGAGAGATGATTTCACTTCCATTCTTATGACTCTCAATCGTACAGTCGTCCCAAGTTTCTACTGAATCAAATGCTAATGCTCCGGCAAATAAAGCTGAGGATAAAGTTGGAAATGGGAAATACTCCACTCATTCTCTTGATGAAGTTGCTGGAATGATACGGAATACCATATCCGCGTATGGAGTCAAGGTGAGTATGCTGGCTGAACCTGCTTATTACCAATTAGCATTACATAAATGGAAGGCTTGGTTCATTAAGCTTAGGTACATAGATGAACGTGGATATGTTTGAGTACAAAATTTATCAATATAGTTTGTAATTTTTAGTAAAACTGAGTATTTTCTATTGTAATCGCAGAATGACAAATTTTCTTGATCAACTCTGTTCTACATTCTTTGATGCTTTATTTTGTTTAGAAATAAGGCTATCTGGATAGTGTAAAGAGAAATGGTGATTTTCCTTCAAATTTAAGTTGGTATTTTTCTTTTTTCTTTGTCTTATGACTCTAATCAGAGATAGGGAGCCTTACAAATATAAATATTAAAATGTATTTTAATTCTATATGCTGTATTTATATGCTTCAGATCAAAATTTAGTATCAGCTGATGCCAAACTCCATTCGACCGTCGTTCTTTGCATATCTTCAGTTTAAACCCACGTTCGGTAAGTAGTTATAATTTTATTACTCTTGTTCTTGATGCAGGTTTGCAATACATTCCGTGATCTTGAAGAATCAAATATTCTGCAACCGTATATGAGGGATGCCATAACAGAAATATCTAAAGCATGTGAAGCTTTCCAAGCAAAGGAATCAGCTCCTTCTATTGCTGGTATCTTAGCTTTCTCTTTACCTGCAATGTGCTGGTTTCTTGAAGTGTTCTGAAGGTTGGACTTGTTTTTGTAATAGTAACTGCAACTCGAGCGCTTCAGTCAGAGATTACGAAGATTTATATCCTAAGGCTTTGCTCATGGATGCGGGCATCAACTGCAGAGATTTCAAAAGACGAGACATGGGTTCCTGTATCAGTTCTTGAAAGGAATAAATCTCCCTACACAATCTCTTTCTTGCCTCTAGCATTCCGTAATGTTATGACATCAGCAATGGATCAAATCAAGTTGTAAGTCCCTAAGCGTGACTTAATCAAGGGTTTTTATTTGATAGACATGCTCAAGATTTTTTAAGTGTTCATTACCTGTTTCTCTGCAGAAGTTCAGAACATTCACTCATTATTTATGTATTCATCATTAACAGTATTATATATTTCAGGATGATTCAATCTTTAAGAACTGAGGCTACGAAGTCGGAAGAAATGTTCATGCAACTCCAAGAAACACAAGAATCTGTCAGACTTGCTTTTTTGAACTGTATGCTCGATTTTGCAGGTATGATGGATGACTACCTAACTCAACTTCATGTTAAGTATTTAATGTCCGGTTGTGATGCTTCCATTCTCTGCACACTAATCAGGTCATCTAGAGCGCATTGGAAGTGAGCTTTCCGTAAACAAATCCAAAGGAAGTTCACATGTACAAAATGGATATTCTCATACCCTAGAAGAAAAGTCTGATCTCCCAGGAAGTGTTGGCCCACATCAACAGTTGTTAATAGTCTTGAGTAATGTTGGCTATTGCAGAGAAGAACTTTCTTATGAGTTGTACAAAAATTACAAGCACATCTGGCTACAGTCTAGGTATGTGGGCCTTATTTTTCTCTTCATTGAACCGTAGGATATCATCGTGTTTCTTGCCCTATTTATTAGGAGCAGTTGGATATACCTGGTATATGGAATGTTGTACATAATCCACTGAAGTGGGAACCCAAGAACCAGAAATCATATTGGCTACTATCTTGTATCTTCCACTTTCAAATGGCGTAGTCATATTCAATAACTATTTGGTTGGATCAAAACTGACTAGAATTTGCATGTGAGCAGGCTTTAGGATATTGTTCTTTTGTTTAAAGATTCATTTGTGAAGCAAGGGCTTCTAGTTCAAATGGTTAACTGCATTTACTCATCCACATGAGGTTCTATGTTCAATTCCCCCTCCCCCAATAACACTTGTAGAAAATAAATAAAATGCATAAGTCGATTGTTGAAATCTACTAGTTCACATGAAAATTTGCTACACCTGTGATAAGAATGCGATAATGAAGGTGGTATTGAATTTAGTGTCAAGTAGATAGACCAATGGGTTTTCCTGGCCATTCGAAATGGAGGGTCAAAATGTTCCCTTAGAGGTTAGTCGGGTCAAAGATGTGGATGTTCCAGGTTATAAAAAAAGTTAAAAAACTCAAACAAAACATTGGACCTGTAGGTGATGCTCATCGATTGATAGTTGACTCATGCTCATTTATTGATGGTTTAAAACTTTTATGCACTTAATATGACCTGTTTGGTTATGCGTGATTACCTTGCTATATATTTTCTATTTACTTTTTAAAGGGAAAGAGAGGAGGAGGATGGTGACGTACAAGACCTAGTTATGTCGTTTTCTGGTCTTGAAGAGAAGGTCCTTGAGCAATATACTTTTGCTAAGGTATAGTTGAACACCCCAACAAACACGCACATCGATCATGTTCTTCTGTAGGTCTACTATATTATCTTGCTTTTCTCATTTGTCAGTTTGTGTTACTGTGTGGGCATTTTCTACACTTACTGCCTTCTTGGCTAAGAAAATGTAGTTAAAGTTATAGGTCCACTTCTGTTGATGTGTTCATAACTTCATATATGATATAACTAAATGAGTGCAGTGGTGCGTTCTTTCTGAAAGAATCTCTTTTTACTTTGTTTATAATAAGGCAATCCATTTCCTTTGTGCCACACGACATATTCTCTCCCAATTCTTTTGGGGAAGGGGTGAGTTTGCAACTTTTCAGGTTCAACACCTGTTCGGTTGTGTGAGTAAATTTGCCTGCAATCATTCCGTCCTTTATGTGAACACGGCTGACATTTTTTGCTCCTATCATTTGTTCACGAAATTCAAGTGGACATGAATTGAAGTTATGATGCTCTTTCTGTAGTCCTTTACGTGAAACTTAACAGTTCACTTTCCTCTCAGGCAAATTTGATCAGAACTGCTGCCTGGAACTATTTGTTGGATTCTGGTGTTCAATGGGGAGCAGCACCTGCTGTAAAAGTAAGAAACTTAAGAATTTAGCATTTGGCATTTATAGTTGTACTTCTATTAGTATTTTTTTTTCAATAACTGAACTGGAACCTCATAATAAAATGGTGTCTTGCAGGGTGTGCGTGATGCTGCTGTGGAGTTACTGCACACTTTGGTAGCTGTGCATGCAGAGGTACTTAGTGCAAGCCATGTATTATATTAATTTTTGATGTCTTTATTCTTTAGGCCATAGTATGAATTGGTACGTTGCCTGCTCCAATGAGCATGTAAATATTTTTTTTTTTTCTTTCTATATGTTATTTTCCAGTGGTTAGGACTTATGCATATATGCGGTTTCATATTCTTAGCTCTAACTTTTGAGTCGTCTTCTCAATAAACTTGATGAAATCAATTTCGACTTTCCAGGTATTCTCTGGTGCGAAGCCCTTATTGGACAAGACACTTGGCATTCTTGCTGAAGGTCTAATTGACACGTTTATCAGCCTGTTCCATGAATATGAATCGAAAGATCTTAGGTCACTTGATGCAAATGGTTTCTGTCAGCTAATGCTTGAGGTAAAAGATTTTTGCAGTATGCATGTTGTATCAAGTTGATGGTTTAATTTGCATATGGCTTTGGTGATGAGCAACAATAAATGGCAATTGCACCACATTCCTTTGGGTGCTCGATGAATGATATTCTCTGAGATAAAACCTTTTTGTTCTAAATGCACCTAATTTTGATAAGATATTAATGTATCCAACACGTTATGCATATAAAAAATGGAAAAATATTTTGACAACTTCCCTTGTAAAAATATATACATATATACATTGTATATGTATATGTGATAAAAATAAAACCTTGAAAGGTTGATGTGAAATAGAAAATTACAGAGTGTTCATTTCATATGATATCTCGTTGGGAGTGAGCAAGTCATTACCATCATTGATCATGCATAGTCGGATGTGGTTCTAAGAGATTTCCCTTTTGTGTAAATAATGCAGCTTGAATACTTCGAGACTGTATTAAATCCATATTTAACTGCGGGTGCAAGGGAGTCTTTGAAGTCCTTACAAGGTGTACTTCTCGATAAAGCCACTGAGAATGTATCAGAAAATGTGGAGAATCCAGGGCATAATCGACGAGCAACACGTGGAAGTGAAGAGGCGGCTGATGATAGACAGGATGGGATGAGTGTGTCACCCGATGACCTCATTGTAAGAAACCTTAATTCTCTAGTGATTTCTTCTTGTACAATGTTTAAAACACAATGCCAAGTTGACTAGTTGGTTATGGTGACAGGTATGTGTGCATACGTATGCATAGTCGACTAGAATAGTAATATTGGATAGTAAATAGGATGAAAGAAATCTTTACCACGTCAATTGGTTGTCATGTTAAACCTCGTAGTAAAGTTCTATGTTCCCGGTCTTTTTCTTATTTGCAAATAACTCGAAAGTAAATTGTTGAATGCTTCAGGCACTTGCCCAGCAGTATAGCTCTGAATTACTTCAAGCAGAGCTTGAGAGGACTCACATCAACACGGCATGTTTTGTGGAGTCAATTCCGTTAGACTCAGTACCTGAATCAGCTAAACGCGCTTATGCTTCGTTCAGGGGACCGCTAGATTCTCCGAGCAGAAACTACAGAGGCAACACTGGATCCCCAAGCTACTCACGGAATAGGCGTCGATGAATCTGTAAATGTCCCAAGGTTTTTGACTTTCTGAGATTTTACCATACGTGCTAGTGTTGTACTGTGATTACTCAGCTGAAAGCATATTCTTTTCATTGTATAAGCCCTCATTGAGCTGTTCTTTATTTTTACCTGACACTGTCAAGCACGACGTTGTATATTTCTTTCTATTGTGTTAATGCCAGTATAGTTCTTTTATGCTGTTAGATGGTTTTACACTTTTTTTTCTTTTTTTTTCTTTTTTTTGTTTTTTTGTATAAAAGCAATATTGGAGGAGAGAGGAATCTGAATACAGGATCTCGAGTGCAAAGGGTAAACATTCTTAACCGTTTGAGACATCAGTCCATTGCAGTTTGAACCAATTATGATGGATGCTCCAATGGCCCGTTTGGAAATGTTTCTCCAAAAGGCAGTTATGTTCAAAAGTGTTTTGTAATTCATTTTTTCATTATAATTGGGCTCTTTTGAAAATGAAGCGCTTAGGTGAGAAGTGCAAGTTCTAATGTAAGCAATTTCATGTGCTTCTCTGACAATGAAGCGGTTTTGGTTAGTTATACATCAAGAGTTCATTATCCCTCACAAATTGCAAATACTAATTTGTTAAAGAAATAATCGCATTGAAGCACATTCAGACCAAAAAGCGCTTTTAACAATTTTAAAACTACTTTTAGACTGAATTACAACACATGTACAAATTTAAGAGCTGAATTTTGAAAAAGAGATCAATTCAATATATATGTATAGAAACTCTGTTAACAAGCCGAAGCAATTCCAACTGTTTGAATACAATGGTTGAGATGGATCAAAATCACATTTAACACATTCTCATAAACAATACTTGCACCTTGATAAAAACACAAGTTATTTAATTTAATTAATAGGTGTTAAGAGTGGTTTCATTAGGTTGTAGCGTACGAAACAATTGTATAGTGTCACCAACATTTTCAAAGGCCTTGTGATCTTGTCGTCGTTGTTGCTTTTGGGTGCGTTGAGCTACGCAAACTATGTTTTTATTTATGATTCAAATAAACAAGGAAGTCATAATCCCCAAGGCGGCAATTCTTTTTTATCTCTCTATTCTGTTTCTTTTTATATTTCTAGTTATAACTAGATATAATTTGGTATTAGAAAATGAGATTAAACAACATAACATGTTACTCATAATTAGGTATCAAATTAATCATAAATATTAAATCATCATCTCCTTTTTTTCTTTTTCCATTTTTTAAGAAAGAATAAGTAGTTAGTGGTTTTGTTATGACAATCCATTCTTTCGGAGGCAAAGAAGACTTACATATGTATTTCAGTTTTCTCTAGCTACTATCGTATGATTCACCAACTTAAGAAATCGAATCCAAAATATAATGTGTGGAATATAGACCTGAAATTCATCCTTATTAAATATGAAATTCATAAATATTAAATCATTATCTTCATTTGTCATCTATAAGATCCGAGTTTGATCGCTCATTCCTTGTAGTGAGAGTTGTAGTTAGAGTTGGTATATAAGATTGGGCCGATTCTTGTTCATCCCCACCGCACCACTCTCGAGTAACCAAAACAAAGAAACAAAGAGAGAATCAGTCAGAAATTATGTTGAAGTTCCTATCGAGAGTGAGAATCGAGTTCAATGCCTTGGACCCCCGAACGGCGTCGTGTCTGGAGTTCCTGGCGCAGTGCAACGCCCGCAAGGCCAAGGAGTCCAACCCCTCCTGCGCCGTCCAAGTCAAGCGCCGCACCGACGACCAGCCCCCCAAGATCACCGTCACCTTCGTCAACGGCGTCGAGCAGGTCTACGACGCCACCGCCACTCCCGCCCAGGACATCCGCAACATGATCCTCGAAAAGGGTCAGAGCCTCGAGACCGAGCAGATGTTCCGCGACGCCGGCGAGTCCTGGCCCGTTATTATCCCCGCCGAAGAGCTCCATCAACCGGCCCCCGGCACCAAGGTAAAAGAACTTACATTTTACTCCTAAGGGTCCTAAGGGCTAAGTGCTTTTGTGTGTTAGCGAATGTATCCTTCTTCTGTCTGTGGCATTTCGTCGAACGTGTAACGTGCATTGCTTGAAACTTGTAATTATGCTATTCTTTTGATTGATGTAAATGTTATCACCATTGTTGATTGCTATCCTTGCTGCATGCAGTGCATAATGATCTATGCACACACACGCGCGCGCGCACACACCCACACACATCACACACACACACACACACACACACACATCACACGTTATAGTGTATGTTTTCCACACTGAATTTCTTCACTTAGTTACTCACAACTGACTCCCAGCTTCATTTATAATCATTCGGTTGATCAATGAAAAAATTCGTTGGGCTTCTTTTAATTTTCCCATTTTCCGTTTGGTGACTGTCTGTTGCTGAATTTCAGATGAAATGAAAGAAAATTGTAATTACTTGAAAATTACTCAGTTTTTGAACCCCAGAAAGATTATTCCAAATTATGGTAGTTTTGACACTGATACTGACACTTATATAGCATTTTCTTTAAGGTTTGTTTTAAAAATTGCAAACAAATCATGATTTCCGAAAGCCTTGGGTCAGTTTTTGGTGTCATTGTGCTGGGTTTTTGTTGTTCATGTACCTTTTTCTCCCTGTAAGCCGTATTCAATAAGATAAAGGTGGTATAAGTTTTTACATACCTTTTCTTTCATCTCATGACTTGATCAAGCTTCCATTCGTGACTTATATATGCTTGTGGGTTTTGATAGTGATAGTACAGTCAGGGTCATTTTGTTCTGAAATGGGAAGTAAGACTCATGACTCGTGACATGAGGCATGGTCCATGGTGATTGTGATAATGAGTCGTGATGGTATCTCTTCACCACTGTGGTTAACCAAATGGTTGACAATGTTTATATATGCCTTCATTTTGGTTTTGCATTACAGTTCAGATTGGCTTCACTGGCCTTTCCATACTAATTGATCTGCTTTACCGTCAATTTTGATCACAGTTTTCATATTTTACGATTGGTGTGTTATGTGTGTCCTTGTGCATCAAATACCATTGGTGTTTACTATTACCGGAATATGGAAAGTGCATGAAATTTTGCCTTAACATATTTTCAAGGTGAAGCAAGAATTTGGGGAACCGGAGTTGTTGGGATTTGTTATCTAAAAAGCACCCCAGTCACCTCTTCATATCAAATCATAGTTGTTGCATCACCGGTTCACATCCAAATCCTTATTTGTCTGTCAATATTTTATAATATTTTATGGATTATTCATCTTAAAGGCCATCGAATGCTTTGGCGGCATTTCCTTACACTGCCCAGGGGACTTCAATTTTATGCTTCTTGCATTTTGTATGTGTTTGTGTGCGCCTTTCGAGGCCTTTGGAAGACAATTCCGTAGCCTTTTGCATATGCATCATACCTTTGCTTTTATATAGAAGGATTGAAGACCTCTCTTTTGGTTATTTTAAATGATCTTTCACTTTCACTTTCAGGCCTAGAAGGATTTATTTGTTATACTATATTATTTTCCTCACGGCTCCATTTGCTTGTTTCTTTCAGCCGAAGAAAGCTGAAGAGAAAAAGCATTTGTTTGATCAAATACATCACTGGGGAACGACGCTTTAAAATAGTCAGGTCTGCTAGATTTCCATTCAATGTTTCATTCGGAAAAGAGAGAAGTGTATTGGAGTTGGAATTTAGACAATTCTGTCTTCTTGTGTTTTTGCTGCATCGTAGAGGCGTTTGATATATTTAGTTAATGTTGAATCCTTGCTTGGAGTATGAATTGGGGATGATATGAACCATCTTTTCTGGTTTTGACACATTGGTTGGTTCTTACCATCATTATGACATTGTTTGCAGCTTGTGGAAGCACACACATGAGTTCGCCTTATCAACTCGCGCTCAGTGTTAACAACAACACGATTTTGCATATATGCTTCTGTTTGTACCACCGGACTGTTTAGCTTATGACATAGAATTCCAAATAGTTGCTTTAGCATTAGAGCAATGAGCGTCCAGGATGATTTAGAAAGAAACTAGACTCTTCTAGTTTAAACATGTTTGAAAGGAAAAATTTAGAGAGAGGGGGGCTTTCTAAAGGGATTTTATCTCCAAATATTATTGGATTCTACATTTGTGGCATGTTTACCAGTCAGGGTTTGAATGGGGAGAACAGAATTGCAGTCCTTCCAAAACATTCCAGTGTTTACTAGCACTTAGGGAATAGAAATTAGGTGGGGTCCACCCAATATCCAGAGTCCAATTCCTAAATTCCCCGGAATTGGATTACCTATAAAGACGTGGTATTTGGACTCTGGGTAGAAGGCTCCATTAGGAATCAAAGTTTCTACCCAAAAAACACCTTGAGCAATCCCTCCCCTTTGTATTTGTGTCTCTCACAGCAAAGACCGCCCCCACCATATGATCTGGAACAATGAACGCTCAAATCTAAATCGATGAAAAGTGACTGCATGGCTAGGTTAGGGAGGCTGATGTTAGGTTTTTATTGTGTTTGCTAGGTTTATAACTAAAAGATAATTCCAAGAAAAAAAAGGATGAAGTACCTAAAACCCACCAATTTTTTGAATGTCATTTGAAATTTGTCCCGAGTCTTTTTAAACATTCCAAACAAGTATTCAACTTATTGAAAATGTCATATTCGTTAAGTTCTAGTTAAAAATCTGTTAAATTAGCTAGAGCTTTTGTGTTTTTCTGTTTTGGGCTCTTCCCTCGGGTTGGGTTTTCGTTTAGTGTTGGGGGTTCACTTTTTGTTTTGTGTTTAAAGTGTATTTGGGCCCCCTTGTATGTACTTGTACTCTCTTAGTAATAAAAATTACTTTTGACAATATATATATATATATATATATATATATATCAAAAATAGTTTTTTGGAAGCTCTTTAAGAAAATTTACTTCAACCAGGGGTTTAGAGAACTGTTGTTAGCACTCCATATCCATCCTTGAATCCGAATCTGAACCGAATAATATATATAATATATAGTAGAATAGAGAACTGTTATTAGTATTTCAAAAATTTCATTATGCACTCTCATAAATGTATTTTTCTTTCTAATTATAGAAAGTTTGGAATGCCAAATGAGATTTTTGAAATGCTAATAACAATTTCCATAATATATATAAATATTATATTTATATTTGAGTGAACCTATACTACTATTACCATATTCATTAATCACCGCATAAATATTTAGTATATAATATAATAGTATTCGCTGAACCCTATACTATGTTCATTATGCGCCAAATATCATGCTTATGGGAGATATCAACAACCAACATTATCATTGTTTTGTTCAATACTACTATTTTTACACTTGCCAAAATTCATTCATTGTTATGTTTTTTATTATTGGACGTGGCTTGTCTCATCCCGGCCCAGACCCCTACCGCATCCCGAGCTCGACTCCATCGTAGCACGATATTGTCCGCTTTGGGCCCTTACCACACCCTCACGGTTTTGTTTCTGGGAACTCACACAAGAACTTCCCAATTGGTCACCCATCCTGGGAATGCTCTTGCCCAAACTCGTTTAACTTCAGACTTGAAGCCAGTGAACTCCCAAAAGGCCTCGTGCTAGGTAGAGATGAGAATATACATATAAGGCTTACAGGATCCACTCCCCTGTGCGATGTGGGATGTTACAATCCACCCTCCTTAGGGCCTTGACGTCTTTGTCGACACACATTCGCCCAGGGATTGGCTATGATACCAAATTGTCATATCTCAGCCTGGGCCCCCACCACATCCCAGGCTCAACTCTATTGTAGCACGATATTGTCCGCTTTGGGCCCCTACCACACCCTCATGGTTTTGTTTATGGGAACTCACACAAGAACTTTCCAATGGGTCATCCATCCTGGGAATGCTCTCGTCTGAACTCACTTAACTTCGGAGTTCCTATGGAACCCGAAGCCAATGAGCTCCCAAAAAGCCTCGTGCTAGGTAGAGATGAAAATATACATATAAGGCTTACAAGATCCACTCCCCTGGGTGATGTGGGATGTTACATGGCTATTTAATGACGAAATTAATATCTACTAAATTATTGTGCGTCAATTGGATCAAAATAAATTTTTGTTTTTGACGAAGATGGATATAACCGTTAACCGATAGGATATGCATTACCAGGTGAGTATGATTATGGATAATCCCCGATGGTTAATTTGTGGTTATGAATATGATTAATTTTCATGGTTATGGGGATGGATATAACATTTCCGTCTCCAAACTAAATCGTTGTCATCCTTATGTACCAGCTTATGTTCAAAGGTACACTGATAAATCTTTCGGCTAGACCCTTCTTTCTCCTTCACCGTCTTAGGAGGTAAATAGGGATAATGATTGGAATACATATGACATTATCTGTACTTACGGGTGTAGGGAGTAAGCTAACCTCACAATAGCTATAATAATTTAGTTCAAATTTGTCTTTTTGCGAAAATCTAATCTAAGACTTTTCACTTACAAGGGGGAGCATGATTGGAGTTGATTATTATTTTTTAAATCCTCCACAAATTTTAGCTAAGAGCTCTCATTAAGATCATCTCCAAACAAGATGTCAAAAATGCCACATAGACATATAATAATAACAAATGACGTACTATTTACTCTAATCGAGATGTTAAAACTAACTTGGGAAAGAAGGCTAAGCTGACATGGACAAGGAGATGTCAAATTTGAAGCTGCCTTCAAATATGGTTTTTGCTATTTCCAAAGACATTCCACTTGCCTTACCTTAAATGCTAATACATTTAAATATTATTTAACTATTTTTATACCAAAAAACAACCCAACATTATTATTTTTATTTTTTTTTTAAAATAAAGCAATAAATTTTGGCCTATCAGTTGGAAGGAAAATATTGACAATATGTCAAATTGTCAAGTCAGCCATCAGATTGAAATTTGATGTTTTGAATTTGACGTCTCATTTGGGGATGCTCTAAAGATGCTCTAACCCATATTCGAGCCACCAAAGGAGGCTTACGACTTTATGGTGGCTGGGACTATTCAATCAATGGGTCTTGAAATTGTTTGCAATTTGAACTGTTCTATATTTTAAACACTTTTTAATAAAAATGTTCTTTAAGATTGACATAACTCCTGACTTTAGTCTTTGAGATTTAAAATCAATATAAGTAGTCCATAAGATTATCCACACCAATAATTTTGGTCCTTTTGTGAAAAACTCCATTAATTTAAGGGTATTTTGATCAAATCAATTCCTTCACTTGAACTAAAGGTTTCTTCAATTTAAGAGAGATTTTTGATAGAATGACCAAATGATTGACGGCGGACAATCTGATGGACCAAAATGAGGAGTTATGACAAGATAAATTTTATTTGAACTCATATAACCTCTTTCTACACTCAACTTACTCTTTACGCCCATATTATTATTTTTTAATTAAAGAATTAATATCTCTTTAAACCAAAATTTATTAAACTACCATTCTAAACCTAATTTAAAATTGCCTAGGCAAAATAGCCTAATGGATAACTTCTTCTCTCCCGTTTTGGTGAGAAAACTTCTCTCTCTTTGAGAGTTCTTCTGCCATTTGTGCGAGTTTAGTTTCAGAATCTGGTCTCCTTTTTGTTGTCGGGGACTGCAAGGTGCCTAGGGGTTTCTTGTTTTGGGCTCTTTTTTGTGTGCTTTTGAGGCCCAATTTTTTGTTATGTACTTAAGTTGTGTTTGGATCTCTGTGTAACTTTACTTGGCCTTTGCCCTAAAATAATATTTTCAGTTTACCCAAAAAAAAAAAAAAAAAAAAAGAAAACCTAATTTAAAATTTTAAGTTTTTTTTTTGTTTCCCAAAACAAAATTTAAAGTTATCTTTAAACCATTTGCTTTCTCTCTCTACCAAACCAAAATTCATGCTGTCTCAACCAAACCATTTACTTGGGTTGCTATCAACACCAGCACAATAATATCCCATCACCTTCTCTTCACAGACCAACTTTCTTCTTTGCAAATTTTTGTAATTCTAATGAGGTAATCTACCTTCTGCATTCTAATTGCCCCAACCAATTTTCATCTTAATTAGTTTTGGTCAGTATTTGATTTCATTACATAAGTGGTAATAAGCAGTTACAAACTATTATATCTTCTCAAAGACTCAAGATTGTGACTGTTTAGAGCTAATAACTAAATGGACACGGTTGGTCCGAACTCTTGGAATTAATCACTAACTAGCATATGGGCACACATAAAGTGTGTGAGAAAATTTTTTATTTTTGTTTTTGAAATAGAAGGAGAGAGGAAGACACTGATAGAGAATGTGAGAGTGAGAATTTTTTTTTTTTTTTGTTAAATTAGAGATATGTTAGGATTACATGTAGGTGAGGCTTTGAAAAAAAAAAAAATTAATGAAAAGGGCTTGAAAACTTTGAGTTTTAACGCTAATGACAAAATAAAGGGTATAGTGAATAGTACCTACCAGGTTTGACTTTTTAGTGTAAAAATGTGGTTTTTCGTTAAAGTGAACAGTATAGCGAGCTTTTTGTAAAAACTCCCAAGAAAAAAAAAGCAAAATTTGGTTGTGTGAAATTACATTTCTGCTCCACATTTCTTATTCATATTCTGTTTTAATTAGAGGGTTAAACTGGTAATTTCATAGGATTTTGGTTAACAATGAGTGTTTTATTATTTAGTAGAGATAATTCTGTACTTGAAACAAACACGCCAATAGTTACACTCAATATTGAAACAAACACAACATTCATAGAGATGTGCTTTAGAAAATCCCACAAACAGCAACAAAGTCGTAATTTTTTTGCTTACGACTGTTGTAGAAAGTTCAAACTACATCGGGATTGACGAAAAAAAAATTGAAACCCAAATACTCATATTCTAAAATTAAAAAAAAAAAAAATCAAAATCAAATGAACAAAAAATTTCCATAAATCGATTCACACTTTAGTTAGAGGATTCAAAAGTTCAAAATTAGTATCCAACTATAAGAAAAACTTGTTTTTCTCTATAAAAGTTATTAGGGTTTTAGTTGGAATGAACATAGGATAAACAAAGAGTCATGGTAGGGTTTAATTATAATGGGTGAGTTTATCGATATATTATTATTAATTCGTTTGGTACTTGATGAGAATTATGCACTAGGGTAAAAAATACAATTAACATCTGACATTTAAGTTGAGTGTAGAAATATGTTATATAGATTTAAATAAATTTTCCTTATGACAATCTCATGGACAATTTTAACTAAAAAAAACACACTTTAAATATAAATTTCATTTATTTGGTAAGGGCTTATTGGTCATTAGACAAAGGGATACAAAAGTAATTGACAAGGTTATTCTCTTCCTCTACCCTACGAAAGTCTAACCCAAATTTGCACTCATGGGCGCTTGTAGAACGACCCGAATTGAGTATTTATGATTTTGCCAATTACCACCCTTCTAACTTACACTATATTTGGATGAAAAAAATAAACTTAAAATTTAGATAAAAATCAGGCTTTATAAATCGGCATATATTAATTTCCTTGTTTAGATTCATAAGCATAGAAATTTAGAATTTTCGCGTAGAAAAAAAAAACTTGGAATTTGGAACCTCCAATACCCAAGTTTAAATTCTAGGTAAATATATGTCATTTTCTAATTTCTATGATTGAAGTTTAAAAATAAAAAATTTCAA
Source organism: Pyrus communis (assembly GCF_041283825.1). Lineage (NCBI taxonomy): Eukaryota > Viridiplantae > Streptophyta > Magnoliopsida > Rosales > Rosaceae > Pyrus > Pyrus communis. The sequence goes on along the minus strand of NC_142566.1, from coordinate 5,892,043 downwards.
ATTCAATTTCATTTTTTTTAGGTTAACTAAACAAGATAATTCATAAATTCTAAAAAATAAAATTCCGTCATTAAAATTCCTTAATAATCTTAAATTTCTTCATCCAAACATAATGTTACACTATGTTTGGATGAAGATATTTAAGATTACTAAAGAATTTTAAAATGACGGAAATTGAAATGACAGAATTTTATTTTCTATAATTTGTGAATTTTCTTGTTTGACTAACTTAAAAGAACAATGAAATTGAATACAGAATTTGTTATTTTTAAACTCTCAATCATAGAAATTGGGAAATGACACCTATTCACATGGAATTTAAACTTGGGAATTGGAGGTCCTAAATTCCAAGTTTTTTTTTCCATGTAGAAATTCTAAATTTCTATGTTTATGAATCCAAACAAGGGAATTGATGCATATCAATTTATAAATTCTGAATTTTATCTAAATTTCAAGTTTATTTTCCACATCCAAACATAGTGTTCAGGAAATTACACATCTCCCGCCCCCTCACACACCCTCGCCAATTGCATAAAAAAAAGAAAAAAAGAAAAAAGAAAAAGAAAAAGAAAAAACACGCTCGCCAATTTACAACGTTGCCACTCAACAACAGTGGCATTGTCTTGCCTTTTATATGTTTTGACTTTTGGCTGCTGCTTTTATCTCTGTCGTCTCTCACTCTGTAAGTAGTGTAGTAGTAGGGTTTTGGAAAAACCCCAAAACGAAATCGTCCCCATCTCTTCAGGTGATTCTCTCTCTCTCTCTCTCTCTCTCTCTCTCTCTCCCCATTATTTATGCTTTATTCTGACTGTCATTTCCAGATTTTTTTTTAAAATTTAATTGTTGGAATTTAGGCATAATTAAGCGCATGGCAGCTGTAAGTTGTTGAGTTGTGTAAAATCCATGTTTTGATTGTTGGGTTTTGTTGATATAGATGTTTTCTCATGTGGGTTACTCTTGGATTTTGTTTCTGTCACTGTCTCTTGATTTTTGATTCTTGTCTTTTGTACGCATATATACAGATACACACAACACACTTCTAGTGTATGTTTTTCACACTCAATTTCTTCACGTAGTTACTCAAAGCTCACCGTATTTACTCGTAGCGGCCGGTTGATCGAAGAAAAGATTTCTTGGGCTTCTTTTTGATTTCCCCATTTTACCTCTGCTGGCTGTCTATTCTTCTGAACTTCAGATGAAATGAAAGAAATTTGGATTTGAAATTTGAAAAGAGGAACTTACACTTGTATTGAAATTTCTTTATGATCTTGTTTTGAATACCGATATTTTGATACCAAATTGCAAAGAAATCATGATTCCCAGAAGTGTTGGGTCAGCTTTTGGTGTCGTTGTGCTTGGTTTTTGTTGTTCATGTACAAAAGAAATTTCGCCATCAATTTTTCACTTCTTCTCCCTGTAAGCTGTATTGAATACGATAAAGGTGGTATAAATTTTTACATATTTTTTCCTTTTTTTCTCATGACTTAATTAAGCTTCCATTCTTGACTGATAAGCTTGTGGATTTTGAAGTTACTATCGAGAAACAAAGAAACAAAGAGAGAATCAGTCAGAAATCATGTTGAAGTTCCTATCGAGAGTGAGGATCGAGTTCAATGCCTTGGACCCCCGAACGGCGTCGTGTCTGGAGTTCCTGGCGCAGTGCAACGCCCGCAAGGCCAAGGAGTCCAACCCCTCCTGCACCGTCCAAGTCAAGCGCCGCACCGACGACCAGCCCCCCAAGATCACCGTCACCTTCGTCAACGGCGTCGAGCAGGTCTACGACGCCACCGCCACTCCCGCCCAGGACATCCGCAACATGATCCTCGAAAAGGGTCAGAGCCTCGAGACCGAGCAGATGTTCCGCGACGCTGGCGAGTCCTGGTCCGTTATTATCCCCGCCGACGAGCTCCACCAACCGGCCCCCGGCACCAAGGTAAAAGAACTTACATTTTACTCCTAAGGGCCAAGTGCTTTTGTGTGTTAGCGAATGTATCCTTCTTCTGTCTGGCATTTCGTCGAACATGTAACGTGCATTGCTTGAAACTTGTAATTATGCTATTCTTTTGATTGATGTAAATGTTATCACCATTGTTGATTGCTATCCTTGCTGCATGCAGTGCATAACGATCTATGCATACACACACACACACACACACACATCACACGTTATAGTGTATGTTTTCCACACTGAATTTCTTCACTTAGTTACTCACAACTGACTCCCAGCTTCATTTATAATCATTCGGTTGATCGATGAAAAAATTCGCTGGGCTTCTTTTAATTTTCCCATTTTCCGTTTGGTGACTGTCTGTTGCTGAATTTCAGATGAAATGAAAGAAAATTGTAATTAAAACTTGAAAATTATTCAATTTTTGAACCCCAGAAAGATAATTCCAAATTATGGTAGTTTTGACACTGATACTGACACTTATATAGCATTTTCTTTAACGTTTGTTTTAAAAATTGCATACAAATCATGATTTCCGAAAGCCTTGGGTCAGCTTTTGCTGTCATTGTGCTGGGTTTTTGTTGTTCATGTACCTTTTTCTCCCCGTAAGCCGTATTCAATAAGATAAAGGTGGTATAAGTTTTTACATACCTTTTCTTTCATCTCATGACTGGTTCAAGCTTCCATTCGTGACTTATATATGCTTGTGGGTTTTGATAGTGATAGTACAGTCAGGGTCTTTTTGTTCTGAAATGGGAAGTAAGACTCATGACTCGTGACATGAGGCATGGTCCATGGTGATTGTAATAATGAGTCGTGATGGTATCTCTTCACCACTGTGGTTAACCAAATGGTTGACAATGTTTATATATGCCTTCATTTTGGTTTTGCATTACAGTTCAGATTGGCTTCACTGGCCTTTCCATACTAATTGATCTGCTTTACCGTCAATTTTGATCACAGTTTTCATATTTTACGATTGGTGTGTTATTTGTGTCTTGTGCATCAAATACCATTGGTGTTTACTATTACCGGAATATGGAAAGTGCATGAAATTTTGCCTTAACATATTTTCAAGGTGAAGCAAGAATTTGGGGAACCGGAGTTGTTGGGATTTGTTATCTAAAAAGCACCCCAGTCACCTCTTCATATCAAATCATAGTTGTTGCATCATCGGTTCACATCCAAATCCTTATTTGTCTGTCAAAATTGGTCAATATTTTATAATATTTTATGGATTATTCATCTTAAAGGCCATCGAATGCTTTGGCGGCATTTCCTTACACTGCCCAGGGGACTTCAATTTTATGCTTCTTGCATTTTGTATGTGTTTGTGTGTGCGCCTTTCAAGGCCTTTGGAAGACAATTCCGTAGCCTTTTGCATCTGCATCATACCTTTGCTTTTATATAGAAGGATTGAAGACCTCTCTTTTGGTTATCTTAAATGATCTTTCTCTTTCACTTTCAGGCCTAGAAGGATTTATTTGTTATACTATATTATTTTCCTCACGGCTCCATTTGCTTGTTTCTTTCAGCCGAAGAAAGCTGAAGAGAAAAAGCAGTAACCTGTGTTTGTTTGATCAAATATATCACTAGGGAACGACGCTTTAAAATAGTCAAGTCTGCTAGATTTCCATTCAATGTTTCATTCGGAAAAGAGATAAGTGTATCGGAGTTGGAATTTAGACAATTCTGTCTTCTTGTATTTTTGCTGCATCGTAGAGGCGTTTGATATATTTAGTTAATGTTGAATCCTTGCTTGGAGTATGAATTGAGGATGATATGAACCATCTTTTCAGTTTTTGACACATTGGTTGGTTCTTACCGTCATTATGACATTGTTTGCAGCTTGCGGAAGCACACACGAGTTCGCCTTATCAACTCGCGCTCAGTGTTAACAACAAAACGATTTTGCATATATGTTTCGGTTTGTACCACCGGACTGCTTTAGCTTATGACATAGAATCCCAAATAGTCGCTTTAGCATTAGAGCAATGAGCATCCAGGATGATTTAGAAAGAAACTAGACTCTTATAGTTTAAACATGTTGAAAGGAAAGATTTAGAGAGATTTTATCTCCAAATATTATTGGATTCTACATCTGTGGCGTGTTTACCAATCAGGGTTTGAATGGGGAGAACGGAATGGCAGTCCTTCCAAAACATTCCAGTGTTTACTGGCACTAAGGGGAATCAGAAATTAGGTGGGGTCCACCCAATATCCAGAGTCCAATTCCTAAATTCCCCGGAATTGGATTACCTATAAAGAGTGGTATTTGGACTATGGGTAGAAGGCTACATTAGGAATCAAAGTTTTCTACCCAAAATACACCTTAAGCAATCCCTACCCTTTGTATTTGTGTCTCTCACAGCAAATACAGCCCCCACCATATGATCTGGAACAATGAACGCTCAAATCTAAATCGATGAAAAGTGACTGCATGGCTAGGTTAGGGAGGCCAATGTTAGGTTTTTGTTGTGTTTTGCTAGGTTTATAACTAAAGGATAATTCCAAGAAAAAAAAGGATTAAGTACCCAAAACCCACCAACTTTTTTAAGACTTGTTCTATTAACACCCTACATATTGTTGAATACACTCTACATACTTAATAAACCTCACATTTGCTTTTTCAATTAAAATTTATCTTAATACACTCCACACATTTTCCTACAATACCCTGGCAGCCTTTAGTATGCATGTAAATAAAATAACGAAACATAGTAACTCTTTAAGCCCTAGAGACTAAAGATCAGAAACGAACTTGGCCTCTGTTTGCCCCTCTTCCGGAACATTGTAAAATTCTTGTATTTCTCTCCAGCATCGGCACGAAAATGATCATGTCAAATCTCTTGGTGTTCTAGTCACTCATATCACAGATATCCCTCAGGCACAACGTGATCATTTGATAGCATTCTTAACGCAGTTATAGGCATAATGAAAAATATAAAGTCTTATCTCATATGATGCTTTCAAAACGTCAATTTCAATATAAAGTCTCATCTCATGTGAAGCTTTCAAAACGTCGATTTCATGTTCCATTCGTTAACAATAATTTCTTTCAATCAACATGTTTGTAGGTTCATTGGTTAAGATTTTGTTCCACAATGGAGGGTGACAATAGCTTTGAGAGTTGAAGAAAATAAATAATCTTGAGATATACATGTTAAAAATGATTTGGGGTGTATTTAGAATCTTTTATTTTTTTAAAAAGCGTTATGGGGTTGAAATTGTCATTGCATATTAGTCATTTAATATTAAATTTATATATGAGGTGTATTCAATATTATGTGGGGTACTAATAAAAAAAAAGCCTTTTTTTAATGTCATTTCAAATTTGTCTAAATCTTTTTAAACATTCCAAACAAGTACTCAGCGTATTGAAAATATCATATCCGTCAAGTTCCAGTTAAAAATCTGTTAAATTAGCTAGAGCTTACTTTGTCTACAAAATTATAGAAAGTCACGGAAGCATGACCTCCACCAACTAACGGTCACCACCACCCTATCATGCCATCACCTCCAAACCCAACACAAAACCACCAACTCCATCTACAACTCAAGTCACTGACATCGAGACGCAGATCATGGAGGTTGTTGAAATGCTATGGACTATCATGATGTGGCCACCACCATCCTTACCTCCCACAAAGAAGAACTGGAAGCTTTACGAGCTGAGAAATCGGCGAATGAGGAGATCACATGAGTAGAAACAAGTTCCTTGAAACCTTAACTGAATCCTTAACCCTTTTCTTTGTTAGGAGATGGTCCTCCTAATGTAATTTCAATTTGAGTTCATTTTCAATTCAATCAATACTCATTTGATCATGGGGTTCCGTAATATATAACCTATGCTTGAAATTCAGATTTTGAGCCAACTAATATTAATGTTGACCATGATATACCCAATTGATGGGTTTTGAATATAATCTATGTTAACATTAAGTAAGGCTTAACGAATGTGATATTTTCCCTTCTTTTGGTATTATTATTTCTGATGCCGAAGAGATTGATTTCTGTATCTCTACACTGTCACGTTTGTTCAAGCATCATATTTGAGCTGGTGCATATTTATGTGAGCTACTTTATGAGAATATGCATGGAGAACTTTAAGCCTATTGCGTTTTCAACACTGATTGAAGCAGCTATATGGCCTTTCACCCCAAGCTACAGTTCATCCCCGTATTTTTCCACATACGTGGGTTCGGTCCTCCAATGCCTGTTAGAGCTCTCTTCAACCTGCTCATGCCTAGGTCGATCGGTTTCAGGTTAAATAGGAAAAACTAGAAGATTCCACCTCTGGAAAGTGCCTACACCTAATAGCTTAAGCCACTGTTCCCATTTTCTCGATGAACTATCATGCAAATTCAGTGATGAAAAACCATATTTATATTTGTGTTGCCATATTTAAGTGATCTTTTTTTTTTTTTTTTTTCTTCCTGTGAGAGATGATTTCACTTCCATTCTTATGACTCTCAATCATACAGTCGTCCCAAGTTTCTACTGAATCAAATGCTAATGCTCCGGCAAATAAAGCTGAGGATAAAGTTGGAAATGGGAAATACTCCACTCATTCTCTTGATGAAGTTGCTGGAATGATACGGAATACCATATCCGCGTATGGAGTCAAGGTGAGTATGCTGGCTGAACCTGCTTATTGTTAAGGAATCTGCTCCATCAACTGCTGCTCCACCAGCTCCATCAACTGCTGCTCCACCAACTGCCGAATCTGCTCCATCAACTGCTGCTCCACCAACTGCACAATTGGAATACAACCTGGACAGCAGACCTCATGTGCTCTGATGTGTTGCAGCATGGGCACGTGGCTGCAATATTCCTGACAGCAGCATGGGCAGCAAGCATGTGTCTTTAGTTTAATATTCCTGACAGCAGCATGGGCAGCAAGCATGTGTCTTTAGTTTATTGCATGTGTGTCTGTGTAAGATGTATATAAAACATCTGACTATTATTACAAGAGAGGCTATACAGAAAACATATCATTTGTATATGGTATCACGAGCCCAAAAACTCCAACGAGAAATTTTTTTTTCTGATCCATCTCTTCCCTGTCTTCATCCATGGCCACTGACGCCTCTACAACCAACCCTCTACCAGACCTCAACTCCACTACTCCCACCTTGATCACCATAAACACTACAGCCCAATTACCTGTGAAACTCACACCCACTAATTACCCATCCTGGCGTGCTCAGTTCAACGCCCTTCTTTACGGCTACGATCTCATGGGTTATGTGGATGGTTCTCATCTCTGCCCATCAACCACTCAAACCGTGCTTCGCACCTTTTGGATTCGGCAAGATCAACTCCTTCTTCATGCGATTCTTGCTTCCGTCTCCCCGCAGGTCATCTCCCTTATTGCCTCTGCCAAGACATCCAAGGAAGCTTGGGACAAGCTTCTTCATCTCTTTGCTAGCAAAGCCCGTGCCCGTGTTCTTGGTCTCAAAGAACGCCTTACTCTCCTGCGTCGTGAGAACAAGCCTGTCTCTGAGTATCTACAAGAAGTCCGCATTATTGCAGACGAGCTTGCCATCATTGATGTTCCCCTCTCTGATGATGATCTCCTCCTCTACATTCTTAATGGTGTTGGCTCGGACTTCAAGGAAATTGCTGCGGTAGTTCGCTCCCGCGACACCTCAATCTCTTTTGAAAACCTGCATGACAAACTGGTTGAACATGAAGCTGCTCTTAAGCGTGATGATACCACTGTTCTACCCCCAGTGATCACTGCCAATGTCACTCAGACATCTCGCTTCCACACCTCAAATCGTGGCTTCCGCTCTCACAACTCCAACTCCAACCGTGGGTCCTTTCTCTCTCGCAATCCTTCTCGTAGTTCCTTTGAGCACCCCCACACATCTTCCACTGCCACCAATTCTCGTGGTTCCTACAAGTCCATCCAACAATCCTTCACCGACAATGGTCGCCGCTCTACCAACATGAACAACACAGGTTATCGTGGTTTCTGTCAATGGTGTGGCACTCAAGGTCATAGTGCCAAACGCTGCCCTCAACTCCAATCTGGACCTTCCAGTACGCTCGTGGCCAATCCTACCACCCCTGGCCGGTCCACCTCTTCTCCAACATGGTTGCTTGATTCTGGTGCCTCTCACCATGTTACCTCTAATGTCAACACTCTCTCTGGTGCAGCCATATATGATGGTCCTGATGAAATAATTATTGGTAATGGTTCAGGATCTGAGCACGGGGGCGGTTCTTCTTCGAGGCCCGAATAAGGATGATGTGTATGAGTGGTCTCCTAAATCTAAATCATTTCATCAACCACAAGCTATGGTGGGTGTGGTGGTCTCTCCCAACCTCTGGCATCGTCGTCTTGGTCACCCCAGCCATCAAACTCTCCAACAAGTCCTTCGTATGTCTTCCATTAATGTGTCTTCCAAGTTGTTCAAGTCTGTTTGTCATTCATGTCTATGTAATAAAAGCCATCGTCTCCCGTTTGGAACTTCGTCTCTCACCAGTCATGGTGCATTAGACCTCGTTTATAGTGATGTTTGGGGCCCTGCTCCATACTCTTCAATTGATGGTTTTTCTTACTATGTTATCTTTGTTGATCATTTTACAAAATATATATGGCTCTACCCTCTCAAAAAGAAATCTGATGTGTTTTCCACTTTTGTCACCTTCAAAGCACTAGTTGAAAATTACTTCAAAAGAAAAATCACTAGGTTATACACTGATGGTGGGGGTGAATTTATCAAACTCCAACATTTTCTCTCATCCAATGGCATCACCCATCTTCTTACACCACCTCACACTCCTCAACACAATGGAGTCGCCGAACGACGACATCGTCATATTGTTGAAACTGGTCTCACACTTCTTCATCAAGCTTCTTTACCTCTCACCTATTGGTCTTATGCCTTTAAAACAGCTACCTATCTTATCAACCGTATGCCCACTCCGATTCTTAATAATCTCTCCCCATTCACTCAACTATTTGATGAACAACCCAACTACTCCCGTCTTCGTACATTTGGGTGCTTGTGTTTTCCTTGGTTACGTCCTTACAATTCCAATAAATTACTCCCTCGTTCCCGCCCATGCCTCTTCCTTGGTTACTCATCTAATCAAAGTGCATTTCAGTGTCTTGATCTTTCCTCCCACAAAATTTTTATCTCTCGGCATGTTCAATTCGATGAGTCCACTTTTCCTCTTGCTAACCTCCCTTCCTCCACTCCCCATGTCACGGTTGATAACTCTCACACTTGGGTCTCTTCTCTTTCTCCAGTTACTCATGTTCCCGTCCACTTACCCACCAGGCCTGTTGAGTCGGCTGTTTCTTCTTCGCTGCCACCACACGTCACATCATCATCATCATCAGAATCTGCCCCTGTCTCAGAACCATCACCATCCGCTGCACCTATATTCACCCCACCACATTCTCCAACCCAAACTGATCACGTCCAGCCACCTCTCCCCAACAACCCCGTTCGTACATACACTAGAAACCCTTATAGGACTGTTGTCACCTTTCCATCCTCTAACCCAACCTCCCCCAACCCCCCCGTACCTCCTGTGCTCCCCAATCATTCCATGATCACCCGTGCCAAAGTCGGTATCCACAAACCCAATCCTCGGTATGCTATGACTGCTACTAAACATCCCATTCTCTCCTCAGTTGAACCGACATGTGTCTCTCAGGCTGTCAAGGATCCCCTTTGGCGACAAGCAATGTCCAATGAGTTCAATGCGTTAATTCGCAATGGTACATGGGAGCTCGTTCCTTCCCTTCCCTCTCAAAATCTTATTGGTTGTAAGTGGGTGTTTCGTATCAAACGACATCCTGATGGCAATATTGACAGGTACAAGGCACGCTTAGTTGCCAAGGGTTTTCACCAACGTCCTGGTATTGATTTTTCAGATACTTTCAGTCCGGTGATCAAACCTACTACCATACGCATTGTTTTGCATCTTGCCGTGACTCATAAGTGGCCAATTCGTCAGTTGGACGTCAACAATGCTTTCCTTCATGGCACACTCCGTGAAAATGTCTATATGGTCCAACCACCTGGTTTTGTTGACTCCAATCATCCATCTCATGTGTGTAAATTGAGGAAAGCCCTCTATGGCCTCAAACAGGCTCCCAGGGCATGGTACAAAGAATTACACTCATTTCTGCTCTCCCATGGCTTTGTTAATGCCATCTCTGATGCCTCACTCTTTCTCTTGAATAAAGGGACTGCTGTAATTTATTTTTTGGTTTATGTTGATGATCTTCTTATTACAGGAAACGATTCCTCACTTATAGCAAAGTTCATTCACCTGTTGGCAACTCGGTTCTCCGTCAAGGACTTGGGCTCCTTACATTACTTTCTTGGTGTTGAAGTCCTTCCCACAGCCACTGGCCTATTTCTCTCTCAGCACAAGTACATTCATGATCTTCTTGTCAATGCCAAGATGGATGGTGCAAAGGCTGTCAGTATGCCTCTCTCCACCACTCACTCACTCATGCTCCATGATGGCTCCTCCCCAACGGATCCCACTCCCTACCGTCGTCTTGTTGGTGGACTTCAATATCTCAGTCTTACACGCCCTGACATCTCCTTCACAGTCAATAAGCTCTCTCAATTCATGCATTCTCCTTCCGAGACTCACTGGCAGGCACTCAAGCGTCTTCTCCGCTACCTGAAGGGTACCATTTCCTTTGGCCTTCATCTTTGTCGTCGACCCTCTCATCGTCTCTATGCCTTTTCCGATGCTGACTAGGCTGGTGATCGTGATGATCGCAAATCTACGACTGGCTATGTTGTCTATCTTGGTGGCAATCTCATCTCTTGGAGCTCCCGAAAGCAGCGGTCTGTCTCTCGCTCCTCTACCGAAGCCGAATATCGGGCCATTGCTGCCACCACTGCTGAACTCATATGGATTCAGTCCTTACTGCGTGAACTTGGCATTTCTCTCCCCACAACACCGGCTGTTTCTTGTGATAACATTGGAGCCATGTTCTATTGTGCTAATCCGGTTCTCCATTCCCGTATGAAGCATATCGATATTGATTTTCAGTTTGTACGGGATCGTGTCACTCGTGGTCTTCTTCAAGTCTCTCATGTCTCCACTACTGATCAGCTTGCAGACGCTCTAACCAAATCCTTGCCACGTCCACGTTTCCATCTCCTTCGTTCCAAGATCGGTGTCTCCGATGGTGCCACCGTCTTGCGGGGGCGTGTTAAGGAATCTGCTCCATCAACTGCTGCTCCACCAACTGCACAATTGGAATACAACCTGGACAGCAGACCTCATGTGCTCTGATGTGTTGCAGCATGGGCACGTGGCTGCAATATTCCTGACAGCAGCATGGGCAGCAAGCATGTGTCTTTAGTTTAATATTCCTGACAGCAGCATGGGCAGCAAGCATGTGTCTTTAGTTTATTGCATGTGTGTCTGTGTAAGATGTATATAAAACATCTGACTATTATTACAAGAGAGGCTATACAGAAAACATATCATTTGTATACTTATTACCAATTAGCATTACATAAATGGAAGGCTTGGTTCATTAAGCTTAGGTACATAGATGAACATGGATATGTTTGAGTACAAAATTTATCAATATAGTTTGTAATTTTTAGTAAAACTGAGTATTTTCTATTGTAATCGCAGAATGACAAATTTTCTTGATCAACTCTGTTCTACATTCTTTGATGCTTTATTTTGTTTAGAAATAAGGCTATCTGGATAGTGTAAAGAGAAATGGTGATTTTCCTTCAAATTTAAGTTGGTATTTTTCTTTTTTGTTTGTCTTATGACTCTAATCAGAGATAGGGAGCCTTACAAATATAAATATTAAAATGTGTTTTAATTCTATATGCTGTATTTATATGCTTCAGATCAAAATTTAGTATCAGCTCATGCCAAACTCCATTCGACCGTCGTTCTTTGCATATCTTCAGTTTAAACCCACGTTCGGTAAGTAGTTATAATTTTATCACTCTTGTTCTTGATGCAGGTTTGCAATACATTCCGTGATCTTGAAGAATCAAATATTCTGCAACCGTATATGAGGGATGCCATAACAGAAATATCTAAAGCATGTGAAGCTTTCCAAGCAAAGGAATCAGCTCCTTCTATTGCTGGTATCTTAGCTTTCTCTTTACCTGCAATGTGCTGGTTTCTTGAAGTGTTCTGAAGGTTGGACTTGTTTTTGTAATAGTAACTGCAACTCGAGCGCTTCAGTCAGAGATTACGAAGATTTATATCCTAAGGCTTTGCTCATGGATGCGGGCATCAACTGCAGAGATTTCAAAAGACGAGACATGGGTTCCTGTATCAGTTCTTGAAAGGAATAAATCTCCCTACACAATCTCTTTCTTGCCTCTAGCATTCCGTAATGTTATGACATCAGCAATGGATCAAATCAAGTTGTAAGTCCCTAAGCGTGACTTAATCAAGGGTTTTTATTTGATAGACATGCTCAAGATTTTTGAAGTGTTCATTACCTGTTTCTCTGCAGAAGTTCAGAACATTCACTCATTATTTATGTATTCATCATTAACAGTATTATATATTTCAGGATGATTCAATCTTTAAGAACTGAGGCTACGAAGTCGGAAGAAATGTTCATGCAACTCCAAGAAACACAAGAATCTGTCAGACTTGCTTTTTTGAACTGTATGCTCGATTTTGCAGGTATGATGGATGACTACCTAACTCAACTTCATGTTAAGTATTTAATGTCCGGTTGTGATGCTTCCATTCTCTGCACACTAATCAGGTCATCTAGAGCGCATTGGAAGTGAGCTTTCCGTAAACAAATCCAAAGGAAGTTCACATGTACAAAATGGATATTCTCATACCCTAGAAGAAAAGTCTGATCTCCCAGGAAGTGTTGGCCCACATCAACAGTTGTTAATAGTCTTGAGTAATGTTGGCTATTGCAGAGAAGAACTTTCTTATGAGTTGTACAAAAATTACAAGCACATCTGGCTACAGTCTAGGTATGTGGGCCTTATTTTTCTCTTCATTGAACCGTAGGATATCATCGTGTTTCTTGCCCTATTTGTTAGGAGCAGTTGGATATACCTGATAAATGGAATGTTGTATATAATCCACTGAAGTGGGAACCCAAGAACCAGAAATCATATTGGCTACTATCTTGTATCTTCCACTTTCAAATGGCGTAGTCATACTCAATAACTATTTGGTTGGATCAAGACTGACTAGAATTTGCATGTGAGCAGGCTTTAGGATATTGTTCTTTTGTTTAAAGATTCATTTGTGAAGCAAGGGCTTCTAGTTCAAATGGTTAACTGCATTTACTCATCCACATGAGGTTCTATGTTCAATTCCCCCTCCCCCAATAACACTTGTAGAAAATAAATAAAATGCATAAGTCGATTGTTGAAATCTACTAGTTCACATGAAAATTTGCTACACCTGTGATAAGAATGCGATAATGAAGGTGGTATTGAATTTAGTGTCGAGTAGATAGAACAATGGGTTTTCCTGGCCATTCGAAATGGAGGGTCAAAATGTTCCCTTAGAGGTTAGTCGGGTCAAAGATGTGGATGTTCCAGGTTATAAAAAAAGTTAAAAAACTCAAACAAAACATTGGACCAGTAGGCGATGCTCATCGATTGATAGTTGACTCATGCTCATTTATTGATGGTTTAAAACTTTTATGCACTTAATATGACCTGTTTGGTTATGCCTGATTACCTTGCTATATATTTTCTATTTACTTTTTAAAGGGAAAGAGAGGAGGAGGATGGTGACGTACAAGACCTAGTTATGTCATTTTCTGGTCTTGAAGAGAAGGTCCTTGAGCAATATACTTTTGCTAAGGTATAGTTGAACACCCCAACAAACACGCACATCGATCATGTTCTTCTGTAGGTCTACTATATTATCTTGCTTTTCTCATTTGTCAGTTTGTGTTACTGTGTGGGCATTTTCTACACTTACTGCCTTCTTGGCTAAGAAAATGTAGTTAAAGTTATAGGTCCACTTCTGTTGATATGTTCATAACTTCATATATGATATAACTAAATGAGTGCAGTGGTGCGTTCTTTCTGAAAGAATCTCTTTTTACTTTGTTTATAATAAGGCAATCCATTTCCTTTGTGCCACACGACATATTCTCTCCCCATTCTTTTGGGGAAGGGGTGAGTTTGCAACTTTTCAGGTTCAACACCTGTTCGGTTGTGTGAGTAAATTTGCCTGCAATCATTCCGTCCTTTTTGTGAACACGGCTGACATTTTTTGCTCCTATCATTTGTTCACGAAATTCAAGTGGACATGGATTGAAGTTATGATGCACTTTCTGTAGTCCTTTACGTGAAACTTAACAGTTCACTTTCCTCTCAGGCAAATTTGATCAGAACTGCTGCCTGGAACTATTTGTTGGATTCTGGTGTTCAATGGGGAGCAGCAACTGCTGTAAAAGTAAGAAACTTAAGAATTTAGCATTTGGCATTTATAGTTGTACTTCTATTAGTATATTTTTTTTCAATAACTGAACTGGAACCTCATAATAAAAGGGTGTCTTGCAGGGTGTGCGTGATGCTGCTGTGGAGTTACTGCACACTTTGGTAGCTGTGCATGCAGAGGTACTTAGTGCAAGCCATGTATTATATTAATTTTTGATGTCTTTATTCTTTAGGCCATAGTATGAATTGGTACGTTGCCTGCTCCAATGAGCATGTAAATATCTTTTTTTTTTATTTCTATATGTTATTTTCCAGTGGTTAGGACTTATGCATATATGCGGTTTCATATTCTTAGCTCTAACTTTTGAGTCGTCTTCTCAATAAACTTGATGAAATCAATTTCGACTTTCCAGGTATTCTCTGGTGCGAAGCCCTTATTGGACAAGACACTTGGCATTCTTGTTGAAGGTCTAATTGACACGTTTATCAGCCTGTTCCATGAATATGAATCGAAAGATCTTAGGTCACTTGATGCAAATGGTTTCTGTCAGCTAATGCTTGAGGTAAAAGATTTTTGCAGTATGCATGTTGTATCAAGTTGATGGTTTAATTTGCATATGGCTTTGGTGATGAGCAACAATAAATGGCAATTGCACCACATTCCTTTGGGTGCTCGATGAATGATATTCTCTGAGATAAAACCTTTTTGTTCTAAATGCACCTAATTTTGATAAGATATTAATGTATCCAACACGTTATGCATATAAAAAATGGAAAAATATTTTGACAACTTCCCTTGTAAAAATATATACATATATACATTGTATATGTATATGTGATAAAAATAAAACCTTGAAAGGTTGATGTGAAATAGAAAATTACAGAGTGTTCATTTCATATGATATCTCGTTGGGAGTGAGCAAGTCATTACCATCATTGATCATGCATAGTCGGATGTGGTTCTAAGAGATTTCCCCTTTGTGTAAATAATGCAGCTTGAATACTTCGAGACTGTATTAAATCCATATTTAACTGCGGGTGCAAGGGAGTCTTTGAAGTCCTTACAAGGTGTACTTCTCGATAAAGCCACTGAGAATGTATCAGAAAATGTGGAGAATCCAGGGCATAATCGACGAGCAACACGTGGAAGTGAAGAGGCGGCTGATGATAGACAGGATGGGATGAGTGTGTCACCCGATGACCTCATTGTAAGAAACCTTAATTCTCTAGTGATTTCTTCTTGTACAATGTTTAAAACACAATGCCAAGTTGACTAGTTGGTTATGGTGACAGGTATGTGTGCATACGTATGCATAGTCGACTAGAATAGTAATATTGGATAGTAAATAGGATGAAAGAAATCTTTACCACGTCAATTGGTTGTCATGTTAAACCTCGTAGTAAAGTTCTATGTTCCCGGTCTTTTTCTTATTTGCAAATAACTCGAAAGTAAATTGTTGAATGCTTCAGGCACTTGCCCAGCAGTATAGCTCTGAATTACTTCAAGCAGAGCTTGAGAGGACTCACATCAACACGGCATGTTTTGTGGAGTCAATTCCGTTAGACTCAGTACCTGAATCAGCTAAACGCGCTTATGCTTCGTTCAGGGGACCGCTAGATTCTCCGAGCAGAAACTACAGAGGCAACACAGGATCCCCAAGCTACTCACGGAATAGGCGTCGATGAATCTGTAAATGGCCCAAGGTTTTTGACTTTCTGAGTTTTTACCATACGTGCTAGTGTTGTTGTACTGTGATTACTCAGCTGAAAGCATATTCTTTTTATTGTTTAAGCCCTCATTGAGCTTTTCTTGTTCTTTATTTTTACCTGACACTGTCAAGCACGACGATGTATATTTTTTTCTATTGTGTTAATGCCAGTATACTTCTTTTATGCTGTTAGATGGTTTTACACTTTTTTTTCTTTTTCTTTTTTTGTATAAAAGCCATATTGGAGGAGAGAGGAATCTGAATACGGGATCTCGAGTGCAAAGGGTAAACATTCTTAACCGTTTGAGACATCAGTCCATTGCAGTTTGAACCAATTATGGTAAATTTTTCTCTTACCCTGTCATGTAGCCATTATGATGGATGCTCCATTGGCCCGTTTGGAAATGCTTCTCTAAAAAGCAGTTATGTTCATAAGTGTTTTGTAATTCATTTTTTCATTATAATTGGGCTCGTTTGAAAATGAAGCGCTTTTGTGAGAAGCGCAAGTTCTATTGTGAGCAATTTCATGTGCTTCTTTGACAATGAAGCGGTTTTGGTTAGTTGTTATATATCAAGAGTTTATTATCCTTCACAAATTGCAAATACTAATTTGTAAAAGAAATAATTAGACTGAAGCACATTCAGATCAAAAAGCGCTTTTAACTATTTTAAAAGTGCTTTTATATTGAATTACAACACATATACAAATTTAATAACTGAATTTTGAGAAGGAGACCAATTCAATATATATGCATAGAAACTCTGTTAACAAGTTGAAGTAGTTCCAACTCTTTGAATACAACGGTTGAGATGGATCAAAGTCACATTTAACCCATTCTCACCAACAATACTTGCACTCTGATAAAAACACAATTTATTTAATTAAATTAATAGGTGTTGAGAGTGGTTTCATTGAGATGTAGCGTATGGAACAATCGTCTAGTGTCACCAACATTTTTAAAGACTTTGACATCTTGTCGTCGTTGTTGCTTTCGAGTGCATGAGCTACGTAAACTATGTTTTTATTTATGATTTAAATAAATAAGGAAGTCATAATCCCCAAAGCGGCAATTCTTCTTAATCTCTCAATTCTGTTTCTTTTTATATTTCTAGTTATAACTAGATATAATTTGGTATTAGAAAAAGAGATTAAACAACATAACATGTTACTCATAATTAGGTATCAAATTAATCATAAATATTAAATCATTATCTCCTTTTTTTTTTTCTTTTTCTTTTTTTAAGAAAGAATAAGTAGTTAGTGGTTATGTCATGACAATCCACTCTTTCGGGGGCTAGGAAGACTCACAGAGGCATTTCAGCTTTCTCTAACCACCATCGTACGATTCACCAATGTCAGAAATCGAATCCAAAACGTACCGTGTTGAATATAGACCTGAAATTCATCCCTATTAAACATGAAATTCATAAATATTAAATCATCATCTTCATTTGTCATCTATAAGATCCGAATTTGATCCATCCTTTCTTTGAAAGTGAAAAAAAATATATATATGAAAAGATTGTAGTGACAGTTGGTATATTAGTTGTAGTGACAGTTGTAGTTAGAGTTGGCATATAAGATTGGGCCGATTCTTGTTCATCCCCATTGCCGCTCACTCTCGAGTAACCAAAACAAAGAACCAAAGAGAGAATCAGTCAGAAATCATGTTGAAGTTCCTATCGAGAGTGAGGATTGAGTTCAATGCCTTGGACCCCCGAACGGCATCGTGTCTGGAGTTCCTGGCGCAGTGCAACGCCCGCAAGGCCAAGGAGTCCAACCCCTCTTGCGCCGTCCAAGTCAAGCGCCGCACCGACGACCAGCCCCCCAAGATCACCGTCACCTTCGTCAACGGCGTCGAGCAGGTCTACGACGCCACCGCCACTCCCGCCCAGGACATACGCAACATGATCCTCGAAAAGGGTCAGAGCCTCAAGACCGAGCAGATGTTCCGCGACGCTGGCGAGTCCTGGCCCGTTATTATCCCCGCCGACGAGCTCCATCAACCGGCCCCTGGCACCAAGGTAAAAAAAATTACATTTTACTCCTAAGGGCTAAGTGCTTTTGTGTGTTAGCGAATGTATCCTTCTTCTGTCTGTGGCATTTCATCGAACATGTAACGTGCATTGCTTGAAACTTGTAATTATGTTATTCTTTTGATTGATGTAAATGTTATCACCATTGTTGATTGCTATCCTTGCTGCAAGCAGTGCATAATGATTTATGCGCACACACACACACACACACACCCACACCCACACGCGCGCATACACACACACACGCACACACACACGCGCACACACACACACACACACACATCACACGTTATAGTGTATGTTTTCCACACTGAATTTCTTCACTTAGTTACTCACAACTGACTCCCAGCTTCATTTATAATCATTCGGTTGATCGATGAAAAAATTCGTTGGGCTTCTTTTAATTTTCCCATTTTCCGTTTGGTGACTGTCTGTTGCTGAATTTCAGATGAAATGAAAGAAAATTGTAATTAAAACTTGAAAATTACTCAATTTTTGAACTCCAGAAAGATTATTCCAAATTATGGTAGTTTTGACACTGATACTGACACTTATATAGCATTTTCTTTAAGGTTTGTTTTAAAAATTGCAAACAAATCATGATTTCCGAAAGCCCTGGGTCAGCTTTTGGTGTCATTGTGCTGGGTTTTTGTTGATCATGTACCTTTTTCTCCCTGTAAGCCGTATTCAATAAGATAAAGGTGGTATAAGTTTTTACATACCTTTTCTTTCATCTCATGACTGGTTCAAGCTTCCATTCGTGACTTATATATGCTTGTGGGTTTTGATAGTGATAGTACAGTCAGGGTCATTTTGTTCTGAAATGGGAAGTAAGACTCATGACTCATGACATGAGGCATGGTCCATGGTGATTGTGATAATGAGTCGTGATGGTATCTCTTCACCACTGTGGTTAACCAAATGGTTGACAATGTTTATATATGCCTTTATTTTGGTTTTGCATTACAGTTCAGATTGGCTTCACTGGCCTTTCCATACTAATTGATCTGCTTTACCGTCAATTTTGATCACAGTTTTCATATTTTACGATTGGTGTGTTATTTGTGTCTTGTGCATCAAATACCATTGGTGTTTACTATTACCGGAATATGGAAAGTGCATGAAATTTTGCCTTAACATATTTTCAAGGTGAAGCAAGAATTTGGGGAACCGGAGTTGTTGGGATTTGTTATCTATAAAGCACCCCAGTCACCTCTTCATATCAAATCATAGTTGTTGCATCACCGGTTCACATCCAAATCCTTATTTGTCTGGCAAAATTGGTCAATATTTTATAATATTTTATGGATTATTCATCTTAAAGGCCATCGAACGCTTTGGCGGCATTTCCTTACACTGCCCAGGGGACTTCAATTTTATGCTTCTTGCATTTTGTATGTGTTTGTGTGTGCGCCTTTCGAGGCCTTTGGAAGACAATTTTGTAGCCTTTTGCATCTGCATCATACCTTTGCTTTTATATAGAAGGATTGAAGACCTCTCTTTTGGTTATCTTAAATGATCTTTCACTTTCACTTTCAGGCCTAGAAGGATTTATTTGTTATACTACATTATTTTCCTCACGGCTCCATTTGCTTGTTTCTTTCAGCCGAAGAAAGCTGAAGAGAAAAAGCAGTAACCTGTGTTTGTTTGATCAAATATATCACTGGAGAACGACACTTTAAAATAGTCAGGTCTGCTAGATTTCCATTCAATGTTTCATTCGGAAAAGAGAGAAGTGTATCGGAGTTGGAATTTAGACAATTCTGTCTTCTTGTATTTTTGCTGCATCGTAGAGGCGTTTGATATATTTAGTTAATGTTGAATCCTTGCTTGGAGTATGAATTGAGGATGATATGAACCATCTTTTCAGTTTTTGACACATTGGTTGGTTCTTACCGTCATTATGACATTGTTTGCAGCTTGTGGAAGCACACACATGAGTTCGCCTTATCAACTCGCGCTCAGTGTTAACAACAACACGATTTTGCATATATGCTTCTGTTTGTACCACCGGACTGTTTAGCTTATGACATAGAATCCCAAATAATTGCTTTAGCATTAGAGCAATGAGCGTCCAGGATGATTTAGAAAGAAACTAGACTCTTCTAGTTTAAACATGTTTGAAAGGAAAAATTTAGAGAGAGAGGGGCTTTCTAAAGGGATTTTATCTCCAAATATTATTGGATTCTACATTTGTGGCGTGTTTAGCAGTCAGGGTTTGATTGGGGAGAACAGAATTGCAGTCCTTCCAAAACATTCCAGTGTTTACTAGCACTTAGGGAATAGAAATTAGGTGGGGTCCACCCAATATCCAAAGTCCAATTCCTAAATTCCCTGGAATTGGATTACCTATAAAGACGTGGTATTTGGACTCTGGGTAGAAGGCTCCATTAGGAATCAAAGTTTCTACCCAAAAAACACCTTGAGCAATCCCCCCCCCCTTTGTATTTGTGTCTCTCACAGCAAAGACCGCCCCCACCATATGATCTGGAACAATGAACGCTCAAATCTAAATCGATGAAAAGTGACTGCATGGCTAGGTTAGGGAGGCTGATGTTAGGTTTTTATTGTGTTTGCTAGGTTTATAACTAAAAGATAATTCCAAGAAAAAAAAGGATGAAGTACCTAAAACCCACCAATTTTTTGAATGTCATTTGAAATTTGTCCCGAGTCTTTTTAAACATTCCAAACAAGTATTCAACTTATTGAAAATGTCATATTCGTTAAGTTCCAGTTAAAAATCTGTTAAATTAGCTAGAGCTTACTTTGTCTTCAAATTATAGAAAGTCATGAAAGCATAACCTCCACCAACTAACAATCACCACCACCCTATCATGCCATCACCTCCAAACCCAACACAAAACCACCAACTCCACCTACAACTCAAGTCACCAACATCGAGAAGATCATGGAGGTTGTTGAAATGCTATGGACTATCATGATGTGGCCACCACCATCCTTACCTCCCACAAAGAAGAACTGGAAGCTTTACGAGCTGAGAAATCAACGAATGAGGATCACATGAGTAGAAACAAGTTCCTTGAAACCCTAACTGAATCCTTAACCCTTTTCTTTGTTAGGAGATTGCCCTCCTAATGTAATTTCAATTTGAGTTCATTTTCAATTCAATCAATACTTATTTGATCGTGGGGTTCCATATTATATAACCTACGTTTGAAATTCAAATTTTGAGCCAACTAATATTAATGTCGACCATGATATACCCAATTGGTGGGTTTTGAATATAATCTATGTTAACATTAAGTAAGGCTTAACGAATGTGACATTTTCAATAGGTTGGGTACTTGTTTGGAATGTTTAAAAATGTTGAAACCAATTTGAAATGACACTAAAAAGTTAGGAAGTTTTAGATACTTAATTCAAAAATAAAACTGAAAGATAATTAATGGCGTGTTTTAAAGCTTTTTTCACAAAGTTTTAAACAACACAAAAGAATTAGAGTTTTAATAAAAACACAAAGAAAAGAATTATTGGCATAAAAATTATTTACTTAGAATAAGGGCTTTTTAGTAATCACATAAGTTTATATTCCAATCAATTGAATTAGTAAACATCTTATATGAATCAATATCAATCATACTCTGATTCTACTAAGTTTTAGTAAACAACTTAAACAGGAATATGATTCTGACTCCATGTCATTCCAACTCCTTATCAATTCAATTCCTCCTTAATTCAATTCATCTTCAATTCAATTTCTCTTGTTCTGATTACATATTAGTAAACGAGCCACTAGTTTACTAATCACATTCCTTATCAATATTAACTACAACACTCCACTTGAGTGTGTAAAAATTAAGAAGTAGGGATATCAGGTCTTCTGGCAACGTGTATGTCAAAATGAAGCTTGTGAAGAGTGACAATTTTTATACCTCTGCCGGAGTGCAACACTGGCCGGAGAACCTCGAATTTCACCGTCAAAGTCGTGGATTGCCGAAAAATAGTGTACCTCGTCGTGGACTCGTCGGAGATTCAACGTCTAATCTGTCGTTTGGGTTTTGTTCTTGGGACCAAGAGCTGTCGAATGGTGGTGGACCGGTGGTGAGTGTTGTCAGGGTGGCTGAAAAAGGGGCCAATCCCCAGCATTGAAAATCTAGAAAACATCCAGCATCGATACGCCTTGTACGACGGTCCAACGTTGAGAATTCTGGGTGGGAAATGATCGTGGGGTGGCGTTGAGTTGTTACCAGTGGTGGCGTCGCTTGAAGCCACCAGATTTGGCCAAGAAAGCCGTCGGAAAAGTTGCCTAGAAACTAGTTCAATGTCGCAGTTCTGATTAGTGACTCGAGTTGTGCAACTGGTTGCTTTTCTAAAAATGGCTAGGTCCCCCTTCCAACAATCTGGGACCTTCTATTTATAGAAGATCCAATATACAAAAATATCCTTGATTTCCTTACCTATTTCTCCTTCGTTTTAACCTGGTTTCGCAAATGGTTTTTGCCTATGCGTTCGTTGGATCAAAGTCTATCCAAAAATGCTAAGAGTAACTCCGAAAGGTTAACGGACTTTTATACCTATTTGTGGAAAATCAAACTTTAACTAAGAAACCAAAAATCCAAAATTAATGAAATTAAAATAATTTGACGAAATTGCAGGGTAAAATCATTGAACAGTGAAATCCAGGGACAAGATTTCAAAAAATTAATTAATCAAATTTAATGGAAATAACAACCGTTATTGATAGGGTTCCAAATTTTCAAACTCACCAAATTTCAAATTTACTTGGGAGAATGAAGTATGACGTCGAGTATTGTGCAAGGACTCTGAATGCGACTCGAAGAAAGCAAGCAACACGTTCTTTTTGTCAAACAGATTGAAAAATATTCAAACCAACTTCGCCTCAGTTTTGAACATGCGGTGTGGAAGTTGAGTGAGTTTCGAACGCTGGGCCGGATACAAGAAGCACTAGACAACTCCGATTGAGTTTCGAACGGGAAGGAAGTCGACTACAAATTTTTTGAAATCATTCGCAAGAGGGGGAGATTAATTGTTGTCGGGTCCTATTTTAGATTTAATGATGGATCATTTATGATCCAGTTTCACCCTTAGATTGTTATGATTGATTTGTTTTCGACTGGTAAGATTAGATCCAACATATTATATTTTGTCCACACGTAAGGTGCGCAAAGTGCAGTTCGCACCTTACATAAAAAAATTACATTAAATAGTAGGCATGAATAAACTATCAACCCAATAATGTGATCAAGAGTATTGATATAGAAAATGACTATTGCATTGCAATTCCAACTGAATAGGTAGTTGGAATAGGTTCTCCGCATCTTCTGCTTAGTTTTGGGTAGCCATGATACACTGCTAGGTGTCACTCATGACTTGTGAAAGCTCTGAAGATTAGAAATCACTAATCTTCATTAAAGAAAGAATTGAAAAGTAAGTTTCAATTTATAATCAAATAGTAAGAGTTCTAAATAAAACTCAATGGTTTGTACACTGAGTAGGTAGAGATTAAAGTACAACGAAGTTAACAAATAAATAGTTAGGTTTTTATCATAAATGGTCCCTGAAATTGACTCACAACATCAAGATGGTCCTTGAAATTGAAAATCTATCAATGTAGTCCTTGAAAATATGTGTCACAAATCAATGTGGTTCTTCCGTTACAATTCTGCCAAAAGTTCTGTTATGTGCTGATGTGGCACATAAATGGGTCTCATAAAATAGTTTTTTTTAGGGTCATAAATGGTCCCTGAAATTGTTTATCAATCAATGTAGTCTTAGAAATAAGTGTCTCAAATCAACGTGGTGGTGCTGTCACAATTTTGCCAAAAATTATTTATGTGCTAATGTGACCCATAAATGAATCCCACAAATTTAATTCACTTAAAAATAAATAAAAATAGGTTTAATAATTTAATAATAAATTAAAAAAAGTTGTCAACCCAGTAACCTAGTCTTGGAATCACCTCTAATCGCAACCCACACCCCACTACATCCATCTATGGTAACCTAGTCTTGGCATAAATTATTTATGCCACCCGTATCACTTGAATCTTTAAAAAAGCCTATGAAGGAGGGGGTGCAACATGTCCTGGCATACTAGTTTGGTTTTATTGTGTCGTGTGGAAGGACAGTTTTCGGGGACGTATTTAATTACAAATTTATGAGGTGTGGATAGCAGAACCAACTCTTTAAACTCTGAAGCAGCTGATGCCCACCAAGAATAAGCAGATCTTGCAATGAAGAACTAATTTTCATTGCACGAAGTAGTCCAACTCCTCAGACCTTTTTTTTTTTTTGGCTGGATGACATATTGGACTGTATGTTTATGGTAAACCCTGTTTTGATAAATAGGCTAAATCTTTTAGAAGTATCTTGGAGCTGCCCGTCTTGTTTAAATCTTTATTTTCATATAATAATTAGAATATGGAGATGTGTACCTCAATATCATTGGCTACCATACTCACCATAATAGGCAATCTTATTTAATTCAACAAGTTTTATGCACCGAGTTGATTTTCACTTTTGGTTGTGCCTACTTTTGATACTTGTCAGATTTTGGGAAACATGAAGAAAGATCCACAATCTTTGATGTTGATTACCGTGATGAAGAATATCAAGAAACTGGGTTATGAACTTAAGGTCAGTTCTTAGTGCAAATGTGCTCATAATTTTGTTTTTCCATCTGATGAGAAACAAAATATTTTTATTTTTTTTTATTCGAGCGATAGCGTTAGTAAGTTAAATGTGAATGCAGAACAGAGAGGTCCAAACTTTGGGAACAAGCTGTTTTCTGATGATAAATAAACAACCTCTTTAATCCCTGTGCTAGAACCATGTGTATAACTTCCTTCAGTTTATCAAATTATAATTGCAAAATGGCTAAACTAAACAATATTGTAGGATTAAGATACAGCTGCCTTCCAATCCCCATGAATAAAGAAGAAAGGCTGATTTTGGAATTTCACAGGAAAATGATGCCCACAACAATGCCCCAAAGAAAACAAATTTTCATGTATTTCTTTGGTAGTTGAGGACATTTTGCTAATGGATTGGGAGAATGCAAAATTTTTACGGAATTGCAGTGTGTGATGGTTGTATTTGGGTGGTGTGGATAGAACAAGATGCGAGGGTTCTTAAAGATTACAAGGGGGATAAAGTGGATCCTGTTATCTTAATAGCATATGTTGTGGGCATCATTTGTATGGGAAAAGGAAGTAGAAGTGCAAATTAATTGTGTTACTAAATCAAGTCATTCATAGAAATAAGTACCTATGTACTCAACTGCTACTTATGCGCTCTTGCAATGCCTATGTAACAGATTTTTTCTGTAGCGAATGGTAAAGCACATAAAATGTGGGAGCAATTTAATGGCCAGATTTCCATTTTAGCTCCGGAGAGTTATGGGCTTATTGATTGGTCAATGTACGTTCGCCTCTTATTTTGTATTTGGGGTTTTTTACCCTAATTTTTGTCTTGTTATTTTTAATTGGACTGAAAGTCTTAAAAATTTGTTGATACTCAAGTAACTTCAAAATTTACCCTTACCCTTGGTTGGTTTACTCGGCAAGATATTGACACCTGTTACTTTCTACAGTTTTGGAGGTGTCATTGCTGACTCACTGGAAGCAAAAGAATCCATTTCAAGGTGGGTTTGTATGACAGTCCTTCTATGGTCCTGTAATTAACTTTAAGAGGATTTCTTTTGCATGCACTACCTACATGACCATGGATCCATTCATATCCCATCTCATAAACCCATAGTATTTTCACTGGTTGGTTGATCATATGTTTAGACTGATTTGTTATTCATTTTATGGCAACCCAACTTGGGAGAAAATACAAAACATGGAAGTTGCTAAGAATGTGTCTAATATATGTTTTGTATTACCACGTGGAGTTCGGAATAGATGTTAGAAGTTGTTATATATTTACAGAGCATATAAAAAGTTTGTACCATAATAAGTTATGTTTTTTGGGTAGCCAACAAATATTTGGTATTAGCACGCCTGTGTTTTGAAGCAATATCGCCTGATCAGGACTGAGTAACTATGACTAACTGCAGCATTGGAAGTAGCAACTTTTCAAATCCTTTCCTTTAGGGATAGACACCAATAAATAAAAGGTATATTTCAAGGAAGGAGGGAGGGGAAGAGAGAGAGGTTTGTTAAAATAATATAAACAATAGATTGGATACAAAACTTTTTGGGAAGTTGGAATCAAGGCAAGAGGCAGTAGATATTATTAAAGCTAATTGTTAAGTCCACAAACTTATGATATATTCCTTTGTTTTTTTTTGATTTTGAGGGTAAGACGTGGTTACTGCAGGTATTTAAGATGAGGCATGAGAGGTAGTAAACTTAAATCAGCTGTGGTTTTATTTATTTATTTATAAATTTAACCCATGGTCTGCTCCATTTTACTATTTTTAATTTCTTGTCTTTCTTTAATTCTTTCAGAAACAATATAAATGTTCTCATAAAGAATTTTCTACCTTCTCTTTTCTCATTCTTTTTTCTTTTATAACCGCAGCATACCATAGTTAAGTATACCAAAAGTAAAAGCGTACTCAAGCTAGTACTTTCACATAATGAAATGCATGTATAAAGTTGCTTCAGTTGAACTTGCTATGATTAGTGAGATTTAGATTCATGCAGCCTTATGCAGGAGCCTTTTTGTTCAGTACCACTGATATGGATAATTCAAGAAGATACACTTGCAAATCGGCTTCCCGTGTATGAAGAAATGGGCTTGAAGAATCTTATTTCTCATTGGAAAAGTGCTTTTAGCAGAGCTAATATTGTCGTGTTTCCAGATTTCACTCTGCCGGTAGATATTGCCTTCTTTTGTTTTAAAAATATTTTGTTGCACTGTATTCCTAATTATTTTTGCAAAATGATTGTTCTGTGGTTTCTTAAATTGTCTTATTTTTTCCTTCCATCCTGTGTCAGATGTTATATAGTGTTCTTGACACTGGAAACTTCTTTGTCATTCCGGGATCACCAGTAGATGTTTGGGCTGCAGAAAGGTACAGAAAAACCCACTCCAAGAATCAGTTGAGGAAGATAAATGGATTTAGTGAAGATGATATGCTGGTTGTAGTTGTTGGAAGTTCTTTTTTCTACGATGAGCTTTCATGGGACTATGCTGTGGCAATGCATTCTATAGGGCCACTGCTAATAAAATATGCAAGGAGGGATGATGCAGGAGAGCCGTTTAAATTTGTTTTCTTATGTGGTAATTCCTCTGATGATGCTTTCCAGGTAATTAGCCTTAATCGATGCCTCTAGATTATGCTGTTGCCCCAGTACGCATAACAATTTGAGCTTCTTGCATCTTATCTAATGTATTCAAGCGCCTCTATTTTCCCAACAAATGATTTCTCTGGCTAATGGCAACTGAAAAAAAATATTTGCGATATGAATCTGGTTGCTGACAGAATGACAACGTTGACTGAAAATGATGTCCTTTGTATATTTCATTGTGATATCTGGTTAATCTTCTGGCGTGTTTTACTCTTGCACTGGCATTTATTCATAGTCATTTTGATCCATTGATCTCTCGTGTAGGAAGTTACTTCACATCTGGGACTTCTTCATGGATCTGTACGGCATTATGGCTTGAATGGTGATGTGAACAGTGTGTTATTAATGGCTGACATTGTTCTCTACGGTTCTTCACAAGATGTGCAGGGTTTTCCGCCATTACTTTATCCGTGCCTTGACCTTTGGGATCCCTGTTATTGCACCTGATTTTCTTGTCTTGAAGAAATATGTGAGTTCATTCAAATTCTTTTTATCCTGACAGTAATTTTCTTATACAAGTGAAGGTGTCTGTTTTGTTGTCTTTTACATCTGTGATATTACAGGTGGTTGATGGAGTTCACATGATATTTTTCCCAAAACATAATCCTGATGCTTTAATGAGTGCTTTCTCACTTATGATTTCAAATGGGAAACTTTCTAAATTTGCTCGAACGGTTGCCTCTTCGGGAAGGCTGCTTGCTACGAACTTGCTGGCATCAGAATGCATAACCGGTTATGCAAGGCTTTTGGAGAATGTGCTAAATTTTCCATCAGATGCTCTGCTGCCAGGGCCAATCTCTCAGCTTCAACAGGGTACATGGGAGTGGAATTTGTTAGGGAATGAAATCGATTACAGAACAGGAAATGTTATGGACATTGATGAGCAGTCATCCTGGAAAAACACTAGTGTTGTTAATGCCCTAGAAGAAGACTTGTTCGGCATTAGATACTCCAACTCAATTAGATTGGGATCTCTTCAAGGAAATTGTAAGCTCGGAAGAATATGAGACATTAGAAATGGAGGAGGTATGTCATTTCCTGAAAATACAGAACTTGTGTGTCTCTAGGTCAATTCCGACTCTTCTTTTCCCTCCCTTTTTATGTTAATATAGTCATTCTCGAAAGACATCTGAAACAGGACATTCTTTCTTGTAGCTATCAGAAAGAATGGAGAAAGATCCTGGTTTATGGGATGACATATATCGTAATGCTCGAAAAGCTGAAAAGCTTAGATTTGAAGCAAATGAGAGGGATGAGGGTGAACTTGAGAGGACAGGCCAGACAGTATGCATTTATGAGATATACAGTGGGTCTGGGACCTGGCCGTTCTTGCACCATGGCTCTCTGTACCGTGGATTAAGCCTTGTGAGTTCCTTTTTTATTCTTTCTATTTTATTTTTTTTGTATGCTGTATGTTTTTTAATACCTTCAAGATTCATTATTTTCACTATTCTCTTGGTTATACTTATCATCTTTTCTAATATCCTATGCTGTATTAAGATGCATTTCTTGTAAGGACAACAATGAAAGCTTTAAACTTGCGTTTACTGTATGCTTTCATTTAATTAACAGCTAGAAACTTTGTTTTAATGCAAAAGCTCCAGTTCTTTTTGAAGTTTCAAAATAATACTTACATCTGAACAGTTGCCTAATGTTTTTTAAATTATCCTACAATGTATGTGGTAGTCAAAAAGAACACATAGGTCAACATCAGATGATGTGGATGCTGTTGACCGGCTTCCCGTATTGAATGAAACTTACTATCGCAATATTCTCTGTGAGATTGGTGGAATGTTCGCTATTGCAAACAAGGTGGATAGCGTTCATAAGCGACCTTGGATTGGGTTTCAATCTTGGCGTGCTGCTGGTAGTAAGGTATTTCTTATTTTTGGTAATTTTATTCAGAAGCATTTGTCTAATCTCATTTAAGTTCCACAATCAATCTTGTCCAGTGGTCCAACCTGTATATTTAATTGGTTTCTGTTTAATTATTGTCGCTGCAAAAAAATAAAAATAAATAAATAAACAAAGTATAGTCATGTAATTGCCATCCTTGTCGTCCAAGCAAATAGATGAACACAATATTCTGAATAAATATAGAATAATCGGGATCATAAATAGCTATATAACATTTTATGACTTATATTTTGCATGGATGACTCGTGTTTGCCTACAAACATACATTCCTATATAGACACACAAAACTCTAGATTCCTTTGAATGGTTTTGGTGACAGATAAATTGAACAGAAGTATAGTTACAAGGAAACATATATGGTAGAAGTATTGAAACTTGTACATAATGATTGACGTATGAATTTATGTAGGGGTGTGTGTGTATAATCTATACTCTGTATACATATAATATTGTTCTTTAGGGCACGTTTTGATACATGGGATTTGTTTGGGTTGGGTTGGTTCTATTTACGCCCCTCATTTTAAATGGTACAAAATAAACCTGCATAAGGGTCCCAGCTTATCAGTTGTTTATTAACCCCATGTCTGGTCCAAGCTGATATTGGTGTTGAATAACCCATATCAGTCCTAGTCCAGTCAATCAAACACCTCATAAGTGCATGTAAGCATGCATTGTTCTTTAGTTTGCCATCATATTCATCATTGTTTTTCAAAGCAGGTTGCTTTGTCCAAGAAAGCTGAAAGGGTTTTGGAAGAAGCAATACAAGACAACACAAAAGGTGATGTGATATACTTTTGGGGACGCTTGAACATGAATGGTGGAGTGACAGGAAGTAAAGATGCACTCACGTTTTGGTCTGCATGCGACATCTTAAATGAGGGACACTGCAGGTACTTGTATGGAATATTAGTTGAACATTTCGTGAATGAGATATAACTGTGATTGTTGTCAAGGGTTTGGGAATCTAATAAGTGATGCCATGCTCCACAGAGATACCTCCTTGAATGAGGAATTCTTTGGTGAGGCAGCTGTATGCAACCACTCTCTCACAGTGGGTGGGACAGTGGCCGCATAGGGCTGTCCGGTACAAGAATTTGTCCTTTTAAACAAGTGAGTTTTAACGAAAAGCCCATGGTACTGTTCACTTTAACGAAAAACCACATTTTTACACTAAAAAGTCAAACCTGGTACTATTCACTTTACTCTTTATTTTGTCTTTATCATTAAAACTCAAAGTTTTCAAGCCTTTTTCATTAGTTTTCCTTTTAAACAATGGATGTTGGTATTATGAGAGTGAGGTTCCCTATTGTCATCCAATGCCAATGGTACACTTAGAGCCAAAATCCATGGAATAATGAGTCCAGTTGCGTTACTCTATACGGTAAATTTTGGGTATACAGTACACTCCAACCACAACTTACCTTTGATGCTAGCTCAGTGGGTCTGGCTGAGGCACATTGGTTTCTCCCGTGTGGTCTTAAGCTCTAAAACCCCAAGATACCAATCTAGCAATTGCTAGTGTGTCCTGCCCTAAAAAATTGTCAGGTTCGGTGGTGGACCTCAGTTTGGAAGCTGTGTGAACGAAGCTGACAGGAATCATGGATTACAAAAGTTAATTTTCTTTATCTGCCGACTACTCTCTAATATTGTCAAGCACAAAAATAGAAATACGAAGGTGTAGAGATTTTGTTTTTCATGAACCCAAATGATGGGGGCATTGTCAATCTCAAAATGTGTGCATGGCTGCATGTGCAAAACGTTAATTCATATAGATATTCACACAGATTTATGAGGCATTTAGGTTTCTTATATCCATAAAGCAAATGCCAATGAGTTCATTAATTCATCAGAGTATGATTTTTTTTTGTTTTTTTTTTTACTTAAAATGAATGCAGAAACGTTTTTGAAGATGCATTTCGTTGGATGTATAACTTGCCCTCAAATACAGAAGCTCTCCCTCCCATGCCAGAAGATGGTGGTCACTGGTCTGCCTTGCATAGTTGGGTGATGCCAACTCGTTCCTTCGTTGAGTTTGTCATGTTTTCTCGGTAATTTAATCACAACATTTTCTGCTTTTCTGTTACAGCTCCTGAGACAAAGGAACTTGCGGATGATTAATATAACTGAAATTTTGTATTTAAACTACAGGATGTTTGTTGATTCTCTGGATGCCTTACACGCCAATTCTGGCAATAGAAGTATTTGTTTGTTGGGTTCTTCAGAACTTGAGGTATGTTATTTAGATCACGTTTTCTGGTCTCACATGGAGTTTAACATTCGTCACTTACATTTTTTAAATATCAACAGAAAAAGCATTGTTACTGTCGGGTATTAGAAGTCCTTGTGAATGTCTGGGCTTATCATAGTGGACGAAAGATGGTTTTTATAGATCCAATTTCTGGTGCACTGGAAGAGCAGCACCCAGTTGAGCTACGGAAAGGATTTATGTGGGCTAAGTATTTTGATAGTGCATTGCTAAAGAGTATGGATGAAGATTTAGCAGAAGCTGCAGATGACGGTGATCATCCAAGGGAGATGTGGTTGAAAAAAGTTTCTGATCTTAATTATAATACTTCAAAATCTCACCCTTTCCAAGCCTTACGGGAAGGCTTTTATATGTACATCACATCAACAACTTTACATATTAAATTACTAGGTGACAGCATGTACACCCATGCCTCAGCACTATCTATACACCTTTACATATTAAACTACACACACATGCAGCAGCACCATCTGCTGTCTTCTGACAGCAGCTTTAGCAGTAACCAAGCACGCATGGGAATACCAAGCACGCATGGGAATACTTCGGACAGCACACATGCACCTGCACATTCCTTCCTGCTGTTCATGAGTCAGCAAATGCTTGCTGTGCTGTCTGTACAGTTTGGCCTGCTGTCCTTCTTCCAATACTTGGGTTAACAAGAAAAGCTTGAGCTTGACTTCGTCTAACACCCCCCCGCAAGCTAACAGGTTGAGGAGCAACTGGAAGCTTGGACACCAACAAATTGAATCGAGACGAAGACAGACCTTTGGTAAATAAATCTGCAAGCTGATCTTGTGAACAAATATAATTAACCAACAGTTCACCACGAACCACTTTCTCCCTGACATAGTGATAATCAACCTCTAAATGTTTGGTTCTAGAATGGAACACTGGATTGGAAGCAAGAGCAATTGAAGACACATTGTCACACCATATTTGAGGTCGAGTAAGATGTAACTGCAAGTCCCGAAATAAAGACCTCAACCACGAAAGCTCAGCTGCGGTGTAGGCAAGTTGCCTATACTCGGCCTCAGCACTCGATCGAGAAACAGTTTTATGTTTTTTTGAACTCCATGAAACCAGATTTGAACCAAGATAAATACAAAACCCCCCAGTTGAATGCCGAGTATCCGGATTCCCAGCATAGTCCGCATCTGAAAAAGCAGAAAGATGAGTAGTACCTGGCTTGTAAAGGAGACCATGACTATGCGTCGTCTTCAAGTATCGTAGAATCCGTTTGACTGCCATCCAGTGAAGAGTTGTTGGAGCATGCATAAACTGGCATACTTGGTTAACTGCATAAGATAAATCGGGACGAGTTATCGTTAAGTATTGTAGAGCACCGACAACACTACGATACATTTCTGGTTTATCAAACGAATCTCCAACATATGCACTGAGTTTTTGACCAGAAGACATGGGTGTAGAAATCGGTTTGGCATCAGTGAAATGTGTGCGTGACAATAAGTCAAGAGCATACTTGGATTGGCACAAATGCATTCGATTTCCATCGTACTTAACCTCTACACCCAAAAAATAATTAAGTAGTCCCAAATCCTTCATGGAAAACAAAGTACCCAGCTTTTGAATTAACTGAATGATGTGAGAAGAACTGTTGCCAGTAATCAGAATATCATCCACGTAGATGAGCAGGATAAGATACACCCCTTTTTGGTTGAACACAAACAAACTATAATCACAAGTTGATTCCTGAAAACCAAGTTGAAGCAGGAAATCTGAAAACCTCTGAAACCATGCCCTCGGAGCCTGTTTAAGACCGTAAATGCTCCGTTGAAGTTTACAAACATGATTGGGTAACTGTTGATCAACAAAACCCGACGGTTGACGCATGTAAACTTCTTCGTTCAAGAAACCATGCAGAAACGCATTTTGGACGTCAAGCTGCCTAACTTGCCAACCTTTGGAAACTGCAAGACTTAAAACAAGCCTAATGGTGCTGTGTTTAACCACAGGACTAAAGGTCTCATTATAATCCACACCAGCCTTCTGATGAAAACCATTTGCGACAAGGCGAGCCTTGTAGCGCTCAATTGTTCCATCTGCATGTCTTTTCAATTTGAACACCCATTTATTTGGGAGCAAATTCATCTTTGGATGAAACGGGACCAAACTCCACGTGCCACATCGTTGTAGCGCATTAAATTCCTGTACCATGGCATTTCTCCATTCCTGAGACTTGACAGCTTGACTGAAACAAGTCGGTTCAATTGGAAACTGATCAACAGTTACATGCATAGCATATTTAGGGTTAGGTTTTTGGATGCCAGACTTTGATCGTGTAGTCATTCGATGGTCATTATTTTCTGACAGCACTTGTACTGATTCCATAGATACCACAGCTTGTTCATGTGAAGGTATGGGTGATGACAGAGGTAAGGCCGACACGGGTGTAGTAGAGGGTGGACTGGATGAGTCAATTGAAGGATTGGGGACAGGTTCAGACGGTGCAGTGGAGGGTAAGGAAAGAATTTCATTAGAAGGACAATTTTGACGGAGAGGAATAGCAGGTACATTAGGTGAGTGAGATAAAGGAGACGTGCTAATATCATCAAAATTAAATAATACCACGGGAGAGTTAAATGTACCTGAATCGACGACATTTTCTGAGGTAGATGTGAGTCCCTTAAAAGGGAAAGAGTCCTCATCGAATAGGACATGGCGAGACAAGTAAATTCGTCTTGTGGACAATTCCAAACATTTGTAGCCTTGGTGATTCAGTGAATAACCTAAGAAAACACAAGCTTTTGATTTTGGTTGCAGTTTATGTTGTGTGTATGGGACTAACCATGGAAAACATCGACAACCAAACACTTTCAACATGTCATACTTTGGAACTCTTTTAAACAACTTCTCATAAGGTGACATATTGGATAAAAGTTTTGTTGGCATGCGATTTATCAGGTACGTAGCGGTAGAACAAGCATCAAACCAAAACTGATTAGGAACGTGAGATTGAGAAAGCATAACTATACTGGTTTCAACAATATGGCGATGTTTCCTTTCTGCAAGTCCATTTTGTTCAGGATGTTTTGGGCAGGAAAAACGTTGTGAAATCCCACTGTCAGAAAGAAACTGTTGAAAAGCACGACTTTTATATTCCCCCCCTTCATCACATTGAAAAGTTTTAATGGCAAGATTAAACATGTTCTCGACAGTGGCTTTAAATTTTACAAATATCTCAAAAACTTCACTTTTATTTTTCATGGGAAAAATCCAAGAATACCTAGAGTAGTCATCCACAAACAACACATAGTAACGAAAATTTTCATTAGAAATAACGGGAGAAGACCAGACATCAGAGTGCAAAAGTTCCAATGGAGACGTAGAAACAGACTCGGACAAATTGAAAGGTAACTTTTTACTCTTTCCTAAGGGACATGACTCACAAAAGCTTACATGAGGAGGACCATGAAGTGGTACTAGTTTATTGGAAATTAAAAACTTAATTATTGAGTTGGCAGGATGACCAAGTCTAGCATGCCATTTTTGCACTGAACACCGTACCCCTACCAAGGCTGACATTGAAGACTGGAACCGTCCACTGCCATTTGGAAATGGGTATAACCCATTCTCACATCTCCCTCGGAAAAGCGTCTTCCGAGTCTTGAGGTCCTTAACAAGAAAAAAATATGGGAAGATTAGCAGGTAGCAATTGTTGTCTAAAGTAAACCTATGAGCAGATATGATGTTTTGAGAAGCAGTTGGGCAGTGAAGAACATCATTCAAATCAAAAGAACAAGCTTTAGTATTTAGTTGTTGGAAACCAAAATGAGAAATAGGAATGCCAGAATCATTACCTACACCTCCAATAGTTTCATTACCAGTGTACTCTTTGGGATTAACCAAATTTTGAAGGTCAGGAGTGACATGTGCATTCGCACCACTGTCTAACAGCCAGGTACCATTGGATTGCTTGTTGAGAGTAATAGGCGAGGAGGACATGGCTGTGAGTTTGTGAGCAGGAATCCGACCTTCATAAGCAGAATTCATCCTTTGGAAGCAATCAAGCGCAGGATGACCTGGTTTGCCACATATTTGGCAAATAATACGCTCACCAGAAAACGAGGATTTCTCACCATTAAACTGCTGGTTGCGCTGATTGGTGGGATTGCGGGGATTGTTGCCATGCTGATTTGACAGAGAAGCACGGGTGAAGGAAGACATTCCTCTTCCATTCCCACGCGATCGTCCACCACCACGTCCTCTAGTGGCAACGAAGGCGTTGACAGGTGCAGGTGCAGCCAAGGAATTATTCTGATCCACCATTCGTCGTTCAGTTGTCAACAGAAGTGCCTCAAGGGTGGGATAGGTGATCGGGGTATCCCTAGCTTGAGCAGCACTTACTGTCATCTCAAATGCAGGTCCTAGATTGTTCAACACAATCTGCACGAGTTCATCATCACTGACCGGTTGACCCGCGAGAGCAAGATTATCAGCAATCGCATTCATGCGATCCAGGTAATCCGCAACAGAAAGATTACCTTTTTTTGTCTGCAGCAACTCATTCCGCAGGAACAAAATTCTGTTCTGAGAAGTGGAGGCATACCTTTGCTCTAAAGCTTCCCAAGTGGCACGCGCAGTTCTCTTGCTTGCCACAGTAGCTAAAACAGACGCTGTCAAGGAGCCATTTATCCAACTCAAGATCATTTGATCTTGTTGAATCCACGCACTGTATGCAGGATTGACAGTGGTAGCACCAGGCAAGTTTTTTGGAGGGCACACCAAAGTACCATCAACATACCCCATCAGATCTCTACTTTTGAGAATTGGGAGAATTTGAGCCAACCACAGTGGGTAGTTGGTTCTGTCAAGCTTGATATTAACAATAGTGGAAAACGGATGAAACTGATTGGTGGTAGGTGGGTTGGTGGAAGAACTGACATTGTTTTCAGCCATTGAAGCGTGGGAAAAAAAACAAACAGGATCTAGTCGTTAGACAATGAGAGGCTCAATACCATGAAAAAAGTTTCTGATCTTAATTATAATACTTCAAAATCTCACCCTTTCCAAGCCTTACGGGAAGGCTTTTATATGTACATCACATCAACAACTTTACATATTAAATTACTAGGTGACAGCATGTACACCCATGCCTCAGCACTATCTATACACCTTTACATATTAAACTACACACACATGCAGCAGCACCATCTGCTGTCTTCTGACAGCAGCTTTAGCAGTAACCAAGCACGCATGGGAATACCAAGCACGCATGGGAATACTTCGGACAGCACACATGCACCTGCACATTCCTTCCTGCTGTTCATGAGTCAGCAAATGCTTGCTGTGCTGTCTGTACAGTTTGGCCTGCT
Organism: Pyrus communis; assembly: GCF_041283825.1. NCBI lineage: Eukaryota > Viridiplantae > Streptophyta > Magnoliopsida > Rosales > Rosaceae > Pyrus > Pyrus communis. Next base: position 5,855,151 of record NC_142566.1, on the reverse strand, counting down.
GTCCTTCTTCCAATACTTGGGTTAACAAGAAAAGCTTGAGCTTGACTTCGTCTAACAGTGGTTATGGCCACTCACCGGGGAAGTGCATTGGCAAGGAATTTATGAGAGGGAGAGGGAAGAGAGATATAGACTAAAGATGGACAAGAAAAGGAAAACAAAAGAAAAGTTATTTGAAAGAATGAGGCATGGATACAGACAGAAGTCACTTGGAGGATAGAAAGGTTATACTTGTAGTTGAAATGGTCTAGTTTCCGTCACACTTGAATTGATACAGCTACTGAACACGCTATTTCTCAACTGTGGAGTGCGAAAGGGACTCTCGACGATTGAGGATAAGATTTATTCTTTCTAACAGCGACAGCATGGTCTGGAAAGACGGATTTTGTAGGTATTTTTCTCCGACAGGATATAGATATTCAAAGTGGATGGAAGACGGTAGCTTTTCCAGCGATGGCAGCTCACTTAGCATGTGGGGCATTTACCGTCGCATTTGAAGTGGCAGAGAGATGTCAGGTTTTTGAGCAGTACACACAACATTCGTTGAAATTCTTTTTCACAAATTGACAGCATCATGTATTCTTTTGGCAGCGCTGATAGGAAATTTTGATTAAAATAAAAAGCAGTTGTTGGCGGTTTCTTGTTTTGATTTTTGTCACACTGAATGGACCAGCGATTTTATTGTTCGTGTTGGGAAAGATTCGACAAGAGTAACTACTTGTGTTGGCCCAACCGACTATGTTGGTTTGGTTTCGGTTTTGGCTCACCGAGCCAAACCGACCCGCACCCATCCCTATTACACATTGTGTTGTACATAGAGATGGAATGAATGGAAAACCGCAGAAATTTTATAGGGTAAGAGCATCTCAATCATTCTTTGTGTTTCATAGATGTGTTTAGGACTTTCTCACTGGTGTGTGAGTGTTCTTAATTCCGTCAACCCGCTCAGTCGCCGGCCCTAGCAGTGGCCAGGGTAGGTGGCATCCCTTTGTCTTCTTCTTTTGTCTCTCTTCTCGTATCTGTGCGACTGACTTTCTCCATGTTTTTCGATCCGTTTTTCTTGGTAATCCACCCCTTATGGCCTCCGATCTTACATTGCATCGGCCTCAATTAGAAAATCCCACTTCGAACCTTCTTTTTCTTCTTCTCCCTCAAGTTTTTCCACCTCCGTGACTCTAATCCAGCCATCTTCTGACTTTTCTATTTGCTTTTGTCCTCCATCGTTCTCACACATGTCCGATTCAACAACCATATCTTTCGCCCACATTACGTGGATTTCTCGGAAGGTGTGTAGAGCTTCAGTTTGGGTGTACGCACCACCACCTTCCAATTGTATGTCGTTTTTGACTTTGTTGCTGGGGGAAAGTTCTTTCCCACTGGCTTCTTCCTTTGGTGGTTGCAGTTTTGATTTGTGTGGTGCTTGGTGGAGGAAGATGGAGCCTTCATCTTTTCTGATTATGGGGCTGTGTTTGGTGCGATTTAGGGCATGGAATGCAGGCTTGTGGTTGACGACAGGTACTTTGACGACAGCGAATGAAGCTAGTCTTTTAGGGATTTTTTGCTTTTGTGTTTTTCTGTTTTGGGCTCTTCCCTCGGGTTGGGTTTTCGTTTAGTGTTGGGGGTTCACTTTTTGTTTTGTGTTTAAAGTGTATTTGGGCCCCCTTGTATGTACTTGTACTCTCTTAGTAATAAAAATTACTTTTGACAATATATATATATATATATATATATATATATATATATATATCAAAAATAGTTTTTTGGAAGCTCTTTAAGAAAATTTACTTCAACCAGGGGTTTAGAGAACTGTTGTTAGCACTTCATATCCATCCCTGAATCCGAATCTGAACCGAATAATATATATAATATATAGTAGAATAGAGAACTGTTATTAGTATTTCAAAAATTTCATTATGCACTCTCATAAATGTATTTTTCTTTCTAATTATAGAAAGTTTGGAATGCCAAATGAGATTTTTGAAATGTTAATAACAATTTCCATAATATATATAAATATTATATTTATATTTGAGTGAACCTATACTACTATTACCATATTCATTAATCACCGCATAAATATTTAGTATATAATATAATAGTATTCGCTGAACCCTATACTATGTTCATTATGCGCCAAATATCATGCTTATGGGAGATATCAACAACCAACATTATCATTGTTTTATTCAATACTACTATTTTTACACTTGCCAAAATTCATTCATTGTTATGTTTTTTATTATTGGACGTGACTTGTCACATCCCGGCCCAGACCCCCACCGCATCCCGAGCTCGACTCCATCGTAGCACGATATTGTCCGTTTTGGGCCCTTACCACACCCTCACGGTTTTGTTTCTGGGAACTCACACAAGAACTTCCCAATTGGTCACCCATCCTGGGAATGCTCTTGCCCAAACTCGTTTAACTTCAGACTTGAAGCCAGTGAACTCCCAAAAGGCCTCGTGCTAGGTAGAGATGAGAATATACATATAAGGCTTACAGGATCCACTCCCCTGGGCGATGTGGGATGTTACAATCCACCCTCCTTAGGGCCTTGGCGTCTTTGTCGACACACATTCGCCCAGGGATTGGCTATGATACCAAATTGTCATATCTCGGCCTGGGCCCCCACCACATCCCAGGCTCAACTCTATTGTAGCACGATATTGTCCGCTTTGGGCCCCTACCACACCCTCATGGTTTTGTTTATGGGAACTCACACAAGAACTTTCCAATGGGTCATCCATCCTGGGAATACTCTCGTCTGAACTCACTTAACTTCAGAGTTCCTATGGAACCCGAAGCCAATGAGCTCCCAAAAAGCCTCGTGCTAGGTAGAGATGGGAATATACATATAAGGCTTACAAGATCCACTCCCATGGGTGATGTGGGATGTTACATGGCTATTTAATGACGAAATTAATATCTACTAAATTATTGTGTGTCAATTGGATCAAAATAAATTTTTGTTTTTGACGAAGATGGATATAACCGTTAACCGATAGGATATGCATTACCAGGTGAGTATGATTATGGATAATTCCCGATGGTTAATTTGTGGTTATGAATATGATTAATTTTCATGGTTATGGGGATGGATATAACATTTCCGTCTCCAAACTAAATCGTTGTCATCCTTATGTACCGGCTTATGTTCAAAGGTACACTGATAAATCTTTCGGCTAGACCCTTCTTTCTCCTTCACCGTCTTAGGAGGTAAATAGGGATAATGATTGGAATACATATGACATTATCTGTACTTACGGGTGTAGGGAGTAAGCTAACCTCACAATAGCTATAATAATTTAGTTCAAATTTGTCTTTTCGCGAAAATCTAATCTAAGACTTTTCACTAACAAGTGGGAGCATGATTGGAGTTGATTATTATTTTTTAAATCCTCCACAAATTTTAGCTAAGAGCTCTCATTAAGATCATCTCCAAAAAAGATGTCAAAAATACCACATAGACATATAATAATAACAAATGACGTACTATTTACTCTAATCGAGATGTTAAAACTAACATGGGAAAGAAGGCTAAGCTGACATGGACAAGGAGATGTCAAATTTGAAGCTGCCTTCAAATATGATTTTTGCTATTTCCAAAGACATTCCACTTGCCTTACCTTAAATGCTAATACATTTAAATATTATTTAACTATTTTTATACCAAAAACAACCCAACATTATTATTTTTATTTTATTTTTTTTAAAATAAAGCAATAAATTTTGGCCTATCAGTTGGAAGGAAAATATTGACAATATGTCAAATTGTCAAGTTAGCCATCAGATTGAAATTTCATGTTTTGAATTTGACGTCTCATTTGGAGATGCTCTAAAGATGCTCTAACCCATATTCGAGCCACCAAAGGAGGCTTACGACTTTATGGTGGCTGGGACTATTCAATCAATGGGTCTTGAAATTGTTTGCAATTTGAACTGTTCTATATTTTAAACACTTTTTAATAAAAATGTTCTTTAAGATTGACATAACTCCTGACTTTAGTCTTTGAGATTTAAAATCAATATAAGTAGTCCATAAGATTATCCACGCCAATAATTTTGGTCCTTTTGTGAAAAACTCCATTAATTTAAGGGTATTTTGATCAAATCAATTCCTTCACTTGAACTAAAGGTTTCTTCAATTTAAGAGAGATTTTTGATAGAATGACCAAATGATTGACGGTGGACAATCTGATGGACCAAAATGAGGAGTTATGACAAGAGAAATTTTATTTGAACTCATATAACCTCTTTTTACACTCAACTTACTCTTTACGCCCATATTATTATTTTTTTAATTAAAGAATTAATATCTCTTTAAACCAAAATTTATTAAACTACCATTCCAAACCTAATTTAAAATTGCCTAGGCAAAATAGCCTAATGGATAACTTCTTCTCTCCCGTTTTGGTGAGAAAACTTCTCTCTCTTTGAGAGTTCTTCTGCCATTTGTGCGAGTTTAGTTTCAGAATCTGGTCTCCTTTTTGTTTTCGGGGACTGCAAGGTGCCTAGGGGTTTCTTGTTTTGGGCTATTTTTTGTGTGCTTTTGAGGCCCAATTTTTTGTTATGTACTTAAGTTGTGTTTGGATCTCTGTGTAACTTTACTTGACCTTTACCCTAAAATAATATTTTCAGTTTACCAAAAAAAAAAAAAAAAAAAAAAGTAAACCTAATTTAAAATTTTAAGTTTTTTTTTGTTTCCCAAAACAAAATTTAAAGTTATCTTTAAACCATTTGCTTTCTCTCTCTACCAAACCAAAATTCATGCTGTCTCAACCAAACCATTTACTTGGGTTGCTATCAACACCAGCACAATAATATCCCATCACCTTCTCTTCACAGACCAACTTTCTTCTTTGCAAATTTTTGTAATTCTAATGAGGTAATCTACCTTCTGCATTCTAATTGCCCCAACCAATTTTCATCTTAATTAGTTTTGGTCAGTATTTGATTTCATTACATAAGTGGTAATAAGCAGTTACAAACTATTATATCTTCTCAAAGACTCAAGATTGTGACTGTTTAGAGCTAATAACTAAATGGACACGGTTGGTCCGAACTCTTGGAATTAATCACTAACTAGCATATGGGTACACATAAAGTGTGTGAGAAAATTTTTTATTTTTGTTTTTGAAATAGAAGGAGAGAGGAAGATAGTGATAGAGAATGTGAGAGTGAGAATTTTTTTTTTTTTTTTGTTAAATTAGAGATATGTTAGGATTACATGTAGGTGAGGCTTTGAAAAAAAAAAAAAATTAATGAAAAGGGCTTGAAAACTTTGAGTTTTAACGCTAATGACAAAATAAAGGGTAAAGTGAATAGTACCTACAAGGTTTGACTTTTTAGTGTAAAAATGTGATTTTTCGTTAAAGTGAACAGTATAGCGAGCTTTTTGTAAAAACTCCCAAGAAAAAAAAGCAAAATTTGGTTGTGTGAAATTACATTTCTGCTTCACATTTCTTATTCATATTCTGTTTTAATTAGAGGGTTAAACTGGTAATTTCATAGGATTTTGGTTAACAATGAGTGTTTTATTATTTAGTAGAGATAATTCTGTACTTGAAACAAACACGCCAATAGTTACACTCAATATTGAAACAAACACAACATTCATAGAGATGTGCTTTAGAAAATCCCACAAACAGCAACAAAAGTCGTAATTTTTTTGCTTACGACTGTTGTAGAAAGTTCAAACTACATCGGGATTGACGAAAAAAAAATTGAAACCCAAATACTCATATTCTAAAATTAAAAAAAAAAAAAAATCAAAATCAAATGAACAAAAAATTTCCATAAATCGATTCACACTTTAGTTAGAGGATTCAAAAGTTCAAAATTAGTATCCAACTATAAGAAAAACTTGTTTTTCTCTATAAAAGTTATTAGGGTTTTAGTTGGAATGAACATAGGATAAATAAAGAGTCATGGTAGGGTTTAATTATAATGGGTGAGTTTATCGATATATTATTATTAATTCATTTGGTACTTGATGAGAATTATGCACTAGGGTAAAAAAGACAATTAACATCTGACATTTAAGTTGAGTGTAGAAATATGTTATATAGATTTAAATAAATTTTCCTTATGACAATCTTATGGACAATTTTAACTAAAAAAAACATACTTTAAATATAAATTTCATTTATTTGGTAAGGGCTTATTGGTCATTAGACAAAGGGATACAAAAGTAATTGACAAGGTTATTCTCTTCCTCTACCCTACGAAAGTCTAACCCAAATTTGCACTCATGGGCGCTTGTAGAACGACCCGAATTGAGTATTTATGATTTTGCCAATTACCACCCTTCTAACTTACACTATATTTGGATGAAAAAAATAAACTTAAAATTTAGATAAAAATCAGGCTTTATAAATCGACATATATTAATTTCCTTGTTTAGATTCATAAGCATAGAAATTTAGAATTTTCGCGTAGAAAAAAAAAACTTGGAATTTGGAACCTCCAATACCCAAGTTTAAATTCTAGGTAAATATATGTCATTTTCTAATTTCTATGATTGAAGTTTAAAAATAAAAAATTTCAAATTCAATTTCATTTTTTTTTAGGTTAACTAAACAAGATAATTCATAAATTCTAAAAAATAAAATTCCGCCATTAAAATTCCTTAATAATCTTAAATTTCTTCATCCAAACATAATGTTACACTATGTTTGGATGAAGATATTTAAGATTACTAAAGAATTTTAAAATGACGGAAATTGAAATGACAGAATTTTATTTTCTATAATTTGTGAATTTTCTTGTTTGACTAACTTAAAAGAACAATGAAATTGAATACAGAATTTGTTATTTTTAAACTCTCAATCATAGAAATTGGGAAATGACACATATTCACATGGAATTTAAACTTGGGAATTGGAGGTCCTAAATTCCAAGTTTTTTTTTCCATGTAGAAATTCTAAATTTCTATGTTTATGAATCCAAACAACGGAATTGATGCATATCAATTTATAAATTCTGAATTTTATCTAAATTTCAAGTTTATTTTCCACATCCAAACATACTGTTCAGGAAATTACACATCTCCCGCCCCCTCACACACCCTCGCCAATTGCATAAAAAAAAGAAAAAAAGAAAAAAAGAAAAAAAAAAAAAAAAAACACGCTCGCCAATTTACAACGTTGCCACTCAACAACAGTGGCATTGTCTTGCCTTTTATATGTTTTGACTTTTGGCTGCTGCTTTTATCTCTGTCATCTCTCACTCTGTAAGTAGTGTAGTAGTAGGGTTTTGGAAAAACCCCAAAACGTAATCGTCCCCATCTCTTCAGGTGATTCTCTCTCTCTCTCTCTCTCTCTCTCTCTCTCTCTCTCTCTTTCTGCTCTTCTCTCCCCATTATTTATGCTTTATTCTGACTGTCATTTCCAGATTTTTTTTTTGTAAATTTAATTGTTGGAATTTAGGCATAATGAAGTGCATGGCAGCTGTAAGTTGTTGAGTTGTGTAAAATTCATGTTTTGATTGTTGGGTTTTGTTGATATAGATGTTCTCTCATGTGGGTTGCTCTTGGATTTTGTTTCTGTCACTGTCTCTTGATTTTTAATTCTTGTCTTTTGTACGCATATCTACAGATACACACAACACACTTCTAGTGTATGTTTTTCACACTCAATTTCTTCACTTAGTTACTCAAAGCTCACCGTATTTACTCGCAGCGGCCGGTTGATCGAAGAAAAGATTTCTTGGGCTTCTTTTTGATTTCCCCATTTGGATTTGAAATTTGAAAAGAGGAACTTACACTTGTATTGGAATTTCTTTATGATCTTGTTTTGAATACCGATATTTTGATACCAAATTGCAAAGAAATCATGATTCCCAGAAGTGTTGGGTCAGCTTTTGGTGTCGTTGTGCTTGGTTTTTGTTGTTCATGTACAAAAGAAATTTCGCCATCAATTTTTCACTTCTTCTCCCTGTAAGCTGTATTGAATACGATAAAGGTGGTATAAATTTTTACATATTTTTTCCTTTTTTGTCTCATGACTTAATTAAGCTTCCATTCTTGACTGATAAGCTTGTGGATTTTGAAGTTACTATCGAGAAACAAAGAAACAAAGAGAGAATCAGTCAGAAATCATGTTGAAGTTCCTATCGAGAGTGAGGATCGAGTTCAATGCCTTGGACCCCCGAACGGCGTCGTGTCTGGAGTTCCTGGCGCAGTGCAACGCCCGCAAGGCCAAGGAGTCCAACCCCTCCTGCGCCGTCCAAGTCAAGCGCCGCACCGACGACCAGCCCCCCAAGATCACCGTCACCTTCGTCAACGGCGTCGAGCAGGTCTACGACGCCACCGCCACTCCCGCCCAGGACATCCGCAACATGATCCTCGAAAAGGGTCAGAGCCTCGAGACCGAGCAGATGTTCCGCGACGCTGGCGAGTCCTGGCCCGTTATTATCCCCGCCGACGAGCTCCACCAACCGGCCCCCGGCACCAAGGTAAAAGAACTTACATTTTACTCCTAAGGGCCAAGTGCTTTTGTGTGTTAGCGAATGTATCCTTCTTCTGTCTGGCATTTCGTCGAACATGTAACGTGCATTGCTTGAAACTTGTAATTATGCTATTCTTTTGATTGATGTAAATGTTATCACCATTGTTGATTGCTATCCTTGCTGCATGCAGTGCATAACGATCTATGCATACACACACACACACACACACACACACACACACATCACACGTTATAGTGTATGTTTTCCACACTGAATTTCTTCACTTAGTTACTCACAACTGACTCCCAGCTTCATTTATAATCATTCGGTTGATCGATGAAAAAATTCGCTGGGCTTCTTTTAATTTTCCCATTTTCCGTTTGGTGACTGTCTGTTGCTGAATTTCAGATGAAATGAAAGAAAATTGTAATTAAAACTTGAAAATTATTCAATTTTTGAACCCCAGAAAGATAATTCCAAATTATGGTAGTTTTGACACTGATACTGACACTTATATAGCATTTTCTTTAACGTTTGTTTTAAAAATTGCATACAAATCATGATTTCCGAAAGCCTTGGGTCAGCTTTTGGTGTCATTGTGCTGGGTTTTTGTTGTTCATGTACCTTTTTCTCCCCGTAAGCCGTATTCAATAAGATAAAGGTGGTATAAGTTTTTACATACCTTTTCTTTCATCTCATGACTGGTTCAAGCTTCCATTCGTGACTTATATATGCTTGTGGGTTTTGATAGTGATAGTACAGTCAGGGTCTTTTTGTTCTGAAATGGGAAGTAAGACTTATGACTCGTGACATGAGGCATGGTCCATGGTGATTGTAATAATGAGTCGTGATGGTATCTCTTCACCACTGTGGTTAACCAAATGGTTGACAATGTTTATATATGCCTTCATTTTGGTTTTGCATTACAGTTCAGATTGGCTTCACTGGCCTTTCCATACTAATTGATCTGCTTTACCGTCAATTTTGATCACAGTTTTCATATTTTACGATTGGTGTGTTATTTGTGTCTTGTGCATCAAATACCATTGGTGTTTACTATTACCGGAATATGGAAAGTGCATGAAATTTTGCCTTAACATATTTTCAAGGTGAAGCAAGAATTTGGGGAACCGGAGTTGTTGGGATTTGTTATCTAAAAAGCACCCCAGTCACCTCTTCATATCAAATCATAGTTGTTGCATCACCGGTTCACATCCAAATCCTTATTTGTCTGTCAAAATTGGTCAATATTTTATAATATTTTATGGATTATTCATCTTAAAGGCCATCGAATGCTTTGGCGGCATTTCCTTACACTGCCCAGGGGACTTCAATTTTATGCTTCTTGCATTTTGTATGTGTTTGTGTGTGCGCCTTTCAAGGCCTTTGGAAGATAATTCCGTAGCCTTTTGCATCTGCATCATACCTTTGCTTTTATATAGAAGGATTGAAGACCTCTCTTTTGGTTATCTTAAATGATCTTTCTCTTTCACTTTCAGGCCTAGAAGGATTTATTTGTTATACTATATTATTTTCCTCACGGCTCCATTTGCTTGTTTCTTTCAGCCGAAGAAAGCTGAAGAGAAAAAGCAGTAACCTGTGTTTGTTTGATCAAATATATCACTGGGGAACGACGCTTTAAAATAGTCAAGTCTGCTAGATTTCCATTCAATGTTTCGTTCGGAAAAGAGATAAGTGTATCGGAGTTGGAATTTAGACAATTCTGTCTTCTTGTGTTTTTGCTGCATCGTAGAGGCGTTTGATATATTTAGTTAATGTTGAATCCTTGCTTGGAGTATGAATTGAGGATGATATGAACCATCTTTTCAGTTTTTGACACATTGGTTGGTTCTTACCGTCATTATGACATTGTTTGCAGCTTGCGGAAGCACACACGAGTTCGCCTTATCAACTCGCGCTCAGTGTTAACAACAAAACGATTTTGCATATATGTTTCGGTTTGTACCACCGGACTGCTTTAGCTTATGACATAGAATCCCAAATAGTCGCTTTAGCATTAGAGCAATGAGCATCCAGGATGATTTAGAAAGAAACTAGACTCTTATAGTTTAAACATGTTGAAAGGAAAGATTTAGAGAGATTTTATCTCCAAATATTATTGGATTCTACATCTGTGGCGTGTTTACCAATCAGGGTTTGAATGGGGAGAACGGAATGGCAGTCCTTCCAAAACATTCCAGTGTTTACTGGCACTAAGGGGAATCAGAAATTAGGTGGGGTCCACCCAATATCCAGAGTCCAATTCCTAAATTCCCCGGAATTGGATTACCTATAAAGAGTGGTATTTGGACTATGGGTAGAAGGCTACATTAGGAATCAAAGTTTTCTACCCAAAATACACCTTAAGCAATCCCTACCCTTTGTATTTGTGTCTCTCACAGCAAATACAGCCCCCACCATATGATCTGGAACAATGAACGCTCAAATCTAAATCGATGAAAAGTGACTGCATGGCTAGGTTAGGGAGGCCAATGTTAGGTTTTTGTTGTGTTTTGCTAGGTTTATAACTAAAGGATAATTCCAAGAAAAAAAAGGATTAAGTACCCAAAACCCACCAACTTTTTTAAGACTTGTTCTATTAACACCCTACATATTGTTGAATACACTCTACATACTTAATAAACCTCACATTTGCTTTTTCAATTAAAATTTATCTTAATACACTCCACACATTTTCCTACAATACCCTGGCAGCCTTTAGTATGCATGTAAATAAAATAACGAAACATAGTAACTCTTTAAGCCCTAGAGACTAAAGATCAGAAACGAACTTGGCCTCTGTTTGCCCCTCTTCCGGAACATTGTAAAATTCTTGTATTTCTCTCCAGCATCGGCACGAAAATGATCATGTCAAATCTCTTGGTGTTCTAGTCACTCATATCACAGATATCCCTCAGGCACAACGTGATCATTTGATAGCATTCTTAACGCAGTTATAGGCATAATGAAAAATATAAAGTCTTATCTCATATGATGCTTTCAAAACGTCAATTTCAATATAAAGTCTCATCTCATGTGAAGCTTTCAAAACGTCGATTTCATGTTCCATTCGTTAACAATAATTTCTTTCAATCAACATGTTTGTAGGTTCATTGGTTAAGATTTTGTTCCACAATGGAGGGTGACAATAGCTTTGAGAGTTGAAGAAAATAAATAATCTTGAGATATACATGTTAAAAATGATTTGGGGTGTATTTAGAATCTTTTATTTTTTAAAAAAGCGTTATGGGGTTGAAATTGTCATTGCATATTAGTCATTTAATATTAAATTTATATATGAGGTGTATTCAATATTATGTGGGGTACTAATAAAAAAAAAGCCTTTTTTTAATGTCATTTCAAATTTGTCTAAATCTTTTTAAACATTCCAAACAAGTACTCAACGTATTGAAAATATCATATCCGTCAAGTTCTAGTTAAAAATCTGTTAAATTAGCTAGAGCTTACTTTGTCTACAAAATTATAGAAAGTCACGGAAGCATGACCTCCACCAACTAACGGTCACCACCACCCTATCATGCCATCACCTCCAAACCCAACACAAAACCACCAACTCCATCTACAACTCAAGTCACTGACATCGAGATGCAGATCATGGAGGTTGTTGAAATGCTATGGACTATCATGATGTGGCCACCACCATCCTTACCTCCCACAAAGAAGAACTGGAAGCTTTACGAGCTGAGAAATCGGCGAATGAGGAGATCACATGAGTAGAAACAAGTTCCTTGAAACCTTAACTGAATCCTTAACCCTTTTCTTTGTTAGGAGATGGTCCTCCTAATGTAATTTCAATTTGAGTTCATTTTCAATTCAATCAATACTCATTTGATCATGGGGTTCCGTAATATATAACCTATGCTTGAAATTCAGATTTTGAGCCAACTAATATTAATGTTGACCATGATATACCCAATTGATGGGTTTTGAATATAATCTATGTTAACATTAAGTAAGGCTTAACGAATGTGATATTTTCCCTTCTTTTGGTATTATTATTTCTGATGCCGAAGAGATTGATTTCTGTATCTCTACACTGTCACGTTTGTTCAAGCATCATATTTGAGCTGGTGCATATTTATGTGAGCTACTTTATGAGAATATGCATGGAGAACTTTAAGCCTATTGCGTTTTCAACACTGATTGAAGCAGCTATATGGCCTTTCACCCCAAGCTACAGTTCATCCCCGTATTTTTCCACATACGTGGGTTCGGTCCTCCAATGCCTGTTAGAGCTCTCTTCAACCTGCTCATGCCTAGGTCGATCGGTTTCAGGTTAAATAGGAAAAACTAGAAGATTCCACCTCTGGAAAGTGCCTACACCTAATAGCTTAAGCCACTGTTCCCATTTTCTCGATGAACTATCATGCAAATTCAGTGATGAAAAACCATATTTATATTTGTGTTGCCATATTTAAGTGATCTTTTTTTCTTTTTTTTTCTTCCTGTGAGAGATGATTTCACTTCCATTCTTATGACTCTCAATCATACAGTCGTCCCAAGTTTCTACTGAATCAAATGCTAATGCTCCGGCAAATAAAGCTGAGGATAAAGTTGGAAATGGGAAATACTCCACTCATTCTCTTGATGAAGTTGCTGGAATGATACGGAATACCATATCCGCGTATGGAGTCAAGGTGAGTATGCTGGCTGAACCTGCTTATTACCAATTAGAATTACATAAATGGAAGGCTTGGTTCATTAAGCTTAGGTACATAGATGAACGTGGATATGTTTGAGTACAAAATTTATCAATATAGTTTGTAATTTTTAGTAAAACTGAGTATTTTCTATTGTAATCGCAGAATGACAAATTTTCTTGATCAACTCTGTTCTACATTCTTTGATACTTTATTTTGTTTAGAAATAAGGCTATCTGGATAGTGTAAAGAGAAATGGTGATTTTCCTTCAAATTTAAGTTGGTATTTTTCTTTTTTCTTTGTCTTATGACTCTAATCAGAGATAGGGAGCCTTACAAATATAAATATTAAAATGTATTTTAATTCTATATGCTGTATTTATATGCTTCAGATCAAAATTTAGTATCAGCTCATGCCAAACTCCATTCGACCGTCGTTCTTTGCATATCTTCAGTTTAAACCCACGTTCGGTAAGTAGTTATAATTTTATCACTCTTGTTCTTGATGCAGGTTTGCAATACATTCCGTGATCTTGAAGAATCAAATATTCTGCAACCGTATATGAGGGATGCCATAACAGAAATATCTAAAGCATGTGAAGCTTTCCAAGCAAAGGAATCAGCTCCTTCTATTGCTGGTATCTTAGCTTTCTCTTTACCTGCAATGTGCTGGTTTCTTGAAGTGTTCTGAAGGTTGGACTTGTTTTTGTAATAGTAACTGCAACTCGAGCGCTTCAGTCAGAGATTACGAAGATTTATATCCTAAGGCTTTGCTCATGGATGCGGGCATCAACTGCAGAGATTTCAAAAGACGAGACATGGGTTCCTGTATCAGTTCTTGAAAGGAATAAATCTCCCTACACAATCTCTTTCTTGCCTCTAGCATTCCGTAATGTTATGACATCAGCAATGGATCAAATCAAGTTGTAAGTCCCTAAGCGTGACTTAATCAAGGGTTTTTATTTGATAGACATGCTCAAGATTTTTTAAGTGTTCATTACCTGTTTCTCTGCAGAAGTTCAGAACATTCACTCATTATTTATGTATTCATCATTAACAGTATTATATATTTCAGGATGATTCAATCTTTAAGAACTGAGGCTACGAAGTCGGAAGAAATGTTCATGCAACTCCAAGAAACACAAGAATCTGTCAGACTTGCTTTTTTGAACTGTATGCTCGATTTTGCAGGTATGATGGATGACTACCTAACTCAACTTCATGTTAAGTATTTAATGTCCGGTTGTGATGCTTCCATTCTCTGCACACTAATCAGGTCATCTAGAGCGCATTGGAAGTGAGCTTTCCGTAAACAAATCCAAAGGAAGTTCACATGTACAAAATGGATATTCTCATACCCTAGAAGAAAAGTCTGATCTCCCAGGAAGTGTTGGCCCACATCAACAGTTGTTAATAGTCTTGAGTAATGTTGGCTATTGCAGAGAAGAACTTTCTTATGAGTTGTACAAAAATTACAAGCACATCTGGCTACAGTCTAGGTATGTGGGCCATATTTTTCTCTTCATTGAACCGTAGGATATCATCGTGTTTCTTGCCCTATTTATTAGGAGCAGTTGGATATACCTGATATATGGAATGTTGTATATAATCCACTGAAGTGGGAACCCAAGAACCAGAAATCATATTGGCTACTATCTTGTATCTTCCACTTTCAAAAGGCGTAGTCATATTCAATAACTATTTGGTTGGATCAAGACTGACTAGAATTTGCATGTGAGCAGGCTTTAGGATATTGTTCTTTTGTTTAAAGATTCATTTGTGAAGCAAGGGCTTCTAGTTCAAATGGTTAACTGCATTTACTCATCCACATGAGGTTCTATGTTCAATTCCCCCTCCCCCAATAACACTTGTAGAAAATAAATAAAATGCATAAGTCGATTGTTGAAATCTACTAGTTCACATGAAAATTTGCTACACCTGTGATAAGAATGCGATAATGAAGGTGGTATTGAATTTAGTGTCAAGTAGATAGACCAATGGGTTTTCCTGGCCATTCGAAATGGAGGGTCAAAATGTTCCCTTAGAGGTTAGTCGGGTCAAAGATGTGGATGTTCCAGGTTATAAAAAAAGTTAAAAAACTCAAACAAAGCATTGGACCAGTAGGTGATGCTCATCGATTGATAGTTGACTCATGCTCATTTATTGATGGTTTAAAACTTTTATGCACTTAATATGACCTGTTTGGTTATGCCTGATTACCTTGCTATATATTTTCTATTTACTTTTTAAAGGGAAAGAGAGGAGGAGGATGGTGACGTACAAGACCTAGTTATGTCATTTTCTGGTCTTGAAGAGAAGGTCCTTGAGCAATATACTTTTGCTAAGGTATAGTTGAACACCCCAACAAACACGCACATCGATCATGTTCTTCTGTAGGTCTACTATATTATCTTGCTTTTCTCATTTGTCAGTTTGTGTTACTGTGTGGGCATTTTCTACACTTACTGCCTTCTTGGCTAATAAGAAAATGTAGTTAAAGTTATAGGTCCACTTCTGTTGATGTGTTTGTAACTTCATATATGATATAACTAAATGAGTGTAGTGGTGCGTTCTTTCTGAAAGAATCTCTTTTTACTTTGTTTATAATAAGGCAATCCATTTCCTTTGTGCCACACGACATATTCTCTCCCCATTCTTTTGGGGAAGGGGTGAGTTTGCAACTTTTCAGGTTCAACACCTGTTCGGTTGTGTGAGTAAATTTGCCTGCAATCATTCCGTCCTTTATGTGAACACGGCCGACATTTTTTGCTCCTATCATTTGTTCACGAAATTCAAGTGGACATGGATTGACGTTATGATGCACTTTCTTTAGTCCTTTACGTGAAACTTAACAGTTCACTTTCCTCTCAGGCAAATTTGATCAGAACTGCTGCCTGGAACTATTTGTTGGATTCTGGTGTTCAATGGGGAGCAGCACCTGCTGTAAAAGTAAGAAACTTAAGAATTTAGCATTTGGCATTTATAGTTGTACTTCTATTAGTATTTTTTTTTCAGTAACTGAACTGGAACCTCATAATAAAATGGTGTCTTGCAGGGTGTGCTGTGGAGTTACTGCACACTTTGGTAGCTGTGCATGCAGAGGTACTTAGTGCAAGCCATGTATTATATTAATTTTTGATGTCTTTATTCTTTAGGCCATAGTATGAATTGGTACGTTGCCTGCTCCAATGAGCATGTAAATATCTTTCTTTTTTTTCTTTCTATATGTTATTTTCCAGTGGTTAGGACTTATGCATATATGCGGTTTCATATTCTTAGCTCTGACTTTTGAGTCGTCTTCTCAATAAACTTGATGAAATCAATTTCGACTTTCCAGGTATTCTCTGGTGCGAAGCCCTTATTGGACAAGACACTTGGCATTCTTGCTGAAGGTCTAATTGACACGTTTATCAGCCTGTTCCATGAATATGAATCGAAAGATCTTAGGTCACTTGATGCAAATGGTTTCTGTCAGCTAATGCTTGAGGTAAAAGATTTTTGCAGTATGCATGTTGTATCAAGTTGATGGTTTAATTTGCATATGGCTTTGGTGATGAGCAACAATAAATGGCAATTGCACCACATTCCTTTGGGTGCTCGATGAATGATATTCTCTGAGATAAAACCTTTTTGTTCTAAATGCACCTAATTTTGATAAGATATTAATGTATCCAACACGTTATGCATATAAAAAATGGAAAAATATTTTGACAACTTCCCTTGTAAAAATATATACATATATACATTGTATATGTATATGTGATAAAAATAAAACCTTGAAAGGTTGATGTGAAATAGAAAATTACAGAGTGTTCATTTCATATGATATCTCGTTGGGAGTGAGCAAGTCATTACCATCATTGATCATGCATAGTCGGATGTGGTTCTAAGAGATTTCCCCTTTGTGTAAATAATGCAGCTTGAATACTTCGAGACTGTATTAAATATTAAGGATACTATTGTAAATTCATCCTCAAGGGATAATACTTAGAGACTAAGGAAAACTGTTAGTTTGTTATAGGTTTGTTTTCTCTTAGTTAGAAAGTGTTGTGACTTGCTTTTGGCTCACAACTAGTATATATACTCATATTGTAATCTTATTCAAGTGTGAAATACAAATATAATTTCCAAACATGGTATCACCCGCCTGAGTCTCACGACCTTTCGATCCCCAATTTTTCCCGCTTCTCTGCTTTTCTTTGCTTTTTCCCGCTCCTCTGTCGATCTTCTTTCTTTGATCTTGTTCTTGCTCGTCTTTGATCTTGCAATCCTATTGCTTGTCTTCTCCTCTGATTTCTGTATCTCCAATCATGGCGTCTGATTCCTCCTCGGCCTCAGAATCTCAATCTTTTCCCCCAATTGTTTCTTCAAACCCTAATTCTTCGATTACGATCCAGAACATTGGATCTATGGTTCCGATTAAGCTCACCACTACCAATTACCTGACCTGGAGTGCTCTCTTTGCTCCAATCTTTCGTCGTTACAATCTCACCGGGCTGATTGATGGCTCTATGGTGGCGCCGCCTCAATTTCTCACTGATTCCTCTGGTGCTCGCACTCTCAATCCGGCGTATATTGCCTGGTATGAAAATGATCAGAACATCCTCATCTGGATCAACTCCTCTCTCTCTGAATCCCTAATTCCCTATACTGTTGGCGTTTCTTCGGCTCGTGAACTCTGGGCCAAATTGGAGTCACGACTTGCTGCTGCCTCCCATTCTCATATCCATGAACTCAGATCTCGCCTTCGGAATCTTACCAAAGGTGATCTCACTGCTGCTCAATATCTTCAACGCACTGAAGAAATTGCAGATGCTCTTGCCAGTGCTGGTGCTCCAGTTGAAGATTCTGAATTAATTTCTGTGGTTCTTCATGGCTTACCTCCTGAGTTTGATTCTTTTGTGGATGCTATCCAATTTCGTCTCGGCTCTACAACTCTTGATGAGTTACATGGATTGCTTCTCAGCAAAGAGATTCAATTGACCAGTCGCAAACAAAGTACCCCTGTGTCTTCCTTTCAGGCTTACAACACCTCCACTGGTCTTCTACCTTTGCCTGTCAACTCTGTCTCTCAAGGTCCTGTTGCTCAGTTTTCTTCATCTTTCAACAATTCCAGTCGTGGACTGGATCGTAATTCTAATCGGAGCAATCAGTATAATCGAGGTAATTTCAGGCAATCTAATTCTCAGAGGTTTTCCCAATTTCATCGAGGCAATAATCAGAGGTTCAATCGTGGTGCTCGCCCTAATTTTTCATCCACCCGGAAACTCTCGTGTCAAATCTGTCGCCAATCTGATCATGAGGCCTGCGCTTGTCCTCATCGCATGGATCCTCACTATAATACCAAGTCCTCTCAATCGGCTTTGGCTGCTAGCACCTCCAATCCTTCTTCTTCTCCGTGGATTGTCGACTCCGGTGCCACATCTCACATGACCAACAACTATGCCACGCTCCAGAATCCTGAAGCTTACACAGGCCGTGAACAAGTGTATATTGGTGATGGCAAAGGTTTGCCTATCACTCATTCTGGCTCTTCTCTTCTTACTGCTTCCCCTAGTAATTTTGCACTCAAATCTGTGTTGTATGTGCCTGCTCTGAAACACAATCTTCTGTCTGCCAATCATTTTTTAATTGATAATCAAGTCTCTATGCATCTTTATCCATCTCACTTCGTTGTGAAGGATCTTTCTTCGGGGAGGATGCGTTTTAAAGGTCCTGTTCAGCATGGGTTCTATCAGTTTCCTCCACATTCTTGTACTACTGCCAGGCCTCTCGCTCTCACTGCTGCTCCCAAAGCTTCCAGGACTCTTTGGCATGGACGATTGGGCCATCCTTCTGTTGCAGTTCTTAATAAGCTAGCTTCCCTCTCTAGTATCTCTCTGTTACAGAATAAGAGCACTTCTCTTTGCTCATCTTGTGTATTAGGCAAAAGTTCTCGGTTGCCATTTGTTTCTACTACTAGTACTACAAAGAAACCTCTAGAACTAATTCATACGGATGTCTGGGGCCCCTCTCCTATTGCTTCTAAGGAAGGTTTTCGGTTCTATGTCATATTTGTGGATGACTTTACTAGATATTGTTGGTTCTACCCTCTGCGATACAAATCTGATGTACTCTCGTGTTTCATGCAATATAAGTCATTGGTTGAGAATGTTCTGTGTACTAAAATAATTGCTCTAAGATCTGATTCTGGTGGTGAATTCTTGAGCACTCAATTTTCCAATTTCCTGGCTCAACATGGCATTCAACGTCAACTGTCCTGTCCTCACACTCCTGAACAAAACGGATGTGCAGAACGTAAACATCGCCATGTTGTGGAAATTGCAAGAACTCTCTTGGCAGCCTCTAAAGTCCCTCATAACTATTGGGTTGATGCGTTTGCCACTGCCATTTATCTCATAAATCGGTTGCCTACTCTATCTCGCCCTTCTCCTTGGGAGTCTCTTTTCCAGAAAGCTCCTAATTACAGTACACTGCGAGTCTTTGGCTGCTTATGCTTCCCATGGTTGAAGCCTTATATTTCTTCCAAGCTGGATGCTAAGAGCAAGCATTGTGTTTTCCTGGGGTACAGCCTTCACCATAAAGGTTACAAATGTCTTGATCCTGTTACAGGGAGACTGTACATCTCTCGGCATGTGGTCTTTGATGAGGTTCAATTTCCATTTCATACTCTTCCTCCTCCTCCTCTCTCTTCCCACCCTCCCTCTCCCCTCTCCCCCTCTTTTATACCATCTTCTCTTACTTTTACCTCGATCCCTCCTCCTTCTCCTCCTGTCCCTTCTCCTCAACCTGTCCTTTCCACTCACCCTCCTCTTCACCCTGTTTCTTTCTCAGCTTCCCCACCCCCTGCCTCTTCCTCCCCACTGTTAAACACTCATCCTATGCAAACTCGCTCAAAATCTGGTATACACAGGCCTCGCGCCCTCACTGCCACTAAACATCCTCTACCCTCTCACTTGTTACCAGATTATCTTCCCACCACTTATCTTCAAGCTTCTAAACATCACCATTGGCGCACTGCAATGCAGGAGGAATTTACTGCTCTCTTACACACTCGAACCTGGTCATTGGTTCCTTCCCATCCCTCTCAAAACCTAGTGGGTTGTAAATGGGTCTTTCGGATTAAAAGGAAGCCCGATGGCTCTATTGATCGTTATAAAGCCAGGCTGGTTGCCAAGGGATTTCATCAACAAGAAGGCCTCGACTACACTGAGACCTTTAGCCCTGTGGCTAAACCTGTGACAATTCGTCTTCTCCTTACTTTCGCTGTTCAATTTGACTGGTTCTTGAATCAACTTGACGTCAGCAACGCCTTCTTGCATGGTACTCTTTCTGAATCAGTCTTTATGCAGCAACCTCCTGGTTTTCAGGATCCCTCTAAACCAAATCATGTCTGTCAGCTCCATAAATCCTTATATGGTCTGAAACAGGCTCCTCAAGCCTGGTATGATAAGCTGCATGCTGCTCTTCATTCACTTGGCTTTGTTGGTTCTCAGAGTGACCACTCTCTCTTTGTCAAAACGGATCCTTCCTTAATCTTCATCCTGGTTTATGTGGACGATATTTTGGTTACTGGTCCTTCCTCTGCTGCCTGTCAAGTTGTGATTCAAAAACTCAGTGATATGTTTCCCATCAAGGACCTTGGCACTTTACACTACTTTCTTGGCATTGAGGTCAAACATTCCTCTACTGGTATTTTCTTATCTCAAACTAAATACATTCTTGATTTGCTTACTAAAGCAAACATGGTTGGTGCCAAGCCCTGTGCTACACCCCTTAGCACCTCCAAACTTGATCATGACTCTCCTCCTCTTGAAAATGTTACCGAGTATCGATCCTTGGTAGGTGCTCTCCAATACTTAACCTGGACACAGCCTGATCTTAGTTTTGCTGTTAATCTTGTCTGTCAGTTCATGCATCTTCCACGAGTGTCCCATTTTCAAGCTGTCAAGCGTATTCTTCGCTATCTTAAGGGCACTCTTGATCTTGGCCTATGGTTTACTAAATCCTCCTCTCCTCTCTCTCTCACGGCCTTCTCCGATGCTGACTGGGCCGGTTGTTCGTTAGACAGGCGCTCTACTGGAGGTTATTGTATCTATCTGGGCAATTCTCTTATTAGTTGGAGTGCTAAGAAGCAACTCACTGTTGCTCGTTCTTCCACCGAGGCTGAGTATCGTTCCCTTGCTAACACTGCCTCTGAAATCACTTGGCTTTGTAAACTGCTTACTGATATTGGGTATTGTTTACCTTGCTCTCCTCAACTCTGGTGTGACAATATCTCTGCCCTGTCTCTTGCTAAGAATCCTGTTTTCCATGCTCGCACCAAACACGTCGAGATCGACTATCATTATATCCGTGAACAGGTTCTAGCTCAGCAGGTCTCTCTTCATTTCATATGCTCCCAGGACCAAGTCGCTGATATATGTACTAAGTCTCTGTCCAAGCCCAGATTTCTGTTCCTCCGTGCCAAACTTCCACTTCGACCTCTCCAGTTTCGTTTGAGGGGGGATATTAAGGATACTATTGTAAATTCATCCTCAAGGGATAATACTTAGAGACTAAGGAAAACTGTTAGTTTGTTATAGGTTTGTTTTCTCTTAGTTAGAAAGTGTTGTGACTTGCTTTTGGCTCACAACTAGTATATATACTCATATTGTAATCTTATTCAAGTGTGAAATACAAATATAATTTCCAAACATTAAATCCATATTTAACTGCGGGTGCAAGGGAGTCTTTGAAGTCCTTACAAGGTGTACTTCTCGATAAAGCCACTGAGAATGTATCAGAAAATGTGGAGAATCCAGGGCATAATCGACGAGCAACACGTGGAAGTGAAGAGGCGGCTGATGATAGACAGGATGGGATGAGTGTGTCACCTGATGACCTCATTGTAAGAAACCTTAATTCTCTAGTGATTTCTTCTTGTACAATGTTTAAAACACAATGCCAAGTTGACTAGTTGGTTATGGTGACAGGTATGTGTGCATACGTATGCATAGTCGACTAGAATAGTAATATTGGATAGTAAATAGGATGAAAGAAATCTTTACCACGTCAATTGGTTGTCATGTTAAACCTCGTAGTAAAGTTCTATGTTCCCGGTCTTTTTCTTATTTGCAAATAACTCGAAAGTAAATTGTTGAATGCTTCAGGCACTTGCCCAGCAGTATAGCTCTGAATTACTTCAAGCAGAGCTTGAGAGGACTCACATCAACACGGCATGTTTTGTGGAGTCAATTCCGTTAGACTCAGTACCTGAATCAGCTAAACGCGCTTATGCTTCGTTCAGGGGACCGCTAGATTCTCCGAGCAGAAACTACAGAGGCAACACAGGATCCCCAAGCTACTCACGGAATAGGCGTCGATGAATCTGTAAATGGCCCAAGGTTTTTGACTTTCTGAGATTTTACCATACGTGCTAGTGTTGTACTGTGATTACTCAGCTGAAAGCATATTCTTTTTATTGTATAAGCCCTCATTGAGCTTGTCTTGTTCTTTATTTTTACCTGACACTGTCAAGCACGACGTTGTATATTTCTTTCTATTGTGTTAATGCCAGTATAGTTCTTTTATGCTGTTAGATGGTTTTACACTTTATTTCCTTTTTTTTTTTTTTTTGTATAAAAGCGATATTGGAGGAGAGAGGAATCTGAATACGGGATCTCGAGTGCAAAGGGTAAACATTCTTAACCGTTTGAGACATCAGTCCATTGCAGTTTGAACCAATTATGATGGATGCTCCAATGGCCCGTTTGGAAATGTTTATCCAAAAGGCAGTTATGTTCATAAGTGTTTTGTAATTCATTTTTTCATTATAATTGGGCTCTTTTGAAAATGAAGCGCTTATGTGAGAAGCGCAAGTTCTAATGTAAGCAATTTCATGTGCTTCTCTGACAATGAAGCGGTTTTGGTTAGTTATACATCAAGAGTTCATTATCTCTCACAAATTGCAAATACTAATTTGTTAAAGAAATAATCGGATTGAAGCACATTCAGACCAAAAAGCGCTTTTAACAATTTTAAAACTACTTTTAGACTGAATTACAACACATGTACAAATTTAAGAGCTGAATTTTAAAAAAGAAACCAATTCAATATATATGTACATAAACTCTGTTAACAAGCCGAAGTAGTTCCAACTGTTTGAATACAACGGTTGAGATGGATCAAAATCACATTTAACACATTCTCATAAACAATACTTGCACTCTGATAAAAACACAAGTTATTTAATTTAATTAATAGGTGTTAAGAGTGGTTTCATTAGGTTGTAGCGTATGAAACAATCGTATAGTGTCACCAACATTTTCAAAGGCCTTGACATCTTGTCGTCGTTGTTGCTTTCGGGTGCGTTGAGCTACGCAAACTATGTTTTTATTTATGATTCAAATAAACAAGGAAGTCATAATCCCCAAAGCGTCAATTCTTTTTTATCTCTCTATTCTGTTTCTTTTTATATTTCTAGTTATAACTAGATATAATTTGGTATTAGAAAATGAGATTAAACAACATAACATGTTACTCATAATTAGGTATCAAATTAATCATAAATATTAAATCATCATCTCCTTTTTTTTCTTTTTCTTTTTTTAAGAAAGAATAAGTAGTTAGTGGTTTTGTTATGACAATCCATTCTTTCGGGGGCAAAGAAGACTTACATAGGTATTTCAACTTTCTCTAGCTACTATCGTATGATTCACCAACTTAAGAAATCGAATCCAAAACGTACTGTGTGGAATACAGACCTGAAATTCATCCTTATTAAATATGAAATTCATAAATATTAAATCATCATCTTCATTTGTCATCTATAAGATCCGACTTTGATCGCTCCTTCCTTTGAAAGTGAACAAAAATATATGAAAAGATTGTAGTGACGGTTGGTATATAAGTTGTAGTGACGGTTGTAGTTAGAGTTGGTATATAAGATTGGGCCGATTCTTGTTCATCCCCACCGCCCCTCACTCTCGAGTAACCAAAACAAAGAAACAAAGAGAGAATCAGTCAGAAATTATGTTGAAGTTCCTATCGAGAGTGAGAATCGAGTTCAATGCCTTGGACCCCCGAACGGCGTCGTGTCTGGAGTTCCTGGCGCAGTGCAACGCCCGCAAGGCCAAGGAGTCCAACCCCTCTTGCGCCGTCCAAGTCAAGCGCCGCACCGACGACCAGCCCCCCAAGATCACCGTCACCTTCGTCAACGGCGTCGAGCAGGTCTACGACGCCACCGCCACTCCCGCCCAGGACATCCGCAACATGATCCTCGAAAAGGGTCAGAGCCTCAAGACCGAGCAGATGTTCCGCGACGCCGGCGACTCCTGGCCCGTTATTATCCCCGCCGACGAGCTCCATCAACCGGCCCCCGGCACCAAGGTAAAAGAACTTACATTTTACTCCTAAGGGCTAAGTGCTTTTGTGTGTTAGCGAATGTATCCTTCTTCTGTCTGGCATTTCGTCGAACATGTAACGTGCATTGCTTGAAACTTGTAATTATGCTATTCTTTTGATTGATTTAAAGGTTATCACCATTGTTGATTGCTATCCTTGCTACATGCAGTGCATAACGATCTATGCACACACACACACACACACACATCACAGGTTATAGTGTATGTTTTCCACACTGAATTTCCTCACTTAGTTACTCACAACTGACTCCCAGCTTCATTTATAATCATTCGGTTGATCGATGAAAAAATTCGTTGGGCTTCTTTTAATTTTCCCATTTTCCGTTTGGTGACTGTCTGTTGCTGAATTTCAGATGAAATGAAAGAAAATTGTAATTAAAACTTGAAAACTACTCAATTTTTGAACCCCAGAAAGATAATTCCAAATTATGGTAGTTTTGACACTGATACTGACACTTATATAGCATTTTCTTTAACGTTTGTTTTAAAAATTGCAAACAAATCATGATTTCCGAAAGCCTTGGGTCAGCTTTTGGTGTCATTGTGCTGGGTTTTTGTTGTTCATGTACCTTTTTCTCCCCGTAAGCCGTATTCAATAAGATAAAGGTGGTATAAGTTTTTACATACCTTTTCTTTCATCTCATGACTGGTTCAAGCTTCCATTCGTGACTTATATATGCTTGTGGGTTTTGATAGTGATAGTACAGTCAGGGTCATTTTGTTCTGAAATGGGAAGTAAGACTCATGACTCGTGACATGAGGCATGGTCCATGGTGATTGTGATAATGAGTCGTGATGGTATCTCTTGACCACTGTGGTTAACCAAATGGTTGACAATGTTTATATATGCCTTCATTTTGGTTTTGCATTACAGTTCAGATTGGCTTCACTGGCCTTTCCATACTAATTGATCTGCTTTACCGTCAATTTTGATCACAGTTTTCATATTTTACGATTGGTGTGTTATTTGTGTCTTGTGCATCAAATACCATTGGTGTTTACTATTACCGGAATATGGAAAGTGCATGAAATTTTGCCTGAACATATTTTCAAGGTGAAGCAAGAATTTGGGGAACCGGAGTTGTTGGGATTTGTTATCTAAAAAGCACCCCAGTCACCTCTTCATATCAAATCATAGTTGTTGCATCACCGGTTCACATCCAAATCCTTATTTGTCTGTCAATATTTTATAATATTTTATGGATTATTCATCTTAAAGGCCATCGAATGCTTTGGCGGCCTTTCCTTACACTGCCCAAGGGACTTCAATTTTATGCTTCTTGCATTTTGTATGTGTTTGTGTGCGCCTTTCGAGGCCTTTGGAAGACAATTCCATAGCCTTTTGCATATGCATCATACCTTTGCTTTTATATAGAAGGATTGAAGACTTCTTTTTTGCTTATTTTAAATGATCTTTCACTTTCACTTTCAGGCCTAGAAGGATTTATTTGTTATACTATATTATTTTCCTCACGGCTCCATTTGCTTGTTTCTTTTAGCCGAAGAAGGCTGAAGAGAAAAAGCAGTAACCTGTGTTCGTTTGATCAAATATATCACTGGGGAACGACGCTTTAAAATAGTCAGGTCTGCTAGATTTCCATTCAATGTTTCATTCGGAAAAGAGAGAAATGTATTGGAGTTGGAATTTAGACAATTATGTCTTCTTGTGTTTTTGCTGCATCGTAGAGGCGTTTGATATATTTAGTTAATGTTGAATCCTTGCTTGGAGTATGAATTGAGGATGATATGAACCATCTTTTTTGTTTTTGACACATTGGTTGGTTCTTACCATCATTATGACATTGTTTGCAGCTTGTGGAAGCACACACATGAGTTCGCCTTATCAACTCGCGCTCAGTGTTAACAACAACACGATTTTGCATATATGCTTCTGTTTGTACCACCGGACTGTTTAGCTTATGACATAGAATCCCAAATAGTTGCTTTAGCATTAGAGCAATGAGCGTCCATGATGATTTAGAAAGAAACCAGACTCTTCTAGTTTAAACATGTTTGAAAGGAAAAATTTAGGGAGGGGGGGGGCTTTCTAAAGGGATTTTATCTCCAAATATTATTGGATTCTACATTTGTGGCGTGTTTACCAGTCAGGGTTTGAATGGGGAGAACAGAATTGCAGTCCTTGCAAAACATTCCAGTGTTTACTAGCACTTAGGGAATAGAAATTAGGTGGGGTCCACCCAATATCCAGAGTCCAATTCCTAAATTTCTCGGAATTGGATTACCTATAAAGACGTGGTATTTGGACTCTAGGTAGAAGGCTCCATTAGGAATCAAAGTTTCTACCCAAAAAACACCTTGAGCAATCCCTCCCCTTTGTATTTGTGTCTCTCACAGCAAAGACCGCCCCCACCATATGATCTGGAACAATGAACGCTCAAATCTAAATCGATGAAAAGTGACTGCATGGCTAGGTTAGGGAGGCTGATGTTAGGTTTTTATTGTGTTTGCTAGGTTTATAACTAAAAGATAATTCCAAGAAAAAAAAGGATGAAGTACCTAAAACCCACCAATTTTTTGAATGTCATTTGAAATTTGTCCCGAATCTTTTTAAACATTCCAAACAAGTATTCAACTTATTGAAAATGTCATATTCGTTAAGTTCCAGTTAAAAATCTGTTAAATTAGCTAGAACTTACTTTGTCTTCAAATTATAGAAAGTCATGAAAGCATAACCTCCACCAACTAACAGTCACCACCACCCTATCATGCCATCACCTCCAAACCCAACACAAAACCACCAACTCCACCTACAACTCAAGTCACCAACATCGAGAAGATCATGGAGGTTGTTGAAATGCTATGGACTATCATGATGTGGCCACCACCATCCTTACCTCCCACAAAGAAGAACTGGAAGTTTTACGAGCTGAGAAATCGACAAATGAGGATCACATGAGTAGAAACAAGTTCCTTGAAACCCTAACTGAATCCTTAACCCTTTTCTTTGTTAGGAGATTGCCCTCCTAATGTAATTTCAATTTGGGTTCATTTTCAATTCAATCAATACTTATTTGATCATGGGGTTCCATATTATATAACCTACGTTTGATATTCAAATTTTGAGCCAACTAATATTAATGTCGACCATGATATACCCAATTGGTGGGTTTTGAATATAATCTATGTTAACATTAAGTAAGGCTTAACAAATGTGACATTTTCAATAGGTTGGGTACTTGTTTGGAATGTTTAAAAATGTTGAAACCAATTTGAAATGACACTAAAAAGTTGGGAAGTTTTAGGTACTTAATTCAAAAATAAAACTGAAAGATAATTAATGTCATGTTTTAAAGCTTTTTTCACAAAGTTTTAAACAACACAAAAGAATTAGAGTTTTAATAAAAACACGAAGAAAAGAATTATTGGCATAAAAATTATTTACTTAGAATAAGGGCATTTTAGTAATCACATAAGTTTATATTCCAATCAATTGAATTAGTAAACATCTTATATGAATCAATATCAATCATACTCTGATTCTACTAAGTTTTAGTAAACAACTTAAACAGGAATATGATTCTGACTCCACTTCATTCCAACTCCTTATCAATTCAATTCCTCCTTAATTCAATTCATCTTCAATTCAATTTCCCTCGTTCTGATTACAGATTAGTAAACGAGCCACTAGTTTACTAATCACATTCCTTATCAATATTAACTACAACACTCCACTTGAGTGTGTAAAAATTAAGAAGTAGGGATATCAGGTCTTCTGGCAACGTGTATGTCAAAATGAAGCTGGTGAAGAGTGACAATTTTTATACCTCCGCCGGAGTGCAACACTGGCCGGAGAACCTCGAATTTCACCGTCAAAGTCGTGGATTGCCGAAAAATAGTGTACCTCGTCATGGACTCGTCAGAGATTCAACGTCTAATCTGTAGCTTGGGTTTTGTTCTTGGGACCAAGAGCTATCAAATGGTGGTGGACCGGTGGTGAGTGTTGTCAGGGTGGCTGAAAAAGGGGCCAATCCCCAGCATTGAAAATCTAGAAAACATCCAGCATCGATACGCCTTGTACGACGATCCAATGTTGAGAATTCTGGGTGGGAAATGATCGTGGGGTGGCGCTGAGTTGTTACCAGTGGTGGCGTCGCTTGAAGCCACCGGATTTGGCCAAGAAAGCCGTCGGAAAAGTTGCCTAGAAACTAGTTCAATGTCGCAGTTCTGATTAGTGACTCGAGTTGTGCAACTGGTTGCTTTTCTAAAAATGGCTAGGTCCCCCTTCCAACAATCTGGGACCTTCTATTATAGAAGATCCAATATACAAAAATATCCTTGATTTTCTTACCTATTTCTCCTTCGTTTTAACCTGGTTTTTGCCTATGCGTTTGTTGGATCGAAGTCTATGCAAAAATGCTAAGAGTAACTCCAAAAGGTTAACGGACTTTTATACCTATTTGTGGAAAATCAAACTTTAACTAAGAAACCAAAAATCTTAAATTAATGAAATTAAAATAATTTGACGAAATTGCAAGGTAAAATCATCGAACAATGAAATCCAGGGACAAGATTTCAAAAAATTAATTAATCAAATTTAATGGAAATAACAACCGTTATTTATAGGGTTCCAAATTTTCAAACTCACCAAATTTCAAATTTACTTGGGAGAATGAAGTATGACGTCGAGTATTGTGCAAGGACTCTGAATGCGACTCGAAGGAAGCAAGCAACACGTTCTTTTTGTCAAACAGACTGAAAAATATTCAAACCAACTTCGCCTCAGTTTTGAACATGCAGTGTGGAAGTTGAGTGAGTTTCGAACGCTGGGCCGGATACAAGAAGCACTAGACAACTTCGATTGAGTCTCGAACAGGAAGGAAGTCGACTACAAATTTTTTGAAATCGTTCACAAGAGGGGGAGATTAATTGTTGTCGGGTCCTATTTTAGATTTAATGATGGATCATTTATGATCCAGTTTCACCCTTAGATTGTTATGATTGATTTGTTTTCAACTGGTAAGATTAGATCCAACATATTATATTTTGTCCACACGTAAGGTGCACAAAGTGCAGTTCGCACCTTACATAAAAAAATTACATTAAATAGTAGGCATGAATAAACTATCAACCCAATAATGTGATCAAGAGTATTGATATAGAAAAGGACTATTGCATTGCAATTCCAACTGAATAGGTAGTTGGAATAGGTTCTCCGCATCTTCTGCTTAGTTTTGGGTAGCCATGACACACTGCTAGGTGTCACTCATGACTTGTGAAAGCTCTGAAGATTAGAAATCACTAATCTTCATTAAAGAAAGAATTGAAAGTAAGTTTCAAGTCACAATCAAATAGTAAGAGTTCTAAATAAAACTCAATGGTTTGTACACTGTGTAGGTAGAGATTAAAGTACAACGAAGTTAACAAATAAATAATTGGGTTTTTATCACAAATGGTCCCTGAAATTGACTCACAACATCAAGATGGTCCTTGAAATTGAAAATCTATCAATGTAGTCTTTGAAAATATGTGTCGCAAATCAATGTGGTTCTTCCGTTACAATTCTGCCAAAAGTTCTGTTATGTGCTGATGTGGCACATAAATGGGTCTCATAAAATAGTTTTTTTTTTTTTAGGGTCATTAATGGTCCCCGAAATTGTTTATCAATCAATGTAGTCTTAGAAATAAGTGTTTCAAATCAATGTGGTGGTGTTGTCACAATTTTGCCAAAAATTATTTATGTGCTAATGTGACCCATGAATGAATCCCACAAATCTAATTCACTTAAAAATAAATAAAAATAGGTTTAATAATTTAATAATAAATTAAAAAAAGTTGTCAACCCAGTAACCTAGTCCTGGAATCACCTCTAATCCCAACTCACACCCCACTACCTCCATCTATGGTAGCCTTCTTTGTCTCCTCTGCAAAAAAAAAAAAAAAAAATCTCAAAACGTCCATCTTTACATCTTTTGACACCCTTCATCGAATTGGGACCACCTTTAGTTACACCTTAGATTGACGACGACTTCTATGACATTCAGTTAACACTTGGGTGATCGACAGCCTCACAACCTTAAACTTAGAGAGCTTGTTGGGTGCTTCCCTAGTGATCTTGGTAACATGGAGAGCGATTAGCTTTGCCTTGAGATAATCCCATTGTTCAAAAAGGTATTTTGATAACTTTTTAAATTA
Organism: Pyrus communis; assembly: GCF_041283825.1. NCBI lineage: Eukaryota > Viridiplantae > Streptophyta > Magnoliopsida > Rosales > Rosaceae > Pyrus > Pyrus communis. Next base: position 5,824,486 of record NC_142566.1, on the reverse strand, counting down.
AATATTAAATTATTAAACTCACATAAACACATAACAAAATTTTTGAAAAAAATGTGGCGGAATAGCTATATTGATTTATGACACCTCTTTTCAAGATCTACATTGATCGATTTTCAATTCTATGGACCATTTTGATGGTGTGGATCAATTTCAGGTACCAATAAAAATCCATAAATCTTGTGGGACCCATTTATGTGCCACATTAGCATATAACATAATATTTGACATAATTGCGACGGAAATACCAAATTGATTTGCGATATTTTTTTAGTGACTGCATTAATCGATTTTCAATACCAAGAATTATCTTGATAGTGTGGGTCAATTTCAAAAACTATTTGTGATAAGGACCCTAAATAATTTGATTGTTTATGACTAAAATTAATTAAAAGTTAAACGAATAAGTTTTGAATTCAACCTTAACTTAGTATTGGGCTTTCGTAGCCGTCACATGAAGTTAGCATCAATGGGACTGGATCCATCAAGTCCAACAAGTTAAATGATTTAACTTGCAACTAAGCACCAAAAGGGCCCACTATTAACACCGGTGAGGCCGTCCCTCAACTCTTCGAAGGTAGAATCTCTCTCTCTCTCTCTCTCTCTCTCTCTCTCTCTCCATATATAAATATATATATATATATATATATGTATGTATATATATATATCTCGCTATCTCTCTCTTTCTCTCCATGTCCATGCCACATCGCACCAGCACCCCACCATCACCTCCTTTACTTTCTCTCTCTCTCGGAGGCTGCTTCTCGTCACTTTGCCGGGAAAATAGCCTACGAGGATAAAAGAACAATATTAACTCCTTGCAATGGGCCGGAACTCATCGTCTCCTCCAGCTATCCTCGACGACAATGGCGGTACCGATCTCGGCTTCCACTCGATTCGCGATCGCTTTCCTTTTAAGCGGAACCCTAACCCTATCCACCAGAGAGACCGACCCAGGGGGCTCTTCACGGATCGACAACCTTTCCCTCGCCCCCCGCCGAGATCGCACCACCGCTTCTATCGCAAGGGCTTGCTCTGTCTTTTTCCCTTCAAAGGAAAGTCGGCGTTCTACGCGGTCCTCATCTTCGCGCTCTTTGTGTTCGCCGTGGCCACGATGCTGTTGCAGAGCTCCATGACCTTGGTCTTCAGGCAAGGGAGTGAGAGAGGGCGCTTGCTCAGGGAAGGCTTGAAGTTTGGGAGCACCTTGAGGTTTATGCCTGGGAGGGTTTCGAAGAGGGTCGTGGAGGGTGATGGGCTTGATCGGGCTCGAAATGAGGCGAGGATTGGTGTTCGACCGCCGAGGCTTGCTCTTGTGAGTGTTATTTTCTTGCTGCATTTGCCTGAATCTGGATTGTTTGTTATGAATTTGAAATTTGAAATTACATTTCGTAGTAATCGTGTTTATCAAAGTGTGCTTGAGGTCTTTTACTTGAGCACTTTTGGACAATGGGAGCATATCGGGAGCTGGTAAACTAGATTTTTGATTCTGGCCAATAAGGAAAGTAGAATTTTAATCTCCCTAGCATTAAAATATGTATTTTATGGTTCCGATGTACAGTTTTCTCTAATGAAATAGGAGGGATTATTTCGTTGGGTTTGGATACGTTACGACGGAGAAAACAATTTTGTTGGAATGGGGTGGAGATTAATTGGAGCTATCTATCAGCAGAGGCTGATGCTATCAGAATGTACTTTATGAGAGTGGTAAATGAGGTGTTTGGGTAGTAATATTTTCATTTTGGAGAGATATTTGAATGCCACCCGTATCACTTGAATCTTTAAAAAAGCCTATGAAGGAGGGGGTGCAACATGTCCTGGCATACTAGTTTGGTTTTCTTGTGTCGTGTGGAAGGACAGTTTTCGGGGACGTATTTAATTACACATTTATGAGGTGTGGATAGCAGAAAATGCCAACTCTTTAAACTCTGAAGCAGCAGATGCCCACCAAGAATAAGCAGATCTTGCAATGAAGAACTAATTTTCATTGCACGAAGTAGTCCAACTCCTCAGACCTTTTTCTTTTTTTTTGGCTGGATGACATATTGGACTGTATGTTTATGGTAAACCCTGTTTTGATAAATAGGCTAAATCTTTTGGTCTCAATAATTTGGCTGCTTGAAGCTGAGCTAGCCGGTTTATGGTAGTGTAAGGGGCTTTCAGTATTTTCTTCTAATAACTAGTAATTCTCTTCTAGTAACTCACAGGACCAGTATATTTTATTGGAAAACATTCCGTTTGATCTCTGTATGTCACAATGCTGCCTCGTATTAAAGCATAGAGTGGCTAATGGTTATGTGTAAGCTTGATCTTTGTGTTCATCTCATATGCCATTCTTCTTTGTTTAAGACATCTGGTCCTCTCTTTCTATGTTTATTGTATATGCAATTTTCTTGTGAATGTAAATATATGGTTAGAAGTATCTTGAAGCTGCCTGTCTTGTTTAAATCTTTATTTTCATATAATAATTAGAATATGGAGATGTGTACCTCAATATCATTGGCTACCATACTCACCATAATAGGCAATCTTATTTAATTCAACAAGTTTTATGCACCGAGTTGATTTTCACTTTTGGTTGTGCCTACTTTTGATACTTGTCAGATCTTGGGAAACATGAAGAAAGATCCACAATCTTTGATGTTGATTACCGTGATGAAGAATATCAAGAAACTGGGTTATGAACTTAAGGTCAGTTCTTAGTGCAAATGTGCTCATAATTTTGTTTTACCATCTGATGAGAAACAAAATATTTTTATTTTTTTTATTCGAGCGATAGCGTTAGTAAGTTAAATGTGAATGCAGAACAGAGAGGTCCAAACTTTGGGAACAAGCTGTTTTCTGATGATAAATAAACAACCTCTTTAATCCCTGTGCTAGAACCATGCGTATAACTTCCTTCAGTTTATCAAATTATAATTGCAAAATGGCTAAACTAAACAATATTGTAGGATTAAGATACAGCTGCCTTCCAATCCCCATGAATAAAGAAGAAAGGCTGATTTTGGAATTTCACAGGAAAATGATGCCCACAACAATGCCCCAAAGAAAATAAATTTTCATGTATTTCTTTGGTAATTGAGGACATTTTGCTAATGGATTGGGAGAACGCAAAATTTTTACAGAATTGCAGTGTGTGATGGTTGTATTTGGGTGGTGTGGATAGAACAAGATGCGAGGGTTCTTAAAGTTTACAAGGGGGATAAAGTGGATCCTGTTATCTTAGTAGCATATGCTGCTCATTTGTATGGGAAAAGGAAGTAGAAGTGCAAATTAATTGTGTTACTAAATCAAATCATTCATAGAAATAAGTACCTATGTACTCAACTGCTACTTATGCGCTCTTGCAATGCCTATGTAACAGATTTTTTCTGTAGCGAATGGTAAAGCACATAAAATGTGGGAGCAATTTAATGGCCAGATTTCCATTTTAGCTCCGGAGAGTTATGGGCTTATTGATTGGTCAATGTACGTTCGCCTCTTATTTTGTATTTGGGGTTTTTTACCCTAATTTTTGTTTTTTTTATTTTTAATTGGACTGAAAGTCTTCAAAATTTGTTGATACTGAAGTAACTTCAAAATTTACCCTTACCCTTGGTTGGTTTACTTGGCAAGATATTGACACCTGTTACTTTCTACAGTTTTGGAGGTGTCATTGCTGACTCACTGGAAGCAAAAGAATCCATTTCAAGGTGGGTTTGTATGACAGTCCTTCTATGGTCCTGTAATTAACTTTAAGAGGATTTCTTTTGCATGCACTACCTACATGACCATGGATCCATTCATATCCCATCTCATAAACCCAGAGTATTTTCACTGGTTGGTTGATCATATGTTTAGACTGATTTGTTATTCATTTTATGGCAACCCAACTTGGGAGAAAATACAAAACGTGGAAGTTGCTAAGAATGTGTCTAATATATGTTTTGTATTACCACGTGGAGTTCGGAATAGATGTTAGAAGTTGTTATAGATTTACAGAGCATATAAAAAGTTTGTACCATAATAAGTTATGTTTTTTGGGTAGCCAACAAATATTTGGTATTAGCACGCCTGTGTTTTGAAGCAATATCGCCTGATCAGGACTCAGTAACTATGACTAACTGCAGCATTAGTAGTAGCAACTTTTCAAATCCTTTCCTTTAGGGATAGACACCAATAAATAAAAGGTATATTTCAAGGAAGGAGGGAGGGGAAGAGAGAGAGGTTTGGTAAAATAATATAAACAATAGATTGGATACAAAACTTTTTGGGAAGTTGGAGTCAAGGCAAGAGGCAGTATATATTATTAAAGCTAATTGTTAAGTCCACAAACTTATGATATATTCCTTTGTTATTTTTATTTTTTGATTTTGAGGGTAAGACGTGGTTACTGCAGGTATTTAAGATGAGGCATGAGAGGCAGTAAACTTAAATCAGCTGTGGTTTTATTTATTTATTTATAAATTTAACCCATGGTCTGCTCCATTTTACTATTTTAAATTTCTTGTCTTTCTTTAATTCTTTCAGAAACAATATAAATGTTCTCATAAAGAATTTTCTACCTTCTCTTTTCTCATTCTTTTTTCTTTTATAACCGCAGTATATCATAGTTAAGTATACCAAAAGTAAAAGCATACTCAAGCTAGTACTTTCACATAATGAAATGCATGCATAAAGTTGCTTCAGTTGAACTTGCTATGATTAGTGAGATTTAGATTCATGCAGCCTTATGCAGGAGCCTTTTTGTTCAGTACCACTGATATGGATAATTCAAGAAGATACACTTGCAAATCGGCTTCCCGTGTATGAAGAAATGGGCTTGAAGAATCTTATTTCTCATTGGAAAAGTGCTTTTAGCAGAGCTAATATTGTCGTGTTTCCAGATTTCACTCTGCCGGTAGATATTGCCTTCATTTGTTTTAAAAATATTTTGTTGCACTGTATTCCTAATTATTTTTGCAAAATGATTGTTCTGTGGTTTCTTAAGTTTCTTATTTTTTCCTTCCATCCTGTGTCAGATGTTATATAGTGTTCTTGACACTGGAAACTTCTTTGTCATTCCGGGATCACCAGTAGATGTTTGGGCTGCAGAAAGGTACAGAACAACCCACTCCAAGAATCAGTTGAGGAAGATAAATGGATTTAGTGAAGATGATATGCTGGTTGTAGTTGTTGGAAGTTCTTTTTTCTACGATGAGCTTTCATGGGACTATGCTGTGGCAATGCATTCTATAGGGCCACTGCTAATAAAATATGCAAGGAGGGATGATGCAGGAGAGCCGTTTAAATTTGTTTTCTTATGTGGTAATGCCTCTGATGATGCTTTCCAGGTAATTAGCCTTAATCGATGCCTCTGGATTATGCTGTTGCCCCAGTATGCATAACAATTTGAGCTTCTTGCATCTTATCTAATGTATTCAAGCGCCTCTATTTTCCCAACAAATGATTTTTCTGGCTAATGGCAACTGAAAAAAAAAAAATTGCGATATGAATCTGGTTGCTGACAGAATGACAACGGTGACTGAAAATGATGTCCTTTGTATATTTCATTGTGATATCTGGTTAATCTTCTGGCGTGTTTTACTCTTGCACTGGCATTTATTCAGTCATTTTGATCCATTGATCTCTCGTGTAGGAAGTTACTTCACATCTGGGACTTCTTCATGGATCTGTACGGCATTATGGCTTGAATGGTGATGTGAACAGTGTGTTATTAATGGCTGACATTGTTCTCTACGGTTCTTCACAAGATCTGCAGGGTTTTCCGCCATTACTTATCCGTGCCATGACCTTTGGGATCCCAGTTATTGCACCTGATTTTCTTGTCTTGAAGAAATATGTGAGTTCATTCAAATTCTTTTTGTCCTGACAGTAATTTTCTTATACAAGTGAAGGTGTCTGTTTTATTGTCTTTTACATTTGTGATATTACAGGTGGTTGATGGAGTTCACATGATATTTTTCCCAAAACATAATCCTGATGCTTTAATGAGTGCTTTCTCACTTATGATTTCAAATGGGAAACTTTCTAAATTTGCTCGAACGGTTGCCTCTTCGGGAAGGCTGCTTGCTACGAACTTGCTGGCATCAGAATGCATAACCGGTTATGCAAGGCTTTTGGAGAATGTGCTAAATTTTCCATCAGATGCTCTGCTGCCAGGGCCAATCTCTCAGCTTCAACAGGGTACTTGGGAGTGGAATTTGTTAGGGAATGAAATAGATTACAGAACAGGAAATGTTATGAACATTGATGAGCAATCATCCTGGAAAAACACTAGTGTTGTTAATGCCCTAGAAGAAGACTTGTTGGGTTTTGGTTACTCACCAAACATCTCTGAAAATGTAACTTGGGATTCGGCATTAGATATTCCAACTCAATTGGATTGGGATCTCTTCAAGGAAATTGTAAGCTCTGAAGAATATGAGACATTAGAAATGGAGGAGGTATGTCATTTCCTGAAACTACAGAACTTGTGTGTCTCTAGGTCAATTTCGACTCTTCTTTTCCCTCCCTTTTTTATAGTCATTCTCGAAAGACATCTGAAACAGGACATTCTTTCTTGTAGCTATCAGAAAGAATGGAGAAAGATCCTGGTTTATGGGATGACATATATCGTAATGCCCGAAAAGCTGAAAAGCTTAGATTTGAAGCAAATGAGAGGGATGAGGGTGAACTTGAGAGGACAGGCCAGACAGTATGCATTTATGAGATATACAGTGGGTCTGGGACCTGGCCGTTCTTGCACCATGGCTCTCTGTACCGTGGATTAAGCCTTGTGAGTTCCTTTTTTATTCTTTCTGTTTTTTTATTTATTTTTTATTTTTTATGCTGTATGTTTTTTAATACCTTCAAGATTCATTATTTTCACTATTCTCGTGGTTAAACTTATCATCTTTTCTAATATCCTATGCTGTATTAAGATGCATTTCTTGTAAGGACAACGATGAAAGCTTTAAACTTGCGTTTACTGTATGCTTTCATTTAATTAACAGCTAGAAACTTTGTTTTAATGCAAAAGCTCCAGTTCTTTTTGAAGTTTCAAAATAATGCTTACATCTGAACAGTTGCCTAATGTTTTTTAAATTATCCTACAATGTATGTGGTAGTCAAAAAGAACACAGAGGTCAACATCAGATGATGTGGATGCTGTTGACCGGCTTCCCGTATTGAATGAAACTTACTATCGCAATATTCTCTGTGAGATTGGTGGAATGTTTGCTATTGCAAACAAGGTGGATAGCGTTCATAAGCGACCTTGGATTGGGTTTCAATCTTGGCGTGCTGCTGGTAGTAAGGTATTTCTTATTTTTGGTAATTTTATTCAGAAGCATTTGTCTAATCTCATTTAAGTTCCACAATCAATCTTGTCCAGTGGTCCAAACTGTATATTTAATCAGTTTCTGTTTAATTATTGTCGCTGCAAAAAAATAAAAATAAAAAAATAAACAAAGTATAGTCATGTAATTGGCATCCTTGTCGTCCAAGCAAATAGATGAACACAAGATTCTGAATAAATATAGAATAATCGGGATCATAAATAGCTATATAACATTTTATGACTTATATTTTGCATGGATGACTCATGTTTGCCTACAAACATACATTCCTATATAGACACACAAAACTCTAGATTCCTTTGAATGGTTTTGGTGACAGATAAATTGAACAGAAGTATAGTTACAAGGAAACATATATGGTACAAGTATTGAAACTTGTACATAATGATTGATGTATGAATTTATGTAGGGGTGTGTGTGTATAATCTATACTCTGTATACATATAATATTGTTCTTTAGGGCACGTTTTGATACATGGGATTTGTTTGGGTTGGGTTGGTTCTATTTACACCCCTCATTTTAAATGGTACAAAATAAGCCTGCATAAGGGTCCCAGCTTATCAGTTGTTTATTAACCCCATGTCTGGTCCAAGCTGATATTCGTGTTGAATAACCCATATCAGTCCTAGTCCAGTCAATCAAACACCTCATAAGTGCATGTAGGCATGCATTGTTCTTTAGTTTGCCATCATATTCATCATTGTTTTTCAAAGCAGGTTGCTTTGTCCAAGAAAGCTGAAAGGGTTTTGGAAGAAGCAATACAAGACAACACAAAAGGTGATGTGATATACTTTTGGGGATGCTTGAACATGAATGGTGGAGTGACAGGAAGTAAAGATGCACTCACGTTTTGGTCTGCATGCGACATCTTAAATGAGGGACACTGCAGGTACTTGTATGGTATATTAGTTGAAAATTTGGTGAATGAGAGATATAACTGTGATTGTTATCAAGGGTTTGGGAATCTAATAAGTGATGCCATGCTCCACAGAGATACCTCCTTGAATGAGGAATTCTTTGGTGAGGCAGCTGTATGCAACCACTCTCTCACAGTGGGTGGGACAGTGGCCGCATAGGGCTGTCTGGTACAAAAATTTGTTCTTATCATTAAAACTCAAAGTTTTCAAGCCTTTTTCATTAGTTTTCCTTTTAAACAATGGATGTTGGTATTATGAGAGCGAGGTTCCCTATTGTCATCCAATGCCAATGGTACACTTAGAGCCAAAATCCATGGAATAATGAGTCCAGTTGCGTTACTCTATACAGTAAATTTTGGGTATACAGTACACTAAACCCAACCACAACTTACCTTTGATGTTAGCTCAGTGGGTCTGGCTGAGGCACATTGGTTTCTCCCGTGTGGTCTTAAGCTCTAAAACCCCAAGATACCAATCTAGCAATTGCTAGTACGCCCTTAAAAATTGTCAGGTTCGGCGGTGGACCTCAGTTTGGAAGCTGTGTGAACAAAGCTGACAGGAATCATGGATTACAAAAGTTAATTTTCTTTATCTGCCGACTACTCTCTAATATTGTCAAGCACAAAAATAGAAATACGAAGGTGTAGAGATTTTGTTTTTCATGAACCCAAATGATGGGGGCATTGTCAATCTCAAAATGTGTGCATGGCTGCATGTGCAAAACGTTAATTCATATAGATATTCACACAGATTTATGAGGCATTTAGGTTTCTTATATCAATAAAGCAAATGCCAATGAGTTCATTAATTCATCAAGATAGAGTATGATTTTGTTTTTTTTTTTTTTTTACTTAAAATGAATGCAGAAACGTTTTTGAAGATGCATTTCGTTGGATGTATAACTTGCCCTCAAATACAGAAGCTCTCCCTCCCATGCCAGAAGATGGTGGTCACTGGTCTGCCTTGCATAGTTGGGTGATGCCAACTCGTTCCTTCGTTGAGTTTGTCATGTTTTCTCGGTAATTTAATCACAACATTTTCTGCTTTTCTGTTACAGCTCCTGAGACAAAGGAACTTGCGGATGATTAATATAACTGAAATTTTGTATTTAAACTACAGGATGTTTGTTGATTCTCTGGATGCCTTACACGCCAATTCTGGCAATAGAAGTATTTGTTTGTTGGGTTCTTCAGAACTTGAGGTATGTTATTTAGATCACGTTTTCTGGTCTCACATGGAGTTTAACATTCGTCACTTACATTTTTTAAATATCAACAGAAAAAGCATTGTTACTGTCGGGTATTAGAAGTCCTTGTGAATGTCTGGGCTTATCATAGTGGACGAAAGATGGTTTTTATAGATCCAATTTCTGGTGCACTGGAAGAGCAGCACCCAGTTGAGCTACGGAAAGGATTTATGTGGGCTAAGTATTTTGATAGTACATTGCTAAAGAGTATGGATGAAGATTTAGCAGAAGCTGCAGATGACGGTGATCATCCAAGGGAGATGTGGTTGTGGCCACTCACCGGGGAAGTGCATTGGCAAGGAATTTATGAGAGGGAGAGGGAAGAGAGATATAGACTCAAGATGGACAAGAAAAGGAAAACAAAAGAAAAGTTATTTGAAAGAATGAGGCATGGATACAGACAGAAGTCACTTGGAGGATAGAAAGGTTATACTTGTAGTTGAAATGGTGTAGTTTCCGTCACACTCGAATTGTGATACATCTACTGAACACGCTATTTCTCAACTGTGGAGTGCGAAAAGGACTCTCGACGATTGAGGATAAGATTTATTCTTTCTAACAGCGACAGCATGGTCTGGAAAGACGGATTTTGTAGGTATTTTTCTCCGACAGGATATAGATATTCAAAGTGGATGGAAGACGGTAGCTTTTCCAGCGATGGCAGCTCACTTAGCATGTGGGGCATTTACCGTCGCGTTTGAAGTGGCAGAGAGATGTCAGGTTTTTGAGCAGTACACACAACATTCGTTGAAATTCTTTTTCACAAATTGACAGCATCATGTATTCTTTTGGCAGTGCTGATAGGAAATTTTGATTAAAATAAAAAGCAGTTGTTGGCAGTTTCTTGTTTTGATTTTTGTCACACTGAATCGACCAGCGATTTTATTGTTCGTGTTGGGAAAGATTCGACAAGATTAACTACTTGTGTTGGCCCAACCGACTATGTTGGTCCCATCCCTATTACACATTGTGTTGTACATAGCGATGGAATGAATGGAAAACTGCAGAAATGTTATAGGGTAAGAGCATCTCAATCATTCTTTGTGTTTTATAGATGTGTTTAGGACTTTCTCACCGGTGTGTGAGTGCTCCTAATTCCGTCAACCCGCTCAGTCGCCGGCCCTAGTAGTGACCAGGGTAGGTGGCATCCCTTTTTCTTCTTCTTTTGTCTCTCTTCCCTTATCTGTGCGACTGGCGTTCTCCATGTATTTCGACCCGTTTTTCTTGGTAATCCACCCCCTTATGGCCTCCGATCTTACCTTGCATCGGCCTCAATTAGAAAGTCCCACTTCGAACCTTCTTTTTCTTCTTCTCCCTCTAGTTTTTCCACCTCCATGACTCTAATCCAGCCATCTTCTGACTTTTCTATTTGCTTCTGCCCTCCATCGTTCTCACACATGTCCAATTCTACAACCATATCTTTTGCCCGCATTTCGCAGCTTTCTCGGAAGGTGTGTTGAGCTTCAGCTTGGGTGTACGCACCACCACCTTCCAATTGTATGTTGTTTTCGGCTTTGTTGTTGGGGGAAAGTTCTTTCCCACTAGCTTCTTCCTTTGGTGGCTGCAGTTTTGATTTGTGTGGTGCTTGGTGGAGGAAGATGGAGCCTTCATCTTTTCTGATTATGGGGTTGTGTTTGGTGCGATCTAGGGCATGGAATGCTGGCTTGTGGTCGACGGCAGGTACTTTGACGGCGGCGAAGGAAGCTAGTCTTTTAGGGATTTTTTGCTTTTGTGTTTTTCTGTTTTGGGCTCTTCCCTCGGGTTGGGTTTTCGTTTAGTGTTGGGCGTTCACTTTTTGTTTTGTGTTTAAAGTGTATTTGGGCCCCCTTGTATGTACTTATACTCTCTTAGTAATAAAAATTACTTTTTGACAATATATATATATATATATATATATCAAAAATGGTTTTTTGGAAGCTCTTTAAGAAATTTTACTTCAACCAGGGGTTTAGGGAACTGTTATTAGCACTTCATATCCATCCCTGAATCCGAATCTGAACCGAATAATATATATAATATATAGTAGAATAGGAAACTGTTATTAGCATTTCAAAAATCTCATTCTGCACTCTCATAAATGCATTTTTCTTTCTAATTATAGAAAGTTTGGAATGCCAAATGAGATTTTTGGAGTGCTAATAACAATTTTCATAATATATATAAATATTATATTTATATTTGAGTGAACCTATACTACTATTACCATATTCATTAATCACCGCATAAATATTTAGTATATAATATAATAGTATTCGCTGAACCCTATACTATGTTCATTATGCACCAAATATCATGCTTATGGGAGATATCAACAATCAACATTAACACTATTTTATTCAATACTCCTATTTTTATACTTGCCAAAATTCAATCATTGTTATGTTTTTTATTATTGGACGTGGCTTGTCACATCCCGGTCCAGGCCCCCACCACATCTCGAGTTCGACTCCATCTCTGCACGATATTGTCCGCTTTGGGCCCCTACCACAGCCTCACGATTTTGTTTTTGGAAACTCACACGATAACTTCCCAATGGGTCACCCATCCTGGGAATGCTCTCGCCCAAACTCGTTTAACTTCGGAGTTCCTACAGAACCCGAAGCCAGTGAGCTCCCAAAAGGCCTCGTGCTAGGTAAAGATGAGAATATACATATAAGGCTTACAAGATCCACTCCCCTGGGCAATGTGGGATGTTACAATCCACCCCCCTTAGGGCCCTGACGTCCTCGTCAGCACATATTCAACCAGGGATTGGCTCTGATACCAAATTGTCACATCTCTGCCTGGGCCCCTACCACATCCCGGGCTCAACTCTATTGTAGCACGATATTGTCCTATTTGGGCCCCTACCACACTCTCACGGTTTTGTTTCTGGGAACTCACACAAGAACTTCCCAATGGGTCACCCATCTTGGGAATGATTTTGCCCGAACTCACTTAACTTCGGAGTTCCTATGGAACCCGAAGCCAGTAAGCTCCCAAAAAACCTCGTACTAGGTAGATATGAGAATATACATATAAGGCTTACATGATCCACTCCCTTGGGCGATGTTGGATGTTACATGGCTATTTAATGACGAAATTAATATCTACTAAATTATTGTGCGTCAATTGGATCAAAATAAATTTTTGTTTTTGACGAAGATGGATATAACCGTTAACTGATGGGATATGCATTACCAAGTGAGTATGGTTATGGATAATCCCCGATGATTAATTTGTGGTTATGAATATGATTAATTTTCATGATTATGGGGATGGATATAACATTTCCGTCTCCAAACTGAATCGTTGCCATCCTCATGTACCGTCTTATGTTCAAGGGTACACTGATAAATCTTTCGGCTAGACCCTTCTTTCTTTTTCACCGTCTTAGGAGGTAAATAGGGATAATGATTGGAATACATATGACATTATCTGTACTTACGGGTGTAGGGAGGAAGCTAACCTCACAATAGTTATAATAATTTAGTTCAAATTTGTCTTTTTGAGAAAATCTAATCTAAGACTTTTCACTTATAAGTGGGAGCATGATTGGAGTTGATTATTATTTTTTAAATCCTCCACAAATTTTAGCTAAGAGCTCTCATTAAGATCATCTCCAAAAGAGATGTCAAAAATGCCAAATAGACATATAACAATAACAAATGACGTATCATTTACTCTAATCGAGATGTTAAAGCTAACATGGAAAAGAAGGCTAAGCTGACATGGACAAAGAGATGTCAAATTTGAAGCTGCCTTCAAATATGGTTTTTGCTATTTCCAAAGGCATTCCACTTGCCTTACCTTAAATGCTAGTACATTTAAGTATTATTTAACTATTTTTAAACAAAAAACAACCCAACTTTTATTATTTTTATTTTTATTTTTTTAAAATAAAGCAATAAATTTTGGCCTATCAGTTGGAAGGAAAATATTGACAATATGTTAAATTATCAAGTCAGCCATCAGATTGAAATTTGATGTTTTGAATTTGACGTCTCATTTGGAGATGCTCTAACCCATACTCGAGCCACTAAAGGAGGCCTACGACTTTATGGTGGCTGGGACTATTCAATCAATGGGTCTTGAAATTGTTTGCAATTTGAACTGTTCTATATTTTAAACACTTTTTAATAAAAATGTTCTTTAAGATTGATATAACTCCTCACTTTAGTCTCTGAGATTTAAAATCGATATAACTAGTCCATAAGATTATCCACGCCAATAATTTTTGTCCTTTTGTGAAAAACTCCATTAATTTGAGGGTATTTTTATCAAATCAATTCCTTCACTTGAGCAAAAGGTTTCTATAATTTAAGAGATATTTTTCATAGAATGACCAAATGATTGACGGTGGACAATCTGATGGACCAAAATGAGGAGTTATGACAAGAGAAATTTTATTTGAACCCATATAACCTCTTTCTACACTTAACTTACTCTTTACGCCCATATTATTATTTTTTAATTAAAGAATTAATACCTCTTTAAACCAAAATTTATTAAACTACCATTCCAAACCTAATTTAAAATAGCCTAGGCAAAATAGCCTAATGGATAACTTATTCTCTCCCGTTTTGGTGAGAAAACTTCTCTCTCTTTGAGAGTTCTTCTACCATTTGTGCGAGTTTAGTTTCAGAATCTGGTCTCCTTTTTGTTGTTGGGGACTGCAAGGTGCTAGGGTTTTCTTGTTTTGGGCTCTTTTTTGTGCGCTTTTGAGGCCCAATTTTTTGTTATGTACTTAAGTTGTGTTTGGATCTCTGTGTAACTTTACTTAGCCTTTGCCCTAGAATAATATTTCCAATTTACCAAAAAAAAAAAAAAAAAAAAACGTAATTTAAAATTTTAATTTTTTTTTTGGTTGCCCAAAACAAAATTTAAAGTTATCTTTATACCATTTGCTTTCTCTCTCTACCAAACCAAAATTCATGCTCTCTCAACCAAACCATTTACTTGGGTTGCTATCAACACCAACACAATAATAACGCATCACCTTCTCTTCACAGACCAGCTTTCTTCTCTGCAAACTTTTGTAATTCTAATGAGGTAATCTACCTTCTGCATTCTAATTGCCCCAACCAATTTTCATCTTAATTAGTTTTGGTCAGTATTTGATTTCATTACATAAGTGGTTGTTGAATAAGCAGTTACAAACTATTATATCTTCTCAAAGACTCAAGATTGTGACTGCTTAGAGCTAATAACTAAATGGACACGGTTGGTCCGAACTCTTGGAATTAATCACTAACTAGCATATGGGCACACATAAAGTGTGTGAATTTTTTTTTTTTTTTGGTTTTTGAAATAGAAGGAGAGAGGAAGACAGTGATAGAGAATGTGGGAGTGAGATTTTTTTTTTAATTAAAGATATGTTAGGATTACATGTAGGTGAGGCTTTGGAAAAAAAAAAAGGAAAACTAATGAAAATGACTTGAAAACTTTGAGTTTTAACGCTAAGGACAAAATAAAGGGTAAAGTGAATAGTACCTATCAGGTTTGACTTTTTAGTGTAAAAATGTGGTTTTTCGTTAAAGTGAACAGTATAGCGAGTTTTTTTTGTTAAAACTCCCAAAAAAAAAAAGCAAAATTTGGTTGTGTGAAATTACATTTCTGCTCCACATTTCTTATTCATATTCTGTTTTAATTAGAGGGTTAAACTGGTAATTTTATAGGATTTTGGTTAACAATGAGTGTTTTATTATTTAGTAGAGATAATTCTGTACTTGAAACAAACACACCAATAGGTACACTCAATATTGAAACAAACACGACATTTGTAGAGATGTGCTTTAGAAAATCCCACAAACAGCAACAAAGTCGTAATTTTTTTGCTTACGGCTGTTGTAGAAAGTTCAAACTACACCGGGATTGACGAAAAAAAATTGAAACCCAAATACTCATATTCTAAAATTAAAAAAAAAAAATCGAAATCAAATGAACAAAAAATTTCCATAAATCGATTCACACTTTAGTTAGAGGATTCAAAAGTTCAAAATTAGTATCCAACTATAAAAAAAAACTTGTTTTTCTCTATAAAAGTTATTAGGGTTTCAGTTGGAATGAACGTATGATAAACAAGGAGTCATGGTAACGTTTAATTATAATGGGTGAGTTTATCGATATATTATTATTAATTCATTTGGTACTTGATGAGAATTATGCACTAGGGTAAAAAAGACAATTAGCATCTGACATTTAAGTTGAGTGTAGAAATATGTTACATAGGTTTAAATAAAATTTTCCTTATGACAATCTCATGGACAATTTTGACTAAAAAAAAATACTTTAAATATAAATTTCATTTATTTGGTAAGGGCTTATTGGTCATTAGACAAAGGGATACAAAAGTAATTGACAAGGTTATTCTCTTCCTCTACCCTACCAAAGTCTAACCCAAATTTGCACTCATGGGCGTTTGTAGAACGACCCGAATTGAGTATTTATGATTTTGCCAATTACCACCCTTCTAACTTACACTATATTTGGATAAAAAAAAAATAAACTTAAAATTTAGATAAAAATAAGGATTTATAAATCGATATATACTAATTTCCTTGTTTAGATTCATAAGCATAGAAATTTATAATTTTCTCGTAAAAAAAAAAAAAAAAAACTTGGAATTTGAAATTTAAAATTTTCGCGTAGAAAAAAAAAAAAACTTGCACAAATTTCATATTCAATTTCATATTTTTTTAGGTTAACCAAACAAGATAATTCACAAATTTTAAAAAGTAAAATTCTGTCATTTCAATTTTCATCATTTTAAAATTCCTTAATAATCTTAAATTTGTTTATCCAAACATAATGTTTTACACATCTCCCGCACCCTTACACACCCTCGCCAATTGCATAAAAAAAAAGAAAAAAAGAAAGAAAAAAAGAAGAAAAAACACCCTCGCCAATTTACAATGTTGCCACTCAACAACAGTGGCATTGTCTTGCCTTTTATATGTTTTGACTTTTGGCTGCCGCGTTTATCTCTGTCATCTCTCACTCTGTAAGTAGTGTAGTAGTAGGGTTTTGGAAAAACCCCAAAACGTAATCGTCCCCATCTCTTCAGGTGATTCTCTCTCTCTCTCTCTCTCTCTCTCTTTCTCTCTTTCTGTTCTTCTCTCTCCCCATTATTTATGCTTTATTCTGACTGTCATTTCCAGATTTTTTTTTTGTAAATTTAATTGTTGGAATTTAGGCATAATGAAGTGCATGGCAGCTGTAAGTTGTTGAGTTGTGTAAAATTCATGTTTTGATTGTTGGGTTTTGTTGATATAGATGTTTTCTCGTGTGGGTTGCTCTTGGATTTTGTTTCTGTCACTGTCTCTTGATTTTTGATTCTTGTCTTTTGTACGCATATATACAGATACACACAACACACTTCTAGTGTATGTTTTTCACACTCAATTTCTTCACGTAGTTACTCAAAGCTCACCGTATTTACTCGTAGCGGCCGGTTGATCGAAGAAAAGATTTCTTGGGCTTCTTTTTGATTTCCCCATTTTACCTCTGCTGGCTGTCTATTCTTCTGAACTTCAGATGAAATGAAAGAAATTTGGATTTGAAATTTGAAAAGAGGAACTTACACTTGTATTGAAATTTCTTTATGATCTTGTTTTGAATACCGATATTTTGATACCAAATTGCAAAGAAATCATGATTCCCAGAAGTGTTGGGTCAGCTTTTGGTGTCGTTGTGCTTGGTTTTTGTTGTTCATGTACAAAAGAAATTTCGCCATCAATTTTTCACTTCTTCTCCCTGTAAGCTGTATTGAATACGATAAAGGTGGTATAAATTTTTACATATTTTTTCCTTTTTTTCTCATAACTTAATTAAGCTTCCATTCTTGACTGATAAGCTTGTGGATTTTGATAATAATAGTACAGTCAGGATCATTTTTTTTTCCAAGTGGAAAGTAAGACTCATGACTCATGACGGTTACAGATGCTTATATATGTCTTCATTTTGGTTCTCCGTTAAAGTTCAGGATTGGCTTCACTGGCCTTTCATTACTACTTGATCTGTTTTATATCACATTGTTTCTTTTCTTTTCAAAAATTCTTTTGTTTCAGTTCTTAGTATCTGTTTATTAGGTTTTTAGTATCTGTTTATTAGGATTTTATATAAGTACCTTTTCTATATCTCATAAATATTACGTATGTGCAGGCTTGAATTTCAGAAGGTGTTGAGCTTTGAGTGTAATGCATTCTATAAAGGGTGGTTGGGTTGGGCAGACATTCGCCCTAGCTAAAAATAATGAATCTGAAGGAAGGAGGTCCAGAATTCGGCGTTCAAAGGAAGAGAGGAAGGCAATGGTTGAATCCTTTATAAAAAAGTAATAACATCATTGTTTCATTGTTTATATTTTCTACTATTGTAACTTATGAGAAGAAGAAAAGAGAAATCACTAATCTTCTAAACAATGTAGTTCTGATGAAATCTACTAGGATTACGGGCACTAATCTTCTCCTTACTCTTTACTCAGGGTAATTGAATATAAATATAGGATACTTTGTACATCTGTATATTATTAAGGTGTGGGCCGATTTTTAGTTCCCTGTTTCTATCTTCTGGATAAGCTTTGTCAAAATCTTAATTGAGCTATGATTGTAGTTATTTATAAATTGATCAAGAATCATGTAACTATTGTGAGTACATAAACGGATATACAAAATATATATAACCGTTTATATCCACTTATAGATTTTGACTAAATTTGAAGATTAATGCATTCTTGGATTCGTTGCCAGCCAAATTGATTGACATACGATTCTGAGTTTTTTTTTTCACTCACCCGAGAATACTAGAAAATTTATTCTGTGGAAGCACTCTTTTACGAACGTTTTACTTTTATTTTCTATATGTTTAGTTCACTTAAATGGAGAAACTTATAGTAAAGGATCTTCCTGTTTTGTAAGAATAAAACGTATACTTGTGTTGAACTTGTGATAATGTTTAGTTGGACCAACTTTTGATAGGCATATGCAGGAGTATTCTTTCCTGTTAGAAGTTGATGGGAGCATTTGGATATGGTAGTGATATTGTGTGTTTTCTTGCAATTGACTTCCACATCCGTCTTACTTTACTGAATTTCTAGTTTCCATTTGTGAAATTCTTAAAAGCATGCAAGTTCAGCCTTTTTAATAATCTTGCTTACAGGTATCAGAAAATAAACAATGGGAGTTTTCCATCACTTAATCTGACCCACAAAGAAGTTGGTGGGTCTTTCTACACTGTACGAGAAATTGTTCGAGATATAATTCAGGAAAATAGAGTGCTTGGTCCTGCTAAGTTTACTGTAGAGGAGCAGCAGACCATTGATCAGTTCTGGGAACACAATCCATTGGGTACCATTGCTGCAGAACCACAAAATTCTTTGTCAATATCATCAAATGAATTGCTGTTCGTCGCCAATCAAAATCAGGGTGCAATTGAACAACTTGTTTTCGCTTCCGATGGGCATTTAGTTGCACCTGAACATCAGATGTTTGAGAATGGACGAATCATCAATAGTACTCAAATAGAAGTGAATGACAAAGAATTTAATGAACCCAAAAGTACAGAGTTACAAGCAAATGGACCTGTGGAAATAGAGAAGCATGTTGCTGTTGAATCTATAGATTCGAATGGGCATTGTATTGGGCCTGAATATCAGAGTTTTGGCAATGGACTAATCAATGGTAGCCAGATGGATAGGAAAGATAAAGAAAGGGAGGAACGAACATGTACAGAACCACAGACAGTTGAACCTTTGGAAGCAGAGAAGAATGCTGAAGATGTTCAGGCAACATCCAAGTCTAATGTGAATCCTTTAACAGCAGATGTGATAGTGGAGACATTCCCATTGAAGCCGGTAAATGCGACACCGGGCTTGGATGGAAGGTTACAAGAAGTAACGGATTTGACTAAGTCTTCTGAGGACAAGGGAACTAGAGGGTTGGAGTTAGCTGGTGTTGATAGTTCGCAAGTGGATGGATTATATTCCATGAAGAGCATGGATGACAATGTAGCGATGAATCTTTCAAGTCCATTGGTTGAAAACAAATCCAGCCCAGTGGATGAAGCACTAGGAAATGCCATAGATCCATCAGTTGAAAGCTCAAATTACTCAACCTTTAACGAAGGTATTGTGCATGAAACAGGAAGCACAGACCTTAATGTCAAATCACCTCATAAAGATGTTCCAACCTCTGAGATCTCCGACCAAAACCAGCTAACCGCAGGAACTAAGGTAGTACCAAATTGGAATGTTGTGTGTAGATTTTTCTCCATTTTCTCCTAATTACCCATCATACTTTAAAACTGAAGTGTCAATATTGCCATGTATTTGCATTTTCACAATTCATGATTAAAATGTGTGCTCAGTTTTCATATTGTGATATTATCTTCTTCAAGTATGGATGTTATTATTGTTGGTTGGAAATGCTTTAACATTGTCTCGTAGATTGATAGTGATGGTAAAGATTTGATTACCCATAACATTGAATGAAAATGCTTTTTTTTCTTAACAATGTTGGGAAGATAGCTATACCTATTATTGTTCAAAACATGTCAGAGTGGAAATTTCAGATTTATTGACTTATAAACTTCAACTGTTGGTACATATTTACAGGCTGACAAAGCTCCAGATAGCTTACATACAAAGATTTCCAACGGTACCAGTGGTAGTAGCGAGCAGTCGAAAACCAAAGACGTGGTTGTGATTGAAGATGAAGTTGATGTCCAGACCAGCGGTAGCTTGAAGAAAGGAAGCAAACCAACTTTGGACAGAATTAATCTGTAAGGATATGTTGTAACAGTTCAGCGTTTTCTTTTTTACTTGTGAAAATGCAAATACATGGCAGTATTGACATTTCAGGATCATTAATTTTTCTCGTCAATTGTTTCTTTGGGCAGTGAATCATGGGAAGGTGAATCCAAAAAGACCAGACCAGAAGGTAACCCACTTTGGGATGTATTTAAAGCATTTTTGGATGCCTTTGTGAAATTCTGGACTGAATGAACTTAAGAGTATAGTCTCAAACCTTGCTATTGCTGAGTGAGCATAGAGTTCTGTACCTGTACCCTGTCAGAGTCATTTATGATTTCACTTGGGTGATCCTTATTTAATTGTGTGGTCTTTCACTAGATTATCCCTTCCTCTTGGCCCATACTTGACATGGCTCATACGTTGCTTCATCTTTTCATCGACGATCTAGATTTCTTGGTTATCATCTATAGTACATTACTCATCACCTTCATTTTTTGCGAAATTTTCAAACTTTTCTGTGGCATCCATGTTTGAGAGTGACATTGCTGATTAAGATGGGTTGTGCGATCATTGCTCGTAGACTTCAATATAAAAGTAGTTCAGGTCACTTTCAGAGTTGGTGCCTTGTTTGACAAATGATTGGAAAATGACTTGTTATTTTCGAAGATATCGTTGTCGTCGTGAAATAGCGGGATGGTCTTTCGCACATTTGCACTCTAGTAATAGTTATGAGTTATTATTGTGACATTTGAGGGATTCACATTCTCTTGTAAATACTTGTGATCCGATTCTAAGTACCATTTTTGGCGAATTTACAGCTGGCTACATTTCAGTTTAACGACGAAATTTATGGCCCTTTCGACATCACTTAGAGTGGTGACTGTTTCCCAAATCAACTACAAGTACGGCCGCGAAATGGTACTGGCTTTCAAAACCCAAACAAACTCCTTTTCAAGTGTGTGGGTGAAGTGGATCAACAAAACCGTTGGTTTTCTTTAGACAGAGCCTCGAGCGTTGAAACAATAGAAAGCAAAGAACGTTGATTGTCATCAAACCTTTCACAAGAGTGACCAACTCCGAACTAGCTCTCAATATCAACACCGAAAGCACCCTTACCAAGACTAGAACCATGTCAACAAGCGGGAATTTACATACAATGAACATGTGAATGAACATAGAATATTAGCTCATGAATTTTCTAGGTAACCGTCTACTCTCTGTCTAGAGGATAGAGCCCCAAGCGCTAACCTAAAGGCCTAAGTGGAGGCATTCCTCTCCTAGTCCTACTCGTTCTTTCGCTTGTTTTTCTAGCCTCAGTTGACCGGGCTGTATTTCCTGACTTTAGTGACCTCTCGGGTTACCACTAGACTGTGAGGGCAGCTTATAGCTCCAAACCAAAGAGGAATCCTTTGGCTTGCAAATCAATGCTTTGACTGAACCAATTCCGGTTCCTCTGGTTCTTGGTATTTTCAAATCGGAACCGGAATTGTTTGAGACGGTCTGGTTCGGTTTTTGTCTCAGTTTTGACTTTTTTGGTCAACGTGGTTTTTACAATTTTTTAATTTTTTTTTAATTTTTTACCACGATTTTCTGGTTCGGCGGTTTTGACTTAATCGTAGTGGACAAAATAACAGCTCCCCTTTTTATGTTACAAAATAACAACTCCATTGAACAAGCAAGCAATTAGCGCATGGATACGTCACTCATGCATGCATATATACATATCACCTATAGTTTTAATTAACTTACGATTTTTGGTGATGTTTTTAAACAGAGCTCGTTTGAATATGTTTTCAAAATGACTGAAAGCATGTTTGGTAAAAATGTTTTTGAAACCAATCATTAGTAAAAATGCAAGTAAATTCTAGAAAAGCACATAAAGTGCTTCATGGAAGAAGCACATAATTGGTGCTTCTTGCAGAAAGCACTTTAAGTGCTTTTGGAACCAAAACACATTTTCTCTAAAAGCGCTTTCAATCATTTTAAAAGCACATCCAAACGAGCCATACTCCCCTTGCCCTTTGGTGATTGAGTTAGTTTTCCTTAACAAAGTTGATTAATTTAATTTTTTTTTTTCAAAAGGGGGACAACTGGTGGCAAATTATGGTTATCCACCTATTTCGGAGGCCGGGAAGACTCATAGAAGCATTACAACCTCCCCTTGACCACAATCAAGCAGACTCACCAACTTGAAGCCTCGAACCCAGAATTAAAAAAACTAAAAAGAATTAGATAGAAGAAAGAACCTTGCTATAGAATGCTTTAGAGCTATAGAACCTTTCTATAGAGCTTTCTTCTTATAATGAAGATGCAAGTGGTTGAATATGGTATTTGGTTTCTACCCATATGTCTGGCGTTTGAAATTCTCTTATCTCTTTAATTATTGTATTAGTTTTGAACTTTTTATTTTCTTTATAATAATAAAAAATTATACATATATATATATATTATTCTTGACATCAGGAATAAAGTGGTGGTTAACGAGGTAAGATTCGGAATGTTATTGTGTAGTTTAATTACGTCTTGTTAAAACTTTGCATACGATAAAATCATGATTAAGTCTCTTACCTAGGTCTCGGAGTCTCTACACTAGTTGTAGACATTACACGTATTTTTAAAAATTTCTTCAATAATACATAGTAAAGTGATCCAGAAAATGAAAGACCAAGATTGAAATAAAAGATCTAACAGTTGTGGAAACCAAATATAACGCTTAAACCACTTGTAGCACTAAATGCTACATAGCAATATTGAAGCCAGACTCATACTTTGAGCTGAACTTCAATAGAACCATATAACTTTTTCCTTGAGAACAATACACTACACCAGACTTAAATGCATACATACAATCTCATTATGGTTATTGTTGTTGTTATTTTGTCTAAAACCATGGTTCATGAGATCTGAGCTTGAAATATTCTAAATCTAAAGACTGAAACTCGTTAAACTAAATAACTGTAGACATACAATCTCATTAATATATTATTATTTGGAAGGTAGCTCTACACGTGCAAAGATTATTTGCATGTTAATGTGTTTATCATATTAAATTAATCACTTACTTTCGTATATAAGCCAAGCTAATGATTGACGGTGAAAACCAAGCAAGGTTGGAAGTTGGAAGGGGACACTTCACGTGCAAAGATTCAACATCACAACCACAACGGATTGGTATTTGGTAACCTCCTAATCCACATGCACTTTATATTATATATATATGTTTTTAAAATTTTATATAGTATGCGAGAGAGAGAGAGAGAGAGAGAGAGAGTGTATCTCTGAGTCTCTGGTAGCTGGTAGATGCGTATTCAAGGCTCTTTGCATGGAATCCTAAGCTGCTGCTTCTGTGCTGTACGCGTCGTTTTGATCGGCTTATAGGAATTTCTCTGTTTTATTAGGCTTAGCTAATATATACATCTCTACGCGCACTTGGTGGGACTGAACACAATCGATGAGGCCAAAACATTATTCTAAACACATTTCAATCAATTATTAGATCCAAAAGAAAAGATATATCCGTTAAATATATGCTAGGCTGCTCACATTGGCTATCATCTACCGTAAAGGGTAAAAGATACCGAGAGTAGACCAGGATTTTTTATTTTATTTTACCTTTTTATGAAAAAATAACTTTGATTAAAGAGAGAAATCTCTAGTACCACAATTTTCTAGTACAATTAAACAAGAAAACACTTCTAGCAATAGTTGGTAAGGACCTATCCCAAAGTATAAGTGTCTTGGATCGAGTGACCGACATTAGTAATGACATTGGCAAGAAAATTCGCCTAATGAAAGGCATTAGACCAAGAAATAAAAGAAAAGGAATTGCTCAGAGATCCGATGTCATCAACGATTGTCCTCAATCGCCAGGGTGTTCTACACTTGTTTGAAAATGAAATTAATGATAAGCTTGGAATCTCCTTCAACACACACCTTCTTAAAACTCTCGACCTTTGCAAATCTCAAAACATCACGAAGAGCAAGAGCTTTAGCAACATAAATTGCACATTCTCTAGGATTGTGGGTCCCAACCACAATAGGTGAACCTTTCAAATCTCATATATAATTCAACAGCAGTCTGAAAGTCCACCACAGAGCCATCAAAATTAATTTTGAGTTTAGGAACATGAGGTGATCTCCACTTGATAGTTTGAGATGATACAATTATGAGTATGAACTGATATAAGTTTTATTAGCATGATAATACTCTCTACCAACTATAGCATCAAGTATATGGACCCCAGCAGGTTAAGCCTTGCAGTTATGGAAAACAAGGTTATTTATATCAATCCCCAAGAGCAGACCAGTTGGTGGGTGAAAATGCTACGGTTGTTTGTACACTAAGTTGAAAACTGACTATGATAACTTATCTTCGAGATACAAACATCATAAACGGGAGTCTTTGATGAGTCCATATTATACCATATATTTTACCCGAATTTTAGTATTAATTTATTGGTTATTTTGGTAGAATTTTGAAACTTTGTTATATATTTCCAATGTAGGACATTCGACTTCCTCTGGAGCAAAAAGTGATCAAACGGATGAATTTTGGAGTGATTCCAATTGGATGTTCGTGAGTCTTTCAAGATGATTGTACCAAAATTACAGATTTTTCTACGAAGCCGTTTGACCGTGGCGATGAAATTAAGGCCCAGTGCGCAGCTTTCCCATATTGACGTTTTTGGACGTTCTGGGTATTTTGAAGGTCAAGATGGTATATTTTGAGGAAGATTTCATCTGAGGATTTGTAGGGACATCTTCAGATTTAAAAAGAGACCTCTTGGGACCAAATCGGAGTTGATTTGGTGTAAAAAATGTGATTTTCTGAGAAGTCCGAATTTTAGTTCAAATAGGAAACCTTTTATTTTCTGTTTTATTATTTTATTATGTTTCCTAGTTTATTCTAAAACCTTTTAGGGTTTTATTTTGTAGTAGAATAAATAAGGCTTTTTAGCCATTAGGTTGAGAGGAGGAGAACGCACGCACCAGTTGGAGAATTGCTTTTGACAATTCAAGTTTTTTTTCAAGGTGTTTTCTATCCTTTTTCTATTTAAATAAATTCCTTTTGTTTTATGGTTGTTCGTAACTTTACGTTTGCTAGGGCGATGCCTTGAGCCTTAGTATGAATATGTAGTTTTTATTTAATTGTTTATGATATTATGCAAGCATGCTTTGAATTATTAATCACTGTGCTTTAAACTATCTCTATATCTTAATGCTTAGCTACCATTATGATATTTAGATAAGTAATCGGATGCAATTTGGTCAGATTACCATCGGGGAATAGAGTATTGCTTCTTGTGATTAATAGTTGTAATTTCACCTAGGATGAATACCACGTCTTAGGGGTTGCATGGTTCTTCAAAGGGCTTTCACAAAGTGTAATGAGTCATGCATGTTTATATTTGATCTGAATACCACAAACGGATTGCATGTTTGATATACGTTCTAGCTTGAAAACGACAAGTAGAATATGCATTAGGAAACCTAACATTCAAAGTTGCATGTGTAATTCATAAGTAATTGCTAAATCTACATAGGATTGTTAAGGGGACGGCGGAACCCTAGGTTTTTACAATTTGGTTTTCAAAACTATTTTCTTTTGTTTTCCTTACTTCGTCAATTTATTTAATTTTTTTTAATTAAATTCGTTTTTAATATTTTAGGTCATTAAATCAACTTGTTCTAAACTTTGTTTTCAAGTAGTTAATTAAGAATTAGTTTAAATACAAATTATTCATTTAATCCCTGCGGAAAACGACCTTGCTTGAGCTGCTATACTACGATAACCTTGTTCTCTTGCAAGTATTTTTAAGTTTTTTATCCCTAATTTTGCAGGTGGTAAAAATTCCTATCAATCTTCATTCTTTTTATCATCATTAATTAAATAGCACACCTGCTAAAAATCATTCAATTTAGGGATTATTAACCCATACCTGTGTGTCAAACTAATCAATCAATTTTGGTAACGAACAACATTCTCATGATTTTTTTTATGTATAATAATGATTAAAAGATCTCCAAATTGAATGATCTTTTGCAGATTGATATTTAGGTGACAATTATTAAATAATATTATTGTTCTAGCCATTGAACCTAGCCACCTTATGTATTCTTTCCCTAGCCATTGTATGTAGTCCTTTGTAGTTGCAATGAATTTCTATTCATACGAAGAGACATTGTACATCTATATATTGTACTCTTTACCTACATGGTTATTTACCGAGCACAAAAGGTATTGTTGCCTTCCATTTAGTCTTTGCAGCCAGTAGCCGCCCCAGCAGATCCACTTCCTGCCACATCATCCCGTCCCCACCCCACACATCGTACGGTGACTCGACTTCACGATGGCAGCTCCAAACGTGTGATACCTTTTTTTACATTCGTTACTTGCTAGTATTGATTTCATTGAACCCACTTGTTTCTCCTGAGCCTCCAAACATCCTGAGTGGCGTGCTGTGATGTCTGACGCGATTAAGGCACTTTTGAAAAACAAGAAATGGTCTCTTGTCCCGCCATCTGCATGTCATGTTCCAGTTGGTTTTCTTATCAAACGCAGCTTGATAGTTCGGTTGAGCGCTACAAAGCCCACATGGTTCCCAAGGATTTTCATCAGCGCCTTGGTATTGATTATGTTGATACATTCACTCTTGTGGCCAAACCGACCACTATCCACATCGTTCTTCGCCTTGCTGTTTCCAGAGGGTGGCCATTTCATCAGCTTGATGTAAATAATGCATTTCTTCATGACTTTCGTCAGAAAGGAGTTCATATGTTACAGCCCCCTGGATTTGTTGATCAACGCAACCATGTATGTCACCTCCATAAATAACTCTATGGTCTAAAGCAGGCTCATCGTGCTTGGTTCCATCATCAATTCTTTTCTATTTTCAATTGGCTTAAGAAAGAGTCATGCTGACTCATCCCTTTTCATATTTCGCCATGGCACACAAACTATATTTCTGTTACTCTATGCTGATGATATTGTGATTACAGGCAGTGACACTGTGATCTCACCCGCTTCATTGATACTCTTGGCCGCTACTTTGACATTAAGGACTTGAGATCGCTCAATTGTTTTTTAGGTCTTCAGGTCACCATGATCATGGATGCCTCCACATTAATCAGCTCAAGTATGCCTATGACCTGCTTCAGAAACATAATCTGGTCCATTGTAAGTCAGCTCTACACCTCTTGCAGCCAAAGTACTAAATGTCGCTGACGGTGCCCTACTTGCATCTCCAATTTCCTACCGGGAACTAATTGGTTAACGATATCTGCTTTGCAGTTAACACTTTAGCGCAGTACCTTAGTGCCCCTCGCATCACTCACATGGTGGTTTCCAAACGTCTGTTTCGCTATATTAAAAGCACCTTGAATTTTGGACTAGTGCTTCGTCTTCAGACTTATGCTGCCACTCTTTATGCACACTCTGATGCCTGCTGGGCTGGATGTCTAGATACCCGCCAGTCTACCAGTGGATATTTAAGGTTTTTGGGATCTAACCTCATCTTCTGGTGCTCCAAGAGCAACTTACCATGTCTCGTTCCAATGCCGAATTCAAATACCGGTCGCTCTCTCATGCATGTGCCGAAACTACATGGTTATGCTCTCTTCGCGCTGAACTCGATGTTCGTCTTCGTTTTCCGGTCCTTCTTTATTGTGACAACCTAAGCGCCACTTACAAGGTTGCTTAGGATTTGGATCCTCTCCTGAGCTAATGGAGAGGATCCTCTCCTGAGACCAATCATCATAGGCCGTTGGATTTTTATCTAATGACTACAATCATTATAACTTTAAGGGGAGCCCTCTGTTTGTAGCCATTGAATAAAAATCCAACGGCCCACGATGATTAGTCATGAGGATCCTCTCCATTAGCTCAGGAGAGGATCCAAATCCACTCGGTTTTTCATGCTCGTAAGAGAAGGTTGCCCTTGGCAGTCACATAATATGCTTTGTTCCTTCTGCTGATCAAACAGCTGATTTGCTCGCCAAAGCGCTTCACAAATCACGACATGCTCTTTTATGCTCCAAACTTGTCCAACCAAGGTCGTCCAATTTGTGCAAGGGGGATTGATGTTAAATAATATTTATTGTTCGTAATTTCCTAGGCAATCAACCTAGCCATTGTATGTATTTCTTTGTAGTTTCCCATTGGAGGAACACAAGTATTATTCTTTTATAAACTTGAAATGCACTTCCAAAGTTTACATAGATATTATTACCATAGCATTTGGATATTTACTGTAAAAAAAATTATAGTATACAAAGTAGAGTGTAATTTTTATATGGGTTCTACACATTTTAGGTTCTAAACATAGGGGTGGAACCAGAAATTATATACGTGGTCAGCTAATATTTTGTTAACAACCAAAAAAAAAAAAAAAAAAAAATGAAAAAAAAAGGAAACTAAGGCACTACATAAATATCTACATTGACGACTCATTTGAAATTGCTTCTAAAAACTTCTGCTCATAGACATTTTTTGTAGAAGTGCTTTCACTATATAGCATGTCGAACTATATTTAAAAATTTATGTGATGCTTGATAAAACACATATATAGCAGATGTTTAACTAGAAAGACCTTATGTAAATTGCCAAAACATAATTAGAAAACAATTTTTTAACCCTACCAAAAATAACACCAAAAAAAATCCTAAATTGAAAGACTCGAACTATGAAATTAGCATAAAATGAACTAGAGAAATATTCCGAATGGTCTAAAATGCAAAAAAATCTGAAATGTATACTTCTAAAATTTCAAAACCCTAAAATTATATACGGTAAAAAAAGTTGGACCAAGTTGGTTTAGCTATAGGCTAGGATATCAACTTACACATATAGCATACTTATATCACCACGGTAGTGTAGCATACCAAAGATACAAAGTCGTGGGAAGAAAAACGTGCACACATTTATATTATCAACACGGAATACTAGGGTGACAATATTGTCCTCATTGGTTATGTCTAAATGTCTAAATACCGTTGAACGTTCTGCATGAATATCGTCCCGGTGCCAAAAAGAAAAAGAAACGTGAATATCATTATCATGTCAAAGGCCCAGCTGTGGTAGAGTGTGCGATACACCCTCCTCCAGGGCGCGTCGGTTAGAACCTAAGGCTTTGGCTTACAACCTTTTGCCTTTAAAGTAGGAAATTTTTTTCATTGTGACGGAAACACAGAGGGGTACTTCACTTATTTTTAAGAAAATGATGAGAAATTTTATTTTTTAAGTTATTAGCTCTTTAATACACATATCCCATCATTTTTATAGTACCACTAGGTATTTCTAGCATTAGTGGGTGAACACCTATTCCAAATAAAAGTATCCTAAATGGAGTTGCCAATGTTAGTAAAGATATCAACAAGAAAATTTGTCTTCCGAAAGACCTTAGCCCAAGGTATAGAACAAAAAGATTGTTCGAGGAATAGCCTTCAAGCAACACGGCATTCTGCACTTGTTCAAAATATTTTATCTCAGTTACTTTTTATTCATTTCTTTCTTTCTGAATCAAAACAATAGCATTTTATTCATACTTGAATAGCATAATATTCTAAAAGAATATTTGGAGTTCTTTCGATTCCTTTTGAATTAATATTTACATCAAAAACTAATTTTTAGTAAATATATCTGATTGGCCATTATCGTTTAAGAAGCAAAATTAATTAATAACATAACTGGCTGATGTATGTAACTTATGATACTTATTACGATATTAACACATTGCCATAAGTTTCATAATTTATAGATAGAAAACGATAATAAATGTAACTTCAATGTCAAATATCTACCTGCAAAAGGAAATTAAGGATCGATATTGACATGACAACAAATGCTGATAAACTAAATCCTTAAGCTACCTAGTTGTTGGTTATTCATTCATTTTTATGACCTAAATGGACGTTCCATAATCACCCTCACAGCTCAACCAGTCAAAATAGAAATTAGGCCCCAAAGTAAATGAATATAACAAAAATGTTATGGAACGTTCACAGTTATTTTCTTTTGATGATATACATATATAACTAATTTTATTTCCTAAGAAAGTTTCATGAAATATTTTACAATACCACACAACAATAAAACCAATATCTTTTCCCGCTCACACAAGGTCACATATTCAAAAAAATTTATGAAATCTTTGTTGTATTGAGACACATTTTTCCTCAACACTCAAGGGGTCATTATGTTTTTTAAGTTAAGATTCTATAATTTTACAAAGTGTAATAAGGAAATTATGCTTGCAATAGCTGTCCTCCCTGTACATACTACTGTTTATTCTTGTCTCTTCATTTTTCTTTGATTTATTCAATTCATATACCATAAATAAAGAAGAATGCATGGAAAAAAAAAGTGGTTGGAAATCCTTCCCAAAGTTAGAGAGAGAGAAGAGAGATGAATTTGGTAATAACTTATTCAATAATTCATATGACTATTTTACTTCCTAATATAATTTCATGAAATGTTTCACAATATCGAACAACACTAAAAGCAGTACTTTTTCCCACTCTTTCAAGGTCTCAAACTGAACAATTATTATGAAATCTTGTTTTGCTGCGACAAATTTTCATCGACACTAAAAGGGGATATCTTTAAAATTAAAATTTACGTGTAAATTTAATTACTTGAGAGAGAGAGAGAGAGAGAGAGAGAGAGAGAGAGAGAGAGAGAGAGAGAGAGAGAGTGGTAAATAAATATTGGTGGGGGTTAAAAGTGAGGGTAGATTTGACGGAGGAAATAAGAGGGAGGGTCATTTTCCAAAGAGAAGGCTTATAGCTAAAAGATAGAATAAAGAAGCATCAATGACCCTTCTTTCTTCGTCTCTCTCGGCTGTATTACCTTCTAACGCACGCCTTCCCACTCTTTAACACGTTGTGATGAGCCATCTTTAACCCTTCCTCCCTCCCTCCTCCCATCTCCCTCAAGCCATAAATATACTCATAATATCCCCACAAAACACACATTTCGCTCCCAACCTCCCAACTCCGTTTCTCCACCACAAAAACCACGATGGCCACTGGTCTGGACTTCTGCCAAGACCTCCCGAATCCAAGACTCCCCACCATCAAAATCTCAGCCCCACATCCACGACCGCAATCACCGGCATCCCATAGCGACGGTGACGTTGTCTCCGAGTGCGCCGAGACAAAGTCCCCACGATTCTTACACGTTCCCGCGATTCTTACATGTCCGCCTGCGCCGAGAAAGCCTGCCACAAGGGTGGTTTCCTCATGCAAGAGGAAACTCCAGTTCTTCGAGATCACAAACCGTGAAGAGGTCGAAGATATGTTCAGATCAAGCTTTTTGATCAACTCACAAGCCAAAAGGAGCTGCCCATGTACATAAATCAAAACTGCTTCATGGATCAGTGCCAATTCAATTCAACGGTCCACAGTTATTACACGGTTCTTCTCTTGTCTTTTTTTTTTTTTGACGATTTTTGGTTTCTGGGTTATATATATGGAATTTGTACGGGTACGGTCCAAAACGTGGCAATCACGTCCATATAATTTGTATTACACGGTCATGGATAGATTCAAGCGTGCTGGGGCAAGATTGAATATCCAGGTTATATATGTGTTTGTTTTTGGCGGGGCGGGGTGCTGGTGGTACTTGGATGAGTTTTTCACAGTTGGATCTGAATTTATATTTGTATTCCTTCATCATCTGTGAGTGTGAGTAACGTACTTCAATTCCTTCACAACTAATCAATCGGTAAATTTTGGATGTGCATATTTTGTTTAATTATGTTCAATCAATCATATGAATTACTGTTCCTCAACAACTAGCTAATTGGTATTCTTTGAATTCTTATAATTTAGATTCTTTCATTGGTAATTTGACTTTGCTTATTCATTTGGGTTGATTTTCTTCTCCGTATGTGTGTAATGAAAATAGTGGTTGATACACAGCTGTGATGTTTGCACTCTTTTTTTTCCTTGCGCATCGCTGTTTATTTCTGAATTAGATTGAATATTCAACATGTGTGAGAAGCATGATCAACGAGGAATGAGGAGGGAGAGAGAGAGAGAGAGAGAGAGAGATGGTGGATGAGGGTTTGGTGTGAATATTGCTTGTTCATGTGGTTTGGAAGGAAGAGGATAATTAAGTTAAGATTAAGGTAGCTTTTGGTGGGTTTATTTCTGGAATAATTTAAAGGGTGTTGATTAAGATGATTGATATGTCCAGTGTTTGATAATTTAAGTTGAGTGATTGACACGGCTTTGGGATCCATAAACTCTGATTAATTAGATTTAGGTGTTTCTGTGAGACGACTCTGTGTGTGTGTGTGAAACCAGAGAGAAAGAGGGAGGGAGAGAGAGAGAGAGAGAGAGAGATTTGTACGCTTAACAATCCTAAGAATTATGCATAATATGGGATGTCATATACAATACTAGAATTCAATGTGTTTGTGTCTTGTCTGTTTTGACGACTCTAGAAATATACATATAATATACAACTTTTTCTCGACAAGATAATAACGGCACACATGATAAGATCTTTTTTACTTTATGAGTAGTTTGGTTAAGTAGCTTTATGGAGTATATGATATTTTGATTTTTTATTTTAACGGTTAAAAAAATTAGAATATTTCATACCATGAAACATCATAAATTTTTTTTTTTTTTACTTTGGTTTCACTAAATTAATTTATTTTTATTAAATTAATAACACACAGTGATAATTGTATCTTGTCAACTCAACGGTTATGATTTATGAATTTATTTAATATCAATTTTAATTTCTCCAAGAATTGGGTTTAAGTAGTTTTTGTTTTTCGTGGACTGATTAATGTTAATACTTTGTTCATTGGATTCTATCTTGAGAAACCCTCAAACCTAAGATTGTATCTCATCATGTACCCTAACAATATATATAATAAAAAATGAAAACCCTTCCGTCTTCAAACAGGCCAGTATTAATTGTCCTATCGTTGTGAGCAGTATGCAAATTTGTTTGTGTCGCATTAGCCGGAGATGTAGTGTTGCCTTTTAGTGAGAACTTGATGTGGTTTTGCCTTCTAGCAATGATTTTATATGGTCCCGTCATTCAACAGTGATTTTATCTAGTCTTAAACGCTTTACAGCGATAACTTTATGTGGTCTCATTCATCAGCGAAGATCATTGTGCACTAGTATAAGTTTGTTGTGTCTATCGTTCTTGTGACAAATCTGTATTGGTGCACATGTCCTTATGGTAGCTCTATAAGAGTTTTAATTAATTGCTTGTTTTTGTAAATTCATTTCAGATCAATGTATGGGTAATTGGAACAATATACCTAATTGGCACCGTTATATTTATTTATGATGATCAATGAAATACCGCTATCATTTCTTGTGAAAAACAGTACACAAATTTGTCCAGAGAAAGACGTAAAATTTTCCATTGTGTCATATCTACTTATCGTAGCCTACGTTGTTTAATATGCATCAACATTTCATTTATCATAGCTACCACTAATCCAAGTTCTATCATCAATCCCTCTCCTCTAATATTACTTGTATTATTAAAACATTATAACAAAAAAACAAAAACCTTCTCCCATAATCATTCTGAGTGCACTCAAATTTCATTTATTTGTGTTAGAAAATAGTTATTTATTTAGTATTTAGATTTGGGCTTAGCCCATTAGAATTAGATTTTCGTTTCCTTGCTTATTAGGGTTAGTTTATTATAAATAAAGAACTTTGTTATTCAAAGATAATAAGTCAATCAAGAAATAGTCTTTTCGGTTCATGTAGTCTTCTTGGCAATTCCATTTAATAAAGTTTTATATTCAGTTTGTTTGTTTGTTTGTTTGTTGCGTACTCTGATATTAACTTGGTATCAGAGCATCTGTCTTTGTTGTTCTCGGTTTCGTATGTTCGTTTAGTTTGATACTAGCATATGGGCACACACAAAGTGTGTGAGAAATTTTTTTTATTTTTGTTTTTGAAATAGGAGAGAGGAAGAGAGTGATAAAGAATGTGGGAGTGAGAAGTTTTTTTTATTTTATTTTTTTAATTAGAGATATGTTAGGATTACAGGTAGGTAAGGTTTTGAAAAATAAAACATCAAAATTTGGTTGTGTGAAATTACATTTTTACCCCATATTTTTTATTCATGTTCTGTTTTAATTAGATGGTTAAACTGATAATTTATAGGATTCTGGTTGACAATGAGTGTTTTATTAATTAGTAGAGATTAAAAAAAGAAAAATTGCTGAAGCTTTGTTGTGCCTCGCCACTCCGCTGCTTGAATCGATTCTGCGGCTATCCATTGAACTCGTTGTCCGCACCACCACCCGTTGAATCCGCTGCTTCCCTTGCCGTACCTGCATCCCCTGCCGCCGCTGCACTAGGACACCAAGTCTGCTGTCTCGATCAGATCCCGATGACATCGCACCCCTCGCAGCCCCGCAAGCCAAAACCCGTCGCCAGACTCATCTACTCGTACCCGAACTTGCACCACCATCTGATTGCTTCGCTACTTAAACCCAGAAATCCGTCGTCGCACCCGTTGCATCGTCGCCATGCCACCAAGACCCGCCTGCAACCCCGCCGTCTCACCACCACCTGCTGTAAACCCACGTTGCTCGCCTGCTTGTGGGCAGCGCTGATCGAACCTGAAAAACCCACCATGCTTGCTACTTGTTGTCTGACCGAAACGAGATTGCGCCATAATTTGTCACTGTTCTTGATCATTGTGTTAATACGAAGGCCAGAAAAAAGGAAGAAAAAGAAAAAAAAAAAACAAAAAACAAAAAACAAAAGAAGAGAGGGACAAAAAAAGGGTATGGAGCCCACGATCCTGTTATGATTTGTTTGAAGGCCTTTAGTTGGCCCTTGTTGATTGAAGCTATGTTAGCCTGGTTTGTTTGGGGCTCACACGGTTGATGTAAGAATGGTTATTACCGAGCTTGGAAATCTCCTGGTTGCCCACCACCCGATTACTTGAGTGCTTGGACTGATGATCATTCGAGTGGTGTTGTGTACTTGGTTATTAATTGGATCTTCAACCAGAATCTGCTTGCTTGCTTGTTTGTTTGGATTGTTCGTTTGCTCGCTTGATTGATCGCTTGCCTTGTCGTGTCTGCTTATTAGGGGCTAGGGTTAGTTTATTATAAATAGAGAACTTTGTTATTCAGAGATAATAAGTCAGTCAAGATGTAGTCTCTTCGGTTCATATAGTCTTCTTAGCAATTTCATTTAATAAAATTTTATATTCAGTAGGTCTTTTGTTTGTTGCATACTCTGATATTCAATTATTTGTCGGGTCCTGAATTCCAAATTCATTTTTCTTTCATTATTCACCATTCGAATTTTACTACATTATATGAATGTAAAGAAACTGGAATCCAATAAATTCTTTTTCTTTCCCATACAAAATTTGAATCTATATTTCTCTTGAGAATATTAATTTCTCTCTCTTTAATGGCTGCTGGCGGCTAGAGATCATTAATTAAGAGGTATTGGGCTTTATTAGATAATGAAGATTAATTACTGCTTAATATGACTTGTCAGCCATGGATTATCGATTAAGAAAGATACCCCATGTGCCAATAAGATATGGGGAACCAGTTAATTACCTAAAGTAATGCATGCAATAGCATGCAAAAAGGTCTCCGGTCCCGGACGGGCCACATCAGTCTCTGCAAATGTTGACAACAAACGGCCATATGGACAACATCTAGATCGATCTTATCCCTGTTATTTTAATCGAAAAATTAGAGGCTGGCTTGAGTTTTACGTGTTCTAAAGTTGTCATAAAAGGTAGGGTACGTATACCATATTATAAAATTAGTCATGCATACTAATTGATCAAGGAAGGAATCATATAATCACAACAAGAGAGAGCAAGCTTAGATCATAAGCTACTCTTGCTTTCGCAGTCTCTTAATTTTGGCAGAATAAATTAAAGGCATAATCCTACTTTAACGACGGTAAAAACGGTTGTGGTTAATTAGACAGATGAGCATAAACTTTACGGTGTCTAGTTCATTTTTTTTCCTGGTCTGAAAGATGTCTAGCTAGCTTGTTCTTCAAACTGTTTATAAAAGCTACGACTGTCCAATCACTAGTACGTAAGTTCTAACTTCTCATTTATCCTTCTCATCCCGGTATACACATCAATTTTCAATGGTGAAAAGTTCTTTCGTCACTCTCGTCCTATTAATAAGAGTTGCTGACATCAAACTTTGTATCGAACAAGACTAAGATTGCAACAACAATCTTGCATGATGATCTAAACCGTCTAATTTCTAGGTCCCTATTAAAAGATAATCTCAACCAAAATCAACCAAATATGAAATTATTTAGTAATCAAACTGTCATCCGATAAATAGGCAGACCATGTTTTCACTTAATTACTGAAATTATGAAACGATAATTACATGGTTAAATGAATTTTTTATTTTGTTATTTTTTGTGTCATTGAATTTAAAGGGTGACCTAAAAATTAAATAGTTCATCAAATAGTACTACATAATTTAAATGGCGACTTCGAAAATTAACACAGTTGACCTAGCAAATTTCCATTTCTTAAATTGTTAAGTTATTAATTGGAATGTTTTAAAAAGTTGGAATCAATTTGGAATTATCTCTAAAAATTTGGTAGTTATTTGTACTTAACCGATATTTTATTTTGCAAGATATATAAAAGAGTTATTAAGGATAATTGGCAAAAAAATAAAACAGAAGATAAATGATGACTCTAAAATGTAATATTTCTCCTTTTTATTTTGTCTATTAAAGTATTGTCCATTTGTTTGTACAAATGAGCATTGGAGTGATCACAATCAAGACAGATGTAGCATAGAAAGCATAAGAGAGCATCCAATATCCGTAATTCATGAGTAGGGTAATATCCATATCTAAGACAACTGAAATTAATTAGTATGGAATGTCATTTGCAGAGGGGCCATAATTCATAGGACACTCCCCAACTTAGATATTTATGAGGACCTCAAAATTGACGCTTGTCGGCCTACATTTGAAGGTGGATGAAACTATAATGTGAAAGTAATATGTAAAAAGTACGAATAAATTAAAACTAAAGTCTAAAATTAAATTAAACTAAGAGTGTGTGGTCGAGCTCTTATTATGATGCAGGATGTGTAAGAGCATTAATAAAAGTGCACTGGATTTAAAGAATATTCCCATCATTAGATAGATCGATATTTCTACAAACAATGGAAATAATTTCCCACTTTATCGGAAGTGAATGTTAGCAAGTGCCTGAAATCCTCATCTCCACTAGAGTACAACCACTACATTCTGGAGGGGCGAAAACAGAAACGTAAGAGGGCAAAAATAAAAATTTTCTAAAACTTTTTGTTTTTTGGAACATAGTAACCTCTCGTTGTAAAATCACGTAGAGTTTCCAAAATCATACTATACATAGTATGAACAAGGCACCTAAAATAAAACAACATTAATCTCAAGGATATGGGTGAATCACAAATATCTTAACAGTATAATATAATGAGTTATACTACGCTCACCAAAACATGCTGGCACACGAGTCCATGCAAAAATTAGCTACATGAATAGGTTGTATGTATAAATTTACGTTATAGTACTATATACATGTGAAGTTGGAGCTAAGCGCATCACATACAAGTCCTAGTTGCCTAATGCAAAACTAGTATATAGGCTGGCACCTACAATGGATTCAATGTAAATGTAACAGTGCACGTGAACATACATGTGAAGCTGGCCCTGGACCAGGACAATACTAAATACATCGTGCAAACATACATGATGAGCAGGTAGAGTGTATGTGTGATCATGCCATAGTTGGATTCATAGAACTCATAAATCGCAATAATAATAATAATATATAAAACATTTGTATTTACTAAGTAAAAGTCATGGTATGGTACATGAGTAATCATAAAAACAATTATGGAAACTATATAGTATATACAATAATGTAGTTGAAAATAAAAGCCCAATCACTAACACATCATCGAGTCGTAGCTGCCTTGTCATGTTTGCACTTTAAAATCCTCGTGATGAGTCTCTCCATTCCCTTTGTTTGCTCAATTCGGGAGTAAAAAGTTCTGAAAAGAGCCTTACGTGCCCATGTGTTGACACGTGCCTGAGGTGGAATATTCCGTTGACGATGGCTAGAATCTTCTGAAGGAAGATTTGTGAAAAACATGTTCATTTAAGCAACATCAATAGCATGCAATTAACAATTAAAGGCGGAATCATGCTTGTATGCACTTAAAACAAAACATTTACCCATGAAATTCAAAGCCTAGTAGATAGGTGAACCAAGACTCAACTCAAAACAAAGTGAGTTGAGAAATCAATACCTTTGTAGATTCCTCTTTGCATAAGCAAAGGCTAATCACCCAAAGAGAGGGCCTTCATTCCTTGCATCTTAGATCCATGGATTTGGATGGATGAAAAGGTTTCTCCAAGTTCCCAAAATTGAGAACCTCTAATGATTCATCACCAAGGCATAATGAAGAAGAAATGAGTGACCTTGGAGGAGTTTGATTGCTAGATGATCCCTCCAAGGTGGCCTAAATTTTAGAGAGAAAGGAGAGCTTGTGTTCTCATCCTTTCCCCAAAAATTACCATTCGTAAATTTTAGGCTATAAAGTCCTTTATATAGTCCCTTCAAATAAGTGACCTAATGGACCAAAAGCCCTATTCTTTTAACATGGCAAGCCTATAGGGTTTATTGGGCTTTCAAGCCCTTTGTTTATTCAAGTTGTCATACAACTTGAGTTAATGGGCTTGACATTCAAATCCCATTGGGCCTTGCGGCCCAAAACTAACCCGAGGTCTTTAACGAACTTATTCGTTTGATTAATTAACATATTAATTAATCCTAGCCTTAGATAAATAATTAAACCATTTAATTATTCTTACTCATCTCCGTTGTTTCTTCAAACTCTACCTTACTCGGTGAACGATCCATTAGGTTCCTTTTAGCGAGGCAGTGGGCGATTAAAACTCTTTCTAATCGATTGTGAATTGAAACTTACTTTCAATTCTCCCGTTAGTGATAATACACTTTTAGGGCTTCCACAAACCATGGTTGACGCCTAGCAGCATGTCATGGTTACCCAAGCTAATCAGAAGAGGTGGAGAACCTATTCAGTTTTAGGATTACAAATGCAATACGGTCTTTCTCTAATACAATACTCTTGACCACATTGTTTGGTTTGATAGTTTATTCATGTCTACTATCCAATGTGAGTCTTGTGCTTATATGATTACCTTGAATGTGATTTGGAACACATTCCTAAATCTCATTCATACTTTGGCCAAAGATTCTTAATCATATCATAGAGTATTCTCCCTCAAACAGTTTGAAGGTTAGAGATCCCTTGTTGCGCATTCACTTGCCTCCATGGCTAAGTGGCTTAACCCCAACGATGCCATGGACACCCTCCTGATGGAGTGACTTTGACATAATCAAAGATTAAGGACCTAACCACAAGACAACTGTGATGCCTCAGGTCAAAAGACTAATTTGCATTATCCCAACCATGAGTTCTCATGTGACATGAATATGAGAACTCTTCGTTGATCGTGTTCAGTGAACTCATTCTCTATTGAGCACCTACGTACTTGTCTTGATGTCACACACACCAATGACTCGAGACTAGTCACTCTCCCTGAGAGAAGACATAGCACGTACTGATCTTAACGGACTGTCAATGCCCAATTGACAATCCTATGATCAGGAACGTTTAGGATGTGTCAACGAAAGAATGGTCTCATGA
Source organism: Pyrus communis (assembly GCF_041283825.1). Taxonomy (NCBI): domain Eukaryota; kingdom Viridiplantae; phylum Streptophyta; class Magnoliopsida; order Rosales; family Rosaceae; genus Pyrus; species Pyrus communis. The sequence goes on along the minus strand of NC_142566.1, from coordinate 5,784,550 downwards.
ATCTAACTTCTTTTAGATCGCATTCTTCCAATCACATATTCCTTGGACTTATCGTTTAAGCATATAACATTTATATGAGACGGCTCAAACAATAATCTTTGCCCTTTACATTTAAACTACATTAGTTTAACTTTCTGAAATGTCCGTAAAGTATCATCATATGATTGGTTTTAGGGCACATTTCCAACATCTTCCAGATTTCTGTCACCAAACAGAATATTTCGTCCGTATCAAGGAATATCCAGGAAGAAGAATATACCATCAGTAACGAATATGCTAACGCGAGTACGAATATTTTGTCATGTTGACCGAATATTTCATTTGCTTCTTCCTCTCGCCGGTCGCCAGAGCTCCCTTACGCTGCAATCCGTTAGCCGAAATTTAGCCATAATCTGAATTTTTGGCCAAGAAATTTCAAAGAGTCAAACCAAGCTCAAAATCCAACCATCTTTCATGTACAATATGTTAAAATGAAGCTTGGACAATGAGGAGTTCAACTTTTGGCATAGTCTTTGGTTGGAAAGTGATAGTTCTACTGTTATTTCTGCATTTCAATCGTCTGATTTTGATCCTCCTTGGCCTCTTCATACGCAATGGTCTATTTGTTTGGATTGCATTCGGAAAATGACTTTCTACGCATCTCACATATATTGCGAAGGAAATCTTGTTGTGGACAATTTTACTAACATGAGATTGTCTTCTCCATCTTTAACTTGGCATGATTCTCCTCCGATGGCGGTTCGGACTGCTCTATTTTCAGACTATGTTGGCTGCCTGGTTATCGCTTCTCAAATTAATATGCATGTCGGCATCTAGGTTTGTCTCACTTTCTTTTTTTTTCTCCTAACTTTATGGGGTTGTTTGACTTGTGTTGCAGGTTTAGACATTTAGGTTTGGTTTTAGAGGGTTAGGTTTCATGTCCCCCTCCCCTTTTTTCTTTATTTCATTCTCGTTTTTTGTTTCTAGAATGGTAAGGTTTATGTCCCCTCTTCTTTTTCATGTCTTACTTTTTATTGTCTCTGTTTTTTGAGGGGTAAGGTTTATGTCCCCCCTGACTAGGTGTAACTTATTTTTTCGTTATCAATAAAATTTCCCTCGTACTGTCGAGGTTTCCCACAAAAAAAAAAAAAAGAAAAAAAAAAAAAAAAGGGAGGAGTTTAACTTTACCGTTAGAAGCTCAAAAGATAGCCGGAGATGACTTGAAAGTGGCTAAAACTCTCGGCCCAGAATGGAAGTTTTTGGTTTCTTTGATTCCAAGGGAGATTCGAGCATGGAAGTTCTGTTCGAATCTCACAAATATGAAGACAATCTTCACATGCAAAAGGTCTAGGATGTACATGAGATGATGAGAAGTTGATTGATGACCATCTCGAGGTTGCATGTGTTAACGTAGAGAGAAGAAGCTAGGGTTTCAAGTATTAAGAGAGAGAGAGAGAGAGAGAGAGAGAGATCAAAGAAGAGAAGTTTGTAGAGAGAGAATGAAATCTGTTGTATATTATGTTTTCTTACTTACTAAGCTATTACATTGAGGTATATATAGAGAATAAGATCTCTAACTAACTAACTAACTAAGACATACATCCTTATGACAAGTCTCAATCCTAACCATTCTCTATATTCTTACATCCCCTTGCAAACTCATGGGAAGGAACACCAAGCATGAGGTTGAAGCAATGAGATTGAAATAGAGGAGCACTGAGACCTTTTGTCAGTATATTGGCAAATTGTTATCGGAAGGAAACAAACTGAACAAGCAGTGTCTTCCTAGCAACCCGTTCTCTCACAAAGTGAACGTCAATCTCAATATGCTTCGTCCGTTGATGCTAGACAGGATTGAAAGACAAAGCAATAACAGAAAGGTTATCACAGAAAAACACAGGAGCAGGAGCAGGTATAACATGCATGAACTGCAGTAATTGTTGGATCCAATCAAGCTCAGCAATGGTGGACAACATAGCTCGATACTTAGCTTATGTGGAAGAACAAGAGACTGTGTGTTGTTTCTTAGAGGACCACGATATAGGATTGTTGCCTAAAAACACCACCATGCCAGTTGTTGAATGGCGATCATTAGGGTCAACGGCCCAGTCTGCGTCACTAAAAGCCTTTAATGATAAGTCACCCCTAGTATGCGAAATGCCAACTGATAATGTACCTTTGAGATAGCGCAAGATACGCTTGACAGCAGTGAAATGAGACACCATAGGAGATTGCATAAATTAACATACTTGATGAAGTGAGAATGCAATTTCGGGACGAGTAAATGTAAGATATTGCAACGCACTAACTATGCTCCTGTATGTAGTTGGATTGTTATAAGGAGTACCATCATCCTTAAGTAGTCGGTTGTAGGGAAGGCATGGTGTGTCACAAGTTTTACACTCTACCATCTCAACTTTTGCCAATAGGTCCTGTATATATTTTGTTTGTGACAAAAATAAACCTTGAGCAGTCTTAGTGATTTGAATCCCCAGAGAGTAATGAAGCTCGCCCAAGTCCTTGATGTCAAACTTATTAGTAAGAGAGTGAATGACCTGCTGACTGACGATAGAAGAACTACTAGAGATAATAATATCATCCACATATAATAAAAGGATGACAATATCACTTTCAACAGTCTTAACAAATAAAGAAGAGTCTAAATAAGTAGACTGGAATCCAAGGGAAGGAAGAAAGCTGGTGAATCTTTCATTCTAAGCTCGGGGAGCCTGTTTCAAACCGTATAAAGACTTATGCAACTTACAAACAAAGTCAGGACTAGAAGCATCTTCAAACCCAGGTGGTTGAGCAATATAAACCTCTTCATTTAGCACTCCATGCAGAAAGGCATTCTTAACGTCCAACTGTCGAAGAGGCCAATGAAAATGAGCTGCCAAAGCTAGAACTAAGTGCACAGTAGTTGGCTTAACCACTGGACTAAATGTCTCCTCATAATCCAAACCAGGTTTTTTATTAAACCCCTTTGCAACCAGGCAAGCCTTATGGCGAGCAATATAGCCATCTGAATTCTTCTTGAGTTTAAACACCCATTTGCAACCAAACAGATTCTTATGGGATGGTAAAAGAACTAAACTCCAAGTTTGTTGATGATGCAACGCACCAAGCTCTTCTTTCGTAGCATTCAGACAAACAAGAACTTTTAATGCAAACTTGTAAGGGGCAGGTTCCACTTGAGTGAGATCAACACCACTAGAATCATGTACCTTGTTGAAAAACATTTTCTTCTTGATTATACCATCTTTACTTCTAGTTTGCATGGGATGCAGATTAAGTGGAGCGATAGGCATGACTACTTGAAGTAGACCAGGACTAAAATCAGGATCCACATGGAGTGAAGGTGAAGAGCTGGCAGGTACAGTATTGAACTGAGATGAAACAGAAGCAGGTGATGTTCCAGGAGACAAGGGAACTGATGATGAAACTGCTGGTGAAACTAATGATGAAACTGAGGTGGAACCACTAGATATGGGAAACTGTGATTGTGATTGGGACTGTGAGTGAGATGATGAGAGAGGCTGAACAAGCATGTTATCCATGGTAGGGACAGGGAATGGAATGGAGGGCTGAGAAATAGGCAACTGAGCAGACTTAGGCTGAAGTACCTAAGTTAAATGAGTATAGGGAAATCGAAACTCATAAAAAACAACATGTCTGGATATATAAGTTCTACCCTTTAAGACATCAAAATAGATAAAACCTTTGTACTTCGAGGCATATCCAAGAAAGATACATTCAGTGGTTTTAGGTTGTAACTTAGTGTTGTTGTAGGGTCGCAACAATGGAAAACAAGAGCAACCAAACACTTGAAGATGACTTAAAAGAGGAGGGACTCCAAATAGACGTTCAAATGGTGAACAGTTATGCAAAGTTGGAGTAGGCATACGGTTGATAAGGTGCACAGCTGCTTGACAAGCAAAAGACCAGAATTGAGAGGGTAACTGTGTAAATTGCAATAAAGTGATAGTTGTTTCAATAATGTGGTGATGTTTATGCTCAGCCAGTCCATTTTGTTCTGGGGTATGTGGGCAAGATTTATGATGTGAAATACCTTTGCTGTGAAGGCAATTTTGAAGCTTAGCACTGATATACTCTCCATCACCTTCAGTTTGTAAAGTTTTAATACACACAGAAAACTGAATTTGCACAAATGAATGAAAAGTAACAAAAGTGTCAAAGAAGTCGGATTTATTCACAAGAGGAAACAGCCAACAATATCGAGTGCACTCATCAATAAGGGTCACATAATATCGATATCCATCAATGGAGGTACATGGAAAATGACCCCAAAGGTTATTGTGTACAATTTCAAAAGGAACATCAGACTTATGAGCACTAGACTGAAAAGGTAGCTTAGTGAATTTGCCTGCTAAACAGCCATGACACAACAAAGGAATAACATCTTGTGTACAAGCAATGGAAGACTTGTGCAACATTATTTTGGCAATGGTATTAGAAGGGTGCCCTAACCTACTACACCAAAGATTAGAGCTAACACGCTGACCAAGAAAGGCAGTAGTGTGAGAAGAGCCGCGAGTGGAAAGAGAGGGATGACTGACGACTGAAGGTATAGAATAGAGTCTATTACTGCACTGCCCTTTGTATAATATCCTCCCTGTGGATTTGTCCTGAATCCAGAAACAATAAGCATCAAATATTAACTAACAATTGTTATCGAGGCAAATCCAGTGTACGGACAACAAGTTGTTGGAAAGTCGAGGTATATAGAGAACTGAATTGAGTTTAATAGAATGCAAAGGTATGCGAATAATGGAACTACCAATATGAGATATGTGCAGACCTTCACCATTCGCAGTTTGCACAGTCTCATTGGTAGGATAAGGGGAAGCCAAAGACAGACTGCTAAGATTGGCAGTCATATGATTTGTAGCTCTCGAGTCAGTGATCCAGAGTTGAGGTTGTTGATGAGAAGTAGAGCCTGAAAAAGATTGAGAAGTAACTGTATGCATTGCTTGCATATGAGATTGAGGAGGATATACTGGTGCAGAAGGAGTATATGCATTGGTAGTCGATTGAGAATGGTGAGGACCACCAAAATTTGGACCTTTATCATTGAAGAAACAATACCAGGTAGTATGATTTGCTTTACCACAGATGTGGTAGCCCTGTCTGTCCATTGGTTTTAAGTTACAAAATTGAGCAGTATGACCAAATGTGATGCACAATTGACAAGGAACCTGTGGATGTGTATTCTGACCAAAGTACTAAGTTGGATGCGAACCAAGAACTCCAGAAAAACCAGGGTTCGGATTAGAAAACTGATTGGAGAACTGCAGTTTAGGATTAGGATTAGAATACCTATATCCTTGATTAAACTTCCCTTTGCCCTTCCTGTTGTTATTAAAAGATCGAAAACCACCAAAAGTTCCAGAATAACCATTATTATGAGCAGACGGATAAGTTGTGAAATTTCCAGATTGAGATTGACCAGTAGAGGATTTAGGGCTATAATTATTAGCAATTATGGCAGTCATGAACCAATAGGACACCGTGCTATCAACAATTAGTTCTTCAGCAAGCAATTGCACCCGAAATTCCTTGAGAGAAATAACATTCTCACGACCCCGTATCACACTGTGAAAAGTATTATACTCAGAAGGAAGACCATTAAGGGCAAGGATAACAATATCTTCATTAGCAAATGTAACCCCAGCACCAGACAAATAGTCTCTAGCTTCTTTGATACGCTGTAGATATTGAGACACCAAGTCATAACCCTTTCAAATAGTCTGAAGATTAGATTTAAGATGAAAAATACTTGTCCGAGACACAGCCGAAAATTGTTCTTTCAATCGATTCCACAAATCACAAGCACTGGTGCTACCAATCGCACACGAAATCGTAACTGGTGATAAAGTAGCAGTGATCAGCTGCATTAGGGCACGGTCATGCATCTTCCAAACAGTATAATCTTCGGTCTCTGACCGAGTCGAAGAATTTGCAGCATCAAGACTAAAAGCAGTAGAATTATCAGAATAAACGACACATCTAGGTGGATAAACATGCGATCCATCAACAAACCGCATGATACCGTGTCCTTCAAGCAACAGTTGCATTTGAAATTGCCAATTCAAGTAATTAGAATCATCAAGTTTAACATTCACAGATGTGAAATAGTAGAAATAAGACTAGTGAATGGAGATTGTAAAATTTGCAGTTGCAATGCAGTCACCATAGTTGCAGATGCTAAAAACCAACTGACAAACACCTTGCGTGTACACAATCTGGAGCAAAAATCAAGATTTGCAGAAACCCTAGAAATCACAGACAACGAGAAAAAAATACCATAATCCGTCGAGAAGCAGACAGTGTCAAAGACGAAGAAGATGAGCGGAAGCAGCCAGAAGATCGAAAGAAGCAGCGTGAGCATTAATGGCTCTTGATACCATGTTAACGTAGAGAGAAGAAGCTAGGGTTTCAAGTATTAAGAGAGAGAGAGAGAGAGAGAGATCGAATAAGAGAAGTTTGTAGAGCGAGAATGAAATCTGTTGTATATTATGTTTTCTTACTTACTAAGCTATTACATTGAGGTATATATAGAGAATAAGATCTCTAACTAACTAACTAACTAACTAACTAACTAACTAACTAAGACATACATCCTTATGACAAGTGTCTCAATCCTAACCATTCTCTATATTCTTACAGCATGTTGTTCGAACCATTGGGAAAGTTCGCTGGTAAGGATGAACTTGCTTTAGAGCTCTTTGATTCGACGTTTTGAGTTTGAATTTGAGGAAATGAATGTTATCTTTGTGTTGGGTGCGGGGTAACGATGAAAATGGTGGTGGTGTGGCGGCTTGGCTCGTCAAAGATGCCGATATGTTACCGTTACGTGTCTGCGCATAGACGGGAAAGAAAAGAGATTCGGGGAGATAGAAAAGAGAGAAGAAAAAAAAAGGTTGGCTACTAGGATACTAGTCTAGGTAAGTTCCCTTCAAGGATAAATTTTTTATTGTGACAAGAATACGGATGGTACATCACGTGTTTTTATGTAAGTGATGAAAATTTTTACTTTTTAAGTTATTAACTTTTTAACATACATATTTCACATTTTGTATAGTAACACGTGGTGTACCACCTCGTGTGACGATCACAATGAAAAATCTTTCCCCTAGGGAACAGTGTGTTAGATAGCCACTAACCCTAAATATCAAAAAACATTAAACTAATGCCCACTTGTAAGGCTGGCAGATTCTAACAAGCCATTGCACGTTGGTACCAAATTACCAAAATGCCATTCATCTTGAAAGGTGCTTAAGAGCATTTCCAATGAATAAGTAAAAAAATAAACGTCAAATGTTAATTTGATTGTTGATGTGGTAATGTTAGATTTTCTATTCCTCCAACCCATATGTTTTTTTATTAAAATAAAATTTCAAGATATATAATCAGTGCAGTAATGGAACTCACATAATAAAATAATTAAATAATTACTTGACAACACCTTTTTCATATATCAAATTTGACTGTAAAAAACTCATATGTCAATGCATGTAGGATTGACATAACGGTTGGAGTTTCTTTCTACTTTTAAATTTGATTGCGTGTCATCCCACTTAGGATTTGACATATTCTTTGGAGATGGTCTAACTTGTTCGTTATACGTTCGACCTACGTTCTATTTGCGCTCATGTGTTCATATCAATGAGCAATGTTAAAAAAACCACAAGAAAAGAGACAAAATATGAAATGAGCTCAGATGTCCACGTAGGATTTTCACTTAGCCCATATGAGGCATTTTCATAATTTCACAACTTCGGAAAATAAAATATAAAAAAATTAGGGATGAGTTGTAGCATCATAAGTAGAGTTTTATAAAGGGAGCTTTCATGAAAAAGGTTTGAGCTAAGTTTATTTTAACAAAAAATCATGCTATAACTTTATTTAATGAAAAATAATTAAATATGAATGAAAAACTCTTAAGTTTTAATAGAAAGGGCAAAAGAACTTAAATTTTAATGAAAACGATATAATTTTAATATAAAAAAAAAAAATTTTAAAAAAAAATTGACATTTGGGACTCATGCGTACATCATAAACACTGTTTATAAAACTGAACATTATTTATGAAATTGAACACTGTCTATGATGCTGAACGGTACTACACTATTTATTGGTCTAGTTTCATAAATAGTGCCTAATTCTTAGTCATGTTTCATAAATAGTGCCTAGTTATTAGGTCCAGTTTCATAAATAATGTATAGTAATTGCTACAGTTTCATAAATAGTGTCTTTTTCTTGGTCCAGTTTCATAAATAGTGCCTAATTATTGGTCAACTTTCATAACTAGTGCCTAGTTCTCGGTTATGTTTCATAAATAGTGTCTAATTCTTGATCCAGTTTCATAAATAATGTATAGTCCAATTTCATAAATACTTTCCACCTATTGGTTTAGTTTTAGAAATGGTGCCTAATTCTTGGTTTCGTTTCATAAATAGTGCCTACTTACTACTTTAGTTTCATAAATATTATCTATTTATTAGTCCAATTTAATAAAAAGTGTCTACTTATTGGTCAAGTTTTATAAATAGTGTCTAATTCTTGGTTCAGTTTCATAAGGTTTGAAACTTAGACAATTTTTGGTCCTGTAAAAGTATCCATTGCATCGAAAACGATGAATTCAGAAATGAACCTTTAGATCAAAACTTGAGAAGATTATGTTCTCAGTAATTATATTTAAAATACTATTTTCAATTATATTCAACGTGCGCCCAACGCAAGTTGTGTTTTTTATGTTTATTTTTTATTTTTTATTTTTTTACTTTTTTGTCCTTATCATTAAATAAAGTTAGTAGATGATTTTTTTTTATTAAAATGCAAAAATTTGAATAGACGAGTCTGCCTTCCAAAGATCGTGTTGTTAAAGCCATCACTAAGAACATTGCTTTAGTTAGTTTCTGTTTTCCCAGACAGAGAGTATCCATACATTAATCGTTTGCATTACATATTGCTTTCTTTATGCCGAAGGAATCAAAATCTCAGGAAAAAGGTAGACTAAAGGAAAAGAAAATCAAACAGAAATGACAAGTTGGAAAAGAGACTCGTGGAAAAGTGAAAGAAAAGGGCTCCTCTTAAGACCAACCATTTTGTGCTTCAAGTGTTTGTTCTTTTTTAATATTCTTACGGTAAGTAGGTAAGACAGGTGTTTTTTATAATGAAAGGTTAGAAGGAATCTTGCTTCTTGGGAATTGAGGTAGATTTTATACTTCATCATGTTATTTCATGGATGGAAAATTACACTATGTTTGGATGAACGAAATAAACTTAAAATTTAGATAAAAGTTAGAATTTATAAGCTGACATGTACCAATTTCCTTGTTTGGATTCATAAACATAGAAATTTAGAATTTCGGTATAGAAAAAAAATTTGGAATTTGGGACCTCTAATTCCCAAGTTTAAATTTCATATAAATAGATGTCATTTTCCAATTTATATGATTGAGAGTTTAAAAAATAACAAATTATGTATTCAATTCTATTGTTCTTTAAGGTTAATCAAACAAGAAATTCACAAATTCTAGAAAATAAAATCATATTATTTCAATTGCCGTCATTTTAAAATTCTTTAATAATCTTAAATTTCTTCATCCAAACATAGAAAAAAAAAATTCCTGGGATTTGGAATTATCTACCTAGAAAGTTGCATAAAACTATATATTACGGTTCAATGTCTCACTTCAATTAACTTCCCAAGTTTATATTTTTAAGTTCTTTTTTTTTTTTTTTTTTTTTTTGGGTCAAACGATAAATTTTGTTAGATTAAATGTAAGATTTGCTACTGACAGAATTCGAACCCATGCTATCATGCAAGTGCAACTCCTTCCCAAGATTTATACTTTTTAAGTTTGGAGGTTGTCAATATTTCTTAAGTAATTTAAAAGAGCTATCATCTAATTATGAAATTATATTATTTAAGTTCATTACTATTTTGTTTTTAATTTTATTCTCTTATTTTTATTTACATGATGCAAAGTTGACATCCACATTAGCAAAAATGTGAACCTCTGATTTTTCACGTCACCAATAAGTGACTCTTTTAGAAAGCATTTAAAGTTTTATTTTTGGATTCATAAGCACTTCTAACTTTTTCTATCACACATAATTTGAAAGCGCTTTTAGTTTTTTGAAATGCACTTTCAAAACAGGTCCATATTCTCGATACACTCTGAGAGGTTTTTATTAATTGTGGCATTTACCTTTTATAATAAAAATATTTTGATGAAATCATCGGTGAAATGGTATAGCAAAAAAAAGGGTAATTAGTCATAGAAGCTTAAAGTAATCTTATTCCGAAATTTTATTTAGTGTTTAGAAAATATTAAAAAACAAATATTGAGTGTGTTGACATTTGTCTTTAACTCTTTACATATGACTAGAGCAACTTGTCTTTAAGAAGGCTAAAACTGGCCAAGCGAGTTTATGTAACAGAAACCCAGGACATGTGCAGTGGAGTTGTTGTTGGGTGAACAGTATCAGAGTGTTTGGATAATGAGGAAGCCTCAAAGCAAAAACAAGTTAGCTCCAAGCCTACAAACTCTGAACAGTTGGGTTCCTTCACTATGTTTGGATGAGGGAAATAAACATAGAATTTTGGTAAAAGTTAGAATTTATAAATTGACAGACACCAATTCTCTTGTTTGGATTCATAAACATAGAAATTTAGAATTTCCGCGTGGAAAAAAAACTTGGAATTTGGGACCTCCAAATCCCAAGTTCAAATTCCATGTAAATATGTGTCATTTCTCAATTTCTATGATTGATAGTTTAAAAATAACAAATTCCGTATTCAATTCCATTGTTCTTTTAGGTTAACCAAACAAGGAAATTTACAAATTTTAGAAAATAAAATCTCGTCATTTCAATTTCCGTCATTTTTAAATTCCTTAATAATTTTAAATTTCTTCACCCAAACATAGTGTAATTATCTCGATTTCTCTGCAAATTAACTAGAAGATAAAATAAACCTCGAGTGAGAAATATTAAAAATGTTTTCTTAAAGTGTAACTCTTCGTGGACTCTCCATCATCTTATGTTTTTTACATAATGTTTTATGATTAACATGAAAATTGTGCCAAAAACATAAAATGGCAAATAATGCATGGAAAGTCCAACTTTTAAGATAATCTCCTTAGCATTTGGACTTTCAAGTTCTTAAGCTTTATTACAATTTATGCTTGTAGGATCAAGATTCAAAATGACAAGCCAACGATCTTTTATTAATAGTGGTGCTCTCCAGTCTCCACACACCCATATTTGTTTCCTACACATCTTTATTAATTTCCGTCATATAACTTTCTTCAATTCATTCCATCGAACAGTTAGAAATTAAGAAGGAAGTGTGGGAGATAAAAAAGGCATGTAAGTAACACACCTCTTTATTAATTCCACCAATATTAATTTTAAAGAAAAACTAACAAAAAAATCTTAAAAACTTAGTTTTAACGATAATGACAAAATAAAAAGTAAACTAAATAGTATCATGATTGATTTTTTTAGTGTAAAAATGTAGTTTTTCGTTAAAATAAATAGTACTGAAAGCTTTTCGTTAAAGTTCCCTAATTTTAATCCCAAACTTACATCTTCTCATCTGCACAACATGACAAATGTTTTGGTTTTGGCATCAATATCATTACAAATATTCTATAAATACTCATGTTATATAATATAATCCAAAGAAACATCGAAAGAGAAGGGAAATAACAAAAATGATTTATGCTAGATTCACGAGCTCTTTCATTTTTCATAGAAAAATGTCAAGGACACATTTCCAGAAGCAGATTTTTAGAATTGCACAAGGGAGAAATAATACTTACACGAATATCATCAAACCCAAAGCTTCGGTACAAAGACAACAAGATGTCATTCTGCTCTTTTTTTTTTTTATACTATTGTTAAGAAATAAATCTGTCCATCGTGACACAAGCAAATGTTATTTATGTTCCCATCACAGCAAGTAATTTACAAGCAATTCTGTTAAAAACTACACTAAATGCACTAATTACAAATAATCTTACGTTTACCTACTCCGTTTTGTTCTCTCACCTGCCCTACTTTCTCCGCCCTACTATACTGTAAAAATTTGTACCAATTTACTAATCACAGTTATGCTTGCCTATGATAGCTAGAGCTGAGAATCAACGGGGAAACAAAACGAAAAGAAAAAAATTCAGCGAAGATTTTATTCACGTAAGAATGATGAATCAAGAGTGCCGTCTGTTATTCTAATTATACAATGCATTCGAATTTCCATATATAATCAGAAAAACATCGGCAACTACTAAAACACTCCACAGAAAAAAGGACCACAGAAGCTTCCCATTCATCTTCATCCTACGGAACAACCACCGTTTCCCCGCTCTTTCCACCATTCCGGTCATTCTATTCAGTTTTTATTTATTTATTTTTCTTTTCTTTCCTATTAAATAGTTAAATTTACAGTATGGAGTATGCTCGAATCACCTCAACAATCGGTGCTCGACAAAGTGGGCACTTCCCTCCGCCACGAATCAACTCGTTCGCACATTTTGAACAAGTGCACATGTGCCCGCATCTGCACCCAAACGAAAGAAAAGGAGGGAAAAGGGATACAAAGAACAGTTTATTACAAAGTGATAGTCATCGACAACCGCCAAAACAAATGTATCATGGTTATAAGCAATATACCTGTACAAGAGAGAATCGATTTGACTATCACAACACACACAGCAGGTCCCTTTTCTCACATGACCCCATTTGGACCCATCCTCTGATGTCTCAGCGCCCAAACCTGCAAAGCAATAGCATCTTTCATATGAATAACCCGGAGATTAAAATGTAGCTTCAATGAAAGCAGATGCCACATTCATACAGATTCTCGGAAGAAACTTGTTTCCTTGTCATTTAAAATATTGAAACTGAAACCAACCTTTTTCACCAGATGAACGATTCAAAGCTGCAGAGACTTCCTGTCTGACAGATCGCTGCAACTCCAATTGCATATCCATGCAGGCCTCCAACATCCTCTGCATGTGACTCATGCCTTGCTGTAGTCTTGCCATGTCTGCTCTGAGATCATTAATCATCTCCCATTCCTGCTCCATGTCAGGATCCACGTTCAGAGAAAGCAGAAGAGAGAAAGGAAACAAACTAGACACAGGAAAGAAAATCCAGTCCAACTCCATTTCGCATCAATCATCAACTAAACAGGCGCAATACATCACAAGTTGTTTTGTTATGGTATGAAGTCTTAGGAATGAAAGACTGCCTTAAAAATTTGTAAAATTTACAACAATTTCCAAATATTAAGTAAAATATTATAAATTCTAAACATGGCAATCACTACAACACATGGTGTTACGAGAAAAAGTAATGGAATAAAATAAATTACGAACAGAATTATAAATGGAATAAAATGAAAAAGTGAAAAGAAAAAAAAAAAATCATGTTATTTAGGCCTGGTTTAGTACTGAGGTGATTCTGAAAAAAGCTGGAATAAAAAAAAGTTGGGAGCTGTTTTTGTGTTTGGTAAACATTCAGCTTCAGCTTTTTTTCACAGTTTTGGGTGAAAAAAAGCCAAAAACAAGAAGCTGCAAAACCCAGCTTTGAAAAATCGGTTTTTTTCACTTCTGTTTTACATAAAAGTTTACCAAACACTATAATACTGTTTTTTTTTTTTTTTTAAAAGCACTTTTACAAAAAAGTTTACCAAACACTCTGCTGCTTTATTTCACAGCTGCTTATTCTCACAGCACATCAGAAACAATTTTTTTTTTCAAAACACAGCAATACCAAACCAGCACTTAATCCTAGAGGTGATATCTTACTAAGGTCCCAATTACTCAATGACCAACAAAATGAATGACAAAAAGAAATAGGGATTCTATTTCAAATTAAATATAGTCTTATTCTACATACTATGAATTCTAAACATTTAAATATAAATAAAAATCTAGCGAGTTTAAAATTGTATATTATACATATAATAATAGTATCAGTATAATAGATATTGGATACTAATATATTAATTGACAATAAAATTCAATACAAATAAAAATATATATTAAATAGTAAATGTTATTGTTTATTGTATATACTATAATGGAAAATGCTAGGGAGGCCACATATTTATACCACGTTTGTGTACCATCTATTGTGGCAAGTCAATTAATGGATTTATCTAATTGGATGTTGATTGTACGCATCACTTGCCACATGAGATGGTACATCAACGTGGTACAAATATGTGGTCTCCCCAGCATTACTCCTTTATAAATAATATATTATATCTTTTATATCTTTATAAATAATATTTTATATTAATTAACCTGGTATAAAACTTTAAAAGCCAGTGACACAGAATATAGAGCTGGCTATTATGCATGGTCTTGGTAAGCCACACCTAAAATTTTGAGAAAAAAATGATCAGAAAGCCTGAACAAGCTGCATTAAGAGAAAGAAAAGATGGCTCACAATTTCTGAACGATGCATGCTATGACGAGACCAGCCTGTTTGATGTAAGTCCTGATGCCATAATGGCTGTGGTGGGGGCACTGGTGGAGATGGTAGAACAAGTGAAGGTCTGTTGATGGCATCACGTTGATCTTCATTCTGCTCATCCCGCTGTTGCTCCTGATCATGCTCTGGTGAAGCTGGAGTTGGTGTTGGCAAGTTTCTATGCAATTCCCAATCAATGGGAGCATGACTTCGCCTTTCAACATATGACTGAATCAGTTGGTCCAGACTTTCACGGAACCCACTGCGAAGAAGATTAGAGACACTTCTCCTACAACATAGAAATCATAACCATTATAAAAAGAACCAAATAATAAGTCTATGTTGTACATGTAATCAATCTACAAGTGATCAAATACCTGCTCAGAAGTTCCCTGAGTTCCATGCTGTACACATTATCATCATCTGGCGGATGAAATCTATTGAATCTTCTTATTGGAACGGATCGGCGATTTCTCACTGGACCAGAAGGCCCTTCGGCCCAATTTGCAACAGCCTCCCGAGTACCATTCTCATGCCAAATTCCCTGGGCTTCTTGTCGATGATCTGCTTCTCCATCAACGTTTCTGGTTGTTTCCTCAGGCCAATTATCGACTGAATTTCCTTGCCAATTTTCAGCCGTATCTTCGGAATTACCATCTCTCCATTCATTCAATTGACCAAAGGTTGGCTGCTGCCAGTTTCGTGTGTCATTTTCAGCCACTGGTTCCTGCCAATTCCCTCCTTGATTAGTAGTTTCTTGCCAATCTAGAAGCTCATCAGTAGTGTTGGTCTCCAAGCTAACCGTTTGATCTGGCAACTGATTGATGTCAGTTGCCTGACTGCCAGGCTGCAATTGATCATTATTTTCCTGTTGGACATCCTGTGAAGCACTTGTTTGAGTATACTCGCTTCTAAAATCATTAATATTACCATTAGTTGTAGAATCAGTTTGGCTGCCAACTTGACCACGAACAATATTTTCTAATCTGGAGCGGAACCCTTCCCTAACAAGGAAACAAACTTGTCATTATGCTAACAACTGACATTCACAACTCTTGTTCGTCCTTCAACACAGAATTATCATTCATTTAATGGAATCCAACAATAATCAAAAGATATAATTGGAGCATTAAAACCCAAACAATAAAGTAAACCAAAGTAAAACCAAGAATAAGAAAACGCAAACCAAAAGAGTATCTCGTATTTTTTCTGTATTTTTATTATTATCCAGGAAGAAATATTGTAAAGCAATCCCAAGTATTACAGCATAGCCACTAGTATTAATATGTAATACTGATGCACATTTATTCAGCTATAAGACTTTATCTACTCTATTTGAAAACAGGAGAAAAACGCATGCTTAAAGTAATGGTTGATCTGGCAATGCCATCTAGAAATTATATGTTTCTCCCCCACCCCCACAAGCCCATCATTAGTTATGTTTCTTCGCAGCATAGTAGATTTAAAAAGAAAATCTCCCACAAGCCCACCAATAACTGTCAGAGTCAATACTTCCAGAATTAGTTTATAAGCATCACACATACGAGTTCAATATATTGGTATCACACACAAATTTTTCGGCCCACTATAGAAGTGTGATTCCTATATGAGTTCAATATATTGGTATCATGTTCACTTTCTCCGGCCTATTGTGGAGGGCCTCACAAAAGAATTCTCTAACCTCAACCAATTATACATATAATGATGTAAACTGACTCAACAACAAAACTAGAGAGAAATGACAGAGATGATAAATGTGTTCCTTCAAGACAACATAAAGTATGCTATGTTCCCTTAGATTTTTCTCATTAAATAGATAGCTTTTAAAAAAATCAGAGAACTACTAAAAGTCTGAACAAAAGAATAAATGAAAAAAATACCAATGTTAACAAATAAGGAAGTGATGAAAAAATTTAGGCATCGTAAGACGTATGGCATGACTAAAAACATCACATACCTTAAACCAGAAACTGTGTGTCTCTGTCTCAACTGAACTAATTCACCAGCAGCCACGGAAGGCGGTCTTTCTTCTTCAACAGGTCTTTCATTTCGCAGGAATCTACCTCTGAGTAATGACTGAAAATGTTTAAATGTATTAGTAGCCAAATCATGCCCACATTTGCAGGAAACTTAATCTCTACTGTGTCATAAAACAGAAAATTTTGGGTAGCTGTGCCGGAAAGAAATACGCAATTCCATTATGTTGGGATACCATCAATGCAACTTGTAGCACATCTATGTTATAGGCAATGGCAATGAGACCAGGCATAAATAGGAAATGCCTTAAAAAATGCATGAATAAAAGGGGGAAAAGATAGGGGATGACTGATAGCTATTCTTCCTAAATTAACAATACATCATCATGCACCTTGTAGCAATATAATTACTGATAAACGTTTGTGTTAAAATGTATTCTGCAGGGTGTAGATTCTAATTTGGGAGCAAGCTAAGTGAATACAATGGTATCTCTGCAGCCTGATATAGCAACCCAAAACGATACACTTACGAATAAGCCCATATCTCCCACTGAGACAGAAGCAAGGTATATCAGAGAAATAAGAAAACGCCTTCCATACTGAACCATCAGTTCTGTGCCTCTAGCTCATCCTTATCCACTGATACAAGGAGATACAAATAGGACCAGAAAAATTCATTCATAATAGAAAATGGGATCATAAACACAAAATGCGGACATCTCTGCTACTCATATGACAACAATTGTACCCAGCTATTTGATCTTCTAAATAATCCAGACAATTAATGAGCACAAACTTTAAGTATTCTACAAAATCCGGTAAAACTAGAACATAGAAATCACATTCATTGAAAAGCCAATTTTTAAATATCAACCACACCACTGGAGAAAATTGATTTATGTTAAAAAATAGAAGGCATGAATAAACAATCTTCATGAGACAACTGACCTGAATGCGGTTACGATGAGCAAAATCAGAGACTGCCCGATGCTCCACCAAACACTCGAGCTCCCTTTGTCGTTCCCTCTCAATCCTTACAAGCAAATCAATTAGAGCTTGTCTTCCACGCAATCTCCGCATGTCCCTGCGAATGTGGTCTGCTTGGCCTTCTTCATGGTCAGTAACCGTCCCATCACGAGCTCGATCAACTTGAGCACCGCCACTGGCGACTTGTTCATCCCTCTGGCCCCCACGAGCTCCTCTTTGCTGACTTGCCATTTGTACCCACTCACGAACAATTCTCACCCTTTCACGCTCTGTCTCACCAAGCCACTCTGATCTGGGACTAGTGTTTCTCTGAGCAACATTGGACGAATGATCACTAATCCCAGTTTCCATCCATCCCCGTACAATCTGTCTCACTCTCTCCCTCTCGACTTCGCCAAGATCAGGAGATTGCTCTCTACTAGAAATGTCGTTAGCACCATGTTCACGTTGTGAACCTATTTGATCATGTGACCAAGTTCCAAATTCATTCTCACTCTCACTTGCATCTGCCAAACTACCCTGATTCTCAGTCCCCCGACTTTCAGACATATTTGTGGTTGACTCATTAGTATTAGCCTCAACACTCCTCCTATGCCTTAACCTTTCCCTCACTCTTTCACGCGCTCTATCCAACACATGCTCATCCTCTAACTCCCTCCACATTTGCAATATTGCAGATGCCTGAGTGCTTGGCCTCTCCACAGCCCCCTGCCGCCTTGAGGTAGGAGACTGCGACTCCCTCAAGAATGAGGAGTCAAGCATTGAAACCGTGTGCAGCCCTGCAAGTGCCATCAACTCTGATTCACGATTCCTCCTCTCAATCGTTGTTATCATCTCCTGCGCCTGCCGCGCAGCCCAACGGCTCAAAATCCGCGAGTGGTGGCACCGTGCAGCAGATGACTCTGCTAAATCATCACCCTCCAAATCCAACCTGCGTCTCCTCCGCACAAGCTGCTCACCCTCGTCATCTTCATCATCAGGATTACGAGGAGAACTACATGATGCAAATGACATACATTCATCCAAGTGCCCACGCATGAATTCCTCAAATCCACGCTCAAAATCGGCACAGGCATCAGCGGATTCTGGTTTCTGTTGTAACGGCTCAAAATCCATCATCACTAACCTATCAAATCCCACACTAGGGCATCCAAGCACCAACCTTTACCCGCTCTGTTCAATTCCCGCCACTCCCCTAAACATTAACACTCCATTTCCAGCCCCAAAAGTCAAAACTAACATATTAAATTAATCAAAAAACAAAAGTTGCAGCTTAACCACATTCAAAATCTACGGCAATCCCGAATCAATCCCCCAAATTGATTCCAAAAATATAAAAAAAAAAACGCAATCGAAGAAACAGTGAGCACTAACCTAATTCAAAATCGAAATTCATCACATACCCAATTGAGAATTGGATGATTCCAGGAAGATGAAAACACGAAAATTGGAGGCAAAATAGATCGGCCTGTGAGCATTCGCGGAAATGTCGGAATTATGATTGGTTCGACGAAGAAGAAGATGACGTACCTCTGAAGCTTCAATCTTTTGGTTTCCTAACCTCACTGGGTGTATGTTAGAGAGAGATAGGGAGAGATGGAGAGAGAAAGAGAGAGTTTCGTCTGGAACCAAACCCTAAGCTTCAGCCAAATGTGAGTGAACGAGAGAATTGTTGAAGACGCAGAGCAAAAAAGAAGAGAGATCAGAGAAGGGAATGATTTCAGAATTTATAAATTAACATTTCAGAGACACGAGACACAGAGAGAGAGAGAGAGAGAGAGAGAGAGAGAGAGAGAAGAGAGAGGGAGAGAAGAGATATTATGTGATGCCACGTACTTCTTTGTTTTTCATTTAAATACTGATTTTCTTTTTTCTGTGGGTCAGCAGTATTTTCCACGTCACGTCAGAAATTACAAAATAACTTATTATAATTTTTTCCCAATAATTGAGGCTCATTTTTTCTTAAACAGGTGAAATAATATCCAAAACTGTTAAGAAAAAGAAGGATACTATCCAAGACCAAGCTGTATAAGGAAATAAATCCGAAAAAGAGAGCATGATTGTAACTGCATAAATATTTTACCAAGTAAGTCATATTTGTGCAGTTTAAGTTGATATGTCATGGCGACTTATATTATAGTTTAGTAATACTCTTCTTTATTTGTAAGTAGAACATTTTAAGTCAAAACCTCGTATTTAACGAATTCAATATCAAATTAATATAACGAACCCCACTTCTTTTTTAGCAAGTACAGTTTAATCTGTCAATTTAACAATGCTGCTTTGATGTGTTGGTTGTGCTAGTTTATTGTCTTTACATGCCAGATTTGAGGCTTTTCTTCCTTCTAAAAAAATTTAGGTAAAACATAGAGACATTGTAGTTATGTCTCTTATCTTTCTAAAGGTATAAGGAACATCACATGGAAAAAACGGAAAGACTTCGAAATATTCGTTCTCCCAAGTGTAGTTTTGATGGAAAATGTGATGTGACGTTCTTTGCTCGAAGATCTGGAAGGATGGATTGGGTAAAAATTGTGAAATTTTGACACGTCAATCTTTAGTCTCTGCTATCGTTTCCAGCTGGTCGTGGGTTGAAATGCATTCAAGAAGTCAATTTTCTGATAGAAATCATTTAAGTGTGTAGAAGACGCAGAGAAAATAAAAAGAAGAGAGAGAGATTAGAGAAGGGAATGATTTCAGAATTTCATATATTAACATTTCAGGGAGACACAAGAGAGAGAGAACGATCCAAAAGGGTAAGGAGAGACGAGCACCGAGCTATTAGGTGATGCCTTATCCTTCTTTGTTTTTCATTTAAATACTGATTTTCTTTTTTCAGTGGGTCAGTGGTATTTTAAACATCACGTAAGAAATTACAAAATAACTTCCTTCTTTTTTTTTTTTTTTTTTTTTTTTTAATAATTGAGTCTCAGTTTTCCTTAAAGAGGTGAAATAATATCCAGAACTATTAAGAAAAAGAAGAATAATATCCAAAACCAAACTATATAAGGAAATAAATCCAAAAAATGAGAGCGTGATTGTAACTGCGTGAATGTTTTACCAAGTCATCCATATTGTGCAGCTTAAGTTGATATGGTATAGCCATTTTTATTATAGTCTAGTAGTATTCTTCTCTATTTGTAAGTAAAAGGTATTAGATTCGAATCTCGTAGATAACAAATTCAATACCAAATTAAGATAGTAACGCCTAGTTCTTTTTTAGCAAGTACAGTTTAATATGTTAATTTGACAGTGCTTCTGTGATGTGCTGGTTGTGCTGGTTTTCTGTTTAGCTGTGTTACATGCCAGATCTGAGACTTTTCTTCATTCTGAATTTTTTTGTAAAATAGGAACATTATAGTTATGTCTCTTATCTTTCCAAGGATATAAAGAACATCACATGGAAAAATCAAGAAGATTTATTCTCCCATATGTGCAGTTTTGACGAGAATGCATATGTGACTATCTTTGCTTAAAGATTTGGAATGATTGATTAGGTCAAAAATTAATTTGACACGTCAATCTTCAAGCTTTGCTCTCGTTCCCAGCTGGCTGTGTAATGAAATTCATCCGGAAAGTCATTTTTCTGATATAAATCATTTAAGTGCGCATAATTGGTTTAAGACACAATTACATTACTCCTAGAGCTTTTGAACACTTGCCCCCATTTAGTGTGAACTCATATTGACTCGCATGAAAAGTTGATTATAGACTTCTGACAAGGTCTTTGTATGCTCAACAAGTCATTCCAGACTAAGCATTTAGTCAGAGTTTGTATCGTCAAGTAGCACCTTGTTTATATTTTATCTAACTCAAGGATCGTTTTGCATGAACAAGCTCCGAGCCTTTGCTAGGCGTAGTTGTCATGCGTTCCAAATGAGGTGCCCGCAATGCATGACGTTTTGGGTTGTAGGCAGAGTTGCAGAATTGAACTTATGCCTTCCTTTGGGGTGACATGCTCCCAGTGAAATTCTTCCCATGATGGGACTTCGTTATACTTGTCAAAAAGGCTTTGTTGTTGTTGGAGTTACTAGCTCTGGCAGAATGGCTAACAAAAAAGTTCTCGACATGGGGACCTTGGTCTGTCAGATTGCCTCTCGAAGCTCCGTTGGTTTAGGAGCTTGAGTTTTTGCTGCCAAATAACACAAAATAAATGGGTTGTGCGAGCAACACATGTCCCTCTTGTAAAACAATAACAACTAGTCAATTTAAGTGAATTACACTTTTCAGAGCAATAGGATATTGGAAGAAAATAATTAAAGGTATTAGAAATTTTTTTTTTTCGTGTTTGCTTGGAAAACCCAGGCCTTGATCATAGACAACAGCAATATTCATTCAGAAAGTATTTTTCGTGTGAGTCACCAAAATTGGTGGTTATTATGAACAACAAGAGATTTGTTCTTTTGGAGCATCAATCAAAAGCTTTGTCTTCAAGATCTTTCGCCATTTCTCCCAGCAAAGGTCATTGGCTGAAAAATATGATTTTTCTCTCAATAAAAGCACCAATTGTTGGAACCAAAATCACACACATTCACAAATAGAGGCGTAATTAAGTTGGAATTGCTCATGAACTCTGGCAATGAGAGAATGGGGTTGCTTGGGGTGTGAATGAATCCATGATCGAACTGCCTACATATCTCCAGGGAAGGAGAATCAAATCACGAGTGTAGTTCTAAGAAAGGAGTATGTATGATACGTGCTACATCGAAATACATCCTTGACGAAGGTGCCTTGGCTTAGGCGCGTAGCAGAGATGAGTCTCTATGTCTATGCATAGACAATGATGTGCATGAGAGAATATGTGTAATGTATAGGATATGAATCGTAGAGATATCCACGCAGAATCCTTGGAGATGTCAAAGAGAGCACTCCAGTAAATACCTAGACTAGGGTATTTATAGAGATCTTGAGAGAGTAATTCCTATTAAATCAGGAGACTATCTAGTAAGGAATCAAGGATAAGGTATTTAATCCTCCTAAGATTATGATTACATTGCCTAATCCCCAAGATATCCTAACTTGACTTGAATTAGGTTTTCTTTACTTAGAAAACAAGTAATATGCTTTAATGGGCTTAAAACTAATGGAGTCATGCTCGATTACCATGACATGTGGTAGTCCAATCCGGAATACGTATATAGCTCTGACCACACTCTGAGGACTTTCTGGTTATTCCAATCACATTAAGTGTGAGTACCACATGTCATGGGCATAAAAAATTATGGCCTCACACTCAATAAAAAACTAAAATGAGGCGTCTTAGCTATAGACATCGTTAAATACCAAGCTCCAGAGGCTACATAAAGTTCATGGAAGAAAATTATTGTAAACAATAATTAAAGCAAAAGAAGTTCTAATAGTAAAATTAAAGAATATTCAATATATGCATCGAAAATTCATACGAACCCGAAGAAAAAAAACACTAGAAGATAACAATATACTAAAACTTTCATAAAAGAAGAAACAAAAGAGTTATAGAAATGCAAAAAGGGAAAAAAATTGTGATTTGAAATTCTTTTCCATTTTATATTTTTGAAAATAAAAATTAAGAAAATATAACATAACATGCTTAATTTTGTTCAACTATATATCTACTTACTAAGTGGATTATTCAAAATATAGAGTATATAATGAATTTAGAACTTAGATTTTAGATTTTAGGTATCATAAAAGAAAAATCAAAGCGATCCACTAATATGCTACTAAAGATCTAAATCCTAATTTCTATATGGTGATCTATACTAAAGACAATTAACCATGTCAATACACAATATTAGAGTTGAAGAAAATGAGGATGTGAGAGATTCTTACTGTGTGTATACTTTTTAAGAAAAAACTATCTTGTACAGAACTATTAGACCAAAATTTGGGGTTCTATAAAACCGAGATCTTGCTGGGTGGCATCACTTACACCATCCTATAGCCGGCTATAGGCGTGATATATAACATGATATTATTTAAGGACATATAGCTACTCCATACATAGCCTCTCTATATATAGTGTATTATCTGGAGGAAAGAAGTATGCACCAATATCCAAATCAAACCTATGTAAGGAAGGAAATCCAAAGGTGGAACCACAATTATTTTACTAAGTACATGATATTTTCAGCTTTAGTTCAACTTGCATTAGGAATTTAGTATTATGAATCCATTCAAGTTTATGTAAAACATAGGATAAAAATCCAGATGATACACAGAACAAACCTTTAACCTGTGGTGTAGAATCTGAAAGTCAATGATATGCAAAAGATAATGATTAATTTGTATTATTTTAGCGATCAAACTCTTGTTGACATGAAACGAGTATTATAAACACGATAAATACCAGTTGTTGAGAATAGTCAACACACAATCCTATGACTGAGAACATTTTAGAACATATAGGTTAATTGGGATCAGTCTCAACAACCAAAACAAATTGGGTAAAGTACAAAAAACTACCTCAACTATTAGGGTCACGACAGTTTCATACCTCATCTTTTAAAATTGACAATGTCATACCGCATCTTACGAATTTGTGACAATGTCATACCTCCGTCAAATTTTCTGTTAGTTTTTCTGTTAAATGCTGACGTGGCAAGAGACGGTGATCACTTTCTATTAAAAAATTATTAAAAACTAAAAAAAATATTTAATATTTTTTAAATATTAAAATAATAAATAAAAGTAAAATTAAAAAAAAAAAAAGGTAAAGTACAAAAAACTACCTCAACTATTAGGGTCACGACAGTTTCATACCTTATCTTTTAAAATTGACAATGTCATACCGCATCTTACGAATTTGTGACAATGTCATACCTCCGTCAATTTTTCTATTAGTTTTTCTGTTAAGTGCTAACGTGGCTTGATTCGGGACCTACTTTCTATTAAAAAATTATTAAAAACTAAAAAACAATTATTTAATATTTTTTAAATATTAAAATAATAATAAAAAGCAGAAAAGAAAAAAAAACCTCATTTCGTCCTTCCCCTCCCTCTCCTCCCTCCTCTCTCCTCTGCCCATCTTCATCTTCTTCCCCCACCTGGAAATCCCAAAAAAAAAAAAAAAAAAAAAAAACCCAGATCCCGTCGGCGGGAAGATGGGTGAGCAGAGAAGGTGGAGGATGGGTGCTGAAGAGGATGTGGAGAATGGATGAAAGTGGTGGATTTGAGGTTTGATGGGTTTTCAAAAAATTTTTTTTTTTTTTCCTCTTCTTCTTATTCTTCTTATTCTTCTTATTCTTCTTCTTCCACAGGGGAGTTGATGGTTTCAAAAAAAAAAAAATTCCCTTCCTCCTTTTTTTCCTCTTCTTCTTCTTCCTCCTTCTCCTTCTCCTTCTTCTTCTTTTGCAAGGGGTGTTGATGGGTTTTCAATTTTTTTTTTATTTTTTCTTCCTCTTCTTCTTCTTCCTCCTCCTTTTCTTCCTCTTCTTCTTCTTCCTCCTTCTCCTTCTCCCTTCTTCTTCTTCCACGCCGACAGGGGGGAATTTTTTATTTTTTTCCTCTTCTTCTTCTTCTTCCTCCTCCTCCTCCTCCTCCTTCTCCTTCTTCCTCCTCCTCCTCCTTCTCCTTCTTGTTCTTCCGCAGGGGGTTGTTGGGTTTTCAAAATTTTTTTTTTTTTTGGGTTTGCAGGTGGGGGGAAGAAAATGAAGATGGGGAGAAGAGAGAGGAGGGGGGAGGGGGAGGGAAGAGACGAACTGATGGTTTATTTTTTTTTCTTTCTCTGCTTTTTATTATTATTTTAATATTTCAAAAATATTAAATAATTGTTTTTTAGTTTTTAATAATTTTTTAATATAAAATATGTCCCGAATCATGCCACGTGAGCACTTAACAGAAAAACTAACAGAAAAATTGACGAAGATATGACATTTTCACAAATTCGTAAGATGCGGTATGACATTGTCAATTTTAAAAGATGAGGTAAGAAACTGTCGTGACCCAAATAGTTGAGGTAGTTTTTTGTATTTTACCCTTTTTTTTTTAATTTTACTTTTATTTATTATTTTAATATTTAAAAAATATTAAATATTTTTTTTAGTTTTTAATAATATTTTATTAATTTTTTAATAGAAAGTGGTCCCCATCTCTTGCCACGTCAGCATTTAACAGAAAAACTGACAGAAAAATCGACGGAGGTATGACATTGTCACAAATTCGTAAGATGCGGTATGACATTGTCAATTTTAAAAAATGAGGTATGAAACTGTCGTGACCCCAATAGTTGAGGTAGTTTTTTGTACTTTACCCAAACAAATTAGATAGCAAACCCGAATTATAGTGATTAGCATTCTTTTACGCTTATATTGTTTAGTTATTCACAACTAATAACAATAATAATATTTGACTAGCAATATTAAAAGTGAATAAAATGTTTTAATAACAGTGGAATAATCACTGACAAAAACTACAGGCTACTTGTCACTTCTAAGCAAATACAACATAAAAATTGAAACGTGCCAACACAATGATCTGCAATCGTATGCAACACAACGATCAGAAAATAAAATCCAAATAAAAACTGTAAAAGTACACATAAGACTTACATGTTTGTTATCAAGATTATAGTGGTTGTCAATAAATATAGAAAGAAATGAAAGAGGATCATATTCTATTTGTACTGTATCTGAAATGAACTTTGGCTATTCCCATCACTCAACTCCTCCAGATTATACTTTTTCTCTTTGTCTAACTCACTATAGGCTTGAGAAACAAAGAGAAAATGTGTACGAATGAGATATCCAGCAACAAGAAGAAGGAAAAGGATTGAATAGAGGAACATCTAAACATTTGACGATTTCAGATGTGTCGATACAAATTGTGACTCATTATTTCGATGAATCATTTCTTCGAACAGAAGAAGATTATGTAAAAACTTACTTGAAATATATCTTATGCAAACTCACGTTCTATTGTTTCAAAACCTAGTGTGTGTTCAATATATGGGTTTGCAAGAAACTTTTTTTTTCTTTTAAGAAACTTTTACGTACTTTGTAGTAGTTTTACATTTTAAATAAAATTCATGGGTGTTCAAATACGAGATTTAAGCGGATTTAGCACTCCTACCAAAAGAAATAATTAAAGAGGAGAGAAATTTCACTATAATTATATCTACAATCTCCTTCAACTATATGCATAGGGATCCACCTGGTATTTTTTTTTCTAATATATATGTAGCATGAAACGAGGTTCGAACATAAGTTAAATAAAACATATTATCTTATCTCCTTTTATGATTGGAGAATAAGATTCCCTAAGCTAGCTTTATCTCAAAGTCAAGAAAGTAGAGAAAATGTCATATAATTTCTATTACTCGTATAATATTACTAAACTATATTAATTATATTGTTATCTTGATGGTGATAGTGATAATATAGGGGGGTGCCTTTTTTTTTGGTCAACAATATTGGAGGGTACTTAAGTTCTCTAGTATGCTTATAATTAAATGATATTGAAGTGAAACATAATTATCTTATTGTGGACCCTTTGATTGAAGGGTTTGAACTTGCTGCTGACAAATGTGTGAATATTCAAAGCGATTTAGCATCTCACAATTCTATCATTACGGTTGACCAAACCGTAGTTTGATCTCTCTATTTTTTTAATAACTTAACCTCAAGGTGGGGTATGGAAATCCTTTACCAAAATATAGCTTAAACGCTCATTCCGAAGTGCTCTTATATATAATTCTTGTTCTTGCTAGTCTAATCTTTTATTGGAAATGCATGTTTCTTTGTACAATAATTGACAAAAATAATCCAAACAATTCCTCTTTTGTGTTTCCATTGTGTATGTAGGTTGCTTACTACTCCCTCGCCATTTTTTTTTACAAAACGTGGGACTACTTAACGGACGCATGACTCACATACGTTTTTTTATTTATTTATTTTTTTTTATTTTTTAATTTCATTCATAGATCATATTTCTATTGTAAAAGATTAATTTGATCTGAAATAAATTTTTTAAACGCTATGTTCCCAATTTCTTTGATCGATCTCTAAATGTCTCAAGTTTAAATGTGGCTAATATTTTTTTAACACCAAAACTGGTGTGAAAAACGGATTACATGTTCCCCAAGCCAATAAGGATTCTTTCCTAGTTTGTGTCATTAATTGGTTTGAAATTTGTTTTGCTTTGGAGAGTTCTACCAGACCTTTTAGGTTTTTATAGCAACATTAAGGCCTCCTAAGCTCTCTCTCCCTTCCACCATAATACTATACCATTACCACACACCGCAATTCGTGAAGAAGAGTTTAGGGACATGCTTAGTCATGAAGCCTAGGTTCTTTCTTTTATTTTTATTTGTATGTGTAACTAAGTTATTTTCTAAAGTTTATATGAAGCCATGACATGAATATTTGTGACCTAATTAATTTGTTTATCATTATTCGATTACATTACATGTTATGTTGTTAATCTTTGCATGTATTCTATTCTACATTTGGATTTCTAATGATCGATCACCTTAGGAATTTTGCATGTAGATCAATTAGATTTATTAGAATTAAGATTAAGATGAGTAGATAAACTAGTGAGGATGACCAATATCAAGCTAATCCTATGTGGTTGACATGATTCTTCTATGCTTAATGGGTATTTATGTGACATCCCGTCCCGGAAATATCGAAACGCACGTATGAATTGTCAACTTTACCCCTAGTTCGTTTCTTTGACATTATTGGTTGTTTTGTGTGTTGTGGCATGTGCTGGGCCACACACACACACATTCACACTCACTGTCTCTCTCTGCCCTTTCTCTGTCTCTGTCTCTCATCTCCCTCTCCCTTCCCGTTCACCTTAATACGTACGGACACACACACAACTCCTCAAACCTTTGCAAATCGAGGAAACCAAGGGCACAGTTGAACTCGTGAAGCTCGTGCGAGTGCAACTATACCATTTTCAGGTGAGAAATACATCGTTTTCACGTCGATTCGACAATGGCAGTTTTGAGCACTATTCATGCAAACATTAATCTAGCTTGTTTGTGGAATTTTGAAGCTCATAGGTGTCTTAGTAAGGTCCCAAGGAGCCTCGGAGTGCTTCGTTGGACGAATTTGGACGTCGGGATCGTCCTGTTCGAAGTTGGCCGGTTTTGGATAGCTTGCACAGGTATGATCCCGTGAGTTTTAGCCCTCAAAACTTGTTTGGTTGTGTTCTACTAGTCTAGGGCTTCATTTTGGTTTAAAAATCACGAAAAACGGCTGAGAAACGAGTGAGAAAACTCAAGTTGCAGGTTTCCCAGTTTTCCGGCGCCGGCGACGGCACCGGAGATTGAACGGAGAAGGTGACGGAATATTCCGTCAAGTCTGACGGAATATTCCTGACGCCGTTAAAGGAATCTGTCAAAACTGACGGAATATTCCTAACGGCGTCAGTTGACGCCGTCCGTGTGCACCGCACGTGCCTGCGCGTGGCCGGCGCGTGTGGCCTTGCCTTGGCCGGCGCGTGCGGCGGAGGAAAATTTTTCTAAAAATATGGTTGTGATCCTGAGGTTGTGTAGAGCACGTTGGTATATTCAATTGTCCATTTTGAGCAATGTATGAGAAGTTATTACGAGAAGTTGGTTATGTGCTTTAAAGTTAACGTTTTTATAGCTATTTCGCATATAGGTGACACGTACCCCGAGGACGAGCGTGCACACGCGAGGCAGAGGGGCTACGACCCTTCCACATACCAGTGAGTGGGCTTTTGGTTTTCCGTATATACCTATATACTATATTTTCCCAGAAATTGAATAAATGTTTATTAGTTTATGCCATGCATTACATTATCGTTATTTATGCATCGTTGGTTATGTTAGTAGTTGCATATATATATACATATGCATATTGGGTGCTGTGGACGCACAGGTAAGTGCTAGGTAAGCGTTATGCTCGTTTATGTTTCAGTAGTGGTTTGAGATAGTTAGAGAGCTCATAACCTGCACCCCCGGTGTTAGTGCTCCCACCCAGAGTAGGGCACAGTCCTTCACGTGATGTTCACCTCCCGCACCACACGCTCAGCTTGGATCCAAGTTAGGTGCACAGTCCTGTCGTACATACCACTTTAGGTGGTTCCGACTCGTAGGTGACCCGCGATTATTCGCACAGCCTTCACGTGATCGTAGCACTAGAGCGTATATATGTATTACACCCAGGCCTGTCGTACAGACCACTTTAGGTGGTTCCGACTCGTGGGCAGGTTCAGATATTGAGATTGAGATTTGAGCTCTAGATGCAGCCGTACAGGTCACGTTAGGTGACTCCGGCTGCCAGATTGCATGATGTTGATATGATTATACCTGAGCACTTGCATATCTTATTGAGATTTCGGCATGGCATAATATTGAGCACGTTTGGCATAATATTGAGCACGTTTGGCATAATATTGAGCACGCTTGGCATATTATTGAGCATGATTGGCATATATACTACACGTATGTTTATTTTCTGGGAAGTATACAGGTTTTACGGCGAGGGGTTAGAAAGTATTTTATAAATGATTTTCGAAAGATTTGTTTTTGCCCACTCACGCTTTTGTTTTGCGCCCCTCCAGGTTCTAGTTGAGTAGCAGTTCTGGTGGTTTCCCAGAGGACCTTTCCGGCACTTCTGACAGACACCCATCTTAGTAGGGTCACCTTCGGGTGTACTATTGTAGCATATTTTCTTTTGGACTGCTGTAGACTTGCTCTGAATTTGTGACTCACACGCTAGCACTTGTATTAGTACATTGTATGCTAGTTAGTTTTTAATTATTCGTACTTTATATTACTATCTTATTAGCTTCCGCACGTGCACATGGCTACGTCACCTTCGTGTGATGGCCAGCACGCCCTGATCTCGGTTGGGGTGTGCCAATTTATATGTTTAATTGTATGTCTAAGCAATAAGATATAATTATCATAATTAGAACTATTTATTCTCTTTATTCTCATCTAAAGATTATATCTGAAAAAAAATATATTCAATTTGGAGGGCGTTTAGCTGTTCATATGAAAACAAATAGATGGTTCATCATGAGTATGTTACTTGTTACCAAAATTATTGATTGGTTTAATACGTATGAATGACTAAACGATCTCCAAATCGAATGATTTTTTTTTATAGATATGCTCTTTAGATGACAAGAAAAAAAGACGATTCTGATTATGATATTCGGACAATAAAGATTTGTAAAATCGTAAGTCAGGGAACAAGTCTTCCAAACGAACACAAAAATTTATGTCCTCTAAAATATGATCAGAATTTTGACTTGTATTCAATTTGTAACCTTCATACAATTGTGCATCCTAAATTAGAATAAGATATGTATCGTTTTAAGATTTGAAGGATCATTTTGGCAGTCTTTGTTTTGTTGCTCAAGAAAAAACTAATTGATCAAAATAAGAGGGGTGGAGAATTAAAATTACAAAAGAATTCCCTTGTTGTCGTTATCTTCACCTGCTCCGTAGGTACAGATGTTGAGGAAGAAAGTTACAATGGAACCCACGTGCATCTGCTTCTGCATGGCGACACGCTGCGTTCCTTCCAATGTGTGAACGCCCATGCATGCTTCCACCTTGAGCAAAAAAGGAGATAGACCTAACTTACCAAATAAATTAAACAAAAGGTTGATATATTATATACACCAAAATAAATCAATAAAGACATAAAAAGAATGTTGCTCCTAAACGATAACCTACTCTAGCATGGCCCGACCCATCTACATAATTTTTTTATTAGTAATGTTAATGAGACTAAATTTACAGATTAAATTTTATAAATTAAATAAAAAAATTAATAATTAAATATTAATTAATTTGTTTATTTCTTATTAGTAGCACATTATTTGATTTAAAAATTTAATTTATCTAATATTACTAATTTTTTTTATTAGTTTCTTCTTTTAATAGGAATATATTGGATGACATAAAACTATTCTCTGCTGATTACTTTCATGAAGTATAAAAGACAAGAAAAACGCACTAGCAGTAATTCTAACTAAAATACAAAATCTCTCAAAAAAAAAAAAAAAAAAAAAGGACAGCATGCTGAACGTGGACACTAATGAAGTGACCCTAAATAAATATCTTCTTGAAGAAAATCATGGGGAAGAAAACTCCAAATGAGGAAAAAGATGCCTCACATGCTTCAAGGACAAGTTAAACCAAATCTGTAGGCTTCCGCATATACTTTAATATCCGATCACTGGCTCCAATCTCATAGATATATATAGTCAATCTCATGGACAATTAAAAATTAGGATAATTTCCTTTTAGCAAACCTGAAACCTCTGCAATACTATCTCCCAACATAATTGTGGAGCAAAAAATAATCACAAGGCGGCACGTGAATTTTTAGATATAAGACTATAAAAATACCATTGAGGTATACCGGGATTCCTACGCATGAGCAGCGGGCAATCATCCCTCAACCAAGTCAAAAGTGCCCAAAATAGGTAACAATTCAAAATCTATTTCATCCATCCTCATCCAATATTCTCCACAAGGTAACTCCCAAAATCTTCCATTTTTATTATATTGATAAGCTAATCAATTAGGCAATTATTCTATTAATTAGCTAATTGATTAGGTAATTATTCCATAACTTCCAAATTAACACAAATCAAGAACCTAGCCCACAAACAAGCTAGGTGGCCGGTCCTCTCTCACCCTAGGAGGCCGGTCCTCTCTCACCCTAGGAGGCCGGCCACTCCTATTTAAACCCCATTCTTTTCCTCAAAGTTCAGTTCCAATTCTCTTGCTAAAATTATCTAAAATTCTAACACACTTTCTCTCTAAATTCTAACTTTGGCATCGGAGGTTCTTTGGCCAAAGCCTCCCCCCTCCCCCCCCAAAAAAAATTCATCGTGGGCGCATGAGGCTCTTGGCCTTGACCAAAGGTGTTAATTGTTTTGTAGGTGCAATTTTGTCTAACATCAAGGAGGAAGAAATTTGCATGATGATCGTGGGACCTATGCCGCCTGCTACTGGGGGCAGATGCATGATGATCGTGGCAATCGACTACTTCACTAAATGGGTAGAAGCAGAGCCTATGACCACCACGACTCAGACAGACATAAAACGCTTCATATGGAGGAACATCATTTGCCGATTTGGCATCCTTCAGTCCATTGTCACCGACAACGGTCTGCAATTTGTGGGTAAACATGTGGCGAAGTTCTTCCAAAAGTATGACATCAAGCAGCACATTTCCACGTCGAGATATCCTCAAGGCAATAGGCGGGGCGAAGCATCCAACAAGATGATCTTTAACTGCCTCAAGAAATCCCTCACCAACAAGAAGGGAAAATGGCCAGATAAACTCCCCGGATGTCTATGGGCATATCGCACCACCAAAAGACGAGCAACCGGTGAAACTGCTTTCTCTTTGGCATTTGGCTCAGAAGAAATCATTCATCCCAATGTCGTCAAGCCAAGTATCATCGCTCTACTACCAAGCATTGAGCAGAACAGTAAGGAGATGGCCACAAGCTAAGATCTGGCAGAGGAGAAGCATGAGTAGACCATCATCCGCATCGCAACCTACTGGCAGCAGCTCATCTCCAGCTATAACAAAAGAGCCAAGATCCGGAAATTCCAGCCCAAAGATCTAGTCCTAAGAAAAGCCTTCATCACTGCCCACAGAGAAGGCTCCAAAAAGATGGATCTCATCTAGGAAGGTTCATACAAGATCAGCAGAGTAGGTGGCAAGAGTAATTACACCCTCGCCACCATGAAATGACAAAAAGATCAAAAAACAGTGGATCACCTACAATTTGAGGAAGTACCATGTGTGACCCCTCCACTACATCAAAGCCTGAAGACTCAAGCAACTTGACGGGCATCACCTCACAAGCCAATGATTATCCAGTTGTTATGCAGTTCCTATGTTACAGCTAAGTTCTCGTTCGTTTCACTCGTTTTTCAATGAGGAATTCAAAAGTAATCACAACTTGGTTTGTCTGCATGCTTACAACAACTGATCACTTTTGCATTTCAAAAGAAGACCACGCCTTTCTTAGGGACTCATCACAGGAATTGAGCCCCCGAATAGACCAACCATGCTCTCCAGTGCGATAAGGTAAACTAATTGCTCTCTAGTAAGAGAACGTAAACCAATTCCCCGACACCTACATAGGTCAGCTTTCCAAGACGGGAGGATAAACTCTACAATCCGAATATCCAGACGTGGATGAGCCTGGCTGCCCTATTATAATTAGATGCACGATGGCTTGAACCGAGATTCCTAGAAGTAGCCACAATGGTCTTTTTCAAGGCTTAGCTAACTGAAGGATTTTGGGGGGCCTAATCCGTGGGGAACCAGCCCTAGAGACGGAGGGGGCGCACATTACGCAGTACATCCGATGGACGGTTGCCCTGGAACCTTAAAGTTGCTATCGAGTGCACTAAGGTAGCCTACAGTTTCCAGAAGACTACATACGGCTTGCCCTTCGAGCAGTAAAGCCGCACTAGACTTATATAACCGCACATTCTTATGAAAGGTTAAATAAGCTAGTGTGCATAAACGAAGCTTTATCCATTGTTGACATGCTACGTAGTCGATAAGCTTCACCTCTGCCAAGCGCAGAACAACTTATACCAAGTCCTAAAGTGTTGTGATACTTGCTACGCAACCTACGGAATTGGAGAATGCCAAGGTTAACAACCTAGCGATTACGTGGACTTGTCTGCTTCTGTAAGTAAGGCATCCGGCTGCCAACCCTATGGCTAACAACTTTGCAAAGTTCTACACCAACACCTACGGTTATTTGCTTATAGAAAAGTAGCATGTCTGCCACTGGTCTATAAAATCTAAAGGTTAGGGCATGAACAAAAGAAGCGAAGATGAAGAAAAACGAATGAAGTATGTTTATAAACAACTAGCAAAGGTCGAAGGAGTTCAAGAAAAACAAGAGCTACAAGGAAAAACAAAGAAAATCCTAAAGGCTACCTAGAAGACTACACTTTAACAGCTTGGACATCCCATGACTACTCAGTCACCACACATTCAGCAGCTGTGACGCTCTTAGCAGCGGTATCATCCAGCACTTCACCCCCGGCTACCCTAGCCTGGGCACCAACTTCTTCAACTACTTCACTAATAGAAGCCTCAAAAGTAAAAGCAAGCAAGTCTTCTGGAGAAATAGAGAAGGTCTTGAAACCTCGAGCCCATCATTCTCACCCTTCAGCTGCTCATTTTCCTCGAGCAGACCAACACGGACGCACTGCAGCTCATCCATTTCATTCTTTAGACTTTTGTTGATCTTCAGTACACCTTAAAGTTCCAACACTTGGGGTTCAAGCCTGTCGACGATTTTCTTGAAGTAGATCACTTGATTATAAGCAACAATCAAACTCTTCATCCTTAGCATAAGCAGCGAAACAAAGCTCAGAAACTGCAAACTCAGGATCTTGAATCTGAGGTATGTAACATCCAATCTCCTTCTCTGCACTTTCATACTTAACTTGGATCGCGTTAAGCCTAGTCTTCAAGTCAACGATCTTTTGACGAGCGGTCTCAAGCTGCAGAGATGTGGAGGCAGAAGTATTAGACCCATTCAAAGCAATGAGCTCAGAATCCAGCCTCTTAATCTCCTCGGCCGAGGAATAAGCTCCAGCTGCCATAGTCTTCTCTACCTCCTTGGTAACCTTGCTATATCTACATCATAGCAAGCAAAGTAGTCATTCTATATTGGGTCGCATGTTTCGCAAAGGAACTTGGGTAAACAAACCTTTTGAACGCCGTCAACAAACTTGGCACAAACATCCATGTCTTCAAGCATATTTGGTTTCAAGAGCACACAGATCTCAGCAGCCTCCCTAGAAGCAGGCTTAGTGGATTTCTCATAGCTGCCCATACGAGCAGTCTCCTCATTCCCAGCAGGCGAATCAGTCTCAGCAGCAGAGGGAGTAGACATTGGCCCCACTTTAACAGCAAAGTCCACCTTATCGCTCTTCATAATAACAAGCCTCTCCAAAGGTGAATCGGACTTGGCTCCCAACGGACGACTTGGTACAGACCTCGACACTGGGGGCATTATAGGACCTTTACGCTGAGCAATCTTATCAGCAATCGTACAAGCCATTCTCAACATGGCAGACACCACATGCTTAAATCTAGTAGCCTTATTTTTCTTCCCATTATAAGAAGTCATGTCAATCACAGGCCTCTCGACAGCAGGCAAACCCTTACGAGCAACAGATGAAGTTTTCAGTTTTTTCTTAACCATCATCTCTTGAGCAAATAGGGAAAATCTCTTATTTCCACCTTCATTCACAGTATGCTCAATGACAGTGATCAGAAGAGCCAAAGTATCTGCCTCGATCCTCTTTACCTTTTCTCTTAAGAGCAATCCACATTTCTCCTGCTGAAGAAAACTAAACAGCCAACGCTATTCACAGTACTTAGCAGTGGAACTTAAACCATACTGGTTTTTCCCTCATTTTTTTTTCTCTCGGACTAGCAGGTAGAAGGCATGCATGCCTAGCATTTTAGCAGCCCATGAGGCCTGCAACCTCCTTATTTCTCCCAATCACTGCACTGGCCCGTGTCAGGTCCAAGAGCCCAAAGGACATGAGCCATGTGGCTCGCCTAGCACTGCGCCTTAGCGCCACAATCCACGACCCCAGACGCACAAGTTGCCTTTGGCTCTAGTAAAGCCGAGCAGCCTAAAAGAGTGGTCTCTGCCATAACACATCATCGGCCCATGCCGAGCCGACCTGCCACACCAACCCGACGGCTGCCCCGCGACAACACTATCCGAGAAGAAGACAAGGAAAATTAAATTTTTCTTACATCGGTACGACACGGAGAAG
Source organism: Pyrus communis (assembly GCF_041283825.1). Taxonomy (NCBI): domain Eukaryota; kingdom Viridiplantae; phylum Streptophyta; class Magnoliopsida; order Rosales; family Rosaceae; genus Pyrus; species Pyrus communis. Next base: position 5,748,334 of record NC_142566.1, on the reverse strand, counting down.
ACAAAGAAAGAAACCAAAGATGGTCATTTGCACGAGTAAGATGTAGAAGATTGCTAGAGGAGGGGAAACAAATATCCTCTAAGCTCTCTCTCTCTCTCTTTCTTGTAGGGTAAAATAAATTGCTCTCCAAAGTTGATTTAATAACCCACTTAAGGTGGACTTAAATAGGTTTTGAGAGAAATTTATTTCCCTTTCCTAGAAGGATCTAATTTCCTATTAAAGAGGGAATCTACATCAAAATAGGAAACAGTCCTCAGTTTCCGAAAGTAGGAAGATCTTTGCACCTGCTGCCCTTTCCTGCGAGCAGCCCAATAGGTGTGGGAGCATTTGTGGAGTAAAAAATAATCATAAGGCAACACGTGGATTTTTGGATAAAAGAGGACAAAAATACCCTTGAGGCATACCGGGATTCTTACGCCTGAGCAGCGGACAATCATCCCTCAACCAAGTCAAAAGTGCCCAAAATAGGTAAAAATTCAAAATTTATTTCATCCATCCTCATCCAATATTCTCCACAAGGTAACTCGCAAAATCTTCCATTTTTATTATATTGATTAGCTAATCAATTAGGTAATTATTCTATTAATTAGCTAATTGATTAGGTAATTATTCCATAACTCCCAAATTATGCCACTCTCCTATTTAAACCCCATTCTTTTCCTCAAAGTTCACTTCCAATTCTCTTGCTAAAATTCTCTAAAATTCTAAAACACTTTCTCTCTAAATTCTAATTTTGGTATCGGAGATTCTTCGGCCAAAGCCCCCCCTCACATTCATCGTGGGCGCGTGAGGCTCTTGGCCTTAACCAAAGGTGTTAATTGTTTTGTAGGTGCAATTTTGTCCAAGATCAAGGAGGAAGAAATTTGCATCCACAATAATTTGTCGAACCATCATAAAACCTACATGAAAAAAGAAATCAAATGAAAATTAATATAACAATAGCGTCAAAAGATAATCAACATAAATAACAAAGTAAGTTAAAAAATATTGCTTGAATAACAAAAGAAGTTGCAGTTAACACTCTGAAAATGTCACCATTGTTTTGTTCTATTAAAATAAAGGAAAACTAATGAAAATGTCACCATTGTTTTGTTCCATTAAAATAAAGGAAAACTAATGAAAATAACTTGAAAACTTTGAGTTTTAATGATAAAGACAAAATAAAGGGTAAAGTGAATAGTACCGGAATTGACTTTTTAATGTAAAAATGTGATTTTTCGTTAAAATAAATGGTACCGAAAATTTTTCGTTAAAGTTCTTTTATAATAAATAATAATAAAAAATAGAGAGAAGGACTGCAACAATCTCCTAAAAAAGTGTGGGAAAAAATTAAAGATAAATCAAAAGACAATGATTTTGATATTTCATAGGCAAAACATAAAATCATAAAAAATGTGTGTGGAAAGCCGTAATACAAGAATAATTATTTACATGTGTCCATTAACGTATAGACAAGTTGTCCGCCGCTCAATTACTGATATACCATTCTCAAGGGTTTCAACAGCGAAACTCCATTTCCAAGAAGGCCGAAAATCATTTCCTCCACCACACTTTGGTCCTTGGAGTTATCCAGGCACGTACCTTGTCTAAGAGAAACTTTCCGGTATAAGCTTGACAAGTAGTATTTTTCACTAATTACTTATTAACACCTATAACAACAACAATCATGAAATTTTATCTCGATACGTAAAGTAGATTGTATAAATTTTAAAACGTAATTACGCTTTATTTTATACCATATTTTTCGTTAACCCCAAATACTTTATATCAAAGTCACTTATTAATACTTGTAAAATAAAAATTAAACAAAGTTAACTCTTACAAAAAATAATAAAGAAACAGGTCACAATACCATTCCGGCAGAGGTAGATATGAGGGTGCCGTCGATCATTCATCGGGTTCCTATGTCGAAGAATTCTGGTTATTCAACCAAAAAAAAAAAAAAAAAAAAAAACATAGAAGACAACGTGGCAGATTTTGAAAAGAACTTGCAAAGTTAAATAGCCAGCTGTCAAGATTTTATTCGTTGGGAACTCCATTGTCAGCTTATGTTCTAGGTATTTGTTAAAATTTCTCCCTTGCCCTGGGTTGGTCTTCCATGGAGAATAATTGGGTCAGAATTTGTGGCTTGTCTGGGAAACAAAATCACATCGCAATCCCACAAGGATTGTTGTTTTTTTAAGAGGGATTTAGAGGTGGGAAGGGATAAGGGATTAGAATCCTAGGTTTTGGATGGAGATTTTGGTGTCAAACATGAAAAGAGATTATGTGAGGTTGGGTCCATGAAAAAATATTTCACTTGTTTGTTTATTGCTGTCTAGTTATGTTCAAGGGAATATGCCATGTATCTCTGTTACCCCAACTAAAACCAGTCACTTTTCATCAGGTTGTCTTGAGGATTCTTCTTTCTTGTTTTCAAGTGGGCAGAGCCGCAGATGCATATATAATGTGCTCGGAGTGGGATAGTCTCATTTCCTAGTCTCCTCTCTTTTCATCTCTTTCTCTCGTACTTTTCTTTTTGTTTTTATCTCTTTATAAAAAAATCAATATAAGATGTTGATGTGACTTAATCGTAATCGTTTAAATAGGAAAGGAGGAAAGGGAAGAGAGATTAGGAGGAAAGAGAATCTTACTCCCCCATAAAGGATGTGCACGTGGTATTTTTTAGGAACGGTAACCTAGAAACTAGAGGAATATAGAAGGTTAACAAAAAAAAAAAACAAAAGGTTGTAAAATTCAATTGAAATGAAATAGAAAAACACAATCCATAAAAGCGAACAATTACTGAAATAACACTACAACCAAGCAGAAAACTAAACTTATCAAAAACCTAGGCATCAACCACAAATCATACAAGTATCAAATTACAATTCGGTAAACAAAAGAACCAAACTGACTTGTAGAAGCAGTAAAAAAAGGAACTAAAAAATTCCAAAACAGAGCACCTTTCTCTATAGAGACCGAAGATAATGAAATCATCAATCTTCTATAGCAAACCACCTTCTCTCTGACAAAACCTTCAATGCTCAAATCAATAATAGGCCTTTGATTCAATGTAGAGTGTGCGTCTTGCGAGATCAGAGGCATGCTATATGTACACATTCAATCCACTTGTCTCTTTTATTAGCATTCAAGTGGAACACTGCCAAGAAATCTTTGCCCAACAATGAGTGCAAAAACTAGGATGGAAACTGAGTTTCAATCCTATAATGTCTAGAAAAATTCAAGATCTCTTTCTATTAGACTTATCTACACGAAATTGAATCATAATAGTCGGCTATAATATACATTACTATACTCATATTCGAACATGTTTGACTTTGTCCCATCGAAGTGGTATGAGCTATGGGTTTTTCGATGTTTAATTTAGACTTTGAGAATGACTATGAATTCAAAAGCTCGAGTTTCTTGGCAAAGGAATAATTGCTTATTTCTGGTTGAAGATCATGTCCTAATGTACTAGTAGGATTCAGCTTGAAGATGATTCAACAAGGCACAAGTGACATTTTGTAATTGGTTGGTTTAGTTCTTATAAAAAATGTTATCATGTTCAACAAGTCAATTAGTAGTTTGGCTCTGAAATGACATCGAAGATCATATAGTCTATGAGGCCCCATCATTGATTTTGCGTGGTCATTTGTGATGTGAGCTTTGTTAAGCCATCTGAGCCCAATAGTTACTTAACGAGTTATAGACCCACGAATTGGATAAGGCGTATTCAACAAGCTAGCTCAGTGGGCCTAACTTGGCGTGTGTAGAGGGAGAATTTTCCCGTTCACCTATTTTTTTTTTTTGGCGTGTTTAATTTTCACTAATTGGTACTTTTTTGTTACCATAGTATTTAATTTTTTTTATATACAACTATAATGTTTGTGGTATATCTAAGACTGTTGGAAATGGAGGTGTAAATGTCCATAGTAATGAAATATGATCGTAGCTTTACAATGTTGTCAAAAAAAAAAAATGTCTTGATAAGATTGTTAGATTGAAAAACATGGCCAAACCAAATATGATCAAGGAAGAATGAAAAACTCTCTTTATACCAAAGCACAAGTCTATTCTTGCTTCGTCCTTCTATTCCCAATTGAAGAAAAGCTTAAATTTTTTCCACTCTCACCACTGATTCTACTGAAAGTTAAGTCATAACTAAAATTGAATGAACTAATAATTCAATTGATTTGACTACTTTTATCTTTTATATGAAGAATGGATAATGTATGACGAAGTCTCAACAAGAATTTAATTAGTCAATTTAACCCCATTGTTTATAATTTTTTTTTCAATTATAACTAACATAACATGGATAAATAAATACGAACAAACAAGTTATTTTGAATCTCTATCTTCAAGTAAGAAAAAAAATATCAAAAGGAGCTATCCTTCGCGGGCTAAGCCCCTACTCAACAGGACTTTTCTCCCAAGAGAGAACCCCATTTTCAAAAGTAGGTATTTGCATCTTTGAAAAACACTACATAAAATGTGGGAAACGTAAGGAGAAAGGGGAACGGAGGAGCTCTGTTATAAATTGGTCCGGCATATATACAGTTTCTCCTCTGATCTCTATCTGGATCTCTCTTTTGGTCTATCTTTTCTTTCCTTCCAAATGACGATTATATCTATAGATGCTTCAATCGGTTGGAATTCTTCCTTCTTATCTCATAGCTAGGACCAATAAGAGTGCTATTCAAGCATCCCAAAGTGTTAACTTACACCGACTAGAAAATTGAAGATAGCTAATAATATAACAATAAACATTTAGATTTTTAGCTCAAATAAGTAATCTAATAAAATGATTATTAATCAAACGAAAATAGTTAAAGAAATTAATCACAATACTTGATATACAAATTTCATAAAGCAGTTTTAAAGTATATTGGTCTTCACGATATACCCTTCTTAAAAGAAATTTCATCCTCGAAATTTGTAAGACCTTGCTCAACATATAATTGTAGTTGAAGAAAATTATTACCTTCCACTTGGAGTGGATTGCAATTCTCTATGTATTTGTCCTTCCAACTCTAGCAATTATTCTCTTTATATAGTTTTATGCTGTAAAATTCATTGAATAATGAAAATAATTTTTTGTTTTTGAGTATATCGATATTTTTACACTAAAGAGAGGGGGAGTTTGACTAAGTCATGTGGATGAAAATTTCTGCCTTCTTCTTCTTGGACGAAAATGCACCAGCAAAACAATTAACACCTTAGATCAAGGCCAAGAGCCTTACGCGCCCACGATGAATTAGGGGGGCTTTGGCTGAAGAACCTCCGATGCCAAAGTTAGAATTTAAGGGAGAAAGTGTTTGGAAAATTTTGGAGAATTTTAGAAGAGAATTGGACTTAGGTTTTTGGAGAAATGAGGGAGTATATATAGGGGTGTGGCCGGCCCTATTAGGAGAATTGGACCGGCCACATTTGGTTGTTTTGTGGGATTGATTGCGAGATATTATGGAAATAATATCTTGCAATTACTTTAGGCAATTAATTAGATAATTAATTTAGGTAATTAATCCTAATTTGAAAAGAATAATTGAGAGTTACCTTGTAGGTGAAGATTTGATGAGGAGTGATGATAAGGTTTAAAATAACACTATTTTGATCACATTTGGCCTCAATTGAGCCGTTATTGTCCATTGCATGTGTGTGGGAGTCCCAATGTGCCTCAAGGGTAATTTTATCTTTTTAACCCCAAAAATCCACGTATCGCCGCCATATTTTTCTTGATTATTTTTTGCTCCACAAATGCCCCCACACTTGTTGGGCTATTTGCAGGGAATAGCAGCATGTGTAGAGATCTTCTTGTTTTAGGAAATATAAGATTGTTTCCTATTTTGATGTAGATTCCCTCTTTAATTAGAAAGTAGATCCTTCAAGAAAAGGGAAATAAATTACTTCTAAAGTCTATTTAAGTCTACCTTAAGTAGATTATTAAATCAACTTCAGATAGCAATTTATTCTACCCTATAAGAGAGAGAAAGCTAGAAGATATTTGTTCCCCCACCCCTAGCAATCTTCTATACTTGCCTGTGCAAATGATCATCTTTTGTAGCTTTCCTTGTCTTCACATCGCACCAAGGTAAGAAAGAGTTGATTTTCCTTGTCTTCTTAATTTTTGGGAGCCTTGGGGCTTGAAATTTGGCTCGAAGAGGGTTGAGGATGGGTGAAAAGTTGGTTGAAGAAGGCCACGGCATGGTTGACGTGGGGTTGCTTGGCATGGTAGTGGCTAGTTGGGTCAGGAATGGCTCAGCTCGGGTCGAGCTGATGGGAGCATAAAGGCGCTGAGTTGGGCTTGGCGCGGGCCATGCTGGTGAATTGGGTTTGGCTTTTGGCTCATATGAGAGAGGGAGAGATATAGGACGTGGGGTGCCAGGCCTCTTTTATTCGATTCAAACAGTGAGGCCTGCGGGCCGAGAAGGTATCAGGCCAGGCCGTAGGGTTTGGTGCGGTTGCCGGGCTCCTGCAGCCATGTAGTGGGGCTCCGCTTAATGCCTTATTTCACCCCTACTACTTCGTGCTAGGATTCACTTTCCCCATGCCTCATTTCTTCCAAGAAGTACTTTGAAGTGCAACCATGCTCAATGTTCTCTGAATACGGTCCATGTGATGGTGGGGTTCCTCAATCTAAGCCAATTATTTGACTTGGACTTGGTTGTCAATGAATTTTGGTACTTCTTTGACATTGGCCATATTGAAGGTGTTCGGCAACTGCGATCTCGCCACAGGCTCTTTGACCACTCGAGCAAAGGAGACCATGACTGGGCCAATGAAACTTTGGAGATTAGCGGAGAATGGAAGTCTAATTCCTTCCCTGAGTTGCGTGTTCCAACAGTTTTCATCTCTAGTAAGTAGACTGCTCAGTCCCTCGGCTGCTTTGTACTTTTGCTAAGCTGTTCTTTGATTTATTGATCATCTTCCTCTGCTCTTGTAGACATGGAATTCGGCTTGACTCCTAAGACTTCTCCAGATATGAAGAAGATGCATATCGTACTAGGCATTCCTTCTGAGTACTGTGAACGGCATTGGCTGCTTAGTCCTCTTCGTTAGGAGAAAGGTGGGCTGCCTCCGAGAGAGGAGACAAAGCGAATCAAGGCTGAGGCGTTGGCACGTCCGATCATTGTAGTGGAGTTTACTGTGAATAAAGGAGGAAAGATGAGATATTCCCTGCCTGCTTAAGATATGTCGGCTTAGAAAAAGCCAAATACTTATTCTGCTACTCGCAAGGGTTTGTTGGCAGCCCTCAGGCTTGTGATTGACGTGACTTCTTTAAAAGGCGAGAAAAATGAGGCTCTTAGATTTATGCCAATGACGTCTGCAGTTCCAAAAGTGGCTGATTCGATTTCTGATAAGATTGCTCAGTGTAGAAGTTCCGCTGTGCCCTTAGTGCTGAAATTTATGCCAAAACGTCTGTCGGGGGCTAAGTTTGGTTCACCTTTGGAGAGACTTACTACCATGAAGAGAGATAAGGTGGACCCTGCTGCTAAAGTGGCGCCAAAACCTACTCCCCTCACTGCTGAGACTGATTCGCTTGCTGAGAAGAATGAGACTACTCATGTGGGCAGTTGTGAGAAATCCACTAAGCCTGTTTCTGGGGAGGCTGCTGAGATTTGTGCGCTCTTAAAACCAAGTTTGCTTGAAGACATGGATACGTGTGCCAAGTTTGTCGATAACGTTAAAAGGATTGTCTGCCCAAGTTCCTTCGTGAAGTATACGACCGAGTATAGAAGGGCTGTTTTGCTTGCTATGATGCAGAAAACGGCGATTCTGGCAGTCGAGTCTATGCCCTTTGACCAAAAAGATACTAAGGCTGCCAATGGGGTGGCAAAGACTATAGCAATTGAAGCCTATTCCTCAGCCGAGAAGATCAAGAGGTTGGAATTTGAGCTTGCCGCTTTGAAGAGGTCTAATATCTCTGCACCCACTTCTCTGCAGCTTGAGACCGCTTGCCAAGAGATAATGGATTTGAAGACTAGGCTTGACGTGATCCAAGTTAAGTATGAAAGTGCAGAAAATGAGATCGAGTGTTACATACCTCAGATTCAAGACCTTAAGTATGTTGTCTCTAAGCTCTGCTCTGCTACTTACGCAAAGGATGAAGAACTGATCACATGCTTACAATCAAGTGATCCACTTTAAGAAGGTCGTTGATAGGCTTGAACATCAAGTGTTAGAACTCCAGGGTGCTTTGAAGATTAACAACGGTCTGAAGAAGGAAGTGGAAGAGTTGCAGCGCGTCTGTGCTGGTCTGCTGGAGGAGAATGAACAGTTTAATGGTAAGAAGGCTGGGTTTGAAGCTTCGCTTGCTCAGAGTCAAGTCGATTTCTATAAGCTGGGTTATGTAGATCATCTCTTTGGAAGGCCATCTGACTTTGAGTTTGCTGGTAAAGACTTCGAGACCTTATCCATTTCTCTAGAAAACTTGCTCGTCTTTGCTTTCTAGGCTTCCATTGGTGAAGTAGTCGAAGGAGTTAGTGCCCAGGCTGGAGCAGCTAGGGGTGAAGCGTCTGATGGTGCCCCTGCTAAGAGTGTCACGGTTGTTGAAGGTGTGGCGATCGAGTAGCTGTGAGGTGTCCAAGCTGCTGAAGAGTAGTCTTTCAGGTAGTCTTTAGGATTTTCTTCATTTTTCTTGTTGCTTTTTGTTTTGCTTGAAATTCTTCGGTCTTTGCCAGTTGTTTATCGATTTTGGTAAAAAATTTAATAAATTTGCTTCCTTCGTTCTTGCCCAACCTTAGATTTTTTAGACCAATGGTAGACATGTTACTTTTTATAAGCAAACAGGCCTACGTAGCCTATGCAGTCATAGGTGTTGGTGTAGAACTTTTGTAAGGTCATTAACCATATGGTCGTTAGCTAGACGCCTTACTTACAGAAGCAAATGAGTCTGCGTGACCACTTGGCTGTTAATCTTGGCTTTCTTCAATCTTTTGAGCTGTGTGGCTTGCATCACAATATACTTTTTGTAACCAATTTTGTAGGTTGCATAGCAAGTATCACAACATTTTAGGAATTGGTGTAGATCATTTTGTGTTTTGGCAGAAATGAAGGCAATGGATGAAGCTTCGTATATATGTGCTAACTTGTTTAACCTTTCATAGAAACGTGCGGTTGTATAAGTTTAACACGACTTACTGCTCGAAGGGCAAACCGTAGGCAATATTCTGGAAACCGTATGCTACCTTAGTGCAGTCGGTAACAACTTTAGGCTTCCAGAGTAACCGTCCATAGAGCGTACTATATAATGTGCCTCATCCATCTCTTGGGCCCGGTTTCCTGCGGATTAGGCCAGAAAACCCAAAATCCTTCAGGTAGCTAGACCTTGAAAAAAGACCATTGTGGCTACTTCTAGGAATTCCGGCGCAAGCCATCGTGCACCTAGTTATACCATGGTAGCCCGGCTTAACCACGTCTAGATATTTGGAGTGTAAGATTATCCTCCCGCCTTGGAGAGCAGACCCATGTGGGTGTTGGGGAATTAGTTTACCCTATTGCACTAGAGAACATGGTTGGTCCCTCAAGGGTTGCAATTTCTGTGATGAGTCTTTAAGGAAGGTGTGATCTTCTTTTGAAGTGCATAAGTGATCAATTGTTGTAAGCATGTGGTTGAGCCAAGTTGTAAATTACTTCTGTATTCCTCATTGAACAACGAGTGAAACGAACAAAATTTAGCTGTAAAGTAGAGACTGCATAACAATTGGATAATCCTTGGCTCGCAAGGTGGTGCCTGTTGAGCTGATTGAGTCTTCAAACTTTGGTGTAGTGGGAAGTCACACATGGTACTTCCTCAGATTGTAGGCGTTCCAGCTTTTCGATCTTTTTGTCATTCATGGTGTCAATGGTGTAACTTCCTTTACCATCTATTTTGCTGATCTTGTATGGACCTTCCCAAAAGGGATCCATCTTTTTGGAGCCTTCTCTGCAGGCAGTGATGAAGGCTTTTCTTAAGACTAAATCTTCGGTCTGGAATTGCCGGATTTTGGCCTTTTTGTTGTAGTTGGAAAGCAGTTACTGCTGATAGGCTGTGATGTGGGTGATGGTCTGCTCGCGTTTCTCTTTTGCCAGATCTAAGCTTGTGGCCATCTTTTTACTGTTCAGCTTGACATTTGCCAGTAGAGTGCTGATACTTGGCATAATGACATTGGGATGAATGATTTCTTTTGAACCAAATGCCAAAGAGAAAGAAGTCTCATCGGTTTCTCTTCGTTTGGTTGTGCAATATACCCATAGACATCCGGGGAGTTCGTCTGGCCATTTTCCCTTCTTGTCGGAGAGGGATTTCTTGTGGCAGTCGAGAATCGTCTTGTTGAATGCTTCGGCCTGCCTAATACCTTGAGGATATCTTGGTGTGGACATGTGTTGCTTAATGCCATACTTTTGGAAGAATTTCACCAAATATGTGCCTATGAATTGTGGGTCGTTGTCTATGATGATGGATTAAGGGATGCCAAATCAGCAAATGATGTTCCTCCATATAAAGCGCTCTATGTCTGTCTGAGTCGTGATCGTCGTGGGCTTATCCATTTGGTTAAGTAATCGGTTGCAACGATCATCATGCCTCTGCCCTTAGTAGAGGGTGACAATGGCCTTACCAAGTCAATTGCCATTGCATGAACGACCAATGACTCGTCTGCGGATGTAGTTTACTGGCAGACAGTGTTGGTATCGGCTTGTAACGTTGGTAGTAGTCACACTTTTGTACTAATTCCTTATCATCTTGGTGCATGGTAGGCCAATAATAGCTTGTGTTAAGAGTCTTCTGTGCTAAGGATCGGCCTCCGGAGTGATTTCCACAAACACCTTCGTGGATTGAGCTTAGAACCTTTAGGTCGTCGGGAGGCGTTAGGTAGCGGAGGTGTAGTATGGTGTAGGATCTTCAAATGAAAATGTCGTTTCACATGTAGTAGCAAGCCGCCTTTATTTGGAGTCTTCTAGACTTTAATCTTTTCGTGGGGAATGTGTCATTAACCAGGTAATCTATAATGGAACTTTGCTAGTTTGGAGTTATATTAACTTATGACACCTTGGTTGCTGGCTCTGCCTTTATGCTTGGCTTGTCTCGGTATTCCACCAGAATATAACGTTTGAGTTGGTGGTTAAGGCTGAAGCCTAGACTGGCTAGTGCATCTGCGTGGGTTTTGTCTACCTGCGGAACGTAAGTGAGGGTATAAGTCTGAAATGCCTTAAGTTATTTTCGTACCTTTTCTAGGTATTGCGCAATCTTTGCAAGCTTTTTTGCCGCCAAGTTTTTTGCCATTCAGAGGCCTACTAGAAACGCCCCGTACTCCGCTTCGTTGTTAGACACCTTAAAGCCTAAAGTGATAGCCTGCTCAAGCATCGAACCGTCTGGGGTGACAAGGACCACGCCTGCTCTCGAACCTTTGTAGTTGGATACGCGTTGACATACAAATGCCAAAAGTCTCCATCAGGTGGAGCATACATGGCTAAGGTGTGCTTGGCTGCCTCCGGGACATTGTTGAGCTACTCTGTTGCATTACCTAGGGCTTGGGCCTTTATTTCTATGCAAGGTTGAAAAGCTAAACTTTATTGGCCAAGTTCCAACCCTTATTTCATTACCCGTTGAGAAGCGTCTGGACCATGTAGGATTGATCGTAAAGGATATTGAGTAATGTCGATGACTGTATGAGCTTGAAATTATGGTCTGAGCTTCCGAGCCCCAACAACTAGCGCCAAAATTAATTTCTCAATATTTGGATATCTAGTTTCCGCATCAAGAATAACTTTAAAAGTGTAGAATACCGGTAGTTGGGCTTCCATCTCTTCTCATATGAGGACAGAGCTTACTGTTACTTCTGAGACTGCCAAATAGATGTATAAGTCCTCCACTACTGCCGGCGTGGATAGTAAGGGAGGTGATGTGAGGTACTTCTTCAGGTATTGGAAAGCTCTTTCACACTCGTCATCCTATTTGTCTCGTTGTGCCCTCTTACTGGCCTTGAAAAAGGGTTTGCATCAATCGGTTGACCACAAGAGAAAGCTGTTAAGGGCGGCTGCTCGTTCAATCAAGCTTTAGATTTCCTTCAAGGTGGTTGGAGATTTCATCTCTAGGATTGCTTGGATTTGCTTGGGATGTGCTTCGATTCTTTGTTGGGTTACTAGGTACCTTAAGAATTTGCCTGAAGATACTCCAAACGTGCATTTGGCTGGATTAAGCTTCATCCTGTACTTTCTAAGGATGTTGAAAGTTTCCGCCAAGCTGCCGATGTGGTCTGACTGCTGCTTGCCTTTTACCATGATGTCGTCGACATTAACCTCCATGGTTACTCCAATTTGCTTCTTGAACATCATATTCTCCAATCTTTGGTAAGTGGCTCCCATGTTCTTGAGGCCAAAGGGCATGACATTTTAGGAATAGGTGCTTTGCTCGATCATGAATGCGGTTTTCTCTTTGTTAGGCTCATACATGGTTATTTAGTTGTAGCCGGAGTATGCGTCCAAGAAATTGAGCAGCTGGTTCCCAAAAGTCAAATCTACTAAAACATCGATTCGGGGAAGTGGATAAGGATCATTTAGGCATGCTTTGTTGAAGTCAGTGTAATCTACGCAAACCTTTCATTTGCCTTTCTCTTTCTTCTTCACTAGCACGACAATGGCAAACCATGTTGAGTGCGCTACCTTTTCTATGAATCCGGCCTTCAGTAGCTTGTCAATTTCTGCTTTGATGATCGCTACTCGCTCGGGTGCGAAATGTCTTCTCTTTTGGATTACCAGTTTGGCAGCGGGGTTGATGTGCAACTTATGACAAGCTATCTTGGGGTCAATGCCAGGCATATTGGAAGGTGACCACACAAAGACATCATGATTCTCCCTATGGAAAGTCGTGAGTTCCTCATTTTCTTCTGGTCTCAGACGTGAGCCAATTTTAGTCGTCTTATCACATTGATGGGGATCAAGAATGATGTGCTCGGCATCCTCTTTGGGTTTCCATCTCGTCTCGTCTGCCGGCATGTTGGTTTGGACACCATATTTTTGATCCGTTTGCTATAATTGTTATTTGGTAGCTTCGTCATCCCCTTGGACCTTGGTTGCCTCTACGGGGGTAAACGTCTTCTTTTTTTATTCCGTCAGTACTTGCACAGTGCATCGTCGAGATGCGGCCTGGTTAGACTTTATTTCTCTGACTCCTTCTCCCGGGATGCGGAACCAGAGTTTTTGATACTTGACAGAAGTGACGGCGTCCGGTTTTATTAGCCAATGTCTCCATAGAATCCCATTGTAAGGAGATAGGTCGCTTACTCTTATGAACGTCTGCTTTGAGACAATTGGTAGTGTTTTCACATCAAGTATGATGTGGCCAATAACAGTCGAGATATGTCTGTTGAATCCGGTGCGTACTTTCGCTCGGCGTATGATTGTGCTTTCCAAGCCCATCTTCTGAATTACTGAGAGTTGAAGTAGGTTGATTGTACTTCCATTGTCCATCATCATTCTATTAACTATGGCATGGGCCAGTTGAACATATACTAGTAATGCATCGTCGTGAGGGAAATCTACGCATTCAGCATCCTATTTTGTGAAACCAACAATAGGTCCAGGTTGGGTATTAGCTGCCTGGACTTGTGAGACTAATAGTGTCTGCTGGATCTTCTTCTTCTTGGAATTATTGGTGGCCCCCAAGTGGTCAGATTTGGCGAAGATGCCATTGATCAAAATCATATTGTTGGACGGTTCTTCGTCTCTGTTCATGTTCCTTCTAAGCTGCGTAACTGGCTTGTCCAAGTATCTGTCGACTTTGCCTTCCTTTATGAGCTTCTTTAGGTAATTCTTCCAAGTGTAGCAGTCGTCGGTTGTGTGATCGGAACCTTGGTGGAATGTGCAGTACTTGGTGTGGTCTAACTTGGAAGTATCTTATTTTGATTGTTTTGGCAGCTCGAAGGATTTGGTGGATTGGGATTGAGAACTTAGAGTAACTCTTAGGCGTTAGGCCTCATTTAGTTAGGGATCGGTCCCTACGCTTGGCCCCCTGCCTACTCTTATTGTTGTACTGTTTTCCATCCTCTTTCTTTTGAGCTACTACCGATTCTTTCCGAGGCTGCTCAGGTGTCTTGTTTACTCGTCGAGCCTTGTCCCAAAGTGTATGCTTATCTGCCAGAGCGAAAGAGTCTGCCAGAGCTAGATCTTCTTTCATAATCAACTCTCTGAATAGCAGGTGGTCTGCTGTGAGTTATTTTTGGAAGGTTGTACTTGTTATCGAGTCGTCCCATTCGAATATATTCGCCTTCTCTGCTTTGAGCATCTTCACATAGTCGCAGAGCAACTCTTTTGGGTTATTCTTCACGTTAAACAAGTGGTCCAACTTCTTCTTGATCGAGCGGTAAGACGAGTAATATTTGGTGAAAACCAAAGAAAAATCATCGAAACTCTAGATGGATGGTGGCGGCAAGGTGTGGAACCAATCTTGTGCCTCACCTTGCAAAGTGGTAGTGAATATCTAGCACATAAGGGCATCATTGTTCCGATAAAGGACCATCGTGCTTCGGTAGTGCTTTAAGCGTTTCTCCGGATCTCTATCTCATTTGAAAGATGTGAAATGTGGCATACTAAACTTGCATGGAGGCTCTGCCTGCTTGATCTCGTCTATGAAGGAGAACCTGTTCATATTGGTTATATCTCGACGTAATGGCTCATCAGTAACCTCGTTGCGTTGGAAGTCACCCAATCGCTCGGTCAAAAGCCTTTCTACTTCTTCATGATTTTGCCTTGTTGGGGTAGTGGAGCTCTCAGCTGCCTCCGATCTTGACCTGCTGGTATAGGCTGTTTTTCTATATGTTCAGCTCGTCTATGCCGCGGCTGCAGTACATATGGTACATCCTTAGCAGACGAGTGAATTTCTTGCAGGCTACCAGTTGTACTTGAGTTGGATTGAGTGATTGCTCTTCTTCGTCCGCTGTGCTACTTACTCCGATGTGAGATGGATAATGCTCTTTGCGGGCCTAGCTATAAATGAACACTTCACCTGGAAGGTTGCTTATGTATATCATCGGAGTGTGGCCCCAACCACGAGTGTATGCTTGCCTGTGGGCCTAACCGAGAATGCACGCTCCTTTGCACGCTAAGACGAGAGTATACGCTATCTCGAGGGCCTAGTTGGGAGTGTACACTGCCAGAATGCTCGGTTCGTGGCTAGTTGAGTAGCTGCTTACCGGGACACTACTGGAAAGGTTCTTCGTTTGCCCTTGTCCTACTTCGAGACACCTCGTCAGGGGTGCATTGCATCTCAGTCCACTATAAGAGTTGATTCACCAAGGTCGTCTGCTATGCGAGGGCGCTCGTCAACTCTATAACTTGTCGAGACAAGTGTTGCTCTCCATTTGGGTTGAAAGAGTTTGGACGAAATGCGTCTCCTTGAGTAACGGAAGTGTAGTGGACTCCAGGCGTGAGATTTGAGTTGAGAAATGTCAAATCTGCAGAGAAATAGGGTGAAAATGCCCCCGGTTCAAACGTCGGCCTAGAAATATGAAGCTAGGACGGTTGAACCGGTCTTGGACCGGTTTGGGCTGCTTGGGGTACCACGGGAGTGGGCTAGATTGCCTGAGGGGCACGTGGGTACGAGGCTTGGGCTCGACTCGGGTGTGCGTTGAGCTTGCACCAGGTCATGGCTTGGGCCAGTTTGTCCCGGGCTTGGGCCCGTGTGACTTGGAGAGGCGCGAGGCATTGGGCCGTTTTTAGCATAGCTTGGGCCTACACTTCTTGGGTCGTGCACTGTGCTTGCTGCGGCTATGGGTTTGCCAAATGTTGCCACGGTGATGGCTACCGTGATGACTGCCACGGTGGTATCCCATGGGGGTGGTGCCGCTTCACTTATCATCGGGTTGAGCCTTGTAGACCGCCGTGGTCCTAATTCTTGAATGTTGGAATTTTTGTTCGTCATGGTTTCCGGATCTCTTGCCATTGTAATTTTCTTTTACGTTTATTCAAATTTCTGCATTCTTCTTCTTGGACGAAAATGCACCTGCAAAACAATTAACACCTTAGGTCAAGGCCAAGAGCCTCATGCACCCACGATGAATGAGGGGCTTTGGCCGAAGAACCTCTGATGCCAAAGTTAGAATTTGAGGGAGAAAGTATTTGGAGAATTTTGGAGAATTTTAGAAGAGAATTGGACTTAGGTTTTTGGAGAAATGAAATGGTATATATAGGGGTGTGGCCAGCCCTATTAGGAGAATTGGGACCGGCCACATTTGGTTGTTTTGTGGGATTGATTGCAAGATTATGGAAATAAAATCTTGCAATTACTTTAGGCAATTAATCAATTAATTAGATAACTAATTAATTAATTTAGGTAATTAATCCCAATTTGAAAAGAATAATTGAGAGTTACCTTGTGGGTGAAGATTTGATGAGTAGTGATGAGAAGGTTTAAAAGAATACTATTTTGATCACCTTTGACCTCGATTGAGCTGTTATTGTTTGTTGCATGCGCGTGGGAGTCCCGGTGTGCCTCAAGGGTAATTTTGTCTTTTTAACCCAAAAGTTCATGTGTCACCTCCATATTTTTCTTAATTATTTTTGGCTCCACAGGCCACACAATGGGCATCCTAATTTAGAATCGAATTCACCATCTACGAGATTCCAATCTAAGACCTCTCAATTCCAAGCGAAGAAGAATACCACTAGACCGTATTACTGAGTTGCAATAAAAATAATTAACTATATACCAAAACATATATTTTCTTTTCTAGTAATAACACAAAGTAGCTTGACGTTCGAATAAAATCATAGATCACATCTTTTTCTTTTTCGAAACGAGTAAATGAAAATTTTGAAATGAAACACAAAATTTGCATTTAGAACAAAATAGTTTTCTTCCGTACTAACAAAATGATTTTCGAAAACCACTTATTCGCACAATTACCACGAAACCAAAAGCTCAATCCCAAAGCTCAACTCACATTCCTGACACTAGTTGGTTCGAACAACAATTTCAGGAAAAACACTTGTAACTAAAGGCCAATCTAATCAAATCCCGACACCCACTAATTGGGATTTGAGTGAATCCAATTTTAAAACGAAATAGTACTACAAATTGTATCCCTAGCTTCAAGGTACAACAACATTCAGCTTTGTGAGTCATCACTCCACCTACTATTTTTATCTCTTATTCTCATCACATGTCATTTGTGATTTCGTCTTACTCATCAGATAACCTGAAGCCATATAGGAATGAAGTTCAATGAACCCATCACAAAAGCAACAATTGTGTAGGGATAGAGTTCAATAAATTCATCACACAATCAGAAGTCAGTGTAGGAATGAAATTTAATATACTCATCACACAATCCGAAATTGTGTGGGCCAATGAGATTCTTGGGCAAACTCATCACACAACCAATTGTGTAGGAATGGAGTTCAACTAAACCCATCATACAACCAAAAGTTGTGTAGGAATGAAGTTCAGTAGACTCATCACATAACCAGACGATATATATATAGGAATGAGAATCAATTGGTTCATCATACAACCCTAAGTTGTATAGGAATGAATAACCGTCAATAATGCCATGCACGTGTAGGAATGTGAATTGCACTTAACCGTTACTTTTCCGTGTACAAGTAAGTCACAAGTGAATTTGTTTTTTCTTTAGAATTTGATTGAATGAATTGATAGAGATAGTGTATTAGTAATTGTACACTTAAGATGTTGACACTTTGTCGAAATATAGATAGGCAGTTGGTTTGTTAGAATCTTGTGAGTTGTATAAATACTTCATTTATGTAATAACTTCTTCACAAGTAATTAGTACAAGAAAATATCTTGAGCTTTCGTCTCTCTCTAAGTTATCTCTGCAATACTGTTCTTACAAGTTCATAGTATATATATACATTAAACATGAATGACTACTTCGGTAATATAAACTTCGGCTTTAAATCTCTAACTAAAAGAGTCTCTTGTTTCCAAGACAAAATTAACTGAAAACTTTAAAACAATTTCCAACTTAAGAAGTTTCCAAAACAAAGCAAACATAAGTTCAGTAGTCTTACTCATCTGCTTGAACAAAACAGAAAACCATTTAGTTCGCAACCAACTCTGTAAAATTCATAACAATTCAATGAAAACATACATAACAGTATGTGATCATGATTGGGAATTTCTTACTCCGACTAATTGGTTATATCACAAATAACAAACATCACAAAAGTACGAGTAAATTTCGATTTAAAATAGGGAACTTTAATGAAAAGCTCTCGGTACTGTTCACTTGAACGAAAAACTACATGTTTACATTAAAAAATCAATCATACTACTATTCACTTTACCATTTATTTTGTCCTTATCATTAAAACTCAAAGTTTTCAAATCATTTTCATTAGTTTTCCTTTTAAAATAACCAGTGAAACAAAAAGACAACCTTTCTGGCTACCCATGATACTACCCATAACTAGAATACTAATCTCTCACACTAAGGAATTCAAAGCGATACTACAAGGAAAGCACAAAAAAGCCAAGTTGTATAGATCAAGGCTTTAGCTCCTCCAATTCCCATCAACTACTTAATTGGTATCACAACCTTGTCCTAAGGGTGTCTAATAAGTGAGCTCTGATACCATTTTGTCACGCTCTAAATCCGGGATCGGTGAAAAATCTTGAACCCAAATTCAAGTGCGTGAGCTAAAAATTTAAATAAATGAAGAGAAATTGAAGCATAATCGAAATAAATTAAATCAATTCTTTACATGGCTAAAATAAATATGTAAAAACTGAACAATCGATTAAACACATACCAATTATTAAGCTAATTGGTGCCCTAGAAATTTTGAGCTGTCAGATAATGAAGAAAAAAAAGGGAAAAGGTTTGAATGACTACGGAGGAGTAGATGGGGTGCAGCAATGACAACCATGGGAGATGGAAGGAGGTTTAAAGAGAGAGAAGGAGCTTTGCCCGATAAAGATGATGGACTGGTTAGGTTTTTATTTTATATTTTTAAGTTTGATTAAGTTGGGTTTTGAAAGTAAGGGCGCACTACTAAGAAATCATTTATTAGTATCACTGTGATAACCGATAAGAAACATATATTACTGTCGGATATTAAGCAAAATCCGATAGAAATTGATGCAGTGGCGTATATAATAAGCGACAGAATTGCCAGCGTAAGGAAATGAATTTTCCGACAGAAAATACTCTAAAACCGACAGAACTTGTGTCGAATATAATCGACAGAGAATTTATTAATAATGAATAAATAAGAGCATTCTCTGTCAGATAAAACCGACATCAAATATATTAATAATAAAAAATATATAAAAAGGACAATTTAAATAAACATAAACGAAACTAATAATTGAATAAATAATACTAAAAATAAAACATATATTCATATATATATATATATATATATATATATATATTAACAAGTGTTTGTTTAATCTACCGTTTTGACGCGATATGCATTTTACGAAACTTTTTTCAACAATCCAACCATCAAACTTATTTGTACACACTCCAAGATTGCATACGTAAAAAATCGTAAAAAACAAACATTTAGAGATTATGTAACGGAATAAAAGTTTTCGACGGCTATAAACGAAAAAATCATAATTTAAAGGTTATTTTAGCTCCAATTTTAATGATTTTTTACAACTACACTCCTCGACCCTATAAGAATGCAATGAATAAATTTCAATTTAAAATATTTACACTAGTGGATACCACAAAATCTTATTTTATACTTAATAAAAGTATAACATTAACTCTTAAGTGTTTATTTAATCTACCATTTTGACGCGATACACATTCTACGAAACTTTTTTCAACGATCCAACCATCAAACTTGTTTGTACACACTCCGAGACTGCATATGGAAAAAATCACAAAAAAACAAACATTCAGATATTAGGTAACAGAACAAAAAATTTCAACGGTTATAAACGAAAAATCACAATTTAACGGTTATTTTAGCTCCGATTTTGATGATTTTTTTTACAGCTACACTCTTCGACCCTATAAGAATGCATTAAATGAATTTAATCTTCAATTTAAAATATTTACACTGGTGGATAAAATCTTATTTTATAATTGATGGGGAAGTATAACATTAACTCTAACTGTTTGTTTAATCTACTGTTTTGATGTGATACGCTTTCTACGAAACGTATTTCAATGATCCAATTGTTAAATTTGTTTGTACACACTTTGAGATTGCATAGGTAAAAAAATCGCAAAAAACAAACATTCAAAGATTAGGTAACGGAACAAAAGTTTTCGATGGTTATAAACGAAAAATCACAATTTAACGGTTATTTTTAGCTCCAATTTTGATGATTTTTTATAGCTACACTCCTCGACCCTATAAGAATGCAATGAATGAATTCGATCTTCAATTTAAAATATTTACACTAGTGGATAAATCTTATTTTATACTTAATGGAAGTATAACCTTAACTCTTAAGTGTTTGTTAAATCTATTAATTTGATAGGATATGCATTCTACGAAACTAGTTTCAACGATCTAACTGTCAAATATGTTTGTATATACTCGGAGATAGCATGTGTAAAAAATTGCAAAAAAAAAAAAAAAAAAAAAAAAACATTCAGAGATAAGGTAACGGGACCCAAAATTTCGATGATTATAAAACAATAAAATCACTATTTGTTTAATATAATATTTTTTAAGAAAGTTTAATCAAAAGTAATGGTTTAAAAAAATAATATAATATTTTGACACAATTTGTGTCAGATATAACCGCCATAATTAGTATAAAAAATTTGAAAAAATTTGTGTCGGTTATAACCACCAGAGTTAGTATAAAAAAATTCAAAAATAATTAATAGATTTGACACATTACTTGCTCATGTCGGATATGTTCCCCAAAATTGGTTAAAATTATTTAAAAAATGTATCTAATGGAGTTACATTATTCTTGTTGGATATAACCGACAGTAATACTTTATTTTCTGAACAGTAACCGTATAAAACTGCCACCACTAATCGACACAATAAGCCAATTTTGTAGTAGTGGCGGTTTCAGAAACAAAATGGGTGTAAAAAGTAAGGATAAAATTGTCACTTGCCAAAATAGTTGACCAGGATTTTAATTTTGGTTATTTATTTATTTAAGGGGATATTAATTTTGGTTGTAGTTAGCTCGGATACAAAACCCTTTTCCCAAGTTATGTAGAAGTCGAACACAAAAAGGAGACCTGTATCTTTATATAAAGGGTTCGCGCTTGAGAGAAAACACACCCAAATCCCTAGCTCTCTCTCTTCGACCTTGAAGAAGGACGAAACCCAAGGTTAATTGGCTCTTCTTGTTACTGTGAGTGCTGAATTCCCTTTAGTTATCCTACACACATAAGTTCTTATATATACCGTAATCTTTATTTTTATGCAGATAGCATACATATATTTCATGTTGAGTGGTATGCTAGCCAAATACATCACGTTTCTTTTCTAATTGATTTTGATTACCATATATCCGGTATTCAAATTTTTGTTCTTGTTAGGGTTGAGAAACATGAGATAATCGTAATCAGAGAGTCGAAGTTGAGATTTTTAATGACATCAAGTCAGTGAGTTTGGATGCTATTTTATTTTTTATGATATTTGATATCTGAATGTGTTTTTATCGTATTTGAAATCACTGAATCTGGAGGAGAATGGTTTAAAATTAAACTGGTGTCTTACCACCAGAAACTAACTTGACTTTGCTTTGACTAGTTTTTTAAACCCACTGGACCTCCGTTTGTCTGGTCCGGTAACCCTAGCGAGAAACCCTAGCTATCTACTGGACGAGGTTTTTCAGTGTTTCTTTTAAAGTATAAATCTGTGATATTATAATTAATTTTTCTTTCCCTAGTGTTACTGGGAATATGAGGGATGGATTGAGAGACACCTTCCACTTGTATGGGATTTTGCTATTTTACCTGATATAGCTTTTTTATGTACGAGTTATAAATAATGATCTTCAGTAGATGTTAAACTTTTTCCATGTTAAGAAATCGTATGATTTAAAGAGTTATTGCCGTTGTTTGCATTAAGTTTCATCGTGATTCGGTTGGGGCATAAAACGAGCCAAGCAAGAGAATGCCTATTATGGCATGGGTACGCTGTCATCATGGTGTCTCATGCCAATAATACAATGTCATGTTTTAGTCTTTTCCCACGTAACATTATATGATTGGCCCGGAATGCCACAATGATGATGTAGGTGTGACATTAAGTTATTCTCTCTAACCAGGAGTTCCTCTGGGGCATATCTATCTCAAGTGTATTTCCACCTCTATCTGTTTGATACTACATATAATACATAATCAAATACGTATTACATTTTAAACCCAGTTGTTTAATTCTCAGATTTTGGTGAAGTACCATTTACATGATATGCAGTAATTTTTAGTATGAATGCATCTATGTTTGCATAAAAGCGTACATATGTATGTTTGTATATATCAAGAACTGGTGTAAGTGGTTTCATTATTTGGACTGTTTCAATTTCTTCTGCATTGTAGGATTGAAGACGTATCGCAGTTCGGCAGATATGGACTTTGGTGAGTAACATTTTCTTAAGTAATTAGGTTTCTGATTACCCATGTTGTCTTTGCCTTTGAAAAGGGCAGGAAAGATAATTAGCTTATTTTGTTTTTCATGTTATGTTGTCAATAGTGTACTTTAAAGACCAGCAGAACTTGAAAAAGCTTGAGAAAATTGAGAAGTTTGAAGCTCAACAGACCGTGGAACTGAAGAAAATTATTGTGCAGCGTGATGCTGAAAACAAAGAGCTTGCCAAACATCTCGAGATAACAGAGGATCAAATTAATGAACTCGAGAAACATCTTGCGCAGACTGTAGCTGATAAGGAGACACTTAAGAACAAACTTCTTGGACTGCAGAATGAAGCTCAAATGAACAAACAGCTTAGAATGAAAGTGCTTGAGCTGCAAAATGTAGCTGATCAAAACAAAAAACTGAAGAACGATCTTGAGAAAAAGCTTGAGCAGAGCGAATCTCGGAAGAAAGAGCTTAGTGAAGAACTTCAGAAGATTAAGGATAAAAAGGAAGAGCTTGAGGAAATTCTCGACATAAATGAGGCTGAAATGGAAGAGCTTGAGGAAGCTCTCGAGAAAATCAAGACTGAAAAGGAAGATCTTGAGGCTGAAAGGGAAGCTCTTGAAGACGAGCTTGCGCAGATCGAGGTTGATAAGAAGGCATTTAACAAGAAAGTGCTTGATTTGCAGAGTGACGTTGATCAAAACAAAGAGCACCTGAATGATCTTGAGAAAATGATTGAACAGTGTGGAGCTCAGAAGAAAGAGCTTAAAGAAGAGCTCGAGGAGAGTGAGGTGCAACTGCAACACACGGTATTCTTCTTTTTCTCAACTTTAAACCAATTTACGTTTTTTGGTCTTCTTTAGATTGGCTTCATAATAAATTTGATTGTCATCTCTGTATAGGATTATTTTTTTCTTTCAATAAATTAACTTGGGTCCTTGATTAGATATTGATTCTTTGATCAGATATACTATTGTGATTATCTAAGTAGGTTTAAAATTGTACTTGAAAAATCGCACACATTTTAGTCAACCTACTGTGTGTGTGTTACATATATGTATATGTACGTATATGTATTATTTATATACGTATCATATAACATACATAATCAAAGGACCTACAATTTTATGTTTAACATTATATTCAAACAAATACCCAATTAAGAAGCTTGTTTTTCTTGGTGAATGCAGAAGAATGAGCTTGGGAAAGTGATTGAACAGAAGGATGCTGAAAAGGTAGCTCTTATGCAAAAGCTTGGGAAAACGGAAGCCAGTAAGGTCGAGCTTATGATAATTATTGCACTGCGGGATGCTGAAAAGAAAGATCTTACCAAACATCTGGATAACACAGAGGCTCAAATTGATGAATTAGAGAAAGATCTTGAGCAGACTGAAGCTGATAAGGAGGCACTTAGGGAAAAAGTTCTTCAGCTGCAGAATGAAGCTAAGATGAACAAACAGCTTAGAATGAAAGTGCTTGAGCTGCAAAATGTGGCTGATCAAAACAAAAAACTTAAGAACGATCTTGAGAAAAAGCTTGAGCAGAGCGAATCTCAGAAGGAGGAACTTAGGGAAGAACTTGAGGAGATTGAGGCTGAAAAGGAAGCTCTTCAGGCTGAAAAGGAAGGTCTTGAGGAAGATCTTGAGAAAATTGAGGCTGAAAAGGAAGATCTCGAGGCAATTGAGGCTGAAAAGGAAGCTCTTGAAGACGAGATTGTGCAGATCAAGGCTGACAAGAAGGCACTTAACAAGAAAGTGCTTGAGTTGCAGACTGAGATTGATCAAAACAAAGAGCATCAGAATGATCTTGAGAAAAAGATTGAACAGAGTGAAGCTCAAAAGAAAGAGCTTAAAGGAGAGCTTGAGGAGAATGAAACCCAACTGCAACAAATGGTATTTTTCTTTTCTCAACTTTAAACCAATTTACGTTTTTGATCTTTTTAAGATTGTTATCATAGTAAATTTTATTTTTCATCCCCGGTTAAGATTTTTTTTTCTTCTTTTAAATTAACTTGGGTGCTATATTAGATTTTGATTCTTTGATCGTGTATGCTATTGTGAATATCTAAGTAGAATTAGAATTGCATCTGTGAAATCATATATTTGGTCAACCTACTGTGTGTGTGTATTATATACACATATATTTATATGTATATATGTGTCATATAACGTAATTGATCAAAGGACCTACAATTTGTATCTTAACATTATATTCAAAACAGTATACCTAATTAAGAAGGTTGTTTTGCTTGGTGAATGCAGAAGAATGAGCTTGAGAAAGTGATCGAACAGAAGGATGCTGAAAAGGAAGCTCTTATGATAAAGCTTAGGCAAACTGAAGCTGGAAAGGGCGAGCTTAAGAAATCCCTTGAACGTTTTGGGATGGAACTGCAAGAGCTGGTATCGTTTTCTTCTCAAGTTAACATCAATTTAATTACACAAGTCTATTTTGGGATTAAAATTAATAATAGATTCCTTAGGCATGATTTCTTTTTCCATTAAACCTGAGTGTTGGATTAGGATTTTGATTATGGTCATAAGTGTATTTTAGTATGCATCCAGTATTGATCATAATAACGGACCTAATCCAGGACCTACAATTTTATTGGAGGATGAAAATCTAATACCCCTTCAAATAATGACTTGTCTCTGCCATAAACTAGAACTGTAGAACATTATCATGAGTCATGAGGCTTGATATTCGATTAGATTAACAATTCTTCACTGGACAATTGTCCCACTTGTTGAATTTCAGACGAAAATGAGCGAGGAGAAATCACATAGGTTCATCACGCTTGAGAATGATTTTCAGAAGAGGTTGGAGCAAAGTGAAAGTCAGAAGAAAGTGCTTGAGAAAATGGTTGAGGACGGTAATTCTCAAAATGAAGATCTTATGAAAGAGCTTGAGAAGATTCAAGCTGAAAAGATTAACCTCAATATAGCGCTTGAGCAGAAAAGTAGAGCTTACAAAGATGGATCCTTTCTTTTTAGGAAGAAACAACTTGAGAACATAGAGCTTACCAAGAAAATGGCTGAGCTAGAGAGGGAAGCTGATCTAAACAAAGAGCTTAAAATTAATTTTGAGAGAGAGCTCGAGCGTAATGAATGTCAGCAGAAAGAGCTTGAGCAGACTAGAGCTGAAAAGCTAGAGCTTACGTTTCAGGTTGAACAGACTAAAACTGAAAAGATAAATCTTATGAAAGCTCTTGCACAGATGGAGATGCAACTGCATGAAATGGTACTTTTCTTACTCTCAAAGTATAGCTTAATTAACGTAGTTTTATTTGTAACTATTATTTAATCGGAGTTTTGTGGACTAAAAGAGTTATATAGTGGGGCTAATGTACTGGCTTTATTCTTTCAGAATGGGACGGTTGTTTTAGAGCAACAGAAGGCTGATGAGTTGGCGGCGTCTTTGGCCAAAGAACGAAAGGTTTGTTTAATTAATTTCCTATTTTATTTGTGACTGGGAACATTTCGATTCATGAACCATGAATCGTATACGCATTACATAACCTATAATTATTTTTCTTATTTATTTTTTGTGATTGATTAGAAACGGAAGAGTTATCGGAAAAAGCTCCAGTCTGCCAACAGTGAATTGGAAAAGAAGCTTGATGGTGTACAGAAGAAGTCTGCCGGCAGTGAATTGGAAAAGAAGCTTGATGATGTACAGGAGTCTGCCAACAGTGAATTGGAAAAGAAGCTTGTTGATGTACAGGAGTCTTCCAGCAATGAATTGGAAAAGAAGCTTGATGATGTACAGGAGGAGTCTTCCAGCAATGAATTTGAAAAGAAGCTTGATGATGTACAGGAGTCTGCCGGCAGTGAGTTGGAAAAGAAGCTTGATGATGTACAGAAGGAGTCTGGCAGCACTGAATTGGAAAAGAAGGTTGATGATGAACAGAAGGAAAGCTCAGATGAGCTCGAAGTTTCTGATGATGATTGGCTTAAAGTTTAAGTTGCTTTATTTGACTTAAGTTCGGTTGCCATAGATTTAAACGTTTAACTTGGTTTAATTTGTTTAAAGTACATCATATGTATGTAACTTGCCTAAATCTTTTTGCGGTTGGAACAAACGATTGATTATATATGCTTTTTACCGGTAAATAACTATTTGTGGATTTTCAAGTCATATGGTTTTTTTTTTTTTTCTCCTTTCTCGTGTCTGCTTTCCCGTTTCTTCCTTACCCCTTTCATTTTCTCGATCTCTTTTTATTATTTTATGTCTCTGAAGATTGCAATGTTTGTTTTAATGTTAAGTATCTTTTACAATTTTTTGTTATCAGAGTAGTTTCATGTAGATTCCAACCACTTGAGGCGTATTCTCCACTGAACCCTAATAAGTTTGCTTTCTTCTACAGTTGGTGTTTGTTACTATATATTTTTTTAATATATATGATATTTTCTAGATAGAGGTGGGGAGTTGGCTAAGCCTCATAATGGGCTAGCCATAATAATTTGGTTTGCATTTGCTTTTGGTAAGAATCAAACTTAAGACCTTTCACTTACAAGTGAAGAGGAATACTACTAGACATTAATACTAAATAGCGGCGCTTGTACCATTTTGACCGATAAAAATGACACTATCTAAACATTAAAAGAAACAACTATTATATATAGGAACTAATCACTTTGAGGAGGGCTGGACTAGCTAGGGCTAAATTGGTACTATTGTAGTATCAGAAGTGGTTTTTGCATGCAAAATGGTAGATAAGTGATAGCAGTAAAATTATTTAATTAAATTAACTAATGAACATACAAATTCGACCCCAATATTCATAAAAATCTCAGTCTTTCTATCATCACAGCAGTCAAGAATTTTATTGTACCACAAACATTGAAACATAATTAAGTTCAAAAAGACCAAAATGCATAGCAAATTGGGAAGAACAATAACCAGATTAATCATTAACAAAACAGATCAAATTCGACTTATTATTACGACAATAATTTCTGTCATCATCCATCAGCAGGCATGGAGTACCTACACAACGGGCAATTCCTGCTTCTCTGCAGCCACTCCACAATACAATCTCCATGGTAAAGATGTGAGCACGGCATCCGAGTTGCTTCTGAGCCAACCATCATCTCCTCCCTGCAAATAGAACACATTGTTGTGGCATTGACTGTCGTCCTCTCCAACTCCTCAATGGACGATTTACTTGCCGGTACAAATTGAGGCTCAGCACCACCATCCTCTACGTCCATGTTGATGTCCCCAATATCTGACAAGTTTGTCCGATAAACACTGACTTCGACGTACACCCCCATATGAAAAACCTCTCGACCTGGAAAATAAGTATCATTTTCCAGGGCCCAGGAGTAGGCTTCATACAATATTTCAGCTATTATGGGTGGATGAGCCTGGAGAGGAATATGAAGGCCCGAAAGAGTGTTGGATATGAGAAGACCCATGTCACTCTCTGGATCAAATTGTAGTTCCATTGTGGCATCATTCACGCTCAAGTGTTCTTCTATTGCTGCGTCCTCTTCTTCCACTTCCTCCGAAACCCTAGGCTGGTGGCGTCTGATTGTTGCCTTGATATACATCACAAAATGCATGCTTCGTTCGTTGTCTTCAAACTCATCAATTCCATGAACCCATGTATCACAATAAGGCTCACCCACCACTAATTCCCTTCCGTGATTGGCCATGGCCAAAGGACATATGGTTTTTCTTCTTGCCCTAGAATTTGATTTGAAATGATATAGAAATCGATTGAGGACTTAATCTGCATTTTTCGAACCTTCCTATACTGTGTACGAGCATTGATGATTTGCATTTCTGTATATTCAATAAAAATTAATCATTTTCCCAGTTTTTGGATGAGGTGGGATGTCATAGAGCAAACAAAAAGGGAAAAAACTCCTCCCCCTTTTGTCGTTTTTCCCTTTTTTCATTTCATCTTTGTGCTAAGTTTTCAAATACAAATTTCTATGCATGACAGCAAGGAATTCGTCTGGGCGTACGTGCATTCGGACTTATGTGCATTCGGACTTATGTGCAGAGTTTAACGTATGTTTAGTCGCCTGTTGTTGGTGGTTGGGGTTTCGTAACATGGAGGTTTTTGATATGCTTGGAAATAGGGTTGGCTGCTTTCTTAAGTTCGTAACCTTCAACATCCATTGCTGCTAGAGTGGTATGGGTACAGGCTCGTTATCTTTTACTCCTGCCATAAATTTTTACGTTTAAGTCTCCGATGGGTTGTAATCTGTTGGATCTGGGCAAATTTGTTGTCATGTACTGGAAGGGGTTTTGCTTTGGAGTAGTGGGGATAGCAAGAGGTGCAGATGTACCAATATTGCTGCAGGCGATCGCCAACTTTTTTTAGGTTATGTTGGGGTGAAGAATTTCCAAGCCATTACAAATTGAGGTTAATAAACAACAGATTACAAAATGTTAGATAAGACAGATTAAAAATATTTTTCTCATGCCCTTTGTAATATTAATATTCATATGGTGCATCTCTAATCCCTCCTCATTTTGTAATTCATCCCTTATTAAATTGACTTCGATATATTTCTTGAGATTGTCCATCATCAAAACATAGCATTAAAAGTGTGCTCTCCTCTATGTACATATACAATTCGATGGTAAAGTGGTTGAGCTAACTTAACAGCAACATTCGGTATGCGAGTGGAGGAATCGCAAGATGAATAGATAGCAGTTTAAATGGTCTGATAAATAGGGATATCATCATACAATGAGCAGTGGCACAATCAGAATTTTATAACAATAGGCCGAGTCATAATAAATAAGTGGCCAAAAATTGATTGTACTTCCATTTTTATTGTGCATCATACGTTCTCATATTTCAAGAATGTCATATAAATATTCCAAAAGAAAGTCTTTTTATACACCAAGATCATGAGTTAAACACACGGCAAAGAAGAATAGAGGAGATCTTTTGTCAAAGGTGGAAAGTGATTTTCACAATCTCAATGAAGAATAGGTAGCAAGTTGTACACTCTTACTTAGTTCTTAGAATATTCAAATGAAAATAACACTAGGCTCAAATAAATTATAAAGGATTAGCTCATGTATTGTGTTTAATTGAGAATTTATTTGGAGCTTGAGAAGAAGAAAGACAGAAAAATCAAAGAAGAAAATAGAAGGAAGAAATAGTTGTTTCTATAAAGGGGAGATCGGCATGAGATGATCTATCTGGTCATAACTACACTGAGATTAGGGTTTATCTAAGTAAAAGAGATGAACAATTTTAGAGAGAGAAATCAAAGAATTCTGAAATTGTAGTATATTCTCATTAACCGACTATTAAGCTTTACAAATGGTATTTATAGTTTTCTACATATAGCTTTTCTCATAAGCTAACTTAGCTTACAATTTAAGCAACCATTGTCTAAATGACAAGTGTACATAGATCCTAAAGACAAGTGGCACACTAATCAACCTTGAGTTATTACCCCCCTCAAGCTTAACTTGAGATACCAAGATTAAGATTGGAATAGTGTCGAACAAATCTACAAGCTGCTAAATGTACTGAACCTGTAGATCCCCATTTTGAACATTCTCCGGAACAACATGGAAGTCAATGTCTAGATGCTTTATACGGGAATGAAAGACATGATTCATACTAAGCACAAGGGAAGATATATTATTACAATAAATAAGAGGAGGAGAAGGAACAAAGACATGCAAATCCCTTAAAATATTCCAGAGCCAACTCACATCTAGAGCACAGTGAGCCAACGCTTTATACTTAGCTTCAGTGGAACTTCTGGAAATTAAAGGCTGCTTTTTAGATTACCAAGATATAGGGTTGGGACCAAAAAATACAACATAACTAGTCTAAGATAGTCGTGTACTTATATTGGCTACCCAATCGGAATCTGAGTAGGCAGACAATTGTGTATCAGGAGAAGGCTGAAAATTAATACCACAATGTAATATACCCTGGATATATCTGAGAATTCGCTTAACCAAGAACAAATGAGATTCAGTAGGATGACTCATATACTGACAAACAACATTGACAACATGTGATATATCAGGCCTAGTAAATGTAAGGTACTGAAGAACACCTGCAAGACTTCTATAGAAAGTTGGATCCTCCAAAGGAAGGCCTTCAGTAGTACAAACTTGAGTATGAGGTTTGGAAGAAGTTGAAGCTGGTTTACAAATGTCCATCCCTGCTTTCTTGAGTAGCTCTTTGGCATACTTGGTTTGATTTACAAACAAAGTACCATTGTCTCGATATTGGATATAAAGACCAAGATAATAAGTAAGAGCTCCAATGTCTTTAAGATCAAACAACTCTCCAAGCTGATCAATTGTATGTTGAACCTGAGATGCATCAGACCTAGTAATAATAATACCATCTACGAACAAGAGGAAGAAAACAATATTAACACCATCTTTCACAAATAAACTAGCATCAGAAGAAGAAACTTGAAATCTCAATGGAGGAAGAACTTTTGTAAATTTGGAATGCCATGCTCTTGGAGCTTGTTTAAGCCCGTAAAGTGATTTAACCAATTCACAAACAGAATTAGGATAAAGTGGATCAATGAACCATTTTAGCTGCTGCATATATATTTCCTCCTGTAATTCACAAGCAGAAAAGCATTTTTGATATCCAATTGTCGAAGAGACCAACGCTGAGAAGTAGCTAAAGCCAAAATAAGTCTAACAGTGGAGTGCCTAACCACTGGACTAAAAGTCTCCGAATAATCAAGTCCATGTTCTTGTGTAAAGCCCTAAGCAACCAACTGGGCTTTGTGCCTAAAGATAGTACCACAAGAGTTCCTCTTGACCTTATAATTCCATTTACAACCAACAATAGATCGATCAATAGAAGGAGGAACAAGAACCCAAGTACCTTGTGTTTTTAAGGCATCAAACTCCTCTTGCATAGCCTTCTACCAAACTAGATCTTTGGAAGCAACTTTATAAGTTTTTGGCTCATTACCATCTGTGATAGTTGCTAAGTAGGTGTATCTAGAGAAACTAACCTATGTTCATTAATCAACAAAGATGCAAATTCAAAAGACACTTAATAAAAGAGGTAGGCACTGAGGTATCCGATACATAAGCAGAATAATCTTGCCGAGGTATAATTCCAGACCTTAATCTGGTTTGCATTAGATGAATATGTGATCCATTAATCTTAGAAGCATTAGATACAACGATAGATGAAGTAAGGGATGATTCAATTGGTAAGAGTACCTGGAGTTGATATGAATCTTGGACAAGTAACAAGGAATGAGATTGTGAAAGAGTAGCATTGAAATGAGCTATTGTGTTGATAGAAGCATGTGAAAGATCTGAAGAGATAGATTGAAGTGAGGAAGTCGAAGACACTACAAGTGTCATTAACAACCTAGTATATGTATTGATAGCTGTCTCTGGCATAATAACAACCTTTAATCTGGCAAGAAAACATGTCTCATCATGTACTACATGCCTGGATAAAATGGACCTTTTGGTAGGAATGTGTTAACATATAACACCTTTATAACCCAAGGCATATCCCAGAAATAAGCAAACACTGGATCTAGCTTAAAGCTTATTATTGTTGTAAGGTCTCAGATAGGGATAAACAGCAGAGCCAAATACTTTCAAATGACTTAAGGAAGGTTGTCTATGATATAACATAAAGTAAGGTGACTATATATGTAAAGACTTGGATGACATTCTATTGATAAGGTATATTGAATGAGCATAAGCATGATACCAAAAAGCTTGACCCAAACTTGCCACTAATAGTAAAGTAATAGCTGTCTCAACAATGTGCATATTTCTCCTTTCTACAAAGCCATTTTGTTATGGAGTGTAAGGACAAGAAATCCTATGAACTACTCCTTTTGAATTCAAGAATTTTTCAAATTGTTTGCTAACAAATTCACCTCCACCATCATATTGCGAATACTTAATCATAGTACCAAAATGAACTGAAACAAAAGTATAAAACTTCAAAAATATACTAAAAACATCTTATTTATTGCATAAGGGGAAAATCCATATAAATTTGGTACTATCATCCACAAAAATGACATAGTATCGATATCCTTCAATGAATTTTACAGGATAAGGGCCTATATATCAGTATGTATCTTTTCAAAAGGTTCTAAACTCCTAGTAGCTTTATCAGAAAATGGAAGTCTAGACATTTTACCATCTATACAATCTGAACAAATCTGAGAATGACTATCCTTGACATGACTAATTTGAGACATATGTAACATAACAGACAATACTTCATTAGTAAGATGGCCCAATCTCTGGTGCCATAGAGAAGACTTGATGACTTGACCCATAAAAGTTGAAGAACATGACTTTTGTACTGAATTCTGACCACTTTTGAGCACAGGAATTCAAAATATCTCATTTTACTTACTCCTTCCTTTGTAAAATATCTCTTTTGTTACCTTGTCCTACACAAAAAACATTGAATCATCACAAACAAACCATCAAGTATTATCTTTACATAATTGTTTAACTGATAATAAGTCATTAGCTAATTGTGGAACATGAAGCACCTTATTTAATTGAAGTGCATGAGAAGGAGTATGAATCACAGTGGAACCAATGTGTTTGATTGGCAAACCTTGGCCATTCCCAATCTTGATCTTATCAAACCCTTCAAAAGGAACAACTTGATTAAGATTATGAACATCAAAAGTCATATGATGTGAGGCGCCAGTGTCAAGAATCCATGCTTCACCAGTTTGATAAGGAGCAACATTTTGAGCAAACATAGCAGTCATAGAAGTAGATGGTGGAAAAGAAGTAGAAACATACCCTTGATATTTAGAAAACGATGGTGGATAGACAGATTCCTGCATAATATTTAGAGAAGCAGGTGGTGCAGTGCCTTATATGCATAATTCTAGTGCAATATGACCACGTTTCCCACAAATTTGACACTCTGTAATGTTAGACAGAGAAGTAAGATTCCTGTAATAGCAATTAGGTGCAGTGTGACCATGCCTTTGATAAATCTAACACTCAGGCTACATATGAAAATTAGAATATGTATTACTAGACCAACTTCCTTACTTATACCCACAATAAGAACCTTTGCCTTGATTATAATTGGATTTGTAACCACCATTACCTATCTGAGTGTTGCCATAGTTGGATCTATTAGAAAATGAAGATTGCAAATTGCCTTAAGAAAATGAAGGTTGCATGTTGCCTTGAGAAGATGCACTAGAATTATAGCTAGAGCGAGATTAACCAACAAACCTACAACCATAACCATAAGAAAGAAAAGGAGATGGCATAGGTAGTTGTATAGGTTAAGAAGGCATATAAGGTGTAGAAAAATATGGTCCAGGAGTTATATAACCCACAATGGCAGAAGAGAGACCATCATGGGAACTGGAATTGGAAGAAGAACCTGGACTATTGTAACTGTTTGAATTAGTCCCTTGGACAAACATAACAGCCATATAATGAGGAAGACCAACAATTGAGCTCTAAATTCAACAATGGAGCTCTAAATTCCTTTAAAGAAATGGTTGTCACTTGAGCTAGAATAACAGTACGAATAATAACATACTCACGAGGAAGACCAACAAGAGCAACAATGATCATATCATTGTTAGACACATACTTCCCAACAGCAATTAACTGATTTTTATAGAGTTCAACCTGGACAAAAACTTATCAATATAATCTGCCCTTTTTTGCAAATTTTGAAATTCAATCTTAAGCATATTAATTATGGATTTAAAGATAGTAGCAAATCTATCTTCCAGTGCAGACCATGCCTCATTAGTAGTTTTACATCCCAATACATGTTCAATCGCATCATCAGATAAAGTGGCAATCAATAAACTCAAAAGAGCTAAATCAACAATTTCCCATTCTTGAAAAGTAGAAGTGATTTCATTAGTGACCCCAGTCTCAATGTTAAGAACAAATTTAGGTGGACAGACTAAAGTTACATCAAAATGATCAAACAACTTATACCCTCTCAGTACATACTTAAACTGAAAAGCCCATTTGGAATAGTTGGAATCATTTAGGCGAATTGTTAACATGCCAAGAACACTCTCAATCTTCACTAAAGTAGTCATGATGAAACTTAGAACAACACAGGCAACAAAAAATGGCAATAGGCCTTCAAGCAACAAATATCAGCTTCCTAATTTTGGTATTTGACTTCGGTCTTTACCCAAATTCACAACCCAGATTGGCAAATCATATACAAAAAAATGGCATCAGCCTTAACTGATTAATCATAACAACCAATTGCAACACAAGTAATCAGAATTTCATGGCATCGGCCTTTATATAGCAGAATTTATCACAAAACAATCAGAGTGAAAAATTGGATAATCGGAAGATAACACACCAAATAATCAAAGTAACCCTACTCAGACGTGAAAAGAAAAATCATGCCCCCAAATTTCCACCACCAGATCTTGAACTTATTACTTGAATACGCACAACAATTCTCGCAGTGGACCAAAGAAACCTCAAATCAAGAGATTAGTAACCCCACAAAGGAATCATTGGCTATGATACCATCATAACTACATTGAGATTAAGGTTTATCTAAGTAAGAGAGATGAACAATTTTCGAGAGAGAAGGCAAAGAACTTTGAAATTGTAGTATATTCTCATTAACTGACTATTAAGCTTTACAAATGGTATTTATAGTTTTCTACAGATAGCTTCTCTTATAAGCTAACTTAGCTTACAATTTAATTAAGCAACTATTGTCTAAATGACAAGTGTACATAGATCCTAAAGACAAGTGGCACACTAATCAACCTTCAGTTATTATCTGGGAGTGGATCAGCTAGGAAAAAAAAAAACTAAAATCGCCTACAATATTACTTTTCTAAACTAATTATAGGGATGAAGACCAAAAATCAAAGGGGAAATAATTGAGTTATTGGGGTCAAGTGCATCTAATGTACCCATTGTAGCTCCGCTATTGATGGTGAGCAACTTAAAACCTTAGAGCTCAGCTTGTATTAGCACCTTATTGCTAGGTTTAGCCGGAACGACACTATGGGTTTAGTTGGTACCGTGATATGACTCTCAAATGTTCGGAGGATGTAGAGTGGAGCGGCGATATGATTTTACCATTTTATTTTGTTTTTGTCTAATAATTTTCAAGAATTGTCTTGGATTTTGGTTTTGATTTCTCTATTTATGAGAGTTTGGTAGTTTGATTGCTTTCTATAGGAGAGTTGCTTGATTTTAATTACTGTTTAATTTGGTATTATACCTTATTTGATTTATGTGTGAAGGGTGGAGCGTTTGATTTGGGGTTTACTTCACTTGGTTTTGATTTCTCTATTTATGAGAGTTTGGTAGTTTGATTGCTCTCTATAGGAGAGTTGCTTAATTTTAATTACTGTTTAATTTGGTATTATACCTTCTTTGATTTATGTGTGAAGGGTGGAGCGTTTGATTTGGAGTTTACTTCACTTGGTTTTGATTTCTCTATTTATGAGAGTTTGGTAGTTTGATTGCTCTCTATAGGAGAGTTGCTTGATTTTAATTATTGTTTAGTTTGGTATTATACCTTCTTTGATTTATGTGTGAAGGGTGGAGCGTTTGATTTGGGGTTTACTTCACTTAGTGTTTTGGAATCGTGGCGGTGTCCATGGGCATCGTACTTCGTGTCCCAATATATAATTAGAGATTTTTTTTTCCTCACACAACCCTCGTGTAACTAGAAGTTTAATGGTTTTATTGATCTTTGTATTCCAGTTCACGATGAGTTCGGATAAGTGCTTGAAGTCTACTTATTACTTTGATTAGTGATGCTTTATTATAATATTTTTAGATCTAGTTCGCAACCCTTTACTGAGTTATTTATGAATAAAATTGCCATCCCTAGAGCTCAACTTGTGATGCTTTTTTTTCAATAAATAAAATATTGTACTTGTCTTTAAAAACATCAGGAATTATGCTCTTTTCTAAAAATTGCTATCCAACAAAAACCTTAAGTTTAAATTGATTGTCATCTAAAAAAAAGAGTAACTTGCCATTATAAGTTTACAACTTGTGCCACAACATTTTATGACCGTTTCTTATAAAACCCATAATTAGATTCTATTTCATTTTTATTGGATTTATTTTCTTCTTTTTCTTAGATTTCTTTCTATTTATGAAAATTTAATTAAAACATCCTTTTTAGGAAAATGTTGGCCATACTATATTTTAATTTTGGCTTAAATGTCAAAATGGTTCATATGTTCTAGTCATTGGGTTAATTTAGTTTTTGTATTTTTAATTTGGCCAATTTGGTTATTGTGTTTATCTCCATTAACCAATTAAGGACATACCATCCAATCTTTGTTAAAAAATCCATAAATTTGTTATAAACTTATTTATAAAATTATCTATTTCACTTAAAATATTTAAAAATGAAATAAAATTAAAAATTAAAAGAAAAATTACACTCCTCCCAACTCCCCAACCTCTTTCCTAACGTTCTCTCTTCTCCCAATTTTCTTGCACCCCACCCTCTTTTTTCTATGTCACAACCTTAATAATTTTTTAGATTAGAAGTTTTATCTATTATATATGTTATTTCTCATTGATGTGCATTTTTTTTGTAATTTTGAATTTAAGTAAAGAGAAAAGGTAATATATGGCACTCTTAATTTGTCACATCCCAACCCTCAAGCTCCAATGATATTGTCCGCTTTGGCATTCCCTGCCCGAAGGCAGAGCTACCGCACGGTTTTGTTTCTGTGGACCGGTACTCAGCCGTAGCCAGCGCCTGCCCTCCCCTCAGGGAGTCCACAAAAGGCCTCATTGAAACTTAAGGTTGGCAATGGATATATAAGGCCCAAAGACCACGCCCTCACGGGCGATGTGGGATCTTACAATCCACCCCCCTTAGGGAGCCCGACGTCCTCGTCGGCACACCATGACCGTGAGTCTGGCTCTGATACCAAATTGTCACATCCCAACCCTCAAGCTCCAATGATATTGTCCGCTTTGGCATTCCCTGCCCGAAGGCAGAGCTACCGCACGGTTTTGTTTCTGTGGACCGGTACTCAGCCGTAGCCAGCGCCTGCCCTCCCCTCAGGGAGTCCACAAAAGGCCTCATTGAAACTTAAGGTTGGCAATGGATATATAAGGCCCAAAGACCACGCCCTCACGGGCGATGTGGGATCTTACATAATTGCAGTCAGTTTCTCGATTACACATTCAAAGGTGAGGTGGTTGGGGTTAATTTTCTTGAGACTACAATGATGGAACTCGTGCAGTGACAGGGGGTCAAAGTGGATCTAGAGACGGGTTCATCAAGTTGCTTGCGTGTGTGGATAGGGTTAGGGTTTGGATCAAGGACAAGGCGGATGGCAGGGCGAGTTTGTTTATATTTTAATTAAAAAATATTTTTCTATAATAGGTTATAATAATTTTATGATTTTTTTAACATAGATTGGATGCAATGCCTTAAATAAACACAAGGACAAAATTGGCCAAATTAAAAACATGGGGACTAAATTGACCAAATAGCTATAACACATGGACCCTTTTGACATTGAAACCTTTAATTTTCAATCAAATAAAGCTCCAATTTTTAGGAATTTTCTTTTCTTTTTTTAGTTTTATTCAAATGAAAAAAAAAATTCCAAAAAAGATTATGTGGTCAAACACTACAACTTGAAAAATTAACATTTTCAACTTAATTGTAAAAGACATCCCAACAAAGAGCAAATATATCACAAAATATGCATAAACCTTCTTCAATGACCAATCCCAACATAACCTCCAAAACGGATCTAAACACAAAGCTTACATGCTTTGCAGAGAATCATCCAAACTAACACAATAAAATTCATGATTCGCCACGAAACTAACACGGGTCATTAATATATAGATCAACTGCAAACCAACATAATATAACAAATCTATACCAAAAGCACATTTCAGAAAACTCCCTCATAGCTAGACAACAAAACTAACCTATAGTTGCCATATAAATTTTTTTTTGTAAGTGAGACTGTATAACACAACAAACTCGTAGACTCGTAGTGAGTTTATGAAATTATTACAATGGCAAACAATACTTGAATCAAATGAGCACTCTAAATTAAAAGTTGTAGCTATAATAGCAAAAGCACAATTGTCTACCATGAGGAGCTGCTATTGTTGTCGATCATGGGATAGACATCACTAACAAAGTAAAAAACAACAAACCTTAATATCATAAACCAAGTGAAATGAAAACTTAGAATATAGGTGAAGAAGAATGAACTAGAAGAAAAAGAAAAGAAAAGAAGGTGTAAGAGAGAGGAAGGTGAAGGTTGCCACCAAACCAAAAGCCAAAGTCATTGATGAAATAGTTATGGGGGTGAACAAAAATGCTCCCTACAAAACATGCTAATAATAACATTTTTGTTCTAATTATGCACTCAACTATTACGTGTGGAGGCACATGCATAAATTTGTTTGGCGGTTTCAATATGTACATTTTCTTTCATACAAAAAAAAGCCTTTTCCAGAGAAAGATATTAAATATTTGTAGTTTCAGAAATATTAGTAGTCCCTAAATACAAAAAACTAATGCAACTAATGAAAAATTGTCACTATCAGTAAATGTTCAATAAAAACAACAAAAATTGTAAGAAAATGTGGAAATTATGAATGAACTATAGAATATGACTATTTTGTCAATTATCTATTACTATCACTAATTAAGAAACTTCACTCTCCAATGTGTTCGAGTGTTTTAATTTTAAGTTGAGTCTATTGTATGCTAACACGAAAACCCTATTTACATAGTCATATGCAAATCAATACAACCAAAACCAGAGAACGTCAATTTCATTCTAAAAAATGGTAAACCTTAACCCCTAATACATGTTAGTTTAAATTGTAATGTTTCTTACTTGCATTAGAAGACCTTGTGATGAAGTATAGGCATTGTCTTCTATTTTCTTGGATTCAAAATAGGTTCTAACTCTCTCAATACAACAAACTTATTTTCAATTTGAACCCTGACATTTGAGAAGAGGGACCAAACCTTAATTTATATATTGCAACTGCTTCCTCCTATCATGGAAGCAATCAACGTCGGTTAAAGAGGCTGTAACTACCTTTTTATCCAAATTTTGAGTTAATTATGTGACATCCCACATCGCCCAGGGGAGTGATCCTTAAATGTATATTCTCATCCCTACCTAGCACGAGACCTTTTGGGAGCTCACTGGCTTCGGGTTCTGTTGGAACTCCGAAGTTAAGCGAGAAGGGGGCTTGAGCAATCCCATGATGGGTGACCCACTGGGAAGTTGCTCGTGAGTTCCCAAAAACAAAACCGTGAAGGCGTGGTTGGGGTCCAAAGCGGACAATATCATGCTACGGTGGTGGAGCAGGCCCGGGAAGTGATCCGCCCCGGGCTGAGATGTGACATTTGGTATCAGAGCCTAACCCTGGTCGCGTGTGTGCCGACGAGGACGTCGGGCCCCTAAGGGGGGTGGATTGTGACATCCCACATCGCCCAGGGGAGTGATCCTTAAATGTATATTCCCATCCCTACCTAGCACGAGGCCTTTTGGGAGCTCACTGACTTCGGGTTCTGTTGGAACTCCGAAGTTAAGCGAGAAGGAGGCTTGAGCAATCCCATGATGGGTGACCCACTGGAAAGTTGCTCGTGAGTTCCCAAAAACAAAACCGTGAGGGCGTGGTCGGGGCCCAAAGCAGACAATATCGTGCTACGGTGGAGTGGGGCCCGGGAAGTGGTCCCGCCCGGGCCGGGATGTGACAAATTAACTTTTTCTACATTTGGCTTATCCGATTTTAACTTTCAATTATAATATAAGTCTATTTACTTATATTGTTGCAACAACATATTAATTTGATAAAGTTCACAGCTAAAAAAAACTTTTACATTCTCATATATGAATGAAATTCAGTCATTTCACATTGTATCAATATAAGTATAAAGTGATTGCTGAGTTATATTAACAAAATGAATTTTACAATTAATCACATTGATCTATTTATTGAATATTAGAAAAACTGAATACTACAAGGAGGTATCAATATTCCAAATTACAAACTAATCAAACCAAAATGTAAATGTTGTATTTGAGAGAACAATAGTTGGGAGTTAATAGTATGCTAGCAAATTTCTGACTAAGAGACTATAAGCATCATTATTACATGATCATCACAATATAAACAACATAATTAGAAAATGTGCTGCACTTAATAAGTACGTTACTCTTACAAGTATTTTTACTAACAAAAGTAAGATTGCAATTGAATCAAACTGAGGGTGTAGCTAAAAATAAGCCTAACTCTTATAAGAAGTGTAACCCTTTAGTCAAGGTTGTAGCTCTTTGTACATTTATTGTATCCAGTTCATATATTAAAGTGACATCTTTTCATTGTCAACCAATAACTCTTCTTCTTAGAGTCACGCCTTTTGGCAAATAGGCACATTTTTCATGTGAAAGCCCCTCCACAGAGATCATTTATCCCTTCACGGTCCATATAAACTCCTGACAACCACTAATTCATATCACCAGGGCCTTCCATACTTGACAAATGCTATTGAGACTTTCTCAAAGTGAGAATCTCTATGGATTCTCTGCCACATCATGCTTTTGGCACAATTCTCGTGCCAACGTTATAAAATATTGTGCAAAAAAAGTGAGATGACAAATAGTCCATAAAGAGTGTCACTTTGAGAGAGTTGCAATTTGAGAGGGAAAAAAAATTAACATTACAAAAGTATTGCAAGTAATTTTGTCACCTTTTTTTTTTATTATCATATAATAAATTTGTTAGATTAAAGAGCCGATAAATTTCAAACCCAAGCCGTAGTGTAAAGAATATTCATCACAGTAATAAAGATCAATTTATAATAATTTTATTATGAAAATGGCACGAACACTAAAAATACTGTACGAATGCCAGATTTCTTAAAAAGCGACTTACAACAGTTTTGTCACATTAAATCAGGGAAAATTAAAGTGAGAATAAAATATCTTGAGTAAATACTTGGGAATGCAAACCAAAACGTGTGGGAGGGCGGTGGGCATTAAAACCTATCCCTTCCAACTATCATAATCGTAGGCGTAAAAAAACGTGGGTCCTGAGTTTGACCATGGCTGAGATCATGCCCCTTCATCACGCATACCAGCTCACTAAAGTCGACGACATCAACAGCCATAAATTAATCCATCCGATCCGAAAAGGGAAAAGAGTTGAAAATTACAAAACAGGACTTGGGAGGCGGTTCTGACGGAAACAATAGAACGAAGACGAGGAGAGAGAAAGAGAGAGAGAGAGAGAGAGAGAGAGAGAGAGAGGGGTCAGGTGGGCAGAAGTAGGCAGAAGATTAAAGAGAGAGAGAGAGGTTCCCTTCCCCCAACATCTCACAGCGAAAACCAAAACACTCACAAATCTCACACTTCGCTTTCTCTCAAGAATTTCATCAAACACCCTTGTCTGTAAAGTTCAAACCCATTTCCAATTCTGCGAATGTTCTAGAGTCTCTCTCTCTCTCTCTTCCTCTATATCTTATTCTCTGAAGGAAGAAGACAATGGAGTCCACCGAGGCCTCCTACATGTCGTCACCGGAGGCCCCGCGGAGGCGCTTATCGCCGCCGCCGCCCAAATCACCGGGCTCCGGTATCTCTCTCACTCTCTCTTTCTCTGATCTGATCCACTTTCTCTCTCTGCTGTCCATGTATTGTATTATGTGATGTGTGTATTTAGTGGCGATTTCTGTTGTTTTTGTGCTCTAATTGTTTGGCGGAGTGGTACAACGATGAAAACGTCAGCTTCCTTGAAGTTAATTCCGTTTGCTTTCTGTAAAATGAAACCCCAACCCTAACCTAAGCCCGACATCTGGTTTGTTTGCTGAGAAAATCGTAGGGGATTCCAATTGAATGAAAATAGGGTTGCAAATCACGTTTGAATTTGAATAATTTCGTGTTCTGAAGTGATGCGGAGGTGAGGGAGTTTCGTGTAATTGTTGGTTACGGCATAAATAGGATTTTGTTGCAAGTGTCTTAAGAGTGAAAGCTCAACCAGGATCTGATTTCCGTATGTCCTAAATGCATTCGGTTTTAATCTTTTATTTTTTTCTTGTTCCAGATTCTGTGGAGAAGCCTACATATGTTAGGTTTCTGGTATCAAATGCTGCAGCTGGTTCTGTTATTGGAAAGGGTGGTGCAACAATCACTGATTTTCAATCGCAGTCTGGAGCAAGAATTCAGTTGTCACGCAATCATGAGTTTTTCCCTGGAACAACTGATAGGATTATTATGATCTCTGGAACAATTAATGAAATAGTCAAGGCTGTGGACCTTGTTCTTGCTAAGTTACTGAGTGAGGTACTTTTTCTGATGCAGCTTCACACACACTGTATATGTTTCTACAATATTAGTAGAGTAAACTAGATATTTCTGGTGCTAATTATGCTTTTCCTGCCTCGGTCAGCTTCATTCTGAAGAAACTGAAGAAGTGGAACCGAGAACAAAGCTGAGATTAGTTGTTCCAAATAGTTCATGTGGTGGCATAATTGGGAAAGGAGGGTCTACCATAAAGTAAGAACACAACGTCACGGATTTTTTAATAGCATAACTCATTCTTGCCATGCTTATAGAACACAGTGATGAAATAAAATATCTTCTCTTAATCATGAAAATCTGAGTTCTTGTTGTGAGACTAAATACTTATTTTTGTTCCCTTCAGTAATAGTAACAAAATAAAGTGACATTCCCTGGTGTTTGTACTTCTCTGAAGTACGAGTTCATTTAGAACATGCTCATATATTGCATCTTTGCTTCACTACGGATATGGCTAGGATACTTGAAAAAACCTAGAAATACAAGAATTGGCTAGTATAAACAAATTTCGATTTGCAGAGTTTTCTGCTGTCAGAAACTATTAGAGAATCAGCAAGGTTTTAGCTAAAGTAGTGGATCTACAATAATATAATTGTTCTGATGTGAATTTTTTTTGGGGGGAGTCAGTTCCTTAATTTTGGGTTTCTGCTCACTAACATAAATCAATGAGTGAACCGGACTTTGTAATTAAATAAAATCTCGGATTTGGAAAATGATGTGCGTTGATCTGGAGGTGACATGATGGCTGGTGGGCTATTGTATCAAAGAAAGTTGTAGCTGAATGTCTACTGACAAAATTGATTAGTTATATGATTGCATAGACTGAAGATACATGGCTCGAGATGGAGAGGCGTTTTTATACATAGAATTGTTCTGCTTGAGGCTGGTTCATACGTCCTATTTGGAGTCCTGTCATAACTGATTTTTTTTTCAAATCATAAACGCTCATTTATCACATTAAGCTTTTAAAATATGAAGGACGTCATGACCTAACTAGAAATTTATAGAAGTTGAGTAGACAGGTAGCAGAGATACACAGTTTGCTAGAATAGAAGATTTATGTTATTTTATAAGGATACTTTTATTTATGAAAAGAAAAGCAATACATGCAGTGACTAGGATTCTGCATCGGCAGTTCTATTAGGTGGAGGTTTTTGGTAATTAATTTCCCCTTCCTGTTATGTTGTCATTTGTGTGTTTCATGAGATAGTTGGGTGTAGGCTTCTCTTTACATGAGAAAAGCCATGGCCCATGCTTATGCCCTGTTGCTGAGCGAGATAATATAGATATTTGCAGTCTTTTGGTGCTTAGATATTCAGATAAACTTTCATGCTGTTCAATTGCTGTTCAATTTTATATTAGGGTCCTCATTTTTATGTATGTTACACAACAAAATTATATAAAGTTGCTAACAATTAAGATTTCCTTCGACCAGGTCATTTATTGAAGAATCACAAGCTGGAATTAAAATATCACCACAAGACAATAATTACTTTGGATTGAATGATCGACTGGTGACGGTAACAGGAAGTCTGGATGAACAGATGCGAGCAGTTGATTTAATTGTTGCTAAGCTATCTGAAGACTCGCATTATGCTCAGTCTATGAATGCCCCATTTTCATATCCAGGTGTGTCCGCTTATGATTGTTATCCTTAATTTATTGCCTTTTCAAAAGAAATAAATAAATAAAAATAGAATGTTCTTCATTTATAGAGAACTTAGTGTGTTGGTGTGCAAAATATTTTACGGTGTAGAATATATTAGACCTAAAATGAACTATTAAAAGCACATGTACAGTTTTTAAGTGTGCTATCATTTAGAAAACCAATTGTGTAGAAAAGTCATTTCCTGCCATTTTCCATTGCGTATAATATTGAAGTGAATTTGAAAAGCTGAAATGGAAAATAAGAGAGATCAATTTCTATCAATGTATTTTGATATAAAGCAAATTGTTACAGAGTAGAACGAAAGAGAAGTTATTTTTAATTTTTGAGAAAAGGTTCTAAACTCCCTTAAGTTGATATTCTTGTGTGTGAAAT
This sequence comes from Pyrus communis, assembly GCF_041283825.1. Lineage (NCBI taxonomy): Eukaryota > Viridiplantae > Streptophyta > Magnoliopsida > Rosales > Rosaceae > Pyrus > Pyrus communis. The sequence goes on along the minus strand of NC_142566.1, from coordinate 5,703,484 downwards.
AGAATGGCATATGTGCATATATTTGATTCATCTAATTAGACCACATTTAAATATTTCATTGTTATTGGGGGCATCAAATAAATTTGGACTCAAGGACCTGGATCCAAATATCCCTTTATTTATTTTCTGGGAAATTGATGGGAACAACCTGGGCTTGCACCAGGACAAGCCCTTGGTAAGTAGAGGATTTTAGGAGTGAGATGTCCCTGTAGGATCTGCTTCTGGACATTCTGCATCTGTAACATTTTTTGACAAAACGGATAATCAGATGAAATTCTTTTAATTTTAAAAATTTGGTGGTTGTAAATAGTGGTTCATGATGACCATTTGTTTCATAGTATGATTGCATTGTTCTTATAATTTCCTAAATTGAAGTATTTACAATTATGGTGAGATTTGAATCCTAGTAAGTTCTTTCCAACTGAACATATAGGTGTTTCCTTCTCGGGTTTTCATGGTATTCCATATACATATGTGCTTCCTTCTGTTGCAACAGCAGCGTACAATGCAATGAGTTATGGACCACCAAACGGGACTGGAGGAAAGTTTCAGAATGCTAAGGTTCATCCTTACACACTAAGATATTATCTTATTTAAATTAACAAACGTCCAGGGACTTGTATAATTTGAATAGATATGCTTAGTCAATGTTCATTTCTAGACTTGTTTGTGTTGGCCTGGGATAGTATTTCTGAATTCGCATTGAGATATTATGTGGGACAGTGGATGTGCTTGAAATTATGACTTGTCAAATGGTTCTTTTGGGGCCTGTTAGTCCGTTTGGAAGTAGAAAATGATGTATGAACCTTATTTCCATAGTGGTTAAAACACGCAAGGGAATGGTAACATGTCATTTGATTGCAGGTGCATAATTGCCATGCTATCCATGTATCGTCTCATCATCAGTTTTAGTAATCAAAAGACATCCGAGTCAAATTAAAAGTTGATTCACTCTTTAACTTCTTGATTTTTTATTGACAACAAACATTTTGTTTTCCAGGAGGATCAAAGCAACTCGGTCACAATTGGTGTTGCAGATGAGCATATCGGGTTGGTTCTTGGTCGTGGTGGAAGGACCATAACAGAGATTAGTCAGGTTTTATAAGTACCAACTTAATATCTTCTAGCTTCATAACATCCGCACAAACTCTAACCAGAGCACTTTGCTTTGGCAGGGTAGTGGAGCCAAGATAAAGATATCTGATAGGGGTGACTTCATGTCTGGAACTACCGACAGGTATTAAAAATCTTAGCGTCGTTAATCTTCTGCCCCAAGCGACCATCTCTAAATCTCACCTTTCCAATCATGTGTCTTGTTCTACAGGAAGGTGACAATTACGGGTTCACAGAGGGCAATCCGTGCCGCTGAGTCCATGATTATGCACAAAGTATCCTATGCTTCCGAGAGGGCAATGGATTAGCTTTCCAAGTATCCCAACTCGTTCTCTCAGAGAATCTCTTGGCGGACAGAGCTGCTTGAATCAACTCATTCTCACAGTATGATAATTTGGTTCAGAAAATCTGAATGCTGTGATAGGAAGCAAGAACGGGAGAAAATTTTCTTTTTGTCTGGAGAGCAATTTACAGGGACTTATCTTTTTTGTTTTTGAAGAGGGAAAATGTTGGGGAAAGCGATTATTTATTGACTTTAAATAGAATGAATAGCTTTATTTCTTTCTTTATGCAGTTTGTAACTTCTGAATTTGTAGGTGCCGTCTCAATGTACGTTTGTAGCTTTATTTCCATGCAAATCAAGTTTTATAATGGAAAATTTGTTCTCATGCGTCTCGGGTTGAAGCCCTCCCGCTCTCCTTAGTGATATTGCTTGTCGTCGACCCCGATTTATGTATTTTTTTTACATGGACTCATGTGATTTTCGTACTTGGTTTGACCATTCGGGAATGCTGTAATTTTATTTCTTTAAGTAATTGGGACTCGGCAAGGAACCTTTGATTGTAAGAACTAGGACTAGGTCAAAATGTTGTTGGTACGGTTACCCACTCTTTATTTTCCTTTGGGTGAAAAAAAATTTAGGGGGAGTGGAGGCGGTCATGTATACCACAAATCTCTTTGAGGACTTATAGATGTATCTTTTTTTGTTTTTGTTTTTAAAAATTGTCCATTAAGAATGATTGCTGGTAACGGAACTCAAACCTAAGCCTTAGTCTAGCAAAGAGAACGATTATCACCAACTCAATAAACTCTCGTTGGCTATGGTTACCCCCTCTTTGGGAGAACCGAAATCAATTAATATTCTAATTCTTAACTTCCTATGTGTTTACTAAAACGTACAGAACAAAAAAAAAAAAAAAAAAAGACAACTGTGATTTTCTGTTAAATTAGTAATCTAACAATTTTTTTTTTGAACAAATGATAATAATTACACTAATTGTGATTTTCTATTAAATTAGTAATCTAATAATTTTTATTTTTTGAACAAACGATGATATTTACACTAAAGGGGTGGGGAAGAAGGCTAAATCTCACAATGGGTAAACAATAATATGATTCAAATTCGTATTTGGTGAGAATTGAACCTAGGACCTCTTACTTACAAGTAAAGAAGAATACAATTAGACGGTAATACTAAGTAACAATTAGTAATCTAATATTTGAAGATCATGAATAAAATCAATTAGAGAGGAGTAGTCGATTTGATTTACTTTTCTTTATTTGTTTCATGATTTCTTACTTTTCTTATTTCTATTGGGTAAACATGTCATTATATTATTTTACAAGGAGTAAAAAGGTGCAAAGGCTCTTAGGAGGTACACCTTAATTAATGAGTTAGATTGTACACCTAAATTAGTAAATTCGTTTACCAGCGTCAAGCGCGGTCTTGTTCGTTTTTATGTTTTGGATTTACCAGCAAATTATATATATACTAAAACCCAAACTTTTGATTACGGTACTAGAGCAGTGTGCGGACCAAAATGCCCCTCAATTCATTTGTTAAGCCAATTTTTTGCCTTCTTTGCTACAGTGAAATGGCTTCCTTACCCTCCGAGGCCACGCGTTCATCCTCTCCGTCTTCTGGATTTGCCCGCATTGCGCACACGTCGATCATCAGTGAAAGGTTCTGCTTCGGAATTTTCTCCACTTTTCCTTCCGTTTTCACTTTCCATTGCTCTCAAATCTCGACTTCTCTCTGCGTCTCTCACTCATCTCTCATCTGTCTCTCTCACTCTTGAGGTACCCTGCCACTGGATATCATTTGCCGTTGCCGTTGCCGATCTGCAAGTAAAGGTTCAATTTTTCTTCATTTCTGGAATTTGGGTGTTAATTTCAATAATTTGTTTCTATTAATTTTCGTCTTTGTTGGTTTTTCCATTTTATCAGGGTGGATTGGTTACCTCCAAGGTCCACCGTCGTTTATTGGTGAGTATTTTTTCACTCTTTTTTTTTTTTTTTTTTTCTGGTAGTTTTCCGTGTTGAGGGGGGGATTTGTGGAAGTATTTTTTTTTTCCCCTTATTCTGGGTATTTTCTTTATATCATTAGATCCGCTGTCTGGGTCGATGATTTGTTTGTGTTTTTCGTTTCAAAACGCGTTGCTCTACGTTTTTTGGAATTTAGTTTTTGTAATTTTGGGTGTTTTGTTTATATCCTTAGATCTGTTGTTTGGTTGTATGATTTGCTTCTGTGTTTTGTTTCAGGTCACTGTGCTCTTCGTTTTTTGGGGCTTCTGTGTACAAGCTTGGAAGCCAATTATGTTCAAGGTAAATAATTTCGGTTTTTTACGCATTTTCTGCAACAAATTGTATTTTTTAATATTGTGAAAGTTATGTTTTCTATAGTGTGAAAGTCCAATCTGTGGGATTTATTTATTTTTTAATTTTGGTGTCGTTGCTGTGTTGTTTTATGGTTTTGGATGGTGTTGGATGACTTGGTGTTTCCATTTATGTGTTGCAAAAGATTTTATCTTTGCTGCTGAGCCATATGAGTGGTACATTGACTTGCTGCGCTTCAGGGCTGTCAAACATTGTGGTTTTGGTTTAGGATTTGAACGGATGGTTCTGTTTGCTACTGGTATTGACAACATTAGAGATGTTATTCCTTTCCCTAGATATCCAGGAAGAGCAGATCGTTGAATTAGTTTATAGATTGAAAGGGATATATCTGAATTAGTTGTTATAGGTTTGTGTCCTTTACCTTTATCTACATTAACAACAGTATTTCCCGATCATCATCGGAAGAATGTAGAACAAAGAATTGCTGCTGTCAATTTGATTTGTTATTAGACAAGCAGATCTATTCAGAATTCTGTGTTTTGTTGATTCACAACTTTAAATTATGTTTCGTGTGATTTTTGGAGCGCCATTGTTATTTCGATTTCTTGCGTATTGGAAGATTATGGATGCATGATTGGTTGCTGGTTGATGTGATTTCTCACCACTGCATCGCGTCCAGAAGATCAGGTTTAATAATTTTCGCACTTTCTTCAATCAATTCTGTCAATTTTTTTTGAAGAATTACACAGCTCTGGGTTTGAATCTTTGTTTGGTGATCGAAGATTGATTTCTTTGTTTCTTCATTGTCGATTCAGGTGCTCGCCTCACATGGCTTCATTGGAGAAGTGATGGTTTTGCTTAAGTGTTTTAGATAATCTGAAAAAAAATATGTAGATACTATGATTTGGGGTTGCTTCCTTAAACCTTGATAAAGCAGTCCATGTAATTTTAGCATGGTATCATTTTTTATCTAATGCATGAGTATAAGAAATGTTAAGACAATAGTATATTGGGAAACGCCATGTGATTTAAAATGCAAAGAGAAACAATGAACCATGTTTTATATTTTGTTCATATTGGTTGATTTAAATTTGGGAACTTTTGACTTGGATTAATGTGTTCTGTTTAAGATATCATTTGTGGATTATGAATCGTTTGCCAATGCAAAAATTTTGCATCTTTTTTGGCAGGATTCATGCCTTTTTTTCTTAATCAGTTAATCTTTCAATCTTTTAGTTTTTATCAATAAATTTAATTTGGGTTTCATTTATTTGTAAAACTAGACACTATTTTGTGAAGATTTTTCTTTATAATTCAGTAAATAATTGCTTCTTTGGCTGTAAATTTAACTTTTGTAAATTTCCAGGTTGTTTTGTCGATACTGCACAGTTCTCTTCGCGGCCCATTTCTTTTTCGTATAGCAGAGCTTGATAACAGGTTTGGTTCAGTCTCAATTGCCAGTAGATATTACCTTGTTTTAATTTATTCATCTTTTTTTCAAATTTTTGTGCAAATATTTTTGAAACCCAAATAATTCAAAGTTCAAATTTATGTGTAAATTGATAGGTGTGGGTGTGGACACCCAATATGAGTTTTACATGGTGTTGCTATCTGGTTTTTCACATAATTATACTGGGAACCGTTGAAATTTAGGTTTAGCTGCAGATAAAACAAAATCAAAACATTACAAAGTAGAGGTATAATTTAATTTTTATATTATCATTGGATTAAATGAATATAGTAAGAACATTGAATTGACGTATGTGCTTTTGTTTCATATTTAGAATGGATGTTTTCCTGAAATTTTCTATTAATTGGTTTTGATTTTCCTCACCGAGCATGGGAAGGGTGTAATCTACTTAAAGTAAATAACCCAAACAGTTGAAAATGCACTCACCTATTTTATTGATAACTATACAGAGATTTGAATCATTCAATTTGTGTTAAAATATTGTATTTTTTTAACTTCAATGCTTTCTTCGTTAATTTGTATCAGCTTTTTAGCTTATTAGTTGCTTATATAATTATTCCTGTGTTTTTTGTAAATTTACGAAGAAGGATTGCAAAAGATCACTTAATGCTTTGGAAAATTGCTTGGTGATTCTATTTGGTAAGCTTTGAAAAGCCTCATCTTTTTATTCTTGGTTATTTTCCCCTTAATTTGTATTTGTCCTGTCTGTACGTTTGGTACAAGTCTGTCTCACTATTTTACTGTCATCATTCAGGATTGTTTTTTATTATTTCCGTGATGTTTTGCAGGATACGTTGATAATAGATTTTGTATCAACTATCATGCTTCCAACTACGTAAGACAACCTTCTTCGTTTAATTTAAAATGGTCTGCAATAACATCAATTGTATCAAAAAGTTCGTTCACCCAATTTATACTTTTTATGTAAAAATTCTTTCAAAAAGTTCAAACATCTTTCAGTTTAAATAACATTAACGTTTTATAACAATCTCTTATAGCCTTGAAACATATTTTTTTTAATACGGTTTCTGATCCCGCAGCAACGCGCGGGCCATATTTCTAGTTATCTCTATATATAAAGCCAATACTGTTGTGAAGAGGGTTTTTGGGGGTCACAAGCTCACCAAAAAAAAGTGGATAGAAATTCATTCCAAAAAAAAATGTCTAAAAGCAATCCAAAATAATGCATTAAATAATATAGGAGTATTTTCTTCATATAAATATTGTTTTTTTTATTTTAATAATTACTTCTTTTTGTATAGTTTTTTTTTTTTAATTTATTTTATAATTAGTATCTCATAATAGGTTAGTAATAATGTGATTCAATCAGTTGTTTATTAAATTTTATTTTCTATATTTTTAAACACAATCAAAATATCTTAAGATGCGCGTAGTGCTGATTATAAAAAAAAAAGGTATTTTGCATGCACATAATAATGTAATTCAATTAGTTGTCAAATGATTGTTTTGTTTTTCGAACAAACGATATTATCCACACTAAGGGAGAGAGAGTGCTTAACCTCACAATGGGCTAGCAATAATATGATTTAATTAGTTATTTATTAAATATTATTTTCTTTATTTTTAAATACGTTCAAAACATTTTATGAGGCGCGTAGTGCTGGTTATAAAACGGGTTTTTCGCATGCGCATAATAATGTGATTCGATTAGTTGTCAAATGATTTTTATTTTTTTTTCCGAACAAATGATATTATCTACAATAAGGAGAAGGGGGTGAGCTTAGCCTTACATTAGGTTAGCAATAATGTGATTCAATCAGTTGTTTATCAAATATTATTTTCTCTATTTTTAGACACGTTCAAAACATCTTAAGAGCCGCGTACCACCAGTGATAAAAATGGTCTTCCACATGCATACAATAATGTGATTTAAGCAGTTGTGTTATTTTCTCTATTTTTAAACACTTAAGAGGCACGTAGTGCCAATTATAAAAAACAGCATTTTCGCATGCGCATAATAATGTAATTCAATTAGTTGTCAAATGATCGTTTTTTTTTTTTTTTTTTTTTTTAATTTTTTTTAAACAAACGATGTTTTCTAAAGTAAGGGGGAGGGTGGTGGGTTTAGTTTCACAATGGTTTAGTAATAATATAATTCGATCAATTGTTTATTAAATATTATTTTCTCTATTCTTAATGTAAATTCAAGAATGTAGATGGAAATTGAAAGACCGATTTTATTATGTGAATTCAGTTGCTTTGATTGGTTTACGAGCGGTTTCTTCTAGCATATTCAAATATTATTTATTTACTTCAAATATTTGACTTTCTTTTTGTCATAAAAAATTATTGAAGCAATCAACACATATAAATAGATTTAAAACGTGTAAGTCGAGCGTAGCACGCTGTGGTTCAAAAAATGTCTTATGCATGCACATAAGCGCATGCATGAAGGCTAGTTCTCAATTATTCAAGCTATAGGGTAAGAGTTAGGTCGAGACAAAAATTGACCTCGTAACATGCAAGTTTTTCTAGTGTCTATCTAGTGAAGAAGGTGCACAAACTAGTGATCAATATACGAACCGAATCCCCTCCTGAGCTTAGGAGGTTGAGCCTCCTGAGCAAATCACACGGGCTGTTGAGATTTGATCCAACGGTTACAAACAGGAGACCCTCTAAAAGTTATAATAATTGCAGCTGTTAGATCAAATCTCAACGGCCCATGTGATTTGCTCAGGAGGCTCAACCTCCTAAGTTCAAGAGGGGATTCGGTTCCATTGATTTATTTGATTTAACCATGCATCGAAGAATGTGCACAAACTATTTATTGATTTATTCGGTTTTGCCATGCATCAAAGAATCAAATGGTCTCAAAACCTAACAAAACGTGTCTGTTTAGTTGACTCAACATTTTGGTTCTTAAAACATATGCAGTGTGACATTATGTATCTCAATGTTATAAAACCATTTGTCATACTTTTTCTTGTGTAACATTGTTTGCTTGGATATCATATGTTTTAGAGAATTTTGATTAAAGACAAATAATATTTTAACTTGAGACGTAATGCGTTAAAAAGGAAGGCCTAGGACAGCCTATTCACCCGGCCAAATGTAGTATTATTCTTAAACAACAGTAATATTCAAGATAAGTAGAATCCGGTCTATAGAGTTTATCAAAAGAAATTTAGCTTTTTATTAATATTATGGTAAGAGTAACTATGAAATACCATGTTGTTCAATATTGAAGAGTGACATGCACGTATGCAACATCCACCACCACGTATGCACAAGTGATGGTCAAACTGAGCATGTTATTTTAGTTAAGAACGGGCAAAGGTGATAAGCTATTTAATAATGGAATAATTCTTGTAATTAATATGATCATGTTCATGGTGAATCACCTCCACCTCCTTTACCATATCCGGACCCATAACCCGATCCGTAACCAGAGCCACTACCACCACCATGGTTGCCTCCACCGCCTCCACCGCCACCACCACCTCCACTGCCACCGCCACCACCGCCGCCTTTACCACCTCCACTACCGTAGCCACTTCCACTTCCATAACCGGATCCATAACCTGACCCACTTCCTCCACTCGAGCCTCCACCACCTCCACCACCGCCGCCTCCCCCACCTCCACCTCCACCTCCTCCTTTGCCACCACCAGACCCATAACCAGAGCCACCACCGGACCCATATCCAGACCCATAACCACCTTTTTCACCATATCCACCGCCACCGCCCCCTCCTTCACCTCCACCGCCTCCGCTTCCGCCTTCAGTACCATACTCTGACCCACTCCCATACCCATGTCCCGAACCATGCCCAGACCCGAACCCAGAAGCTGAACCGCCCCCTCCACCACCTCCGCCACCGCCGCCACCACCGATACCCCTAATGGCCTTTGGTGATCTAGCAGCAAAGGAGAGCTCCACAAGGAGCAAAACCAAGAACGCAGCACGAATGACCCTAGTGCTGGCCATACTCAAACTTCAAAAACGTAATGTGGGTTGGTTAAGATCGTTCTTGAGATCAATGTGACAATATAAGTGTAATGTGTTGATTGAGACTTGTGAGTGAAGTATAACTTGAGAAACCAAATACTTTCTGAGTACACAAGGTTAAGGTGAGGTCTCTATATATAGGCATCAGAAAGCTAAGGGCACTATCCCAACTTTGTTGACATTAATATTCTAGTACCATTGGTGTTCGTGGTAGGTGTGGCGGTGGTGGTAATGTGGGTGATGTCTTGTTCTTGTTCTTGTCCTCATGCAATTCCTTGCTGTTGAGTACAGATCTACTTAGATAAATGGGACCATGCCAATAAGATGCACTCACACTCCAATTCTGTGCTGGACCGATATATGAATGCCACACTGAGTGCATGAATTTCCCATTGTAGTTTTAGTGAATTAATTTGTGGTGAATGTGTTTTACATATGCCTTCTTAAGAAACATTTTCACTTGAGAGATAATGGTTGGTCCTATTTAATGTTAGTTGAATCACAATGAGCAAAGCGTAATGGTAGGGAAACTAAAATTTTAAACCGAATTTGCAAATCAAATGATGTGCTACCAATAGAGAATAAACATGTTAATCAAAACTAATAATTCAATCATCAACAACCACATCATTTGATTTATAAATTTAGTTTAAAATTTTGGTCTCCTTAGCATTACCGGCCCACGAGGAAAATATACGACACCTTATATATACCCCCTGGGAATTCTAGCCATGCAATTGTTTTTGGTTTTTTGGTCAGAAGCCATGCAATTGTTTTGAAAGAAAAAAAAAACAAAAAAAGAAAGAAAAAAAAAAAAGATATAGATTATGAACACCACTGTTGGCATAATTTTTAAATCCAACTGATTAATGTGATGGTGTACTTAGATTATTTATGCCGAATACTTGATTAATGTGATGGTTTATCCTTTAATATAAGTAGATTATTATCAGACCACGGAATCAACTAATTAACTTTGGTGGAAAGGCAGTTCAACTCACTTTGACTGTAAAGATGACAGACGAAGCAAAATCAACTAATTTGTGGGCATGCAATTGAACATACAAGCAAATTGATCAAAAAGGCCAATCAACCTCCATTCTTGAAAAACAACCAAACACCGACAATTTTCATTATATAATACAACCCCATTACTAATTTTGATTTTTAGTTCATTGATTCAAAATAAATAACAGCTCAACATTTTTTTTTAGTTGGGCGATAGCATTAGCAGGTTAGAAGTTAATTGTTAAGGGGAAGAGGAGTGGGTGGGAATCGAACTTGCACCAAGATGCATAGGCCTGAATGTTTTCCACCACTCTGGTAAATTGCCCTCTGCAATAACAGCTCTACATATTTGTCAAGAAGATTACATAATTTTGCCAGACTTTCCTCTTATACAAAGAGAATCACTAACAAACAATAAAGCAATCGTAAACCCTAAGAAATAATAGAAAAGTTATCATAATTCGTATGCTTACCAAATAAGAAAGCAATTATGCATAACTGTATGTAATGGGTCGAATTGTACTCGGGCCATGCCAACTACTTAACAATTCAGTTGGCATGGCTTGTCATCAATTCTCAAATAACAGTCCTTGAATCCTTGCCATTAGTTAAATAACTAACAAATTAACAGAAGAACAAGAATTAATAGAGGCGAACGCGTATCAAGGTTTCTCAGACAGTCGTAATTGACTTTGCTTTCCAAGCTAGCAATTACAACAAGAATCGCACTTTTGGAAGATACTGAAAATCTCAGGCCACAAAATCCCACTACCAGACTCTTTCACCTACCTAAAACACGATCCTTTCCTAAATCGATGGATTTGACATTTCATGTGTTAGTGGGGAGCGACTTTGTACTCTTTCTTCAAATGTACGCTTGACAAATGCCTAATTTCTACATATATACATATATTCAATCATATATGCTTCCCTGTGTCTACATTGCGTGAGTGACCATTTAGAGATTAGCTTGCATGCACTTTGGCTCCCTCAATCATATCAATGTAGGCGTGCCCATCCTACTTACCGAAATAGCATGGGATCTAATTATCCTTTATGTTATGTGCATATGTTCAAAGCAAAAATAGGCCTTAGTCATATCAATGTAGGCGTGCCCATCCTCTCTCTCTCTCTCTCTCTCTCTCTCTCTCTCTCTCTCTCTCTCTCTCTCTCTCTCTCTCTCTCTCTCTCTCTCGTAAAATAGGCCTCCAACACCGTATCACCACGCTCCCGTTATTACACTACAGAATTGAAGGATTTGGAGAATGATCTTCTACAACCAACGTTCAAGGGCTTTCATTGTTTTTTCAATCTGGGTTCTTCTAAAACATGAATCAATATTTTATAAACCTTGATAGCATGCAAACATTCACTATGATGCAAGAACCTCAAATTTATCTGTGCTTCATATATTACGTATATTGCTCATATATATATATATATATATATATATATATATATATATATATATATATATATATTGATTGGTCATACATACGCAATACTTTATTTGGTTAATTTGCTATGCAATATTATGTTTTGTAATATTATTCAATATTGTTATGGTGAATTGTGTGAGTACAAAAAAAAATAAAAATAAAAAATAGAAGCAAAAACAAGGGTTTTAGAAATCTAATCGCGAGTCGAGCCCCGCCATGAGCCGTATCGTGTTGAAAGAAGAGTAGATTCTTTCTTTAATCTCTCCAAGAGCTTCTTATACTTTGAAGAAGTATTACAGAGGCCAGGCCAGGGTGACTGTTTACCAAAAACATAGGTCTCGACAATGTCGTAAGACCATGTATGGGGGTTGACACCTGCCTAGTGCGGAAGGTCAAGGAAGTTGGTGACCTTCTTGTTTCACTACAAAGAAAGAGATAGAGAATTCGTGCTAGAAAAGGACAAGGAAATTAGGACTCATTTACTACGTTTTATTCTTGTCTTGGCCTACCGAATGAAGATGTACCCTAGTTATTGAAGAGCCGCCTTTCTCTTTCCTTTAGTTCGAACAGCTGTAGAAGAGGGTCTTGGGTTTATTTCGAGGTGGTAGACTAATGTGGAAAAGAAGTCACTTAAGGAAACATCCGGTGAATTTGCGACACTCCAATCTCCAACACCAATGGATGTACCGAAGCCAATGTTTCTGAGCAAAGACCACTCAAGGAAGTCCCGGACTCTTTTTGTTGGAAATAATTCATCAAGTGCCAAGCCGCACCTCAAAACGATGTCGTTTAAGGCGTCAGGGTCAGCAGCCCACTTTCTAGTTGGCTCCACTGCTGATGGTTCCTGCCCATATTGGGCTTCCTGTTTGGCCCGCTGCTGGGCTCCCTCCACCTAGGCCTGGCAATTTCTGACACGACCCGATAACCCGACACGACACGACACGAAATTAACAGGTGTTTGGGTCGACACAATAACGAATCGGGTCTTATCGGGTAACCCGATAAGCACCTGTTAAGATAACGGGTTGGGTCGGGTATACATAGGGCTGGGCACGGGCCGGGCCGGGCCCAATTTTGAAGGGACCGGACCGGACCTAGGTTCAAAGGGAACGGGGCGGGCCGGGCCGGGGATTACATTTTTTAATATAAGAACCGGACATTACCCGGCCCGGTTGAAACGGGCCGGTTCGGGCCGGGTCCACGGGTCCATTTTTTTTTTTTTTTTTTGGTTGTTTGAAAGAAAAAAAAAATTGTACATATTCACAGATTGCAAACTGCACAGATTGCAATCTGCACAAAACTGCACAGATTGCAAACTGCACAAAAAACTGCACAGATTGCAATCTGCACAAAACTGCACAGATTGCAAACTGCAATCTGCACAAAAAACTGCACAGATTGCACAAAAAACTGCACAGATTGCAAACTGCAATCTGCACAAAAAACTGCACAGATTGCAATCTGCACAAAACTGCACAGATTGCAAACTGCACAGATTTGCACAGATTGCAAACTGCACAGATTTGCACAGATTGCAACTGCAAAAAGTCACATACTGCATTTACGCATATTTTGCACAAATTCACCATTATTCACATCCAATCTAAATACAAAGTCCAACATCCAAGTTCATAGATTAACAATACATTCAAAATAATAATATTACATCTTCCAAGTTCCAACATCTAAAAATTAAATCAACATCCAAAATATCCGAAAATCCAAGTTCCAACAACAATCTTCATTGAATCTGTAAACAAAAATAGAATATAAACATGACATTTTTAACGTCCAACATCATATTATCTATCCTCATTCAAATTGAATTATTGAAATTTAAAGTTTATTCATTTGAGTTTAAAATATTACCGCAATTCCTTTTCCTTTATTCGTTTGAGTTGTTTCAATTTCAGGAACACTTGATGAGATTGTTGAACTTGTAGATATAGTATTTACTCTTTTTCTTTTATATTCTACAACAAAGAACAACCGTTAATTGTAAACCAATTAATATAAAGTTATAAACCAAACTATAAAAAACAAGATAATTACCTTCTTCACACTCTTGATAAAATTCAAGCTCCGCGGGACTTGCTTCATACTCAATGCTGCCAATTGGTTCACTTCTTATCCAATTTTGAAGGCACATCAATGACTCCACTGTTTGAGGAAGGAGACATGATCTACAAGGGTCAATTACTCTCTTTCCTCCACTAAATGCACTCTCACTGGCAACTGTTGACACTTGAATTGGCAAGACATCTTTCGCTATCAAAGCAAGTGTGGGATATGTGCTCCTCCCTTTCAACTTCCACCATTTCAAAACATCAAATTGTGAACCATGTGGTACTTTCTCTACAGTGTCAAGGAGATACCTATCCACCTCATGTGCAAGCGCAATATCCTCGGTGTCTTCTAGTTCCTTTTCCCAATCATCCATGATTTGACTAAATATCATTGGATTTTCTGTTGGCACACTAGAAGATGATTGTTTTACCCTTGAAGAAGAAGTGTCAAGAACTAAATCTTCTCGACCCTTTTGTTGTGTTTGTGAATCGAAAGCTTGACTAGCATATTCATCACACATTGTCTTCAACAATGTCTTCACTTGATTACTTTTTTGTTCAATCTCTTCATCAAGAAGTTGTAATTGCTTTCTACACAAGTGCATGTAGTGCCTCAATTTGAACCTTGGGTCTAAGACAAGGGCAATTACAAATATTTGATTAAGGGACTCAATTGAACCAAAATACTTTCGATATTTGGCTCTCATGTTGAATGCCATATCACGTAGCACCAACTCTGCAGGTCCTCCAGTTTGCATATATTCAGGCAAAAAAAGTTTTTCTATCTCGTTTTCCACAGCAATGACATCATGAACAGCTGTGTTAGATGTGGGATACTTAGTTGCACTAACTTTCAAAGTTACAAGATAGAAGACCTTTAAAAATTTCACAAACACTTCTGCACTATCCCAATCTTCCTCCTTAGGTGGTCCAATCCTCCCTTTACCCGCCACTTCTTCTCCTTCATCAGTAAACACCTTTTCACTGAAATAGGTGGTGTATATATTGGCTTCATCATCTTCGATCATCCTTTCAAATGCTTTTTTAAACTTCAAGCAAGATTCTAGCATCATGTATGTGCTATTCCACCTAGTAGGCACATCCATAACAACTAGACCCCTACTATCCAACTTCTCATTCTCCACACATTTCTTGAAATAACTTAACCTTCGGGGACTTGATCTCACAAACCGCACGGCATTTCTAAGAGCATCCACACTTGTCTCTAATCTTTTCAACCCATGTTTCACTACCAAGTTGATAATATGAGCTAAGCACCTCACATGCATAAACTTGCCATTCATAATCACTTTACTATTAGGCCATTTCTGCATTTTACGAACAACATACTCAATTGCCACCTTATTAGCCGATGCATTGTCAACTGAAATGCACATTACCTTTTCAATCCCCCACTCAACCAAACATTGCTCAATCATCTTCCCTATTTCTTTGCCTTCATGACTTGAAATCAAACAAAAGTTTAGAATCCTTTTGTGCATATTCCAATCATCATCCACAAAATGAGCAGTTAGCACCATGTAGTTCAAATTTTGCACACTTGTCCATGTATCGGTAGTCAAGCTCACTCTATGATTGTGTATCTCCTTTTTTAACTGCTCTTTCATGGTATCATACATACTGAATAACTCCCTCACGATAGTTCTCCGAGATGGAACATGCAATCTAGGCTGGACTTTGCACATCATCCGCCTAAACCCTTCACTCTCCACAATACTAAAAGGTACCTCCTCCATCACAATAAACTCAATAATACCTTCCACACTTTCTTCTTGGCTCCACCCTTTAGCAACAAGCATGTTTTTGACATCCCCAGAAGGTCCAGAACTACCTAGAACCTTTTGCAACTCATCAGTTGGTTTATATGACTTGCAATGTTTATTGATATGTTTAATGTAAGTACTAGTTCCACCCCCACTAGTATCACATGCAAAAAGGGCGTTACAATGGTTACACTTAGCCTTCAATACTTGCACCTCCACCTTCTCTTTCTTTCCATCCTTTTCTACTACTTGTATTTCCGAGACGGTACACTTAGTGACATGATCCCAAACCCAAGATCTCTCAGAAGAAGATCTCTCTAGTGAAACTATTATAGTTGGTTGCTTTGTCTTTGGAATAGGTGGTGCTTTTCTTTTTTTGGAGGATGAGGGGTTTGGGGGAGGCATTGATGGTTTTGAATGTGTGGGTTGTGGAGGACATGGTGATGTAGCCGTAGATGATGCTACATTAGTACTACTAGGGGTACTTTGACTTTGAGATTGAGACATTATGTAAAAATCTGTAAAAATTAAATAATAGAACTATATTCATTAATCAAATAAAATAGCATAATCTCCATGTAAGCATAATCTACACATTATACATAATTTAAACCCAAAAAAGTATAATCTACCATTCATGACATTTTACCAAAATGTTTCAAGAAACTATGCTCTTTTCCATAGGCTAAAGAAACTGTGTTTTCTACAATATTGGCCAAGTACTTATTGTGTGTGTGTGTGTGTGTGTGAGATGTATATGTAAGCAAACAAAAAATAACCATCCAGTAAGCAAACAAAAAATAACCACCAGTAAGCAAACAAAAAATAATCAGAGGGTAAGTGTACCTAAAGCAGTGTTCTTTACGGTTGCTAGAGTGCAGGACGACAATTACCGCTTGCTGAAAATAAAAAAGAACTAAATCAAATGACACAACCCAAAAAAAACATAATTAAAAACGCACGCTAAAAAAGACGGAAAAATAACCAGCAAGAACTTGTAAAACCTGAGAGGGTTTAAACAAAAGGAATTTTGGAGCAGTGCAACACTTCTTAGCCACCTAAAATTTAATCAAATTGCTATATCAGAACCATCATCAAATTGCTATGTAGGAGAGATTCATCTCCAACAGAAACCACAGATGAATCTACAACAAAAACAACAGAACTGTAATATTATCCTTTCAAATTTTCAATATTATTTAAGAGCATCTATTACACTCACCTGCTATCTCGTTCAACCGTCAACTAAAGTTTGAAAATCCTCCCAACTTAATAAGGTACAAGATCATAAAAAGGGAATAGAACCGCAACCAGAAGTAGACCAATCTCTTCAGTTTGATTGTAATGCAGCGTCCATTGTTCCAAAAGCCCCAACCCTATCTCGAGGAATCAGGCGTAGTTCAGAACCATGCTTGAGGAATACATTCCCTGAGAAAGCCAGTCAAAGGTTGTGTGAAACCAAGGGTCTAATCCATGCTAACAATAATGATGAATTGAGTACCACAATTATTCTAATTGACAATTTAATATCTATCTGTTTGGGGAGTGCACATAGCGACATTTGTTTTTTTGTGTACATGAACATACATCATACTCATAGCATAGCATTGAAACTAAGCACAACTAAATATTCTTCATAATGAGAATCCTTGAACTCCTATTTATACCCTGGAAATTGAGAGGTCTTGCAAAGTACGTTGCATAAATCTATACCATCCCTTGTGATTCCATCATACATTTACTTCTATGAGTCTATCAAATAAAAGCTAAAGCTATTATTGTTCACAGAAATCTTACTGTTTGTTAAAATTTCAATTGTCCAAAGATTGGACAGTATCAATTCTAATTTCAGATTGGATCTTGGGATAGGAAAAATCGCACAACAATTTAAACTAAAAAAACAAAACTCATTGTCCCTTGAAGTGACAAGGACTAAGATATTGGTATGTGTTGGGTGCACTTCAAACTGCCACATTGATCCTTCCAACTTCATACAAAATGTAGGACATTTCATTTACGTTTCAGTTGAAGCAGAACAAATTATGCGCTCTTAATATTCTTGAGGAATTCTTGTGAACTCAATCCCATAAGACCAAATGATGAAACATTTTTCTAATATCAAATTCGAGAATGTCATCTGAATTCAATTCCCCATTTCCTTACCTCAGCTCTATACATTCCCTAATTTCAAATTTTGGTCTTTTTGTTGAGGTTTATATCGTTATTGCTCTACATAAATTATAAGCCCGAGCCGTCAGTTAAAAAGACCACAAGATCTAATCTTCATAAGCGTACTCATACTTTGGATCACAAAAAAAAGGATGCCCAATTTCCAGAAACCAAAAACCCTTATCGATTCCGATCAATGCCCACTAAACTCCACAAGCAAATCAATTGAAATTTCCAACAAAACCCAAATCATAAATCAGAAAGTCACAAACTTTACAAGCCAAAAATGAAATCAACAGCGACATGCAAAAGCCCAGAAGTCAAATTACCGTTGATGATGATAGCGCTGGTTTGGGGAGGCACTTTGAATTCCTCGGCCGCGAATTTCAGCACGGCGGTGAAAGGGGCTGCTTCCGGCACGCTAAACCTAAAAAAAAAATCACAAAAAATTGATTGAATTATAAAAAAAAATTATGGAAAATCGAAATAGGAATTGGAATAGAAATTGAGGGGGTTATGTTATACGAACACTTTGAAGGGGAGCTTCGGATCGGAGGTTAGAGTGACTTTGAAGGAGACCTTTCCAGATGTTGGACTTCAAGAAGAAAATCGAGGATGAGAGACGGAAAGGTCGAGGTCGATCGAGAGAGAGCAAAGACTCTATTAGGGTAAAACTAAAACCTAAAACCAACGGTCATGATTGGAAGGTATGTTTATTTTCAATCTGGGCCGTCCATTTCAATTACAAACGGGCCGGTTCGGGGCCCCGTTTTTCTATAAATCTGGAACCGGCCCGACCCTAGAATACCATTACCTAGGCCCGCCCCGCCCCGTTTCCCCTATTTAAAAACAGGACCCGCCCCGTACCCGCCCCGACCCGCCTATACCCGCCCCTACCCGCGGGTCCAAGACCCGTTTGCCCAACCCTAGGTATACACGTGGGTAAACACGATACACGATAAGCAGAATATTATTTTTATAATTTTATAACCCTAAAAAAATACTGTAATAATTATATACATTAATTTTACAATTTTATACCCCTAAAAATTATAATATATATATATATATATATATATATATATATATATTAAATTAACTATAAAATTTATAATAATTATAATTATTATATATACTATAATAATTATACCCCCAAAATATTAAGTCTATCTATACTAATTATATATATATATATATATATATATATATATATTAAATTTTATAAAAACTATAATGCATATTAATTAATAATTTAATATGCATGAATCATGATCATGCATTTGCCAACTTGCCGCCCTTTTTGAAAAAAAAAATGGAGGGAAAATGAAAATGTTAAGAAAAGTTGAAAATAAAACAAAAAAGTGAGGGAATTAGGGAAAGATGTTGGAGGGAAAAGTGAAAATGATAAGAAAAAGTTGAAAAGGAAACAAAAAAAAGAGGGAAAAATGAAAATTAATAGAAGTGGTGAGAAATTTTTTTTTTTTTTTAAGTTATTAACTTTTTATCACACACATGACTGTCATGATTATCTCACTATTTTTATAATGACACACGTGACACGTGATGTATGTACTATTCCGTGTACCAGTCAATTATAATTTATACGTACAAAATAAATAGATTTAAATCTACTTAATAAATATATATATATATACACACACACACGGAACTTGATTGATGGCATACGAATTCTCCAAAACTAATTTCAACGATCCCAACCGTCAAACTTGTTTGTATATGCTTTGAGATCACATCAACAAAAAATCATAAAAAATAAACATTCAGAGATCAAGTAACGAGACAAAGCTTTTCAACGGTTATAAACGAAAAATCACGATTTAACGGTTATTTTAACTCTGATTTTGATGATTTTTTATAACTACACTCCTTGACCCTATATGAATACAATGAATGAATTCGATCTTCAATTTAAAATATTTACACAAGTGGATACCACAAAATCTTATGTTATACTTAATGAAAGTATAAATAAACTCTAAGTGTTAGTCACTCTATCGTTTTACGAATTCTCCAAAACTAATTTCAACGATCCAAACCGTCAAAATTGTTTGTATATGCTTGGAGATCACATTAGCAAAAAATCACAAAAAAAAAAACATTCAGAGATCAAGTAACGGGACAAAGCTTTTCAACGGTTATAAACGAAAAATCACGATTTAACGGTTATTTTAACTCCGATTTTCATGATTTTTTATAACTACACTCCTTGACCCTATATGAATATAATGAATGAATTCGATCTTCAATTTAAAATATTTACACAAGTGGATACCACACAAATCTTATGTTATACTTAATAAAAGTATAAATAAACTCTGAGTGTTAGTCAATCTATCGTTTTACGAATTCTCCAAAACTAATTTCAACGATCCAAACCGTCAAAATTGTTTGTATATGCTTGGAGATCACATCAGCAAAAAATCACAAAAAAAAAACATTCAAAGATCAAGTAACGGGACAAAGCTTTTCAACGGTTATAAACGAAAAATCACGATTTAACGGTTATTTTAACTCCGATTTTCATGATTTTTTATAACTACACTCCTTGACCCTATATGAATACAATGAATAAATTTGATCTTCAATTTAAAATATTTACACAAGTGGATACCACAAAATCTTATGTTATACTTAATGAAAGTATAAATAAACTCTAAGTGTTAGTCAATCTACCGTTTTATGAATTCTCCAAAACTAATTTCAACGATCCAAACCGTCAAAGTTGTTTGTATATGCTTGGAGATCACATCAGCAAAAAAATCACAAAAAAAAAACATTTAGAGGTCAAGTAACGGGACAAAGCTTTTCAACGGTTATAAACGAAAAATCACGATTTAACGGTTATTTTAACTCCGATTTTGATGATTTTTTATAACTACACTCCTTGACCCAATATGAATACAATGAATAAATTCGATCTTCAATTTAAAATATTTACACAAGTGGATACCACAAAATCTTATGTTATACTTAATAAAAGTATAAATAAACTCTAAGTGTTAGTCAATCTATCGTTTTACGAATTCTCCAAAACTAATTTCAACGATCCAAACCGTCAAAATTGTTTGTATATGCTTGGAGATCACATCAGCAAAAAATCACAAAAAAAAAACATTCAAAGATCAAGTAACGGGACAAAGCTTTTCAACGGTTATAAACGAAAAATCACGATTTAACGGTTATTTTAACTCCGATTTTCATGATTTTTTATAACTACACTCCTTGACCCTATATGAATATAATGAATGAATTCGATCTTCAATTTAAAATATTTACACAAGTGGATACCACACAAATCTTATGTTATACTTAATAAAAGTATAAATAAACTCTGAGTGTTAGTCAATCTATCGTTTTACGAATTCTCCAAAACTAATTTCAACGATCCAAACCGTCAAAATTGTTTGTATATGCTTGGAGATCACATCAGCAAAAAATTACAAAAAAAAAACATTCAAAGATCAAGTAACGGGACAAAGCTTTTCAACGGTTATAAACGAAAAATCACGATTTAACGATTATTTTAACTCCGATTTTGATGATTTTTTATAACTACACTCCTTGACCCTATATGAATACAATGAATGAATTCGATCTTCAATTTAAAATATTTACACAAGTGGAATTTATATACTTAATAAAAGTATGAATCAACTATAATATTAATAATTATATACATTTAATATTTGTAATAGATTAGTAGTGTATGTATTATTTTTTTTATTAGGCTTTCATTTTCGAGTGTAGATATAGTACTTGAACGAGAAATGTTTTAATGTTTTCAAGTAATATTTATGTCGCAATGTGTGGTATGTGCAAATTGTAAAAAAATATATTTTTTTCTTAACGGGTCATAACGGGTCGGGTCACTTTACCCGTTGGGTAAAGTGACACGACCTGTTAAGGACCCGTTAAGATAACGGGTGTGACACGACACGACCCGTTAAGATAACAGGTGTTACACGAAAACGACACGAACACGATAGACACGACCCGTTTGCCAGGCCTACCTCCACCTCAGCCCAACCGAGCCTTTTTTTGGGTGCAAAATTTAACCGCTAACCCAATGTTTTGGGCTTTCCACATGTTTGGCCCGCAGCCATCCAGCCCCAATATGGTCTGAATCACTGCATTTTCCTTGCTCCCACTACCGGCCCTCCCGACTTGCTGAATTAATTTAGTGGCCCGCAATCTATAAATTTGACAAAAAAAAACTTATTTTAGCCCGCAGTTCACTCATATAAATTACAACCAATATTTTATTTTTTCCTTTGTACTGTTGACATCCTTTCATAGTCTATTCGGTCTCCGAAGTAACCAAAATTCACAATACTAGGTTGTATGTTGTATTATGTGTTCTTGCTGGTACCCTTTTATGAATGGAAATGTCACGCCCCGAATCCCAGGTCGGTAATAAAAAATTGAACCCAAATCTGAAACGTGAGTTAAAAACTAAATAAAAAAAAGGAAATTGAAACAGGTTGAAAAATAAATTTCTTTTTATAAAAATAATTCATGATTATTAAACAAATCAAGAATTCTTAACAATTCTCTAGTAAATAGATGAACGAACATTCTATTCTCACATATAATCCAATCTCATCTTACCTACCCTTTTAATGTCTAATTTGTAAACCTGCATAGCAATAAAAAGATGATCAACCTCAACAACTCAGTAGGGACATAACCTTACCACAGTAAATTAATAATATTAATTTAAGTGTCATGGCATGCAAGTGATCCTTTATCACAGTGGTGAAAATGTATTATGTCCTTGCATAATGATATGGGTCCAAACTCTGTCAGTAAATCCATATCACTACTGCAATAAACTGACTTTACGTACTTTAGAAAGCTTCTTAATCGTCATGTATTCCTTCCAATCTCTTTTCTATTCTAATACACACACACACACACGCCAAGACTAACGTATGCCATTCAATCCTAACTCAAGTGCTTATTTTGGTTTTGAATCGAAATTACGATGAGCTTCTCCTATTTATACTAGGCGGTTAGCAAACTTAATAACCAAGTTAAAATATTAATAAAATATAGAAACTTAAGAACCGGTTCTTATCCTAATGGTAATGAGGTGTCAATTGCATGGGAAAAGCACAAGACACGTACACCTATGTAGCTTCACATAGTCACTTTGTAGAGTGCTCACTACGCACTTGTGTCTTCTCACAAATGACCACCTCCTGCTTAAATATCACGAGTCACATACACACATGTCCTTTGTAAGTAAATTCAAAGCCATCTCCTTTTTGGTCTTGTCCACTTGGCTAAGCTATAAAGCTTAGTCATGCAATAGCAAGCATGAAATCACTTAGTTTGCAACATTCATAACGCCTAACATGGTTGAAATGTACTAAACATCTACAATTCACTCTAATATCTCCAAATAATATTATAAAATCATGGTTGAAATGTACTAAACATTTACAATTCACTCTAATATCTCCAAATTATATTATAAAAATATGGGATCTCATAGGAAAGTTCAACTATATTCAACCTGAAGTTTTGAATTAGTGCCTCTAAAACATGAAATTTTCATAAAACAATACACCCATGTAAAACCCAAAGCTTGTCATGCAAATTAAACAAACCCATGTCTTAGAACCCGAATATTCTAACTTTGATGCTTATGGAGGTTTTTATTTCTCATAGCACCGACCACAATCTTGTTGGTTTTTATTCAAACCTAAGATTTCTCACTTACAAGTGAATACGATTTTGATTTTTTAGAGTCAAGTGGTTCACACACTGCTAATCACACTAATATTGTCCCAACTCAACTACATGCTGACAGATGTTGAGTTTTATTATAAAATGTCTCGGTGTTATAGCGTGGAAGCACGTAGTAATGCATATGTCAAGTTTCTAATGTGAGACTGTATTATTCAATAAATATCATTAGATCGTAATATTAATTAACGAGAAAGGACGTTTTGTTGGGTTGACCAACTTATATAATATTACGTGTTCTTTGAATTTTTTGGACTCATGGTACATTGAAAATATAATGATTATGACATATGAGTAAATATTACTGAAAATATGACTTTAGCCCTTGAAACTCAAGTTTCTTTACATAAAACTAAACATAGTATTTTTACCTGAATAAAACCCAATGATTAGGCTCCACATAAGCAAATTCATTAATTATATTTGCCCTTACACATTTTGCATTTTTTAGATGCCTAAAACACCCCAAAATACGGTTTTAATGTATACATTTAATTCTATGCAAATTTGAAGGGAGGGATTAATGAAAAAAATGCATTAATGTTTAAAATCATTGCATATTAATATATCATACAAATTGTATATTAATGCTTCTGGCAAAAAAACAAAAACAAAAGAGCACTAATGTTATACTTGCCTTAAGATTTCGTAATTGTTTTTCAAATTTGCATAAAATTAGACAATTTTAATTTAATCTTGTCATTTTCTTACCAAATGAAAATATGAAAGGGCACTATAAAATTTGGCCAGTAATAATACATGCAAAATAATTTACTTATAAAATAAAAGAAATGTTATTTAATTCAAAATAAATTTATCTATATTTTATATAATAATATAGTTGAATCATTGCACACATATATATTAGTAGTAAAATGTGCCCAATATATATGTAATAATGCATGCAAATAATTCACCTACAAATAAAGGAAATTTGGTTAAAAATAATATATCTATTATTTTCAATTTTTTTTTTTTTTTTTTTTACAAACATAAACATAATTTACCTATTGTTTAATCTTATAAAAAAAAACTATTGTATCTACTGTTTTATTTTAATGGCGATAATTTGTCTTGGTTTAGTTTTTACGAAATAATTTAGGCACTGTTTAACTTGACCAAAACTGACACACCTTGACCGAGATCAGGGCATGCTGGCCATCACGTGAAGGTGACGTAACCATGTGCACAATGCGGAAGCTAAAAATAATAATAAAGTACGAATAAATAAAAACCAAGTTATACACTAAGTAGATAACTTACACGTGCAAGCGTAAGTGTGAAAAACAATATTCAGAGCATGGAAGACCTAGTGCAGTCCGGGAGAAACAAACACTAAATAAACACACCCAAAGGTAGTCCTACACTGGTGATAATCTGTCAGATATACCGTGAATCCCTTCGAGAGCCACCAACAAAGTTATCCAGACTAGAACCTGGAGGAGCGCAAAACAGAGAGCGTGAGTGGGCAAAAACAAAGCTTTCCAAAATCATTTCAATAACAAAAGTTCTAACCCCTCACCGTAAAACCTGTATAGTTTCCCAGAAAATAGAATATGCACATATATATAAATCATGCTTAGAAATATGCCATGTCGAATGCCTCTACATAGAAATGCAAGTACTCAGGTAATGTCAAATCAATGCCATGAAATCTGTCAGCCGGAGTCACCTAATGTGACTTGTACGGCTGAATCTAGAGCTCAAATCTCCACTCAGTAACTATACCTGCACACGAGTCGGAACCACCTAAAGTGGTCTGTATGACAGGACTGGGTGTAAATAAATACGCTCAAGTGCTACGATCACGTGAAGACTGGGCAAATAATCGTGGGTCACCTACGAGTTGGAACCACCTATAGTGGTCTGTATGACAGGACTGTGCACCTAACTTGGATCCAAGATGAGCGTGTGGTGCGGGAGGTGAACATCACATAAAAGACTGTGCCCTACACGGGGCGGGAGCACTAACACTGGGGGTGCAGGTTATGAGCTCTCTATGCATCTCAAATCATTACTAAACACAAACATAAACCATAACTTACCTGGCACTTACCTGTGCGTCCGCAGCACCAAACATATATATATGCAACTAATAATGCATAATTAAATAGGCAAACGCAAAGCATGGCATTTAAAACATTTAAACGCTTCATTTCACTTTCTGGGAAAAACACAAGTATATAGGTATATATGGAAAACCAAAAGTCAACTCACTGGTATGTAGAAGGGTCGTAACCCCCTTGCCTCGAGTGATTGCGCTCGTCCTTGGGATAGGTCTCACCTATATGTGAAACAACTATAAAAACGTTAATTTTAAAGCACATAACCAACATTACGAAATAACTTCTCATACAATGCTCAAATGAGGTGTGTGAATACACCAACGTGATCTACTCAACCTCACGAACATTCCCATATTTTTAAAATAACTTTCTGACGCCTCACGCGCCCCCACGCGTCGGCCAAGGCATGGCCACAGCGCCACCCACGCGTAGGCACGTGCCTGGCACACTGAAGGCTTCAGTTAACGCCGTCAGGAATATTCCTTTAACTTTAACAGATTCCGTTAAAGTTAACCTAACGCCGTTAGGAATATTCCGTCCAAATTGAAGGAATATTCCGTGGTTTTCTCCGGCCAACCTCCGGCGCCGTCACCATCGCCGGAAAACCGGAAAAATTTCTAAACTTAATATCTCACTCGTTGTTCACCCAAATTTCACCAAATTGGTACCAAAATGAAGCTTACAACTAGAGGAACAAATCCTTACCACTTTCAAGCACTAAAACCAACGGAATCTCGTTGGAAAAACTCCACCAACTCTGGCTAAACCTGCAACTCACGATCCCGACGTCCAAAACCTTCAAACGAACCACCCCGAGCTTCCTAAGGACCTCACCAAGCTTCATACAAGCCTGAAATTCCCAAAATCACAAGATGTTACGTGTGCATGAACAGTACTCCGAAATGAACCTCTCGGGTTTGACTTGAAAATGAAGGTTCCCTTACCTGAAATGGGTATGGTTGAACTCCTAAGAACCTCACGAGCACAAAGGTATGGTTTTCTTCCACGATCCGTAACGTTTTCGAGCACTTTTGTTCATGTCCGTACAAGGAAGAAAAGAATGGGAGAGAGAGATAGGGATACGGGACAGGGAAAGGATGACAATGAGTGTGGGTGTGTGTGTGTGGTCCAAAAGCAGCCAACCAACTTCCAAAAATGACCACACAACGAATCAAAAATACTAGGGGCAAAACTGTCATTTCACCCTTACGGTACGAATAACTCGGGACGGGTTGTCACAAAAACTATGTAACTACTATTTTAATTTACCTTCAAAATAAATGCTATTTGATTCAAAATTAATTTACTTATATTTTACATATAAATATAGATAAATTATTTTTAACACGCATATATAATAACAAATAAAAAACGTCTAATGTATGTAATAATCTGTGACAACCAGTCCCTAATTTTACGTTTTTATTTATTTTAATCAAGGGAATTGACAAAAATGCCCTAGAGACAAGGACTTTGACTTCCGTTAACCATCGTTTAGAGAAACGTATGACTTCTTTTAGCGTATTTAAGTAGTACTCGTTGGTACGAACTCATAGGCGAAAGCCGTTTGCGAGTCCGGATTATAACGGTATAGTTACAAACGTTGGAAGCTGGTTACTTAAAGTTAGTTAATTGGTTAAGGAGGACCAATTAGATAAAAGGTAGAAAAAGGGCAGTAGCCCAATCAGAAATCAGAAGAAAAAAAAGAAAAAAAAGGGAAGAAAACTCCCAGCTTTCTTGTACACGCCACCACCACGACCACCCAACTTCCAAGGCCAATTCCGGCCAAATCCGATGGAATTTCTCGACACTACCACCGCCATCTTGAAGCTCTCTTTCCCTTCTACAAAATCCACCTAACAACTACCTTGATTAACCTTTGTATGTGGCGGTTTGAGGCCATGAAAGTTGACGGTTCTCACGGTGCTCCAGCTACCCTTTTTTATTTTTCCCGCAAAACGGAAAAGCGATGGCCGATGCCACTACTTGGGCTTTGTAGCCCATCATCCTACGAACAAAACCTAACCAACCTTGACCCCGTTGGACCACCATAGACGACAAATCGACGCCGGGAAACTTTAAGCACCCACTGGCTTTGTGGGCAAAATTGACCATCTTCCGTCCACTTTTGGATTTCATAACAGGTATGAAAGTTGTTCCTCTCTTTGAGATCTTCATTTCTGTGAAATTTGAGAATTTTTAGAAATAGTGGAATTTTCCTGCAAACCGTGGCGACGTGTGGGCCAAGACTCCACCTGACCTTCCTAGGCTAATTTTGAAGCCCCAATTCCATATTTGACATTTGTTTAGTGAAATTATGATGTTTAATATAGTTTCATAGTTGACCACCTAGTTGGCCATTAAGAGGTGCTTACATGAATTGACGATCATACCGTTGGATTGTCACCGAATTTTTAATACATTATGGTATGTAATATTTGAGAATATTAGAAACATACGGATTGGAAATTTGACGTACGGATCTTCCCAAATTGGATTTGTAAGCTTGTAAAATAAAATGTTGACCGCCACTTGAATTGGCAATTGCCGGAGATCCAACCGTTGAATCATAATGAAACTTTAGTATTATGTTCTAGAAGTATAATATGTATCTTTAGAAGTTTCGAATTGGAAATCCGAGATGCGAATCTTCCAGATTGAGTTACGTAGGGTTGTGGACCCTACCGTTGATCTTTGACCGAAGGTTGACTTTTGGTCAATGGATCTCAAATCATTTTAGAACGTCCTTGGGATGTGTTTTATGTAAATTACAGGTTCTATGGATAAGAGTTCTGAGACGTGACTGAATAATTATTCTAGGTGATGATCATTCGTGACGTCTCGATATTTGTGCTTGGGAGTTGTAGCGTAGACCTAAGGTGAGTGGGTCTTTTCTCTTCTATCGTGTGTGTGTATGTATATATATATATATATATATATATATATATATATATATATATATATATATATATAAGATTGACATCTCCACAAACGTTTATAAATTGAATATTTCATATAATTTCTGTGAATGCTTTGGAGGACTAGTACAAACTACGAATGGCTATATAAGATTGACATCTCCACAAACGTTTATAAATTGAATATTTCATATAATTTATGTGAATGCTTTGGAGGACTAGTACAAACTATGAATGACTTGATCCCTGTTTAGGGTACGTAGGCAGTCTAACAAGACATTAGATGCAGCCATATAATAAATGAGACTACATAATTGAGACAATAGCCTTGTTTGGGGAATTGAGCAACGTGAGGGACATTGGTGGAAAATGTGAGATTTAACCCTATGATTTGGTGGTTAAATGTTGGTCATAAATCAATGTGTGAAGAATCAAGAAATTGAAGTAAGGAAACGTAAGTAATGATAGTTAATTAAACTAGTGTCTAGTTGGGCTTATCATCGAAAATTATTCCCGAAAATAAATAGTTTGGAAGTAGGGCGTTACAGATTATGCATCTCACGCCATGTTATATTTATATATTTGGAAACACTATGTTATGGTTGAGTTTTAGATTGCATCATGACATATCCATATGTATATTATCTGCACATAATTACTGTAAATGCTTTGAAGTGTGAAGAGGAACACAGGACGCACCGGTAAGTTCAGGTGAGTTTATGGTGTTACTCGAAATGATCGAGTTATGGTATGACTATATTTATGTTTTAGGCAACTCCGACATTGTCGTACAGGTTGCAATCATAGGCAACTCTGGCACTATCGTACAAGTTGCCCATGAGTTGTACATGTTATGTTGAGATGCATTGAGAGCTCATAAACTTGCACCCCGGTATTAGTGCTCCCGCCCGTGGGCAAAGCACAGTCCTTCATGTAATGTTCACCTCCCACACCTTACGCTCACCTTGGACCCAAGGTAGGTGCACAGTCCTGTAGTACAGACCATAATAGGTGGTTCCGACTCGTAGGTGACCCGCGATTATTCGCACAGTCTTCACGTGATCGTAGAACTTGAGCGTATTTATTTACACCCAGTCCCGTCGTACAGACCACTTTAGGTGGTTCCGACTCGTGTGCAGGTGTACTTATTGAGCTATTCATTTAGTCGTACAGGTCACTATAGGTTACTCCGACTTATGTGCTAGCATTGATTGATGAGATATGGATAAGTCGTACAGGTCACTATAGGTGACTTCGACTTATATGCTAGCATTGATTGATGAGATATGGATAAGTCGTACTGGTCACTATAGGTGACTCGGACTTATGTGCTAGCATTGATTGATGAGATATGAATAAGTCGTATAGGTCATTATAGGTGACTCCGACTTATGTGCTAGCATTGGTTGATGAGATATGGGTGCAGTTATATAGGGCACCATAGGTGATTCCGACTTGCGTGCTAGTATGGGTTATTAAGCACATGATTATTTATATTGCTAATGAGATGTTGAGTAGTGGTATATTTCTGGATTTACTTTTAATATACATTTGATTTCATACTTCTACATAGTATAATCTTCTGGAAATTATACGGGTGTTACGGTGAGGGGTTACTGCCTTTGGTAATTGAAATTGGTTTGAAAAGTTTTGTTTCACTCACTCACATTTTCTATTTTTGCACCCCTCCAAGTTTTAGCAGCAGAGTTTCGTATCGACGAGGATTCGTGGCACTTTTCAGTGATGGTATAATCATTATCTTACCTTATTTTACTATACCTATGCTCTGTATCACACGTGAAATGGGTCCAGACCTGTTCATCGCTCACTCGTGTACTTAAGCACTTTTAGATTTTAATTTATTCACATTTCTTACATTACCACACTTTATGGCTTTGTCACCTTCCAGGTGTTGGCCAGCATGGCTTGATTCGAGGTCCTAGTGGACATTCCAGGTCAGGGTGTGTCATAATCTATGTAAAATAATTTACCTACAACATAAAATATTAATTGGTTTGTTATTTTATCAAACAATATTATTTGATGCAAAATAACTGATTGTACAAAGGATTTTCTTTTTTCATACGAAAAATGTGCCATAATTGCTTATGAATATGGATAAATTAATATATATATGTTACTAATATTTATGATACAAGAAAGGTAAAATTTCCATATGGGGTTAATTGCTAATCATAATTAGGGTGAGTAATAATATTTATTGACATAATTCGGGTTTTGTGGCATAAATTGTAAATATGTTGTAATAATTGGTTATATATTTGTCTACATGGTATTTTATTTGAATTTCGGGTTTTATTTTAATGTTTAATATTATGTGGGTTTTTGTTTGGAAAATAGGAGTTTCAGGGGCATTTCTCTATAGAACCTAAATATTATATATATTTATATATGAAGTTAGTGCACTCATTTGAAAGATTTGGATCCACTATGAGGCAACTGGTCGGGATCCTCTTGACTAGTGTTAGTGAACCGTTGAATTTTTATCCAACAGCTACAAACAGGAGGCCCTCTAACACTGGTTAGGAGGATCCCAACCAGTTACCTCGGAGAGGATCCAAATCCCTCATTTGAAGGATGCAAAATAAACAGTGAATAACTGGTCGAGAAGCGGTGGTTCATGGCCGGGGGTTTCACTTGCGCAACCGATGGGCACAATTCCCTTGGTGCAGCTTTGAATCCTGTGACTACCTCGGTGAGTGAAGCATCTATTCCTGTGCATTGTCCCAATCACCATCTTGTTGGTCATTGCATGACTTCCTCTGTGGAAACCATGACCAATGCAAAATCCAAAGGGTCTATGACTAGTCTTCTCCAAGCTATACACAACATTGGGACCTCTGACAATTTGGGGAATCCATCCTTGTCGAATCACGTGGGGAAGCCACCTTCCTACTTCTCTGCTGTTAGGAACTCCTTGCCCTGCAATAATAGCCCTCTGCAGCTGAGGTATTGCCAACCTAGTACTGAGGGGACACGTAAGGTCGTCACTCCACCCATCTCTATTATTGTTGAAGGGGCAAAAGAGTGGGAGAATTGTCTAGTTGGCTATTTTCTTGATAAAAAAATTGCCTTTTATTGCGGTTAATACTATTGCCCGTAAAATTTGGCGAAATGCTGGATTAATTGATGTTTTAGCTAATGACAAGGGTTTTTATTTTTTTAAATTCAACAATACTTTTGAGTGCTCTACAGTTTTGGAAGATGGGCCTTGGCACTTTGTTGCCAAGCCCATTATTATGTGCAAATGGCAGCCTAGGATGTTGCTTACCAAGGATACCCATTCCAAAGTACCTGCTTGGGTCAAATTCTATAATATTCCCCTTGATTATTGGAGTTCTGAGGGCCTTAATCATATCGCTACAGCAATTGGGAAACCATTCTTTGCTGACTCTTAAACGGAATAAAAAAAGAGAATTTCTTTTGCAAGAATTTGTGTGGAGCTTGATGCGAATGGTGAGTTGATCGACTTATTTGATCTCAATATGTTGCAGTTAGATAGTTCTGGTGATGCAATTATTGTGGAAATTCGAGTTGAGTATCAATGGAGGCCTCAAATTTGCTCCAAGTGCAAGGTGTTTGGGCATTCAGATTCTTCGTGCCCGCAAAACAGTTCCCCTACTCAACTAACTAAGGCGGTGGCCAAGGACTTTGTGAAAAATGCTCTGGCATGGGTTCATATCGGTACAAATTTATCTAATGGCATTAGTCCTTAATTTTCTTTTGTTTCTTCTGGTCCCAATTTCGATACAGAAAAGACTCCTTCCATAGGAATTAAACCGGTCGCTGAGTTGTATACCAGTATTTCTCCAACCCAAACCATTGGAACAGATATCCATCATCAGCATTCCCTTAACCCTAATAGCCCTGTGTTAACCTCCACTGGGTTGGTTGTCACTACCAGCAATGTTTTTCATTCGTTGGTTGAAGACGATGGTTTATCTGATCAAGAGTTTCCTAATACTGCAACCCCTGATGTATTTCTTTGGCCTAAAAACTAAAAGGGAAAAATATTGATGGGGTTCCTATGCCTAAAATTCAATCTTATGCCATAAAGTCGAAGAGTAAGAAGCGGGGCAAGAATGGGAAATCTTATAATGCCCATGTGTCTTCTACCTTTCCATCTCTTAATGATTAATATTGCATGTTGGAATATTCGGGGCCTCAATTCTAGTCCTAAGCAATCTGAGGTCAAGAAGCTTATTTCTTGCCACAAGTTGGACTTATTGTGCTTGGTTGAAACTAAAGTGAGAGATAATAATTTCTCTGTTGTGTCGCAGTTTGTGTTTGGTGATTGGAATATTGTTAACAATTATGTACATAATATTAGGGCAGGATTTGGGTTGCTTGGAACCCAGCTATTCTTAAAGTTTCTGTAATCTCCTGCTCTGATGAGGTTATTCACTGCAAGATGAATATTGTAGATCTGAAACTGGACCTCTTTGCTTCTTTTGTTTATGGATCCAATGATGACATTGCTCGTAGGGATCTCTGGTATAATTTGGTTGCTCAATCCATAACGGTTTCTAATATTCCTTGGATTATTTTGGGAGACTTCAACGTGACTCGGTTTACAAATGAGGTTGTGGGGGGAGTGCAAGGGATATCTTCTGCTATAAACGAGTTTGACTTGTGCATCAATAATGCCAATCTTGTTGATCTTGTTTTCACAGGTGTTCAGTTCATTTGGTGCAATAAGGGAGACAATGAAAGCATAGCTAAAAAGCTCAATAGAGTTCTTGTTAATGAAAAATGGCTCCTCCAATATCCTAATAGCTACAGTGAGTTCCTTCCTCCGGGCATTTTTGATCATGCTTGTGCTTTAGTTCGACTAGGCCTTAATTTTAAGGTTCAACATGTTCCTTTCAAGTTATTCAACTTCCTTGCTGATCGGGAGGACTTCCTCAGCATTGTTCATGATGTGTGGCACTCTCTTGTTCGTGGTACCTTCCAGTGTCATGTTTGCTATAAATTGAAAATGGTTAGGCATAAGTTAAAACGATTGAATCACTCTGATGACCAAGATGTTACCATTAAGGCTAGAGAGGCCAAGCATGCTCTGGATTGCTACCAGCGTGATCTTGATGCTAATGTTTTTGATCTTCAGTTGAGGGAGCAAGAGAAACTTTTTCTTAAATCATACTTTGATGAGATTCTTGCTGAAGAAAGTTTCTTTAGATAGAAAGCTCGTGTGCAAGGGCTTAAATCTGGGGATAGAAGCTCGTCCTACTTCTTCAAGGTCATGACTAAGAGGAGGAACATAAACAAGATTGTTTCTATTTCAAGAAGTGAGGTACCATTTCTACTAGTAACTGCAACATTAAAAATGAAGCAACCACCTTTTTTAAATCCTTGTTGGGTCAGTCCATTGAGGGTAATCACCATCGGTTACAGGTTCTCAGTAATCTTATCAAGAATCCACTTTCTTGTGAAATGGTGAATCTCTTATGTTGTGAGGTTACTAAAGATGAAATAAAAGATGTGTGCTTCTCTATGAATCCTAACAAGGCTCCTAGTCCTGATGGTTTTAATGGAATGTTTTTTAGAAAAGCTTGGCTTGTGATTGGTGGAGACATTATACGTGATGTTTAAGAATTTTTTTTTCTTCTAGAAAGCTTCACAAGGAGTTCAACACAACCATCATCACTTTAGTTCCCAAAGTCCCCAACCCATCTACCATGGGTGATTTCAGGCCTATTTCTTGTTGCAATACTATGTACAAGATCATATCCAAGGTTCTTGCTAATCGGCTCAAATCTATTCTTCCTGATATTATCAGCAAGTCCCAAACATCTTTTGTTCAAGGTAGGAGGATCAGAGACAATATTCTTTTAGTCCAAGAGTTACTTAGAAACTATCACAGGGATAAGGGGTTTCCCAGGCGTTCTCTCAAAGTTGATCTTATGAAAGCTTATGATATGGTTGAATGAGACTTCATCCTTAGCACCTTGGCGACGTTCAACTTCCTTCCTGTCATGATCAATTGGATCCATTGCTACATCTCATCCCCCAAATTCTCCATTTATGTGAATGGTGAATTAACAGGATTCTTTACTAGTAAGAGAGGATTGAGACAAGGGGATCCTTTGTCCCCTTACCTTCTCATTACTGCTATGAAGGTGCTTTCTTTATTAGTTACCTTTAATATAAGTGCCAGCCCTTCTTTCAAATACCAATGGCGATGTGAGGCAATCCAGTTTGCTTTTATTTGCTTGGATGATGACCTCTTTATGTTTTGTGGAGGGGATTATCATTCAGCTAAGATCTTGAAGGACTCTTTATACAGCTTTAATTCTTTGTCTGGTCTTAAGGCCAACCCAACTAAAAGCTCCATTTTTCTTGCAGGCGTGGATCAAGATGAGCATTCTAGAATTATGCTTCTTTTCAATTTTGCCATAGGAATGTTGCCTATTTGCTACCTTGGTGTGCCTCTCATTTCAACAAAGCTTAATTTGCAAGATTGCTCCATTTCTATTGAGCCCGTTGAGGCTAGAATTAGAGCTTGGGAGAACAAGGTCCTCTTTTTTGTTGATCGTTTACAACTTGCTCAATCTATATGCAAGTTTTTTGGGCCTCACACCTCATGCTTCCTAAGAAAATTCTTTGCGATATTGAGTAAAGGGTCCAAAAATTCTTATGGCCTGGTAAGCTTTCTGGTCATTGTGTTGCTAAAGTTGCTTGGGATGATGTGTCTTCCTAAATATGAAGGAGGACTTAGGATTAAAAAATTGATTGACTAGAATAAAGCGCTAACGGTTAGACACATCTGGAATTTACTCATCGATGAAGACAATATTCGGTCTGTCTGGGCTAGAATCTATCTTTTGAGAAATATGAACTTTTGGCAAATTAAGATCCCCCAAAATTGCTCGTGGAATTGGAGGAAGCTTCTCCGATTGAGAGATTATGTTCGGCTCTTCTTCTTCCAACAAATTGGAGACGGTAGGGGAACATCTATTTGGTATGATAATTGGCATCTTTTAGGTCCTCTTGTTATCAATTGAGGTAGCCATATCATTGCTGAGTCCGGGCTTCCAAAACCTACTTTGGTTTGCAATATTTGGAATGGTTCTAATTGGTGCTGGCCTAATAATTCTTCTCATGAGTTGTTGGAAATTCAAATTTCCATGTCTAATATTGTGCCAAATTGTAGCTTGGGTGATATGATTCAATGGACTCCTTCATAGTATGGCATCTACTATACTGTTTTTGCTTGAGATAAGTTTCGACAATCCAAGCCTACAGTTGGTTGGTTTAAACTTGTTTGGTATAATCAAAATATTCCCAAGATGAGCTTCATTCTTTGGTTGGCTATTAAATGCAAGATTTCTACCATGGATAGAATTTTAACTTTTGCTCTGTTGGTTCCTATCACTTGTGTACTCTGCTCTAGTGCTACGAAGTCCCATTGCCACCTCTTCTTTGAGTGTCCTTTTACCGATTTGGTCTTCGGTGCTATTCAAGTGCAGTGTCCCTTGGCTAAGGCTCCATTGGCCTCTTTTTGTCATGTGGGCTACTAGCCATTGCAAGGGAAAATCTTTATCTTCGATAGTTTTGAAGTTAAGTCTTGCTGTTACATTGTATTATGTTTGGAAGGAGCTAAACAAATATAGATTCAAGAACTCATGTTAACCTGCTGCGGTGGTTCTCAACTCAATTAAGTCCACCATTAGACTTCGATTAAGTTATTTGAAAATCACCCATTCCGCTGCAAATGACTCCACTTTACGGCAATGGAATATAACTATGAATAGTTAGTGTTTTTTTGCTGCTTTGATGTAGTGTTGTTAGTTTTGCTATCTGTTGTAGCTCTTTGTTGCGTGTTTGTTTTTTCAACTACTCTTTGCTGCTTGTATTCTATTATTCTCATCAATATATTTTAAGGAACTTTAACAAAAAACTCTCGGTACTGTTCACTTTAACGAAAAATCACATTTTTACACTAAAAAATCAATCATGGTACTATTCACTTTACATTTTATTTTGTCTTTATCGTTAAAACTCAAAGTTTGCAAATACTTTTCATTAGTTTTCCATATATTTTATTTACCAAAAAAGAAAAAATAAAAAAAAGAAAAAAAACTTCGTAAGCGGCTGGGCCATAGTGCGCTCATTTAAAATTTCGTGTGTGATGTAAAAACACATGGCATGCGGACACCTCAAATATAGGTTTCGGGCATGAGTTGCAAGGAGCTTAAATTCCACTCAAATTGTGATTCTGCTAGACATTTTTCTATCACTTTTGTGTACTGGGCTATTTTAACGAAATATTTTAAAGGATTACTGGTGTGTCTGCTAGCTGGTATTCTTTTAGACTTATTTTCTTCCATTGTTTCACATACTCACAAAGTACACTTGATTTTCGAGTTGACAGAGAGAAGGTACATCCAAAATTTCACTCTTCTACCTTGTAATTAAGAGAAGATTGAAAACATACAACTCTCTGCATTATTTTTCCCTCTGAAAATGTGTCGACTCTCTACAATGGTGGCTCTCTATCATCGATGTTGAGAAACAGATATTGGAACCTGTTAAAAATAACTGTTATCTTTCGTCATTGTCCGCCATGCCAGTCATTAAACGAATTGATATTTTCATTCAATCACAGTTTGATATTAAACATAAGGCAAGGCGACTTACATTGGAGATTGATTAATGATCTTGATAGCTTTCCCTGAAATTTGTGTTTCACGAGCAAAAGAAATTCCTCCGCCAGGTATGTTCACCCGACCGCTGACCAAGAGAGCTGCTGCAGCATTTAAGATCTAAAATATAAAAAGTTACGGGGAAAACATATTTTGTTGCAGAAATCAAAGAAACGTACAAATGCATCAAGAATATGCCCAGGTCTTACATTCAAACCAATTACGTATAATATTAAAATTCTAAGAATAAACACTTACCAAGCCATCCTTGTATACACCAACAACAGTGAAAGGTCCTCTTGCTGTATTCAACACTAATATGTTGAACACAGTCTTTACTTTCAGGTTTCTTCCTACGGGGCGGACAATATGCATTGCTGGATGATACTTGGGTGCCATCATAAAGCTAAGGCATGCTGCATTCACACATCTATTTACCCCTGTTTCAAGAACAATTACAATACAGAAGATACATAACTACCAATAAACCAAAACAGAAACTTTAAGATATGCCAAGTTTATTGAATTACATGCAGCTCCTGCCCCATCATGAAGAAACATCTGCAATCTCCAAAGTAGCACCAGCCTCCCTCCCTTCCATGCTTGGTCAAATCCACCACGCATGTCATACAAGAAGATTAGTGTAAGTGAAAATACAAACATATTAAGTCCAATATAACCCTACAAATCAAAACTCATATTGCTTATGTAGCTTCACAAGCTTTAGCCCACCTGATAATAAAACCATATCCAATTATTCAGGTTTCATCACGTTTAGCCTAAAAGAAGGCAAAAATACTAGGGACAACCCCAATAATACAAAATAATCCGCAAATTAGGGCCGGTTTATTTCGTATTAAGTACTAAATCTCAGACTACACATGTGGTGATGATGTGAAATATATAAAGGTGTCCATCTATGAAGTCGATCGAGTTCACCGAGCATTAACCAACTCCAACAATGTACGGATGAAAGATTACCTACTCGTCAATCATATTAAATTATAGATGTAACTAATTATTTGACATGAGGCATCACTGTCTCAATGGATATGATATTTAGCCTCACTCAAAGCTCTCAAACTTAGCAAAGTCCTATAGTGACCTCACATACATAAATTATTTACGTATGCGTAAATAATAAAAAGGGAATTAACTTGGCACTTCAATGGATGAGGAGGTATTCCTCCTTAAGATGCTTTA
The DNA here is from genome assembly GCF_041283825.1 of Pyrus communis. Classification (NCBI taxonomy): domain Eukaryota; kingdom Viridiplantae; phylum Streptophyta; class Magnoliopsida; order Rosales; family Rosaceae; genus Pyrus; species Pyrus communis. The sequence continues at coordinate 5,665,224 of NC_142566.1, read as the reverse complement.
TAACTGATTCACAAAACTTTATGTTTATAATTAGAGCTATTCATATTATTAATCACTTGTAAATATCATTTATGCAAAAAATAAATAAATACGAACTCGTTTAGTCATCGAATTGTATAAAAACAAATGGATGAATAAGTTGATGCATTGCGAGCCGTCTATGTATTTGCTAGATTTAAATGACCTTATTTTAATTGACTTTTTGCAAAAATTTACAAAGTATTTAATATATGAACAGACACGAACTTTTGTGAATTAGTCACTAAAACTTCTTAATCTGAAGGAGCCACGTATTCCTCATTTAAAAAAAACAAAACAAAAAAAAAACAAAAAAAACTCGAATAAAGGCGATTGGGTTTTGATCATTTCCATTCTACAATTTGCTTTAACTTTTGAGCATTTTGAGGTTTTCCCAGTTGTATTAAGGATTAAATCATTAAAAAAAACTCGAATAAAGGCGATTCTTGATCATCCCCCAGTAGTCTTAAGATTAAATCATTGAAAAAAAAACTCGAATAAGGGCGATTTTTGAGCATTTTGAGGCTTTTCCAGTGGTATTAAATAATTAATATTGAAGTTTTTGAACATTAGTCCTTGCAAAAGATTAAAATTTGAAAAAGAAAAAAAAATTGGTACTAGATTACATATTCAATTTAATCCCTTGAAGTGTACATTTATTTAAATTTATATTCTATTTTGTGTTATTTAATGTGCATTTTTATTTAATATCTCAACATTAAAATGATAATTTTATTAATATGCACATATTAGTTCTTTAAATTATAAATGAGCATAAATGAGAAAATATTAAAAGAAATTAGTGACACAGAAATATGAGCATAAAAAAACCAAGTCTTACATTGAAACCATATTTGTTCTTTGTACCCCTACTCAACGTATCACACGACCTGGAAAGGCAACGTCATCAATCTAAATGATGTCGTCAAACATCATTGAACCTAAACTTGATATTCGTGTCATACTTTTCATGCTCGTGTCGTTTTCGTAACATATTCGATATCTTAACGGAGCGTGTTGTGCAACACCTGTTAAGGTTTATGGATTATATATGGTGTCGGATTTTGGAGTTGACCCCTTTACAAAAGTTGTAAAGCTTGTCATTATGTATGATTCTATATTTTATTAACATTTTTCATACTCCTACAACAATTATTATTAAGTTTATTAATTTGCACTCAAATAGAAAACACTATACATGAGATTTGTAGGGTTTTAAAAATCTAAACGACCATGTAACCATCGTCTAAGTGTAGAGGATGCAACCACGAGCGTATATATATGCTTTCACATTTTTCAAACTTATACATTAATGATTATGAATTTTATTTATTTTGAACTCCCTTAAAAATACTATTCATGAGGGTTTGTATGGTTTTAAAAATTCAAACGACGATGTACTCATCCTCAAAGCGTAGATGATGCCATCACGAGCGTTTGCATATTTTTCCCCATTTTTCGCACTCGTAAATTAAGTATTATAATTTTTTAATATGTTCAGTATTTTTAAATTACTTGATATTTTTATTTTTAATGTATTTTTTTAATTTTTTTTTAATCTCACTCTTTGCCTATAGTATGCTATAAAAATAAATAAAACTGAATTTTTTTTTAAATTTATATAGAATAATAATAAAATAACATATATTTAATATACAATATATACATATACATTATGTGTAACATCCCACATCGCCCAGGAGAGTGGATCCTCTATGCCTTATATGTATAGTCTCATCTCTACCTACCACGAGGCCTTTTAGGAGCTCACTGGCTTCGGGTTCCATCGAAACTCCGAAGTTAAGCGAGTTGGGGGCGAGAGCATTCCCAAGATGGGTGACCCACTGGGAAGTTCTCGTGTGAGTTCCCAGAAACAAAACCGTGAGGGTGTTGACACGCCCCAACCCCGAGCTCCTAGGGACATTGAGGTGGTCACGTGCTGGGCGACACCCGAAGGGTGACGAAAGCCATTTAATTTAAACGAAAACTGAGGAAAAGCTAAAATACGCCATAAGGCTAATTATACAAATAAACGTGCAAATTCTAAGTATTGAAATTAGGTAATTACACAACACGTCCAAAGCATAAGTCTATCACAAAGTACAAGCAGAAAACTAAGATAGAGGAGTACTATTACAATAGATGGCGAAACGAAGCGAATATAACACAATATCACTGGTAGGGGAATGCCTCGTAGCTCAGATCGTATTCCTCGTTCATAGGTCCTGAAGGGGGCGCAAAACAAACATGAGTGGACCAAGTATATATATATATATATATATATATATAAAATATAATATAACAGTTATCAACCTATTAACCCCCAGGTTTTATGAAAACACAAATATAATGATAAATATAGGTTTTCCGAAACCTAGCATGCTGTGCAATGCCTCAAATCATAATTTGCATAAAATAATAAACACTAGTGAATGTATGATAACTTCCAGGCCCCATGCCAGCTCCTCGTCTCTGAGCAGACCGTCAGAGGAAAATACACTTCAGGCCCCATGCCGGCTCCCCGTCTCTGAGCAGACAGTCAGAGGAAAATACACTTTAGGCCCTATGCCAACACCAAATCGTCGCCCGGGACAGACCGGATCTATCCCTACGTCCTGTAGCGGAAATGACCACTAGGTAAGTACAAAACCAGTGAACATACGTATGTTGAAAATCAACTTCATAGTATAAAGTCATGCATCATCTATACTATAAAGAGGTGTTCTAAACATGTTCTACATATCATATCGTCATCCATCAGATATTCTATAAGAACATGGGTTATAGGAAAAATAGTAGTAATTCAAACTAGCCTCAGTAAGCATGTTATCTCATAAAACGTTTCATAAAACATAATCATCAAATCATGCTTTTCATGTATGCATTTCTACTATCAAAACATGCATTTTTAGAAGGGGTCCACTCATCGTACACCGTTGGTGCAAGCCGTACCAAACAAGAATAACGGAAACACTGCTAGGAATCGCACCTAAACACACGATTGGTACTTTTAGTCAAACTCTACTTAAACGATTGAATTTGGGAAAATGGACATCGGAAACAGATTTAGAACGTCGAAATTAGCTAGGAGGAGTCCCGCACGAAAACCCAAAAAGTCAACGATCAAAGTCAACGTTGACTGGTCAAAGTCAAAAGTCAACGCTGACCGTTGACCCAGTCAACGCTGACCGTTGACCCAGTCAACGGTCAACGGGTCAACCTGGTTTATGGTTTGGGTATTGGATCCGGGTTTAGGCTTGAGGGTTTGGGTTAGGAAAAATGGGTTTAGGTTTTTAGGTGGGCTGGGTTAGGATTTTAAACCACTCGGCCCAAAGGCCCAAATATAAAGGGTATTGGGTGTTGCTAATACGACCCTAAGGCCTTTGGTTTTTAAAGAAACAAAATAAAAATAAAAAAAAGAAAAGGGTTGGGCTTTTGGGCTGAAAACCAAAACAGGCCTAAGGCCCTTGGGGGGGGAGAACGGCCTGAAGCCTGAGGTGCACCAGAGGAGGACGCTGGAGCTTTCACAGCTCCAGCGAACTTCAAACATGCAAACGAGACCCCGATCTAGGTACCAAAATGAAGCACTAGACGAGAGGAGTATTTTTATACCTTTGGTTCGTCGTAAAACGGCCTGTGGTGGCCGGAAAATCCCTCGGCAACCACGAAACTCGCCGGAGATGGGTGTGCCTTCACCCGTGCCAAATTCACTCCAAAACCTTGGAATTAATGAACCCAAACTCAGTAAACACATCCAGGCAACGACTAACATGAATAAAAGGGAAGAGACAAGACCCAACCGGAAAAACAATAAAACTCGCCGGAGGTGCTCGATCCCTCCGTCCTCTCGGCGACGAGAGCAAGGGAGAGAGAGAGATGCAGTTTGATGGCGATGATGGTTGCTGTCTCCCTGAGCTGGTGCAACTATGGGTATGTGTGTGCACTGTCACGGTGTAGGAGAGGGAGAGAAATGGGAGGGTTTCGAAAGAGAGAAGAAAGAATGCAGACAAAAAAAGAAAAAGAAGAAAAGAAAGAAGGGAAGTCACGGCAGGTGGGGGGACAAAAAGAGAAAAGAGAAGTGAGTTGGGGTGCTGCCACGTGGAAGCTTAGGGATATGATCAAAAATTAAATTTCCAGATCTTGATTGGGTGAAAAAAAAATTGAGGACTAAAGTGATGGTTCTATAAATTTTTAGGAAGAAATACAAAATTATACTTATAAGCAGGGGCGGGTGTAACAGGTGTGGTCGGGGCCCAAAGCAGACAATATCATGCTACGGTGGAGTCAAGCCCAGGATGTGGTGGGACCCGGGCCGGGATGTGAGAATTTGGTATCAGAGCCAATCCCTGGCCGGAAGTGTGCCGACGAGGACGTCGGGCTCCTAAGGGGGGTGGATTGTAACATCCCACATCGTCCAGGGGAATGGATCCTCTATGCCTTATATGTATATTCCCATCTCTACCTAGGACGAGGCTTTTTGGGAACTCACTGGCTTCGGGTTTCATCGGAACTCCGAAGTTAAGTGAGTTAGGGGTAAGAGCATTCCCATGATGGGTGATCCACTGGGAAGTTCTCGTGTGAGTTCCCAGAAACAAAACCGTGAGGGCGTGGTCGGGGCCCAAAGAGGACAATATCATGCTACGGTGGAGTTGAGCCCGGGTTGTGGTGGGGGCCCAGGCCGGGATGTGACACTATGGCTATTATATTTTATAGTAAGTTTTTTAGTAGTTTACAAAAATTAAAAACATCAAACTAACTTTTTTTTTTCTTTAAGTGTTGAAACGGGTTACTTGAGTGTCACTCTCGTGTAAACTTATTAAGGACCCCTTGTTAACAGGTTCTTATCGTGTGATCTGATAACGACCCAATTAGCTCTTTTGTTGACCCGAAACCCATTATTTTCGTGTAATGTGTCGTGTAAAAAATTACTAGGTCTAATTGAACCCTTCTTAAAATTAAAAAGGAGAAATAGTTGAATGTATGAAATTAGAATTCCAGATTATGTAATGATGATTCAAAGGAATTGGGTGGCATTAGATTGGATTTGAAATTACAATTGATCATATTGCATAATCTTTGTTTATGCGGATTGGGGCGTTGCGGACAACTTGTATACTCGTAAAACCGTAACATGCTTCTACTTTGAGCACCACGAGACCATGGCAGCAAACCGGCTTAACAGAATCAGAACGATGAATTGCTGTTGTGGTAGCAAACTTTTGCTATGTTCGGTCTTGACAAAATTATACCTACCTACAAAACAAACAAACACTTTTGATCAACATGCCTACAAAGTTCGGGGGGTTGGCTAAGTCAGTTTCTTTGAAAAATGTGAGTGTTTTGGTCTTAATTGCGTAGTGAAAACTTACCATAAATTGATAGATATGATGTATATATAGGAAGCTGGGTGTAGAGTTTTGCCGTACACATGGCAGTTTCCCATTAACCAAGGTGAGTGCTCCGTAGGATGAACAAGGAAAGGATAATCCCAAAGATATTAATTATGAGATAATATCTTGGAATGATGTTGGTAGCATCCTTGATGATTGTGATGAGGATTCCTTGAACCATCTCCAAAGAGGATGTCAAACCTTAAGTAGAATGCCAGGTAATCAAATTTCAAAGTAGGAATAAGCACCAACCGATATATCAATCTTATGTGAATTGACATATGAATTTAATCTGTCAAATTTAACATTTGAAAAAATGTGCTGTAAAATAATTTAATAAGACTTAACAGTGTCAGTGCTTTGTTAAATATAAGAATACGTGTGGAAAATTAGATAGAAGACACGAATGGGGACATGCATTCGGAGACAGCAGAACTGCCACCTTGACTTTTGAGCCTTTTAAAGATTCCCCAGTAGTATTAAAATTTCAGAGTCTTTTGTGAAAGCAACGATATATTTCATAAGCCAAAGGGATACAACGGGTAAGCTGGTCTGGGAATACCAACACCGAAGCTCAATGAAGTACGAGCACCTAGCATATGTAGAACATCGAACTAGTTTAGTATAGCTATCTTTCAGCTTTGAACTGCCCACCTGCATCTAAGTCGAAGGTCTGCTACCTAAGCTGTTGAATATGGGGAAAGTAACAGAAGAACACATTGAAGCTCGTGTCAAACAACTCCTATCTCGTATGACTTTGAAAGAAAAGGTTGGCCAGATGACCCAAATTGAGCGCCAGGTCGCCACTCCAGCTGCCATTAGAGACCACTCCATAGGTATCTCTCTCTCTCTCTCCCTCTGTTTCTTTCGATTTTTTTTCATGTAGTAATTGATGGAGGACTTTTACGTTATGGCGTTGGCAGGGAGTATATTCAGTGGTCTGGGCAACGTGCCCTGTGAAAAGGCTTTGCCGTCAGAGTGGGCGGATATGGTGGATGGGCTTCAGAGGTCTGCGCTAACGTCGCGGCTTGGGATTCCCCTCATATATGGGACTGATGCGGTTCATGGCAACGGTAATTGTTATGGTGCTACTATATTCCCTCACAACGTTGGTCTTGGCGCCACCAGGTACTTACTATGTCATTCGTTTTTGTTTTAAATTTTTACGTGGTGCTACTGATCCCCTCATGTTATAACCCGAGTTTATTGTAACAAACGGATTATCATACCCACAAAATATTTTTCACTAAAAGGATGTGTCAAAATTAATTGAATTTGTACTCATGAAAATGTGAATTCCGTACTTAAAGTAAACAAATTAAAGTTATCAATCTCTTCCTTTTCTTTTTAAGAAAATATTTTCTTTGTAGTGATTATAGTTTGATTTAAATTACTGAATTGTAGACTCAGAATCATTTTTTGGTGAAACAAAACGAAAAGAGATGAGTCTTTGGTAGTCTTCCTCCTCCATCAATTTCCTCTCGTTTAACTTTTGAATTGTGTTATAGAGATGCAGATTTGGCACGAAGGATTGGTGTGGCAACTGCTCTTGAAACCAGGGCTTGTGGTTTTCACTATACTTTCGCTCCCTGTGTGGCTGTAAGTCATTATGGATTATGTACTAATTACGTTTATCTGTTTTTCTATTTAGGATGTGGTTTATCAAATTGTGAACTTAGTGTCAATTTGCAACAGATAAGTTCTTACTCAGGCTTTGTTAAAAGAAAAAAAAAAAAAAAAGTACTTACTCAGGCTCCATTTGGTTCTTAGAAGTTGGATTTTAATTTTCAAATATATATGAATTTTGAAATTGAGCATTTTAAGATATAGGTTTTTTAGGCAAAATGGTTATTGAAATTTGCATAACTTCTCACTTTGGTTCCTGAGATTTGAAATCAATATAAGTGGTCTCTAAGATTGTCCACCATCAATCATTTTGGTCCTTGGTGAAAAATTATGTTAAATAAGGATCAAAATGACAAAATTACCCTCAATTTAATAAACAATAGGCCAAAATGATTTGAGCAAAATCGAGGGTATTTTTGTCATTTTATTCTTATTTTATGGAAATTTTTAGCGGAATAACCAAAATGATTAATTGTGGACAAACTCAGGACCAATTCTATCTATTTCAAATCTCAAGGACCAAAGTGAGAAGTTATGCAAATCTCAGGGACCATTTTGGCTAAAAACCCTAAGATATATTATACCAAATAATGAGGCATGAATTTGATGGCTTTATGAAGAAATTCAGTTGAACGGATTCCGAGAGTTTTGACAGGTATGCAAGGATCCGAGATGGGGAAGATGCTACGAGAGTTACAGTGAAGATACTGAAATTGTAAGCAAGATGACGTCTATTGTTTCAGGCTTGCAGGGGCAACCTCCCCAAGGACATCCGAAGGGCTACCCTTTTATGGCGGGAAGGTAGAGAGGATTTATATCAGTCAATAGTTTTTTATTCATGCTTCTTTTTCATGAAACATTTAGCGTTTTGTCTGAGTTTGATAAGTTACACACTTGTACGTTTTAAATCATCTTTGTTCCAAAGAATAAGGAAAAAACATTGACATGTTTGAGGTTCATTTCTTCACTCTGACACTCACTCTTATGCCTACCATAATCTTAAACATTATTAACTTTTTCCTAATTCGTTTTATATTTCAGCAACAACACTATTGCATCTGCCAAGCATTTTGTTGGAGAAGGGGGCACAGACAAAGGTGTAAATGAGGGGAATGCTGTATTATCTTATGACGATTTAGAGAGGATTCATATGAAACCTTATCTGGACTGTATTTCTCAAGGAGTTTGTACTATTATGGCTTCCTATAACAGCTGGAATGGAGATAGAGTACATGGTCACCGTTTTCTCCTTACAGAAATCTTGAAAGATAAGATAGGTTTTAAGGTGGGTAACCATATGATCTGCATAGTTTGTTGTTGGCAAGGTAGGCTAAACACTGAAGACCTACCCATACTCAACAATATTTAGTCTTGTTTTGACTAGTTCTCTTTCGTCTCAAAGTTTAATGGGACCGTTATTAAATGTAAACATTGACGTCTACTGTTGCTGCAGGGAATTTTGATTTCTGACTGGGAAGGAATTGACCAACTTTGCGAACCTGAAGGTTCAGACTATCGTTTATGCATTTCCTTAGCCATTAATGCAGGAATAGACATGGTATAAACACTCCAAGCTTATAAGCCTAAACAATTTTTCACTTTCCTTGATCTTTACATTGTCTGATTGGGAAGGTATGTGTGCAGGTCATGGTGCCTTTCAGATATGAAAAATTCATCGAGGAATTAATATATCTTGTGGAATCCAGGGAGGTACCAATGTCTAGGATAGATGATGCTGTTGCAAGAATACTGAGAGTGAAGTTTGTTGCTGGTGTTTTCGAACATCCCTTTGCTGATAAATCTTTACAGGACGCAGTTGGTTGCAAGGTAATCTTCTGGGCTCAGCACGTCTTACATTCTCCTTGTTGAAAATTCACATGCTTCGCTTGTTATCATTTGAAAGTGCATGATCAGTAAACATCTGACAAAACTAGTTCGAATCAAGTTAGTACTAGTGAATTAGTTTTGCTTCAAAGATTCTTGTGTGCAGCTGCACAGAGATCTAGCACGTGAAGCAGTTCGCAGGTCATTGGTTCTATTGAAGAATGGAAAGGACCCAATGAAACCTTTTCTTCCATTAGACAGAAATGCTAAAAGAATACTTGTTGCTGGAACTCATGCCGATGATCTTGGAAATCAATGTGGAGGATGGACGGCTACAAAATATGGTAGCAGCGGCCAGATAACAATCGGTATGGAATCATGTCGCCATATCCATTTATTTATTTTTATTTTTATAATTGAGAGACTAACTGTGATCAGTGTGACTTAAAAGTCTAGGATTTCGCTTTTTAAAAAGTTTAAATTCTCAAGTTTCGAACCCAGAATTGTTCAAAGGTTTCAACCATTACTACAGGCTACATAGAAGTTGTGTTTTCTTGCGCTTGAAGAATTCTGGCTATTACTACTTTTAACGGATAGTATAATCTTGGCCTTAAATTGATAGATTGTAAATCAACATTGTTACATCCCCTCATTGCCTTTATTACCCTAATTTATTAGCACATGTACATGTTTAGGGACAACCATCTTGGAAGCTATTAAGATGGCAGTTGGAGATGATACAGAAATAATTTACGAGAAATATTCGTCAGCAGACACCCTAGCACGTCAAGATATCTCTTTTGCGATTGTGGTCGTTGGTGAAGCTCCGTATGCAGAAGACAGGGGTTATAGTTCAGAGCTTGTGATCCCGTTCAATGGAACTGATGTCATAAGCTCGATTGCTGACAGAATTCCCGTCTTGGCGATTCTAATTTCTGGAAGACCCCTAGTTTTAGAGCCCTGGCTCTTGGAAAAGATGGATGCTCTTGTTGCTGCTTGGCTCCCTGGTACTGAAGGAGAGGGAATTGTAGATGCAATCTTTGGAGATTTTGACTTCGAGGGTAGACTCCCGGTGACATGGTTTAAAAGGGTTGAACAACTGCCTATGCATGCTGCAGACCCTTTATATCCTCTTGGCTTTGGGATGACATACAATAAGGTGTAATCTTTGCACCAAAGAATTTGAAGATAATGCTGTTTTATTGTTTGAATCTGAGTTTATTGCACCGGTTTTTGCGTAACATTTATTCATGAATGCACCCTCTTTTATGCCAATGTCTTCGTACCACCGAGGAAATTTTTGCTTGGACCGTCATGCGGTTAGACTTGTAGGGCAATCCAATCAAAAGATGTAATGTTGATCTAATAGTGAGATTGATCTGATATCCTGCTGACTTGGCATCTCAGCTTCATGCAAGTTTTATATTTGTTGAGAGCAAACGGTCACGATGAAATGAGATACTTTTTAATTTACCTTCTTTCTTTAATTTCTTTACACATTTCATAATTTCCGTTATGTGTATTTTTTTTCTCTTTGATTCTTTCCGCATTCTCATAATTTACCTTACACAAACCTCTTGAGAGTTGGCATCATGCTTCCAACTTGAAATCGAGTCTATAGTTCATTGCAATTTATAAGGAAATTTGTAGACATATGAAATTTCGGTGAAATAAATATTCATCAACACATTAAAGTTTCGACATGCCAAGACTTATGTGGCATGTGTCATGTGTGTCTCACAAATCATACACCTAGCATGTGACTCATCAAAATCTGACGAGTCATCATGAGGGATACGTGTCAATACTTGGCGGAAAATAATTAAGAAATTATTTGATTTTAATTTAATTAACCAAATTAATAAATTTAAATTTAAAACAAAAGAAAATACCAAATTGGGGAAGATTGATATATGATTTTTATTTGATTAAATCAAATATTAATAGATGGAGTCAAATCACGATCCAAGTCACAAATTAAGTCTTTACTCTTTCATCAATTAATCAAGTCCACAATCAAGGCCAAAGTCGTAGGTAAGACTCGGAGAGCCTATAAATACGTGGCTCCAAGATAAAGAAAGGGGTCAAAAATTCATTCTCATGCCCAAACGCTCAAACTCTCAAGCCTTAAACAATCTTGAACACTTAGAAGACTCAAAAAGCTCTGTGCGTTCTTCGTCACACCCATGAAGAATCATCAAGCACAATTATACATGTCAGTTCTTCTATCGCCACAAGCCAAAACCTTGCGGCATCTGTTCATCCAATATCAAGTCATCACGAGTCTCAGATCAACATTTCCTACACAAACACTTTGCATCATGAAGATCAAATTTGTAATAAGATATTGTAACGCTAAACTATCATTAATACAAATATTAGTTTGTACATGTGTTCTATGTGATTTGCCACAGAAAATTCGCGTTTACAACTCATTACAGGGCATTTCATGTATTTATCCACACAACATAATGTAATAATTCGTTTGCCTAACGAGAAGGTTTGGTCCGATCATAATTTTTCAAGAAAACAAGGAGTTGCACCTCCAAAATATGCATCGAACAAGGAGTAGTTCTACTTTACAAGCTAGATGCAACTCTGAGCAATGACAGAAACGCCACTACAGCATATTTTACTGCATGTTAAGTTTCAGACACATTACTGTACACTGCCGAACGAAAATTTGATGTACAGTGAAACTCTTGCCATAGAACTATTGGATTAGTGTGAAGCTTCCAAAAACTCTGTTAATATAGGGTTCTTAGTAAACCCTCCCAAAGCATATTTGTAGTATCCCATTTGAAAATCAGCAATTTATGGCAATACGGCCTGAAAAAATATTGATTCCATTTTTGTAAGGTATCGATCATATTAACCAAAGTTGAATAGAGAAATAGTGAATTACTTTCTAGGGTAACGTCTTCTTTTAGATCTGGTACGATGGGGGAGAATCCGGAAAACCACGACAATAATATTGATGACGACTTGTATGATTATTAATAGCTTCAAACCTGGAAATTAACTCAAAACCCCCAATTTTTGTTCACACATAATTTTTAGCTATACAAAGACAAGTTGGCATTTTTATTTGGTTTTTGAAAAGTAAGCTGAAGAGTTCGTAATAAAACAAGTTTTACTGTTATAAATTTTGTCTCATTCCCTGATTATTTCTCGTTTCGTCATTGATTTAGGTTTAGACAGTTTTACTTTGATAATCCTCCATGTTCAGTTAATTTTGTTCATGAAAATCGACTTGATTTGTCCCAGTGGATTTATTATAGAATAGTTTTATTTGAGCTATTAGCATTTAGTCATTTTTTTTTATTTAAATAATGATTTAGGACTTGTTTGGAAGTGCTTTTAAATTAACTGAAAGCGTTTTCAGTGAATATATTTTTTGAACCAATCCTTAGTAAAATGCAAGTAAATTATGAATAAATAACTAACTTGAAGTATTTCCTGACTATGAAATACTTTAAATGCTTTACGAACTCAATATTTTCTCCAAAAATGTTTTAGGTTATTTTAAAAATATTTTCAAATGAGCGTTTAGTCAAATTCAAAAGTGTTTACTTTGGCGCCACCATGATTAAGATATCTGAAAGAAACCCCCCAAACTTCACCTTTCAAAATAAATAATCTCATGTCAAAGCAAAAAACAGAAGAAAACAAAAAACCAAATTCCACATCAAAAAACTAATATTAAAAAAGTGAGTACATTAGTTTTCGGCATAAAACATAACAAACAGCGGTTGTGCTGTTGTAGCCTAGGTTAACAGACAGAGAACGGGCATCGAAACCTTTATTGTCGGCCTGCAAAGCTCTGAGACGATTTCTCCCAATTTTCTGATCAATGGAAAATGATATGATCGACGTGGAAGAAGAGAGCGACAATGAAAGTCCTGGACGTGTTTATCATGTAACCGCATAACTGCACTAGCCACTAGGTTAGCGAATAGTTTTTATTTTTGGTCTCCTTTCTCGTTCGCCAATAGTTTTGAAGCAGGAGTACCAGCCACCTCTGCAGTAATGGGTGGAATAACACGCTTCTCCTTGGCTTAGAGATTAAAAATACACACTTTTACCCTCAGCTGACGCAATTTTTCATCTAAAATTTGGCATCCCAGATAAACCAAAACAGAAGCTTCAAGATACACAAATTTTATTGAATTACATGCAGATGCAGCTCCTCCCCTTTGATAAAGAAACATCTGCCATCTCCAAAGTAGCACCAGCCTCCCTCCCTTCCATGCTTGGTCAAATCACCACGCATGCGAAACAAGAAGATTAGTGTAAGTGAAATTACAACATATTAAGTCCAAAATATATAACTCTACAAATCAAAACTCATATTGCTTTATGTAGCTTCCACAGGCTCTAGCCAACCTGACAATAAAACCATATCCAAATTATTCAGGTTTCACCACGTTTTGCCTAAAAAAGAAGGCAAAAATACTAGGGACAACCTTACTAAATACAAAATAATTCGCAAATCAATGTCGGTTTATGTCGTATTAAGTACTAAATCTTAGACTCAAACGTGTGTTGATTTACATGTGAACCAGTATCCTAGTGGATACGGTGACGAGTTTTTACCCAAGCATCCCATGTTTGAAACTCCATACTTCTCCTAAATTAGGGTTTTTATCACAAATTATCCCTGAAATTAACACTCACTATCAAAATGGTTATTGAAATTGAAAATCAATTAATGTAGTCCCTGAAAATAGGTGTCACAAATCAATGTGGTCCTTCCATTACAATTCTGTTAAAAATTTCATTAAGTGCTGATGTAGCACATAAATGGGTCCCATAAATCCTTTTTTCTCACAAATGATCCTTGAAATTGACCCGTGACATCAAAATGATCCCCAAAATTGAAAATCGATCAATGTAGTCCCGCAATCAAGTTTCCCAAATCAATGTAGACATTCCATCACAATTTTGTCAAAAATTTTGTTATGTGTTAATGTGACACATAAATAGATCACACAAGTCTAATTAAATTAAAAATAAAATTACAATTAGGTTTAATAATTTAATAGTTAATAAAAAGTTGTCAACCCAAAAACCCGATCCTACAATCACCTCCAATCATAGTCCACATTCCTTTGCCTCCTTCACTGTCTATTCTCTTTAAAAAAATAAAAAATAAAAAAATAAAAAAATCTCAATACACCCACCTTTATAGACTTCAACACCCTTTACCAAATTAAACCTGGATCGAGATCACCTTTGGTGATGACTTGGCTAATTCGCAACGACTTCTGAGATATCACCGTTAACATTTAGGCAATCAACATCCTCACAACCTTAATCTTGGAGAGCTTGTTCAACACTTCCTTGGTGGTCTAGTGACTCAAAAAACGGTGAGGTCTGCCTTGAGATAATGTGGTTATAACCAAAATGTGTCTATTGTTGGTTGAAAACTATTTCCAATCCCCCTCTTAGACCTTGGTTAAGCCTTGTGCTTTGAAAATTTATGGAAGGGATTTCTCTTCGGAGTAAGTCCTACTATAAGAAAAAAAAATTTCATTGCGCAAGAAGGTATTTAGACAACTTTTTAGATTAATTATTAAACCCACATCAGCACATAACAAAAAAAAAATCGCAAAATTGTGGCCGAAGGATTATATTGATTTGCGACAACTATTTTCAAAGACAACATTCATTGATTTTCAATTTCAGGGACTATTTGTGATAAAAACCCGTAAATCTTGTGGGCTCATTTATGAGTCACATCAGCACTTAACGAAAATTTTAACAGAATTGTGACGGAAGAACCACAGTGATTTGAGACACCTATTTTCAGGGACTACATTAATTGATTTTCAATTTCAAGAACCATCTTGATGGTGAAGGCCAATTTCAGGGATCATTTGTGATAAAAACCCCCTAAATTATTGTAATAGTTTCGAGAGAAATGCTAAAATGACTCACCTCCAAAGTGATTCTCAAAGGACTCTCCACCCACGTGGAGTTGCACTTCCACAATTAATTCTCCACCCGCTACCAAATTTTCTAGGTCTTTCATGGGGAAGTGCAACTCCACGTGGGTGGAGAGTCTTTTGACAATTGCCTCCCTTAATAATAATAAATAATAAAAAAAAAAAAAAAAAGAAGTTGTGGTTATGACTTTGGATACATAAAAGCGTGCGTCTAGGAGGTTGAGTTCATTGAATATTGACCAACTCTAGAAGTGTATGATAAAATATTACCTACTTGCAAATCGTACCAAGTTATGGATGTAACTGGTATTTGACATGAGGATTCATTGTCTATCTCATGTTAAACAATTCACGAAATTTTATGTTAATGATTAAAGTTGTTCATATTATTAATCACTTGTAAAGGTTATCTGTGCAAAAACTTAAGGAAATGAGATTGTTTAGTCATTGATTTGTGTAAAAATAAATAGCCGAATAAGGTAAAGCATTACGAATCTCTATCTATCTACTATATTTGATTTACAATGTAATTTAATAATATAAATGATTCACTTTTATAAATCAGTCACCAGGAATATTGAAGAACCACGCATAATCATCATTAAGAAAAAGTTAAATAAAGGCGTTTGGGTTTTGATTACCCCCCACCCAACAATTTTCTAACTTTTGAGCTTTTTGAGGCACGCATTCCACATAAAAAAAAACCTCGAATAAGGGCTATTGGGCTTTAAGCCTTTGCGGGTCTGCTGTTTCCGAACGCATGTTCCCCTCCTCATTTCTTTTATCTTATTTTTTGGCACGTGTCTTTTCACTAAAAGAACATTGATACTGTTAATGTTTATTAAACTAAATGAAGTGTTTATTGATTATTAGATTATTACTCAATTAATTAACGTGCTTATTTTTTATTAGTGACACAACATTTAATTTGTAAAAAAAATTTATCTGCATTAAAAACAAAATAAAAACTCCTTCTTGTCTTACAACCTAGTTCGCCAACGCAACCACCTTCACGATACGACCAAAAAAACACCTACGTTCTTTGTAACCCATCCTCAAGATATCATCACACATCCCGGAAAGGCAACATCGTTAATCTAAATGATGTCGTCAAACATCATTGAACCTTCAACCAATATCCTAAAATTATGCAATGATGATTCAGAAGGAATGGATGACATTAGATTGGATTTGATGATTCAGAAGGATTGGATGGCATTAGATTGGATTTGAAATTGCAATTGATCGCATAATCTTTGTTTATGCGGATTGAGGCGTTGCGAACCACTTGTATACTAGAAAAACCGAAACATGCTTTTCTAAGAAGATCAGAATCGGAACGGTAAATAGTGGATTTCTACTTGGAGCACCACAAGACCATGGCAGCAACGCGCCCACGAAGTTTGGGGGATTGGCTAAGTTAGTTTATTTGAAATGAGTGATTGTTTAGATCTTAATTGGAAAATTTAGAAAAATAATCAAAATTTGGAATTATGCAGAATTATAGCCACTATTTTAAGTTTATGATAATTATAACCAAAAGTTGATGTAAAAGTATTAAAATACCTTTAAAACAAGATATCACATCCTTTTTTACTTCTCACACATCTTTTTAATTTTCGGCTGTCAGATCAGATGAATTGAAGAAAATCAAAAAATAAAAATTAACAAGAGGTGTGTAAAAAGTAAAACGGGATGTGCATGTGGATTGCACATAGGGATGGGCAACGGTTATGGCGGGTGGGTAACCATGGTTATTTACCCATAACCGTTTATGTTCATACTCACATAACCGTTTACGAATTGGGTAATTGCATAAATGGTTATATCCATATTCATAACCGTTTATTTATGGCTAACCATACCCATAACCGTGTATCCACTTAACCATAACCATTTACCCGTTTATCCATTTTTGAACTCATTTATCATTTTTTTACCTATTTATCCATTTTTCACCCGTCTACATGTCTTTTTTTAACAACTTGAAAATTACAAAAGAAAAATTTGTCTTAATTTTTGTTTTCTGACAATTAAACACCGTTATAGGTACATATTAACATGTATTTTTCTATTTTAATCATTTATGTCTTCATACAATTCTAACAATTGAAATAATAATTTACGAACGATATTGAAATAATAGATTGAGCATCACCCCTTAAAATAGCCCTTGCCGACCGAGTCTGAGCAGTCAGATTTCGATCTTCAGATGGCATCAGCTTGCTCACCTATGACCAACAGCTTCTGAAACTCTGCACTGAGTGTGATGAGTGTTGTTGAAATCTGAATGTGTAAATCCCCATACTTGCTTATGGTAACATTGAGCAAGTCACCAACATGCCTCATCCGATCCACACAATTTTGCAACTGATTCAGATCGGGAACCTGAACCAGAGTCTAAGGCAAGTCTTGAGCTGCATCAAGAGTAGTTTCAAGTCCTCAGTTATCAGGAAAAAAAGAAAAAAGCAGACAAAAGCGGAGTACTAAATCAATTGAGTTATGAGAGAGAGATGAGCGGTAAGGAGAGAGAGAGAGATGAGCGGTGTAGATGAGAGAGGGCAATGAGGAGGGAGAGATGAGCAAGAGACAGGGCGGAGAGATTGAAAATTTAGGATTTTTAATTTTTGTTTTAATTTTACATATATTAATTAAATTAAATGGGTATATGGATAGCCGTTATAATCGCAGGCAATACTCATAACCGCCCATTTAAATTTCATAGATAAACAGTTATACCCATAACCGTTTGTTCGTCTAAACGGTTATCCATAACCGCAACCGTGAATTTTAAATAGATGGGTAACCGCGGTTACCCAAACCTATTGGTATTTTGCCCATCTCTAATTGCACTCCTTAAAAAAATAAAAAAAACCAAATAGCAAATGTTTTGGCAATTCACTCACTGAGTTGGAGTTGTTTGGTTCATGTCCTAAAAAAATAAAAATACAAGTACACATGAAAATATGAAAAGATATCGTTGACTGACCATGTATGAAAACGAGAGTAAATGCCAACGGAGGTAAGCACTCGGTGGCATGCTTTCGAAGGACTAAGAACTCTCCATGGGTGCTTGTATCAAAGGCTGTCAAAATCTAGCAAAAACCAGTGAACCGTCTGCTTTGGAGCTTCCGGTTTATATGGATCGGGACTTGTAAATTCACTTTGATGTAATACCAACCGAAAGAAGATGAGTACAAAGAAATATGAAATTTCCTTACTGATTTTCAGATAATATCCTCACTGATTTGAAAGACTTTAACAGTAGTGACTTCATATTCTTTTATCCTTCCTCTAAGCAACCAAACAGAGGAAGATGAAACAAAATAATTAGTAAGGAAAAAAATAAAACATGTTTCTCACATCTGCGTCTGGATGCAAAGTGATCTGAGCATACACCTTATCTATTTTTTGTTCTGCCCCGTAAGTAAAAACAGACTTCAATTTCAATGAAAACCAACAAAAACCGTGGATTACACGGAAAACTACATTTCGAATGCAATACTAGTAATCGCATATGAATCATATTACAAAAGGATCTTTCAGGGAAGATTAAAGAGATGTTTGCTGGTTCAGTTCCTGATTTATTGATGCTCCAACAACAAAAAACCAGGAAACGTCAAAAACCCAGAAAATAAAACAAATTCAAAAAAAAAAAAAAAAAAAAAACAGATTTTGATTCATTGAGAAACAATTAAAACAATTGGTATTGAAGAAAGGATTAGAAGTTTTTAATCATTAAACGTATATTAAGACTTTTATATAACTTTTGGTTATAATTATTATAAACTTTAAAAGGTGGCTATAATTCTATAAAAGTCAAAATTTTGGTTATTTTTCCAAATTTCCCATCTTAATTGCGTAGTGAAACTTACCAAAAATTGGTGGAGATAAGGTATTTATAGGGAGGTGGCTGGCCTAGGTGTAGATCACCCCTACATGTGGTAGCTTCTCATCAGCCAAAGTGAGTCAAACATAGGATGGATGAGGAAAAATTATCCTAAAAGCATTAATTATGAGATAATATCTAGGAATAATGTTGGTAGCATGTGACAGCCCGTCCGAAATATATTTTCAATAACGTGAAATGACTTTTATACCCTTGGACGTTAAATGGTGTTGTGTGACATGCACTTTTGTTGTGGACCAAATATGTTAAGTCCTAATTGATTGGACCCAATTAGAACTAAGTTTTTCCTTGTTTTGGTTGGCTGCAACCTAGACCACACACACACACACCTATACCAACCCGTGGACTCTTTCTCTCTTCTCTCTCGAATTTTTCTTCCATTTCCATACAACTATATGGACAACCTCTCAACCAACCTCATCACTCACGGATCGAGGTTTTGGAGGTTACTTTCGTGTTCCTTGCAAGCTCAGGAGTCGAGCTATAGTTTTGGTTAGACGTGAGGGCTTCGTGAACCTCTGGAACTAAAAGCTCCGATGAGGAGTACTGTTCACTCATCGTGATCGCGTTGGTTTTAGGTAGTTTTAAGACTTAGAAAGGTTTTATTCTTGCTTTTCTAGCACGTTGGATCAATTTTGGAGTGGTTTTGATGTAAGAACACTCGGGTTTATATAGTTGCAGGGTTTGGCCGATTTCCTTGAATTTTTCCGGCGAGATTCCGTTGGTTTTAGGACCCCTAAAGTGGTAAGATTGTGTTCTTCTCATCCTAAGCTTCATTTTGGTGAAAATTTCATGAATTTTGGTTGAGAAATGAAGAAGATATGAAGATTTGAAAATTTTCCAGAATCCAGCAATCGCAGACGGCGGCTCCGGCGAGGATCACTGGAGAAGACGAAGAATATTCCGTCAACTTTGACGGAATATACTAACGGCGTTACTAACTACGTCAGGTATATTTAACGGTATATTCCATTATTGGACGAAATATTTCCTAACGCCGTTAGAGTTTCCGTACATGTGCCAGGCACGTGCCTGTGTGTGGTCGCGTGTGGTTGCGCATATGGCCATGCCTTGGCCGACGAGTGAGGGCGCGTGGGTGATCGGAAAATTTTTCTAAAAATATGGGGATATTCGTGGGGTTGAGTAGATTATGTTGGTATATTTAGACATCCCAATTGAGCAATGTATGAGAAGTTAGTACCTAGTTTTGAGTATGTGCTTAAAATAACTTTAAAATAGTTGTTTCGCTTAGGTGAGACGTTTCGAGAGGACGAGTGTAGTCAAGCGAGACTCGGGGGCTGCAACCCTTCTACATATCAATGAGTGGGTCAATTCCTTTCTATCGTATATATACATATGATTGATAATTCCACAAACGTGTTTAAGTTGATTTATGCATGTTACCTACAAATAATTGATGCGAACTACGAATGGCTTGATCCCTATTTAGGATACGTAGGTAGTCTAATGAGACGTTAGATGCAGCCATATAATAAATGAGACTAAATAATTGAGACCATAGCCTTGTTTGGGGAATCGAGCAATGTGAGGGACATTGGTGGAAAATGTGAGATTTAACCTTATGTTTTGGTGGTTAAATGTTGGTCATAAATCAATGTGTGAGGAATTGAGAGATTGAAGTAAAGAATCGTAAGTAATGACAGTTGATTAAACTAATATTTAGTTGGACTTGTTCCCAATAATTATTCCTGAAATAAATAGTTCGGAAGTGGGGCATTACAGATTATTCATATTTTGCCATGTTATATATATGTATATATTGGTAAATGCTATGACATAGTTGAGTATTAGATTGCATCATGACATATCCATATGTATACTACCTGTAAGTAATTACCGTGAATGCTTTGAAGTGCGAAAAGGAACACAGGACGCATAGGTAAGTTCAGATGAGTTTATGGTGTTACTTAAAATGATCGAGTTATGGCATGACTATATTTATGCTTTAGGCAACTCCGACCTTGTCGTATAGGTTGCAATGATAGGCAACTCCGACACTATCGTACAGGTTGCCCATGAGTCGTACAGGTCACTATTGGTGACTCTGACTTATGTGCTACAATTGATTGATAAGATATGGATGAGTCGTAAAGGTTACTATAGGTGACTCCAACTTATGAGCTAGCATTAATTGATGAGATATGGATGAGTCGTACAAGTCGCTATAGGTGACTCCGACTTATGTGCTAGCATTGATTGATGAGATATGGATGAGTCGTACAGGTCACTATAGGCGACTCCGACTTATGAGCTAGCATTGATTGATGAGATATGGATGAGTCGTACAGGTCACTATAGGTGACTCCGATTTATGTGCTAGCATTGATTGATGAGATATGGATGAGTCGTACAGGTCACTATAGGTGACTTCGACTTATAAGCTATCATTGATTGATGATATATAGGTGCAGTCGTACAAGTCACCATAGGTGACTCCGACTTGCGTGCTAGTATGGGTTATTAAGCACATGATTATTTATATTGCTAATGAGATGCTGTGTCGTCGTATAGTTCTGAATTTACTGTTAGTATACTTTTGATTTCATACTTACGTAGTATGATTTTCCGGGAAATTATACATGTTTTACAGCGAGGGGTTATTACCTTTGATAAATGAAATGGTTTTGAAGATCTTGTTTTAGCCCACTCTCATTTTTCTATTTTGCGCCCCTCCAGGTTCTAGTAGCAAAGTTTCCGTATTGACGAGGATTCGTGGCACTTCTTAGTATAGGTGGTTTCTTATGAGGGTATAATCATTATCTTACCTTGCTATACTTTACTTATGCTCGGTATTGTGAATGGGTCCATACCCGTTCACCATGCACTCGTATATTGAGGCAGTTTTAGGTTTAAATTTATTCATAGTTTACACATTATCACATATTTATGGCTTCGTTACCTTCCAGGTGTTGGCCAGCACAGCTCGATTCGGAGTCCTAGCGGACAATCCAGGTCGGGGTGTGTCATAGCATCCTTGATTGATTGTGATGAGGATTCCTTAGACCATCTCCATAGAAGATGTGAAATCCTAAGTGGAATGTCATGGAATCAAATTTGAAGGTAGGATAAACTCCAATTGATATCTCAATCATATGTGGATTGACATATGAGAAAATGTGTTGTAAAATATTTTTTTAATCATTTTATTGTGTGGGTCCTATTAATGCACCAATTATAGATCTTGAAAATTTATTTTAATTTTTTTTTTTCAAAAATGGGTTCTACAAATATTATTTATAACAAAAAAACATATAGGTTGAAGGAAGAGAAAACCTATCATTGCCACGTTAGCTATCAAATTAATATTTGACATTTATCTTTTGACATCTCCATTGAAGAGTATTAAAGATGAGATTTGGCAATTATTCTTATCTTTAATGTCTTTGGCATATCTTCTTTGTCGCTAGTAAGGAGCTTGGAGGTATCGCAATCTAATGCTCAAGCCTCCAGGGATATTGGATTGTGCGTGAGAATATTTGTGTACCTTGCCCATTTATTGAGGGCATTCTTGTTTTATTTGAAAAAGAAATCCACATGTTATCTTCAAGGTTTTTTGCTCCACAGTGGTGAACTGGGTTACAAACAAAATTTGTTTTTGAACAAATGATATTATCTACACTAAGGGGGAAGGGGTGGACTTAGCCTCACAATGTGTTAGCAATAATGTGGTTCAAATTCGCCTTTGGTGAGAATCAAACCTAAGACATCTCACTTACAAATGAAGAGAAATACCACTAACCGGTATTACTAAGTGGCTACATACGAGATTTTTTTTAATTTTTATTATATTTTAATGACTTAACAGTGCCGGTTCTTTGTTAAATGTAAGAACATGTGTGGAACAAATAGATAGAAGACACTGATGGGGACATGCATTCGGAGACAGCAGACATGAGCCCGTTTTGACTTTTTGAGCCGTTTAAGGTTTTGCCAGTAGTAAGAGTAAAATTTCACAAAGTTTAGAGTACTATATATATAGTCTATATGACCGTTCTCAACACCGAAGCTCACTGAAGTACGAGCACCTAACATATATAGAACATCGAACTAGCTTAGTACTGCTATCTTTCGGGTCTGAACTGCCTTTACCAACCTACATCTAAGTTGAAGGTTTGCTAGCTAAGCTGTTGAATATGGCGAAAGTAGCAGAGGAACACGTTGAAGCTCGCGTCAAACAACTCCTGTCTCGTATGACTTTGAAAGACAAGGTTGGCCAGATGACCCAAATCGAGCGCCAGGTCGCCACTCCCGCTGCCGTTAGAGACCACTCCATAGGTATATATATATATATGTGTGTGTGTGTGTGTGTGTCTCTCTCTCTCTCTCTCTCTCTCTCTCTCGATTTTTTGTTTCATGTAGTAATTGATGGAGGAGGACTATTTATGTTCTGGGGTTGGCAGGGAGTACATTCAGTGCCCCGGGCAACGTGCCGTGTGAAATGGCTTCGCCTTCAGAATGGGCGGATATGGTGGATGGGCTTCAGAGGTCAGCGCTAACGTCGCGGCTTGGGATTCCTCTCATATATGCGACTGATGCATTTCATGGCAACGGTAATGTTTATGGTGCTACTATATTCCCTCACAACGTTGGTGTTGGCGCCACTAGGTAATTAGTTTGTCTTTCATTTTTGTTTTAAATTTTTCCTCCATGTTTTTAATATTGTTACGTGGTGCTGCTCTGCTGATCCACCCATGTTATAGATAGAAAATAAAGGTTGAGTATAATTTTGCTCGGATAACTATCCCTTCTGTATATTCATCCTTATATAGAGATTACAAAAGAGAGTTTGATGTAGAACAAACTCTTGTATAATAAACAGATAATACAAGTGATAATTACAAGTGATAAATGGATTAATCCAAAATACAAAAATCAGATAAGTTCACAGCTAGGACTTATCAGCATCTTTTAAATGTTCTTGCATTTGTTGCGGCTGCTGTTGCGTTTGTTGCGGCTTCTGTTGGCCAAAGGAAATATTTGAATTTCCTCTTGGCGGGCTGGATGGTTTATCATGCCCCCGCAAGTTGAGCGGTCAACGACGAACGGGAAGCTTGGACAGAAGAAAATTGAAATGTGCTGTGGACAAACCTTTGGTAAGGAAATCGGCAAGTTGGTCTTGGGTGGCAACAAACTCCACAGTAAGTTCGCGATGAGTTACCTTTTCACGGATGTAGTGATAGTCCACCTCCACGTGACGAATGCGAGTATGGAAAACCGGATTAGATGCCAAAGAGATCGTTGAAATATTGTCACACCAAATTTTAGGAGGTGATAATGGAATACGAAGATCATTAAACAACTTGCGAAACCAGGAAATGGTGGCAGCAGTATACGCAAGTTGCCGATACTCAGATTCAGTGCTCGAACGAGAAACCCCGCGTTGCTTCTTTGAACTCCATGAGATAAGATTGTTCCCCAAAAAAATACAGTAACCCCCAGTAGACTTACGGTCATCAGGATCACCAGCATAGTCAGCATCAGCATAAGCCACAAGATTCAAAGAACTTGGCTTGTACACTAAACCATGGTCAGGAGTAGTCTTCAGATATCGTAAGATACGTTTAACCGCGATCCAATGAGTAGTAGTAGGTGATGCATGTACTGACATACCTGATTGACGGCAAAGGCGATATCTGGTCGAGTGAAGGTGAGATACTGAAGAGCACCAACCACACTACGAAATTCAGTTACATTGGAAAGTGGTTCACCATCATACAAGCTGAGATGACGACCACTAATGGCAGGAATGGAGACAGGTTTGCAATCCAACATGTTGGTGCGTGTAAGTAAGTCCATGACATATTTAGCTTGAGACATATGCATACCATTCGCAGAACGATGAACTTCCATACCCAAAAAATAACTTAAAGGACCCAGGTCTTTCATGGAGAATAGCCAAGCCATTTCTTGAATCAAGAAAGAAATGGTAGATGTATGATTTCCAGTTATAAGTATGTCATCCACGTAAATGAGTAAATAGATGGTGACGGAACCATGAGAATAAATAAATAGAGAAGAATCTGCCAGGGATGCAACAAATCCTAAGTTCTCCAAATGATTGGAAAAACATTGAAACCAAGCTCGTGGAGCTTGTTTCAATCCATATAATGAGCATCGAAGTTGACAAACATGAGTGGGATATTGTGGATCAACAAAACCAGTGGGTTGCCGCATATAAACTGCATCAGAAATGGTGCCATGTAAAAAGGCATTTTGGACATCCAATTGTCTTATAGGCCAAGACAAATGCACAGCAATGGACAAGATCATACGGATGGTAGAATGAGTAACAACTGGACTGAAAGTCTCACCATAATCAATACCTTCTTGTTGATGAAAACCATTGGCCACTAAACGAGCCTTATAGCGCTCAATTGAGCCATCAGAACGTCGCTTGATGCGAAAAACCCACTTGTTAGGAAGAACATTCATGTGAGACTGAGGAGGAATTAAAACCCATGTTCCCGCACGTTGTAGTGCATTAAACTCGTCAGCCATAGCTGTACGCCATTCTGGATACTTTTGAGCCTGTGAAAAACATGTAGGTTCTGCAATAATATTAGTAGAGGACACATGAGCATACTTGGGATTCGGTTTATGAATACCAAGTTTTGCTCGAGTAACCATTGGATGCATTGAATTACTCATATTGGAAGAGGAAGATGTCGGTGGTTGAGACAAGGGAATGGACTGAGGTATATGGACTGAAGGGTGAAGCGGTGACTGAGAGTGTGCAGGCCTAGGGGGGTGGGAAGGAATGAGTTGGATGGCAGGCTGTAAAGAAGAGTTGACGTGTTGGAGAGGGGCAACAGGTACAGGTTGAAGAGGTGGGGGTAGTGAGGCGGTGAGTGGTGGGGTAGATATAGGATTGGGATATGTGTGGTCACGGGTTTGACTAGGGATGGGGGGGGGTGGGATGGTCCTATTTCATGGATAGGGGGAGGAGGCATAGTCTTTCCAGAAACAGTAGGAGAACATAAGGATGCATATGGAAATGAGGATTCATCAAAAATGACATGTTTTGAAAGAAAAACTCGCCCATTTTGAGGATCAAGACAACGATAGCCCAATTGATTTAACGAGTAGCCTAGAAAAATGCATTTGCGAGATCGAAATTGAAGTTTATTATTATTGTAAGGACGAAGATACGGAAAACACGCACAACCAAAAACTTTCAAAAATTCATATGTGGGATCTCGTTGAAATAATTTAGTATATGGTGAAACAAGGTTGAGAACTTTAGTTGGAAGACGATTTATTAAATAATTGGCCGTATGAAAAGCCTCACCCCAATATGTGGGAGGCATTTTAGCATGAGCTAGTAACATTAAACCAGTTTCAACCAAATGATGATGCTTACGTTCAGCCATACCATTTTGCTCAGGATGATGGGGACATGTATAACGATGAAGAATCCCATGAGTTTCAAAATATGTTTTAAAAGCATTGTTGACATATTCACCACCACCATCCGTTTGGAAAGTTTTAATTTTAGTATTGAACAAATTTTCCACTTGATTTTTAAATTTGACAAAAGTGGCATAAACATCAGATTTTAACTTAAGTGGATACAACCAAGTGTAACGAGAAAAATCATCAAGAAAAACCACATAATAACGGAAACCAGAAATAGACAAAGTGGGTAATGACCAAACATCCGAATGAATTAATTGCAATGGAAAGTGAGAAATAGAAGTAGACAAAGAAAATGGCAATTTCTTGCTCTTTCCTAATGGGCATGAATGACAAAGAGAATCAGAGACATGTCTGGTAATAGACAATTTTCGACATGAAATTAAATGTTTTAAAATGAAATGAGATGGATGACCCAAACGCGAGTGCCAAACACGATCATCCACTCGGACTCCAACATAGGCAACGGCTCCATGTGTTTTATTGTTAGCACTTGTAGCATCAAGAAAACTGGAATAGGGATAAAGACCAGTGCTACTCCGGCCGGATAAAAGGATCTTCCCCGTGCATGAATCCTGGACACGAAAATAATTAGGATGCAATACAAAATAACAATCATGATCAGAAGAAAATTTGTTTATGGAAAGAATATTATGAGAGGTATTAGGGCAGTGGAGGGTATTAGAAAGAAGATAGGATTTGGTAGGGGTATGAATATATGAATTTCCAATATGAGAAATTTGCAAACCTGTGCCTCCATTGACTCCATTCACTTGATCAGTACCATTGTATTCGTGGGAGTTGGTAAGCTGGGTAGCATCATGAGTGATGTGGGTATTAGCACCCGAGTCGAGAAGCCACGTGGTGGCAGGTGGTACAGGAGGAGCACGAGAAGAGCTTTGAGCAGCATAGGCGGAGAGACTAGCAGAAGGTACACGTCCTTCATATGAAGCATTCATGCGATTAAAACAGTCAATAGCTGAGTGTCCATACCGTCGACATATCTGACATTGAATCTTACCACCCTTGAACCGATCGTGGGATGGAAGACCACCGGGAGCAGTACCCAAAAGACCAGGACGAGGATGGGCATTGGAGGAAGAGCCAGAAAATGAGCCTCCACGAGAACCAGAGAAAGATCCACCCCGAGAACCAGAGAAAGAGCCTCTACGAGAGCCAGAGAATGAGCCACCACGAGGTGGGTTTGTAGAAATACGATGATCACGAGTCGCAGCCATAGCAGTGACATTAGAATCACCAGGAAGAGTAAACATCAACTGACGACGTTCAGCACTAAGCAACAGAGCTTCAAGAGCAGCATAGGAAATTGGTGTTTCACGGGCTTGAATTGATGCAACAGTATGCTCATACAACGGACCAACATTGTTCATTATGGTCGCAACTAAGTCTTCATCAGTGATGGGAGACCCAGACAGGGCAAGCTGATCAACCAAAGAATTAAGTTTGTCCAAAAAATCCGTGATGGAAAGATCACCACGGCGCTGATTCATGAGCTCCCCACGGAGCTGAACAACCCGGTTATGCGAAGAAGACACATACCGGTCTTGAAGAGTGCGCCACGCATCAGCAGCGCAGACTTTGTTCACAATAACAGAGAGAACGTTGGGAGTTAAGGAACTCGCCAACCAAGAAAGGACCAGTTGATCTTGCTGTATCCAAGCCTCATACAGCGGATTAACCGTATCAGTCACTGTGCCATTGATTGAGGTTTTCCTTCTTCATGCTAGAATATGTTTAGTATAATGGCACAAGTAAGGGTGTCGAATCCACAGGGACTAATTGGACCTATAAAATCACTTGTTTTGCAAGAACTCTATAAGAGAAATAAAACTAATCAACTTAGGCAGATTTGTTGTTGTAACTTGAAAGCACAAGAAAATGAAGTAGACACAAATAAATGAATCAACAACTAATAAAATGAGATAGCACAAACGGAGATGAAGCTAGGGATTCGGTTTCACCATTGCTAAGCCAAGTCCATGCTTGTTAAGTCAGATTATACTCATCCATCTACCTATTTCTTGGGTTTGTTTCACTTAGATATGATCAACCATATGATGTGTGGATTTGATCAAATGTTCCTAATCATGAACCTAAGTGTGATGTGCACCTTTGGTCCCTAATCAAGAACCTGATACGCACAAGAAACTTTCATAAAACCAAAGGAAACACTCGGCAGGTTGTTTGCAAAGCATTCCCTTCATTCATTCACATATCCACCAAGAGTATGCATGATGTGTGCTTTAATCTTGGCTAAACAACCTGTGGTTAATTCAAATGATGATCAAGCATTAAAATCAACACACTAAGTCACAATTAAATCGGAGAATGAAACAAGAAATAGATAGATTAAATGAGAATTCTGAATTAACTACATGGCAATCTTGCAAGGCTACATCGAATCCCTAGAGAGAGATTAGTTACACTTCATGTTTACAAAAGGTTTGACATAAAAATATATAACATGAGTGAACATAGGATTAAGAAGAAAGAACCCTTGAAGCAAAACTGATGTCGAAATCCCTTAAGAGTTGCCTTCGGTGTTGGTGCTCCAAGTGTGTTGTAAATGAAGGTGGAGCGGCTAAGGTTGAATGGTTTCTGCGAATGGGAGAGTGTATGGACAGTTTCTGCGAATGGGAGAGTGTATGGAATGGAATGAAGCCTAGAAGAGATTGTGTAGAAATGGAATGGGAGCTTGCGGCAAAGGGAAGATTGGATGTGTTTGTGGTGTCTTGTGTATGAAAATGAGATGTGATTTTTGTGTATGAATGCATGGGTTTTTATAGGGGGAATGGGAGAATATGTGGGTGATTGTTTAAGAGTGAATGTGGTTGTTATGATTGAGAGTGCATGTGGATGAAATAATGATGGAAAAAGAGCTAGGTTGTTGGTGGAAAGGCAAGGGAAGTGCATGGCATTGAGTTTGTTGTTGGTGTGTGAATGCATGTGTTGAATGATTAAAGTGCATGTGGGTGAATATGTGGCTGAAATGATGAAGTAGGAAGGTGGAAATGCATGTGTTGAATTGGTGGTGCAATGATGAAAGAGTAAGTGCATGTGTGTGTGAATGGTGGTGCAATGATGATTTTGGGGTTGTGATGCATGTGAATGCATGTGGCTAAGGGTTGTTGATTGGGCTAGAGGTTTTGCATGGCTCAAAGGATTGTTTGATTGGGCTAGGCCCTTTGTTTTATGTCCAAAGTGCATACAAGGCTTTCAAATTCGTCCAACACTTTGGCTCCAAGCATATGCTATCCATTCCAAGCCCAATTTTGCTCCAAAATGCTCCAAAATGCATCTTTTTGCTTCCTTAACCATATGAACCTAAAAACACACGAAAATGGCTTAAACGACTAAAACAACTATGAATTAACAACATAGATGCACGAAAACAAGCTAAGTAAGTCGCCTAAATATGCTCCTATCAGCCATCAGCGTCAGACAGAAAAGCAGGTGGACAAATGGTAGAGCCGTCCACAAAGGAAAGCAGACCACGGCTACGAAGGAGAGGAAGGAATTGAGCCCTCCAGAGAGGGTAATTGGTACGGTCTAATTTAATAGTCAAAAAAGTGGTGACATTAGGGTGGGAAATGGTATGTGCAGCGGGTAAAGCCATTGAGATGGGAGAAGGGTTTGAGTCGTTGGACAGAGAGAGGATGATACCAAGATAGAAAATAAAGGTTGAGTATAATTTTGCTCGGATAACTATCCCTTCTATATATTCATCCTTATATAGAGATTACAAAAGAGAGTTTGATGTAGAACAAACTCTTGTATAATAAACAGATAATACAAGTGATAATTACAAGTGATAAATGGATTAATCCAAAATACAAAAATCAGATAAGTTCACAGCTAGGACTTATCAGCATCTTTTAAATGTTCTTGCATTTGTTGCGGCTGCTGTTGCGTTTGTTGCGGCTTCTGTTGGCCAGAGGAAATATTTGAATTTCCTCTTGGCGGGCTGGATGGTTTATCAGTTATAACCGAAGTTTAATTTATCAACTCCATAAACACCTCGCTCCCCGACCTAGCTATATTGTAACAAATGGATTATACTAAAATATATTTTCCATTAAAAGGATGTGTCAAAATTAAGTGAATTTGTAATTCTGAAAATGTGAATTCCGTACTTTACGAAAACAAATTAAAGTACATTTTCATAATGTTGGTTTACAATTACACCAGTGTCTACCAAGTTATCAGTCTCTTGTTTCATTTTTTAAGAAACTAATTTCTTTGTAATGATTTAAAGTTTGGTTTAAATTACTGAATTGTAGACAGAATCATTTTTTGATGAAACCAAACGGAAAGAGATGAGTCTTTGGTAGTCATCCTCCTCCAGTTCCTTTAGATTAACTTTTGAATTGTGTTATAGAGATGTGGATTTGGCTCGAAGGATTGGTGTGGCAACTGCTCTTGTGGTTTTCACTATATAATCGCTCCTTGTGTAGCTGTAAGTCATTATAGATTCCGTACTAATTACGTTTATCTGTTTTTATATTCATTAGACTGCGAATTTATTGTCAATTCGCAATAAATAAGTACTTATTTAGGCTCCATTTGGATCTTAGAATTTGGATTTTAATATTCAAATTTATATATGTACATATACACACACATGCGCGCGCGCCCACACACACACACACACACATATATATATGAATTTTGGAATCAAGCATTTTAAGATATATTAGACATGACAATGAAGCATGAACTGGATGGGTTTGCAAAGAAATTCAGTTGAATGGATTCCGAGTGTTTTGACAGGTAAGCAAAGATCCGAGATGGGGAAGGTGCTACGAGAGTTACAGTGAAGACACTGAAATTGTAAGTCTATTGTTTCAGGCTTACAGGGGCAGCCACCCCAAGGACATCCCGAGGGCTACCCTTTTTATAGCGGGAAGGTAGAGAGGAGTTATATCAGTCGAGAGTTTTTTATTCATGCTTCTTTTTCATGAAACATTTTGCATTTATCTGAGTTTGATAAGTTACGCACTTGTTCTCTGTTCCAAAGAATTTGGAAAAAAAACGTTGACATGTTTGAGGTCATTTATGTTGATATTTAGACCATCTTTCATCTCAATAAACTAAACACATGGATTAGGCTAGAAAGATGAAGCAACATATGACAAATATGAGCAGCAACTTGCTGCGGGAAAACAGAGGGTATAGAGCAAACGGGGAAACAGAGGGCATAGAGCTTTTCTCACAAAGAGATATGTGGAAGACAAAGAAGTGGATGTGGTCTACTACAGGATAGAAGATCAAGTTGTTGATATCTTTACCAAGGCATTACCAAAGGATAGATTCATCTACCTAAGAGCACTTTTGGGAGTGAAGCAGCAAAGCATTAAGAGAGAGTGTTAAAATTAATCCTTTGCTTTAAAGTTAATCCTTTTATGTAATTTGAAATGGTTATCCCTTGTACAAAAGATCTATGTCATACATGTGGCAATAGATTAGAGATCCAAACATTTCAAATTACATAAAAGGATTAACTTTAAAGCAAAGGATTAATTTTAACACTCCCTCTTAATGCTTTGCTGCTTCACTCCCAAAAGTTCTCTTATGTAGATGAATCTGTCCTTTGGTAATGCCTTGGTAAAGATATCAGCAACTTAATCTTCTATCCTGCAGTAGACCACATCCACTTCCTTGTCTTCCGTAACACCTCTGATGTGATGATGCTTCAGAGCAATATGCTTTGATTTGCAATGACAGACATGATTCTTGCTCATGGCAATAGCTGACTTGTTGTCACAAAGGATAGGAGTTGCTGATTCTTGTTTCTCACCAAAATCTTGCATAATTCTTCTCAGCCACACTACTTAAGAAGTTGCAATTGAAGCCGACGCATACTCAGCCTTTGCCGTTGATAGTGCAACTGATTTCTGCTTCTTAGACGCCCAAGAGAATACACCAGTCCTTAGTGTAAAAGTATAGCCATATGTGTTCTTCAAGTCATCCACACTACCTCCCCAATCACTCTCACAGCCCATACAATTTTGTCTCAACATTCCTTTCATACATAATACCAAAGTCAATTGTACCTTGTATGTATCTTAGGATCCTCTTTGCATCTCCATAGTGAATGCGAGTAGGCTTGTGCATAAATCTGGATAACAAGCTTGTAGCATACTTAATATCGAGTCTAGTCACTGTCAAATGCAACAAACTCCCAACTAGGCTTCTATACACAGATTCAGCAGCATCACCACTACCATCTTCTCTTTGAAACGTTTCATTCACAACTAGAGGTGTTGCAACAGGCTTGTAACCAACCATTTTGAATTTTTCTAGAAGTGTTTTTGCATATTTCTTTTGAGCAATAAAGATACCATCATTTCATTGAATGGTACTAATTCCCAAAAAATAATGCAACATGCCTAGATCATTCATCTCATATTTCCTCATCATGTCATTCTTGAAATTCAAGATCATTTTATCACTACTTCCAGTATAAATCAAATCATCAACATATAAGGAAACAATAAGGATATCTGAAATAGCTTCAGTTTTGACATAGAGGGCAGGTTCATTCTCACTTCTTTGAAATCCCCTTTCATTGAAATATGAGTCGATCTCTCCATACCATGCTCTCGGAGCTTGTTTCAGAACATAAAGTGTCTTCTTAAGCTTGTACACCTTGTGCTCTTGTCCTCTAAGAACAAATCCTTGAGGTTGATTAACGAACACCTCTTCTTTTAGGACTCCATTTAGGAAAGCAAACTTAACGTCAATTTGGTGTAGAAACCACCCCTTCTGAGTAGCTACATAAATAAGGCCTCTGATTGTTTCATGCCTAGTTACCGGTGCAAAGGTTTCTTGGAAGTCAATCCCTGGTTTTTGAGAATAACCCTTTGCTACCAATCTAGCTTTGTTCCTTTGAATGGAAACATCTTGATTGAGCTTAGTCTTATAAATCCATTTCACTCTAATGACGGAGTTGTCACAAGGTCTGTCCACTAGTCCCTATGTCTTATTTTTCACAAAGACATTGATCTCCTCTTGCATTGCAGCCTTCCATGTATCTTCTTTCACTGCATCATCAAAGTTTTCCGGTTCTACAACATAGAAATTGCAGCTTTCATAGACTCCATTTTAGCTTATTAACCAAACCGCCGTTGAACTTGGACTCGAAGGTGTGGGAGGGTGAACTTGAGGACTATTTTCAATTGACAATTGTGGAATTTCCGGCTCAATTTCTTCTTCATTTTGCTGATTTTCTTCTTCAATTCTGATTAGTGTAGATTCCTTTCGGATGGTTGCTTGATTCCAATCACACGAAGATTTCTCACTAAAGAGAACATCTCTACAAACCACAACTTTCTTCCTTTTTAAGTTGTAGAGTTTGTACCTTTTTGTGTGTGAAGCATAGCCTAC
Organism: Pyrus communis; assembly: GCF_041283825.1. Lineage (NCBI taxonomy): Eukaryota > Viridiplantae > Streptophyta > Magnoliopsida > Rosales > Rosaceae > Pyrus > Pyrus communis. The sequence continues at coordinate 5,631,667 of NC_142566.1, read as the reverse complement.
GAAAATGCATCTTTCACTTGACTCATCAAGTTTTTATCTTAGTTCTTTCGGAACATAAACAAAACAGATTGACCCAAACACTCTCAAGTGATTCACGCAAGGCTTTCTTCCACTACATGCCTCAAATGGTGTCTTGCCTTCAACTGCCATTGTTGGATGCCTATTCATCAAGTAGATCGCTGTATTAACTGCCTCACCCCACAAATATTGAGTCATTCCCTTGTCATGCAGCATTGCCTTAGCCATTTCGACTATGGTTGTGTTTTTTCGCTCAGCTACTCCATTTTGTTGTGGAGTGTAGCTGATAGTAAGCTGCCATTCCAAGCCAATATCTTGACAAAACTTATCAAATTCTGTGGATGTGTACTCTCCTCCTCTATCACTTCTAAGAACTTTGATTAAATAACTAGATTGTCGCTCAACTATAGCTTGAAACTTCTTGAAGATTGAGAACACTTCTGATTTTTGTCTTAGAAAGTAACCCAAGTCATTCTAGAATAATCATCCATGAAGATTAGGAAATACTTGTTTCCCACTTGAGGAGAGGTTTTCATGTGTTCGCAAACATCTGTATGAATCAATTCCAATGGAGCTTTTGCTCTCCTAGCTTTACCATGTGGAAATGAATCTCTATGATGCTTCCTAAGTGCACAACCTTCACAGATTTCTTCATTTTCTTGGATACTTAGCAACCCATGCACCATTTCTTTTTCTTGTAGCTTTTTGAGACTTTGAAAATTCAAGTGGCCAAGCCTTTTATGCTATAGCTTTGAATCTTCTTGCACTTCCATCTTGAGTGCAGATTGAGTTGCATACTCAATTGTAAGAGGAAAGCTTATACTCTTCCTCATCTCAATCTTAGCCAAGAGTTGTTCACGATTCCTCCCATCATATATCTTGCAAGTATTGTCTCCAAAATACAAGTAGTAGCCATACACAATGAGTTGTCCAAGACTTGGCAAATTTTGCTTCAAATCAGGAACTAACATGACATCCTTGATGAACATCTTTCCATTCTTCGTATACACAGTAATAGTACCTTTTCCCAATGTATCAACTAGTTGCCTATTTCCCCTCTTCACTCGGGTTGGGTTTGTAGTGTCAATATTATGGAGTTTGTACTTGTTCGCCATCATATGATTGCTAAAGTCGTTGTCCACAAACCAAACTTTAGCTTCTCCTTGGACAGTTGTATCATGACCAACATAAAACATATTGGTCTCTTCACCTTCTGCTTTGGTGTAGTGAGCTAGCTGATTATCTTTGTAGGTACAATCCTTTTGCATCTGCTCGAATCTACTACACTTGTGGCGTTATACTTTTCCCTTGAACCAACATTCATTGGAATGAGCTTTGTCACAAATTTTGCACTTCGAAACATACGAACTCTTCTCAAGCATTTTCTTCTCTTCAAAATTACCCTTTCCTTCCCACACTTTGTTTTTGCCTTTCCAATTCTTGTTGGACTTGGCTTTGCTTTGACTTGAACTAGCTTCAGTTTTTGGATTCACTGTAAGTGTTTGGAAAGCATTTTCTACATCATTGTTGTCATGCCTGGATAGTCTTTGAGCAAAACCTTTGAGTGAACCAATCAATTCTTCAACGCTCAATGTTGACAAATCCTTAGTCTCCTCTATGATTGAAACTATGTTGTCATACTTTCTTGGCAAGCTAATTAAATACTTCTGAACCATTCTCTCATCAGACAAGGTTTCACCATAACTTTTCATTTGACTAATAATCTCAAACAATCTACTCAGGTAATCATCTAACAATTCATCATCTTTCATTCTTATGTACTCAAAATCTCTTCTCAAATATTGGAGTTTGATTGCCCTTACCTTAGTAGAGCCTCTGTAGACTTTCTCCAGCACATCCCAAGCTGATTTGGCACTTGTCTCGTTCAAAATTCTCGGAAAAATTTCATCCAATATAGCATTTTGGATGACCCCAAGAGCTTTTTGGCATCTCTCTTGATGTTTTCCTTCAGTTCCCTTGTTTGAGCCTCTGTCAAAACCACAGTACTTAGGGGTACCACATAGCCATCTTCAATCAAGATCCACAAATGATGAGATACAAAAATTGTTCTCAACTTTGTCCTCTAGAAGTCATAATTCTATCCATTGAAGATAGGAGTTCATATCTCTCCACTACTACTTGAACCAGCCATGAATTTGAAAATTTTGATTCTAGGGTTTCACTTAGAATTTTCCCCTTTTGAGAATAAAAAAAGGATCCATTCTTTGATCAGGTTGGCTCTGATACCGTGTTGATATTCAGACAATCTTTCATCTCAATAAACTAAACACACGGATTAAGCTAGAAAGATGAAGCAACATATGACAAATATGAGCAGCAGCTTGCTGCAGGAAAACAGAGGGCAGATAGCAAACAGGGAAACAAAGGGCAAAGAGCTTTTCTCACGAAGAGATATTTTTCTGATATTTTTTTATATTGATTGAATGTCCCAGCACATGGGACAACTGATAAGGCAAATGGTTACAAAAGATTTATGCCATACATGTGGCAATAGATTAGAGATCCAAACATTTCAAATTACATAAAAGGATTAACTTTAAAGCAAAGGATTAACTTTAACAATTTCTTCACTTTGACACCCACTCTTATGCCTACCAATATCTTAAATATTTTTAATTTTCTCCTATATTTCAGCAACAACAGTATTGCACGTGCCATGCATTTTGTTGGAGAAGGGGGTACAGACAAAGGTGTAAATGAGGTGAATGCTGTATTATCTTACGAGGATTTAGAGAGGATTCATATGAAACCTTATCTGGACTGTATTTCTCAAGTAGTTTGTACTATTATGGCTTCCTATAACAACTGGAATGGAGATAAAGTACATGGCCACCGTTTTCTCCTTACAGAAATCTTGAAAGATAAGCTAGGTTTTAAGGTGAGGAAACCATATAATCTGCATAATTTCTCTTTCGTCTCAAAGTTTAATTGGACCATTATTAAATGTAAACATCGGCGTCTACTATTGCTGCAGGGAATTTTAATTTCTGACTGGGAAGGAATTGACCAACTTTGCGAACCTGAAGGTTCAGACTATCGTTTATGCATTTCCTTAGCCATTAATGCAGGAATAGACATGGTATAAACACTCCAAGCTTATAGGCCTAAACAATTTTTCACTTTCCTTGATCTTTACATTGTCTGATTGGGAAGGTATGCGTGCAGGTTATGGTGCCTTTCAGATATGAAAAATTCATCGAGGAATTAATATATCTTGTGGAATCCAGGGAGGTACCAATGTCTAGGATAGATGACGATGTTGCAAGAATACTGAGAGTGAAGTTTGTTGCTGGTGTTTTCGAACATCCCTTTGCTGATAAATCTTTACAGGACGCAGTTGGTTGCAAGGTAATCTTCTGAGCTCAGCACGTCTTACATTCTCCTTGTTGAAAATTTCACATGCTTTGCCTGTTATCATTTGAAAGTGCATGATCAGTGAACATCTGACAAAACCAGTTCGAATCAAGTTAGTACTAGTGAATTAGTTTTGCTTCAATGATACTTGTGTGCAGTTGCACATAGATTTAGCACGTGAAGCAGTTCGCAGGTCATTGGTTCTGTTGAAGAACAGAAAGGACCCAATGAAATCTTTTCTTCCATTAGACAGAAATGCTAAAATAATACTTGTTGCTGGAACTCATGCCAATGATCTTGGAAATCAATGTGGAGGATGGACCTCTACAAAATATGGTAGCAGCGGCCAGATAACAATCGGTATGGAATTTTATAATTGAGAGACTAACTGTGATCAGTGTGACTTAAAAGACTAGGATTTTGCTTTTTAAAAAGTTTAAATTCTCAAGTTTCGAACCCAGAATTCTTCAAAGTTTTCAAAAACCACTACTACAGGCTACATAGAAGTTGTGTTTTCTTGCGCTTGAAGAATTCTGGCTATTACTACTTTTAAGGGATAGTATAATCTTGGCCTTAAATTGATAGATTGTAAATCAGCATTGTTACATCTCCTCATTGCATTTATTACCCTAATTTATTAGCACATGTACATGTTTAAGGACAACCATCTTGGAAGCTATTAAGATGGCAGTTGGAGATGATACAGAAATAATTTACGAGAAATATCCATCAGCAGACACCTTAGCGTGTCAAGATATCTTTTTTGCGATTATGGTTGTTGGTGAAGCTCCGTATGCAGAAGGCAGGGGTTACAGTTCAGAGCTTGTGATCCCGTTCAATGGAACTGATGTCATAAGCTCGATTGCTGACAGCTATCTTGGCGATTTTGATTTCTGGAAGACCCTTAGTTTTAGAGCCTTGGCTCTTGGAAAAGATGGATGCCCTTGTTGCTGCTTGGCTCCCTGGTACTGAAGGAGAGGGAATTGAAGATGCAATCTTTGGAGATTTTGACTTCGAGGGTAGACTCCCGGTGACATGGTTTAAAAGGGTTGAACAACTGCCTATGCATGCTGCAGACCCTTTATATCCTCTTGGCTTTGGGATGACATAAAATAAGGTGTAATCTTTGCACCAAAGAATTTGAAGATAATGTTGTTTTATTGTTTGAATCTGAGTTTATTGCACCGGTTTTTGCCTAACATTTATTCATGAACACACCCTCTTTTATGCCATTGTCTTCGTGTCACCGAGGAAATTTTTGCTTAGACCGTTATGCGGTTAGACTTGTAAGGTAGTCCAATCAAAAGGTGTCATGTTGATACGATAGTGAGATTGATATGATGTCCTGCTGACTTGGCATCTCAGCTTCATACAAGTTTTTCACTTTGATTTCTTTACACATTTCATAATTTCCATTATGTGTATTTTTCTCTTTGTCCTGCTGACTTGGCATCTCAGCTTCATACAAGTTTTTCACTTTGATTTCTTTACACATTTCATAATTTCCATTATGTGTATTTTTCTCTTTGATTATTTCCGCATTGTCATAATTTAGCTTACACAAACCTCTTGAGAGTTGGCATCATGCTTCCAACTTGAAATCGAGCCTATAGTTTAGGGGTTTCAACAGGCTTATTGATAGGATTTTTACCGTTTATGTAAATAGGGTCAAAATCACATGAAATACTTGCAAGAATAGAAGGATGTTGTAATATAGATGCTCATGCAAGGTCGATATCCTCAATGACTATTTCAATAATTTATACAAAAACAATTCCTAATTAATTATTTGAAATTTAAAATTGAAAAAGATGATTTTGAATTGAGTAATATTAAAAATGAATTTTAATTAAAAACAAATATGATAAAAGAAAAGAGTTTTAAATATCAATTTATAAAAGCATTAGGGTTTCACCATCACCTAGCAATCCTATGAATTTTTACCAATTACTTGTGATATACACATGCCACTTTGAAGGTTAGGTTTTCCTAATATATATTCTACTTGGAACCTCCAACATAGAACGTATACCTAACATACAACCCGTCCGGACGTTCAGATCAAATTTGAACATGAAAGACTCATTATACTTTATGAAAACCCTTAGAAAAATCATGCAACCCTTAAGACGAGGTGTTCATCTTAAGTGAAATTACAATTATTAATCACAAGAAGCCAGCGCCAATTTTAGGGAACCTTCTGACCAAAATTGCATCAAATTACTTTTCTAAAGATCCTAATGGTGATCAGGCATTAAGACAATTAGATAATTTAATCACGGTGATTAATAAATTTAAAGTATGCATACAATCAATCATAAGCAATTAAATAAAAATTACATATTCATGCTAAGGCTCAAGGCTTCACCCTAGCAAAATGAATTAGTTACACATATTTATAATTAAAATCATAGAAAATATTATTAAGAAGAAAAGGGATGAAAACACCTTAAAGTAGAGAATCTCCAAGAACCCTAACAATTACTCTCTATCTCCAAAGTTTCATAAAAGAAAGCGTGCCTAACTAAGGCCGGCCGAAACCTTTTAAATCGCATCTAAAAGGCATCACACAATTCCTAAAAACCAGGTCTTTTATTCCCACTAGGAAACTAAGAATAATAAAATAAAATATCTTAGAAAATAAAATCCTAATTAACCTAGGAGAATCTGTCAAGTACTTGTCCAACCACGTTTTAGCCTCAGAAATCCCCAAATCCGGCCCATAATAGCTTGTTTTGAAGATCGGGACGTTCTGAACACATCTCCAGAAGGCCATGAACCCATCCGAGGTCATCATGAGCTCCAAAACCGCAATTCGAGCCCAAAACGTTACTATTCCAACATTGCACACTGCTCCTTTATTTTATAGTAAAAAAATAGCCGCTTGGTGGAAAAATTTGATATTTTGACACGATCAAGCTAAATGACTCACAAACGTCCTTCAACTAGAATTACTCCAAAACTCATCCATTTGATCATGTTTTGCTCTAGAGGAAGTCGAAAGTCCTATATTGGAAATACAATTCAAAGTATCAAAATTCTTCCAAAATATTAATCAAAATATACTAAGAATAGGGTTAAATATATAATATAAAATCTACTAATCACGTATTGCAATTTATAAGGAAATTTGTACACGTCGAAATTTTGGTGAAGTACATGTTTACCAACACATTAAAGTTTCGACATGCCAAGACTTATGTGGCATGCGACATGTGTGTCTTACAAATCGTACACATGACATGCGACTCATCAAAATCTGATGAGTCATCAAGAGAGACACGTGTCAATACTTGACGGAAAGTAATTAAGAAATTATTTGATTTTAATTTTTAATTAAACAAATTAATAAATTTAAATTTAAAACAAACGAAAATACCAAATTGGGGAAGATTGATATATGATTTTTATTTGATTAAATCAAATATTAATAGACGGAGTCAAATGACGATCCGAGTCACAAATTAAGTCTTGACTCTTTCGTCAATTAATCAAGTCCACAATTAAGGCCAAAGCCGTAGGTAAGCCTTGGAGAGCCTATAAATACGAGACTCGAAGATAAAGAAAGGGGTCAAAAATTCATTCTCACACCTAGATGCTCAAACTCTCAAGCCTCAAACAATCTTGAACATTCTCAGAAAGTTCTCTGCATTCTTCGCCACACCCATGAAGAATCATCAAGCACAACTATATATGCCAGTTCTTCTATCGCCACAAGCCAAAACCTTGCGGCATCTATTCATCTGATATCAAGTCATTGCAAGTCTTAGATCAACATCCCCTACACAAACACTTTGCATCCCGAAGATTGAATTAGAGAATCAAATTTGTAATCAGATATTATAATGCTAAACATTCATTAATACAAATATTATTTTGTACTCATCAATTGCCATGATAATATAAATATACTCATACATTAGTCCATGCTTATTCAAAACACATGCAAAATTAAGATGAAAGGAACAACCTTTACTCCCACATAGCAGCTGAATCAAATAAGTCAATGACTCCCATATTCATGACATGATCTTTGAACACTCCAACAGTCAAGGGCTTTGTGAGAGGCTACTCCTGCCTTCACCTTTTCCTTTATGGACAAATATTTCATGTCCATCATTCATACATGTTTATGCTACACCTTTGGGTAAGAAACATAAATAACCATCAATTTGAAAATAGATTATGTAACCTTATTGTATAATAGTCATTAAAAGATTAAGAAACCAAGATTTCAAGTCTTTGGACAAGAAAGAGGTCAACTTAATTCTCTTGAAAATGTTATACCCTAAAAAATCTCAAACCATTTATCTATTCCTCTCTTTGGAAAACAATATTGACATGTTATGAGTTTTAAAACCATAATTTACATAATCCAATTCCTGAACATAGTAACCCCCTGTTTACCAAAGTTTATAATAATAATATTAATAATAGAAAAACCGTTTTCTTTATGAACATAGTAACCCCCTATTTTGAAACATATATATAATACTAAATATAGGTTTTATGAAAAACCCTAGCATGCCATGTAAAACATTTGTAAAACCTCTGTAAATCATATCCGCGAAGTACTCAACTAGGGGTAACATAATCTCTTGAAGGCAGTACCTGTCCATCCCCTAAAGGTGAAGCTGAATAATCTGTCCATCAACCTGAAGGTGAAGCTATATAACCTGTTCATCACCCAAAGGTGAAGCTGTATAAAATAGCATACATTCACACTGACACTAGATGTGGCTAGTGAAGCTGTCCAACACCACTTTCAGCGATGAAGCTGGGGGTATATAATATATCATATCTCACTCCTCCATCATCTGTGTCCTATGGCCATAGACATAATACCCGTGGTGTGTGGATGTGTCGTATGTGGCGTTGGAAAACATGGGTGCCGCCGGGTCGGGTACAGGTCAAAGGGAACCCAGCGGGTTCCTCTCCTTCTCCATTAGTTTATTTTGTGTGCTTCACCATTAGTTTAGATAAGTTTCTTTATTTGGGTTTTATGTGGAGGTCACTGTTTGGAATCATGAGTGTGGCAAATTCATGGCTCATTCGTTTGGGAATTTGGTAAGAATCAATTTAAGTTAGAGAACAATTTGGGAGAATCTTATCCATTTATTTGTTTTGAGTTCTCTACTCGTTTGGTTTAGGATTTCTACTTTGTGGCATTTGGATTGTGAGAGTCAAACATTCTTTTGTAATCTCGTCTATTTAGTGAAATTCCTCGTCGTGTTTCACCAATGGACGTAGACTTTGTGTCGAACCAAATTAAATCTCGTGTTCTTATTTTGAGATTGTTTGTTTTAACCTTCATCTACGACGTTGATATGTAGTACTTTATTAGAATTCGTTTCCGCTTACGCATAAAAATACCACAATTTATTCATGTACGCATCTTTTTTGATGCCAATGTCTCCGCATCATCGATAATATCTTTGCTACGAGCGCCACGCGGTCAAATGTAGGGCAATCGAATAAGAAGATGTCACGTTGACACGATCGGAAGATAGATTTGAAATCCCGCCGACTTGGCTTCTCAGCTGCATACAAGTCGACCAGGATGAAATGAGATGCCTTTTAATTTACCTTTTTACTCTTTGATTTCTTTCCGCATTCTCATAATTTCCATTATGTACCTTACACAAAACCTCCTACAGCACAATCTACTGCATGTTTAAGTTTCAGATACGTTAGTTTGCGCCTGCCGGACGAAAATTTGATGTACAGTGAAACTCTTGCCATAGAACGATTGGATAAGTGTGAAGCTTCCATAACTCTCTTAATATAGGGCTCATAGTAAACCCTCCCAAGGCAAGCCAAGTTCGTGTATTGAAATCCTTGAACATATTTCGAGTATCCCATTAAAAATCAGCAATTTATGGCAATACGACCTGAGAAAATATTGATTCCATGTTTGTAAGGTATTGAGGAGATAACAACAAGATTAGTCGTGAATCATATTATCCAAAGTAGAATATAGAAATAGTGAATTACTTTCAAGGCTAACGTCTTCTTTTAGATCTGGTACGACGGCGGAGAATCCGGAAAACCACGACAGTAAAAGTGAGAACTACTTGTATGATGATTAATATCTTCAAACCTGGAAACACGAAAAGCCCCAACTTTCGTTCACACATAATTTTAGCTATAAAAAGACAAGTAAGAAATAAGAGACTACCTGTAAGCTTCTGAATCAAGTCGTCCACATTAACTCCACTTTTGGATTGTTTTCTGTCAATTTGCCCAAGATCACCAACTCTTGAGAAGCTATGGATGGTTTTGTACTCAATATTCCCGCCCATGATGCATGTGTTTGGACAATTGACACTACCATCATACTCGTCACTTCCATCGCAACAATCTATGTAAATAGTGGATGGCAACAGACAAACATCATAAATCTAAATGGATAATGGAACTGTATATGGAAAGCAAACACATGATTAGACCAGACCGGAGCTTAGAATTAAACTGGATAAGTGCCATGGATTTTCTGATGTCAGAGCTTAGAGATAATGGGACTATATCATGCCAAAAGTTAGAGAGCTTCGGAATTCAGACTGAAAGCCCATCCTCAACACTGGATGCAGTCATGTATTTAAACCATGTAAAGAAATATTACAGCAAATCGAGTGTGCAAGTGTGTTCATATATACAAGCTAACAGCTGGAGAAAAACGTATAGAATTCAATTATTCAAATACAATGAGCAACTGAAAATCAGTTTGAATTAATGCAGAATCATTCAAAACTAATTAGTGTTTGAATATAAATCCATTAGAAACACGCACATGACTAACTTGACTGGGTTTTACATATATACGTCCACCGGCAGAGGAAGAAATGTATGGCAAAGGACCTGATATTATATGATGGACGTTATCCAAGCAAAAACATTTTTTTTTTAGTATAGCAATACCACAACGCAAGGCATCTGTAACATCCCAGCAATAAATAAGGGAAAACTAGATGTCACTTCCTCATAGAGGAGACTAGCTTTAAAGCAAAAAAGGAAAACTCAAAACAATTTAAGCATTGGACTTTATATAGAGAGAACATACTCATGTCATACATAGGTAAAAAATGGTCTAAAGAAATTTAGCACTCTCCAGTGTTTAAAGAAAAATATCAAAGAACACAACTTAAATAAAAATGTAAACTACGACTTAGTCCCCGCCATATACTACTAAAACAGTTACCCCTTTTTTAAAGTTATGTTTGAAGTTTTTCATTAACCTTAGGAGGGTGCTAAATTACTTTAAACCATCTTACCTATGTATGACTTGAGTATGTATTCTTTAAAATAAGGTCTAGTACTTAAATTGTTTTGAGTTTCCCCTTTTTCTTTAAAGCGAGTCTCCTCTACAAGAGAAGTGACATCCCGTTTTCCCTTATTTATCTCTAGGGTGTTACAACATCAATTCTTCTCGTTTGAAAAAATTAAGCTGCAAGCGCCATGAGCCATGTATTACATAGAATTAATTAAGAAAAGCCTTAAATAAATATGCGATTCAAGCAAATAAGTAACTATACATATGATACTTACCACAAACCTGATCGTTAACTCGAGAAGAAAATAGGAAGCGCGGAGTACTTCCGCTATTCAAACAATAGAATTTTCCTGCATGGCAAGCGGAAGTCCCTGAAAAATTCAAAAGAAGCTTAAATGACTACTGGGGACACAAACAGGGGGATTATATGCATAGCATAAAAACAAAACTTTAAATAGGAAGAAAAACTTGGAAATGAGAACTGAAACTAATATTATTAAGGGGTAGTTACAGTTTACTCCAATTACCATACTTTCTTTTTTATTTACACACCAGAAAAATTAGTCTTTCCTTTAAACCCTAAAAGTTCCTCAGTGACTGCAAGTTTCCGGCATTTCCGATCAAATATTCCGGTCAGTAGAGTTACAAAAGTTAGTCCCTGCAAATTGCAATCTCCTTGATGTGCCTGTGTTTTCTATTTGGGCGTTCACCAATAAATGAATGACCCAATTCAAAATTAGGGACAGGAAGATAAATGGAAAATTTTTACGAGGCGAATGTAGAAACAAAAATTCAAAGAGGGGGTTATTAATAATTGAGAGTTTAGAGCGAGTGAGTACCAGGCTCATCGGTTCCGTCAAGGCAGTCACAGAAATCATCATTGAGACGGTCTCTAGTGAAGGATTTGGAGCCATCCCTGCAGTTGATCACCTCTGAACCATAGTATTTTTCATCTGCATCCACACAAGAGAAGAAATTATTTCAATTTCATATATATATATATATATATATAGAGAGAGAGAGAGAGAGAGAGAGAGAGAGAGAGAGACCGAGTGGGTGAACTCCAAGAAGAGGTGGTATGGGGAGAGAGTGAGGAGAGGTGAAGGAGGAGGTGAGTAGGAAACACACGGAGACAAGACGGATGAAACTCGTCTCCATGTCTTTCTGCCAGAAAACCTTTCTTTGTTTTTTGTTTCTTCAAAGGGATATTTTTCTTAATTTGGCAAAAAGAACTAAAGAAGGTATTGACCAAAAAAATAGGTTTATTGACCCAAAAAATAGGTTAAATTTTATAAATAAAATGATATAAAAGTTAATGATTAAATTATTATTTAAGTATTAATTAATGTAGTATTTTTTTATTCATAAACACTATTTAATTTAAGAGATGTATTCAGTTGAGATTTTAAGCGATTTTAAATTTTGTAATGAATTTAAGAGTATTCAATTAAGAGTTTAAATGATTATCTATTAATTTTAAAGTGCATTCAAGGAGGGTTTTGAGATAATTTATTAAAATTCTTATACATCCGGATGTCTTCAATTAGAATTAAAAAAAAAATTGTAATATTGTATTCAATTAGAAATTAATTTTAAAAATTTGAAAAAAAGTTAAAAAATTCGAGAGAATTGAAAATTTCATCTTGCATTTTAATCATCTACAAATCTCATAACTTTCTGTAAATTTTTTTAGAAAATTAAATTAAAATTTTTACATAAAATAAAATGTCTATAAATTAATGAAAACTCCATAAACATTCGTAAATAAATTTATAAGTTTATTAAAATCTCTAAAATTCCAATACAACCCCAGAGTCTAAACGTCGCCTTTAATCTTCTACTCATTCAGTCGGTCTGTACGGAGACACTCACAGACAGAGCAAGCCAGACCGCCTGGGGATACAGAAACAGATCTTAACGGTGGCACTCTTCTATTCCCTCCCAATTATTGAATCTCCACCGTCCGATCTCCTCAACATTGTGCTTCAGATTCAACTCTCCGGCCGCCCATCTCCTCCCTGATCTCCTCTGGACAGTAGTATTTCCCTCGCAATTTCAAGGTGCATAATCCTCTCTTCCCTCGTTTTTCGTATCAGAATATGACCTCATTTCATTAATTTGGTTCACGGCTTATCCCCTTGATTGAATTGTCCGTTTGTAAACTTATTTATGAAGGTGGACACACATTTTTGTTTCGTTGCTGAGATTTTTGAGAGAGAAAATTAGAAATTCAATCTTGATTTGACGTGAATTATGATGGGTTGGTTTCGGAATACAGAAATGTGAACTGGGCAGTTGCAATTTTGTCAAAGGATTAGTCTTGGTCCTTTTCTTTTGATTGGGGTAAAAAAAAAATTGTGTCATGCTTAATGGTAACTGAATTCAATCAATTTCAATTTCAGTGTTTGATAAATTCTTCGTATGAACCAAATTTGCTCGCTGTTTCTGTTAGTGTCTTTGAAAACTGATACTCGTGAGGCTAATTGTGCAATTGAACTAAATTGAGAGAAACAAGACAGAAAGGAAGAAGATTGGTTGCAGCTGAACAGTTTTAGGATACAAGTGTTAGCTCAGATCATTAATCTGTTTCTTGGTGTTTCAAATTTTTTCGTATTCTTTTTTTTTTCCCTTTGGAGTCTTCATAATGTATATGGTAAATTTTTTTTTGTATGAGAAATGGAATGGGAACTAATATTAGTAAACAGTACAATTGGACGTTACTGAGGACAAGGCGGGTACTGAAGTGAATCGGAAGGCTGGTAAGAGTATAAAGTTTCACTCTCGTTACAAAAAACTGCCTCTACAAACTGTAACAGGTCTTTCTTGCTCATGTTCAAACCACTGTAGTTGCTTTTCCGTCATTCTTTTCATATGCAGTACTCTAGGTTCCACAGGATTTTTTTTGTTTTTCAATCTAGTAATAGTAATTTTTATGTTGCACTTTTCAAATTTCTGTGCTGTCAGTAACTAGCTACATCATAGGGGATTCCTTCTGGTAGGCTACAATATCAAGTGGGTCTTTATCATAGTATTTCTGAAATGATACTTAGTGGTTATGTTTTTTTGTTTATGCTCTCAAACAGGAACTGTGTTTATTATGAAAAGTTGGTGGAAGTAATGTCCGTTTATTTTGCTAGTTCTTTCGTTTGGTGATTTAATAAATAAATCAATTGGTTCACCTACAGACAGCTTCTATGGGAATTGAAGGGATTGTGAAAGATGTTGATACCAGCAATTGGCAAACAGATTTGGCCTATGACCAGTGGATAGCACTCCCTGTTTCTGGTCCACGACCACCAGCTCGGTATAAGGTACGCATATATTTTAAATTTAGATAAGCTCTATCTTAAAACCATAGAGAAATATTTTGTTTAAGTTCACATTTTTTTCTTCTTTTGTAATTCCTAAAGTCATTTTTTTAAAGTCAGTGCAAAATCAAACTTGTTTTGTTTATATTTATCAAATACTTTCATTATTTATCAACAATATTTTCATTTATTTTTCAAGAAAAGGAAATTGATCAACCAATACTTACCATGCTATTTCTCTTTTCACTGTAGCATGCTGCTGTAGTAGCGGATGAAAAATTATACATTATTGGTGGGAGTTGTAATGGTCGGAACCTATCTGATGTCCAGGTATTGTACATGCTCATGTACTTTTTGACTTTGAGGTTCATCTTTTTTGTGTAATGTAGTACTGGACTCTTCTTGCAGGTCTTTGACTTTAGAAATTTGTTGTGGTCTAACATTAAACTGAAACCCAATTCGGATAAATTTGAAGACAGCGGCTTACAGGAAGTTCTTCCAGGAATTTCTGCTCACAATATGGTAAATGTTCATGAGAACAGTACTATTTTGTGTTTGTGTGTGCATATTATTTGTTTGTATATGTCCTATTCGCATTTTGTCTGGCCGTCATCCCCTTCGTTTATGATTTCACGTGGTTTTCATTATCCAGTTGAACACTTGTGTTTATGTCTTGGCAGGTTAGGTGGGGAAATAAACTTCTTCTTCTCGGTGGAAATTCAAGGAAATCGTCTGATAGAATAATAGGTTTGTTACTAAAACAGCCATCTTGTTAGTTCATGGATAATATTTTATCTCTTGTGAGACATTTGAAAGTGCACTTTAATTGGCGTTTAAAACCTTTTGCAATGTTAATGGACTTGTAGTTTGGTTCATCGATTTGGAGACGCATGTCTGTGGCATCATCGAGACCTCAGGAAATGTTCCAGTATGATGGCTGAATCCTTATTTTTCCTTGTGCTTTGTGCTTTCAACTGTTTTATTAACCTGTTTGGTATGCATTCATCCATGTAATTTCTGGATGGCAAACTGATATTAGCCAAACCGCACAGTGCAATGGGTTTCCATATATGATATCCCTTCTCTAATTTTGTTGCTCTAATATATTTGATCCATTGTTCTGTGGTAATTTAACCTGTTTGGTATGCTTGCAAATTATTTTTCAGGTAGCTCGTGGGGGCCAGTCCACCACACTGGTTGGTTCTAGACTGATAATGTTTGGTGGAGAAGACAGGAGCAGAAGATTGTTGAATGATGTTAATGTTCTTGATTTAGAGACAATGACTTGGGATGTGATGGAAGCAACGTAAATATCCATACACTTTTATTTCGAAACAACTTCTGTGACGTGTTTTTTTATGAATTCTGCATTCCTTTCTTATGTTGTGATAGGCAGACACCTCCACCTCCCAGATTCGATCACGCAGCTGCAGTACATGCAGAACGCTACCTTCTAATTTTTGGTGGTTGTTCTCATGCTACTTTCTTCAATGATCTTCATGTACTTGACCTGCAAGCAGTAAGTGATTTACTGATTACATCAGGACTTGTTTACAAATTGTGCAGTCTGTTCAAATACACATACACATGCATTATTTAAATGTTTAATTTATTAGTTTTCAGTTCACCAGATGATTTCTGAGCTAGAAGCGTACTGAAGTGATTAATGAAAACTAACGCAGAATATAGCTAGTTGGTAATTAATATGTTGGTTTCCAATGATGGCAACAACTTTTATCAACACTTATGAGTTTCTGAGACCATTTTGCAACTTATATTTATGAAATTAAAAGATCTCTCTTTCACCTTTTTCGATTTTTACCGAAAGTGCTATAATTAGTAAGAGCTCCTTTTTATGCATTAATGAGCATCTCATGTTTTTGCTTCCATCCTGCTGTAAACCTAGAGGCCTCAGTTGAGTGATCTAGGAACATCTTCTTTTGTTTTGTTTTACTTTTGTTTTTGGCTTTTTTATTGTGTGCATCTGTATACTCTCTTTCAACCTTGAGATCAGAAGATTCATACTTCATTTGAACAAGTAGAGGACCGCATGTATCAAATAGACTTTAGGATATGTGGGCTTTTGCGCAATAAGAGAAATTGGCTATGATGCAAAGCGAAGTATTTACTTTCCGAGTCTGTCCATTTGCCTTCTACCATATGCCACACATCGTGGAATGTTTATGAGTTTTTGGTGAACTTAAACATTTCTGGTTTCAGGAGCATAATTTTTGAAGGTTTTTCGTCATACCTTGAAAGATGATTATGTCATCCTATACTAACAAATAACCTGTTCTAAGTATAGGCTGAATGAAAAATTAATTTTAATTGTAACCGAAAACTGAATCATTATTAGTAGTCTGATTTTCCATGCTTTTTAAGCTGCAGAGTTTTCCAGTTAATTGTTGTATTTTCTCTTCTTATATTTCTTGCCCACAATTTGCCATTACATTTCAGAGGGAGTGGTCCCAACCACAAATTCAGGGTGATCTAGTGACTCCTAGGGCTGGTCATGCTGGTATAACCATTGATGAAAACTGGTATATAGTTGGCGGTGGAGATAACAAAAATGGTATATATGCACACCTTAATATGTACTATTGTGGCTTTTACCTGCTGGATAAATGTACTTTTCTAGCTTTCTGTGATACTTTCTGTAAAATTTTACAGGCTGCCCCGAAACTCTGGTGTTAAATATGTCTAAGCTAGTGTGGTCAGTCTCAACCAGTGTGAAGCAAAGGGATGCACTCGCTAGTGAGGTCTGTTCCTTTCTTTGATTATATATGTTTTTCTGAGAAGTTTCAGTCCGAAAGAAATTTTGATGACTGCATCCACTGACATATAGTTCCACTAAAATACTAAAAGAAAATGGCAGTTTTCATAGTAATATACTGGACCGAAAATATACTTGTGATGTATTGTCATTACTCTAATATGACTTGTTATCCAGCTTTGTTACATAAAAGGTTTGTTGCTCCCGGTGTAACTGAATATCGTTTAGGATCATGCCCTTTACAAGTACACATTTCTAGTTTATTGGTTTGTAATTGAGCAATGAATATGATTTGGAAACAGGGACTCAGTGTCTGCTCAGTGACTATAGATGGAAAGAAGCATTTGGTTGCCTTTGGTGGCTATAATGGGAAGTATAGCAATGAGGTATGTTACTTAATACCAGGTTTCGTATCCTATTATTCAGAAGCCTATGTTGCATCGCATGAGGTGTGTTGTGCATCCCCTTCTATTGTTCATTGCCTTTCTTTTCTTACAGGTTTTCGTAATGATGCCCAAACTGAGGGACTTATCACAACCCAAGATATTCCAGTCACCAGCAGCGGCTGCAGCAGCAGCTTCTGTTACTGCTGCATATGCCTTATCTAAAATAGAAAATTTGGATTTCAAAACAGCAGAGCTGAACTCCAAGGGACCTGGAAACCATCATTATGAACAAGATTTCACGGTTGAGATAGAGGCCCTGACAGAGGAGAAAAGTGTGCTGGAGTTGTCGCTGGCGGAAGTCAAGACAGAAAATTCCAGGATTGGGCAGAATATTGAAGAAGTCAACAATACTCATGCTGAGTTGTCCAAGGTATGCTCCTTAGAGACACTGGTTACTAAGGTGATTATTGTGTTTTAGAGTTTCTCATCCCTTCAACCTTCCCTTTCAGGAACTTCTTTCAGTCCAAGGGCAACTAGTAGCTGAGAGATCAAGATGCTTTAAATTGGAGGTTTCTCCTTTCATAACTTGTTTAATTTATTTGGGTTGGGTCATTTGACGTGCCTTCTACGAATGGAATGTGTTCCATGTAGCAGCTGATTCTTTTCTTATATTGTTTTCCTAGGCTCAAATCGGTGAACTGCAAAAGAAATTAGAATCGGTGCAGTCCATTGAGGATGAGGTGCAGGCACTTCGGGGTCAAAAATCTGCATTCGAACGGGATGAGCTTGCCTCATCTGTTCAAAGACAAGGTTCTGGTGGGGTTTGGCGGTGGATTGCTGGGGGTGGTGGCGACTCATAAAAGTCGCAAGGTCAGTGCATGAATTCTTGACAAAAAGAGAAAATGATAGAAGTCAGAGCCGGAATATTTAAATGGAAAGCTCACATACCTGGTTATCTGTCCCAGCTCCCTCCAGAAGCTGAGGCAGATCCCAGCAGTGGCCTACCGGAAGCGCTGGCCTACAGAAAGTGTTCTTACTAAGATAGCCAGTAAAAGGGATGAAAATTACAGTCTGAGTTATAGGATTTATATAAACGTTGTTTGTTTGGGATTCATGAACAGTCATTTGATCATTTTTTTTGCGTCGTCCGGTTTATGTTCATGTCTAAATTGATAGAGTAGTTGGATTTGTATGTATGATACAGTTCAAATTCTTTATGTTCTCGTGGTCTCAGAAAAAAGTGATTGATATTTAATTTTCATGGCCATTGGAGAATGAACTTCATTTCATTAACAGGGGTCAAATACAAATTTGGTACATGACAGAAACCCTAGCTTGAGGAGGGTTCTGCTAAATACAAGTATCAACGAGCACAAATACACCGTACCGTGATTTAGACACTATGAATGGCATTGGCACTTACAAAATAAAATGATATATATTATAAAATGTTAGAACATATTGAAAACATGGAAAACAAGTATATAATAAGTGTTTATATAAGTATTCAACAAGTTTTTAACATTTTATTGAAAAAAATATAGAATGCAATATGAAAGTTATCGATTTTTTGTATAATTTAGTGGAGTCTGTAACGGGATGACTTTATGGCACTTGTTGCCTTGTCTCTCTTTATTTCCCTTATTTTCTCGGTGTTCTTACTTTCTTTGTTGGGCTCTCTATTTACTCCTTTGGCTTCGTCCATGGTTATGAATTATCCAGTTTTTCAAGAAAAGAAAGAAAGAACACAGGTTTAGGACAGTGGCCAACTATGTAGAGATTAATTGGAACGGTGGCTAGCAGCCTATACAGAACATAACGGAAATTTTAAGAACAGTGCATGTACCCCAGCCAGCCTCAATGATGCAGATCAGATCTACTTTCACACCATCAAAGTCAAGGAAGCCAGCAAACACTACAAGAACAAAAGATCGATTCCATAGTAGATCTGCTCAAAAAGGCAAGGAAAGCAAAGGACTGGGGGAGGCAGCTCTCCGCATTGACTTAACGTGGGGAGAGGTTTTAAGATTACATCTATAAGAATTAAATCTAAAATCTCTCATATACAAGTAAGTGTGAATACTACTAGACCGCATTACTAAATGACACTCTATAACATCTTCTAATTGCCAGTTCTTAGTTGTTTTTTCATAAATAATGGGTTAAAGTTGATTTTACCACCACCATCCCACGTACAAGAGAGTGTGCAGTTCATTAGTTCAAATCCCTCTACCCAACCCGCCCTACCTCGTTACATTTTAAAATGGGTAAGGTCCGGTTACTCTAATTTTGGGCAAGGGCCCTAGCTAGTAGGGTGACGCAGACATCTTCTCTAGCAGGTAGTGTTGCTACCACCTTCCCACTAGATTTAGGCAATAATGGTGTATCTCCGGTCCCTCTTTTCGGTCCAATGGTGTCTTTGGCTCTTACGTCATCGACTTCTTTGGTGACGCATCCTCTACTAAGCATCTGGCAAACTCATCGAAGGCCTCGGAGTTCTGAGGAACTGGGCAGTCTACTGAGGCTTCCTTTGTCCATGGAGAGGGGTTCCAAATAGGTAATGCATTTTTCTCATAATCTTTTCAAATTAACAATTTGGAATTCAGATTATAATTGTTTTAAATTTCCCATTGGCCTAAAGTTTTGAATTTTTGGGTGGATGTGTTGCTTTTATTGTTTTATTCTCTGCAGGTTTGTTATAGTTTTAGGGGAAGCTTTGCCGAATTTTCAATAGAAAATAGAATATGTCTCATGCTTACTTTGTTTATTTTGCAGTTCAAACAAACACTAGGGGCCCATGCAAACTTTTGAAGACGGCAAAGATCACTTGCACCATGACCGAGAAGATCACTATTATGTGGGATCCTCAACATCGTGCGGCTGCAACAATGGAGTAGCACAATGCATTGGCCACTGACATTGGCTCGGTTATGAGGAATCATTGCCCGCTCCTGTGGGAGTCTTGGAGAGTTGGCTCGGCTGAAGTCAAAATAAAATATTGGTAAGTATTGTCAACCTCAAATACTAAAGTTTTATTAAAGTATACAAATATTATAAATTTTAATTACTTTTTACTTTTTTGAGTTTTGTAGCATCACTATGATCTCACGAACCTCAATGCCAATAAAAAAACAGTACATCAATGAGATTTGCACCGGTAGGTTCACTCAATGGAAAAGCAACCTCCACAAGCATTATGAGAAATATGACGGTCTAGAGGTCACTCTAACAGTTGGGTGCCCTAAGGAGTTGGTGGACTAGCGAGATGAACAGGAGTGGCTCTGCGGCCATTTTCAGGAATAGAAATACCTCATAAGTATAATATATATTTCAATAATATTTAATCAAATTTTTTATATTTTTATATTTTAAATAATATTTTAATTTTTTCATTAATTTGTTATAAATATCCAAACTAATACACTTTTTTATTCAACAAAAAAGAGTGAGGCCAAACTCGATAAATCGGTCGAAGAAGAAACTTCGTCACCACTCCGGCTCGCAACGCTTCTCTTATAGGTTAAAGGAGTGACGTAAGGTAACCATATATTTATTTTAAGTTTTGATTCTTTTTACTCTCTATTACACAATTGGTAATCTATGTGTTAATATTTTTTTTATTCAGGGGGGTCGAAGTTTCCTGAGATTGGCATGTTTAATGAGGTATACGTTCGGCCCAGGAATGAGTTGGCGAAGCAGCTTCATGTAAGTTATTTTAATTTTTATATATTCAATTAGTATTAATATTAATTACATGTATATTAAAATTAATTTTCTTGTTTTCATTTTTCTAGGCCACCATGGTGGATGAGAGCCAGACCATTCTAAAGGACACCTTGGAGGATGTGAGTTTTCAGATCACGATGGATACACTTGATCAGACCCTCAGTCGTAGGTAGGGGAATGTTCACCGGGGGCTTGGGAAAGCCCGCCTTCGAGTCCCGTCTGCCTCCTCCTCCAGGCAGAGAACAGAAGAGGTCGAATCCTTGACATCTTAAGTGGTGGACCTAAAGGAGCAGATTGCCACCCAACAATCTCTGCTTGCGGCCCAAAGCAGTGTGATGAACCAAATTTGTCTCGCCCTTCAGTTCTCTAGCATTTGGTTCCCCGACGTAAAGCTTACTCCAACAATGGCCTCCCAGACCCCCGTCGTAACAGCTAGGACCTCCTAGCCCTCCAACGCAGGAGCAACACCACCAGCAAGCAATTGTGACGTGGACGACTATATATTGTAGTTTTTTTTATTATTTTCGAATTTTAAAATTTTTCCTTCCGTTGTGTGTTCACTTTGAATAATGTTTTAATTCAAGATTCTTCTTTACATTTTCTGTTTTTAATTTCATTAAATTAATTTAGATTACATAAAATAATATTATCAATGTTTAAAAGGAAATAATAAATAATAAATAAATAAAAATTTGATTAAAAAATATTTTAAAAATTATTGCATGACAAAGGACCTTTTGCGCAAATATTACTACGTTGGACACCAAGTTCGTCGCGCAGAAGATTTCGCGCAACGAGCGCCAATTTTGTCAGGTAGCATGTTTCGCACAACGAGCACCAATTTTGTCACACAGTCATCATTTTGCGCGAAAGACTTTCCTGCATCACCCAATGTCTGATGTCACGAGCTTTATGCGACATCGTCTTCGCCGCCCAAAATTTTCGGCTAACAGCTGTGGCTTCGTCGCCCAATTTGTTATTCTTAGTAGTGACAAGGGTTATTATTTAACTTTTTAACCTATTGTTTTTGTAGTTGATTTTTCGTATAAAATTTAATTGTTTTGAATTTTGAATGGTTAATTAACGGAATATATTTAAGCCTTAATTAGAGAATAGGTTGACAATTTAAATGGCAAAGTTTGTAAGTATGGTTGCTACGTATTTTATAATAGGTTTTTATAATATGATGTGACGTTGAATATTAAATTAGGGATTCGACATGTTTGCTTACTTGGAATAGGAGAAATCAGAAATCAAATTTTAGGAAAAAAGAGAATGAGAATGTGATCAGCTAGTCTCAAAGTTTACATGATTCCTGATTTTTCAAGAAACCGCTCTTTTTTTTGTCACAGTTTTAACCCTAAAAACTGTTTTGGCTGGGAATAACACTGCATGCATTGACATTAATATGTTAGATCCACTACTACTTTTCCTTTCCTAATTACTTTGCTTTTGATGTAATTATAGAGAATGGGAAAATCTATGCTAATAATACAAGCTGGTCTTAGTTCTTACCCATGCATATGAGTATACCCCATCCACGTTCTACAAAAGAAGAAACGAAATCAATCAACTATGACTTTCAAAAGTGAACAAAGTGAGAGAAAAATCAAATGATTAAAGAGTATGAACTAAGACCAGTAGGAAAGATATCAATGCAAAACAGTACATGAAAAAGGAAAGGAAATAATCTACAACGAACCTCTCCTAAAGCAACCGGATTTTGTTTCCTCCTTCTCGTCATTGATATTGGGATGCAAACGAGTAAGTATACATGGTCCCGCTTAAACAAGGAGTTAGGAGTCCTTCTTACTAGTATAAATACCTCCTTCATGAACGATACAAGGCACGCAATACTTTGAGCTCTAAGTCGAATTCTTGGTTCGCCTTTAAGGATTTCATTGTTAGTTTGTCGATTACAATCGCAATTCAAAGGAGTGGAAAATTTTGCACTAACAATGTCTTCGGAATCGAATTACAACATTCCAGGGGAAGTTCCTGACATTGTATCTTTGTATACATTTGACAATGGACCTAAGAGAAGAGGCAATGAAAAAGCAAAGAAAAGTAAAACAGAAAATAACAAGGAAGCCACCTCCTCGTCAGCCACCAAACAGAAAAGCAACTGTAATAAACGACAATCCACTACCAAGGATTGAACGTCTGAATCTTTGGGAAAAGCGACATTACAAGCATTGAGTTTAATTTTAGGTACAATAAAATTGTAGGAACGATTTCATATCTTGATGCATTGACATGTTGAAGTATTATAAACTTCGACATATTTTTTGTTTTATTTCTTTTTATTTGCAGATTCTCTTTGATGAGTTTTTGATCTAGTGGAAGTTTAGTTTGAATTTTTAGTATATTTGTTTTAATTTAATAAAAATAGTTTACAATTCTTGAATAATAAGTTTATATTTATGTTCGAACAAAGGACCGATCTCTCTCTCTCTCTCTCTCTCTCTCTCTCTCTCTCTCTCTCTCTCACTCTTTCTCGAGAAGAAACAATAGTTGATTTTGTTCATAATATGTTGAGTTTTGGTTTCAAATAATGTATAGTACTTCTCATTATTTCCTTTACGAGGGTAAAAAGGCAACTCTTATACAGAGCCGAAAAGAAGACTTCAAGAGGAAAGCTAACAGCTATACCTCACTACCAAATCAGTCCTAACAAGTGGACAAGACAAATATTAATAACAAGTAAATTGGTTCCTAGAAATAAGGAAGAAAGATTGACAAAAGACCTAAGTGAGTGACAAGGTATGGAAGACAAGAGTATGGTTGAGAAAATCACTTTAAGCCATGACTTAGAGTGATGTTTACAACCATACTTGTGACATATACAAGCAACTAGTAATCGGTTTGTTTCAATACTCCCCCTCAAGCTGGATCAAGGGGGTTAACAAATCAGCCAGTTGATCGTGGCCTCGTGTGAACACCGTGTCCATCACCTTGGATTAAACTTGAGCACAAATGTAATGGCAATCAACTTAAATATGTTTAGTCCTCTCATGAAACACTGGATTGGAGGCAATGTGCATGGCAACTTGGTTGTCACAAAACAAAGACATTGGTGTGTTGCTTGTGAAACTGAGATCAGAAAGAAGACCTTTCAGCCATATAAGTTCACATGTTGTTGCTGCCATGGCCATATACTCAACTTCTGCACTGGATCGTGCAATTACGGTTTGCTTCTTGCTCTTCCAAGTAACAAGATTACCTCCATCAAATGTGCAAAAACCTGTTGTAGATTTTCAATCAATGACATTTCTAGCCCAGTCAACATCAACGTAAGCCATAATGTGATTTGAACCATTGTCTTCATAAGTATTCCTCTACCAACTAAGCTCTTGAGATAACGCAGTATTCTTTTGACAATTTCCCAGTGAACTAGTGTAGGAGAGTGAATAAACTAACTAGCTAGGCTTACTGAATAAGAAATATCAGGCCTAGTGATGGTGAGATAAATGAGTTTCCCAACCACTCGCTGATAAACACTAGGATCCGAGAGAGGTTCACCTTTTTCATGCAACTAAAGTTTGCTAGCTAAGGGTGTCAAAGCTGGCTGGCTTGCACTTCATCATGTTAGCTTCATCCATAAGATCTAGAACATACTTTCTTTGATTTAAGAATAACCCCTTTGAAGAGGTGGCCACCTTAATTCCAAGAAAGTATTTCCAAGGTCCCTAAGTCTTTAATGGCAAATTTTTGATGAAGTGATTGCTTAAAAGCCGTGATTTCACTCACATTATCACCTGTAATAATTAGATCATCAACATACATAAGTACCACTAATTTGCCAGTATTGCCACTTCGAACAAACAAGGAAGAGTCAGCATGACTCTTTTTGAACCTTGTAGCTTCAAGAACTGAACTGAGCTTCAAATACCAAGCTCCAGGGGACTATTTGAGACCATATATGCCTTTGTGAAGTCTGCAGACCTTGTTAGATTCCTTTTCTCTTGGATGACCTGGAGGCAACTTCATGTATACTTCTTCTTCAAGCTCCCCATGAAGAAATGCATTCTTCACATCCATTTGGAATAAGGGCTATGCATTATTGATTGCCACAGATAACAATACCCTCACAGTGTTCATTGTGGCAACTAGAGCAAAGGTCTCCTTGTAGTCAATGTCATAGATTTGTGTAAAACCTTGAGCTATTAACTATGCCTTGTGTCTTTCAATGTTTCCATTGGAGTTGAACTTGGTCTTATATATCCATCTACTTCTTGCCTTCTTGCCCTTTGGAAGATCCACCATACTTCATATCTGGTTGTCATCAGAGCTTGGAACTCTTTAGTCATAGCATCTTGCCACTCAGGCATGCATAAGGCTTCATGAAAATTCCTTGGTTCAATAGTGTTGGATAATTTGCTAAGAAAAGAAGCATGAGATGGTGTGAATCTGTGAAAAGAAATGGCTGCAGAGATAGGATGCCTTGCAATGTAAGTAACGTACCATTGCAACCTCATTGGTGAATGTCTATCTCGTGCAGGATTTCTCTTTGGTGCACTTATAGCTTGCTGAGTTAGTTTAGGTTTTGATGGTCCTGAAGAGCTAGGCATGCTCTCACTTACACTCTCAGTGTGGTGAGAATTATCAGTGTTGGTATGAGTAGGAGTGACTTCATGAACTTCTGCTGGAGTAGGCAATGATAATAGGTCCATAAGATCTTCCCTATTGGGATTCATCTCCACACCTTGTGGAAATAAGGTGAATATTCATCAAATCGAACATCTCTAAAGACTGCCAGCTTCCCAGTATTAAGGTTGTACACTTTGTAACCCTTTTGAGAACTAGAGTATCCCATAAACACACATTTGACAACCCGAGGGAAGAGTTTATCACGATGGGAAGCTTGAATGTGCACATAACAGGTGCAACCAAAGGTCCTAAAATGAAACAAGTCTATAGACCTGCCCTTCATGACTTCGAATGGAGATTTAGTATTCAAAATACGAGTTGGTAGTCTGCAAATGATGTAAATGGTGGTGAGTAGGGCTTGAGACCAAAATTTCTTAGGAACATTCATTTTGATCATAAATGATTGAGTCTTTTCCAATAAGTCTCGATTCTTTCTCTCTGCCACACCATTTTGTTGTGGAGTACCAACACAGCTAGTTTGATGTAAAATGCCATGAGTGCTCAAGTAACTACTCATGTTATTGGAAGTATACTCAGTGCCATTATTTGATCTTAACAGATATAACTTAGATGAGAAATGATTGGTGATTAGGTTGTGAAAGTATGTAAAAGCATCAAACAACTCACTTTTAAACTTTAGAAGAAACAACCAAGTCACTCTAGAATAGTCATTAACAAATGTAACATAATATTTATACCCATCAAAGGATTCTACACAAGAAGGACCCCATATATATGAGTGAACAACCTCAAAAAGTCTACTAGTTCTAGAATTAAAGCAAACAAAATGAAGCCTAGTGGCTTTTGACATTTGACAAGTTTCACACTCAAGTGTGTTTTTACAAAAAAAAAAAAAATGGGAAACAACTTGGTCATCATAGGTTCTAAGGGATGGGCAAGACGTTGGTGCCAAAGTTGGTGTTCCTGAGCTTAACTTAGGTTGACACTGAGCTTTTTGACAAATTTGGACTCCTTTGAGAAGTAGTAGAGTCCATTTAAGAAGAACCCTTCACCAATCTTCTTTTGTGTAACTCAGTCCTGAAACACAACATTATGAGGGGAAAATATGGCAAGACAGTATAAAGTTTTTGTGATTTTTCCTATGGACAAGAGCTGAAAAGGAAAATAAGGTACATAGAGGGCAGTGGAATCAGTATGCTTACTTCCTCTTTCCCATTTGCAACAGACACATGAATTGGATCACTAGTTTTTTGAAATTCATGTAGACTAGAGGATTTATTAGTTATATGATTAGTGGCACCTTAGTCAATAATCCACAAATCATATGTAACATTAGCATAAAAAGGGCAGTGGAAATGACACTGATTATACGTGGAATATTGCATTTCGATGTGTTCTCCGAGTCAGCCAAGTATCCAGCAAATTTCACTAGCATTGTAGTACGGTTTTCAGTCATCACTTCCTCATGCTCAGTGCTTCCTTGCTTCTTTTGAAGAAAAAACTGCAAACTCATTGATCAAGGAAATGCGGTTTGTTGAGAAATTTGCCATCCCATCAGCTGATGAACAAGCTAAGTGAAAGGCTTTTGGAATGACTCATTTCACATCTTTGATCATCCGGCCTTCCCTATCAAGCTTAGGTTTTAACTCCGGATGTAGGATCTAACATTTTTCTCTCAAATGTCCTTTCATGTTGCAATAAGAACATTTCCAGTCTACTTTCTTCCCAAGCACTTTATCACCAGTTGCCTTGTGATTGGTTGTGCCTTGTGATTCGTTGTGAAAACCTAGCCTCAGAATGGGATTTGTGCTCGACATTCATCATTCTTTGTCAAGTTTCCTCTCTCTGGACTGCATGACACACACTAGTAAATGAGGACAGCTCTGGAGTCATTAACAAATGACTACGCAGGTCTTCATACTCAGTTCCCAAGCTTGCCAAGAGTTGAAACACCTTGTCTTCATCAACGCTCTTCAGGAGCACAGCGGAATCAATCGTGTGTGGACAGTACATATCGAGTTCATTCCACATGGATTTCAAGCTTCCAAGATGTTGAACAAAAGAGTGATCACCTTGCTTTAGACTAGCAACATTCTTCTTTAGTTGAAATATGCGAACTGAGTTGTTTTGGCTACCATACATGTCTTTGACAGACTCCCATAAAATAAGGGAAGATTCTGAGTAGCTAAAGAGCTCAGATAATTTTGGCTCCATGAAGTTAAGTATCCAGGACATGACCAGTTGGTCCATAGTGTACCATGCATCATAGGTTGATGAAGTGGATTCTGGAGCCTCCGAGCTTCAATATATAAACCCTAGTTTCGATCTTCCTCGTAGAGCAAGTGACACAGCTCTTGACCAAGGTAGGTAGTTGAACTCGTTCAGTAGCACCGAGCACAGTCGTTGATTTAGGTTGTTCTCACCCCCCTTAAATTAAGTTGAAGGGTGAAGATGAGCAGCTATCAGCACTAGAGACATTTTCTTCTGCCATCTCTTTCGATGATGAGCAAACGAAGAAGAAAAAGAAGGAAAAAAAAAACGGACACAGTCAGGACCCTATGGTTCCTGCTCTGATGCCGTATTGAGTTTAAGTTTCAAATCTTGTATAGTATTTCTCATTATTTCCTTTACAAGAGTAAAAAGGCAACTCTTATAGAGAGCCGAAATGAAGACTTCAAGAGGAAGGCTAACAGCCATACCTCACTACCAAATAAGTCCTAACAAGTGGACAAGACAAATATTAATAACAAGTAAAGTGGTTCCTAGAAACAAGGAAGAAAGATTTACAAAAGACCTAAGTGACAAGGTATGGAAGACGAGTATGGTTGAGAAAATCACTTTAACCCATGACTTAGCTAGAGTGATGTTTACAACCATACTTGTGACATATGCAAGCAACTAGTAATCAGTTTGTTTCAATATAATATCAAGAAATAGTACAATCTTGAAAGAGTGCATCTCTCTCTTGGATATGTATGTTGCGGCATCTATTGTTCATAAATCGACCAAACCAAACCATGCAAATTCTTCAGTTCGGTTTTTATGGTAAACCAGATAAAATTGAACCGTGCCCACCCATATATGGGAATGACAAGTCTGTCATGTACCGAACAATAACCCAGCAACAGATCAACCATCTGCCAGGAAAACAAGCGATTAATAGAAAGGTTCACTTTGAAAATAATTTGATTTGTATAGAAGGATCAATAGAGGGGGGAAAGGCTAGCTCGTTGAAATAGGCAATCTATTTTTTGGAATCAAGTAAGCTATGAGGATCGTCCGTTTATATAATCGAGGACTTTCTAGTTTTGGCCTGATGAGAATAAGAACTTCAGGTTAGGGATTCCATTGTATCAACGACATGTTAGAGATTTAAACAAAAAGAGAAAGTGTAGAGCACATTGTGTTAGAAAACTAAAAAGGAAATTGTATAGACAGATGAGAAGTAGGGAGTAGAGAGAAGGATACCTGTTTCATGAACAATAACAAGGCACACATTGAGCTCTAAGTCGAATTCTTTGGTTCAAAAAATTATACGAGTTTGCTATGACTATTAGAGAGTCTTTAGCCAGTATCACATCATTGTCTTTTTGTCTTTAAGGATTTCCTGTTAGTTTGTCAATTACAATTACAATTCAAAGGAGTGGAAAATTTTGCGATAACAATGGTGCCGGAATCGAATTACAACATTCTAGGAAAAATTCCTAAAATTTTGTCCTTGTATACAGTTGATAATGGACCTAAGTAAAGAAGCAGCGGAAAAGTAAAGAGTAGTAAAATAGAAAATAACAAGGAAGCGAGCTCATCGTCAGCCACGAAAAAGAAGAGCATCTCTAATAAACGACACCCCATTACTATAGCTTGAAAGTCCAAAATCTTTTAGCAAGAAAAAAAAATGACATTAAAAGCCTTGAGTTTAATTTTAGACACAATAAAACTGTAGGACCGATTTCATATCTTGATGCATTATAAACTTCGACATATTTTTAATTTTTGGTTTTTTTTATTTGCAGATTTTTCTTTGAGAAGTGTTTCTACTAGTAAATGTTTTAGCTTATTTTCTTGGGAACTTTGACGAAAAGCTCCCGTACTATTCACTTTAACGAAAAATCACATTTTTACACTAAAAAATCAATTCTGGTACTACTCACTTTACCCTTTATTTTGTCCTTATCGTTAAAACTCAAAATTTTCAAACCATTTGCATTAGTTTTCCTTATTTTCTTTTATATTTGGTTTAATGGTATCACCTTCACCAAATGATACTATGCTTGAGCATTGAATTCGTTGAACCCAGTAATTGGATCTTTGTTGTGCTAAACATTCCTGTCTTTGCCTTGAAGTCATTGAATTTCGCCTCTTACGTTGACGATCCTGCCATTGTTCTTGTTGGCGCTCTCTCTCATCAATAACATGTGCATTTGTTGCTCTAAACCAAGAAATGTAATTGTGCACGAAAAATGTAGTTAGCATATATTATTATATACGTACGTACAGAAATTCAAAATTTTTTGTATTCATAACACAAATATTAAATGAATGACGATGTAAAATTATGCTTCGTTCAATCTTAATAAGATGATTTTAATAATTCATACAAAAATATTCATACATTAGATGAATTTACAAATATATAATTGTTAGGGTCCAAAATAAAGAAATCATAGTTACCCATTGATGTTGATCCTATTGTTTCTTGGTTTTCTTCCATTTGATTTTGTACTATATTTACGAAGTTCAATCGAGTTTGATAATTGGCACATCGTTGCATTGAATTTTGAGTCATTTGTAATGAATTTGCAACTCGGCGTCTTTATCTTTGTTGATTGCTCCTACGAAACTTTTGATGTGATTGTTCTTGATAAGTGTGAACATTTATTTGTCCCTATCGAACTTCATCATTATTGACCTATACAAAGAAATTGCAAAACATAACGAATTTTAGTTCTTTAAAAAAAGGGGAAAAAAATCATATTGAGATACAACGAAGGTGCAATTGTAAAATCTCCAACCAAAATGCAAGTTTAAGTCTTATGTATTTTGATCGGAGTGAAAAAAAAAAAAATTGTGTGAAGGTAAATGAACCCTACTAATATAGAAAAATTAAAATTGGTTAGGATTTTTAATGGAAAAGACATTTAGCTAAATTTCACTCACATTTTCTCAAGAGCAATGCCTTTGCCAATGAAGATCCATAAATATAAATGAAAATGTTGAAATCCATAACGGAGTTACCTTTACTTCGTCAATGATGGCCAAACAAAAATCCCAAACTTTGATCTTTAAAAAATTCGTTGTCTCCCAACTATGGACTGGAAGTTCGGAATTTGGACACACGGATTGTGGGGTCCCAAATGTATTGTACCTTTACAACCAAATCATGCAATGAGAATGTCGTTCTTGCAAGCGTTGGCAATAATCAGTATAGCCCAAAAAAAATCTAAAATACCAAATGCTGCATTTAACATAAAATTAAGAAATCTTGATCCACATCCTTCTCTTATTTCAACCATTACTCTGTCTAAACCCGAAATTTATAGAAAATGCATTGAAATAACATCGATGTACTCTACCTTTACGACCAAATGTGGCAATCAGAACGTGGTC
Source organism: Pyrus communis (assembly GCF_041283825.1). NCBI lineage: Eukaryota > Viridiplantae > Streptophyta > Magnoliopsida > Rosales > Rosaceae > Pyrus > Pyrus communis. The sequence continues at coordinate 5,600,593 of NC_142566.1, read as the reverse complement.
CTGCAAGCGGCCACAATAATCAGTACAACCCAAAAAAAACAAACTAAAATACCAAAAGCAACATTTAACATAAATGCCAAATTCTGGCAACACAGTTTTTCTCCACTAAACTCACATTTTCCTGAATCTAGTTCAAACGATTTCATTTAGCTTCAATACCACTGCATGGTTAAACATCCAAATATGGTAAGAGCCATGTCTAAAAGGCATCTAGCTAAATCTTCATGCATATGTTATTTGCTTCTTTCTACAATTTTGATAATAATCTGCATTGCACGTACACAAAGATGATCACAAACAAGTAGCGTAGGACCATCATGTCTGGAGCTGCAATGAATCAAATAAAGGCTATGCATCAAAGCCTGCTATATCACTTTCAAAACCACTTTGTACGTAAGAACAAATTAAACCCCATATATAAGTGCATGTGTTCAAATAATTTACTTGTTGAAAATTCAAGTGTCCCTTGATTTTCTCGGGAACCAAACACACCACCATCGATGGACTAAATCAGAACGTGCATCTTGAAATTCAAGAAAATTTTTCCAGAAAGAGAGAAAGAAAGGGATAAGGTAGAACAAACCTGAGAACGTGCCCCGATCCTCCGGATTCACTCAACGAACTCAAGTATAGGTAGAAAGCTCGCGAGGAGAGGATCAACTTTCTCACTTGGGCTGAGACCAAATTCCGTTGGGATTGGGCGGAATCGGCTAAACTCCGCCAGAAAACCGTCACTCTTCTAGGCTCCAATGTTCGAGCATAGTCGATTTTGAGGCGTGGATATTATTAATGATGATATTAATGTCGCAACAATGGTCATTACATACAGTCTCCATCTCTCTCTTTTAAGATACATTTCTTTTATACAAGGTAGTGTAATGTTTTTGTCTTCTTTGGAAAAAACGATATTATCTATATTAAGGGAATAAGTGATTAGTTTCACAATTGGCCAGCAATACCTAACATCTTTCAATTACAAGCGAAGAGCAATAACACTAAATCTTAGTACTAAGTGACAAATAATGTACTATTTAAACACATTATTGTTATAGAATTAGTGGGTGAATACCCACTCAAAGACTTAGTAATAGTGAGTAATGGTGTTTGATACTTTCAATAGTATCATCATTGTATTTTGATGGTTGGAGTTACGAGAGTTCTTCTATAAATAGAGCACTCCGTCTGTTATGAAAAACACTGCGAAAGAAAGCAAGAGAAATAATATCAGTATCCATCCTTCTTTTTATCTGCCATCATTTTTTGTGTTATAGTGTCTAAAGTCATAGTGTGATATTTTGCACCTGCTTCACTCCTGTCCTTAGAAAGATTATCTCTCTAACTTCTGTCTATTTATAACACATTATTAGCACGACTCTCTAACCTTAAATAATTCACATCTCCCTTCACCGAAAGAAAGAAAAGAAATGATTCCTTTAAGGTTTTTCATGTTTTTCTTCTTCTTCTGCTTCATCTATTTGATGCACCCTCGCGATGAACTACTAGCATCATGCCTGCTTTTCGTTCTAAATTTAATAGTTACTTATATCTTTGATTTCTTGTTTGGTGTAGTTCCTGGTTTCTAACCCAGTATTTATTTATGTTAATTTTACTGCAATCAAAGATGGTGCGGTATAATCGCCTATCTTGAACTGCAAATTTAATTTTCACTGCGATCAAAGATGGTGCGGTACAATCGCCCATCTTGAGTTGCAAATTTAATTTTACTGCAATTTTAGGTGGTGCGGTATAATCGTCCACCTTACTCTACATATTTAAATAGATTATATCTTACTCTGCATATTAAAATTTTTCTCTTGTTCAAGTGGTACGAAATAATCGCTCATCCTATGCTTGTTTCGATGAGATGGTGCGGTACAATCGCCCTTCTCATTAATCATGCAAAATCTCGAGCCTGAAGTTTCGAGTGCTTATCATTTTTGGACTGAAGATCAAAATGAAAAATTTGTAAGAACCAAAAGTTCTAACGCTATATTCTTCCAGGAGTACATATTATTGCAAGTTCTTACGCATCTTATTTTTCTTTCAGAAAGAAAAGAAAATGGCGAACTTGGCAAAACTTGATTTTGCTACCCTGGACATTACTGGGAAGAATTACCTTACATGGGTACTGGCTACCAAGATCCATTTGGAAGCAATGAATCTTGGAGATACCATTAGGGAATAAAACAACTCATCCTCTCAAGATCGGGCGAAGGCCATGATTTTTATTCGTCGCCATCTTGACAAGGGACTAAAGAGCGAGTACTTAACGGTTGAAGATCCGTTAGCTCTCTGGAAGGCATTAAGAAACAAATACAATCACCAGACAATTGTGATTCTTCCAAGGGCTCACTATGAATGGACGCACCTAAGGATCCAGGATTTCAAGTCAGTGGCTAAGTACAATTCTGCGTTGTTCAGAATTACTTCTCAGATGAAGCTTTATTGGGATACCATTACTGAGGAAGATATGTTAGAAAAGACTTTCAGCACATTTTATGCCTCTAACGTGCTCCTGCAGCAGCAATATAGAGCGCGAGGCTTCACTGAATACAACCAGCTAATATTTGTGCTTTTGGTAGCTGAACAAAACAATGAGCTCATGATGAAATATCATCAGTCCCGACCTATTGGATCTGCACCATTCCCAGAAGTGAATGATGCTTCCCTCGAAGGGAACGCCACATCCTTTGGTGGCGATAATCATAAACGAGGACGTGGCCATAAGCGAGGTCGGTGGAACAGGAAAGGCAAAAATCATGGTGGTCAGTTTCACCACCAGATTCCAAGGCAAAATTCAGACCCGAGCTTAAAATGGAAATCGCCACAAAGACAAAGCTCGTATGAACAATGCTCCTAGAAACTCTAATGGAGCATGTCATAGGTATGGTGGTGATGGGCACTGGGCGCATACATGTCGTACCCTAAAACATCTGGTGGATCTATATCAAGCCTCCCTTAAGGAGAAGGGTGTCAAGACTAATTTCTTCGACCAGGCTAGACCAATGGATATACCTGATCCAGTGTGCGACTTATCAGGACAGTTGAACACAACTCACCTAGATGTCTCGGACTTCATTGTGGAAAGGGGGAATGAAGTGTATCGGTCCAACTGAATCATTTATATTTGATGTACTTTTATTATCTGAACTTGTAGTTTAAAAACTCGCATTTCAATAAAATAGGCATTTAAATTTCTAAGTTGTTTTTAACCGTGATCCCCTTACTCAGAAAGCTTGGATAAAAACTATGATTATTCTCAAAACATGAGAAATGGCGAAGATATTTGTCTTGCAGACAGCGCAACCACACATACAATACTTCGTGAATGAAAGTATTTCTCAAGCTTGATGCTTACAAGAGTAAAGTTAACAACAATATCAGGTCAATCAGATGTAATTGAAGGCTCAGGGAAAGCCCAGATTATGTTACCAAATAGAACAACATTGTCCATACATAATGCATTGTATGCTACTCGATTTATTCGAAATTTGTTGAGTTTCAAATATATACATTTACATGGATACCACATTGAAACGAAAAGTGCAAAAAATGTGGAGTATCTATGCATTACCTCCAATGATACCCAGAAGTGTATATTGGAGAAATTGCATGGTTTGTCGAGTGGATTGTATTATACATACATAAGGATAATTGAATCACATGCTGTTATGAACCAGAAGTTCATTGATTCAAAAGATTACATGTTTTGGCATGACCGTTTGGGTCATCCAGGATCCACCATGATGCGTAGGATCATTACCAATTCTAATGGACATCCATTATTGAGTAGAGATATTGCTATCTCAAATAATAACCTTTGCACGACTTGTTCTCAAGGGAAATTGGTAATTAGACCATCACAACTAAAGGTTGATGCTGAATCCCCATCATTTTTGTAAAGAATTCAAGGGGATATTTATGGACCTATTCAATCATATTGTGAACCATTTCGATATTTTATGGTTTCAATTGATGCATCTACCTGATGGTCATATGTTTGTCTCTTATCTACTCAGAATGTAGCTTTTGCGAGACTTTTTGCTCAAATAATCAAGTTGCAAGCACAGTTCCCAAATTATCCCATTAAGTCAATTCCACTTGATAACGCTGGTGAATTTATGTCTCAAACCTTTGATGATTACTGCATGACATTGGGCATTGATGTTAAACACCATGTTCCTCATGTCTATACTCAAAACGGTTTAGCAGAAGCATTGATCAAGTGGCTTCAATTAATAGCTCGCACTCTATTCATGAAAACAAAATTGTCAGTTTCTGCATAAGGACATGTCATCCTATATGTTGCATCATTGGTTCAATTGAGACCTATAGCTTAGTACAACTTGTGTTTGAACATCAGCCAAACATTTCACATTTATGAGTTTTTGGTTGTACTGTTTATGTGCCTATTGCACCGCCACAACGCACTAAAATGGGACCTCAGCGTAGATTGGGAATTTATGTGGGTTTTGATTCACCATCTATCATTAGATATTTGGAATCCCTGATAGGTGATATGTTTACAGCTCGTTTTACTGATTGTCACTTTGATGAGACAGTCTTCCCATCGTTAGGGGAAGAAAAGATCGTTCTAGAAGAATGGCAAGAGCTAACATAGGTTGTACCCACCTTGTCTCATTTTGACCCACGTAGCACTCAATGTGAAAATGAAGTGAAAATGATCGTTCATCTTCAAAGTATTGCCAATCAAATGCCATATACATTTAATGATGCTATGATAGTGACAAAATCACATATACCAGCTGCAAATGCACCTGCAAGAATTGATGTCCATGTTGGACAAAATAAAGTGGCAGCGAATGATTCATCTGGTGCACGCCTAAAGCATGGTAGACCCCTAAGTTCAAAAGATTTAGCCCCTCAAAAAAGAAAGATAAGGGCACAGTTGAATCCAAATGAAATCATTCAGGAAGAGAAAATGAATGAAAAATCAGCAATTCATGATTCTGTACTTCCAGAAAAAGAAAATGTCATTGATAAAACATATGTCCCTGAAGAGACAGCAGTACATGAAAGCAAAGAAATCTCTATAAATTATGCATGTACAAATGAATTGTGGGATCGGAATGAAATAATCATCGATGATATGTTCGCATTCACAATAGCCACTGAAATCATATTAAGTGATGATATTGAGTCCCGCTCTGTTGATGAATGCAAACAGAGACAAGATTAGCCTAAGTGGAATGATGCAATCCAGGCAGAATTAAATTCCTTGAAAAGGCGAAGTGTTTTTAGACCGGTAGTCCAAACTCCACCTGATGTAAATCCCGTGAGTTACAAATGGGTATTTACAAGAAAACGCAATGAGAAAAACGAGATTGCAAGATACAAAGCACGACTCGTTACACAAGGCTTTTCACAAAGACCTGGAATTGATTATGAGGAGACATATTCTCCTATAATAGACGCAATTACGTTTCGTTACTTAATAAGTTTAGTGGTTTCAGAAAAGCTTGACATGCGACTTATGGATGTCATCACTGCATATCTATATGGAGAATTAGATACTGACATATACATTAAGGTCCCAGAAGGACTTAAGTTGCCTGAAACAACTAACAAACCACGACGTATGCTCTTGATCAAATTAAGACGATCATTGTATGAGCTGAAACAATCTGAACAAATATGGTATAATCGTCAAAGTGAATATTTGATCAAAGAAGGATATATCAACAATGTCATTTGCCCTTGTGTGTTCATTAAGAAATCCAATTCTGGATTTGCTATAGTGGCAGTATATGTTGATGATATAAACCTAGTTGGAACTCTTGAAGAGCTCAATAAAACTGCTGAATATCTGAAAAGCGAATTTGAAATGAAAGACCTCGGGAAAACAAAATATTGTCTCGCCCTGCAGATCGAGCATTGTGCTAATGGAATTTTGGTCCACCAATCAGCTTACATTGAAAAAATCCTGAAACGATTTGGCATGGACAAGGCTTATCCACTCAGCACGCCAATGGTCGTTCGTTCTTTAGACATTAAGAAAGATCCATTTCGTCCAAAATAAGATGATGAAATGGTCCTTGGTCCAAAAGTACCATATCTGTGTGCAATAGGTGCTTTATTGTACTGAGCGCAATGTACTAGACCAGATATAACTTTTTTAGTTAACTTGTTAGCAAGGTATAGCTCTACTCCAACAATGCGTCATTGGAAAGGAGTTAAAGATATTTTGCAATACCTTCGTGAGACAACAGACATGGGTCTCTTCTACTCAGGAAAATCCACAAATGACTAGATCTTTGCTGGATATGCAGATGCTGGTTTCCTCTCTGATCCGCATAAAGCCCACTCATAAACTAGATATGTGTTCACTAATTGAGATACAACAATCTCATGGCGCTCAACTAAGCAAACATTAGTTGCTACATCTTCAAATCACTCAGAAATACTTGCTTTACATGAAGCAAGTCTTGAATATTCCTGGTTAAGATCAATGATCCATCATATCCGGAATTCATGTGGTCTACCTTCGAAGACATACAATCCAACTGTCATCCATGAAGATAATGCAGCATGTGTTGTCCAAATTAAGGAAGGATTCATTAAGGGGATAAGACTAAACAATATCGCCAAAGTTTTTCAGTGCACATAAGCTTCAGAAGGCTAAAGTTATTGAAGTCAACAAATCAGTTCCAATGAAAATCTAGCAGACATGTTCACTAAGTCTCTACCAAAGTGCACGTTTCAGAAGTTAGTGTAGAGTATCAGATTACGTCGACTTACCAATCAGCTAAATTTGAAGAATGCAGAATCAAGGGGAGATAAATATCAAGGGAAGAATCTATAATACATGCTTGTTGTACTATTTTTTCTTCGACTAAGATTTTTCCCACAGAGTTTTTCCTATCAAGGTTTTAACGAGGCAACATAAGCATACTTAACACTATATCAACAATCCAGGTAAAGTTGTACTCTTTTTCCTTTGCTATGATTTTTTCCCACTGAGTTTTTCCGAGAAGGTTTTAATGAGGTAACTGATGTTGATATGTGGGCATCCAATGGAGAGTGTTATAGAATTAGTGGGTGAATGCCCACTCAAAAGAATGCTCAACTACTTAGTAATAGTGTTTGATACTTTCAAAAGTATCATCATTGTATTTTGATGGTTATAGTTACAAGAGTCGCTCTATAAATAGAGAATTCCGTCTGTTATCAAATGCACTGTAAAAGAAAGCAAGAGAAATAATATTAGTATTTCTTCCTCTTTTTATCTGTCATCCTTTTTTGTGTTATGGTTTCTAAAGTTATAATATAATATTTTACACATGCTTCGCTCTTGTTTTAAAAAGGTTATTTCTATATCTTTTGTATATTTATAACAATTATTATTATATAGGGCCTCGGTAACGCCACTGAGAATAAAGATTAGTTTCAAGACACGACCTATCTTTATACTGCCAATTTTTATGGTGACAATAAATTTGAGATTGAGCATATATTGGATTGGCCAACGGATCTAACCCGACCAACCCTAAACCGATGCCCACCCAACTACCAAATTGATTGTGTTGAGATATTGGTCTCTATGCACCCAAACGCAGAGACCAGTCCCCTTCTCAGTTCAAACCCAACGCCATAAACCCCCACACCAGTCCGTCTCGGGCGACTTCAACGGCTTCGAAGCAGTTGCGACGGCGGCGCCACCATCTCTTCTCAATTCCACCTCAGATTTCGACTAATATTTCAGACTTGGACGCAACCGCAACCAAGGTCAGTTTCATCTCCTCCACCTCATTTTTTATATAATTAATTGGTTATGTATTCAGGCTTCTGATTCAAAATCCTAGCTCCTCATGATTCGTGAACCCTGATTTGGATTACTTCATCTGCTCTTACCTTTGCGTTTCCAAGTTGAGATATGACATTTGGGCTTTTGCCGCCGTTGTTTGAATTGTTTGAAGAATTAAGGCTTTGGTATCTTGAAAATTTTTATCATTTTTCAAAATATTTCTTAAGAACATTTCTTGAAAACAATTTTCTTTAAAATTCAAAAACTTAATTAGTTTGCGATTTAAAATTTTTAAATTTTACGACTTAAACTGAATAAAGATATCTAAAATGAGGGTTGCAGGAGAGGGAGAAAGAGGGGAGAGAAGAAAAAAAAAGTAAGAGATAATTGAAAAAAAAAAGAGAATTAGATGAGATAGAGAGGAAGAGGAGTGAGAGAGAATGAAGAGATTGAAAGAGAGGCAAAAAAGGTCAAAAAAAAAAAAAAAAAAAGACGGAGAGATAGATTTGGAGTGAGATGGGATAAGGGAGAGAAAAAAAAAAGTGAGTTTTAAGTTTAAAAAATCTAAAAGCTCACTTTTTATGTTTTTAAACAATAAATTATATTTTTGAGCTAGTTTCGAGTTCAGTTTTTTAAAATAGTCCTATCAAACAAGTTTTTAAGGTTTAAAACTTGAAAATTGTTTTTGAGTTTAAAAATTTGGATTCAAGTAGAGTACTAAATACGCCCTAAACTTTTTACGAACCTGAATTTTGGAAAATTAAAGCATTTATAGTTTTGGGTTCATTAGGTTAGCGATGAACATGTTTCCTGCGGTTAGGGGTTGATATGATTTTGGTGGGTGTTGTTCCTTGGAGAATGCTACTTCTATTTGTTGGCCAAGCTTGCTTTTTCTTTACTTCATTTTGCATTTTATATATTTATGTTGTCGAAATAACACGGGCCATTTGTATGTTGAAAACTCTATACGATTAGTTTGCATTCTTTAATTTTTCGTTTGCTTGAATTTGATGGGGGTTTTGCTCAAACTCCATGAACACAAACATTCTTCTGCTCAATGTGTCATTTTTAATACTTTGGATGCGTTTGGCAGGCATGGTTTTCTTGAGCTGGGGCAGGCCAACTCCTCAGGAACAAAAAGCTTGCATTGACAGGTAAACAACATTGCTCTTAATATATATTCATTTCTGCTACCAACGAATTGGAAGTTGAAGCCTTATTTATGAATTTGTGCGTAATGCTTATAACCAGGTCAGGTAGCTTTAACTATGACCCTAAATTCAAGGGAGCTACTGCCAAGTCCCTGCTTTCCCTCCAAGAAGATAAAGGCCTCTCAAAAGATGGTTTCTTGTTAAACCATTCTCGCAATTTGGTTGGTTCGGGTCTGGACACTTATGAAAAGGGCAAGACGGCTCTTCAGGACTGGAGGTCAGCCAATGTCGTTTCTAGATTAAAGGAATCTCAGTTGAGAAAGGAAAACGTTATCTTATGACAGAATGTGTGTGGTTTTGCAGGCATTTTGGATTGAATTGGGCATTTGTTGATCCAAAGACGCCAGTTCAAAATGGAGTGAAGTTTTGTGTTTGCGTCAAGGAGTTTCTGCCATGGGTCATGATGCCTCTCCAGGTTGTATATGTGAATGAAAATAAAAGAAGTAAACAGGCCATGGCATCTTTCCGTTTTGGAGGTGGTACCCTTCAAGGTCACCTGCTGGTTAGTTCTTTTTCACTTGGTTCAGTCTTCGTGAATTTAAGATCAAGAGGTGTTTAACTTGGAAAGAGAAGATTATAAATCATAGAGTTATATGAAAATCCAAACTGATTTGTGGTCCACAAATTTTATGGAACGTAGGCTGGGGAAGAACGCTTCTCAATTGAACTGGATGAGAACAACCAAGTGTGGTATGAAATACTTTCCTTCTCAAAACCAGCTCACCTGTTGTCATTCATTGGATACCCATATGTAATGCTTAGGCAGAAGTACTTTGCTCATCAATCTACTAATGCAATCATGAAACATCTGAATGCTTCAAAATCCTAGTGTATTTATATGCTAATGAAATTCCTTTTAATAAAAGCTTTCATTGTCGGTCTCTTATCTTCTTCTTATAGTTTAATTGACGGATATCATTATGACTCATCGTATTGACTTTGGTGTATGTTTTTGTTAAATTGATTGATTTAACATGAATTTCACTTCTATTTTCTTGTTAAGCATCGTCTTTGGAACTTTTTTTGTTGTTATTAGAGACATTAGATCCGGACTCATTTCAAAATAGTAGCTACCCCTCAATTATCACAGCCAAACCGGTTTTGAATGCTGTTTGGTTGTTACTGCTGTAGTATGCTAATAGAAACATTCTATTTGGTTGAGTTCCTTGGAGTTGGGAGTATTGTCTCCTTACCTCTGTAACCAAGTTGCTCTACGTCTGTATGGAATGCAACGGTGAGAGATCAGTTTCCCGGAGTCAAGGCTCCTAACCGCATGTCCAGCATCGGTTTGATCAGGAAGTGGGGGTGCCAAAGCGAGATTAGCACAGCCTCGATAATGTATTTGGTAGTGGAAAGTGGAATAGGATCCTCTCCGGATCCTCATTGTGGGGATCCAGAGAATCAATCAATCGTGTTCGTTTATCGCAGTTGGAAATTATTTTAAAATTTTAATTTTAAATTGAATATAACTAGTACCTAACGAAAACTGACTGCACGATGTACGATGAACGGGCACGATTGATTGATCTCCGGATCCCCACAAAGAGGATCTAGAGAAGGGTCCTTGCCCGTGGAAAGTCTTGAGCAGAAGCTGAGAAGCAGTAATCCTCACCCACAAACAATATTCGATCATTTGAAAACTTTAGATTGATTATATATGGAATAGCTAGCTGGAGGTGATGCATTTGAAATGATTATATGCAAGGAATCGTTTTATTTTTCACTTCTTCTAAGCATACATGGATATTATGGGCATGTTTAGAAATGCTTTTAAAATGATGGAAAGCGTTTTTAGTGAAAATTTTTTGGGTTCTAAAAGTACTTGAAATGCATTTTGGAAGAAACCAATTATGTGCTTCTTTCAGGAAGCACTTCAAGTATTTTTCGAAGATACACTAGCACTTTTACTAAAAGTGTTTTTAATCCATTTTAAAAGCACTTTCAAACACACATGTGGCAACCAACTAAAAACATATATTATTAAATTTATACTATCTTTATTTCAGAAAAACACATAATGATATGTAAGTTAAATAAATTGAAAACTCTTGACGTGTTTATTGGTCAAAGTACTTTGATCAAATCTTAAAAAAGAACATATCTAAACTCTATAACTTGTAAAGAGAAGTGGACTTGGCTAAAATGCGTTTATACATTTAGTACAATCACCAATTAACGGTCTTATATGATACGATGACCTCTAACATAATATCTTACCGCCTATGGGTAATTAGCCAATCTTAGAAAATCAATGCAGTTAACAGAAGGTAAAACACAAATACACATGCACGTACTTTTTAATCTTATGTGTTGTATTCATATAATTAATCAATTTAACGTTCAAAAATTAAGAATGAACGTAATTATAAAATAAAAAAAAATTGTTTGTGAAAATAATTGAAATGACCAAAACACCACGCTAGATGGCGAGAGTCAATTCATTAACCGTACACAATAACAAAGAAATTTGGGGACGAAAATGAAAGCGGAGGAGAAGTTGGGGTCGAAATAAAAAGAAAACATTTAGGGGTGTATTCAATTGGTAATTAAAGAGATTTTAATGAATTTATAAATCTATGGATTTTTATAAAGTTTAACTAATTTGTAAAGATTTCATGTAAAATTTTGATTCAATTCCCTCGAAATCTCATAGGGAAAGTTGAAATTTATGGATACTTAAAATACACTACAAAATCTCTTCAATTCCCTCTAATTCCTCAACTTTTTCAAATTCTTTAAATTCAAATTATAATTGAATACATCTGAAATATTATAAACTTCTTTAAAATTCTAATTAAATACAACCGAATTTATAAGGATTTTAATAAATTATCTTAAAATTCTGATTGAATACGTATTAAATTTTAAAGAATAACTTAAAATCCTGATTAAATACGTCAAAATTCCAATTGAAATCCCTCCAAATTCCAATCGAATAAAACCCTTAATCTCTTTTGTTGTATTTGCGCTGCTGAGGTTGCAGAGCTTCCCTGTAAATACACAAGCGTCGATCTTCCAAGCTCACCAGGACCATGGACGCTCCAATAACGGGTCAGCCTCTCTCTCTCTCTTGACAGCTCTCGTTGTCTCATAGAATAATACAGGTTTTAGCAACAAAGTGGTTAATTAAGGGTGTACCGTGATCGGTACTTCTGACAAGTGATAGTGAAGTATTTGCAACATGGCTTATGAATTGCGTCGCCTTTGATTGCTTTGGTTACTTTTTTTTTTTTTGTTTTTTTCCTTTTCTTTTTGGTTTTGTTTTGTTTTTGTTTAATCTGCATTTCATCAACAAACAAGAATGTTCTTGTCTAACTTTAATACTCTCTGTCGCTTGTCGCTTGGCACCGATAAATCTCAGCCGATAAATTGCGGAATGAGGAGGTTTAAGGATATAGAAAGAGGAGAAGAAATGCAGCGGGTGCCATTGAAGCATGCTAACAAGTTTTGGGCGGCCATATTGAATCATTGATGCAGTTGAAGGTTTCAGGTTTAATTTGATCATCGGGCAATAGTTTAAGGGGGGATGGTGATTTATAAAATAGATGATGAAAGTTTTAGATTCGGTTGCATTTTGTGCCTTCGAGAATAGCAGGTAGGGGCAGATGTACAAGCCAACCACAACCCTTGATGAGGGCCGTGCAAATAGGTCATCTTAACCCACCAAATCAGGACCCATGAGACTATTCGAAAGCTCCAAACTCAGCCTCTTCGAGTTCAAAGCTTCTGTATTATGCTCACAAGTGACCCCTTTTGGCCCCTTCAATTCCTTTGTACAAAAAAGATGGCTAAAGCCTGTAATTTCGGCGCGAACACGCTTAGAAGACCGAACAAGGGACTCGAAGCTAGACAATCTCACAACCCACCTCAAGAAGCTCGATATCATCCTAAAGCTCCATGACCTCATGTCCAGTCGGAAGCGCGGACCCTTTGTGTCCTTGCAACTGATGTCTCGATGGAGGAACCTTGTGGGGCTTAATGTAGGCATTGGCGCCTTTGTTCACAAATACCCACATGTTTTTGAGGTGTTTAAACATCCGGTACGATGCAGTTTGTGTTGCAGGATAAGTAAGAAAATGAGGGGTTTAATAGAGGAAGAGGCAATGGCTATGAAACAATGGGAACTCGAAGTTGTTCATCGTGTAAAGAAGTTGTTGATGATGTCTGTGAGTGGCACTCTGCGTGTCCATGCTTTGAGGTTGGTCAGGAGAGAATTTGGATTGCCCGAGGATTTCAGAGAATCTATCCTTGGTAAATATTCAAAGGATTTTAGGTTGATTGATTTAGAGGTTGTAGAACTGATTAGCAGAGATGAGAATTTGGATGTTGCTGAAATTGAGAAATGGCGAGAGAAGGAATTTAAAGAGAAGTGGTTGAGTGAGTTTGAGACAAAGTACGCCTTCCTTATAAATTTCCCAACAGGGTATGAGATCCAGGCAGGATTTAGAGATAAGTTGAAGAATTGGCAAAGGCTTCCTTACGTGAAGCCTTATGACAGGAAAGAGGTTGTCCGCATTCGTACTTGTGGAGGGATAGAGAGGTATGAGAAACGGGCGGTTGGTATTCTTCACGAGTTCTTGAGTTTGACAGTAGAGAAGATGGTTGAGGTTGAAAGATTATCTCATTTTCGGAGAGATTTTTCTATGGTCGTTAATGTGCGGGAGCTTATCTTGAAGCACCCTGGAATATTTTACATATCAACCAGACGTAATAGTCAAACTGTTTTTCTTAGAGAGGCTTATAGTAAAGGGTGCCTGATTGAGTCCAATCCGATGTATGATGTTCGAAGGAAAACTTTAGACCTTGTTTTCCTAGGGCGTCGAAATACTAGACAAATGCCAGCTCCAAAGGAAATTAAGGAGTTCAAAGTAGATGGGGATGGCAAAAGGGATGGTGACTGGGTTATTCCAATGTTAGAGAACTTGGACAATGGAAGTTGAAATTGGTAATTCAAGGTTTCACAAATACAATGAGAGTCCCTGAAACTAGTGAAATGGATATGTTGATCATTTGGTGATGATCCATATTTTTAAACACGTCATCTGAAAAATAACTTGAGTTGGACTCTTCAATGAAGAATGCTTGCCCTCACAACCCACTCGAGAAGACTGAACCTGCTGACGATGTGGTAATGACGCTTCCCTCTTAAGAGATCTCTGTTGATATTTATTTTGTCTTAGGTTCATAAACATATATTAATTTTGTGGTCGAAAGAAGGATCTTCTACTTGGTCTGATCAGTTTTACTCTGTAGTTCCAACGCCGCATCATTGCACCTTCTTAGCTATTAAACAAAACTTGTTTATCCGTATACTTAATTTTCTTCTAGTAATAGCTCGCCAACCACCAATATAGCTTTTGGAGGATTATTTATGCCACATTCACTATCCATCTCATAATTTATGTAGTGCTGAAACCAGGATATGTGTGAACATGAAAATCTCAGATGGTCGTGAACTCTAAGAAAGTCTTAAATACTTGTACATGCCATATTAACCTTTATTTATTTATGCCCGCAAGTCATGTCTTCTTACTTGGGAAATACTGTCCTTTCATGTTACCTTTTGCGTAGATCCATGTGAAATTGTGGTCGTCCAAACTAAGACAGAAAGTGAGGAAAAAGAGGTTCAGAGTTAGGGTAATTTTGGATTTGAAAGGTGTTATAGTTTTCAAATCTTCTATGGGGATGCACTGTTGCTTCTTCTTATAGCTATTTTCCTTTTTAAGATCATCAATAACATTCGTAGAAAAAATATATTTCCACACAGGCAGATGTAACCCAAATGCTTAACATATATTCTTTAATAATTGTATTCACCAATTCTAATTATACAAGAGGGTGGTTTTCTGAAAAACTATTATTTTTTGTTACCAAACTAAAACATAACCCAATTGAAGATTGCTTTATCAAAGAGTTCTCTAGTATCTCTCTTATTTGGTGGTTTTCAAAGGAACTTGAAATGTAGTGGCATGGTGCTTACATGGAGCCATGGATGTCTCACTCTGGACGGGTTTTATTGTTTCTTCTTCCTTCCTTCTAACATTAGGTGATTAACACCGTCCATCTGGTTAAATTGGTTGGAAAAACTGATTCTCAGATAGGTTGGAAAGAGATGATGCAAGAGGACCAAATTGTTATGGTTGATGCTTTTAGGTTTGTCTTGTAAACTCTCTTTGTACTCGTATGCCTTCATAGATGAATTGTTTTATATTAGAAGGTTCTCGTATATACCAAAACTGACTTCTTGCCTTGAACATGACAATGGTTATATCTTAATCTAATATAATTCAGTAAAGTATATGACAGTCAAAATGTTATGGTGCAGATCATACTAGGACGTAGTATTATAGGTCCGAAGTTATTTGGTGGTTATTCAGCTTCTTAGACCTTGAAACTATACAAGCCTTTGTGTTTGTCATTTCAATTGGGACATTTTATCCCTTCTTCATTTAAATTAGAAGCTAAATGCAAAAATTGTAAGAAATAATAAAAAAGAGAGAATTATAATAATGTTCGATGCTAGGGGTAGGAGCCTAGGAGATAACATCTAATTGGTAGAATGACATAACAGTCAACAGTGCCTTTGTATCCTTCATAAATGATGCAAGGTAAGTTGTGGTGCTGGAGCAAATGAATCCGGGGGGAAGGGAGTAGGTGTTGTAGGAGGGTGAGTTGATATTTTGCTATATCTTGTTGAAGTGAGTTTTAAGTACTTGGTGTTTCTTACTTAGTCTTTTTGCCCTGTCTGAATTGTTTACTGACTTATCTGTCATCTGTTGTACAGGCATAACCCCAGTTTGCTATTATCTAAAAACAACATGACAAGAATGCCTAGTACTGTCGAAAAGATGTCTACTTCCCAAAATATCGGGACTATAACATTATGGAGCCGAGGTCTTGGCATTTTCCAAGTTGATATTATTTTGTAACAAAAAGTGCCAACAGATTCAGTGGCTCATTCAGGTCATTAATCTTCAGGACCTCTCATCGAATTGCTTTAGCTCCCATATTTGGGTTATATGGTGAGTGAGCAATGCATGCTAGAGAAACATGGATTGGTTCTTAGAATGGATAACATTGATCTTTATTGAATTTAAAAACCTTAAATGTATGATTCAAACGACAATAATCTATAACTCTTACTTTAGATTTTGTAACTCGCTTATCCCGGAATGGCAGATAAAAAGGCATTACAATCTAGAGACTGTTTGCTGTCTGTTTTGTAAGATAACCAGTTCCTTCCTTAAGATTTTACTTGCTGGTGACCGCGGAATGGCAGAGATAAAGTCCACTCTTCTTACTTTTTTGTAGGGAGCCACCTGAAAATTTCGAGTACCAGAAGTTAGAAGACTGTTTCTCAAGATTAGTGGCTACTGAAAAAGGATGCAGAATGAATCTCAAAGACTGACCTGGCCGGCAACAAATTGGATGACTTGGTCTTCAGTGAGTCCATCTGGACTAGCTGCTCTCACCACATATGCCATTGGTATTTGTCCTGCTTCTTCGTCTTCAACACTGCATCATTTTTAGTTGTATTATACACACAGATAAATATAGATATGGATGCAGATATAAGGAGCTTGTTCGCATTTAGAAAGAGGGAGGTAAGCAACGCACGGTATAACGGCTGCATCAAGAATTTGAGGATGACTCAAAAGTATGGCCTCCAATTCCGCCGGAGCAACCTGATATCCATTATGCTTGATGAGCTCCTTTATCCGATCAACGATGAAAAGGAAGCCTTCCTCATTAAAATAGCAAAGATCACCAGTTTTCAGCCAGCCATTTGAGTCAATAGTTGCAAGCGTCGATTCCACATTGCCCAAATACTCTTTCATAATAGTAGGGCTCTTTAGCCACAGCTCTCCTTCCTTATATGGCAGCAAGGCCTCCCCGGTTTCGATATCCACTATCTTAGCAGAAAAACCCGGCAGCAGCACCCCACAAGAGGCGGAGTGAGCCTTTGCCTGCTTGTCTGAAATGAAAATAGTTGCTGCACCACAGCTTTCCGTTAGGCCATAGCCTGGCCTCATCTCAACCCAAGGAAACCGCTCTCTAAACTCATCAATCAATTCTTTGCTCAACGGTGCGGCCCCTGAGCTCACCCTCCTCAGAGACGACAAGTCGCAGGCAGCTTTGCTTGCGTACTTTACTAGTCCAAGAATCACCGGAGGCACGGCTGGTATGTTGCTCACTTTGTGAGTTTTTATAGCATCCAACATGGTGTTGAACTCAAACCTTTGCATCAAAACAGTGGTGGTTCCTGCGCAAAACAATCCAAGGCCGAAGAAAGCGAGCCCGTAGATGTGGAACATAGGAATGAAGCACAAAAACACATCGTCCTGTGCTGATGTTTCGTCCACCGTCCATCTGAGCATTGTGATAATGGCAATGAAATTTGCATGTGTTAGAACTACACCTTTACTTGTCCCAGTGGTCCCTGAGGAGTACAAAATAGCAGCAGTGTCTGACTGAGTCGGACGGGCTTGCATCAACTCGGTTGGAATGGGATCATAACCTTCAATCAACTGTTCAATGGTGAGTGAGTCATCACCACTCAACGGCCTTGATGTTAATATCGTAGGCAACCCAGTTGGGACCAATTTGTGAAGCTCCTCAGGAGATGAAATAGCAAGCTTGGCGCCCGAATCGCGAACTTGCTTGCCAATTTCTGACTCAGTGTTGATCGGATTTGCCGTGGTTAAAATTGCACCAATTGACAACACTGCCAGGCATATGGTTGGGTACAAAAGTGAGTTAGGTGACAAGAGAAAAACCACATCCCCTTTTCTAACACCAAGTGCCTGGTACAAGCCTGAAGCAAGAGCATGAATTGAATGACGAATCTGTTCATAGGTGACTCGTTCGTTGGTGGCCGAGTCAATGAGTGCAACTCGCGACTCGGCCTCATATCGGGGCAGAAACTGCGACAAAACAAATGTGGCCGTGTCGAGGTTATGCTTGGCGGGGATTTTGTAACGGGGACCAATGTTGAGAGGGGAGTGATATATTCCGGTTGTTGGGTCGAAACCATTTGTAGTACTTCCCGCAATGTGGACTCGATCATCCCCGCTGGAGAACTCTTGGAGAGACATTATGCTTTTGAAACTGATATGTGGCGAATGTGTTACGTTAAAGTTTGGTGCAATATAATGCAAATAAATAGGACTGTATTTAGGGTTATATTATTGTTGATTGAGTATGACATTCGAGGTTTAACATTGTTAAAAACGTCAATGAAAGTTAGATTATCGTTAATTGCTTCAAACATTCATATGTTCTCAGTGGCCGGCAGAACAATTCAACGGAATATTCACTGAATAAATCTATGTTTTGTTTTTTGCCTTTAAACATTCATAGTTTCCATATATCTGCCGTACAGAAAAAAAAAAAAAAACAAAAAAAAACAAAAGAAATGTATTAAAAGGGTTGATGAATCGTAATCCGTGTTGTAAATCCTGAACTACCGGAAGGGAGTTTTGAACTTGGGTGCAGTCGGGAAAGTAGACGCCTCTAGTCATTTTGAACTTGGGTGGGGCGAGAAGGGGAATACGCAGATGTAGTCAATTGAGTTAAGACTAGGTCTGCTAAACAAGATATTGATGATTTGAGTATTTTAAGATCGTGATGTCATTCAACAACAACTTGGAATGAGGATCCTCTCTGGATCCTCTTTGTGAAGATGCAGGGGATCTTCTAATCGTGTCTATTTATCGTATATCATGCGGTCCATTTTTCAAGTAGCATTTATATTCAATTTTAAATGAAAAAATGATATATGACCATATGGTGTACGATGAACGGATACGATTGAAGAATTCTCAGAATCCTCACAAAGAGGATCCTAAGAGGATCGTCATTCATCAGCCTGAATCCATAAGAAAGTTGTTTGAAAATCAAGTTGGCATTGGCATTGTGCAGAGGAATAAGTTTTAAGGTTGTAGCTAGCATTACAAAATTTAAGGAAGATGTTTGTACGATACTTGACCAATCTACCAAGCATCAGTCAACTTCATATCTTTAAGGATCCACTGAGGGGTTCATGCTGAGGTAGCCCTGCTGAGGCACAAGGGTTTCTCTCCAACCAGGAGGCCAATCATAGCACGACACATGTCAACGTCAGAATAAAGCTCATAGAGTACCACATCGACCACGAACAAAAGTTGGACACCCTCGTCAACTATAAAAGAAGACCATTCCCCTACAATGAAAATCCCTAACGTTATTATTGTACTTAAACTAGTCATTAGAACTCACTAATGATGATTATGCTTGAACCTATGTATTTGTGTATTTGTGTAAACCCTTCACTATTAATGAGAAGTCCTCTACTCCGTGGACATAGCCAAACTTAAGTGAACCACGTACATCTTGTGTTTGCTTCCCTATATCTATCTCTTCACATATTTATCCCCAATAGTGACCGGAGCAACCGAGCGAAGGTTACAAACTTGATACTTTACGTTATTCCGAAGTCTTCATTGGTTTTTTGCATGATATTAAAAAGTCGTTAATTTTGCATAGTTAAATTATGAATATATGAGTTAAAAGTCAGAGACTTCATCCAATATGCAATCCACCACTCGTTTGTATGAGTTAATTGACAGACAAAGTGATGGAGGTATGACATTGCAACAAATTCATAAGATAAGATATGACATTGAAATGTTTTAAAGATGAGGTATGAAACTATGGTTGGCACAACAGTTGAGGTAGTTTTTTGTAATTTACCCAACAAAAAACATAATTCATTGAAAACTTTTTTAAATGATATATATACACACCACAAATATAGATTAAGATCAAGGTTCTAAAAGATGCTAGGCGCTAGTAGGTGGCAGGTTGGGGCCTATCGCTTAGGCGGCCAGGTAGGCGCCTAGGTGAACTAGGCGTATTTAAGTAAATCTATTATATTTCGTTAAAAATAAGTGTCTGTTTATAGTTCAAATATATATAATTTCATCATAAACTACAAAATAGAAAGACATATATATTATGAAGTATTAGAACATAATGAAAACATAGAGAACAAGCATATAATGTGTGTTCATTTAAGTATTCAACGAGCCTCTTATAATTGATTAAAAAAATAAAATGCAAAATGAAAGTTATCTATTTTCTGTCTAAGTGAATTGCAACCTAGGAGGGTGCCTAAGCGGTCTAGGCAGGCGCCTTAGCAGGTCTAGGCACCCTTTCCTAGTTTTCAAACACCTAGGCATTAATCGGACAATGGTCAGCCACCTAACGCCAAGGCGGGGCCTAGGCGAGGATTTTTAAAACAATGATTAGGGTTAGGGGACAAACAATTTGATTATGATTTAATCAAAAAGTCATACAATTTCGGCTTTGAGCGAAATTTATAGACATGATCTTTTAGAAAATATTTAAAAGATAAATTGTTTAAATAATTAATACAAGGGTAAATTACATAAAACTACCTCAACTATTGGGTCAGTCACAGTTTCATGCCCCATCTTTAAAAAATTGTCATACCTCATCTACGAATTTTTTACAATTTCATACATTCCATCAGTTTTCTGTCAATTCTTCCATTAAATAGTGACGTGGCTTGAGACAGGCCCACTCTTTATTAAAAAATTAAAAAAATATATTTAAAATATTAATTAAATATTAAAAAACTAAAAAAATCTTTTTTGTTTTTGCATGTGGGACCCATCCCTACAAACACATCACCCCACCCCTTATCCCCATCAAAAAATTTCTCCGCTCCCGTCTTCCCCCAATCCAAACCCAGATCCAACCCACGCCAACATCCCCCAACCCTCCCCGGCCACTCATCCCACTCCCCCACTCTTCTCATCTCTCCCCCAAAAACAAACAAATTTTGAGGAAAACAAAAAAAAAAAAAAAAAAAACACAACCCCATAATATTTTGATTCTCGGCAAACCCAGCCAAATTTCTCAACACGGGTCCGAAGCCTACAAGCCCATCTTGGAAAATGTCCAATAGTGAGGATAAGGAGAGTTTAGGGGTCGAGGCGGGTCAGAGTCGGGGCTTCTGCTGGCTCTCTCTATAGAGAGAGAAAGTGAGGAGAGGGAGAGTTTGGGGGGTTCCGCTTTTTAGGGTTTACAGAGGAGAGAGATGAGAGAGAAAATGTGGGATCGGATCGGGGAGGTGGTTACGAAGGAGAAGACAAGGGGGATCGGATCTGGTTTGAGCCCGTGAGAGGTAGAGATCTGATGGAACGGAGGGATGGAGATGAACAGAGGGAAGGGAGGAGAGGAACGGAGGCAGGGGTAGTCGAAGAAGTGGCAGATGAGAGGTTGGGGTGACCGAAGATGGGTGAGTTGGATGTTTGGGTGAATTGGGAATAAGGGGCGGGGTGATGGGTTTGTAAGGGATTGGTCCCACAAGCAAAATAAATATTAAATGATTTTTTTTTAGTTTTAATTGATTTTTTAATATTTTATTAATTTTTAATAGAGTGGGCCCCATCTCAAATCACGTCACTATTTAACAGAAGAATTAACAGAAAACTGACAAAAGGTATGAAATTGTAAAAATTTCGTAGATAAGGTATGCCATTGAAATTTTTTAAAGATGGGGTATGAAACTATGACTAACCTAATAGTTGAGGCAGTTTTATGTAATTTACCCTTAATACAAATAGAGCCCAGATAGAATATTATCTGATATAAAATATATATGGTTAATCTTGTCCAACTACAAGCGATCGAGCAGATGTAACTTGACAGAGTGGTTCCAACTTTAGGAGGTTTGGAAGAAGGGTGGTCATGTCTGACTCTAGGCAAGGAGCGGGGACAGGCTGATGAAGCGTCTTCCCAATTCCGACAAGGATTGGAAAAAGTAGACATTCGAGGCCTCTAGAACTTGGGAGTTTCCTGTAGGGGAAGATCTCCCCTCTATTCCCAATATTTTCAGTCCTCGTAAATATTTTTTTTCCTTTATTTAACATCCAGGACTTCGATCAAAACCTGAAAGCCAATAAGGTCTCAATTAAAGAAAATTAGTAGCTATGGGCCGAATACTAAAATTTATATAGTTTTTTAGATTATTTACATATCAACCGTATGTGGATTCTTCCTATTACTATTATTATTAGCCTTTTATGAAATGTGTGGAGCCTAAAATAATCCCAAAAATTCTAGAGGCGACAAGTGAACTTTAGCTCAAGAAAGACAAGATTGCCTTTATTAAATGGGCAGGCTCCTCAGATACTCACACATGCAGTTTAACACCTTTGAAGGTCTATGCAGCTGAATAGGACTGTCCATCTCACCTGCCCTTGGCAAGGAAAAGTCAAAAGAGATAAGGATTAATTACCCAAATCCTATCTTTAATACATTACCAACTGAAGATTCACTCCATTCAAGTAAGTAATCCCTATTTAAATCAATTAAGGACTTTTACTCTATTATCTCTCTATATATTATTTCCTATTTAATATCTTGAAAATATTCTCTCCATACACATTAGCCAGCCAATAGGATGCCGCCATGTGTAGGGTAAAAACCCTACACCATGGCCAGCCCTCTCCCCCTATATATATCTCTAACTCTGCCAAATTTCGGTAAGCTTTTGCGACCCTAAAAAGTTCTAAACACTTACTCTTTTTAGATAAACTAACTTAGGCATCGGAGATCCATTGGCCTAACCCCCCCCCCCCCATCTCGTGGGTGCGTGAGGCTTAGGTTTTTGATCAAAGATATTGATTATTTGGCATGTGCATGTTCGTCAAAGAAAGAACGGCAGAAATTTGCATTGACAAAATGCATGGCTTTAGAACATCTAATTTAAAACTTTATGGTGATATATTGTCTTCATGCAGCGTGGGATGTCGAAAACACAAGCTACACAAGTAGTGGTGGTACTAAAAGACAAACAGATAGAGAGAGACCCCTTTGGGTTTACGCACCCCTTCTCTTTTCGTTTGGGTCCAATTTCTCCACTTTGTTTACGTTCATGAAATTCTGACCACAGACTAAATATTGTAGTAGCCACATTACGAGTTGATGCCAAAATCTTGGACTTTGGTTGTTTGAATGCTACTGCAAAATTGATGTTCTCTTTTGTGTCATTTTTATTGAATTCCAATTGGAAGGTTAAAACGAAAATTACTAAAGCAAATACTAGTATTCAACTTCTGATGTCCCAAAGAAGCTGAGGTTCTGTTTGTTAATATTTTACAAAGCAATTTTCGTTTTCAACGATAGAAAAATGTGTTCGGCACTGATTTGATAAATAAACTCAGAAAATAAAAAACACAGAAAACAATATTTAGTCTAAGTTTTGTAGAACATCAAATTGATGTTTCCTCTATTTTTTTCAAAATAAAAGAAAATAAAAGATATATTATAAAATGAAGTCAGACATTTAATTAGAAATAAAAGCATATATGCCACCACTTTTGTCACCAATGTCTCCACCACCACCATATTCTCCATCGTCTCACCATGATCGCCACTATAGCCACCATCTTTGACACCACCACCTCCCACCACCATATCCGCTACTGCCACCATCCTCGCCATCATGACCGCCACCACTACCTCCATCATCTTACCATCGCCACAACCGACATTAACTCCACTGTCTCACCATGACTGCTGCCGCCACCATCACCACCATCACTAACCCCACTAACACCACCAACATATTATCCACTATCATCACCTCTGCCACCATAGTCATCACCACCTCCATCGTCTCACTGTTGTGGCCACACCAGTGCCACCATCACTACCATCTCGCACCACCATTGCCACCACCACCATCACAACATTCTCCATCCTTCTACCATCACCACGGCCACCACCACCTCCACCATCTTCGACACCATCATCCCTACCTCTCAATCACCATTTTCACAGTCATTCCTTATAACCAATGTTAACACGACCATTCTCTACCACCATCACATTAACCTCCACCAACACCACCATCACTCCCTTCACCATTGCCCTCTACCCTGCTATTGTCATCATCTATATCTCACCACTACTAAGTACTAACACATTTCTTGTCACCATTGTTATCACTACTCCAACCTACCAATACCACTCTCGTCTCAACTACTATCCTTACCACCACCGCTACCATTACTGCGAAACACAAATCTATTTTTGTATTTTTTGACATTTGATACTAAACGTTTTTTCAATGTTTTTACTCTAATATCATAATCGGACTAAACTACCAAATGCGTTCTCAAATCACAAAAATGCAAAATCATATTTGTCGTTCATGTTTTACAAAATAGTTTCTCAAAAATCATTTTGTAAAACGTTTCCACACGGACCCTAGTGATCTGTAACATATTGGTTTCACGCAAAACATGGTGGGTATTAGCAACCTAAACCTCCAGATCATCGAACTTTTGATATCCTTCACCAGTGAAACAAGATGCTAAAGTGGTGGTTTATCTCCCTAGAAGTAGAGGTTGATTAAAGCATGAAAATGTTTGTAAGACCTTAGCGTTTAGCCCAAACTAATCCATATTTCAATCCCAGAACTTCTGCTTCAATCACAGAAGTAATAGCAAACGAAATGGCTCTAGCGATTTTTGCTATTCAATTTGAGTTGAATAATAATACCAGCTGCAGATTGTCCTAAGTTGTGAACACAACCATCAAAATTTCATGGAAGTAAGTACACGTGACTCTTTGGCTACGTTCGGTATGCATGAAGAGAGTTGGTGAAGGGAGAGAGATTTTTGATTGTGATAAGAACATAGCTCAGTATACCAAATGTAATAAAATAACTAGTTGAAAACGTAAAAAATATTTCAACCAATCGTATTATGATATTTAATATACTGGACCCTTGTTCCCAAAACACTAAAATATTTCTGGTGAATAAAAGTGCTGTCTTTCACATATTTGGCAAATCCAGGCTTGAGAACTGATTATTAGCATTAATTGACATATTTTCATGACAAATATGGCAATTGAAAATGCCTATTATATCCCTAAACGCGATATTTCCGAACTACTTTCCCAATATTACGGAACACAAGAAAATAACTGCATTTTCCTTCCCCTAAGAAAAGACATGAAAAATCATTAACTCATAATTCCTATCCGCATACTAAATGCAACCTTTAAAAAACGACTAGTGTACTTACAAGTATTTAGTACTAACACAATCCGAAGACCATTACAAATATCTAATCGTCAAAAGAAAATAGCACTAAATACTTTCTAGCATCGCTAACGGAGGCTATTTTTTTCATTAGAAAAGTAAATCTATCTTTGGAGAAGAGACACCAACGTATGGGATTCATTCGATTCGTATTTTCAACTTGGAAAAAGTAAATCTATCTTTATAGAATTTGATTCTTCTTCTTCTTCTTCTTCTCACATGACATGGCCGCCAAATTACGGAGATGCTCAATCTAAAGTGAAAAGGAACAGTGATTTTGTGTTGTGGATGAGGTAGTATTGACAAGTGTCATTTGCATGGCCTTGTACTGATATTTCAAAATCCAGCTTTTTCCAACCAACACTCTCTCTCTCTCCCTTCCTTCCTCTTCATCTCCCTCCCTCCAAACCAGTCTGTCTCTGTCTTCAAACACACCTTCTCTTTTGCAACTCCTTTTCCTATCTCTCTCTCTCTCTCTCTCTCTCTCTCTCTCTCTCTGTGCCACCACACCATCACCATGGCAGTAACTGAGCTATCAACAACTTCATACACCAAGACCCGCCTTTTTCAGTCTTCCCAGCTCTCATCCTTATCGACCCATCTCCACTCTCACCGCCGTCTCACTTTTCGGCGCCTCCCTCACACTCGAAATTCCAGAATCTGTTGCTCCGTTGCACCCAAGTGAGCTTTAATTTCTTTACATTACCATATCTCCAACATTTTCTTTTCTGTTTTTTGTTTTCTGGTAGTAGTAGTAGTCTTATTACTCGTAATTTCAGTCAAGTTCAAACTCCAGCTGCTCCAGAACAAACCCAAGACCCGAAGAGCAAGGCAGAGTGCTTCGGCGTGTTCTGCCTCACCTATGATCTCGTAGCTGTAAGCTTCCTTCTTTTTGTTATCTGGGTTTATACATATTTTGCTATAGACTTCTGGGGTTTGCACCTTGTCTTAGTAGGCATAACTCTGGAGCTTGAGCAAGTCCTCATATGGTGTCTGTCAATTTTTCCAGTCGAGTTAGTCGCTCTAGTATACATGGGACTTTCTCTGCCAATTACCAATCAGTAAAATTTTCTGTGTTTTGTTTTCTAGTTTTTACATAAGACTCATTTGTTATGCCTTGTAATCTATGTTTTACAATTTCTGTTGCATAAACAGTAAATCAGACAAAAACGGTCGATTTTGGTTTATGTTTTTCTGCTTGTTGTTAATGACTTTCTGCTGAAGATACATGCAGTTTTAAATGATCCAAACTCGATTTTGGTTTGTAATATGTGTGTGTGTGTGTGTAAGAGAGAGAGAGAGAGAGAGAGAGAGAGAGAGAGAGAGAGAGCATATCTGATTATTGACCTCCAGTTTATCTAATAATTATTTAAGTAGTGTATCTAATAAGGTCCAAAATTCACAGGAAGAAGAGACAAAATCATGGAAGAAATTAATTAATATTGCAGTCTCAGGTGCAGCTGGGATGATATCTAATCATCTACTCTTTAAAGTAAGTCCTTCTTGCATCCCAAACCTCTCGCACTTTTTCCTTTTCTTTAATGGTGGCTTTGCTTTTTGGAACTTATTGACTACCAATTACCTATTAAACTTGCATTTAATCCCTGTTAATACTTTCGAAACATTATATTTCTGTACCTGTAATTAGAAGTCATATTCCCGTTGGGTCTTGCAAACCATCCCTACATGTTATCTTAGTCTTAGACCACGATCTTTCCGATAACCTGTAACAATCTAAACCATATCAGGTTAAACTGGAAAATAGAGCTTGTAAAGAGTGTAAAACAAGCCCTAGCATGTAGTACTCTCAACTGACAAGAAACTGATTGTGGTTTCATTTGCTAAGCAGTCCTTTGGTTGTATCTCGATTCCATACCGACTAGCATGTAGCCTTTACTTGTTATGCTAGTGTGTGTGAGCATTGAAGAGAAAAAAAAAGTTCTGTCCCTCTCTAGTTTTTAGAATATAATCGCTTTTTCACTATTGCAGTTAACTTATTTTCAATATTTTCAACATGCTTTCTTATTGTCCAGCTTGCGTCAGGCGAGGTTTTTGGGCCAGACCAACCTATTGCATTGAAACTGTTGGGATCTGAAAGGTCCTTGCAAGCTCTTGAAGGTATCGTTCTGACATAGACACAGTAATAGATTTACATAAATGTGCAGTACAACCAGCATTTTTATATCGCCTACGCAAATAATAGTATTAATAAACATAACTTTGCGACCCCTTATTGATTTCTGCCCGTAGTAGTTGTTATTCACACAAATCAAGTAATCGCATTGTTGGCTTCCTAAGTATCTGATAAGTAGAAGGATTAAAGTTAAGTCGGTCCGCAAAATCTGAGATTTGCCTGTTTCTAAATACTTCTAAAGACCCTATGTTTAAAAGTGGAACTGAACAATGTCAATTGTGTCTTGTCTCACTTGAGGAAGAAGGTTCAGCATCCAGATATTGTCCTGTCTTTGGACTCAATACACTGCAGATTATATTTTATCACTGCCAGTGCCAGATACAAGGGTACCCCCTAGTTGAGGGGGTGCCAGTGTTTCTGCAGTGAGAAAGCTAATATCTACATTTAGCAATGTTAGAAAGGCAGTCAGCTAGAATTACAGTGGAAGAAAAGTTAATTAGTGAATGATGTATCTATTGGAGTTGCACAAGTTTTGAATTCAGTAAGTTAATGTGTTCACCAAAAGTGAACCCTTCTAAATTATGTATATATACGGCTATTGAAGAGGACAGTTTCTGCGTTCAGGAGTTGCTATGGAATTGGAGGATTCCCTATTTCCATTGTTGCGGGAGGTGAGCATTGGCATTGATCCATATGAGGTTTTCCAAGATGCAGAATGGGCTCTTTTAATAGGAGCGAAGCCTCGAGGTCCTGGAATGGAAAGAGCAGGCTTGTTGGATCTGAATGGGCAGATTTTCGTCGAGCAGGTTCTGTTAGATTTTATATCATATCACACATGCCTCTTGTGCTTACACAGTAACACAAGTGGCTCGACAGTTTTTGATCCTATATGTTTTGTTTCAAAAACCAGGGAAAAGCTCTTAATGCTGTTGCATCACGTAATGTCAAAGTGATAGTAGTTGGAAACCCTTGTAACACAAAGTAAGTAATAGTCTTCCTCGTCTTTTCAATTGTTTGGGATGGAAGGATGCACAGGTAGCGGAGATATCCCCGTCACTGTTACTTATATTCTTCCTGATGTAGTGCACTCATCTGTTTGAAAAATGCTCCAAACATACCTGCAAAGAATTTTCATGCTTTGACACGGCTCGATGAAAATAGAGCAAAATGTCAGGTACATATATACCTCTCAAACATTAGTAAAATAGTTGATGATCGATACTAGGACATGATCAAAAGGAATAATCATTTAACATAGTTGGCTTATGATTTATTCAGCTAGCCCTCAAAGCAGGCGTCTTCTATGATAAAGTGTCAAACATGACCATCTGGGGAAACCACTCAACCACCCAGGTCATTTAATCATTCTTTTGTAAAAGCATGGATGATTTGCGCTAGCTTCTCGTTTTGAAGAAGAATTGCGTAATTCTTATCAGGTGCCAGACTTCTTAAATGCTAGAATTAATGGCTTGCCTGTCAAAGAGGTCATCAAGGATCACAAATGGTTAGAGGAAGAGTTTACCGAAAGTATCCAGAAGGTAAGACGGAACATATATATCTATAATTCGACAATGTCTCTAATACCATATCTGCTCCTCATTTTGAAATACTATCCAATTCGCAGAGAGGAGGGGTGCTTATAAAAAAATGGGGAAGATCGTCAGCTGCATCAACTGCCGTGTCAATTGCAGATGCCATGAAGTCTTTGGTTACTCCTACCCCTGAGGGCGATTGGTTTTCATCTGCAGTAAGTTCGTGTTTGTTTGATATGAATGCATAGTATGTAAGCCTGTATATACTGTCCGTCTCCTGTAAGAACCAGACCATCTTGAGAAGCCAAATGATCAGAACTCTACATACTTCATTTCTTTGGAGAAACAGATGACTTTGAAGCCCAAATCTCCGAGAAACAAAAGGAATTAAGTTGAATTTTCTTTCTGTTTCCCTCTATACTTTTGGTTGCCACAGAAAGTCTCTGCATATTATTGCACGCATATAAAATGCCCCAGATCGATATTAAACTACCCTTGAACATCATAAATGTGAATTTTCAATTATTCTGCGTTGCTTCAATGGCACAAAAGTTCGTGATGATTTGATCTTCGTGTCTTGTGTACCATCCCGTTGTAGGTTTACACAAATGGAAATCCCTACGGTATAGCAGAGGATTTAGTGTTCAGCATGCCATGCAGATCTAAAGTAAGTTTATACAAGAGATTTTCCTTTCCGAGTGTTTATGTTTGTGATATAGGCACTTCTAATAAGTTAGTCGCACTCTTCAGGGAGACGGCGACTATGAACTTGTGAAGGACATACAATTTGATGACTATCTTCGCAAGCGAATGACAAAGGTATGCATTGCTGACTGGATACGGAAATTAGTCGTGTACTGTAAATACAGTTGAATGAACTAGTGTCGCCATTAATCTTTCAGAGCGAAGCTGAGTTACTAGCTGAGAAAAGATGCGTCGCTCACCTTACCGGGCAGGTACGTTTTTCATTCTTACACCATTTCTACCTTGTGTTGATACTTGATATCACCGGAGCATCTTAATCTCCATGTTCATTCCTTTCCAGGGTATCGCTGTGTGTGATTTACCGGAGGATACTATGCTTCCTGGAGAGATGTAATCCCCGGCAGACAAATTCCACGTCGCGAGAACTTTTACGAAGAATACCAGACGGAGCAGGTGAGGCAAACAATACAGCATTATTTATGTAGTAAGAGCATGAAGGGAGTAATGTATTAAGTCATTTGTTAAATTTTGAGGTTTTAATAAGTTTCTGCTCTGCAGCCTAGACCCTGAAAATTGATGTCTAAATTTAGATGTGAGTTGCAATTAACTGTAAATCCAGAAAGGATATAATGTTCTGGTTACCTCAAATCCTTATAAACCACATATAAGGCCTCTTTAACTTTCCGACATGAGAACATTTCGCAGTCTCTCAATAAGAAAACATCGTCTCTTCACGATTTCAATGTTTCGATGTTACAATATTCTCAAGCCATGTCCGATATATCTGAAAGCTACAATATTCTCAAGCCATGCAAGCATTTCTGCTGAATTTTCA
Organism: Pyrus communis; assembly: GCF_041283825.1. NCBI lineage: Eukaryota > Viridiplantae > Streptophyta > Magnoliopsida > Rosales > Rosaceae > Pyrus > Pyrus communis. The sequence goes on along the minus strand of NC_142566.1, from coordinate 5,570,288 downwards.
GATTGACAGTAAATTGAGCAAAACTGTTGTAAAATCAACCCTATATTACTTTGTCAATGCTCCAACAAAAACGAAATAGTAACAGAACAAAAAAATTACAATCAAATAAAAATACAGTTTTACATTCATTCAGTATATAGTTGTTCAGAATAGAACACGCACGTTACGCAATCTTACGCAAACGGTTTGTATAAATAATTAGTTCAGCAGTCAGTGTACCAATTAACTAAAATATAGTCTGCAAGAACATACTTCGTCCCCTAAATCACTAAGGGAAGAAGCTCACTACAAGATCCTGAGATAGGCTCGAATACCACCTTTAGTGTAGAAAAATCACCTGGTATAGATATAGCTCCCGATTTTTAAACTCATGGAAAGAAATAGGACCCAGAAAAACATAAACAAAAACCAGCCCCGCATCACCACACATCCCGTCTTTCCAGAGAGTGAGCCACCGACTGGCACCAGATTGCCAGAGTTTCCGTCATTCTGCGACAGCTGAACAGAAAAGACAAGGTTGACAACCCCATCCTTTCCAAAAGACCAGTCCATCCTGTTGTCGCTTGAAGTTATGTCTCTAATTCTAATCATGCCAGCAGTGACATGAACTGAACTGGAAGATGCTGCACCAGAGTTTAACCTACGCATTGCCTCTTTACCAGGGAACTCCGAAGCAAATGCAGGTGGAGCAGGTATGCTGCCCAACATCATGTGACTTGCCTTTTTGATGAAGGGGTAGTTACCATCTGCACCACGAAAATCGAGCACAAACCAGAAGGTGAGAAAAAGACGACCAGTGACAGCAACAGAAAGTTACTAATCTAAAGGATAAGTTACTAAATGGGGTATGATAGCACCTTTGATAGCTGAAATAAGATACTATACCTGACTCAAACTTGAACTCCGCCATTTTCTTTGACGAAGATGCATCATCAGTATCCACTGGTTGTGCAAGATGTTCGCCTCCCATTGGCTGTGGCTCTGGTTGTACATGTTCGCCTCCCATTGGTTGTGGCTCAGTCTCACCATTCACAAGCTGCTGTACAACAGTTTATCAAATGAAAGATGCTACTTAAAATCCAGAAATACAAAAGGAAAATGAAACTTGAGAAGCTTGTACCTTCTGGTCAGCTGGAGCTTCGTCAGGAACATTGTTTTCAACCCCCATCATTCCACAAGAATCGAAATCAATATACTGAGAGATGTCATCATTGGCATCAAAGTATGTAAGGTACTCATCAAGCATGTCAAAACCTGCAGTTGACTCGACTGGATTTGAAAGATCATTAGCTTCAAGGAATAGCCCATCACCAATTGGCGTATTCTCCGTAGCATTCAAATACGGTTCATTAAGTGAGTAATTGACAACAGCTGGATTTGCATCATTGCTTGGTTCAAGAAAGCATTCATCCTTGACTGATTTTGCATCAGCCTCGTTGTGCTCTGGCAAGTCAACAAACTTTAGGTCCTCAGGACTTTGTGAGGTCATATATTCATTTTTTACTGGATTTCCAACCGTCTCATGATGCTCTGGGTAGTTAAAGAACATCTGGTCTCCACAGTATTCCGAAGTTTCCCCAGTGCCTATCACAGCCTTTGTATCATCTTCAACAAAGTCCCCAGAATGCTCAAAGTAGTGGCTCGTCTCCCCATAATAGAAGTTCGATGGAGGAGGTGCACTTTCAGATGGAATTCCTGTGTCAAGATTCTGGGAAAGAAAGATTTTATAAATAAAAAGTATATATAACTGTACAATATCAAAGCATGACTTAGAAGATCATGTGAAATACTACAAAGGTGAATCAAGACTAAACTGACAGAAAATGGAGGCCCCTGCCATATAATATATTTATATACCTAATCAATCTATATGCTACTATTTATGAAAACCCTATTGTCAACCAAAGATGGTGAACGTCAATTAAACCCTCTTTAAATTACATAGTTGAGTAATATGTGCATAAATATAGTAATTTAATATAAAAAAATTAGATCATATGCAAAGAATGTGTAAAATAGGACAAATAAGATCAAGATGATGAAGATGCCCACGAACAGATGGAAAAAGGTAGCAGAAGTTTTCATTTCTACTTCGCCGTCATATAAAGGTTCAGAAGTAAATCATCTTGATATTTTCTATCATGCGTAATGCATTATTCTAGAACACAAAGATCTTTTCAATCTCTCAGCTACAGCATCAACTCAGTTCCTTTAGTTCGAAGATGCTTTTCATGGCACCAGCCAGGACTGAGAATACTTTGAAATTCATTACGTAATTCTACGAAGTGGTCCAAATTTCAATTTGTCCCTGTTGAGGATAAGCTATGAACTAGTTAAGAGTATCAAGTGACAATAACAGACAAAAATTACAGCACTCGTTGAACTTACAATAAAGGGACATCTAATAGGTTGGAGGAGGTATCTTCAATAATTAACAAATCTCCAGGTCAGATTGCAACAATACGGGGTTGAGGTAGAGTGACGGAGCATCAGGGAGAGAGGGAGAGGGAGGGATGGGGAGACAACATGTAAATACCAAAAAAATGTCCCTCTAAAACACACCATTTGGAACTCTTTGTCAACGAAGATCATCCAGATCCATTTTAAAAGGACACCAAGATTCTACCAACTTTTAGAAAATTGTAGTCCATAATAAATTATAACACATCAAGGTACGGTGATTATTAAAGTAATATCAATGCAACATTAACTTGTAATACTGCATTTAAAGTTCATTCGATGGAATGTTCTGCTGTGAGTGAACATTCCATGTTTCAGTATTCTAGGTTAGACTGTTACACACATTGATGATGCTCTTTGAATGAATATATAAAATGCAATACATGATTTCACAACTACATAAGCCAAGTTCCACAGAGGAAAACTTTTTGTGACAGAAAAGGCAGGGTATTGCATTCCAGATAAATTTAAGAATGCAACTAAAATTTAAACAAAGTATGTAAGGCTGACAGCTACTGCAGATAGATAAACTCTCACCAAGTTTCAACCTTAATAAAGTTGAAAAAAGAAAAGATGAACAAAATTCTGATAAGAAAAAGAAGTTGGGAGTGCTAATGACGTAGTTGCTCTGAAGCTTATCCAGAACAACAAAAGAGCAGCATCATAATCAACAATAAGAAAAAAAATCCTATTTGTGTACTATAGCAGCCTTATTAGTTATTCTTCTGCATAAGGGGTGAAATCTAAATGTGATACGAACACATAATAAGATACTCTCATATTTGTAACATACTCCCATACTCTATACTGTTTCCTTTGATCTTAATATAATCATTTCTTTACCCAAAAAATAAAAATAAAATAAAATAAACACCACTGAACACCTAAAGCAAAGGGGAATAACAACTTCATTTGCCAACATTGGGCTACCTATATATCCAAATCTACAACCAACGACCTTTCAACATAGTCACGTACAGCACGGCCAGATTCAAGTTAAATTCACCTGGCCTAAACTCCAATAACTGGACACAGTCAACATATCTACTTTTGAATTATCAAACACATCGGCAGGTTTCCCACAACTGCGACAGTTATCTTTATATTTAAGAAATTCTAGCCAAATCTACCCATCCCCATATCAGACAATTCGACTACAGGACATGAAATGAAAAAACTGAATGAATTAAGAACCTGATCAAGGTCAAATGCTTCAACATAAGCCCCATCGTTGACACCAATTGCTTCAACATGTGGCTCCTCGCTAAGTACCACTACATTAGCAGCCGCCTCCTCACCAGGTACACCAGTCACGTCATCATCGTCCCATTCCTCCTCCATAACCGGTGCGCCATACTTCTCCCCATTCTTCGGTCCCGTGCCACTCTTCTGGAATATCCTACAAAGCACATACGGATCCTTCTGAACCCATCCGCCACAACAAATCCAACAATCAATCCCAATATCATAAAATGCCAACAGAACAATAGCAACGTCAACAAAAATCCCAACCTGTTGAATTCCAGCTTTCTCCAATTCCTCATTGGAAAGGCGATACTCATGCATAACCCAATTGGTTCTGGCACCGGTGGGGGCTCGCCCGCTATGAAAAACCAGCGTCTTCTTCATCCCAACATCCCGGGAATTATGTTTAACCGGACGGTCCTTACCCGTAGTCTTCCAGTACCCTTTTTCAGTAGCCCGATTCGTCCTGGACGAATTCCCATACTTCTTATCCAGAAAACTGAAAAAGTACCACTCCAAGTCCCTAGTCTTCAGCTTCGACTTGCCTAATAAACCGAAAACAATAACCCAACAAAAAAATTCACAAATATAGCTAGAGTCCACCAAATGATACACGTGTATATGTACATATATATATATATATATATATTTATTTAAAGCATAAAAGGGGTTAAGATTTTTAACCAGGGAGGTCCCAAGGCTCAGTCTTGTAGATGTCGATGACCGAGATGGGGTCGAATCGGAAGTTCTTGCCGGAGACCTTGCGCTTCAGATAGTACCAGACTAGTTCTTCATCGGTTGGGTGGAATCGGAACCCAGGAGCGAGTGAATTCTCTTTGCCGCGAGCCATGGATTAATCAAATCCAGGAAGAAAAAGAACAAAAAAAAATGAAATGTTTTTGTTAGGGTTTCAAAACAGAATGGACTCGAAAGAACAGAGAAACGGGAATCGAGAATTGGGAATTAGGGTTAGATTAGGGATTGGATTGAATCGAAATCGGAGAGTTGATCGTTGGGGACGAAGGAGGAGAGTAGAGGAGCCATTGGGTAGGTGTGGGAAAGTGCAACCCGGCGCGTCGTTTTGGTAGATATATAGCGTCGTTAGTCCCGCAGGGAAGTTTTCCGCGAATATATGGAGGTGATTTGTTTTGGGTCACAGGCCGGTCATTTTATGTCTCTGCTACCGGCATCGCAAGGTAACTGATGTGGCAGGCTGCAGAGGTCCCACGTGGCGTGGGTGTTGAATCGATATGGGGCTGATGTAACTGCATCCGTCAACTTACTTGGGGAACACTATAACCGGTGACGTACATTATATAAGATAAATGTATAGGAAATTAAAAACCCCACGTATAAACATTTTTGCTTCATTTCACCCATAAAGATCATCTCCAACACTTGAATTAAAACCTAAAAATTTTTGTCCAGAGATAACTTTTTTGCTCTAATTCTTCTGAATTAAAATTTTAGCCACAGATTATTAAAAAATGAATTTAGGCTTTTTTTTTTTTCTTAAAGTAACTTTTTTAAAAGAAAAAAAAATTTGTAGACTATCCTAATTTAATTTTATCAACATTTTAACCTAAAAATATTTAGATTCTGACAAATATTGAAAAATCACTAATCGATACCATGAAACTCGTGAAACACTATAAAAGAATATGAAACACATAAAAGATTTTTTTTTAATTACTTTAGCCGTTAGATTTAAATTTGGATTGTTAGATTTTTTTTTTTTTTTACCGTTAGATTCCTTCAAATTATATTTTAACCGTTGGACTCAATAAATTTATAAATATAAAACTAAAAAAAAAATATACATATATGGTGGGCTAGCCCCACTAATCCAGAGGGAATTCTGGGCTAAATTTGGCTCATAAATGAGTTTTGAGTTTTACTCCAAATATTCTTCTTTTTTTCTTTAGGTTTTAGGGGCTCAATTGTTGATGAAAACCTAAATAAAATAGATAAATATGTAGAGAAGGTTGAGAATGGTAATCTTTGTCACTGGCAGACCGAAAAATTTGAGTAAAAAAATGGAAAAACTAGAGGGCATGGAAGACTTATAAGGTGTAAATAGAGTTGAAAGTATGATATCGAAAGTAAATTATTAAAAATTTGATTAGGGGTGGAAAAGAAATGGAGGTGGATTGTCTGCCCTCCCATTTTTATACTCTTCTCATACTCTCATGTTTGTGTGATCACGGTTAAGCCATGTCAACATTTTATATTCTTATTACTTTTTGTTTTATTATTTCTATAAAAAAAAATTAATATAAAATGTTGACGTGGCTTAATCGTGACCACACATCACAGGAGGGCAATGAAAGAGTATGGAAATAGGAGGGCAGACAATCCACCTCCAAAAGAAATACCCATGTTTCTGGAGGTAAATGGGAGAAATAATCTAGCTCTTCAAAAGAAATTTTTGAACTACTTTAATGTCCACAAAGAATAATTCAAACTTAGGTGCAAAATGATGGCGCTCTGCTTTAGTCAATTTGGTTGCTAGCAAGTGGAGGATTGCCATAACGAATATGGTCTACCTCTTCAACCCTCCCCCTTTCCCCTCTTTCTTGTTTAAAGTAATAATATCGTTTGTAAAAAAATAATTTCTCAATAGCAAGTAATACATATACTAATTGAAAAAAAAAAATTAATTATAAATATACCAAGATAAATTATAAAACAATCTTGAGGATAAATTTACAAATTTGGTACATACCAATTTTAAAATATATGTTGAGTTAGTTTTGTACAATTTTATAAATAATAATTTCTCAAATTCATTCAATTAACTCATTTTATGTGTGACGTTTGGGATCAAATTTTCAAATGCATCACACATTATTTGCGATGTTCCACACCTATCGTGTGTGGTCGAGTTTCTAACATTACATATATATACCAGCCTCAACCTCTACCTCCATCACTAAACACAACAAATGTTTCATAAAATAATTAAGAGGATGGTAGGTTGAAGTTAAAATGGAAATTGAGTTCTCTTCGGATCTTAGTGTTCAGAGCTTATGGACTAAAAAATCCGAGTCCTTGGTTTGTGTAAAAGAGAGATCAGAGCCCTTGATTCCCAGTCGAAACCGAGGCAACAGCTCAGTAATCCTCCGGGAATTGTAGTTCCAACTTCCAGCATTCAACAAACCACTGTCTAGGGCTCTAAGCAATTGGCTTGGTTATCTAACAAAGGCAATAAGCTCGAAATTTATGATAATTAGGGTCTAAAACTGCCGATCCATACAGGATACAACATAGTTCAGCTTGCTACCGGTACAAGCAGCTTGCTACACGGGTACAACATCGTTCGATTAACAACAGAGACAGCTCCTCTTCGTCTAACAAAGAAAACATACTCACTGTAGATAGTCCGACAAGGCCCATACGGGGCCGATAACTCATACAACCAACACGGGGGAGTACGTACGACTACGAATCACTAGCCAACTCAGACCTTCCTCTTCAAATCCTCGTTCTCCTTGTTTAGGAGATCAATTCGGGCTTGAAGAATGTTGATCATGGCTTGGGCACTCATCATTTCAAACTTCAAGGTCTCCCTCTCGATTGAGATTTTGTGGATTTCAGTTTGCAAAGTCTCTATGTATTTCAAGCAGCTGGTAGGCACAGATGATTCCATCAAAGCAGCATTAAGTTCAGGAGGAGGTGCTGGGGTGGTATCTTTGGGTTCAAGGGATTCCAACAGCTGATACTCCACCAGTGCAGACAGAAAATTTCTGGTAGTCGTTGTCATCGATGCCTCAGTTGACGCTGTTGTTGTTGTAGACGAGCAAGGGTCATGTGTCATCCCACTTGAAATCTCAGAAGCATTTGAATGGTTAGAATTTGACTCGTTATGCCGCCTTCTTTTATACTGGCGTAGTTGCCCAGGTTGTCGATTAAACAAAGTTAGCAGGGGTTGTGCATCATCTGGACCTGGTGACGGATAGTCATCCAATCTCTCTTCTCTATTAACCACACATGTCATAGGATAATCATCCGTTCTCTCTGTCTTGCACGGTGGTAAAACAGTTTGATTCTCTGTTGGAAGTTCAGGAACAACAACAATAGCCTTGCTGATTGCCTGAGTATCCTGAAATGAGCAACCAAGAAGGGGAAGCAAATATTGGACGTAAGGAAAATTGAAAATACAAAGAAAAATGCAAGGAGCTACAACAGGCAATCTTACATATCGAATATCATGAACAAAGAACAATACTAATGGGAATATCGCTAACAGGTCAGGTTGGTTGTACACCATATCATGGTATCAACTTTGATTGTTCATGGTAGCATGTCACTGTCTACTTCTTTTAGTGTATAATAAACATAGCAACAATGATAATAGACATGCGGTTGATATTATGCATTCAAAACGTTGCAACAATGATAATAACCCGCAAATCTAAATCTAAATTTCACTTTGACAAAAAAATAAAAATAAAAATAAAAAATTCTAAATTTCACAACCATGGATAGTTTCAGCATATGTTTAGAATTAAAACCTAGAGTACGAAAATAAGAAATTGAGGTATTTCTAATGATTCATGAGTCAAGAAATACAGTTACAATCCCCAACACAATACGATGCTGCAGCCTACGCTAATAAGAGAACAACTTTTTCAGCAATTATATGGTCAGGTAGTTTGGTACCATGAAAGGCGTATGCGTCTTTCATTTCAGTTTTCTTTTTAATCCATGGTTTTAGTATACAGCAAGGTCAAAAAGAAGGTGTCGGCGCCAGAAAGAAGCACTACGAACAAGTAGCTGTTTTAATTTCAAATTTATGTATCTTGGTTTCATTTTAGCTAGAGTCTAAAGAGTGACTGGATTATTCCAAGGATGGGATTTCTATGTATGGCAGATTACAAATATGTGGCAGGCCAACAGACTATGCAATAAACAAAACTCAAAGCACATTTAACCATCATGTGGTAAAGTCTACCTTTTAGTAATTTACTTTCTTTTTAAGCAGTTCTATCTATTATTTTTGTCTAACAACATAACTCTTGTATGTAACAACTATCAATTAATACTGGCAAAACAGCCATACCAATTCCCAAACATAAATTGTTCGTGGTGGATAATGGCGAAACTTTCATTAGAAGACTGAGAACCATGTCACTCGTTCAAATTACTATCTGGATTCTGGAGTTTAATCAAATCCTGATGTTCCTACTCATTAAAAGGGGCTAATACCAACCATTACAATCTGCTTTTAAACTCCAGAAGGATCTATAAATTAACCTGAACAAAGCCTATAGCTCTGCAAATCTCCGTAATTAAAAGAAAAGGAGAGCACAAAGAATGGAAACACTGAAACTTTAGTCATCATGACTTGCCCACTTCAGTTACATAACTTTTCTGTAGAGTTTTGGTATTATCCAGATTCCAGGCTTTTATTCAGGTCTAGCCCACCCCTAGTTTAACCATTTTTCTTATACAAAACACAACCTCTTTTCTTGGGGAAAACAGAAAAACATAGAATGGCAAGTCGCAAAAAAAAAAATATATATATATATATATAATAAAAGAGGGTGAGAAAGGGAGAGAGCCAGTTGAACTAGTATAACAGTGACCTAAATAATCATCTACTATTCATAAGTTGACTTTGGTATTAACTAGAATAATTGTTTGACATAACAAGAAAATCTTAGAGAATGCAAAACTTGAATGTTTACTGTTTAACCTTCTTAGGAATGAAGAACGTAAATTGTTGTGCAAAAGCCTCATAATCCCCCACTTTTGCTAAAAGGTCATTAACAAACATATCATGACAACCAACAAAATCCACTTTAGTCACATTTGAACCTAAGTCATCGTTCACATTTGGATGTTTCAAGACTTCTCCTTCTCCACCTGGTCTTTCAAACAATTCCAACTTGCTACAGTCTATGTCACTATAATCGTTCCTTATCACCAACAAAATAAAAAGGTACTCAGCTTCTTTCTCAAGGTTCTTTATCGTGGCTTATCAAAACCTTTGAGAAAAAAGGTACTTCATGTGGGGCTTTTTGTTGAGAATGAGTCCCACACTGATGGGAGGAGGGACCTTGCATGGTCTTATAAGAGGTTGGGCTACTCCCCATATTGCCAATTGGTTTTACGGTGGAACCTCAACTTTCTTCAGCCTTATCACGTGAGCCACTGATCTACTACAAACTTGAAAATGGAAAAAGGTTCTTTATCACATAAGCCATTGATATTGACTATTCCACCGTCTGATATCTATTTCTTGAGGTAATTTATGCATATATCATCCTATGTAACCTCAAGGGACCTCAAGGGACTCCACCACATTCTCTATGTATCCCAAGAGACACCAATTTTAGGCCACAGGTTTATAGAACAGAATAATTCACCACGTCACATCATCTCTGAAGCACAACTCATTTATAGACTAGAGGAAAAATGTCAAGGTCAAACAGTTTAAAACAGTGCTGGATTATTAGACCGTCCAGTATAGAAAATCCCTATTGCATAATTGTAAGACGTTCTCAGAAACAACATTGTCTAATGCAAAACCAAGGAAAAAGAAGACTCGCCATCCTTCCGAAAGTACCTTGTCAGAATAATTATAATCTCATCCAGCAGTCAATCCAGGCCTCCTTCCACATAGGGAAGCCTCCTTAAAATGTCTTTTAAACATTGATTTCAACAATTATGTAATACTTTTAATTTATAAGCATACGATGATGACACTTATAATATGATAATGCACAGATGATAGAGATACGGAAAGCCATTATCCAAAATATATGAGTCACTATTTTGTGCAGACCTCTTCAAAGAACGAAAGAGTGAGAAAAAAAAAAAGGGTTTGAATTAGAAAATCCCAACCCACCAGAAGATTGAAAAGTTATGTTGGTGATCAGTGAATTCAGCCCACAAAGAAAAACAATGAAACTCACATGTCCAAGAATACAGTATACATGCTTGCCATTGGTGCATATTTGGTACTGGATGTTATACAAGGAAACAATCCTTACTATATTATTTCTCAATATTATTTCCTGATATTAACTAATAACAAAGTGGGGAAAACCATTATTTACATTATGGAAGAGCAGATTCAGCCTATACAATAATACAGAACAAAATTTTATGTGAATAGACTTGAGAATAAAGAGAAATAAACTGAAAGCACAAACCTGCTCAATATTATTTTCTGCAGTGGGCGCACTGTGACCAATTCCTGCAGTACCAGTTTCATGACAGTTACCTTCATTAGTAGTTCCATTGTCATCTACTACAATTATAGTGCCATGACCAATTCCTTCAACAACATTTCCTTTGACAGAAATGCCATGACCATTTCCTTTGACAGAAGTGCCCTGACCATTTCCTTCGACAGAAGTGACATGACCATTTCCTTCGACAGAAGTGACGTGACTACTTCCTTCAACAGAAGTGACGTGACCACTTCCTTGGACAGAAGTGACGTGACCATATCTTTTGACAGATGTGCCGTGACCATTTCCTTCAGTACCGTGACCAGTTCCTTTGACAGAAGTTCCATGATCAATTCCTTCCATGGAAATTCCATGACCATTTCGTTCGACAGAAGTTCCATGACCATTTTCTCCATTATATGCAGCTTGGCCATTGCCTCCAATATATGCAGCATGCCCATTTCCTCCAATATATGCAGCATGCCCATTTCCTCCAATGTATCCAGCATGCCCATTTCCTCCGATGTATGTAGCATGTCCGTTTCCTTTAATGTATGCAGCATGTCCATTTTGTTCACCACGAGCAGCATGTACCTTTTGCTCAATATGAGCAGCACAATCATTTTGTTCACTACGAGCAGCATGTACCTTTTGCTCACTACGAGCAGCATAATCATTTTGTTCACTACGAGCAGCATGTACCTTTTGCTCACTACGAGCAGCATGTACCTTTTGCTCACTACGAGCAGCATAATCATTTTGTTCACTACATGCGGCATGACCATTTCCTACCACAAATGCATCACGACTAACTACAGCTACACTCCGGGTCTCTTGTCCAGGAACCAAAGTTAACTTGTCATCATCGTCCCACTCCTCCTCAACAAAAGGCGCATACCGATGCCCGTTTGGTGGACCTATATTGCTTTTGTGAAATACTCGACATAGGACAAATGCATCCTTCAGCCCCCAGAGCAAAAGGGAAACAAAAAAAAAAATACTAAATCAGTCTCCAGATGATTGCAAAACCCAATGCTAAAAAAAAAAAAAAAAAAAAAAATTACTAGTTCGATGCTTTAGTAAAATTTAGATAAGGATATCAGTATTTCACATTATCGTAACACACTATAACCAAGTTAAGCAGTTCATTAAAATCAACTATTCAGCTCAAATGCAAAAACTTTCCGCAATCATCAAACCAAAATATAGCATAAGTGCAAAACCAGCATTTCTCTCATTTCCGAGCGATTCAGCTCATTAAACCAAACAATTTCTTATAGCACATAAAAGCATTAACGAAAAACAGGCCAAAACCTCACCTGAATGGCACCGAGCCCAGCCTTCTCGAAAACTTCATCAACAAGTCTGTACTCATGCATAACCCAATTGGTCCTTTTCCCATCTGGAGCTCGGCCGCTATGGAACACCAAGGTTTTCTTCATCCCCACGTTGATATCATTGTGCTTGACGGCCCGGTCATTTCCGGTGGCCTTCCAGTACCCTTGGTTGGTAGCCCTATTCATCCTTGCCCCATTTCCATACTTCCTATCCAATGCACTGAAAAAATAGTACTCCTGGTCTCTGCTCTTCAAGCTCGACTTGTCTAAAAAAAACCCATTTAAAATTAGACAAAATTACACCCCCTAATCTAAAAAAAAAAAAACTCCCAAAAGGGCACAAAAGTATCCAGTGTTGTCTCAGCCGAAAAATCAGGCACAAAGATAATAAGGCGATTTACCTTATAAAACACGAACATTAAGAAAAAAGAACAATAAAAATACAAAATTTTTCACAAAAATTAAGAAACCCAGCCACGAAAAATGAAGAAAAATCAATAAAATCGGAGATGTGGGTATTTACCAGCGAGGTCCCAGGGTTCGCTCTTGTAGATGTCGACCTCGGAGATCGCGTTAAACTTAAAGGGTTTGCGACAGACCTTGCGCTTGAGGTAGTAAATGACGAGTTCTTCGTCTGTTGGGTGGAACCTGAAGCCGGGAGCGAGGGCAGTCGGCGCAGGTGCCGGCGTCGGCGGGTCTATGGGGGTGGCTACGGCGATGACGGCGGCGGCGGCTGATGGTATTATCTGAAGGTCAGCTTCGCGACCCATGAGTCCGAGAAGCTGAGAGATTGGAGAGATTGGGGGTTTTGATGGGGAGGCTTCTTCTGGAGATTTGGTGGAGGCAAAAGCAAGCGATAGGGGTTTGATTGGTGGTGAAGAAATGATGGGAATGCCTTAGTTTACAAGAAACTGTTTTGTTTTTGGATTTAATTTTTATTATGATCTGCTGTTGTTGGTGTTGGAGTTGTTCCTTTTATTTGTGTCATGGCTTTCGGCTTTGGGTGGAGTGAGAAAACGAGAGAGAGAAAAATGAAGCCTACTTAATACCACAAGTACCGCAGGTTGGAAATATCAAGTAAAATTAAATTTTTTCTTTAATAAATGATATTATTTACAGATCGTATTAATAATGTGATTTAAATTCATTTTTTATGTTAATCGAATCTAAGACTTCTCACTTACAAGTAAAGAGGAATATAACACTAAACTATAGTACTAAGTAGTAAGAGTGAGAATAAGAGTAATGGGTTACGGTTAGAATGATTCAATTTTCTCAAGAGTGTAATGAATCAATGATAACAAACAAATTCATATGAGTAGGAGGCTAGTGAGATTTGAAAGAAAAAGAAAGATATTATTGTTTAGAAATCAATGTAATAGTGGAAATTAGCATGTACTAGTATGCGTTATGTTACGTTAATAATAGAGTTTTATGTCATTACAATAAGATAATAATTACAAGTAGTCATTTTAAATTATCGTGTGAGATAGTAATTATAGCTAATTTTCGCGCATTTATTAGGCCGTATTCTCAAGTCTCCGATACACTGAAGAATCTCTCTGTAAATTCAGAGTCCCAACAAATTTAGTGATAATTCATTTTCATATCTATATGGATGCTAAATAAATATTTATCTATATATGAAATTTATATGGATGCTAAATAAATATTTGTCTATATTTTTTTTTGTCAAACGATAGATTTTGTTACATTAAATGTTAGAATTAACCACCAACGAGGTTTAAACCCATGTCGTCTTGCAAGAACTTAACACATTTCCACCACTATAGTAAAATGTCACTCGCTTCTATATATAAAATTTGAATAATATAATTGATTTTAAAATTCTAATAGTAAAAGTTAAAAAAAAATTGTACTGTATTTTAAATTGACAATTTCTATGAGAGAGGATTCTTACCGGATTCTTTTTGTGAGGATTCCAGAGATTCTCTAATCACATATGTTCATCGTACATCATGCGATCAGTTTTCTTTAGGTAGTTTTTATATTCAATTTTAAATAAAAAATTTAAAATAATTTTGACCGTATGATATACGATGAACGAATGTAATTTGAAAATTTCCGAAATCCTCTCACAAAAAGAATACGATGAGGATGCTCGCTCAATTTCTACATTCACATTTTCCTATATTTTTTTTTTTAAAAGGAAGAACCCTATTTTTCTTTGCAGTGTAATTGGGGTCAAAAAGGCTGTGAAACCTTCATAGTAATCTGTGTCAGTTGCATAAAACCTTGTGCACATTTTCAAAACTAAAAAACCATTTTTAAATTTCGAACAATTAGTTCTTAACCATCCATGTAAAATAATTACTTTCCTTAAACAAAATAATTCTTACCCAAATTAGGGTAAGGAATCTAAAACTTTAATCCTTATACGGAAATTAATCCAAACTTAGAAAAGAGTCAAAAGTTGCTGGATATGCTCTCAAAGATGCATGTATGCTAATTAATTGTCAAATTAATTTACCTATTTCACCAAAAATAAAATTAATTTACATATCCTTTTTTCATATAAAAATAAAATTATTAAATAGCAAAATCCAAACCACTATGGGTGGACCCAGTGGTTGGGGAAGAATTCCAGGCATGTCCTGGGTTCGATTCCTGGTACTAGTGAATCGCACAATAGTGGTTAAGGCAAACTAAAATGTTGTTATAAGTCTTTCCGAACCCCGAAAAGTGGATTGCATTTTAAATTTAAAAAAATAAATAAATAAATAAATAACAGTTGGAACGAACACCTTCTAATATTTTCATATTAAACGTAAAAAAGTATTTATAGTTTTAAAGTCACGAATCGTGTAAGAAAAATTTATAGTTTTTTTTTTTTAGCAGAAAAAAGAAAGAAGAAAAATAGTTTTAGTAATTAAGTTTGCAAGTGGAGCAGAAAATTGAAAATTGGTACGGAGGAATTTAATTTATAGAAAAAGATAGAGCGAAGCGTACGTTTGTTATGATTTACTTCACCTACAAGGCAAGTAAAAGCTTCACCGACTTCAGTCAATGCAGCTGCACATAAATAGCAACCCTAATTGGGTTTTGGAAATTCCATGTTTTCAACAACAAATTTAAGCAATCAGATTTATTTTTTTATTTTTTTATAAAAACACTTTCTTTTTCAGCAATCAGATTTATTTTTTTATTTTTTTATAAAAACACTTTCTTTTTCTTTCTTTGAATTTTTTTTGTTTTTATTTTTAGGCTTTATTTGGGCCTTGGCCTTGCAAAACCATTATGATGCTTTTTATTTTTTTTAATAAACGATATTATTCGCATTAAAAGAAATGGAGGGGGTTTAGTCTCCCAATGAGTTAACAATAATGTGGTTCAAATTCGTCTTTGACGAGAATCGAACCTAAGACCTCTTACTTACAAGTAAAGAAGGATATTATTAGACCGTTGTACTAAGTGTCTATTTTGTTATTATTTACAAAAAACAATTTCCTTTTTGGAAAGGTATTTTAGATTCTTGCTATACCCTTATGAAGAGTATATGTTCGACTGTAGGAGATGACAACTATACTAATTTGGACAAGCGATTAGGTCATCTCCAACCGACCTTGCCAAAGGGTCATATGGCTCAAAATAGCTCATAATGACACAAAAACCATCTCCAACCGAGGACTAGGCCAAAGGGCTTGTGGGACCCACCGGGCCAAAATACCCAAATCAGGCCAGCGGGCTGGCCATTTTCAACCTGCCCTCCAACATCAGAATGTCAAGCTTAACTGTGTGATAGGTGCAACAATACCATGCTCTCTTTGTTATTGTGGCAAGTGGCACTTAGAATATGTCCGAAAACCTTATTTTAATACGGTAGTTTAATTTAATTAACTATATTAATTCAATTAAAATAATAAATTATTAAGGGGGTTATGTTTGGCCTATGGCCCTTTGGCGCCCTCAGTTGGAGATAGGTTTTTTTGTCAAATGGCTATGTTTAGCCTATGACCATTTGGCCCCCTTGGTTTGAGATGATATAAAATATGGTCTGACATTGTTCATTAAAATATAATTTCTTGAAGGGTTATAGGGCTAAACATTGCCCTTTGGCCCTCATTCGGTTAGAGATGGCCTTAGCTTATTGTCTTTATGATTAGGATCTTCGTAATGTTGATTGGTCTCTCATAAATTCACGATGCAAATGGCGGATTGTTCTGATATTTAGGGCCTTGAGGGATCGAAAGCTCGAGAAGTCCAATATCCTTGTCGGATAAGATTAGAGGTGGCAAATTAATTTATTAGGTTTTTGATGGGTACTCCCATTAAGGGGTATTTAGTTTGATTTCACCTTAAACCATCATCATCACTACTAACCTCGCATACACATTGTGGTGATATTAACTTAAACAGATCTTAACGAGGATCCATTAACAACTTAATGGGTTGATTTGTCACATCTACATAAGACCATGCTTTGGTTGATAGGCTACAACTGCTTTGTCAAAAAGGTTTCTAAATTTGGAGGTGGAGGGAGATTAGAAGATCTTTCTTAATGATGTTAACATTGCTATTTAGAGCAACTCCAACATTGGAGCCCTCCCCCAAGGGTATTCACTATTCAATCCACCTGGTGAATAATAACTGCCCTTAATGAACAATAATCGCCTTTTGCATCTCCACCGTTACACTTCAATAACCCTGGCAATAGGCAATAAAATATTAGTATTTTTTTTATTTATAAAATATTACAAAATAATTTTAATTGTAATTTTGGATAAGATTTTTAATTGTTCTCGTTGCGCCACGTGTCATTATCCGAAGTATTATTAAATAATACAAAATAATTTTATTTATAATTTCAGATAAGATTTTTAGTCGTTCTCATTACGCCACTTGTCATAAAATCCAAAAAGACAATTATTGGGGATGGATTTCCGATAAGATTTTTAATCGTACTCGTTGCGCCATGTGTTATTATCCGAAAATACAATTATTGGTGATGGATTTCTGATGAGATTATTAACCAATCACGTCGCGCCATGTGTCATAATCTATTTACAATCTTTGAGAATAGATTTCCATCAGATTTTTAACGAATAACGGCATGTCACGTGTCATTATCCGAAAATACAATTATTGGTAATGGATTTCTGATAAGATTAGTAACCAATCACGTCGTGCCGCGTATCATAATCTGTTTACAATCTTTGAGGATAGATTTCCATCAGATTTTTAACGAATGACGGCATGCCACGTGGCATTATCTACAACCTAATCATTTCTGAATCCTCCATATAATCCACCATTCATCCTCACAAATCTCACACCAATTTTCTCAAGATCTTTATCATTATTCATAGTTTCTGCTTCCTTCTTCACAAATCTGTATCATTATTCATAGTTTCTGCTTTTTTCTTACAATGTTTTCTTCTTCCTCAAGGATGATGTGGGAACTTGATCAGGAAGAGGAAGAATTGTTTAACCAATCAGAAGGAATGTTCAATCTCCAGGTGGCAAAAAATGAGAGGGAAGAGGATGAGGAGCGTAGAAGGAGAGATGACGAAGTAAGAACGGGGCAGAGCCTCACATTCCCGTCGAGTCATCCAAGCTGTGGCTCAGATCTGTAGGCCCAGCCGTTCCGAAAACCTTGATAGAAGCAGGCAACGACGAGATATGGAACTCTTGGACGATTATTTTGTCCGTAATAGTGCATTCCTTGATACGTACTTTAGACGTCATTTTAGAATGGAACGACATTTGTTCAACAAAATCATGATTGCTGTTTGCAACCATGCTTCTTACTTTGTGCAAAATAAGGATGTTTTTGGTGTTATGGGTCTCTTTTCTCAACAAAAAATTACTACTGCCTTACGGATGCTTGCATATGGAGCATCTGCAGACCAAGTGGATGAGATAACGAGGATGGGGAAATCAACCATTCTTGAGTCCCTGATGAGGTTTTGCAGAGCAATCGAATCTATCTACACCGCAGAGTACCTCCAGAAACCTACAAACATGGACTTGGAACGACTTCTGAAGAAGGCTGAGATGCGTGGTTTTCCTGAGATGATTGGAAGCATTGATTGTATGCATTGGACGTGGAAAAACTGTCCAAGTGCATGGCAAGGCGCTTATGGGGATAGAAAATGAGCAAAAAGTATCATTTTGGAGGCGGTGGCATCTTTTGATACATAGATTTGGCATGCCTTTTTCAGGGTTCCGGGAGCTCAAAATGACATCAACGTCCTTGCCCAATCCCCAGTGTTCAACGAAATGCACCAAAAGTCATGTATGAGGTAAACGGATGTATGCACGACGGGCCATACTACCTAGCTGACGGTATTTACCCAAGGTGGTCAACATTTGTCAAAATAGTGCCACGTCCGCGAAGTGCAAAGGAAAAACACTTTGCAAGCTGTCAAGAGGGGTGCAAGAAAGATGTAGAGCGTTGTTTCGGTATCCTCCAAGCTTGTTGGGCGATCATCAGGGGTGCTGCCAGATTGTTTGATGTAGCGTCGCTTCGATCCATCATGATGACGTGCATTATTCTTCACAACATGATTATGGAAGATGAGTACGATTATGAAGCCGTTGATGAATATGAGCCAGACACGATGAACAATTCAAGAACACGTATATATTGTGCTCATGACGCTACCGATGAGACCGTGCAACATGAGCCATTACAAAGGGATGGACGTTACAATGAAAGGCTCATTCAACGATATACTGCATTTCAAATGCCAGACATGCACAATGTCCCGCAAATTGACTTGATAGAGCACCAGTGGGCATTGAAACAAGCTGAAGATAATTAAGTTCATTTAGTGTGTTTTTTTGAATTTTGTATGTTTATGTTATTTTATTTGGTGTGTTTTATTATTTGGTATGTTTGTGTAATTTTATTTGGTGTGTTTTATTATTTGGTATGTTTATGTAATTTTTTTAGTTCAGCTTTAGTGAGTTTTTTATTATTCGGTATGCTTATGTAATTTTATTTGGTGTGTTTTTGTCATTTGAATAAATATTCTCTTAGTATAAATAACTTACCAAATTCATTTGAATAAATATTCAATAAATTGGAAACAACATAAAGTACTATATTCAATAAATAATAAATTACAACCCAAAGTGATTGGAAAATTATGGGTTCCGATTACAAAAACTACTCTATTCATCATCACTTAACCAATTTGTGGTGCTAGGATGATCTTCTCTTGTGGTGCTAGGACCATCTTGGCTTGCTCTCGCTTCTCTTGCACGCCTCATTAGCACCACGTCCGCTTTCTCTGACTTCCAAAAAAAATTTAGAATTTAGAGACTTCTCTTCTAAGGGCGTGTTCATAATCTCACGATCTCGTTGAGCCCGTCTTTCTTCTCTAACATGTTCCCCTTCTTGCCTAAGTAGCTCTCTTTCTTTCTCATTAGCCTGAAATTCTCTCTCAATAGTTGCAGCTTTTGCGTCATCTCTAGCCTTATCAGCCTCATATTTCGCCATTTCCCTCGCCAAAGTCAATTCACCTTGGCGAGTAAGTTCTTCCATGAACTTTGCATAATCATTCTTGGAAGCACTCATTTTTCTCTTTGAAGCCTTCTTACCTTGAGGCCTAATTGGATAACGGGTCGAACCCGACGCTTGTTCACAGAGGGGTGTTTCGAGCACTTCTTCTACATCATCTTCATGATCATGCGAGACATGATCGGGTGTAAAGTGTAGAGGGGTGTTGTTCATGAAAACTTCTGAACCGACAAGCACAACTCTAAATTTAGGACAATCTTTGACAATATTCCAACATTCCCACCGGTTGAATGATTTATTTTTGCTTTTGGTTTTGGCACCGTACCAAGCTTGTGCTTGAAGTTCCTACACAATGCAGGAGAAGAAATAATTATAATGAAAATAGGTAACAAATAAATAATATAAACAAATAATTATAATGTAAGTAGGTAACAAATAAATAATACAAACAAATAATTATAATGTAAATTTGGGTAGAGTACAAACAAATAAATAATTTATTGTTACCTGATCCGAGTAATGTTCCCCACTTCAAATATTACTACTAGCTTGTGCCAATGCGTCTTTCCATGTACTAAACTATTGGCTAAGTAATTTCCAACAACTGGACATCGATTATTTAGTTCTTTTCCCACCAATTTTCTCAAGATAATTGGTATGAATAAGACTCCACATTTCTCGCAACTGCATCTCATTACCCGTAAGCGAACTATGAGTAACTTCAACCCAGCTAGTACACAACGCAACATCTTCAAGAAGCGACCAATTCATACCTGCATCAGTATTCATTTTGTTGAAACAAAATGGATTGAAACTTTGACAGAAAGAAAGGAATGTGATTGAAAGTAGTTGAGAAAATATGAAATTGTGGTGTAAGGTAGATGATAATGAGAATGTATTTATAGAAAAGTAAAAACAATTTTTTTTTTAATTTTTTACAATTTTTTTACAATTTTTTACAATTTTTTTTAAAATTTTTTTTAACTAATTAATCTCTGCCGTTGGATATAAAAAAATTTGAATTCCAACAATCCATATTGTGCCACGTGTCACAACAGTAACTTTTCTTAATTTTAAAACTATTTTTTCTTTTATTTATTTATTTATAAAGCATATTAATATCGACCGTTGATCTCAGATCGAATGGTGGATATTAAATAAGACTTTTTTTATTTTTTTTACAGTTGAGATCGAACGGTTCAAGTTAAAGAGCCGTTGAGATTGAATAGACCGTGGGAAGCCACTTCCCACGTGGTTTCCCAACGGTAACTTTTGAATCTGAAAAGGGAGCTGATTTTTCTGAAACTGTGTCGGCGACGTGCCGCCACGCGCGCGTGGGGTGCACGAGCCTAACAGAAAAAAAATAAAAAAAGGCCTTACGCCAGGCTGATGTCAGCTCTGGCGTCACATCCACTCGGGCTCTCGGGCTGGCAATTCTTCACGGGCCCGGAGCTTGGGCCTCCACCTCCACTCGAGCTCCTTCATGCTGGAGCCGGTCCACAGGGCCTTGGGCCCCTTTTCTCTGGCATGTCCCCCGAGCATCCACCTACGGTGGAGTTGCTCTTACAATCCTTAGCATTGTCACACCTTGGTGGACAATATTCAAGAGCTTGCTTGCATATTTAGAATATTTTTTTTGTCATATATATCGGGAAGCCAACTTTGTAGAGAATGAGTTGGCAGGTGTGAGAGTGAGACACTTTTCTTTTAGTAAGCTTAAGTATTTGCCTACACAATGAACATATTTTTGTAGAAAATGAGAAGGAGAGAGGGAGAGAGGGAGTGTGTGGGGGGAGTGGGAGGTTTTTGTTTTTTTTTTTTTTTTTAATATTGGAGGAATTTTAACCTCACCTATAGGTTAGGCTTCAATAAAAAACAGTAAAATTTGGACCTGTGAAATTACATTATTGCCCATCATTTTTTTTTTGTGTGTGATAGAAGACTAAGTAGTCTTTTCACCCTCTTTTGGTTGAAAAATAGGGTTTCATTAATTAATAGAGATTTGAATGCATACCCCTTCTAATGAGGTTGGCAACCAAAGAGGATTCTCTTTGTAATTTTTGTTTTTCTTTTTTTTTAAAAAAAAAAACTACAAAATAAAAATTGACAATTTGACATAAATGATAAATTCATAAATTTCAATTGTTGAACTGATCAAAATTTAAAGTTAATGAAAAATTGATCATATATGGACAACACATCAACCAAATAATGAAACCTGACCATTTCAGTAGTTGTGATAGTATGCATTTTTCTTTGTGCTTGTAATTTCGTTTTTCACATAAAAAGATTTTTTTTTTTTTTGAACAAACAATATTATCTGGATGAGCTTAGCCTCATAATAGACTAGTAATAATGCGATTCAAATTCATCTACATAAAAAGATTATAAATACATCATTTGGTGCTAACTTTTTTTTAAATTTTTTGTTCTTTGTTTTCGGGTATAGAAGTGAGGGGGTTTGGATTTGTCAATGTGTACATTGTGTGGGGTTTGCCCCAAACGCAAGTCATCTGTCACCATAATTGAAGGAATTAATATTTGACTTTATCTCTGCTTTTGTTTCGCTGTTTGCAGCTGTGTGTCTTCGGGGCGCTTATTGTTTTGCTATTTCCGCTTCCAGAGCCCTAATCTTTGGAAAAAAAATTCTGAGGATCCTAAAGATCCCGTAATTTTAATCATTTATCGTATATTATACGGTCAATTTTCGTTAAGTAATATTTTGATTTAATTTTAAATTTTAAAATGATTTCTAACCGCATGATGAACGGTCACGATCACGAAATCTCTAGGATCTCTAAGAAAATGATCCAACGAGGATCATTTTCTCTAATCTTTTTGTCTTTAATTTTTTTTTTTTTTTTTTAAGAAAAGCTAATGAAAAGTGTTTGAAAATTTTTAATTTTAACAATAAAGACAACATAAAAGATAAAATGAATAGTACAAGATTAACTTTTTAATATTAAAATATAATTTTTAATTTTAAAATATAATTTTTCGTTAAAATAAAAAGTATTAAAAGATTTTTATTAAAGTTTTTTTAATTTATGTATTGGAAAGTAATCTTTGTCAGTGAGTCAGTCAACGACTTTGACATGTGAAGATAAAAGCTCATTGTCTTTTTTTATTTATTTTTTCGAAAAAAGCTCATTGTCTTTGGACTTTGTTAAAAGACAACGTCGTGGGCCCCACCCTCAACTTCATCTGGTCCACATGCTGGCAAGCGTTGGCCGACGTGAACTAAAATCTAACACGCCTTCCGTTTTAGGAAAGGGATGCTTTGTGGACCCCTTCCACTGAGCCTCTTGCACTCCAAAGTCCAAACATATAAAAATAGGGTAAATTACATTTTATCCCCCTCAAGTTTGGAATTGATTTCAATTCCTTACAACATCTTTAAAATATTTCACTTTCATAGCTCAAGTACTATTTTATTTCAATATAATACATCCGTTACATTTTCCATCTATTGGTCTGTTAAGAGCTGATATGACTACCACATTTGTGCCACGTGCCTAAACATTTAATAAAATATTAAAATAATTATTTAAAGAAAAGTTTAAAAAAAAAAAAAAACCCAGATCTCCTTCCCTAGAATCCCCACCCCTGCCCACCCTCCCATCCCGCATCACCCACCCCTTCCCCCATCACCTGCAACCATTTCCTCCCCACTGCGCCTCCAAAAACATTCCCCGTCCAAACCACCATCGCCCCCTCCCCCGCACGGCTACCGTGTGGTTTTCTACCATCTTTCCCCACCCTAAATCCAAATTTCTAAAGTCCAACAAGCAAAACCCTTTTGCCTTGGCTTTGGCAGCTGCTGTATCTTCCTTCACCTTTTCTTTTTGCAGGCGCAGAGGCATATATGGACTCCTCAAACCTTTCTGTCCATCCTTCCCCGAAAGAAAATGGGAGGACGGCGACGGTGTATGATGTCGAGTCCCTGCATTCTTCCTCCCGTCAGGCACAAACCCACCATCCTCCGCCACAAAACCTAGAAGAGGCAGAGAGAATTGATTAAAAAAAAAAAAAAACCAGAAGACGAAGAGAGAGAAGATTGAAATTTGAAGTGGGTTTTTGGTTTTTGAAATTGTGAGGTTCTACAATTCCTTGAAACTATTGGATTTTGGGGTGGGTTAGGAGAGGCTTTGGTTTTGGATTAAGATAAAATGGATGGGCGGGTGGCTGCATCTGTTCGAGTGGTGAGGTGGGGGTGGCTCTTGTCTTTTGGGTTGATGAAATGAATAATGGCAGTGGCTTGGGTAAGAGAGAGAGAGAGAGAGAGAGAGAGAGGTGGTGTGGTGAAAAATGGCGGATTGGGGAGCTTGGGAGTGGATAATCGGGATGAGATTCTCATAATGGTTGAAGGTCGAGAAGTAGGGATTTTTGGGGGGTTTGGGGTTCGAGAGAGAGAGAGTGGGGAAGACGAACTAGGTTTTGGTTTTTTTTTTTTTTTTTTTTGCTTTTTTTAATTAATTATTTGAAATTTTTTATTAAGTGTTTAGCTACGTGGCATAAATGTGGCAGTCGTGTCAGCATAAATATGGACCTTTTATTTGTCACGTCATCACTTAACAATTTATTTAACATATTTTCTAACAGATTATGAAATTGAAATAAAATAGTACTTGAGGTATGAAAGTGAAATGTTTTAAAGATGTTGCAAGGAATTAAAATCGACTCCAAACCTGATGGGGTAAAATGTAATTTGCCCATAAAAATATAACATAAAATATAGTTGAAATGGGTACGCAATAACATTTTGGAGTATACCATTCTTTGCCTTTCATGATCATTCATTAAAACCGTTAAAACCGCATCAATTTATTCTTCATTCATGATAAATGATGTACTATAGTTTGGCCACTACTTAGGCCATAAAGTATGTAAAAGAAGAGATAAACTCTTGTCATATAAAAGGGATCCTTCACCCTTACTTTAGAGAGAGTCAACCGTGCCACTTTACTCTTTCAAAGGCAACAAACCTCTTGTACAATATAACCTACATTTACATAGTGAAAACATAAACTACACCATCCAACATAGATGTAATGCCAACTCGGGCTGAACCACAATACATCCTTGTATTCTTATGTTTGTGTGATTTACAATCGAATCAAAATTGGTCCAAGATTAACCAAATTTTGTGCATGAACAATATCAAATCTAAGGGTACCTTGGTCACCAAATGACCAAAACATTTCTATGATGTGAAAATTAAATTATATTATCTGATATTTTTACTCAAATTTTAAATTCATAAAAAAGAGAAAGTAGGTTAAATTTTAACCGGTGGTGCTATTCATACATTAATTTTTACATCTCATATACCCCTATTAATTTCTGTCATTTAAACTTCATTTTATTCGATCCGACAGCCAAAAATTGAGAAAAATGTGTGAGAGATAAAAAGAAGTGTGTGAATAAGTTGTTACGACCAACAAAATTAAGACAGAGAGGAGCAAAAACTTACAATAAGGGAAATTATTCCCTTATTAAAAAGTTTAAGGTAATTTAACTACAAAGTTAGAAACTCAATCAAGGGTTTATTACGAGTACCACGTATCTTTTGCTTATTTTCGGGAAAGAGGGCGTGGTATAGGCCATGGAGAACTTACAAGTAAAATAAGTTGGCAAATTTTATCAATCTTCAAGCTCGATGATCTTGATCACAGAAGCATCGCCAACTTTCTGGCAAATTACGACACGATCATGTGATTTTACGACACCAGCGACCCTGCCATGATCCAAAGCGATTTTAAGAATCGACTCATTTGTTGCACCCGTAGTTTCAGCCTGCGAAAAAGGGCAGGGAAGAAAAAGAAACGTCTCAGTCTCAGCCTGATCCGATGGGTAGTGAAGCATGCAAAAGAACATGCATCATGAGATGAACTGAAGTTAATCAACAACTATAACGGACTCATGTCCCTAAAAGCAGGCTAAGCAGCCTCCCCTCCTCTTTTCAAACCATTTTCAGAGAGAAAAAAAGGCATCTTATGTTAACCATTTCGACATCTACTAGTTAGAATTTCGCTAATATTACTACTCAAGTCTTCTGTGCTGCAAGGACAATGGTATTCCGCTCCAGGTCTTTGAACTATATTCATTAGGGCAGCATAAGATGATAATAAGAAGTTCAGGGTGAACGAGAAACCCAAATCAATCAGTTTTAACGAAAGGAAAGATCTGGGAAACCATGTGATGATTATATGCATTAAGCATTGCTTTCTCCTATATATGCAATCAACAGGATACATCTTACGTACGTAGGACAAAATCAGAAATGACACAGAATAATACTTACTGGATGTCGAGGATCTGCTAGCGTGGGAAAAAGGCCTCTTACAATGAGTGATTGCCTTGCCTGCCAAATATTCATCATAAGAAAAAGATGGATATTGTGTGCATCAAATTCAGTTGGAGAATATAAATCACAAAGAAACAAAAATAAGTCAAATAATACGATTTTCTGCTAATCATTTTTCTCAATTTTAAATCTTCAGTTGGTAAGAGATACATGTTAAAAGTTATAACATCCAACCCAAAACCAATTGGCACTCAGCATAGACTGTAGAGGCTCAAGATATCAAAATGTGTGTTTGCGCGCGCGTGTGTGTTTTGTCATCAAGGCACAGAATTCCCGATGTGGGATTTCTATGAAATGAATGGAGTCAAACATTTGGATCAGTTAATATTTGGTAACGTGGAGCATGTATAGCCATTGGGCCTGACATGCAGATGAATTATATGCTCTGATACCATCATAAAATAGAGCATCCAACTCAAAACCCAGTGGCAACAGGTGGGGAGGCTGAAGATATAATCTACCGCCATGCATGCTTAAGTGGAGGGACAAAGGGAGAAAGAAAACATTAAACAAAGTAACTACTCCAGGATTATGTCCCGACTGGATAAAACATCAGTGGACGCATTCTATAGCATCTAGCAGAAACTTGAAAAAATAAACTTGGTAGTGCATAAAAACCAAAGGTAATCAGGTGAGCAACAAACCTCAAATGCACCAGAAAATCTCCATCGGAGTTGATTTGTCTGGACCCGAGGAATGACAACAGAAAGGACAGGCATTGTTGGTCTGTACTTTGCAATCAGCCTACACTAATGCCCAAGTATCAAAACCGGTATATGCACAAGAGTGAACATGACATTTAAAAAAGATTTGTATCTAACATCGTAAACTATCAAAGAAAAACTTCTATTATTTATGTTTCACAATTAAAGTACATCTAACTGAACTTCAATCAGGAAACTAAAATTTTACACGAAACTGAATCCCATTAGCCTTACCCACTTCCTAATGAAATGGTAATCAAACGGGCCCTAAGAATTTGAGTTTATATATACATATGAGGGTAGAAGAAGAGATAAGAGAAATTCACCTTGCTGCTCTTCCAGATGAAGTGAAGCAAATAATGAGAGAGGCCTTCACCTTGATGGCTGCACGTACCTAGAAGAAGATAATTTTTTTTAATAATTTTTTTCCTTTTGTAGCGAAATAAATTTTATCCGTCGTACATGCTTCTGTTAGCAACATCTCTTCCGGGAACAGGCAAATGGTACAATAAAAAGAAAGAGAAGAAAAAAAATGGAAAACACCAAAACAGAAAACTACCGCAGAGGAAGCAATAGATTCCAAGTGAGTCATTGGTTCTCCAACATATTTGACAGTCCTCTTAAAATACAAATCTTGATTGAAAACTTTCTCCGCCTGCAGACAGTAATTTGATAAAAGAAATAAGTGAACTCAGAACTTTGTCTTGTCATTGTACTTTAATTTATAAGAATTTTTAATAAACCATCATACGTAACACGTATTTCTACACTCTACAGCCACTTCGAATGGTTGAAGATCAAATGAGAGGGAGACTACAGAATAGCCATGACCATTTTTAACTTACCAATATTAATTCCACCAAAAAATGTCGATGCAGAATCTTATGTCCTGTTTTATTTCATATTCTTCTTTTGTTTCTTTCCTGTTGCTATTCGGGTTGCGATTACATTCCTATTTGCAGTAGGGCTAGGTTATTACAAACTCGAACGATCGATTAAACAAATCTTTTCCCAAAGCAATCTTCTTCTAAATTCTCCTCGATATATCTCTTTTTCCATCTTCTAAATATAAATTCTGGTATTGGTTTTACATCAAATGTAAGTATCTATGCTAGAAATCATCAAATTCTAGATCAGAAACGATAAAACCAGAGAACATAAACAATGCTCAGTGTGCTAATATAAGTCAGTTATGAATCACAGCTTCAGAGAACCGCGAAAACAAAGCTGATAGAGAGGAGACTGAAAAAATTAAAAATAAGCAATGACCCAATATAAGAAGAATGGGAGTTTCTTAAATGTACGACAACCTATGGCAGACTCACCCTCAGAAAGGAGAAAACTAATAGGATGAAAAAACCATGCTACTTCAACACTAGTTTTGAAACTGCACTTCTGTAAAAGCCTCTACTGTTGTAGGACAATCATAAGAGAAATGAAGAAAAGAAATATATGGGCTCACTCCAGCCTTTGGCATTGCACCAAAGGTGTATTGGAATCACTCCAATAGAGGAATTAGAAAACTTTCGGCACCACAAGAAGGAGATTGCGAGAACTTCTTTAACTGTAAACTTTCAAAGCTCATAAATTAACTCATCCACAGAACCATCGGCACATGAATCATTGAAAAGACTCAAATTAAAACACTATATATTCATGATGCCCAATGCATTCATCATGTGATATGAGATTCCAAATCAAGGATCCTAAAATACATGTGCAAAATGCATTTATTACATAATTGGAATAAATAATCTGAATCATGTGGTTCTTAGTAATTGAATGGGCTTATTTATTATATTTGAATTTGGTTCCGCCATCATCCCAAAAACACAGGGATGCTACAACTGGAAGATTTCTTTCTTTTTCGGGGGGGGGGGGGGTGAGAGAGAGAGAGAGAGAGCGCTTTCCTACAGTACAGAAATGGAGTTACCTCAGAGCAAATCTTTCCAACAATGGAGATCGTCTCAACAGGGTACAAACCGCGCAGGGTTTCTGCACCTAGAACAATTGCATCAGTTCCTGCACAAACACAAATGAAAAGTGGGTAAATAAGTGCACATGTTGTACTTGTACATCCTATGATAACATTAACTTATTTAATAAAGCTCAAGCAACAGGAGTATTGCAGTACTAATGATATTTACTAACACTAGCAGAGCAAATATTTAAGTGATGACATGAAAGAATAAATGAGATGGTGGAACCCTCCAAAAGTAACATAAAGGAGCATATTTCACGTCAAAAGACAGCAATTTACCATCCAGTACAGCGTTGGCAACATCAGTTGCTTCAGCACGAGTAGGTCTTAGGTTGTCGGTCATACTGTCCACAACCCGAGTCACCACTGCTGGCTTTCCAGCCATGTTGCACTTGTAAACAGCAGCCTTTTGAAATAAAAATACCTGGAAGATCAAAGTAGAGTGTATTACCAGAATATTCAAGCATCATTATAGAAAATATCCTCCAACTAAAAGTATAAAGATACACATCCATCGAAGAATGGAAACACACGCTCGCTAAAAGAATATGTGGTTCCCAATCCTCAGTACTGTAAGTACCCCCAGCTTTCTGGTCACCATCAGAGGAAATAGACATTTGATAAGTAACTATTTAATTCTTCCTCCAGAATACTAGTCCACATATACTGGAATGCAAATACAATATGCCTCATACAAGACATGGTTCTCAGGTAAGTCCTACAAGTACGGTATATCATGTAGACTGTTTGACAATGACTTTCTCATTACTTGTGTAGCCCTGTGCAGTTTATGTAAAGACATAAAGGAACATGACTACTAAAGTGTTCATAATATTAACAACTACCATAAGATTACTTAGTTCTCAGATGTGAAACATTACCTTCTCTGGTGGGAGATCTATGCCCAGATTTCCACGAGAGAGGATAATACCATCAGCTTCTTGCAAGATTTCATCAAAATGGTGTAATCCCTGCGAAAATAGAGAACACAAACTACTTCACATCCAAGCACAAGTATGATATTTGGAAATCTGGCCAGTCACACACGATCATTTTCCGCCAAGCATATTCCTTACCACCATTACGGCCTAAATACTGAGGGCTTTCCACAAATGTGGAACCCATGTGTCAAGTTCGTAACCATATCCATAACCCAAACCTGACGGTGACAATATTAGTAACTTTGTTTTTGCACTCCTTTTCAAAGAAACTCACCTCAACATTTTCAATTTTTGCAAAAATCTGAGTTTGCTTGAGGTCACCTAACTTTGAAAGAAACTCACGGGCCTGCATAATAGCAAGAACAGCTTATGTTAAAATCGAATAATAATACTTCCTTGAAAAGAAAAGAATAATGATACTTCCTTGAAAAGAAAAGAATAATAATGAAAGGGTACTTAGTTTCTCCTTATATTATGAAAAGTAGAAGGAAACATAAATTACGCAGAGACTTGAGCCCTAAATACGAGTTAACCACATCATAAACTAAGGATGAACAGGGAGAAACAAATTTCCTTTATATCTTATTACACAAGACCATAACAGACAGGAAATCCTGTCATGAAGAATCCTTACATGGCGAACATCTTGAGCATGACGCGTATATGATAATGATAGGAAGTCGATGTTGTTACGAACACCCCAAGTGCTTATGACCTGAAAAATTAATAAAATGTTAAAACACATTAACTAAGCAATTCACGTAAGAATAAATCTCCTTTTATAGAAAGTAAAACGACTTTTTTTGTATATAGTTTCCTCAAAGTGATTTTAATGAATTAAAAGTTACCTCATCAACCTAGAAGCAATGTAATTTACAACCTATAGAGAACAAACTAATCTTATCCCAAAGAAGAAGAAGAAGAAAACTGATTGTTTCTTACCAACCAAACAATCCACAAACCCATCTAATAAACGGGTCCATAATTTCCTTCTGAATTTCAATGTTAAAATTAATGATAGCGTGAAAATTTGAAATCCACAAGTTAGTGAATCCATGCAGACAAGAAGCAGACAATTCAATTTTGAGGCTTGTAGGTGGATCTAATTATGTTAGCATCTAGTACTGTGATTTCAACAGAAACTAACCTCCTTATCTTTATCGGTAAGTGTAGGCAGATCAATATGAAT
Organism: Pyrus communis; assembly: GCF_041283825.1. Lineage (NCBI taxonomy): Eukaryota > Viridiplantae > Streptophyta > Magnoliopsida > Rosales > Rosaceae > Pyrus > Pyrus communis. The sequence goes on along the minus strand of NC_142566.1, from coordinate 5,539,397 downwards.
CTGAGAGACATGCAAAGTATACAACGGCCCTGCCAAGGTAGCAGAATTCTTTATGAGACAAACCACATCTTCACCATTCACCTCAGTGACCTGCATTGTGAAAGCAAAACGTTACAATAACATGCAAATCATTTCTTTTTCCTGAGAATATTACGTAAAAAGAACGCAGAGGGTATCTTCAAGAGACATCTGCCAACCGAACGGATGGAGGCTCATAGCAAATCCAATGGAAGCAATAGACAAAAGATAAGGCCCACGGGACCATACTGCAGGTAGCAAATATAGAGTTCCTAGAGGTTTTATATACATTAGAATTTCAGAACCCAGGTCAGTCATCAAATTGATAACTTCTGATGATCCCCTATAAATATCATATATGTAAACAGTCATGGGCCTTGAGAGACTACAGGTTCCGCTGCCAAAGATTCTATCAAGTTTATAGCATTCATTTTTAGCTTTATTCTGCTACCAAAGCTTCACCTAATTACAAATGTATGTCTAACTTGTACTATAAATTTAAAAAAAAATTAAAGTTGAATATCAGCATTCCGTATCTCTCAGAATATCTGGTCCCTCTCTTCCTTATATAAACAGGATTTCATAGGAACAGGTAGAAAAGCAATGAATAAAGTGGCTACTTGTTTTAACTTCTAAATATGTGACAAGGAATGCATATCTAACTGGGCAAGGAGTTGAATTACTGAAACTCATCTCTGATATTTCCTTACCTCCAGCCACACAGAAGTAGTTTCACTTCCCGTAAAGAGGTATTGACCAATAAAAATTGTATCTCCCTTCTTCACTGCCTGCAAAGGCCAAATTTAACTCAACTCATTGCAGCAATGCCAATGTAATGTGAGACATGTTGTAAGATAAATATAAAGAACCAAACATGGTTCTACAAGCTTCCAAAAATCAGGATCAGGAAGTCAAAATCAATCTATATGAATTGGTTCCTCTAAGAAATCATTCCTGAAACTAGAAGATGAATTGGTTCCTCCAAACTCTTGTGACATGATATGATATGATATGGATGGCCCGAACTTTATTTGTCTCTCTGTGTACAATAATTCTATACCAGAAGTAAAGCATCTAAAATACAGCAAAAATTCAAGACTGAAAGAAACAAAAGAATCAACACAAACTTTTTAACTGAATTCTCTCTCTGTCTCTCTCAATAATTCCATAGAATCCATACCAGAACTAAAGCATCTAAAATACAGCAAAATTTCATGAACTAATAGAAACAAAAGAGTCAGCACAAAGTCCCATATGTTTGAAACGGTTTAGTCATTTCATTTTCGTCAAATACATAGATGCACAGTGTTTTGATAAACATAGAAATCATCGTTATAATCACAAATGGCTAAGTTATTCCCTATTTGATTATTTTGCCGAATAATTATACTTAGAATGTGATGCTTGTGTGTGGGTGGGAGTGGGGCTTGGTTCAACTGAAAAACATGGATGCTCATTGGAAAAACAAACAATGCGTCATAAGCCGTGTCCCTCACTGATGTCAGAATAATAAGTCAGTCTCTTTCATGGATAGCTCAGTTTGGTAAGCGCAAAAACAGTTACATAGTCCATATTCACCCAAAGAAATAGATTGGCACAGCAAAGTTCATCGCTGTAGATCCAATGGAACCGAGGATTCTAATATAGCAAGATATATGTCTTTCATAGAGATGAGCCAGAAAATATTCAGAATGACACCTTTGCCAGGCCACTAAAATTTATGGGTAGTAGAATTGAGGTGGCCTCTTTGTCTTGATCAGGTGTCAAGACAACCAGGGTATCTTCCTGGAGAGATATGGGATGCTCACTTTTATTCACTACCTGCAACTCTGGACCCACTGTGTCTAGCATTACCTGGAAAAACAGATAAACACACCAACTTGTAAGCATAAATATCCAAAGGTTCACATGAAGGTAACTCAGAAAGTAAGTAAATCGAAATGAAGGCTTTGCAAGTTAAGGTGATTTAGTGAAAGGAACACAACAAATTAAATAATGCAGATACAAAAACACAGTTAAAAGTTCAATTTTAGGATCATTATACAGTTAGATAATTTAGAGATGAAATGCAGAGGTCATAAGAATGGAAAGCTTACTGCACAAAGTTTATTTGTACTCTTGATTGCAACCTTCAGGTTTCCCAACGTCTCTTGGTGAAACTCAGCATCGCCCCATGAAAAATCAAAACGTGCCACTATGTATACATAGGGTGTGTGTGAAGGAAATTATACACTCCAATTAGTAAAATCAATGGTGTGTAAAATTAAAAAAAAAAAAAAAAAAGGAATTCAAATAGGAATGTATAAAAAAAACCGCCGAAAAGGAGTTTGTCTCAACGGATCATAATTGGAAGATACTAAAGTATTATAGATAGGGAGCTAGCAAAAACAAGAAGCTGGCAACTCATAATCAGACAGACGAATCATGAAAATCAAACATAGCAGGTGGATAATACCAGACATTCCTGCCTTCAAGCAACCAGAGATTGTCTCAACGGATCGTGAATTTGGACCAAGTGTTCCCACAATCCTTGTCATTGCAGGAAAGAAGGTCTGCAAGTTTAGCATTAATCAAAGGTAGTCGCGCATTCAAAGTCCTTCACATCAACACGGCCACAAATTCACCAAATAACCCGTAGAAATTCAGAGAAAATATCCTGGTTGGTTGGAAGTAGAGATTTCTCTAATAAGAAATATCACCATCCAGATTCTCACATTTTCTCGGCAACCAAACACATCACAAAAATTAAAATCCAAGAAGGAATTCAGATTCCAGCTACAACCCGCAAACACAGAGAGTTGAACTTAGTTTTAAGTAACAGCCAAACAGGTAATGCTGCAGAAATTCAGGCATTGTTTATTTTCTTTTCAATCCCTTCATTTTCTCGGGAAACAAGCACAATGCAACTTCGTCACTTGCTGAAGAAACAAAAGCAAGCCTCTCCCTCTCTCTCTCTCTCTCTCTCTCTCTCTCTCTCTCTCAATCAGTAACTGAAAATTAACTAACTAACAGCGCCTTCAAACAGAAGCGAGAGATTAGAGTAATTGGAAAAACTTACAGAATTGGAAGGCTCGAGAATCGAAGCCATCCTGATTGGCTCTTCCGGAAACAAGTGACTCGAATGCATTTTCGCTGCCGACGAAGAAGAAGAAGAAGAAGACGACGACGACGACGACGAGCAACAGCGTCTGCGACTGCAACAGCAAATGCTTTTTTGTGGTGTTTGAGTTGAGAACGCGAGATTTGTTTAGTGGTGTTTCCTACTCTACTGGCTAGTTTATGAGCGAGCATGTGGTTGGTTGGTGATATCGGCAGTTAGACACGTGGACAGTGCGTTAGGGGAAAGATCCCCGGATTCATGTGTGGACCACGTGGTCCATTACTCAATATGCTTGTACACTACAATGTCTTTGCCGGACTTCTATCCATGTTTATGTCGTGTTAGTTGTGAGCCAACCAATTAGCGGAGTAGGAAACTCCCAATCATGATTCATCATAATCTACCGTTATGGATCACGGTGTTCGTTGAAATGAAAGGCGGTTATGAACTACATGCTTTCTATTGAGATTGAATTAAGTGTGAGATTACAAGTTTATTTATTTTATTTTATTTTCTTTGTAGAATTGTTGCAGTGTTATTAGATTAGGAATGTAATTATGTAAATTCTAGTGTATCTAGGGATATCTTGGAATATTCTTTAGGGTTAGATATTATCATATTAGAGTTGTAATATTATTAGGGTAAGGATTTAACCTTCCCTACTACTATAAATAAAGGCACAATGCGCACCCGCTCTTTCTTTCTAGCCTCCATAATTGTTCAGTGAATTATGCCTACAACACATTATGAGCATGCTTTTGACGCTGCGCTAAAGAGATTTTGATCTTCAATCAGGGGAGTATTACATTTTAATCATTATTTTTATGATTAATTTATTATTTTATTGAATTGATATACATGCTATTGATTCAATTTAATTTTTCTTTGTTGAATGTGATACAATGCATTGGAGATGCAATTCCGGATTTTCGAGAAGAATCTTCAACAAATTCAAAGGCTCAATTGTTTTATGCCAATCAGGTTCTTTTAAAATAAAGTAAGATATTTGAAACGATCACGAATCATGAAAACATTCTCCATGATGTATGAACCCCTACATTTACATTTACCTTCCGATGTATATATTCTATATGTTTTATATATTTGTTAGTATATGTATACACGTTTCATGCATTACACAATTTTTTCTATGTGGAATTTGTGAGTCAAAGCATCGAAATAAATTAGAACCAATTAGGGTTTTTCAAACCCTAGAGTTGGAAAAAAAAATGGGATTTTTTGCGGCTCCATGCCTCGTTGCCACCACACGCTGAGCCACGTTGGCTGGCCTACAGCCTAGCCCGTTGAGCAGCCGTGACTGGACAACGTCATTTTGATGTCTGGACTGACAATAACAGCCATTTGGGCTTGCTACGCATACACCGACAACCAGGCCCTTTGGTCTGGGTAGGGTTTCCACAAGCCTTAAGCCCCTAGCCCATTCCAGCAAGCCTGCAACCATGCTGGGCTTATACTTGCACCCTGGCCCACTTCCAGAAAGCCTAATGCTTGTTGGGCCTTATCCATACACACATGGTCTGCCTATAGCAACCCATGTGCTTATAGGCTAGCCCTTGCGTCTCGGCTCGTTTGCCAGCAATCTCTGAGCTACTGGGCTTGCATCGCTCTGGCCCAAAACCAAAGCCAACTCACGCTGGGCTTTGTCCCACATCAGCCCAAGCCAATGCAAGCTGGGTTTGCTTCCTTGCGCCTGTTTTTGGCCTAATTCCAGCACCTTTGAGCTACTGGGCTTATATCCTAACCCACGACCCAAAGGCTTGCAGCCTTTCCGTGGCCCCTAAAGGCCTGTAACTGTGCTACAAGGCCCTGTCTATGCATTATATCCAGCCTAATTAAGCTGGGATGCGTTGTTTTTTCGACCTTATGCCAATTTTTGGCATTCTCGCTTCATAACCATACCCATTTAATTTTTGGGACGTTTTGGTTAACGTTAATGAAGCTATAATTCACTTGTCACTTGACCCGCCGCCAATTGAAGCTAATAAGACCCACATGTCATTAGTTTGCTTCCATCTCGACCCCGTACGATCGAGTATGAATTCATTATGGTTCTTCGGGAACTGTTGGGTGTGCATTCCATGTGCCAAGTTGCGCCACCGTAACGTACCAATATGGGTCCTAAAAAAAAAAGATGTGAATCTTTGTCGGTTATGATTCTCCTTCACATTAGCTCCTTAGAGCCTTTGCAAGCGATCTCTTCATCACTCATTTGCTGATTGCATTTCAATGAGACAATCTTTCCACCGTTAAGGGGTGATAATAACGTCAATGTTCCTGTAGAACGACACAAATTTTCCTGGACGTTGCCCACTATGTCTCATCTTGATCCCCGTATTACACAAGTGTGATAAGCAAGTGCGATGTATTCTAGCTTTCAGAATGATGTTCCAGATGCATTCCTTTGATCTATCTAAAGTGACGAGATCATATACCAGCTGCAAACATGCCTGCAAGGATAGACGTACTTAACGGACGTCGAGTCAACATCCTTGAAAGGTGTGCCACCCCTAAAAGACGGTTTGGTCGCCCCTGTTGGATGACCTAGTACACCAACGGATAGCCAATCAATCTATCTAGGCCTAAAGCACGATAGATCACTCGGTTCATAGGATTCATTTCTTTAGAAGAGGAAGAAGACGATACATAATGAATTCATACTCGATCGTTGTCTCAAATGATTTCCATCTCATGAGATCAATCTGGATTACTCCCGAGACTTGAAGTTCTTGGTCTAGTATACTAGTTTGGATGAGATAATGGAATTGGAATGATATTATCATTGATGATGTTTTGCACTTATATGGTAGCTACTGACAAATAAAAAGTGCGATATTAAACCGTGTTTCGTTGATTAGTGACAACGTAGAACTGATTGGACAACCGAAATCACAATCTAGGTTTAAATTCCTTACCAAAGTGTGTTTGGACCTATCGTTCCTACAGTGCCCAAGATAACCTTGTTGTGTTACAAGTGGGAAAGGAAGCGTAATGAGATGAATGAAATAGTGTGATATGATGCACGCCTTACGGTGCAAGGTTTCTCTCAAACGCCCTATGATTGATTGCAGCATTATGAAATGTGGTTAGTATTTCTCTATGGGGATATAGATACGGAGGGTTTAAGTTCCCGAAGAACCATGAAACACCCTCTCAACTTGTTTGAGGCATTCATTTATGGATTGAAGCAATCCGGCGGATGTGGTATACCCATCTAAGTGATTATTTGATCAGTCAGGGATATGAAATACACTGTCTAAGTGATTGTTTGAGGCATTCACCATGAATGCTTTCTAAAGGAGCTTTGCTTCTAGAATCATATTTGGCAAGAGAAAAACGATGAGCCTTGCCAAATTGACATCTTTTACAAATGACTTTGCTAGAAAAAAATTGAAATATTAGGCAACCCATTTACAAGATTTTTCTGAAACATCACCTTCAATTTTTCCATATTAACATGCCCCACCCTAGCATGCCATAAGGAAGCATTTTCATTGCAAATAACTTTATCAATATATGATGAAGAGGCAGATACAACAAATGTATCTTTTACCCTCCTATCAGTTTGAACAACATCAGCTTTTAAAATTTCTATATTCCGGAGAAATTTCACATATGTTGGTCCAAACAAGACAAAATTACCAGCATCCACAACATTAGGAACTGAAAATAAAATTTTCTTCATCCCTGGAACGTGAAAACATTTTTCAATGTGATAGAATCATTACTTCCATCATTGATGATCACATTACCTTCTTTTTCAACTTGGTGCATAGTGTTGTCGGCTGTCACCATTGCTTCATTTCCTTTATGTGGCTGTAAATGGACAAACTTTGACTCATCACCTGCCAAATGATGCCACAACCGGAGTCCACAATCCATTCATCTTTAAAGTTAATAGCCATGGCATCAATGGTTGAAGTTTCTGCTAGAAAACACTCCCCCAATTTTTTTCATCTGCTAAAAATACGAGAGCTGCCATTTGTTTCAGCCACGTTGCCTTCGTTCATTTTAACTCTACAAATTTTTTGAATATGACTAGGTTTTCCACATCGATGACACTTCAAAGGCCCTTTATCTCTTTGATTAAATGACACTTGAGAGGCCTTTAGGTGCAACATAAAATTTCTTGTAATCCCTTTTATCCAACTTAAAATTCTTCTTTTTTTCAAGTAAAAAGAGCATCTCCGGAGTTTTTCGAAATAGACACTCCAGCCATTTGGCAAGCTAGAGACTCTTCAGAAGACAACAAATTCTCAAACTCTTCTAAGGTGGGTTGTCGATCCCATCCTTGAATTGAAGTCACAAAAGGAGTGTACTCATTTTTTAAGCCATGAATAATGTGCCTCCTTATTTAAGCTTCAAAGACGGGCTCATCCGGATCTAAAAAGGAAATTTCGGAACACAAGTTCTTAATCTTCAAGAAAAATTGAGAAATTGAAAGGTCACCTTGGCTTGAATTTGCCAATTCATTCTCCAGCATCTGTAACCTCCCAATGTCTTTTTTGTTGAATGATAGTCAAGAATCTCCCAAATGTCATGGCAGACTTGCACTTGATGATATGTTCGAATAATCCATGAGAAACAAATCTTTTCAACACGAACTCGGCTTTCACATAAGTCATTATCCACCATTTCAAGTCATCGGCATCTGCACCGTCTTCAGGTTTGGTTCTGTACACTCCTCCAACAACATCCCATAATATACGACTCCATACACGATCTCCATATCTTGTAATTTGATGGATCGAGCAGCTCTATGGCAAGCCCAGTAACTCAACTTGAAGATTCTATCTTTTGGAGCAACACTAGCTGATCTTCTTCACCAAGGATTCAAGCAAACAACTAGTTACCACCTTTGTGGCTCTGGTACCATGTGAACAACAACTATAGTGCAATACAATACACTAGCCCAAGATCAACACACAAAGGTGTGAAGAAGAAGCTAGAAAGATGAATAAAAAAACTCCAACTTCTATTTTCTGCACACAAAAAAGATTTGGTACATGGAGGAGGAAAAGCACAACTAGTGTTTTTTCGTTTCTTTCTAAAGACTCCTCATTTCTCTCTCTGAAAGACAATAAAGCTGAACCTAATAAACAATACCCAAAAGGATCATTCTAGACACTGCCAAAACAAAAGACAAAAAATACATGGCTAATTAGTTTCTCCAAAACAGCAAGTTTAATGTTTACCAAGGTTGTCATTTAATAATTTGTTGGCGTTTTAGTCAAATGTGGTGATTGTAATAACCATTGGAGTATAACTTTGCTAATGCACAAAGTTGACATACCATTGTTTGAAATCAAATAGAAAAATTTGTAAATTTTAATTAGCACTTGGTTAAAAATTAGTAAGACCTCATTTTGATGTACTTTTGAAATGACTGAAAGCGTTTTTGGAATCAATTCTTAGTAAAAATGCAGGTAAATCTTGGAAAAGCACTTAAAGTGCTTCTTGAAAGAAACACATAACTTGTGCTTCTTCCAAAAAGCACTTTAAGTGCTTTTGGACCAAAAAACATTTTTTTTCTTCTAAAAGCGCTTTCAATAATTTTAAAAGCACATCCAAACGAGTCCTAAGTCACACACGTGATTAAAATATTATCTCTCACAAGCGAGTCAGCGCATCCGAAAAAATTAATAGTAATAATAATAATTTATTATGTCTAAATAATAATAATAAATTTAGAGAGTTGTTATTGGTACTACAAAAATTTTATTTTGCACTCCAAATTTTCTATAATTAGTAAAATAATTGCACTTGTGACGAGTATAGAATGAAATTTTTGAAGTACTAATAATAATTCTCTAAATTTATTGGCATGCGGGTAATTAATTTCTTTAATTGTTGTTGGTATTTAACCATTTTAGGCTTAAATGTCAAAATGGTCCTTGTGTTTATCTTTATCGCCAATTTAGTCCATGTGTTTTCAATTTGGCCAAATTGGTCCCCGTGTTTATACCTGTTAGCTAATTTAAGACAATCTGTTAAAGGACCATTAAAATTGACATGTTCTAGGCACGTGAGAGGACAAAAATGTAATTTTATATAGACCTACTAAACATATATAATGCATATCCTTAGAAGTTGTTGCTTCATTCAATTCACTTGAGTACTATGTAATTTAAGACATGTCAATTTTAATTGTTTTTAACGAATTGTTTGAAATTGGTTAACGGATGTAAACACAAGGACCAATTTGACCAAATTAAAAAGATAGAGACTAAATTAATCGAAAGAGTAAAACACAGAGACTATTTTGACATTTAAGCCTTAACATTTTAATTGTGTAGATTAAAATTTAATTGTAAGTAGCGTTCCTTTTTCTTATTTATTTATTATATTTTTTGTTGAAACACCGTATTTGCTTTTTTTGGAGGAGGATTCTCTACCTTTCTAATCTCTCTAGTTTTCTGAACGGTCATGATTAAGTCACGCTAACATCTTATATTAATTTTTTATAAAGATAATAAGATAAAAAAATAATGTATGGAAGTAGGGGATGAAATGGATGAAAATAAGATGATAGAGAATCCTCCTCCTCTTTTTCAGCATCTAAAAAGCGGCGTTTTCAACGTCTCATGAACATCGCCACTCTGCTCGTTTCCTCCGCCGTTTACAATCCAAACCCACATTCAGAATCGCCCTTTCCGTCCCAAAAATGGCAGAAAACACAGAGATTGTAATCAAAGAAGACGGCCCAAAAGGACCCAAAAACTTGTTCTCACTCTTTCCCAAGTGCAAGCTTCAATTCCCCTTCCTGAAGCAGGAACCGGAAGGCGTCGTTGTTGCAGATGTGCCAAGGAAAGCAGACGAAGGAACTGAAAGCAACATTCAGAAGCCGGTGGTTGTGAGTTTCCCGAAAGAGCAAGTTGCGGCTCCTCCTCCCGTGGCGGTGGAGTACGAAGAGCCCATAACGAAGACTTCCAATCCCATTATATTCTGGCAGGCATGCCTTTTTTCACTCTAGTTTATTTTATCTTCTTGATTTTTTACATGATTTTTTGTTATTTAGTTGTATTTGAAATTTGGGTTTTGAGCTATGATTGTATTTGTATGGGAGTTGGTTTCTTACATCCTCTTGTCTGAACATGAATTTTTTGTTGATCAAATTTGAATTTTTGAAGAAAATAATTTATAGGGTCCAAAAACTGACATATCATGTTGTGTGAATCAGTAAAAAAAAAAAAAAAAAATTAGATAATCATGATTCATGCTGTATGTTTGAATTTTTGAGTGCCACAAACCTAAATTGAATAGGAAGGGGCCGAGTATAAGAGTAAAACTACACAAAAGGGGTTTGCATCGCTGCACCGAGAAAGGGGTAAAGGGAGTCGGATAAAAGCATTTTAGTTTCTTTTTTTTCGTAGACATCCCTACAATTCGGTTGTTTGTTCTTACTGTCTGTTTCAAAACAAAATTTTTTAGTAATTATTAACTTGATGATGGTCTGGTTAGTTCTGGTGACTGCAATTAGTTGCTGTGGTCGGTGAATGTATGACATTTTGAAGGAGGGGAGCTATGGCAAGGCGAAGAGATCATTTTAAAGTGGATTGATTCGAGCTTGTGGTCTGTATCTTGCAAGAGTCCCAAAAGGATTTCAAAAGATTAACGTGGATTTTCTTTTGAAGTTTGGTGATGACACGGCCATCTCCACGTAAACAATGATCATTTTAGAATAATGGTCATAGCGTCTCAAGCTGATTCCTTTGGTATAGTTGAAAAAGATAAGTAGGGAAAGTTGTCATGGAGATTTAGGTGGGCTGCTGAATATGACAGATTAATTCAGGAGATATGACATTACACAGATATAAGTTGTCCAAATCTATGGCATGGCTAATAGGTGAGGTAACAATATCAGTCATAAACTCTATGGTACTGGATGGAGATATGTTAGCAAGATCTTGAATGATTTGTGTTGATTGTTGAACTAGAATGTTCAACCTAACATTCCAGTGTCTTGTCGAATGCAATTAAATTAGTTCCTGGCCGAATATTTTTCTCATGAGGAACGAAGGGACTTGGAACATTAGTTTGTTAAAGATTTGATAATTGTGAGCATCCTCTGAATCTTTACATCTAAAATCTTCCACTAGTTATACTACCGTATCAAATAGAAGCTGTAAGTGCTAGTTTGGGGTTGCTGTGCTTATAAAAAATCCACTTCAATATTTTGGACTAATGGGTTAAGTTAAGATGGATAGTTCATTGTTTTGATCAAGAAAAGCGTTCATATTTTGTTTTACAAGGAAAGCGCAATTGTATGGTTCAGGATATGGGATTAGTCACTACCCCTACCCCTGCTTCTTCTCTCTCTCTCTCTCTCTCTCTCTATATATATATATATATATATCTGTGTGTGTATTAATATATTTGTAATATATTATATATGTCATGAGCATACAATTTACATGCTCGTTAGACTTGCTTATGGTGCATGGGTAATCTAAGGCAGTGTTGATTTTGTATGTTTAAACATATGACTCCAATCTTGATAGCATGCGAATCTCTGTCTTGAGCTGATGTAACAAAAATTATCCTGGTTGGCACACTAGTTGCAAATTTGTAGTTTAGTTCAGATTTTTAATAATATGATTCTCAATAGTTGATTCATTCGGTACGAAGTTGTTGGCTTTCTGTTCATTATTTCTCACGGACCAGCCACACCTAGTTTTCTTATTGATTTTGCTTTGTCTACTCTCAGCTTTCCGCTCTTGGAGGGTATCTGGTTTTGAGGTGGATTTGGGCAAGATGGCAGGAAAGAAGGGATAAAAAGGACGGGTCTTCGGATGACGAACGATCTTCTGCTGATGAATAGGTTATTAATATGTTTACTACCCTTGAAATATTGCACATCGAAACTGCAAGTTACTTTCTGGATTCCTTCCTACTGTAACAAAATCAGTACATGGAAGCTTGAGTGTGCTTAGTAAAGAAGGTGTTTTCCCTTTCACCTTCCATTCTTGATTTCGTTACTACTTGTAATATTCACGGTAAGTTAGTAAATCCGTTCATCGTTTTCCGGATGCGGTTTTATGTTCACATAACTGCTGGATTGCCTTGTGAGTTGAGTTGGAGTGAAAGAACAATGAGAAAGAGACGATGAGCCGATAGAATGCATACAAGACTCCCTATCCTACTTAAAGCACAAGAATGCAAAAATTATAAAAACATTTAAACGTTTGGTAGTGCAAAACAAGTTGACATAGCAACAAAAATAGGAATTTCACAGCATTGGCACACCGCTACCGTGATGTTTCATGATACAAGGATGTAGCGTCACAAATTTTTGTTCACATGATGTACTATTAGAACATGACACTGTGGTGACAGTGAATCCGTATCATATAAGTTTGTTTTTCATAGGTCCCAATTTGGTGGTCCGGTTTTTATCTCTATCATCTGATTGAGTAGTCTGACTCCGAAGTGTCGGAGGGATATGCCCTGATACAACTCCAAGTATTTTTGTACTACGCAACACCAAAGAGTTGTCGATGACATGATAGTCCCCTTTACGCTATCTTCGGAGCATTGATGGTAAGCGTTGCAAAGGGCTCTTCCTTTTGTGTCCGATTTCCACACTTTGTGGTGTTAGCCAATTTTCAGAAATGGTGGACTGTGAAATAAATGAGGGAACAAATTTGAAGAAAATAAGTGTAAAATTATGTGAATAGGTAGAGCATGTGGGATAGGTATTTATAGATCTTTTTTGGTATTTCTACAGCTTTTTTTACAAAAATCTTATTTTGGTTGAAAATGAGAATTAAAAGCATATTTAACAGTTAGCTAACTTTAGCTCCTTCGCTTGTAGCGTGATAAGTTTTCGTTCACATGATGTACTATTGGAACATGACAATGTGATGACAGTGAACCCATATCATGTAAGTTGTTTTTCATAAGTCCCAATTTGGTGGTCCAGTTTTTAGGGTTAGAATATTTAAACTCTTCTTTTCTCATTGATACGGTCGATGTGGCACACACATCGATCGCGCAGGGCCAAGGAGACCCACCCATCACGTGACAGTACAGTACGAGCCCACTTTCTAACTTTGATACCATGTAGAATTATCAGAGAGACGGGCTAAAGACCCAGTTCCAACAACACCGATATTGTCCCTAACTTGGTAATTACCACATGCACAATCCGTTAGGTGTGGGGTTTTATCACAAAAGACATCGGCGTTAGTTGGAGTGGGATTAAGATATTTAAACTCTTTTTTTCTTATTGATACAGTCAATGTGAGACATTTTAACAGAAAAGATATGCTTTCATATAACTCCAAGTATTTTGTACTATGCAACACCAAAGAGTTTTTGATGACATGCTAGTCCCCTTGACGCTATCTTCGAAGCATTGATGGTCAGCGTTGGAAGGGGCTCTTCCTTTTGTGTCCGATTTCCACCCTTTGAAGTGTTAACCAATTTTCAGAAATGGTGGACTATGAAATGAATGAGGGAACAAATTTGAAGAAAATAAGTGTAAAATTATGCGAATACCAGAGCATGTGGGATAGATATTTATAGATTTTTTTGGTATTTCTACATTTTGTTTTTACAAAAATCTTATTTTGGTTGAAAAAGAGAATTAAAAGTATATTTAACGATTAGCTAACTTCAGCTAGCCGTTATATGCGTTTTTAGTTTTTTATTTTTTATTCTTAAACATGTTTTTAAGTTTTATATTTTTATATTTTTTATTTATTTTTATTTTTAATTTAACGACTTATGACTATGATCTAGTGATATTTCTCTTCACTTGTAAGTGAGAGGTCTTAAGTTCAATTATCGCCAAAGGTGAATTGCTAGCCCATTGTGAGGTTTAGCCCACTCCCCCCACCCTCATTAGTGTAGATAATATCATTTATTAAAAGGAAAAAAAAAAAAAAAAAAAAAAAACTAACGACTACATGACGTTAGCCTGCGTTTCAAACTTGAACCGTTGGATGTACTCCTGTGCCTGACCTTGTGGACAAAAAGATGCGGGTGTATGCTGGGCCCATGAACAGTTTTGGCTCGTTCTTATTTTGAGGCCAAATATGGCAAGCTCAATAGCAGTGGTAGGTCCAAGATTTGAACTTTTGAAAGTCCTAGTGTTAAATACAAGTCTTTTTTTTTAAATAGGAACAGAGCGAAGCGCAAAATAATAATAAAAAAAAAAACAATTTATTCACTTGGTGAACTTGTTGTGTACATGTCAACAGATATTGGCATATGTTGAAACTAATCAGTTTATTCACTTGGTAGGTTTGTTGAGATATGCCTAATATGCATTGCATTACACATTTAGTGGACACAAAAATGATCCATACCAAACATTCAGTAGGTCCTCAAAAAGACCAAAATGTGTATGTTTTCTAGACTCGTCCTGGGATCACTTTGGTCCCTAGTTCCATCTGCCCTGCTAGTACGATTTGCCTACTAATTTTTTTTAATTTTTTTTATTTATGATTCTATGTAACCCTCCATTGAAAGATGAATTTGAGAGCAAAAGGGCCTAAATTGGGCTATGTAACCCACCATTGGAGATGGCATAATTATGGGATTAAATGAGAATTTTGATTTAAATGCTCATCAAATTTGTTTATATTTGTTTACCATTTAAATGGGAATAAAATGAGAATTTTGATTTAAATGCCACTCAGTATTATGGTTTGGTAGTATTCCTCTTCACTCGGAAGTGAGAGGTCTTAGGTTCGAATCTTGGCGATTTCGATACCAAATTAGGTTGCCCATTGTGTGGCTTAACCGAACTCCTTCCCTTTTAATGTAAAAATATCGATGTATTAAAAAAAACAAAAAAGAAAAAAAGATTAAGTATAAATCAAAATTGGAAAAAGAAAAAAAAAAGTCTGGAAAAAGAATACATAATTGTCCTAATAATGACTAGTTTATCTCCATGTGCTTGAGAAACCTTTCTTTATTCACGGGCGCTACGCATCCTAAAAGATATGTTACGGTAGTTGGTTTCTATTGTAATTTTTATAAAATATTTTTATTGAGGTATATGCGAGAGACTTAGGGGTGGGCAGGGTTTGGTTTGATGTGATTTTGAGTGAAACCAAAATCGAAACTGCAATTTTTTGTGATTTGGTTCGGTGCGATTTTAAAGCTAAAACCGAAATAAAACCAAACCATTTGGTTCAGTTTGGCGTGGTTTCAAATGGTTTCGGTTCAATTTTCAAACCATTTACATACAAAATGATTTTTTTTTTTTATTTGGGTCCTCCCCTCTCTCCCCTCTCTCACATAAAATATTAGAAAATGCCTAACCAAATCAGATAGAGTTTGAGTAAATAACAATGAAACAAACTGATACACTTCTATTATTTATACCAAAATATTTTCAACCAAAAAAAAAACCATTTTTGACAAATTAAGGTACCTTAGTCAATATCTTTTACCATTTCAGATTCATCACCCAAAAAAACCAAAATTGAAGCCTTCAATACCTTACCCAGAACCCACCATCGGCGCCTAAGTAAAGTAATAATCGCCCAAACAAAACACTTGAGGACAAAAAACATACATATTTGAATCTGATTTATGAAAATGTTTTGCCCCCAGTTTTATGAAAAATGTTTTGTCCCCAATGCCAAATGAGACCAAGAGCAACACTGAGCAAGAAACAACTATTTAAATGTATGGAGTGTAACAAATACCTAATTAAAACATAACATCTAATATGGTTATTCAATTAAAAATTCTTTCTATATTTGTGGTGCGGTTTTCAAAAGCCAAAATCGAAACTACGGTTCAGTTTCAAATCGTTTTCTTACATTGCGGTTCAGTTTCAAAACAGCAAAACTAAATCGTTAGGTGTGGTTCGATTTGGTTTGTGTTTTGATTTCGGTTTTCGATTCCAAGTGCCCACCCCTAAAGAGACTTTTTTTATCATGCGCATATGGTTGTACATTTGGTATACAATTTTTGAAAGCTTGGAATTTTAAGAAATACAATTATATCCACTGTGATGATTTTATTTTTGTTTGGCAGTTCGTGAATAAAAAACCAAATTAAAAAAAAAAAATTTTTGGGAAGACTAAATTTTGTAAATTAAATAACATAAAAGTTGATGATTTGATAAACATGTTTATTTTTTATTTATGACACATCATTTAATCATTTTGTTAGCAAAATTTAGTGTACATGAGATTAACTAAAAAACACATGACAAATACTTATATAATTATTTAAAAAAAAGGTAAATTATACAAAACTACCTTAACTATGGATTGAACCACAATTTCATACCCCATATTTTAAACATTGTAATGTCGTACCTCAACGTATGAATTCATTGCAATACCAGACCTCCGTTAAATTTTCTATCAATTTTGACTGTTAAATGTAATACCTAATGAGGTAGTTTTGTGTAAAAAAGGGGTAAATTTTCTGTCAGACCTTCATTGCTATGTCATATAGTTTTGTGTAATTTACCAAAAAATAAAAAATAAAAAAATCAAAGCCAAACATAATTTTATTTCAATAAATATAGCAGGAAAAGAACAAAGCTGTGATTGACATCCAGTTAACTTAATTTTCTCAGCAACCAAACAACAGCTTAAAAACCCCAAACACACCCTGAAAACCCCCAAGGCAAACACCTCAGTCGTATTTCTCCTGAAGAGAAGGGTACATATTTTTTTCTCTTCAGGTTTTCTTGTGGGTTTGATTTCTGAGATAATTTTGGGTTGCAGAATCATATTGTGTAAGAGGCAGTGATAGTCAGTGTGTCATTGATACTGCATTGTAGCTTTAAGCAAAGCTTCAGACATGGTAACTTCTCAATACCAATTTTCTTATTTTCCATTTTCTAGGGTTTAAAGATTTGACTGTTGATTCTTCTTCTTCTTGCCCTTCATACGCTGATGTTTGATGTGTTGCGTTTGTTTGTTTCATTTGGATGAATCAAGTCCCAGGCCGATATTAGGAAGTGGTTTATGAAGTCCCACGACAAGGGAAACACCAAGAAACCGGCGGCGGCTCCTTCTACACCTAAGATTGAGCCTAAAGAACCAGTAGGTTCATTGCATTTTACATTTGTTTCCATGTTCTTTTCTTTAACAACAAGAAAGTATGATCTTTCCACTGCTCAGTGCACAGAACACGGGAATTGGGAAACTATATTAATCATAATAAGGTTTCCGTTTTGTTCTTTAATTCTGTTATCTGTGCTAAACCAGGTGCAAGGAGGTCAAGAAAATTCTGGCAGGAGGAAAACTAGCAAGTATTTTCCCATAGATAAACCAAAGGATGAAAATGGAACAACTGAAGTTCCATCCAAAAGAAAGCCTCACAAGGATCCTGATGCATGTGTTAAACCCTCACCTGCAAAAAAAGCTCACAAAGCTGTTGATGACGACGACGACGATTTTGTCTTGCCTAATTCGAAGAAGAAATCAGTTGAACTTGATACCACACCTAGTAAGAAACTGAAGAGCATATCTGGCATGGGAATCCCACAGCAGGTTACGGCTATTGATGAAGGTGGCGATGATGATAAAAAGAATGCCGAATCACCCCTCAGGCCGGCTGGTAGGGGTCGTGGTGGAAGAGGTGCTTCTGCAGGACCAGCTGGTGGAAGAGGAAGGGGCGCTGGACGAGGCGGATTTATGAATTATGGAGAAAGGAAAGATCCCCCACACAAAGGAGAAAAGGTTTAATGTTTTGGAATATATGGAATTGATTATTAAAATTATTGTATTTTCCTTGATGTTAACTATTAGTCCATGTTTGCATGTCTCAGGAAGTTCCTGAAGGTGCTCCAGATTGTTTAGGTGGCTTGACTTTTGTAATTAGTGGTACACTTGACAGGTATTTATTGTAATATATGTGTGACGTTCACATGCTTGTCAGGGTTGTGTTGGTATTATAGTTTCAAGTTTAATGTTTGTCTGGTAGCATGAAGTTCCTCTTCCTTTTTTTTTCTTTGGTAGATTTCAATAAATATTTGTTTTCCATTCATTATAATATTGAAGTTTAAATTTTTACTACTTACAGTTTGGAAAGAGAAGAAGCAGAGGATTTGATTAAACGTCATGGCGGTCGTATTACTGGATCTGTCAGCAAGAAAACGGTATGCTCATGTTTCGATCTTGTAATCCCTTGGATTTAGATATAACTGCTAGCATTTGATTAACATAGTCTATTTGCAGAACTATCTTTTATGCGATGAAGATATTGAGGGAAGGAAATCCTCTAAAGCCAAAGAACTTGGGTTTGCTGTCTTGAACTGAACTAGATTTTTCATATTTCCTATACTTGCTTTATTTTTATCTGAAAAGTAATTGTATTCTGTAGTACGGCTTTTCTTACCGAGGATGGATTGTTTGATATGATTCGGGCATCTGTCGGTGCTAAATTACCTGTACAACAAGCAAAGAAATCTGTGGATGATGCTGCAGCAGCATCTTTGCCCAATAAAAGCCCTAAGAAAGTAACATTGAAAAGTATGTCCCGGTTCATTAAGTAATTTGGGTGTGTTGTTCTAATTGCAGATTTATAATTTGATTTTTGGTTTGGCTGGGTTTTCTGTATAATCTAAATGTATGAAAAGGGTCGAGGGTGTCTTATTTCTCAATTATCTTGTCTCCATAGTGTTTGTACATACTCTTGCACAGCTAGCATATAAGGGCAATAGGGTACTGTTCATTCTTCTGGTGAATAATTTAACCTTTTACTTTTGCATTCTCTTTCTTCTTCTGTTCACAATTTGGGAGCAGATGTGGTCCTTTAGTTTGGTTAATTTGGGTGATTTTGCGGCACTGTACTTCTTTGTTGTCTGAATGCTTTTTGCGAAGGAAAATGAAAAATAACTTTGGAACCTTATGGCGGCGTGCCATTTTGCGTCCTTTTGGGTGGTTTGGGGAGGAATGAATAGATGAACTCCTGATGATAGAAAAAAAGTTGTACTACACTATTGGATAATTGGATTAATTCATTTATGGCTTCTCTATGGGACTTTGGGAACTTTAATGATATCTTTGTTGGTTTGTTACAATTGATTGCCCTGCTGTTTTGGACTAATTTTTGTTGCTTTGCTTCGTGTAGTTTATCATGTATTTAACTGGTTTTTAATAATCTTCCTGATGGCTCCTGATCCATCTTGTTCTGTACTACTTTCATCTAGTTCTTCCATTTGAGTGGTTATTATCTGTTCTTTGTCAGACCATGTTCATCATAGGGTAGTAGGAAGTGTTCCAAACTACATATGGTATCAGTATGATTAATTTATATTCTGTTTCATTTTTTTATTGCTCACTGGGACCACGAGTCCAAAGTTTTTGTGTTCTCAGTTTTACTTAGGAATAAAACTTACATGCTTTTTCCCTTCTGTTTGTCTCGACTTTCAAAAGTGTTTAAACTTTTGTGCACTCTTTATGACATGGAGGCTAAAAGTAGTGTTTTTCTTGTTATATGAATTTTGGATACTTTTTTCTAGCAGGTTAATTAAGCAGTTGCATCTTATTTGAAAAACAAATGTAGTCATCATATTTGAAGTTTTCTTATAAAATTGGCATGTAACCATTCCAGAAGATTGCACTGGAAGCTCGTTGGCATCAAGTGCATCTAGCAAACAGTTGCAGTCAGATGCCTCCCTTGCTAGGTGTAAGAAGCAAACTACCGAGCATTCTACTTTTACTTGGACAGAAAAATATAGGCCAAAGGTTCCAAACGACATTATTGGGAATCAGTCGCTGGTATGTTGGTCATTGTTTTGCCACCATTGCATCGTTGTCTGCACATGCATCTATCTGGGAAGCAAAAGTAAGCTCTGATACAGTTGATGTAATGTCTAATCTGCAGGTAAAGCAGCTTCATGATTGGTTGGCACATTGGAATGAGCAATTTCTTGATACTGGAAATAAGGAAAAAGGAAAAAACCCAACCAATTCTGGTGCAAAAAAGGCTGTACTTTTAAGCGGAACACCTGGTATAGGGAAAACGACGTCTGCAAAGTTAGTCAGTCAAATGCTTGGTTTCCAGGCAGTTGAGGTTTCATACTTTAACCAAGAAGCAGAACTATGAGATAATTTAAATATTGCTGAATTATGTTACTGAATGCTATTTTCTGTTTTCTCTCATGCTAAATTTGAATTTTGCAGAACCATGAGATAATTTGAATATTGCTGAATTGATTAGGTAAATGCTAGTGACAGTCGTGGGAAAGCTGATTCAAAGATTGAAAAGGGAATTGGTGGAAGCAATGCAAACTCAATTAAAGAGCTTGTCAGCAACAAGGCCCTGAGCATGGATGGGTTGGTTTCTCGCTCTCTCTCTCTCTCTCCCTCTCTCAAAAATAGCTTAATCACAGTATTTCCTCCTAATTGCACTTCGTAAAAAAATTACGTAGCTGCTGATGTGGTACAAGTGGGATTCTTAAGGAGAGGAAAATTGGAAAAGTTAACGACGGAGAGGGTGGTTTGAGAAGCAGAAGGGGTTGTGTGTGTGTGTGTGTGTTGGGGGGGGGGGGGGGGGGGGAGGAGGGAGGGGAGATCGGGGGTAGGGTTGTTTGTGGGAAAGGGAGATTAGGCCGCCGGGGGTGTGGGTGTGCCAGGGAGAAATGGGTGCGAGGAATAGGATTGGAAGTGAAAAATCTGTAGGAGTTCGGGGAAGGGTTGGATGGGGGTTTGGCAGAGAAAGGGGGGGGGGGGGTCCTGGCTGTGGTTTGGCGGTGGGATTAACCTTGTGTGTTTTTGGTTAAACTTTTTTGTTTTTAGATATGATTGCCATATTTAATTAAAATATTAAACAATAAACTTTTATGTTGCTCGTGTGGGGCTTACATATAAGAAAATCAATAGGTTCCTCACATGCCATGCCTTGGATGGAAAATTTGACAGACTTGATGAGGGGGTAAAGTGGGACCGAAAAGTGCATTTAGGGGGATTGGGTCAAAGTGACTTTCGGGGTTAAGTGGGATTGGAGACATCTTTCACGGGTGGATACAATAAGTAGGCCTAATCTATATTATCCATTATTTGGGGTGCATTTACGCATAGGATGTGCCTGACAGCATTATTTTCTCCTGTTAATGCTTAGTTAAATTTGCAGATCAAAGCATCCCAAAACTGTGCTGATTATGGATGAGGTTGATGGGATGTCTGCTGGAGATCGGGGTGGAGTTGCTGATCTTATTGCTAGCATAAAGATTTCAAAAATTCCTATTATCTGCATTTGTAATGATCGTTATAGTCAGAAACTGAAAAGTCTTGTGAACTACTGTTTGCTTCTCAACTTTCGCAAACCTACCAAGCAGCAGGTCTCCTCCCCCCTCGCAAATTGTCTGTACTTCTGTATATTTGAGTATTTGGAAGAATGTTCATATTGTTTCTTCTAGTCACTTGCACATTTACTTATTGGTTCTTAATCATGCCTTCTTGTTGAAGGTTTTTTTTTTTATTTCTTTTTGGCATACATTTGCCTGCATTCAGGAATACAAACTGACACATGGGATGAAAATTTGTTTATGCTGCATAACTTAAGCAACATTTTTTTTCAATAAAGTCGTTGACTAATGTTTTTCAAGAATTCTACAACATGCTAAAATAATGTAATCTTATAATGTTTGTTGTGCTGTGATGAAGAATATTAACTGTGATCGTTAAACAAGTGGGTTGACGTCATGATGTATTATTTTTATTGACCAGGAAAGGGAAGATTAAAATTAATTTTCAACTATAAAACTCTGCAATAGTGATTCCATTTGCAAGATTTTGTTTAGATTGTGTTTAATCATTGCATGGATAAGGAAATTGCATTTGTGATTTTGTCAAGCGATTTTTATTTTTTTTAGAAACTTAAGGCTTTTTGTCACTTATATTTGACATGCCTTTGAAGAATAATGTTTGAATAAGGTTGTTGCCACTTTTCTGTTATTAAATTTTGTTCATGGTTTGTAGATGGCAAAGAGGTTGATGCAAGTTGCAAATGCTGAAGGCCTTCAAGTTAATGAGGTAAATACTTTATAACTCTGAGTGCATTTTTTCCCATGGTGATGGAAGTACACTATTTGGTGTTTTCATCTACTATAATGCTACAGAAGCTTGGATTCACTAAAATATCACATGGGACACAATTTCTGCTGTTGTAATGCACTATACTGTAGAATTGTATCATTTTAGTTTTCTCTCCCCCCCCGCCTTTTAATCTGGCCGGTTCTTGAAAGTGTAGTTGGTTCTCCATTTTCTCTTTTCTCCCTTATTTTTCTTGTAGTTGTTTTTCTTTTTCCTTGGGATGAGATGTTTTTGGGACCTAACTCAGTTTAGGTATTGATTCTTTTTGTTTAGTGGTAACCTTCATAATCATTTTTCTACTATGGTTTTACATGTGATCAAGTTATCTCGCTTCTCTGGTTTCTGACATGTACCTCAAGATTCTTCTCCCCCCTTGTTGATTAATTTTCTATTCATTGTCTCAGATTGCTCTTGAGGAACTTGCAGAAAAAGTTAATGGAGACATGCGAATGGCAGTTAACCAATTGCAATATATGAGCCTCTCAATGTCAATCATTAAATATGATGATGTACGGCAGCGCTTATTAAGCAGTTCAAAGGATGAAGATATTTCACCGTTCACAGCGGTTGACAAGTATGGCAGCAAAGTTCTCTTTTTGACTCTGGTTCTCTGCATCTTGTTGTCTTTTGAATTTCTTATATGCCTGTCTCCTCTTATTCATATGCATTTTGAATTTTCTAAACTTGGTTTCTTGATTGATATATGCATCACCATTTGAGTTGTTTGAACCATGTTTTGAGCTTCACTGCTTTGTTCTCAATTATTTACATAAATATTTTTTCGTTTGCAATCACAACAAAGTTTTTTTTTGATAAAATGGACAAACTATCCACTGAGAAACTAGCCTACTATCCACAAATGAGAACAACTTATTGCGCTGAAGCCAATCACTTTTAAAAAATTTAAACGTTATTTTATGAGAACTGAAGTTTTCCATCTACCATACAAAAAGAATGCAAACACAATGCATAAGCTTAAATAAGTACAGCCGTCCAATCTGCAAAAATATGATATTTCTGTAAACACAGAAGAAAGCCGATAATGATTGTCCAAAACCTCAATTTATCCCACAAAACTGATACTGTCACCCAAAATCTTCCATGATCATCCCACAAAACTCCAATGTCACGATGCTCAAAACCTTACTTTATCCCATACAATCTTTGACATTTATTTTATGACCAGATACAGTATATTTGTTTCTCTTATATCAAGAAATATAGGGGCTCTCAGAGTGCCATCCTTCACAAGTTCTGATTGAGCCATGAAAAGTAACCAGGTGCGCGATGCTGACGTGTCTTTTCTGTTGCAGGCTGTTTGGTTTTAACGCTGGAAAGTTGCGAATGGATGAGCGTGTTGACCTGAGCATGAGTGATCCTGACCTAGTCCCTCTTCTAATCCAGGTTCTTCCTTTGCTAGTAGACTTGCTTTTTGGCTGGCATATACTGAATAAAAAATGCTATAACAAACAGTGCAAACTTTAGTATGTTTTGTTTCACTATTGAATACTACTGGAGGAACAAAAGACTTGCAGTGTTTACTGTCAACATGATGCATAGGTTCATTCGAAAGATATGACAATAACCTCAGGAATGGAGTTTTTATTGTAAAATTATGACTGCATGACGCTTGACCTGGTAATGCTTTTCCGTTGGAGATGATATTAATTTTTTATTTTTTTTTGGGGGGCGGGGGGAGGGGGGGGGGTTTGTGGGGAATTGGGAGGGGGGCAGAATTTCGAAGGTACACACTTACCTAGTAGGAGCATAATTTGTGGGAAACACTTTTTTGAAATTTCTTTGATGTTTTATTAACTTATTTCACAAATCTGAACGCATTTTCCGATACAAATACAGAAATTAACTAAAAACAAAGGAGATGAGTGATATACACTATACACCTTAAAAATGATTCCAAGACTCACATGCTGAACTGTCCTGACTGGGGGGTGGGGGGAGGGGGGTGTATGGGGAGGGGGACAGAATTTCGAAGGTACACTTACGTAGTAGGATCATAATTTGTGGGAGACACTTTTTTGAAATTTGTTTGATGTTTTATTAACTTATTTCACAAATCCGAACGCAATTTCCGATACAAATAAAGAAATTAACTGAAAAAAAAGGAGATGAGTGATATACACCATACATCTTAAAAATGATTCCAAGACTCACATGCTGAACTGTCCTGACTGTCTTTACAACCTTTCACATACTGAACTCTTACAAAATTGAACTTGCATCAATATGAAGAATTGTTTTTAACATTTGTATCTTGACTCTGACCAAAAATAGAAGATAAAAGAGAAAAAGGAATATCTGTATCATGAGATGTAATTTTGAATATTTCGTAATTTGGTACAATAACAATGACGTAGAAAGAAAAGATCGAAATTATCAGATTCTCGCACTCATCTCCCTCTATCTCTCTTCCCACGAGGCTTAGCGTGTTCTTACTTCACATCTTCTACAATTTTTCAAATCGTGTTAGTTGATTTAAGATCTTGGTGCTGCTTGTTCCCATGCAAATGACAAGAATCAGAATGTTATTCTCCTTATCTTCTTTTATGTAATGATCAATAAATTCTGTTTAATTCTATGTCAGATTCTTGATGGACTTGGATGCAAAGTTGCATTCACTTGAACATTGAATCTACTTATGCTTCTGCATCCATCAAATTTTATAAACTGCACCCCTTAATTCCTTTTTTTTTCCTTCTCCAAATGATCATATTTGTAGCCAAAGTTTGAATATTCTAATATATTAGTTCTCTTTTTCAATTTCTGGCAGGAAAATTATATCAACTATAGGCCAAGTTCGGCTGTTAAAGATGATAGTGGGATAAAACGTATGAACTTGATTGCCCGTGCCGCTGAGTCTATTGGCAATGGAGATATTTTCAATGTACAGATTAGAAAATATCGGCAGTGGCAGCTTTCCCAAAGTTCTTGTCTTTCATCCTCTATAATTCCGTATGTTTCTTCGCATCAGCTCTGGAAGTTGAGATAATTTCTTTGAGTTAATTCATAATTTCTGATTCGTGGTATTATTTTATATTTATAACCAGTGCTGCATTGTTGCGGGGGCAGAGAGAGACACTTGAGCAGGTAATTTATTTCCTTTTCTTTGCAAGTTTATAAATTTAAAGAGTGTTAACTGGTCCTCTCTTTGGCCTTGAAAATGTGTACATTCTGTGTGCTACAGCAGTGCACATATTGTTGCAGGCTTCATATAAATGGTCTATAATGATTTTTTTTTTTGTTTTTTGTTGCTATTCACATTTTATTTATACAGCTTTCCTATGATCCCATTACACCCAGAAAGCCACACAGAGGGGTGACATGATATTAGGGATCTTGTTTTATAGACTTGTGCTTGTGTATAGAACTGTTAAGAAGTTTTTCTGTCATTGGACCACTGGTTCAACTTAAAATCGCACTGGTAAAAAGAAACTTAATTATCCCATTTCTTCACTTTATAAAATTTGTTTTTGGGTTATATATCTTCTAAGTGTTTTGAAATATTCATGTTATACATGCATCAACGTTTATGCTTACCTTCACAAGTTGACCTTATTGTGCAGGGAGAAAGGAATTTTAATAGATTTGGAGGGTGGCTGGGAAAGAACTCAACATTAGGAAAAAATCTTAGGCTCTTGGAAGATTTGCATGTCCATCTTCTTGCTTCTCGTGAATCTAGTTCGGGGAGGTAGTTTCTGTTCTATGTTTGAATTTTTGGTCACTAACCTAATGCATTTGAGTTTGGTGTCAAGGATTGGATTGGATGGGAGAAGTCACTTGATTCAACTTCGAAATTTTTTCCATGTTGAAGGTAGAAGATGGACTAGTCATGAAGGAAACTTATCCTTGTCAATCCTTCATAAATCCATCTTCTACCTAAACTTGGACAAACTTTGGAAGTTACATCCGTTTCTTCATTCAACAATCAACATACATTGAATCTAGTGACTTCTCCAATCCAATCCCAGACACAAACAAGGCCATAATGCCCAGCGTTATTGACTTATATAAGGACTATACTACCAATGGTGTTTATATGGAACCCTAGAACTTTAGATCCATCTGGAAAGTTGTAAACTTATATTTTCTTGTGCGTGCATGGCCATTGTTTCTTCTGTTTTCAGTCCTACTGACTTGAAAATTTTGGAAATTTCCAATTGTTGGATTATGTTTGATATATTGTATTGGATTCCTGAAATTTTATCATGTAGTTGTGACAAAAAAGAACTAAAAAGTTCGTCATGTCAAGGTTTTATAGTGAATGTGTCCTTTCAAGACCACTATCTCTCCCTCCCGTCCTCTCTCTCTACCACTCTGTTTTTATTTTATTTGTCTTATTTTGTGTCCCTTGGAAGCTTTTTAATTTCTCGTTTGTAAATTGTTTAGGGAAACACTGCGAGTTGAATACCTTTCTCTTCTTCTGAAACGATTGACCGTGCCTCTCCGTGAACTGCCTAAGGTTGGAGATAATCTATTTTAGTATATGAAGATTTATTTTAATTGCAAAGTATGTAAAACAGTTGGATTGATGATCAGTAATAAGTCCATCTTGTATGTTAAAAAAATATCAGGATGAAGCTGTGCAGGAAGTTGTGGAGTTCATGAATACTTACTCCATTAGTCAGGATGACTTTGATACTATTGTGGAGTTATCCAAATTTCAGGTAACCCTTGGTGCAGGCTTGGTTGTTGCTATACTGCTTCAAAATTTTATAAGTTTTCTCATCGATAAGCCATTTATCAGGGGCATCCAAATCCGCTAGATGGCATACTGCCTGCTGTAAAATCAGCTCTGACAAAAGCATACAAAGAAGGAAGCAAAACAAGGATGGTACGAGCTGCAGATTTTGTTACTATTCCTGGAATGAAAAAGGTCCCTAAGAAGAGGATTGCTGTGCTTTTAGAACCATCTGATGATGTCATTGGTGAGAACAATGATGATACTTTTGTTCAGAGTGATGATGAAAATTCGTCAGATACAGAGGACTTGGGTAAGTTTTTCTGTCATCATTATGCTGCTCCTCTTTAATAGATAATTCAGTTTGCTGGACTACTTTAGTTTGAGGAAAATTTTCACAACCATAAATGGCCATTTTGCTCTGCAGTGTATCTTGTGAAAAGGTGTTGCCTTAAGATGTTTCTGGAATAGAAAGCTCTATCACTATTTATTCTGTAAAATAAGAATGGTGTATGCTAACATGTTGTACTCCATAAGAAATGGAGGGCATGTTCCATGCTATCTGGGATTCTGAAATTGCAGATTGGAAAGTAAATACAGGGAACGCTTCTAGAAATGTTCTTTCGTGACCTGTTGATATATTATGGCCTGTGAGTGTGCATCTCTGTGGAATATTTAAATATTGTTCTAGGATTTTGCTCTGTTTAAATATTGTTCCAGAAATGGTTTGTTTTAGGATTACTGGAATTCTCTATTATATTGCCGGAAGAAACTTACTCGTAAAAAAGGTTAATTATGATATTAGGGTTGTAAATGGAACTAAAGATTATGCGAGCTAGTTTGCTTCTGGATACCATCTGACTTGTTGGTGCTCATTTAGTGATTGTTTTATTTTTTTTCACAATTTGTCAGAAGGTTCTGCTGTTGGTGAAAAGCTGCAAAAGGAACTGCAAAGTTTGAACACCAAAGGTAACTGGTAGTATCCTACATGGATGCGACTAAATTCGAAAGCTCATAGGTTGAGGCTATTTAGATGTATGTTATTCCAGAATGCATGATTTATGTGTTCCTCATACTATGCAGGAGTGCAAGTACAATTCGATTTGAAGGGTGCGCCAAATTCAAGTGCAAAGAAGACACCGGCTGGCAGAGGTAGAGGTGGTTCTGCTGCTGCCAGCGTGAAAAATGGTGGCCGAGGTTCAGGAGCTGGTGCCAAGAGAAAGAGATGAAGGGAGATGAAAGAAGAGATGGAACTTTTCCTTTCTAAGGCGTTGGCAGGTTTTATAGGAAGATGTAAATAGATATTTCCTCCGTACATACGTATTTTTGGTAGGTGAGGAATGGTAGGATCTCCTGTTTTAGTTTTAGTTTACAAGGTTGATAGTTGATGCTTGACTCCCAGATTTAGGGCTCCTTTGACAAGTGTTTTTAACACTTGAAAGCATTTTTAGATAAAATGTTTTTGGGAACCAAATCTTAGTAAAAATGCAAGTTAATTCTGAAAAAGTATTTGAAGTGCTTCCAGCAAGAAGCGCATAACAGGTGCTTTTAGCAGGAAGCACTTAAAGTGTTTTGGGGGAACCCAAAAACATTCTCTCTAAAACCGGTTTCAGTCATTTAAAAACACTTTGTCAAACGAGATCTTATAGTTTTGACTGGAGTCGCGTCTTTTAGAAATATGGTAAGACGCAGGCTAGTCAAGTTGACTAGAACAACATAATCCTCATCACGCAAGTTTGAATTGCTCTCTACGTGGTTTAATTTAGATTAGATCAAATTAGAATATAGCTGATTGGACTGAGCGAGAGAGGGCCTGGGCAGCAACAATAACTACCCTCCTGGTACAACACGGTGGTTGAGGGCGGAGTGTGGTCATTGTGATGGTCGTCTGCCCTAAATGCTTGTAATACATTTACTGAAACAGGTTAAGCAAGAAAACCACCAAAATTGAAGAACAAATTTAATATCACAGAGCCTACAACTTTTATACTTCGCCAGTCAACTGCATAAACACACCTCGTCGGTATGCAATGTAAACCAGCAAACCCATATGCTAAGGAATTTTTTTGTTGCAGTTGTTTGAGAATCATAGGTTACACTTGCACCCCAGATAAATAAAACTTCCTTTTTATTTATTTATTTATTGGTTGTATTTAGAATAATAAATTATATGTTTATACCATACTTGCACCCCAGGTAAATAAAACTTCTTTATCAATGGATTGTGCCAATGTTTGGCTCAAATTAGGTTCTTTTTACTGTCCTGCATGTTAAGGACCAGAAACTACTAAGATGAGGTTGGATATAAACTAATTATATTCAAACACACCAATGTGGTCATTCACGAATAGAAAAGTAAAGACAGTATGTAAAAAAATTAAATTGATAAAATAGTAATGAATATCGCAAAACAAGTCAAATATATACATAAATGAACTTAAAACATCAATAAAACTCTTATCGGATTCAATTCAAGGCCCTTAGATTGGGTTTTAAAGATGCTTCCTTGTGAAGGGTACCAACCAAAAAGATTTAATTTAAGGTTGGTAAATCGGTGCTACGCCAAGTAGTGTAGTAGAGCAAACTCTAATTGGTCTTAAGAGTCTAAAGGAGAGGTTCCTAAGGTCTAATTGGCCAACTGTTTCTCGATAGCAGGGCAGTTGAGCTTGGCATTCCAATTTTCATCCCTGACAACTTGTACGACACCTGGTTCGACTCTTTTAGATCTAAGAATCCGAATAACTTTGTTCGTGAGAATCGGCTTCATATGTTCAAACCTAGATGGCTTTTAAAAAAAAAATATGAAAAAAACAATAGAGAAATGCTAAGGAGTCTCTCTTAAAGTGTGATTCTCTATGAACTTTCTGTCATCTTAGAGTCAAAATGACCACATAAGCAATAACAGTAAAAAAAGATAGCAGCAATGTTTTCCAACCGAGAAGCCAAATCTGATGTGACATGATATGGAATGACATCTCTCCCCCTTGCTGCCAAATTTGACAACAGCTTCAAATTTTTTTAATTAATTATTATATAGCTTGAATGTTAAAATGGTCCCTATGTTTAAGTAAATGGGTCAATTTAGTCTATGTTTTCAATATGGCCAATTTGGTCTTTGTTTTATCTCTGTTAGCCAATTAAGGACATTTCCATATAATCTCTGTAAAAAAATATAAATTATTATAAACTTATATATAAAATTATAATTTATTTAATTTAAAATGAAATAAAATTAAAAAATAAAAGAAAAATTATTCTCCTCCCAACTCTCTAACCTCCTCCCTAACATTATCCCCTCTTTTTTATTTTTATTTTTATTTTTTATATCACAACTTTAATCATTTTTCAGAATTGGAAGTTGTATTTCTTATATGAGTTATTTCTCGTTAATTTGCATTTTTCTGAAAAGAGAAAGAGTAATTATTTCTCATATGATTTTTCAAACGAATTTTTTAAAACAGATTGGAAATGTCATTAATTGGCTAACGAAGACAAGCAGGAGAACTATGACAGCCAAATCGAAAACACAGGAACTAAATTGGTCATATGGCTATAACACAGGGACAATTGTGACATTTAATCCTTATTAAATACTTTTTATTAATTTAAAGCCTTGCCTTTTAATTTCTTTTCATTACCTATGCAATGTATAAATATTTTTATACCTTTTAATTCACTTTCTTTTATTACCAATGCAAATAAAATAAATATGAATTTTTATTTTATGTTAAAAGTTTGACATATCGAATAGAAACAGAACTTTAAAAGATATCAAAGTGCCACATAAACTGTCAAATTTAAATTTTATATTTAAAATTTAACATCTTTTTTGATAATGGTCTTACTGTTTAATATTAATTTTCGTACCAACAATATAGGGAACTATTATTAACACTCCAAAAATCTCATTCTACACTCTTTATAAGTGTAGTTTTCTTACTAATTATAGAAAGTTTGGAGTGCAAAATGAGATTTTTAGAATGTCAATAACAATTCCCAGAGTATAAACATAGTGAAAAAAAAAACATTAAGAGCTACAGGGTCCCACTTTTGACGTTTCTCAACAAAATAAATGTGTAAGTGTAACCAGACGTTTGGCGGAGCTGACGGAACCATTACCAGACTGATTTATATTTTTCTGTCAAAGAACCGTTACAGACTGATGACAGTGCCACAATTTCCCAAGTGACCGAATCCCTAACCCTGTTAACCCTTCCGTTTCCATCTCCAACGTTCCGTCACTTAACCTCAAACGCCGTCGTCTCCGTCTCTCTCATCAATCTCAAACCCTAACCCTAATGGCGTCCTCCGACAACTTCCCGATGATCGACGCCTCCTCTCACCTCCCAGCTCCAACGCGCCCCGCCGACACCATCGACTCCGCCGCCGCTGCCAACAACGGCAATTTCTTCCCCCCACCCTTCCCCGACGACATTGATCGGAGTCCGAACCCGACCCGAAACTCCAACACTAAACGGAGCTCTTACTACAATAAAAGATTCAAATCTTCCTCCGCTAACCCTAACCCTACCACCAGCACCACCGAAGCCGAGTCGTCCAGCGGGCCCGAAACGGCATCGCAGCGAGGTGACTATCGGAAGGACCGCGAGGAGTGGAGCGACACTGCCATCGGGTGCCTTCTAGAAGCTTACACCGAGAAATTCAACCAGCTGAACAGGGGAAACCTGCGGGGGAGGGACTGGGAGGAGGTGGCGGAGATGCTCAGCGAGCGGTGTGGGACCGGCGGTGCCAATAAGTCGGCGTACAAGACGGTAGAGCAGTGTAAGAATAAGATTGACAATTTGAAGAAAAGGTACAAGGTGGAGCTGCAGAGGATTACTAGTAGTGGGTTGGGTGCCAGTCACTGGCATTGGTTTAAGAAGCTTGAGGTCATTTTAGGGAGTTCCGTTGCTGCGAAAGGTGGCGGTGGTTCGGACGAGGAGCGCAGCGTGGGCAGAGCCGGTGGTAATGTGGCTAAGCAACTGAAGAGGTATTGTAAATTGTAGTAATAAATATGGTTCAAGTTTGTGGTTGAATCCAAGAAACTTTGCTCTGCTAGGTTTTTAATTTTGGATGAACCATGAGAACGTGAAATATACGAAACTGGTTGAACTTGTTTCTCTAGTTAGTGTTTGCTTCTGTTCATGTCATGAATCGGATATATTTGTGCCATTGGACTTTTAAAAAGTGCGCCCGCCGGAATAAAGTCATTGCCATTGGTTCCATGTTTCGGTATTGTTACTGCTTGTATATGATGGTGGAACTACTTTATAGGGTTTCTTGCTCATATGAGTAAAAATGACATGTCGGGTGTGTTCGGTTAATGATTATTGGTTTTCTTTTCACAAACAAAACATCTCATGGAGCGGCAGATATTTCTGTTGGCAGATACACGCCAGGCAGCGCTGCTTTTGGAAACAACCTGAAAGCCAAGTCGATGCCAAATCTAAAATGGCGAAGAGTAATGCTTAAAATTAGTGGTGCTGCATTAGCTGGGGACTGCCAGAGTATTGACCCCAAGGTGCGAGTTTTAGCTAATACGCTACTGAGTTTTATAATATTAGATTATTTGTGCTGAATAAATGAGCTGACCTGCTTCTCTTTGTAATTAGATAGCAATGCAGATTGCTGGGGAAGTGGCAAGAGCTTGCCACCTTGGAGTGGAGGTATTTCCTGAACTTGTATTTCTTTTTTACCAATGGTTCTGCTTCCAGTACCTTGTAATGTTTTGGTTTGTGTCATAACTTAGTGTTTTGTATTCTATCCATTCTAAAGGTAGCAATCGTTGTTGGAGGCCGTAATGTCTTTTGTGGAGAGACTTGGGTGTCTTCTACTGGATTGGATAGGTCTACAGCATACCATATTGGGTAACGTCCAAATTTTTTTTCTTTGTGTGGTCTACTTCTGTTCAATTATAATGCTTGAATATCATCTTCATTATGTTCCAATGGTCAATAAGCAACAATATCAAATTTCTAGTTTTGACGGTGTCTTAACAGTTTAGTTATTACTTTTATTTCCAAATTTTATTCTGTCAACTTGGTTAGTAGTCAAATACAATGTTACATAATCAAAACTAGGTTGGGGTACTTAAAGGGAGCTGCTTTTGATTTGAGCGTATTGTTTAGTGGCCTCTGTGGATCTTTAGGCTTGGTTGTAAAATTGCTGGGTTTGCTAGGTTTCACATATGCTGGCTGTCTGTGCAGAAGTTTTGCAGGGGTCGCTAATATCTATTAGTCTGAATCCTCTGTCTACTTCAGTCCAGAAAAATAAAATCCCTTCTTTGCTTCCATCTTTGCAGTTATATCTCAACTTCTTCTACAAATAAATAAGTCAACGTACTTATAAAATCTGAATTGGTAAATGCATGCTGTTTCTCTAACGTTGATTTCTCATCAGTATGATGGCAACAGTTATGAATTCTGTAATACTTCAATCAGCTTTAGAGAAGGTGGGTCTTCAGGCACGTGTTCAAACATCATTAACAATCCCAGAGGTTTCTGAGCCATATAACAGGCTTCGAGCCATACGACATCTTGAGAAAGGAAGAGTTGTTATATTTGGTGGTACTGGTGCCGGCACTGGAAATTATCTTTTCACAACTGATACTGCAGCAGCCTTGCGAGCATCTGAGAGTAGGAGTCTACCCTGCCCCCTATCTATTTCTTTTGTATTCTACTTATTTTATTTTTCTCTATGCTCTTTTTTCCTTTATTTTTCTATTTCATCTATCAACCTATATAATAAATATATATATATATATATATATATTTATATAATATTATATAATTATTTTATTCTGGTGTCAGTTAATGCAGAGGCAGTCGTCAAGGGCACAAACTTGAATGGCATATATGACTCTCATCCTGGTAGCAACAGTGCTAATGTTGATATAATTTGCTATAGGGAGGTTGTTCCTAGCAGTAATACCTCCATGGATGCCATGGCATTAACATATTGCGAAGAGAATCGAATTCCGGGTTGGTCTCATTCTTTCCTAATTGCACATGTTTTAGCAAATGTTAAACCGTCATTTAACTAAAAATAATGTGCTTTCTCTGTAGTTGTGATTTTCAATCTGCTGGAACCTGGAAATATTTCAAGAGCTCTATGTGGAGAACAAGTTGGCACTTTGATTGATCAGACTGGAAGGATAATTTAATGCATATGGAGCCATTCCTTCCGGTGTTTGGGAAGTAGAGTGTAATTTAATACGAAATACTGGTTGTCCACTCGATGGTCCGATAAGTATGTCAGAGTTCCTGTTTCTGTGGGTCCCCTTGTGTTTGCATCGACGTGTAATTTCTCTCAGGAAACTTCAGAGTATGTCGGAGAAAGCGATGAAGCAGGTGAGGTATGGGTGTTGGTTTTGTTGTGAATGCAAAATCATGTAGTAAGAAAGCAAGGAAGCAAGCGGGGTAAGGCCGGTTTAATGTAGATGTGAACGGCTGTGAAGAAAACAAGTAAGCAGGCGTGTAACTGGTAAATCATTTTTTTTAGTTGTAAATGAAAACAGAGTGTATTAATAGCAAGTCTTTACTAAAAAGATTAATGGGATTACAAATGTGATCGCCTGTTTTCAAGCAGTTCTTGACAATCATCACGCGAGTTTACGTTTTATGTATCTAGCTGTTTCATTTTTGTTTGGTACACCAGAGCTGAAAGTTTGAGTAAATATCAGTGGATGGGTGTTAGAGTATTGCATTAGAGTTAGGTTACGCTTATGCCTCATAGTTCCCATTGAATGGTGGAGTTTCGTGTTTTACAGATACCGATGGCGTGCAACGCTCGCCGGCCGTGCATCAACGATGGTAGGGGGTGTTCATGAGTTGGGGTTCTGATTTAGGATTGTGAAATCAAAATAATGTTAGTGGGTGGAAGATTAAAGGGCTAAAATCAAGGAGGTTTATTTCACTTTGAGAATGTTTAGGTGGTCGTACCTCAGTTAAGAGAAGATTAATGCACAGGGTTCTTATCGAAATGCATTCTGCGAGTCGTTGATACAATGTAATCGCGATTTTGAGCGTCACCGGTTCGGCAAATCGCTACTTTCGCACACGAATCGATCGACATGGCACCCGTACACCACATTTACAATTCACACGGGGATGAGTATTTGGCTAAAAAAGGGGGCTCAATTCAAACAATTACAAAATCATTTAAGTCGGTCTGGATTTTCACTAAAAGCAAAATTTTATTGCATCCGGAGTCCTGGTATACATCATTACTGGCAAAAACAACGTTACAATACATAAATCGGCTCGAAAACTAGCCTCATTTAGGAGATAAAATTGCCGCCTTCAAATACTAACCTCATTTAGGAGATAAAATTGCCGCATTTACAATTAACCGTACAAGCACCAACCAAAAATGTAATGAGCCACTTAGTACTACGGTGTAGTAATGTTCATTTTTACTTGTAAGTAAGAGACCTTAGGTTCGATTCTCATAAAAAATGAAGTTGAACCATATTATTATGGCAAAGCCATTGAAGGGTCCTCACTCCTCAGCTAACTCTACATCCTCTGTACAATATATCTTGAGACCCATATTCATATTATCGGTCCGTCCTTCGTCGTTCCTCTCGTGTTCACTTTAGGGCATCCTACCAAAAATCTTGGAACTATCCTAAAAGAAACTTTGAACTCTATATGGGAATTTCCAACGTTGCGGGAGTAGTGAGGTTGGTCTAATACCTCCAAGAATGCTCCAAGAGAGATTATATTCACACACCCCAAATTACTTCTCTCACACATTTTTAATTTTTTAATATTTTCTACACACCACTAACATTTGATAAAAAAATATTAAAAAATTAAAACGATGTGGAAAAAGTAATTTGAGGTGTGTGAATATAATCTCCCATTCTCCAAATTTAGATACTATTATTTCGGCTGGAAATAGCCATCGTAAATAGCAAGTTTATCAAAATCCTCGTAGTTAGCCTTTAGTCCGAGAAATTGGCTACCCAACTGAGCACAACCAGCGTCTGGCCACCGGCAGCCCCCACCTCGCATGCTTAACGGGCATAACGTTTCACATACTCGGCCGACTGGGTTGCTGGAAGCATCATCATCTGCCATAACTGTGATCGAAACAGAGAGGTCTGATTTCTCATCGCGCTGCACGGTGCCATCCGCTTCTCTTTTTAAATAGTAAGGTGACTTGTGCGAAGGTTCAATTTGGCTGCTCTCGATGTCAACGGTGCAATCTCCACTGTTTGAAAAGTGGACCTTGCATCCCAGTGATTGTACAGCTCGCTTTATGGCCTCACTTTCCTTGGTTGCCCTCGTGGCCATCTGCTTAACTGAGCTGCTAACTTGCTTCTCATTTTGCAGTTCTGCGGTTAATGATTCCATCACGGTGGCGATTTCTTTAGCTTTCCTTTCTGCCATTTCTTTTTCCTGCAAGGAGTTTTAGAGCCAATGTAAAATCTTATTATTCAAGTCGCATAAGCAAAGGTAACGTGCCATTTAAGTTTTGGGAAACAAACGATCAGAGATGTACGAAACATAAACCACCATCTTCCACAAACATACTAGGCTTGCCAATAAACAAAAATTTGTCAACTATACCAATCCCTCCTTGGCCTTTAAAATGTTTAGATCAACATCATTGACCTGCTTGACACACGTACACATTATATTCAGGTTGATTTACCAAATAATTGACCTACAATCCAAGCAATAAAATAATCATTTCATATTGACATGAAGAATGGCAAAGATGCCGAAAAGCCACTTGGGCTCAATTTCACAAATAACAATCTACAGTAAAAAGTTTTGGCTGACATGATGATCAATGGCAACTGACAGACGTTATGAATAAAAGATTTAACCACAAATATTTCAAATTGTTTTTGTTTTCATTTCCTAATCCAGATTGTATGCATTCTTGCTGCAGTTTAGCTAGAATCTTGATCAGTTGGTTTTTCGGTTTTCCTAGAGACCAAAGAGAGCCGTATTCTTGAATTTCTATTACCCAAAAAAATGGGGCAACCTAAACACGACGTAATTATTAAATAGGCCAGATACAACATGGCGCAAGCTCTACACAAAGATCAAGAACGCTCCCTCTCTTAGAATAAGACTAGAGAAGGGAATTTAGAGGAAAAATTTTAGAAGCCAGAATCCAGAAGTAAGAATTATTACCTTTTGTAGTTCAGAGAACTTAACATCCATTTGCCTAAATTGAGCTTCAACCCCTCCAGTTTGAACCTCTGAGGGACAAGCCCAACGAAGATGGAATTGAGGCCAGAGAGTTGGTGCTAAAGCTGCTGCTGGAGGTAACAGTGGACCATCGTGTTTTAATGGATCATAAAAGTAGTTATAGTGCACATGAGAACTTCCCTGTGAAGCACGTAAATCAGCCAAATATGCCCACATGCATCCACAAGCTTCAGGTACACCACATAGCTGCCTCTCCCTTTCACTGAAATACATAAGCAATCGGGAAAAAGTACTTTCAGTACTTGAATAATAGTCTGCGTCAGAAGTCTCTGGGTCAACTATTCTATCAAATAACTTTTGCACGGTCAACTTGTTTTTCGAGAAGAGACGCAAAACATGCTTTATTTCAAACTTCTTACCTATTACAGAAGAAGTTTCCAAAGCGACACGATAGAACACAGTCCAATAGATCAACCAGAAATGCCTTGTAAAAAAATAGTAGAAACTTTAATGAGATATTGTTCCCTGACCACAAAGGAAGATTATAAAAACAGATAAAGTTGTTCCATGACACATTCAACTGCATTCGTGAGCAGTTTCATCAACAAAAGAAAAATGAGTGCACTTATGAAAGAAGGATGCATACCGAAGAGAACTCAAAAGCAAAAGGATACATCCGCAGCAATTGTGAAACACAATCAACCCACTGCATCAGAAAAGCATAAGATTAGTGACTACACAGCAGAGAAAAGAAAGAAAAAAAAAGTTCTGGTGCAACATGTTCGAAATCTCAGACCATTCCTCAAAATTAAGCACTTGGCGTTGTTTCAAGTGGACAGGACAAACTTGATAGAAAAATGTAAGTTGACTGAGAGTGAACCGCTGCAGAAATTCAACAGAGAAGTAGTAACACTTCTTTGACAATTTTGGTAATACTTGATTGCTTATTGACAGTAACTCTTACATCTCTCAATTAATAAGCGTGGCTTCTCCTATTTACCCACAAGACAACATGAAATAACAAACAAACGATGCATTTCTAACCAGGAACCTCAAAAACATATAGAATTGCACAGGTTGTACTTTATTGTAACCAATGTTGCATGGGTACTCTGTTTTTTTGGGGTTATTGGGAGTATCAGACTCGGATACCCCTTGATTACGTAAAATCGACTATCTGTTGAATACGGATGTTGAGGACACCAGGTGGATACGGTCAAGGAAATGATTGGGGTGTTTTGCAACTTCCTTTTAAAGAGGGGTCAGATTGGCTATTTTTGAAAAGGCCAAACGTCACAAATGATCCTTGTGGTTTATGGTAATTGTTACTTGAAGTGCCATGGTTCAAGTTTTGTCAATTTTTCCGTTATGATTTATTTAAGAAACCAACTTTGGTCAAGTGTTCAATTTTCTTCAATTCGTATAACTTGGCATCCACGTGGGCTTCACGTTCAAGAGCATTATCTTCCTCTATCCAATCTCACTTATAAGTTGGTATATGAAACAACTTTTGTGGGTGCATTAGAGAATTGAAACAAAGATTTTTTGGGTTTACTTGAGTGAAATTATCGTGATTCCAGATGATTGTGGGATTGGACATAAAAATACTAAAATGCCCATGTACATGACACACGTGGTTGCCAAGTTACACAAAATGATGAAAATTGAACATTTAACTAAATTGATAGTAGAAGTAAATCACATGAGAAAATTTTAGTACACCACAAGGACGATGAAGAAGAAGAAAGCCTGTATAAAACTTGAAGATGAATCCTTGATTTTATTGTGTTCCATTTGTGTGAATCAATTGATATTTGTTAATACGATGAATGAGTTCTTTTTTGGCTTAGAAGTATAAGAATAGTGAGTTGAATTTTAATGCACTAATTATGTACCAATATAAAAAGGCACACCTGCAGAAATATGGGAGAATAGTTATTTGAATTCTGTGAATGAGAAGGCGCTTGAGATGCTGACTGACGACTGGGTGATGATTGGAGATTCGGAGCAGAGTACTGCCTTGTTAATTCAGAAGGCATGTTGCCACTTCCTGCTGGCATGCCAACTCGATCTGCAAATGGGTGACCAAATGCTAGCCAATCTTTCTCAATGAGTGCCTGCATCAAAGCAAATAATTAAAATATTTTATAGTCACTTCAAAATCAAAAAGGAAAATTGTGAGTCAAAAGACAGACAACCGTCAACAACCACATGTTTAAACTAAAACACTTCAAGTCATACTTGTGTCTGACTGAAATCAGGTGATAAAAAAATCTCTGGGTGTGGTCTGATTGCCTTCTACAAATGGGACCCCCACCTATTACGTAAGGAATTAACAGAGGCCTAGACAATTAGACACAAGTGTTTTAATACTTTAGGTAGTAGTGTTAAAAAAATGGAAAGGTTGTGTCCATTTTTGAAGTGACCCCAAACCTCAGGGCTGTATTTTGTAATTAGCTCTAAAAAACAGTTAATGATTCGACTTAGAATTCACACTTTAATGTACCACTCTAAATCCCCCTAAACCTCACTAAATACAAAACCATTTGTTGATAAAATAAAAATTAGCAGCTGTTCATGCCTGCAGTGCAATTGACACTCCAGTGTCAAAAGTGCAGAAGGACTACCTCCAGAAGGCCCAGAACAGAAAAAGAAATGCACTCCCTTTAACATAAATGTGTTCCTCTTACAGGTTTTTCCATATGTTTCCAAAATAATGCATATACCCATGAAATCGAAGAAAAACTAGCATCACAAAACAGGGTATCTTTCCAAGTATGTCCAGCAGATACCTGAAACCCAGTTAAAGTACGATAGTATGGATCAAGCAACAAATTGGCAAGTGAAATCAGCTGAGTGGTCCTGTCCCATCCATCACTAAACAAAAGAATTGCAAATTTAGAGGTTAAAACACCAACAATGGACTGATAAAACAAGAAAAAAGAAAAATGGAAAAACTGAAACAGCCAGTTTGATAAAGTACAAATATAATAGACCTTACCTACAATGTACAAGCACTGATGCCGACTCCAAAGCAACACGAGCAGCAATCCAAGCAGAACCAGCCAAGACACTTTGAACATGTATTAACCAACCACTGTCCCCCAAAGTTGACACTGAAGCAGACATACTGCTAAGGTTGCCTCCACCCCACGTCCATCCACCATTTCTCTGTCAATATTAACAAGTAAAAAACATAAATTATCTCCCACATCAAATAACATTTTTTTATTTATTGATCAAGAAAAAGGCCATAACAAACTTGATCTTTCACCACTATAAATTTTATCTAATAAATTTTTTTCCTCTCAAAAGAAAAATATTCACATTCCCTGTTTCTTAGCAAGCCTTAGGACCCGTTGGAAAAGACACTTTGAGACACATGGGGCCACAGGTCCACAACCTCTGAGTTCTTCAAAAGTACTTCCATTTCACTTTCAGATATAATCCATCTACTTTTAGAATTGACGCCTTCTTTTATATTATAAATAACTCCCATTTGGTATCAACCATACTTATTGCGGAGTTTAAAAACCATAATTAAATAAAGTTTTACATGTAGACCTGATATGAGGTCAGCTCTCAAATCCTTACTCTACCCATCAATACAAGTAACTTTGATCTTTGACCAAAAAAAGAGTAGCTTTGATCAACAAATACAACATACTTTATAGCTATGCTATCAGAATATAAAAACTTAGAGAACCACAATTTAACACAAATAAAAAGCCCAGATATTCATAAGATATCAAAACTAACCAAGAAAGATGACATTCCATCCGAAGAAGCTGCACCATGAGTGTCTAAGTAGTCTCTGAGTCGGGCAAAGCTCTCTCTCATCGCATGTATGTTGTCTATCCCAAAAAAAACTATCTGATACACCCCCAAAAAATAAATAGTATGTTAAAGTTATATAATTTTGATATTACACACCCACAGATGCATAAATAAAAAATCCATAACTTAGAGATACCTCAGATTGAAGATAATTTGAAGATGACTCAGAGCCACCTCCCATAGCACCATTAGCTAAAGCATTCTTTCGAGGTCTTGCATCAGCTATATATAATTTCCTGGAAGATGTAGAGAAAACCAAACATTTTTACTTAAATCACAAAATATAAACATTCTGAAATGAAACAACATAAAAGAGAATGTGCTCTTTTTTGTTATTATTATTGAAACACATTAATGTTTGTT
Source organism: Pyrus communis (assembly GCF_041283825.1). Classification (NCBI taxonomy): domain Eukaryota; kingdom Viridiplantae; phylum Streptophyta; class Magnoliopsida; order Rosales; family Rosaceae; genus Pyrus; species Pyrus communis. Next base: position 5,498,177 of record NC_142566.1, on the reverse strand, counting down.
GCTTTGCAACATTGACCCATTAGCAATAAAAGTCATTAATAAGTAGATGCAACAAGAATAACTGAACGTGAAAAAGTAACACTGAAAAAAGTTCGAAGCAACAAGTTGAAGAAAAATTATAACTTACCTCCGTTTACCTCTTGTACCAGCAAGCTTAGTGCAAAGTGCAGCAACAATCTTTTCATCTGTGTTGCTGCAGACAAGTTAATGCATGCGAATATGCGATCAACACCAATTTCATAAAAATCATGCACAATATAGGATAGTATATAGGTGCTCTAAATTCCAAGAATTAAAAGTAAACTATATATGTATGATATCATTCCTTTACCGGGTTGTCCTATTGACAGATGTCAACCATATCTACTCTGTGTGTGTGCAAAAGGTGATAGGAGATTTCATTTTCAAAAGATAGATAATATTACCTCCTCATATTCATCATGAGACCAACTAAGGGTTGGGATGAGCGTGCAAGAACTGCTCCAGTTTCTGTAAGTTGCCAAGAACGTAAGGACAAAAGGGATGAATAATACAACAAACAGAGCAACAAAAGGACTTTTTGCATACTTGGATCACACCATGTAACTACAGGCAAGCGACCTCTTGCTCGGAAGTTGGAAGCTTGGAGTACTTCTTCATCACTAGCATCGGCAACCATGAAAAAAATTATTAGTTGTGTAGTTCCAAGGAATGAAGTAAGCCTCATTAAACCTGGAAAAACTTAGGGCAGAAGTATGAAATGATGGATCTTAAACTCTTACGTTATGGATTTTGGAACTATCAAGGCAAATGGATAACTCTGGCACATTATATAGCTGGAATTTATACTACTTATTCTCCACAAATCATTAGAAAATGTGAATGAACCATCTTCAATCATATCCATCGATGGTCGTTGGAACCCTTTTCCAAGAAGCCGAAGATACTCATTTAGTAACCGCACCTTTGGGCTGGTGTTAAAAAATTTGGATGGTCCAGACACAAAAGCATAAAGATCCCACAGATTTGCTGGCTTTGTACACCTTACTAATGCATCAAATATTGCACGTCTCTGCAAGTTTTTTGTTTTTAAATACCCATGTTAGACAACTGTTCACAACTTCAAATGCAATAAGCAACTAATAATTTACCATGATATTGAAAACCTTTACACACCAGTAAGATTCTTTCAAGGTTATGGGCATAAAGTATAGACACAAGAAAGGCACGTACATAAATCGCTTAATCTCTCAAGTTTAATTGTTTATGTACTCTATAGATAATACTTTTTTTTCTACACATGTGGTCCAGACATCCAGAAGTGCTGCCCTGGCAATGACGCTGCCAATAGCAGTAACCAATTTGGCTTCAGCTGTTACTGGTTGCAGCTTTAGCTGCATTTATTAATTTTATTTCCATCGCAATATGGGTGAGACTGGCCAACATATAACTCAAATTCTGTCATTTTTTGAAAATTTTAAGCTAAAGCCTCACTTTTCATGACATGCAAAGGACAGTCCATCCCCCCGTACCGACCATCAGTATTCACTTTCAACTGATATGTTAAACGTAGTTTCAGCTATAATAAACTGCGAGTGTTCTTTATTTATGACGACTACTATCAGTTAAACATTCAATCTAATGAAGAGCAGTCAAGGGATATTATGAAGTGCGATTTGATGTAAAAAAGAAAAAGTTTGTCTTAAATTGATGATATTAGTTTTTGAGAGTGATGTTCAGTTTTGTCACAACATTTGCAAAACCATAGATATAAAATATACAAAACCTTTAACAGATATAGACTGGAATGGACCACAATGCAAAAGTATCGAGAAGTATTCACAAAAATAATTTACCTGCCTTGTTTTAGGACGAAACCCAAAGACAATGGTCCTCATGTCTTTACCTGCGAAGTATAAATGCATAAAACTATTAGTTCTCTCAAGCGCAGAAGACCTATCACTGGACTAACAAGCTATATTTACTGAAATATATGAGTATCAACGCAAAGGATGCCATGAGCAACTAGCCATACTTGGACCCACCACTCCAGTAGCGACTATGAAATTAAAAAGAGAATTTTTCTTGCACAAAGTATAGACAACTGCACAACTTAACCTTATTAAATAAAACATCTTAATCTCCCAAAAATCAATTAATGAAGAGTCATAATTAACTAACATAATCCCTTCTGTCAAGATGGCCATATGTGGGAAGGTGAATAAGAACTGTTTGAGAAAATCAAAGCAGACCAGGGGGAGAACTTTGGCCTGTATAAAACCAACAACATTTAGAGGCAGTGAGCCAAATAACAATGTCATTGCAACGAACACCAATACTGTAGTGGTCTTGAGGATTTCTATATTGTTTAACAAACATATCTAACATAGAAACCACACCTCTTTTCATAACAAAATCTTCAAATGATACTGAATCTCACATGATAACCAATTAAACAACAAAAGAATTCATAAAAATTTACATAAGTACTTCATATTAAATCGTACCAATGACCTGAAGAAGTCGTCTTGATGGACTCTTTTCAGATTGACGAGGGGTTGACTGATTCTTTACGACCTACAAAGTCAAAGAAATACAATGAACTGGCTATGTCCACATCCCAAAGAGAAACACTATAGGTGAAAACGATATTGAAAAATAAATAATTGACAGAGTCTGATCACCAACAGACATGTATGAACTGTCTTAAAGCTCTGTCATCTCACAAAATACGGCAAGAAGTGAATTTATTCTCTCAAAACAAAAATGTGACAAGGAGTGCAGAGATAGATGGTGCAAAAGAATGTCAAAATGGGCAGATCACTGGCGTATTGGTGGTAGATCACCTGAGAAGTGGAACAAAGAATTGGGAAAGCATGAAGGACAACACCTGATGGAGTTGGAAAGAATTTGGATGGGGGGAGCTTTGATATTAAAAATGTAATCAAATATTTCGTATTGACACATGGCATGTTTACTTACTTGGAATGGGGTAAGTCATGAATTGAAGAAGGGAAAGAAGGAATGTGTATGGGATTGACTAGTCCCCCTAGTTAATATTATTCCTGATTTTTCTGATATTTGATAACAGATTTTAATGAGGAACCCACACTTTTTTTTTATTCCATATGAGTTAGTAAACACAGGGAAGTCAGAAATTAGAATAATTCCAATACCCATGTTTTAGTAAATGCAAGAAAGTCAAGACCCGGAAAGATTTTCCATGTAAGTAAACATGCCCACGATTCTTTTTAATAAAAAAATATTAAAACTACTCACAGTTAAAAATATGTGACCAGGCATCTCATAAGCTTTCCTCAATTAATTTCATCTCTAAATCTTTCAAAGATGCAAGACTCTTAGAAAGGTTATAGATACAAATGTATTGGAGATTGGAGCACCACAGACAAGTTTATCACAAGACTTGTTTGTCTACAATAAAAATGTATAAATGGAGATTAGAACTTACAATTTTGGTGAACTTCTCAATTGTTGCCAAAGGTATCGTGCCAAGCGCAATAACATTCCTTGTTCCCTCACTCTAAAAACAAAAGTAAGAATATCAAATTAGCTATGTTGGGTATACATGGGAACAACACATACACCAACAACATCATTATATTGCAGACGATTATATATATATTTATGTACTATATCTTTTACATTCCTCATAACTGCAAACAACTTATGCGCTAACAATTTCACTAGCAGTAACAGAAACAAGTACAAAACCTGACAAATGCAATGGCTACTACAAGACTTTTTTCTTTTATCCTTTTATTAATAAATCTTGAAGGTTTCTGTCTCCCTTTTTTTTGTTTTTCAATTTTTCCATCACCTTCTTCCTTCTCATCATATGCACCAATTGCACAGATACTCACTCAGGTGATTGGCCCAAGGGGTAAATTCCAGACCTTAAATAAAACAGCATCTGCACGCACATATCTAATTTCTGCTCCCCCAATCTCATCTGTTTCAAACTAACTCTTCTAACAGAACTCACTCTAGATTGCCGCATTACTAACATGAACTTCTTTGTTACCAAAATTACTCCTCTTCAAACATGAATTTCACTCGGGGCATGCATTAAACAAACAGAACGAAACTTCAGAATGAAATGCACTTGAAAATAGCACATCTTCACATATCACATGAACCACTTACCAGGAATAGAAGACGAAAATTGGTCACTATCAAGGTCCCTGCCTCATCCGTATTAACAAGAACAACTCCATACCCCTAAAAGTAAATTTCGAATATCAGAAAACTTCACCGGCATCCCATTAATTAATAAAGAAAACACCAAATTACATCCATCTTTGTTCGTACTTGTAATTAATGACAAAGGAATCCTCCACAGCTATACTTAATTAATCGAGAATTCGGAAATACAAGAAGAAAAGAATTATATTGTAATTAAACTATTAGTATAAGAAAATTCACTATTTCAGCTTATTATTCAATAATCCAATGTACCTCAACTTGGACTTGCTCGGCTTCAAGCAAGCACTCCAATTTTACATGCGAAACGGACCGAGAAATGGACCGCGAAACAGGCTGTAAAACAAAATTAGAAAACAAAATGTGGGAATTGAAGATTACGAACAAAATTCAAAGTGAAGGAGGAACAAAATTTGAATAAAAATTGAAAATTCATGGAGAAAGAACCCTAGAAGTGGAGAGAGACGAGGACCTCAATGGTCCAGTCGAGGGCGTCCCAGAGGCCAGTGGCCTCCATTTTCTCGGACTCGGAAGAGTCCCTGAGAGGCGTTGATCGACCTGAACGGTGCTTCGGTGCTGCCATGCCGCAAAGGACGCCGTTTGTCCGACTTTCGACAAGATAATGGAAGAGAGAGAGAGAGAGAGAGACGTGAGGTTTCTCGTCGTTTTATTGGTTGTTTGTTGTTGGCGGTGAATGAATCGGCGGAGGGAGGGAGGGAGGGGAGAGGGCTTTACCACCAGCCTTTCAAAGAAGTAACGGTTCGCAGCTTCCCCCAAAAAAAAGAAGTAACGGTTCGCACGCGATCTATTTTATTCAAATTATTATTTTATTATTATTTGCGTGTACGAACCACCCTTCACACACTCTCGCCTTTTGGGTTGGTAAATGAATTTTAATTTTACTAAAACGGTAGAGCCCAAAAAAAGTAACAAAGCATATGAGGGGAGCAAATGAAGGCCTTGAAAACTTTATCATTCAACAGCAAGGGATATTTTTAGGTGAGAAAAGTATTGGCAGGAGAGCAACTTTCATCGAGCTGCTAAATTATGATAATGACGGTATTTCGTATCATGCAAGTCCTTTTTATAGATAAAGTTTGCAATAAAAGTTGCAAATCAACAAAAGTTTGCAACAAAACTTACTCTAACGTAATATTGGGGATGGTCTGCAAAAGTTGCAAATCAACAAAAGTTTGCAACAAAAGTTTGCATTAAAATTTAAGTTTTAATGCAAAAGTTGGAGATGGTCTGCAACCCAGAAAACAACTAACAAAATCTTATTATGATACAACTTATACCCAATATAATATTGGGCATGATGATATCATATGATCATATATCACAATATTAATGTTACAAAAATTTCAGTGTAACAATGGAAAGTGGCAAAGTGAAGAGAAAAATATTAATACATGAGAGGCGGGAGAGGAATTTTTCTGTTTGAATGATGGAACAAGGGCACTTTTGCTTATATAATTTATGATGTCAGGGTATACTTGATATTAGATACATATACTTTCTTAAAAAAAAAAAAAAAAAAAAAGTGTGTATATAACTGCAGTCGTAGCTTAACAATGAATAACTTGAGTTGGGGCATCAGCCCCAGTGGGCCTTCATCAGGTCCATCCACGGGTAGGGTTCACAACCGAGCGCACGCAGTTAGGGTTTAGAACCAATCGCACAACAGCCCATCTTAACATGGAAGCCGAAATGGGGAGAATTTGGAACCGATAGCACAACAGCCCACCTTTAATTGGCATTAGCCAGAACTACTAGTTTGTTAGCTCTTGCTGTTTCAAGGCTCGCAGATGAATCCCGCGGCAGCCTCACCAATATCACGGTAAAGGCCGCGCAATGCGCGGGAGGAAGAGCAGAGCAACCCACTGTTTGGTGTAGGGATTGCAGATGTAGTAGTTAGCTGGAAATTCCGTGTATTTGCAGCAACAAACTAAGTGATCAGACGTCCTACCACATGCGGTCTAAGGTCACCGTCTTCAAAACAAGGGATGAGACTCAAAGAAAACTCACTTTTCTCAAACACTGGGTCACTGGACGTCGAATACACCAAGGTGGCTCTTGAAAAATTACGTTCAAGCTGGAAGATTTACTGATGGCCATGAGCTTTACACGTCGAGCACACCAATGAAAAGACCACAATTGTCTCACTAGTTACAAGGCATGTTCTCTTTACAAGTCCATGTCTGCAGCTGGTAACTAAGCCTGCAAAATTTTTTGAAACCTAATTTGCAGACACGCATAGCTGCTAGTAAGATTTAACACTAACCTTCCCAAACTGCCAGAACCCACTTGTAAAACATGTTACATACTAAACCACTTGTCGAAACACCTTCATAAATCTGACGGAAACAAGGTAATGCTTACGGAAAACGTGAGGACCTGGTAACACACTAGGCTAATGGTCGAAAAACAAAGAGGGATTCGAGACAATCGATAAATCGAAGAGATACATAGTTTATATGCCCTTGACCTCACGATCACAATACATTCGCTAAAAAGGAACACAGAGAAAACCTTTTACACTAGATTTACAAACATTATTTTAAAAAAAAAAACGTATAGCTGATAAATATACACCGTACACAGCTTAATTAAATAGGGCAAACCATGCTGTGTGAAGAAAAGAATAGAGGAGCCATATTCCACTGGCCAGAAATCTCACCAAAAGAAAGAATGTTTGCAAGCCCGGGCTCTACCTTTTATCTTACCAACGATGACTTCTAATACAATCTATATTGAAAGTAGCGGCTGTCTCTCCAGGACCAAGCAATGATCAATTTGTCCAACAGCATCTCGGAATCTCATTCACTAGCCATGTAAAAGCATTTGCTTAACGTGGTTAGTCGTGGAATCAAGATTTTGGTAGTTTCCACGATCTGAAAATTATACTACCCATCCACATCCAAAAATTCATCATACATTCTACTGCTTGCACTCTCTAATAGAGCTTTTGCATTGACTTCTCTGCCAAATCTCCAGACATAATTCAACCCGACAAGCAGCTCTGTAATTGTTGCTTCGATCTTTTGCTGATTTGCAAAGTAAAGGGTTTGTACCAGAAGCACATGTGTCCTGGAAACCAAGCTTTGCTGTTCAAAGCTCCTCTCGGATTGCCATCTAATCATATTGTGAGCAAGAGGCGCCAGCCACTCTAATATTCCTGCCATTGCCTCATTCCACTCTCCTGCAAGAACTGTATCATAAACTGATGAACTCAAGCTCTTACTGTAAGGCTTTAACCTGGCCCGCAATGTAGCTCTGACGTTTGCAGGCAACATATTGTACAGGTCATCTCTTGCATCAAGACCAATCAAGTGAGGAGATGCAACTAACTTCTCAATAACGATAATAACATTTGCATAGTGCAGTGCTAAGGCAGCAGCACCAAGGGTTTCGGGTGGAGCATCCAAGAACCTGCCCTTGGAACCGAAGATTGATGGACCAGGATGAATTTTGTTGCCAGAGGATAGAACGTTGCCACTGGTATCTCTGGCAACATTGAGAATTGATGAACGAACACCATCTGAATTCAAGTAGCAATTGGTGACAGGTGAACTGTTTGCAGTTATCATACATCCTTTGAAAGGTCCAACTTGAGTCAACCTATTCGACTTTGTATGCGGTTTCTTCTCGTGATTAGGGAGTGAATGATCATAAGACTTCCACAACTTCCTAACGGCTCGATTTGTTGCAGCAATTGGGCCTGATTTTGTTGTTGACCTCCCAAGAGGGCCCGAGTAAAAGTTGACATCTCTATTCTTTCCTGAAATAGGACCGGACTTTGCAATCGAGCCACCAAGTGGACCGGAAAAGAAATTGTTGGTTTTCTTTGTTTCCGGTGTTGGCCCTGATATATTGCTAAACCTCCCAAGGGGCCCTGAAGCAAATCTTGGAAGACCATTCTCAGATGGACGTGCTGAAGATTGCATTAGTACAGAAACTGAATTGCTACGATTAATGTGATCAGAATTAATAATTCCAGAATCTTTGGTATCACCAGCGTCTGCCATTTGTTGAATTCCAAAGACATGCTTGATCCTACTGAACATTGTGAAGAGTGCTCTTGCCAAAAGGATGACTATGTAATCATAAGTCCTGTTCCACAGAGAGACATCTTTCAAATTCTTCACTTCCTGCCGCTTCCACACCACCTTCTTCTGAAACTCAAGTAAATTTAACCCATCTAATTCATCGGATCCTTTCATTCTCCTCAAAGTTTGTTCAAGCTCTGTAAGCACTTCCATTTCTTCATACAAATTTGCATTTGCTGAAATGAACTTCTCCATCTTCTTAGCTTTCCTTTCCATCCGCTTGAAAGAAAATTCCCATCCATATGGGTCAACACCATGATTTATCCAATCAGTAAACGCATTCTCGAAACTCTTCAAAGCAGGATCGGTACAATTCTTCGCAAGCCTAGCCACAGATTTTGCCACATGGACCATATTCTCAATCAATTCAGCGCATATTAACCCTACAATGAAATCGTCATCCTCTGACACAAGCTTTTTTATGCCCACTGAATTTGTGATTTCTTCACTAAGCCTAGCAACCTGTTTATCGCTCAGAAATTGCCATAGATGGACCAGCTTAGACATCAAGCTTGCAACTTCAAAGGCCAAAACTGCAATCACTGCATTCTCAGAAGCAGCCTCATGCTTCTTTTTAGTCTTCCACAGAGTTCGAAACCATGATTCTGCAACCATTCTTCCACCCAGGAAAAGATTTTGATATATGATCCCTAAGCCGAACCCAGAATCATGTTTCTTGACCCTGTATAAAATAACAAAACTACGATCAACTACATAAACTAATAAAATACATATACTGCACTTCATAACATAAACTTGAATAAACAACCGAACAACTTCCTACCAATTTTAATTTGCTTTTGCTCAAGGGTTTCAATTTTTCGAAAGCAACAAAACACTAGGATTTCAATAATTCCCTACATCCAAGATTCAGAACAAGTCAAATGAAAAAAAGAAAGGAGGAGACAAAACTACTTCACTCAGCAAAACCGGTTCGATCAGTATTCATTATAGTAAAATCTGCTTAGCTGATGCATGAATGGCAAACCCAAAGACTCTCTCAACTACAAATCTCAGCATTATTCACATAAATTTCTACTAATCTCAGAATTATTCACATAAAAATTATATATAAAACCAAAACAAAATAAATATTTTAGCAAAAAATTCAGAAGAATATACCCTAACAAAACATGCAAATCACAGAAAACCTAAAACCCAATACACCAATCAGTACAAAATTTCAAGATCCATTTATCAAAAACCCACAAAATTTCATTGCAATAATAACAAGATTATTATTACTATTTCTACTTGCATAAATATAAAATTCAAACTAAAAAATTAAAGCCAAATTTGCTGATTTATGTATAACAGTCTTTTATATAGTTCTGCAAATCCACACTCACTACAAAGTAAATTAAAACAATTGCGCCTTCCAAATTCTGTGCTCAAAATTTCAAATAAATTAAAACAAGAAAAACAAAAGTATGATCATATGCACCAAAATAAAATTAAACAAAATAAGTATACATGTAATAAAACTCACCGACCAAATGAAGACGAACGACTAAACGACTAACCAACGAATCTTTTAATCCAAAAATTAAAAATTACATCTGTGAGAGGATGAGAGGAAGTTAGAGAGAGAAAGAGAGGAAGTGGCAGGGAAGCTGCAGTGGGAAGAAGTTGAGCCACACCCCACATGGATGATGGAATGAAGAGAAGCAGAAAATGTAGGAAGACCCAAAACGAGTGATATTTAAGATACATTACTAATTTTCTGCCTAATTTGCTTTTGCTACCCCTCTATTCTCAATTGTTTAGACCTACCTACCCATAATTTCTCGTATCCCGTTAAATTTGTCCCTTATCTTTTGCAAAATATACTTTGAGCAGAAAGTATTTCATAATTTATTCATTCTATTCTTTTCAGTCTTTATTATAGGTGGTGTTTGGTTATCCTCGAATGCAAATGTGGAATTGACAAACCAATTCTCATTCCAGTGGAGATTATTTTTTTTCTTGATTCCCAAGTATCAACAACAATAACAACGAAACTTTGTTCTACTAAGTAGAGTCGGCTATATGAATTCTATAATTGTACTCGATTTTGCACCAAGTGGTCAGTTAGTTCCAAGTACTCCATGTCATTTCTTAAAATCTCTTTCCAGTCTTCCTTGGTTTTTCTCTACCCCTCTACCCTGAGCCTCTATCTCATGCGATTTCTCTAACCGGAGCCTCTGTAGGTATTCAGTTCATATGTTCAAATAGAGTGGCTGCAATTGAAGATAAGATGAGAGAAAATCGATTAAAATAGTTTGGATATATGAACTAAAGACCTATAGATGCAATACTCGATGTCAATTATCTTGACTTTTATAATTTAGCCATGACATAATTTCAAACTTTCATCCAACGATCCTAATCGTTGTGAAGTTAAAAGGTGTTACAAAAATATTCTAGAGAGCAAAATTATGGAACTAATGTTATAGTTTTACTATATGGATATTTTCTCTCTAGCTGTATCTTGGTGAGATGACTTGAGAGTGAAGGCTTAGTGGTTGACGTACGACTGACTTTATGGGTTTCGATACTTTAAACTTCAAGAAGTGATGTTACACGTACCAATTAGATTGAGGTCACATAATATTAAGGGCTAGTCTAAGGGGTGTAGCATGGGAAATGATTAAGTTAGTGGCAAGGGTAGTTGGCCATGGAACTCGTCATGTGAGGCTAGTCTGAATTTTAAGTCAATTTCTTCAGAATACAAGTGAAAATAGTTTTTATTTTTATTTTTTGGGTAAAGTACAAAAAACTACCTCAACTATTGATGTCACGACACTTTCATACCTCATCTTTTTAAAATGACAACGTCATACCTCATTTTACGAATTTGTGTCAATGTCATACCTCCGTTAGTTTTTCTGTTAATTTTTCTGTTAAGTGCTGACGTGGCTAGATACTGGGGCCACTCACTAATCCAACTGGATTAAAATATAATTAAATATATTTTTTAATAATTAAAAATTAAAAAATTAAATTTTTTTTTTTTATTATATAAAATTGTGGATCCACCCTCTCTCTCCTCTCTCTCTCTGGACACCCACCTGCATCCCCTAAACCTTCCCACCCTTCCCACGCATCCCCCCCAACCTTCCTCCCCTTCACCCTTTCTTTCCCCCGCTCTCATCTTCTATGTGCAACCTCTCCCTCAACAAACTCTCCCATCTAGAGTCCTTCGACCTCTCCGTCTCCCACCTCTGCTTCGCCACTTTCCTGCCCTGCTGCCCCTCCCTCTCAATCACCTGTCTCGTCGTCAACCACAACTTCTTCTACGTCGCATCGGGTTATGAGAAATGCCTCTGGATCTCCGCTGCGTCGAGCCTGAAGACTTGGCAGGACTCAGATCTTCGCTTGGTCGAGTCGGTCAAGGCGCATGAGGACGCTATGAATGCGTTGGCAGTGTCGAACGACGGGACGTTGTACATCGGGTTGACGGATTGTCGGATCTGGGTGTGGTCCAAACTGTTCGGGGAAGACGGAGAAGATGGGAGCAGGGTGGGATCTGGGTTGGGTGGTTCTAGTTTTGAGTTTGGAGCGGGGTGGGATCTAGGTTGGGTGGTTTTGGTTTTGAGTTTAGGGAAGACCGCGAGCGAGGGGAAGAAAGGGTGAGGGGGAGGAAGGTTGGGGAGGGACGGGTGGGAAGGGTTTGAGGGATGCATGTGGGTGTTCAGAGAGAAAGAGAAAAGAGAGGCGAGATAGAGAGAGGGTGGTGGAGGAAGGTTGGGGGGGCGGGTAGGAAGGGGTTGGGGGGGTCGGGTGGGAAGGGGTTTTGGAGATGGAGAGAAAAGAAAGAGGCGAGAGAGATGGGGGAGAGAGAGAGGAGAGAGAGATTTAATATATTTTTTTTAAAATTTTTAAATTTTTAATTATTAAAATATATATTTAATTATATTTGAATCCTGTTGGATTAGTGAGTTGCCCCCGTATCTAGCCACGTCAGCACTTAACAGAAAAATTAATAGAAAAACTACCGGAGGTATGACATTAACACAAATTCGTAAGATGAGGTATGACATTGTCATTTTAAAAAGATGAGACATGAAAGTGTCGTGACACCAATAGTTGAGGTAGTTTTCTGTACTTTACCTTTATTTTTTTTATTTTGTTTTATTAGCACACCCACATCACATATTATTGAATACGCCCACTTGCTTTCTGTTGTGCAGGTTGCACAGATTTGTGCCTTCACCATCTGCGATGGCATGCAAATTTGCAAGCTTTGGAGATCCTTTCCTCAAATCCTTAAGGAGCAAAGGAGAAGCAAATAAACAAGCATCCAAGGAGAGAAGATTAAACATGAAGAAGCAGCCAAGGAGCTTGGAGTGAACTTGAAGGCCTTCCATTTGAGTGATAACCTTGTAAACACAAGGACAAGCTTCAGGGGTTTGAAAGCTCAATCTCTCCTCTTTAATTGGTAAAGGCTCTTGATTCACAACACTATGCCTTGAATATCATGGGAATAAGAATCATTTTTGAGTTCATGCCATCTTTAATAGTTAATTTTATACATGCTATGCTCAAATGTTCTTAGTTAGACATAATTTTTCCTCCATGGCATGCATGTCCTATGCAATTCCCTAAACTTTCTTAAAAAACGAATGCTAAAACTCTCCTTTATAACAAAAAATGATTTGCAAGTCATTGATTGTCCTGGAGATTAGGACCTTCCTACTAAGTTCAAGGCTATCTTTTCTCTCCTTATTATAGAATATCGTTTGTAAAAATGAAAGAAAGATTAAAATGGCGTATCAAAATGAATTTTTTTTGTCGAATATCAAAATTAAGAGAATTATTTTTTATTTATTAGTTTATGGGGTTATGCAATGAGCTAGGCAAGAAAGAACAATTTACCCCCAAAAAAAGAAGAAAAAGGAAGCCAGTAAAACACAAACCCTAAATACAAGGAAGACCAAGGACTGAAATGCAAAACCCTGAAAATGAGAGATCCACCACAATCATTAATGGCGACCACGCGGAAACAAATCATTTTACCTTCTTACCCCAAGCCTTTATGGCATATCTGGACCACAATGTTTGAAAGAATAAATTTACTTTTCTTAAATCTCTTTCATTTTTTTTCTTTCTTGTTTAAACGGTTACGACAAAACATGTTAATATTATATTTTGAAATTTTTATTTAAAAAAAAAAGACAAAATAAGTTTGAGAGGAAAAAAGAGAAAAAAATAATAATAGGAGAAGAGAAAATCAAAGTCCATGTCGAACGGGAGAGCTACATGCAAATCAAAGCAAAGTGCAAAGTCCAAATGCGTCAAAGACTCAAAAGTATACACATGGATGATCGATCCGAACAAGGGTGGTCCGGAATCAAGAAAGTCGACGTCATTGTGGAGCATAGCTCAAGGTTTTCTCAGCACACCAACTTTCACTAATCAGTAGTTCCCCTACTTGGTATTATCTTCTTATCTAAAAGCCTAATTAACCTCCACCTTTCTTTTTTGTTTGTATTTTTTAACAAAAATGATTGTCAATTTTGGTCTTTATTTTATAGGAAAACTAATGAATTTTTTTTGAAAACTTCGAGTTTTAACGATAAGGATAAAATAAAAGGTAAAGTGAATAGCACCAGGATTGACTTTTTAGTGTAAAAATATGGTTTTTCGTTAAAGTGAACATTACCGCGGGCTTTTCGTTAAAACTCCCTTTTTTATTAACAAAAATGTTATTTTCACCGTCTATTTGTACTATCTTTCTAATAGAAATGAGACTCACATGTGTTGGTGGGTCTTACCTTTATTAGAACAACACTACTCTTTTTTTAATACATTCAATAATACCACTAAACTATAGTAAGCGGTATTCATGTTGGTCACCTTTGTTTGACTGTTAGTGTGTAAACACAAGTTAATTAGGGAAAGTTGTCCTTATGACTTTTTAAATGATTTGTGACTGGCCAATGTGTATTATATGCTAAACTAATGATGGTATCTTCTTAGTGTTTGTGCTAAGGGAACCCAAAGGAGACCAATGGTAGGCATAGCCGAACGATTGTTATGTTCAATTTGATAAATTAGGTCATATGTACTTATAATAATATATAGGTTAATGATTTCACACTTTCGATTTCGGGAAATTTGCCACCTTCCCAATTTTTTTTTATAACTTTTTCATTTTTTAGGTGTGAAATGACTTAACTAATCGGATTGCATTCAAACTCTTCATCATTATAATTTTAATTGCTCAAGATCATTTGAAGAAGAACTCGAGCTCATCTCATTACACTATTGTAGAAACAGAATAACACTCAAAAGAAGAGAGATGGCTCAGAATTACTAGAGATCAATTCAAGAAACCGTTGCACGAATAATATGGCAGAAACCCTCACCCTATGGAGGAGAATTTCTGAATTTGCTTTCCCCATTTTTCTTTCTACTATAAATCAAGGGAGGTAGGAAGAGAAAAATGAGAACAAAAATCCATTATTTAATTTACATACTATATATTAAGTATGTGATGTGGTGTATTTTTTGCGTGTTGCAGAAACAAGAAGTTGTGGTGTATGTATTATTTTATTCCCTTAAAGGATCCTCGCCGGATCCTCTTTGTGAGGATCCCGGGAATCCTCCAATCACATACGTTCATTGTACATCGTGTGGCTAGTTTTCGTCAGGTATTGTTTATGTTCAATTTTAAATAAAAAAAAATATACAATAAGTTTTTACCACACGATTATGATGAACAGATGTGATTGGAGAATCCCCATGAGTCTTACAAAGAGGATCTGGCGAGGATCCTCCTGGCTTGTTATTATCATCAGTTGTAATTATTTTTTTCACTATCAAAATTTCTCTTAGAAGGAAAGTGAGATAGGATAGAGAAAGACATAATCAAATGAGAAGAAGAAACAATAGAGAATAAAAGAGAAGAAAAGAGAACATTATTTGAACAAAAAAAAAAAAAAAAGAAAGAGAGGAGAGAAGGCGAAGAGGACTAAGTCAAAAGCGAAGATAGACACTCTTTG
This sequence comes from Pyrus communis, assembly GCF_041283825.1. Lineage (NCBI taxonomy): Eukaryota > Viridiplantae > Streptophyta > Magnoliopsida > Rosales > Rosaceae > Pyrus > Pyrus communis. The sequence goes on along the minus strand of NC_142566.1, from coordinate 5,482,882 downwards.
TGCCAAGAGCTTCATGTTAATTCGATGATGTGGGACCCACATGTGTTCACATCATCGGATTAACATACTTTTTAACTGAATTTAAGGATAAGGACCAATAGTATATGTTTTGTTAAATTCAAGGAACCGAAGGGTTCAGAGGGACAGAAGGTCGAAAATAACTTGAAAACTGTCTCCAACTGAGGGCTAGGCCAAAGGGTTCGTGGGCCCCATGGGACAAAAAAGGGCCAAAGGGCCAACCGGCTGGCCCAACCTAGCCAACCTTGGGTCGGGCCAGAAAGTTAAATGCAACGGTTAGCTGACGTTAGTTAGTCGTTATATTTGATTTTTTTTTTCCTATAACTTCCTAAGCCATTAAACAACATTAAACAATATAAAAAAAAAACATTTAACAACATGAAATTTAAACAATATTTTTAAAAACAGTTAACAACATAAAACTTAAACGCCTACTCCATGCTTCTTTTGGCCCAAAGATGTGCAACAAGATCCTGTTGTAGGTACTTGTTTGTGGCACGAGAACGTATCATCCTATAGCGCCTCATGTAGTCATTTAAAGATATATTACCAGTTCTTGGATTCAAAGGCAAATTAGGCCCATCATATATTTTTGCACGAACCCTTCTTGACCTATTTAGATCCTCTTGGTCATCATCAGACTCTCCATCAATATACCCATCTCGCTCATCCTCCACAATCATGCCAATATAACGCATCCCTAAACCCTAAACCCTAAGGCCATCTCCAACCGAGGGCATGCGTTATATCGGCATGATTGTGGAGGATGAGCGAGATGGGTATGTTGATGGAGAGTTTGATGACAACCAAGAGGATCCAAATAGGTTAAGAAGGGCTTGTGAAAAAAATATATGATGTGCTTAATTTGCCTTTGAATCCAAGAACTAGTAGTATCTCTATAAATGAGTACATGAGGCGCTATAGAATGATACATTCCCATGCCACAAACAAGTATCTACAACAGAATCTTGTTGCACATCTTTGGGCCAAAAGAAGCATGGAGTAGGTGTAACATCCCACATCGCTTGGGGAAGTGGATCATGTAAGCCTTATATGTATATTCTCATCTCTACCTAGTACGAGACTTTTTGGGAGCTCACTGGTTTCGGGTTCCATAGGAACTTCGAAGTTAAGCGAGTTCGCGCGAGAGCAATCCCAGGATGGGTGACCCACTGGGAAATTCTCGTGTGAGTTCCCAGAAACAAAACCATGAGGGTGTGGTAGGGGCCCAAAGCGGACGATATCGTGCTACGGTGGAGTTGAACCCGGGATATGGTGGGGGCCTGGGCCGAGATGTGACAGTAGGCGTTTAAGTTTAATGTTGTTAAATGTTTTTAAAAATGTTGTTAAATGTATATTTTTTATGTTGGTTAATGTTATTTAATGTTGTTTCATGTTACTTAATTTAATTTGATGTTGTATAATAGCTTAGGAAGTTATAGGAAAAAAAATAGAATTAAAAAAAATATATGAAACAAATTTTGTAAAATAGAAGTTATAGGAAAAAAAATATATAATTTAAAAAAAATATGAAACAAATTTTGTAAAATAGAAGCTTTAGGATAAAAATGGAATTTAAAAAAAATATGAAACAAATTTTGTAAAATAGAAGTTACAGAAAAAAAAAAAATATGAAACAAATTTTGTTTCATATTTTTTTTAAATTCCATTTTTATCCTAAAGCTTCTATTTTACAAAATTTGTTTCATATTTTTTTTAAATTATATATTTTTTTTCCTATAACTTCTATTTTACAAAATTTGTTTCATATATTTTTTTTAATTCTATTTTTTTTCCTATAGAATTTATAGAAAAATATAGAATTTAAAAATAGAAGTTATAGGGAAAAAAATATATAATTTAAAAAAAATATGAAACAAATTTTGTAAAATAGAAGCTTTAGGATAAAAATGGAATTTAAAAAAAATATGAAACAAAATTTGAGCTCACTGGTTTCGGGTTCCATAGGAACTTCGAAGTTAAGCGAGTTCGCGCGAGAGCAATCCCAGGATGGGTGACCCACTGGGAAGTTCTCGTGTGAGTTCCCAGAAACAAAACCATGAGGGTGTGGTAGGGGCCCAAAGCGGACGATATCGTGCTACGGTGGAGTTGAACCCGGGATATGGTGGGGGCCTGGGCCGAGATGTGACAGTAGGTGTTTAAGTTTAATGTTGTTAAATGTTTTTAAAAATGTTGTTAAATGTATATTTTTTATGTTGGTTAATGTTATTTAATGTTGTTTCATGTTACTTAATTTAATTTGATGTTGTATAATAGCTTAGGAAGTTATAGGAAAAAAAATAGAATTAAAAAAAATATATGAAACAAATTTTGTAAAATAGAAGTTATAGGAAAAAAAATATATAATTTAAAAAAAATATGAAACAATTTTTTGTAAAATAGAAGTTATAGAAAAATATAGAATTTAAAAATAGAAGTTATTAGAAAAAAATTTTGTAAATAAAAAAAAAAATAACGACTAGCTGACGTCAGCTAGCCGTTGCATTTGAAAAATTGGCCTAGCATTCCTGTTGGATATAACCGACAAGAATGTTCACATTTCTGGCCAGCCCAGGGCTGGCTGGATTGGGCCAGCCTTTTGGCCCTTTGGCCCTTTTAGATTTCGTGCAGCTCACAAGCCCTTTGGCCTAGCCCTCAGTTGGAGACAGTTTTTGGGTCTTTTTCGGCCCTCTGGACCCTTCGGTTGGGCCAAAGGGCTTGTTTTAGCCCTCTGGCCCACCAAGAAATTAATATTTTAATGAACAGTACGGGGTCATATTTGCCTCCATCTTTAATTGAGGGCCAAAAGGTCACAAGACTCGTTTTAGCCATGTCACAAAAAAACCGTCTCCAACCGATGGCCATAGGGCCATAGGGCCAAACATAATTTATTATTTAAAAACTACAACTTAAATTCAAGTCCAATGACTAAGTGACGTCAGGCACTATAGAATGATACGTTCCCGTGTCATAACCTACAACATGATCTTGTTGCAAATCTTTGGGCTAAAAATAGCATGGAGTAGGTGTTTAAGTTTTATGTTGTATAATTTTTATGTTAGTTAATGTTATTTAATGTTGTTTCATATTGTTTAATGTTGTTTCATGTTACTTAATTTAATTTAATGTTGTATAATGGCTTAGGAAGTTATAGGAAAAAAAATAGAATTTAAAAAATATATGAAACAAATTTTGTAAAATACAAGTTATAGGAAAAAAAAAATATAATTTAGAAAAAATATAAAACAAATTTTGAAAAATAGAAGTTATAGGAAAAAAAATGTGTTAAAAAAATAAAAAATAAAATAAAACTGTAAAATAAATAAATAAATAAAAAATAATGGCTAGCTGACGTCAGCTAGCCGTTGCATTTGAAATTTGGCCTAGAATTCCTGTCGGATATAACCGACAGGAATATATTTAAATATAAATGTATTCCTATCGATTATATTCGACATGAATGCTAGAATTTCTGGCCTAGCTCGGGGCTGGCTGGATTAGGCCAGCTAGTTGGCCCTTTGGCCCTGTCAAATTTTGTGGGGCCCATGAGCCCTCTAGCCTAGCCCTCAGTTGGAGACGGTTTTTGGGCTATTTTCGGCCCTGTGGCCCTATGGACCCTTCAGTTGGAGATGACCTAATATTTTAATGAATAGTACATAGTCATATTTGCCTTCATCTCCAACCGATGGCCAAAGGGTCATATGACTCATTTTAGCCCTGTCACAAAAAACCGTCTCTAACCGAGGGACAAAAGGCCATAGGATCAAACATAATTTATTATTTAAAAACTACAACTTAAATTTAAATCCAAGGGCATAATTTTTAAATTTCATAAACCAAGGCATAATTAAAAATTTTAAATGATGTAGGAATGGCTTAGGAAAAGAAAAAAGAGAATTTTTAAATTTCATAAACAAAAATTTGGCCAAAAAAAAAAAAACATTTGAATCCAACGGTAACTAGCCGTTGAATTTTAAATTTTGGCAACCTTTCTTGTTGGTTATGTCCGACAGGATTAATCAAAATTTTGGCCCAGCCTAGGGCTGGCTGGATTGGGCCAGTCAGTTGGCCCTTTGGCATTTTCAAATTTCGTGGGGCCCACTAGCCCTCTGGCATAGCCCTCGGTTAGAGATGGTTTTCAGGTAATTTTCGGCCCTTTGGCCCTCTAGACCCTTCGATTGGAGATGATCTTACACTATTCATTAAAATATTAATTTCTTGGAGGGCCAAAGGGCTAAAACGAGCCATTTGGTTCTCCTTCGGTTGGAGATGGCCTAAATTAACGGATTTTTAGTTTAGGAACGAAATTTAAACTAAGGTGGGAGTTTAGAGACCAAATCGATCTATATTTTACTCTTTTATTTTGTGTAATGCTTTGAAGACATAAAACCGACAAATTTGCTGAAACACTCACTAATACTGGTAATTAAGATCCCACGATAGTAGTAGGACCCCTACCATTTCTCTGAATTTACACTTGCAGATATTCAATACATATTGTTTTCTCCATATTAACGTTACATGTTAGCAAATAACCGATACGTTTTGGCATCAAGAACAATTTGCCTAACAGATGCTACAGCCCCTACCCCGACTAACAAGAAGGACACTCCTGCTATCGATGTGTTAACCCAAAATATAAGACTTTGTTTGGAAGGCTTGAAAGTTACATTGTAGAAAATCATTGGCAAAATGAAATCTAGAGGAATGCATCCAAATGCCCCAAACAATGCCATGATATCTCCAAAGAAAGGTAGCATTGCAGCAAATGTTGTTGCTACTATAACGGACAGTGACCGGAGAATCAATCTCGGCACAACGTTACGGACTGAGAATTGATCCTTTTTTGGGTCTGAAAATTTCTTCTCAAACACTTCATTTGTTGGTTGCAAGTAAACCTGTAGTTTAGCAGCGTCAACAAACAAAATTAAACAAAAGTGTGTAGAAAGAGAAAATGAGCATGCATAAATCATTTTATTTTTGAATTTGTTTCAAGTGCGCGGATCAAATGCTTGGGTGCATTAAGAAGCCCTAAGTCTTTAGTCTCAAGATGCATATATGTTAGTGCCTTAAAAAGCCCTTTTGCAACGTTTTTCTGCTTCAAACGAAGGTTTGTAACTGTCGCCAATGATATTATTTTTTGTAATTTTATCCGTCTTACCACTGTGACAGCTGAGACTTGCAAAAGGGTGAAGACATTGGTCATTAGCAAGAACCAGGTAGGTAATAAAGGCTTGCCATCACCCATGAAATTTGAAAGAACTGTTCCCATGGCTTGATTTCCAAAAGCCCAGTACCCAGATGTTGCCACACTGAAATATGTTGTCACTATAACACTATAGCAAACACATAGACCTTTAAACATCTTTCCTTTTACTGGAGGTGCTAAAGTTGCCTGCAAATATAGACCGTATCGTGTCAGTTGGTATTAAAAATTCGAGATACTGAAAGAACATTACTTACTAAATATAGGAGACCATTTATAAGCTTTCTTCGATCAAGAAACTAGATTATTTGATAAGAAAAAGCTGGAAAGTGGGTAAGATACCTGTATTTCAGGAATTATTCCACTTGCATATGTAGTAGCTATGATTGAAATGGCATTAAAGATACCAAAACTGCGGTCTTTTGCGCTTCCTTTCACGGTATACTCCCTTCTAGGAGCATTATCGGCATGTCCTAGAAAAAAATTGATATATGTGGGTTAGGCCAGGTTCGATACGGCAACGTATTCTCCAGCCTTGCTTTGAAATTTCTCTTCATGTTAGAGTAGTTTAAATTGTCTCTCTTACCAATGTATATGGAGCCAGCAGTGGCACAAGTGCTGAATGCCAGGCAAAGGATAAGAGAGACAAGATTAATATGCCTTAAGGAGTGGAAGGATGGCATTTGAGCTAAAACCAGTGGAACGGTTCCGAAAATAATTATAAATTGGTGTAGCTTCATTGTCCCATCTGGGTTGGAGAGCAAGTAAATGAACTGAAAAATTAACACAAGAAGACTGTATGAGGAAAGTAATCGATGCCTATTTAGTAGCAAATATATAGTGTGGTTAGCCTCGTATTAAGATAGTAATTGAAAAATGATCAGTTCAGATTATGGAAAATCTTGTGGAGCTGATCTAAACGAGTGTGTGGCTAGCGCTTACCTTAAGGCTCTGCCCTCCAAGTAGAGTGCAAGCAATAACTGCACCATAGCAAATCCAAAACTGCAAGGGACCAACAAAATATTTGCCCCATCCAGGACCTGCAAACTCATGCATGCGTGATACATTTTAGTTTAAAGATTGAGTAGTAACGTGTGATCATATGAGACCCATAACGGATGACCTAGATATGCAATTTCTTATGAACAGTAAGCATTAATTTTCTAATAATTAATTATGATACGTTAATTCAATCGGGTGTCCGTCAAATCAATGATACGTTGACATTTACGATAAATTTAGCGAATAATGACCACTTTATTTGTAATACATGGGTAATGAGATTAACTACGGACCTAAAATGTCTCGGGCCATGTCTCGAAAGCGAAGCTGGCGATGTCCGAGCTTTTCTTGGTGCTCCAGAACCAAGGATAGAAGATTGTAGGAATAGAAAGTGACCAAAGCAGCCAAGGCGAGGCATATGAGTCCCCCAACCCAGCCTAGCAAGGCCAGCGCAAAGGGAAGAGTTAGAATCACTGGAGCTACTATCGACGTCGTCAAGTGGTACCCACAATGCAACCATGATCCTACCACAAACACAAAAAACATTTAGATAAATAGAAGAAATCCTACCACAAACACAAAGAACATTTAGATAAATAGAAGAAAATATATCTTGTAAATCTTAAACATTGAGATATATTTTGATAGCCTCTTTGACGCACCAAGTAGGACTAGCGTCCGGTTCGTTTCCTAGCACTACTAAATCATATGATGGTAGTTAAAGGAGGTTGAAATGCGTCTTCTCAACCTTAAAAAAGATGAACTTTCGCCACTAGCTGGTTTTTTTTTTTTTTTTTCCCTCTTTCTTAAAGTAGGATTAGCGTCGAATCTTATTTGTAAGTAGTGTAGCAAATATCCCTACTCAAGTTTTTCTCATTAAACAACTGAGTTATAGTTAAGAGTTAGTTAAGGTTGATTGAATATTTGATCGAAACTTATCAAAACTTTCTAATTTTGGTATCATATAAGCAAATCTCCAAATTGAAGCCAATAAGTTGAAGTGTTTTATATTTTTGGTCCTTACAATTAGGGGTGGTTCGGTATCCCATACCGAACCGAAAACTATATACTAAATACTGAACTGAAAAAGTTCGGGATGAGATTTCAGTAACCAAAACCGATCCGAAATTTTGCCTTTCCCGAATTTCGGTATTCCTGAATGTTTTTCAGTTTTTCGGTACGGTTCGGGACGCAGCCAACACCAGCAATCTCTAGTGGCTTTTTCACAAGCCTCGTCCTGAGAGATCTTAATACCAATCTCCTCTACCACCTCCACCATTCTCAGAAAGCAACGACCACGGCGGCGACTCTGAATCCACCTAGCTCCCAACCCCACACCCACTCCTCTCCACAATCACATCTTCTCATGCCATTTCTGCACAAATCCTTCAGAACCCACATGCAAAAATCCAATATTTTTCTTTGAGCACGGCGGCGGCTCCGAGTCCACCTCGCTCCCAACCCCACACGGCCACACCCACTCCTCTCCACAATCACATCTTCTTATGCCATTTCTTCACAAATCCTTTAGAACCCACATGCAAAAATCCAATCTTTTTCTCTCGAGCTTCAGTGATCATCAAATGGAATTATTTGTTGTGGGTTATGAATCGTGCCTGCGCAACGCTGAGGATTCATAACCCAGAGACGAGAGAGCTTCTTCCTATCTCTGCTTCCCAACACGAAGACTGCTTCTCTCTCTCTGCCTCAAGAATCAAGATTCAAAACCAAAACAAAAGCTTTGTGCTTTTAGTTTCCAAAAAAGCTTTGTGCTTTTCTCCCAAACCGACAAGGCATCACCATCACATGCCTTTTCCATATTATTTTATTTTTGTGCCTTTGCTAGTGGAACCGAAAGGCTCTGCTTTTTATTTTATTTTTTTCATTGTTCTTTGCAGATGTAGCGCTGGAAAGTAGGAACCAAAAGCAAAAGAAGATTTCGGGACCTCGGGAATACCGAAGAAATGAAATCTGGAAATCAATCTCATATCGAATATTTTGGTATTTTTTGGTACGGAATTACCAAAGTTCGGGATAGTTTCGGTTTGGGATTTTTTGGTTCGATTTGGGGTTTTTTCGGTTTCATTTGGGATTTTCGGGAATTTTTTCTAGCCTTACTTATAATTCATGATTTTTAGATAAAAATTCATCTACATATAAACGTTCAATAAAAGCCCAAATTTAAAATATACAGCCACATTAGAATACTTTTGACTTACTAATACAATTTATTTACATCTATGCAACTTTCCCAAATCCCTAAATTTATTCCAAATTAAAAGTTGTAGAAAAAGTGAAATAAAATATATAAATTGTTGTATTGCATTAACTGTATCCATATCATACCAAAAACGTACCTTTTTGTGATATATATACATATATATATATATATATTTTTTTTTTTTGCATTAATTGGGAAGTAAATTAATACTCCATGTATTAGTGAGAAAAAGATAATATATTACACATGGGGCATAATTTTTTGTAGGTAAATTGTTGGAAAATAATCTGTAGGTAGGTAAATTAATTTGTTCCAGAAAACCTAGATTATATATTTTGAATCAAATAACATTTTTGTATACATGGTAGGTAAATTATTTTTCATGTATTATACATATATTAGCCTATTAGGGATGTTTTTTGGTAAAAATATATAAAGTAATATGTATATGATTGTTTGTAGGTAAAAAGATAAAATCAAAAGCATGATCCAATTCCTAAATTTATGCAATATTTTGTTGTTGGTATACAATATTTTGCATCATTGGACACATTTTAAATCAAATAATATATTTGTACATGGGTAGGTAAATTACTTTTTTTGTTAATGTATTATTACATATATTAGGTTTTTTTTTTTTTTTTTTTTTTTTTTTTTTGTGAAAAAATATATATGAACTCATAATGCAAGATACATAGAATTAAGCCAACAATTCTCATATTGATATTAATATGCAATGAATTTTTTAACATTAACGTCTTATTTATTTTATTTTTCTTTTGCAAACTCATTAACTCTCCGTATAATATCATAGAATTAATTGTGCACATCAAATATGCAATAGGGGTATTTTAGGCATATTAAAAAAATGTAAAATATGTAAAGTAATATATAATTAATGAATTCACTTAAGTGGATCTTAGTCACTGAATTTTTTTAGTAAAAATATTATATCGGGTTTTATATGAAAAAAATTAAATTTGAGGGGTTAAAGTCATATTTTTAGAAAAAGAAAAAGGAAAAAAAAAGAAAAGAAGAACCCCACAAAAATATCAAAAACTTGCAAGCAATCTAATTATTTTAAAGAAGGGCATGGAAACTTCTGACCTAAACCGAACATATACGTACTGAGTACTTATTACCTTGAGATTTGAGGACGAAGAGAGCTCCAGCATCAAGCACCTTTGCCGGAGGGCTTCTGGCAGCACCGTTTTCGTTATCACGTCCGGCGGATACTTCCATCAAGTTTGGAACCACAGTTCCCATCTCTCTCTTCCTCTCCTCCCTCTCTCTCCACTCCTCCCTCTCTCTCTGTGGAGTCTGTACGCAGTGAGAGAGTAGAATATCCGGTAATAAGAAGAGCGAAGACTAACTATTTATAGTAATATAATGCCAATTAACAATCATACTCAGCGCTCCGTTCAGCGGGTTTAGTTGAAAACTGTTTTGGACTACTTAAGAGAACGGTCTACCAACGGCACCTGGCCGGCAGGTTTATTAGGCTCGTTAATTTTTGACACGATTCGATAATCCGACACGATACAAAATTAACAGGTGTTTGGATCGACACGATAACGAATCGGATAACCTGATAAGCACCTGTTAAGATAACATGTTGGTTCTGTTAGGAATTTAATAATTTAAATATTAGTATTATTAATATTTAAAATATTAAATATTCAAGTGAATGAAAATTAAAATAAAATACAAAATGGTCATGGAAAGGTTTGACCGGTAGATTTTTAAGGATTATGTATGTCCTTTTAATTTTAATTTATTATGAAAATGGTCTTGGAAAGTTTTGACCTGCAGCTTTTCCCAAGAGGTTACGTATGTTTAAAAAAAGCAGATGCAACTTTTGGAGCTTTTGGAAACAGATGCACGTTTGCTCAAAGGTTGCATCTTTTTCTTTGGAAAAGCAGACAAATTGTTTCGGTGGCAGATTTCCAAGGGTTGCATCCTTTCTGCCTGGGAAATAGACGCATCTTTTGTGCAGACGGAACCTTTGTCCTTTGGGAGCAGACGCATCCTTCGAAAATGGGGCATGTCAATGCCTATAAATAGACTACCAAGTCAAGCATTTTAGATATAATTTTGCATCCAGAAATCATATAGAAATTAGAGTAGTTTAGTGTTCAATAAAGAGAGAGTTTTAAACACTTTTGGTTCGCTGTTCTTTGTGGATTGGAGTGCTACTTCCGCGAAGAGAAAGATCGTTGTATCCTGGGAGACATTTGCCAACGCAAACCTTGAGGCACCACTGAGGGGCAATCTTGTCTTAAGGCTATGGAATCAAATTCTAGCCTCTATCTCTTAAGGTTCTTCTATTCCTTGTTTTTCTTGCATTTATAGAGATTCTATTGTGTGTTCTTTAATAGTTTATAATAAAATATATAGCAGGTTTCCATAGTTTTTTTTTTTTTTTAACAACAACTTAAGACAAGATCTAGGTTTATTTGCTATATGTTGATTACAATAGTGCTGCATATATATTTTAATTGACTATTCGAAGACATATATATTGTGTTATGCATTTGCATTATAGTACTGATTGGTATTTGCATTTTATATATGAAGCATGATTTATGATTCATGATTATGATAGTAATTTCGGTGCATGCTCATAAATTGATTATATTTTATTAGCCAAGTTTAATTAAATAATCTTGTGGGTTACGGTATTAAGAAATTAACGTCTGGTTGTTTCCTAAATACTTTGTTGTTTTACTTTAATTACAATATATTTATCTGTGTGATCTTTCTCACTAAAGGGAAAATGGATGATACTAGTAATTCTTCTAGTAAATTGGGCAGCACATCAGTTGCAAGTGTTGTGCTCGTGTTGATCCCATCTTCCACCAATCATGGTGAGAAGCCTGAGAAGTTCAATGGGACAGACTTCAATAGGTGGCAACAAAAAATGTTATTTTACCTCACCATTCTGAACTTGGCAAAGTTTCTGACAGAAGATGCGCCTGTGTCTGGAACTATCGTAGAGGAAATGGCTGCAGTAGATGCATGAAACCATTCTTATTTTCTTTGCAAGAATTACATCCTCAATGCATTAGATAATGCACTATACAATGTGTATAGTTCAATTAAAAGTGCAAAAGCCTTATGGAACTTTCTTGACAATCATAAACTAGAGATAACTGGCAACTAAGCGAGAGAAGCGAACTATCAGTGTGAAGCTCGTGGAAACCACGAATGACACTATCGAAATCGACAGATAACAAAGAGAGAGTGGTGGTGATGGAAACACCTGAACTGGTGGATACACTGGAACTCTACGCACTATCTCAGTAGGATGCGTGGCCAAAGATTGGAGCAAGGAAGAGCCAGGAAGAGTAATACCCACGAGGATAAAGCAATAGAATAGATCGAAGTAGAGATTTGGAAGAAAAAGTAGTGGAATCAAGGAAAACAAAAGAGAAAGAAAGCAAGAAGGAAACAGCAACCGACCCTAACCGAAGTTAGGGCCGGCGCCACAGGATTTTCTTTGGTTTGAACGCCTTACACAGGAATTGAGAATAACTCTCAGTTTGAGAGGAAAGCTCTCATCATGGAGAGAAAAGTTTTCCAAGCTATTATCATTTTTAGGGCTGGTTCGGTATGGGATACTGAACCGAAACCCTTATTCCGATTCCCAAACCAAAGTTTTCTAGAATTCCAATTTCAAGACCGATCTCAAACCCAATTTTCGGGAATCCCAAAATAATTTAGGGCTCATGTGTCAAACACAATCGTAACAACATATAAACTTCGTTTACAGCTAAACAGTGTAGCTAAAGTAGCAAATACACACACGAATTCAGAGAAAGTCTCGGCAAAACATTATGCTATTACAACATTCATCGAAAAATAAAGAAAACTATCCTCCCCCAAAATCTCCAAGGCAAGAAACCAAACTCATTGGCCTAAATTCTCTCATGCCTATAAAGAAAGAGAGGGTAATGTAAGAAACATAGAATTCAAATATGGATTGGATGGTATCTTGCTAATAAAACAAATCTAATCCACCATGTTTTATGAAGGCTTCGTGGCTAAAAATTCCAAAAACTAATACCGTGAACTGATAAAAAAATGAATTTATTTAAACTTGCCTTGCTAGCAATGTTGTTGGAAACACAAATTGCACCTGTTGTTGGAAATAAACGAATTATAGAAGAACCATATGATTAAAAACCCCGAATTTCAAACGAAATTGAAAACCCCCAAATCCAAAACTCTAGAATTCAAATGCCCAAATAAAAACGAATCGAAGCCACAAACAGACTTTACCACATCAAGATTACTAGATGAAGACAAGAATATTACCTTAATGAAGAGAGAAGTAGAAGGAAGCAGAGGTGGCTGTATTGATTATCGAATGTAGAGGAAGTTGTTAAATGCAAAAAGAAAATGGAAGACTGGGTCTGGAAGTAGTGTGAAGGTAAGGGAGAGAAAGTGAAAGAGTGGAGGTCGAGAGAGAGAGATCTATTGGTTTGAATTGAAAGGAGTACAGGAGTAGGGAGGGAAGGAAGTGAAGGTGAGGTGAGGTCAAAGAGTTTGGCTGAGAGGTCATAGTGAAGGTGAAGGTGAGATTGGGTTTCATTTTGAATGAACAGTTGAGACTAATTCTCAACGAATCCAATGGTTTATAATATCTAAAACTATATATATTTTAACTTCGGTTCGGTTTGAGATTGCTGAAAAAAATCAGATTGTAAGACCGATTTATGTATTGAAAAGGTCGTAATTGGTACCAAAATTTTCGGGATTTTCTATTTGGAATTTTTTTAGTTCGATTTCGGGATTTTTTCGATGCAGTTCGGAATTTTCGGTATTTTTTTCCATCCCTAAGATTCATTTTCGTTTGTTAATCCAAAAAGTAATGTACGTATATGCCAGGTCTAGAGCCCTTGTTCCGTCGCATGTGAAGTTTCAATAGAATTTTCAAATGACCAAACTACCCTTAAACCCGAAACTGTTAACTAAAGTCCCACGAAAGGCACAAACGATAAACCGCCGCGACCTCTCAGGGTATCAGTTGAAGTGGAAGGAAGAGCGAGCAACCCCTCTCTCTCTGAATCTCTGCAAATCCGGAATGGCGAAAGGTGACGATGCAGTGAGGAAGAAGCAGAACAAGGTCAAAAGAAAGAAACTCCACAACAAGAACGACCGTTCTTCCTCTGCAATCTCTGCCCGCGTTGCCTCCATTATTGCTGCCAAGAAGCGCCGCCATTCCGGTAAACGCCGCAAATGTCAGGTACTTCCTCCAACACAACGCTTGGGTCCCTTAGCTTTGATTGTATTTAATTATACAAAATAAGGAAAAGAGAAATTGATAATATGTTAATTAGAGTGCATTTTTGCTCACCTGCTCACCAGAGGTCTCAATGATCACATTGTTGTTAGATGAGTTTGATTTAATTTATTTAGTACACGAGTCTCGAAATTTAAAATCATCTAACGGCAATCAATGAGGCGACGAGCATTACCACAACTTATGGGTGGTGACCAAAATTCATTTATCAACTTCCTCCAACAGAACTTTTCAGTTTCTCATGTTGTTTACTGTGCATTGGATGATGTGGAAAATTAAATTATGGGGTATTTGTTCTGTCAATTGGGTTTTGTGGTTATTTCATTAAGGGTTCTTTCTGCAAAATAATTGATAATTTATAAATGTATTGTAAAGTTTCCATGGAAGCATTTAGATTTGAATACTGGTCAGGTCCCCGAGTATTTAAGCAGAGTCTTATTTATCTTGACATTGCAGGGTATGTGCTTTAGCCTTCCCACCCTTGATGATCCCTTCAACGATAGGAATGGTGCAAAGGATTTTGAGAAGAAAGTAACCAAGAAATCCATGCTTCCCCATAAGCGTGAGAAGGCGTTTTTGAATGAAAAAAGTGAAGAAACTCTCGATATTGAAATGGTGGATAGTCCAGCGCAGAAGAAGGAGATGGTAACAATTTTGAAGGATGAGGTAAAGAAATCACTGACGTCTATTAATACCACGGCTGATAGAAGCCGAATGGACCCTGGAGAGACAAAGACTCAGCTGGATGGGAATGGGAGCATCTACAGGCATCAGGAAAAGGTCTGTGAAAACTTAGATTGTCCATCTAAGTATCTTATTCAGTGCTTGAATGCAATAGAAAATTCACTTCGCTGTGATGGTACCTACAACAACGAGGAGGGCAAGCCCTTGTTTGTGAGTACTTGGGGAGTTGAGTTTTGGAAGTGTTATTCAGCTGGGAAGGATATACTCGAGACAAGCGGAACCTCTTCTACAATGGAGCAAATTGCATGGATGGTTTCCTGCGCTGCTGATTCAGTTTCTAGAAAGGATGAAGAAGGTTTATCAGTCACCAGCCCATATCTTTTGTTCCTTGTTCCATCCCAGGAGAAAGCCACAAAGGTTTGTATGATATATTTGTTTAGTAATCTTTGGTTGAAAATTTTAAAGCTCATTTGAGTGGCCAACCACTCTAAGGCTCAATCTAGATCGCATAAAAGAGACACATAAATAAGGCCCATTAGACTGTTAATTCAAGCATGATGTATTTTGCTCTGACTCCATGTCCATGGAATCACATATACCCTCTTCAGAGTTACATTTGTCCTTGTTAAGTTATTAATGTGGTTGTTTGACATTTTTTGTTTAATGGTGATCAGGTACATTTAGTATGCAAACCTTTGAAGGCTTTTGGAATACATACAGTGAGTATACATCCTGGTGCTTCCTTAGATTACCAGATTGAAGGGTAAATATTGACTCTGATATTTTAAAATTGGTGCCTTGGGATAATGCCATTTTGGCGCATTTGATGCAAAATTTATTAAAGTTGCTTTCTGCAATTCTTCTCATGGGCATTCTTGATTTACCATGTCCATATTAATTAGTGATTCTCATGCAACCTTAACGTTTGATGTTTTTATTCTTGTTTTAAAGATTTTCATACTAGTATATGTCGTACAAAAGCTCTGTGGCACGCTTGTTCTGACCAGTGATACAACATGGCCATTTACACAACATGATTCTGATTTTCAAACTTGTGGGAAAACAAAAGGTCTATGATGCATGGCTTTGCTATTTTAAGCATGAACCGTGAATGATGTAAAAAGGAAACAAATGGAGTTCTTTTGGCATAGTGTGTCTGTTTTCATTCTTATCAAGTCATAAGTATGCTTAGTTCTCTGGTGTGTGTGTGTGTGTGTGTGTGTTTGTGTTCGTGTATTTGTATGGGCTTGCAGATGAGTGTGCATTGTGCATGTGTGCATGCACGCCTGTACGAGTGGGTGCACATTTGTCGTGCAACTGCTCTGCTGTGCTTGTATGCACATGTGCAATTGTGTCCTTGTATATAACGCTATGTATGCAGAACTATAAATTCAAGGAACTATAAAGTCAAGCTTTAAGTTGTTGGTTGTGTGCCTTCCTTGTAAATGCTGGATCTACTTAGCCTTTCATATACAGTTTATCCTTGTTATGGTTTCTGATTAACTGTGGTTTTGTAAATAGTCTGAAAAGCTCAGAACCTGAGATTATGATTTCAACACCTGAGAGACTTTTGGAGCTTCTTTCCTTGAATGCCATTGATCTATCTGGGGTTTCGTTGCTGGTATTGTGTTCCTTAACTTGTTCATTCATTATGCAGTACCATGTGTGCATTTGTTAATCTTACATTCTCTTTTCTTACCCCTTAATCTCGAATTACTGTTTGGCCTGTTTGTAATTGAATTTTAATAATCAGTGGTAATGACTTACTGTTGGTTACACTATCACTGTTACTTCCATACATTGGATTCCTATCGGATTCTTTGTAATGGTTTTTATAAGTTTTAGTGCGTGGACACTAATGTTGTGTTTGGAGTTTGGACGAAGGATTACCAAGTACCAAGGATTTTGGCTATTAATAATAAATGAACTACAAAAGATTAAAAACATGTTTGAAATGACGATGCAATGCACTGAGTTGTAAGTAACTGCTTGAAATGAGTGATTTGAAAATCCCTTGTTTAGTGGCTTTGTAATGCTCACGAAGTGCCTTTTCAATCCCTCTACTTAATGTTTTGCAAAGCATTTCAAACTAATTTAGCCTCAATCCCTTGGTACTTGGAAATCCCTTATCTAAACACACCAGAAATTCATAATTTGTCACCTTAGCGCACAGGAGACCTGTAGCCGATGCTTTTCTTAGACCTCTGTGAAACATAGGCTAGTATTTTTAACCATAAGAGTGATGAGAGCTAACAGTTCAGTATGTTTCCAGTATGTTTCATTAGTCTATCAAGTGTCCTTACTGATGAGTTATTATCTTATTATCTTTTTCATTTTACCTTATTTTCATAAAGAAAAAAGTTTGAATGGTTTCCTTTGTCACTTGAACAGGTCGTTGATGGACTGGAATCTTTCTATAGCGAAGGTTGCTTTGATAAAATAAATTCCATTCGCCAATCTTTTAGTGGAAAAACCCATACAGTTGTTTTCAACGATTGCCTTAGATATGCCTGCGTACGAGTGGTGCAAAATCTTCTGACAGGATCAGTTCATAGGTTATCTCTAAACAGTTCTCTCACCAGTCAAAGTGCATGCATCATTCAGTCTGTAAACATGTGTCTTTTGAAAGAAAAACTGCCTAAGGTAAGTAGACAACTTTTACAAACACCTATGTTCCATGCGAGATGTTTAAAAGCTAACCATAATTCTAGAAAGAATACTGTTTCTTAAATGTTTCAATTTTCCACTGTAACTGTTGGTTTTTTTAATATTTTAAAATCATATTAAGATAAAAATTAAAAAAAAAGAAACGATTGACTGGATGGTAACTTTTCAGAGGTAGTCTGGAGGTACGCTGAAATCCTCAACACGTAATGTGTATCTTTACCTAAAGAATTGGATGTTAGAGATGGTTAGAGGACTTAGGGTTGTTTGTTGAAGAGCATCAGGATGCTGTTGGAATTCTTTTAGATGTGCAAGTTCTAACATTCCTTGATGTAGTGAGACCTGAGAAGGATTTCGTAGACATAACTCTCTCTTGAATTTTTAACCTGCATAGTAGAAAAAGATTACAAGAGTAATTACACGAGTAATATGAAGGAAAATGGCAAAATGCTGCTCTGTTATAGTGGAGAAAGCTTGATCATGTAGTTATTTATTTATTCATTCAAATTAGCTCTGTATTGTTGGGGAATACGTCCTTGAAATAGAGTTCAGTTATACCTACCTGTCAAGTACTTTTGCAGGCTATCGGAATTCTTGATCATGCGTATCGTGGTCGGCACCAGCCTCAGGCTTCAAAGGTGCTGTTTATAGTAGGGAAAGATGAAAAGCATCGTAAACTAGCTACTGCGCTAAAGTTCAAGGGTTATTCCATCTCATCTGACTCGGTTCTTTCAGAAGTTGGGAACAGGTTGATGTTCATACTTCTTTTTTTTTATTCCTTTTTGCAATCCTGTAAACTAAACTGCTGAAGCTCATACTTTGTCTTGTGAGGATGACTCGTTGTTTGTCTTTCTCGTCTGTTCAGTGTGGAATCCAAGGGCAGGACGAGGCCTACAGTCTCCATGATTCACATAGACCAAATTGGTGCAACCGACTTCAGTGAATATGAATTTGTAGTTCTACCCGATTTGATTCTCTCAATTGACAGTTACGTTCAGATCCTCATGAAAATGGCTCGGTACTCTGTCAATGGCGTATTGCATAGCTTTTTTTCCAGAGAAGACGCAAAGCTCGCTGCACCGTTAATTAAGATCCTTGAACAATGTGGGCAGGCAGTGCCTGAAGCCCTAAGAAAAATGTCTTCATAGCAATGACATTTGGATTTGTTTGGTCCATTTTTAATTCACCAATTTTGCCAAATGTTGTCATTTATAATTGATTTCTTCTTGCAAGTCTTGTAAGACGTTTTAATCCTTGTAGATGATTGAAAAGACTACTTGTCCCAACTTCGCTTTATCCATTAATCATCTGGAATTTATTTTTTCACCAATTAGGTCGTAGTTCAGTAAAAAGTTTCTTAATAACGTTGAAAGATGTCCTAAATTCGAATCTCTAGAAGAAAAAAACAAAGAACTTTTATTTTTTCACCAATTAGCTTTGCTATCGGCTTTATGGGCAGTTCAGTTGCCCAAAGTGTGGAGCCGTTCTATCAAAACGATTTCTGATTGATTTGAATAATGTCAAAATGTTTGTTTCGAACTTATTTTGATTAAAAAAATATTTTAAAAGATTCTAATTTTTTATAGTTATTAACTAAAATTATATATTTTGGCGTGGAATGGATTGAGTCATTGACTTTGATACAGCCCATAATTAAACTAATTAAGACAGGTTTGAGAGTAGTCTAGTAGCAACTCCATTTTGTATTCAGATAATATGAATTTGAATGGAAATGAAACATTACAAATGCAATGGACAAAAGAGTAGATTTCAATTTTCTGTGGGTTGACAACATTTTACGCCCTTCAAGTTTGTGTCATTTTCAAAATGAGCCATGAAATTTCAGTTTTCTCATACAGCACTCTAAAGTATTAAAATTGAATTAATTTGTGCCTTTGATTTGATTGATTGCGTGATAATTCATTAAATTAATAACATGGTCAGCTTGAGACCCTATTGGGCTAACGGGTAAGCTACATTTGCTCTATATTGACAAGAAAAAGAACTAATCAATTTAATGGATGATTAGATGTTGATAGATAGACTTTCAAAATATTAGGGTGCAGTGTGAGAAAATTGGAACCTCATAACCCATTTTGAAAATCATCCCAAACCTCAAGGGTAGTCAGCCCAATTTTGGTGTACAAGGACATTGATACCTTGTATACCCTATCATCCATTTTTTTTCTTCAAACAAACGATAGCATTATTAGGTTAAATTGTTAGTTATTAAGAGAATGAAAGATTGGTGGGGATTGCACTCATACCATGGTGTATAAACATAATTACTTTTCGTCAATGTAATAAAACGTCATTCTCACCCTATCATCCCTTTGTTAGTGAATTCATATTCATCTATATTTTTCGTTTTATACATTTGCATTGTACTTATTAACATTAGTTGGTAGTCAAATTACTGTTATCAATAAAATCATACATCCGGTTTTGTGACCAACACTAATTACAAAGGTTTATCAGTAGAAGAAGAGTAGGATGTCTAAATTCATGACAACATAAGAATGGATCCCGAGTATTCGCATTTAGTATCTGGATATTAACCACTAGATTAATTTAATGAACTTCGATCTATCATGTCAATTAATTGTATTACATCATTTGCATGGTATCCCATCTTTCTGTGTCTTTATTTTCCATATGACAAATCCAAAATTATTTCAGTCTCAATTTCGGTCAAAAATCCCAATCCGTGTATCAGTTCTCTCACCCCATTTTCCCAATCTCAATTTCATTAGCCAAAAATCTCTCTCTCTCTCTCTCTCTCTCTCTCTCCATTTTTTTTCCCTCAAATCAGCAGAAAAATTGAAGGAAATAAATGTAGCCCATAACAGAAATTTAAGAAAAATATATATGGAGTTGAAAAGCGTTTTTGGGTTTATTCGTTTAGGGTTTACTGGTTTAGGAATAAGGTGAACTGAAAAAAATAGGAAAATGAGGAAGAAGATCCAAAGAGGTGAATTAATGGACGGAAGGAAGAGTTCCAAATAATCCAAAGTGATAAAATTAAGGGATTATTCGTTACTCTTTGAATTTCAAAACGTGGACATAATTTGAGTCTAATGGAGGTCATAATTATTCATGGATTTATGAGATTCCAGGTTTACGAATATGATAATATAAAGAACAATAGCGGGCAAGTCGCAGAAGAGAATAGACATAAAGAGAATAGATACAGTGCAAAGGTGTCATACAATAATTTTAACGCGGATTGATACAAACTTCTAATTAAATTAATCTAATAGTTAAGATTTAACTAAATGCATGTAAAAACACGAATGCTAAATACATGTAAATGCATAAATGCTAAATGTAAAGATCAGGATCTCATATGCTATTCTGAGTTGGACGCCTTAACCACATACACTTCCTTTTAAACTTTAGTTCCAAGGTTTGACTGAAATAATATCATCAGTTTTCCGCTCAATATTAATCTAATTAAGGAAGTTGTCAAACTCTTGCCACCTTGATGGTCCAAAACTTAGGCACCCATATCTTTTGTGACTACTGTTACCGACAAAAATTCATGACTGTCAGTATAGCTAGATCTTAATATAATTAGTGATATAAATTTTTCATGTTAAAAAGTAGTTTTTTTTTTTTTTTTTTTTTTTTGGATTTGCACCAATTTTTATCCAACAGGTCGATGTTGAACTATTTGGTTTAGATCACAAAATACTTAAGCTTCGGCCATGCAAATCGAACGGGTCGATGTTGAAGCATGTACATCTCATATATACATGCTCTTTACGCAAAGCGATTCTCATCTTTTTTTTTTTTTTTTTTAATGAGAATTAGGTGTGGGGCTCACTTCATATTGAACTTAAACAATTTAAACGTCTATTTTGTAAGACTTGATTCATAGATCATCCTTACAAAAATTCAATTCATTGTTTCTTATATAAATAACAAAGTATTCGTTAATTTATTTGAATCCAATTAGATGTCTTAAATATTTCCGATTTGGCTAATATTTTGAAAGGATTATCTATGAGGTGGAACTAAAAAAAAATAGACTATTCAGATCGTTAAAGTTCGATATGATGTGAACCCCACAACTAATCTCTATTTTTATAAAAAAAATAAGAATCCCTTAAAGGCTTTCCACATATGTAAGTGATTTGTGCTACGAAAGTCAGCATTATATTAAATTAATAACTTTCTTTTATACAAAAATGATAATAAACAAGTTTCTTGTATCGATCGTTCGGGTATTGATCTATAACCTCTTGGAAAAGACTATGATGAGTCTGTAACCCTCGTTTGTCTTCGAACAACCACTTTTTGATTAAAATCAAGTAATTAATATCATTATCAAATCCTATTAGGTGTTCCATCGCAGAATTAGAAGACATTATGATATAAGTATCATTTAAGTGTCATAATTAAGCTGCCTACATGCATGGAAGGCTGCCTAAATGCCACGTCCCTACTTAGATCTATATCCTGCGTATGCTTTCTAATTATATTGTCAACGGCCAAGCTATGGAGACCAAAATTTTAGACTATTTTTGTAAATTACATAATATAACAGTTAATAATTGGACTTTTTAAATCATTAAAAAAAGGAGGATGATTCTCTCCTCTCTTAATCTCTCATCTCTTTCCTCATCTCCTATTTGAACGGTTACAGTTAAATCACGTCAAAATTATGTGTTAATTTTTAATAGCCAAAAGAAGACACAAAGCTATCTATGAGAGGGAGAGAGGGAAGGGAAGGGAAGGGAAATAGAAGGAGAGAGAATCGTATTTCTTTTAAAAAAAAAAGCTCAACCATCCACCATCACATCATGTGATCTATAAAAAATAGTCTAAAAATTTAGTCTTCCTAACATTTTCCTATTCTCAATATATCAATGTGTTTGTCATTTTTTATGCTTTCAATTAATAAATATTTTTCAACCAAAAATATTATTATTATGAAATATTGTGGATGTTTTATCATTTTCTTATTGTACTTTTGAAGGGGCTTAGTACCATGTGACATAAGAAATTCTTTGTTAATGGTGCACCTCCACAGTCTGATTGATATTTACGACCCCCACAGTTGGGTTGTCGATTCTTCCATGCATGTGTATGAGTGGCCAGTAAGATCACCGTCCCATGCACAAAAGTAAACAAGATTACCAATAATCATCTTCGCGATCTTATTGATGAATTTAGTGTTGTGCATTAATGTTAGTAACTTCGAAGGTATAAAATTAACAGATGCTCGACAGTTTCAAAGAGTATGGTACTAACACAATTGATCAGGACCATTTCGAAAGCCAAAGGGGCCGAGGCAACGAACTCTTATGTCATTGCTCAAGGATTAATTTTTAATTTTTGTTTTTTTTTTTTAAAAGGGTTTTCACGCGACGAACAGCGCAAACTATTCGTCTCCCAAAAGCGCTGAGGTGATGAACTCTTATGTTGCACAAAATTGACTTCTATAGCGCAAAATATGGCACTAAAATCTTATGTTACCGCGAAATTGTTGTTATCTTATGTGACGAAATGAACATTTTATCACGCAAATATTTGTTTTCACGATGAAATAAAAGATATGATACCATATATATAGGAATAGAGTTATTGTCACATAGAGGACCTGCGCGTTGTGATAAGAGGATGATCCTTCCCAATCATTTCCTTCCAGGCCTTAAACTTTCACTTGTAATCTAGAAACAGCCACAGAGATCTGAATGCATGCGGGCTTAATTAGAGCATATTGACGGATCCTTTAGCTTACAATGTGTACACGTCCTCCCCTGCACATATGGATTATGTATGGTCTGATTACTTGAAGTCACGTAAATCTAAATAAAAAGGAAATATCTTCACTCACCACTTCTTGGTGGCGGAGACGATTAACACCTAATGGATGTGTAGTAAATAAATTAAATCATACTCATCTAGTAAAAATCAATATGTTGATAATGTTCGTCTCTACCACTTTTTTAGAGTGCGAATAACATATCTCCTATAACTGTATGTTAGTCAAATTATCAATTTGAACGCAATCATATTGTTGTAGAGTATTGTTTGAACAAATGATTCAATTTAATTTAAACTTTTGAAGAAATAATTTAGCTGGTCTGGAGGAGTCCATCCCAATGATTCATGAATTTAGAAAGGCTTAATTCAAGTACAGCCAAGGTTTCACCTTCCAAGAAAATGATATCTAAACTAGCAAATTACAGTTAATGAAAATTTAAAGCTAAGAAGAAAATATAGTAGAACCAAAAGGAATTTTATAGAGGCTTCAATGACAAATTTATGTTAATAACAACTCTATTTTTCTTTAACATATTGTAAATTGTAATATAAACGCTGCCGGAGTATAACATGCACATTGTTTCCGGTCCACTGTCCTCATCATTTTGACCTGTCTCCTATTTTTCTCTATATATACATACACTTCATCAGGCTCAGAAGCTAACCCTTCTCTGGATTCAACCACTGGTGAAGAGAAAGAGTGGCCTTAAAATTACAATTTTAAGAGTCTCTCTTTCTCTCTCGTCAGAAGCAAGAAAATCCAGATTTCTCTGCGTTGCTTTTGTAACATTTTTATTTTTATTTTTTTTTTGGTGATTTTTGAGTGAAGTCTCCAATTTTTCCTTTGTGATCATAAAACCCAACTCCCTGAAAATTCCATCCAGCTCTCGAGCATTTGGTTGAAGTAACTCACAAGAAAAAATCAGTACCCACCAATACAACCAAAAGCTAGACAGAAACAAGAAACTTGTTCTTTTCGCAAAGCCAGCAGGGACCTTATAAGCACTTCTAGTCCCAAACCCAAAATAAACACTTATTGTCCCAGCCAACTCAGTTTTCATTGCTTTCTCTTGACAATGGAGGCATTGCAAGGAGGGCAAATAGGGTTGGTTTTGCAGCAAGCAAAGGCACCGCTAATCGTGCCGTTGCTGAAGCTGTTGGTGGTTTTGTGCTTGGGGATGTCTGTGATGCTTTTTGTGGAGAAGGTATACATGGGCATTGTCATAACATTGATTAAGCTGTTTAGGAGAAAGCCTGAGAAGAAGTGGAAATGGGAAGCTGTTAAGGATGATGTTGAGCTTGGCAACTCGGCTTATCCTATGGTTCTAGTGCAAATTCCTATGTACAATGAAAAAGAGGTACTCTTTTGTTTGTTCTTTTTTGGTAGCTTAGATTTGGTTTTGGAGTTACTGTCCAGTGATATTCTTCTTTATTTGTAAGTGAGAGTTCTTAAATTTGAATCTTGTGGATGGTGAGTTTGATACCAATTTATTTCCCCACCTATAAATGCATGGTTGTATATAAAAGAATGAAGAAAGTTCATCAGCTATCAATTGGAGTTTTTAGTGTAACATTGTGGTACTTAATGCAGGTTTATCAGCTATCAATTGGAGCTGCATGTGGGCTTTCCTGGCCAACTGATAGGGTCATCATCCAAGTTCTTGATGATTCAACAGATCCAGCCATCAAGGTTCTTTCTTCTAACTGATTTATTAAAATTGATGATGAGTTTTTCTTTACATTTTCATAGTTGATAGACTGATATGTTATGGTTGGTGGAGTGCAAATATAGATTGGCATCGAGACAAAAGTTCATTTAATCGATTCCTAAGATTGATAGTATAACAACATAATAGATAATAGATAAGGCTGTCTAAGAGAATTTTTATATCTGAACTCGAGAGTTGATACTGACATCACAAAGAAAAATCACCCTTATCTACTTACAATGTGGTATCTCATTCATATTTTATAAGGAAAAGACGGAATAGCTTTTTAAAAGTCTCAATGTCACAAATACCTTAACTTTTGCACATTTTATGAGTTTTTATGTGCATTTTGCTCAACGTGTTTTAATATTTTGATTAATTTAAATATAAAAATTTCTTCAATCAACTTTCCCCAAGAAAATTAATAATTTGGGTGTAGACTAAAAATAAAAAATCATCTGGGTCAAAACATGAGAGAGAAACTCAGCCATGCCACTAATTAATATCCCCTTCTGCAAGTATTTCCCTTCTGGGAAAGTCCAATGCAGCAATTTCCCCATCAAAACCTAAAACAAAAAACCAAAACTTGCCCAATTAAATCGACAAACATTTCAAAATGTGATGGATTTTGACCTATAAACAACAGGATTTGGTGGAGCTAGAAGTGAAAAGATGGGCAAGTAAGGGAATAAACATAAAGTACGAGATCAGGGACAACAGAAATGGTTACAAAGCAGGGGCTCTGAAAGAAGGAATGAAGCACAGTTATGTCAAACAGTGTGACTTTGTCGCCATCTTTGATGCTGACTTCCAACCTGACCCTGATTTTCTCTGGCGCACCATTCCATTTCTCATCCATAACCCTGATGTTGCTCTTGTCCAAACCCGTTGGAAATTCGGTAATTATTATTATTTCTTCTTAATTACCATTATTGTTTTATTATTATTATTATTATTATTCTTCCTATTCTACTTATTTAAACTTGTTTAATTAGTGCGAGCCATACTTTATGTGGAATGTGAGTTGATTGCTTCTTAAACGTATTAATTAGTTTGGGTTCCTTAAATATATAAACCTAGATAGAGCTTAAAAATATGATAAGACCGTGGCGTAGCCAAGTTGACTATAATAGTGTGCTACACTCTCTGGATCAATGTTCGAATAAGAAGAGAAGTATTAGTACATATTTGTTAGCATAACATCATAAAGGTTTTTCTACTTTGAAGCATAAGAAACTCAATCCACGATTAGTTGAGCACTTGAGAATTTCAGGGATTTTAAAAAATTCTGTGGATGTGTGATTGAGTTTGTTTAGATTCTGTCATAAAATATCTATTTACCTTTTGACGAAGAGGATAGCTCTTTACTATCTAATATAAAATAGAGTTGTAAAAACACACAAGGGTAAAGGTGTGATGATGATTTCTTGGTGGTGTTGTAGTAAATTCTGATGAGTGCTTGATGACAAGAATGCAAGAGATGTCATTAGATTACCATTTCACGGTGGAGCAAGAAGTGGGGTCTGCAACTCATGCCTTCTTTGGTTTCAATGGTAAAGCACTTCTTAAAAATTGACGGAAATATAAAATGGTTTTCAGTTTCCCCAATTGACGACATGGGAGAATGCGTGATGCAGGCACGGCTGGCGTGTGGAGAATTGCAGCGCTCAATGAGGCCGGAGGATGGAAGGACCGCACAACTGTGGAGGATATGGATTTAGCTGTCCGAGCGAGTCTAAGAGGGTGGAAATTCATATATCTTTCTGACCTTAAGGTAATCAAATTTGCCAAACGATAACAGTCTTGTCAAAATATCGAGAAATCTTAGCTACCTACGTTTACAAGATGCTGGATTTAATTATGCCTTAAGAAAGACAATTTCCATGATAATCATCTCCTGCTATTGAGGTTTCGAAAATTACCTTGCAAATGAAAAACTGTACCGTTTTAGTAGAAATCCGGTCACAGAAAATCCCTTCTTTACTTACTAACCTTCTGATTAGAGAGTAACTTGCAGACAATTTTCCGTTGGTCTTTGCCTGTTCAGTGATATTTCACTTTTGATCCAATATTAATAATTATGTACATTTCAGGTGAAAAATGAATTGCCAAGTACTTTCAAAGCCTACCGTTATCAACAGCATCGATGGTCTTGTGGCCCTGCTAATCTCTTCCGAAAGATGGCGATGGAGATTGTAAGAAACAAGGTAAATTAAACACCACCCCCCGGAAACACATTTCTATTTTGTTTCTGCCTAAATTTAAAACCAAGTCACAAGGGCCGAAGTACTATGTCTTTTTATTTCTCCATACTCACTGCTACTTTATAATATTATGCAGAGGGTGTCCCCAATGAAGAAGTTTCATGTCATCTACAGCTTTTTCTTTGTGCGCAAAATTGTAGCACATGTTGTCACCTTTGTCTTCTACTGTATCATTTTACCTGCAACGGTTTTTGTTCCTGAAGTTCAAGTTCCCATTTGGGGTGCTGTTTACATTCCGTCCACCATTACTCTCCTCAATGCTGTTGGAACTCCAAGGTTCAAACTATGACAAACTAAAGCCTATCTCTGCATTAACAGATAATGCAATAAATGTTTTCGTTCAAAGTTAACTATTGATTACTAATACTTTCAAAGGTCATATTTACAGATCACTCCACCTATTAATTTTCTGGATCCTCTTCGAGAATGTCATGTCTCTGCACCGGACCAAGGCAACACTTATAGGTCTGTTTGAAGCAGGGAGAGTAAACGAATGGGTCGTCACTGAGAAACTGGGGGATGCTCTCAAAACAAAATCAGGTGCAAAAGCTTCGAGGAAACCTCGAATAAGGATTGGAGAAAGGTATATGATTCTTTGCCTTTTGTTTCACTTGTTAATCCATATGTCCATAATTCCTTTCATAGAAAACATCATCGGGTAATTCCTTACGTAAAATGCTACATCTGTTTTGAAAGCGAGGATATGAAGTTTACGTTTTCTGTTCTTATGGTTACCAATAACAGACTGCATATGCTTGAGCTCATTGTTGGATTCTACCTCTTCTTCTGCGGGTGCTACGATCTTTCATTTGGAAAGAACGGCTACTTCATCTACCTGTTCATCCAATCCATGGCATTTTTCATTGCGGGGGTTGGTTACGTTGGCACCTTTGTCCCCAACCCATAGCATACGCATTGCCCGAATTGTTTCAAGACTTCGTTTATCAACGTCCCTTCTGGCATTGTCGTCGGAGAGATCGAAGATACACGGTGTGGTTTGATGCTGTTTATAGGCTGGTCATTCTTTTATGAAGTTATTTCTTTGTGGACAGTGTAGGAATACGAGGATGAGAGCGCAGGGAGAGTACGTTGTGAGTGTATAGGAAGAGCATTATATACTGTAAACAAGCAGCAATAACATATGGATTTTGTCACGAGAATTATGTAATTGGAAGGGCTACTGATTTGTAATAACAAATTATATGGGATTTTGCTTGGGAATAATGAAGGTGGTATCATTTATCAAAATTAAATTCCTATCTTTTTACAGCAGCTAGTACTACAATTTAATTATATTGTTCTTCACTTATAAGTAAGAGGTCTTAAGTTTTGATAAATTAGTAAGAATGCAGTGCAGCTGATAAGTAAGAGGATATGCTATTTGATATATGTAATATTTATTCCAAATAAATACATAATTTGCTTTAATATAGAATATTTTTGCTCACCACCCTCAACCTCAAGTGATGGTGATGATCACTACCCTATTTAAAACCATTAGATGAGTTTAAGTTTCAAGATTTGTATAGTGAATAGACACAAGTCTCAAAATGTTAACTCGTCCAACGATAATAAGTAGGGTAGTGAGTATTACCACCACTTAATGATGGTAAACAAAAATATAGCTTTATTAATTGTAGAGAAAATAGTAGAAATGATCCATCAGCTAAAAATTAATGACCATTGGTCCCTTAACTCCTCAAAACATGAGGTTGAATAAAAAATATAGTTGAAACTGTCCCTCAACTTTAACCCAATTGTAGAAATGATTATTTAAACATTGACTCATTTTGACGGAAGTCCTGATACAGTTGACGAAAAAGATCATAATTGCACATTTTAAGGAGTTAAGGGACCAATAGTCATGAATTTTAGTTAAATGACCATTGTTCTAATTAAGTTAAAGTTAAGAGACTATTATTACAATTTCCTCTTAATTGTACAGTCTTGAACGGAACAACACATGGATGATGGATGAAAATATGAAACCCAACATTCCGGCTCTCAAGTCACATCAGCTTGGTCCCCAATTGCAAATTACTGACTCATTTTCCAAACAACTTAAGCATACCAAACTTATTGAAAATGTGAGGCAAGAATAAAATGTTGAACATGGTTCGCATGAAGAAGAAAATGTTAAACATGGTTCACACGAAGACATACTCTGTTAATAATCGCATCTCGAGTTTAAACTCTCAACATTTTCTTTAATCTAACTTAGAGTAATATCACTTGTAATAAAAAACATCATGACTTGAAATAGATTAATGTATCTGTTTTAATATTAGTGGATTTATAGATCATTACTGTAAAATAAATTAAATAAAGATGACTGAAGCATAATGTATATAGAAAGTGATTCACAAATAAGAGAAAAACATGAAGAAGAAATACAGTAAAATCTCTATGAATGAATACTATGGGGACTAAAAAAAATTATTATCAATTTATCGAACATTCATTTATCAAGGTATTACTGTAGAATCCACAAAGTGAGAAAAGATGAGTGAACTTTCTGTGCATCTTAAAATCTGCTTATATATATTTCCAAATTTTTTTGGTCAAAAAATTATACATTTCCAGTCACCCTGCAATATTTGTACTAGGGAACAAATCTCAGACTCATTTCCGTCTGCCTAAACTTCTACCTTTCCCCTTAACCGAAAAATAAAAACTTCTACCTTTCCCCTTAACAGAAAAATAAAAACTTCTACTTTTCCTCCTACAAGATGTAACAAATTAGAAATCTAAAACAACCAGGAGAAAATGTTTCACTGGTGGGACGATGATCATGTTCAACAACTCCTGTATAAATCTAAAGTTTTCAAGCCCGGTTAACCGCCTATGAAACTCCAAAGTTAAAAGAAATTTGGGAATTCAGCATATGCTACAATGAAGTTGGAAGTATATGAAGTGAAATAGGAACCCACAGCACAAGAACAGCATGTAGCGCCATCATATAAAAACACCGAGGATAGCGCCAGAAACCCGTTGCACTTAAAGAAGTATCTCCACCTGGCCATGTTAAATTGAAAAAAAAAAAAATCCATATCCTGAACAGTCTGAGAAAAAGAACATTGTTCCGACTTGTAGAATGTGTGAACCAACCAGAACATCAGGAAACTAAAGTATAAAGTCAATGTGTGTATGAATTTAAAACAGAAATCATAAACCTACAAAACTGAACCAGCCAGATTAGTAAATGCAGTTGAACTCCAATAGCTGGCCTGGAATAAACATTTATTCAAATCATTATCCCTAAGAAGCTGGCATTGCTAGTTGACTCCTCGTCATCAGCCAGCAGTTGCCGGACTAGCCTACCTTTTCCTTCAGCCTAACTCTAAACCTATCATTACTTGAATCAAGGTCATTGTAGCACTACCAAACTTGAGACATGTTCGTCATCAGTGAGACTCTTCCCTCACTCCCAATGCAAGCTCTTCTACGACAATGTGATTTATTTAATCTAAAAGGAAACTGTGTTTTATATAAACCATATCCAACTTCTACATGCTTAGTTTCTGCAAACTCTGTTCTGAGAAAGACTCCAAGATGTCATAGTGACCATATCCGTGAAAGAGCACATTGATTGGTTTCTCCTCTTCTTTCTGATACTCTTCACCATATTTTGCTATGTTCACCAAACCAGACGAGCTTCTATCTACCATGAACACTGATATCGGTGTCCTGAGCAATAAAAGTTGTGTCAGATATGAATATTAGGCAGGAAGCTATATCCAAGAGTACCTGATAGTTAGTTTCCGCCTTAGAAATGAATCAAGAAAGAAAAAAGGGATTGACACCATATAGTATGCAACCAAACCAACCAAACTTGAACTCTAAACCAAGAAAAGAAAATGCATGTTGCAGCCCATTTGCAAGAAATACACCAATGTAGAATCTGGGAAAAGATGGATAAAGACTAATTAAAGAATATGAAAACACCATGAGAAGAGAAACCATGGGGCCGTTTGATAATAATTTCATTTCTAATTTAACGTTTTCCCTTTCACCTTTTTACTGAAAAAGTTTCCAAACTAAATTTTCCATAATGGTAAAGATTGTCCAGCACAATGACAACGCGACCTATTTATTGAGACCATCATATGCATATAAGGAGATTCAAACAAAAACCCAAAACATACCATTGATATAAATTAAAGAAAGTCGACCATATACAAATTGAAAACTAAACCAGACGCCAGAGAAGCGCAACACAATCACCAACAATGTAGCCATACTTTTGTAAGAATATCATGGTTAAAAGGTAAAATAAAACACAGTACAAAACTCACTTTAACACATGAGAAGCCATTAGCAACTCAGGTTCACCACCCCAAACATAAGGTTGTTGAAGTCTCTTCACATACGCATCAAAATCACCTTCAATGAACCTAAACATACATAACATAGAATACAACATACCCCAATTATTTCTCTAACACAAAAACAAAAAGAATCAGTGCAACCTAAAAAAGATTGGCAAAATCCACAATTAAAAAAAAAAATAAGAAAAGCTTACCACTCTGTTTCCTTCCGCCTCTTTAAAAGCTCATCGACAACCTACACCAGTCATAATCACTTCCAATAAGACCATGAAACATAAACAATTTGGCGAAAGATTCAATGCCTAAAAATGAATGCAGTTACCTGAGCTCTTAATTCATCAGCAAGATCTCTCTGACGATTCTCATCAGGAGCTTCCTCCCCATTTCTCAAGCAAGCCACGTGGGCTATGGCCCTGAATAGGCATCGGCCATCAGCTGGAACCCCTGTTATTTTCTCAAACAGTATCAATTTAAAGGTTCCGAGTATTGTGACGAAAAATTGAACAAGTTTCCGTTAAACAAACAAATGCAGAAAAAGTAGAAACTTGTGTATGTACCCACAAAGATACACAAAATTTCACTAAACAACGCATCAGCAAAAGCACCCAAAAGCTACCAAAAGGAAAAGTTAAGAAATTAGGGCATTCAGTGAACCAATTAAACAATTCACAAATCTTGGTGGACATCCAAATACCCAAAAAAAAAACCTTTTTTTTGTCAGTTATTTCAAAAACAAAAATTAATACTTGATACAGAAAACTTAACAACTAATTGAAACCATGTCAATAATTTGATCAAACCGATCTTAGTTAACATTATATACAAAATATGACCTGTGACTCTGTAATCAGCGGCGGAGCTATCATCAATAATGTTCTCAGGAGAAGCCGAGCTTTTCGAATCACAGTCCGTCTTCGAATTGTAAACGTCATTGTTTTCACCGGGAGCCGAGTCCACAGCCCAATTGGTCGGGGCCAGGCAGTTGCGGACGCCAAAGAGTAGCCAAGCGGAATCGGGGCGGTGAAGCCAACGAGCGGGACGTGCATCCCACGCGGCATTCCAAGAACCCTCTCGTTCGTAGTGGATGGCCGGCCTGCAGAGATTTCGAGATCTGCTATTGCCGGAAGAGGGAAGCAAGCCGTGCCATATAGATGCCGCACCGGCACCGCAGTCCGAGCCGAGCTGGCTCGAATGGTATCGTCGGTTCTCAAACCCGCAAGAGAAGTTAGCGATTTGTTGATGAATCGGGCGACTGTGGGTTTGGAGGAGGAGGCGGGTTTTGTGAGCCGCCGCCGAGCCGTGGGTGAAGGCTGAGAGGGAACTGACGATCCAAGTCTTGCGGCGCGCGCAGAGAAATCCGAGCATCACCGGAGACTTGTGAAGAAGAGGAGAAGGGGTGTTGATATTAGATAAGCCGCCAAGGGTGATGAAGCTTAAGCTATACACCCATTCAAGCTGGAAATTTGGAGAAGTAGCGTACACCTGTCAGAAGAAATGATTTTGGTTGGTGGCTGCCGCCATGGTTAAATGTGATGATGATGAGATTGTCTTCTGAGGTTTTTGCGAGTGTGAAAGCGAAACATTTTAGGGAAGCCTGGCCGCCGGGCTTTTCACGAGGAAAATGTGATTTTTTTTTAATATTTATTTTATTATTTTATTTATTTTGGGTTTTTGTCTCTGAAGTTTGTGATATTTATTTTTGTACGTAAATATGGCATATGCCTTCGAGAGATTCCAGAATTTTCCTTTTTATGGTGTTTTTCATTTTTCTTGATTGTTTATATGATATGACGTGTGTGTGAGCAAATATTACATTAAGAAAATAGCACTTTGATTTTTTATGGTAAATTCTAATAGAATTAAATCTTTTAAATTTCTATATCAAAAAAACTTGACTTTATTGTACTTGGAAACGCTACATAGATAGTGGTCGGTTGTTGAGAAGAGGTATAGTTTGATGTATCAGATCCAGTGAGAATATTAAATTTTGGACGATTATTGGTCAAATTGTGAGCCTCTTCTAAAACCTTTTCTTCAACAACTTTCGTCAACTACGCTTACATCGTCTGTCGTTGATTTTTGCCATAGTGGGAATTGGAATATAGAATATTTGATCCATTGTCAATATTCTTGTGAATAGTACTAGTGGCTTGTCAGGCAAATGTATATAAGGACCAACTAGTGATGGTAACTTTACTAGGAAGTCTGCCTATGTGTTGGATTTAGGCGCTAATATGAACACCAAGTGGCAACAGAGGTTTATCTGGGAGTTGCATCTCCCTCCTAAAGTGCTCTCTTTTATTTGGCTTTTATTGCTAGACAAATTATTGGCCAATGAACAACAAGTTAGAAGGGGGTTGGCTACGAATCCTTCTCTTAGATAAAATGACGATCAACCTCTACATGCTTAGTTCTATCATGTTGTAATGGATTATTAGCTATGTCTCTTGTTGACTTGTAATCACAAAACAACTTCATGGTATCCTTCGGCTTAAACCCAAGTTCCCAAAGAAGTTTTTGTAGCCAAAGGATTTCACAGATTCCTTGAGCCATACCTCTACATTCGACCTTAGCTGAAGACCGTGACACCAACTTCTGCTTTTTACTTCGCCATGTCACCAAATTCCCTTCAACGAAGGTAAAATACCCAGAAGTAGATCGTCCATCAATTACATCACATGCCCAATCTGCATCAGTAAACCCTTTAATCCTTAAATGCTTGTTTTTTCTATACAAGACTCATTTTTCAGTTTCCGACTTCAAGTATGCCAAGATATGCATAACAGCAACCATATGATCCACATTCGGTGAATGCATAAACTGATTCACAACACTCACAGGATATGCAATATCAGGACGAGTATGAACCAAATAAATCAGTCTTCTTATAAGTCTCTGATATCTACCTTTATCAACCGGTTTCTGCTTCAAATCCAAACACAAATGATGTTTCTCAACAATAGGAGTCTTTACCAGCTTACACGCCAACATACCAGTTTCTTTGAATAAATCCAGTACATATTTACGTTGAGACAAGAAGATACATTTAGACGAGAAAGCAACTTAAATTCCCAGAAAATACTTCAAATCCCTTAAGTCCTTCATCTCGAACTCGGCCGCGAGATTTCCTTGTAACTTGGACATCTCCTCAACGTCATCTCTTATTATAATCATGTCATCTACATAAATAATCAAGGCTGTTACTTTATTCTGTCTACGCTTCACAAATAAAGTATGATCAGAATGATTCTAACAATATCCATTCTTTCTCATGACTTGAGTAAATCTACCAAACCATGCACGAGGCGATTGCTTAAGTCCATAGAGTGACTTACGCAACCGACATACTCCGGTGTTCCCACCATTACTATATCCAGGAGGAAAAACCATATACACTTCTTCCTCCAAATTTCCATGGAGAAACGCATTCTTCACATCAAACTGTTTTATTGGCCAGTCCATGTATGCAACTAAAAAGATAAGAACACGTACCATATTCATCTTGGCAACCGGGGAGAATGTTTCCTAGTAATCCATTCCATATGTTTGGGTATACCCTTTAGCCACCAACCTTGCTTTGTGTCTATCTACTGTTCCATCAACTTTATATTTAACTGTAAATACCCAACAGCATCCCACTGTCTTCTTTCCTACAGGTAGCATCATCACCTCCAAAGTATTATTTTTCTACAATGCCAACATTTCCTCATCCATTGCTTTTGCCCACTTTGGATCTTTTAGAGCTTCCTCCACTCGAGTTAGTACCTGGATAGACTCCATATTACTCACCAAAGTCTGACGCTCTGGTGCAAGCTTATTGCATGATACATAGTTGGCTATCAGATACTTCACCTTTCCTTCAGGAGAAAACCTATCAGGAGGCACATCTTGATTTTGTCTTGATGGCAATTTATAAGTACTCACATCATTACGTGGAATATTTCTATACTTCCGTACCTTCAACTTTAGATCACCAGGGGAAGAACACTGTTGGTAATATGAGTTGGTTAGATTTAGGGGGAGATGTGACAGCACCAACAGTTCCAGGTTCTACACGTTGTTCGACCACCATATCTCTTCCTAGATCCAACCAACTTAGATTACCAACAGTGTTCTCCACCTGGTGATTTGAAGTTGAAGGTACGAAAGTATAGAAATATTCCGTTTCAGAGAAGGTCACATCCATGGTTACATACATGTGCCGAGTCTCAGGATGATAACACTTATACCCTTTTTGGTGAGACAAGAAACCCATAAAGACACACCGTAGTGCACACATATCTAATTTACTACGATGTATTTTCTGAATATGAAAATAAGCCACACAACCAAACACTCGAGGAGTGAGAGTATTACTTGACAACATTAGAGCATGTTGAGTGAGAACTTGAAGAAGTGTTTGAAAACCAACCACTCGAGAGGGCAGATGATTAATAACATACACGACATAGGTAACAGCTTCAGGCCAAAAACACGGAGGAACTGAGGCTTCAAGGAGTAAGGCACAGGCTGTCTCCAAAATGTGGCGATTTTTACGCTCTTCAACCTCATTTTGTTGTGGGGTATACGGACAAGTGGTTTCATGGAGAATTCCTTGATCACAGAGAAACTCCGACAACTCAAAATTAATGTATTCTCCTCCATTATCAAAACGTAGAACTTTAATATCTGAAGAATACTGTGTCTGAATCATCTTAGCAAAGGACCGAAATATGGCACTAACATCACTTTTATTTTTCAACACATAAAGCCATGTCATACGAGTGCAATCATCAACAAATCTAAAAAACCATCGAAGTCCAAAAGAAGTAACAACTGGATAAGGCCCCTAAACATCGGAATGCACAAGGTCAAACGGAAAAAGTCTTTTATTCATACTAGGAGGAAACGAAGCGCGATGGCTTGTAGCAAGAATACATATTTCACAATGTAAGTCTGATTCATTTATTCCACTAAATAAACTAGGCAACATACGCCTTAACTAGCCAAAGGATGCATGGCCTAATTGACGATGCAATAACCATACTTTTTGTAAAAAAATATCATGGAGCACTCGGACTGCATGAGCTCTTCCAGGAACAACATCATCCACATAGTACAATCCCTCTCTCTTAGTGCCACGCCCAATTATGTCCTTGGTCTGAATATCCTGAAGTAGATAAAAAGATGGATATATTAGAAGAACATAATCTAATTGTTTAGTAATATGTGGTATTGAAAGTAAATGATGTGATAAAGATGGAACAAGTAACCATCGGTGCAACGGGAGAGAGGCCGTGAGATACACGGTATTAGCACCAACAACAGGTGCACAGGTACCATTAGCAATCGCAATATATTCCCTATGTGATGTTGTCATATATTGAAACTCATTCTTATCGTATGTCATATGATCCGTTGTACCAGAGTCTAGAATACAACTTGTATGATGCTCAGTATTGGAGGCCAAAAGAACATGCCCTACAGTACCTGAAGTGGAGGACAAATCACCATGGGTAGAATGAGTCAACAAAGTTTGGCTAGGGTCATTGGAAGTAGTTTCGGCCTCCTTAGCTTTCGGTGGAGTAGTGGCTAGGGAGGCACAGCTTCCAACACCAAGTAAACATTGGTCCAACCTGTATGATGCTCAGTATTGAAGGCCAAAAGAACATGCCCTACAGTACCTGCAGTGGAGGACGAATCACTATGGGTAGAATGAGTCAACAAAGTTTGGCTAGGGTCATTGGAGGTAGTCTCGGCCTCCTTAGCCTTCGGTGGGGCAGTGGCCAAAGAGGCACGGCCTCCATTATTTCCCCCACTCCCACACTTCTTTGCATGTAGCTTCTTCTTCAATTCTGGAAACCAATCAGGCACCCCATGCTTGGCAAAACACGTATCCTCAATATGACGAGTTTGTCCATAGAAAATACACTTCAAATCATCTTTATTTTCTCGGGTAAAAGGACTAGAATTTAACGATTGATTAGAAGGATTACTAGGACGAAGGGCAGCAGTGGGCTGAGAGACCATGGCCAAGGACGGCGACTCTCCTTGGTTGTTACTCCCACCCATCATGGTGGCATGTCTTTGAGCTTCACGCCGAACAACAGAAAATATTTCCTCAACAGATGGTAAGGGCTGAGTACGTAGAATATCACTACGTACGTTATCAAAGATATCATCTAAACCCGCCAAAAAAAACATTCACACAATCAATTTGAATCTCTTCTCGAAGGGTCTTGAGATCCACAACACACTCCATCTTAACTGGTCTCATTTGATCTAACTTCTGCCAAACGGACTTGAGATCAGCGTAATACACACCAACCGACCAGCCCTCTTGATGGAGTCTGAAAGACTTAACCTTTAATTCATAAATTTGAGAAATATCCGAACCATCATAATAGGTCTGAGCCACCTCTTCCCAAACTTTTGTAGCAGTACGTAGGTGAATAAAAAATCCCATGATAACAGGTTCCATGGAATTGATCAACCACCTTTTTACGATTGCATTCCCTATTTCCCACGTCTCATACTTAGCACTATCCTCAACAGGTTCCTTAATACTCCCTGTCACAAAGCCCTTCCTACCATGTCTAGCGATGTGCATCTCCAAAACTTTGGAATAAAATGGGTAATTTGATCCATTCAACTTCACGGTGTTTAGTATAACAGACGCATCATTCTGAATAACAACATGATTCAATACTGGATTATTGGTTGGTGTACGAAAACTACGCTCCAATTTCAAAACAGCGCTATCTTCCAAAGAGGCCATTCTATCTTACAATGCATAGTTTTTGATGTAACAGTTTACACGATTCTAGATGTAGCAGTCCACGCGGCATAACAAGATCACACACGGTGCATCCTGACTTATTGCTGCAAGAACGTAGAAATATGTTGAGACCACGCACAACATAAAAGCACAACGACACTCCTACTCACACATGGCACTATCACACACACACACACATAGACCATGGTTCTGCAAGAGAATTGCAGAAAAAAGCAGTAGGTCGTGAATAGTAACAAAAAAATATTCTAGGGTTACGACAACCTAGGCTCGGATGCCAAATAGAATTTTACGGGGTAATTTTTCATTGTATTACTTCCGTGAAATATATACATATACAATCCTTGTTCTATAAGAAAATACTAATCAATACAGGACACAACAATAATTCCTTCCTAATAAAGGATTGCTAGTATTTACAATATATTTTACACACTTATTTTAATAACTCACGTTTACAATTGTGAGGGCCATTAAAATTCACCTATAAGCCTCATAATATCTCGAAGCCCTAGTTGTCCTTTTCCTTTGTAAACCAAATAGGTCACTTAGGAAACAACCAAAATCTAAAGCTGGGCTAATCAAATCCAAAACGAGATCACGTTTTAACTAGAGCAGCGCGCCTAATTATTAAAGAAAGAACATTTCCCTTCCAAGCTTATACAGGAAAACGAGAGAGAAACAGAGAAGAGCTTTGCTAAGGATGGAGTCGTTTATGGAACTTGGTGTAGGAAGAAGAAACTTTGTGCAACTTGCTCAACCTAGGCTTCACGAGGCTTCTAGCCTTCTGCAGCATTATACCAAAAGAGAGCCTTCTGCAACCATGGAAAGAGGAGAAGAAAACTTAGCAAAATAGGAAAAAAAGAAGAAACCAAAGGATTCCTTAGTTGGAACTTAGAGAAATCCCTGCACCTAAATTAAAGAGTTTAGTATGTTAAAGAAGAAAGAAGATAAGTGGACGAGCTAGGCCAAAAACATCAAGCAGAACAAGCTTTTCTAAGTCTGGAAACCCTAGTTCTAAAGTGATAAGCTTTCCTTTCATTTGAACTTTCCCATAAGTTTTCCTAGCCCCTGCAAAACTACCAAAACACTAGAAACCCTAGATTAACCATCCTTAACCATGCAAGCAAGCACAAATTCTCTCTCACACTGAACTAGTGAACTTTTAGCTTCGACCCCACGGTTCACTCAGGCAAGGTAGTATTTATTGTAATTATTCAATCATTGCTAAATTGGAGTCATTCACTCTTTCAAAGTATTTCAGGATTTGGTGTTGGAAATGAACCAGGGGAGATGAGTGTCTCCATTGAGGCCAAAATCCCACTCAATCAAAAAGGTCCCCAACACGAATTTAAACCCTCTCCCTTCCCCTTAACATGGATTAGTTTAGAATATCGCTTTGTAATATATAAGGATAATGGTTGTGTTCCCTCTGTGTGGGAACCTATTTTATCCCACCATATATGATTAACGTATCTTCTTCGTACAAACATCATAATATGAACGTTCATGCTCTTTATCATTCTCTAAAGATCCTACATGCAAAAAATAAAAATAAAAAAAATAAAAAAATCTTTTTTTAATACATTAAGTACATTCCCTAAATCAACCACCAAATTCAATGATTTTTTTTGCAAATACGGTCTTTAGATGCTAATTGTTACTAAAATTGTCGATTAGTTTGACACATATAGAGATCGTTTACATCTCCAAATTGAATGATTTTTTTTTTGCAGATATAGTCTTTAGATGATTAAGGGCTAGTTTGATATTGTTGTGCTTTAAAAAAAAAATGTTTCTGCTGTGCTGTGAGAATAAACAACTGTAAAATAAAGTTGAGTGTTTCATAAACTTTTTTTGTAAAAGTGCTTTTAACAAAAAAAGAAAAAAAAAAAGAAGTGTCCGAGTGCTTGGTAAACTTTTATATAAATTGTTGTGAATATGTTAAATTTCTAAAAAAGATATGGTATTTAATGTGATATAATAATTGTCAAAGACAATAATGTAGGAGCAAATGTTATAATTTTGTAAAAGATGTAAGGGTATACTTGCCAGTTGAAAATTTCATTAAATGAGCACCGATTACTATGCTTTGAATTTTTTTTTTTTTTTTAAACCATGGTAAAACCCTACTTCTGCTTTTCTATTCTTTTCTGCTGTCATTGACCGTGGTTAAAAAAAAAAAATCATTTTTTTTGTTTTACCAAACACATTTGATGTTCCAGATTTTTTAATAAGCTACTTTAAAAGCAACATAATCCCAAACTAGCTCTAAAAAGAGAATGAACGATTCAATTATAATGTTTGTACAATAAAGATACGATCATAAGTGGGAATAAAATAGATTCCCACATAAAAGAAAACCAAGCATTGTCCATAAAATATTAGTACCTTAGATTTTTTTTTTCTTTTGTTTTTAGCATAGGAAATAAAGAAAGATCTGAGTCTTTTCAAATAAGGATATATACCTGGGTACAAATTGGGGAGGTTCATTATATTAGTAAGATTAATATCGATATAGGACTCGTTTATATGTAATTTTAAAATGCCTAAATACGTTTTTAGAGAAAATGCTTTTTGGTTTCAAAAGCACTTAAAGTGATTTATGCAAAAAAC
Source organism: Pyrus communis (assembly GCF_041283825.1). NCBI lineage: Eukaryota > Viridiplantae > Streptophyta > Magnoliopsida > Rosales > Rosaceae > Pyrus > Pyrus communis. Next base: position 5,442,318 of record NC_142566.1, on the reverse strand, counting down.
ATCAATTATGTGTTTTTTCATAATTTCTTTGCATTTTTACTAAAGATTGATTCCAAAAATATTCAGTCATTTTAAAAGCACATCCAAACAAGTACATAGTTATTTATTTTTTTTTATGGGAGAAGTGGTATTATAATTTAATAGACAAGAAGGAGAACTCAAAATTAAGCGTACAAGCTCAATTTTTTTTTTCTTTTTAACACACCGATATATAACATTAAAGAGTGAGAAAAATAAATTAATAATGAATTCGTTACAAGAACTCGAACTCAAATTAAAACGAAACTCAATCTTATAAAAGAAACGTACCAATAATGTGATGAAATGACAAAAGAGGAGAACGAAAGACGAATATACCAACTACAACAATTAGGCATTCCACGTGTGTGCTTCTCCTACCACATCTGAGCAGCCATGCATGTTCTCCTTATTCGATACCTAATCTTTACGTTTGCACAAGATTTTTCAAACACACTGCCAGATAGTTGCTTATTCATCAAAACTTCCTTACGAGTTTTAATGGGTTCTAGATATTCCACATGGCACACATTAAACTCTCGTATTTAGTTAGCAAATGTTGCTCTCTCTCTCTCTCTCTCTCTCTCCACTTCCAGAGGATAAAGGTAGTATACACCAGCTCGATTATGGCAATCAATCATCGTCCGTCTCAAGGCAACCAGTTGCCTTTAGTAGAAGTTGGGGGAACAGGTTCCTATCCGGATTTTTTTTGTGAGGATTCTGAAGATCATTTCATTGTGCTCGTTCATTTATCATCATGTGTTCAGAAACTATTTTAATTTTTTTATTTAAAATTGAACACAAACAGTACTTGACGAAAACTTATCACACGATGTACGATAAACAGACACAATGAAATGATGGATCCGAAGAGGGTTCTCATTCAAAGTTGGGGAGGGTGTTTTTTATTTTTATTTTTGTGGAAGTGAAGAGTATTTTTTGATACAACGATATTTACAATAGAGAACGTAGAGATAATATCGTATTTGTTATTTGCGAAATTAAGGCTTAAATCTTTTTACTTATAAACAAAGAAAAATATTACTAAATTCTAGACAAGATATAAACTATGAGAAATTTTTTATTATGACCGGAATACCCTGGGGGGGAGGGGGGAGAGGGGTACACCGTGTATTTTTATATAAGTAGTGAGAAATTTTATTTTTTAAGTTATTAACTTTTTAACACGCATATCCCATCATTTGTATAATGATACGTGGTTTACCACTCTATGTACCAGTCACACTGAAAAAATCTCTCATAAACTATAGAGAGTTGGAGAAGAATTAATATTAAAGTGGCGGTGTTGCGAAGGGCTTAGGTAAGTTAGGTTGCTATGTGGGAAAAGGATCCTCGTCGGATTCTGGGGATCCTAAGGATTCGGTAATCGTGATTATTCATCGTACATCGTATGGTCATAAATTATTTCAAAATTTAAAATTAAATATAAATAGTACCTAACGAAAATTGACCGTACGATGTATGATGAACGATCACTATTACGGAATCCTTAGGACCCCCAAGAAAAAGATCCAGCAAGGATTCTTTTCCGTTGCTGTGGCCTTTTTAGCCAATAGACGCACGTTTTGTACTACAATACTACTCCCTTTATGTACCTACATAATGAGATGTGTTCTAAAGTTTAGAAATGTTAAGGAGATTTTTTTAAAGTGAGATTTTTTATGAACTCTCTATCATCTCATATTTTTAACATAATAATGTATAATATTAACATAAAAATTATGCAAAAAATAATAATAATAAGATAACGAATAGTCCATAAATAATTCCATTTAAAAAAAAAAATCTCCTTACAAATCTCTCCCAAGTTTTAGTAGATGAGCCTCCGCGCCTTTGAGTGTGGGGGTACCATTCCATATCACAGTCACATGGGTATGACATCTAAAAAATATTAACTAACAATTATAACCCGGCAGAGCTACTCATAAAGAAGTGGATTGTCAAACTTTTTGTAAGACAACTAAAGGCCGTTTAGAGCTCCACTTTGTCCCATCAAACTTGCCACTTTTTTATCGGTATTATTTTTATTTGTAAGTGAATAATTTTAGGTTCGATTTTTACAAGAGATGAATTTGAACTACATTATTGCTAGTCCATTGTAAGGCTCACTCTTACCCCTTAGTGTAGATAATATCGTTTGTTAAAAAAAATAGTATTTACAAAAAAAATTATTGTGTCAAAGGTTCGATTCTTGCCAAAGACGAATTTAAACCACATTATTAGCCCATTGTGAGGCTAAGCCCACCTATTCCTCAGTGTAGATAATATTGTCTGTTCGCAAAAAAAAAAAAGTTTATTGTGTCAAGTTTAATATGTGTCGTTTTTAAGATCTTTAATTATTCAGAGATCATTCTTATAAAATTTCGTCCCAACTGAAAAGTGTTTCCTTATCTTATTACAACAAAGAAAAATAAACTGACAGAATGTGGCTAAAAAATGAATGAAATTTTCATGGTAAAAATCAAGTAAATGGCTAAATGATTTTCAATATGGAAGAAATTTTGTAAGGATGATTATGATTGTGAAGTGGACCCAAACGCTTGGTTAACGATATATATATTTAAGTTACTAACTAGTTAGTACTTGAGCACGAGTGTGTAAATTATGAGAAACAAGAACAGTTGGGGCTGGACCATGAGCTTACAAGCCGTAGAAGTACTTCAGCCCATTGCAATTCAACATTCATTTCTATAGGCCCAATTATAAACTGTCGGATGTTTTCTTTTAAGTGGATAACTTGAAATTTTTTACATTGCAGTAAAGGCCTCACATCATCTCCTACAGTCTCTACAAATGCTCTTAATTGTTTTTCTAATATATACGATATTACTTACATTAAGAGGCAGGGGAGGGGACAAAGCTTTCAAATAATTTGGTTCGGGTCGTTTTTTATAAGAATCGAATTTAAGATCTTTTGCTTATAAGTAAAGAAGAATATCACTAGACCATAGTACTAAATGAAGAAGTTGAGGTTCCACCATAAAACTAAGAGGTATTTGTTGATTTGCCTTCTGAACTTGGATCGAGCTGCCAATTTCCCCATAAACTTTAATTTTAGCTGATTACACCCTTGAACTTTTATAATTAGCCATTTTGCCCTTGAACTTTCAATTTATCCGATTACTCCCCTAAACTTTTATAAATAGCCAATTCTTCTCCTGGCGTTAAATTCTAAAAACTTTCATTCAATTTTTCATCCATCCAATTTTCCATCATTTTTTCTCTTATACAGTTGTCATGTGTTGTTTCTATAATCAAAATGGATGGAAAATTGGATGAAATTTTTTAAAATCTAGCTCCAGGAGGGAACTGGCTATTTATAAAAGTTTAGGGGGGAAATTGGTAGCTTCAAACAAGTTCAGAGGGCAAATCGACAAATATGCCTAAAACTAATTAGCAATATGGCGAGTAGCTTAATTATTTATAAGCATATGTAAGATCTCTTATTTCTCCGATTTGGGATTGATACTTTCAACACTAAGTGACTCTTTATTGTTTTTCTAATTCATTGATACATTTACATTATGCTTGTGGGGGAATAAATTGATTACAAACTTGCCATTTACGAGATTCAAACCTAAAATCTCTCACTCACAAGTGAAGAGGAAAACAATTAGACCGTAGTACTTAGAGCATCTCTAACCATACTCTCTATTTCTTAGTTAAATTTTAGCTAAAAAGACTATAAAGTTATTACTTTGGGAGATCCCTACAAAATTCGGATAATACTTGTGTACTTACTTTTTGATTTGGCCCATGCAAAAAATGACGCATGCTCCTTGTTTTTAAAGTCTAAGAAAAATTAAATAACATATCCGTTATTTTTTTTAAATAATTAAACATGTGTTATAATATTATTGGATAAAATCAAAATGTGAGTAATACTCGCGAGTAGTCAAGTATTATAAAAAAAAATTGTACTCTAATTATCTTCTCTAGTTTAAGAAATCATAATGATGGTGGATTAATAGTAGGGGTGGTTCGGTATGGGATACCATACCGAAACTAGTATCCTGAATCCCAAACCAAAATTTTTCGGGACGGGAATTTGAAGACCAATCCCAAACCAAATTTTCGGGAATCCCAAAATATTTTCGGGATTTTGGGACAAATCGGGAATCCCAAATTGAAATATGAAATTATGAATTGTTCTTCAAATATATAATTCAAGAACACATTCATGAACTAGGAATTTCATTTCATTCACACTACCATTTAATTGAACACTGGCATGCCTGACTGTTTTTATCATAGTCAAAATTCAAATTAATTAAACCCTTTTTGCAATATGTTGAGAGACAAAAGAATCAAGCCTTCTAAAATCATCAGCCATGACAGCAGCAATAATAAAATCCACATGAATATCAAACAAAACATGAAAAATATGCAAGGTGTAGGGCATTCCAGGTTGCAGAGCATGAATTAGAAACTACTAGCATCAATTATAAAAGAATAATATATATATAATAATTAATATTATATATTTTTGGTTCGGTATGGGATTCCCGAAATATCGAGAAGCCAATCCTGAATCCCATACCGAAATTTTGGGATCAATTCGGGAATTTCGGTTTGAGAAATTTTTGGTTTGGGATCGGGATTTTTAGGAATTTTTTCCACCCCTAATTAATAGAATAGTGTTTTTATTTAAAATATTATTATAATATTGATAATTAATGCTATTTTTCACTAATTTACAAAGTTGCATAAAAATACATGACATTATCTATGTTTCACCACTCTACAAAAGTCACATGTGAACACACCCCACTTTGATAAGTACTTGATAAATTATCCGTTATTGCTCGCGGATCGAGCCAACCCGAGCCTGGCTCCTAGGACCTTTTATGTTTTTTTTTTTAATTATTTATTATTTATAATATAATTCTTACTGCACAGTACTCGGTCAGATTAGTCGTGATCATTTAATTAGGGTATTCTTATTGGTATTTTAAAAATCTTATTTTACACTCCAAATTTTATATAATCAGAAAGAAAAATACACTTATAAAGAGTGTAGAATGAGGTTTTTGAAGTGCTAATAACATTTTCCTTTAATTAACTCCAAAAATGCACTAATATTGTCTCAACTAAACACCAAGTCGAATACTGTGGGTTAGAAGAGGACTGATGCGTGAGATTTTATCTTAAAAGACCTCAATGAGATTAGTAGTGACCATTTAATTTTAAACAAACATTCTTGTTGTACTCCTTTGATGTGAGATTTTGAACATCATTCCTTTGGCTTATAACATGCCAAATACACCAACAATCTCCACCAAGGTGACATGGTCCCTCCAACCCTTACCTTTAAAAACTAGGATAAATCACAAACGAACACATGTATTTGTTGCCCGGAAAACCCACCATTTGGTAAAACTCGAAGGTCAGCAATCCGACCGTGCATCCACCATGAATATCAAAGTTCAATAAAAAAGGTGACCCAAATCTCTCTTTTTTTTTCATTTTTTTTTTTTTTAAATAAAAAGATGGACAACTGGTAACAAGCCACTGTTATCCATCCATTCCGGACCCGAAGAGACTAAGAAAATTTTCACCCTGCCCGAGACCACAGTTAAGCAAACATATCCGAGCTTTGTGCAACTTGTTCTTCATACATCTCCAAGCTCGGTCTTGGCAAAAGCATGGCAGCTCCTTAATGAACTTTTCATCTTTGCAGCACAAAACACTCGAGAAAGATGGTTTGAAATGACGTGACAATGAATGTAATGCATGATCATCCCTTTGTTGAGAGGTATTTTCTTTTGATTTGAGACTCGAAATTTCATATGTCAAGTTTCTCTTCAAAATATTTGAGAACTTTGAATGTGCTGAATAATTTGAAAAATACAATTGAAAGCTAAAATAAACTCTTTCCACAGATGTTATCTATACAAGCGATATTAAAATACAATCTAAAGCCGAAATAAACTCTATCCACGTATGTTATTTATACAAGCGATATTGTGGGCTTGTAAAGTCGATTCGAGGACCTCAAGTGCTGGAGTAAATGGTTGCTTTCATTTTTGTTACTGTAACATGAAGCTAAGCATAATATGTGGTTCAAGTTTGAGTTCTATATCGAAAACGTAGGCTTACTCGAAATCTAATAAGGGGAATCTATTCAATCGGAAGATAGCTCTTCATGTGTTAAATGACATTTCATCTCTTTATACAAAGTGACGTGCATCAAACACTTTGTACTTCTCTTTATTCAATATTGAATATAGTAAAATATTACTAGCCGAGGTTTTAATAGTTTCGAATCCTCCACCCTCTTCTTAATAATAATAAATTTAAAAAGAAAATGTTATCTCCATCAATGGACTCTTTGAATAATTTGGTGAGTTAAAATTTGGAGAGAAATTACAATAACTTAATTCCAACTAGACTCATTTAAAAAAACAGCTTGTATCTATGTGCAACTTGAATTTCTTCAAGTAGATCTGGGGTCCGTCTTCACAAATAGTGGCAGCCATGATTCCTTAGCTCTTCACATGTGGCACCAATGAGAAATGCAAATGAAATAATGTGCATTTTAAATTTGAAAAAAAAAAAAAAACTAAAGCTGATTTATTCAATCGAACCTTTAGAGCAAGCCCACCGTTGGGTATTGCTCGGGGGACAGGGGAGAAACAAAGGGCCCGAGGGCCAGGGGAGATGGTCCAGCGTAGCCCAGCCCGAGGGAAGGGGGAGGCCCGAGCTCCGGGCCCGTGGTGGATTGCCAACCCGAGAGCCCGAGGTGGGGGTGATGCAAGGCTGACGCCAGGGTGGCGTCAACGCATTATTAAATTTTTTTGTGTCAGGCGCGTGCACCCCACTCGCGCGTGGGGGCGCGTCGCTGGCACAAAAATCAGAAAAAAAAAAATTTATGTCAGTTACCGTTGGGAAGCCACGTGGCTTCCCACGGTTCGTTAGATCTCAACGGTCACTTTATTTAGACCGTTCGATCTCAACGGTAAAAAAAAATAAAAAAATCAGATTTAATATCCACCGTTCGATCTGAGATCAACGGTAGATATTAAAATGCTTTATAAATAAAAAAATAAAAGAAAAAATAGTTTTAAAAATCTGAAAAGTTACCGTTGTGACACGTGGCACAATCTGGAGTGTTGGAATTCAAATTTTTTTATATCCAACGGCAGAGATTAATTAATTGAATAAAAATTTAAAAAAAATTGTAAAAAATTCAAAAATTTAAAAAAAAAAATCTGAAAAATCTGAAAAAAATTGTTTTTACTTTCTATAAATACCTTCTCATTATCATCTACCTTACACAACAATTTCATATTTTCTCAACTACTTTCAATCACATTCCTTTCTTTGTCTCAAAGTTTGAATTTTTTTTTTTCAACAAAATGACCACTGGTGCAGGTACGAATGGGTCGCTTATTGAAGATGTTGCGTTGTGTACTAGCTGGGTTCAAGTTACTCATAGTTCGCTTACAGGTAATGAGATGCAGTTGCGAGAAATGTGGAGTCTTATTCATACCAATTTTCTTGAGAAAATTGGTGGGAAAAGAACCAAAGAATCGATGTCCAGTCGTTGGAAATTACTTAGCCAATCGTTTAGTACGTGGAGAGACGCCTTGGCACAAGCTAGTAGTAATATTCGAAGTGGGAAAAATTACTCGGATCAGGTAACAATATATTATTTATTTGATACCCAAATTTACATTATAATTATTTGTTTGTATTATTTATTTGTTACCTACATAATTTATTATTTATTGTTTGTATTATTTAATTGTTACGTAAAAAAATTATTATTTATTGTGTGTATTATTTATTTGTTACCGTCAAAATTTATTATTTATTGTTTGTATTATTTATTTGTTATTTATTATTTGTATTATTTATTTGTTACCGTCATAATTTATTATTTATTGTTTGTATTATTTATTTGTTATTTATTATTTATTATTTGTATTATTTATTTGTTACCTACATAATTTATTATTTATGGTTTGTATTATTATTTGTTACTTATTTTTATTGTGTAGGAACTTCAAGCACAAGCTTGGTACGCTGCCAAAACCAAAAGCAAAAATAAATCATTCAACCGGTGGGAATGTTGGAATATTGTCAAAGATTGTCCTAAATTTAGAGTTGTGCCAGTCGGTCCAGAAGTGCACATGAACAGCACCCCTTTACACTCTACACCCGATCATGTTCATGAAGATGATGCAGAAGAAGTGCCCGAAACGCCCCTCCCTGAACAAGCGTCGGGTTCGACCCGTTATCCAATTAGGCCTAAAGGTAAGAAGGCTTCAAAGAGAAAAGGGGGTGCTTCCAAGAATGATTATGCAAAGTTCATGGAAGAACTTACTCGCCAAGGTGAATTGACTTTGGCAAGGGAAATGGCGAAAGATGATGTTGATAAGGCTAAAGAGGCAGCAAAAGCAGCAGCTGTTGAGAGAGAATTTTATGCTAATGAGAGAGAAAGAGAGCTACTTAGGCAAGAAAGGGAACATGTTAGAGAAGAAAGACGGGCTCAACAAGATCGTGAGATTATGAACATGTCTTTAGAAGGGAAGTCTCCAAATTCTAAATATTTTTGGGAGTCAGAGAAAGCGGACGTGGTGCAAAGGAGGCGTGCAAGAGAAACGATAACAAGCCAAGGTGGTTCTAGCACCACAAGAGAAGATCATCCTAGCACCACAAATTGGTTAAGTGATGATGAATAGAGTACTTTTTGTAATCGGAGCCCATAATTTTCCAATCACTTTGGGTTGTAATTTATTATTTATTGTTTGTATTATTTATGTTGTTTCCAATTTCTTGAATATTTATTCTAATTAATTTGGTAAGTTATTTATACTAAGAATTACCCTCTGCCTCCTTGCTTTATACTAAGAATTACATAAACATATACTAAGAATTACATATCCTAAGAATTACATAAACATAAACATAAACTAAGAATTACATAAACATAAACTAAACTAAGAATTACATATACTAAGAATTACATACACATAAACATAAACATAAAAAAATTACATAAACATACCAAATAATAAAACACACCAAATAAAATAACATAAACATACCAAATTCAAAAAAACACACTAAATGAACTTAATTATCTTCAGCTTGTTTCAATGCCCACTGGTGTTCTATCAAGTCAATTTGTCGAGCATTGTGCATGTCTGGCATTTGAAATGCAGTATATCGTTGAATGAGCCTTTCATTGTAACGTCCATCCCTTTGTAATGGCTCATGTTGCACGGGCTCATCGGTGGCGTCATGAGCACAATATATACGTGTTCTTGAATTGTTCATCGGATCTGGCTCATATTCATCAACAAATTCATAATCGTACTCATCTTCCACAATCATGTTGTGAAGAATGATGCACGTCATCATGATGGAGCGAATCGACTCTACATCAAACAATCTGGCAGCACCCCTGACGATCGCCCAGCGAGCTTGGAGGATACCGAAACAACGCTCCACATCCTTCCTGCACCCCTCTTGACAGCTTGCAAAGTGTTTTTCCTTTGCACTCCGCGGACGTGGCACTGTTTTGACAAATGTTGACCATCGCGGGTAGATGCCGTCAGCTAGGTAGTATGGCCCGTCGTACATACGTCCGTTGACCTCATATGTAACTTTTGGTGCCTTTCCTTGCAGGACATCGTTGAACACTGGGGATTGGGCAAGGACGTTGATGTCATTTTGAGCTCCTGAGATCCCAAAAAAGGCGTGCCAAATCCATGTATCAAAAGATGCCACCGCCTCCAGAATGATACTTTTTGCTCCTTTTCTGTCCCCGTAAGCGCCTTGCCATGCACTTGGACAGTTTTTCCACGTCCAGTGCATACAATCAATGTTTCCAATCATCCCAGGAAAGTCACGCATCTCCGCCTTCTTCAACAGCCACTCCAAGTCCATGTGTGTAGGTTTGCGGAGGTACGCAGCGGTGTAGATAGATTCGATTGCTCCGCAAAACCTCATCAGGGACTCAAGAATGGTTGATTTCCCCATCCTCGTTATCTCATCCACTTGGTCTGCAGATGCTCCATATGCAAGCATCCGCAAGGCAGCAGTAACTTTTTGCTCAAGTAGTAGACCCATAACACCAAAAGCATCTTTTTTTTGCACAAAATAAGAATCATGGTTGCAAACAGCAATCATGATTTTGTTGAACAAATGTCGTTCCATTCTAAAACGACGTCTAAAGTACGTATCAGGGAATGCACTATTAGGAACAAAATAATCATCCAAAAGTTCCATACCTTGTCGTTGCCTGCTTCTATCAAAGTTTCCGGAACGGCTGGGCCTGCAGATCTGAGCAGCAGCTTGGATGACTCGATGGGAATGTGAGGCTCTGCCCTTTCTTACTGCGTCATCTCTCATTTGACTCTTCTCATCCTCTTCCCTCTCATTTCTTACCCCCTGGTGATTGAACATTGCTTCTGATTCGTTAAACAATTCTTCCTCTTCCTGATTGAATTCCCACATCATCCTTGAGGAAGAAGAAGAAGACATTGAAAAAAAGAAACAAAAACTATGAATAATGATACAGATTTTTGTGAATAAGGAAGCAGAAACTATGAATAATGATAGAGATCTTGAGAATTTTGGTATGAGATTTGCGAGGATGGATGGTGGATTATATAGAGGATTCAGAAAGGATTAGGTTGTGCATAATGCCACGTGGCATGCCGTCATTCGTTACAAATCTGATGAAAATCTATCCTCAAATATTGTGAACAGATTATGACACGTGGCATGCCGTCATTCGTTAAAAATCTGATGGAAATCTATCCTCAAAGATTGTGAACGGATTATGACACGTGGCGCGACGTGATTGGTTAATAATCTTATCAGAAATCCATCACCAATAATTGTATTATTTAATAATACTTCGGATAATGACACGTGGCGCAACGAGAACGATTAAAAATCTTATCCGATATTACAATTAAAATTATTTTGTATTATTTTATAAATAAAAAAAATACTAATATTTTATTGCCTATTGCCAGGGCTATTGAAGTGTAACGGTGGAGATGCAAATTCTATTGCCAGGGCTACTTACTGTTCATTAAGGGCAATTACTGTTCATTAGGTGGATTGAATAGTGGATTGCCAGGAGGGAGGGCTCCTACGCTGAAATTGCTCTTACAGATTGAAGAAATCAAAATAGTATCTCTACCAAAAGATGTATACGCAGCAGCTATGAGCTAAGTTTAACATAGATGAAGGTCTAAAGCAATTTTGCTCAAAATTTTCTGAAAACAGTTGTAGCTCATGAAATTTTTTTCGAGCTAGGGTTTTTGAAATCTGTGGAAGAAGGGACCAAGTGAGCTGAGAGCTAACCTCTCATTCTAAACCTGAGACGGCTCACACAGAGCACACATCTCACAATAATAGGACACGAAGACAAGGTCGCATGGTAATTTAAAAATGCACGTGCACATACATGATTTGAACGAAATCACTAATCAAGATACATGAAGATACCAGCTTAAAGAGAAATTTTTAGTTGTGACGGGAATACGGATGATATATCACGTGTTTTTATGCAAGTGGTGAAAATTTTTAATTTTTAAGTTATTAACCTTTTAACACACATAACCCACAATTTATATAGGAACACATTGTATACCACCTCGTGTGATGGTCACACTAAAAAATCTCTCCAGCTTAAAATGCAGATGCATGAACAAATCTGCCAAAACTAGAGAGGCTTGTTGTTATAATTTGGCAAAGCAACCAATAGCTTGATCTCCACAAAATGACAATGCAAAATGAGAATGAAATGAAAGCTTTGCATTCTAAATACTTCCTGCAGATTTGTAGTTACAAAAAAATTTACGGTCCTTATTATATACCAATAAAAGGAAAAACAAAACTTATGGCCTTTATTTTTGTTAGGAGTTATTAGGATGAGAAGCAAAGCCCGTTTTATTTATGCCTAAACAAATAATTAAATACAAAGGGAAATGCACTAATCTGATGTTTTACTTTTACCGTTTTAAATTAATCCCAAAAGTAATAAGCTCACATTTACTTGATTTATTTAAAAAGATTGTTTCTGAACACACTTTTCCATAAGTTGGAAGACAAGCACAAAAGATGTTACTTGCTAGGCATACCAATTTATTATGCCAATTTATTCATACACTCCCCTTCCCGAATTGAGCACCCTAAATGTAAAGGCATTCACCATTACTTTTTGTAATGCCCTTCAAACCAATAAATATTCTATTACCCAAACATGAATATCCCAATTTTATGTTGACAAGAACAAATTAGTTCGATTGAAATAGAAGACTGGACAAACAATTGTAAATATTTTGTTTAGAAATTTATAATTGATCTAAGTCTTTCCTGTAAATGATAATTGCCGATCATGGCCGCTAAATTTTGCAAACATAATTATAATAGTATATATTGCGACACCTATAGCAGTCTTCCGTGGTGATTTTTAACAAAACGGTCACTAAAATTGGGGAGGGACTAGATGGCCGTTAGGTGGTCTAGGCGGTGCTAGGCAGCATGCTAGGCGGTTTTAAGTTTTTTTTAATTAACTAATTAAGTTAAAGTGCATAACGCGCAACCTATTGATACACATCCCTCTGAACTCATTCTTTATGTACAATGAATCGTGATGGATGAGATAAGAGTTGAGACCCACTTAGCACTATTAAATTATTCTTTCCTTTTATAAACAATGCAAGGCTTTTGAATTGCTAATTTGCTTACTGAATTAGAATCAGGTGGCTTTTCAATTAGAATCAGTTGTTTCAGTTGTAAAAACTGTTCTTATATATAATTTGTTAATTTACTTACTGAGCTTATTGGCTTTTGAATTGTATATTTGCTTACTGAGCTTATTTGCTTTTATTGCATTTTATCTTTATTTTATTCTTAACATAAGTATAGTTTTTTAGTGTAAATAGACACTTATTTATATGATACAATGATAAATTTACTTAAATCCACAATCCACCACCCGACTAACATCTGACGTCTTTTGGAACTATTATAATACTTAATACTAATATCATCTTTATCATTTTTGACACAAAACAAAACTAATGAAAGTCACACGCTATACCTACTACAATACCATTCTTGTAGATTTGTTAATACAATAGTAGATATAGACAACATACACCCTTTAAAAATGGTAATTTCTTTTATTAGATAGAAAATATATGCATTTGAGAGTTTCGATTTATACTAACTGAAAAAAACATACAAGACAATCATTACCTTGTTTTTAGAAGGATATTGTTTCTATGTACATGAGTAATTTCATACCACTAAATCATATGAGGCAAAGATAATACAAAAATATATTCGGACATGACATAACCACCATAGAATGAGCATATAAAAAATTTATACCAACATCTAATTAAATGGGTCAACGTAACAATGTGACAGTCTTTTATTTGTTCATAATGTCTCTCCTTAGTTTTATTTAATTTTAGTAAGCAATGTATGATTGATGGTTTAAGCTGAAATTTGGAAAACAAGCCTTTGGATCCCTTTATGTTAATTGTTTTATTTTGGGAGGGTGAGCTTAGCTCTACAATGGGATAACAATAATGTGGTTTATATTTGCCTTAGACGAGAATCAAACCTAAGATATCTTTCACTTACAAGTGAAGAGGAATACCACTAGATGATATGTCCAGTAGTACTATTGACAACGCAAAAGTAAAAATTCAATATTTTTCAATTGACCAAAAAAAAAAATGGTAATAGCGCTTGGGCATCAGTTTACATTGAACTTTACCACATTGTCATTCAAGGCAACGTACTAAATTGAAGAAACAAACTACGAAAAGCAGTTTCTGAGCCTTTGTTAACTCATAAACCTCACCAGTGCCCACTTTGTAAACACCTGAAGTGCCCTTACTAATTTTCATCTCTCTCTCTCCCTCTCTCTCTCTCTCTCTCACACACACACACACACACACACACATATCTCCTGTGTTACCGAGGAAACTGACTACATTTTCCGACATTGACTGACCCGCAAGTCACCCGGCTCCGACACTCGGCCGCCCCGGCGGCGAGCTAAGCTGCCTGCAGTGAACCATTTAACCTTTTTTGTAAGCCTTTCACTTAATCCATGCATTGCATATATTAGTTGTCACATTTCATTTCATATCACGAAGATTTTCTCAAGATATGATCATTTGTTGCCATTTAAACCACAATTAAATAAGCCAATTTACACAGATTCAGAAGATATGTAATTCCTCAGTTACTCTGCATTTTCCTGCCTTAATTCGGTTTCTATGTCATTCATGCTTTCCATGTTTCCATGACACAAAACATGGCTGGCCGTACCTGTTGTGGAATATCTGGTTTGCATGATTTCGATCATTAATCACAGAGATGCTGCTCTGCATTTTGCACTCTCTCGAGGAAAGATTTTCTGTTTAATGTGTGTATTTATGTTCTGCACTGCATGTTAGCTGCGAGGGATTTGCATTTGAGCGTTTTCGCACAGGGTGTTTCAGGCAATGGGGATGAGCTGAGAAATCGGACATTTTCATTTTCCCACAAAACTTATCTGCTAGAGCGTTATAGAGAGGAAAAGAGATTAATGAAACAGAGAAGTGGAAAGAGAGAGTGTGTAAATTGAAGGGACTTAAGGATGAAGTTTGGAGGGGGGTTCATTCCCCAGGATGACGATCTACGATTCATGGATCCATGGATACCTGTGACTCCAGATAAGCTGATTCGGCAAAAGCCTTGTCCAATACCAGTTCACCCCCGCAGGAACCTCCTGCAAGGAGCACACTGGCAGCAACAACTGAACGGAGTTTCAAGGGAGCACGTACCCGTCGGTGCCAGCTGCAATGGCATGAATCAAGCTGTTAGCCCAAATGGACAGCTACTCAGAAATGGAGGGCTGTGTAGTTCTGATGGAAGTCTGGCTGAGAAAAATCAGATGATCAATCACTTTGCGGGCGCCTACAAATTCACACAGTTGCTCCGTGGTGACAGCTCGTGTTGGAATAACAATACAATGACGCAACTGCTGCACGATAAGGCAGCTTACATTCCCTCTGCAAACATGAATCTGAGCAGAAGTGTTGACATAGCAGCGAACACACCTCTGATTCCTAAGTTGCATCCTCAGTTGGGAAACCAAGAAAACAACACGAGAAGTTAATTGCTGACCAACCAAAATTGCAGGTCTTTGGTTATGGATTTTCCTTCCCAAGTTGACGACAGTCGGCAAGATTCCAACTCACTCCATTGGTTATTTGGCAACCAAAATCATCGCTCAAGTCCAAGCTCAAACCTGTTGAGTAATGGTGACAGTTCATCCCAGATAAGTCAACGTATGTACTTCAACGTGGTTCTGATATTTATTCTGCTCTAATTTGATTTCATTGATAGAAAGTTTAGAAATGACCTGGTTAAATTCGAAGGAATGATCGATATGCACTATTTTTTTTTTATGATGTCCGTCTTCTAATCTAGTCTAAAATAGGCAAAAATGCGGACTATAAGAAGAAGCTAAAAACTTTGAACAAGAAAAACGAAGAAATTAATACTGAAAAATAATAAACTTGACCGAGAAACTGCTTTTCTTTACAGATGGTTTCCAACCAAGCTATGATCTAAACTCCTTGCCAAGTACAGAAGTCGACACTGCCTCAGGTGTTATCAGCCAACTCCAATTCACAACAGATGAGGCCAATAATTTGGAGAACAACCAGCTTTCTGCAATGCTGAAGTCCTTGACGGACAAATGTGATAGGAAGGAAAAAGGCCAGCAGGTCATTTTTATAGAAGATGAAGCAACTCAAACAAATGGTGACGAACTCCTGTAGAAAATTGTGGAGTCATCATCTGCAGCCATTTCTAAACCGTACAACAAAAACAAAGAGTCTGATAGTGGTGGTGACAGAGGGATTGATCTGAATAAGACACCCCAGCAGAAACCACCAAAGCGAAGAAAACACAGGCCAAAGGTAATCATTGAAGGCAAGCCCAAAAGGACGCCAAAGCCTGCAACTCCAAAGAATACGAAGTCTAAGGAGACCAGACCAGCAAAGAGGAAGTTTGAAAGAAAGAACGTCCAAAAGGAATCCCCAAGTCAACTGGCAGACATAACACCGGAGACAGCAGACGCTAATGCTGGAAAAGGTGCACAATCATGCAGAAGAGTGCTGCATTTTGATTTGGAAAGGGCCATGGATGAAAACCTATGCAGAGAAATTGGTCAGCAAGAGGAGATGCAACAAGAGAACAAGAGGACGTTTGATTTGAATTTTGACTATCAAGGGACACATATGGGAACTGACACGATCCAGGTGAATGCAAAGCCAGCTGACCGAAGTGGACCGCTGAACAAATTATTGGTAGATAAGCAGATACCAGGTACTCTGAGTAACCCTATCCATTCCATGAGTCTTATGCCAAATAACTTTACATTTCTGCCAGAAAGGCAAGTATCTGCAGCCCTACCTGCTACAACAAAAGACATGCATCTGAAAAATTCGCATGTCATGAGGAGACGTGTAGAGAATGCAGATTCTGATTTATGCCAGAAAAGATGCAGAGATGAATCCACTCATATGCAGCAACATAGTCAAGCTGGAGGAATAGGCCAAGATGTCATTCGAGCAAACATAAACCATGAAAACCCTCAGAAAACTTTAGAGCTTGCCAACCAGGGTGATTCTTTACTAAAACTTCTCTCCCTTCCAAGTGAAGGAAGGGGATCCAAGAGGGAATTTTTTCAAACTGCTGAGCACACTCGTCTTTCTACCAACGATCCACCAAGTTCACTGTCATTCCAAGAGATACTTCAATTGGATGAAATTCAGAAAATCAGTGGTATTCTCAGCAAAGATTTTTCAGGAAGCCATAAGAAAAAGAAAATTGAGAATAGATACTTGAGCATTAATAATATGCCTAATAAGGTTACAGCGGTTGAGGAGTGTCTGAGAAAAGTTGAAAGACCAGAGGAAAATAATGTCAATTCAAATGGATTTGCATCGAAGAACCATAAAATACTGAGTTCTTACATTGAAAATAACAAAATTATGGACAGGGAGAACAAAGAGATCAGCAAGTTTACAGGTGACAGGTACACTCACTCCATCACTTCTGGGAATGGTTTTCTACATCTGCAGATCTCATCCAAATCAAATTCATGCCAAGGTTCCACAAAAGTTCTTAGCTTTTCCACCCATTCAATAAGTGAAACATGTAACTCGCAAGCCTCATCACTTCCCAGAAAATCCTTTCAGATAGCAAACAAGCAGGTATCTCATGATAATACGTCAGCAAAGAAGCAGACTGAAGGAACTACTCTATCAAAAGTTTCATCAGGTACAGATAAAGTCCATCAAGAGCAGGATTCTGCATACGATCACAAGCAACCTTCTGCAAAAGCAATTGGTACTTTCCACCTTAAGAAACCTCTCAATAATGTATCATCACAATAACTACTTTTAACTCACTCCAACGATGACATACTCTTGATTTTGATGCAGGGTATCCTATAAGAACACGATTTATTATACCAATAGATGACATCATCATACATCAATTTAATGGTCTGAACCTCAATGGAAGCTGCAGCGAAATTCTAGAGCAGGAGAAAACTGCACTTGTTCCTTACAAAGGAGATGGTGTAATTGTCCCCTTTCAAGGTATTATGAAGGAACGTAAGCCGCGTCCAAGAGTAGAGCTAGACCCAGAAACACATAGGATATGGAATCTGTTGATGGGCAAGGAGGGAAGCGAAGGCGATGAAGGAACTGATAAAAAGGAGAAGTATTGGGAAGAGGAAAGAAATGTTTTCCAAGGACGAGTTGACTCATTCATTGCGCGCATGCACCTTGTTCAAGGTAAAATACACTTTTACAGCAATCTGCAGCACAACATGCATTTCCAGTTCAGACACAAAAATGCAAATTATTCAACTTGAAGTCAATACAAAAGATGTAAACTCAACCATGAAAACTCAGACATGACTGCATATAAAACATGTAAAAATTACTTTTTATTGTGCAAGACTGCATATTAGTAGCTTTCTCAATTAGACAACAGGGGTAAGAATTACTTTTTGCTTCTCATGTATACGGTATATACCAGAAAAACATAAATTCATTATAATTTTCTCCAATTAGTGGATACGTAGTTATTAGATATCATGCGCATCAAACCATTGATAAAAAAATTATAAGGAACAGGAGACAGACGTTTTTCAAAATGGAAAGGATCAGTTGTTGACTCGTTGATTGGAGTTTTCCTTACCCAGAATGTCTCAGACCATCTATCAAGGTATGTCAAGAATTTTGGCATGAAGAATGATAGCCCAAAATGAATGTCTTACAGTGAACAATTTGTCTTTTGTTCTTTGTCTTTTGTAGCTCTGCCTTCATGTCATTGGCAGCACGGTTCCCGCTTCGGTCAAGCAATCACCAAGCTCCACACAAGGTTCGGATAAACATCTTGGTTAACGAACCAGAAGTTTGCATGACCAGTCCAGATGATGCTACCAAATGGCATAATGATACATCAAGTCAACCAATCTACCGCCAGACTTCTATGACACTCCCTGAATTGGCAGAAAATCAGAGGGACATTGAGAACTCATGGACAGAAAGGAACTTAGATGAGGAACATGGACAATGTTTTGAGGAAGAATTTGTATCGTCTCAAGATTCTATTGAATCCTCAGTCACTCAAGGAGCTGTAGGAATCAGATCGTACCCAATGTCCAACTCAGAAACAGAAGATCCTATCACTGGATGCCGACCCAACAAGGTTCCGATTTCCATTTCAACGTATCAACAGATGGAGACGACGACCATGTTTCAGGACTTTTACCGTCAAGTAAATGGAATCTCACTATTAGATGATGGATCCAAGAACGGGCACATGGAGTATTCACAGATAAAGACACTATCAGACAAAATCAATCATCTCACTGGCACTTCTTTCACAAATCCAATCTATCTTGACAATGAAAATATGCAAGTACCAGTTGTTCCTTCCAACAACAATCAACTGCACATGTACCCAGATTCTGGAGAACCAGAGCCACGGAGATTTGGAACTTTCAAAGAGGAGAGCATATCCTCTTGGCCTTCGACTGCTTCCCGATTCGATATTGAGCAAGACAAGTGCAAGAACTTGAGAAATGAACAACTGTTAGGAAGTGTTGTTAATTCCTCTATGCAACAGAGTAGTCTGTGGAGTTCTCAAGACATGCCATCAATGGACCTGTATGCATTGTTCAGACAGCACTCAACAGACCTGAATAATAGTTCTGAAAAAAGGCCAAGCACTGGACATCATTGTTCCAACTACAGTAATCAGCGTGAGGGGAACCTAACCTTCCCATTAGAAAACACGTCAGTCAGAGAGCCTGGAGAACATACTGAACCACTTATGGGAAATAAGAGTGGTAGCATAAAGCATGTCAATAATGTCAGTGAGCTCAGCAAAAAATCTATCAACGACGCTGATGGTAAGCATATACTCATGGAAAATCAATCAGTTGATTCAAATTTACAGGAGCAACTGTTTTCTCACGGTCAGTCACATAATGAATACAAGTACACATACTTCAAAAAGAAGAAAAGGAAAGGCGGACAGCGAGAAAAAGAATGCAGTTGACTGGGACATCTTGAGAAAGCAGGCGCAGGCCAATGGTAGGAAAAAGGAAAGAAATAAAGACACAATGGACTCACTGGATTACGAAGCACTCAAAAATACTAATGTCAAAGAAATTTCTGAGGCAATCAAGGAACGAGGGATGAACATCATGCTAGCAGAACGGATCCAGGTACTCTACTATTAGTATTCAGTCCAAGACTTCATGCTTGTTCATTGCATCATTAATTTTCTCCAGATAACATCACTTGATAGGTTAAGACTATCCCTCGCGATAACCCTGGTTGCACAATGTTTGTAGGAATTCCTAAACCGACTGGTTAAAGAACATGGAAGCATCGATCTGGAATGGTTAAGAGATGTTCCCCCTGATAAAGCGAAGTAAGTCATTCCACAATTCATTATCTTGTAGAACGTTACAGCTACCCCCTTTATGCCATTAACAAGGCCATTATTCATCAGGTTTTGTATACAGTTACCACTAATGATTTTCCTGCAGGGATTATCTATTAAGCATACGAGGTTTGGGCTTGAAAAGTGTGGAGTGTGTCCGGCTTTTAACACTTCACCACCTTGCTTTCCCGGTAACAATTATGCGACTACTAAATACTAATTATGTTACAAGAGCCTGGGGATATCTTAAAATCAATGAAATTATATGTTCTTTGCTCAATATAGGTTGATACTAATGTTGGAAGGATAGCAGTAAGACTGGGATGGGTCCCCCTCCAACCATTACCTGAATCACTCCAGTTACACCTCCTAGAAATGTAAGAAATGATAGTTTGGTAAATGAATGCTTACTTTTCCAGTACTGGAAAATGCTAACCGTATTCCCTCTAGGTACCCAATGCTGGAATCAATTCAAAAGTATCTATGGCCAAGATTATGCAAAATTGATCAACGAACCCTGTAAGCTCATAGCTTCATAAACTTTTCATATAAATTTGAGAGCACTACTTTCAAGTGCAAAAGTTCATGTAATTTTATTTATATTTGTCGACTTATGCTTTTACTGATTAATTGACTATTGGACCATAGTTATGAGCTGCACTACCAGATGATTACATTTGGAAAGGTATGCATGCTGTTTCACCAGTTAGAAATATTATCTGTGATCAAACAAAAATAAATTAAGTACCTCATATTTTGATCGTTATGCAGGTTTTCTGCACAAAGAGTAAACCAAATTGCAATGCATGTCCAATGAGAGGAGAATGCAGACACTTTGCAAGTGCTTTTGCAAGGTTTGAACAATAATCTCTGATAATTTACATATATGTTGATGCCACTGTGCAGGAAAAAAAAATACATTGTAGCAAGTCATCAGAATCTCCAGATATCTCGAGACACGGGATTCAGGGTCAATTACGTAATAATCAGAAATTTATAAGGAACTAAGAATCGTAGATAGTTTCATGGAGAATCTATAGTTGTATAACTCTACGTTTCACTATTCACGTGGAACAATTAGGAGATTGTATTGAGCAAATTGATACCAACCATGTTTGGTGCAG
Source organism: Pyrus communis (assembly GCF_041283825.1). NCBI lineage: Eukaryota > Viridiplantae > Streptophyta > Magnoliopsida > Rosales > Rosaceae > Pyrus > Pyrus communis. Next base: position 5,421,142 of record NC_142566.1, on the reverse strand, counting down.
TGCAAGGCTTGCCCTGCCAGGTCCAGAAGAAAAGAGCGTTGTGAATTCAAGTGTTCCAATTGCAGCCGGGATAAACCCTACAATAGCTGTCACTCCCATGTCACTGCCTCCACCTGAAATCAACTCACTCCAGATAGCAGGTGTTGAGATTAACAAGTGTGAACCAATCATTGAAGAACCAGCATCCCCAGAACAAGAGTTCACTGAGCTATCACAAAGTGACATCGAGGACTTGTTCTACGAGGATCCAGATGAGATTCCTACCATCAAACTCAACATGGAACAGTTAACATCGACATTACAAAACTATATGCAAGAGAAGATGGAGCTTCAAGAAGGTGACATGTCCAAGGCCTTAGTTTCCTTGACTTCGGAAGCTGCTTCTATCCCTACACCCAAGCTAAAGAATGTCAGTCGACTACGAACAGAGCACCAAGTGTAAGTACATTTCATCCCATAGTCACAAACCCACATATTCCTTGCAAAACACTGAACACAAACTGAAATATAGTAGGGCCAAAGTCCACAGCATGTTCAATCTAGGAAAACAAACTTAGTGTCGAAATTTTGAATTCGCCACCGTCAAAATTCTTGCAGGAATTTTAACAACTCTCTGCCTGGAGCCATACGTTCTGAGTTTTGGCACACATACCTATACAAGCATGTGTATACAGGCATAACTGTAAATCCTCTGACACCCTTATACATTCTGTGCTGGTATAATGCAGGTATGAACTACCAGATTCGCATCCACTCTTAAAAGGGGTAGGTTAAAATTATATATATTATATCTACAATACATGAAGCGTTCTAATTCTCAATTAATCACCATTCAACTTTACAGATGGACAGACGGGAACCAGATGATCCAAGCCCTTACCTTCTTGCTATATGGACACCAGGTAAGCTCCAGACATAAAAGAACTGAGATACATTGTTGAGGATCTTGAGATCTATTCAAATTTAATGCATTTGATTCGGTAAGCCAAGTTAGAACTTGGGATACAGATGCATGGATGGCCTAGAGCTAGCTAAATTTGACATCAGATGAATGAAGTCGAAATATTGTACATCTTACTAAGTGATACATTTATTTTATTTATATCAGGTGAGACTGCAAATTCAATTCAACCACCAGAAAGCAGGTGTGGCTCCCAAGACCAACACAAATTGTGCAATGAGAAGACATGTTTTTCATGTAATAGTATAAGAGAAGAAAATTCACAAACAGTCAGAGGGACGATTTTGGTGAGAAAAATTGATTGTTGTAATAAGTCAAAGACAATAAACTAGATGCATTTGTTTGCCAAAATTTAATTTAACTTGTTGCAGATACCTTGTAGAACAGCAATGAGAGGGAGCTTTCCACTCAACGGCACATATTTTCAAGTTAATGAGGTGAGTCTTATTGAAACTAATCTCCTTGAAGTTTATCTACAGAGCACAGTCTGGACAAAATTAATATTGGTCCAGAATCCTGTACTCCACTTCTGTAAGCCAGAATGTTAGAGCCATTACTTCCAGATTTATAAACAAAGTTCTATCACGATGCAGATGTTCGCGGATCATGAGTCTAGTCACAACCCAATAGATGTTCCAAGGGGGTGGATATGGAATTTGCCAAGACGGACCGTATACTTTGGAACTTCTGTATCGACAATATTCAGAGGTAAGTGATATTAAGATACCAGCGTTGCGATTTTCACATCCCATTTAGAGATGTATACTTACAACGAAAATAATTATGTCCACCAGGTCTCTCAACAGAGGGAATTCAATACTGCTTTTGGAGAGGTATGTGATACTAACTTCAGTTCTTCGTAATACTTTGCGATAACTATCATGAGTTATCTTCTCAGGACTAGTTATATAACAAAGGTATACTTACCATGGTTTAAGAAAAAGAAAATGTAAATGATAAACTTTGAACTAATTTGTAATTTTTGATGCAGAAGACAAATCATTGATAGTGCAATTATATGTAATTAGCCAGAGGGTAATTAAGATATTTGACTGATGATTTCTCGAGTCCTGAGTGTCTTCAAAAGAAGGGGAAATAAGAGGGAAAGAAATCTGACGAAATTTTGGTGCGACTGTTGAAAACATTGTATTAAAAACCGGTGGATGTAATTAAGCTGTACAAAGTTGTTGATAAGGTTGTTAGTAGTCATAAGCCGTCCTACCTACAAAGTACAAGCCGTCCTATAAGCCGTCCTACCTACAAAGTATAAGCCGTCCTATAAGCCGTCCTACCCACAAAGTATAAGCCGTCCTACCTACAAAGTACAAGCCGTCCTATAAGCCGTCCTACCTACACACTTGTATCCCTTAATTTAGGGTGATTTGATCTTCATACTTTTGAAGACATGTATATAAATCCTTGTAACCTTGTAGAGAAAGATAATGAGAATCCAAAAGTTTACATGGTATCAGAGCCTCTGATCCTCCTTTTTTTTTCATGGCTTCCGCAACTTCATCTTCCACCTTTTCAATCCCCAATATCTCTACCCTCGTTTCCGTTAAGCTTTCTGAAACCAACTATCTTCCTTGGGAAAGTCAGGTTAAGCCTTTTCTGATTGGCCAAAATCTTCGGCGTTTTGTTGATGGAACTCACCCCTGTCCTCCTCTCTTTATCACCACCCCTGCGCCTGCTGCCTCCCCCACTGCTTCTATTGATTCTGATGTTACTTCTACGGTGGTTCCTCCTGTGGTCACTACGACTCCTAATCCCGATTACCTTGTGTGGTACCAGACTGATCAGACACTTGTGAGCCTGCTACGTGCTACGCTTACTGAGCCCGTTCTTTCTTTGACTGTTGGGTTGTCCACTTCTCGTGAGATATGGGAGCATCTTCGTCAGAATTTTTCTCAACAATCCCTTGCCAATTCTACCCATAATCGGTTTCAGTTGCTTTCTCTTCAGAAAGGGAACCAAACAATTGCAGAATACTTGGGTCTGGCCAAGCATTTGGCAGATCAATTGGCCTCCATTGGTCAACCTGTTCAGAATGATGATTTGGTTACGTATGTGCTTAACGGCTTGGGGCCTGAATATGAAATGCTTGTCTTGGCCCTGACCAATTTTCCACCTTTGCCATCCTTTAATGATCTGCGTACCCGTCTCCTAGTCTTTGAGTCCAAGCACGCCATGAAACAGGTTGCTGCATCATCCCATTCTGCTTTCTATTCTGCCCGTCATACGGTTGGTGGTTCGTCTAATGGACGCGATGGTCACTCTTCTTCTCGCCCCAATGGTGCTTCTGGTGGCAATCGGTTTCCCCGTACCCCTAGTGGTGGCCGATCGAATCAACATGGATGTGTTGGGCGATATGGTCAACGTGGTGCTGTACAACAACGCCTTGGTATTCTTGGACCTGCTCCTGTCAATCGTGGTCCTCAGTGTTGGGCCTGCAACCAATTTGGCCACATTGCTGCATTGTATCCTCAAGCTACTCGTTCAAATGATGATATCTCTCGTGCCTTTGCTGGTATGCATCTTGCTTCTCCCTCTGATCCAACATGGTATCCCGATACTGGGGCTACTCATCATATGACGAGTGATGCTCGAACAATGACTTCGGCTACTGGGTATGGTTCTCATGACAAGGTGGTTGTTGGTAGTGGTGAGGCCCTCCCTATTGCGCACACTGGTAATATTTCCTTTAAGTCTGGGTCGTTTATTTTTCGATTATCCCAAGTTTTACATGTTCCAACAATTAAAAAGAATTTATTGTCGGTTGCTAAGTTTACACGTGATAATCTTGTTAGTTTAACGTTCTTTCCTTGGGGTTTTGTCATCCGTGATTTAAAAACCGGTGTTGTTCTTTTTCAGGGCCCATGTGAGGATGGCCTCTATCCCATTAAGCTTGGTCTTGCCTCTAGGAATTGGTCAGCTCCCAAACGTGCTTTTGTTTCCGTTTTAGCGTCGTCATCACTTTGGCATCGTCGTCTTGGGCATCCATCTCGTCAAGTTCTTAGTGTATTAGCCTCTAGTGATGTATTAGGCTCGTCTTTTTCAGTTTCAAATAAAAATTTTTGTAATCATTGTGCGTTGGCTAAATCCCATCGTCTGTCATTCCATTCTTCTGAACATTATGCTAAGTCTCCTTTTGAATTAATTCATTCTGATGTTTGGATGTCTCCTATTTTGTCAGTCTCCGGTTTTCGTTATTATGTCTTGTTTACCGATGACTACACACGGTATACATGGATTTATCCCATGCGTAATAAGTCAGAGGTTTTTACTCACTTTAATACTTTTCTCACTTTTATTTATAATCAATTTTCGACCATGGTTAAAATCTTCCAAAGTGATGGGGGTAAGGAGTATGATAATTTATCGTTTCGGACCTTGTGTGTGCAAAAAGGGATTCACCACAGATTTTCTTGTCCGCATACCCCGCAGCAAAACGGCCTTGCTGAACGCAAACACCGTCATATTTCTGAAATGGGACGCACATTGTTACTTGCTGCCAATCTTCCTCCTAAATTTTGGGCTGAGGCACTTTGCACCGCTGTTTATGTTTTGAATCGGTTACCCTCTCATGTTCTTAAGTGGGCCTCTCCATTCCAAATGCTATTTGGACGGTCTCCAGATTATATGGCTTTCTGAACTTTTGGTTGTGCTTGCTTTCCGTATCTTGGTGATTATATGACTAATAAACTACAACCTAGATTTTTGGCTTGTGTTTTTCTTGGCTACAGTGACCAATACAAGGGTTATCGATGTCTTCACCCTCCGACTGGCCGTCATGTTATTTTTAATGAGGACTCCTATCCTTATGGTGCTCTTGCTGCTTCTTCCACGATGCCACCATCAGACTTTGCATTTGTGCCAATTATTCATGCACCTTACTCGCTGCCCTCTGAGACGCAAACTCTGCCTACACCGCCATCTACTAGTTCTCTGCAACCACCTGTTGCTCCTCTCTCTGCAGCAGCTGCTTCAGATTCTGGTGGTCCTGCCGTCACAGCTCCACTTGCATCTGGTAGCTTACTCCCGTCAGCTAGCGAGCCATCTCAAGCTATTGTTACTGCCCCAGTTCCATATATTGGACCTCAAACTCGCTCCAAATCGGGTATCTTTAAACCCAAAGCTCGGTCTTACTTTGCATCGCGCCATCCCATTCCTCACGCCTTCATTGCTCTGGTTGGGGAAGATTTTGAACCTACATGTTACAACCAAGCATCTAGGTCCCCTGAATGGAGACAGGCGATGTCCGATGAATTCAATGCTTTATTAAAACAACATACGTGGTCTTTGGTTCCTCTGGTTCCTCGTGCCAACATCGTCGGTTGTAAATGGGTGTTTAAGTTGAAACAGAATTCGGATGGCTCGATTGAACGTCATAAGGCGCGTCTTGTCGCCAAGGGGTTTCACCAACAAGCCGGTGTTGATTATTCAGAAACTTTTAGTCCCGTGGTTAAACCTACGACGATTCGCATAGTTTTGAGTTTAGCAGTGCACTTTGGGTGGCCTCTTCATCAACTTGATGTGAAGAATGCTTTTCTTCATGGCTCTCTTATGGAGGAGGTTTATATGCAGCAGCCGCCAGGTTTCGTTGATCCCACTCGCCCTAATTATGTGTGTAAATTGCACAAGGCACTTTATGGTCTTAAACAAGCACCACGTGCTTGGTTTCAACGCCTCAGTGCTTTCCTTGTCCATTCTGGCTTTGTTCAAAGTAGGGCGGATAGCTCCATGTTCACTTTTCATCAGGGTTCTACAATTTTGATTTTTCTTCTCTATGTTGATGACATAGTGTTGATGGGTAATGCTTCTTCTCTACTTCAAACCTTTATTGCAGTTTTGGGTAAGGAGTTTGAACTTAAAGACCTTGGGCGTTTACACTATTTCTTGGGTGTCGAAGTCTCCCATCTATCTTCTGGCCTCCGGTTGACACAAAACAAATATACTCTTGATATTTTGAAACGTAGTAATATGCTTGAGTGTAAACCATGCCCTACTCCAGTTGCTGCTAAGACTTCTTTATCTGCTACCTCAGGTTCACCTCTTCTAGATGCATCCCTTTATAGACAAATTGTGGGCTCACTTCAGTATCTCACGTTAACGCGTCCTGACATCTTCTTTGCGGTGCAAACTGTTGCTCAATTTATGGGACGTCCTACCACTGACCATATGGATGCTGTTAAACGTATCTTGCGATATCTTAAAGGGACTTTGGGCATAGGAATTATGTTCACACCCTCTGCTCAACCATTTCAGCTTGCTGCCTATTCGGATGCGGATTGGGCGGGGTGTCCAGACACCCGCCGTTCTACAACTGGTTTTTGTGTTTACTTGGGGAATAATTTAATTTCTTGGTGTGCCAAGAAGCAACGGACAGTGTCTCGCTCTAGTGCTGAAGCGGAGTATAGAGCTCTTGCCTTTGCTTGTGCCGATACCATTTGGATCCTCAGTTTACTACATGAACTACGGGTGCCTGTTCGTCTTCCTGTTTTGATGCATTGTGACAACTTAAGTGCAACGTACATGGCTGCTAACCCCGTGTTTCATGCTCGCACTAAGCATATTGCCCTTGACTATCATTTCGTTCGTGAACGAGTTGCTTCTGGTACTCATCGAGTTCAGTTTCTGCCTTCCACATTGCAGCTTGCAGATGTCTTTACGAAGGGGCTGTCTACGGCGCGTTTTCGATCTCTGTGTTCAAACTTTGTCTCCTCCCCGGAGTCAAGTTTGCGGGGGGATGTTGATAAGGTTGTTAGTAGTCATAAGCCGTCCTACCTACAAAGTACAAGCCGTCCTATAAGCCATCCTACCTACAAAGTATAAGCCGTCCTATAAGCCGTCCTACCCACAAAGTATAAGCCGTCCTACCTACAAAGTACAAGCCGTCCTATAAGCCGTCCTACCTACAAAGTATAAGCCGTCCTACCTACACACTTGTATCCCTTAATTTAGGGTGATTTGATCTTGATACTTTTGAAGACATGTATATAAATCCTTGTAACCTTGTAGAGAAAGATAATGAGAATCCAAAAGTTTACAAAAGTGACAAACAAGTTTACTTATTGACTGATTGATTTATATGCAGGATATGTGTGTGAGAGGATTTGAAAGAAAAACAAGAGCACCACGACCCTTAATGCCTAGATTGCATTTTCTTGCAAGTAAGTTGACCAGGACAAAAAATGAAGGGAAGAAACAGCATTGATCATGGTGCAAAGAAGATTTTCATCACACGACTGACTGTGAGAAGAATAATGACTAACAAATTCTATTGCATTCAATTATTTTTCCTCTAGATGAGCGTTGACTATATGACAGGCAGGCAGCTGATAGCAAAGTATCATGCACAATATGTGAGATCTCATGATCAGTTGATTGTAGCCTGTATGTACATTAGTATTTTTCAATAAATGCCCAAAAAAGAGCAATCCTTCCGAAAAATGTCGCATTGTCACTATCCAAAAGAAGAAGATTTCTTCGGCAGTCAATACATGTATGGATGCGTGAATACAGAATATACATTAGATGAAGTGATAGACAGCGGAAAAGGCAAAAGACTGAGGTAAACGAATCATCACAAGTACAGCCGGCCTATACTTAAACAAGAATGCCGTGTCGTCCAGCGGAGCCTAGAAGAAGGTGACATGGGCAGACAGCTGACTCCTTTTCAATAGAAAGGAATAGCCAAACCAACCCAGCTGGTAGGTCAATCTCAAAAATCTTAACGGCCAGCAAACCGGAGACGCAATGCAGAATTCAGAAACATATTTTAATCCCTAATGCCAGTCATTTCCACATTCTTCTTCTTCTTATAAGCCTTTTTCCACTGTGTGGGGTCGGTTGTAGGGGGATGCAACATGAGGACTTCCCAGGAGGTCACCCATTCTAGTACTATTCTCACCCAAAACTCGCTTAACTTCGGAGTTCAGATAGGATCCGGTGTAACATCCCACATCGCCTAGGGGAGTGATCCTTATATGTATGTTTTCATCCCTACCTAGCACGAAGCTTTTTGGGAGCTCACTGGCTTCGGGTTCCATCGGAACTCCGAAGTTAAGCGAGTAGCGCGAGAGAGCACTCCCATGATGGGTGACCCACTAGGAAGTTCTTGTGTGAATTCCCATGAGAAGTTCTTGTGGAGCGGGCCCGGGATGTGGTGGACCCCGGGCCGCAATGTGACAATTTGGTATCAGAGCCTAGCCCTGGCCGTTCCCTACCTAGCACGAGGCCTTTTTGGAGCTCGCTAACTTTGTGTTCCATCGGAACTCCGAAGTTAAGCGTGTAGCGCGTGAGAGCACTTCCATGATGGGTGATCCACTGGGAAGTTCTTGTCTGAGTTCCTAGAAACAAAACCGTGAGGTTGTGGTCGGGGCCCAAAGCGGACAATATCGTGCTACAGTGGTGAAACGGGCCCGGGATATGGTGGACCCCGGGGCGGGATGTGATATCCGGTGCATGTGAGTTGGTATGATCGCATCTCAAAGATTCAACATAAGATAGGAGTGTCGGTCGACTACCTGACACCCTCCTCATCCTCGTCCTCCTTTATCCGGGCTTGGGACCGGCAATGTAAGATAAACTTACACAAACGGAGTTCTAGACATTTCCACATTGCAGAAGAAAAATTTTAGACAACATTTCTCAAATTATGTCCGGGGGAAAAGTCTATCTAAGGATCATTAGTTTTTCATCCGGGGCAATAACACACGCAAGCGTACTCTCAATTGAAATATTCAAAATGCTAGCAATCTTTTGCTTGTATTTTAAAAACTAGATGTCTAAGGTCGTCAAGGGTGTGAACAAAGTTACAGGTCGTATTCAAATCATACAGAAACTCGACTGTTAAAAAGGTCTGAAAACATTTAGAACAATTTCTACACAAAAGAAATATGATAAAAGAATTTAGTCAAATATTACACTGCTCAAGAAGGCTTCGATTCATTTAACAACCAACGTTTTAAATGAAGTTAGCTGCAACTACACTAATATTTCGAAGATAGGCAGCTACAACGTTGTAAATGACATTTACCTGCAATTGTATAATGATGATGATGAAGAAATCCTCTCAAGCTTCTATTACTACATTCTTTTAAAGCTAATATACCTCAAATAAAAACCTGCCTCTAAGACATTAATTCAAGGGAATTGTTATTGACATTTCAAAAATTTTATTCTACGCTCTAAACTTTTTACACTCCTCATAAGTGTATTTTTCTTTCCAAATATAGAGAACTTGAAATGTACAACGAGATTTTTGAAATGCCAATAACACTTCTTTAATTTAAAATAAATTCAGTTTATACTAAAACCGAAAACACACTAAAACACTGTTCATAAGCACATTGTTGTTCCGGTTTTACCGTGTAAAAACCCGTCCCGGGATTTACGTAAGAAAATTGGTATTTTTGTATTTTCACTAAATTTGGGGGATACTTTCCTTTTTAAAATTGTTTTTTTAGCCTTAATTGGTGAGCCCAAGGGGCCCACCCCCCTGTTTTTGTTCCCCGGTTCCTTCCCTTTCCCTTTTCTTTTGTTTTTTTTTTCTGAAAAGTCTTTCTCTTCTCCCTCACTCTCTCTTCCCGTGCTCTCTCCTTTTCCCCCCCTCTTGGTGCTCTTTTCTTCGACAAGACCACACACACACACACCCATGCCCACACCTATAACTCTTTTCTAACCCCGTGGTTGTGTTTTGGACGTCGAACCATGAAGAAATCACCTCGGAGACATTTCCCCATTTTTCCGGCGAGCACCGCCCCTTTCGAGGCAATTTCCGGCCAAACCACAGCGAGTTGGCCGGCGTGCGAGGTATCAATCTCTTCGTCTCGCTGAGTACTACAACGTTCCTTTTTGTTTCACCCAATTTCATTGAGTATTGAAAAAGTTATACTCATTTGAATCTTACTCAGTTTTCCGGCGCACCCAGGCCTTCGGGCCATCTTTTTCCCCACGGGCCTTAGGCCGTTTCGGGTTTTAGCCCAAAAGCCCAACCGTTTCTTTTTTTTTATTTTTATTTTTGTTTCATTTAAAAACCCAAAAGGCCTTAGGGCCTTGGTTGCAGCCCAAACCCATTTCCCCTTTTTAATTAGGCCTTGGGCCGTGAGGTTCAAAAACCCAAACCCATTTTCTGTTTTTACCCAAACCCAACCCACTTAAAACCCTAGCCCAAAACCCTAAAGCCCAAACCCGTTCACCCTGACCCGTTGATCGTTCACTGGGTCAACGGTCAGAGTTGACTTTGACTTTGACCGGTCAACGGTCAACGTTGACTTTGACGTCCTGAACCCTCCTAGACTAATTTCGACGTCTTGAACCCGTTTCCGATGTCCGTTTTCCCAAATTCATTCGTTTGAGTAGAGTTTGACTAAATGTACAATTTATGTGCTTAGGGGCAATTATCTGTGGCGTTTCCTTCTTCGCTAGATGGCGTGGCTTTTCGACGGCGAAGTACTGTGAGTGGACCCCTTCTAAAAATGCATGTTTTGATAGTATAAATGCATACATGAAAAGCATGATTTGATGATTATGTTTTATGAAACGTTTTACGAGATAACATGCTTACTGAGGCTAGTTTGAATTATTACTATTTTTCCTATAACCCATGTTCTTATAGAATATCTGATGGATGACGATATGATATTTAGAACATGTTTAGAACACTTCTTTATAGTATAGATGATGGATGACTTTATACTATGAAGTTGATTTTCAATTTATGTATGTTCACTGGTTTTTGTACTTACCTAGTGGTCCTTTCCGCTACGAGACGTAGGGATAGATCCGGTCCGTCTCGGGCGATGGTTTGGTGTTGGCATAGGGCCTGGAGTGTGTTTTCCTCTGACTGTCTGCTCAGAGACGGGGAGCCGGCAAGGGGCTGAAGTGCATTTTCCTCTGACTGTTTGCTCAGAGACGGGGAGCCGGCATGGGGCCTGAAGTGTTATATCGAACATTCACTAGTGATTATTATTTATGCGATTTATGATTTGAGACATTGCACGACATGCTAGATTTCGGAAAACCTATGTTTCTCATTATATATGTGTTTTCATAAAACCTGGGGGTTAGTATGTTGATAACTGTTTTATTATATATATATATATATATATCAACTTGGTCCACTCATGTTTGTTTTGCGCCCCCTTCAGGACTTAGAATCGAGGCATACAATCCCGACGTCCAGTCACTTCCGCATCGGCATCTTCGAGTCCTCTTGGTGTAGGACCCATTCCTTGGTTTCATTCAATTTTATATTATTTTCTTCTAGTGTTCTAGATTAGAGGTGTGCTCTGAACACGGTCCTTATTTGCATATTAACTATTCTTTTATATTTATAAACCTTATTTATCCCTTATTTTCAGCATTTGCACTTAATAAATGGCTTTCGTCACCCTCGGGTGTCGGCCAGCACGTGCCTATCCTATTATTCGGGGAATATCGGGGTCGGGGCGTGTCATACCACCACTTGGACCTGATTTGGTACTGAGATGATTCTGAAAAAAGCTGCTATCAAAAAAAGCTGGGAGCTGTTTTTGTGTTTGGTAAACACTTAGCTTCAGCTTTTTTTCACAGTTTTGGATGAAAAAAAGCAAAAAACAAGAAGCTGCAAAACCCAGCTTTGAAAAACCAGCTTTTTTCACATCTGTTTTACCTAAAAGTTTACCAAACACTCTAATATTGTTTTTTTTTTTCAAAAGCACTTTTACAAAAAAGTTTACCAAACACTCTGCTACTTTATTTCACAGCTGCTTATTCTCACAGCACAGCAGAAACAGCTTTTTTTCAAAGCACATCAATACCAAACCAGCCCTTGGTCTCTTTTATTTCATTTATGCCACTGATCCCTTTTGACATCTGTGGCTCTCTTCGTTTCTGCTCTGCCGCAATTAAATTTACTCTCATCCCTAGAATCCAAAACTCCCTCATACGTCGCTCCTCTCCATGCCCGCCCCTTGCTTTTCATCCTGGCCTCTACTGCAATCACGCCGCTTTCCCTGCTTCCGACATCGTCCTGTTTATTGGGTAAGCTCTGAAACCTTTGTAGAACTCATGCATGTTGTGTTGATTTCAAATTTTCACTATCAATCACTCTCAAAATTCCACAAAACAACATTTTCTGTTCACATATATGAGTAATTAATTTGATTAGGTTTCTGGTCAGAGTTGCATTTATATTCTGCATTTTCTTGAAGAATTTAGTGTCTAATTTGAAAAATTCAGGAAGAATATTTGATTTTGTGCAGAACCCATCTACTAAAATGTCTAGATTTCTTAATGGACTTAAGGAAAAAGATGGTAACTTGGTTTATCCATCCCTCCAAATTTTGATATTATGTATTGTATTGAGATTTTTAGTGTCCAATCTAAAAAACCCAGCAAAAATCTTTGCTTTTTGGTAAAATTTGGTGGTTCGCTGGAAAAGAATCAAGGGTGCTAGAAAAAGATTGGTGGTGAGGTTATAAGAATATACATATTGTTAAACGTGTAAAAAAAATTCATATTATATTTGGAATTTTGAGCAATTGGTTGTGTTCAATTACTACATGAAATTCAGAAATGCAATTCGGAATTTCAATTGAGGTCGGGATCTGATTGTAGAATTTGGGTCATGTTTGGTTGTGCTGAATCGGGTTTGATGGAGAATTTTTAATCATGATCAGAATCATGGGTTTTGTTTAAAAATGAAGTTGGATTCAATTATATAATACTTTTAGAGAATGAAAGCCCTATATAATGTTTTTAGAGAATGAAAACGAGAAAGTGGTGATGGACACAAAATAGTTGCCGATCAATTATGCTTCAACCTTGGAATGTGGGGTACAAACATTATGAAAGTGTCATAAGAGAAGCACCAAAAACCAAACTCAATTTCCGGTGACTTCAAAGACAAGAAGGGCTCGAGCTTTGGGGGACATATTAAGTTTCATTGATAGTTGTTGAGATAGGTGTGAGACATAATCACCCCGTTCTATGAATGCACCACAGTTCATGCCTTTTGGTGCAGCTTTTCTCCTTAAACACAATTCCACCTGCAACGGCAGATTAGCCTTCAAGTCTCTAATTAGTGTGCAATTATAGAGTTTTGTTTAAACAGATGCATATATTTTTCACCCATATTTTCCAGGACAAAGGGCAAAAGAATCAAAGAAATGGGTTTATGTGAGTGTTTGATTATCCCATTTAATGTAACATCACGTGGAGAGTGTGACACTGATTGTGGTTTGTGAACACTACTGTCAAAAGAAGAGATAAGGTTAAAAGATGTGTTTTTGCTCACCAAATTGTTGGTTTTTGTAGAGGCACCTTCTGTTATTATTCAGTAGATCTTTGCTTATTCTCAAGTGATTTTTGCTTATTCTTTTGACAATTAGTGAGTCGGCTATGTTAGAGGGATATAATCCTCACTCATAGTATAATGTTGTTTTTGGTAATTAATTCTGCAATGGTCTATAATGACAATCGTAGTTGAGTTGCATGTATGAAAATTTGGCCTTTTGTATGGAAATTGAATTGTGTGATTGAAAATTCATAGTATTTTTTCCAATTTCCAGCTTTGAATTCACAAAAAGAGGTAATTGTCATCGTTCAAATTCAATTTCAAATAGTATTTCAGGTAAGGCTCAAGAAAATAGTAATATCAGTTTTTAAATAAACCCTTTTGTTGAATTTGAATATCTGCATGTTTGATTTTGGTATTGTAGAAATAGGATTTTTAATTTTAGTCTTGAGTAGGACTTTGATTGATGGTGCATTATGGGAGGAAATGTAGATTGAAAGTGTCTGCTTACCGTATAAAAGCCACGTTTACTTTTTAACATTTGAAGTACAATACTTTAGGAAAACACCATATTCATGAGAATGGCAATAAATTAAAACATGCAAGTCTATCAATACCAACACACTTTATTGATCATATGATTAGGGAGTACTTACTGGAACTACAACAAAGCTGGCAGCTTTGCTTTCTTTATCAGTCACTAGAAGAATAGTGGAAGCGGATGAATTTATGAGGGCTGGCTTATAGATGGATGGCTTCCTAATCTGTATGACTACCATGTTCACCGTTACTATTCAGGTTCGTCCAAAACTTGCTCGAAGAGCTGACTGTCAGTGATTTGAGCTGGTTGTAAATAGTATCATCTTTGTAAATAACATTTTAAAATCATCTCTCTTAGTGTAAACATGTTATATGTATAATAATGTCACCCTAAACAGTCTTAAAACCAACGGCATTGCGCAAGGGCCCAATTGCTAGTGTAATCTAAATGTAGTCCACAACATATACTTCATACAATACTACTATGGACTGAAACTACATAAATCGACCCCACAAAATAGAATATTGCACTTACACACAGATCAACAATATGTAACCCACATAAACAACGACGCCAGATTGAGTGTATTTGTATTAGAGGTTCAATTTCCACATTGCGTGAATTTAAAGGATAATTGTCGAAACACATTCAACAAAAGATAGCCAAATAGTGTGATAAGTCAATTAAAATCCCGTCAACAAACTTTCTATGATAAAGATCTGCTTTGAAAGGTTTCCCAAATTTGATCCATGAAAGGCATGTGTCTGTTGACCAGATCCTTACTGTTCTCAGGTGCGGTTGTCATTTCCTGTGGTTCATTACTCGGTCCGGGAGTGGAGGCGTTAGGCAACGGATTATCTGCTCTTGGAATAACGGATCCATCGGAAGGTGGTTTGTCTCCACCAACAGGGTTAATGTTAGCGTTAACCGAGCTTTCTTCGGCATACATGCTTGTAATGGAGTGATCTGGTCGAGCGGAATAAGAGTTTACTCTCAATGAAAGAATCAATTTTTGGAATCAAATTGGCAATTATAGACTTCTTTGCCATAAAACATCACTCATCTTCATCTTGGTCCAGTCAGCATCAAACATACTTGATGCTTACTCTTAACACCTTTAGTAAAGCATGTCCTCCATTATTTATTTCCATGTAACCCAATTAAAGCGGCCCGCATCCTCCATTCTAAACGGATATAAGCCAAATCAAGCTTTGATACCACTTGTTGTGAATATCGCATTTAAGAATGGGTAAAAAAAAAAAACTCCAGAAATCGAAAACAAAATAAACTATGATAAATCACACCAAGAATTAACGTGATTCACTTATATGTACCTATGTTCACGGGGCAACAATAACAATCTTTCACTATATTAATAATGAGTACATCAAATAATCTTGCCAAGCTTTTAGGACTAAGACTTGGTGAAAAACCACAAAGAATAAGTAAAAGGGATACACTCTCTATCTCTTTTATTTTCTCTCTCACACATTTTGCCTATCTCTCACTCTAACTCCTAGAGTGGAATACAACTTATTGTTTTGATCCAATTCAAAACTAGTACAATAGCCCCTTTATATAGACATAATAAAGGTCATCTTCAATAAATCCTAATTGGGATCTAGTTATGAATCATTCTCCAATTAAGAAATTAACTCCAATTGGGTAAGCAATTTAAATTGGGTAAACAAACTTCAATTGGGAAAACAACTCCAAATGGGTAACCGACTCTAATTGAGAAAACCACTCCAATTGAGAAATAACTTCAATTGAAAAAAAAACAATTTAATCCTCTAAGACTATTCCCGATAGTCTTGGGACAACTCTTCATGGGCTGAAATGAAGAGGAGCTAACGGAATACTTGGCGTAAAAATGAATATAATGACGTTCTAGGATTTATATAGCTCAGCTCACTTACTGAAATAAAGCTTTGTTATTGTATATACTCAAACGATGAATTTTGTACTATAGCTTTACATGAATATGATTAATTGATCCACCAACCATATTTATTTTGAATACAAAAATCAAGAAATTGTTGGAACTTGTGAGGGACAATTGTCCCACATCGGCCATACATCTTCACAGCATCATCTTTATAAGTGAGTCCACTCATTGCTCGCTCTTAAAGAATTGGAACAAAGCCGTAGACCCTAGGCCTTGGAGTTGGGTTGGATTTGGTTGTATGGGCTCAGACGGACAAATCACTGAAGTATGGGCTTTTAAGTTTATATTTTACGTTTTCAGGCTTTTCTGAAAAGATAAGATCAGGTTTTTTCGAAAGGATAAGACTGTTTACTGGAAACAATTACAACCCTTTTGAAGGGAAGCCTCCCAACGGTCTTTTATTTTTCACAAAGAAACACAAACCAATTTGCAAAGAATTCAAGTTCTAGTGTAAGAATTTGGGTTAGATAGCTGTATTCTGTAAGATAGATGTCCAAAAACTACTGCACAGGTTTTTTCGAAAGGATAAGATTGTTTACTGGAAACAGTTACAACCCTTTTGAAGGGAAGCCATTATAGATATGGTTGTAGGATTAGAAACAAATAATTCAATTCCAACGTTCTTTTATTTTTCACAGAGAAACACAAATCAGTTCACAAAGAATTCAAGTTCGAGTGTGAGAATTTAGGTTAGATAGTTGTATTCTGCAAGATAGACATCCAAAAACTACTGCACAGGTGCGAGGGTGTATTTCTGTCTAAGGAGATTGCTTCTGCAAACCTCTGTCTCTTTGGAAAACATGTCAATGATATTTGTTGTGATTTTATTGACAACTACATTTATTATTCATATTGTGATTTAAATATATAATGATTTATGTATACACTCTGTAATTATTTATATTTTATATAATCCGTATTTGATTGGTTCTAACAAAAATGTGTAGGAGCAGTAAGGGTAGTGTAAGGGGCATATGTACATTCTTACAGGACCTGTAGAGGCAAGGGATTGGTAGCCATGGTTAAGTTATCCTCCTTCCAAAGTTTTTTATAGCAACTGATACGACATTTTTCATTCCTAACTAATATTGTATGAGTGTTAAGTATCCCAGATCCATGATAAATGCTAAGAGGAAAAATTGGGTGGGATGATATGCATGGGTACAGCAAATAATTGATACGTGTATATAGTTTCTGGGTGAAAAATAGTGTGTTCAGAATTCAACCTCACAACGCATGTTATAGTTCAATAGATAAAACCACTAGACCTTTTCAACAATGGTAGTGCTCTAGTCGTTAGATCCTAGAATTTAAATGCTTAAATGGAAATGAGTTAGAATTAGGCTATGTCTAGTACTCGATTCCCTTCCAAGGTAATATAAAATAAATAGTGATAAACAAGGATTGGAACCTAGAATTTAAATGCTTAAACAAGGACTGGAAACAAATTCCTTTAGTTTATGGTTCAATGATTACACGTTTGATGTTAATATTACATACATTTTACTCCAAGCTAAAAAGGACTGAAAATTTCATTACTCTAGTTGCGAACCATCAACTCTCGTTTCCCCCAAAAGACTTAAAATGATCATGTAGAATTGCATGAAATTACGAGACTGAAATTGCAGAAGAGCATAAATTTTAAAGTTGATCTTGCATAAGTGTAGACAATTTTGAAATTGATTTTGCAATAGTGTATGAATTGTGAAATTGATTTTGCGGAAGTGCAGAAAACTTGAAATTGGTATTCCAGAAGCGCATGAATTGTGAAACTGATCTTGTAAAAATGTAAAAAGTTAGTTTTTATATACTTTGATAAAAGTATATAAAATCTCAAAGTATATAAAAACTAATTTTTATAAGGGACTCATAAAAATGTAAGGGACTCATAAAAAAAACACAAGAGAAATTTGAAAAATGTCTTCAAATTGGCATGTTACAACTTCAAATTCAATTTAAAATTGGCATGCCGCCTATTTAGGAACTCAACATGGTAAATTTTTATGCACTTTTCATATGTTGGTTTAAGTAGTGTTTACGTGATTAATATTATAACACTCTTTTATGCCAGTAATCTAAGAGAAATATTTTTGTTTTGACAACAATCATTTACGTGACTAATGTTATAACATTCTTTTAAATGACTTATGTGTAAAAATATATAACTAGATGAAAAAATAAATTTGCCTGTGGAGTTTAATAAAGTCATAGACAAAACACGATATAGCTTTAGGTGAAACCGTGAAACGACAAATTTGCTCCTGGATCTAATGTAGAATCATATTAGTGAAAACTGAAAAGCTGACTATGCCACATTCGTTTAGGCAAGTGGCCCTATTATTTGCCTCGGAAAATTTGAAATACATCCAACTTCATAGACCACTTTTAGAAATAGATATAATTTTTAATGATTTTTAACTTTTGAAATAAGTTCAATTTTTAGTTATTTTATACTCATATCAGAAGATTCATTTGCCTCGTACTAATCAGCAAAGAAGTAATTGACTGATTTACTTTTCATTGGCATGCATACTTTGTGGGGTCAATGATGGCTGTGCCCCTTGCAGGAGCCCACTTCACTTGGACATCCTTGTTTTGAGTGGAAGACCTTGAATCGTTGCGAAACGCCGAAACCTCGTGGAAAGTTAGAGAAAAACTACGATCTAGACTTTCAAGAAGCTTCAATGGTTCCCTTTTTCTTTTCTTTTTTCTTTCATTTTCTTTTTTTAATTATAAGTGATACTCCATGTTAATTTAAGCTCAAAAAAATAAAATAAAAAATTTACACTCGAGGTGCAGTGGGTTGAAGAAAAAAATTTTAATTATCAGAATTAACCAACACTTGCCAATAGTTTCCTTTCTCGTAGTTTGTTCATTTCCTCATATTGATCAATGTGTAATCACCATTATCTTGTTTAATTTTGGTTGAGGTATGCATTAAACTTTGAGACATATTTCAACATTCTGGAAGAAATGTGACTAGACCAATCTCTCTAGTTGGTAATGAGACTCATCCTAAAGTGATTATTGGTCAAGAAAAGTGAATTCTCACTAATAATTCATCATTACAATCTCACCATGTCTCACAATTATCGCTCTCAATATGCAGAAGTACTGGATACAAAAGAAGAAGAATGTTACAAAACATATCGATTTGAATGGGAAACTGATAACTTAGAAACTTTGAAGGATCATAACTAAGCAAGCATTGCAACAATATAAATTGAAAAACGTCGGAATTTATAAATTGACACACATCAATTTATTTGTTTGGATTCATAAAAATAGAATTTAGAATTTCTGCGTAGAAAAAAAAACTTGAAGTTTGAGACCTCCAATCCCCAAGTTTAAATTTTATATAAATATGTGTTATTTCTAAATTTCTATGAGTGAGAGTTTAAAAATAAAAAAATTTGTATTTAAATTCCCTTATTCTTTTAGGTTAACTAAACAAGAAAATTTACAAATTCTAAAAAATAAAATTTCATTTAAAAATTCTTTAATAATATTAAATTTTCTTGTCCAAACAAAATGTAACATTACCCGACCTCTAAATCCATTTTTCACACTACCCCTAAAACAATAATTTTACCCTAAAATTTTAATTTAATTTCACAATTACCACCGGCATATTCTTGGACAATGTCCTACGTGTGTCCCTAATGTGGCTGTCAGTCAAAGTTAACGGCACGCCATGTGGAGTGCTGGACAAGTGTCCAAGAGTGTCTTAGAAGCATCGTGTTTGTTTTCTGCTAGTGTATTGAAGTGTCTCAAAGTTGAGAAAAACTTGTGTAGGACTTGGCGTGCTATTGAATTTTACTAAATAGCATTACAATTCAATCAAAATTCACCATGGTAAGTCTAAATATAATTTTTTATTTTTAAATTTAAAGCTCTTATAAAAAAATTCTTACTAATTAATATACACCATGAGAATAATTTAATGGTTTTTTTTCCTCTTCTCCTCTCTTTCTTTTTTCTTCTCAAATTTTCTCTACCGTCTTCTTCCCCACTCTTTGTCTTTCCTTTCTTCATATGAATATGGGAAAAAAACAATTAAGTCATCTTCTCCCACTATCATGAAATAGAAAAAAAAAAAAAATTCCAACACATATTTCATATTTTACAAAAGCTGTATTTTTACAAGAGTTGTTCGTTCATTTAAAATTTAATTATATATTTTTTAAAATATTATAAATAATAATGACCATTTTGATATTTTAAACACAGAACTTACTAAAGTGATTAAGATTGCAAATGTTGGAAACCCAGTGACCAAAACCGACTGTTGATACAAGGTGAGTTAGAATCACATACCTGAAGAAAATTATATTTTTATATATACATTGAGGAAGGTGAAAGAAAAAAAGGAAAAATAGATTTTGAAAAATATTACACAACAAAGGAAAAAGGAACAAACTTCCATCTCCATTTTCCTTTTTCCCAGCAATTGAAAGGACTTGGGAAGAAAATTTTAATGGCTTAATTTTTTTTTTTTTTTATAATCATATTCTTATGAAGAAAGGAAAGGAAGACACGAGTAGGAAAAAAAAAACATTAGATTAATCTCATGGTGTGTATTAATTAATAGAAAAAATAATTATGAGAGCTTTAAATATAAAAAAGTAATAAAAGTTTTATATTATAGAATTGTCATGCGAT
The DNA here is from genome assembly GCF_041283825.1 of Pyrus communis. Lineage (NCBI taxonomy): Eukaryota > Viridiplantae > Streptophyta > Magnoliopsida > Rosales > Rosaceae > Pyrus > Pyrus communis. The sequence goes on along the minus strand of NC_142566.1, from coordinate 5,400,750 downwards.
GAGTTTTGATTGGATTGTAGTGCTACTCAGCAAAATCCAGTGGCAAGACAAGCCCCACATAAGCTTTTCTCCTCAAAGTTTGGTTGAGAAGTCAAATCTCGCCAAAACATACAAAATTACTACATAAATATTATCTGTTAGCAGTCTCTAACATTGACACACATGTAATTATCATTCCTCTTGACATTAAGAAAGAAACATTCAAGAGGGAATCATGTGATGATATAGTTGAACTATGTCTTATTTTAGCACCAATAATCTAAATGATATTCATTTGTTTCTACCTCACCCATTTACACGATTAATGTTGTAACACTCTTTTAAGTGACTAATGTGTAAAGATATATAACTAGACGAAACAATAAATTTGCTTATGAAGTTCAATAATATTGTAGACAAAACAAGATATAACTAGATGAAACGACAAATTTACCCATGTGTCCAATGTAGAACTCATAATGGTTGTGCCACATGTGCTTAGGCGAGTGGCTGAATTATTTGCCTTGTACTAGACATGAAACTCGAGTCCACTAGAAATTGAGTTAATTACTTGAAAAAAGAAGGAATTGACTGATTAATTTTTTTATTGACTTGCAACTTTATGGGGTCAAGAATGATGGCTGTGCGCCTTGCAGGTCAATGGTAAGAGCCCATTTCACTTGGACATCTTTTCGAGTGGAAGACCAACTTGTAGACTTTGGAGTTAAACCTCATGGAACTACGATCTAGACTTTGAAAAAAATTCAATGGTTTCCTTTCTTTTTTTTTTATTTTTATTTTTATTTATTTTTATTCTTCTTTTAATTGTAAGCGATATTTTATAGTAATCTACAATAAAAAATAAAAAAAAAGTTTACGCTCGAAGCGTAGTGAGTTGAAAAAGAACACCTTAATTACAAGAATAATCCACCGCTTGTCAATAGTTTCATTTCTAGTAGTTTATTTATTTCCTCATATATATCAATGTGTAATCAACAGTATCTTATTTGACTTTGGTAGAGGCAAGGATTAAACTTGAAACGTATTTCAACATTTTGGAAGAGATGTGACTTGACCAATCTCTCTAGTTGGTAATGTAACTCATCCTAAAGTGATTATTGTTCAAGAAAAAGGGAATTATCACTGATAATTATGTAGACATCGAAATTTCGGTAAAATAAATGTTAACCAATGTATTAAAATTACAACATTTATTTACTTCACCAACCTCACACACTTACTTCACCAACCTCACACACTTACTTTACCTACAACATCCACTTACTTCACCAACCTCACACACTTACTTCACCTACAACATCCACTTACTTCACCAACCTCACACACTTACTTCACCTACAACCTCCACTCACTTCACCAAAAAAATGAATGGTGGTGATTCACTCTCAAAGCCTATAAATAGGCTTCTCTATCAAGAGAAAAAAACACCAATTCACAAATACATTTCTCTACTCCCAAATTGGAAGAGAATTCCCCAAATCCTTGAAGCTTTGAAACTCTAAAGCTCTCAAGCATCCAAATTCCCAAGAATTCCGAAGGATCAAGAAAGCACTCTTCGTTCTTCGTCAAATCCTCCTTCAAGATCAAGCCCCAACGGCCCTTGAAGAACTCCCACCAACTCAAGATCAAGCCCCGACGGCCCCTTAAAGAAAGTGTTCATCATTCATCATCCGTTCATCCTAAGATCAATCCCCAACGGCCCTTTGGATCAACAACCTCAACAAATCCACACATCCAATCGTTCTTCAAGATTAAGCCCAAAAGCCCTTGAAGATCCGCTCATCCATCAACCTTCAAGATCAAGCCCAAAAGCCCTTGAAGAAATCCACATAACCATTATTCAAGATCAAGCCCCGACGGCCCCTTGAAGAAAGTGTTCATCATTCATCATCCGTTCATCCTAAGATCAAGCCCCGACGGCCCTTTGGATCAACAACTCATCCACAAACCTACACCCTACGAATATAGAATCAGAGGACCAAATTTGAGAGAGATCGTAACCCCAAAATCATTAAACACAAAAATATTATTTTGTACACGTTATTCCTGTTTCTTGTTTCAGGAATCTTTCGTGTTCCCAAATTTGGCACGCCCAGTGGGACAATCTCTACCTCTCATCTCTGTCTCCGTTCAAGATATTCAAGCACACTCCATGGCTTCAAACAAAGAACAAGTAATGACCATCGGCGTTACCTCCATTGAAAAACGGCTGGTTCAGATGAAGGAAACAATTGCAAGGCTGATAAAGACTGCAGAGGAGAAAAACTTGCAAACTGCCAGACTCATCAACCGTCTGGAGGCGCAACATGGCGTCAAGGTGAAACCAAGCTCTCTTCCAACTAAGAAGACTGAAGAAGGCTTTAACCCAAACACCTACGAACTCATGTCAAAGGCTGGGCATGACTTTGCTTTCTCTTCAAATCTTGGAAAGAAGGTTTCAAACACTGTCAATGACAAAGAACGTAACCTCACCAAAACTCAAAAGAAGTTGAAGGAGCATGGTTACGGAGTTGACAACAACAAAGCCGGACTTGGCTTCACACCAAATGCACCCGTGAAGATTTCAAGCAAAGTGAAGAACGCTAGCGCTCAACACATCAGCGTGAGCATTGAACAAAATTAAGAGGAGCCTAAACCTCTCATTCGAGTGTCAGTCTTCGATAGGCTGAATCATTCAAAACCCAGAATTTTGGCACTTGATCACATTGGTGGGCAAGACCGAACTTCCGTGTTCAAACAGCTTAACAGGCCAACACCCCAAAGCTTTGTTTTTGAAAGGTTGTCAAAACCTAAGAAACAAAGCAACAAGGCTAGCTCTCATTTGCAATGATCGGCTTTGGAAAAACTTGAAGATAATGAGAAGCCTTTTGGAAAGAGGAAGACAACACTAAAGGAAGAAAAGTTCGATGGGTTAGCAGAAAAAGGCGACGTTCGAAGCTTGATTCCTTCAAGGATGAAGCGCCAAGCAATCCTAGAGGTCGACACAAAAGGACCACTGAAGGTAAGGAGACGCATCATCGTCCACACTGGCAAATCTTCATGCTAACAAACCCAAGAGAACGGCACTGAAGATGAAATCCCTAAGAAATATGTCACTTCTGGCTTTTTCGACTCAAAGTCTTCACCTCGACTGTTGGGGGCATGCTCCAAGTCAAGTGAAATTGAAGGATGGACTCATGTCACTCCGAAGAAACTGCACGAGGAACATATGTCTTTTCCGCAAGTGCACCAATCAGAAAAGAGGGAAAGCAACTTTCGCCAACCTCCAAAGCAATGTGAAAATGTTGAAGATAAGAAAATTTCAACACAAAGATCGTTCATGCGGGATCTTTTCTTCCTCGAAGACTTATTCCATTTCTCGATCAAGGCTCCTTGCTATGAAGATTGTGAGGAATGCATTTCGAAGATCGCTTCGAAGAAATTGGACAAGCAGCAACCATCTTGTCCACAAGTTTATCAGTCGAAAAGGGGGCAAAACAACTCTTGTCAACCTCCAGAACAATGTGAAAGTGTTGGAGATAATGAAATTTCGACACAAAGATCGTCCATCCCCATCACAATGTACGACCTCTTCCCAGAAGACTTCTTCAATTACTCGGTCAAGACTCCTTGCTATGAAGATTGCAAGGAATGCCTCTCCCAGATCGCTTGACAAATCCACAACAACAACCACAAGCTCCTCGCTCGCACGAGCCTAAAAGGCGACAACCAACGCTCCTTGCCTGCATGAGCTGAAACTGCAAACGGCACCAAAAGCTCATTGTCTGCACGAGTTGAAACTGCAAACGACACCACAAGCTCCTCGCTCGCACGAGCCTAAAAGGCGATAACCAAACGCTCCTTGCCTGCACGAGCTGAAACTGCAAACGGCACCAAAAGCTCCTTGCCTGCATAAGCTGAAACTGCAAACGGCACCAAAAGCTCCTTGTCTGCACGAGTTGAAACTGCAAACGACACCAAAAGCTCCTCGTTCGCACGAGCCTAAAAGGTGACAACCAACGCTCCTTGCCTGCATGAGCTGAAACTGCAAACGGCACCACAAGCTCCTTGTCTGCACGACCTGAAACTGCAAACGGCACCAAAAGCTCCTCATTCGCACGAGCCTAAAAGGTGACAACCAACGCTCCTTGCCTGCATGAGCTGAAACTGCAAACGGCACCACAAGCTCCTTGTCTGCACGAGTTGAAACTGCAAACGAAACCAAAAGCTCCTCGTTCGCACGAGCCTAAAAGGTGATAACCAACGCTCCTTGCCTGCACGAGCTGAAACTGCAAACGGCACCAAAAGCTCCTTGTCTGCATGAGTTGAAATTGCAAACGACATCAAAAGCTCCTCGTTCGCACGAGCCTAAAAGGTGACAACCAAACGCTCCTTGCCTGCATGAGCTGAAACTGCAAACGGCACCAAAAGCTCTTTGTCTGCACGAGTTGAAACTGCAAACGACATCAAAAGCTCCTCGTTCGCACGAGCCTAAAAGGTGACAACCAAACGCTCCTGGCCCGCAAGAGCATAAACTGTGTACGGCAAAATCATCACCAAAATCAACGATTGGAGGAAACCAGAAAATCTTCCAGTCGAACTCAAGATCAAGCCTCGATGGCCCTTGAAGAAATCACAAGTCCGATTCAAAATCAAGTGTTCACCACCCTTGAATCAAATTCAACTCCAGATAAAAGGAGTAAGTTCAGACCTTCGGGGGAGACCAAAAGAATCCTCCAGCCCAGTTCAAGATTAAGCCTGTGGAAAATCAACGATTGGAGGAAACCAGAAAATCTTCCAGTCGAACTCAAGATCAAGCCTCGATGGCCCTTGAAGAAATTTCCAGCCCAATTCAAGATCAAGCCTCGACGACCCTTGGGTTGACATCTACATTAAGGGACTTCAAAACGCATCTTCTACACGTGACAAGCACATGTCTACGACGCGCCTTGAAGTGGGGGCATTTGTAGACATCGAAATTTCGGTAAAATAAATGTTAACCAATGTATTAAAATTACAACATTTATTTACTTCACCAACCTCACACACTTACTTCACCAACCTCACACACTTACTTTACCTACAACATCCACTTACTTCACCAACCTCACACACTTACTTCACCTACAACATCCACTTACTTCACCAACCTCACACACTTACTTCACCTACAACCTCCACTCACTTCACCAAAAAAATGAATGGTGGTGATTCACTCTCAAAGCCTATAAATAGGCTTCTCTATCAAGAGAAAAAAACATCAATTCACAAATACATTTCTCTACTCCCAAATTGGAAGAGAATTCCCCAAATCCTTGAAGCTTTGAAACTCCAAAGCTCTCAAGCATCCAAATTCCCAAGAATTCCGAAGGATCAAGAAAGCACTATTCATTCTTCGTCAAATCCTCCTTCAAGATCAAGCCCCAACGGCCCTTGAAGAACTCCCACCAACTCAAGATCAAGCCCCGACGGCCCCTTAAAGAAAGTGTTCATCATTCATCATCCGTTCATCCTAAGATCAAGCCTCAACGGCCCTTTGGATCAACAACCTCAACAAATCCACACATCCAATCGTTCTTCAAGATTAAGCCCAAAAGCCCTTGAAGATCCGCTCATCCATCAACCTTCAAGATCAAGCCCAAAAGCCCTTGAAGAAATCCACATAACCATTATTCAAGATCAAGCCCCGACGGCCCCTTGAAGAAAGTGTTCATCATTCATCATCCGTTCATCCTAAGATCAAGCCCCGACGGCCCTTTGGATCAACAACTCATCCACAAACCTACACCCTACGAAGATAGAATCAGAGGACCAAATTTGACAGAGATCGTAACCCCAAAATCATTAAACACAAAAATATTATTTTGTACACGTATTCTTGTTCTTATTTTAAGGAATTTCCGTGTTCACAAATTCATCATTCCAATCCCACTAAGTCGAGGAATTATCGCTCTCAGTAAGTAAAAGTACTGATAAAAGAATAAAAAAAAAGTTACAAAACATATCGATTTGAATGGGAAACTGAGAACCTAGAAACTTTGAGGGATGCACCTGCAAATTAAACCTTGAGTAAATATTTACAGGGTCTTGGAAATTGATTACAGTGTGAAAACCAAAAACCTTCGCTTGCTTGGAGGCTCACGCAGCACAACCGGCGAGCAGAGCCAACCCCAACCATTACAGTCACGAGACGCGCTGGCGGATAGAAATGCCTATGATGCATTAGCTGAAAGGTATGTTATGGAAAAGATGAAAATTGCATAAATAGTACTTGGACTTTTTCACTTGAGTAGTACTATCTACACATTCATTTTTGCTTCGCATACACTTCTCTCAAATTTCAACCGTCGACGGATCAAATAAATCGAAGAAGATCAATGACAAAATATTAACAATGATGTGTGTCAAATGAAAAAAAATAACAAAATATGTGTGATAAGTAAAAATGAGTGCATAGATAGCACAATTTTTTTTTTCATTTACTAATTTTTATGTACGTGATCACAGGACCACAATATGAATGTCAAACACGCTGAAGAAAATTGGGCCAAATTGCAATTGACTACTGACTAGAGCGGCTTCACGTACACTTCAGTCATCAATAATATTCATGTCATCACGTCAAGAGAGAAATTTGCGTTCTCTACCAGTACCTCTAAATCTATTTTTCATATTATCCCTAAAACAATTTTTTCATTTTTCAATTTTACCCTAAAATTTTAATTCAATTTCAAAAGTGTCCCAAGGAGTGTCCGCCAATCAAGGTCAACGACACGCACGTGTCCAAGAGTGGCTACGAAGTGTTGATTTGTTTTTGTGTCTGATACGTGATACGCTAGTGTATTGAAGTGTTTGCGTGTGCAACTTAGCACATAACTAAAGCAGTAGTAATAGTGCTTTCTTTGAAGCTGCTTTACTCGTCTCTCATCTATCGCTGTAGGAATCATTATCGATTAGGATTAGCAGTGTCATGTGTGGTTAAGAATTGGGAGGCATGGTTAAGTTCTCTCCTTTCAACATCTAAACCACCACTTTAATGGATGGACGATCTAGATCCACTGGGTTCCATTGGATGCACCAAAGATGAGTGATGCCACTTAAGAAGAAAATAAAATTATAGAAAAGATAGTTATAAGAGCATCTCCAAAAAATTTGTAAAATGTCTTCAAATTGGCATGTTACAACTTCAAATTCATATTGAAATTGGCATGCCACCTACTTAGCCACTCAACGTGGTAAAATTTTATGCACTTGTCATATGTTGGTTTAAGTAGTGTTTACGTGACTAATATTATAACACTTTTTTATGCCAGTAATCTAAGAGATGTTTTTTTTGTTTTTACAACACTCATTTACGTGACTAATGTTATAACACTCTTTTAAATGACTTATGTGTAAAAATATATAACTAGATGAAAAAAATAAAAGAAAAACTAACAAAAAGTTCTTAAAAATTTTAATTTTAATGAAAATTAAAAAATAAAGATGTAAGTGAATAGTACTAGAAGTGCCTTTTTAAGATAAAAATATCATTAACATTAAAAGTGAATAATACCGATAATGTTTCATTAAGATTCTCAAATATAAATTTGCTTGTGGAGTTCAATAAAGTCCTTAGAGAAAACAAGATATGACTTAGGTGAAACCGTGAAACAACAAATTTGCTCGTGGATTCAATCTAGAACTCGTATTAGTGAAAACTGAAAAGCTGACTGTGCCACATGCGCAAGTGGCTCTATTATTTGCCTCGTACTAATCAGCAAAGAAGGAACTGACTGATTTACTTTTCATTTGCATGCATACTTAATGGGGTCAATAATGATGGTTGTGCCCCTTGCATGTCCATGGTAAGAGCCCACTTCAATTGGACATCTTTGTCTTGGGTGGAAGACCTTGAATCGTTCAACTAATACAAACTTTGGAGCGAAACCTCATGGAAAGTTGGAGAAGAACTACGATCTAGACTTTGAAGAAAATTCAATGGTTCCCTTTTCTTTTTTTCTTTTTCTTCTTCTTTTAATTATAAGTGATATTCTATATTAATTTACATGAAAAAAATAAAAAAAATTTACGCTCAAGGTGTAATGGGTTAAAGAAGAAAACTATGATTATCAGAACAATCCAACATTTGCCAATAGTTTCCTTTCTCGTAGTTTGTTCATTTCCTCATATTGATCAATATTTAATCACCATTATCTTGTTTAATTTTGGTTGAGATATGCATTAAACTTTGAGACGTATTTCAACAATCTGGAAAATATGTGACTAGACCAATCTCTCTAGTTGGTAATGTAACTCATCTTAAAGTGATTGTTGTTCAAGAAAAAGTGAATTCTCACTAATAATTCATCATTACAATCTCACTACGTTGTGCAATTATCACTCTCAATATGCAGAAGTATTGGAAAAAAAAGAAAAAGAAAAGAAAATTATTGTTACAAAACATATCGATTTGAATGGGAAATTGAGAACCTAGAAACTTTGAAGGATCATAACTAAGCAAGCATGTCAACAATATGTCTATGGAAGCTAGTTAAGAACTGTGGTGTATAAACGGAAATATTTTTGCATATAAGTTTTGTGGAAAAGTGATGCATATTGGCCAGCCATTGGTTTCAAGTGAAAAACCAAGCAATCCAACAAACCTCGAATGTACATACGTAGTCAGACAAACACCTCGAGCTATCAAGCACATATGGTACTTAGGTACAATGGTTACACTTCTCATGAGTCCTAGTAACATACATAATTGTGTGGGCACATGTCTATCTATATATCTAAGTAGATATGTTACTCTAATTTAGCAATAGCTTCTAACTGAATGTTACTCTAATTCAGCAATAGCTTCTAACTGAATATTTAAAATAGGAATGTGATTGTGTAAATCCTAGAGGATATGGGAAAGTATCTTGTATTCCTATTAGGAGTAGATTACCTATTAAATGTTGTAATCCTAAAGCGAAGGGGTTTTACCTATACTACTACCATAAATAAAGGCACAATGTGGTGAATCAAACACACCTCACAATTAAATCAATCTCTCTTCTCTCTAACCATAGCCGGCCCCCCTCTCTCTCTAAATCCTAGATCGTTCAATCAAATAGGCCTACAACAAAGAGATATTTTTTTGTTTTTACAACATTCATTTACGTGACTAATGTTATAACGCTCTTTTAAATGACTTATGTATAAAAATATAAAACTAGATGAAAAAATAAACTTGCTTGTGGAGTTCAATAAAGTCCTTAGAGAAAACAAGATATGACTTAGGTGAAACCGTGAAACAACAAATTTGCTCGTGGATTCAATCTAGAACTCGTATTAGTGAAAACTGAAAAGCTGACTGTGCCACATGCGCAAGTGGCTCTATTATTTGCCTCGTACTAATCAGCAAAGAAGGAACTGACTGATTTACTTTTCATTTGCATGCATACTTAATGGGGTCAATAATGATGGTTGTGCCCCTTGCATGTCCATGGTAAGAGCCCACTTCAATTGGACATCTTTGTCTTGGGTGGAAGACCTTGAATCGTTCAACTAATACAAACTTTGGAGCGAAACCTCATGGAAAGTTGGAGAAGAACTACGATCTAGACTTTGAAGAAAATTCAATGGTTCCCTTTTCTTTTTTTCTTTTTCTTCTTCTTTTAATTATAAGTGATATTCTATATTAATTTACATGAAAAAAATAAAAAAAATTTACGCTCAAGGTGTAATGGGTTAAAGAAGAAAACTATGATTATCAGAACAATCCAACATTTGCCAATAGTTTCCTTTCTCGTAGTTTGTTCATTTCCTCATATTGATCAATATTTAATCACCATTATCTTGTTTAATTTTGGTTGAGATATGCATTAAACTTTGAGACGTATTTCAACAATCTGGAAAATATGTGACTAGACCAATCTCTCTAGTTGGTAATGTAACTCATCTTAAAGTGATTGTTGTTCAAGAAAAAGTGAATTCTCACTAATAATTCATCATTACAATCTCACTACGTTGTGCAATTATCACTCTCAATATGCAGAAGTATTGGAAAAAAAAGAAAAAGAAAAGAAAATTATTGTTACAAAACATATCGATTTGAATGGGAAATTGAGAACCTAGAAACTTTGAAGGATCATAACTAAGCAAGCATGTCAACAATATGTCTATGGAAGCTAGTTAAGAACTGTGGTGTATAAACGGAAATATTTTTGCATATAAGTTTTGTGGAAAAGTGATGCATATTGGCCAGCCATTGGTTTCAAGTGAAAAACCAAGCAATCCAACAAACCTCGAATGTACATACGTAGTCAGACAAACACCTCGAGCTATCAAGCACATATGGTACTTAGGTACAATGGTTACACTTCTCATGAGTCCTAGTAACATACATAATTGTGTGGGCACATGTCTATCTATATATCTAAGTAGATATGTTACTCTAATTTAGCAATAGCTTCTAACTGAATGTTACTCTAATTCAGCAATAGCTTCTAACTGAATATTTAAAATAGGAATGTGATTGTGTAAATCCTAGAGGATATGGGAAAGTATCTTGTATTCCTATTAGGAGTAGATTACCTATTAAATGTTGTAATCCTAAAGCGAAGGGGTTTTACCTATACTACTACCATAAATAAAGGCACAATGTGGTGAATCAAACACACCTCACAATTAAATCAATCTCTCTTCTCTCTAACCATAGCCGGCCCCCCTCTCTCTCTAAATCCTAGATCGTTCAATCAAATAGGCCTACAACAAAGAGATATTTTTTTGTTTTTACAACATTCATTTACGTGACTAATGTTATAACGCTCTTTTAAATGACTTATGTATAAAAATATAAAACTAGATGAAAAAATAAACTTGCTTGTGGAGTTCAATAAAGTCCTTAGAGAAAACAAGATATGACTTAGGTGAAACCGTGAAACAACAAATTTGCTCGTGGATTCAATCTAGAACTCGTATTAGTGAAAACTGAAAAGCTGACTGTGCCACATGCGCAAGTGGCTCTATTATTTGCCTCGTACTAATCAGCAAAGAAGGAACTGACTGATTTACTTTTCATTTGCATGCATACTTAATGGGGTCAATAATGATGGTTGTGCCCCTTGCATGTCCATGGTAAGAGCCCACTTCAATTGGACATCTTTGTCTTGGGTGGAAGACCTTGAATCGTTCAACTAATACAAACTTTGGAGCGAAACCTCATGGAAAGTTGGAGAAGAACTACGATCTAGACTTTGAAGAAAATTCAATGGTTCCCTTTTCTTTTTTTCTTTTTCTTCTTCTTTTAATTATAAGTGATATTCTATATTAATTTACATGAAAAAAATAAAAAAAATTTACGCTCAAGGTGTAATGGGTTAAAGAAGAAAACTATGATTATCAGAACAATCCAACATTTGCCAATAGTTTCCTTTCTCGTAGTTTGTTCATTTCCTCATATTGATCAATATTTAATCACCATTATCTTGTTTAATTTTGGTTGAGATATGCATTAAACTTTGAGACGTATTTCAACAATCTGGAAAATATGTGACTAGACCAATCTCTCTAGTTGGTAATGTAACTCATCTTAAAGTGATTGTTGTTCAAGAAAAAGTGAATTCTCACTAATAATTCATCATTACAATCTCACTACGTTGTGCAATTATCACTCTCAATATGCAGAAGTATTGGAAAAAAAAGAAAAAGAAAAGAAAATTATTGTTACAAAACATATCGATTTGAATGGGAAATTGAGAACCTAGAAACTTTGAAGGATCATAACTAAGCAAGCATGTCAACAATATGTCTATGGAAGCTAGTTAAGAACTGTGGTGTATAAACGGAAATATTTTTGCATATAAGTTTTGTGGAAAAGTGATGCATATTGGCCAGCCATTGGTTTCAAGTGAAAAACCAAGCAATCCAACAAACCTCGAATGTACATACGTAGTCAGACAAACACCTCGAGCTATCAAGCACATATGGTACTTAGGTACAATGGTTACACTTCTCATGAGTCCTAGTAACATACATAATTGTGTGGGCACATGTCTATCTATATATCTAAGTAGATATGTTACTCTAATTTAGCAATAGCTTCTAACTGAATGTTACTCTAATTCAGCAATAGCTTCTAACTGAATATTTAAAATAGGAATGTGATTGTGTAAATCCTAGAGGATATGGGAAAGTATCTTGTATTCCTATTAGGAGTAGATTACCTATTAAATGTTGTAATCCTAAAGCGAAGGGGTTTTACCTATACTACTACCATAAATAAAGGCACAATGTGGTGAATCAAACACACCTCACAATTAAATCAATCTCTCTTCTCTCTAACCATAGCCGGCCCCCCTCTCTCTCTAAATCCTAGATCGTTCAATCAAATAGGCCTACAACAAAGAGATATTTTTTTGTTTTTACAACATTCATTTACGTTACTAATGTTATAACGCTCTTTTAAATGACTTATGTATAAAAATATAAAACTAGATGAAAAAATAAACTTGCTTGTGGAGTTTAATAAAGTCATAGACAAAACACGACATAGCTTTGGTGAAACCATGAAACGACAAATTTGCTCGTGGATCCAATGTAGAACTCATATTAGTGAAAACTGAAAAGCTGACTGTGCCACATGTGCTTACGCAAGTGGCTCTATTATTTGGATTTGGATCCTCTCTCAGCGTCTTAAGCTTACTGAGCAAATCACACAAATCGTTGGATCAAAATTCAACGGTTACAAACAAGAGGTTCATCTAAAAATTATAATAATTGTAGCCGTTGAATCAAAATCCAACGACCCGTGTAATTTGCTCAGTAAACTCAGAATGCTGAGCTCAGGAGAGGATCCAAATCCTATGACTGATTTACTTTTCATTGGCATGCATACTTTATGAGGTCAATAATTATGGTGGTGCGCCTTGCAGGTCAATGGTAAGAGCCCACTTCACTTGGACATCTTTGTTTTGAGTGGAAGACCTTGAATCGTTCAACTAATATAGACTTGGGAGCGAAACCTCATGGAAAGTTAGAGAAGAACTACAATCTAGACTTTGAAGAAAATTCAATGGTTACTTTTTTTCTTTTTCTTTTAATTATAAGCGATATTCTATGTTAATTTACATTAAAAAAAAAAAATTTACACTCGAGGTGCAGTAGGTTGAAGAAGAAAACTTTAATTATCAAAACAATCCAACACTTGTCAATAGTTTCTTTTCTCGTAGTTTGTTCATTTCCTCATATTGATTAATGTGTAATCACCATTATCTTTGTTTAATTTTGGTTGAGGTATGCATTAAACTTTGAGACGTAATTCAACATTCTGGAAGAGATGTGACTGTAGACATCGAAATTTCGGTGAAATGAATGTTAACCAATAATTAAAATTTCAACGCTTACGTGTCACATAAATTTTACATGTAGCGTGTGACTCAACGAAAAATCGAAATAAATTGGAAAGGTCATCAAATAGGACACGTGTCAATATCTGGCAGAAATGATTTATTTCATCTGATTATTTAAATCCAAAAATCAAGTTTTGGAATTCTATAAATAGGAGGCCAAGGCATTCATTTCGAAGGGAGGAAGAAGGAAGAAAAGAAAGAAAGAAAGGAATTCATATCACACCAAAACCTTGAAGCCTTGAAACTCTAAAGCTCTCAAGCAAATCCCGAAGGATCAAGAAAACACTCTTCGTTCTTCGTCAAATCCTCCTTCAAAGGTCAAGCCCCAACGGCCCTTGAAGAACTTCCACCGACTCAAGATCAAGCCCCGACGGCCCCTTGAAGAAAGTGTTCATCGTTCATCATCCGTTCATCCTAAGATCAAGCCCCAACGGCCCTTTGGATCAACAACCTCAACAAATCCACACATCCAATCGTTCTTCAAGATTAAGCTCAAAAGCCCTTGAAGATCCGCTCATCCATCAACCTTCAAGATCAAGCCCGAAAGCCCTTGAAGAAATCCATATACCCAGTCTTCAAGATCAAGCCCAAAAGCCCTCGAAGATCCGTTCATCAACTGTTCATCCCTAGATCAAGCCCCGACGGCCCTTTGGATCAACAGCTCATCCACAAACCTACACCCTACGAAGATAGAATCAGAGGATCAAATTACAAAGAGATTGTAACCCCAAAAATCATAAACACCAAAAAATATATTTTGTGCACGTATTTCTTGTTTCTTGTTTCAGGAATTTTCCGTGTTTACAAACTTGGCACGCCCAGTGGGACTTTCTCTACCTCTCATCTCTGTCTCCGTTCAAGATATTCAAGCACAGTCCATGGCTTCAAACAAAGAACAAGTCATGACTATCGGCACTACCTCCATTGAAAAACAGCTGGTTCAGATGAAGGAAACAATTGCAAGGCTGATAAAGACTGCAGAGGAGAAAAACTTGCAAACCGCCGGACTCATCAACCGTCTGGAGGCACAGCATGGCGTCAAAGTGAAACCAAGCTCTCTTCCAACTAAGAGGACCGAAGAAGGCTTCAACCCAAATGCCTACGAACTTATGTCAAAGGCTAGGCATGACTTTGCTTCCTCTTCAAATCTTGGAAAGAAGGTTTCAAACACCGTCAACGACAAAGATCGCGACCTCACCGAGACTCAAAAGAAGTTGAAGGAGCATGATTATGGAGTTGACAACAACAAGGCTGGACTTGGCTTCACACCAAATGCACCCATGAAGATTTCAAGCAAAGTGAAGAAAGCTAGCGCTCAACACATCAGCGTGAGCATTGAACAAGACCAAGAAGAGCCTAAACCCTCCCCTCGGACGTCGGTCTTCAATAGGATGAGTCATTCAAGCTCCAGAACTTCAGTGCTTAATCGCATTGGTGGTCAAGACCGAACCTCTGTCTTCAAGAGGCTTAACGCGCCGACATCCCAAAGCTCTGTTTTTGAAAGGTTGTTAAAGCCTAAGAAACAAAGCAACACAGCTATCTCTCCTCTGCGACGATCAGCTTCAGAAATATTTGAAGATAATGGTAAGCCTTTTGGAAAGAGGAGGACAACCCCAAAGGGACAAAAGCTCGATGGGTTAGGAGAAAAAGACGACGCTCGAAGCTTGATTCCTTCAAGGATGAATCGCCAAGCAATCCTAGAGGTCGACACAAAAGGACCACTGAAGGTAAGGAGGCGCATCATCGTCCACACTGGCAAATCTTCATGCCAACAAACCCAAGAGAACGGCACTGAAGAGGAGATCCAAGATGTTTTCTACATCACGGTTCAAGAAGGTAAAGAAGACGAAAGCCCGAGGAAATACTCAGAGTCCCTACTCTCCGACGCTGACTCGAGCGGCAGTACAACCATGCAAGTCATGACCACTGGAGCAACTTCGATCGAGGAACAGCTAGCTCAGATGAATGAAGCAATCGCAAAGCTCACACGGACTGTGGAAGAGAAGGACTTGCAGATTGCCGCACTTGTCAACCAACTAGATGCGCTGCCCGACGTGAAAGTCGACCCAAATATTGGCCTATTAAAGAAAGAAGACGACGAAGAAGAGAAGCCACCAGCGGAGAAAGTTGAAGAGAAGCCGAAGCTAGACCAAGCAACGGCATTCATGGGATCTCTCTTTATCCAGCAGCTACAGGAGATGATCGCAAGCACTGTCAAGGCACAGTACGAAGGAAGCTCGCATGACTCCGTACTGTACTCAAAGCCTTACTCCAAGAAGATTGATGCTTTGAAGATGCCAAGGGGTTATCAGCCCCCAAAATTCATGCAGTTCGATGGAAAAGGCAACCCGAAGCAACATGTCGCCCATTTCATTGAAACTTGCAACAATGCTGGGACAGAGGGAGACCACCTCGTCAAACAGTTCGTGCGTTCGCTAAAAAGTAACGCTTTTGACTGGTACACTGACCTCGAACCTGAGTCTATCAACAGTTGGGACCAGCTAGAAAGGGAATTCCTCAACCGTTTCTACAGCACTCGTCGTACTGTAAGCATGCTAGAGCTGACCAGTACGAAACAGTGGAAAGATGAACCTGTCATCGACTACATAAATAGATGGCGTTCTTTAAGTCTGGATTGCAAAGATCGGCTTTCTGGAACCTCTGCCATTGAGATGTGCGTTCAAGGCATGCAGTGGGGACTACACTACATCCTTCAAGGCATCAAACCACGAACATTTGAGGAGTTAGCCACCCGCGCCCATGATATGGAGTTAAGCATCACCCGTCATGGGAAGAAAGAACAGATCGCCGACTACAAGAATGACAAAGTTTTGGGGCCAAAGGTAGATAAGGCTGCGTGGAAACCCACCAAGGAAGCAATGACGCTCAACACAACTCCAGTCAAAACCCATACACGAGGCAAAGCAATTCAAACCGAAGCTTTTCGTGATCAAGAGATACGTAGACGCACTTTGAAGGAGCTTGAGGAGAAGACTTATCCATTCCCCGACTCTGACGTGGTTGCCATGTTAGATGACTTGCTTGACAAAAAGGTGATCGACCTACCTGAGTGCAGACGGCCGGAAGAGATGAACCGTACTGACAGTCCAAGGTACTGCAAATTCCACCGCTTCATTAGTCATCCGACGGAAAAATGCTTTGTGCTAAAAGATCTCATCATGAAGTTGGCTCAGAAAGGGATCATCGAGCTAGATCTTAATGATGTGGTGAAATCAAACTATACCTCCGTCACTTCTGGCTCTTTGAACTCAAAATCTTCACCTCAACCGCTGGGGGCATGCTCCAAAACCATGTCAGTCAAGTCAAGTGAAGTTGAAGGATGGACTTATGTCACTCCAAAGAAAATGCACAAGAAACATAGGTCTCCTCCACAAGTTCACCAATCGGAAAGGGGGCAAAGCAGCTACTGTCAACCTTCAAAGCTACATGAAAGTGTTGAGGATGATGAAGTTATGACACAAAGATCGTCCGTTGCCATCACGATGCGCGATTTCTTCCCCAAAGACTTCTTCAATCACTCAGTCAAGACTCCTTGCTATAAAGATTGCAAGGAATGCCTCTCTAAGATCGTTTGACAAAATTCAAAACGCTCCTCGTTCGCACGAGCCTAAAAGGTGACATCAAAAGCTCCTTGTCTGCACGAGTTGAAACTGCAAACGACACCAAAAGCTCCTCGTCCGCACGAGCGTAAAAGGTGACAACAAAACGCTCCTGGCCCGCAAGAGCATAAACTGTGTACGGCAAAATCATCATCAAAACCATCACTCATTTGAACTACGTTACGACTTGATCTCTTCTTTGAAAGAGTACGTAGGCAGCTCAAACATTCAACTTTGAGTTCAGTCACATCAAAATAAAAAAATAAGGGTTTCATTAAAGACTTACAAATAAAAGTCAGTTTTATTACAAGGAAAAAAATATTACTTTGTATTCAAAAAAAAAAAAAAAAAAAAAAAAAAAAAAAAAAAAAAAAAAAAAAGAAGAAGAAAAAAAAAAAAACAAAGGGAAATATATACAATATATATACAAATCCAGGCCATCATCAAAGTCCAAAGGCAGCTTCTCCTCCATAACCCAAAATCCTCTTGGATCCTCTAAACCTCAAGGCCCGTGACAAAATATCCACCAAATCAAATGGAGTGCACCACAGCTCAAGGCCTCAAGAATTCAGAAAGAGAGCTTATTCTCACCCTCACTGAGAAGCATAGCATAGATTTCAGCGCCTCTCTCTCTCTCTAACGAGCAAAGCTGATAAGAACGAATCTTTCCAAATTCCAACTCCCCCTTCTCTTTCCCAATTAAAAAAATACACAGCTTTTGCTGTTTGCGCTCTCCACATTGGCGCTCCCAATTGCACAAAGATCTCTGTTCTCCTTCGTGAGATTGCATTTATTGGAGATGGCAACTGCTGCTGCTTCCAGACCCTGCATAGAGCACTCGGGTTTGCTGGTCTCGGAGCTGGGCTCGCGTGGGGAACCATTCAGGAGTCTACCAAGAGGCTCGTTTATGGTACACCAACCTCATCAGACAAGCAATCTCCTCTTTCTCCATTTTTTGTCCCCCCAACTGCAAAGAACACTCTGAAAGAAAGTGAAAGTGAAAAAAAAAAAAAACCTAGACCCTGCAAGCAAATCCCAGAAATGGAGACTCCAAAATCCACCCTCGATACGACGCAGCTTCAAATCCAAGCATCCATGGCCATGGCCGAACTCCCGCCGGAGGTAATCGTCGACATCGCTCTCTGGAACCCGTCGACGAAGAAGTACAGAATCTTGCCGTCTCTGCCATCGGATCGAAAGCGCGATTCGAACATGTGCTTATGTGGCGCGAGGGTATATGGTCTTGGATACGACGCTATTCAGGATGACTATAAATTGGTGAGGATTTCTCAGTTTATCGGATTGGATTACCTGTCGTTTCAGTCCGAGGTGAGGGTTTATAGCCTGAGAAGCAACGAGTGGAAGCGACTCGAAGACATGCCTTATGTGCTCTGTTACACACGAAAAATGGGGATTCTTGTGAGCGGTTGTGTGCATTGGGTGGGGACTCGGAACCTCGAATTGGATCAATCAGCAACCGAATTGGTCATTGCATTTGACGTTGCGAATGAGACTTTTCGTGAGGTGCCTATGCCGCAGAACATGGACAGTAAGTGTCAGATTGATGTATGGACATTGAAGGATTATGGGGTTAAAGAGTCTTGGAGTAAATTGTTTACTGTTGCGCAACCTCGAAGAATCAAGAGCGTTAGGCCTTTGGTGTATTCAAAGAATGACCGCGAAGTTTTGTTCGAACAGGACCACGAATGTCTTGTTTGGTTTGACCTGAAAAGCCAGAGGGTTAAGCATGTCAAGGTTCGCGGCTTGCCAGATTTGTTTGAGGCTGTAGTTTGTATGGAAAGCCTTGTTTCGGTTCATCCTCGTAGACGAGACGATCGTAAGCAGCAGGAAGCAGCAGGGGACAAGAAGAATAAGAAGAGGGATGATTTTCTGGCCCAAGGCTTCAAATTGGTGCTGTAGGCAATCAGAACAAAAAGACGAGGACATAGAGCAGAGAGGTGCACATTTCAACATCCACTAACTACCTCAAGCTCCTCACTTTGGCCACCGTGGTCAAAATCGGCGAAGAGCTTCATTGACCGCTGTCAAACGACTAGCCGATCGTGAAGCTCGACGCTTTGCACTACTTCAAGCTCTGGCTGCTTCTGCACTTCCTCCATGGCTGCTGCCTGTGAATGTGATTAACAAAAACAAAGTTTGTCAACTCACATCTGCTTGCCTCTGCTGCTGCCTGTGAATGTGATTAACAAAAACAAAGTTTGTCAACTCACATCTGCTTGCCTCTGCTGCTGCCTTTGAATGTGATTGACAAAATCAAAGTTTGTCAACTCACACCCAAAGACTTTCTCCGAACTCCGTTGCTTCAGCTCTCCAAACTCCATAGCCGCAGCAACAGCATCCACTGACTACTCCAAGCTCCTCTGCAATTTCCTCCCTGCACCATGTGGGGAATATATATATAAAAAAAATATTATTAAAAAAAAAAAGATCTGTCTTGGTGGATCAGCACCACCGAAAGCAAAGAAAAAAAATATAATTAAAAAAAAAAAAGGGATCTATCTTGGTGGATCAGCACCACCGAAAGCAAAGAAAAAAAAAATAATAATAAAAAAAAAAAAAAAGATCTTGGTGCACCGGCACCATGTGAAAAAAAAACAAAAAAAAAAAAAAAATATATATATATATATATTTATATATATATGCGCTCTACTGTATTTAGCACATTACGCTAAATAAAATAAAGTTTATTTATTGATATCTCGGATAAATTACAGATATGTGCGTACAAAAAAATAAAAAAAAATAAAAAAATAAAAAATAAAAAATGGAGCTTTCACAAAGGATGTTCACGTGAAGCCCCATTACTTGGTAAAACTCTAGAAGCGGAAGGCATCGGAGCAGAAGGCATCGGAGCGGGAGGCATTGAAGCTAGAGCATTCCAGGCCTCAATACTTGGCCAAACGCTGGAAGACCCAGGAAAAATGTGCCTCTGGAGGAAAGACGAAAACCTTTGACGGTCACTTTGAATCCGACCTTCAGACTCTTGCAGCTCATCAAGCTTCCTCTTCATGCCCGTCGAATAGTTGTTTGCAAGTACGTGCAAACTTCTATTCTCATACTTCAGCTGCTTGATCTCTTGCTTAAGACTTTCCACCTCCGCCATCAAGGATTCAACTTGGCGGGAGCGAGCAAGTAGGCGTTGGCCCATGTTGGACACAGAGCCTGCACATTGAACACTGAGAGCGAGGGACTCTTGAACGGCCAACTCATCGGACCGTCCTGAAAGCAGCCTACTATCCTTAGGAGTGAGGAGGTTTCTAGCTACTATCGTAGCTGTTGTTGCATCCGTCATCATGGAGTCTTCACCTGTAAGAGGACCGTTAGAAGATAAAAAAGAAGGGCGCCATACATTACCTTGACAGGGTGCAACCGGATCGCTGCTGAGACTCAAATCTAAGCAAAGGTTCGATGAGTTAGTCATTTTTCAAAGGTGTTCAGAGAGAAGGGGTGGATGGAGATAATTCTCAAAAGGCCGGAGACGATTTTCAAGAATGGGCAATTTTCAGAGTGTGTATGTTGGAGTGATCGATACCTCTGTAAAAAGCCAAGCGACACGACCACCGATTCAAAAATCCGGATTTTCCTGCGTGAAGTTCGGCGACGCGTTCGCGGCTTTTCAGAAAACGCGTTCAACTTTGTCAAAAGATATCTGACAAAGTCGAGAACACGTGGAGGCCATCATCGCAACTACACGTCTTTAGCCGACAAGCGCAAAGTTCAGCGACGCTTTCTCTGCTTTTCAGAAAACGCGTGCAACTTTGTCAAAAGTGGCGCTCGTTCAGAAATCGAAGAGGCGTCGTTCAGAAATCGAAGAGGCGTCGTTCAGATATCGAAGAGACGTTTGTCGACAAGGGTAAAAGAACGGTACCACCACTTGCTATTAAAAAAACCCCTATATGTGTCGACCTTCGTCTCTTATGGCAAGACAGACCTGAAGAAAATGCCCAACTCTTCCTCACCTCTGAGGGCGCACTCCCAGCAAAGCCTCTCGAAATACACAATTCTTCTTCTTCCTTTGAGAAAACCTATTCAACCTTTGAAGATACCAGATGCCTCGAGTACAGATGACCCAGGAGGAAACGATAGATTGAAGCATGTGCTGATTCATTCACCGCTTCTTCAAAAGCAAAGGTATCTCATATCATCAAGGGCGAAAGCAAAGGTATCTCATATCATGCTTTTTCCCTATCTTTTCCTTTGCCCTTGTTCTCACCTGCCAAGACAAGGACAAAGAAAGCAATATGTCGGAACCTCCACTCAAACCAGTTGCCACCAAGGAGTGAAGCACCATTTAAATGCAAAGGTTGCATTCAACTCCTGCATCGGAGGACAAATACTACAAGAAAAGATGCTAAACCTGCATAAGGAAATACCACTTCTGCAAAGGGGAGCAAGTAAGGCAAGTGAAAATGATACATCGAAGCATGTGGAGACAAGCATAACAAATATATGTGCTGATTCATTTGCTGCTTCTTCGAAAGCAAAGGTATCTCATATCATGCTTTTTCCCTGTCTTTTCCTTTGTCTTTGTTATTACTCGCATGGCAAAGTGAAAGAGAGCAGTCAGCGGCACTTGGAGTCAGTCTTCCGATCTGGAACCGACTACCTGGAATCTATTCCTGATTGCTTACCTAGTATTGCTCTCAAGTAGTCATCTTCAACGGTTGATACACTGCCAGAGAAGGGACAAGGAAACTTCAATCTTTCCAACCCTCTTCAATACGAATTGGAAAGATTGAACAAAGAAACAGGTCAGCACCTCCACCTTGTACTTGCCTGCCATATCCTGAAACCGCTCGTAGACCTTCGGGGGGAGACCAAAAGAATCCTGCTGCCCAGTTCAAGAGTAGCACAAAGGAAAATCAACGAGCGGAGGAGACCAGAAGAATCCTCCAGCCCAGTTCAAGATCAAGCCTCAATGGCCCTTGAAGAAATCACAAGTCCGATTCAAAATCAAGTGTTCACCACCCTTGAATCAAATTCAACTCCATATAAAAGGAGCAAGTTCAGACCTTCGGAGGAGACCAAAAGAATCCTCCAGCCCAGTTCAAGAGTAGCACAAAGGAAAATCAACGATTGGAGGAAACCAGAAAATCTTCCAGTCGAACTCAAGATCAAGCCTCGATGGCCCTTGAAGAAATTTCCAGCCCAATTCAAGATCAAGCCCCGACGGCCCTTGGATCGACATCTACATTAAGGAACTTCAAAACGCATCTCATACACGTGACAAGCACATGTCAACGACGCGCCTTGAAGTGGGGGCATTTGTAGACATCGAAATTTCGGTGAAATGAATGTTAACCAATAATTAAAATTTCAACGCTTACGTGTCACATAAATTTTACATGTAGCGTGTGACTCAACGAAAAATCGAAATAAATTGGAAAGGTCATCAAATAGGACACGTGTCAATATCTGGCAGAAATGATTTATTTCATCTGATTATTTAAATCCAAAAATCAAGTTTTGGAATTCTATAAATAGGAGGCCAAGGCATTCATTTCGAAGGGAGGAAGAAGGAAGAAAAGAAAGAAAGAAAGGAATTCATATCACACCAAAACCTTGAAGCCTTGAAACTCTAAAGCTCTCAAGCAAATCCCGAAGGATCAAGAAAACACTCTTCGTTCTTCGTCAAATCCTCCTTCAAAGGTCAAGCCCCAACGGCCCTTGAAGAACTTCCACCGACTCAAGATCAAGCCCCGACGGCCCCTTGAAGAAAGTGTTCATCGTTCATCATCCGTTCATCCTAAGATCAAGCCCCAACGGCCCTTTGGATCAACAACCTCAACAAATCCACACATCCAATCGTTCTTCAAGATTAAGCCCAAAAGCCCTTGAAGATCCGCTCATCCATCAACCTTCAAGATCAAGCCCGAAAGCCCTTGAAGAAATCCATATACCCAGTCTTCAAGATCAAGCCCAAAAGCCCTCGAAGATCCGTTCATCAACTGTTCATCCCTAGATCAAGCCCCGACGGCCCTTTGGATCAACAGCTCATCCACAAACCTACACCCTACGAAGATAGAATCAGAGGATCAAATTACAAAGAGATTGTAACCCCAAAAATCATAAACACCAAAAAATATATTTTGTGCACGTATTTCTTGTTTCTTGTTTCAGGAATTTTCCGTGTTTACAGTGACTAGATCAATATCTCTAGTTGGTAATGTAACTCATATTAAAGTGATTAATGTTCAAGAAAAAGTGAATTCTCACTAATAATTCATCATTATAATCTCACTACGTCACACAATTATCACTCTCAATATGCTGAAGTAATGGAAAAAAGAAAAGAAAATTAATGTTACAAAACATATCGATTTGAATGGGAAATTGAGAACCTAGAAACTTTGAAGGATCATAAATAAGAAAGCATGGCAACAATATATC
This sequence comes from Pyrus communis, assembly GCF_041283825.1. Lineage (NCBI taxonomy): Eukaryota > Viridiplantae > Streptophyta > Magnoliopsida > Rosales > Rosaceae > Pyrus > Pyrus communis. Next base: position 5,377,358 of record NC_142566.1, on the reverse strand, counting down.
AGAATTTATAAATTGACACGCACCAATTTCTTTGTTTAAATTCATAAAAATAGAAATTTAGAATTCAGTACAGAAAAAGAAGTTGGAATTTGAGAGCTCCAATCCCCAAGTTTAAATTTCAAGTAAATATATATTATTTCTAAATTTCTATGAGTGAAGTTTAAAAATTAAAAAAAAAATCCGAATTCAAATTCCCTTATTCTTTTAGGTTAATCAAACAAAAAATTCACAAATTCTAAAAAATAAAATTTCATTGTAAAATTTCTTAATAATACTATATTTCCTCGTACAAACAAAATGTAACATTACCTTTAACTATAACTCCGTTTTTCATATTACCCCTAAAACAATTTTTTCATATTTCAATTTTACCCTAAAATTTTAATTTAATTTCCCAATTACCACCGTCATGTTTTTTTTTTTTTTTTTTTTGAACAATGTCCTACGAGTGTCCCTAAAGTGTATATCAGTCAAAGTCAACGACACGCCATGTGGAGTGTTGGACAAGTGTCCAACAGTGTCTGAGAAGTTTCGTGTTTGTTCTGTGTCTAATATGTAACACACGCTAGTGTATTGAAGTGTCGTGTGCAACTCACACATAACTAAAGCAGTATGGTGCTTTCTTTGAAGTTGTTTTGCGTGTCTCTCATCTGTCATTGTAGGAATGATTATCAATTAGGCTTTAGTTGTGTCACGCATGGTTCAATTCACTCGATTCTTCAGTGGACTCCAAATACCACAACAGTCATGGAAGCCTAATATACCAGCACTGCAGGTGGACTTGTATTCGTTCGTGCAGGTCCTGTAGAGGGAATTGGGAGGCATGGTTAAGTTCTCTCCTTCCAACATCTGAACCTCCAATTTAATGGATGGACGATCTAGATCCACTGGGTTCCATCGGATGCACCGGAGATCAGTGAGGCCACTCAAGAAGAATGTCAAATTATAAAAAAGATAGAGCATCTCCTAAATATGTAATATGTAAAATGCTACCCACTTAGGCATTCAACGTGGTAATTTTTTATTCACTTGTCTTATGTTGGTTTAAGTAGTCTTGTGAGTTTTTTTTTGGACAAACAATAGTGTTAGTGAGTTATCTTGTTAAGTTGTTAGGAGGAGAGAATCGATGAAAATCAAACTTGTATTAGAGTGCATATACATCATTACTTTCCTCTAGTTATTTTAATAAGTAGAACACATAATCTTTATGCTAATTATAATTCAATGAAATCTTAATAGGTCAAATATAAAGATAGTAATTTGAATCTTAACTTGGTCACTTGATCTGATAAATATAATTCATCGAATCTTGATAATATAATACATGTTTACTGTCATGCAAAAAAAAAAAAAAAAAAAAAAATCTTTGTAAATTACTAATTTTATTGATAAATTGATATCTTGCTATATTAATAGAATTTAGGTGTCCCAAGGCTCTTAATGTACGCTTTAGGCAAGCACGACACAAAGAAAACTCAAAATTCTCAGTTCTCTAGGCATAAAAAAGCACCTAACTGAACCAGCATCTTATTCGGTGTTCAGAGTTTGGTTGAGAAGTCAAATCTTGCACAAACATACATCGCTACATAAATACGATCTCTTAGCAGCCTCTAACAATGACACGAGTGTAATCATCATTTCTCTTGGCACTGAGAAAGAAATATTCGAGGGGGAATCATGTGATGATATAGTTGAACTTTGTCTAATTTTAGCACCAATAATCTGAATGATATTCTTTTGTTTCTACATCACCCATTTCCGCAACTAATGTTGTAACACTCTTTTAAGTGACTAATGTGTAAAGATATAGCTTAGATGAAACAATAAATTTGCTCGTGGGTCCAATGTAGAACTCATATTAGTGAAAGGCTGACTGTGTCACATGCGCTTTGGCAAGTGACTCAATTATTTGCCTTGTACTAGTTAGCAAATTTGAGTCTATTAGAAATTGAGTTATTTATTTGAAAAAAGAAGAAATTGACTGATTTTTTTTTTTTTTTTATTGACATGCATACTTTACGGGGTTAATAATGTTGGTTGTGCGCCTTGCAGGTCAATGGTAAGAGCCCACTTTACTTGGACATCTTTGTTTTGAGTGGAAGACCAATTTATAGACTTTGGAGCTAAACCTCATGGCAAGCTAGAGAAGAACTACGATCTAGACTTTGAACAAAATTCAATGGTTTTTTTTTTTTTTTAAATTTTTTTTAATATGTTTTTTTAATTTTTATTATTCTTCTTTTAATGGTCAGCGATATTTTATGGTAACTACAATAAAAAAGGAGAAAAGTTTACACTCGAGGTGCGGTGAGTTGAAAAAAAAAAAACAAATCTTAATTATCAGAACAATCCAACACTTGTCAATAATTTCTTTTCTAGTGTTTATTTATTTCCTCTATATATCAATGTGTAATCAACAATATCTTATTTGATTTTGGTTGAGGTACTGATTAAACTTGAAATGTATTTCAACATTTTGGAAGAGATATGTGACTTGACCAATCTCTCTAGTTGGTAATGTAACTCATCCTAAAGTGATTATTGTTCAAGAAAGAGTGAATTCTCACTAATAATTTATCATTCCAATCTCACCAAGTCATGGAATTATCGCTCTTAGTATCTAAAAGTACTGATAAAAAAAATCTTACAAAACATATCGATATGAATGGGAAACTGAGAACCTAGAAACTTTGAAGGATCATAACTAAGTAAGCATGTCAACAATATGTCTATGGAAGCTAGTTAAGAACTGCGGTGTATAAACTCGAGGAAATATTTTTGCATATTAAGTTTTGTGGAAAAGTGATGCATATTGGGCCAGCCATTGGTTTCAAGTGAAAAACCAAGCAATCCAACAAACCTCGAATGTACATACGTAGTCAGACAAACACCTCGAGCTATCGAGCACATATGGTACTTAGGTACAATGGTTACACTTTTCATGAGTCCTAGTAACATACATAAGTGTGTGGGCACATATCTATCTATATATCTAAGTAGATATGTTACTCTAATTCAGCAATAGCTTCTAACTGAATGTTTACATTTCTTGCAGGTGCAGTTGCATTTGTTCGTGCAGGACCTGTAGACGCAAAAGGATTGGGAGACATGGTTAAGTTTTGTCCTCCTTCCAGCATCTGAACAACTTCTTTCATGGAAGGACGACCTGCTGGGTGCCACTGGATGCACCAGAGGCCTATAATTGCGAGTTTCTTTGGAGTTTCACCATCTCCTTCCTCCCCAAGATGGATTCGTAGGTCGTCTCCTTCTTCTAGAAGATTATAGATCCATTCTGGATAGTAAATTTCAGTTGGGATTGCTGAGGTTGAATCAATATTCTTCCTTCCCCCTACCATCTCAAGCAGCAGCATTCCAAAACTATAGACGTCCGACTTATAGGACACATTTCCAAAGTTCCTGGAGAACACTTCAGGTGCAATGTAGCCCATAGTCCCTCTAGCTGTAGTCATGGACACTATGCTTTGATCCTTAGAACACAACTTGGCCAAACCAAAATCAGAAATTTTTGGAGTGAAATTGTCGTCTAATAAAACATTATGAGGCTTGATGTCGAAATGGAGGATTCGTTGATCACATTCCTGATGAAGATAATAAATTCCCTTGGCTATAGCAAGAGCAATATCTTGTAACTTGTCCCAACCAAGAAAACGATTGTTATTGTCTGCCGATGAAATGAAATCGTGCAGTGAACCATTGGCGAAGAACTCATAAACGAGAGCTCTGTTAAACCCATCAGCACAGAAACCAACCAAACGAACCACGTTGACATGGTGGATACTTCCCATCATTCCAACTTCCTTTATGAAATCTTCCCCATTTCCGTTGGAACTATTGAGAACTTTTACAGCAACAAAGCATTCAGAAGAAAGTTTTCCTTTGAAAACAGTTCCATAGGCTCCTTGGCCTAACTTGTCCTGGAATTGGTTTGTGATCCTCTTAATATCTTCATAGGAATACCTGCTTGGTTTGTGAGCGTTGTAATCTTCTAAAAACTTTTCAATCTTCAATTGACTCTCCTTTTCTTTTCGATTAGACCTATAGACACGATAGGCTGCAACGACCAGTAGTAATACAACAAATGATCCCAGGGTTGTACCTGAATCAAACAAATCCTTGAGTAAATAATAATATTCCCGACGGTCTAGCTAGACATGAAATAAAAAAAAAAGCCGTCAGACTACTCACCTGCGGCCATTAATTTCCTTGTTAGACCTGAAAAAAGCATTGACAAATTTAGTAATAGTGATGATCTACTGCTCGGACAAATTTAGTAATAGAAGAAAACAAATTACTCTTTGCCTAGTCATTTGAAATTCATATCAAATGCGTTGCATCTAGTTATTTGAAATATGTTCAGTCGGATGCTAACTAGACAAGTAAGCAGCAAGTGCAATAATATAGCAAAATATATGTAAAATAAAACCAAGATTGAAAATATAGGCAGACTTACTAGGTCTGCTCAAGCGAACACATTGAATTTCAGTGTTGGTGTGATTGTACTTGATTCTACACTTGTTGCCCTCTGCCTCACACTCTGTACAATTTGGTTTCTTCCATTTCAAATTAGTACCCTTAAGACCATAATAGTGGATCTGTGGAATCGACAAAACATCGTACATCTTTGTACACGACTCTAGTAGCGGATAGTCCATAGTGGTCTGGGAAGATTCAATGGCATAAACTCTGTAGCCAGGGCCACTAATGCAGGGGACTTCAGTGCTGTATAACTCTTTTTGAACAGGTCAGTGGAGTAAGGTAGCGTTGGAATACATGGATTCTTCTTGCAAGTAGAATTGAGAGGCTGGCAATGAGATGTTGATGTTATCAACTTCTAAAGGCTTTAACAGCAGGCATTTACGCGGTTGATAGACTCGGACTTCCTGATGCTTGTAATCTATGCGTTTCACCAAGAATTTCACCACTACTCGGTGCTCCTGTCCGTAGTCACCCTCATTAGCATGGCAATCAGATGTCGGACTACAGTGATGTCCACGGCGAAACAGAATATGGATGGCCTCGCCATCATCCCCGCATTTGGATTTTTCACAAGCATAGGCATTCTGGGTTGCTCCGAGCAATGTTAACAAAGTCATTGAGAATATGCGAACCCAAGAGAGATTGAGCTGTAGCTGCTGCATTTCTAAGGTATTTTTTTTCCAAGCAGAAGAACAAATAAATGTTAATAGTTTGACACAAAAGTCTTTGTAGAGTACTCGACCATAAAAATGCAATTGATCTACGGGTTTACCCCAAAGACCACGTCACAGAAGCCTAGAAAGTATTTACTGTTTTGGTCAATACTTAATTCCACAGCGGAAAGAGAGAGTCATTCTCCTTTATTTTTACATGTGTAAAATCTTTTCTTGTGCTTATATATAAATTATTTGTATTGTTACGCCCTTTCTGTGTCAAACCTCGCTGATATTTTTCTCCATGGGAATGAGTGGAAGGTCCTCCTCCTCCTCCTTGTCTATGCGATTTTTAATTGCAGCTTTTATTGTTTTTAGCTTATCCCCTCAAACCATTTGTAACGCCGCCCGGCAAAAGTGTACCCCTTCGTCCTGCGGTCATATCCGCAATATAAGCTTCCCTTTTCGACTAAAAGGTCGTACGCGCCACTGCGGCGACTCACGATACACTCTGTCTTGTGAGAACAACAAAACCATACTAAACATACCTTTATCTGGCGATTTCTACGTACAGGCAATCAACTACCATAACCAAACAATCCGAGTTGTCGATCCGGGCCTTGACAAGAGCAATTGCTCCTCCCTTCCTCTTCATTCTCTGTCTCTGCCTTCTCGGTATTTCCAAATTCCGACGACACCTGGGAATTGTACAGCATCATCAGCGATATGTACGGAAATTGGCACAACAAATTTAACATTTTTCAAGTGTCCGCGTCCAATGAATTCATCTCTTTACGTGGATGCTGCTCCATGTTTTCCTGTTCAATCTGCTTCTACTTCATCTTCGTCGATGTCGTCATCCCAACCAAAATCGTATGGCTATGTCAAAATTGGATCTTTAGAGGTAGGTCAGATGAAGGACGGTTGCAGCATAGAGCGAACGACTTATGCCTACTTGTTCGACGGCTACAACGCTTCTTATAAATCCATACACAATTCTCTGGTTTATGGATTTGAGCTTCAGTATGCCCCTGATCCCTTTTTATGCAACCGATGGTGGTGGATTTACGAGTGTTATCCGCACAGCGTTCCAGGTGAGTAGGGAATAAATCTCAATTTTCATTTTTACTTCATTATCATCTTTTGTAGGAAATTCATTCCTATAAAATAAATAAAATTAAAATTAAAAGGGAATTTTAACGAAAAGCTCATAATATTGTTTATTTTAACGAAAAATCACATTTTTACACTAAAAAGTCAATCCTGGTACTATTTACTTTACCCTTTATTTTGCCCATATCGTTAAAACTCAAAGTTTTCAAACCCTTTTCATTAGTTTTCCTAAACTAAAATTGCAGGGCCATGGTCATCCTTTGTCTCTTTTTTGGTCATCTTCAACTAAAAGAGCTAAATAGATAGCTTTGTAAAAAGTTATATTTAAATAAAAATGTTAGGCTAATTTCATATACCATCTTCAATTGAAGAGATTAAACATAGTCATTTAATAATTTATTAGTTTTAAACTTATATTTTAAATTTATTGGTTAATTTAAGTAAACTACTTTTGGATGTTTTTAAAACTAGTCATTGAATTTGAATCAATTATTGTAATTAAGTAGTTGGGCACCAAAAAAGGCTAAGAAGGGGGCTACATTTGACCAGTATGTCATGTTTTAGCTTGTGGACCATTAGAGATGACGAAATATGTTAGACAAAGAAATAAAAAGTTTGAGCAAGTGACCATTTACCACAGTGGTGGAAATGTATTATGCTCTTACATGATGACATGAGTTCGAATTCTGTCAGTGGTTAATCTAACATTTAACTTACTAACGTAAAAAAATAAAAAAATAAATCAAAGTTTGAAATTTTAATTTAAATAACGTAAAAAAATAAAAAAATAAATCAAAGTTTGAAATTTTAATTTAAAATCAACGGGTGTGGACCCCAAGTATTTTACATTTTTCCCTCTTTGCCACTGCAGGTTTTTTCCGATTTCTATGGGCACGGAGTCCAGGTTAGAGATTTATATATGGGAGATTATATGACATTTAATTTATCCTCTATTTCGAGAGTTTTTATATTGCTTTTGAATTGGTTTGACCCTTTGGCTTACACCCCTTCATCAAGAGGTGCTACTTCCTAAAGAACGTGTCTTTTCAATTTGATTTGATATCCAAATATTCAAACATGTTGTGTACTCTAAGAACATTTATAAAGAAGATGTTAAATCCAAAACATCGAAGTATTCTAACAAAAAAAATATAGTATTCAAGTGTTTGATATGTTGTAGACTGTAGTCATGTAAATGTCTATTAAATTATAAAATAAAAATTTATTTTATTTATTATTTATAATCTCTCCTATTTTCACTCTCTCTCCGCCACTATTCCTCCCTCATCTCAATTCTCGACTTCACCGGATCTTCGAGAGCAACCCCGTCGTCAGTGGTCGCATGGCCACCGTCAACATCTCCACCCACACCTTCGAGGCCGGCGCCTCCATTCTCCACTCCAGGAACTTGCACGCTTTGAACTACACCAATCTCCTCAACCTCGTCGTCAAAAGCCCCTCCTCCTCTATTCTGCGCTTCAAATCAAAGCTTCCCTTTGCTGATGAGAGTGTTTTGGCTTCTCCCTTGTCAGGATGGACAAGGTTGTTGAGGTATAAAAGTAAATAAATAAAAGGTTTGTTTTTGGGTTTTAACTTAGGGTTTTTTTGTTGAATTTGGTAAATTTCTTTGTGTGGTACAGGTAAGATTGTTTGGCATCTTATTAATTTATTGGGTAATTTGGTGAAGTCCTTGCCTATGAGAATCATCAATCCTGCTACTGAAGAAATCATGGTCCCTTTCTCACCCTAAGCATTTCTGTCAATTAAATTAATTTCTGGGTTGTTTTCTAAATTTAATTACTGTTTAATCATCGCATTTGATCGTGTGTAGGATCTAGAAGGAGGAGAGGGATAGTCGTTGGTGCAGTGGTGGTGGTGGTGGTGGTGTTGAGCGGGAGTGGGATGGACGGCGGCGGTCCTAGGGGTCTGATGCGGGGGGAGAACGAGGGAGTAGGAAAGAGATCCTTCCATTTTGTTGCAGGGACAAGGACTCATTTTGAAAAACTAACGAGGGTGTAGGAAAGTTTCATTAAACATGCACTGTTGCTCTGCATGTTTTGGAAAAGGGCTAGATTTTCAAAGCTATGTTTTGCTGCATGAGCTTTTAGTCTTTTTGTTCACCCTCAATTTAAAAAAAGCTGGTTTTAGAGTGTTTACCAAACACTAAAAAGACCCCAACTTTTTTTCATACCTGCATTTTTTTTATAATTTCCGCTGTACCAAACTGGTACTAAGAGCCCCAGACTTTCTTTAATTACACTATATTTTTGTTACACCTTACAAGAGTGGTATTTAATCAATCACATAAACATGTACCTAACAAATAATATAGTGCATCCTCTATGGATATGAAAAACTGCAACAAATTTCAATGTTAATCCAGGTGTGCGTACGTAACTACCTCCAGGGTATATGTATGATGGCTTATCAGAAATTTTTGAATGATGGCCTATCAGAAATTGGAAACCAAAATAGCTCCCATAATTTATTAGGGGCTATATCTATGATGGCTTAACAGAAATTTTTATCTATAATAATGCTTTGCACTTCGAAAACTAGCTAGTTATTTCTCTTTGATTTTGTTAATATATCTTCTTGTATTTCTTGGGTATTTAATGTTCTTCACAATGTTCACTTTGCAAAGTTCAAGCTCTAATCAAGTTTGATTTACTCTTCGTTCTGTTCTAAACGCAGTTTTTGGACTCTCTATAACCGTTTGTTTCGGTAAGAGCTTTGCTGATATATATGATATCCAATATTGAGCATATACTTTGATCCAAGGCAACAAGTCAATTTCGTTTCTCATGATGTTTTTTGTGAATTACTCCAATGTTCAGTACTACTTGTCGGGGCAAAATTTCTATTTGGGGCACCAGTCGTGACTCTGTTTTTGATCTATACATGGAAAAGAAGACATTTGTCAATGTACAACTCCATAGAAGAATTTTTGCATGGTGAAAAGAATTTTGTGCCAATAAGGTATTCGTACTCGAACATCAAGAAGATGTCTAACAAATTTAAAGAAAAACTTGGTGAAGGAGGGTATGGATCAGTATTCAAAGCAAGGTTACGGAGTGGACGTTTTGGGGCAATTAAGATGTTGGATAAGCCCAAAGGCAATGGACAAGATTTCATCAGCGAGGTAAATACTATTGGGAGGATTCACCATGTTAATGTGGTTCAGCTTGTTGGTTATTGTGTTGAGGGATCGAAGCGTGCTTTGGTATATGATTTCATGCTCAACGGATCTCTTGATAAATACATTTATTGCAAGGAAGGAAGTATCCCATTAAGTTGCAAGACAACGTACGAAATTTCTCTTGGAGTGGCTCGAGGGATTAAATATCTACATGAAGGTTGTGACATGCAAATATTACATTTTGACATCAAGCCTCACAACATTCTTCTTGATGAGAATTTCATACCAAAGATTTCTGACTTTGGGCTTGCAAAATTATACCCGGTAGATAATAGCATTGTGTATCTAACAGCGGCAAGGGGTACAATGGGATACATGGCTCCTGAGCTATTCTACAAGAATATTGGCGGTGTTTCATTTAAAGCGGATGTTTATAGTTTTGGAATGTTGTTGATGGAAATGGCAAGCAGAAGGAAGAATTTGAATGCATTGGCAGAGCATTCAAGTCAACTTTACTTCCCTTCATGGGTTTACAATCAATATAATGAAGGAAAGGACTTCGAGGTGGGAGGAGTTGTAGAGGAGGAAAAACAATTAACAAAAAAAATGATTATAACCGCCTTGTGGTGTATACAATTGAAGCCAAGCGATCGACCTTCAATGAAGGAAGTCCTAGAGATGCTGGAAGGAGATGTTGAATTACTTCGAATGCCTCCGGAGCCTCTTCTATATCCACGAGAGATGCCCGTAGGCGCTCCTAATGGTAATCTGAATCCAACATATTCCAAGGCGGAGTTAACATCTTCTTTGACGGGCAGGTGAAGACACGCAACTAGCATAGGCTCTGTCAGTTTGAATCTCAATGCAATGTTTCTGGTTTTGTAGTAGTACTGTTTGCTTGTACATTGAACGTGATGTTAAATATGTTTAGTACGGCATATTTTCATGATTCCAGGGATAAATAATGGTCTGTTTGATACTCTACTTGAATCCAACTTTTTGAACTCAAAAACAATTTTCAAGTTTTAGGTTTTAAAAATTTATTTGGACTATTTTAAAAAACTGAATTCAAGACTGACTCAAAAATATAGTTTATTATCTAAAAACATAAAAAGTGAGTTTTTAGAGTTTTTAAATTTAAACTCACTTATTTCTTTTCTCTTCCTCCTTCCCTCTCACTCCAAATCTCTCTTTTCTTCTTTCACTCTTTTTTTTTACCTTTTTCGTCTCTTCTCCAATCTGCTCTCTTCTTTTTTAGGTTCTTTCTCTCACTCATTTTCCTCTCTATCTTGTCCGATCCTCTCTTCTTTCTCTTTCCGTCAATCATCTTTTACTTTATTTCCTCATCTCTCCTCTTTCTCCCTATCTTACGATCCCCTCTTTTTAAATCTTTTTGTCTGGTTTAAGTTGTAAGATTTAAAATTTTTAAATCGCAAATCAATGAAGTTTTTGAATCTTAAAAAAAATTATTTTTAAGAAATGTTAAAAGAAATGTTTTGATAAATGATAAAAACATTTCAAATAAGATACCCAACATGCCCTAACATATTTCATGAAGGACACCGTTGTATGATTCATGAAGACGATATTTTCTAATTTTTGTTCCAAGAAATTATTGGTTGTGATGATTGTTCGCTCGTGCTGGTACTGGTTCTCGGGCTCATGCCGGCTGCACTTACATAGCTCCGGTTGTTATTTGTTAGTGGAGGGAGGGACCTCCTTGGTCAATCTTCGAAACCCTTTTCTTTTTTATTTTTGTTTCTGTGAGTACAACGATATATTTACACTAAGTGAGAGAGGTTAGTTTAGGCTACATAATGGACAATCTAATTTGGTATCGAATTTTCTATCTACGAGATTCGAACCTAAGATCTTTTACTTACAAGTAAAGAGGAATATTATTAGACTATAGTACGGAGTGGCAATATTCGAAACCTTTTAGTTTGCCAAGTCATTTCTTGGTCAAAAGATTTTGCAGAAAGTTAAGGTTTTACCACAAAACTAATTGGCAATATGAGAGTAGCCTAATTACTTAAGCACATATAAGGTCCCTTTTTCCCCCGACGTGGAATGCAGTCTCAAAAAATTTTCTGTCTGAGAATCCTTCCTTTACTATTTGAAATGCTGCCTGCTTTGTACTGCGCAACCAGTTTATAGCTTTGGTGGAGGACTCAGCCTCCTCGTTATAATTTCCTAAGAATCTTGAACGTAATGTCTATCACTAGCTGGAGCATCATTGTAATTGTAAGCCAAAGGGAAGATTTGTTGATCACGTCCTTGGTGAAGATATTCAATTCCTTTGGCAAATAGCTAGATCTTGCAGCTTATCCCAACCAAGAAATTTGTTGTTATTGTCTGCTGATGAAATGAAATCATGTAGTGATCTAATGAACAAAAGCTCGTCTAAATCCATCAACGCAGAAGCCAACCAAGGGAATAGCATGGTTGATGTGACCCATTGTTCCCACTTTATTTATGAACTCTTACGGATCTCCCCTTCCAATTGTATAACATCATGTGGTTTACCACATCGTTTTCCGAACACACTAAAATATCTCTCTTTCCTTAGAACTATTGAGGACCAGCAAAAGATAGCTTTCCGTTAAGGTAAGAGATCATCTCCGGATCTTTTCCACCAAATTCACCCTATCAATCAATCCGAGCCCTTGAAATTTTGATCAAACGGCTAAAATTATTATAACTTTTAAAGATGCCCTCTGCTTTTAACCGTTGAATCAAATTTCAAGGATCCGGATTGATTGATAGGGTAGAGTTGGTGAAAGGGATCCGGAGATGATCTCTTTCCTCTCTTTAAAAACAGTTCCTAGGCCTAACTTGTCTATGAACTGATTTGTAATCCTCTTAATAACTTGTCTATGAACAACTGTTAGGAAGTGTTGTTAATTCCTCTATGCAACAGAGTAGTCTGTGGAGTTCTCAAGAAATGCCATCAGTGGACCTGTATGCATTGTTCAGACAGCACTCAACAGACCTGAATAATAGTTCTGTAAAAAGGCCAAGCATTGGACATCATTGTTCCATCTATAGTAATCAGCGTGAGGGGAACCTAACCTTCCCATTAGAAAACACGTCAGTCAGAGAGCCTGGAAAACATACTGAACCACTTATGGGAAATAAGAGTGGTAGCATAAAGCATGTCAATAATGTCAGTGAGCTCAGCAAAAAATCTATCAACGACGCTGATGGTAAGCATATACTCATGGAAAATCAATCAGTTGATTCAAATTTACAGGAGCAACTGTTTTCTCATTGTCAGTCACATAATGAGACAAGTACACATACTTCAAAAAGAAGAAAAGGAAAGGCAGACAGCGAGAAAAAGACTGCAGTTGACTGTCATTCCAAGAGATACTTCAATTGGATGAAATTCAGAAAATCAGTGGTATTCTCAGCAAAGATTTTTCAGGAAGCCATAAGAAAAAGAAAATTGAGAATAGATACTTGAGCATTAATAATATGCCTAACAAGGTTACAGCGGTTGAGGAGTGTCTGAGAAAAGTTGAAAGACCAGAGGAAAATAATGTCAATTCAAATGGATTTGCATCGAAGAACCATAAAATACTGAGTTCTTACATTGAAAATAACAAAATTATGGACAGGGAGAACAAAGAGATCAGCAAGTTAACAGGTGGCCGGTACACTCACTCCATCACTTCTGGGAATGGTTTTCTACATCTGCAGATCTCATCCAAATCAAATTCATGCCAAGGTTCCACAAAAGTTCTTAGCTTTTCCACCCATTCAATAAGTGAAACATGTAACTCGCAAGCCTCATCACTTCCCAGAAAATCCTTTCAGATAGCAAACAAGCAGGTATCTCATGATAATACGTCAGCAAAGAAGCAGACTGAAGGAACTACTCTATCAAAAGTTTCATCAGGAACAGATAAAGTCCATCAAGAGAAGGATTCTGCATACGATCACAAGCAACCTTCTGCAAAAGCAATTAGTACTTTCCACCTTAAGAAACCTCTCAATGATGTATCACTCCAACGATGACATACTCTTGATTTTGATGCAGGGTATCCTATAAGAACACGATTTATTATACCAATAGATGACATCATACATCAATTTAATGGTCTGAACCTCAATGGAAGCTGCAGCGAAATTCTAGAGCAGGAGAAAACTGCACTTGTTCCTTACAAAGGAGATGGTGTAATTGTCCCCTTTCAAGGTATTATGAAGAAACGTAAGCCACGACCAAGAGTAGAGCTTGACCCAGAAACACATGGGATATGGAATCTGTTGATGGGCAAGGAGGGAAGTGAAGGCGATGAAGGAACTGATAAAAAGGAGAAGTATTGGGAAGAGGAAAGAAATGTTTTCCAAGCACGAGTTGACTCATTCATTGCGCGCATGCACCTTGTTCAAGGTAAAATACACTTTCATAGCAATCTGCAGCACAACATGCATTTCCAGTTCAGACACAAAAATGCAAATTATTCAACTTGAAGTCAATACAAAAGATGTAAACTCAACCATGAAAACTCAGACATGACTGCATATAAAACATGTAAAAATTACTTTTCATTGTGCAAGACTGCATATTAGTAGCTTTCTCAATTAGACAACAGGGGTAAGAATTACTTTTTGCTTCTCATGTATACGGTATATACCAGAAAAACATAAATTCATTATAATTTTCTCCAATTAGTGGATACGTAGTTATTAGATATCATGCACATCAAACCATTGATAAAAAAATTATAAGGAACAGGAGACAGACGTTTTTCAAAATGGAAAGGATCAGTTGTTGACTCGGTGATTGGAGTTTTCCTTACCCAGAATGTCTCAGACCATCTATCAAGGTATGTCAAGAATTTTGGCATGAAGAATGATAGCCCAAAATGAATGTCTTACAGTGAACAATTTGTCTTTTGTTCTTTGTCTTTTCTAGCTCTGCCTTCATGTCATTGGCAGCACGGTTCGGATAAACATCTTGGTTAACGAACCAGAAGTTTGCATGACCAGTCCAGATGATGCTACCAAATGGCATAATGATACATCAAGTCAACCAATCTACCGCCAGACTTCTATGACACTCCCTGAATTGGCAGAAAATCAGAGGGACATTGAGAACTCATGGACAGAAAGGAACTTAGATGAGGAACATGGACAATGTTTTGAGGAAGAATTTGTATCGTCTCAAGACTCTATTGAATCCTCAGTCACTCAAGGAGCTGTAGGAATCAGATCGTACCCAATGTCCAACTCAGAAACAGAAGATCCTATCACTGGATGCCGACCCAACAAGGTTCCAATTTCCATTTCAACGTATCAACAGATGGAGACGACGACCATGTTTCAGGACTTTTACCATCAAGTAAATGGAATCTCACTATTAGATGATGGATCCAAGAATGGGCACATGGAGTATTCACAGATAAAGACACTATTAGACAAAATCAATCATCTCACTGGCACTTCTTTCACAAATCCAATCAATCTTGACAATGAAAATATGCAAGTACCAGTTGTTCCTTCCAACAACAATCAACTGCACATGTACCCAGATTCTGGAGAACCAGAGCCACGGAGATTTGGAACTTTCAATGAGGAGAGCATATCCTCTTGGCCTTCGACTGCTTCCCGATTCGATATTGAGCAAGACAAGTGCAAGAACTTGAGAAATGAACAACTGTTAGGAAGTGTTGTTAATTCCTCTATGCAACAGAGTAGTCTGTGGAGTTCTGAAGACATGCCATCAATGGACCTGTATGCATTGTTCAGACAGCACTCAACAGACCTGAATAATAGTTCTGAAAAAAGGCCAAGCACTGGACATCATGGTTCCAACTACAGTAATCAGCGTGAGGGGAACCTAACCTTCCCATTAGAAAACACGTCAGTCAGAGAGCCTGGAGAACATACTGAACCACTTATGGGAAATAAGAGTGGTAGCATAAAGCATGTCAATAATGTCAGTGAGCTCAGCAAAAAATCTATCAATGACGCTGATGGTAAGCATATACTCATGTAGTTTGGTGAAGAAACACCCGTAGTTGCTGTGGGGAACTTTGCTCGAAATCCACCAATTGTGAAACTTTTTCCTCCAATTATCACTACCAAAACACTCCCCTAGAACCCAGGAACAAAGCCTAAGCAGTGGTGGAGGCGTCAGAGCAAGTTTGGAGGTCGAATCAAATTACACCCAATTCTAGGGTTTCGGCAGTTCATGGGTAATTTCAAGTGTTTTCTGGCCAAATTAGACTTGGTCACAGGTATAAAGTTTACTCTTCTCATTAAGACCTACAATTATGTAAAATTTGGTAATTTTTGGAAATAGTTGGATTTTCCGGCGAGTCGGGGCGGCCGACCGCCACCCACGGCTGCGGGTGGCCAAGGGGCCGTCGATGTCATTCTTAGGATAAATTAGATGCATTGAGTTCAGTCTTGGTAATTGTATGAGATAGGTTGACGGTTGGAACCTAAATTCTCTACGTTACGTTATTTGGTAAAAGTGTGAATCGACTAGCTGACCGTTGGATCGTCACCAAACTTTAAAACATTGTAGTACATAATAATTGAGGACCACAGAAACTTACGGATCAGGAATCCGACGTACGGATCTTCCTGAATTGGATTTGTAAATTCATAAAATAAAATGTTGACCGCCACTTGGTTTTAGCAATTGGCGGAGATCCGACCGTTGGATCGTAATGAAACATTAGGACGTTGTTCTAGGAACATAATGTGGATCCTTGCGCATAACGGATCAGAAATCCGTGATGCAGATCTTCCGGACTGAATTACGTAGGGATGTGTTTTATGTAAATTATGTATTCTATCGGTAAGAACTCTGAGACGTGATTTGATAATTGTTCCAGGTGACGTTGGTTCGTGATGCCTCGATATTAGCGCTAGGGAGTCGTAGCACGAACCTCAGGTGAGTGGGTCTTTTCCTTTCTATCGTATATATACACATGATTGATAATTCCACGAACGTTTTAAGTTGACTTATGCATATTACCTACATATAATTACTGTGAATGCTTTGAAGTACTACTGTGAACTACGAATGGCTTGATCCCTATTTAGGGTATGTATGCAGTCTAACGAGACGTTAGATGTAGCCATACAATAAATGAGACTACATAATTGAGACAATAGCCTTGTTTGGGGAATTGAACAATGTGAGGGACATTGGTGGAAAATGTGAGATTTAACCTTATGTTTTGGTGGTTAAATGTTATAAATTAATGTGTGAAGAATCAAGAAATTGAAGTAAGGAAATGTAAGTAATGATAGTTAATTAAACTAGCATCTAGTTGGGCTTATCACCGATAATTATTCCCGAAAATAATAGTTCGGGAGTACGGCGTTACAGCTTATGCATTTTATGCCATATTATGTATATGTATATACTTGAAAATGCTATGACATGGTTGAGTATTAGATGGCATCATGTTATATCCATATGTATATTACCTGCACATTATATTTGTGAACGCTTTGAAGTGCAAAGGTGTTCACAAGACACCCAGGTAAGTTCAGGTGAGTTTATGGTATTAATTGAAATGATGGAGTTATGGCATGACTACATGTATGTTTTAGGCAACTCCGACCTTGTCGTACATGTTGCAATAATAGGCAACTCCGACACTGTCGTACAGGTTGCCCATGAGTGGTATATGTTATAATAGATGTAGTTAAGCTCATAAACTTGCACCCCGGTATTAGTGCTCCCGCTCGTGGCCAGGGCACAGTCCTTCACGTGAAGTTCACCTCCCACACCTTACGCTCACCTTGGATCCAAGGTAGGTGCACATTCCTATCGTACAGACCACAATAGGTGGTTCCGACTCGTAGGTGACCTGCGATTATTCGCACAGTCTTCACGTGATCGTAGCACTTGAGCGTACTTATTTACACCTAGTCCTGTCGTACAAACCACTAGAGGTGGTTCTGACTCGTGTGCAGAGATATGTGATAAGCTATGGGTTCAGCCGTACAGGCCACAAGAGGTGGATCCGACTGACATATTACTTGGATATTGGATGAGCTATAGGTTCAGTAGTATAGGTCACAATAGGTGAATCCGGCTGACATATTACTTCCATGGAATTATTTTACCTGGTTTACGTATTTCATTATGTTGAGATGTTGGGAATGGCATACATGTGGATTTTGCTATTCCGAGTATAGTTTTGATGTTGATATGTATTCTATTTTCTGAGAAATTATTCAAGTTTTACGGCGAAAGGTTATTACTTTTGTTAAGTGTAATGGTTTTGAAGAGCTTGTTTTCGCCCACTCACATTTTATGTTTTGTGCCCTCCAGATTTTAGTAGCAAAGTTTCCGTATCGATGAGGATTTGTGGCACTTCTCAGTACAGGTGGCTTCTTATGATGGTTTAATCATTATTTCTATTTTGCTGTACTTTACTTATTTTCTGTATCATGTGTGAATGAGTCCATAACCGCTCATCGCACACTCATTTAGTGAGGCACTTTTAGGTTTTAAATTATTCATAGTTTACGCATTATCACACTTTATGGCTTCGTCACCTTTTAGGTGTCGGCCAGCATAGCTTGATTCGGAGTTCTAGTGGACATTACAGGTCGGGGTGTGTCAATAGTGTTATTCTTACAGGACCTGTAGAGGCAAAGGATTGGTAGCCATGGTGAAGTTATCCTCCTTTCAAAGTTTTTTATAGCAACTGATACGATAGTTTTCATTCCTAACTGATATTCTATGAGTGTTGAGCATCCCAAATTCATGATAAATGCTAAGAGAAAAACTTGGGTGGGATGACATGCATGGTATTCAGCAAATAATTGATACGTGTATATAGTTTCTGGGTGAAAATAGTGTGTTCAGAATTGAACCTCACAACGCATGTTATAGTTAAATAGATAAAACCACTAGATCTTTTCAACAATGGTAGTGCTCTAATCGTTAGATCCTAGAATTTAAATGCTTAAACAAGGATTGGAAATGAGTTAGAATTAGGCTATGTCTAGTACTCGATTCCCTTCTAAGGTAATATAAAATAAATAATGATAAACAAGAATTGGAACCTAGAATTTAAATGCTTAAACAAGGACTGGAAACAAATTCCTTTACACTATGTTTGGCGAAGAAATTTAAGATTACTAAGGAATTTTAAAATGACGAAAATTAATTTTCTAGAATTTGTGAATTTTCTTGTTTGGTTAACTTAAAAGAACAATGGAATTGAATACAGAATTTGTTATTTTTAACCCCTGATCATAGAAATTGAGAAATGACACCTATTTACATGGAATTTAAACTTGGGAATTGAAGGTCCCAAATTCCAAGTTTTTTTTTTTTTTTCACGTGGAAATTCTAAATTTCTATGCTTATGAATTCAAACAAGTGAATTGATACATATCAATTTATAAATTCTGACTTTTATTCAAATTCCAAGTTTATTTCTCTCGTTCAAACATAATGTTAGTTTATGGTTCAATGATTACACGTTTGATGTTAATATTACATACATTTTACTCCAAGCCAAAAAGAACTAAAACTTCCGAGCTCCCTCGACCTAAACCTCCTCCTCTCTCTTACCCCACAACTTCAACGTCGTTCTTCAAACTAACGTGACATATCAATCAACATACTCTTAAATAGTGAGTTGATTTTTTCCACAATAGTTGAGATTTTTTTTATTAGTTCAACTTTTACACCCCATCACAATCCTCATCCTCCGGGTGCTAAACAAGATTCCAAAGTGGAAATTTCATTATTCTAGTTGCGAACCATCAACTCTTGTTTACCTCAAAATACTTAACTATATGAATTTTCTTCTATTTTAAGTCCCACATCAATTAGTACCCTACCATTTAGAAAATGAGGATTCTTGCTTCTTCTAAACCATTTCATTTTTTTGACTTTTAATGAATGTCTCACTCCATGATTTCAACATTGTTCTTCCGATTAATGTGACACATCAATTAACATTCTCTTAAATAGCTAGTTGATTTTCCAAAATTGTTGAGATTTGATTAGTTCAACTTTTACACCCCATCACAATTCTCATCCTTCGGACGCTAGTTGATTTTTCCAAAATTATTGAGATTTGATTAGTTCAACTTTTAAACCCCATCACAATCCTCATCCTCTACATGCCAAGCAGGATTCCAAGGAAAACGATTCGCTTAGGCATAGACATCGTTACTCTCATCCTCCTTGCTTATGGGTCCAATATGGAACTCAATCAGTGAAAAGCTGACTGTGCCGTATGCGCTTAGGCAAGTGGCTCTATTATTTGCCTTGTACTAGTCAGCAAGAAATTGAGTTATTTATTTGGAAAATGAAGGAAGGAATTGACTGATTTATTTCTTATTGACATGCAAACTTTTTGGGGTGAATGGTGATGGTTGCACCACGTCTACATTCCACTTCACTTGGACATCTCTGTATTGAAAGGGAGGCCTTCAACCAGGGACGAAGTTAGAAATTTCTTCTAGTGGGGGGCAACCGAAAACAACTAAAAAAACTTATTATAGTATGGTTATACGCAATATGATATTAATGATGGTTTCAAATGTTACAAAAATTTCAATATAGTAGTGGAAAGTGGCAAAGTGATGAGAAAAATATAAGTACATGCTAGGCAGGAGAGGGTTTTTTTGGTTTGAATGACAAAACAAGAGCACTATTGCTTATATAATATTTGATATGAAGTATAAGTAGAATGAATGTATGTTGGATATTAGATACGTATATTTTCTTTAAAAATAACCTGTGTATATTATATAACTGTAGTCTGCAACTAAACAAACGAATTACTTGAATGGGGGCATATGCCCCCAGTGAGCCTTCATTGGCTCCGTCCATGCCTTCAACCATTCGGTAACAAAGACGGGAGCGAAACCTCATGGGAAGCTGGAGAGGAACTACGATCTTGACTCTGAAGAAATTTCAGTAGTTTCCATCCTTTTTTTCTCTTTTGATTATGAAAGATGTTCCTAGTCTACATTAAAAAAAAGCAAAAAAAATATAGTGGATTAAAGGAAAAAATCTCTTAACTCCTAGAAGAATTCAACGGTTGCCAATATTTCTAGTAGTTTATTTATTTCCTCGTATAGATCACTGTGTAGCCAACATTTTCTTATTTGATTTTGGTGGAGGTATGGATTAAACTTGAAATATTTCTAGTAGTTTATTTATTTCCTCGTATAGATCACTGTGTAGCCAACATTTTCTTATTTGATTTTGGTGGAGATATGGATTAAACTTGAAATGTATTTCAACACTCTGAAAGAGATGTTAATAACTCAATTAGTACCCTACCATTTAAAAAATCAGAATTCTTGGTTTTTCTAAGCCATTACATTTTTCTTTTACTTTTAATGAATGTCACTCTCCATGATTTCAACGTCGTCCTTCAAATTAACTTGACACATTAGTTGATTTTTCTAAAATTGTTGAGATTTGATTAGTTCAACTTAAATAGTTAGTTGATTTTTCCAAATTGTTGAAATTTCATGTGTTCAACTTTTATACTCCAATCAACATCCTTATCCTTCAAGACGCCAAATGGAATTCCAAAGTCAAAATTTTATTATTCTAGTTGCGAACCTACCACTCTTTTCCCCCAAAAGACTTAAAAGATAATTAAAAAGATTTTTGTTCTATTTTAAGTCTTGCGTCAATGAGTACCCTACTATTTCAAAAATGAGAATTCTTGCTTCTTCTAAACCATTACATTTTTTTTTTTTTTTTTTGCATTTAATGAATGTTTCACTCCATGATTTCAGTGTCCTTCTTCAAATTAATGGGACACAATCAACATGCTCCTAAATAGTTAGTTGATTTTTCAAAATTGTTGAAATTTCATCAGTTCAGCTTTTATACCCCATCAACATCCTCATCCTCTGAACGCAAAACAAAATTCCAAATTGGAAAATTCATTATTCCCTGCGAACCTACATTCTCATTTCCCCAAAAGACTTAAAAGTCAATGAATACTCTACAATTTAGAAAATGAGAATTCTTGTTTTCTCTAAATGATAACATTTTTTTTTTCTTTTAACGGATGCCACACACTAAGATTTTAACGTCGTTCTTCACATGAATGTGACACGTCAATCAACATACTGTTAAATAATGAGTTGATTTTTCTATAATTATTGCAATTTGATTTGTTCAACTTTTACACCCATCAACATCCTCATTCTCCGGAAACCAAACAAAATTCCAAAGTAGAAATTATATGCAAAAATCTGCAACTATCATTTTTCCCAAAAGACTTAAAAATCAACTATATGTTGCAGTCCTAATAGTTTAGGAATGTTATTGTGTAAATCCTATTAAATCTTGGGATATCTTTGTGGGATTCTACCATACCTTATCTTTAGATATTATCCTATTGGAGTATGAAATTTACCTCCCTTACTATTATAAATAAAGACACACCCAAAAGACTGAAAAGTTAATTAAAATATTTTTCTTCTATTTTAAGTCTTGTGTCAATGAGTACCCTACTATTTCGAAAATGAGAATTCTTGCTTCTTCTAAACCATTACATTTTTTTTTTTTTTTTGCATTTAATAAATGTCTCACTCTAGGATTTCAGTGTCATTCTTCAAATTAACGTGACAAATCAATCAGTGTATTCTTAAATGGTTAGTTGATTTTTCAAAATTGTTGAAATTTCATATGTTCAACTTTTATACCCCATCAATATCCTCATCCTCTGGATGCAAAACAAAATTCCAAAGTGAAAAATTCATTATTCCCATTGCAAACCTACAATCTCGTTTCCCCAAAAAAGTTAAAAGTCAACGAATACTCTACGATTTAGAAAATGAGAATTCTTGTTTTCTCTAAATTATTACATTTTTTTTCCTTTTAGTGGATGTCACACCCTATGATATTAACGTTGTTCTTCACATGAATGTGACACATCAATCAACGTACCGTTAAATATTGAGTTGATTTTTTTCCAAAATTGTTGCAATTTGATTGTTCAACTTTTACACCCATCAACATCCTCATTCTACGGAAACCAAACAAAATTCCGAAGTAGAAATTATATTATTCTAGCTGCAAATCTGCAACTCTTATTTTCTCCAAAAGACTTAAAAATCAACTATATGTTGCAGTCCTAATAGTTTAGGAATGTGATCATGTAAATCTTATTAAATCATGGGATATCCTTGTGGAATTCTACCATATCTTATCTTTAGATATTATCCTATTAAAGTTGTAATCCTATTGAGGTATGAAATTTATCTTTCTTACTACTATAAATAATCTTAGTAAATTACCAAATTTATTGATAAATGATATCTTGCTATATTAATAGAATTTAGGTGGTCCCAAGGTTAATGTACGTTATAGGCAAGCACAACATAGAGAAAACTCAAACTTCTCAGTTCTTTAGGCATAAAAAAGTACCTAACCGAACCAGCATCCTATTATGTACTCAAAGTTTGGTTGAGAAGTCAAATCTCGCACAAACATACAAAATCATTATATAAATACTGTCTGTTAGCAGCCTCTAACAAGGACAATGGCACTAAGAAAGAAACATTTCCCCGGGGAGAATCATGTAATGATATAGTTGAACTATGTTTGATTTTAGCACCAATAATCTGATAGATATTCTTTTGTTGCTACATCACCCATTTACATGACTAATGTTGTAACACTCTTTAAATTTGCTTATAAGTTATATAACCAGACGGAAACAAAAAATTTGCTTATGGAGTTCAATAATGCGGTAGACAAAACAAGATGTAGCTTGATGAAACGACAAATTTGCTCGTGGGTCCAATGGAGAACTCATATGAGTGAAAACTGAAAAGCTAACTCTGCCGCATGCGATTAGGCAAGTGGCTCTATTATTTGCCTTGTACTAGTCAACAAATTTGAATCTATTATAATGATGGTTGTGCGCCTTGCTGGCCAATGGTAAGAGCCCACTTCACTTGGACGTCGATATTCTATGGTAATCTACAATAAAAAAAGAAAAAAAATTTACACTCAGAAGCGCTGTGTTGAAAAATAAGATCTTAATTATCAGAACAATCAAATACTTGTTAACAGTTTCATTTCTAGTAGTTTATTTATTTCCTTATATAAATCAATATGTAATCAACAATATCTTATTTGATTTTGGTTGAGGTATGGATTAAACTTGAAACGTATTTCAACATTCTGGAAGAGATGCGACTAGACCAAGCTCTCTAGTTGGTAATGTAACTCATCCTAAAGTGATTATTGTTCAAGAAAAAGTAAATTCTCACTAATACTTCATCATTCCAATCTCAAGAAGTTGCGGAATTATTGCTCTCAGTTTGTAAAAGTACTAAAACAAAAAAGAATGTTACAAAACATATCAATTTAAATGGGAAACTGAGAACCTAGAAACTTTGAAGGATCATGACTAAGCAAGCATGGCAACAATATGTCTATTGAAGCTAGTTAAGAACTGTGGTGTAAAAACTTGAGGAAAGATTTTTGCATAAAAGTTTAGTGGAAAAGTGATACATATTGGCCAGCCATTGGTTTCAAGTGAAAAACCAAGCAATCCAACAAACCTCGAATGTACTTACGTAGTCAGACAAACACCTCGAGCTATCGAGCACATATGGTACTTAGGTACAATGGTTACACTTCTCATGAGTCCTTAGTAACATACGTAAGTGTGCGTGCACATATCTATCTATATATCTAAGTAGATATGTTACTCTAATTCAGCAATAGCTTCTAACTGAATGTTTTGATTTCTTGTAGGTGCAGTTGCATTTGTTCGTGCAGGACCTGTAGATGCAAAAGGATTGGGAGGCATGGTTAAGTTTTCTCCTCCTTCCAGCATTTGAACAGCTTCTTTCATGGAAGGACGACCCACTGGGTGCCACTGGATGCACCAGAGCCCTACAATTGCGAGTTTCTTTGGTGTTTTACCATCTCCTTCCTCCCCAAAATGGATCCGTAGGTCATCTCCTTCTTCTAGAAGATTATAGATCCATTCTGGATAGTAAATTTCAGTTGGGATTGCTGAGGTTGAATCAATATTCTTCCTTCCCCCTACCATCTCAAGCAGCAGCATTCCAAAACTATAGACGTCCGACTTATAGGACACATTTCCAAAGTTCCTGGAGAACACTTCAGGTGCAATGTAGCCCATAGTCCCTCTAGCTGTAGTCATGGACACTATGCTTTGATCCTTAGAACACAACTTGGCCAAACCAAAATCAGAAATTTTTGGAGTGAAATTGTCGTCTAATAAAACATTATGAGGCTTGATGTCGAAATGGAGGATTCGCTGATCACATTCCTGATGAAGATAATAAATTCCCTTGGCTATAGCAAGAGCAATATCTTGCAACTTGTCCCAACCAAGAAAACGATTGTTATTGTCTGCCGATGAAATGAAATCGTGCAGTGAACCATTGGCGAAGAACTCATAAACGAGAGCTCTGTTAAACCCATCAGCACAGAAACCAACCAAACGAACCACGTTGACATGGTGGATACTTCCCATCATTCCAACTTCCTTTATGAAATCTTCCCCATTTCCGTTGGAACTATTCAGAACTTTTACAGCAACAAAGCATTCAGAAGAAAGTTTTCCTTTGAAAACAGTTCCATAGGCTCCTTGGCCTAACTTGTCCTGGAATTGGTTTGTGATCCTCTTAATATCTGCATAGGAATACCTGCTTGGTTTGTGAGCGTTGTAATCTTCTAAAAACTTTTCAATCTTCAATTGACTCTCCTTTTCTTTTCGATTAGACCTATAGACACGATAGGCTGCAACGGCCAGTAGTAATACAACAAATGATCCCAGGGTTGTACCTGAATCAAACAAATTCTTGAGTAAATAATAATATTCCTGACGGTCTAGCTAGACATGAAATAAAATAAAAAACCGTCAGACTACTCACCTACGGCTGCAAATTTCCTTGTTACACCTGAAAAAAGCATCGACAAATTTAGTAATAGTGATGATCTACTGCTCGGACAAATTTAGTAATAGAAGAAAACAAATTACTCTTTGCCTAGTCATTTGAAATTCATATCAAATGTGTTGCATCTAGTTATTTGAAGTATGTTCAGTCGGATGCTTACTAGATAAGTAAGCAGCAAGTGCAATAATATAGCAGAATATATGTAAAATAAAACCAAGATTGAAAATATAGGCAGACTTACTAGGTTTGCTCAAGCGAACACATTGAATTTCAGTGTTGGTGTGGTTGTACTTGATTCTACACTTGTTGCCCTCTGCCTCACACTCTCTACAATTTGGTGTCTTCCATTTCAGATAAGTACCCTTACCATAATAATGATCATTATTATAATAATTATTATAATAATAGTTCGCATCTGGAATCGACAAAACATCGTACATCTTTGTACACGACTCTAGGAGCGGATAGAGCGTAGTGGCGGAGGAAGATTCAAAGGCATAAACTCTGTAGCCAGGACCACTAATGCAGGGGACTTTAATTCTGTCTAACTCTCTTTCAACAGGGCAGTGGAATAAGGTAGCATTGGAAGACGTGAATTCTTCTTCGAAGTAGAATTGAGAGGCTGGCAATGGCATGTTGATGTTGTCAGCTTCTAAAGGCTTTAACAGCAGGCATTTACGTGGTTGATAGACTTGGACTTCCTGATGCTTGTAATCTATACGTTTCACCAAGAATTTCACCACTACCACTCGGTGCTCCTGTCCGTAGTCATCCTCATTCGCATGGCAATCAGATGGCGGACTACAGTGATGTCCACGGTGAAACAGAATATGGATGGCCTCACCATGATCCCCGCATTTGGATTTTTCACAAGCATAGGCATTCTGGGTTGCTCCGAGCAACGTTAACAAAGTCAATGAGAATATGCGAACCCAAGAGATATTGAGCTGTTGCTGCTGCATTTCTGAGTATTTTTTTCCAAGCAGAAGAACAAATATATGTATAGTTCAACACAGAAGACTTTGTAGAGCACTTGACCATAAAAATGCAATCGATCTAGGGGCCCACAGACCTCGTCACGGAAGCCTAGAAAGTATTTACTGCTTTGATCAATACTTAATTCACAGCGGAAACTTCTTCCCTTGTAGAGTCATTCCTCTTTACTTGCCACTTTCAATCTCATACATGTGTAAAATCTTTTCTTGTGCTTATATAAATTCTTTGTATTGTTACGCACTTTTTGTGTCAAACCTCGCTGATATTTTTCTCCATGGGAATGAGTGGAAGGTCCTCCTCCTCCTCCTCCTCCTCCTCCTTGTCTATGCGGTTTTTAATTACAGCTTTTATTGTTTTTAGCTTATCCCCTCAAACCATTTGTAACGCCGCCCGGCAAAAGTGTACCCCTTCTTCCTGCGGTCATATCCGCAATATAAGCTACCCTTTTCGACTAAAGGGTGATCCGCGCCACTGCGGCAACTCAGGATACACTCTGTCTTGTGAGAACAACAAAACCATACTAAACATACCTTCATCTGGCGATTACTACGTACAGGCAATCAACTACCATAACAAAACAATCCGAGTTGTCGATCCGGGCCTTGACAAGAGCAATTGCTCCTCCCTTCCTCTTCATTCTTCCGCTCCTTCTTATTGGTATTACCAAATTTCAGTTAGGAGGGTTTATTTCCAAGTTATGACAACAGGTGTGAATTGTACACCTGTGAATTGTCCAATAGATTTAACATTTTTAAAGTGTCCGCGTCCATTGAATTCATCTCTTTACGTGGACGCTGCTCCATGTTTTCCTGTTGAATCTGCTTCTACTTCATCTTCGTCGATGTCGTCATCCCAACCAAAATCGTATGGCTATGTCAAGATTGGACATTTAGAGGTAGGGGAGATGAAGGACGGTTGCAGCATAGAGCGAATGACTTACGCCTCCTGGTTCGACGTCTACAACGCTTCTTATAAATCCGTACACAATTCTCTGGTATATGGAATTGAGTATGAATGTGAGCTTGTAAATAGCGGAGGCCATTCCATCGTTGGTGAGTAGTGAATCTCAATTTTTCCTTTTACTTCATTATCATCTCTTGGAGGAAATTCATTTCTATAAAATACATAAAATAAAAAATAAAATTTCAGGTCCATCTTTGTCTCTCTTTGGCCATCTCCAACTAAAAAAGTTAAAATATCTCTGCTCAGAATAGCTCCACAAAATGTTACTTAAGTATAAATGTTAGTTCAAACTTATATATTATCTCCAACAGAAGTAGTCCTCAATAATTTATTAATTTTAAGTTTATACTTTAAATTTATTGGTCAATCTAAGTAAACTACTGTGAGATGTTTTCGAATATAATGGTTGAATTTGAATCAATTATTGCATCTAAGGACTTTGGGCCTAGTTTGGTGTTGCCTTTTTTCTTTTTTATTTTTTTATTTTTTTATTTCTTTTTTATTTTTTTATTTTATTTTTTTTATTTTTTTATTTTTTTTATTTTACTAAAAACCTGCTTCATTTTAAAGTTCAGCAGAAAAAAATGTTTAATAAAAATAAAATATGATGCTTATTTTAAAACCAATAACCTCCAGACAGTAGCTTTTAAAAGCATCATGTATGTTGCTTTTAAAAGATGCGTTAATAAAAAAATGAAGTTGAGTGTTTAAAATATTTTTTTTAATTCCGATAATAAGCTCATTAATTTTAAATAATAACATTATTTATCTTTCTAAACATTGTTTTTTATATTCATAATACTTTTGAAAATACAATTTATTAAACATTCAACTGTTTTATTTTACACCTAATTTTTTTCGATCTCTATCGGCGCTGATCAACGGGTGTGAGCCCAAGTATTTTACATTTTCCCCTCTTTACCACTGCAGATTTTTTTGGACGTCTATGGGAGCTGATTCAAGGTAAGAGATCTATATATGGGAGCTTATCTGACATTTAATTTATCCTCTATTTCGAGAGTTCTTATATTCCTTTTGAATTGGTTTGACCTTGACTGCTTTATTTTACAGCTAATTTTTTTTTATCTCTATCGGTGCTGATCAACGAGTGTGAGCCCAAGTATTTTACATTTTCCCCTCTTTGCCACTGCAGGTTTTTTTGGACATCTATGGGAGCTGATTCAAGGTAAGAGATCTATATATGGGAGCTTATCTGACATTTAATTTATCCTCTATTTCGAGAGTTCTCATATTCCTTTTGAATTGGTTTGACCTTGGCTTACACCCCTTCATCAAGAGTAGCTACTTCCTAAAGAAACGTGTCTTTTCAATTTGAATTGATATCCAAATATTCAAACATGTTGTGCAGTTTAAGAGCATTTTTAAAAGAAGCGTCTATTCTAAAATGTGACATCCCGTCCCGAAACTATCAAAACGTACATGTGAAATGACTACCTTGCCCCTAGTTCGTTTTCGTTATGTTTATTGGTTGTTTTGTGTTGTGTTGGCAGGTGTTGGGCCACACACACACACTCTCACTTTCACTGTCTCTCTGTCCCTTTCCCTGTCTCTCTCCCGAGTTCCCTTTCCTCCCATTTCTTCCCTTTCTCTTCGAACACGTACGGACACACACACAAACATACTAACCACCCACAGATCGAGGGAACCAAGGACACATTCGAGCTCGTGGGGCTGAGAGGAGTGCAGTCGTACCATTTTCAGGTGAGAACTCCGTCGATTTCACGTCGATTTCAAGAGGTCCGACTTGGAGTACTATTCATGCAACCGTATTTTATAACGTTTTAGGGATTTTGAAGCTCGTAGGTAGCTTAGTGGGGTCCCAAGGAGTCTCGGAGTAGCTCGTTTGACGGAAGTGGACGTCGGGATCGCCGTGTTCGAAGTTGGCCGGATTTGGAGTTTGGTGACAGGTGAGATTCCATAATTTTTAGCCCTTAAAAGTGGTATACTTATGTTCTCCTAGTTCTAGGCGTCATTTTGGTACAAAAATCGTGAAAAATGGATGAAAAACGAGAGAGAAATCGAAGTTAGAAGTTTTCGCGATTTTCCGGCGCCGGCGACGGCACCGGAGGTTTGCCGGAGAAGGAGACGGAATATTCCGTCAAATCTGACGGAATATTCCTGACGCCGTTAACGGAATCCGTTAGAACTAACGGAATATTCCTTACGGCGTCAGTTGACGCCGTCAGCGTGCCAGGCACGTGCCTGCGCGTGGCCGGCACGTGGGGGCGCGTGCGGCGGTGGAAAATTTTTCTAAAAATATGGGTGTGATCCTGAGGTTGTGTAGAGCACGTTGGTATATTCATTTGTCCAATTTGAGCAATGTATGAGAAGTTATTACGAAAGATAGGTTATGTGCTTTAAAATTAACGTTGTTGTAGTTGTTTCGCATATAGGTGATACATATCCCGAGGACGAGCGTGGTCACTCGAGACAGGGGGGCTACGACCCTTCCACTTACCAGTGAGTGGGCTTTTGATATTCCGTATATACCTATATACATTTATTTTCCCAAAAATTGTTTAAAAAGGGTTAATTGTTTTATGCCATGCACCATATTATCATTGTTTATGCATCATTGCATGCATTAGTAGTGGCATACATATACATATGCATATTTGGTGCTGTGGACGCACAGGTAAGTGCCAGGTAAGTGGTATTCATGTTTATATTCAGTAGTGGTTTGAGATGCTTAGAGAGCTCATAACCTGCACCCCCGGTGTTAGTGCTCCCGCCCAGAGTAGAGCATAGTCCTTCACGTGATGTTCACCTCCCGCACCACACGCTCAGCTTGGATCCAAGTTAGGTGCACAGTCCTGTCGTACAGACCACATTAGGTGGTTCCGACTCGTAGGTGACCCGCGATTATTCGCACAACCTTCACGTGATCGTAGCACTAGAGCGTATATATATGTTACACCCAGGCCTGTCGTACAGACCACTTTAGGTGGTTCCGACTCGTGGGCAGGTTCAGTTATTGAGTTTGAGATTTGAGCTCTATATGCAGCCGTACAGGTCACGTTAGGTGACTCCGGCTGCCAGATTATATGTTATTGTTATGGTTTATACCTGAGCACTTGCATTTCATTGTGAGGCTTTGACATGGCATATTCTTGAGCATGATTGGCATATCTATATGTACGTATATATGTTTATTTTCTGGGAAGTATACAGGTTTTACGGCGAGGGGTTAGAATGTATTTTACTAAATGGTTTTTGAAAAGCTTTGTTTTTGCCCACTCACGCTTTTGTTTTGCGCCCCTCCAGGTTCTAGTTGCTTAGCAGGTTCGGTGGTTTCCCAGAGGGCTTTCCCGGCATTTCTGACAGATACTCACCAGCGTAGGGTCACCTTCGGGTGTACTATTATCGAATCATTTTCTTTGGACTGCTGTAGACTTAATGCTCTGAACTTAGCGTCTCACTTACGCTAGTACTTGTTTTATCACCATATGTATGCTAGTTTTTAAATTATTCGTACTATTTATATTACTTTTATTAGCTTCCGCACGTGCACTTGGTTACGTCACCTCCGTGTGACGGCCAGTACGCCCTGATCTCGGTCGGGGTGTGTCAAAAATGTCAAAGTATTTTAACAAAAAAAATAAAATAGTGTTCAAGTGTTTGAGAATTTTTTATATAAAGCTGTTTTATTTATGTTAAATGATTACAAATGGTTTAATATTATCTCCAACTAAAGGGGTTAAACATAGTCCTTTAATAATTATTAGTTTTAAGCTTATACTTTAAATTTATTGGTTAATTTAAGTTAACTACTGGACATTGGATTTGAATCAATTACTGGAACTAAGGAGTTGGGTATCATAAAACGCTACGAGGGGGCTACATTTGGCCAATCTGTCATTTTTTAGCGTGTGGACCATTGGAGATGGCGAAATATGTTAGACATAGAAATAACAAGTTTGAGAAAGTGATCATTTACCACAGTGGTGAAAAGGGGTTGTGCTCTTGCATGATGACATAGATTCAAACCTTATTAATGACTAATCTAACATACTAATGCTATTACTCGACTAAAAATAAATAAAAAAATTCAAGTTTGAAATTTTAATTTAAAATCAACGGGTGTGGCCCCAAGTATTTTACATTTTCCCCTCTTTGCCACTGCAGGTATTTTTCAAGGTCTATGGGAGGGGATTCAAGGTAAGAGATCTATATATGGGAGCTTATATGACATTTAATTTATCCTCTATTTCGAGAGTTCTTGTATTCCTTTTGAATTGGTTTGACCCTTGGCTTACACCCCTTCATCAAGAGGTGCTACTTCCTAAAGAACATGTCTTTTCAATTTGAATTGATATCCAAATATTCAAACATGTTGTGTAGTTTAAAGCATCTCTAAAAGAACCATCAAATCCAAAACATTAAAGCATTTTAACCCAAAAAAAAAAAATTCAAGTGTTTGAGAAATTTTATATAAAATTGTTGTATCTATTTTATTAAGAGAAGAGAGCTTCTCAACTTTGTGTCCTCTTTTCTTCCAATTTTGCCCTTACTTTTGAATGCACAATGTTGACATGAGGAGGGCAAAATAGTAATTTTATACCTTTTGATAAAATGACAATCATATCTCTATTTTTCCTATTTTACCTTTTTTCTTAAGAAAATGACAATTACTTATTTTTTTTCAATTTTACTCTCACTTTTGATCCACAATATTTGCATAAGAAGGACAAAACAATAATTACGTAATATTAAAAAAAATATGCACTTATTAAGAGAAATTGTTCACACACAAATAATAGTATAGAAAAAATATGCCTTTATTAAGAAAATTTGTTCACACAAATATAATAGTATAGAAAAAAAAAATATTCACTTATTAAGAAAAATTGTTCACACACAATGTGTGCCATCAGCTAGTTTATGTTAAATGATTACAAATGGTATAATATTAAATTTTTTATTTTATTTTTATATATAATCTCTCCTACTTTCACTCTCTCTCCTCTCGCTCTTTTTCTCCGCCTCTATTCCTCCCTCATCTCAACTTCACTGGATCTTCGAGAGCAACCCCGTCGTCAGCGGTCGCATGGCCACCGTCAACATCTCCACCCACACCTTCAAGGCCGGCGCCCAGGAACTTGCACGCTTTGAACTACACCAAGTTCCTCAACCTCGCCGTCAAAAGCCCCTCCTCCTCATCTGCGCTTCAAATCAAAGCTTCCCTTTGCTGATAAGATTGATTTGCTTTCCAATTCACTGCTCATGCTCTTCAGATACGGGTTCTCCCTTGTCAGGATGGACAAATTTGTTGAGGTATAAAAGTAAATAAATAAATGGTTTGTTTGTTGGGTTTTAACTTACAGGGTTTTGTTGTTGAATTTGGTAAATTTCTTTGTGTGGTGCAGATAAGATTGTTTGGCATCTTATTGATTTATTGGGTTTAATTTGGTGAAGTCCTTGCCTATCAATCCTGCTACTGAAGAAATCATGGTCCTTTTCTCACCCTAAGCATTTCTGCCAATTAAATTAATTTCTGGGTTGTTTCTAAATTTAATTACTGTTTAATCATCGCATTTGATCGTGTGTAGGATGAGGAGAGGGATAATCGTTGGTGCAGTGGTGGTGGTCGGTGTTGAGCGGTAGTGGGAGTGGGAGGGACGGCGGCGGTCCTAGTGGTCTGATGCGGGGAGTTGGAAAGAGATCCTTCCAGTTTGTTATAGGGACAAGGACTCACTTTGTAAAACTAACGAGGGTGTTATTGGAATTTTGAATGTTTCATTAAACAATCACTGTTGCCGTATGTTTTAAAAAAAGGCTAGATTTTCAAAGCTATGTTTCGCTGCTTCAGCTTTTCGGTGTTTTTTTTTTTTTTTCACCCTCAATTTGAAAATGAGTAATGTTGGAAATTAAATTTGTAATTAAATGATGTGTCATCAATATGAATAAATATATTTATTAACGTTTAAGTAATAAATTAATTATCAATTTTTATATTATTTAATTTTTTAAATTTTGTTTTCAAATTTAGTCTTCTTAACATTATTCTTTAAAAAATGCTGATTTTAGTGGATTTTTTCCATAACTGTTTTTTTTTTTATTATTATTATTATTTAAATTAAATTTCAAGGCCTATATAAATGGGCCGAAAACCTCATATAAACGATTGGACCCCAAGTGTAGATTTACATAACATTGTCTAGAGCTATTGTAATCCAAATCACACACACACACACATATATACATATTAGACCACCACAGTCGCGTCCGTTTGTGTACTTGTTTTTGTTAGGATGTACAGAATTTTTTACAAGTAATGTTATTGAGATATTGACTGACGATATCATGTGGATGATCTCTAACATACTTCTTTTCTTTTTTGTATGTAGTTTACTTTGTAGAATACTTTGGTTCTGGAAATTATTCTGCTGGTAAGGAATCTATCCCTATCCTTTCTTTAATTACACTATATTTTTGTTACACCTTACAAGAGTGGTATTTAATCAATCACATAAACATGTACTTAACAAATAATATAGGGCATTCTCTATGTATATGAAAAACTGCAACAAATTTCAATGTTAATCCAGGTGTGCGTAGGAGCGATATGTTCGTAACTACCTCTAGGGTATATGTATGATGGTTTATCAGAAAATTTTCAACGATGGCTTATCAGAAATTGGAAACCAAAATAGCTCCCTTAATTGATTAGGGGCTATATCTATGATGGCTTATCAGAAATTTTTATCTATACTTATGCTTTGCACTTTGAAAACTAGCTAGTTATTTCTCTTTCATTTTGTTAATATATCTTGTTTTATTCTTGGGTATTTAATGTTCTTCGCAATATTCACTTTACAAAGTTCAAGCTCTAGTCAAATTTGATTTACTCATCCTTCTGTTCTAAACGCAGGTTATCTATTGTTCGTACTCTTTTGTTTTGGTAAGAGCTTTGCTAATATCTATGATATCCAATATTGAGCACATAGTTTGATCCAACGCAACAAGTTAATTTCTTTTCTCAAGATGTTTTTTGTGATTTACTCCAATGTTCAGGACTACTTTTCGGGGTAAAATTTCTATTTGGGGCACCATTTGTGACTGCGTTTTTGATCTATACATGGAAAAGAAGACATTTGTCAATGTACAACTCCATAGAAGAATTTTTGCATGGTGAAAAGACTTTAGTGCCAATAAGGTACTCGTACTCGAACATCAAGAAGATGTCTAACAAATTTAAAGAAAAACTTGGTGAAGGAGGGTATGGATCAGTTTTTAAAGCAAGGTTACGGAGTGGACGTTTTGGGGCAATTAAGCTGTTGGATAAGCCCAAAGGCAATGGACAAGATTTCATCAGCGAGGTAAATACTGTTGGGAGGATTCACCATGTTAATGTGGTTCAGCTTGTTGGTTATTGTGTTGAAGGAACAAAGCGTGCTTTGGTATATGACTTCATGCTCAACGGATCTCTTGATAAATACATTTATTGCAAAGAAGGAAGTATCCCATTAAGTTGCAAGACAACGTACGAGATTGCACTTGGAGTGGCCCGAGGGATCAAATATCTACATGACGGTTGTGACGTGCAAATTTTACATTTTGACATCAAGCCTCACAATATTCTTCTTGATGAGAATTTCGTACCAAAGATTTCTGACTTTGGGCTGGCAAAATTATACCCGGTAGATAATAGTATTGTGTCTCTAACAGCAGCAAGGGGTACAATGGGATACATGGCTCCGGAGCTATTCTACAAGAATATTGGCGGTGTTTCATTTAAAGCCGATGTTTATAGTTTTGGAATGTTGTTGATGGAAATGGCAAGCCGAAGGAAGAATTTGAATGCATTGGCAGAGCATTCAAGCCAACTTTACTTCCCATCATGGGTTTACAATCAATATAATGAAGGAAAGGACTTCGAGGTGGGAGAAGTTGTAGAGGAGGAAAAACCATTAATAAGAAAAATGATTATAACCGCCTTGTGGTGCATACAATTGAAGCCAAGCGATCGACCTTCAATGAAGGAAGTCCTGCAGATGCTCGAGGGAGATGTTGAATTACTTCAAATGCCTCCGGAGCCTCTTCTATATCCACAAGAGATGCCTTTAGGTGCTCCTAATGATAATCTGAATCCAGCATATTCCAAGGTGGAGTTAACATCTTCTTTGACGGGTAGGTGAAGACACGCAACTAGCATGGACTCTGTCAGTTTGAATCTCAATGCAATGTTTCTGGTTTTGTAATAGTACTGTGTGCATGTACATTGAATGTTAAAACTCCCTTTCAGTGATGTTAAATATGTTGTTTAGTACAACATATTTTCATGATTCCAGGGATAAATAACATATTTCATGAAGGACATGGTGTATGATTCATGAAGACGATATTTTCTAATTTTTGTTCCAAGAAATTATTAGTTGTGATGATTGTTCGCTCGTGCTGGTAATTCTGGTTCTCATGGGCTCATGCCGGCTGCTCTTACGTATCTCCGGTTGTTATTTGTGGAGGGAGGGACCTCCCTAGTCAATATCGAAAACTTTTTTTTTCTTGTGAGTACAACTATATATTTACACTAAAGGGGAGGGGGTTCGACTAAGCCATATAATGGACAATCTAATTTGGTATTAAATTTGCCATCTACGAGATTCGAACTTAATGTCTCTCATTTATAAGTGAAGAGGAATATCACCATATGTAGTACTGAGCGGCAATATTTGAAACCTTTTAGTTTGCCAAGTCATTTCTTGGTTAGAAGTTTTTTAAGAAAGTTGAGGTCCCACCCCAAAACCAATTGGCAATATAAGAGTTGTCTAATTACTTATAAGCGTATGAGAGTAGTTTAATTACTTATAAGCACATGTAAGGTCCTTTCTTTCTCCGACGTGGAATTCACTTTCAAAAAAATTTATGTCTGACAATCCCTCCTTTTCTATTTGAAATGCTGCCTGCTCTGTACTGTGCAACCAGTTTATAGCTTTGGTGGAGGACTCAGCCTCCTCATTATAATTTCCTAAGATTCTTGAACGTAATGTCTATCACTTGCTGGAGCATCATTGTAATTGTAAGCCAAATGGAAGATTTGTTGATCACATCCTTGGTGAAGATATTCAATTCCTTTGGCAAATGGCTAGATCTTGCAGCTTATCCCAACCAAGAAATTTGTTGTTATTGTCTGCTGATGAAATGAAATCATGCAGTGATCTAATGAACCGCAGCTCGTCTAAATCCATCAACGCAGAAGCCAACCAAGGGAAGCATGGTTGATATGACCCATTGTTCCCCCTTTATTTATGAACTCTTCTCGATCTCCCCTTCCAATTGTATAATATAATATGGTTTTCCGTCTCGTATTTCGGTCACAAGCGAGATAATTAATCTCAATTCGAACTTAGCGATTAATATAGTGATATTTGTTGTTACATGATCAGGATTTTCAGCTTGGAGAGACAGTAAGAAGTTTGCCACACTGCCATAACATGTTTCACCTGCCTTGTATAGATAAGTGGCTCCTCAGGCATGCCTCATGCCCTCTCTGCATAAGGGATTTGTGAATATGATGATCTTCTTGTGGATTACCAAATGAGTAAAAAGTTCATTTATTGATTATACAAATTTTTATCCTTTCATTTGTATTGGTATTAACCAGACTGCTCCAGTAGCTGCACGTTGGTTCATTGGAACTGATTATTTTGGTTTTGGCACAATCTGAAATTTAATGTGGTCGTATGTGACACTAATAACACACTATTTTTGAAACCGAAAACCAAAATAATTCACACTATTTCTAGAACTTCAGCGAAGTAATCCTCACTATTTTTGAAATTGAATCAAAATAATCATTGGGAACTACAACAAAATAACCCCCACTATTTCTGCAATTGAACCCAAATAACCCACATTATTTCTACAACATCAAAATAACTCACATTATTTCTTAAACTGAACCTGAATAACCTATACTATTTCTGGAATGCAACAAAATAAATACTATTTCTGAAACTACAGCAAAATAACAAATATTATTTCTAAAACTAAATTACATAACCCACATTATTTTTAAAACTATAGTAAAATTACCCACACTATTTTTAAAACAAAACCAAAATAACCACAATATTTGTGGAATTACAACAAAATTATCCACAATATTTCTGAAAACTGAACCAAAATAACTACACTATTTCTAGAATGGAACAAAAATAAATATTATTGTGACATCCCACATCGCCCAGGGGAATGATCCTTATATGTATATTCCCATCCCTATCCAGCACGAAGCTTTTTGGGAGCTCACTGGCTTCGGGTTCCATGGGAACTCCGAAGTTAAGCGAGTAACGCACGAGAGCACTCCCATGATGGGTGACCCACTGGGAAGTTCTCATGTGAGTTCCCAGAAACAAAACCGTGAGGGTGTGCTGGGGGCCCAAAGCGAACAATATCATGCTACGGTGGAGTCGGGCCCAGGAAGTGGTCCCACCCGGGTCGGGATGTGACAATTTGGTATCAGAGCCTAACCCTGGTCGTGGTGTGCTGACGAGGATGTCGGGCCCCTAAAGGGGTGGATTATGACATCCCACATCACCCAGGAGAGTGATCCTTATATGTATATTCCCATCCCTACCTAGCACGAGGCCTTTTGGGAGCTCACTGATTTCAGGTTCCATGGCAACTCCGAAGTTAAGCGAGTAGCGCGCGAGAGCACTCTCATGATAGGTGACCTACTGGGAAGTTCTCGTCTGAGTTCCTAGAAACAAAACAGTGAGGGTGTGCTGGGGGCCCAAAGCGAACAATATCGTGGTGGAGTTGGGCCTGGGAAGTGGTCCCGCCCAAGCAGGGATGTGACATTATTTTCGGAATAACAGCAAATTAAACACACTATTTATGAAACAATAGCAAAGTAATACACACTATTTATGAGACAACAAAATAACCCATACTATTTCAGAAATAGAACCAAAATAACCCATATTATTTCTGCAACATCAAAATAACTCACACTATTTTTGAAACTGAACCTGAATAACCTACACTATTTCTGGAATGCAACAAAATAAACACTATTTCTAAAACTACAACAAAATAACAAACATTATTTCTAAAACTAAATTACAATAACCCACACTATTTTTAAAACTACAATAAAATTACCCACACTATTTATGAAACAAAACCAAAATATTTATGGAATTACAACAAAATTAACCACAATATTTCTAAAAAATGAACCAAAATAACTACACTATTTCTAGAATGGAACAAAAATAAATATTATTTTCGGAATAATGGCAAAATAAACACACTATTTATGAAACAATAACAAAATAATACACACTATTTATGAAACAACAGAATAACTCACACTATTTATGAAATAGAACCAAAATAACCCACATTATTTATGCAACATCAAAATAACTCACACTATTTTTGAAACTGAACCTGAATAACCTATACTATTTTTGGAATGCAACAAAATAAACACTATTTCTGAAACTACAGCAAAATAACAAACATTTTATATACTAAAACTTAGTTAAGTTTTAGCACTGTTCAACAATAGGAAAATGACGGATTTTCCCTTCATTAGCTATCCATTCTAAGCTTTTTATTATGAGTTGCACAGTTAAATTACTAATATGCCGCTCTTGTACACGTGTTGCTCATTGTGTAAGGGAAGAGGGTTGGAAAAGTAGGGCTCTTTCATTTGCTCCCAGAACGGATTTTCTAGCTCTCCTCCCTCCCCACTTCCTCCACGACAACAACGCCTCCAGCCCTTCTCCTCACACTGTGACAACTTCCTTGCTAATTCGAGTTGCTCGACCACCATCAACGCCTCCTCAACACGTTTTTCTGAATTGCTTTACATCAGCCTTCACCATTGGCATATACCTCGCAACCTCATCATCATGGACTCAAGGTATAGATTTGACGCTGACTATCTACAGCTTTTCATATGGGTTTTTTGAATTACAGGAAATTTGGTCTTCCTAAGATTTAATTGTTGTTAATTTTACGGTTTAATTGTTTTCCAATTAAATGGTAAATTAGTTGTATATATATTAAAAAAAAATATATAAAAAAAAATCTTAATCTATCGCTCTTGAACTCGCCTCAGCCACAAATTCGGCGTTGACCGTTATTTCTCCTCCTTGGCTTCTATTTCCGTCTCTGACCCATTCAGCTTCAATTGAGCTTGAGTAAGCATTCCACACTTGCCTTCTGCTACGTCCAAGGAATTTGCATTTTCATTGCTTGATGTAGGAGACACACCATTTTTTTCCTCTGACTTTGTTTCTTCTGAAATTTAATGGTTCTGATTTCAATCCTCTTGCAAAAGATTGAGAAACAGAAAGTTGGAGGACTGGATGATCAAGTATTAACCCATTTTAAAAGAAAAGGTAAACCACGAAAATCCCAAAGTGATATCCCATGACCTACAACTATTTTCTTATCGATCAAATCATTATTGGAAGCCTACTCGGAGTCTCCATCTCTTGGAAGGTAATTCTTTAGTTGTAATTAATTTTTGTGAATTATTTGATATGGGCTTTGTTTATTTGTGGAGTTAGATACTTATTTATTGAAATTTTTTCTTTATTGTTTATTTTAGGAATTGATTGATAGGTTTGGTTTCTGGATTCTCTTTCTTTGTTGAATTTTTGATGTGGGTTTTGTTTATTGATTGCAGAGTTATATTAATTTGTGTTTGATTGGAAGGGTTGCAGAGATTTGATTCAAATTGGTTGATTTGGGTAAGAAAGAAACCTAAATCTTTTCTTTCGGTTTTAAGAGCTAAATGGATATGCTCTATTTGAAATAAGCGTTTAGATTTACAAAATTTTCTTAACATGCATGCTTCAATGGTAGAATAGAATGGACAGAACATGTACAATGGCTAGCTTTTAGATCTTCATTTTTGGTGAAATAGTTATTTTCTTATATATCTTAATGGTAGAAGAGAAAGTATATATCTCATTGGTTGTAACGGTAGAAGAGAACGGACATATACCATCGGCTATAATTTATATACGCAAGATTTTCTTGTCATCCTTTTGAATGTTTTGCAAGAGAATGAATATATAGCAGAATGGATAGTTGTAGTGGAGGGTCAACTTTAATAATTGTTAATCCCATTGGCTATATTATCGGGTAGAAACACTATCAAATTGTACATGCAGAGTCTGTTGCTGTAGGAGGAGGTTGGAAAGGTATTCCTTAGCAAAATTGTTTGTATAATTGGGCATATATATATGAACCTTTTTTGAATATAGCCTTTTGTCGAATGAGCTTTCCAATTTATGATGGCTGCCTTTAGAGTTAGATTGGTTAGTTAGCTATTCTCAGAGCTATGACAGCAATATGTATCGGTTGAGTGGAATTCTGCTCTTCTTGAACATTTCATGCTTTATGGTCTTTGTACTTTGGTTGATAACTCTTCACAACTTTTGTTCTTCTCTTTAGTTTTCTTCAAAGATAGTGTCCGCGTTAGTGTAATTAGAGTTAATCATCTGATACCAACAAGCTTTAATCATCTGATACCACGTCAGTTTTCTTGAAAAAGGAAGTTTTTATATCCAGAATGACTCACAATTTACTATGAACTAAATGAGTCTTTCTTTATACAGGTCAACATGATTGAACATATTAGCATACTTGCAGTCATTGCATACATGGAATACAAGGAGGTTTGCAATTGAGCTTTGGTTTTAGTGACTTCTAAAATTTGGTCATGACTAACCCCTTTTTTTTTAACTCTACTTAAATGCTTTTCGGGGAACCTGACATTTGTGTTGTTTCTTCTCTCAACTCTTCGCTTTTAGTTGTCTAACTGTTGGAGTATGGATCTTGATTGAATTGATTGTTTTAATCTAAACTATTGGTAGTGATCTTTTATTTAATTTATCGTATTATTGAAAGAATCGCTTAGTACAATCAGGTTTAAAAAAAAAAAAAACTTAATATCATTTTTGTTTTTGGATTGTTTAGTGTTGAGTATTAGTTGTTGATTCCGCTGTGCATTGTGATCAAATCGTTGATCACATTATCCGTTACAGTTTGTTTATTGGGAATATGGATCTTGATTGAATTGATTGTTTTAATCTAAACCATTTGATACAATTTCCAATCCTGCAGCAACACGAGCATAAATCTCTAGTTATTTCTAAAATTAAATTACAATAACTCACACTATTTTTAAAACTACAGTAAAATTACCCGCACTATTTATGAAACAAAACCAAAATAACCACAATATTTGTGGAATTACAACAAAATTACCCACAATATTTTTGAAAACTAAACCAAAATAACTACACTATTCCTAGAATGGAACAAAAATAAACATTATTTATGGAATGACAGCAAAATAAACACACTATTTATGAAACAATAGCAAAATAATACATACTATTTATGAAACAACAAAATAACCCACACTATTTCTGAAACATAACCACAATAACACACTATTTCTAGAATTATAGCAAAATAACACACACTATTTCTAAAACTGAACTAAAATAACCTACACTATTTCTGGAATCACAGCAAAATAAACCGTACTTTTTCTGAAACTACAACAAAATTACCCACACTATATCTCAAACATAACCAAAATAACACATAATATTTTTGAAACTACAGCAAAATAATACACTATTTCTGAAATTGAACAAAAATAATCTACATTATTTCTGAAAGAAAGCAAAATTATCCACACTAGTTCAAAAAATTGAATCAAAATAACTCACACCATATTAAAATAAAAAATAAGCATTATTCCTAGAAGTACAATATTATAATCCACTCTCCACTCACATGTATTTCTACTTCTTCCTTCAATTCTCATGATTTCACCATTAAAATAATATAAAATAATATTAATAGGTTTTTAAAACAAATAATATTCATGTGTTATAATTGGTGATTCTATTGGTTGTAGCGGCAACTTGGTACATGTGGTAGTAAAACTGGGGTCTTGCCGCCATAAGGTGAAAGTGATAGGGAAGAGGAAGAATGACAATCAGGACTCAGAGGTGCAGATTGAGTTTAGATACGAAAGACTACAGGATTTTTGTTATAAATGTGGAATAATTGGGGCATTCCAATACGGAGTGTTCTATTGAAGCCTTGAAGGGAGGAATGGCAGGGTATGGAGAATGGACCAAGGCTGTTCCAATTCGGGATTTCATTGATCTTCCAAGACCACTGGCTATTAATTGGGGAGGACGAAGGCATGCAGGGGCAACAAGGGTAGGCTTCAGGTCCTCGAGTCAGCAACGAATGGAGGATTCCTCAGGGGGGGAACAAGTACTAATAGTGAAAAAAATGAAGGAGAACCTGCCCCAAAAGTACTACATTTGGGTAAAGGTAAGGAAAAAAAAGTGGCATAGAGTACATAGAAGGGAGGAAGGTTTGAGCCTCAACCTGGCCTAATGGGTGATGGAAGGCAATGGGCCTATGAGACAACATCGATTCGTGATGGGCTTTGCACAAGTGGAATCAAGAAATGAATATATGAGAATCTCATCCCCTGTCACGATAGAAGAGATTCAGGAAGAGGAACTCAGTCAACCTGAAGGTACAGTAACAATGCATAATCTTTTACCTCAAACCGTTCAGCTCCAACAAAGTATGGAAAACAATGGAGAAGCGGGTGTCCAAGCTCTTCAGGTAAAGGGTATTGGCGGTAACAACAAACGGGAGTTGGATGGAATGGGTAAGGAGGTGGGCCAGTTATCCAGGAAAAAAATGTAAAACGGAGGAGGATTCAGTAAAGGTAAAGGAAAGGAAAGAAAGGGCAGTAGACCGATTGAGGAAAATGATTACGAAGGAAAGGTGTCTGATGATGGAAAGGGCGATCTATGCAGAAGAAGAGTTGCAGTAAGTTTCGATCAAGTATCAGGATATGTGGGATTACATGGAGGAGATATATGAGAAAGAGAAAAATGATCTAATGGCCAAGAAAGCGGGATCTTCTTCCCGAGGTAGTGACGGTAGGCCTTCAACAACCGCACGATCGTCATGATACACCTCTTCTGGAATTGTCGTGGTCTTAGGTCGGACACACTAGTTCGAGCTCTACATGGGCTAATCAGGAAACATAGACCTTTTATG
Organism: Pyrus communis; assembly: GCF_041283825.1. Taxonomy (NCBI): domain Eukaryota; kingdom Viridiplantae; phylum Streptophyta; class Magnoliopsida; order Rosales; family Rosaceae; genus Pyrus; species Pyrus communis. The sequence continues at coordinate 5,333,990 of NC_142566.1, read as the reverse complement.
ACCTTTCTCTCATAAAGAAAAATGAAAGATCATAGAATAGTAAGGGTGGGGCGAAGAATGGGGTATTGCAATGGGTTTGATGTTGCTCCGGTTGGAAGGTCAGGTGGTCTTATTCTTTGGTGGGATGACTCGGTCCAAGTGAATATGAGGGATTCCTCAAAACACTTCATTGATGCGACCTATTGCATTGTGCAATTGCAATGTGAGTTATGATTCACCGGGGTGTACGGAACATCTTACAGGTCTGAGAAGGCTGATTTTTGGAAGGGAATGATACAGAACTTTAGTCCGGATAATACCCCGTGGATATGTGGTGGGGATTTTAATGAATTCTTATGGGATCATGAGAAATCGGGGGGCGTCGAAGTGAGATACAATCAGACAAGATATCTGGAAGAGTTTATGAGCAAGTTGGAGATATCGGACTTGGGTTTTAATGGCCCTAAATTCACTTGGTGGGGGAAACGAAATAGGCAGCTAGTGGAGGCACGATTAGACAGAGGGCTTGTGAATAAAAGTTGGCAGGTACTTTGGCCTAATTGTTTGGTTTCTATTGGCATGACATTCGGTTCTGACCATAACCATGTTCTTGTGCATTGTGATCCGAAGGTAGAAAAAAGGAAAAAGATATTCCGTTTTGAGGCATACTGGGCGAATGAGGCAGATTGTAAGGAGATTGTGAAATAGGTACAGGTGCAAGCTTAGGAAGGAAATTCAGTGGAGCGATGGAACAAAAAATTCTGTGATTGCCGTGGTCAACTTGTCAGGTGGAGTAGAAGGAAATTCAGCCAGAGAAGATGGCAAGTTCAGGAGATGATGAGCCAATTGGGTCGGCTTCAAATGGAGTGGAGAATTAATTCTCAAGAAATAGAAGATTTATAAAAAGTTGTTGATAACTTGTGGAGTCAGGAGGAATGTATCTGGCAGCAAAAATCAAGGGCCTAGTGGTTAAAGGAAAGGGATGCCAATACAAAGTTCTATCTTCAACCTACCCTCCAAAGAAGGAGAAATAAGGTGGTATCTCGAAAACATGGTAACGGGGAGTGGGTGGACAATCAAGGTCAGGTTCGAAGGTTGTTTGATGAGCACTTTGTGGATCGCTTCTCTTCTTCGGGACAAAGGGACTGGAGAGGCATCCTTGACTGCGTCATCCCTAAGGTATTTGAGGAGATGAATGCCACATTATCGGCTCCAGTTTCTACGGACGAGATAAAACATGCTGCTTTGAAAATGGGTGATCTTAAAGCCTCGGGCCCAGTCGGTTTCCAAGGAATTTTTTATCAGTCATAATGGGACATTATTATTGCATATGTTAATAAAATGATTGAAGATTTGATGGTTGGGTCTTTACAACCTTTGCGAATCAATGGTACTCACTTGGCCTTAATTCCAAAAGTTTTAAACTCGGAGTTTGTCTAATTTTCGCCCCATCAATCTCTGCAATTATTCTTACAAAAATCTATCCAAGGTCCTGGCTAATCGATTAAAGCGGTTACTGCTGGAGCTGATTTCTCCAACCCAAAATGCTTTTGTGGAAGGAAGACAAATTCAAGATAACATTGACATTGCACATGAGCTATTCCACTTCCTTAAAACAAGAAAGACGAAATGCAAGCTGGAGTTGGGAATTAAACTGGATATGCATAAAGCTTATGATAGGGTGGAATGGGACTTCTTAATGGCGGTAATGGAGAAGATGGGCTTTGGCAGTTGTTGGAGAAACGTGATCCTGGGTTGTATTTCCACCGTGAGTTTTGCCATTCTCCTAAATGGTCAACCTGGTCCTCGGTTCACACTTTCTCGTGGGCTTTGCCATGGGGATCCCCTGTCCTCATATCTATTTATGTTGGTCAGTGAGGTGCTCTCCCTCCTTATTCAACAGGCGAGTGATAGAAAGCAGATTGAAGGGGTGAAAATGGGTCTTGCCGGTCCTATAATCTCTCATATATTTTTTGCTGATGACACACTAGTTTTCCTTAAGGCGGATGAGAAAAATTACAGGAATTTATATCAAGTAATCGATGAGTACTGCTCGACCTCGGGCCAACAAGTCAATAAGTCAAAATCTAGTGTTTACTTTGGGGTAAATGTGCCGGAGTCTCTCTCAATCCAGCTAACTGCCACTCTTGGTATGGAAAGAGTTGGGGATTCGAGATTGTACTTGGGTGTTCCAGCTATTTGGGGTAAATCTAAGAAGAACGGCCTTGCTTACATCAAAGGCCGGCTTTTAGGAAAGATTCAAGGTTGGAAGCGTACTACTCTCTCTCATGCAGGGCGTGAAGTCCTTATCAAGGCGGTGGTGCAAGCAATTCCGACGTGCCCTATGAATCTATTCAAATTTCCTACGACTCTTTGCAATGAATTAGATGCTATGATATCAAAATTTTGGTGGGGTAAAAAAGAAGGTGATAACCGTATTCATTGGGTCTCTAGGGAACTGTTGGGTCGGTCGAAACAAGATGGTGGGCTTGGCTTGTGGTGCTTTGTGAAGTTCAATGACGCCCTTTTGGCGAAGCAATGTTGAAAGTTGTTATCGGAACCAAATTCCTTGTGGGCGACGGTGCTTAAAGCCTGATACTTCCCTAATTGCTCTTTCCTCGATCCAAATCGGGGTGGAAGAGCATCTTGGGCTTGGTCAAGTCTCCTTGTTGGAAGAGATATTATTCTTGGGGGTGCAGACTGGCAGATTATGAATGACAAAAAGGTTCGAGTATGGGTGGACAGATGGCTTCCATCAATCCCCTCAGGAAGATCTTCTCCCTTGGGCACAGTGCAAGTATCTAGGAATTTGAGGGTCAACTCCCTGATATGCAATGAGAATGGGGCTTGGGACATTGATTTCTTGAAACCTTTTATGGCGGAGGAGGAGATAAAAGCGATTCTTGAGACTCATACGGGTGACTCGACCTTAATGGATAGATTCGTGTGGCCTTCCGGAAAAAAGGAAACATACTCGGCAAAATCTGGTTATCATTGGGCTTTGACCAGAACCTGACTTCACAGGAACGTCAATCCTCATAGGTCTGCTATGATCCCAAAACAGTTATGGAAGTGTATGTGGAATCTAGAGGTACCACCAAAAATAAGGGTTTTCAAGTAGAAGTCCCTTCATGTGGCAGTGGCAACGATGGCTAACTTATTTTTTCGGCGATCTTCTCAATCCCCCATTTGCCTTCTTTGTAACTTGGCAGATGAGTCTACAGAACATCTATTTCTTCAATGCCCGTGGGTGGAGGTGCTGTGGTACGGGGGAAGTATGACTTGAGGTGTAGGTAGGGATGGGATAACTTCTTGGGCGAACTGGTTGAGTGGTATTTATGCTGACAGGGGTGAAAGGATCAAATTGCTATCAAATATTGCTGTCACTTGTTGGCATATATGGAAGCCACGATGCAATTTTATTTTCAAGCAACAACCAATTTACCTGGGGCGGGTTATCGCCGCTATTCATCATTCGGTGGGTATGTCCAAGGATGCCAATTGAGTTCCGAGTATAAGGCCTCTGGTCAACGACCTTTAAGTTGCCTAATTTCATTTTATTTTTCTCTGCAATTAATTTTCTTCAACTGGGACCCATATAAAGACTTTAATTGAGAAGTGAAAATCCACGTGTAAACAAGTCCAACTAGCATCTCCATTCCATTCCTCTCGCTATCACATGCATGTACAAACATGCTGACGACACTCAGCACTCATTACACCACATCCACATGCAGGCATAGACACAACCAAACAAATATTTAGTGGGAGTGTTCCCTGACAAATTTTTCAACCAAACAAATATCGGAATTGGCTCACAGAATGCGGTGTCCGTTAGGGGTAAAGGCTGGAAAAAAAAAATTATTTCGTTTTAGACTTTTAATTCAGCTTATGTGTGTTTAATATTTGTGAATCTAATATAAATTAGTTTTGTTCTTATGATTAAATATGAAGTTTTTTTAATTAAATAATAGTATAGGATGGTTTTTTTGTTAAATTAAACTTAATCCAATCCTTTTCATAAAGCTTCTTTTTATTTTTTATGTTTTAGGCCAACTAAAAAAATTAGTGTTGGACCAACACATAGCTGTTGTTGTATGTGACAATATAGTGGATTCTATGAATTATTGAAGAAAAAATATTTATTGGGTTGAAGTAAAATTTTCATTTGATTTACCAAGTTTTGTGCTTTCCCTACTAATATCAATTTTCGAAAATAATATGTCATGCTTTGTTGGGCCATTTCCCAGAAAACCGTCTCCGTGTTCCCAGAATCAGCATCTGGGGTATCCTTCCCTATTTGCAGTTTCTCCTTTTTCCCAAATTCAGTATTTGGGACATTCTTCCTCTCTGTATCTTTAGGAGAAAACTGATATGTTCTATGCTACACAGAAAAGGATGTTGCCTAATGCTTACCGGTTGTTCACAGGTACATTTCTTTTATACCTTTAGTTGACTAATTTTTGCTTAATTTCAGTCCTGTATTTCACTTATGAGAGAGGAAAGTGTAATGTAGAAAGTTAGTTTGAGGAACTGAATAAATATCAATAGTTTATAGGTTAGCCTTGCAAAATGTTAACTGAGTTTATTACACCTCTGCCTTGCCTCTCGCCTCTTCTCTCGCTGTTGATCACCCCTTCTCACAACTTCATCTAAAATGTTCTGCATGTATAAGATTTGTGTTCATGGAGGTCATTTCAAAGGGATCTCAAGCTGGGCTGCAGAGATTTGATTCAAATTTATGGATTTGGGTAAGAAACTAAGAACCTCTAATCTTTTCTTTTGGTTTTAAGAGCTGAAATTGACATGCCTGTGCTTCTCCTTGTGAGATATAAGAGATTGAGAAAATTTTTGTTTACTGTTCTGGGGTGGGAGGGTACTGTCAGATACTACAACAACAACAACAACAACAACAAAGCATTTTCCCACTAAGTTACAACAGATTGAGGAATTTTAATCAATTTGACAAATTAAAATTTGAGAGTTGGCAATCTACACCAAAAATTGGTAACTAAATTGGCTAATAGGTTTTCAATTCCATGGTATTATTTTCTCTGATGATAGTTTTTTGCGTATGAATTATTAGCGTAGTCAGGCACTACAATAAGCTCATTCCTATGACTGAACTATAGAATATAGATACAGAGCTGGGTGGCAGATAGGATGAATTGAAGAGAGGGACGATTTCTTATCCTATAAGAATATGGTCTTTCTTTTAGTTAATGTATGGTGGTTGTGTTTGATTTGGGTCTAACATGAGTAAGTTCATTCTCTTAAATTCATGTGGTAGAGGCTTCCTGGATTGGTAAGATGGTTTTACCAAGTCATCATTCTTAGAGCAACTCCAGCGTTGGAGCCCTCTCCCCAAGCTATGCACTATTCAATTCACCTAATGAACAGTAACTGCCCTTAATGACTTCTCATATTTCAAATAAGTAAATATGTCTAAACCTCATTCAGATATCGAGAATTGTGAGATATTAGGTTCGGCACTAGAAGTAATTACACAAATAATTGCTTTTCAGCACAAATTGGTATTCACCTTTCTTTGGCAGCACAAATTGCATCTATGCAACACCAACACAGTTGAAATATAGAAAAACGCTCTTAACCGCTTGAGTTACAACAAGTTCAATCTTTTAATTGACTAAAACAACAAATGGCAGGCAGGGTATAGAATTTGCATTCCCACAAGTTTGGGGGTAAAATTGGAGGAAGAGTGGGTCAAAGAAGGGTAATGAGAATGAAGAGAAGAAGAGCAGCAATGAAAGAATACTTAACAGCAGCAACAAGTATAGCCAATGCGATGAACAGAAGCTGCCACAGCACCTGCACACTCGCCCACGTCAGCAGCCCCGTCAATCCGACGGCCAAGATGTTGTTAAGATCTGGGTCCAGTAGCAGATCACCCCATCTGATGTTTTCGAACGAAGGCCGTTGATTCTTCCCCAAATGGTCGTCTCCGCCACCACTGTCGGATCTGATAAACCACGTGTGTCTTCCGCGCCTTCTGTTGCTGAAGAACAATCCAAGTACATTGAGGATATGGTTCCTGCGCAAACATAATCCTATCAGGAGTCCTATCAGCAGTTCCGTTCTTGTTCTGTTTTGAATTGTAACCATGCTATTACTTGTATATTGTCCTACACGGATTCCTCTTGTACTACTATAAATATTAATGATCAGTTGGCTCGCTCCATTATTGAGTTGAGATTATAAACATTGTTCCACTATCTTTCATGATCCAATTCCTTCTTTGCCTTTCTCTTCTTCCCTCTCCTCGGAATTGGAATCCTGCTTCAACCCATTGCCGTCGTCGGCAAATACCACAAATCTTTTGGGTGTTTTTGGGGTTTTGAGGGGGGAATAAGAAGAGAAGTTGAGATGGGTCTGTAGTGATGGAAATGGAATAGATGGAAGTCTTGGGATTGGTGGAGGTGTGAGAGCAATGAGCCCTAACATGATTTCCTGCAAATCCAATTTTTCCAGGAAAATTGAGAAAGCGAGAGAGGATCTTTATCGATTTCCTCACAATATTTTTCAATTTTTGTGGGTTGGGTTTTGGGTTGTATGTGAATTGGATTGAAGCCTTTTGGACTCGGTTAATTAGTAGTAGTGATTGCGGACTTTGGACTCGGTTGCAAGGGCTTTAGGCCTTCACTAACATTTGTTGGAGCAACTCCACCCCTTCCTTAATTAACTGGGCAACAACCCATTTTTCCCCCTAGCCCCCCAAAAACCCACCCCACCCAATCAGCTGGGCTTCGGTGGAGGCCAGCAGCATGCCCAACACAAAATAGACTGACCCAATTACCCGGCTCATGTGATGCCATGCCGACATCAGGGTGATGTCAACCTTATGCCCCTCAATAATTTATAAGTTTTAAGTTTATACTTTAAATTTATTGATTAACTTAATTAAACTACGTTTGATTGTTTACAAATTTAGCTGTTGAATTTGAATTAATTATTGCAACTGATAAGTAGGACCCCGAAAAAGGGGCTAAGAAAGGGCTACATTTGGCCAGCCTTACGCCCCTTAGCCAAATAATTGTTTGGTGGCTTCATGGAATTATAGCTTAGTCATCAATTAGAGATGAGTTTTTTGACAGATCAGCGCAAGGGACCACAAGCATGACTTTCCTTGAGAAGGTAGGCTGCCCTACATAAGTAGGGACATTCAAAACTATTGTAATACACGCAAATATCAGTACACCATAGTGAATGTAACCTAGTCGTAAGTGAATCTTTTATGTTTATTATCCTATAATCCATCTGACCCGCTTCAATTGCCTTTGTTCACATAGGTTCTTGTTGTAACCATTTTCTAGCATGAATAACCACAGCTAAAAGTATTGTTTTCACTTTGTAAGATTTTCTTTTTGTTGTTTAACAACTTTGTCACGTTACTTTGTAATTAATGATTTATATATGAAAGCATCCTAAAACTTAAGGAGTTCTTACTGTAAAATTTAAAAGCTCAAGATATTTTGTGAAAAAAATAATAAACGTGAAGGGTTATGTGAAATATGATAAATTTTAAGCGGGTGTCCATGTGATTAACTATAATGACAAATTAGTGGAGAATTTCTTCAATTACACCGATTTTGGATTTAACACATGGGGTTTCGTGGAAACAGCTTGAAACATCAAGGGGTATTATTGTAAACCTAACGGAATTTCACTTCAACACAAAAAACATCAAGGGTTACTAGCGTAAACAACAAAAAATTGTGAGGTATGATTAGGGTTAAACTATCACAACCTGCCACTTTACGTTATGGAGATCAAGGCCAGTGTAACATCCCACATCCCACATCCCACATCCCACATCCCCTAGGGGAGTGATCCTTAAATGTATATTCCCAACCCTACCTAGCACGAGGCCTTTTGGGAGCTCACTGGCTTTGGGTTTCATAGAAACTCCAAAGTTAAGCGAGAAGAGGGCTAGAGCAATCCCATGATGGGTGACCCACTACGAAGTTGCTCGTGAGTTCCCAAAAACAAAACCGTGAGGGAATGGTAAGCCCAAAGCGGACAATATCGTGCTACGGTGGTGGAGCGAGCCCAGGAAGTGATTCGTCCCGGGCCGGGATGTGACAATTGGTATCATAGCCTAACCCTGACCGCGTGTGTGCCGACGAGGACGTCGGGCCCCTAAGGGGGGTGGATTGTAACATCCCACATCGCCAAGGGGAGTGATCCTTAAATGTATATTCTCATCCCTACCTAGCACGAGGCTTTTTGGGAGCTCACTAGCTTCGGGTTCCGTAGAAATTTCGAAGTTAAGCGAGAAGGGGGGGCTAGAGCAATCCCATGATGGGCGACCCACTGCGAAGTTGCTCGTGAGTTCCCAAAAACAAAACCGTGAGGGAATGGTAAGCCCAAAGTGGACAATATTGTGCTACGATGGTGGAGGGGCCCGGGAAGTGATTCGCCGCGGGCCGGGATGTGACAACCAGCCTTGGCCAAGGGTGGGGAGTGCGACGGCCTAATTTTGGGGCCTAAAAAATTTATGTTGCTTGTTAAGTTACTTATAAATTGTTTTAAAAAAAAAATAAATAAATAAATTAAAAAAAAAAAAAAAAACAGCCCCCATGATGGGTGACCCACTGGGAAGTTGCTCGTGAGTTCCCAAAAACAAAACCGTGAGGGAATGGTAAGCCCAAAGCGGACAATATCGTGCTACTGTGGTGGAGCGGGCCCGGGAAGTGATCCGCCCCGGGCCGGGATGTGATAACCAGCCTTGGCCAAGGGTGGGGAGTGCGACGGCCTAATTTTGGGGCCTAAAAAATTTATGTTGCTTGTTAAGTTACTTATAAATTGTTTTAAAAAAAAAAAAATGTTAAAAGGGCCCTAATACACGTTAACAAACAATTAAGTCCAACAACTAAATGAAAAACAATTGTTTTCTTTTGACTAGACCTGTTATTTGTGTTGTGTTTTTTGTGTTCGTAACGTTTTCATGTCATACCTGATATCCTTACAGCTCGTGTTGTGTAACACTCATTAAAGTAAATGGGTAATATGACCCTACCCGAAATTGACCCATTAATATTATTAGATGACATGACCCAACTCGTTACCCGTTAAAGAAAATATATTTTAAATCAATAGATAATGAAAATGAAAAACATAATTTGACCCAAAAAAATAGAAAACATAATACTAAATTAGTATATATATATACATTCCACATTCTCACATAAACATTACTTCAAAACATAAAAGAAAAATATGTGTCTTTCAAGTGTTATATACTTCAAAATAAGAGCCTAATGAAAAAACATTAGTACATTACTATAAAATACCAAATGTTCAAGGGTATGCAAAATGAAGGGAGTTGCGTTTCAAGGGTGAAGAACCTTGTACGTTTATATATGCTTTCACATTTTTTAGACTTGTACATTAATGATTATGAATTTTATTTATTTTGAACTCCCTTAAAAATACTATTCATGAGGGTTTGTATGGTTTTAAAAATTCAAACGACGATGTATCCATTCTCAAAGTGTAGAGGATGCGATCACGAGCCTTTGCATATTTTTTTCACATTTTTCACACTTGTAAATTAATTATTATAATTTTTTTTTTAAGGAACTATTATTAGCACTCATAAATCTCATTCTATACTTCTCACAAAATGTATTTTTCTTTTTAATTATAGAAAGTTTGGAGTGCCAAATGAGATTTTTGGAATGTTAATAACAGTTCCCTTTTTTTTTTTTAATGTGTTTGGTATTTTTAAATTACTTGATACTTTTATTTTTAATGTCTTATATAATTTTTTAATCTCACTGTTTGCCTATAGTATACTATAAAAATAAATAAATAAATAAAACTCAAAATTTTTAAATTTATATAGAACAACAATACAATAATATATATTACTATGACTATTATATTTTATAGTAAGTTTTTTTTAGTAGTTTAGAAAATTAAAATCATCAGATTAAAAAAAAATAAAATAAAATCATCAAAATAATTTTTTTCTTAACGTGTCGAAACAGGTTAATTACCCGTGTGTCACCTTTATGTAAACCTGTAAAGGACTTGTTATTAACGGATTCTTATCATGTGATCCGATAACGACTCAATTAGTTTTCGTGTTAACCCGAAATTCATTATTTTCGTGTCGTTTACTTGTTGTGTTAACGAATCGTTTAAGAAATTATCGGGTCTACTTTTGACGCAACGCAAGAACAAAATCAAATTAGAAAAAAATCAGAAAACACCAACGTTGGTGCACTCCCTTCGACATTTGGCGCACCATTTTGTTGCTAAGAAATACTTTCCCTTGTGTTGTTTTCCTCTTCCTCTCTCTCATTTAAAGCTACAAGCACCATATATTAGAACACTTTTAACGTTTAATTTTTACCCAAATTAGTTTTATGAGGGCTTTCATTATTTTGTGACTCACCAAATACACAAGATGAAACCACTTCTTCTTAACTGAGGAGTTCCGATGGTTTTTATTGAATTTTCTTGATTTTCTTTGGCTTTCGGGTAGAGGGAGAAGGGGACTGAGAGGGCGAGAGAAGGATAGAGAATAAGGAAGGAAGGGGTATGCCGGTGGAGAAAAAGTTCGCATCCATTAGGTGTGAGACAAGGGCTTCGTTTTCTATTTCATCATGGGCCTCCAACAAGGCAGGGCCAATCCTGATTGAGATGATTTGTGGATTAAAGTTTCGGCTCATCATATCTAGCCATACAAGCCTATTCTTTTCGGTAATTTGCTTGAGTTTACAAACTAATTTCAATATTAAGATTAGGTCAATTGTGTTTATTGACTTTGTTTCTTTCTTTTTCTGTAAGAAGATAAATTTGATTGAATAAACTCATAAACGAGTCATTACACTGATGCCAACAGCTAGAAAGTTAAACAACCATAGTGGCTCAAAGCGATCCCAATAAAACTCAAAAGGCCCCCCACTGTATGGCATGCCTTTGTTACACTGTCTAGGCACAAACTGAAAACAAAAATAAAGAACAAAATTGTAGCAATGGTCCTTCAATTTTAATCCAATTGGAGCAATGGTCCCTAAACTAAAATTTCACGACCATTAGTCCCTTAATTCATCAAAATGTCCATCTATAGCCCTTTTCATCAACTCCGTCAAAATGAGTCATGTTTGTAGGACCATTACTACAATTGGGTTAAAGTTGAGGGATCATTTCTCCAATTGCATTAAAGTTGAGGGATCATTGCTCCAATTGCATTAAAGTTGAGGGACCATTTCTCCAATTTGATTAAAGTTAAGGGACCATTGCTACAATTTTTCGCCTTTGGGTTTTTCATATTTGCCCCTTGATTCAGCCTTATGTGTGTGGCACGTGACTCATTGTGACGAAAATTCTAACAGAGTAGACGAAAAGATTCATAGCAGAACGTTTTGATGAGTTAAGAAACTAATGGTCATGGATTTTTAGTTGAGAGACCATTGTTTCTACAATTTCCTCGAAATAATATGATAATGAGAAACCAAAACATGAAGTTGAAGAAGAAAATAGTTCATATTAACATATGCCAAGATATGAAATTATTTATTAACTTAAATAAAAATTCCTTATCTTTTATTTGCAAGTGTTAGGAACTTACGCATTTACATATAAGAGATGAAAGATTAAATACTTTTAAAACTAATCATCTATACTATTATTAATAAAACTCTCCTTGTCAACCTTTTGAGAAAATGACAATCATATTCCTATTTTTTCTATTTTATACTCACTTTTGATACATAATGTTTACATAGTAATGAGGACAAAACAGTAATTATGTACATTTTGAGAAAATGACAATCACGGTAAACTCTTATTTTTCTTGTTTTACCCTCGCTTTTGATACATAATGTTTACATAGTAAGGAGGACAAAACAGTAATTATGTACCTTTTGAGAAAATGACAATCATATCCCTATTTTTCCTATTTTACCCAATAATAAGAAAAAAATATGTCCTTATTAAAAGAAACTGTCCCATCATTATTGTTCCATAATTTTTTTTTTTTAATTTTAAAAACTAATCAATCACACTCTTTAATAAAAAATAAAAAAAATATAAAATGAAATTATTCACACACACAATGTGTGCTCATCTTCTAGTTTTTATAAACATAAGAAAAATTGGAGAGGCCTACGTTTTCTTCCCTTTGGGATCATATAATAGTAAACCAATATTCCAATTTTTCAAAGGCGTACGTACAAAAGCTGAAATGATTAGATGTGTGTCCAGCTGTGAGGAGAAGACAAATATCCGATATTGCTCGCAAGAATCCATTCACCTTCAAAAAACCACTTTTGGTTGATTTGCCATGTGAGCCGAAAAGATCGTTGTTCCTTCTCCTAATTGATACAAGGTTGGGATGCAAAATGGGATGTAAATTATAGATTTTAGGGTGCTTGGTCAGTTTGTTAGGCTGCTAAAGTTTTAAATATCTATAATTTACATCTCATTTTATATTTTCTTAAACTTGAAAGTTCTACAAATGGGGATAAGAATAATTGGGCAGTGTTACTTAAACGTTGCGATGGTGGTGATAACAAACCAAGTTCGGTGGTGTTCTTGCCAAACTTGAGCTGTTACATGGTGTAATCCACCCATTAACAAGCTAAGAACATGCCTTTGGAAGCATGTCTACATATAGAGCCGGTCCTGAGGGTGTGCAACAGGTGCCACCGCACAGGGCCCCCGATTCAGAAGGACCCCCAAATTTTCATTACATGTATACAGATGCATATAAAATAAAGTAGATGCAAAAGACAATGTTATATGTGGTTCTAGTGCTAGCGGTTTACCTTTTTTTCCTTATATCCATTGTGTTGGGTTCGAATCCATGTGATATTGTTTTGCTATTTTAAGTTTTTGCAAATTTGTAAACTTAAAAAAGAGATAACAAAAACACATCCAACGTGTATCGAACTCAGGACCTTTGAAGGTAAGGAAAAACACCTGGGTGATCAAACAACTTATTTTTGTTATAGTAACTTGTAATATTTTAGTTTTATAGATGAAAAAATTGAAAAAAAAATAATACTAAAAAAATATAACATTAAAAAAAATAAAGGGCCTCCATCTAAGTTTTGCACAGGACCCCTAAATACTCAAGGCCTGCCCTGTCTACATACAATCTTAATTCAATTGTGATTCTCGACGAAAATTGCATGGAAAATTATTTTTTCTTATCCTTGTAAAACTGAATTTCCTTTTGAGTGAAATCCCAACTAGGTGAAATCCGAATACGATCAAGATTTTCAGCGAACCATGAATCTCACCCAGTCTTCTTTTCCAAATGAGAATCTAAGACAAAATGCTATGGACGACCAACAATATCCTTTCGCCCACACCCAATCCGAATGATTAAGTACTTTATAGAATGCTCTATCCAACTTTCACTGAATCAAAACCTTTGAACGAATTTGCTCGACCGAGCTTTATAAAACCATTGAACGAACATTCTCGACTTACACTTTATAAAAACTCTGAGCCAAAACCTCCGAACAAATATTCTTGGCCACAACATTCTCGTTCGAAACATTCTCAACCATATAGATGGAATAGTCATAATTTGCGGCCACATGATTAAATCATAAAATTATCCAAAAATAATTGAATGTTATAATAATTAGTAATCTTTCTATCTAACCACCTAAATTATACGGGTAGTTGCTGTGAAATAGGTTCCAAATAATACTGTAACAAAACCAAATCAATTGAATAAGTATGCCTATATATATTAACAGTATATAGATATTTATACAATTGGAATTTATAGGATTTCACTGATCCACCCGTGTAAGCAAGGTGTTTGGTAAACAAATAGAGAAGGGAAAAAAGAGGGACAATTATTGAAAGAGTATATCTATGTTCGATTTAGTATTATTAAGACTTTTTTTTTTTTTTAATACATTGATATTTTTACATTTAGGGAATGAGGAGTTTGGCTAAGCCACATAATGGATAGCCTAATTTAGTGTCAAATTCGTCATTCATAAGATTCGAACCTAAAATCTCTCACTATCAAGTGAAGAGAAATATTATCAGACCGTAGTACTGTGTGACAGTATTATTAAGACAATTAAACATTAAGTAGGGTTTGAGACTTTAAGTGAAATTGGAAGACCTAGTTTGGCGCTCGAACACACTGCTCTCAGGCTTTCAGCACTAAGCTATGTAGATGGTGTAGAAGACCAATTAACTAGCAAGAAGTTAGAACCCTAGAAGGGTAGAACCGTAGAAGATGGATATGGAATGGCCAGTCAAAACTCAAAACCACACACGGATGGCACTATTTGCAACTGCATGGTACAGTAGAGGATTATCATGCACTCGTGGAATGCCTTTCCATCTGTCATTACGTACTCTCCTTTTTTAGCTTTCTCTCTCACATGAACAGAGACAGTGATGCAAGAGTGACGAAAGTTGCGTTAGACTCGGATCCTGTCTCCAATGGAAAAAGCTCAAATTCTGCACTGCACTCACAAATTTTGGTCCTCTCTCTCTCTCCCCTCTATTTTAAAAGCAAAAGCACTTTCTCCAATAACTGCGAGTACTGCTGATTACTGCTAGTGCTAGCTAAATCTCTCTCTCTCTCTCCTCCCCCCCCCCCCCCCCTTCACTCTCTCTCTCTCTCTCTCTCTCTCTCGGGATATGGATGACTATGGACCTCCAGATCTGCGGCAGCTGATGGCCTCAAGAACCCAGTTTCATACGCCCTTACAATTCCCAGAGCAATTTTCAGTGCACCAAAATCTCACGCCACCACCGCCACCTCCGCCCCATTATCGTCATCTCCCCATAATGCTAAGCAGTGAGGTTGTTCCAGCTGCTGGCTTGCTTGACAATCATAGTTATACTAGTATGATCACGACAACAGCTTGTCATCCTAACACTTCATCAGCTGCTTCTGCTGCTGCTGCATTGTATGGGATAGAGTTTGAGCATGGATGGAATAATATTGATGGAGCAAATACTAATAATAATAGTAGATGGCCAAGGCAAGAAACCCTTACCCTTCTTGAGATTAGATCTGCTCTTGATTCCAAGTTCAAGGAGACTAATCAGAAGGGACCTTTGTGGGATGAAGTCTCTAGGTATACCCTATTGCTTCTCTTGTTAATTTTTATATACTATTTTCTTTCTAATTTCTTTTCATCAAAACAAAATATGTAGAGAGTGAGGTCACTACAACCGAGTACTTTCTTCTTTCTAATTTCTTGTAATATTTCTCTTTTTTTTCCTCTTTTTTTTCTTTAATTAAGATGGATGTTCATCTTTTACCTCAGCATAAGCAAAAGGGAAAGAAAAAGTGTTGAGCTTCTTTCTACTTATATTGTTTCATATATTAATGTTAATTTCTTAAATACTTTCAGGCTTTTTGATGAATTCATTTTTTATCCTTAGTTAATTTAGTGCATGAAAATGACAAAACATATGAGTTAACTAGAGATCGACCCAGGACTTCTTTTTTTCGTATTTTTTTTTCTGGTTTTGGTATGCAAATTGACTGGTCCAAGAGTACTCTCTGCAACATCTTAAATATTTGTTTTCTAGTTGAGAGACCTGCTTCTTGTTCAATTAGGGCAATGAAATCTGCTCACACCTAAAAAGGGCCATGCATTCCATATGACATCGATGTAAGGGGGAATACTTTGATTAATTTAAACATAAAGTAAGTGAAATTCTAAAACTGGAAATTCTAGCTTAATATACTAATCTCGAAAAACTTATGGTCTGTATAAAGGACTGAATGGTGTGGCTATCTTGATTCTATAACAATATTAACAATTTCTACACGATCATATCTTAATTTAATATTTTGAGATTATGAGAATCTAAGCATATGTATATGTCTTCTACAATTTTAATAAAATCTGTTCCTTTTCCATTTTCTTGATGTATAGGATAATGGCTGAGGAACATGGATTCCAGAGAACAGGGAAGAAATGCAAAGAAAAGTTTGAGAACTTGTATAAGTACTACAAGAAAACCAAGGAAGGCAAAACTGGGAGGCAAGATGGGAAGCACTATAGGTTCTTTCGTCAGCTTGAAGCAATTTATGGAAATCACAATCAAAGTACCAATCAGTCCTCCGTTTACAGTAGACCAAACCCTCTTCTTTGTCACACTACTCCGAGTAACAGTATTAACCGAGATCAAAATCAAGAAGTAGTTGTGCAAGACCAAAAGTTCATAAGCTGCGAGAGCCTTAGTTTCTCCAATAACTCAACTGAATTTGATCAAACCTCACCCTCAAAGAACAACGACGACGAGGATTCACTTTCAGCCATTGATTATTTTCCGATGAATCAGTCAACGGGGAGCCTTAAGAATGAGAAGAAAAGCTATGCGACACTGGTAAAGAAGAAATGGAAAGCAAAGGTGGTGGACTTTATGAACTCACAAATGGGGAAAGTAATAAAGACCCAGGAGGCATTGATGGAGAAGATGGTAAAGAGTATTGAAGCTAGTGCAGACGAGAGAATAGCTAAGGAAGAAGAATGGAGGAAGCAAGAGGCGGCCAAGTATGAGCGAGATGTACATGAGTTTTGGGCTAAAGAAAGGGCATGGGTTGAAACTCGAGACGCCGCGATAATGGAGACTCTAAGAAAATATACAGGCAAAGGAACTTACAACAACAGTGGCAAGGATGATATTGCAAAAGAAATTGGCAGTGATCACAGTAAGAATTATCCTAGATGGACTGAACACGAAGTTACAAGTTTAATACAGCTGAAGACTAGCTTGGAACGAACATTCAAAGAAAGTGAGTATCTGAAGGAGGAGGGAGTATGGGAGGAGATAGCTGCAAATATGCGTAGTTTGGGCTACACAAGGAGTGGAGGAGAGTGTAAAGAGAAATGGGAGAATGAAAGTGTTTGTTTTAAAATGACAACAGAAAGTAACAAGATGCACAAACAAGATACAAAGACTAATAACACGTACTTTAGTCAGATCTCTGGTTATGAAGAAGGCCATGAAGTTCGGAATCAAAGACAGGATGGGATGGGACTTCAATTAATGGATGAAGGGCTTTCTCCGTCATGTTCTAATATGGATGTGAACTCCAGCTCTTTGCACATTCCATTTAATGGAGGAGAAAACTTGTGGGACGAGAGGGACTCCTATGTAACCAATTCACTACGTAACAAGCGTTTATTGCACTGGTGATGCATTTTTTTTTTAACATTTGACACACATCTTTAGACTGGTGAAGCCACTAGAGTCTAGAACCATGTTTTGGTTGTAAGAGAGATCTCTATCTTGTGCGATAGGAATGGAACTGTTCATCAGCAAGGGAAAGCACCAGTACTAAGTTAGAACAAGGTGATTAAGTAATTAGAGAGACTATTTGAGTTCTCTTTATGAGTGTAAGTATGTGACTTAATTCTTATGGTAGATTTTTGCCAATGTGTGTTTGTTTCTGGAGAAGGTGCTTTTCTAATTTGTCCAGGTAAGAAAGCATTGACTGGGGGACTTTTACGAAAAGGTAAGTGTTAAGGATTATTTCCTCATGGTCTTTGTTGATTAATTTGCTTTCTGAATGGATTTGTTCCTAATCAAGTAAGTAAGGTTCCTTAACAAAAAAAAAGTAGCACTTTGATTCCATATCATGTTATATATCATGATTAATTACAGCTGGGGAGGAGAATGAGATGTACACAAGCAGCTGTCGATCAAGATTTTCTTTCTGGAAAAATATTTCTCATGGTTCAGACTAGCAGGTTTGTGAACTTTACGTAATTAATACCATGTCTTCCAAATGAAGACTCTGAAGATCCTTTTGTTTTTAGGCTTGTTTGGAAGTGTTTTGACAGTACCAAAAGAGCTTCAACTTTTTGTGTTTTGGACTGCAAAGTTCAAGATACTTAATGTTTTCTGATAGCATTTGTGAGATAATTAAGTATTTTAGAACACCAGGTTCATACGTAGTTGCTTACCAGGTACATACGTAGTTGCTTCTTCAAAAGCATTCTAAAATAGAATATGTAAGAGCACTAGGGTTTTAGTTAAAATATTTATATGCTCTCAACATAAAAACCACTGTGTAAGAAGCACATACGTGGGGTTTTAATGAAATTTGAGTTGTTGTTAATAAAAAAACTACTAAGAAGCACTCGAGTTTTTAATGAAATTGATCTTGCGAAGCACTTGGATATTCTTAATGAAGTTTGTCCATAGTTATAAACAAAATCCTACTTATACATGTAAAAGTTTTTTGATATAGAAGTATTCATCATAACTTATTTATGGCACATATATATACTATCAATTTGAAAAAAGTACATACTCGTTATTTGGATTTGTTATTCTTATTGTTTTAGAGTGTGTACTTCTCATTAGGTTCTAAAGTTTTGGCAATAGATTGCTTAATATCGATTACCAATTTACATTATCAATATGTTTGTATTAATAATTGATTGCTTTTTAGTAATGTCGATCAAATACTTCTCACTCACTGCCTTAATTGCATGCACCTCGATTATTTGGTTTTAACCTAATTATTTCCTTCGGAATTTTTATGGTTTCTAGCCAAAAACAAATTGATCAACATCCACAAACCTAGGGCTACCAAAGGTTTTCAATTAAACATCCAATAAGAAACCAGAGTATTTTGTGAACTCTCAAGGAGAAAGTGAGAAAAGAATCGATTAACACATTCTGTAAAATATTATCAACAGAGTTAGAAGTATTCCCAGAGTCTGTTTGATTGTGTCCACGGACAGGATGAAATTTTCTATAATTTTTCTAGACTCGAAAAAAATGGATAACTGTAATTTGTCACCACTTGTGCTCCTTTTTATACTGATAAAAAAAGTATTCTCAAGACCTTAATTAGGTAGTAGACAGAGACACACACTGGTGAGTGGTCATCATATACTGAGTTACGGACAGCAAGCGTCATGCATGGTTCATGGCAGTACCCTCATACCATTTATAAATAAAGAAATTTTGTTTATTTTATGGGTAACTGAAGTCATACGTTACCCGGTCAGGGGAACACGAACGGTAAAAATAGTCCTTTCATTTCATGGAGATCAACACGCCCAGGCTGGTCACTTTCAGCTACTAGAACCCTTCTATATCAACAGAAATTTCATGGAAATTTTTACGAAAAACTCACAGTACTGTTTACTTTAACAAAGAATTACATTTTTACACTAAAATGTCAATCCTGGTACTATTCATTTTACCCTTTATTTTGTTCTTATCGTTAAAACTCAAAGTTTTCAAGCCATTTTCATTAGTTTTCCTAAATTTCATTTCTTTTAGGTGCTCTTCCACTCCAATCGATATCCAGAATTCTGTAGAATTTTTCTATTACCATTAGAATACGAGGTAGTAATAAAATAAACATAAGATTATGTGTTTGATTTTGCTTTAAAAGAGAAGATCCAATCTCAATAACAACGAGTTTAATCATTAAGGGACAGTTGATAACCATTTTGTGTTTAGTTTTCATTTTTCATATTCTTTGGGTTATATGAGCGATAGGAAGAGCTTGTGATTGTGATTTAGAAATTAAAGCTGGTGTTGGTGATTTGAACTGTGTATGCATGTTGAACTTATCCATTGAATTATAAACTGAGGTCACATTCCCGTGTGTCCTTTCATTTGTAAACAATATGTTATTGTTTGTTATTTACACGAGCTTCATAGTTTATCATATGCATTTGATGTAATCCGATAAATTTCTCTAGGATGCAACGGTCATCCTTGCAAATTAAGTTTCAAATTGGTGGCACTTTAGCGTTATTGTGGGCAGTGACACTTGAGAGTAGGCCGGGTTTGCAACCCTTTATCATTTATTTTAGATAATTAACGGCCCAATTTGTTTTTGAATCAGTGATTATTGTAAATGTTGTTGACTCTCTGATGTAGGCTTAGTAACAATGGTCTTTAAACTATATACAAGTTTAGTTTTGTCTCCGAACTCTAATAATAGTTGCTTTAGTCATCTAATTATATCATATGTTGCACTTGTGATCTATTTTTCCGTTAAGTTGAGGGGTCAAGTAAGAATTTCAGCCAAAAAAATGCATATTTTATTATAAAAAATAAAAAAAAGGATTAGATTAATCAACAATATTTATGTTAATTATGAATAGGTTAATCATGTATTTGTGATCCTTAAATGCATTTTAGATAAACAAAAATTACAAAATCTGGCACTACTACATGACACCCCCTTTCTCATATTTTTTATTTATTTATATTTTGGAATAGGTCAATACGGTTTCAAACTAATGCAGTATATGTTTCCTTTTTTCTTTTCCTTTTTTTTCTTTTTTTTTTTACATTTGGATTCAAACGTTGCATTGCAATATCTGTTTCCTTGTTGTATTTTTTTCCGTACTCACATACCTCCTATGCTTCACACCTCACACGACACGTATTTGGATTCAGACACTGCAATACAGTGTTCGTTTCTAGGTTCTGTTTTTTTACATTATTTTTACATTTGGATACAGAGCAATGCAATGTCTGTTTCTTGGTTCTGTTTTTTTACATATTTTTACATTTGGATTCAGACATTACAATACAATGTCCATTTCCTAGTTTTTTTATTTTTTATTTTTTATTTTTTAACATTTGGATTCAGATGCTGTGGTACAAAACGGATGATGGGGAATTATTGCTCAAAATGGTGAGATTAGAAGCAAGAAAAGTTAGAATTGTGAGATCGTGATGAGCAGAGACGTGGAAATTGAAAATTGCAGACTACAGGAGGAGAAAGGAACAGAAGAAAGCCAAGAAAAAGCATGGACTACCACTGACCCTAGCAACAACTAAGGCTTGGGATGATGCAAATTGAAAAAACTAGGATCACTCACACAAGGGTGAGAAAGTCTCTCACCGGAGTAGACAAAACCTCTCATAGGAGGAGAGAATGACTTTGGTGTTTATAGTTAAACTCAAATTGTTTTGACCGACCAAATAATTTAATTGGACGTGGGTAAACTGACTTGGGTCGTCTTATGTTAGTTGCGATTTACTCATTCCAACAAGCATTTGTTTGGTTATGGTTCCACCTTACATTTCGATTACCAGATCAATTCCACCACCATGCATTCATGTGTTGTGACTCAATAAACAGACACGACATATTTGGGCCTAATTTTGATCAAATGACACAATATAAAAGAAACACTAACATTTTCCGAAAAAATAAAAACATTTTCATAGTATCAAAAGCATTTTTGGCAATGTGTGAGACCATGATTTCTGGGCCAATGATTGGTGGCAAGTCTGGAATACACTAAACCCATAGAGCGCAGTCTGGCAAGCTAGGCTTAAGCCTATTAATGATATTACTTGTCTCTCAAGTAAAGAAACCCTAATTAAAGTCAAATTAGGATATCTTAGGGATTAGGCAACATAATCAAGATTCTAGGAAGATTGGGTATCTTATTCTAGATTTCCTTTTAGATAGTCTCTCGATTTGATGAAGATTACTCTCCCTACAAGGACTCTCAATATCCCTATAAATACACTAGCTTAGGTATTTATCGAAAGAGGATCAATCTCTCACTCGAACTTCTATACACATATTCTATCAATCGAGAGTCAAGCAAAGTCAAAAAACGTCGCCCAAAAATTTGCCCGACGAACCTTCGTTGCGCGGGAAGCGTCGCGCCAAGCTTGTGGAAGCAGGGTTTGCACAACGAAGAAATAACCTACGTCGCACAAAGTGGATTTGCGTGATGTAGGGTTGTGCGTCGCGCAAAGACACTTTGCGTGATCCACGTCACTACGTCACGAAAATCTACTTTACGTGTCGCATGCCTACGTCACGCAAACCCATTTTGCGTGACGTATGCATTCGTCACGCAAATCCACTTTGTGGGAGACACTTCCCTACGTCACGCAATGACACTTTGCGTGACCTATGGAACTTCTTCGTCGCGCAAACTCTTTTTTTTTTTTTTTTTTTTTTTTTGACAAAAATATTTTTGATTTATTTTTAATAAATATTGTGATTCAATTCTAAACAATAAATAATAAACCAAGAAAAAATATTTAATTATAAACCATATGAAAATGTACATACAAGATGTCCGAACAAAAAAAGAAAAAACTACAATAAGTAGTCTTCTAGGTTTTATACATCAGACTACTGGGTATCGGGCAAGCAAAGTGGCTGGGAGGTCGAAGGTGGAGCAAGATTAGGTCCTGGCAGCTGGATTTGGAGACCGGACATCACTAAGGCATGTACAATCATACTCATATGGGCCCTCATCTGCTCGTTCCCCTCATCTGCTCGTTCTCATCCTTTATCTGCTCGCTCCGGGCCCTCATCTGCTCGCTCTGGGCCTTTATCTGCTCGTCCTAGGCTGCAAGCTAACCTTTTAGGGTTGTCACTTCCTCCTTTAGGGGATTGACCTCTCCTGTGGTCGATCTGGAAGAGGAGGCACCCGTCTCATGAACCCGCGCCTTCCCCATACCCCAAACAACCTTGCCATGACGACGACCGTACTTTTGATCTAGGACCTCAGTCATGATCTGAAAACCTACATCCTCGGGTATAGTGACGTCCTCCATCGGGGTCTCTGGGGGAAGCTGCAATGTTGCTTCTTGGAGAACAGCATCGCCCTTTTCCACCATAGCAGCTTGTAATAATAAAGAAAAAACATATAATGTTTAATAACAAAATAAATATAATATTTGAACAATTCATAAATATAAGAATAATAACAATTACATATACTTACATGAAGCTGCTCAGTGGTCTCATTGCCAGGTCGAACGTAAACATCATTGAACATGTCGATCTCTGGAAACTTAGAACCTTCCTGAAGAAAACAAAAAAAAAAAAACATTAGGAAAATTTTATTAATCAATAATAAAAAATAAATTGTATAAAATTTCAAAATTAATATACTTTTACCTGATGTCGTGCCTCAAGCCTATACGAAAAGGCGAACCGGAATGGTGTAGAAGTGTCTTAGAGTCCCAAGCTATCTTGCCAGCAACAGATTTCTTTTGTTAAACACACAATATACATGTTAGTGCGACTATTTGAAAGAAATTATTTTAAAAAGCTTAAAAAAAATAACTAAAACATTAATGAATTATTATTAAAATATTATGTACATACCACAAAATTTGGGTCCGTAAAATGGTTGTAGAGCCATTCCCAATCCTCTGGCCGGTCCTCCAACTCGGATGGGCAACCCTCTAGGCAAGCAGTATGTGGATCATTAAATTCCTTAAAATACGCATGAAGATCACTTTTCCAATTTTTGTACCGATTTGCGAAGGTCTTGTCTAAGTAGGTGATAACCTCGGGGGATATGTCCTTAAAATCAAATTCGACCTACAAATAAAACAACAAAATAATAGTAAGAAATTTAATAATATTAAGATAAATATACTTTGGTTTTTAATATTTGTAAACATAATTAAAAAAAAAATGATAAAAGGCTAAAAATTAATATACTAACCGATAACTTGTCCCACACCAGTATCTTCGTTTCCTGGGGAATTTCTACCCAAGTCTCCTACTGCATAGGACAACAATCCCGAATAACACAACCACAGCTAGTAGCGACGATGCTATGTTGCTGTGAGGTAACCGCTCCACAATGTCGCGAGTCATACGCAATCTTGATCAAAGAGGCAGACAGACGTACATTCGGTGCCGTCTTCAGCATTCGATTAGGCCCCTTGGTTTTTTTTTTTAGCTGTCCAAAAAAACTTAAATGGTGAAAACCCTAAGCTTAAATTTTTACAGAAAATTCTGCAAAACCTCCCCTAATAGTATATCATTTCCCAAAACCTTAAAAAAGTAAAATAACAGTAATCATAACCCGCAACACATTTTCACAATCCAGCAAATTTTCACAATCATAAAAATAATAGTTTCAAAATGAAAAAGAAAAAATACAACGTAGTGAGAATTAGAAAAAAAACTACCTGGCTGGGAGCCCCCACCCTCAACTCTGGATGATAAGGAAGTGTGAATAGAAGGCTCCAAATCGCGGCGGCGCCGATGAGGCTGCCGTGCATTGAGCGATTGAACCGACACTAATGACGTCGATGATACAAGCACCTGGGACGCTGTAGCAGTACCCTCAGTGAGGGGTGTAGGCTCCCCAGTCAATGGAGCACTCACGACTGGAGCAGTAAATGCTGATAATGCAGGAGGCGCATTGGTCACACTCCTACGACGAGTGATCAACTACGACATCTGTACACTTTTTGAACTATAAAAATATAACATTAGAAACTAATCCTTTCTTGCATTTGAAACTAGAAGAAAAAAGCAAAGAAAACTGAACAACTAAACATGTGTGAAAAAAGCAAAGAAAACTGAACAAACACTAACAGAAGGTTAAAATTTCTAAATGAAACTAACATACGTATTCTCCTCTGGGTAGAAATACGTGATTGAACAATCAAAGTTGCCACTTAGAAAAAACATATAGCACACTAAAGATAAAGTAGAGCCCACACGCAATGGCCTTGGAACTGCATATAAAATCTTCGTTTAATCATAATTTCCCAATCTACATATCTAGAAACTATCATAAACTTGACCTTTTCTATCAGCTCCCGTTAGAGCATTGCTTATCTGTTAATATATATATGATACAATAGACCATATAGGGAATGCTCATCTGAGCCATATACCATATGACCTCAGACATGGATGCTCCTATACAATAAAATTAACCTTTCAAAGTATCTGTAAAAACAAAACACAAACGAAAAGCAAATCATAAATTGCTCTTAAGAGTTTCTGACAAAATAAACTATAAAACAAAAGAATATAAGGTGATACCAGGCTTTCCAGATTTCAGCTTCTCTTTTCCACGACTCCATCTAAAACTGTACCTAATACATGGCGGCTAAGAACAAGATAAATTGATGTTTTCTGGTGGCTTAAGAGAAATCAAAACATTCAAGTTCCTTCTTCACCTCTTCAGGGAGATTGGCTAATCTAATAAACAAAACCAAGACTCTCATGACCACTGCTATATCAAACTATCTTCCTAAATTATATGAATTGCAGTTAAAATGAACGTAAAAAACCTCTTTAGAAGGTTATTGGAACTTCAAGCATGCAGCGTGTTATGTATGAATCAGTTAACATAAAGCCCAAACCCGATAGCAACAATAGTAACACAAATACAACGATTTAAATTCCCCAAAATCATATGTATCTGCCTTTGGTTGTGGCTATATTCATTCAAATTACCAAATTGCACAATGCAGTTATCATAAACAGACATTTGGAAACGAGAAATATAACATGACATGAGATAAATTAGAACAAAACACAGCTCCTTTTATTTACTCATAATGTATGTATTGTGTACTTCCCCTACATAGATCAGGAAAGCAAATGCTGGTTATACGAAACACCCTAGAAGCTTAAGCTGAAGAACTAAAACCTAATCCAATGTGATACCCCAAACTAAACAAAACCCATCTCATAAAATCAGTGATATTGATAAATTACTCAGTAAGCAGAACAACATTTGCATCAGGTGAGCTAAATTCAATAAATTAATTAAATCAATTCATCCTTAACATAATGATTGATCACACAAATAACAATAAACATTTGAGCACAAATTCGATTCAAAATAATAAAGAAAAAAAATCCTAGGCACAAATTCGATTCAAAAGGGAAGAGGGCTGAACAGGGGTGTGCGGGTGGTGGTAAATGGGGACAAGTCGTTCCCCCTTTAAATAATTTTTTTTTTCAATCACAAAACGAAACAACTTTGGGCTCTCTAGTTTTCAAAGTACTCAGAAATCAACATGCAATTTCACCCTAAACCCTAAATAACAAAAACCCACCGAAAATCAGAAACCCTTACCTTGATTTTGGGACTTGATTCGCGTCAGCTTCGAGATTCGTGTGGCTACCCGTCGTTTAGAATGAGAGGGAAGAGAGAGGTCTACGGGAAAGAGAGAGGGAAGACATGTCTGGGTTCAACATTTGGGGATCAAGGTTGTGAAGAGGAGAGAGAGGTCTACGGGAAAAAGAGAGGGAGAGATGAGCGAAAGGGAAGAGAGAGGTTTATGGGAAAGATAGAGGAGATGCAGGACTATAGGAAGAGAGAGGTATATGGGAAAGAAAAAGGAGATGCAGGTTTACGGAAAGAAATAGCGAGAGGGAAGAGAGGTCTGCGGGGTTCAAGGTTGTGAAACTTGGAAAATTGAAAAAAAACGCCTATTTTTCGCTATGGGACCACCAAAATTATCAACTGGTTTTGACGTAGGTATACAATTTGACGTCGTGCAAAGTGGTTTTGCGCGACGACTACATTAAAGCGTCGCGCAAGGTTTTTTTTTTTTTTTTTTTTTTAAATTATTAAAAAAATTATTGAAAATGTGACTTTACTCCTTTCAAGTTCAAAAATTTTTTTTTTACATAAACCCCACAATAATATATTTTTCTAACAAAAACCCATAATAATTTTTTTTACATGTATGTCATTCAATTTCTTAAGTGTTATAAGTACAAAATAAATAAATTAAAATCTACTTAGTAAATACATATACCATTGAACTTGATGGGAAACACATTGTACGAAACTAGTTTCAACGATTCAACCGTCAAACTTGTTTGTATATGCTTCGAGATCGCATACGCCAAAAATCGCAAAAAACAAACATGCAGAGATCAAGTAACGGAACAAAACTTTTCAATGGTTATAAATGAAAAATAACGATTTAACGATAGTTTTAACTCCGATTTTGATGATTTTTTACAGCTACATTCCTGGATCCTAAATGAATACAATGAACTAATTCGATCATCAATTTAAAGTATTTACACAAGTGGATACCACAAAATCTTAGGTTATACTTAATAAAAGTATCAATAAACTCTAAATGTTGGTAAATCTATCATTTTGATGGGAAACTCATTGTACGAAACTAGTTTCAACGATCCAACCGTCAAACTTGTTTGTATATGCTTTGAGATCGCATACACCAAAAATAGCAAAAAACAAACATATAGAGATCAAGTAACGGGACAAAACTTTTCGACGGTTATAAACAAAAAAGAACGATTTAAAGGTTATTTGAACTCTGATTTTGATAATTTTTTACAGATACACTCCTTGACCCTATATGAATACAATGAATGAAATCCATCTTCAATTTAAAATATTTACACTAGTGGATACCACAAAAACTTATGTATACTTGATGAAAGTAAGAAAAACACTTTGTGTGACGCACGTCCCCAACGTCACACAAAGACACTTTGCATGACGCACGTCCCCGACGTCACGCAAACTAGGATTGCGTGACGCACATCCCCTGACGTCGCACAAAGACACTTTGTGTGACGCAAGAACCTACATCACGCAAAGACACTTTGCGTGACCTATGGAACTTCTTTTTTGACAAAAATATTTTTGATTTAATTTTTAATACATATTGTAATTAAATTCTAAACAATAAATAATATACCAAGAAAAAGTATTTAATTATAAACTATATGAAAATGTACGTGCAAAATGTCCGAACAAAAAAACGAAAAAACTTAAACAGCCTTTGTGTGACGCATTGGCCCACTCCGGCGTTGCGCGAAGTTATATTTTAAAAAACTCAAAAGCTTGAACCAAAACTCAAAAGAAAACAATAGCCAAGTTGAATTGGTCAACAACAAATCACTCCTACTTCAACTACTTGGTGACTAAATAAGAAAAATAGAAGTAATTGAATCCTCAAATCCATAAAATCTCCAAAATCCACTAAACAAATAACGAAAAAAAAAAATCAAGAATATAATATCTAACTGATTCACACTTTGTTCAAAGTTCAACCACTTAATATCATATATTAATAAACATGATCATACACTTCAAAGTTAAACATGATTGTAATATCTCCTGAAATAGGGCCCACAGGGGACACACAAATGTGCCACGTGGACACCTTCCTCACTCATCCACAAGAACTCCTTCACTATAAATAGTAGCTCCTCACCCACATTATCCAAGACCCAATTGAAGCCTTCAAGCAGTGGATTCTGCAAATCCAAAAAAGAAAAGAAAGACCAATGTCTGATTTCACAGAAGATTTTCAAAGCATTAAACCTTCATTTCCTTTCTTAGATATTGACCCAAACATGTAACTAGTAAACCAGTTTGCAGACTAATTCAATATTCCAAGTGTCATGGAATATCCAAGCTTGAATATTCCAGGACAAGATCTTGATAACCTTTGAATATTCCATCAGTTTAACAATAGATAGTACAGAGAGTTGAACAAAGATGAGACAAAGGGGAAGTAGCTGTCCCCATATGCTAGTTATTTCCACACAACCTGAGATACATTAATCATCAAACTACCTACTAATTAAGGCCAGTTACTTGTAGAAATGCTCTGAAATGCTCCCTAACATAATGAAAATAATCATGATAAGAAAATACACTCAACAACTATTATTTAAAAAAAAATAGAAACAATAACAAAAGAAGGTGTATGTTGACCCAATTACCTGATCATTCCTCCAGCAACCGGACCTCTGTTAGCATTCTGTTCAACACTATAAAGATCTTGGATTTTCACGGTGAGCCTGTGCAGAAACAATTCCTCAGTACTTAGTGACTTTGGCCAATCCATGGACGCCACCATATGATGGAATAAATTAAAAGGTTAACACATTATGCATTTTTAATTAAAATGAAATCATAATAGAAGACTGAAACTTACAGCTGCAATTGACAGAATTCTGTCCTCCCAAGGTTGCGGATGGGTAACACCCGCACCAAAGATCATTGTGTTTAACCATCTGCACAAATGTAGAAACAAGATGAAAACCATCTAGATTAGGAAAATAGTTCCATTGATTGAAAAGATGAAATCACGTCCAGACCTCAACTACACTTATGACAAGTTGGGATTAGTGAAAACATTTCAAATCCCTTGCAATATATTCGCGACAGCATGCAATATATTCGCGAGTTTTGATTGTCCATAAGCGTACATGATGGTGTATCTGTACATTTTCGAGTAAGAAAAGAAAATCAAAATGAAGTATTAGTGGACAAAATTTGGTACATCATATGATAAAATCTTTAAATCGTATACTACTGCAATTTCGCAGCAGCATAGAGTGATAAAATCATTAAATTGTCCTCTCAGACTTACCCTGATTCATCATTAATCTTGTCAAAACGAATCCCCTCGGTATATGCAAATCGGTGAGCCTCTGATGATAAATTCACGATCCTTCCTTCTTTGTTGCCTTCCCTTGTTGTCTTTTTCATGGTTTCTAACAGAAGGTTTGTCAAAAGAAAATGGCCTGCAGAACAGTGGTAAGAACTATCAGATCCCAATTTTATACAGAGGATATAACAACTGATTTCAAATGACCTGTATTTTTAAAATGAGAAACGGAAACCTTATTGAACAGCAAAAACTTGGGGGAAGTCGCAGTCTCTATGTGAAAAATGAAGTTTTTCAGGATCCTAATATTATTCCAATCTAACAATTCCGTGTTTCTTTAAACAAAAACAGAAAATTGCAACGATGGGCCAGAACTTTCCTATCTCAAGTTTGTCAACCATATATCCTCATGGAAAAGATTTTCACATCCTAGAGAGAAAGCAAGAGAATTTTATGTTTTGAATACCTAAATGATTGGTTGCAAACTGCATTTCAATGTTGTCTTTTGAAAGCATGAACGGAGTTGCCATAACCCCTGCATTATTACTTCAAACAAACACAGTGGAGAAATTAGCAATAACAATCATCAATCCAAAGGCACACAACCAAGCGTGTATGCAAACACACACAGACACATGTAGTCACAAGTAGCGACTGAGTTATATTCAGCAGTCCAATTTAGATGTCTCACATCAGAATATGCAATGGTCGACCAGATGAGTTATATTCTGATGCAAACTTCCTAACTGATGCCATTGAGCTGAGATCAAGCTCCATGACATCGATTTTGGCCGTGGGGATTTCCTTAAGTATTTCCTCTTTAACATTCCTACCAGCATCAGTATTCCTTACTGCCATGACGACATGAACACCACGCAAGGCTAGAGCTCGTGTTGTCTCCAAACCAAGACCACCCGATGCTCCTGAAATTAAACAGTCTAAGAACTGAAAAAGGCAAAACATTTCAAATTGCTCTCATAAGAGCCATTACTTGTCTCACATTTAGCTTCCCAGTGTACTACGTTGCCTCTCTCCAAGGCGATGACAAGTTGCTCTCATAAGAGCCATTACTTGTCTCACATTTAGCTTCCCAGTGTACCTCTGCCCAGCAACAATGGAACAAAGCTATAAAAAGGTAAATAGGTAAATTATCTTCACAAGCTGTTTTGGGCGACACCAACTGCGTCATGCAAAGAAGTTTTGCGCGACGCATGTGCACCTGCGTCACGCAAAGTCAACAAAAGAAGCGTAAAACATTCTTGGTTTGGCGCCAAAATCTTACGGGACGCACAAAACGTCATGCAAACAGCCTTTGCGTGACGGTTTGTGTTTAGCGTCGCGTAAACAGACTTTGCGCGACGAATTTGGCTGCGTTGCGCAAACATGTTTTTGTACTAGTGTCAAAACGTGGGGCCCTAAAACCCAATGTTGTAGGATCAAATCCTACATAGCGTGATTCTGTTCTTGTTAGGTCTAATTACATTGAAATGACTCCACTAATCACACCCCCAATTAACCTCATTCTCTCCTTGTCAGTGACCATGGGCTAATTTGACTGGATTTCATCTTCGTCTGCGAATGTGCATGAATTTAGTTCCAACACAATATTTAACCGAAAAGTTGAATGTGTTTTAGAATAAACACACGTGATTAAAAGTTGTTTCTAAAAGATGCGATAGAGTCAAGTTTCATATAAAACACATGCAATTTATCTCATGGAATTGCAGATCAAAATCCAACCCACAGGTAACTCAAAAGTAGCAACAAGGATACACAAACTTAATACAAACTAACTAAATAGTTAGCAGATTAAGGAAACACCCAGAGACTTCACCAAAGAGACAAAATTTAGAAGCGGCTCCATAAATATTTCTCCATCTCATCCATATCACTCGACCATTGTCATGAAAATTTTATTACTCTTATTTATTGCTGTCTATTTTCTTTTGCTAACAAATTCCCTTGCTATGTCTCACAAGCATCATTGTATTTTGGGTTATGCAGAGACCAAAATTTTAAATTAAATTTTATAAACTAAATAGTGTGAATGTTGTGAATTATTACTTAAATGTTAATTCACATGTTTATTTTTTATTGATGACACATTATTTAATTTGTAAATTTAATTTAAAATTTTAATTTTCTTAACATTATCTTTTTATTTTTGGGATAAAAATATAATTTCATTTCCTACGACTTCCAATACATTTTCTGACCACTGCCCCTCCACCGCACAAATTTATTACCAAAAAGTAAAAAAGTTTTTCTTTTTTCTTTTTATTGCTTGGGATGTAAAGAAACTTACGCGTATGATCTTCGACAGATTCCAATATCAAACCTTTGAATTTCGTGATGAGTACAGATAATCGTATATCGTACGATCAGAATTTATTTTAAAATTTAAATTTAAAATTAAATATAAATAATATTTAATAAAAAATAACCGTAAAATGTTCGATGAACGTTATCGATCACGGAATCTCTAAGATCTTTAGAAAAATGATCAGGCCAAGATCGTTTTCCATTAAAAAGTAGCCTAAAAGGTATTGCAGGAGGAAAATTACCAAACCAAATACAAAAATGGCTAGAATTATGTGCCAAATAAACAAAACCATCAACGGACATGTTGAACTTCTCTGAAAATGTGATTAATCGTGTAATTCGGAATCTGCTGCAGTAGATGTGAAAAAAGATTACTCAAATAAAAATAAAAGAGTTTTTAGAATAGTAAAAATTTTATTTTTATAATCTAGTTGTAGCATTATTTGTATTATCTTTCTAATAGAGATAAAATCTACATATGTTGACGGGCACTAATTCTATTAAAGAAATGATACAAGTAATGGTATAACTAGATAATATTGCACCGTTACTCTAAAACTAGTTGTTCAAATTAATGGAGCGGTTGCCCACACTTTATACCACTTCTGTAAAAAATTGACAGGCTTGAGAGGGTAGCATTTAACAATATACACCCACCACCAACCACACGGCCCAAGGACACCCCCACCACACCCCCTCTCCCCACCTTCGAAGTACAAGGGAAGTGCCTTTATTAATCCCACCTGTAATTTCAAGCTTTACCCATTTTATACCCATCTCTCTCTTCCCCACATTCTTCACTTCACTCTCTCTCCTCCTCTCTCACACACCTTCCCTGCATTCATCAATGGCTACTTTCTCCTTCTCCTCTGCCTCTCTTTCCTCTTACTACCACATTTTTTTCACCCTCCTTGCATTCCTCGTTTCTGGTTTAATCTTCCTGCTCACCCACAAGTCCAAATCCAAGCACCCCAACCTCCCTCCCGGTCCGCCGGGATGGCCGATTGTCGGCAACCTCTTCCAGTTTGCCCGCTCCGGAAAACCATTCTTCCAGTACGCCGATGATCTCCGGCAAAAGTACGGCCCCATTTTCACTCTCAAAATGGGTACCCGAACCATGATCATCCTGAGCGACGCCAAGCTCGTCCACGAAGCGTTGATCGAGAAGGGCGCGGTCTTCGCCACCCGACCCAGAGAGAACCCTACCCGAACAATCTTCAGCTGCAACAAGTTCACCGTCAACGCCGCTGTCTACGGCCCGGTGTGGCGGTCCCTGCGGCGGAACATGGTCCAGAACATGCTCAGCTCCACTCGCCTCAAGGAGTTCCGAAGTGTTCGAGAAAATGCCATGGACACACTCATCGAGCGGATTAAGGCCGACGCCAAGGCCAATGACGGCGTCGTTTCGGTCCTCAAAAACGCGCGCTTCGCCGTGTTTTGCATCCTTTTGGCAATGTGTTTCGGGATCGAGATGGACGAGGAGACCGTGGAGAAAATGGATCAGATAATGAAAAAGGTTTTAATCGTGCTCGACCCGAGAATCGACGATTATTTGCCGATTTTAAGCCCCTTTTTCTCCAAGCAGAGGAAGAGGGCTCTGGAAGTGAGAAACGAGCAGATTCAGTTCATTGTCCCGTTCATCGAACGACGTCTCAGGGCGCTCGAGAACCCAGGGTCGGATCTCAAGGCGACGTCATTCTCCTACCTCGACACTCTTTTCGATCTCAAAGTGGAGGGACGAAAATCTTCGCCTTCTCATGCTGAATTGGTCACGCTTTGTTCGGAGTTTCTGAATGGCGGCACTGACACGACGGCGACGGCTCTCGAATGGGGAATTGCTCAGCTCATAGCAAATCCGGACATTCAAGAGAAGCTGTACAGCGAAGTTAAAGCGAGTGTGGGCGACAGAAAAGTTGACGAGAAAGATGTGGAGAAAATGCCTTACTTGCAAGCCGTAGTGAAGGAGCTTTTACGTAAACACCCTCCTACCTACTTTTCGCTAACCCATGCAGTAACTGAGCCTATTACTTTGGCCGGGTACGACATACCGACGGATGTAAATGTTGAGATTTACTTGCCCGGCATATCGGACGACTCGAAATTGTGGTCCAACCCAGAAAAGTTCGATCCTGACCGGTTTGTGTCCGGTAGGGAGGAGGCGGATATAACCGGGGTGACCGGAGTTAAAATGATGCCGTTCGGGGTCGGCAGGAGGATATGCCCGGGGTTGGGCATGGCGACCGTGCATGTTCATCTAATGCTGGCTAGAATGGTGCAGGAGTTCGAGTGGAGTGCTTACCAGGCTAGTGAGAAGATAGATTTTGCTGGAAAATTGGAGTTCACTGTGGTGATGAAGAACACTCTTAGAGCTATGATCAAGCCTCGAATCTGATTGATTCGGTGGAAAAATCTAATAAATTTTGATATAATACGGATATATAGCGTTTATCATATGTACATCTTGTTTTTCATTTTAATCTGTATCATGGATCACCGTTTCGTATTGTTTTTCGTTTTATTTCTTATGTTTTGGTTATTTTTAAGTGTTTATGGATTTAAAAAATTATTTTGTTGTACTTTAAGGAATAATTAGTTGTAAAATAAAACAGCTTGAGCATTTGATATGAAAAACAGTATAAAAGCGTTTGGTAAATTTTAATGTAAAGTGAGATAATTGTATTTGCTAACATAAATGATTGCTCTTTTTTTTTTTTTTTTTTTTGTTAGTTATTCTATAGTGTTATTACACAGAAATAATGGATTTTACTCTGGATTTTTTTAGTTCTTCTATAGTGTTATTGAAAAATTATTCTATAATGTTTTGTTTTGTTTCTTTTTTTATTTTTTATTTTTTCAGTTGATCTACAATTTCATATGAAATTAAAAAAATAAAAATATTACTCTTATTATATATTTGTATATTACTCTCTAATAAAGATGAGATCTACATGTGTTGGTGGACTCCACCTCCATTAGAGGTGTTGCACAATTAATGGTATTAATATGTGGTAAGTGTAGTCACTGTTCTAAAAATTCTCGCTTAGTGCCGCCTAGGCAAGGTTAGACCATCTCCAAAGAAGATGTCAAATTTTGAACATAAAATTTAAATTTGACATCCTACATGACACTTTGACATATTTTAACGTTTCGCTCTCAACCTAATATGTCAAATTAAACTATTATTTTATTACATTATTTTGTTTTCTTAATTTTTGTTTTATATTTTAAATTTTACACATATAAATCATTCATGATAATTGAAACCCAACAAATAACTTTTTTTTCTGGTTGAACACTAATAAGGACATGATCCTCATCTTTGTTGAACGAATAACTTATCTCTTGCTTCCAACACCACGAATAACTTTTTCCTTGCTCCAGACAACAAAATCTCATCAGTTTGAACACTGAGCTCTCTCTGTCAAATCGAAAGAAGACCTATCGTTTTTATTCATGTGATCAGAGATGAATTGTCTCCAGAATCTCACAGGGTTTCTCATCCATTCCGCACACACATATTCCATAAACATTCACAATTTTCTTTACCAATTAATTAATCTTTTTTCATTTCATTTTTTTTCCAAATCTCATATCCTCTGTTTTGCCTCTCCAGAGCTTCGGGAGCTAATCCCAGGAGGCCTTCGGCAGGATATGAACAGACTGCATGTTCAATAATCAACATTTATTATAATAAATGATTAAACAAATTAAAAAAAATATTTGAAGCTGCTGTCATATTTGACAACATCCCTTTTTGCTGCCATTCCATGTCATGCCACATAGGATTTGACATTTTGATTGGAAACAATTAGTTGCTGTCTTTTTTTAGTGTTATAGCTTATGTGGACATTTTAACATCTTCTTTGGAGATGCTTTTAGGCGGCTGGCCACCACCCCAATTAATCTCTAGGCATTTGAAATTAAGAAAATGCACCTAGAACTGTTTAGGCATCTGTAGACCGTCTAGGCGCCTACTTAGGCACCCGTTTAGATCACGAATCTCACTCAAACAAGAAATAGATAACTTTTATTTTGCGTTATGTTCTAATACTTTATAATCTATATGTCATTCTATTTTCTCATTTATATATCTCAATATAGTTATGTGCTTTTAAGTATACACAAACACTTATTTATACGATGGATAATAAACTTACTTAAATCCTCCTAGGCCCCGCCTAGACGCCTAGACGCTAGGCTCCAGCCTACTGCTCAACTAACACCCGGTGTCTTTTAGAACTTTGCGTGTAGCACTACTAAAAAAGCATTAGACAAATATTGGGTATCCATCGCTTTTTTTATTTTTTTGGCCAACTACTTCTGTTAAGTTCATTTAAAATATTGCTTTGCACAAGTATAACATGTAAACGTTTGTTAAGCATTGATCGTGCTTAGTACCAATATCTACAATACATGATACATTTTCACTTCTACTTTTTGATTCTCTACACTGGTTTCGAAGCTTTTCGTACGAGATAAATTAGCTTAGCTTAATTAAGAAAGCAAATTGTAAATTGTCTTGCACTCTATCTTAACTAAGACGTTTAAATTTCTTGTAATCTTAAGTTCCTTGTGTGTCAAGTATTGCGGAAAAAGTCGTATAAAAAAATTAAATATGGTGCAACTGAGTGTGGGGTAGAATTTGAGAGGATTAGTAATAGTTAAAAGTGGTTAAATTTAACAAACTGCATGCTTGTGTAATTAAAGTCAAAACTTGAGTCCATCTGTATTTATGTACATTAAAGCAATCAGTTGCTACGTACTTTAAATTTTGGAAGAAATAATTATATCGTGTGAATGTGTGTCTTCTTCCATTCCACAGAATCTGTCGATGAATCCTACGTGACCACCATGAATGTTGTTCTTGACCGCAAAGCCACACCTGATGTGATACTTTATATATGTGTGTGTGTGTGTCTGTATGTATCTTGCCTAAACTTAGCTTTATCAATTCCTCAGGCTTGTTTTAATGTTTTTGTTTTTGAACAAGTGGTATGAAAAGCGAGAATCGCTGAGCACAAGATCTCGAGTGCAAGATGTCAATGAGTTTAATCATTTGAAATTGTTTACATATTTACTTCAAAAGATATTAGCAATAATGCAATTGTTGTGCAATCAACCATCGAATTATGTGACTTGGCTCGAGATCATGGCAAGATTGGCTATGGTCAAGCGTAGCATCATTTCATGATGACCCTTACGATACAAATACATCAAACAAAAACATTTGATACAAAAATTTGTCATTGTGAACTAAAACTTTATGTGCTCATAGAATACTTGTTACAAGATGTATCATTTCACGTATTATATAATATGAATGAGCTTCTCACTTTTGAGTAAAATAATAACACCATGTAACATTGTTTCAAGTATATTAAAAATTCCAAATCTTCATCTAGCAATGTGATAAGATAATCAAAACCGTATATTGTAGGGACATAAGTAAACGATTACTTCACACACAAAACTTACAAGCGTTTTGAGAGAAAAACTTAACCCGGTTGAGAATTCAGACATATTTCTTTAAAAGCGGGAATGGAGAGAAAATTATACAACTAACGATGTGGCTGGTATTCTTTCTTCCCATGGATCGAGGATTTAACGAGGGAGGGGTGATTACAGCAGTCGTACAAGTGGAGGTGGAATACGGACCAGACAAGGATTGTCTACCCTCCTAGTTTCGGTGTCTTCCCATGTCCTCTTGTTTTGTGTGATCACAGTTAAGTCACGTCAACATTTTATATTATTTTTTTATAAAGATAATAAGACAAAAATAAATAGTAATATAAAATATTAACGTAGCTTAATCGTGATCACACAAACAAAGAGCACGGAAGGACACTGAAACTAAGAGGGCAGATAATCCTTGTCCATACGGACCACGATCATGTCAATATGTCTGCATCGTGGCATTCATAAGCCGAATAATTTGGTTCCCTTTTCATGTGAATACTTATGTGTCGATATTGCATCTTGGAAAAGCTGCCCTGAGTCATTATTTGTACATCGTATCCTAAGAGAGATTTAATGTATCCAACATCCAAAAATGCATTTTCGTTCTATTTATATTACAACATGCAATATGTAAGTTATAATTTATATTATAACACGTAATATATACGATTTTTGTATGGATAGATTTCTCACATTGTAGGTATACGCTTTGCACCATCATACTCTAAAGTACACTACCATGACCATCTGTACAAGTAACACTTTCAGCAGTCTTAAATGTAATGAAATTGTTGCTTGCTTCTTATTTATTTGTACCTTGATCTCACAATTATATAAACGGTAGTGTTAGAGAGACTAA
This sequence comes from Pyrus communis, assembly GCF_041283825.1. Taxonomy (NCBI): domain Eukaryota; kingdom Viridiplantae; phylum Streptophyta; class Magnoliopsida; order Rosales; family Rosaceae; genus Pyrus; species Pyrus communis. The sequence goes on along the minus strand of NC_142566.1, from coordinate 5,296,231 downwards.
ATTTATAGACAAAATTTTGAAAACTAAAAGACATGGAAATTAATGATCAATTTATTATTTAAGCGTTGATAAACGTACTCATTCCTATTAATGACATATCATTTAGTTTCCAAATTTTATCTTTAAACTTAATCTCCTTAACATTACTTCTTCTTTTTATAAATATAAATAATAGGGAACTGTTGTCTGCCGTTCAAAAAATCATATTGAACTCATCTTTAGAAGAGAAAAAAGAACAATGAGTGTAAACGCTACATATAGAAGAGGCTTGACTTTATATAGGCCATTAAATTGTTGTCTCGTGGCAGTTTAAATAGTCGGGGTCTCTTTTGAGTTTTCAAGATCATGCCAACAAAGAAAATATTTCACTTTATAAGTTATTTCACCTCATCTTTACTTGTAAGTAAATGGAAGGTTTAACGTTTAACTATTATAGATGGTGAGTTTAATATCATATTATTATGAAGGGTAATACTTGAGATATCAAATTTTTTAAACTAAATGATGTGTCACCAATAAGAAACAAACACGTTAATTAACACTTAATTATTACCACCCCCACCTGTCCTCCACCACCGCTATTGCCTCTGCACCACCGGTCCACCACCATGATCACACACGACCATCGCCACTATCATCACCACTACACCCTGCCATTGTATGCAGAGTGGTTCATAGGTGATAACTTTCTTTGACCACCACCACCTTAACAATGACCATTTTCATTGCTTTCACCACATTACTCCGACCACCGTTTCCAACACCACTGCCACCATCAGCCCCACTGGTCATATTGTGTGATGTAGAAACAACTACAAGAGCATGACTGTCAGTGTCTGTTGACTAGTGTACTTACTAGTTACGAAACTCAACCGATATTGCCGGCTGACACAAAACATAATTTTTCTTTTTCCAAAATTCAATGTCATACATTACACGCACAAACATTTACAGCACTAGATAACTCTCTGTGCCAATGCTTTTTGCCAACTACTAACAAACACTCTCTACTTGCAAATTTTACTATTCCGATGTGTCACACGACTGTAGAAAAGCTATATTGGATTCGGGTTGAACAAAATCAATAGAGTAGTAATTTTCACAATCTGTCGCTTGATTCTTCTTGGGTGTACTCAATCCAATAGCGAGAAAATAAAATTAGGAACATAGGCGCTAAGCGCAGTGCGCAATGGTTTTTTGGAGCACTTTCCAATCACATAAAGCCTAAAGTTGACACAAAGAGTGATTAAAAGTGTTTATCCATGCGCCTAAGGTTCTATGTTCCAACCCTCTCCCCTAATATCGCTTGTATTAAAAAGGGCGTAAAGTTGAATTCGAGATCAAGTTTGGGGTCTAAATCATTAGCTTAATCCCATTTTACCCCTTCCCAAGCTTCATCAATTCCCCATATAAAAGGGGAGAGTGCTCAAACAGATTCCTTCTCTCCATTTCCATGGCAATGAGTTGACAGTAAGGGCATACATGTGAAATACATAACCTCCAGCAAGCAACCTTTATCTGCTACTACTTATAGAGCTGATCTACCAAAACTACCCAAGACCAGCCACCCGAACAACGAAACAAAAGCAAGTGAATCAAAACGAAAAGTAAAATCACTTTTCGATTATATATACAGCAAGCAGAAGAGCCAACAACCGACTTCCTAAGAGAAGGTAACAATGCTATTTTTACTTCCAAACTTTTACGACATACCCATTCTCAATCGCTGCCCGATCAGATGTATTAGCGGATGTATCCTGAATTCAAAGGTACCAATGTGCCTACGGATTTGATGGGCTTTCTACATGCTTATTTGCCAAGTCCTTAGAAATCTGATTACTCTCAGTTAAGGGGGAGCTATTCTCCCTGGCATCCGTTGCATCACCCTCTGATGCTGCATGATCTTCTTGAATGGGGTCCATACCATGGTTTTCATGAGTTCTTGATGCGCGACTATTCAGGAGATAGCGATAAGAATGGGTATTGAAGGACTCTGTACCGTAATGAGACCGAATAGCCGAACTGAACAAGGGTTGCATGCGGCGTTTTCTCTCAGGAAACTCGCGCAATGATATTCTACAAACAGGACATGTGGAATGCTGCTGAAGCCATATGTCTATACAGGTCACATGGAAGGAGTGCTCACAATAGGGGAGGATCCGCAATACATCATCACCATGGTATTCTGCGAGGCAAACAGTGCATCTGCAAAATAAAAGAAAAATGAAATTTCATTAGAAAAATGCAAGGATTAAGAGATAACATGTTTGACCATATTGATTGAAATTGAAATTGTTGTAAAGTGCCAAGAGTATAGGTGAACATAACAAAAATATTCATTTGATTCTCATTGCTTTTTCTCTTTTCTTTTAACCACTAAAGCAACAGAGAATAAGAGAAAAATTCTGAAACACGTTATTGAGTATTCAGATACCAGACTAAACGTTTACTGTATGTTCTTCATTGGAATGTCACTCAAATTGCAAACTTGACCTCAGTAAAGAGAGAAACAGCAGGCTTGACTAGGTCAAAAAGAGAACCTTCACATATTGCCAGAACATTGAAATGAAAGGATTAAGGAACCAAAAACCTTAAAACATTTCGGGATATGCAATAACCAACAAAGTACAAAAAATGGGAAGAGAAATGATTCAGGATAGCAGGATACTGGCTCAGACTCAAAGAACTATTATGTGGTCGATTTACATTGTCAGGCATTAACAAGGATAACTTTTACTGCAGAAGAACACTGCATTTTCCGGATTTTTTAAAACTTACAAAATAAGAGAGCTCCAAAAGAACTGGGAAATGTTATATAGCCCTTTAAATATGCCTACATTGCATCATAACGAAAATACTGCACTTTTTAAGAAATATATGAAAAGTAACATTTGATATCAGAAATCACAAGGGTGGCAATAGCTCTAAGTGCACGTGAAGATAGAAATACTTACATTGATCAATTACTTCTTAAAATACTTTTGGGAACACTAAATAAGTAGCCACTGGCTTTTAGAAACATAAGAAAATGATCTATGATTACACACTGAATACAGCTGAGGATGAATCAGAGGCTATACAAGATTGAAGTGGACAAGTACCTAGCGTAAACTTCATTCTTATATACATTCACTGACCTTCCAAGCTCAAGGACATATTAACCTCTCTCAAACTACAAAGTGTCTTTTACGAGAAAATTAAACATCACAGACAGAAATTCTAAAATTCTCCATAAACAAATGTTAACCAATGTATCACATCCCACAGTCCAGAACAAATCTAAAATTCTCCATGAGAAAAACAGGGTATGTGGCATCATGGAAGTCTATTGAACATTAAAATGCTGTATTATGTAACCGGAAAAAAGAGAATAAAAGAGGCGTGCTTCTAAGAAACATTATCATCATTTAGGTATGGAAAGAGGAGATTAGCATCTCAAACTAAACATTATCAGTATTAGCCAAAGTACTTGATATTTGCAACTCCCAATGGTCCAAAAGTTTTACAAGTTAGAATTGGTCGATTCTACAGTATCTCCCAACGAGAAACTTTAGAACGAACACTGGAAATCCTTCCCTCTACCCCTTTCCCAGGTATTTTCAAATTCCAATACTAAACAAATTATAAGACATATGGTTGAGAATCTGAATTGGAATAGTTACCTATACCAAATATTATGGAAAATTGAAATAATGCACTCAAGTCCAAAATAGTGAAAAATCATCATATATCTCGCAAACATTGCATATTACAATCATTCAAATGATAAAAACTGCAAACAGCAATTAAAGTGAGGTATGGAAGAATTAAAGAAATAACATACTGAGCATCTTCTGCTGCTGAAAAAAATGCATCACTGTACTTCTTTGTTGGAAACTTGGCTACTACTACAGGTTCAACGCCATGCAATCCCCGCTCCAGCTGTATACAAATTAAGTGAAAACCATTTAAATTCATGATCAAAGATACGTATTCCACATAAGCTCGTATTATAAAAAGAAAGAAAATTGGAATATATATATATATATATAGGTCTAATAAATCAACAACCTGTTTGTATATATTTTATGTGATTCACCAGAATAAGTAAAGAGATATACAAAGACCAAAAGATATATTAAATAGTCTAAATGGTACACTAACTACCAATTCAAAATGACAAACTAAACTCAGGAAGTCGCAAAAGAAAGTTGAAAATAAATATTATGCATAAAACTACGAGAAAATTTGGTCCCTGAACTTGTCACAACATGGAGCAATAGTCCTTTTGAGTAACACCTTAAGAGATTAAAGGGGAAAATAAGGAGTTCTAATGGAGTTATCCAAAAGGACCATTGCTGCACACTATGACAAGTTCTTTACCCAATTACCAACAGTCACTGACTTTTAGTTCAGGAACCAAAGCTTGAACTAGACTAAAGTCTGGGGGCCATTGCTCCAAATCTCTCTAAACTAAAATCCAAGAACCTTGTTCAATGTAGAAAATGATAAGAACTACATATTATGACAAAACGCACAATAACTAAATAAGGACATAATTACTGAAAGAGTAAGATCTAAGTACAGTGAAACCATTGACAGTCGTGCCAAGAAATTTTTCCTTCATTTCCAATGAAAAATGGAAAATTCCCAGATTCTATTTTATCCTAACAAGATTAAAATCAAAGCCAATTACTGATAAACGAACAATCCATTCATCCATTCCAGAAAACAAATCAAAAGTAAAGAACTGAAAAGGATGAAACATACAATACTGAGATCGGATCTGGAAGCTATCGGGAAGGAGCGTCTAGAAACATTGAGGTGAATCCTCGCACAGACAAGCCTGGTGCACACGAACACGATGAACATGGTGCTCACCGCGAACCCAATCACCGTCATCACCAGGTTTATCCCTGAAGATATCATGACTCTGTATTTGGGATTTCCAATTTACCCAAATTCACAACAAGCTCAAAATTTATTCAGAAAAAATCAAGACCCGTCAGTCACTCTCACACACACTGCACTGAATTGGGTAAGATTTTCCACTGAGGTAGTGGAAATTCTGAGATATGGGTTTTGTATTGCTGGTGTTGCAGGTTCTAGTGCTGCTGTTGCTTCTGGGATTGAGCCAATTGTCATGGACAGGACAGCTCAAAGATTAGTTTTTGTGTGGCAGTGAAGAGAGGGGGGAGAAGAGGACTGCTTCAGTGTAGGAGGGAAGAAGGCAGGACTGGATAAGGAGAAAGCCATGGAGGGATTGAGCAGAGCCAGGGACTGAGGAAGCCCATGTAACTGGAATCACACAAAATAAGAGGGATATGATGTACTCGAGGAAGGAGGGATTTGCTCAGATCCAAAGGAAAATCCAGGTTTTGGGTGTTGGGTTAAGATTGGATACTGACTTCAGTCACTAAACAGTGTTGACCGTACAGCAATTAAAATCTAATTAAACATTTTTTTTAATTACAAATATAGAGATAAGTATATTTTATGTCAAAAAATCCACATATGTAAAATAAAAGACATCACTAATGTTTTTGAACCAATATGCTAATTTCTATGTTACATGAGATGGAATAGTAATAGAGGAAGTTGTGAAATTTGACAACACTTTCTAATCTATTTTTAGTAATTAATAAATGCTTTTCATAATTTTTATTTTTTTTTATTCTTATATTTTTTAAGAATACTAACAATAACTGATAAAAGTAAATAATGTGCAAGTGACCCTTTACCACAGTGGTGAAAAGGTGTTAAGCTCTTGCATGACGACGTAGGTTAAAATCTTGTCAGTTGCTAATCTAATAAAATCTATCGTTTGACCAAAAAAAAGAAAGTAAAAAAAGTAATAAATAATGGTTTAAATCCAACATATCTGTTGGATAACCAAATTTAAAATAAAAAAACATTAATGTGACACATAAGTGTGACAACCCGTTTCAAATTTTAAGTTTTTATTTTATTTTAAAAGCGTGAATTTACGAAAATGCCATAGAGACAAAGATTTTGACTTATGTTGACCATCGTCTAGAGAGACGTATGACTTATTCTTTTAACATATTCTCGTAATACTCGTAGATGTGAACGCATAGGCAAAAGCCGTTTGCGAGTCCGGATTATAAGGGTTTAGTTATGGACGTTTGAAAATGACTATTTAAAATTTAGTTATAAATTATTTGAATTTCCCACCTTGTGGGAAAGTGGCCAATCTGATTTTAGGCACAAGTAGGAAAGAACCAATTAAATTAGAGGGAGAGGGTGAGACCCAATCATAAATAGAAAGAAGAAAAAAAAAAAAAAAAAAAAATCCCAGCTTTCCCGTGGGTTTTTCCAACTCGCGACCACCCATTTTCCAAGGTTGATTCCGGCCAACTCCGGTGGATTTTTTCGACGCCACCACCACCATCTTGAAGCTCTCATTCCCCTCTACAAAACCCACCCAAGAACCACCTTGATTAACCACGGTATGTGGCGGTTTGAGGCCACGAAAGTTGGCGGTTCTCACGGTGCTCCAGGCACCCTTTTTGATTTTCCGGCAAATCGGCAAAGTGATGGCCGATGCCACCACTTGGGCTTTGTAGTCCATGATCCCATGAGCAAAACCCAACTAACCTTGACCCAGTTGGACCACTGTAGAAGACGAATCGACATCGGGAAGTTTTAGGCACCCGCCGGCTTTGTGGGCAAAATTGACCATCTTCCGTCCACTTTTGGACTTTGTGTCAGGTATGAAAGTTGCTCCATTCACTGAGATCTTCATTTCTGTGAAGTTTGAGAATTTTTGGAAATAGTTGGATTTTCCGGCGAGTCGGGGCGGCCGACCGCCAACCGCGGCGGCGCGTGGCCAGTGGGCTGCCAATGCTATTTTTAGGCTATGTCGAATGTCTTGAATTCAGTTTTGTTATTTGAATGACGTAGGTTGATCATTGGAACCTAAATTTGTTACGATACGTTACTTGATAAAAATGTGAATCGACGATCCGACTGTTGGATCGTCACCAAAATTGGATACATTATATTACGTAATATTTAAAGATCATAGGAATTTATGGATCGGGAATCCGACGTACGGATCTTCCTGAATTGGATTTGTAAGTTAATAAAATAAATGTTCACGACCACTTGTTTTAGGCAATTGGCGGAGATCCGACTGTTGGATCGTAATGAAATTTTAATATGTTGTTCTAGAAACATATTGTGGATCGTTGGGAGTTACGGATTGAAAATCTGATATGCGGATCTTCCGGGTCGAGTTATACAGGGTTGTTGACCCTACCGTCGATCTTTGATCGACTGTTGACATGTGGTCAATGAGTCTCAAACTATTTTAGAGTGCCCTTGAGGTTGTGTTTTATGTGAATTACGTATTCTACGGATAAGAATTCTGAGATGTGATTTGATAATTGGTCACATGGACCAATCATTCAGGATGCCTCGATGCGTGCGCTAGAGAATCATAGCGTGGACTCCAGGTGAGTGCATCTTTTCCTTTTTATCGTACATATTATTGAGAGTTCTATCGACACTTTTAAATTGATTAGGTATATTACTTTCATATATAATTATTATGAATGCTTGAAGTACTATATGAACTACGAATGGTTTGATCCCTATTTAGGGTACGTAGGCAGTCTAACGAGACGTTAGATGCAGCCATAATATATTTGAGACAAAAGCCTTATTTGGGAAATTGAGTAATGCGAACGAAATTGGTAAAGGCAAGTTTTAGTTTTGTGAATTAGTTAGTTAATTAGTGTTAATTGGGTTGTCATGGATAATTATCCCTGAAAATAAGTAGTTCGGGAGTAGGGCGTTATTGATTGTACATTTCACACCGTATTGTTTATAATTGAAAATGCTACAACATGGTTGAGTATTAGATTGCATCATGATATATCCATATGTATACTACTTGCATATAATTATTGGGAATGCTTTCAAGTGCAAAGGTGAACGCAGGACACCCAGGTAAGCTTCAGGTGAGTACATGTTGATGTTAGTGATGGTAGTGAGTACGATTGTGTTGAGATATAGTATAGCTCATAAACCTGCACCCCGGTGTTAGTGCTCCCGCCCGTGGCCAGGGCACAGTCCTTCACGTGATGTTCACCTCCCGCACCTTACGCTCACCTTGGATCCAAGGTAGGTGCACAGTCATGTGTACAGACCACTTTAGGTGGTTCCAACTCGTAGGTGACCCGCGATTATTCGCACAGTCTTCACGCGATCGTAGCACTTGAGCGTATTTATTTACACCCAATCATGTCGTACAGACTACTTTAGGTGGTTCCGACTCGTGTGCAGGTATACTTTGAGCTATTGGTTAGCCATGATTAATGAGATATGGATAAGTCGTACATGTCACTATAGGTGACTCCGACTTATATGTTAGCCATGATTGATGAGATATGGATAAGTCGTACAGGTCACTATAGGTGACTCCGACTTATATGCTAGCCATGATTGATGAGATATGGATAAGTTGTACATGTCATTTTAGATGACTCTGACTGGCATATCATTTTGTATTGATTAAGTTCATTTGGCCTACTTATTAATGCATGGTGGAGTTGATGGCAAGCCGTGGTTTTGGTCATTTCTGAGTATGGTTTGGATATATGTATATATGTTGTATTGTCCTATAGAAAATGATAAGGGAATTACAGTGAGGGGTTATTACTGTTTGAAAGGTAATAGTTTTGGGAAACTTGGTTTTACAGCTTACTCACACTTTCTGTTTTGTACCCCTTCAGGTTTTAACTGCTGAGTTCGTATCGACGAGGATATATATAGCTAATCTTAGTTTTGGTGGCTACTTTTAAGGGTATGATTCTTATTCACACTACTGTACTTTACTTATGCTCTGACATCGCGTGTGAAATGGGTTCGCTCCCATTCGTAGCACACTCTGGTATTTAGACACTTTTAGTTTCAAATTTATGCACATTTTGTACACTATCACACTTTATGGCTTCGTCACCTTCCAGGTGTCGGCCAACACAGCTCGATTTGGGGTCCTAGTGGACATTCCAAGTCGAGGTGTGTCATAAGCCTTCAAATTTAAATTTTATGTTTAAAATTTGAAATCTCCTTGGAGATGGTCTAAGGAGACTATCTTAAAAGTGGGACTCTCTAGCGCCTCATGTCATCTTTAAAGAAAATGTCAACTTTTAGATGGAATGGCACTGTGCATATTTGCCGTAAAAAATTCAACCAAAATATTATTTGCTGACTGAATTTGTAAACTCTGTAATTAGGAGCAAATTTGACATCAATGCCAATTTTTTTAATTCATTTTAATGGTAGGTCTCTTATTCCACTAACATTTCAACTAATACAAATTTTTTTTCAATATTTTTTTAATAATTACAACCATTTAAAGCTCTGTTTAAATAAGAAAATAACATTTGACAATTTGGTTGGAGAAGCATGAAATTTGAAATAGGACTTCAAATTGCCAAATCAGTCATCAATTGTAATTTGATTCTTATAATTTGACATTTTCTTTGGAGATGGTTTCTCTTTAAATTATATTTTGCAAATGTTGATAAACATATTTATATTCTATTAGCGACGCATCACATGATTTATAAATTTGATATAAAAAGTTAGTTTACAACATCTCTTTATTTATTTAGAATAACCATATTTACACTGATTTTCAAATAGAGCTGCACGATTTTAATTTTCTCACACTACATTCTTATAATATGAAATCATAACAATTTATGTTTTTGAGTTGTTTAACTTTCTGAACCCTTGTAAAAGTGAGGAGTGACCATTATGCTACTTGTTTTTTAATTGACATGAAATTCACACTTACACAACGTCAAACTTTGATTTCTTTGAAACAACAATAGTCTCACAATTAGGCAGCCTAGAAACGGGTTCACATCACATCTACCAAAATTAATTAACGAATTAACTAACTTAATTAATCTTTGTTAACGTAGTCAATTAATCAACTAAATTAAGCTCATGCTTCAAATTTATTGGTGTACAATCTATTATATTTTATTCTAAGCCAAAAAATAATCTATTACTATTTTATAATTACTAGCACTTTACATGACTAACTATTTCGTACACCTTTAAGTTTAAGATTATTGGCAACTGAGATCATTTCTAATAGAAAAGGTTAAAGGTCTAAAAGTCAAATGAACATAAAAAGTTTTGTGACGAGTATGATGATGCCGAAATCAACCAAGTCCGTATCCAAGCTATTCAGCCAAAATTGGAGATACCGTTCTCATGGGTGGCAAACAACTTACTGAACCCCAAGCTATTCATATCTGTGTGTATTTGAAGGTACTACAAATCAATACCAAGTGATAGGTATGTTGTATTCGGAATCACTTTTGCCCTGTTATTAAACACAAGAAAAATTAATGAAAAGAGTTTGAAAACTTTGAGTTTTAACTACAATGACAAAATAAAGGGTAAAGTGAATAGTATTATGATTGACTTTTTAGTGTAAAAATATGATTTTTTGTTAAAGTGAACAATACCGAAAGTTTTTCATTAAAGTTCCCTGGCGAAAGGAGGCATGAGTCTTCCATTGTCAACTTTGAAAGGCATTTTACTGTATAGAAGTGTACAGAAAGATTAATTGTCAATATATATTTACCATTCTCTATAGATTTTCTAGGTGTTTTTTCTTTTTCATCTTGGCTTGTGCATTTTAGATGCGGGGGGCGCTTCGGTAAAGAGACCAACATGAGGTCAGGCATGACCAAAACACAAGGGGTTTTATATTTTTGTGAGAGTTCAGATCACAGTGGCCCTTCACAAGTTTTTTTCCTTAGATTCAATCAAAAACTTACAAATAGGCAGGTTAAAATAACCAAATGTTTTGTAAGTGACAAATATTGGTGCCACTAAAAAATCCGAATCAGTTTATTATTCATACAATGTCTCATCTATAAAAAATTATTCTTACAATGTGAATGTGGCGTCATCCAGCACATTAATAAAATATGAGATCATTTATTAGAATTAAAACAAATAGTTGATATCAATAAAAATATTATTCATATATAGCTGGAAGAGGTCTCTACCATTCGAGAGGCATTGGAGGAGTGCAGCAGACATGGTTTGTCAAACATTATCATTGAGTCTGATGCCTGTGAAGTTATTAGAATGATGATAAGGAAGGAGATCGGTGTTTATGCGGAGGTGGAAAGCATAGTGCATGACATTTGGGCTGTTACAAATGATGTGGGGAGGACTGATTCGTTCAAGTTTGTTCGTTAAGAAGGCAACCGAGCGACACATTATGTTGCAGCGTTTATTCAAAAAGTTGGAGGTTCTTTTAGATGGGATTGTATTGGTCAGGAGTTCCTTTTTAACATTTTGGCTCAAGATGTAAACATTTTAATTTAATCCTTGAATTATCAACTCAGTGAAAATTAGATCCCTAAACTATTTTTTTTTTCTTCAGAAAAATCAGTCCTTAAGTTATAAAAATCTGTCAATTACTTCCCTAATATTATATTCAAAGTTAATATATTCAATTTTCCATTAATTTAAATCACATTACTTGCATATGATACACATTGGAGGGTAGATTAGTAGTTTTTCATAAAGAAATAGTGTATGGAGTCAACGTTGGAGGGTAAATTGGTAGTTTTACATAAGAAATAGTGTAAGTTAACTTTAGAGGGTAAATTAGACGTTAGATTCACAATCTATATGAAATTTTAAGGGCTTATAGGCGAGGAAATAACGGTATTACACTCGAAAGTATGTCAAGTGACTTAAGTTAATGAAAAATTGGATGAAATAACTTTGAATATAATAGTAGAGATGAAATTAGCAATTTTTAATGAATTTAGGGACTTATTTTATCCAAAAAATAATAATTTAGGAACCTAATTTTCACTAAAATGATAGTTTAGGTCCAAATTTAAGTCACGGCTAAAATAATTTAAAAAAATTATTTAACTCAAAATTCAACCAAAAATTCTATAAATACCTATGTATTTGTTCAAATATCCACACAAAACTCATTTTTCTCCTGCAATTCTTCAAATTTTTCTTTCTACCATTTCTTCTCATTTTCAAATTTTTCAAGATGGCAAAAGAGCCTGATAGAGGTCATAATTGGACCTTTGACGAAGATATTGCTTTATGTTTGGCATGGATTTCTATTAGCGAAGATGGTGCCGTCGACACGAATCAAAATAGAAAGGTTTTGTGGGGTAAAATCGTTGATAAGTTCCATGAAAACTCCAACGCCGATTGAAGGGAAGCTGGTGGTGTTTATGATTGGTGGAAGATTATCAACAAAATGTGCACTTTGTGGAAGGGAAGCTTGGAGAGAGCCACAGTTGACATGCCTACTGGAAGGGGGGCCCCAGAAATTGTGAGTTTCTTTGTTGATATTTTATTTGTCATGTACATAATAGTATTTTTTGCAACCAATTGGTTTTATGTATTTGTTGCATAGGGTGACAAAGCAATGGCAATTTACAAGACAAGAACTACACCAAAAAATCAAGCTTTTAAGTTGCGTCATGCTTGGAACATCCTCAAGATTGTCTGAGGTGGAGAACCGATGCGGACCAACAATGGAGAAGATTATTTCATAGTGAAGCCCCACCCCCCTCAATGATGTCAATGAAGGTGTGAATGTTGCTGACAATGAAGGTGTCGAACAAATGACCCCAACTTCTTATTTTGCAAGGCCACTAGGTAGAGATAAGCAAAAGGAAGCAAAGAGAAAAGGGAAGTCCCAAGATCCAATAAGTGCACAACTTGCTAGCGGATTGGCAAGAATGAACGAAAATCATATCTCTCAGCAAGAAGAATCGGTCCAAATGCGTTTGGCCATGAAGGAAGAAGGGGATAGGGAGCAAGAAAGGTTTGAAATTAATTTGATGATGGAGGACCTCGACAAATATACTCCATAGAGGAAGAAATATTTGCGTGGTAAGTAAAAGGACATTTTACGAAAGAATGCCACAAGGAGTATATTTCAAGATGATGATTCATCTCAAGACTATCACCCAAGTCCATCACCAAGTCCAGATGGTGGATATCATTATTAAGTTTATGTAGTTTATAAGTTTTCGATTGTATTAAGTTTATGTGGTTTATTAATTGTCATTTGATTTAAGTTTATGTGGTTTATTAAATATCGTTTGTATTAAGTTTATGTGGTTTATCATGATTTTCATGTATTGATTTAGTGATTTTTCAAAATTTATCGGAATTTAAATATTTTTGGATTAAAATGTTCATAAAATTAATTTAGGATAATCCATATAATTTTTTTTTTAAAGTTAATTTAAAAAAAAAAATTAGCCTAAATTCATTCTTTAATAATATCGGGCTAAAATTTTAGGCTAGAAGGGTTGGAGTAGAAAAGTTGTTTCTAAGCTAAAACCTAAATTTCTGGGCTAAATATTTTTAGATTTTAGGTCAGGATTGGAGATGGTCTTAGTAGGGGAATCCGAACGCAAGACCTCATATGCATATGTGAATGAACTGAGCTACAATCCATTTGCTCATTATTGATTATCCTTATCTGTACAAATTAAAGAATATCCTATCAAAATGTCAAAAATATTCACCAAAAATACAAAACCGTTGACAATTTCTTTTTTGGTGCCTTCCTAGTTCCTACCTGTTTCCCCAATACAGTATCTGGAATCACCAGATCATTTGGCAGTTTTACGACCTGGGCCACCTTGTTCAACACCATCATCTATATCAATAGTCTTCACCTTGAATCGCTTGAGCCTAAGTTTCGATTCGCCTCCTTTGAAATCCCATGGTGAACCAACGCTCAGACTCCATTGCATAGTTCGAACTAGTTTGGTTTCACTTGAGCTAATACCACATGTAATTTTTTCAGAACCACCTCAAGAAACGTATCGTGACCTCCCGGAAATACTTTCTGGAATAGTTCCAGCCTTCAGAAATAAAGTTCTCTAAAGAACTCTACCAACGCTAGCTAGCAGCCTCGGATCAACAGACCTTCCAACTTTGGATTGGAATCTGTAGTAATTGTCGCCTATATCGCTAACATTTCTCCGAAGTAGGCCCCTTTCGAACAGCGACATATCGTTCTTCGTGCTTGGAAATGAAGTGCTTGTGCGCTCGATGGCTCGGTACTGTAGCAATATCATCTACTTGTGGATATCCTTCTGGCCTCTCCATGGATATAACTGTTGGGGGAAAAAACAAGAGTACACAATCCTAACACAAGTGTTGGAGAGACAACATAAGTAAACAAATTACTTGTATAACACACACAAAATATTACAACACACAAACTCTCAATGACACTCTTTGAAGCTATGACACTCACTCTTTCTAGAGACACACTCTAGATCACTCACACTCCTACAAGACTATTCTTGCTTCTCGCTCTCACTTGGTTGCCTACTACTTCTTCTTCTTGCTTGGTTTATTGATGATACAAATGGGGTGGATGCCTTCTCCTTTTATAGACATGGATGGAAACTTCAAGAAGCATGGACACATCATGCTAGAGATATTTAGATAATTCCATTAACTTCCTAAGCTAGAATTTTTACACTAATCTTGCATGTTGGTGGAATTCTCACCATTGTTCTAGACTCTTCTACCAACTTAAGAAATAACATTCTAGTCCTTTCTACAAATGACTACTTTAACTTGGATAATCTAGCTAACCAACTTTAGTGAATGTTCTAGAATTCTTTATTCTAGATTTGTGTAGGTCTTTCAATGAGATGGGGTTGATTTCTTTAACAATAACAACCGGTCGTTGTGTGTTTATATATATATATATAGACACACAAGAGAATGGGATTGAATGCTTTTATGTATTAGGGTTTCTGCACTTTTTGAACAACAAACTAATTGATCTCAATGTTCTTTGGGAAGGGTTTTGGATGGGTTTCCTATATATATAGTTAGGTTTTTGTTGGAGCAAGATTAGAAAATATGCAAAATAACACAAGAATTCCAATGATAATAATCATAAAGAAAATAACAACATCAATAGTATACAAGATTAATATTTAACTAGAGATAATGTTAGAAAAACTGACAATCTTGTGTTATTTTCATATTATCTCTTTTAATATGCCCAAGTGTTAGCAAACTACTTATTAGTAAGTCCAAACATATGTTTTGAGGACTTAACATTGGAAAACAACCACTCTCATATGAAATAAAATTTCATAAGATGGATTGTGCACACCATCATCTTATGAAATTTTATTTCATATGAGAGTGGTTGTTTTCCAATGTTAAAGTCCTTGAAACATATGTTCGGACTTACTAATAAGTAATTTGCTAACACTTGGACATATTCCCCCACATTCCCCACATTTAAGGTATTTAAAGAAAGATCTCTGGAGCTTTCCATACCTTAAAATTACATATTATCATGTTTAGGTAGCAAATACTTCTATTCTTTCTTGTTAAGTAAATACCATTATATATTAATGATATTTAAGCAACCCCACAATTCTCTCATAATTGTGATTGCTTTAAGGTTGTTAAAGCACTTCTTTGGACCTTAGCCTCCTCAATTTATTAATTCAGTTGTCATTTTATTAAGACGAAAGTAACTCATCCATAATGAGTTCAAGCTCTATGATTTGAATATGGTATTGTGTATTGTTAACAAACATGTTCTTACCATGAACAACCATGATATAACAAACTCATTGGTTGTCCTTGCTTACCAAATAAGCAAGATTGCGTCTTCTGCAAATGTACAAAGACCTGTAAAAGACCCCCACACTCTCCGTGTCTTATTCTTTTCAAATGAATTGGCAGTTGGCTTCATCCATGGCTAACATGGTCATTGCATGCAAGATTATTTATGATGCTTGTCATAATAGTAATTAACTGTCTTCTTTGTTGTACCAATAACAGCCTGAAACTGTTTCTTTTTAGCTGTAACATAAATCTCTGATAGACAATATTATCATCTTCTTGTAATAACATCATTTAGATGACATCATTAATTATATCCATTTTGTGCAAATAGAACACTAAATCAAAACACTGCTTCAAACAATATTGCAGTTGCTTTAATTTGTTCATGTCTCTTCATTTTACCAACTACTATTGGTAATCGTTTGGCATGGAATTCTTGTCCAAAACACCTAAACAATTCCCAGGTTTTGATCTTGGAAAGCAACTTGCAACATCAAGAACCCTGAGCAGTTTCTAAGTTCCTTCATCAACACAAATATGTCTTGCATATTTATAGGAACTTCTCATTTATAGATAATACAGATAGTGAATTCATTTAGAAAACCACAGGTTCTTATCCACATTTTAATAACGATGTCTCTTTTTCCAAAAGAAGGAATTGGAAACACCGATAATTAGTTATTTAAATTGAACTGCATATATGTATAACTGATCGACATGTATTTCACAGAAACATGCATGTGTCCTAGAATTAGACTCGTTCTAGATTAATGCATAAATTATAACTTTATAATCCGAGATTATAATGCATGATCCTTGTGGTCTGCATATATGCATGCCAAGTCAATTAACATTTCATGGACAATTCTACACGTACCTCTTATGGAGTGAAGTGTCAAATTTTCAAGGATGCCAAAAAGGCTGTTGAGACACCTCCTTTGTTCGAATCAAATCATTCAGTCCAAAAGGCATGAATCAAAATCAAAAAATACCCATTCTCCTTTTACTTTTATCTTCATCAATATATATGAAGTCTCACAATTAGATATCTTCCGTCAATCATTTGTACTTAAGAAGGTGGCAATTTTTCATTTACTCTACCATGGAATACAACAAAAGGTCATACTTTCATAACGATCATCACGTACAATGATTTGAAGATCTCCAACTTGTTTAGACGATTTTTTTTTTCTTTTTCTCTTCATTGTTTTAAGTATACTACATATACGTCTTACAGCCCATAATTTTTCGGAACATACTTTCTAACAATTGCATATAAAATTCTATCTTTAAATTGTTGGAGCAATATTAGAAAATATGAAAATAACACAAGAATTCCAATGATAATAATCATAAAGAAAATAACAACATCGATAGTATACAAGATTAATATATACAACTAGAGATAAAGTTAGAAAAACTGACAAATAACTTAGAGATTGAGGCTTGCATAAATGCAATGTCCTAAAGATAGAATTTCGCTCATACTCTTGTGCTTGTAGTTCAGTAGGCGTCCATGTCCTAGGATTCAACAATTTATAATCCGAAGTCAAAGCACTTCAATCTTCGGACTCTGGCGAACTTTATATGTTTCATACTTTTAAGATACGACTCGTAATTTGACACATGAAGCATGAGAGAAACAAAGTGGGGGAACCCTATTTCTCAAGAGTAAAAATTAACTCTAATTTTCTATATTAACGATCATGGTTTCATGAATTTATATAGCACCCAAGTACTTCTTCTTAAAGAGATATAACTTTTCATTTATAAGTATACATCATTTGATAAAGGAATGTACTTAAATAACATAACCTTTCTAAGAAATATGATTAACACTATTTTTCATTCAATTATTAAAATTATATATTACAATATTTTATATTATAATATATAATTTACAACAGTTTTCAGAAGTTAGTTGTTGGAAATGATTAAGAAAAAGGAGACTAGTTCAAGATTTTAAAGTAAGCCATGACTTCGTCCTCATGCCTACTAAGCTATATGCGTAGCTAATTGGACTCTAGATTATTTTTATGGATTGGGGGACACACAATTGACCAGATCATGGCCACACGTTTGGGTTTGATCAAAACCAATGACTGCTAATCCTCTTGATCACGGGGCTTAATTGATTTGGGCTGTCTTATGATCATTCCATTTTGCACACCTAGTCACGATGTAACGTTACTTAACTAAAATAATAGAAGAGCCATCTTTAGGCTCACATTTTTCTTTTGGTGTTGTGAAAACTCAACTAAAACATAATACAATTATTTATAAGGTGGACTAACTTGATGGTTATGGATTTTCTCTTTTAACTATATTACTATCTCGGATTCAAATAATCAAGGGAATAGCATCGAAGATGATTACAAACCAATAGGCTAGCACAACCCTCGATCAACATCCTGTCAACCTCTATATATTAGACTAATAATATCTCGTGATTTAATTGGAATTTCAAATAATAAAAATTTTCATCTGATAACTCCCAAGTGATTTGGCCATCTGAATCTCAAAATATCTGACCTCATTTTTAGATTAAGGCAGTGATACAAGAAGAAATTATTCGAAGTTAAATGGAGAAGGGAAACAGCGATGAAATAAGCTAAAATAAAATATAAATTTCAGACACTTAACCCACGGGAAATATAAGTGATGGGTAGAATTAAAAGTAACATAAGTAAAATGGGATTACATTAACTAAAACATAAGAAAATCACAAGTTGGCCTTCGTGTTTCATCGTTGAGGAACTATAGATGCAGCAAATTGCTCCCAAATTTTCTTACTCGTAGCCAAAACTTGAGATTTGTCGACATCGGGTCTAGAAGCAAGCTCCTCGTTGACGAACATGTCGTGACATGGCTTACCTAGAGACACAAGAACATAACAACAACCATCACTTACAGTCGCCTCTTTGAAAATACTTTTGCTCAATTCCAACTCACACTAGAGCAGTTAACTCAAGATGTTTCGTATGACACAGGTACCACGATCCACGACTAGGGCAGTTTTATATACTCTTAAATTTGTTTCAACCTTCAGACTTTTTCTCCAGGACCTCATTGTTCATTGTTTTTTCTATACAAAGAATAATATCCCATCAGAAAGTCAATACATTCTCCACCACCACCACTATCTTCCTGCAGAACATTGATCATTTGGACGTCTTTTTGTTCTTGGTTCTGCAACATTCTATTTCGAGCCACTGGGTTTAGCAGTTTGATCAACGCCATCATCTACATTGATGGTCCTTACCTTGAATCTCTCAAGCCTCATTTCGGATTCTCTTCCTTTGAAATCACGCGGTGAACCAATACTTAGACTCCGTTGCATTGTCCGAACTGCTTTGGTTTGATCCAATTTCTTTTGAGCTAATACCATACCCAATTTCTTTGGCACCTCAATAATTAACTTATCCTGAACCCCGGGAAAGATTTTCTTGAACAGTTCAAATCTTCGAAAATAAAGTTCTCTAAAGAATTCCACCAGCGCTAGCAACCTTGGATCAACTGACTTGCCAATTTTTGACTGGAATCTGTAGTAAGTTTCACCTATATCACTAACACTTCTCCGGAGTAGGCCGCTCTCGAGCAGTGACATATCGTTCTTGGTGCCGAAGAATGAAGTTCCTGAGCTTGATGGCTCGGTACTTGTTGCAATGTCGTCTACTTGTGGATATCCTTCTGGCTTCTCCATGGATACAACAACCGATAATTTGATATTCCTAGATACAAAGAGGGGAGATTGAGCTGTTGTGTTGAAGGGTTTGCTATAACAAATTGATAGATCTCAATGCGTTTGAAAGCGTTTATGTTTTGGATAATTTTGGTGGGCATTTGTGCACATATATATAGGTGTTGAGAATGTGTAGTTGACCAAGTTCAAGATATCCAATTAAACCATGACTTGGTCATGCCAATTAACTTAGCTACGCATAGCTGATTAATTCAATTCGAGATGATTTTTGAATGGGAAGACACACAATATATGAGAGTCAAATCATGGCGGCACATTTAGGTTTGATCAAAACTATCAACTAGTCAACCTCTTGACCATGGTCGCCTTAGTCGTGTTCTGGAAAAGGTGGGTCGCTTGAAAAAGAAATGCCATTGTTAGACTGGTTGTTGGTGTGATAGCTTTGCCATTGTTAGACTGGTTGTTGGTGTGATAGCTTTCTTTGGTCCCAGGTCCTGGTGTGTTTGAGGCAACTGCTAAGAACTTTGTTTACAAGTTAGATTTGGACCAAATTGTCAGAGAGGAACGTAGTTGTGTGGTGGAATTTTAGTCAAAAGAAAACGCAGCCTTTCTTTTGTATCCCAAGCCATCATGCACTATTGATGTGTGTGTGTCTATATATATATATATATATATCAGCGTTGGGATTCGAGGACATAAGCTTTTTAACAGATATTTTATAAGATCTACATCATAATGTATTTCAATATTATTCAAAACATTTTATATTTTAATAATAATTCATAAATCATCTTTACAAAAACTTAGACATTATCATTGAGAAATTCATTTGTAGTAAAGAAAATTGACGAATACGATTTTACAAAGAAACACTAAATTTATTCCAACTAGTGAGAATGAATCTTACATTGATGAGATGATGGACCTTGCACGGGCTTATAAGTAAGTTAAGCTACTCCATATATTGCCAATTGATTTTAGAGTAAATTACACTATACCACCTTAGGTTTGGGATCGATTTTAATTCCTTACAACATCTTTAAAACATTTCACTTTCATACCTCAAGTACTATTTTATTTCAATATAATATGTCCGTTATATTTTCCATTCATTGATCTGTTAAGTGTTGACGTGGCTGCTATATTTATACCACGTGGCTGCCAAATGTTTGCCACGTGGCAAAAAAAAAATTTAATTTTTTTTTAAAATAACCTTAATCTTCTAAATTAAAAAAAAATAAAAAAATAAAGGTTAGAAAATTGATGTTGTCGTCGTTGTCATCTTGATTTAGTTCCGAAATATCATATAGCCCTCTTCGATCAATCTTCTGAACAACTTTCCAACCATTACCGGCTTTAGGATAGTCTAGAAAGAATATTTGATTCGCCATCCCCCTTCCCCCCGCCCCCGCGAACCCAGATTCGCGAAATCCATATCCTATATTCCCCCACCAAACCCCATCACCAAACCCCCCCCCCCCCCCCAACCCGCGGGAACCCAGATCCCACCCCCGGCGGCGAAGTAATGGGTTTTTTTATTCCTTTTCTCATCTTCTTCTTCTGGGTTGTAGGTTGGGTGGGTGAGGAAAACAAGCTTCTGTTTCGCTCTCTTTGTACCTCTCTCGCAGCGCTCTCTAGCCACTCTCTCACATCGCTAGCTCTCTCGTCTGAATCCTAGGTTGTTGTTCTTCTTCTTCTTCTTTCCTCTCTTCCGCCCTTCTCCCTCCATTTTTCTTGCAATTTTTCTTATTCTTCTTTCTCTATTCCATCTTCATCCTTCTATTTTTCATGCAATTTTATTTCAGTTGATTGATTTTAATTATTTTCTTATCTCCAATTTTGCAATTGATGATATAATTTTGTCTTTCATTTAAAATTTTAGGGTTTGTCAATTCCCGAGCTCTCCTACCCCCCTCAAACTATGAAATCTGCTCTCAACTCAAGTCCTTTTCTTTTTCCCCAGTTTTTCTCTCCAACCCCAGCTGTAAATCTCTCAAGGCAGTAGGAAGGCAACGTCATCGCTTTCTAAAAATGAGGAAGAAATCACTGAAATTTCGACCAAGCTCGAAGACTTGTCCTCGAGGGTTGGGGTTTTTTTTTCCTCTCCTCTTCTTCTTCTGAGTTGCAGGTTGGGTTGGGGGGATGGGATCTGGATTTTCTAACCTTTTTTTTTTTTTTTTTTTTTTTTTAAATTAAAATAAAAATAAAAAAAATTTGCCACGTGGCGCACATTTGTCAGTCACGTCAACATTTAACAGATCAATAGATATAAAATGTAACGGAGGTATTATATTGAAATAAAATAATACTTGAGGTATGAAAGTGAAATGTTTTAAAGATGTTGTAAGGAATTGAAATTGACCACAAACCTATGGTAGTAAAGTGTAATTTACCCTTGATTTTATGATGCAACCTCAACTTTCTTCATAGTATCATAGCTTAACGGCCACATGCGCTCCACGTCACTCTGTTTTTGGTGTCCACGTGTTAGGCTTGAAAATTCGATCGTTACACGTGAGGGGGCGCATTGAAAATGAATCACACATTGATGAGATGAGGGACCTTGTATGAGCTTATAAATAAGTTCGATTACTACCCATATTCCCAATTAGCATATAGTTTTGGATTTGGATGATTTTTTATAGACCTGATTTTTGAGAGAAGACATAAAATTTAAACAGAGGTGGGAGTGATGGTAGCAAGGGTGTAGGTGGTGGTGGTCATGATGAGACCTTAGTTGTGGTGTCGGTAGTGGGATGGTGAAACGGCAGAAGTGGTGGTGGCCATGATGGATAAGTTGATAGCATTAAAGGCCGGAATATGATGGTGGCAGCGATGGTGGTGTCAAAGATTGGTTCAAGGCATAGTGGAGCAACTAGTACAGTTATCTTTGACCAATAAAGTTCCTTGTAGTTAGGCAAATAATGGAATTTAAAATCTGCTTTTGTTTGAATTTTTTGTCGCATATAAGTACAGTGCAGTTTGATGAGTCCATGGAAAGTGTTTGGGATGCAAATTGCTCTAATAAGTGTGGAATAATATGCAGAGTTTCTTCCACTGGCCAAATCATTATTTTATTCCATGTAGTTTGGGTCAATCTTTAGTTTATTAGAGGACAATCGCTTAATTCCATCTTTTTTTACACAGCGAGCATGTGCTAGTTATCATGTGTGAGGGGTGTACCGATATGTGTGAGAATGTGAGTGTTGTTTTATGTTAAAAAGTTAAGGAATTTTGCTACTGTTTTTAAGGAGTGAGGTTATTCTCATAAATTTTGAATCACGTGAGAGGTATCATTACTACTACTCCAATCTGAAGATATTTATATTCATTTATAAATGAAAATTCTGAAGTTTAATTTTAACATGAATTGAGGTTTGGCAATCGAAACACCCTCAAAATTAAGGGAGACGCACCTTAAGAACTCACGACTTTCCGGTTTTCCTTCTCAACCATAATTTGGCAATGGAAATGAAAATAAACGTTCAGTCTTCCCTAAATTTGAATGGGCAAGTCAGACCCTCGTCAGCTTTTTGTTTGAAAACTAAAAAGTATCAAACAAGAACTCAATTTTTTTAAGAAAAAAAGTGAAAGTAAAAACTGTAACAAAATGATTATTAAACCGCCTTTAAAGGAAGCAGAAACCAGGACAAGATGGAAGCACAAACCGTGGCGGCATTCGAGTACAATTCGTGTCCTTCAGTAAAGGGCTCAATAGGGCCATGATTTCAAAAACATTTACAAAACCACTACTCACCACTAAGCTTCACTGTGACTAACTAGCAATGCCATGCTACATGCTACTATCTGTACATATTAGGTCGAGTATGATCGTAATATGAATACCGATCTGTTGGTGCCCCAACTGGCCTTCTTGGTAGGGCTCTCATTAATGCTTCATCAGATGTCATCCATGGCGTCGGGTCTGGAACAGAGGGATAGTGCCTTCTTGGTAGGGCTCTCATTAATGCTTCATCAGATGTCATCCATGGCGTCGGGTCTGGAACAGAGGGATAGTTGGAATAGGGAGGATTGGTAAGCCTCGACGAGGGGAGGCCCATATCAAAGTAAGGATCAATATGTGGCAGCGGCGGAGAAACTCTTGACCCGGAATCTGCAGAACGCCCAGTTATAAATCGATTATCTGCTGAAAAATTTGATCTGGTATCGACGTTAGGGCTACTGGGAAATATAACTGCCGCGGTAGTTGGAAAATTTGGTCTAGTCTCAACATAAGGATTGATGGCGGATCGATCAGCACCAGCAGTAGAAAATGTTGGCCTGAGTTCAATGTATTGACTGGTAACGAATCGATCAGCAGCACTAGTAGAAAAAGTTGGTCTGGGCTCAATATATTGACTGGTGGAGAATCGATCAGCAGCATTAGTAGAGAAGGTTGGTCTAGTCTCAACATACGGGCTTGTGACAAACGCATCAGGAGTAACTGAAACCCTGTTTTCAGGAAAATGCCTTGCAGACGGTAAGCCAGAAGAACCAAAGTAGCTATTGTGAGCCGCGGCTTCTTCAACTGCAAAATCAGTTGGTAGTCTGAAAAGCCCGGCACACCCAACAGGAATCTCTACTCTGTCTACGGTTTTCGTAGCAGGAATGGATGGTTCAATGGACTTGTGTGCAGATGTACCATCTACTAGCGGCAATCTAGTCATTGTCTGTTGTAGTGATAACCTTGCTTGTTTAAGTGCATCCAGTACGCCACCCAACTTATCCTGCGAGTCATGAGGCACCAATGCATATAGGTCGTTTCTGCTCCCTGAAGCATTTCCTTTATGGAAACCATAGCCAGCATCAGAAGACGTGGCATCTGATGTATGTTTGTGGGCCGACTGATGCAGAAGTTGGTCAGTGTGGGAGCCACGTGAAGTCTGCTGAGCATAATTTTCTGCGCTCTCTTGATTTTGCTTTCCATTTGCCGTGGGGAATGCAAATTCTTGAACTTGTGAGGAAGCAACAGAGCTTCTACTCGGATTATCCTGCAACCCTCCCATATCAATATGTGAAGCTAATAGAAAACCGTTTGACTGAATTTTGACTGTTTCCTTAGGTAGGCAGACATCTCCTTCTGCTGACTTTGACTCTTGAGCTTGGGCAGCAGTCACCCTGGCAGGAGATGGCATTTGTGCCTTTATCTCGTCTCTTTCCTCGGTGATATCGGAATGGTTCCCAGGGTCGCATGAATCCTATATGACCAAAAACCCAACAGGTTTAGTGGATAAAAATTCCAAACAATAGAAAACAACGAGAAGACCTTTTATGTAAAAAAAAACACATACCATCATTATTAACAAATGCAACCAGCAAAGTGAATGACTGTTTAGAAACAAATGTTACTTGTACCAAACACAATATCACAAGAAGAAAAACACCCACGCCATGTGTTCATTCAAAACTGATTAATTTGTTTTGAAGCTTAGTTCAGTAAAATGATTCATGTTTACGTTTTTTTTATCTTAAAGACTCACAGGAAGAGTAAAGTTCTCACTCATATGAAAAATACATGGAAGAAATCAGGCTAATGCTGCATCATCATTAATAATCCCCAATATAATGGGTAGAGCAAGCGTTTCAAAGCCATGAAAGATGAATTAACATCTTCTGGAAAAGGTGGCTCCTATAAGCCCGAATAATAAGACAACACCAAGCTAACATGAAACTAGCAGGTGAAGTTATGGTTGACTATTACCGTAAAAGCTAACACAAATAATACTTTGACACGACAATCATGTTTAACTACTATTATAAAGCTGACTTTTGTTCCATTGCTTGACCTAGCGTTGCATGAGTCCCAGTACAATTTAAGATTTTCTTTTTTCCTTGCTAAAGTTATACCTTCCTCTGGTATTTGATTGTTTCTTAAAAGCAATTGAGAGTTTTGTTATGATATTTGGTTGGGACTTGAAAACTTTTGACAAATGAGTTCGGTGAGAGTAAAGGAAATTCTTTTGAAGGACAGGAATCAATACAATTTCAAATATAACGCCATACAAGAGATCTTGATGACATTGTTGAAGATGAGGCAATAAACCTAAAGTCCTAAGACCTGATGAATTATTTACAGAAAATTGATGTGAAGTTGTCAAATATGTTGATAAATCGGGTTTGAAAATTTAATTTGATGTTGCCAAGAGCTAATTTCTCTCGTAAATCAGATGAAAACTGATTTAAAGAAACTGTGGGTTGTGAGACTGATTACGGAGAACGAAAGTAATTGTTCAAGAATGCATACAACTGTAGCTCCTACAAATCTCTTGGAAAATTGAGGAAGAGAAAAGAAAGGGTTATCTTTCATATGAGTAACTATAATTTTCTTCTTCGTTTTTGGGAAAGGACACAGAACCAAACCAAATTTACCGAACATATGAAATCTCAATTACAGCAGAATACACAAAGCCCAGAAGCCTAAAGGAACATTCAAGATATGAGATTGTGACTGGGAGTTCAACTAATGGCAACATAATTGGTCGTGAATGTTGGCAATGGCACTGCTGACAAGTGATGGATGCAATTAGCAACAGTGAAGTGACGACTGTGCCATTGGTTGTATTTGCAAAGGTAGTGAATATGTTAGTAGTAAGTCTAGTGACTAGTTTTATGATAAAGGGATGACCCATGGTAATTTTGACCGTGGTGACGGTTGAATAAGTTCAGTTATCAGCTTCAAGAATTAAGTTCTTTGGAACTGAATGTTTGAACTTTTACGTGGGTTTTCACTAATCAAAGTAAGCCATGGCCTATGGACTACAACAACATACTTTTCAGAAATTAACTAACAAAAATACTCCAAAACTAGGCTATATACGCTATCAACACATAATTTAAGAAACTAAAATTAAGATGTTTTGGAAATACTCTAACAACACTTGATGAATTATATTGCAGAACTTAAAATCGGTCAAGCATAACTAAAAAGATGGAAAAGGAAAATTATACAATCATGGCAACAATTACGGTTAGTAGCACTATTATGGAGTATGTAAATCCAAAGGGCATTTATTCCAAGCATTAAGACATTATGCAGCGAAATAGTGATATTCTTTGAAGGCGATGCAAAAACATTTAAATGGTCCATGATACGAATAGCTTCATATAAAACATACCGGTGTACTGGTATTATTTTCTCTAAACTTCTCTTCCCATTCTCTTTGAGCCTTCTCCATCTCTTCATTTTGACAAATAAGTTGCGCCTGATGTTCTAGTGCTTTTTCCATATCTTTGTCTCTTCCATGCCCACTGAAATCCAGGTCCCTATTTCTTTGTTTTTCAATGGTCCCTGACAGCACACCATTTGATAAAATTTTCCCTTCTGGGAATTCAGAACTTTCTCTCAATTTCTCAGGCCCACCGTATAGGCCATTTGGAAGCCCTTCTGAAGAAGCAGAAACACCATTTTCTTGAGAATCAAACTTGTCTGATCTGAAAAAATACAATAAAATGAATCTATTTAAAACTACTGTGTTATACAGAACCCCATGGTACATAAACCAAGGACTTTTCAGAAAACTCTGCTCTTTTTGCTTTTTCACTTTGTCTCTGGATTTAAATTGTTTTATATTGTTGGGAGGATAACATAATAGACATATTATGAACATTATACGGTAAATTCAGCCAGGATTGTGTATCAGTGCATGTAGCATTTAACGCAATAGATATGAAAAATCAGTTTCAGTCTACAATTATCTTTGTCAGCTAGAAAATTCTGGGAGGAAGAATGGATATAACAACACTCCTGAATTCAGAGAAACAAAGACTATAAAGTATACATGTTCTTACTGATTTTTCCATGATAGCTTTCTTTATTGAATATGCATATAAGTCTGAAGTTATTAACTTGCTTTACACTGATACTACAAAGTTTTAAAGCAAACATAATAATGATAACAACAATGATATTAACCATAACAATCATAACAACAATAACACTTAGATATTAGATAACTGGGCTGCTGCGGTTAGTATTTGATACCAAAAGTCTTAGGTCTTAGGTTGAAGACATCTCTACAGTTAGATTAGGCTAGTATTTGTAATGCACCTTAACGGATGAAATACTTTTGTCTTCATTGAATCACTTTCAGTTGGCTTAGGAAAATTTATTAAGAGAATATACATACTAAATCAAATAGCGCAGCACCTTAACCCATACATACATATATCAAATAAGCAGGCCTATGAATGTATATACTATATATGCACAGAAAACAAGAAAAGTAGTAAGCCAAACAAACAAACCTTGTTTCTTTGTGTTTTATCTGGCGGCAGGATTTTCCAAGGTGGTGTCTTGGAGAACTTGAACCCATGGATGTAAAATTGCCACGTCTTCTCGTGGATAGATCCTTATACTTTTCCTGAGAATGTGGAGATTCAATGCGCCCTTTCCAAGACAAGCTTCTACCAGGTATTCGAGAAGAATCAGCATCAGAACCCGAAAGTTCCTCCTGATCGTTTCTTCTCGCCGTCAAAATTTCGAAGCTTTCTTCTTCATTTGTCAAGTTATTACCCACTTTGGATCCCTGGTGTGTTTCTTGATCAGAGCTGGAATCAAATTCTTCGGAAATGTCACTTGCCCCTTGGTTCTCCAAAATGGCAAGAACATCTGCTGTGGCTTTCTCGGCCATTTTTCTTTGAAGAGAAACAATCTTAAGTTGCTCCTCCAGTTCTTCTACCTAAATTGTAAACAAAACAAATATTGTAAAACTAGTGAAAGTGAGAGTGAGAGTTCTTTGAACAATAGACCTGATATTAAAAGATCCACAGTTTCCCATGTCCTGAAATATACCATTTTTTCCAGCTCATTAACTCTCTGTCTTGCACTTCTTGAGACGGACCTCTCAGACAGCAACCGTGCCCGAAGAAACTCAATCGTCATTGCACTGGAATCCTCCATACTCCTGGTTTACATGGCAATAATTAGGGGTTGAAGCACTATTATGACTCAAATAAAACAAAAAATCACTCTTTCAAACAATCTATAAGAACCAAACACCATTAATCTCAAAAAAGGAAAACTGAAAAGTGAATGCTGCAAGTAGTTCATCATTAAATGGGATCATTTATTTCATCTCTAAGAAGAATAAAGAAATAAAAGACGCATCAGCGTCAAACAATATGGTTAACATTGATATGATCATGGAAATATAAAACATGACATCCATCATACCAAGCATCAATAGTAAGCTCTTCTAATTAAACTCCTCGACTGTGGAATTGCAAGCTAAAAATTTCATACTCTCCTACATTTTCTCATCACAAGTGTACAAACAGGAAGACTCAGCTAACGAATACTAAAATTCATAGTCATACACAATTAAAAACCTCAAAACCACAAAACACCAGTTGATCTTTGCATTTGAAATTTCCAATTCTTAGCTTTTCTTCGGCTTCATTGACATTGAAAAGGTAAGAAAAATGCGAAAAGAAACCGCCAGAGTGACGGCGAACGCACAACACCCCCGTGAGACAAAAGAGTTCAAACATTGAGATCCACATCAAAACGAAGCGAAAACAAAGAAAGGAGAGGTACCCAGATGATCCTTACCTCTGATCTTGCAAGTCCTGATTAGAATTATGCATTCTAAAGGAAGATCAAACGGAACCCCCAACTTCAAAATTGAGCTGCTGCAACCATGATAGAGATTAAACATCAAAAAATGAAATTGAAATTGAAGAGCAATCCAGGTGAGAGATTGCGAAAATTAAGAGGGTAGAAAGGCAAGGATAGAGAACTAGGGTACAATTTGGGTTGCCTTAGAATGAAAGCTCCATGAATGATGAACCCTAACGGAGGGAATGAACAGAGGAAGCTTCTTACTCGCGACCATTTGAACAATGAGGGTGCAAAAGCAACAAGCCAATGATGCCTTTGGTCCATTTGGGACATCCTGTCTTTTTTAATTAATTTTCAAGCGGATATTTCTACTAATTAAAAAAATACTCATTGTCAACAAAAATCCTATGAAATTATGAGTTTAACTCTCTAATTAAAACAGAACATGAATAAGAAATATGAGACAGAAATGTAATTTCATACAATCAAATTTTGCTGTTTGTTTTTTCAAAACCTCACCTACATGTGATGTTAAAATACCTCTAATATGTGTTCATACACACAAAGTGTGTAGGCAAATGCTAGTGTGAATAAATCTTTGCCCCTTGCATGTTATCTAAACAAGTCATTCCGGACTTCACATATGTCATTGATATAAATCTCATAATGACTCAAGAATGAGAAAGCTAACTCGCAATCGAAATCGGAATTTGAGATGAAATATGTTGAAAAACTCGTCCATGTCTTGGCATGAGGTTCTCGCATTATTTTAATAGTATTTTGGTCACCAGTCGAACTACCCACAATCATCTGTATGCAAGATGCAAAGTTGAGACTTTTTGAAGGGGTTATGGAATCAAAGGTCTATGTTTGAGTAGGGTTCATCTACGTTGTACTTAGCTCATTGCATTGCGCTGGACATCTCTTTCGATACGCCTACATGCCACCATTGAATTGGTGAAAGACGTTTTATGATAAAGTGATGTTTGCCTTATTAGTTATTCTCACACATGTTTCTTATCAAATATGCACAAGGCATAGTCACAAAGACGCGTTATGTCTTTATTGTTGAGAATAATGCTATATCTTGTAGGTCCAAAAAATAGACCATTAAGAGAATGCCACACGACATCCAAGAGACCACACCAAGTTTATTTTGTCTACATCAGCAAAGCAAGAGAAAATTGAAATCAAGAAGATCTGATACCAAAAGAGCCTCGCTAATCTTTACACGAAGTCGTCATTGAAGTTTACTTTCCCGAAACTTGTCCAAGGAGTTGGATTGCTTACACTATCTCATTTGCAATGTTGTTAGTTCTCAAAGGGAGTTTTGAGACTCATTTGGCCTTAATGTACTTTTTTCCCTTAGATAATGAGCTCTTCCTCCCACTAGGGTTTTGCTAACCTAACAGGGTTTTAACAAGGCACCCATATTGGGCTGATCAAACCCTTGACATGTGCGTTTACAGCCTGTGAAATCCCATTCCTGGATTTCACTATTGTAATTTACATATTTCATATTCGCGAGATTTTATAGTATTTTCGTGAATTTAAATTAATTTTAGATTTTAATTACTTAATTACAAAGTTTGAATTTTTGAAAATAATTATTTAAAATCCGTAGACCTTGGGGGGGTCATATGAATGTTTTCTAATTGAGCTCGACCCCATGAGCGCGTAGGCGAATGCCGTTTGTGAATCGAGAAAAGGAAGGAGAAGTTACGGACGTTAGAAGTGTCTTAAATAAAATAAGGATTTAATATTTTTAAGGGTTTCCATTGATTTGGAAAGGGACCAATTAGAAAAGAAGAAAATGAGAGCAAAAAAAAAAAAGAGAATATTAGAAATTGCCAGATGGCAGCAGGATAGAGGGGAAAAAAGAGAGTTAAGGGAGGGAAAAAAGAGAGTTAAGGGAGGGAAAAAGAGAAGGGAGTGACCAATCAAGAGGAGGAGAAAGGAAAGAATGGAGAGAAAAGAGAAGTACCATATCCCTTGATCTGCACAACCCAACTTTTTCGACCCTTTTCTGCTACTATTCCGACATGATTTCCTTCGGTTTTTCGATCAAAACGCCACCATCCACCACCTATAACCTACTCAGCGACCTCTCATCTTCCATCTCCACCCAAACCCGAGGGTTTTTGGCCTCGGTTTCATGAAGAACAGCACTAGAGTGCTCAGGAGGTTCTCGATGGTGATCCGCCAATCATGTAGGCAGCACCACCAACCATCACCCATAATCGACTCACGTTGAACCCAGGAACAAGGCCCAAACAAGTTTGGGGGAAGCGGATGACTGGGGAAGACGAATTAAGAACACCCATTTCTAGGGATTCAGGCGGTTCTTGGCGTTTTCATGCCACTTCCCCGCTGAATTGGACCTCGGCCTAGGTATAAAAATTACTCCTTTCCTCACGATATTCATTTTGGTGTAATTTGAGAATTTTTGGAGTTAGGTGAATGTTTCGGGGAGTCGGGGTGGCCAGTATGTGGCTGCGACACATTGCACGAGGACTCACTTGACCCTTCTACGCTAAATTCGATACCTCGATTCCATATGTGACATTCTATTGATGAAATCCCATCGTTTGAACATATTTTCGTTAAAGGCCGCCACTTGATCATTATAACAATCAACAATCCGACTGTTGGATCATTTTCAAACTTTAATATGTTATTATATGTAATATTTGAGGACCTTAGGAACTTATGGATCGGGAATCCGACATACAGATCTTCCCGAATTGAATTTCTAAGTTATAAAACCAAACGTTGACCGCCACCTAATTTTAGGAAATCCGACTGCTAGATCGTTCCGAAAGTTTAGGATATTGTTGTAGAAGATTAATGAGACTCTTGTGAAGTTACGGATCGGAAATCTGTGGACGGATGTTCGAGATCAAATTATGTAGGGTTGTGGACCCTACCATTGACAAAGAGTTGCCTTTTGATCAACATGTCTCGATCGTTTTAAATACTAAAATTAGTATTACTAGAGACTAAGTAGAGTCTAGTGGGCCTATTGGTGTTATCCCAGTTAATATATACCTTAATTTACGTGTATGGGACACATTATTATGATATATATATATATGTGTATTTAACTTCTTGTTAAAATAAATGAGATGTATGCTTTCTAGTTTCAAAATATGAGATGGTACCTTGTTAGAAATTTTCCGTAGAATTCGTATGTCTGGGTGACTAGATATTGGGTAGTTAAGAAGAATCGGTATTGTTTATATTTGAAATTGTGATTCATAGTAAATTGACGTAGGTTATAGTACGTGCTTCGATATTTGTTGGTTATGTGGAATTGATAGTGCGTATGCTAGTATTATAATTTGTTTATGTTGATGTATGTTGTGTAATGATGTGACTGCACCACGTAGCAATGATACATGGATGGTTCTGCATGGTTAATCCGCATTAGGGAACCATACTATATATGGGTTGCGCTTGGTTAATCAGCATTGGGCAACCCTAGGATTGAGCCTAGTTAATCCACATTGGGCGATCCTCATTACCTAGGTATAACCATACGTAGTTTAGGGGTAATCACGCGTGGTTAATCCGCATTGGGTGATCACTGCCTATCAGTATGTGTAGGAGTGACTCTGCCTGGTTAATCCGCATTTAAGGGTCACTGCCTACTCTATTTGCTTCTATAGATGGTTCCGCCTGGTTAATCTACATTGGAGACCACACTATTGGATGATTGCCTACTGTTCTGCCTGGTTAATTTTCATTAGAGGACTATTCGTATACTAGGGGTGATTCCACTTGGTTAATCTGCATTGAGGGGTCACTGCC
Source organism: Pyrus communis (assembly GCF_041283825.1). Classification (NCBI taxonomy): domain Eukaryota; kingdom Viridiplantae; phylum Streptophyta; class Magnoliopsida; order Rosales; family Rosaceae; genus Pyrus; species Pyrus communis. Next base: position 5,263,514 of record NC_142566.1, on the reverse strand, counting down.
TACTTGATCACATTGGATCTATATGTGATCCTGCCTGGTTAATCCGCATTGGGGGATCACACTATCGGATGGAAGCATATGGTTCTGCTAGGTTAATCCACATTAGGGAACCATATGCATTCTAAAGCGAGATTCAGTAAATGGTATGGTGCCCTGCTTCGCCTCGATTTCATTGAGTGATCTGGAATCGTATACTATTCAGGACTTCCGGTGAGTTGTTATGAATTTATAAGGTATCAATAAGATCGTTATTATTAGGATCAAATTAGTTGATTAATGTGGCTGGAGAATAGTATTGTGTTTCGTTGGTTCTTTGATATGTGACATGTTGTGAATTGCGGTATTCTGTTGAAAACCTAGTGATTTATATGATTGGTGAAATACAAATCTTGGTTGTCATTTGGGTTTGCGATAGAGCCCTGGATTTAGTAATTCATGTTTGTCGAGTTCCAATAATTGTTTGAGAAATGCTATGTCTTTCTGCTAGAACGTTCTGTGATAAAAGTTGGAGTGTAGTGAGTGGTGAACTATGAATGGCTTGATTCCATCTAAGGGTACGTAGGCAGTCTAACGAGGAGGTTAGATGCAACCATAGAGTAAACGAAAAAAAATTACTACACAATTTGTATCTTGAGTTGTGCTTTGTCCACATACCGGAGGCAGGGTATGTTAGATATACAAGTACTTGGTGATGTCACATGTCAATCCTGGATGTATGTCAGGATCGAGGTGTGACACAGCCTCTTGTTCGAATCAAGCTTTGTCATTGAATTATTTCATCTATTCTCTTTAGACTAACAAGTTTGTCCCACTGGGTTTACCTTAGCCAAGTTTTTGGGGAGGCTATACTCCTGTATGAATCCCTACTTAGAGACTCGCGTATGCATTGAATGTGTCTGACGAGAAGATGTCATCAACTACCTTCATATTTGCCAGAAGACCTAATGCAACTACTTCTTTAGTTCTACACACTCAACGAAAAGTGTTACATATCCAAATATTTTTAGTTTGTGGTTTTCACACGAATATTTATCTACCAAGTTGTTTCCTTCACTAGTTAACTAATACATATATTTTAACTGTAAAAGAGAATCAAAGATAGATATCTGCTTGTACGAGACAACTTGTATAGTTTTCTCTTTATTTCTATTTAGGGAAACATATGAGAATTCCATATATGAGGTGGGTTATTTTTTTACATCTCCACTTGGGAGATATTTTAGGGTTCCTTATGGTGCAATTTACAATCATTAGAGGTTAGCCGTTATGGTGATTATTCATCAATATAAATCCATAGACTATGTATGTGTGTCTAATATAGCATGCAGGTGGCAACATCTTGTGGTGTTAGAAGGATGTTAATCATTTGGGCAAGATTCTCTCTAGAATGCCTACTCTATCAAGCTTCCAAATGTTCTAATAAAATGATAGCAAATGCATTTAAGATGTCAATGTGGACATAAACGGCCAAGTAAAGGAAGGAGAAGAACCAAAAGGAAGGACACCGCCAGCAGGAAGTTCTCTCTTCTCATATTACTCCTCCATTATCCAGTTCGTGTAGATTAGAGTCCTTCCACTGTGGGCAATAACCCTGTGGATAGGCTCCAAATTAAATTCAATCCCCCACCCAAATCCCTCCAGCCCATATTGGACAATTGGGCTAAAGAGAGCTCAAGCAACAAGTTAGGCAAAAATAGAAGGCCCGAGAGCCACGTCTTAAAATGGCTTTCGGGCTACACTCATTGTATTTTGTAAAGCTAATATATAGGAAATACAAATACGAACACAACTCTAGTGGATGTAACCGATTTTGTTAAGATATGGCTCACATTCTAATTCATGAATAGTCTTTATTCGTGGATCTCGATGTGACATAAAAACACCTTATATTTACTTTTAAATTAAAAATTATTTTAATACACCTTATTTGTATACGTAAACTACCCTCTCACCCACACACCCCACATACCCACTCGCCCTACACACATACCAAAATAAATCTCAAGACACCGAAGTTTCCTGGAAATTCTCAAAGTTCTCGTGTTACACCTCATGTTTTGTTAGTTTGTATTGATTCTCAATATGGTCCTGACAAAAATTTTATATTATTCCCGATATAAAGCTAATTATATTCCTTTTTATTGCCTTTATGAATTTTGTTCTACGCTAGAGGGTGAAAGTTGAGGTGTTTTAAAATTTGAAATTAATTTGAGGTGAAGTAAAATTTGAGGTGTTTTAAAATTTGAAATTAATTTGAGGTGTATTAAAAAAATTTATTTTATTTTAAAACCTTATGGGCCTAAACAGTTATTTTATATTACGGTATATAAGTCGTTTAATGATAAATTTTGAGGGTTGATAAACTCACTCAACTTTCTTATCTCTCAATCCACTTTTTAGTAAAAATTTTGGTACCACTTTTACCCGTTTTGAAAATAACATCCAAGGACCAAAGCGAAAAAGAAAAAGAAAAAAATTGATTCTCTTCTCTATTCACCAGCTTCGTGCAACTATCCCAATTCCGTCAAATAGACATTTTCTTCATTTTCTATTCCTCTAGTTTAATCATAGATAACAGTTGTTCACAAAATAGGGAAGGGAGGCCTTAGCAGTGAGTTGAGGCTTATTAGGAAGGTGGGATTTTTATAGGTTGTGTCAATGATGTGGCCTTGGTGGTGAGTAAAAGGATGGAGACTGTCAACAATGTGGAGGGTGCTGTAGAGAAAGACGTTGAATACTCAGTTAAGACTTAAGAAACTAAAAAAAAGATGGTGAGAGTGCAACAACCTGAGCCGTGACCGGTGCTAACGCATGCTGGTGTCTCATTCCAAAGGGTCCTTACAATGATTCATAAATCACAACCATAAGAAACCGGTATAAATAAGGTACTAAGCAGATTGGTCTGGATGTACAATTTGCATATGCATATGCAGATTTTTGGAGTACCCTTATCCAATTTGCCTAACGTGAATCAATTCTCAGAACCCCGAACCATTGGCAGATTCCCCTTCCCCTGCCAAAAGGGAAAAAAAAGGGAAAAAGTTACTTAATTTAGAATCTCAAATCCTCTGCCTTGATTTGCCGCCATTTAAAATAGAATCAATCTATCTAAAACTCAGTGCTTTCTTTTCTTAATTGATTTTTTTAATTAATTTTTCTAGAGTTGCTAATTTCTCCTCAACTTTTCTCTCTGTGTGAGAGCTTTTCTTTGTGTGTGAGTGCTTCCAATTTCAGGTTCCAATCTAGCCGCCGACCTTAGCTTCGGCCAAGGTTGATGGCAGTCCCTTTCATATTGCTTTTCCTATTTCCCCCTTTTGCTTCTCAGCCCCTACACTTCCATTTTAACCGTTCATGGCCCCAACCGGAAAATCTCCTTTTCCGATTCCCTTTTCTTATCCCTATTGCCTTTTCCTCTCCATGTATCCACTATTTCCCTATTCTTCCTCTTCCACTTAGGTTCGGCCTTTTTCAATTTCACTTTCGATTCGATCTACTTCCACCTTGTTCCACCTTATTCAACAACTTTATTAGAAGGTGCGTAGACCTTCAGTTCGGGTGTTTGCATCATCACCTTCCACCAGTATGTCAATCTCGACACTATTGTCAGTGGTTCCACTAACTTCATCCCTTGTTTTCTGCCATTGGTGGCAGTAGATTGGTTCTTTGTGGGGTTTGATTGAGGACGACAACTTCTCTTTTTGTTGTTGGGGCTTGGTTGGGTTTCACCTCTAGCATAAGATGGGAAGCAGGTTTGTGGTAGCCAGGGCATGCTTTGGCAACGACGAGGCCCTAGGGTTTAGTCTGTGCTTTTCTTTCAGGGTCAACCCTCAAGTTGGGTTGTTTTGTTATTGTCTTGGAGGCTCATCCTTTGTTTGTTTTTCTTATGTTTATGGATCTTTGTTTATGTATGTAAGTATTGCTAAAGAAATTTACTTTTCATCCAAATAAAAAAATAAAACGAGATATTGATCGAAATAAGATAAAAAATAAAAAAATAAAAAAAACTTTTCAAAAACTCCGAGCTCCCTAAGACCTACTCTAACCCTTAGAGTAAAACTCAAATTTTAGGTTCTAAACTTAACTCAACTTGCTCCAACCTTTGGGGCAAATATGAGTTTTAATCCAAAATTCATATCTAGGGCAAATTTAGGCTAGGATTCCCCCTTGACTTAGTGGGGCTAGCCCACCATATATGTGTATTTTTTTTTATTTTATATTTATAAATTCATTGAGTCAAATGGCTAAGATCTAATATGATCAAATTTAACGGTAAGAAAAAAGATCTAACGGTCCAAATTTAAAAACAATAGCTAAAGTAATAAAAAAAAAACTTTTATATGTTTCATATTTTTTTCATAGTGTTCCACAAGTTTCATGGTATCAGTTTAGTGATCTTTTAATATTTATCATTATCTAAATATTTTAAGGTTAAAATGTCGATAAAACTAAATTAGGATCTACATAAATTTTTTTAAAGTTCCTTTACGAAAAAAATTATTCAGAATTTATTCTTTAATAATTTCAGGCTAAAAATTTAACCTAGAAGGATTAGGAAGAAAAATTGTTGTGGATTAAAACCTAAATTTTCTGGTTTAAAAACTTAGTGTTTAACCCAAGGGTTTGAGATGATCTATTTAATAAACAAGCAATGGTAAATGGAGAAAATATTCAAAAGGGGGGGGGGGGGGGAAGGGGGTTGCGTTGCTTTTGGAGAGAGGGAATGACAGAGAGTTGCAATCAGCTAGAAATCTAGAAACTAATAGATTTTGAAATTCTAATCAAAATAAAAATCGGGAAGGGAGGCCTTGACAGTGAATGAAGGTTCGACTAGGTTTATTAGATGTTATTTTAGGAATAATACTGGGTTGAAAAATTACGTTTCAATTTTTTAACTTTTTGTGGTGGGTGGAGAAATATGTGGGTGCACTCTAAATTTTCATGTCAAATGTATTCAACAATATGTGAGTGCTAATAAAACAAATTTTATTTAAAAATAGGGTAAATTACATAATACCCCATCAGGTTTGAGGTCTATTACAACCCTATACAACATCTTTAAAAGATTTCACTTTCATACCTCACGTACTATTTTATTTCAAAATAATAACTCTGTTACATTTTCCATCCATTGATCTGTTAAGCGCTGACGTGGCTGCTACATTTGTGCCACGTGGCAAAAAAATTAATTTTTTTTTAAAACATGAATCTTCTAAATAAATTATAAAAATAAAAATAAAAATAAAAATAAACCAAAAACAAAAGCTGAAACACACCTCCCCACAACCCTTAAACCCAGAAACCTTATCCCCCCTATGACCCACACAGACGCACCTCTCTCCCCCTCTTCTTCCTCTATTCTCCCTCCTGCAACCCAAAAAAAAAAAAAAAAAAAAAAAAAAGGAGCCCTTCTGTTCGTCTTCCCCCCTCCTTATCCTCCTGCTCATGTCTTCTCCCCTATGTTTATCTTCATTACCCTACAACCCAGGAAAAAAAAAAAAAAAAAAACCCTTCCGTTCGTCTTTCCCCTTCCTCCTCCCCTCTCTTCTCCCCTCATCTTCATCTTCTTCCCTTGACCCTCTACCTTCAACCCAAAAAAAATAAATAAAAAAACCCAGATCCCGTCTACATCGCCATTGCCTGGTTCGTGAGGTGAAAATGGGAGGAATGGGTATGGATTTAAGGAGTGGGGTGTGTAGAGGAGGAAAGAGGGTGGGTGCAGAGGGAGGGTAGGTGCGGGTGCAAGGGTGGGTGCGGGGGGAAAATGGGTGGGGGTGAAGAGGAGAAAGGGCTCAGGGAAGGTGGGGGTGGGGTAGGATGGTGTGGGTTTTTGGATGGGAGGGGATGTGAAGAGAGTGGAGGATAGGGAAGTGGTTGGGAGGCTTGGGAGGGAGAAGAGGGGTGGGGAGAGGTTGCGTGGGTGGGTTTTGTGTTTTCTAAATTTTTTATTTTTAGAAGATTCATGTTTTTTTTTAAAAAGAAAATTAAAAAATTAATTTTTTTTACCACGTGGCACACATTTGGCAGCTACATCAACGCTTAACGAATCAATGGATGAAAAATATAACGGAGGTATTATTTTGAAATAAAATAGTATGTAAGATATGAAAGTGAAATGTTTTAAAGATATTGTATGAGGTTGTAATAGACCTCAAATCTGAGGAAGTATTATGTAATTTACCCTTAAAAATATTATTATTTGCACTCTAAAAAAGTTATCTTCTACTCCTTCCAATAAAACTTTCTCTCATATTTCATAAATTTGTACGTACTTTAAATTGTCAATAACAACTTCCTATTTCATTAGTTAATTATTTGAATTGTGATAGTCATATTAACTTAAAGGATATGAGGAGGTGGACCGTGTCCAGGGACATGAATGACACGAAACCGTGTCGTTGGGTTCCGGGTAGAGCGAGTTGCTTTAGAGGCTCAGTGGCCCGGCAGCTAAGTAGCTCAGCTCAACGGCGCAGACTGCAGGCCGTGGCTCAAATGGCTAGAAGTTGTGGCTCATGCAAGTTTAGGATAGAAAACCCCTAATCTTTTCTTGCTTTTTTTTTTCTTTCACAATTACCAATTCACAAAATAGTATGTATATAAAATAATGTGAACATAATTTAAGCAGAATTTATAACTCGGAATGCGACATAAACCGTTCATTGGTCGTAGCATTAGCGTTAGATAATCAATATTATTTAAGAAATTTCAAGTTAACAAAATAAAAAACAAAAAGGAAATGTAAAACTATCGTGTCCCTTTAGTTTTGATTGGGGCATCGAATCTGTATAGTCAATGCTACGGATTGACTATACAAAATCTATAATTTTTAGGTGATGGATTTCATATGATTATGTAGACTTTTACGAAATCTATAAGGATTTTAGAAGATTTGAGAAGATTCATATAACTGATTTCTATAGATTTTGATAGACTTATGTAGCGTTTAATCTTGATTGTCAAATAGATCAAATGGTGATAAATGTGCCTAGGCCATAAATCTAATCAAACTGTCACAACAACCATTTTTCATCCATAGCTTGTCCCCTCCCTCTTGTGCTATTTTTAACCCGAGAAGAATAAATTGATACAACTAGACAGGAGAGAAATGATAAATTACTAGTAGAAGCACATTCAATATCAGAAACACAGCATCAGTGGCAAACCGAGCAAGATCAACAACAAAACCTTCATATTTTTTAAGCAAAAAAAAATAAAAAATAAAAAAACCTCATACTGTTCACAAATAGTTTTTGAAATCAAATGAGAAAAACTCACAAACCATAATCTTCAGAAAAACCATCCGTAAAAAAATTAAAAAAAAAAGAAGGAAATTGACCACCTTAACAGATGCATACCAAGAAAGAGTGGGACCAATAACACAACGAAGAAGAAAGGTCCCATATTTTCAATTTGGTGCTTATATTAGCTTGGGCGAGAAAAGTCAAATTGAAGCTTGAAAAGAAATCCTACAGGTGGAGATGAGATTTTTAGTAGTCTTTGTTATGCATAAAATTCACTCATAAATCCTACAAAATCCTTTACTTAAAGAAATCCTTCAAAATCTATGACATTTTGAATGCCTACAAATTTGAATGGGCTTTTTAAAATCTTAATTGATTACCGCTAGATTTGAATGTATTTTTCAAAATCCTCTTGAATTTTAAGTTGACTACACTATGATTTCAAAGTCTTTTAAATTCCTCTTTTAAAACCTAATTAAGTATATATATTTAGATTTTAAAGTCTATTAAAATCTTATCACATTTTAATTTAACTACACCCCCTAAATCTACCGTATTATCGTTTTCCATTCGGCCATAATTTACATGCGGCCATACAACAAAAGTAAAAGGTCGATTCTTACGTAATCCTTTATCCTGACAACGCAATCTGCAAATACTACAATCTAAGTGGACACCTTCATAATATTCCGTATGTGAAGCTTTCCGCGTGCCTGTGGTTCGATGGCCGTCTCAGTTTTAGCCATGCTGCCATGACTATCCAGACTATTCAGATGTGGTCGGTGTCCGTGTGGAGACATTGTAGAGGATGTGATGAAGAGCATGATAATGAGTGGCTGCAAAGAGATAAGATGTACAAATGGTGATTGTGCAAGGATAATACTCGAAACCGAGATGTTGTGAGTTGAAGTAAAGATTACATCCAACGCTTACATCTGTACTAAGAGACAACAGCGATGATGATTTGTATAATTGAAACTAGAGTTTCGGATGGCAGGTTGTATGATTTCCCAATCCTCTCTGTCCATTCACGCTCACTAGCTCAAGTCTCCTCTTATACACCACACAACCTGCCATCATCACTGATTCACCATCATCTTCTCCTAACTCCCAATCGTGAGTCACCACAACCACCTCCCCATCACCGCGTCGAGAACACCACTATCATCCTGCAAAAATTTAGTTAATTTTTGAAATAGGGTTTTTTTATTTAGGGATCTAAGTTTTTGAATTTGGATTTGTGAAAATTGCATTCTAGCATGAATACTTATGTTGATAGAATGTTGTTTTAAGAATCAGGTATGTTGATAGAATGCTCTGTTCTCAGTTTCTAGGTTTGTAATTTGGTATGCTCTTATAGGTTCTCAATTTCTGGGTTTCGGAATCTGGTATATTCTCAGTTTTTAAATTTCTAGGTTCTAGAATTTGGGTTCTCAATTTGAATCTGGGTTCTTGAATTTCTAGGTTCTAGTATATGTACACTAGTTTAGCAGTTCTGCAACTGTTGTTGGCATATGTTCAACACGTTGCCCAGCGCCTCGAGCGGCTCAAGACCGGCATGGTCAACTCCCCCGACGACCTCTCCTACCTCTTCTGATGCCGTTCTCTACAACCCCTCCGACCTTGCCACCTGGGTCAACTCCCTCCTTATCGAGTTCAACCACCAGCCCCTCATCTTTCTCCCCTCCGATCTCGACGTCCCTGACGGCATCATCACCAATAATCGCTTGAAAACGGCGTGGCAGCGGATAAGGGTCTTAATGTTGGAGACCGAGTCGAAGATCTGGAGGATGACGAGTCCGGGAGGCGATCAAAATCGGAGAAAAACAAAAGTAAGAAGACCCGTGGACCGGTCCCAAATTGGCCCGTTTCAAACGGGCTGAGTTAGGTCTGATTCCAGTGGTCAGATTTGCAATACCCGACTCGACCCACCCCGTTTTTCTTTTTAAGCGAGTCCGGTCTGGTCCCTCCAAATTTTAGCCCGGCCCAGCCCGTGCCCACCCCTAATGAGGACCATTGGACCACTCTGTAGAGATAATTATTTTCACGTTTTCTTTTGGATTAATTCCTTCACCCCTTATCAAGAAACACATGTATTTCACTATTTATTTTTTTTAAAACATTTTCCAATATTTTAAATTTTTTTTGAAATCTATAACATATTAAAAGAACATTACAGTATTTGGTCTAATATTCTAATAAATAAAATGTTAAATTTCTATCTATGTGTTCTAAGTTCTAAAATTTTCCTTTTATAATTCCTTGTGATAATTTTGACTCTCTAGTAAAAAAAAAGGTCAAAGATTAAAGTCGAAAGTTATTTAAAGGTCTAATCGGATAAACGGTCTCCGTGGTGATAAGGTAATCGGAAAGTAGCCATCGTGGTGTAGTCCAAAAATGATTTTTCGTTAAATACAAGGGTAAAAACGTATTTTGATGTGTGCACCTTCTTCTTCAATGTTCAATGTTCAATCTAAATTACGGTGAAAGTTATGTCAAATTCTAAATTTTACTCGACACAAAATGTCGAAGTAAAATATAAATTCAGAAAATTGAAGTACCATAGTGAAGCCTTGCATCATGAGCCCACAAGTCAACGTCCATGGTGGTGGTTCAACTCTCCAGCGACCCAAGTCAGCTTTTTCGGGCGAGAACCGGTGGAAACCGCCCCTTGGGGAAATGGGTTGGGACCAAAAGGCTTAAGGTTTCAAGCTTTGAGAGAGATATTGGGGTGTGGGTGTGGGTGTGGGTGTGGGTGTGGTGATGTTTTGCATTACTCTTTCTCTCTCTCTCTCTCTCTCTCTCTCTCTCTCTCTCTCTCTCTATATATATATATATATATATATATATATCTGTTTGTTAAAATCCCAATTGTTGTTGTAAAAGATTAAATGTGAGGTTTAGTTTAGTTTAATTTTTTTAGCATTATCAAATGAATTATTAGTGTTTTGAGATTGCATTGCGGTTTAATCCAAGAATTTTTAGAATTTTGGGGTTGATTTGTTAGTCCCCTTCATCTGTTATGTGCATTGGTTGTACTTACTTTACAGAGAGAGTAGAGAGAGGAGAATTGTTTATCCGAGTAGGCCTTATTTAAACTAAAAGAAATCATGCTCGTAGTTGAAAACCAACTTGACAAACCCATGTGTCAGCTGCCAGGGCAGTAGGATTTTATTTTGGAGTTACTTTGTCGTGGGAGCATTTTTTGCTCGTAGGCGTGTTGACCCTAAAAATTACAAAACCTACGTGGCGCGCAGGCCGAGTAACTAGTAAGCTAACTACGTCCTTCGGTTGAATGCGGGGCGTGCCAACTCGTCGGCCGAGCTCGGCCGAGGAGTAAAATTTGCTGATGTCGCTTGGAGCGCGTCGTTGACTTCTCTATCTTGCGATTGCGACCGAGGAAGGAACGCTCTCGGTCTCTGAGTTCTACAGCCTGAAGACAAGGCTGATAATTCTGCGGAGTTCAATAATCGTCGGAGCCCGATTCGGTCACCGTGATTATATTCGTAAGAGTATAAGCACGTCGAATCAAGACCAAACTGTATGGGCACAGGTACTCGAACGTGATGTATGTCTTGATGGTAAACGTAGTTCGGCCGTCGGAATGCCGAACCCTGAAACCTACTTGCGAGTATCCAATCATAAAATAACTCGGCGTCCTGTACGCCGAGCAATGCGATTTGTAACACCTGACTATGCCGAAAAGGCTAGCAAGGTGACCTCTGCCAATAAAGGTTCGAAAACCTTTCTCGGCCGATACTTAGATAGATAACCGGTCGACCTCGACGCAGTGCTGTTTATCCAAACTGAAGGTGCTTCTCGGTCGGCTGATTCTGCGGCAGCAGTGCTGTTTATCCAAACTGAAGATGCTCGCCGGGTGCTTCCATAGTGCTGTTTATCCAAACTGAAGGTGTGTCGGCGGGGAAAAGAAAAGGAAAAATCTCAAGGTGTTTGAGAGGTTTTGCGCAGGGCAATTGTATGCTGATTGTGAAGGTCCTTCTGTTTGCATGATTTCTTGTATTTATAGTGCCCCATTCCTTGAAACCGACTCTGATTTGGATTGGGAGTCCTTGTCTCATTTCGCTTCTTCCTCGAACAAACCTACTCCTACTGGGATTCTGAATTTTCCTTCTTTTCGAGACTTCATTCCTTGCTGGTCGAGAATCCTAGTTGCACCAGGACTTCCTCGACCTTTCTATTTATCTGGACTACTTATGATAGGATTTGGCCGACCCCGTTAGCTGGCCCGGGCCCTATTATTCGGCCCATAGTATTTATCATCTCCTTGGGCCGAGCACATCCTGCTGCTCGGCCCAGCAATAATATTTTGGGCCCAAACAAGGCGTCAGTCGACATTTTGGTCTAGTTGGTTTCAACGTGTCAAAATGTAATAAAGTAACCCTTAGGCCAACAAATAAAAAAGAAGTTTGACTAAACTTCTTTTCTTTGCTGTGTCTTTATCGTATGCATCTTCAGCTTAGGAAGTCACACGAAACATCTAGGGTCTCTATCAATTATTAAAGCTCCACGTCTCTTCAAAATTCTTGTAGTTTCGTCACCTCTCGATCACACTACCCCCTATATATATGTGTCTCCCCGTGGCTTGAAAATATATAATCATCAGATCACTTCCTTTTGTCAAAACACCAACCACAAAAAAGAGTAAAATTTAGAAAGAATGGTTTATTCTCAGCAGCACAGAAGCATTAGTATTCTTATGCTTCCATGGCTAACCCACGGTCACATTTCTCCCTTCCTCGAGCTAGCCAAGAAGCACACCCACAAGAGAAACAATCTTCACTTCTACATTTGTTCCACGCCTGTGAACCTCACCTCCATCAAACCCAAACTCTCTGGAAAATACTCTCACTGCATTGAGTTTGTGGAACTCCATCTTCCGCACGATGAGTTGCCTGAACTGCCCCCTCACTACCACACCACCAATGGCCTCCCACCCCATCTCATGTCCACTCTCAAAAAGGCCTTCAACATGTCCAGCAGCAACTTCTCCGACATCCTCCAAACCCTAAAACCGGATTTGCTAATTTATGATTTTCTCCAACCATGGGCGCCCTCTCTAGCTTTGTCGCACAATATTCCGGCCGTTGAGTTTTGTACCATTAACGCTGCCACCATTATTTCAATTTTCGCTAACCATTTCAAGAATTCCAGTCTCGAATTTCCTTTTCCAGGAATCCATCTTCGGGATTACGAGATCAAAATGTTCAAAAATCAGGTGGAGTTTTCATCAAATGGCCTAAAGGACGGAGAGCGCATACAGCAGTGCAGTTCTAGTTCTTGCAACATCATTTTGGCGAAGACATCCAGAGAGATTGAAGCAAAATATATCGATCGTCTCTCTGATTTAGTCGGGGAAGAAGATTGTGCCCGTCGGTCCACTAGTTCAAGATCCACTGGACCAAAAAACCGACGAGGAGTCTCCGATCATCCAATGGCTGAACAAAAGGGAGAAGTCTTCGGTTGTGTATGTTTCCTTTGGGAGTGAGTACTTTTTGTCCAAGGAGGAAATAGAAGAGATAGCTCATAGGTTAGAGCTGAGCAAAGTGAGTTTCATTTGGGTTATTAGATTTCCCAAGGAAGAAAAGACCACAAAAGTTGAAGAAGTATTGCCAAAAGGGTTTGTAGAGAGGGTGGGAGAGAGGGGAATGATAGTGGAGGGTTGGGCACCACAAGGAAAGATATTGCAGCACCCTGGCGTCGGTGGGTTTGTGAGCCACTGCGGATGGAGCTCTATGTTGGAGAGCATCAAGTTCGGCGTTCCAATTATAGCCATGCCAATGCAACTTGACCAACCAGTAAACGCCAAACTGGTAGAGGAGGTCGGCGTGGGTGTGGAGGCTAAGAGAGCAGAAGGTGGTGGTTTGCAGCGAGAAGCGATTGCGGAGGCGATCGGAGATGTGGTTGTGAAGAAAATTGGAGAGGGCGTGAGAATGAAGGCACTGGAAGTAAGAGACAACGTGAAAAAGATTGAGGATGAAGAGATAAATGACGTGCTGGAGCAGCTGGTGCAACTATGTGCATAGAGCATATGCGAAATGGACACAATATTTAAAATAGCTTACGTACATATATATCAGTTTAATTTGAAGGATTATATAGTTGTTTGGACCCAATTTTACACTATAAGCCCGAGTAATCTAGACCATTGAATGAATATAGCTCTCAACCGTTGGATGGCAGAATTGTTAAGATAATTGAAGGATATATTGTGGTTTTAATCATGATATTATCTTTATATTTTCTTGAAGAAGATGAGGTGCAGATTATATCTTCAACTTGAAAGTAAGCAGTACAAGTTCAATTTGATTTGGGATTCTTGGAGTTTAGACGCGTGACGGATTGGAGCATCATAGCATTTTATCAAGAGTCTTAATATATTGCGACATTGGTTTGCAAACAAATATTGATTGGCAGAGAAGATTAATGCATACATTTAAATGGGATACCAAGATGCGTAATCAACAGAGAATCAACTCCACATGTGCTTGGAGTTGGTTAGCCGTGCATAAAGGTTATTGGCATATTTCAAATTAGGATGCTTATTAGCATAAAGATATGTGCTAATAATGGGTATATGCTATTAATTAGCAAGTGATGGTGTCATGCTGGTAAGTGATAAGGCATAACAATCTTTTGTTTTGCATGAGATTGTTATGCAGGAGGAAGCGTTGGTATTGACGGCAGTTTTACAACATGACGGCCAACAAGATGATAGTCCTATAAATACGAGATGCGTAGAAAACAGAGAGGACCTTCAAATCAGCATACAATTGCCCTGCGCAAAACCTCTCAACACCTTGAGATTTTTCCTTTTCTTTTCCCGCCGACACACCTTCAGTTTGGATAAACAGCACTGTGGAAGCACCCGACGAGCACCTTCAGTTTGGATAAACAGTACTGCTGCCGCAGAATCAGCCGACCGAGAAGCATCTTCAGTTTGGATAAACAGCACTGCGTCGAGGTCGACCGATTATCTATCCAAGTCTCGATCGAGAAAGGTTTTCGAACCTTTGTTGGCAGAGGTCACCTTGCTAGCCTTCTCGGCATAGTTAGGTGTTACGAATTACATTGCTCGGCGTACTGGTCGCCGAGTGGTTTTATGATTGGATACTCACAAGTGAGTTTCAGGGTTCGGCATTCCGACGGCCGAACTACGTTTACCATCAAGACATACATCACGTTCGAGTACCTGTGCCCATATAGTTTGGTCTCGAATCGACGTGCTTATACTCTCACGAATATAATCACAGTGACCGAATCGGGCTCGGACGATTTGTGAACTCCGCAGAATTAGCAGCCTTGTCTTCAGGCTGTAGAACCCAGAGACTGAGAGTGTTCCTTCCTCGGTCGCAATCGCAAGATAAAGAAGTCAGCGACGCGCTCAAAGCTACATCAACAAATTTTACTCCTCGGCCAGGTTCGGCCGACGAGTTGGCACGCCCCGCATTCGACCGAAGGACGTAGTTAGCTTATTAGTTACTCGGCCTGCGCGCCACGTAGGTTTTGTAATTTTTAGGGTCAACAATAGTACATCTACTTCTGTTTTGGTGTTTTTTTTCTTTTTTTTGTAATGGATAACCTGGAATGCTTATGTACAAAACAAAATAATTTTCCAAATTATGCGTTTACTCCATATTGTACCAAATATTGTGTAACGTTATCGTTGTATAAAAAGAGTATTTCGTTAAATTTTTTAGTCCTATAATTACTTAGATATTCATCCATTATATACAAAACTAGTCTCTCCGATAACAAACAACCATTGAGTACCATAATTACATTGGATATTCATCTATTGTATACATAGCTAGTCTCTCCGCACTAGTACAAAAAATACTTTGGGTGACGTAGGTCCTTCGTCGCGCAAAGTCAAAAAAACGTCGCACAAAAATTTGCGAGACGAACCTTCGTCGCGCGACAAGCGTCGCGCCACGCCTGTGAAAGAAGGTTTTGCGCGACGAAGAAGTTACATGCGTCACGCAAAATGTCTTTGCGTGACGTAATAACATGCGTCACGCAAAGTGGGTCGGCGTGACCAAGGTGTGCGTCACGCAAAGTGGGTTGGCGTGACGTAGGATGCGTCACGCAAAGTGGGTTGGCGTCACTCAAAGACACTTTGCGTGACACATACCTACGTCACGCAAACCCACTTTGCGTGACCTATGGAACTTTTTCGTCGCGCAAACTTTTTATGTTTTATTTTTTTTTTAATTTTTTTGCCAAAAATATTTTGGATTTATTAATATTTTGGATTTAATTTTTAATAAATATTGTAATTATTCTAAACAATAAACAATAAACCAAGAAAAAGTTTAATTATAAACCATATGAAAATGTGCATACAAGATGTCTAAACAAAAAAAGAAAAAACTACAACAAGTAGTCTTCTAGGTTTGAAAACTACTGGGTATCGGGTAGGTGAGGTGGCTGGGAGGTCGAAGGTGGAGTAAGATCAGGTGCTGGCAGCTGGATTTGGAAGGTGGAGTAAGACCAGGTGCTGGCAGCTGGGAGGTCGAAGGTGGAGTCATGATCTGAAAACCTACATCCTAGGGTAAAGTGACGTCCTCCATCGGGGTTTCCGGGAGAAGTTGCGATGTTGCTTCTTGGAGAACAGCATCGCCCTTTTCCACCATAGTAGCCTGTAATAATAAAGAAAAAACATATAATGGTTAATAACAAAATATATATAATATTTGAACGATTCATAAATATAAGAATAATAATTGTAATAGGATGTAATGATTATGTCCAAATCAACTTTAGTTAATTGAATTATGCAAATATAAGAATAATAATTGTAATAGGAAGTAATGATTATGCAAATATCTCCATCATCATCACATTCAAATCAACTTTAGTTAATTGAATTAACTTTAATAATTGTAATAGGAAGTAATGATTATGTCCAACCTTCAGGACAAAACCCACAGCTTTGGGAAAAAAAAAAAAAAAAAAAAAAACTCCCAGATGCAGGATTCAAAGAACTTACCAGAAAACATTAGCCTTTTTGGCTAAAAATCATCTTCAATCCAAATCAAAAGGCTGAAGAAGCTCGGAGAAGCTTAAACTGCTTCCAGTTTTTTCTAGCGAGCCAAGATTTGTCAGGGATAAAGGAGACGCAGGACTTGAGCGAGAGGAAAAGAGGAAAGTCTTTTCCTGCAATTTGATTTGCAATTTGAGAGAGAGGAAAGTCTGCAATTTAAGCAAGAGGAAGAGGAAAAGAGGTCTGCAATTTGAGGAAAAGAGCTCTACGGAAAGAAAAACCGAGAGGAAAAGAGGATAGGATATATGGTTGCAAAACTTGGAAAAATTGAAAAAAAGCGCCTATTTTTCGCCAAAATTATCAATTCGCGTGACGTAGGTATACAATTCGACGTCACGCAAAGTGGTTTTGCGCGACGATTAAAGCGTCGCGCAAGGTTTTTTTATTTTTTTTTTAAAGTATTAAAAAAATTACCAAAAATGTGACTTTACTCCTTTCAAGTTCAATTTTTATTTCACATAAACCCCACAATAATATATTATTCTTAAAAAAACCCATAATAATTTTTTTTACATATATATCATTCAATTTCTTAAGTGTTATAAGCACAAAATAAATAAATTAAAATCTACTTAGTAAATACATATACATGGGTTGATCTTAGTGATTCCACATGCTTAATCTTGAACTGGTTTCCTCCCATCGTTGATTTTCCACAGGCTTAATCTTGAACTGGGCTGGAGGATTCTTTTGTTCTCCCCCGAAGGTCTGAGCTTACTCCTTTTATCTGTTTCTTTATTCAATCTCTCCAATTCGTATTGAAGAGGGTTAGAGGATAACTCAGCATATGCAGTTGTTGCTTGTCTCCACATGCTTCAATGTATCATTTTCACTTGCCTTACTTGCTCCCCTTTACAGAAGTGGTCCCTTCTCTGGAAGTGTATCAACCGTTGAAGATGACTACTCGACAACAACGCTAGGTAAGCAACCAGGGAATAGATTCCAGGCAGTCGGTTCCAGATCGGAAGACTGACTCCAAGTGCCGGCTGATTGCTTCTTTCACTTTGCCATGCGAGTAAGAACAAGGACAAAGAAAAAGACAGGGAAAGAGCATGATATGAGATACTTTTGCTTTTGACCTTGATGATATGAGATACCTTTGCTTTTGAAGAAGCGGTGAATGAATCAGCACATGTATTTGTTGTGCTTGTCTCCACATGCTTTGATCTACCGTTTCCTCCTGGGTCATCTGTACTCCAGGCATTTGGTATCTTCTTTGGGGAAGAAGAAAAAATTGAGTATTTCGAGAGGCTTTGCTGGGAGTGCGCCCTCAGAGGTGAGGAAGAGTTGGGCATTTTCTTCAGGTCTGCCTTGCCATAAAAGATGAAGGTCGACATATATAGGGATTTCCCAATAGCAAGTGGTGATACTGTTATTTTACCATTGTCGACAAAAATTTTGATCCAGCAAATCCGACTTTTTGAAAAAGAGTGCTGACTCTTTGATTTCTGAACGAACGCCTCTTTGATTTCTGAGCTAGCGCCTCTTTGCTTTCTGAACAAACGCCTCTTCGATTTCTGAACAAACGCCTCTTGGATTTCTGAACGACACGTAGTAGTGCGGATACGGCTCTGTCAGAGATCTCTTGACAAAGTTGAACGCGTTTTCTGGAAAGCCGAGAGAGCGTCGCCGAACTTTACGCTTGAAATTCCGGCTTTTTGAATCGGTGGTCTTGTCGCCTTGGCTTTTTATAGAGGTATCGATCACCCCCAACATGCACACTTTGAAGATTGCCCATTCTTGAAAATCGTCTCCGGCCCTTTTAGATTTTACTCCATCCAACCCTTCTCTTTGAACACCTTTGAAAAATGGCTAACCCATCTAACCTTTGCTTAGATTTGAGTCTCAGCAGCGATCCGGTTGCGCCCCGTCAAGGTAATGTATGGCGCCCTTCTTTTTTATCTTCTAATGGCCCTCTTACAGGTGAAGACTCCATGATGACGGATGCAACAACAGCTACGATAGTAGCTAGGAACCTCCCCACTCCTAAAGATAGTAGGCTGCTTTCAGGACGGTCCGATGAGTTGGCCGTTCAAGAGTCCCTCGCTCTCAGTGTTCAGTGTGCAGGCTCTGTGTCCAACATGGGCCAACGCCTACTTGCTCGCTCCCGTCAGGTTGAATCGTTGAAACCCAAACCCAAACTCCTGTGAATCTCACCTCCATCAAACCCAAACTCTCTGAAAAATACTCTCACTGCATTGAGTTTGTGGAGCTCCATCTTTCGCACGATGAGTTTCCTGAACTGCCTCCTCACTACCACACCACCAATGGCCTCCCACCCCATCTCATGTCCACTCTCAAAAAGGCCTTCGACATGTCCAGCAGCAACTTCTCCAACATCCTCCAAACCCTAAAACCAGATTTGCTCATTTACGATTTTCTCCAACCATCTAGCTTTGTCGCACAATATTCCGTCCGTCGAGTTCTGTACCATGAACGTCGCCACCATTATTTCAACTTTCGTCATCCATTTCAATAATTCCGGTCTCAAATTTCCTTTTCCAGGAATCCATCTTCGGGATTACGAGATCAAAATGTTCAAAAATCAGATGGAGTTTTTGTCAAATGGCCTAAAGGACGGAGACCGCATACAGCAATGCTGTTCTAGTTCTTGCAACATCATTTTGGCGAAAACTTCCAGAGAGATTGAAGCAAAATATATCGATTATCTCTCTGATTTAGTCGGGAAGAAGATTGTGCCCGTCGGTCCACTAGTTCAAGACCCATTGGGCCAAAAAACCGACGAGGAGTCTCCGATCATCCAGTGGGTGAACAAAAGGGAGAAGTCTTCGGTTGTGTATGTTTCCTTCGGGAGTGAGTACTTTTTGTCCAAGGAGGACATAGAAGAGATAGCTCATGGGTTAGAGCTCAGCAAAGTGAGTTTCATTTGGGTTATTAGGTTTCCCAAGGAAGACAAAACCACAAAAGTTGAAGAGGTATTGCCAAAATGGTTTGTAGAGAGGTTGGGAGAGAGGGGAATGATAGTGGAGGGTTGGGCACCACAAGCAAAGATATTGCAGCACCCTAGCGTCGGTGGGTTCGTGAGTCACTGTGGATGGAGCTCTGTGTTGGAGAGCATCAAGTTCGGCGTTCCAATTATAGCCATGCCCATGCAACTTGACCAACCAGTAAACGCCAAACTGGTAGAGGAGGTCGGCGTGGGTGTGGAGGCTAAGAGAGCAGAAGGTGGTAGTTTGCAGCGAGAAGTGATTGCGGAGGCGATCGGAAAGGTGGTGGTGAAGAAAATTGGAGAGGGCGTGAGAAGAAAGACACTGGAAGTAAGAGACAACATGAAAAAGATTGAGGATGAAGAGATGGATGACGTTGTGGAGCAGCTGATGCAACTACGTACATAAAGCATATGACAAAATGGACGCACCACATTAAAATAATTTACGTACCCAGGGGAGAATCAGTTTAATTTGAAAGGATTATATTATACATCTTTTTTTATTTATTTATTTATTTATTTTGTATTGGATAAACTGGATTTCCAGATCCAATTATGTATTTACTCCATGTGGATGTGGTATCAATTGTTGTGTAATGTCATCGTTGTAACAAAAGAGGGAGTTTCCTTGAATTACATTGGATATTCATCCATGATTTAGAGAATTAGTCTTTTGGATAACAAACAATGTGCTAGGATAAGTTGTACACAAATTGAGTGTTTGATTATTGACTAACAATTTGTATTGTAATTGGAATTTTGATTATGTGGTGTAATTTTTAGTGTACTTAGAACAAAACTATGTAATTGTATTATTGTACTCAAAATGTTGTTGAAGATATTGTTTTGGAAAAATCAAACTGGGTTTTCTTCGTATATAGCTAAGTTCATTCCATAAACTCTTTTTTAACCTTAAATTTTAATATATCCTCCCAATCAGGTATTATAATAATAATAATAATAATAATAATAATAATAATAACATTAATATATAAGCTGAAAACTTTTCCAACCTCCTGTGTCCCCGACCAGGTCCTCCTTTGGTCAGTCTCTTCCCTCTGGAGTCCAATTAAAACAATAATAATAAAAAATTGAAAACAATATATGCTCTGTTGCGATCATATTTAGAATAGGAATGTAATTGTGTAAATCTTACTAGATATGAGAATGTATCTTACATTCCTATTATGAGTAAATTACCTATTAAGAGTTGTAATCCTAAAGGGTAAGAAATAAACCTTCCCTACTATTATAAATAAAGTGAGGTGGAATAACACACACTCACAATTACACATCTATCTCATTCTCTCTATGCCGCACCCTCTCTCTCTTTCTGGCCTCCATAATTGTTCAGTAAATTATGCCTATAACACGTTATCAGCACGCTCTTGACGCTGCGCTAAAGAAGGTTAATTCTTTAATCAAGGGAGTATTACGTTTTAATTATTCTTTTTATGATTAATTTATTATTTTATTGAATTGATCTACATGCTATTGATTCAATTTATTTTTTCTTTGTTGAACGTGATACAACTCCAATGATCTTCTACAAATTCAAAGGCTTTTGTCGTTTTCTGCTAATCAGGTATGCTTAAAATAAAGAAAGATATTTGAAACGTCCACGACGCATGAAAACATTCCCCATGATGCATGAACCTCCCTATGTTTACATTTTCCTTCCGATATATGTATTGTATATGTTCATATATTTTTCAATATATATATTTGTTTCATACATCGCACAATTAAATTGTTATGTGGAATTTGTGAGTCAAATTATATAAACTAAATTAGAAGCAATTTAGGGTTTTCAAACCCTAATTATATCAAAAAAAAAAAAATATGGGCACTTGCAGCACCACCACCGCGGACACCTTGGACCCCACAGCAGCAGCCCTAGGGCCTTGCTGTGCTGACCTAGACTACTAGGCCTTTCGGCCTACCTCTGTTTATAGGGCCTGCAGTCCCTAAGTAAAAAAAACCAGCAGATTTTGGCCCATTGTCCCGCGTCCCTAGGCCCGTGAACTCACTGGGCTTCGCTCCAGTCTCGGCTTGCTTGCCAGAAGCTTTGGCTGCTGGGCTTAGGTTGCCTTGGACCCAAAACATAAAAGCCCAGCTTCGGCTGGGCTTATCAGACCCAACCCAGGCCAGCTTTTCGCTGAGCCTAAACCCATGCCCCTCTCTCGGCCCATTTAACTTAGCAGCTTATTGCTAAGGCCTTTGTCTCTGTCGACCAGTGGGCTGCTCTCATGCAGGCAACCCAAGCTCTTTTGCTCACGGCAACCAGCCCTTCTTTGCGCTATGCTATATTTTCGATCTAATAATATTATTTTAATATTATTTTGCTTCTACAATCAACCGGTATGGCCCGATTTATTGAATTAATTAAAAGTGACCTGCAGTCCATTAATTTGATAACGAATCCAAAATTATTGACCTGAAGATCATTTTTGGACATTAATGATTCAATAATTTATTTTTATTCTTTGAACCGTTGACATCCTTTCGTAGTCCCGAAGCGCTCACACTTGAGTTCCCGAAAAACCTCAAATCCATTACACTTAAATCAGCATATTGCATTCTGTGTTCTTGTAGGACCCTCTCTTTTATGAACTAAACGTTCAGAAACTAAATTGAACCTATAGTTTCAAATTTAGTGCCTTTGAAACCCGAAGTTTTCATAAAACAATACACCCATGAAAGGCCGACGTTTTTTTTCATGAAAACCATGTCTTAGAACTCGAATGTTCTAACTTTGATGCTTATGGATAATTCATTCTCATAGCACCAATCACAATCTTGTTCCCTTTATTCAGTGGATTGTCGTACAGTAACAAGTTCGATTTTCCTGATTTGGACATTTCTAATAAAAACCACTTTATGTGGGGTACAAGACGTGAATCTCCACTTGACTATTAAAGTAGCTGAGAAACCATTGAAGCCAACAATGACATGGAAGAGCTGAATAAGCCTCCGCCATGATCTTCATTTGTAGACTTATACCCGAAGCATTACAAATGGAAATACCTCCCGAACGAGGATTCCATGGCTCTTTGGCTCGCTCATACGGACAGTTTAATCATGAAAGACATTGCCTGAAGCACACCATGATTACGTCCATGAATGAGTACAATTCTGAAGTTTATAAATCCGATCGAATTTTGACTGGAGAATATTTTTCTTGTCCTTCTATGTTTCTAACTCACCCCTGAAGCAACAATGTAGAAAGCGGAAGTTTACCACATTCTCGGATCTAATAACTACCACAAACATATGGTAGAATCAGGGCCTGCTAAGGTGTGGCATCATGCCCGAAGCGTGATCCTTGGCACTTAAGACCTAAAACTTCAAGAATAAGGGATAATATTCCCAAACCTTAACCTTGCAAAATCTTCTTCTGTCTTGATGGAATAGATGATTGGTTATGCACCTGTTCATGCCCCTACCAATGTTGTTGAGGAGTACCATTCTAGTAGTCAATATGTGAGACTAATTTTTCCTCCACGAAACACCGTTGGAAGAGCCAAATTTTGACATAGATGGCCTTGTTGGCTGAATCCCCTTAGTAAACAATTTACTTTGTGAACATTTTTCTATGTTCTTGGATTCAAGTTTGGTGTATGTTTTACTTATGGATAATCTTACTGATATTGTCCTCGAATATGAGTTAATTGGATCATGTTTCTTAATACATGTGACCGATTCAATTAAACACATGATTAGGTTGGAATGTAGGAAAGTTAGTTGTCTGGATGAATGCGTACTACGCATACTAACTTTACACCTATATCACATCTCTAACAATGACTTCAGGTCTATCCAACTTGATTAAAAGCATTGGCACGCTCCTCGTTGTATGAATGGTACCGAATCACCATTTAAGGGACCTTAAATTCTCCCTGACGTTGAGTTTTTAAGGATATTCGAGATGACAATGATCATAAATGAAACCACTGAAGAAAATATAGTGAAATATCTTTGCACCACCTCCAAAAATGAGCCTGAAGCTTTGATTTGTGGCCAATGGGAATACACCATATGTGGCTGGCCTGGAGCCTGGTGATTGAGCAGTTTACTTGCTTTGGCATGACCTTTTGGGACACTTAAGTCGAACAATGATGCTACAACGCATCTCCTTATCTGAAGTAGGGATATTCTGCCTACAAGCACACTTTGCCAAGCATGCTCATTAAGGAAATTGATTTTCCATATCATTCCCCGCAAAGATACGATACGACTCTCTTTTCACAGTGGATTCAAGGGAATATATGTGGACTAATCCAACCAAAATGCGGACCATATAAATACTTATGGTTTTGGTTGATGAATCGACAAACTGGTCACATGTTTGTCCACACACATTACTGCTAAACCTTATGGTCGATTAAGGGTTCACCACCTTACTTATCCCTTAAGGTTCGGGAGACTGGATAATGCCGGAGAGTTTATATCGACGGTTTTCGATAAAGTATTGCATGTATTTTGGGTTTATAATTGAACATGGAATTCCCATGTTCACCCTAAAGAACTTGGCCTAGTGATCATAAAGCGCAATTTAAATGATAGCCTAAATTTTGGTAAACGTACTAAGTTTTTGGTTTCTGCCTAGGGCTATGCAATCTTTCTACATAGTTATGTTGGTCAACCTTGAGGCCCATTCCCACCCAACCTATATGACATTACAGTTGGTTACTGGTACGAACCTGACGATTTTCGTATTTACACATTTGGATGTGCATTCCATGTGCCAAGTTGCGCCGCTGCAACTTACCACCATGGGTCCTCAAAGAAGGATGTGTATCTTTTGTCGATCATGATTCTCCTTCACACTAGCTTTCTTAGAGCCCTTGCATACGATCTCTTTACCGCTCATTTGCGGGTTGTCACTTTAATGAGACAGTCTTCCCACCGTTAGGGGGAGATAAGAACGTCAACGTTCTTGTAGAACGGTGCGAAGTTACGTGGACATTACCCACTATGTCTCATCTCGGTCCCCATACCGCACAAGTGTGATAAGCAAGTGCAATGAATTTTAGTTTTCAAAATGTTGCTCTATACGCATTCCTCTGATCTAGCTAAAGTGATGAGATCATAGACCAGCTACAAACATGTCTGCAAGGATAGACGTACTTAACGGACGTCGAGTCAACATCCCTAGAGGGTATGCCGCCCTTGTTGGACGGTTTGGACACCCCTATTGGATAGTCCGGTACACCGACGGATAGCTAGCGTGACAGATCACTTGGTTCGTAGGATTCACTTCCCTAGAAAAGGAAAACATGGCACAAAAATGAATTTAAACTTGATCGCTGTCTCAAATCATTTTCATCTCATGAGATTAATCCAGATTTCTCCTGAGATTTAAAGTTCTTGGTCCAGTATACTAGTTTGGATGAGCTAAATGGAATTGAAATGAGATTAACATCGATGATGTTTTCACTTATATGGTAGCTACCGACATAAATGAAAAACGACGATATCAAACCGTGTTCCGTTGATTAAGTGACAATGTAGAACTGATTAGACAACTAAAGTTACAATCCAAGTTAAATTCTTACCAAAGTGTGTATTGGACCTGTCGTTCCTACACAGCCCAAGGTAACCTTGTTGTGTTACAAGTGGGAAAAGAAACGTTATGAGATGAATGAAATAGTGCGATATGATGCACGCCTTACGATGCAAGGTTTCTCTCAAACGTCCTGTGATTAATAGCAACATTATGAAATATGGTTAGTGTTTTCTCCATGTGGATATAGATACGGAGATTTACATGTAAGTTCCCGAAGAATTACATGGACTGGTTCAAATAGTTCCAAAACCACGAAACACCCTCTTAACTTGTTTTGAGGCGTTCACTTATGGATTAAAAATCCGACGGATGTGGTATACCCGTCTACATGATTATTTAATCAGTCAAGGATGAATTATGCCCTTACGTGTTAAACTATGAAGTCTTATTCCAAATTGCTAAAGTTACAGTTTATGTCGTTGACACGAATCTCACTAAGACTCCGGAAGAGCTTGAGAAAACTGCCTCGCACCTGAAGATGGAATTTGAGATGAAAGATCTTGGGAAAACTTGTCTATGCTTTGACCTGAAGTTCAAGCATTGTTCTGACGGTATTTTGGTCTACCAGTCGAACTACACATCGAATGTGTTACTTTTGAGTATACCTTTGATCGTCCATACGTTATATGCAAATGAGACTCTTTAAGAGGTTATGGAATCCAAAATTCCATATCTAAAGTTCAACTTTGCGCTGCGTTGTACTTAGCTCATTGTATTTAGACAGGACGTCTCATTCTCTGTTGATCTTGGTAAAGATGCAGCACCACGCCTACACGCAACCATTGAATTGGTATTAAAGACGTACCCTGAAGGTACTACATGGGCAAATCCTAACGCATCTTAGCGGATCCAACCCCCTTGATCCTTGGAATGATGCTTACCTTGTTTATTATGCTGACGCTAGTTACTTATCAAACCCACACAAGGCAAAATCCCCAAATGGTTATGTCTTTACCGTTAGGGATATTGCAATATCTTGGAGGTCCACGATATGACCTTAGTT
Source organism: Pyrus communis (assembly GCF_041283825.1). NCBI lineage: Eukaryota > Viridiplantae > Streptophyta > Magnoliopsida > Rosales > Rosaceae > Pyrus > Pyrus communis. The sequence continues at coordinate 5,237,690 of NC_142566.1, read as the reverse complement.
GCGAAATCTTCGAATCGTTCCAAGACTCACCTCGCTTCACTATGCCACAAGTGAGACATGGTTAAGAGTTCTTGTTGAGAATTTCGAAGTACTTGCTGTGTTTTCATCCATCATTGAGTTCCAATGACGATCCATGAAGATTATACCACATGTATTAACCTGACCAAGCCATGATACATGAACGAAGTCAACGCCAAGACATATTGCACCTACATCTACATCAGCAAAGCATCAGGAGATTGAAGTCATGCAATCCGTTCCCAAGACAACTTGGTCAATCTCTTCACCAAGTCATTGCCCAAGTCTACATTTCAGAAGCTCCTCTAAGGAATCGGTATTCGTAAATTATCTGAGTTGAATTACTTGTAGTTCTTTTATTTAGAAGTTATGTCTAACTCAGGGGGAGTATCTTGAAGCATACTCACATGATCTTAATGTACCATTTTTCCCTACGATTAGAAGCATTTTTCCCATTGGGTTTTTGATACCTAACTAGGTTTTAATGAGGCACCCATCCCAGGATGATCATACTCCATTGAGTTCACTACCTTCATCTAGTTTAACGAGCGTTTTAGACATTATGCATATTTTTCTTACTTTTCTCCTTAGTCTATGGGTTTTGCCTATCCCTTGTGTTTTACCATAGCAAGGTTTTAGTGAGTTTTTACAAATGCATACTTCAAAGTAAATCGATCACCCGTTGTGTCACATCCCGGTCCAGAGCAGAACATTTCCCGGGCCCGCTCAACCACCATAGCACAATATTATCCGCTTTGGGCTTACCATTCCCTCACGGTTTTGTTTTTTGGGAACTCACCAGCAACTTCCCAGTGGGTCACCCATCATGGGATTGCTCTAGCCTCCTTCTCGCTTAACTTCGGAGTTCCTACGGAACCCGAAGCCAGTGAGCTCCCAAAGGGATGAGAATATACATATAAGGATCACTCCCCTGGGCGATGTGGAATGTCACACGTTGGGCCGATGACTTCATCAACTATTTTACCTTATCTGCTGAAGAATCTGATGCGATGGTTTGTTGAGTATTTACACACTCAAGGGGGAGTGTTGCAGTCATATTTAGAATAGGAATGTGATTCTGTAAATCATAGTAGATATGAGAATGTATCTTACATTCCTATTAGGAGTAGATTACCTATTAAGAGTTGTAATCCTAAAGGGTAAGGAATTAATCTTCCCCACTACTATAAATAAAGGCACAATGGGGTGGAATAACACACACCCACAATTACACATCTCTCTCCTTCTCTCTTTACGTCGCACCCTCTTTCTTTCTGGCTTTCATAATTATTCAGTAAATTATGCCTACAACATGCTCGAACTTTTTCTGTATATGCAATTTGTCATTCCTTTTTACTATTTGATATATATATATATATATATATATATATATATATAATTGTTAGTAAATTCAATTAATGTTGTAGTGTCATACTTTAAAGATTTATAAGTGTATGATCAAATATCAAAACTATGAATGAATTGTATTCAAAACTAAGATGAACGAATTAAAAGACACAAGTTAATTACTAAATACATTATATTAAAAATTATTAAAAAAATGAAATATTTCAAAAAAAAAAAAAAATCCTCGGTATAAATTTGCAACATTTCAAAAAACATTTGGGTGAAAATTCAGAATTTTATAATTTCTATATGCATTACTCCAATTTTCATCCAATATTTTTAAAAATTGTTAATGACCAATGCGAAAATTTCAAGCCAACTTGCATCACTAGGTGTAAACAATTGAGATTCGCCTACTCTCTTTATGTAGGCAATGTTGTCTACTTCAAAGTGAATAGGTCGATTGAGCCTCAGATGACCTTTTTTCGTTAGAATTAACAGTGTTTGATAAAAATGGATAGCTTATGACCAAGCAGTAGATTTTTTACCCTTATTTTTTTTATAGGATATATGGTTTAACATTATGTGATGTAGTTTACTATATCCGTTTGACCACTACCAAAAAAAAAAAAAAAAAAAAAAACCATTTCAGATGAAAATATTTCATCTAGTTAAATAAGGTTTCATCGCTTAAGGCTTTTGCCCAATGAAGACTCGTCTTGCAATATTAGTTGGGCAAAAGTTGTCGAACAACTGTTTGTCCGACAATAAGTAAAACTCCGTTGGGCAAAAATTGTTCCCCCAACGAAATTACTGACAATAGTTTTGTTGAGCCAAGGTGTTGACCAACTTTGCCCGACGATATTATTTTGTTACTAGAACTCATTGCTGAGCTAGAATAGTATCCTAAACGACGAAAATCAAACAACTTACCAATAAATTTTCCACTATTTCGTCGGGCAAAGTTGTATTTTTGAAAAATAAAAAGTAAGAATAATATTTTGGCTGGCGAAATTGTCGTTGGGCAAGGAATTTAAAGAAAAAAAAAAAGCAAAATACATGCTCTTTGTTAGGCAAAAATAGAAAATACATGCTCAATGAAAAGTATTCGTTGGGCAAACATTTTAAGTTTTTTAAATTAGTAATTCAAATTATATTTTAAATATTATTTAGTTTTAATTATATAATCTCAAAAGAATTACAATATACAAAAATTATTTAATTATACTAAAACTGAAATATTCATACAAATGTACGTATAGAAAATATACTAAACTAATGACTCCTAGGGTTGTTGCTGGGATGGCGACTATAGGTCACTTGGAGGATTGGGCATGAGAATGACAGATGCAAACATTGCTTGGCCATCTCTCGAATGTACTGCCGAAAGTCATTCTCTCGCTGGCACACAACTTCTTCCCAAGCTTCTTCTCACTGGCCTATGTCTTCTAAGCCCATCTCTAACTGTTGCAGTCTGGAACAAGCTCTATTTGCAGGTTGAAAGCTAGATAAAGAAGATCCTCCGAGGTCTCGAACGAGACCCCTCCTAGGTCACAGATCTTTTAGCCTTTCCGTTGTCCAACCATGTCCATCAGCAACTCTAGAGACACATTTGGATTAGGTGTCAGCTGCTACAATGCATGTCTGGTTGCTATTGCAAGATGTTGGTGTGCTACTCATCCTTTTTTTGCGACATAGAAGCCTACAAAAAAAAGGAGAGACTAATTAAGATTATTGTGTTGTGATATTAATTATGACACATGTGTGATTGTGTAAATCACCAGTAGATTGTATTTAGGATGCTAGAAGATCATATCTCTTTATAATTGTATTACTTACAAGGTAAAGAAACATATCTTGTTTACTATAAATAAAGGCACAAGGCATGAAGAATGACACATAGGATTCCTCAAGTGTTTATTTATCTCTCTCTTTCTCTCTTTGCCGCACCCCTTCAATAAAATAAGCCATAAACCCAGCGAATGAAGTATGAGACTGATGAAGACAAGCCATGACATGGTGATCCGGGGAATTATAATAATTGTACCAATATGCCAATGGAGCACCAAGAATACTAGGAGTAGCTTGAACAGGTGGAGGACCCCAAGGATTCAAGTTTCAGCCACATCGACCACCACAGATATAACCACCACATGGCCACGACCAAAGCCACGGCCAAAATCATGACTACTGATGAGTCCATATTATATTATATATTTTACCCTAATCTTAGTTATAATTTATTGGCTATTTTTGGTGAATTTTGATACTTTGAATTATATTTCCAATGTAGGACATTCGACTTCCTCTTGAGCAAAAAGTATTCAAACAGATGAATTTTGGAATGATTCTAATTGGAGAATGTTCATGAGTCTTTCAACTTGTTAGTTTTAAAGTTTCGGATTTTTCTACCAAGCAGTTATTTTATGGCAATGAAATAAAGGAGCAGCGCGCAGTGCTGTCAAAGATGATGTCTTTTGGGTTCGAGGCCTTCTGCAATTATGTTCGGAACATCTCAAGATTTAATTCAAGTCATTTTGGGCATGTTTTGGAGCTTTGAAGATCCAGAAACGTGGGATTCTTTGTGGCTGGGCAGATTTCCCAAAGTTAAAATATGAATGTATTTCCTAATTATCTTATTTTATTATGTTTCCGAGTTTTTAGAAGTCTTTTCTAGGAAGGGTTTTAATTTGTGGTAGTATAAATAAGGTTTTTTAGCCATTAGGGTTTACTACGCACTATTTTGGAGAATTTTAGACTTTTTACCCACAAGGTGTTTTCAATCATTGTTCTAGTTAATGATATTTTCTTTAGTTTTTATTATGATTATGTGTAACTAATCCTTTTGCTAGAGCGAGGCCATGAGCCTTAACATGAATATGTGATTTTATTAATTTGCTTATGAATGGATGCATGCTTGCTTTGAATTATTAATCACCGTGTTTAAACTATCTAATTGTCTTAGTGATTCGCAACCATTAGAGCATTTAGATAAGTAATTTGATACAATTTCTGTTGCAACATCACCTTGAAATTGAGGAGGGCTTCCTGTGATTAGTAATTGTAAGTTCACTTAAGGCTAACATCACGCTCTTAAGGGTTGCATGATTTTTCAAAGGATTTTCACAAGGCTTAATGAGTTTTGCATGTTTATATTTGATTTGAACATCATAGATGGGTTGCAATGTTAGATATACGTTTTCACTTAAACATCACGAGGAAAAACATGTATTAAGAAAACCTAACCTTCAAAGCATGTAAGTGGAAATTAATAAGTAATTGGTAAAATTGCATAGGATTGTTAGTGGTGACGGCGAAACCCTAGTGTTTAAATTACTTTCCAAAATCATTTTCTTTTGCTTTCTTTACTTTGCCAATTATTTAATTGTTTTTAATTAAATTCGTTTTTAATATTTTTGGTCATAAAATCACCCTTTTTCAAACTTTGTTTTCAAATAGTTAACTAAGAATTAGTTTAAATACAAATTATTCATTCAATTCATGTGGAGAACGGTCTTGCTAGAGCCGACTATATTACAATTACCTTGTACTCTTGCAAGCAATTTTAAATGTTTTTATCCCTACTTTTGTAGGTGGTAGAAATCCTATCAACTACCACAATAATCCCGGATAGGGCCTGTATGGACGGTGAGGATGATGGTCCACGTAGTGGGCCTGATGAGCAGAAGCATCACTTGATGAGGGCCCACGGTAGGAGGTTGGGCCTAAACAACATCCGTAGGGGATGAGTGAGAGATAAACAGAGCTTTGGGCATAAGCAGCAGAAGATCAGTTCTGGGCCTCGAAGGAAGGAAGTCTGCAACGCAGGTCAGTGAACGTGGGAAGGGGAAAATTCATCACAACCGTGATAAATATAAAATAGTCTCCACCCAGCCTTTTCAAAACAGTAGTCACTAAGTCCTCATTTAAGACGGGGCGATTGATAGCTTCAAGACTATCGGAGATAGATTTGACATGTTAGAGATACTCATAAATAGTACGAGTGCTCTTTGAAATATCAAGTAACTGAAATTGAAGATTTCTAGCATTTGCATTAGAGGCTTGTGAGAAGTGCTCATAGAGACAATCCCACATTGCCTTTGAAGAGGGTTTGCCGACAACTAGAGAGATGATGGACTTAGAGAGGGTAAAAGTAAGATAACTACACACAAGGTGATCTTGTTTGTTCAACATACATAGGCAGGATTATGTTTGGCAGAGAAAGTAGCGGTAGGAGCTGGGTTCGAGCCATTAACATAAGGAAAAAAATCATGGCCAACCAAGAACATCTTCATCTAACAAGTCCATAGAAGATAAATGGACTCGGTGAGTTTAAGATAGTAAGCCACATTCATGCCCGAGAGAAAAGAACTAGTAGAGGTAGAGGATGAGGCGTTTTCGTGAGCCATAGAAGGGGGACGACAAGAAATAGTGTCTAGGGGGAGAGTCGGTAATGGGAAAAAAAATACTCCAAGAGAGACCTAAATAAGTGATACCATGTAGACAGTTTAGACTAGATGATTTTATTGATAAGTGTAAAGTACAATATAAACAAGTCATTGACTCGGAGTACATGAAACATTTACTTTTTTTCATACAAGGATTATAAATACAAAATCAGACAAAATTAAGAAGAGAAATTTTATTTAAACCCATCTAACCTCTTTCTACACCCAACTTAAATTTTAAGAGAGCTACTAGACCCATCCTATTGTCTTATTTCTCCACCCATGTTATAATCATTCCCACCTTAACAAGTTAAAAAATTAAAATGCTATTTTCCCATCCACTATTATTCCCAAAATAACCTTTAAAATATGCATGCATATGAAATTATAAAACAACATATACTTTTCATAATGCATCACAGACGTGGTATTTCAACTAGCTCTTGTGCCAGGGTGCTGCTGATTCATTCCAAGCGTTCTAAAATGCACATAACAATGAAACAAAAAAAAAAAAAAAGGAAAGAATTGTTTGATTTGCTTAAGGATTTTCGTAAGTGAGTTTTGTGTTTCTCAACATATGTTAGCCAAATTCAAATAAGCAATAAAAATAAGGATATTGCCCAAATCCATTTTGCTAATCTTGAAGACACAAGTATGCAAATTCAATTGGAAAACACAGAGGTATCCAAATTCAAAAGGAAAACTTCGATGACATATATACGGTGCGGCAAATGCAAAAGATCCACATACAAAATTATTCATTTACCTCTTCAATAGAAACGTAATCTTCTACCTGTTTCATAGAAGTGTCATCTTCTACTTCTTCAACGAAAAAGTCATCTAAATCCTTTTTTTATTTTTATTTATTTTTTATATAATTTTTTATGCTTTCTCTGTACGAAAAGAGATGGAAAGATGAGCTAGGGTTTAAGATAGACTAAGTGTGCAACCCAACCATTTTTTTAACGCAAAAGAGGATAATTAATGTCCTTATCAGTCATTTTACAAATGAACAAATTTGTAATTAAAATATTCAATAAAAGGTGGGTGAAAAGATAAGACAATGGGGTGGGAATAACATCACTCAATTTTAAATGTTAATTGTCTATTTTACCCTCTTGCATAATTACTATTAAGTACAAAATGAAATTAATAATAAAAATCAAATTTATCAATAGACCCACATACTATAATTAAACCCTAGCATCACCCTTTGTTTATCCTACGTTCATTTCGACCAAAACCCTAATAGCTCTAATAGAGAAAACAAGCTTTTCTATTGATGGATGGTGGTTTTGAAGTTTTTAATCCTCTAACTAAGGTATGACTCGATTTATGGATATTTTGTTTGTTTGCTTCTTCTTTGGATTAAATTTCATACTTTTTTTATATTATATTACATTGTATTTGTTTTTCTCTGCTGTTTGTATGCGTCCCAAAACACCAGTACAAGGACTTTTGGTTAGTACTGCAAAGACATAAAACTTGATTCTTGGGGCAAATAAAGATTGCTCAACCTTAACCACGAAAGAAAAGAAAGAAAAGAAAACTTACTTAAGACTTGGAGATTGCTTGAATCTATACACTTGAACTTTTATTGATATATAGAATGTTTACAAAGAGAAGTGTTTACAAAGGATGCTAGGAAGGTTTCAGATGCTTGAGTGTATGAGGATTGAAGTATGGTGTGTATCTGGTGTTGAGGTGTGTTGAGATGTTAAGGTGTTAAGGTGTTAAGGTTATTTCTGCATAGGAGAAAATGCTCCCTTATATACAAAAATTAAGACAGAATAACGTTTCAATTATTTACAACTTTTTGAATAGTGACAGTACACTGTTTCTGAAAGCTGGTTGACTTGTCTTTGCTTTAATAAAGGTCATGTGAATCCATTTTGGCTTGGTTGCTACAATGTTTGCCACCTTATCTTTTGCATTCAAATGTTATCTGAAAGTGTCAGTCCTCTTTTTTCTTCTTTTGGATGTATTCTTTGGTGAAGATCACGTGAACTTTGCTGAATACTGGACCAATTTTGTACAGATGTTTGAAGGGTAGCATTGGCATTTTAAAAAAACTTTTGTCCTGATGATTAAAAGAAATTTTTTTTGAAGCTTTTGGTTAGTTTTCCATTTATTATTATGAGTCCTCTTTATATTTTGGCATTTAATCCATCACTACGTGAATAGTACTATATATACCACCAATTAACAACTTCAAGATACAGACTTCCAAATGGATTCTAGGCATGGAAATAGTATCATGAGTGTTGTTATGCTTCCTTGGTTAGCTCACGGCCACATCTCTCCCTTCCTCGAGCTAGCCAAGAAGCTCAGCGAGAGAAATTTTCATATCTTTTTTTGTTCGACGCCTGTAATTCTCAACTCCGTCAAGCCAAAACTTCCTGAAAGATACAATCATTGCATTGAATTTGTTGAACTACATCTTCCACACGATGTATTTCCAGAACTGGCACCTCACTACCACACCACCAATGGCCTCCCACCCCACCTCATGCCCACCCTAAAAAAGGCTTTGCAAATGGCAACCCCTTACTTTTCCAACATCCTCAAAACCCTAAACCCTGATTTTCTCATATATGATTTTGTTGTCCCATGGGCACTGTCTCTAGGTTTGGATCAAAATATTCCCACCATCCAATTTTTCATCTTCAGCGCTGTTTCGGTATCATTTCTTTTCCATCGTCTCTTCAAGGGCCCTAGTGTCCGGTTTCCGTTTCCCGCAATCTATCTTCGCGATTACGAGATTAGTAAGTTCAATAGTATGATGCCGCCAGCTTCATCAAATGACAATAGAAAGGATGACAGAGTCCCTCAACTGCAATTCCCTATTACCACTGGTCGCTCTTGTGACCTCATTTTGTTAAAGACATTCAGGGAGATTGAAGGAAAATATGTTGATTACCTCTATGAGTTAATGGACAGCAAGATTCTGCTTCTTGGTCCACTGCTCCACGACCCTACTAAGGATCAAGAAGACAAAGATGAAGAAACAGATCACATCATCAAATGGCTGAACAAACGGGAAACATCTTCGGTTGTGTATATTTCCTTTGGGAGTGAGTACTTTTTATCCAAGGAGGAAATAGAAGAGATAGCTCATGGGTTAGAGCTTAGCAAAGTGAGTTTCATTTGGGTTGTTAGGTTTCCTATGGAAGAGAAAATAACTAGGGCTAAAGAGGTATTGCCAAAAGGGTTTGTAGAGAGGGTGGGAGAGAGGGGAATGATAGTGGAGGGTTGGGCACCACAAACAAAGATATTGCAGAATTCTAGCGTCGGTGGATTTCTGAGCCACTGTGGATGGAGCTCTGTACTGGAGAGCATGAAGTTCGGTGTTCCAATTATAGCCATGCCTATGCATCTTGACCAGCCATATAACGCCAGACTAGTAGAGGAGCTGGGTGTTGGTGTGGAGGTCAAGAAAACAGGAAGAGGAGGAGGTTTGCAACGAGAAGAGGTAGCAAAGGTGATCAAAGATGTGATGGAAAACAATATTGGGGAGGTTGTGAGAAGAAAAGCAATGGAACTGAGAGACAACATCGGAAAAAGAGAGGATCGAGAGATAGAGGGGCTGGTTGATGAGTTGGTGCAACTTCGAATTCGTACAGGGAAAGAATCAATAAATTAAGCGTGCAAATTAGCTTGCAGTAATATCAGGATGGTGTATCTGATACACTCAATAATAATAAATCCTTGTATTGTAATAACTAATAACATTGCTGCTAAATGCAATTCTTTTAAGTCCCGACATCGAAAAAGAGCCAAGAGCTGGATTCGATTGAAGAGTTTGTTCGACTTTGTACGAGAAGGAATTAATGATGAAGTAGGTATATCAGTTGTAATTTATAGTTGCGAGCTTCATTTTTCTTTTTCCGTTTGATTAAAGCTCTTGATTTTACTGTTATTATCCTAAAAGATTGTGTTATCCTTCTTGACTCAATAAAACCGCTATCGTTTCTTTAAAAAAAATTGGTATATTTTGTTTCGTAAAATTTCAATAACCATTATTTCACAGAATTTCAATAAAACCGCCGACTACAAACACTAAAACCCTGTAACCTGCTCTCTTTGAGGAGTTTTTTTTGTACATATAAGCACCTCTATGCACCAGGCACAGCCTCGTTGAAGATTTTTTTTTGTGATATCAAAAGAAGCAATCCAAGTTATAGTAGCTCAACATGAATTTTGCACACATATGAACTGCAACCTTGGACATTATAATATGCTGTCTTATTGTGCGATTTAATCCAAATGTGAAAAATATCATTGTATGAAAAAAAAAAAAAAAAATAGAATGTTTATAATTTTCACGCACAAAAAATTGGTAGTTTCGTCATCGGTAGGCACGCGTGGCCGGTTTTCATTAATATTTCTCTTGAATGCAAACTTAAACTGTAGGGTGAAATTCACACACATGAGTACCGGTTTTATTTTAATTCATGGAACTTACTGTGCTTATTGACATACAAAGAATGAATAGAAGTGTAGATTTCACATAAAAATCTGTAATCTAATATTTGAAAATCAAGAATTAAGTTTACGAGGCTAGTTAAATCGATTCTCATTATCAAACCCGTGACGAGTAATTTGAATAATTTTCATGACCCAAATACACCAACACTCTAACACTTGTGATATTTTGTGTTAATGGTGCAATGCTATGTGAAGAGAAACTTACGGGTAACATTACACTATTAAGGGTTACACTATTAAGGGTGAAGTGTTGATTTAGTCTCTGAACTATCATCTCAGTGAAAATTAGGTTCCTGAATTATTTTTTTTGGTAAAATAAGTCCCTAAATTCATTAAAAATTGCTAATTTCATCCTTACTATTATATTCAAAGCTATATTATCCAATTTTTCGTCAACTGAAATCACTTGACACATTTTAGAGTGTAATACTATCATTTTCTAGCCTATAAGTCCTTAACATTTCATATAGGTTGCGAATCTAACGTCTAATTTATTGTTTGAAGTTAACTTACACTATTTCTTATGGAAAACTACCGATTTACCCTCCAATGTTAACTCGATACACTATTTCTTTATGAAAAACTACCAATCTATCCTTTAATATGTATTATATGCAAGTAATGTGGCTTAAATTGACGAAAAATTGAATATAGTAATTTGAAATATAATATTATGAATGTAATTGACAGATTTTTATTATTTAATGATTGATTTTTCTAAAAAAAAAAATTTTAAAAACCTAATTTTCAATGAAATAATAATTTAGAAACTAAATTGACACTTGAAATTACTATTAACGTAAGTAAACATGCTAAACAAGTGCAACTTATGCCGAGATGGAGCAAATCTACAGGGACAAAAAGTCAAAAAGACCTACCCGTTCTCGTACGCATAAACTGGGTTCGAGCTCTTTCAACACAGCCTGAATGTTATTTGGTGGGCAATCCCAAGCGACAGTGATTAGCACAGCGAAATCAGAGAAAATGCATTACTGGGTTCGAGCTTCTTCCTCTGATTTTGTTGGAACTCTACCCCAACCTCGCAGGTCAAATTCTCTCTCTCTCTCTCTCTCATATATGTGTTATAGCTTTCTAGATTTTCCATTTGAATTTTGGTTTCTTTGAATTCTCAGTGGTCACACGGCGGTCGTTGTGGGTAGATCAAAGGTGGTTGTGTTTGGAGGCCTTGTAGAAAAGAGGTTTCTCAGCGATATCGTGGTCTATGACATTGGTTCTTTGTTTTCCACTCTCTCTAATTATCTCTATTTGTTATACTTCAGTCTACTTTGGTCTGATTTTTATTGATATTTGTCATCCGGGTTCTTTGAAATTCGATGAAATTATGTAAATTTTACTCTCTTGAATTTCTGGGTGTCCTTGGTTCTACTTTTTGCTCACTTATACTGACTATCTTGATTTATTAAATTTTTATTTGGCTCTATACTCCAATATGTTACTGAAATTCGTATTATACACAAACACTAATGCATCGAGATCTTGGGATAAATGATCTGGCGAGAGAATGATAACTGGACTCCCGACCTTGCCGGGGTTAATGAAAGAATCAATTACGTTTAACAAGATTATAATTACTAATTTAAAGAAGAAAAATAAATTATTTAACAAAACTCTAAATAAAGTAACTGTTAAATGAGTTTATAAGATGGTTTTTATATATCATCATGAAGAAATTTAGTTGGTTTCATATAGTATATAGATATTGACATGGATTTGCATCATAAGTTTGAATGGTAAAGGGGATTTTGCACTTCTCCTTTATACTTATTTGAGGATCTTAGAAACTTTTTAAAAGTGTTTCAGATATTTATACAACTATTTGTATTTCTTGAAAATCTTTGATTGTATGCATGATATCGCGGTCTGCAATCACCATGTTAGGAACTTCTCTCCATTTAGCATTGTTGCAACAATGTTTCCCTAACAACATCCTAGTCCTAATCGTTTTTGTCGTAATACTTCTCTTAAGTAAACTTGCCTGACTTAGTTTGAAGGATCACTTTGTGCTTAATTCATGTTACGGTAATGAACAGGTGAAATGGATCTATACTTAAGCACAAGGAAACTTGTATTTATTATTATATGCACCATGGCACAATGCTTATGTGGATTAAGGTTTTCTATGAGTGGGACTTTAGTTTACTTTTTGTTAATAGATTTTCACACAGGTTTTACAATAGCATCTCAATGTAGGCCTTTTACTTTTTCAGATAACAAATTATGGTATCAGCCAGAGTGCACTGGTGGCTCCGATGGAGAAGTTGGTCCAGGCCCACGAGCATTTCACGTTGCTGTTGTGATTGATTGTCATATGTTCATCTTTGGTGGGCGTTCTGGAGGCAAGAGGTATGTTCACATTCATTATATGTTCTATCTGCAACTCTCTGCTCTATGACTCTTTTACTTTAATGCAAATGGTATTAGTGACGTTGTTCGATTATCAGGTTAGGTGACTTTTGGGTCCTAGATACTGGTAAGCATCTATTTGTTTTATGCTGCTGATAAGGCATGAGAATTATATCTACTTGGTTTAATGCTTTTTTCTTTTTGTCTTCCTTTGACTGATGAGTAATCAATTATTTATTTAAAGAATTACGTTTGTTCTAGATATATGGCAATGGACAGAGTTGACAAGTTTTGGTGACTTACCTTCTGCACGAGATTTTGCTGCAGCTTCAGCTATTGGAAATCGGAAAATTGTTATGTGAGTATATCTTTTGCATTCCTTATTGATTAGCTGATATGATGGTTCTCTAGTAACTTTTGCCAAGTTAAATGTAAAGTTATAAACAATTGCAGGTATGGTGGCTGGGATGGTAAAAGGTGGTTGTCAGATGTGTATCTCTTGGACACAAGTAAACATTTTTTTCTATGATTTTTTAATTATCTGTTATTTTCTGCTTCATGTTTGGTTGATTAAATTTGTTGAAATGGACATAAATCAGTTTTAGCTTGATTGTCTTCCCTATACAGTATCACTAGAGTGGATGGAGCTGTCAGTTACTGGGTCATTGCCTCCACCCAGATGTGGCCATACAGCTACCATGGTTGAGAAGCGGTTGCTTGTATATGGTGGCAGAGGTTAAGTAACATGCTTTGACTCTGTTGATAATTGGGTTTCATAATAACTCTTCCTTTCAAGTTTCATTTTATTTTGTTTTTTATTGTTTATCTCTCTCTGTTTTTTGTAGAGTTTTCTAAATAATGATATATTTTGTTATCATATTCAAGTTGAGAAATAAAGATTCCTCTTTTATCATATTGAAACCTAATTCTGAAGCTGCGGTGCGGTGCCTTAGAGTTTTGTCCTAATTGGTTTTGTTATTTTGATGTAATTTCTTTGATTGCTGTTTATTATGTCTTAGAGATTGCTGTTATTTTGTATTCTTTCATTTCCCAATAAAGTTTCATATAAGAACAAAATATCCTGCACTTGTGAAGGCAGACGATTCTTTCCATGGGATATCCCCTTTGAAGATAATTTCAGTGCCTATTTTCTTGCACTAGCCATTTGGGGTTTTCCTTATTAAGTGATACTACTACTATATTGTCCGTAAGTTTTTTGAATGCTTGAATTATTTGGTGTAACAAACTTCTACATTCTACTGTTTAACTGGCCCAATGAGTACCTGGAACTTTTCGGATTAAAGCACAAGGAGATACAAAATCATTAATAGAAATCTAATCAGTGTTCAAGTCTGCTGATTTGGTTTTTGTTTTTTCTTTTCCTCCTTTCCCTTTTGTTCTTTGTATTGTTGATAAACATATGTGCCAATCTTTGCATTTCTATGTAAGGCAAGCATAAGATGCTTCGGTTTATTTATGTGCAGTCTAGCTGACATGAATACTTGTCTTGACTTTCATAGGAGGTGGAGGTCCAATAATGGGTGATTTATGGGCTTTGAAGGGTCTAATCGAAGAAGGTTAGCAGTTTATTCCCTTTTTCTATGGTAGCTTACTATTTCTCTTGGCTTCTCCTTTTGATTGCTTACTATTTCGTGATGGCTTCTCCTTTTGATTTTACTTTGTTCTCATGTTTTTGAAAATTGCTCTATTTTGTCGGATTATTTTATTACATTTTATGTTTCCTCTCTGGATGACTGATGTGTCCCTCTTAGAGCACTTGTCAAAGTGATGACTATTCTCTTTCTAATGCCATCCAAATTACAATTAGCTTTTTGCTGCATCTGTTTGCGCCTGGCCAAATTGAGTTTTAGCCACCCAAAAGATAGTCATTTTAATTTTGTTTGTCTTCCAACTGGTACTATAAGGAATTAAGGATTAAGGAACCATTCCTCTATTTTCTTAGCTCGGAAGCAATATTGACACTGCACCTGCACTTGTGTTGGGGCTCTCATTTTTCATATAGTCATTTTAGCTTGACACATCCGCTGTTTACTTAGATTCATGAGTTTAAGCTACAAACGTGTCAATTCAAAAAACTCCTTATATATACAGACTAATAACAAAAACATGGGAATGTCAATTATATATATAATTATTACTTGGTTTTCAGTTATTCAACTATATTTTGTGATTCGTCTTTGTTGTGGAAGGTAGAGAATGAAACACCTGGGTGGACCCAATTGAAGCTTCCAGGACAAGCTCCTTCTGCTCGTTGTGGCCATACTATTACATCTGGAGGGCACTATGTAATCGACATTTCCATAATTTTTTTATTAGTCTCGTCAATATACTTTCTTCATGGACGACTTCTACTTCATTACAATTAATATATTTCTGTACCGTTTGTTATTATGGAGAACTTGGTTAGGGTAGGATGCCCTTAGTAGCAGCAGAAGGATCGTTCAAAGCTTGATTGTTAAGTTTAGATACAAGTGATCTCAGTCAGTTTGGCATGTGTGAACATATTAGCTCTTTTTTCTTTGGCGACAGATATCCTTACTTGAAAGAGTAGCATCAAACTTTTCCTTAATTTGCATATTTCATTTCATGGTTACTTTTTCAATTGTGTTGCATAAGTTGAAAAAATAAACTCTTAATATCTGGATCTTAAGAGTAGCGAAGAAGATGTATGCGATAGTATCTAACAATGAGACTTTTTGGCCAAAACAAGTACTCCAGTCCTGTATTGTAGGGTTCTTGATTACAAAAATCATATTTATATTGATGACAGCGGAAATTATTTATCATGTTATTTGTTTGGTTTTATTTATCGTTAAATCTTCACACTATTTTCTTGATGTCCTTTTGAAGCTGTTGCTCTTTGGCGGCCATGGAACTGGTGGCTGGTTGAGTCGTTATGACATTTATCACAATGACTGCATTATTCTAGACAGGGGTAATTGCTTCTTGCCTTTTTCTGTTGACTATTGACTGAACTTTGCTAATGCGTATTGATCAACCATTTATAGTTTTACCATGTTAATACTCTCATTTAAAATATTTATGTAGAAAACAGTACAGAAACCATAGGCCTACCATTCAATAGACACAAGTGCTGCTAGAAAATTTTCAGTCCCCAACCATTACGGCACTCTTACTGGGTTTACCATTTTTCGTCTTTTTAAATTTTTTTCACTTGTAAAAAATAAGTGAAAAGCTTTTCATAGTCCACTTGCATACCGCAATCTTCAATAATCCTATCCTTTTGTTTCTATAAAATAGATGGGAAAATCATATGACAGAAAGCGAGAAAGTAAGAAAATAGTAGTGGCTCAGATGCAACTAAAATCAGAAAGCAGAGCGCTTATATGATTCTCATCATTGAAGCAGATCACCAAATGAAGAATTAAGATTGGTGTTAATATTTTGTAAATGTGAGGCAAGAACAAAGGAAAAAAAATAAGGTCACTAGAATCAGAACTACTTTTAAGTTGTTGTACTGAGGACTTCGGTATGACCACTGACATCCAGTGCTTAACATCGCAACATGTAATAGTAAATGGATTGCATTATTGGTTTAAAATGGAGATTATGTTAAATGAGTAAGAAACTATCTTCTTAATTATATATTTGTGGACAACTCTGTGCGAAACATTTCTACGTGTTCGATGCAATTGTTTTTAATTGCATCATTCTTTTCCATAATTTGATATATACAAAATTGAAAACCATTCCCTATACTTCCTAACCCTGCACACTTTTTCTCTTGATTTGGTTTGGATGCTTTGCATCTTTCATGCAATTATTTAAATTTACTTTTTCCTTCTGGAGTCAAGTGTCTGCCCAATGGAAGCGCTTGCCTACTGGCAATGAACCTCCTCCTGCTCGAGCATACCATTCACTAACATGTATGGGTTCACGCTATCTGTTATTTGGTGGCTTTGATGGAAAATCAACTTTTGGTGATCTGTGGTGGTTGGTTCCTGAAGGTATTATGCTGTCTTCATTTTTCTCATCTGATAATTTGCTTTGTTGTCTTATAAACCACTTGTTGAAGATGAATTCAGTTAGGTTATGAATAATCCTCTATGTGCTTTGAGCCTTTGTGCTATAAACTAAGTGGTATGGGATGGATTGGGATGCGTTAGGTCAGAGCCTCATATTTTGCAGTTGCCGAGCATAAAAGTTTACCTAGACTTGGAATCTTACTAAACTTTATGCAAAAAAAAAAAAAAAAAAAAAAAAAAAAAAAAAAAGGGAGAAATTTGTGTTTGGTTTTCACTTTTTAATTTATTAATATCTTTTTTCTTTGCTGGAATGCTTATGAAATTTTGCATGCATGAAAGAGTTTGATATAACGGTTAAACAATTTTAATTGATATCAAACTCTTGGAAGTCGGTTTGGTCATGATGGGCAGGCTCCAATGTCATCTAAATCTTGTTAGTGAAGAAAAAAGTTGAGGAAAAAAGACTTAGAATATGGCTTAGTGAAGGTAAGAATGGCACAAGCCGTATTTGCTAAGATTAGATGTTTTATGATCTTTGCTGTATAGTTTATCCAGCAGTGGAGAACCTTGTTTTTCCTTTTTTTATGCCTCATGGCGTTTGAATTAGAACCTAATTCTAGCATGTTATAATTGTCACTTTTGGCTTGTTCTGTAGAGGACTCCCTTGCAAAGAGATTACTTGCAGCTTCACCAAATGTCCAAAATATCCAAAATAAGGATGTGGAGTTGGGAAATGAAAATGTCCAAAATATCAAGGTATTTTTACAAATGCCTCCAATTAAGTCCTACTTTTAATATGGATTTTATATTATCTCACAAGAATACTAGTTTACTGGTAGAGTTTAACTTTGTAAGTGACCCTTCTAATTTTAACAGGAAAACCAAATGGAAGAATCTGCTGTCTCGGAGTTACAAAAAAGATTAGGGATATCTGTTTCTCTCCTTGGGAACGGAGTTCCAGTTGTGGACGAGGTGGAAGACAAAGAATTCATTCAACTGGCTTCGAATTTGGTTGGTGAAAGAGTATCTGGTAACGAACATGTTTCAGATGTTCAGGTAGGGTACTTTACCATTCATCAATTAGGTAGTTTTAAATGTCAAATGCAATCCGCGATGTAAAAGAGTGAAAATTTAATGAAATACAACTCAGGCCCTTCGTGACCACTGGAGGAAATCTACACCAAGGCTTATCCCACTTAAGGAGTTTGGCCCCTTGCTTCGGGACTACCAACGCCTGATTACTCGTCGTCTTCAGTAAGAACATCTTACACCATAGTTTATGATCAGCTAAACTTATCTCAGGATTATGGTTATTATTAAAGATTTACCTGCTTAAACTAGAAGCGGCTAGCTCACAATCCTCATTTTACCTTTTGGTTGTGTACATGGTATTCACATCATATTCACTTCTAGGTCTTGATCCTCACATAGTATGTGGTGAAACATGAGTTGAGTGCATAACCTAGATGCAGTATAATGATTATAAAATTTACATCACAGCTCAAGAAGGTCAGTGGGTTTTGCGTGCTTCTCTTATTTTTGCTTAGTGTAACTAATAGATTACTCCTAAACTGAAAAGCAAACTTGATGATATACTTCTACTAAATATTTTGTGCGTACATGTAAATATAGTGAGTACAGTGAGCTACAGAATAATCAAAATAATGCTTCTTGGAGTCCTCTTATGGTAGGAGCAAGATGATTCTCTGAAGCATGGTGCGAAAGGAGGCTTAGGGTTTAGGAGGAAGATGATACTCTAGTAACCGAGGACATTGAGTGAGTTGTTTGGGAGCTGGCTACTGTAAAATGGACACCAACACTTGTGCACCAGATTGTTTTTGTGAAGACAAATCTATTAGAGATATTCCATAACTGAAACGTGATCAATTTATCTTTTTTTTTTTTTTTTTTTTTTTTTTTTTTTAATATCATTAAAATTGAAACTTAGACACAGTCCAGTGGCATCTCAAATGTTTTGGTCTCTGTCCATATTTTGACATTATGTTTGCCTGGGGAAAATAACCATGTATAAAATAAACTTACCATGACAGTTTGTATTCTAACCCATATTTGTCGGTTGCTAATTTGCTAACTTGGTTGATTAATGTTTTCATCTTTTTCTTTTTGTGGAATTTTCATCGTGGCTATAATAGGGCGAATAGTGGATCCGATATGCAGTTCCTCGAGTCTAGTTTTCCTGGAAAAGCGGCTTATGGTTTCTACCATATCAGAAATGTTAACCAGGTATAAATCATGCTTAGTTATGCAAGGCAATCAAAATAATTATTGTCCTTATCACATGATCCCATATTTCCTGCATCTCCAAACTTTTTTTCTAGTTTCCGTTTATATTTTTCTCTTTGTTTCTCTTCCCATATTGCTTTTAATTACATCATGGTTTTCAGTTGCGTTTGGATGACATCCCAAAGCTGCTGGCAGAGTACAAACAACTACTGCCAAACTAAGGGACGGAGCTGGCAAAACGAAAACAAAAAGGGAACTCGTCTAAAAGATATGTCCTAACCAATCCACATTTTCATTGAAGTTATGGCATTGTAGTGCTCTCATGTTTCGCTGGCACAAACCTCCATTGATGAACTCATTGCTAGACTGGTGCAAAGATCTTGTACATGTCCACTATAAACTCGTCGTTAACTTGTTGGTATTGGTGGTTGGATAGCACTTCCGATAAAGATGCATACAGTTAAGAGTATGCAAGCATGGTTTCTGGCTAGTAATTATTTTCGACTCACTTGAATCTTCTATTTACGGATTTTCTTTGGTAATATTAATGTGTGATACAAAGAGTTCCTCTATTGAAGCCAACTGTTTCTTTTACTTCATCCAACATTGAATGAATTTTGCTCAGATCTGTGCTCTACTGAATGCGGAAGAATGGGTTCGGTCAATTAGGAACCAATCTTATTCGATATTTTTTTCATTTTTTGAAGACTTTCTTAAACTTACACTTCAATTCCCAACATGAACTCTCATTTTTTATAGAAATGTTCAGTTAAAATTACTGAAAATTCAACAACTTACGGGCCGTTTGGCAATCATGTACTCTTCTGCTTTTAATTTCTCTGTTTTTGAAAGTTGAAATCTTGTTTTGCAATTACTCTCCGTTTTCATGCTTCCTTTAAGTTTTTAAAATTTGGTCTTGAGTTTTCATTTTTTGGTTTTCTGTTTTTCATGTTTTTGAAAACTGAAAGTAGTTACTAAATAATATTTCAATGCACCAAAAAAAAAACAAAAAAAAAACTAAATAGTTATCAAACTAAAAACGAATTGATTATCAAACGGCATCTGAAATAAACGTGCATATCTCAACGAAGCTAGTGAAAAATTGTTGCTTGGGTTTGTTGATGATAATGGAAATTGGTGCGTGAATTTTCTATGGTTGCCGGTGCATTTAAATGTGGGTTATGTTGGAAGAGGCGTTTGAACTCATTAGAGCATCTCGGGAGTAAAAAAAGTCTACATCATCAATAATAGTAAAAAGAGACAAAATTAATTTACTCCAACCGAAAAGTCAATTTCTATGTGACCTGATGTGGATTGACAACAACTTCAAAATTTTTAATTATTAATAAATGTTTCTTATTGTTCTTTAAACTCTATTATTTTTTGTTCTTAAAATACATATTACAATTACGAATGTAACAAATAATTGTTTAAATTTTAAATATCGGGTGGAGAACTAAAATTTAGAAAATGATCAAAATGCTACATAAGCTTTCAAACTTAATTAAAATTTGACATCTCCTTTAAGAATACTTTTAGATTCAATGGTATGTGTGGAGTGACGGTGTAATATATTGGTAAACTTGGATTGAGTTTCAATAAGGGAAACTTAGAAATGTTAGGCCATCTTCAAATGTGAGGCCATATACAGTGGAATGCTATATGGAAACCCCAGACTCAGATTTCAGGACCAAATCCTTAAGAGCAAGTCCACCTATCTTGTAGGGCAAGGGCAAGGCAATAAAATTGTTCTTGTTATTTTCTTTAAACCATAATTACCTGTGTACAAGTCTATTGTGTGGGAAGACGAAGGGTAAGGTTGATTACTATTAAAAATATATATATATATATATATATATATATATATTAATGTTTCCCTAGCCTTAACCTCCACGTGTCATTATCGACTAGATTTTAAATGTATAAATTGAAAACTACAAGTTCGAGTTTAGTATGAACTTTTGGTTCATAAAAGTGATACCTACAAGAACACAGAACACATAATACAATATACAATTAAGTGTAATGAATTTTGGGTTGCTTCAGGAACCCAAGTGTGAGTAGTTTCAGGATTACAAAAGGATGTCAACGGTTCAAAGAAAAGAAATAAACTATTGAATCGTTAATTTCCAAAAAAGTGGACTGCTGGTCAATAGTTTTTTAATTTTTGTCGAATTAATGGATTACTGGTCACCTAAATTACTTCAGTAAGTCTGGACCATACGAGATCGATAGTAAAAGCAAATATAATAATAATGGTGTTCGGATCATATTAGGTTTAAATCGCTTCGGGCCAAGCAATTGATAGAATATAGCCTAAAGGACCTTTAGCCGAGGACACCCCAACATAGTTGGGTGTGGCTACGAAGCAGTGGAGCCGAAAGACATTGGGTCGAGAATATGCTGGCTGCTGTGTAAGACACGGCCCTGCAACAAAAGCCTGCAGGCTGTGGGCTCGGACAGGATTCTGCAGGCAACCTGGTAACCTGCAAAGCAAGTTGCATGCTTACTGCAGTGGCACCGGCCGAGAGAACAAAAGGCCAGTGGGCTGTCTGCAAGCTCCATGCCTCAGCAGTGCACGGTCATAGGAAAAAGGTAAGCCCAGCAAGCTTCAGGATGCTGGAAGAGGGAGCCAAAGAAAAAAAAGGCCCAACAGAGAAAGAAACCCAGGCGCGCATGCCTAGGTCATACGTGCAGCAAGGCCGAGAAGGCGACTGTTGGGTCCAGACACCAAACAACATCGTCTTGGGGAGCGCATGCGCGAGCTTCGAGCTCGGTTCAGCTCAGTGCGGCGCAGCTCATCGTGACTTGGTTTCAGGCCAGCTAGGAGCGGCTCTGTAAGGTCTCGTATTTTTAGTTGTATTTGTGGTTATTATTATTATTTTTAATTAGAATGAACCTTAGATGAGTTTTTACATAGCTGCTCATGTGTGATGCATGTAGCTATGCATGCTCACACTTCACCATTACCATGACTAGGTTTTGAGTTGGAAGGATTAAGGTGGAGGTGTCATTAGTTTGCATATGATGGACAAGTGTCTTGTGATCCATGTTTTTATTAGTAGGAGCTGTCATTTACAAATTATGCAAGCAGGAGGTGGTTGTGAGTATATAGCAAGAGGTGATGAATTAGGAAGAGTGCACAGTTTTCCTTGATTAGTGGCGTTATAGACAAGCATGAGGTGGCTGATGCCATGCCGACTTTAGATGCCTATAAGTAGAGGGCTTTTATTTCGTTCTTATTCACCACTTTAGAAACATTTGTTGGCTGATGGGAAGCCGTGCATGTATTGCATGCATGTCCGCGCATAGACTTGTGAATGGGTTAGGTTGAATTTGACCCGTTAATTTAACGGATCATTCAAACCCAACCAGTAAGCTAATGGATCATCCAAAGTCAACCCGTTAAATTAACGGGTCATCCGTTTCACCCGTTAATATTTTTATTTTTGGGTTTGGGTGCTGTGGTCCGATTCCAAGTCGTATTGACTGACCGAAGCCTTGCGATAAAAAATGGCGTGGCCTGTGTGGGATTGCGGCATTGCAGATGGCGTGGCCTTTCAATTTCTGGAATTTAACAGAGGCCTTTCAATTTCTTCAGTATCACTCTGGAATTTAACAGAGGAGTAGTGTTGTGAATTTCTGAAGGAATCTAATTAATCGACGGAATCAGATCTAGGTTTAATTTAACATATATTGGAAAAATAAATAGAATAATAGAAAAATTTGATGAGAAATCGAACAAAGAATTAAAGCAAAGACTGAAAAATTGTTTGGATTGAGGGAAAATGAAGAGCAGTTGTTTACCTTCCGAAGCAAAGATCTTCTCCTCCTTCTCCTTCTCCGTTGGAGTGAGAAGAGTGACAAACGGACTATTGAAATTACACAAAAATCCTCAATAACGGATGTTAACGGGTTTCGCGGGTTCACCCAAAATAACCCGTTATTTAACGGGTTAACCGGTTAACCACCTGACCCGTTTATTACTCATCCGAATATTAATTTTAACAGGTTGGGTTAAAAATGCTAGGTCTATCCGCACATATTTGTGGTGTGTACATATATATGTATATATTTTATATATAAAGAGAGAGAGAGAGAGAGAGAGAGAGAGAGAGAGAGAGAGAGAGAGAGAGAGAGAGAGAGAGCGAGCTAGGGTTTGAGGTTTGTGGAGATTGTAAGTACGCTTGTCTTGTCGGGGTTCTAGCTATCAATTAAGGTGAGTGGTTTATGTGAAGTGTTCAAAATGTTCTTATTTTCTGATAACTAAAAACCATGAGTTATCATGTGATTTTTCTGTACTTCAAATCTCTATCATTTTCAAGTTAAACATGTTAGCTTTCGAGAAATGTTTTGGTGAGTATATACATTATGTGTGAGATTGTTCATGGAGCATGAGAACTTCAATGTTGCATTATTTTGAGGGATAAATGTAAATTGTACACAGGGACATTAGGGCAGATGGCCATTAGGGGTCACAGGGTGAGTTACAATTTATGAAGGATATAATGAACATGTGAACGGATGATGTGATATGGAATTATGTGGCTAAAGCTTTGATATTATCAGTGTATTTTTTAGAGTGATTAAAATGGCACGCTTGACTGGCATATCATGTATTGTACTCACTGGGCGACGGTGATTGTTGCTCACCCTTCACCCTTCTATTTTATAGATGAGTTACTTGGCAAGACAAGGCTAGATAAGCTGAGGTTGTGGTAGAGACGAGAGATTTAAGTTTTTAATTTATACACCTGTAAGGATTTTGGAGCTATTTTTATAAGAAAAGTTTAGTTTTTCGTGTTATTTTTATTTTTACTCGCGCACCGGATGTGTGGTTATTTTCCCACCGACCTGGGGTCCTGGGCGTGACAGACTCAACGCACAGCTTCGGCGTGTCTCCAAGTCGTGGCTCGACCACTATTTTCCCAATTTTTTGCTTTTATCGGTATTTGTATTATATATATATATATGTTTTTTTTTTTAAGTTGTGGGGCCCACACCACATCGAATTTCAACGATTTGAACCATTTATTTTTCAAGGTGTACCTCATGGATTATACTTACAAAATATTAACCAAATTGGAAATATTTGAGACATCCAATTAAGTCCAAAGAAATTGATGAACACTTTGTTCAATAAGAAACAAGGAAATCTCATCTTGATAATTAAATAGGCAAATGGTCTTGAATTGAATTGAATTTTTGTAAGGATGATATATGAATCAAGTCTTACAAAATAGATTATTTGGATCATTGAAGTTCGATATAGAGTGAGCCCCACAACTAATCCTAATTTTTTTTGAAAAAAATGGGATCCCGCCCCTTAAAGGGCCTGTATATATATATATATATATATATATATATATATATATATCAATAGTGTATGCATGAACATTCTTATATAAATTGACAAATATATGCAAATATACAAATATATAATAGTAAAATTATGAAATAATAGACTGGGGGTTCTTACATCATGGAGAATGTTTTCTTGCAAAACAGGGGCTTATAAGATATCAAGCCTGTGTTTTAGGAGAACCTAATTGGTTGAAAACAAAAATTGAGCCTTTGAATTTGTAGAACCTCCTCCACGAATCTTCAATTCCTTAGCGTCAACAAGAGCGTACTGATAACTTGTTGTATGCCTATTTAACTGAAGAATTATAGAGAGGGAAATGCGATACACAAAGAAAGAGAGAGATTTGGTGAATTTTGAGGTGTGTGTTATCTTACCCTATTATGCCTTTTATTTATAGCAATAGGAAAGGTAAATTCCTTACAAATTAGGTATTACAACTGAAATAGAATATTATCTAAAAGATACTATAAAAACCTAATAGGATTTAAATTTGAATTCTCGTTCTTTTATGACTACCTACCCTTTATTCCCAAAACAGATCTAAATAATATATAAAATCTAGAGAAGTGAATGAAATGTATTGAGAGTCCGGATTCTCGTTGGATGCTCTTTGTGAGGATCCTGAGAATTCGTAAATCATGGTCATTCATCATACATCGTGAGGTTAGAAATTATTTTAAATATTTTTATTTAAAAATAAACATAAACAGTACTTGACAAAAACTGACCGCACGATGTACAATGAACGGACATGATTCACAGATTCTTAGGATCTTCACCAAAAAGATCCGGAGAGTATCTTGGTAGATGTATTGATCAGAGTATAAATTTATACAAGTGACTTGGAGTACAACTAGGATTCCTTGAAGTACATGTGACAAAAGTGTAAGTGTACTTTGCCTAGATGTTTGAGTTCGGTAATTACTCACTTTTTTTATTTTTGAACAAACAATATTATCTATATTAAGGGGAGATGATGAGCTTAGTTTCACAATGAGCTAGCAATAATGTGACTCGATTTCGCCTTTGGCGAGAATTGAACCTAAGATCTCTCACTTGTAAGTGAATAAGAATACCACTAAACCGTAGCACTAAGTGACTACTGACTTATATTAACATTAGGAGATAATGTTGGTTTACTACAGGGATTTTTATAAGAGAATCATAAAGATTGTTTATTTATACAAAAAGATGTCATATGCTCTCACATAAATTGATCATTGAATGAATTTTGTTAATGTCTCAAAGTGCATATACATACAAGTCATTAAATCATTCTTTGTTTTGTATATTCTTCCTCGTTAGTCAATTTTATTAATACATTAATGTGTACGCGTCATGTAAATTTATGATTTTAACTTACTGAATTTAGACTCTATCACATTTGACGTTGATGAAATATATAAGCTGCAAAATCATGCATGTCGTATTTAAATTAGTAATTGCATGCATTGGTGTTTTAATATAAAACTTTGAATGCAGGTTCCTCTTCGGTCTTTAATCTTTTACTTTGATAATTATCTTTTTGGAAAAGATGCAAATTGAAATAGAAAATTTCAGAGTGTTGGTTCTATGTTCTTGCTCAGCTTCTCTAGCTTCTGCATCCTCAGCTTCTCACTCTCGGTCAACAGCTGGTAATTAAGCAGATTACAACAAATTGTAAACAAGTTCCAATTAGTGCAGAAGGCCATGCCTATAAAAATAGTTAAATTTGAGGATTGGACAATTAATTAATGATAATTTAGTTATTATGTTTAATTACCTCCATAAGTGTGGTTACAAGTCGAGCCTTTTCTTTGTTCTTTTCATTGAAGCTTTCCAGGGCTTCTTGATATTCTTTTTCCTGTTTATTGACAGATAAAATGATGTTTATTTTTCTTCTAATTTTCAAGAATATATACATATAATGCCAGCAGAGTAGATGCCTGATCGAATGTTTATATTGGTGTAAAATGCTAGATTGCACCTTCCTCTGGCAGCTCAGTCCCAGCGGCTTCAGCTCTCGATTAGCCATGTCGATTTTCTTCCTTACATTTGCAAGTTCCCTCCTCATGGGATCTCCCATCACTTCCAGCTCCTACTAGGTTGGAAAGATTGCGCAATATATATCATAACTTCATTAGCAAGCGATCGAGTTATGCAAGACTTGCAGCTTAATTAATTTAGAGCATTCTCCTACTTATACCAGTGTTGCTTGGTATAAAATATAAAAATAATAAACAGTAGAGTTAATTTATAGGACTTACTTCCCAAATCTGCGCGAGACGCCTAGTTTCTTCCCCAGCACGACCCAACTGAAGTTCAACTTTCTCCTTAACCTCCATCTTCTTCCTCTCGATCTCTTCCTCTTTAGCGTGGTATGCCGATATTGCCAACCTCGAAATCTCCTCATCGTCGTTCTCCTCCGTTGACAGCCTCCCACTACTATTGGAAATGGAATTACTTCCAAGGCTCTTCATTTTCTGCATTTGAATTGTTTGTCACTCCAACAAGTTCCAAATCTAGTTGGCCTTTTATCTCTATCTGCTTCCACCAATGAAAAACCCCACCACGTATATATAACATTCTACATCCATACGCGTGTTGCATTTGGTTTTGCTTCAAACTTGTCTCTCCCCTTCCTTTTCTGGTAGGCCTTCTCTTCTCTTGCTTTCTTTCGACGACATCATTCTCAATCGAAGCAAAGACAAGATGAATTGTATATTTTCTTATGTAAACATGTTTATATATTTGCCTAACTTAACAATCATACCCTTTAAATGTTTTGACTTCTATTTATCAATTTACTCCAAGTCTATGGACTCCCATCATTATCTAAGCCCAATCCGTACAATAACGATAATAAGCACTTTATTGTTTGACTGAAAGAGAATTGACCGACTCTAATGATTTTTCTAACCTTCGATTCGATTGGATAAATCAAATAAGAATTAATTACATAAAAAAGGGAAAAGGTGCAGCAGAAGAGTATACAATGAAAACCATTACCCTAATAAAAAATGTTCATGCCCGCGGTATGTAATTAAACTTGTACACGTGTCATCTTTTTATCAAGCCGTGGTGTCACTACCACTGCCACATTGTCACATCCCCATAAAAGTTTCTCTTCATTTTACAACCTTAGCGATCATATTTCCTTTATTTTTGGGAAAGAGATCCTCTCTAGATATCATCCTTTAAAACTCACGGATTAAGTAATCTAGACCTTTGAAATTTGATCCAACGGCTAAAAATTATTATAACTTTTAAAAGTTTTTACTAACTTCTCTGTTTTTAGCCGTTGAATCAAATTTTTAGGATCCAAATCACTTGATCCATGGGTTTTGAAGGAAGAGATCCGGAAATGATCTCTTTCCGTACATAGGTAGTTGAAGTGTCAAATTTACACGTGGACGCCATCTCATTTTTAAATGTGGGCAACTGTAAGGAAAATATGGCAACACTGCCTCAACATTTGCTTCAAGCAACGAGGAGATGTGTGAAGCAACACCATCACCATATGGCAGAACAACAATGTTTTCCTCTGTCAACTTTAAATTGGACTAAGCCACCCAACAAGCCTACCATATAATTTTGTTTGAATACATTTTTGGCGAGAATCAAATTGAAGATCTCTTACTAGTAAAAAAAGTATCGCTAAAACGTAAGTGGCTCTCTGTTGTCACACCTTAAAATTATTTCCATTTTTTTCTTCTTTTAATCAGCTTTTCCCTTTCAACTATTGAGAGTCAATTGACTCAGTTCAATGACAAAAGTTCACTTTGCAGTCATTATGTTAAAATGGTCATTTACTCATGGCAAACGATAAATTGATAAGGAAAATAATAAACACGTCATTCTTTGACTCTCACACACCGTGATTAATCATGTCAGTAGTCTTCATTTGATTTATTCAATCTGATGTCAAAAAATGATGGCAAAAAATAGGTGTCTATGAGGCCAAAAAAAGTGAAAATCCCCTCCCATTGATAATCACACCATTGTTCTTTCTCCTGCATACCCTTCTTTATTTCTAATCACCAAATTGAACAATCAAATGGAAAAACATACATGACTAAGCATGTGTCTAGCGGAAGAAAAAGAGTGATTATCATTTCCCAACCAAACATTAAAAATAAAATTCTGCCATGCTTGCCAGAATCGAAAAACTTAATTACCCTCGCTATAATGCAGCAAGCCAGTGAGATAACTTGAGAAGCAAGTAATTCCAAAATCGAAGCGTTCCTATCTCATTTGACAACATAACAGGGCACACATTTAGCTATCAATCATAACAATTTCTCAACAAATAACACCCAGGAAGAACTCCTGCCAAAATTAGGGTCAACCTGCTTCGGTAGGAAGATGAAAATGAGATCGCATCATTTCCGTTGAACAAGTGAAATGAGAACAGCTCCGAAGCAAACCTATCTTTTACATTCCTCGAAGGAAAATTGTTTCTCACAGGACATGAACCGTCAATTACAAGCTGTATATCATGAAGAGTAAAAGTTGAAGGTACAGGAAAGAAACTTGAGGGCAGGAGCTGAAGGGAAATCAACGAATCGGAACTATGTCTGAGGAATGAGGAGGAAAAATCACAAACACACAAATTCTCATTCAAACAAAGTTCATAGGATGCTACACTATAGTATAAACATTCTCTGCCAGGAAGTGAAGATGGGAGCATTAGGGTACAAACGCAATATCTTTGAAGTACTCATGCTCAAGAGCACTCCTGGCCGTAATCCTTTTGCTGGGATCCAAGCAGAGCATTTTCTGGAACATAAAAAACAAAGTACTTCAACGATATAAAAACGACACTGCAAAATATATTCTTTTATTTGTGTTTATCATTCATTTTCTTCCCCTATCAAGGCCTTTCGAATTTTCTGGATGTCATGTGGACTGGACTCGTTAAAACTTTAGAGATTGACAAATCCTTCTAACTCCTCAAGTTGTCATGTTGCAGGATTCGGCTCATTAAAAGAAAATGAGATATTTTCATGTAGAATGAACAATGGACAACAAAAATGACTCATTAAAAGAAAATAACAAATTATCATGTAGAACGAACAATGGACAACAAAAAACACCCATATGCAGTTGCTTCCAGGCTATATCAAAGTCCAGGAACCCTTTTTTGTTTCTTTTCCTTTTTCAAGTTCTACTCTAGTACTCCGCCCATATGTTATTACTAACACCTTTGCGGGATCAGCTAGGCACTTGTATTAATACCCACAATTGAATCACAGTGTTGGTGTACGTATATGAACAACTTTTCCCAAATGAGGTGCAGAAATTGAATCTGAACTTACTGAGAGAAGATCGACACCAGCTGAATCAAGATTTGGAACTACACTTGCCAACTCCTACAAAGTAAAGGATGCTTTACTTAATATTATCAATAGCACATAGGTTGATGATTTTTATAATGGGAGTAGATAGCAACACACATAAAGTTTTATTACCTTAGCACCCCACTTCGGAAAGGAAGATTTAAAATCAGGCAAAGAATTCACTCCAGGCCATGTATCCTCAGTCGGAGTACCCATGATTCTTCATATGAAAAGCAACAGTGTGAGTAGGATAGGATCTATTGAGGATGATGCAATACATTATATGGTTTACAAACATTTGGATGCATATGACTTCCATGAAAAGGGAAAAAATAAGGAAACAAAAGCATAGAGATTTGGTTGGGAATCTTTCACCTAAATATCTTGAACAATTCATCAATCTCAGAGTCCCCAGGAAATAAAGGCCGTTGGTTTACCATCTCAGCAAATATACAACCCACTGACCACACGTCAACTGGAGTGGAGTAATGGCGAGAACCAAGCAGTATCTCTGGCGCTCTGTACCAGAGGGTCACCACCTATGCCGAACCACCATAAATAAATCACTTTTTTTTAACATTAAAGCACACACCCACACACCCCAATAGCTCTCAGTTGTTAACATATCAAACAACCGAAATGTTGCTGTTAGAAAGTTTAATTTCAGTACATGTGACTGCATCATATTACTGTTACTAACTGCCACATCTTTCTTTTTTTTTGTCACCTTCAATTGCTAAGAAAAGAAAAATAATCTGAATTTTACAGCAACAGCGAAATGTCAAGATCTACTAGAGACGCATTCAGACCTCATGAGTAAACGTCCTAACAGGAATACCAAATGCTCTAGCCAGTCCAAAATCTGCAAGCTTTAGTGCATTGGTACGACGATCTATCAGCAGATTCTGGGGTTTAAGATCTCTATGAAGAACCCTATGTGAATGACAGTAAGCAATGCCTCTGAGAATCTGGTAAAGAAACAGCTGCAGAAAGAGGACATGACCAATTAAATTCCATTGTAAGTGTAGTAATTCAATAGTTTATTGTCAAAATCGGGATAGATTACGTAACACAAGAAAACTCCAAGACTGATGTAAGGTAACCTCAGTAGAAACTAGAATTAAGGATCACAAGCATCACACTACTTGGGCCATAAGGACTTGAAATCTGCTTCGCAAACTAAGAGAAGAATTGCACAGGTAAATGAATGAAAAATGTAATAGAAGGAACTAAATACAAAGCTTCCAGATGATAGCCTAATATTTATTTAGTAAAGCTAAATTTCTTAAAACAAAAATAGAACACTGCACCTGAGATGAAATACCATAATTTTCTGACCACATAACTACTCAATGGACACCATGTCATTTAAAGGTTTCTAAAAGTAAAAGTTTCTATATCAAAGAATGCCCGAACTTCCAATGTGCAGAGGGACACACTTTTATTTGGCGAAGGTCCTTTGCAAATTCAGGAGTAGAATCCATATGCTTCTTCAGATCCAAGTCCAGGTACTCAAAAACCAGATACAAGCGCTTCTCACTGTGCACTACATCCTGTAACCTGTCAAGCAATATCCATAAGTATTTATAATATATAAATCATTTTGCAACACAACCAAGCTTTAAGGAAAGATGATATGTGTCTACAAAACTAGATCAATTTTTTTTTTTTTAAACAGTATAGTTTGTCTTCCACTTAACAGAAGGATTTTGTTTTAAACATTTCTAGGAGGACCCACGTTGCTATTTTATTTTTTGGGGGCCATGCTGTAAAATCACGCATTAGTTAGACACTGAAAGAAATGCTTGTTTCCTGGTCAAGTTCAGATGATCCAGGAAAACAACATGCTCAGAGCAAAGTAGAAGAACGGTGGTTATCAAGGTCAGTCATGCTATATTCTCCGGTTTTGAGAATGTTTGGGATAGAGTTCAGTTTTTGTCTGTGTTGTGGGCATCGGTTTGCCCACAGTTTTGAGGAATTTCGTTCTCCTTATTTTGCTAGATTGGAAGGCAACTATTTTCTGGTTCATCTTTTTTCTTTTGTCAGCTATATGGAGCTGTTAGTTTTTTCCTGAGCTGTAGTGGTTTTTTTGCTCAGGATGGTCTTATACAAGCCTCTCAGTATCTTTTCTTTGTTTTCAGTATAATCGTATCCTTTAAAAAAAAAAGATTGAGTTGTTTAAGTTTCCATTAAGAACAGAATACAAATAGGAAGAAGAACATGATACAACTAAAAATCAAATATGGTCTAAAAATAAAATATTAACTTGAGATCAAAGTCTACTTTTCATCTCCTCAACAACAGGTAATGCCTTTAGAAGTTCTATGATTCAGAAAACCTGAATGCCCAAACATGTAAATTCAAGCTGTAGATTGGGAAAATCATCAATCTCTTGATCAGTGAGGAAACTATGCACCTGTTCTAAAACTCCAAAAATTATCTCATAAACTACTAAATTGATGAAATTAGTCCAATACACGGATTTAATAAATACCTGACAATGTTCCCATGCTGCATTTCTTTCAAGAGGGAAATCTCACGTATAGCAGTGCTTGGCACTCCCTCATCTTCCTGCTCCAAGCGAATTTTCTTCAAAGCTATAGTCTCATTAGTGACACGATCACGTGCCTTGTAAACCACTCCATAAGTTCCTTCACCAATCTTCTCAACTTTCACGTACTACAAAACCGCAAACATCACAATCAGAGAAAATCTATCGATACAAAAATACAACAATCAAAGATCAGAAGCCAAGAAAATGGCACAACCATCACTAACCTGGTCCATCCAATCTCTCTGCTAAAATCCAAGCCTTCAAAACCTAAAGGAAACAGCGAAAGTACCCGTATCAATTGTAACTTTCAATTAAACATAATCAAACCATCCTAGTTCACTAAAACTTGCTATAACCCACACTTTCATCTTACAGACCCATATCATTTCTCAAACACCGCCATTCGCACCGTAAAATCCCTGTTACTTCACTGCCCATTACACAACAAATCAACTATCAAATCAACCACTACAGAACTTATCCATTTCTTCACAATTCCTTCCTACTCAAATTCACTGAACATACATTGCATTACAGCCATTAGATCAACCCACCATATCTCAAAACTCAATCATCAGTAAAAACGCAACAAATCAGTGACTAGCGATGGTCAGTGAGCTCGATTTACAGATTTAAACATCCACGTTACGGAAGCAAGCAATTTGAAGAAGCAAAAGAGTAAGTAGAAATAAGCACTTACGGGACGGATCCTCCTCTGAAACCCTAAGACTTCGATTCCTCTGTCTCCTTCTCTGCGCCTGTGTGCTAGTCCTCACTGCAGAGAATGGAGCAGGAGGAGGTAAGAGAGCCCTAATTGCTCGGCAATACTCCTTTGGGTTTGGGTTCCACCACTACTTCAAACTCTAGATTTTATTATTTTAATTTCTTTTTGAATTTTTATCACAAATAATTTTTAAAATCGGTTAACCACTATTAACCGAGTATATGTGCATGGGTATTTTAGTCATATTTTGTATAAGTTAGCTAGGCAGTTAAGATGTTTAGCTGTCTTAGTTATTAAGTTTTGACAGCTGTAAGTTTTGTTTTGGTTAGCTTCTTTAAATAGGTATATATTACTGAAAATGTAAGCAATTGTATTCATTCAGTAAATACAACAACATTTGCAAGATATCGCTTTCTCTCTACTCTGAAATTCATTGTTCTTCGTTCTTGCTCTTCGATGGAGATTTTATGGCTTAATCTGCCATAATTATCATGGTATCAAGAGCTGAGGTTCAGTAAACCGGTGAAGAGGATCCTGGTTAGCTCATCAGGCTTACGGTTTTTCTGCGGCGTCTCTGAGCTGGTTGTGCCCTGAATCTTGATCTGCTCAAATTGGGATCTTTGATCGTTGTTGCGATATCAGGTTTGATGTTTCTTCGTATAATTGTGGAATTCTTACTTCGCCGTCACGAAGAATTATGGATGTGTGGCTTGATGTGATGATTTCTAGAGCACGAAGCTCCTTGTTGTTTCTTGATTGTTGCTGATTTCTAGGGCACGAAGCCTATAATTGTTTGATTACTGGTGATTGATTTGAGCACGAAGCTCCTTGTTGTTTCTTGATTGTTGCTGATTTCTAGGGCACGAAGCCTATAATTGTTTGATTTTATCAATTTGCACAGTATTGGTTGTTTCTTGAGCACGAAGCTCCTTGTTGCTTCTTGATTGTTGCGGTTGATTTTGTAGTTGAAATTACTGTGTTCTTCCAATTTTTGGAGTAATGGCAATGAATATGGTGAAGGTTGAAAGTCTACTTGGAATGTTAACCATTAGACTCCAGGAGGATAATTTTGTGAAGTGGTCCTTTCAGTTTAGATCTGTTCTTGAAGGAAATGATTTGTTTGATCATTTTGATGGTACCTCTGTATGTCCACCAAAGTTTGTCTTTACTGAAGACGATGGTATCACTACTGAAGTTACAACAGCTTATAAAGAGTGGATTAAAAGAGATAGGGCTCTTGTGAGTCTATTGCTTGCTACTTTGGGAGATGAAGCAGTTGAATACGTTGTTGGTAGTCGAACTGCACATGAAGCCTGGATGAATTTGCAAGATCGGTTTACTACTATTTCGAGAGCAAGAGTGAATCATCTCAAGACTGAGTTACTGACAATTAAGAAAGGTTCGGATAGTGTTGAGAAATACATGTTGCGAATCAAGGTTCTTAAGGATCAACTTCTTGCTGCTGGAGAAGTTGTATCTGAAAATGATCTTATTGTTGCTGCTTTGGCTGGATTGCCAGCAGAATTTAACATGATCCGTACTGTGATTGTGGCTCATGAAACTCCTATTTCTCTTAAAGAGTTTCAAGCTCAATTATTGGCCGCAGAGAGGACTGCTGAAGATTCCCAATCTACAATGAATTTTCCTATGTCGGGCATGTATTGCCATGGTGAATCTTCAAATGCTAATTCTTCACAGAGTCAAAGATCGGCTCAACAATTTTCTGGTGGTTATGGTTTTGTTAGTGGTGCTAATGCTAATTCTCAGAATAATACTCAAAGGTCAACTGGGGAACTTGTGTCTCAGGCTTATCTTCCGCAGTTTCATCAACAAAATAATGCAAATTCTCAGAATAACAGGAGCTATCAGAATTATGGAGGTAACAATGGAAGGGTTAACAACAGGCCTAGGTATAATGGGAACAATAATGGCAGGTTTTCAGGGAATTCAAATTTCTTTGCTGGAAGCACAAATAATAATGGAAGCTCTAATTTTGGATCTAAAGGTGGTTCAACTTGGCAGAATTGGAATGGCAATACTGGTTCCAAACCAACACTGATTCCTGAATGTCAGATTTGTCATAAACGAGGTCATACTGCTCCTAATTGTTACTCAAGGTATGATGCAAGTTCCAGTTGCGCTCCTCCAGTTATGGCATGTCAAATTTGTGGCAAGAAAGGCCATACTGCTCTCAACTGTTATCACAGAGGCAATTATGCATACCAAGGTGATCAACCATCTCCTTCTTTGACTGCACTTACTGCCCAAGCTCAGCAGAATTTCGTGTCTTCTTCACAGCCAAATTGGGTGTTAGATACAAGAGCTATTCACCATATGACTGCTGACCTTGATAATTTGACACTTGTGACACCTTTTGAGGGCAATGACAGGATTACAGTTGGCAATGGAGAGGGACTTCCCGTTGCTAACACTGGTTTGGGTTCTCTTTTAACCTCTTCTAAATCTTTAACTCTTCAAATGGTGTTACATGTTCCACAGTTAGCAGCTAGTTTATTATCAGTTTATAGACTATGCAAGGATAATCATTGCTATGTTATACTTGATGGATTTGGTTTTTGGGTGCAGGACAAGGCAACCAAGAAAATCCTCATGAAAGGAAGGAGTAGTAGTAGTGGCTTGTATTACATTCCTCAGCAGCACTTCTACAAATATTCTCAGCTAATGAATAATACACCTCACGCTTTGTTGGGGCAACTTGTCAAGACATCTATCTGGCATCATAGACTTGGGCATCTTACCAATGAGGTTCAATTAAAAATGCTTCAAGACTCTCAGATTTCTGTTTCTTTAGATAAATGTCCTCAGTTGTGCTCAGCTTGTATTAGGGGTAAGATGTCTAGACAACCATTTCCTTCCAAGTGTAATAAGTCAAGTATTCCTTTTGAAAAAGTGCATATTGATGTCTAGGGACCTTCACCTACTGTTTCTGTGGAAGGTTACCGATATTATGTAATTTTTGTTGATGAATGCACAAGGTTTACTTGGATCTTCCCACTTGTTAATAAGTCTGATGTGTACACTGTATTTGTGAAATTTCATGCCTTTGTTGTGAATCATTTCAAAACAAATATTAAGACTTTACAATCTGACGGAGGAGGCGAGTACATGAGTAAAGTGTTTAAGACTTTCTTGGAAACAAATGGTATTTTGCATCTTGTTTCTTATCCATATACACCTCAGCAGAATGGTCTTGCTGAGAGGAAAAATAGACATCTTGTTGAAACTACTGTGACATTACTGAGTGCAGCTTATTTACCTCAACAGTTCTGGTTTCATGCGTGTAGTCATGCAGTATTCTTGATAAATAGAATGCCTAGTCAGAATTTAGAAATGATATCACCCTATATGAAGTTGTTTGGACAATCACCTTCTTTGGGGTCTTTAAAGGTCTTTGGTTCTGCAGTCTTTCCTTATTTGAGACCTTATAATGTTAATAAGCTACAAGCACGAAGTGATGAATGTGTATTTTTGGGATATTCAGTAGGTTACAAAGGAGTATTGTGTTTTCATATACCTACCAAAAGGTTATTGTTGTCTCGGCATGTCATTCATGATGAACATGTATTTCCTTTTAAGACATCCCAATCCATACATATTCCTCAATCTGTGTCTACTTCAACACCACAAAGAGAGTTACCTAGAGGTGTTTCGGTTGTATTGTCCCATGAATCTGAGCAACATGGGGTGAATGATGTGGTCAATAATCCAGACATGGAGCTGCATTCTGTTTCTTCACAGTCTTCTGGTACAGCATCAGGTTCAGGATTGTTACCATTACAAGCTACTACTCTACATCCAACTCCTTCCTCTCCAAGGTTGCCTGTCCATAACCCTTCCCAAATTCAGGTAACTTCTAACTCTGAAGATCTATCTCCAAATGATTGTTCTACATCTAACAATATGGTTGATATTTCATCTGTTTCTCCTGATGTTGTGGCTGGTACATCTTCAGTTTCTCTTCATGATGTAAATGATCCTGTGATTCATACTGATGTAATTAATGTGCCTTCTGAGCATAATATGATT
Source organism: Pyrus communis (assembly GCF_041283825.1). Taxonomy (NCBI): domain Eukaryota; kingdom Viridiplantae; phylum Streptophyta; class Magnoliopsida; order Rosales; family Rosaceae; genus Pyrus; species Pyrus communis. The sequence continues at coordinate 5,200,766 of NC_142566.1, read as the reverse complement.
ACAAGGTTAAAAAGTGGAGTTTTACAAAGGAAAGATTATTCTGGTTATTGTGCTTCTGTATCCATGACTCCGGGTTCTTCTTTATCATCTGATGATGATATTATGTTTAGTGGTTTTACTGCTATATTGGATATTCATGAGTCTTCAGAACCAACTCATTACAAGCAAGATATTACCTCTGTGCACTGGAGAAATGCAATGAAGGAAGAATTTGAAGCTTTGCAGAAACAAGGTACTTGGGAATTAGTACCAGTTCCACAAAACAGAAATGTTATAGGCAGCAAGTGGGTGTACAAGCTTAAGAAGGATCAAGATGGAAAGGTGTCCCGATACAAGGCAAGGCTCGTAGCTCAAGGTTTTAGCCAAGAACATGGTCTGGACTATGAAGAAACATTTAGTCCAGTGGTCAGACACACAACAGTAAGGCTAGTCTTGTCACTTGCAGCAATGAACAAATGGGATTTAAGGCAATTAGATGTGAAGAATGCCTTTCTTCATGGAGAATTACAAGAAGAGGTGTTTATGAAACAACCTCAAGGTTTTCAAGATTCTCTATATCCTAATCATGTCTGCAAGTTACTTAAGTCTCTCTATGGACTTAAACAGGCTCCCAGAGCATGGAATGCCAAGTTTACAAGCTATTTACCTACTTTGGGGTTTCAATCTTCTCATTCTGATCCTAGTTTGTTTGTGAAGATCAGTGGTTCTAATGTAGTGATCTTGCTATTGTATGTTGATGATATTATCATCATAGGGTCTTCTTCCAAGTTAATACAGCAAGTCATTGATGATTTAGCCAGTGTATTTGATATGAAAGACATGGGGAGGTTAACCTATTTTTTGGGTTTGCAGATTGCCTACCGAGACAATGGAGACATTTTCATTAATCAGTCTAAATATGTTACTGATCTTCGCAATAAGGCTGGTATGATGCATTGTAGACCCTGTTCAACTCCGAGCAAGCCACACACTCAGTTATTGAAGGATGAAGGACAACCAATGGCTGATCCAACAGTGTACAGAAGTATGGTTGGTGCATTACAGTATCTGACCTTCACTAGGCCTGATATTGCCTATGCAGTCAATTATGCATGCCAATTTATGACAACTCCAACTGAAGAACATTTTTGTTTGATTAAAAGAATTCTTCGATATCTTAAAGGTACATTGCAGTGTGGTTTGACTTATTCTGCTCAGGGAAAAATAGAATTGCTTGCTTATAGTGATGCTGACTGGGCTGCTGATATAAATACCAGAAGGTCCACCACAGGATACATTGTCTTTATTGGTTCAAATCCTGTATCATGGCAGTCCAAGAAACAAGGAAGTGTGTCTCGCAGCTCTACTGAGGCAGAGTATAAGGCATTAGCTAATGCTGCTGCAGATGTAGGTTGGGTTAGATCAGTTCTCAAAGATCTTCATGTTTTTCTTCCATCTGCACCGTTGTTACATTGTGATAATCTTTCAACGTTAGCCTTATGTTCTAATCCATTTTTTCATACTCGGATTAAACACTTGGATACTGATTTTCATTTTGTTCGTAAGAGGGTCCAAAAGGGAGATCTAGAGGTTCAATATATTCCTACAGAAGCTCAGGTTGCAGATGTCTTGACCAAAGGTTTACACAGTCCTTTGTTTATTCATCATTGTACCAATCTCAGACTGGGATATCCCAGTTGAGATTGAGGGGGAGTATTAACCGAGTATATGTGCATGGGTATTTTAGTCATATTTTGTATAAGTTAGCTAGGCAGTTAAGATGTTTAGCTGTCTTAGTTATTAAGTTTTGACAGCTGTAAGTTTTGTTTTGGTTAGCTTCTTTAAATAGGTATATATTACTGAAAATGTAAGCAATTGTATTCATTCAGTAAATACAACAACATTTGCAAGATATCGCTTTCTCTCTACTCTGAAATTCATTGTTCTTCGTTCTTGCTCTTCGATGGAGATTTTATGGCTTAATCTGCCATAATTATCAACCACATCACGATGATACGTAAAGTTGATAGTCTTTGAAAATGAGTGTCGAAAATGAATGGGCTTTTTCTGTCAAAACTTTGTTAAAAGTTTTGTTATGTGTTGATATAGCACGTGATTGAGTTGCACAAATTTAATTAAATATTATCAGGTGAATTAAAATTAGTTAAATAATAAAAATAATTTATTTTAATATAATTAAAACCTCTAAAATAAAATTAAAACTTAAATAGTAGAAAAAGAAACCTTCAATGACAGCCCCGTCTCTTCCCTTTCCGATCAACCTCCATCCTCAGTCGCAGCCCCGTCTCTTCCCTCTCCGATCAGCCTCCATCCCAGCAACCTATCTCTCCTGTTGCCTCCCAACCGCTCCGGCGCCAAGCCACTGCAGTACCACATGTTTAAGTGAGAGTGGTGAAGAAGAAGATTTTTTTCATTTTCCATTTATATAAAAATCAAAATTATTTTTTATTATTTAAATATTGTTAATCCACATGGCAATATTTAATTAGACAGATGAGACCCAGTATGTGCCACATTACTATATAACAAATTTTTTTATAGATTTGTGAAGCACATTAATTTGAGACACCTATTTTCAAAGACTACATTTGGGATATCTCAACCTATTGGAAATTTAATTGAAATTATTTCGTTAAATTCTCCAATTTTGACAAAAGTGAAGTTAGGGGTATTAGGATAATTTCAAATGTTTCTCCATCTTTTTGGTTAACTCTTGAGTTGGTTAGGTAGAGCTCAATTCCACAAGGGCATAGGCCCAAATTGATCTTGATTACGGATTAAAAGAAGAAGTTAGAAGAGTTTTAAGTAGAAAGGCAATTCAGTAATTGGCTAGAGTGCTATAAATAAAGCAGTTGGCGATCAAGTCACCGACCCCGTTGCTTGACATGGTCTTTTTTCCTCCATCCGATCTCCGTTTTGGGTGATTTTGGTATCTATAGAAAGCTCTCAATGAACCCAACATCTTGGTGGTGTTAGATTTTTCATTTTCTAACACGTTTTTTAGGTCGAAGCCACAAAGTCCCGAGGGTTTTTCAGCAATGTTATCATATCTCCCATGATTCCGGCAACCATTTTGGTCGAGTGAGGTAAGAAACATCATCTACTCTTCATGATCTTCAAGTTGGTATGCTTGGTTTGTGCATTGGTTGTTTTAGATTTAGGTGTTTAGAACCCTAGAAATCTGGTTTTCTCCGATGATTTTGGCCAGTTTCAGGCTAAAATATCCGTTCATCGAGGTCTATCTACCATGTGAATTTGAAGCTCATTCAGCTAGGGCTGAAAATTCAAATTTCTCAAACCCTCCACTAAGGCTACCGTTCCATGTGGCAGTGCGTGTGAGCAGCCCTTAGGTGTTGTCTGAGTACCAGAAACCTTCTAGTGACCTTGTGAACTTGTGTCTAGCTTGGTTTCTTAAGATTCAATTGTTTGGTGCGGTGATCAAATTGGACCACCACTCTTTTGTATGATTGGAGGGGATCCAATCATTGGATCGTTGACAATTTGTAATACGTTGTGTTCGGAAGCATAATGAGGCCCATAGAAATTTAAGGATTGGAACATGTGGTGTTTGGATCTTCTGGATTGAATAACCTTGTATTGTTGACATTACTAGTGCCTGCTTTGACCGACGGTTGACTTTTTTGTCAACGTGCCCAAATTATTGTAGTGTGTCATTTACTTATATAATGTTGTTGAGACTTGATGGAGCTTAGTTGGTTCATCACAATGACATGTCATTCCCGGTTGATGTGCATCTCGATTTACGTGCAAGTAACACTTTGCCTCATTTTACGTTCTGATCATACTAAGTTTCCTAAGTGGGGTTTTATATAATGTGTTAGGGTCCTTGGAGCAATGAACCTAAAAATGCAAAGAACTCCAGGTGAGTGACTTTAATATTATGTAATATGGTTATTACCTGTGAAACTTCCTTGTTATATACTATGTGGTACAACATGGGTTTACAAATGATTTTATGATAATGGGTGCTACTATGACATGTTTACCCGATAATGTTATCAAAAAATATATCTATGCTATGTTTCAAATGATTGTGAATTGAGAGGGCTAGTAAAGGACCACTAACCCAGTGTAATGGGGTAATGCAGCATCAAAATCTGCACCACGTAGCAGTGGTACATGGATAGTCCCCCCTTGTTAATCCGCATTGAAGAACCATACTATTTATCGATTACGCCTGGTTAATCCACGTTAGACAACCCTAGGGTTGCACCTGGTTAATTTGCATTAGGCGATCCTCGTTACCTAGGTATTGCTATACGTAGTTTAGGAGTGATCACACATGGTTAATCCGCATTGGGTGATCACCGCCAATAAGTGTTTTTAGGAATGACTATGCTTGGTTAATCAACAATGGGGACCACTTCTTACTCGATTATTGATAGGATTTTTACCACCTGTAAAAGTAGGGATAAAACCACTAAAAAATACTTGCAAGAGTACAAGGTTATCGTTGTATATCAGCTCAAATAAGGTCGTTTTCCACATGGATTGAATGAATAATTTGTAGCTAATTATTTGAAACAAAGTTTTGAAAAGGTTGATTTTGAAATTTAAAATAATAAAAACAAATTTAAATAAAAATAATTAAATAATTGGCAAAGTAAAGAAAGCAAAAGAAAACGTTTTTGGAAAGCAATTTAAATACTAGGGTTTTGCCGTCATCACTAACAATCCTATGCAATTTTACCAATTTTCCTAATGCATATGTTCCTCGTGATGTTCAAGTAAAAACGTATATCTAACATACAATCCGTCTGTGATGTTCAGATCAAATATAAACATGCAAGACTTATTAAACTTTGTGAAAACCCTTTGAAAAACCATGCAACCCTTAAGAGTGTGATGTTTGCCCTAAGTGAACTTACAATTACTAATCACAAGAAGCCCTCCTCAATTTCAAGGTGGTGTTTCAACAAAAATTGCATCAAATTACTTGTCTAGATACCTTAATGCTCGCAAATCACTAAGACAATTGGATAGTTTAATTGTGGTGATTAATAATTCAAAGCAAGCATGCATCCATTCATAAGCAAATTAAAAAAAAATCACAAATGCATGCTAAGGCTCATGACTTCGCCCTAGCAATAGGAATTAGTTACACATAATCATAATAAAAACTAAAGAAAATATCATTAACTAGAAAAAGGATTGAAAACACCTCGCAGTTAAAAAGTCTGAAATTCTTCAAAATAATGCATCTCTCCCTCTAACCGTAATGGCTAAATAGCCTTATTTAGACTACTAGAAAAGATCTTCTAAAAACTAGGAAACATAATAAAATAAGATAACTAGAAAATACATTCCTAATCTAACTTTGGGCTGCCCAGCCATAAAGAATCCCACGTTTTTGGATCTTCAGGGCACCAAAACAGGCCCAAAGCTTAAGATTCCCCGAACATAATTGCAGAAGGACTCGAACCCAAAAGACATCATCTTGGATGCCAAAAAGCCCAAAACGTCACTTTGACAACACTGCGCGCTGCTTCTTTATTTCATTGCCATAATTAAACCGCTTGATATAAAAGTCTGAAACTTTGACACCAACACGTTGAAAGACTAACAAACATCCTCTAATTAGAATCACTCCAAAATTCATCCGTTTGAATACTTTTTGCTAAAGAGGAAGTCGAATGTCCAAAATATAATTCAAAGTATCAAAATTCTACCAAATTAACCAATAAATTAATACTAAGATTAGGGTAAAATATATAGTATAATATCGACTCATCAGTTACCTATTGTAGGATTTGATCGAATTGTATCTCTTTATGGCCCTAGACCTAGTTTATTACATATCTGAAAGAAGAGATTGAATACATGTGGGCTCAATCTAGAAACAGTTGAATCGAATAGTTTAAATGATCGTGTTGCCTAAAAGAGAATGAAATTGAATGTGACTCATTCCTGCTCGATACAAAAAGAGATGCCAAGATATATAAAAAAGATACCGATCTCATACCTACACGTGTTGGTAGTATTGATGGTGTGTCATTCCTACACAACTTTGGGTTTTATGATGACTAATAATTATCTCAAAAGACATGTGGTGAGATTCAAATTTGAGGAACCATTCATGTACGTATTTAATGAGGTGTATGTTGGTTATAAAATATGTGGTAATTGGACCCTTGTGATTATTCGGAAAATGATGAAAGGCTAGTGGTGAGTCAGATTTTGAAGAGATTCATGAAATGATAATGACGGTAATCAGATTGACGAATTGATCCAATATTCATAGGAAAGTCCTATGTGGACGTAGCCACTACTTTTACATTTAATCATTTGATCTTACTTATATTTACATATGTTGTATTATTGTCGCTTATACGAGCTTCGCAACTTATTGCTTTGCCCCATGCACTATTCCCATGGCACAAGGTTGTTTGCAGAGTAACCGGTAGTAGTTAGAGGAGAAGATTTCAGGTGATGTAGTTGTGTGAGTAGTGCACTCGAGAGTAGGTATTGTTACCCTTTGTTGTACTTTATTTACGATGAAGCTCTGATGTATATTGTATGTATGAGCCTCAATGACTCTTATGAATTTTATATTGTACCATTACTATCCTACCATCACATGTCAATTTCAAGCGTATTTTAGGATCACCATGACTACTTTTGGTGGTATCAAAGCAATGGTCCCCGGACCACAATTAATTCCAATTCATAAAGTAGCTCATGTGCAAGTCAAGTATGGGCTTCCCATGTGCAGGAGTCCAAATTTAACCATATTTGATAGTTATGTAGTTTAATGTGAGGAGTCTACTCATCGTTCAATATGTTCTACATGATGTTGTGTGTAATCCTAAGGATCGGTAAAAATTATCCTTTCTATTAACAAATATAAATAAAAAAATAAGCAAAATACTATAGAGATCACATGTTTGTACTACATTGGTATACCATATTGTGATATGACTGTGTACATGCTCACATATTGTAATGAGTTTATCTCATTGAATGTTAGTTGTATGTATCACTTGCCACCACACTAGAGAGATATTATTTGAAAAACATGATAAGACTAACATTTTCTATAAAAAAAAGTCTTGTTGAAGGTTTTTTTTTTCTTTTTGAATAAACAATATTATCTACACTAATGGGCTAGCAATTATGCGATTCAAATTCGCCTTGACGAGAATCGAACCTAAAATCTCTCAATTACAAATGAAAATGAATACTACTAGATCGTGACTAAGTGACAAATCTTAAAGTTAAATGAACTGAACAAACAAGGTACATAACAAAATCATTCGCATTCAAATCCCTAAAAGAAACGAATAATATTAAAGTATACACAAACCACAACAGAAAAAGATCAGGAGTTTATTGCCACGAAAAACTGGGGAGATCTTAATCAACACAGATGAGACAAGCAATTCATCTGTGAAGTTCAATCATTTATCAGAAACCCCAAACACAACGGGATCCAGGGTATGACGATGTCAGGAAAGAGCCACGTCAACTAAAAGTCAGTCTACTTGATTTGATGAGTTAGGAATAAAAACCTGAGCTATACCTAAGGGTAGTTTACTTGCTTACTTTAAAGAGTAAGGAAGCAGGGTGCTTCCTACTAGAACACAATATGGATCCTCCTCCCCACGGATGAACACTAAACCTTGCCTTGAAAGCCCCATTTCTTCTCGTGCGTGCTAACGCAAGCTGCATTGTTTGCCACCGCCCGAGAAGCAGAAGATTCGAGAGTCCAATCTGAAAATACATGCATAGATAATCGTCTACTGAAAAAGGCCGATGACGGACAAGGTCTACTCGACATAAATTATAAAGTTAATGAAACCTTTCACAACAATCTTTCACAAAACTTACTAATCAGAACGGTTCATTATTAGACCGCGGCATTTGATTCGCCGAAAGCAAGCTTGCCCGTGTTTGATCTCTTCCATCTCTGCCCTCACCTAATGTTGAAGAAATGATTGGTAAGATTCGCCTTAAGTGTCAGTTGACAGACTTGAAGTCTAAATCACGTGTTATGTGATTGATAACGACACGTCCTATAAAAATATACATCTAATACAAGCTTCGTCATGCATAAATGTGGAACTTTATGAACTAAAGTAGGCAGTTACAAACATGATATGAGCGAAAAATGACACTCTCTCAATAGATTGAATGGAATTGAGTAAAAACAATCTCAAAACTGATGAGAAAATAATGAAAATTCCGAGTTATCCCATTAGTGTTTAAGATAAGATGCCATGAAGAACATCAATACTCTGCAGAGCTATTCTCACAAATGTTATGTACAAGATTATTATTCCTGGTTACTCCCAAATAAAAGCTTTATTTTCAAGCACTGCAAATCACCATCCAGCTTTAATTTGTCCCATCAGTCTTCTACAAAAGCGAAACGACAGTAATAAGTGCATCGGTGGCCCTGGCGATGGAATTTATGGCGTCTCTTCGTTCTTTTAATTATTTCAAAGCTTCCCGGCTCTGTAGTCCTGTACAAAGATGTATGATGTTTTATTAGTTCCATTTGGTGGTTGGGTGGGAAATGAATATCAAACTCTTCATTCTAAATGGTCTAACCTAATTGTATAGAATGTGAAGCAGAAGGCAAGAGATGTATATGGCAGAACAATGGCACCAAGAACGAAACTGAATTTGTTCACTGGAGAAAACCAAGTAAGGATAATGCGTGTAAATCTTATTTCGCATGTATTCTGCTCATGATGTTTTTAATGATGATGATTGATATACTCTGCTACATGTTGTGATTTTTCTGCTTTCATGTAATTAGCGGCTTATATAAGTGGTAAAAATATTAATTAATTTCGAGAAATGACAGTCTAATTTACGCAACTGTCTTTTATAATACTATCCAAAATGGATTTATAATCTTCTAGAGGAAGGAGAGGACCAACGAATCCTTATTGAGGAAGAAGGGGATGGTAAGATTCCAAAGCAGCTTGCAATTTTAGGGCTCTGGTGCATCCAGTGACACTCAATGGATCGTCCTTCCATGAAAATGGTGGTTCAGATGTTAGGAGGAGAAAACTTGACGATGCAAGCATCCCTAAAAGGCTCCAACAGTTAATAGCAATTGCTGAATTAGAGTAACATGTATATGTATACGCACCAACACAAGTAGTTCTTAGATGAATCCAAGCCCAAACAATTACAGATGACAGTTCTTCACTTAAATCACTTTAAAGTAAGAATTTAACTAATAATACATTATTGCACTTTCTCAACAATTTGATCATCACCTAGCTGACAATGAACATGTTAGCTCCACGTTAGAACATATTGGGTTCGATTTATTGACTTGAATATCACCCACAGTCACAGGCGTTTCTTGTGGGCATAAAGAAGGCCTGAGAGGCATTTGCAGACATTCAACATCTCCTCCAAGCATTTCGACAACTTTGGACATCGAAGGGCGATCACTTGGTTTCATTTGAATACACCACAAGGCGGTTATAACCATCTTTTTTATTACTTTCTTTTCCTCCTCTGTAACATTGTCCATTTCCAAGTCATTTCCCACAATATACTGATCGTACACCCACACTGGGAAGTAGTTTTGGCTTGAATGCTCTACCTTTGCATTCCAATTCTTCCTTCTGCTTGCCATTTCCATCAACAACATTCCAAAACTATAGACATCTGCCTTGTATGAGACGCCTCCAATATTTTTGTAGAACAACTCAGGAGCAATATACCCCAGTGTACCCCGTGCTGCCGTCAAAGGGACAATGCTATTATCTACGGGATACAATTTTGCAAGCCCAAAGTCAGAAACCTTTGCTTTAAAGTTCTCATCAAGAAGAATGTTATGAGGCTTGATGTCGAAATGTAGAATTTGCATTTCGCAACCTTGATGTAGATATTCAATCCCTTGAGCCACTCCAAGAGAAATCTCGTACATAGTCTTGATAGTTAAGGGAAGACTTCCTTCTTTGGAATAAATGTATTTATCAAGGGAGCCATTAGGCATGAAGTCATATACTAGAGCGCGCTTTGATCCCTCGACACAGTATCCAACAAGTCGCACCACATTAGCATGGTGAATCCTTCCGATCGTAGCTATTTCGCTAATAAAATCTTGGCCATTAGCTTTGGGCTTGCCCAAGACTTTAACTGCTACAAAACGGCCACTGCGTAGCTTTCCTTTAAATACAGAGCCAAAGCCACCTTCGCCCAACTTGTGCTTAAACCTGCGAGTCATTTTCTTGATGTCCGAGTAAGAGTACCTTATAGGCATGAAGTTGTTATTGCATTGCAGAAAATCTTCTATTGTGCTATACATTGATAAATGTCTTCTGCGCCATGTGTAGATTAAAAATGCAGTCACAACTAGACCTCCAAAAATAAATTTGGCTAGGAAAAATAACCCTGCATGCATTGACATTAATATGTTAGATCCACTGTGTACTACTTTTTCTTCCCTTTTTTTTTCAAATTACTTTGTCTTTGATGTGATTAAAGAGAGAGAATGGGAAATCTACTTATGATGATAATACAATCTTGTCTTAGTCCTTACCGATGCATATGGGTATAAACCATCCACGCGCTGCAAAAAAATTAATCGACTATGAGTTTGAAAAGTGCATAAAGTGAAAAAATAAATAAAAAAATTAAATCTAAGGATGCCTTTATTGACACCCAAATTTTAGTTAGTTTCACTTAACTAAAAAATTTTGTCATCAAACTTTTTAATTTGCCGTCGAAATTAAGTTCACCCAACCCACCAAGCAGCAAGCAGCACCCACCAAAAAAAGGAACAACACACACCCACCATTCACCAATAGAAAGAGAACGAACACACAGACCCACACGGAGCCGGCATCGACGCTGTCGATGAGGGAGGGACCGGAGGATGGTGTAGTTTTGTCGGGCGCGCGGCAGTTGTCTGTTCTTTTTCTCTTTCCTTTGGTAGGTGGAGGCTGGTGTAGATTTGGGCAAACTTAAAAATGAGGGGAAACTATGAAGTTTGACCAAATGTTTTAATTAGGTGAACTTAACTAAAATTTGGGTGCCGATAAAGATACCCAAAATCAAAAGACTTGAGCGTTTGGACTAATTAAATGAAGCTCTTACGGATTTCGTTGTTCTCGGTGTGTAACAATGGACGCAACTTGCCAGCTGTAATAGATACATAGCACGAAAAAGTGAGCAAAGACAAACACTAGGTTTAAGAAGTACAGATGGAGCACACAAAAATAAAAGAAGCTTTTGGGGAGAAAATTCTTACGGAAGGAGCTATATTCATGACCTACAGTGAAAAATGGAACGAAGAATACACGACATTAGCAATAGCTCACCCAGTCTTCAGAATTTGAAAAATCAAGTTTGTCGATCGAAAACTTGTAAATAAAACAAAAAGAGGACCCCTTACCGATTTGTTGCCATAGATATCGAAAGAAACCTACAGGAACAAAGAAAGAACAAGACCACATGCATTACCATAACAAGTGTGAGGTGTATAAATCGTTAGAAAAAAAAAATTTAAATTCAAGTGCTGTCAATAAATTGATAATATGTACATGTGTGTATATATATTATACAGGGGAGAAGGGGGGATTTGGTACGATGAAAAAGTTTCCTACGGATACGGGTAATTGTTTTTTGATCAAGAAACTCTTAAGTTAAGTTCTTGAATTCTTATTCAGCTACCAAGTCTAACTTATGCATTGGAGATCCCTTGATTCACACCACACCGGTATATGCATGATTATGTCTAATATGTCATTTTTATATGATTAACTGCAGAAGAAGAAATTTAACAGAGCAAAGCATGACCCGAAGAGAGAATTGCTAAAGTTGTTTAGGTTTCCTAGCTGTTAGGGTTAGGCCTCCTAGTTTTTAGGATTTGTTTTAAGTAATGGTAAATAATCCCTATTCTTGAGGGACAAGTTTGTTGCACCATATGTTTAAAACTTAGTCATATACCACAATCTTAGGGTTGTAAGTCGTGGGCTGTTTTTTCCCTTTCAGTTTGTTTGCAAAGCTATTATATAACTGCTACAACGTTTTGAATTCAATAAGAAAGTTCTTCCAGCATTTGTGTTATCAAGCTTTTGTTTTGTAAGTTCTTTGTCAGAGCCTCATTAATGAGCCTGACCAAAAGTCTAAAACATGAGTGTGAGGAAGCTTCGACATGGCAACTGAGAACAGTTTTGTGCAGCCTACTATTCTAAGGTTTGATGAGCACTACGATCACTGGAGCATTCTTATGGAGAACTTCCTGCGGTCTAAGGAGCATTGGAGCTTGGTGAAAATTGGGATTCCTACGGTGAACAGAAGAAAACAATTGATGATAAAAAACTGAAGGATTTGAAGGTGAAGAACTATCTGTTCCAAGCCATTGATCAATCAATTTTGGAGACAATCTTGAATAAGGATACTGCAAAGGATATTTGGGATTCTTTGAAGCAAAAGTATCAAGGCACAGCACAAGTCAAACGTGCACAGTTGCAAGTTCTTCGCAAAGAGTTTGAGATGCTTCACATGAAGGTTGGAGAATCGATGAATGAGTACTTTGGAAGAACTTTCACCTTCAGATAAAGATATAGACATTTGAGGCTCAGATAAGGCAAAATGTTCAATGAATGGGACATGCCCCCATTCTAGCCCGACAAAACACGGGAAAGGTAGTTACTCCAAGGCACCAGAATCTATTACGCCCATAGGATCAACTAGAGAAGAATCAATGTGAGGAATGTCAGTGGCAGGATCCCCCTTTTTCTTCGTATACCCATTAGATTATGAGGAAAACTCACTATGCTCCAATAAAGCGAGCATTGACTGCAAGTGAAAAAGGCACCAACAAATTATCATCTCGTATCTCTTTCGGCAGACTAACGGTATCCCACCGATCACGGTGATCCTGACCAGTATAACCATCAAAGTAACCCTGATTATATTTAAGAACGATGTATTCCTGGTATTGTTGCCGAAGCGCTACAACTTCCTATTCGTTTTGCAGAGAAAACTCTGCTTGGATTTTCTCTATAAGGCATACTTCTTCCCGAGCTGCGTCCAAGTTTGTTGGAGAATAGACATGTCTGCATCCCACGAACTCCCCTCTGATGCCAATGCCTTGTCTGCCTCCTCCAAACACATCTTCAAGGTCTCCCTCTCGGTATTCCAAATCCGCTTTGCGTCCAGCACACTTCAAGCCTAACATTTATTTCCTACAAATCTTGTCAAGCATTGATCCTACTGCCCAGTTCTCTCATATAATCAGCTACGAGTTTGAATCAAGATCACAAGGGTGGATTCTGGTGCGGGACAATCAGGGTACTTAGAATTAGAAAGGTCTAGGCGACATTGTCATTATTGTCCCACCAAACCGACATCCATTAAGAAGATGACTATAACCTATGAGAAAAGCTTCTTCCTCACTTTTGTTACAAACCATCACCACAGAAGGTTCAGGCATATCGAGAACGACAGATTGGATAGTTGGGGTTAGAAGGGCTGGTGGCCATTAAATTTGATCGAGTATGGGAAGGTTAACAATGACAGATGGAGAGTTGGAGCGCTTTCTAAATAAGATTTGGAAATTTGAAGAAAAGCGAAAATGGTGATGCGGAAGATATTTAAAATATGGGATTTTGAATCGTCCTACCATTGAATACGGATTGGTTCACCTCGAGATCAACCGACCCGATTGTTACCAAAAAAGATTTCAAGTTTTTCGTATGCACACGATAGATGCGACACATCATCAAAACTAGGCCAGAAGCATGGAGTTCAAGGCGACTTATTTAGGATTACAGACGCCGCTGTTTTAGATGTAAAAGTTATATCATTTACAAAGAATTTGAAGACTAAACGGTACATATTTCAGCTTACTCTAAAAGGCATGATCTTTGGTAACAATCCATCCTCAAGAGGAACAAATTGCATGTGAAATCCCGTGTCTTGGATTTCACTGTTATAGTCTATGTATCTGCATTATTAAGATTTTATATTATTTTTTGAGAATTTATATTAATTTATTTGAATTTAGATTTTAATTAAACTAGTTACGAAGTTTGAAGTTTGGAAATTAATTATCTAAAATCCGTAGACCTTTCGAGGTCACAATTTATATTTTTGAATAGAGCTCGATCACACGAACGTGTAAGTGCAAATCGTTCGTGAAACAGAGTTATAATGAAAGAGTTATTAACGTTTAAATTTAGGGACATGCTTGTAATTTGGTTCTCATTTAGAAGGCTTTAGATTTTCTGGAGCAATGAGATTGTCACGTATGTGGCCAGGATGGTGAGAGGAGAAGGGTAAGGAGAGAGATGAACGGAGGAAAAGAAAAGAAAATAAGGAAAGGGGAGAGGGCTCAGCGAGTGAGAGGAAGGGAGAAAGGAAAGGGATCAATGAGAAGAAAGAGTAAGCTGAGAAATGAGAGGGGGGAGAAGCACCCAACATGACCCCCCTTCCTTGTGACCCGATAAACCGGCGGTGACCCGGTTTGATTCTGACCAATTTCCACCATTTTTCAATCAGAATTCACCCATCCACCACCTGTAACCTACTCCATGACCCCTCATTTTCCATCACCCAAATTCGAGGGCTTTTAGGTCCAAAATTCGTGACGGAAGACGCTAGGTTCGCGGGAAGGCTCGACGGCAATCTTGCCGTTCCGGCGAGTTGCACCACCCACCACCACCCTTAATCAACTCCCCTTAGACCCAGGAACAAGACCTAACCAGTTGTAGGGGCATCGGAACACTGAGGAACTATCTAGGGTTTCCAACGGGATTGAGTGAAATTGGGGCCTTTCCCTGCCAAATTGGCCTTGGTCACAGGTATGAAACTTGCTCCACTCATTGAGATCTACATTTCTGTTAAATTTGGTAATTTTTGGAGTTAGTCGGAAAATTGGGTTTCCGTTTGCCGGAAACCGCCACTTATGGTGGTGCGTGGCTAGTGAGCCGACGATGACTTTCTAAGTTTAAATAGATGTCCTGATTTTGTATTTGATATTCGTATGACGTAATTTGATCGTTTGAACCTAATTTTACTATGATGCATTACTTGCTCAAAATATGAATCAACAATCCGACTATTGGATCGTCACCAAACTTTAATACGTTATAATACGTAATATTTGAGGATGTTAGGAAATGACAGATCTTCCCGAATTGGATTTCTAAGTTAGTTAAAAAAAATTGTTAACCGCTACCTAATTCTTGCAATTGGCGGATATCTGACCGTCGAATCATGATGAGAATTTAGTATGTCGTTCTATGAGCATATGAAGACCTTAGGAAGTTACGGATTCGAAATTCGATGTTTAGATCTTCCAGATCAAATTACATAAGGTTGTGGACCCTACTGTTGACCGAGAGTTGACTTTGCCTCTCATACAGATAGTTAGGGGCAATTGTGGGACCATGATTTTTCAGGGCTGGAGTAAGGCTAATCTGAATACTGTCACCTCTGAAGTCCGGTCATGGACTCTATCATATAGAGCAGGGTGCCACCATTACTCTACTCCGGGGTAATAGGCCCAGTCTTAGTGACCTAGCTGGATGGCCGTGCTTATTTCATAAGACATGCGAATTGATCTGGATATGGACACAATCAGGTCCTATAAGTCTTGGAGTCTCTACAATCTAAGGATTGGCGTGCGTCACAAATAATTACACTCCTAAGAGGACGCAATATCTACTTACTAGATATCCTCTAGGATTCTCCCGGTTTAGAACAAAGATTCTATCCTGAAAATGTCTCTCTCCCCATGGTATAAATACACCCTCTAAAGTTTCATTTATGATAACGCAATCTATACACTTAAACTCTTCTACCCACTGCTTGAGTCTAAATCATTCACTAACTTAACCGTCGAAGCCCTCACCCCCGGTCTAAGGTTTGATTACGGTTGTTTTACTGTTTTGCAAGTTTCTAAGGTTACTCGGATTTGTGCTCAACCAGCACTCACGGAGGTGCGCAGATTTGGTTCCAACACACCTCATTACTATTGTTGAGAATGAATACTACATTGATGAGAGGATGACCTTGCATATGCTTTTTAAGTAGTTGGGTTACTCCCCATATTGCCAATTGGTTTTATATATGGTGAAACCTCAACTTCTTCATGCTATTAAAGCAAGTTGTCCCACGTGTGAAACCCAATAATCTCACTTGTTCCACGTCACCTAAGTTGTGTTGTACACGTGTTAGGCTTGAAAATTTGTCACAAATAAGGGGCGTGTTGAAAATGAATCCCAAATTGATAAGATGACGGAACTTGCATGTGCTTATAATGAGTTGGGCTACTCCTCATATTACCAATTAAAGTAAGGATTTCAATTGCACGGATTAAATGAACAGTGTTTTTGGGTGGATTTCAACTTATTTACAAATCTGCCACAGGCGCTAATCGTGATGCACACGTGTTGATAATTGTGGGAAGGAAAGAAGGATGGTAAGCCGGCCTTTTCCATATCCTTCTCAAACCCTCTTTTGCCTCCTCCATTTCGCAGACCCCGCGAGAACGACGCAGACGGTCTCGCCTCCGTCCTATCCCTCCTCTCGCCGCCGTCTCCCTTCTCTCGCCTCCGTCGTCTTACTCCTCCTTTCTCTGTCTATGGAATCGATCGATCTATTCGAAGAGGATCGACATTTCTGAAATGGTGTTTAGATAGGTAGGGGTTGTGCGTGGTGCGGTCATGCTGATGATCGTGGAAGCCATCGATTCTTCTTCTACGACATAGCATCGACTCTGCTTCCATCTCCATTTTCTCTCCTTGCCTTCACTCTCAGAAATCACCAACCACAGCACTGTGTTGCTCAAAAACCACCAAGCCGTTAGAAATCTCTTCGATTCTCTCCCAGAAACTACGAAGCACAACGACCTCTTGCTGAAAAACCGTGAATTGGGTCCCAATTCAAAGGAAATTTTAAGCCCAGAAAAGCCTTGGTTTCCTGGTGAGTTCTCCGGTCGATTTGGGGTAGGTAATTTTGTGATTTGCAGTTTATTTTGGGAAATGATTGATGGGTTTGCAGTTCATTTTACGATTTCTAGAGTATTTGCAGTTTATTTTGGGGGTTTACACTAGAATTGAGGAAGCACATATGAACGCAAAGCTAGAGTGTCTGCAGTTTAGGTCCCCCCCCCCCCCCCCCGCGGCGGCCCTCATTTTAGAGGTTTTTCTACTGTTTAGTTTTTGGATTTTGTCTAATTTTTGTGGTCTGCTTTATAGATTGTTCTCTTTGGAAGCTTCTTTCCAGCCTTCACCTTCTTCTTGCCTGGTGCCTTCTCATTGAGTATTGGAGGAGCATTAAAACATAGGTGTGTGTGTTTTGTCGACGTAAGAGATGAACGACATAAAAACATCTGTCTTTGTATGTTTTTGTGCTTTTTCTAACCCATCAATTTCTTTTGAATCAACCAAATAGTCCCAAATTGCAACTTATGTTTGTGCGCGTGCACACCTCCGCATGGTGTTAATGTCTGTGGGCCATCTATGTATATGTAGACATATCTATGTGTGTGTGTGGAACGCAACATATCAGATTTTGGTTATACTGTGCATATTTTTATTGTCTGTTATTATCTGCGCTATCACTATGCCATTTCTATGCAGGCTCTGATAGTTATTCATGAGCTTTATAAGCACTTTCCATAATTTAAACAGTCTGTTTTGGGTTCATTTTCATTAGGTCATTAGCTACTGATTAATGGAGAAACGAGGACCATGCCACTGATTTGGGTTCTTTTCTAATTTTCTGATTTTGGGGTTTTGCAGGGAGTACTGATGTACTGATTTTCTGGGTTTTTTTTTGTCCTTGCAGGATTTTTGGTCTTTGAAATGGGTATGTGTTGTTTTTAACATTTCAGTTCTAGCGTGTTCCGTTCTTCGTTGCTTCGTGATTCTCATTTTTTCAGTGTTGGGTGATGGAAATTTGTTAAAGTAGCTGTAGTTTTTGAGAAAGTTGGCATTTTTAGTTTTATTTTCTGTTTAATCCCAAATGTAAGACTGGAAAATAATTGAAATGATGGTTTTTTAAAAACTCATCATAATTTTTTGTTCTGGGATTTAAAAGCATCTCTTCCGGATTGGTTACAAGGGTTATGCTCTCTTCAATTGGTTCACCTAATTTTGATTAGTTTTAAGTTTTGTCCTATAAGTTTTGTCTTTTAAGTTTTGTCCTTTAAGTTTTGTCTTTAAGTTTTGTCTTCTGTGCTGTAATGAGAGATTTCTGTTGGCCTTTCGGATTTCGGCATGGGAAAATTCACTTATTTGTCTGATTAGATTGCGTATGCCTTCGATTCTTTATTTAATTGTTCTGTTTGCATTCGGGTGTGATGATCTAAATTTCATATGTTTGGAATTATTCACTTCAAACCAATTTGTTACATTCAGGTTTCCACCCCACATTTCACAAGTTCAAATTCCATAGAAGTCGGTTCTGCAGATTGCGTCTGCAATTAGATCAGAGATCAACCGCTCTTTTGTTATCCTGAGGAAGATTGCTTTTGGGAATGATCTGAAGCAGTTCCTCTCTGTATGTTTACTCTGTGTATGTTTATTCCCATGTAGCTCTGTCTTTTCTAATTAATGGTGTTGATATTACTCTGTAATTCATGATGATGATTTAATTGTTTCTTGATTTGTAATTGTTTGTAAATAATGTGGCATATATGAATTGCAATCTGTGTTTGTATGAAAGGGATGGCATATTATGTTGCTGACTTAGTTGTTTATGTTTTTCATATTTGCGAATGGTGTTATGATTGATTAGGTGATTGCTGACCTATGACTTTGTTTGGAGCTCAAATTTTGTGAGCATTACATTGGATTGTATTGCACTTGGTTTGATGTTGTTTTGGTTGACAATGCAGGGATATGAGAAACAAAGAGGATGACACTTATAACTGCCCCTCCCCATCCGCCGTCTTCAAATTTGGATCACAAGAAGGGAGCAACATAGGTGTTTTCCTCCTTCACTTAGATATGGTTAGTATAAATAATTGGACAAAAGAGCCAAACAAACCCTTTTCTCTCAAATGGAGGCGATGATGTGGTCGACGGCCACCAGCCCCAACTCAAGAGTTTGGCCTTCATAAAATTGGATTATAGTATAATTTTATTTTGGTTCATTTCTTTTTTCCTTTATATAAGTGCAGGTGTTGTGATGTTTTGAATGAAGGGTGATGAAAGGTGGTTGACACACTTCCTCCTTCCTTAGAGCAAGTGGAGATGATGGTTTGTATAAAAAGAAAAACTTGCTAGGTACTTCAATTTTCTATTTTATTAATTATTGTTTGGTTTTTCAAATGTTGTATTCATAGAGAGAGACCAATTATGTCTTTGAGAAACAAGTTTCTTTGTCTACATTGCGAGAATTTGCAGTTTGCAACTTTCATTGGTTATTATATTTGATTGAGTTAAACTTGGATTTCTGGATTTTGACTTTTTTGTTTGTTTCTTTGTTGCAAAGTTGGCTTCATTTCCTTCCAGTAACTCTCTAAATAGGTCCAGGAACTCACTAATTAGGTAGTCAAGAAGAATTCAGTGTTGCCGTCATTTTTTGCCTGCTGTTTCCTCTCTTACTGGATGCACTCTCATCGCTTCTCTCGCTTACCACTTTTCTCTCACTCACCGCTTCATCTCTTCTGTTGCTTACAAGGTCGCGTCATATATTTTTTAATTTTGTGTGGTTTAATTGATTGAATATTTGAAAAAGAGATAAAATTTTTAATTTACAATTACTGATACGATGTTTGTTTTGAAAATCATTAGGTGAATGGAGAGATTTACAACCATGAAGAGCTGAGGAGCCGTTTGCCAAATCAGATTTATAAGGTCTGATCAATTATAAATGAAATGAACTTTCATTCCGAATGGCCTTCTTTATCGTTTTTCTTAACGGGCTAGCTGAACATGAGGTGGATGCTGACTTTATCAAATATGAGAATGTTTTAGGATTTTATTCTTATTTTTTGCCTGTTTGATTACTTTGCTTTTCGTAATCTGTTTTGCTTATCGTCAATTGGATGAGACAACATATTTTTGTAACCAGTTTGTACTTTTACCATCTCGGTTTTGATGGAATTGGTGCTTTCAGTAATGGGTTCTGAGGGACTTGGAGTTTTTGAGTAATGGGTTTTTTTAACAGCTATAGTATCATTTGTGAATCATTTATTAATAAGATATTATATAGGGAATTGCTGTTCGCACTCTAAAAATCTCATTCTACACTCGCGATAAGTGTATTTTTCTTTCTAATTATAAAAAATTTGGAATGCAAAATGAGATTTTTGGAGTGCCAATAACAATTCCCTATTATATATACCTCTACTAGGAAGGCAACTGTATGTCTTCATCCTGTTAAATTGTATATGGCTCTTGATGTCGGCTGAATTGAATCTAAATGAAAACCAAGCTGTTGATCTTACCAGCCCATATCACTTATCTCTTGCTTATTTAAATTATTTGAAGATGCGTATGTTGATTGGTGATTTTGTTGGATTCACTCAGCTCAAATATATGTTATATGAATCACTACATTTGAGAATGTGATTATGTTCCTACCACCATTTTGCCCACTTTCTATGGAAATTATTCATGCTTCTTGTGAATAATACATTCACCTTCTACAACGAGGTGCGGGTACATTTTCTAATTTAAGTTAAATCACACTGGGTCATCAATAATCACAAACTCTTCATTTATGCGAGTCAAACATGAGACCACCTACCTACTAGTTTAGTGGAATACCACAAGTGGCATGTTGATACCTTTAAATCTCATTTTGCATATAATGGATTGCAGAATTAGGATATACCTAAACTAATTTAGTCAGTGCGTGAACCCGAACAATTAAGCAGGGCTTTATTCTTGCTTGAATGTTTGTTATATGTTCATAGTTTGACAAGGCAATTATATTTCCGACTACAAAAGTTATTAATTTAGTCGAGAATTGACGCACCTGAAATGGTGTGAGGAAAACATATAGACGCATTATAACTCGCAGTCCACTGTCCTGGGCATTCTGGACGCTCGAAATAAAGCTCAAAGCCATACATGAGGGCATTGTGTATGTCTTTATAAGACAAGTTGCTGTAGTCCTCAACGTAGCCGGCAGCCCAACTCATTTCTACACTGCTCATCCACTCTACACTGCAACCCTCATCCAAATCCCATGCTTCGAAGTAATCGAATTCGCCCCAGGTGACATAGCTGTACGTTTTTGGTTGACTCGAAGAAGAAGAAGAAGTATTATTCAAGCATGGAGCAGTGTCCACGTACAGAAAAGAATTCAATGGATTCGAACACATCAAGTAATATATAGATGTTGAATTCCCTCGCCAATATAGAGAATTGGTGTCCCCGGTGGTGGTGGGCGGCGGAATATTTTGAGACATGGAAGAGCAATTGTTGTTGTCAAGCCCAGGATCTAGAAGTCGGATTGTTTTGCTGTCGTAGTTGATTGCTTGGACATAGTATTTTCCGGAAGGTAGGTCTAGTACTGTAATGTTGCTATCACAGTACAGAGTATACGATATGTTGCCACAGTACTTTGGATCATCGTTCAGTCGAAAAGGATGGCTTATGTTGTGGATATGGCCGCAGGATGAAGTGCAGGACTTGGCACTAGTGTTGTCCTTAGCGTTACAAGTTTCACTGCATAAGCAAAGAAGAAGAAAGGCTAAACTTAAGGTGAAGGACCTGGTTCCACTAATTTCCATTGCAGAGAGAGAGAGAGAGAGGGAGGGGAAGAGAGGGTACAATAGCTTAAACGCCAAGTAGTTATATAATATAGGAGGGCTTAAAGCACCTTGCGTAAAGTTGCAGGAAGCCCTTCAAATATCCTAGGGAAAAAGTCGGTCAATGGTGTCCCAGAGAAAAGTCGGCCATGGTGTTTGACACAGACAGTCAACGACGAAGACTGACTTGTGTAATAATAATGCTCGCTCTCTCTCTCTCTCTCTCTCTCTCTCTCTCTCTCTTTCTATGTGTGTCTCTTTCATTAATCAAGGACACTGTAATTGGAATAGAAAAAAAAAAGTGTTCTTTCAGATATAGATTGTTGAAATTCTTATTTTATAAAAAGAAAAAATTCATCTAATATTAATCATTCAAATGAAATTCAAATTGTCAATCAATACTAAGATCTAGTGGTATTCATTTTTACTTATAAGTGAGAGGTCTTAGGTTCAATTCCCTCCAAAGAAGAATTTGAACCATATTATTATTAGCATATTATGAGGCTAAGCCCACCCTCTACGCCTTAATATAGATAATATCTTTTAATCATAAAAAAAAAAATGAAACCTAAATTTAAAATAGACTACCATGTAAACAAAATATAACCAACTATTACAACATATTTACAACTTTGCCACAAAATCCTAATTATGTCAGTAAATGTTATTATCCACCCTAGTTATGATGAGCAATTAAACCCCATATGGCATTTTAACCTTTCTTGTATCATAAATATTAGTAACACATATAAATTAATTTACCCATAATAAAAAATTTAATAGCCATATTTTCGTATGAAAAAAATTCCTATATACAATAATTATTTTTTAATCAAAAAAATATTGTTTGAATCATGCAAATACCTACATATAAATTAATTTACCTACTGATATAAAAGATTATACTAATTTACAAACGTTTAAATTAATTTATCAATTCCAAAAAATGAAGTTTTAACGAAATATTTACGGTACTATTTATTTTTAACAAAAAAAAAATCACATTTTTACCTTTTCCTGATATTATTTATTATATCTTTATTTTTCATTTTTCATTAAAACTAAAAAATTTTTGAAATTTTCGTTACTTTTATTTAAAAAATAGTAATCTCTATTAATTAATGAAATCCTCTTTGTCAACTAAAAAAGAGGTAAAAAGACTACTTAATATTCTATCACAAAAAAAAAATGATGAGCAATAATGTAATTTCACAGGTCTAAATTTTTCTGTTTTTTATTGAAGCCTCACCTACAGGTGATGTTAAAATACTTCCAATATTAAAAAAAACAACAAAAAACAAAAAAAAAAAAAACCCCCATTCCCCCATGTTCTCTCTCTCATTTTCTAAAAAAAATGTGTTCATACATACAAAGTGTGTAGGCAAATGCTAGTATTAAATAATAATAATTCTAAAGGCTAGTTCAGTATTGTTGTACTTTGAAAAAAAAATTATTTCTATTTTGTTGTGAGAACAAACAGTTATGAAAGAAAATAGTGGAGTGTTTGATAAATTTTTTTTGTAAAAATGCTTTTAGCAAAAAAAAACAGTATTATAGTATTTGATAATTTTTTTTTATGTAAAATAATTATAACTATGTAAAATGACTTGAGGTATAATACTGGATGTGCCATTAAACCGAAGAACCCACCCACCTCCATCTTCCCCGACCAACTTGAACCCAGCCACCACTACATCTTATCCCGACAACCCACTCTCAAGCTTCCCAAACCACCATTTTTCACCCACTCACCTACCTCTCTCTCTCTTACCCAAGCCACTGCCATTAACACAAAACACGAGAGCCACCCCCACCTCACCACTCGAACAGATGCAGCCACCCACCCATTTAATCCCAATCCAAAATCAAACCCTCTCCTAAGTTCTAACCCACCCCAGAATCCAATAATTTCAAAAAATGGCTGATTATATCATTTCAAGAACCTGACAATTCCAAAAACTAAAAACCCACTTCAAATATGTAATCTTTTCTCTCTTCCTCTTTTTGGGTTTTTTTTAAATTAATTTTTTTTTATTTTTTTATCAATTCTCTTCTGGGTTTTTGTTTACAGTGTAAATTAAAATTTTTTAATTTACTAATTTTTCTTTGATTTTTCAAATACTATTGAGGCATGATAACCTGTTGCGAGCTCAGCCATGGCGGCTACTGCAAAATTTAACGGAAAAACCATCACAGACTCTGCCATTTCATCCAAGGTTCCAACAATAGCAAACTCTTTACCGAATAGCTGTTGCAGATTTCTTCCAACATCAATTACCACGCGAAATTAATTGTCGATGAAGACGATCCCACTCGCCTTCGAAATTTGTTGGAGGAAAGAGGCCTTCTTTCAGATCTGGTCTGAGACTGGGTTATGCGAGAGAGTGGTGAGCCTGACGACAAAGAGAAAGGAGGGCAGGATTGGAAAATTAAAAAGTTGATTTATTGGTTACTGTTTATCCGTGTTTCTTCGAAATAAGCTAGTTTTATGAAGCAGCTTTTTTTAGCTTTGGGATTTTAGCTTTCCTTTTTTACCCTTACTGATTTGAAATGTTTACCAAACACTTAAAATTCTTCAACTTTTTTTTTGTACCCACCTTTTATTAAAGTTAAGTTAAATCAAAACCAGAATTAAGTTTACTACTATGAAGTTTATTGCTTTTTAACAATTCATAAATCAAGTTTTTCTCATCCAGTATCATACCTAAGGTGAGAATTGTGGGACATTTTTATACATCTGTTAGATTTTCTGTGAGAACCTTTGTTAACACAAGATGTGGCACACATGTAGACATTAAAAGAATTCAAAATTCAAAAATGCAAAAAACCTAAACTTTTCATAATACTGAGGTCATCTCCAATCTAAAGTTGGCTAGAGGGCTCATTTTAGCCCTCTAGTCCTCCAATAAATTAGTATTTTAATGAACAGTGCATGGTCATATTTCTTACCATCTCCAACCGAGGGGCCAGAGGGCCATAGGCCAAACATAGCCCTGTGAAAAAAAATCATCTCCAACCGAGGGTCAAAGAACCATAGGACCAAATATAATTTTTTATTTTAATTGAACTAATATGGTTACTTAAATTAAATTATCTCAATAATTTTATGTTATAGATTGTCAATAATTTTCATGTTGTTAAATGTTTTTAAAAATGTTGTTAAATTTTTTTATGTAGTTTAATGTTACTCAATGTTATTTAACGTTGTTTAATATTGTTTAATGTTGTTTCATGTTACTTAATGTTATTTAATGTTGTTTAATATTGTTTAATGTTGTTTCATGTTACTTAATGTTATTTAATATTGTTTAATGACTTGGGAAGTTATAGGAAAAAAAAATAGGATTTTTAAATTTTGTAAAAAAAAAAAAGAAAAAAAAGTGTAAATAAATAAATAAATAAATAATCAAATATGACGTCAACATGTGGCCTAACCCTCGGTTGGAGACGATTTTCGAGCTATTTTCGACCCTCTGACACTCTAGACCATTCGGTTAGAGATGGCCTAAGAGATTGAATCTTTTCACACTCGGCCAAATTTTCTTGGAACTTTAATTAGATGAATCTTGAACAAAGCAAAACAAAGGAGGCAGATTGTATGCCCTCTTGTTTAGGTGCCCTTCCCATCCTCTCCTATTTTGTGCGATCACGATTAAGTCACATCAACATTTTATATTGATTTTTTTATAGTAGATAATAAGACAAAAAAGCAATAGGAATATAAAATGTTGACGTGATTTAACCGTGACCGCACAAATAGGAGGGGATGGGAAGGGCACCCAAACAAGAAGGCAGACAATCTGCCTTCCAACAGAAAACGCGTTATTGAGAGATTGAATCATTGAAGTGACGTGGATGATGGGTGCTTAACAGTCTAAGAATGAAAACTCTCATATTAGTTTCTATCCAAAATTTTGGAATTATATATGAGTTGCAATGATTGTTCGAAGGATTATTCTTCTTTTATTAAATTTTCATGGAAAATGAGCATGGGGCACAAAAGTTTAAACGAATGAAATTTCTACGATTTGGAAGGGGATTGTGAGTTTGCCATGCCATTTTTCTTCCTCTTATGCAATCATGTTTATTAAAAGACTAAAAATAAATATGACTTTACATAAGGAGAGAGAAAGAGTATTTTTCTTTTAAAAAATCAACTATTTATTGAAGAAGATGTGGATGTTGATTGATGCGTCGTGTGAATACGAAAAAACGACTTTAAAGGAGACGACACATTCATTAGAAGCTAGAAGAAAAAAAAGTTAAAAGTGATTTAGAAAAAAGGCAAGAAAGCCTCATTTTCAAAGTGGTAGTCATTGACACTCTTGATTAGAAGAAAAGTCATAGTATTGTATTTACAATTTCAATTCTTTGTGGGGAATGGGAGTGCAAGTTTTCCAACTGGAATATGATATGAAATTTCTACATAACTATATATGACAAAGAAAGAAGTTTAAGTTTCTAAGTGGTAGGGCTTCCAATTGATGTGAGTTTGTTGAGAAATGAAGATGAAGATGAACATTGAGGTTGATATGAGTTAGTGAACCACAGAACAAGTTGCTTCTCCTTTGGCCTTCTAACATGATATCACGGAAAATAAGTTGTTACTAATAAATGTATTTGACTGGCGAACTAAGACATGTGGTACGATTTTTGATAACTAGAGAAGATGAACAGTGTCGTGGCAAAATTTATCCAAGTAGACCCAAGGGAAAGACTTAGGAACTTCATATGAAGTGGGATAAAATCTTAAGATTCCTGATTTTAATTTCGTCAAAATAAGTGTAATTTCACCATTCCAACTACGATGAGAATCACAAATATACATTGAGGGGAAATCTTGCGACCGCCAAACTTTACGATTAGGGCACCAAATTTCATGATAAAACCTAATAAGGGTCTAGGACTACATCGTTCACTCTCTTAACTCTCCAATCTTTGGCGGGATTTTCAGCTCGTACATCATCTTTTTGCTTTGTTCTAGGTCAGCGCCTACTCTTTTCTTTCTTGAATTATTTTAGCTTTTCGGTATACTCTTTAGGCCAATTGTGAATTTTGCTAGTTATTTTTATTTTCTGATAGTCATATGTTTGTTTTGCTTTTTTTTTTCTTCTTCTTCCAATTGAGTTGTGTATTGGTTGGATATGTAACATATTTTTTTGGGGTTTTTTTTTTAAAATTTTAATTTTGGGTTTTTATTTCTTTTTAATTTTTAATTTTTTAATTTATGGATTTTGGTGTTAGTTCCTTGTTATAGATATAGTGGAGCAAAAAATAATCCCAAAAATCATGGAGGTGACACGTGGATTTTTGGACAAGAAGGACAAAATTACCCTCAAGGCACATCGGGATTCCCACGCGCATGTAACGGACAATAATAGCTCAAACCCCCTTTGGTCAAACTCCCCAAATTATTTTGTTGGTGCATTTTCATCAAAGAAGAAGATGGCGGAAATTTACATTCACATATGTTGTCGTCTTGAAGGTTAACAACAACCAAGATTGAATATGATGATTTTGGTGTTAATTACTTTCTCATGCTACTAATGCCAAATTGTTCTCTCTTTGCATTTACATATAGAGGAAATTATAGCAATGGTCCCTCAACTAAAAATGCATGAACATTAGTCCCTTAACTCATCAAAAAATGTAGCTATAATCCTTTTTGTCAACTCCGTTAAAACTTCCGTCAAAATGAGTCATGTGCCATGCACGTGAGGTTGAATCAAGGGTAAAATATAGAAAACCAAACGAAAAAAATGTAGCAATGGTCCCTCAACTTTAACCCGATTAGATAAATGGTCCATCCACTTTAACCCAGTTGAAGTAATGAACCCTCAACTTTAACCTAATTGTAGCAATGGTCTTTCCAGCATGAGTCATTCTAACAGACTTCTGATGGAGTTGATAAAAAGGACTATAGCTACATGTTTTGATGAGTTAAGGGACCAATGGTTATGCATTTTTAGTTGAAGGACCATTGCTCCAATTGGATTAAAGGTAAGGAACCATTTCTACAATTTTCTCTTCATGTCTTAATATAGGAATTTATACATCTTCCATAAAGGAGCCGAATGAAACCAAAGTTTCACGTTCAGTTTTGAATTAGAGACGTTAAAAATGATGAATCAACGTCGACTATAACCCCTAGCCTTCCAAGCTAACGAGACAGCAAATAGATGGAAATTCTCCACTTAATGGCTGCCGCTTCTAGCTCTGGCGCTCAAAATCTCGGGTAGGATTCTTACTTGCTGGCCCTGCCCTTGGCTTTTTTGCTAGCAGGGCATTCTATGCCATCTTCATTCCCTTCCTTGCTTCAAGGAGCAGGTCGAATAGTCGAAGAAGGGTATGGGATATTTCCTATTCCCGGAATTAGCCATCCCCCCTTGTCTTGATTCTCCTCTTGTCCCTTCTTTGACCAGTGGCAATTAACTTTTTTTTAAAAACTAATATAATAACTTATTAATTTATAATATCTTTATATAAACTAAAATCTTTAGAATATATTAGAATATAAAATATATTTATTATATATTTATTTATATATATATTATATTTATTTATATATATTTATTATTAAAATTTTTAAAAATTTACATATTAATTATTTATTATATAAATAATAAATAATTAATATGTAATTTACGAACCAACCACAACTCACTATAATTCTTCACTAATCCTACAGGCTTGACGGAGTTAAGCTGTCTGGAGGGAATTTTTTTGTATCAATCTATATCTATATGTTTAGACGAATCCTTTCCAAAGGAGGAGCTGAAAGGCATAATAGGTGAAGACTCGATTCGTCATCCAATAAACGAATTCACCGCACAACAGCAAGCCAATTTAATGGATCTAGCCATTTTGCATTTTAAACTAAAAAAGAACCTCATCTCAGAGATGAAATCTCTTTATCCAGAACACGAATGGTTTAGAATACATTTTTTTGTTTCTGATTTAGTGTATTAGTTCGTTTTTTGAGACAAAAGAAACATGTAGAGGAGAAAACATGATCAATAACATTGTGCGTCTATTGTGAATGATTTCTAGGGATTGGGTTTAATGACGTTTGTAGTTTAAAGTGGAATGCAATTTAAAGCACCAAAACTTGATTACGTTCCTCTCATTTTTTCTGTTCACGTTTGCCTCAATTGTTTTTTGGTTGCATCGCCTCAAAAACATTGTCCGTCTACATGTATATGTATGTGTGTGTGTGTGTGTGTGTGTGTGTAACTTTTGATTAAAACAGAAAGTCACAGATGTTAAGACCCGTCCGGGTAAGTTTGCTATTTTTATTCTCATATGTATGAAGTGGCCAAAATGCCCATAGAAGGGGAAATATTGACTTTTGTTGTTTACCTTGTCAAGTCTTTATGGGGAACGAGAGTGCAAGTTTTCCAATTGGAATATGATATGAAATTTCTATGTACCTATATATGACAAAGAAAGAAGTATAAGTTTCTAAATGGTAGGGCTTCCAATTGATGTGAGTTTGTTGAGAAATGAAGATGAAGATGAATATTGATTTTGATGTGAGTTATTGAACAACAGAACAAGTTGCTTCTCCTTTGGCCTTCTAACATGATATCATGGAAAACAAGTTGTTACTAATAAATGTATCTGACTAGTGGACTTAGACGTGCGCGGTACGATTTTTGATAACTAGAGAAGATGGATAGTGTCATGACAAAATTTATCCAAGTAGACACAAGGGAAAGACTTAGGAACTTCATATGTAGTGGGATAAAATCTTAAGCTAATTTCCTTACCTATCTTACAGTCATTAAGTAAAAAATGGCTGATTATATCATTTCAAGAACCTGACAATTCCAAAAACTAAAAACCCACTTCAAATATGTAATCTTTTCTCTCTTCCTCTTTTTGGGTTTTTTTTTTTAATTAAAAAAATTATTTTTATCAATTCTCTTCTGGGTTTTTGTTTACAGTGTAAAATCAACACTAATTTAATAATTTTTCTTTGATTTTTCAAATACTATTGAGGCATGATAACCTGTTGCGAGCTCAGCCATGGCGGCTACTGCAAAATTTAACGGAAAAACCATCACAGACTCTGCCATTTCATCCAAGGTTCCGACAATAGCAAACTCCTTACCGAATAGCTGTTGCAGATTTCTTCCAACATCAATTACCACGCGAAATTAATTGTCGATGAAGACGATCCCACTCGCCTTCGAAATCTGCTGGAGGAAAGAGGCCTTCTTTCAGATCTGGTCTGAGACTGGGTTATGCGAGAGAGTGGTGAGCCTGACGACAAAGAGAAAGGAGGGCAGGATTGGAAAATTGAAAAGTTCATTTATTGGTTACTGTTTATCCGTGTTTCTTCGAAATAAGCTATTTTTATGAAGCAGCTTTTTTTAGCTTTGGGTTTTTAGCTTTCTTTTTTTGACCTTTACTGATTTGAAATGTTTACCTAACACTTAAAATTCTTCAACTTTTTTTTCGTACCCACCTTTTATTAAAGTTAAGCTAAATCAAAATCAGAGTTAAGTTTACTACTATGAAGTTTATTGCTTTTTAACAATTCATAAATCAAGTTTTTCTCATCCAGTATCATACCTAAGGTGAGAATTGTGGGACATTTTTATACATCTGTTAGATTTTCTATGAGAACCTTTGTTAACACAAGATGTGGCACACATGTAGACATTAAAAGAATTCAAAATTCAAAAATTCAAAATTCAAAAATGCAAAAAACCTAAACTTTTCATAATACTGAGGTCATCTCCAACCGAAGGCTGGCTAGAGGGCTCATTTTAGCCCTCTAGTCCTCCAATAAATTAGTATTTTAATGAACAGTGTAGGGCCATATTTCTTACCATCTCCAATCGAGGGGCCAGAGGGCCATAGGCCAAACATAGCCCTGTGAAAAAAAATCATCACCAACCGAGGGTCAAAGAACCATAGGACCAAATATAATTTTTTATTTTAATTGAACTAATATGGTTACTTAAATTAAATTATCTCAATAATTTTATGTTATAGATTGTCAATAATTTTCATGTTGTTAAATGTTTTTAAAAATGTTGTTAAATTTTTTTATGTAGTTTAATGTTACTCAATGTTATTTAACGTTGTTTAATATTGTTTCATGTTACTTAATGTTATTTAATGTTGTTTAATATTGTTTAAAGTTGTTTCATGTTACTTAATGTTATTTAATATTGTTTAATGACTTGGGAAGTTATATGAAAAAAAAAATAGGATTTTTAAATTTTGTAAAAAAAAAGAAAACAAAGTGTAAATAAATAAAAAAAAAAAAAATCAAATATGACGTCAACATGTGGCCTAGCCCTCGGTTGGAGACGGTTTTCGAGCTATTTTCAACCATCTGACACTCTAGATCATTCAGTTAGAGATGGCCTAAGAGATTGAATCTTTTCACACTCGGCCAAATTTTCTTGGAACTTTAATTAGATGAATCTTGAACAAAGCAAAACAAAGGAGGCAGATTGTCTGCCCTCCTGTTTGGGTGCACTTCCCATCCCTTCCTATTTTGTGCGATCACGATTAAGCCACATCAACATTTTATATTGATTTTTTTATAGTATATAATAAGACAAAAAGCAATAGGACTATAAAATGTTGACGTGGTTTAACCGTGACCGCACAAATAGGAGGGGATGGGAAGGGCACCCAAACAGGAGGGCAGACAATCTGCCTTCCAAAAGAAAACGCGTTACTGAGAGATTGAATCATTGAAGTGACGTGGATGATGGGTGCTTAACAGTCTAAGAATGAAAATTCTCATATTAGTTTCTATCCAAAATTTTGGAATTATATGTGTGTTGCAACGATTGTTCGAAGGATTATTCTTCTTTTATTAAATTTTCGTGGAAAATGAGCATGGGGCACAAAAGTTTAACGAATGATATTTCTACGATTTGGAAAGGGATTGTGAGTTTGACATGCCATTTTTCTTCCTCTTATGCAATCATGTTTATTAAAAGACGAAAAATAAATATGACTTTACATAAGGAGAGAGAAAGAGTATTTTTCTTTTAAAAAATCAACTATTTATTGAAGAGGATGTGGATGTTGATTGATGCGTCGTGTGAATACGAAAAAACGACTTTAAAGGAGACGACACATTCATTAGAAGCTAGAAGAAAAAAAAGTTAAAAGTGATTTAGAAAAAAGGCAAGAAAGCCTCATTTTCAAAGTGGTAGTCATTGACACTCTTGATTAGAAGAAAAGTCATAGTATTGTATTTATAATTTCAATTCTTTGTGGGGAATGGGAGTGCAAGTTTTCCAACTGGAATATGATATGAAATTTCTACATAACTATATATGACAAAGAAAGAAGTTTAAGTTTCTAAGTGGTAGGGCTTCCACTTGATGTGAGTTTGCTGAGAAATGAAGATGAAGATGAACATTGAGGTTGATGTGAGTTAGTGAACAACAGAACAAGTTGCTTCTCCTTTGGCCTTCTAACATGATATCACGGAAAATAAGTTGTTACTAATAAATGTATCTGACTGGCTAACTAAGACATGTGGTACGATTTTTGATAACTAGAGAAGATGAACAGTGTCGTGGCAAAATTTATCTAAGTAGACCCAAGGGAAAGACTTAGGAACTTCTTATGCAGTGGGATAAAATCTTAAGCTAATTTCCTTTTTTATCTTATAGTCATTAAGTAAAATGTATATGCATATTTCTAGATGCAGACACACCAATGTAAGTAATATTAACTCCTCTCAAGTACCCATTCGCAGAAACGCAAATCTCTCTTGCATGCTTGTTGTAATGCTCAAGTAGTGCGTATCTAATCTCTTATATATATAACTTTTTGTGATCCATTTTTTCATCACTATGCCAATTTTGCAATTTATCTATTTGGTTATGGTAAAAAAAAACTCGGAATTTCATTTAAACTCAAAAATCTAAGATGGGGAAAGAAATTTTTCCTTGTTTGGCAACTTGTAGCGATAGTAAAGGCAAATTGTACAGCAAAAAAGTGGAAATTAGGGATGAAGATTCTTGATTTTAATTTCGTCAAAATAAGTGTAATTTCACCATTCCAACTACGATGAGAATCACAAATATACATTGAGGGGAAATCTTGCGACCGCCAAACTTTACGATTAGGGCATCAAATTTCATGATAAAACCTAATAAGGGTCTAGGACTACATCGTTCACTCTGTTAACTCTCCAATCTTTGGCGGGATTTTCAGCTCGTACATCATCTTTTTGCTTTGTTCTAGGTCAGCGCCTACTTTTTTCTTTCTTGAATTATTTTAGCTTTTCGGTATACTCTTTAGGCCAATTGTGAATTTTGCTAGTTATTTTTATTTTCTGATAGTCATATGTTTGTTTTGCTTTTTTTTTTTCTTCTTCTTCCAATTGAGTTGTGTATTGGTTGGATATGTAACATATTTTTTTGGGGGTTTTTTTTTTCTTTTAATTTTAATTTTGGGTTTTTATTTCTTTTTAATTTTTTTTTTAAATTTATGGATTTTGGTGTTAGTTCCTTGTTATAGATACAGTGGAGCAAAAAATAATCCCAAAAATCATGGAGGTGACACATGGATTTTTGGAGAAGAAGGACAAAATTACCCTCAAGGCACATCGGGATTCCCACGCGCATGTAACGGACAATAACAGCTCAAACCCCCTTTGGTCAAACTCCCCAAATTATTTTGTTGGTGCATTTTCATCAAAGAAGAAGATGGTGGAAATTTACATTCACATATGTTGTCCTCTTGAAGTTTAACAACAAACAAGATTGAATATGATGATTTTGGTGTTAATTACTTTCTCATGCTACTAATGCCAAATTGTTCTCTCTTTGCATTTACATATAGAGGAAATTATAGCAATGGTCCCTCAACTAAAAATGCATGAACATTAGTCCCTTAACTCATCAAAAAATGTAGCTATAATCCTTTTTGTCAACTCCGTTAAAACTTCCGTCAAAATGAGTCATGTGTCATGCACGTGAGGTTGAATCAAGGGTAAAATATAGAAAACCAAACGAAAAAAATGAAGCAATGGTCCCTCTACTTTAACCCAATTAGATAAATGGTCCATCCACTTTAACCCAGTTGAAGTAATGGACCCTCAACTTTAACCCAATTGTAGCAATGGTCTTTCCAGCATGAGTCATTCTAACAGACTTCTGATGGAGTTGATAAAAAGGACTATAGCTGCATGTTTTGATGAGTTAAGGGACCAATAGTTATGCATTTTTAGTTGAAGGACCATTGCTCCAATTGGATTAAAGGTAAGGAACCATTTCTACAATTTTCTCTTACATATAACCGACTATTGATTGAAGACATGTAGTATTTAGAATACCTTTTTTTGTTTCTGATTTAGTGTATCAGTTCGTATTTTGAGACAAAAGAAACATGTAGAGGAGAAAACATGATTAATAACATTGTGCGTCTATTGTGAATGATTTCTAGGGATTGGGTTTAATGACGTTTGTAGTTTAAAGTGGAATGCAATTTAAAGCACCAAAACTTGATTACGTTCCTCTCATTTTTTCTGTTCACGTTTGCCTCATTTGTCTTTTGGTTGCATCGCCTCAAAAACATTGTCCGTCTACATGTATATGTATGTGTGTGTGTGTGTGTGTGTGTGTAACTTTTGATTAAAACAGAAAGTCACAAATGTTAAGACCCGTTCGGGTAAGTTTGCTATTTTTATTCTCAAATGTATGAAATGGCCAAAATGCCCATAGAAGGGGAAATGTCGACTTTTGTTGTTTACCTTGTCAAGTCTTTATGGGGAACGAGAGTGCAAGTTTTCCAATTGGAATATGATATGAAATTTCTATGTACCTATATATGACAAAGAAAGGAGTCTAAGTTTCTAAATGGTAGGGCTTCCAATTGATGTGAGTTTGTTGAGAAATGAAGATGAAGATGAATATTGATATTGATGTGAGTTATTGAACAACAGAACAAGTTGCTTCTCCTTTGGCCTTCTAACATGATATCATGGAAAACAAGTTGTTACTAATAAATGTATCTGACTAGTGGACTTAGACGTGCGCGGTACGATTTTTGATAACTAGAGAAGATGGATAGTGTCATGACAAAATTTATCCAAGTAGACACAAGGGAAAGACTTAGGAACTTCATATGTAGTGGGATAAAATCTTAAGCTAATTTCCTTACCTATCTTATAGTCATTAAGTAAAATGTATATGCATATTTCCAGATGCTGACACACCAATGTACTTAATATAAACTCCTTTCAAATACACATTCGCAGAAACGCAAATCTCTCTTGCATGCTTGTTGTAATGCTCATGTAGTGCACATCTAATATCTTATATATATAATTTTTTGTGATCCATTTTTTCATCACTATGCCAAAATCCCTTTAGAACTTGCAATTTATCTATTTGGTTATGGTAAAAAAAACTCAGAATTTCATTTAAACTCAAAAATCTAGAATTGGGAAAGCAATTTTCCCTTGTTTGGCAACTTGTAGCGATAGCAAAGGCAAATTGTATAGGAAAAAAAATGGAAATTGGGGATGAAGATCTGATTTAAATTTCGTCAAAGTAAGTTTAATTTCACAATTCCAACAATGTTGAGAATCACAAATGCATTGCGGGGAAATCTTGCGACCACCAAACTTTACGATTAGAGTGCCAAATTTCATGATAAAACATAATAAGGGTTTAGGACTGCATCGTTTATTTGTTAACTCTCCAATCTTCGACGGGATTTTCAGCTCGTGCATCATCTTTTTGCTTTGTTCTAGGTCAAAGCCTACTCTTTTCTTTCTTGAATTATTTTAGCTTTGCAGGTATACTCTTTAGGCCAATTGTGAATTTTGCTAGTTATTTTTATTTTTTGATGGTCATATGTTTGTTTTGTTTTTTTTTTCTTCCAATTAAGTTGTGTATTTGTTGGATCTGTAACATATTTTTTTGGATTTTTTTAATGGATTTTGGTGTTAGTTCCTTGTTATAGATGTTGTGGAGCGAAAAATAATCC
Source organism: Pyrus communis (assembly GCF_041283825.1). Classification (NCBI taxonomy): domain Eukaryota; kingdom Viridiplantae; phylum Streptophyta; class Magnoliopsida; order Rosales; family Rosaceae; genus Pyrus; species Pyrus communis. Next base: position 5,165,077 of record NC_142566.1, on the reverse strand, counting down.
CAAAAATCGTGTAGGTGACACATGGATTTTTGGACAAGAATGACAAAATTATCCTCGAGGTACACCGAGATTCCCACACGCATGCAACGGACAATAACGGCTCAATTATGGAAGAATCAAAGGTGATTAACATGGTATTTATTCAAATCCCTCTCATCAATCCCTTATTGATTTTATTCAAAAGGTAACTCCCAAAACTTCCTATTTAATTTAGGGATAATTGTCATGTTAATTGCAAGATATTATTTCACAAAATATCTTGTAATTATTCTTCAATTACCACCATATATGGTCGGCCACTCCTCACCCTATGGGCCTGTCATTCCTCACCTATGGGTCAGCCACAACCTATAAATAGCCCTAGTATCCTACTAATAAGGAAGCCATTTGCGACCCACAAACTTCTAAACACATTCTTTCAAAATTCTAACTTTGGCATTGGAAATTCTTTGGCCAAATCCCCCCTCCCATTCATTGTGGGCGCGTGAGGCTTTTGGCTTTAGTCCTAGTTGTTATTATTTTGCAGATGCATTTTCATCATCAAAGAAGAAGATGGTGGAAATTTGCATCTATAAATTGGTGTTTTCATTGAGAGTTTGATTCACACGCTCGAATAAGACTCTCACATTTACAGTTTCATGTTTCTCATTCATTAGTAAATTTTTCATACGTTTTTATTCCTAGAATTTTTTATTTCTTTGAATAGACGTAGGAGAAAAATACAATGGCGAGATATTCAGAAACCACGAAAAACGAAACTTCCTACGTTCAAAGATCCGAATCAAATGATGGAAATTGTGATGTAGCCCCACCACGGTGATCCATGAAGCTCAATGCAGCGGTAAAAGGAGTAACTTTGCCACCACGGAGTACCACCACCACGGAAGCGAAGGCAACCCCTTTTGCAGTGGGGAGTGGGACAGCTCCATGGCAACAAGGCCATAAAGCAACAACAGCTACCACCTTGCAGTAACTAGCCCAGGCTCGTGCCACAAGGCAACCAACCCAGCGCGAGGTAGCCTAGATCCAGTAGGCCCATGATGCTGCCATAACCGTTGAGGCCAAAAGCACGGCTTAAGTAGCAGCGGTAGCGGCAAATGGAGCAGCCCAACACTGGCGAGCCCAATACACTCTCAGCCTAATGCCAAGCAAGCCAAATCGCACCACACCCATACAACCCGCATATGACTTGGCCTATTTCCCGACCTAACCTACTCGCGGTCCATCTAGTGATCCGGACTGGTCCAAGGCTAGTTCAATCGTCCCAGCTTCAAATTTTTGGACTGACGATTTAATTGGGGTATTTTCACCCCGATTTTCTACAGATTTGACATATCTCAACTCAAATCTCACATTTGGAGTCCATTGCACTTCCATTACTCAAGCAAACGCATACTGTCTAAGCTCTTCCATCCCAAATGGTGAACAACACTTGTCTTGACAAGTCATAGAGTTAACATGCACCTTCACACAGCATACGACCTTAGTGAATCAGCTCTTGTAGTGTGCCCCTGATGAGGTGTTCCGAAGCACGACAAATGCAGATGACAATCCTCTCCAGCAACGTCTCAACAAGCAACCACTCGACCAACCACAAACCGAGCGTTCTGGTAGTGTACACTCATGTATGGGCTTTCGAGAAAGCGTATACTCTCATCTTAGAGCGCAGAGGAGCGTGCTCTCTCGGTTAGGCCCACAGACGAGCATATATTAACGATTGAGACCACACTCTTATAATCAACATGGACAACCTTCCAGATGAAGTATTCATTCGCGGTTAGGCCTACAAAGAGCATATTCCACCTCATATTGGAGTAAGCAGCAAAAAGGATGAAGATAAACAGTCACTCAATCCAGCTCAAGTTTAATAAGTAGTTTACGAGTAACTAGCTCACCTGCCAGGAACGTACCATATGCACCGCAACCAAGACATAGACGAGTTAAGCATAACGATGAGCAGCCTAAACCAACAGGTCATGACTAGGGTAGCCAGAAGGTTTGCTGCCCCAACAGAGCTAAATTTAGAAAAAAGTTGAGAGGCTCCTGACCGAATGATTATGCGATTTCCAACGGAACGAAGCTACTGACGAAGTGCTCCAACGATACACGACCAACATAAATGGGTCACCTTTTATTGACAAGATCGAGCAAACAGAACCATCCCACATACACTGATGGATACAAAGATTACTTCTGTTTTAACATATGCAGCAACTCAGCCTAATGGCGCGCCAGGGGCAGATGGGTACCAGAATGACACACCACCCCAACCACTAAGAACCAGGGGTAGATCTTATTTTAATCACTCCACACGATTCAATACTTGAGCAGCACATCACCAGTAGCCGAGCACCACGGACCTAGTGGTCTAATTCCTTCTTATGCATATAAGTTCACCCTAACTCCACGCTCACAGACTTGCTTACTTGTTCCACGACACTCGGCCACCTTTGATTTGTCACCATGGCTCACAGCTATGCTAATCTTGCACCACGGTTCCCAACCGTGCTGATCTTGCCATGTGGCTCTTAACTACACCAACCAAGCCCACAATACTTCATAATTCAATGCATCCAACGACGAAGTAGAATACGAGGCTTTATTAGCAGCCACTGTTAGCGAAATACTTAGTGGTGAAGAGGCTTCCAATCCATTCAAATTCTGAGATGACCACCAACCAAGCCTCAGATGAATACACGATGAAACATCTAAGAATGGCGCAATACTTGGGGAAGGTCCGGGAGCAGCTCATTGCGCTTCCCACTTACACCCTTACGCGGGTTCCATAAGTAGTTTGAAGTCTCAAGCAAATTGTAGAACAAGACCTCATAGGATGATGATTATTTCAGTTGTCTAGCTATCCAGTTTTCCCCAATTGTGCTCACAACAACGACTTTCAAGCTTTCCAGTAAAGAGGGTAAACCAATCCCCCAACACCTATCTGGGTAAGCTCTCCAATGCGATAGGGTAATCTAATTGCTCTCCAGTGCAAGAAGGTAAACCAATTCCCCAACCCCCATTTGGGTATGCTCTCTAGTGCGAGATAGTAAACCAATCCCCAACACCCATCTAGGTCAGCTCTCCAGTGTGAGAGGGTAAACTAATTGCTCTCCAGTGCTAGAGGTTAAACCAATTCCCCGACACCCATCTAGGTATGTTTTCCAGTGCGAAAGGGTAAACCAATGCCCTGACACCCATCTAGGTAAGCTTTCCAGTGCGAGAGGGTAAACCAATCCCCCAATACCCATAGGTAAGTTCTTTAGTGCGATAGGGTAAACTAATTGCTCTCATGTGTGAAAGGGTAAACCAATTTCCCAACATCCATCTAGGTATGCTCTCCAATACGAGAGGGTAGACCAATTTCCTAAGACTCATTTGGGTATGCTCTCAAATGCGAGAGGGTAAACCAATCCCCTAACACCCATCTAGGTAAGCTCTCCAGTGTGAGAAGGTAAGCTAATTGCTCTCCAGTGCGAGAGGGTAAACCAATCCCCCGACACCCATCTAGGTAAGCTCTTCAGTGTGAAAGAGTAAACTAATTCCCCAACACCCATCTGGGTAAGCTTTCTAGTGCGAGAGAATAAACCAATTCTCCAACACCTATTTGGGTCTACTTTTCAACAGAAGAGGCAAACTACCCACGAATTTCCACATAACCACTCATTTTATATAATTAGTTAACGATTTTTGTATTATACAGATCTTTATCATGTTGTGATGCAAGCCACACAACTTAAAAGGTCGAATACTCGAATACTAGCTAAACAGCAAATGGTCAGGTGGCAGCAGTCGATGACGAACTTAACACCTCGACGCCCCAAGAAACCAAAACTCATTGCCATAATGACTCAGGGGGATCGTCAGCCAAAAGCATTTTCAAACATATTAAAAACACATCCAAATGAGCCCTTAGTTTATGAAGACATCTCCAAAGTTAGATTCGGCTAAGATTTATAATGCACATTAACAGATAAAACACTTTTGTCTTCATTAAGTCACTGTGCAATAGTCGACAACGAGCTTAATAGCTCAATGCCCCAAGAAACTAAAACTCACAGCCATAATGACTTCGTGGGATCGTCAACATTTTTCGAAGCAATGTGTCCAACTGACAGTTCCATGTCTAAAAGTATTGCAAGACGCTTCAAGCAAGCAAAGTTTCAAGAAAAACAAAGATGGAGTAAAGCTAAAGCAGTTTATTAAATTTCTAGCAAATTGATAAACTTATACGAAGGTCGCCAAATTCGACGCAAGATAAAAAAAACGAACTGTTCATTTAACAACTTGGATGACTTTAGGCTCTTCAGCAACCATCCTACCTTCATCAACCACTTCGCACTCAGCAGTTTACATTTAATAGCCACTTTATCTTCACCAGCTTCGATCTTGGCAGCACCATCCTCGATTGCTCCATCTACGGTAGCTGAGAAATCAAACTCAAGCAGTTTCCTCATTCTTGGCAAACAGCACAAACATGGTAGCCCAAGCCGTGGCCCCCGCCACACCTACTCCTCGGCTCATGTCGAGCTGCTAGCCGATGTGCCGCACCATCTCGACGGCTGCCCAGCGGCATCACCATTCAAGAAAAAAACAAAGAAAACTAAGTTTTTCTTACCTTGGTGTGGCGCGGAGAAGACAAAGAAATCAATGGAAGATGATACTTTGCACGGGCAAGCGAAGAAGAATGCTAGGGGAGGGGGAACAAATATCCTTTAGCTTTCCCTCTTTCTTGTAAGGATAAATATGTACCCTCCGAAGTTGATTTAATCCCCTACTTAAGTTAGGCTTAAATAGGCTTTGGAGGCAATTTATTTCCCTTTCCTAGAAGAATCTAATTCCCAGTCTAAGTGGGAATCTGCATCAAAGTTGAAGATCTCTACATATACTACCCTTTCCTGTGAGCAACCCAGCAGGTGTGGGGGCATTTGTGGAACCAAAATTAATCCCAAAAATCGTGGAGGTGACATGTGAATTTTTGGACAAGAAGGGAAAAAATTATCCTCGAGGCACACTGGGATTCCCACGCACTTGCAACGGGCAATAATGGCTCAATCAAGGAATAATCAAATGTGATCAATATGGTATTTACTCAAATCCTTCTCAACACTGCTCATCAATCCCTTATTGATTTTATTCAAAAAGTAACTCCCAAAACTTCCTATTTAATTTAGGAATAATTGACATGTTAATTGCCATATATTATTTTACATAATATCTTGTAATTATTGTTCAATTACAACCATATATGGCCAGCCACTCCCTATAAATAGCCTTATTATCCCACTAAAAAGGAAGCAATTTGCTACCCACAAACTCCTAAACACATTCTTTTCAGAATTCTAACTTTGACATCGGAGATTTTTCGGCCAAAGCTCCCCACCGCCCCACAATTCATTGCGGGCCAGTGAGGCTTTTGGCCTTAATCTTTGGTGTTATTATTTTACAAGAGCATTTTCATCAAAGAAAAAGATGGTGGAAATTTCTATCCACAGATGTTATCCTTGAATGTACCATACTTGACCAATCCAGAAACTACTAAGCACCGGTCAACAGCATACCGTCAAGGACCCACAAGACTTTTCCTCCAACCAGGAGGCCAATCATAACACGACACATGTCGGTATCAGAAGCCAATCACAGCGCGACACGTGTCGATATCAGAGACCAATCACAACACGACACGTGTCAATGTCAGAACAAAGCTAGAAACTCTCTTCTATAAAAGGGGATCATTCTCCCACAATAATCCCTAATGTCATTTGTACTAAACTATTCACTAGAACTCACTAAAAGAGAGCTTGAACCTATGTATTTGTGTAAACCCTTCACAACTAATGAGAACTCCTCTACTCCGTGGACGTAGCCAATCTGGGTGAACCACGTACATCTTGTGTTATTTGCTTCCCTGTCTCTATTCATTTACATACTTATCCACACTAATGACCAGAGCAACCTAGCGAAGGTCACAAACTTGACACTTTCTGTTATACCAAAGTCCTCGCCGATTTTGTGCATCAACAATCCTCTTAAAGGTTAACAATAGCCAAGATTGAATATGATGATTTTGGTGTTAATTACTTTCTCATGCTACTAATGCCAAATTGTTCTTTCCTTGCATTTACATATAGAGCAAATTATAGCAGTGGTTCCTTATCTAAAAATCCATGAGCATTGGTCCCTAAACTCATCAAAAAATGCAGTTATGATCCTTTTCGTCAACTCTGTTAAAACTTCCGTCAAAATAGTCATGTGTCACGCACGTGTGGTTGAATCAAGGGGAAAATATAGAGAACCAGGTGAAAAAAAAAATGTAGCAATGGCCCCTCAACTTTAACCCAATTAGAGAAATGGTCCCTCCACTTTAACCCAGTTGAAGCAATGGACCCTCAACATTAACCCACTTGTAGCAATAATCTTTCCAACATGAGTCATTCTAATGGAATTCTGATGGAGTTGACAAAAAGGACTATAGATGCACGTTTTGACGAGCTAAGGGACCAATGATCATGCATTTTTAGTTGAAGGACCATTGCTCCAATTGGATTAATGATAAGGAATCATTCCTCTAATTTTCTTTGTCATATAACTGACTATTGATTTTAGAAATGTAGTATTAGGATATCTTTTTTTCTTTCTGATTTAGTGTATCAATTCGTTTGTTGAGACAAAAAAAACATTTAGAAGAGAAAACGTGATCGATAACACTGTGCGTCTATTGTGAATGATTTGTAGGGATTGAGTTTAATGACGTTTGTAGTTAATAGTGGAATGCAATTTAAAGCACGAAAACTTGATTACGTTCCTCTCATCTTTTCTATTCACTTTTGCCTTATTTGTTCTTGGTTGCTTCACCTAAAAAATATTGTGCATCTCTAAATGTGTGTGTGTGTGTGTGTGTATATATATATATAACTTTTGATAAAACAGAAAGTCACAAATGTTAAGACCTGATTGGGTAAGTTTGCTATTTTTATTCTCAAATGCGTGAAATAACCAAAATATCCATAGAAGGGGAAATGTTGACTTTTGTTGTTTACCTTGTCATGACATGTATAAAATTATCCTATCAGTAATTCTTGTAGTACTCATTAATACGAACATGTGGGCGCAAGTAAAATGAGATTTGGACATAAAACACAACTTTTTCGAGTCCTTAAATGCAAGGCCATTTTTGTAAATTTCGAAGTTCTACTTAAAGACGCGTGCATTAGAGAAGACTGAAGGGATTGAAAGTATTTTGAATGTGTGGGTGAAAAAGTTGGAGCCTTTTTCCAAGAATGATTTAGGAATTTTTGAAAAATGAAAGGAAGAGTCCGAGGTTTTATAGGTGAAACGTTGCGGAGTCATCCATCCGTTGAATGCACACCAACCTTTCTTAGGATTAGTAAATCCGATGGTTAGAATTGACATAAATTTCTCATTTATCGTGAACATGCAATAAAGAAAACTTCATCATTGTGACCTTTATGACGATACTCAAGACAGCACGTCTGAATCTAGAATGTCTCGTCTACTTTACAGAAGGGAATTACCAAATGAAGATTGAAGACTAAACGCTACATATTCTAGCATACAACGGAAAGCATGGTCTTTGGATAACTATCCATCCTCAAGGGGAACAAGTTATTTTTAAATACATAGGGGCAATTGTGAGACCATGATTTTCCAGGGCTAGAATAAGGCTGATTGAAATAGAGTTACCTTAGAAGTCCGACCATGAACTAAATAACTCCAATCGAAGCTGGACTAATGGAGAAGTGGTGCCACCATCATCCTGTTTCGGAGTAGTGGGCGAAGTCCGAGTAAATTCAATGAGAATAACCATGCTTGTTCCGTAAGACACAAGGAACTGATCTGTATGAAAGTTGTCAGACATCCTCTATATGTCTTAGAGTTCCTAAAATCTAGAATTAGAGTGCGCTGCAAGTATTCACACTCCTAAAGATGATGCAATATCTACTTCTAGATATATTCTAGGATTCTCATGTTTTAGCACAACGACTCTATTTTAAAAATGTCTCTCTTCTGATAGGTATAAATACACCCATTCTAGGTTCGTCTCTGGTAATATAATCATCACACTCTGATTCTCTTGGCCACTACTTGAGTCTTACACTTGCATACTAACTTGACCATCCAAGAGCTTTTGGCAGGCAAACCACCCCCACCCCCGATCTTAGGCTTGCTCACGGTTGTTTGCTGCTTTACAGGTTACTCGGATTTGTGCCTCCACCATTTGCAGTTGTGCAGGAATTTAGTTTGAACAACCATGCTGACTAAAAAAAAAAAAAAAAAAAAAAGGTCAACTTTGGTTCAAGAACCAGACTGGTTCAGGTCCCGGTTTTCATTTTGACAGAACTGCTCATAACCAAACCAAACCAAACCGTAAATATAAATAATTTTTGAAAAACAAAAAATTCATAAAATTAACACGATTAGCAAGGTAGGGCTTGTCGAAGGTGTGAACGGACATTAATTTCAAAAATGTTTCTTTACTTCTTTCACTACTCAAGATTGCACCATATCGGGTGTATAGTGCTGATAGAAAGGAAAAAGAGAATCGATGCTTGGAAGATTTTTGGATGATTACAAAGTACTCAAACCAAGCATGTACTCATACGCGGATATTAAAAGGATTACAAATCAATTCAAGGACTAGTTGGGCCAACAGAATATGGAACTGTCTTCCAAAGAATGCTCTCTTTTGAATTCCTTATTGCTGTCAAAAGTCAACATTTCCAAGGGAGATGGGTAAGAGTTCGTAATACTAAGAGATTGAATCTCTTCACACTCGGCCAAATTTTCGTGGAATTTTAATTAATTAGATGAAACAATGAATCTTGAACAAAGCAAAACAAAATTTAACACTAAGAGATTGAATTATTGAAGGGGACGTGGATGTTGGGTACTCAACAGTCCAAGAATGAAAACTCTCATTTCAGCTTTTATCCAAAATTTTGGAATTATGTGTGTATTGCAACGATTGTCCGAAGGATTATTCTTCTTTTATTAATTTTTCATGGAAAATGAGCATGGGGCACAAAAATTGAATGAATGAAATTTCAACGATCTACAAAGGGATTGTGAGTTTGACACGCCATTTTCCTTCCTCTTATGCAGTCATGTTTATTAAAAGACAAAAATAAATATGACTTTACATAAGGAGACAAAAAGAGTATTTTTCTTTGAAAAAATCAACTAATTTATTGAAAAAGATGTGGATGTTGATTCATGCGTCGTGTGAATAGGAAAAAATGACCTTGAAGAGATACAAGACATAGACATTCATTAGAAGCTAGCAAAAAAAAACAAAAAAAAGTTACAGTGATTTAGAAAAAGGGAGTTTTAGCAAAACATTTATGGTACTGTTCACTTTTAACGAAAAACCATATTTTTACCTTTCTTGGCTACTATTCACTACACCATTATTTATCATTTTTCATTAAAACTAAAGTTTTTTTTTGAACTTTTCGTTAGTTTTCCTTCAGAAAAAAACAAGAAAGCCTCGTTTTCAAAGTGGTAGTCATTAAAACAATACTTGATTAGAAGAAAAGTCATAGTATTGTATTTACAATCTCAAGTCTTGAGGGGTAACAAGAGTGCAAGTTTCCAATTGGAATATGATATGAAATTTCTACATAACTATATATGACAAAGAAAGAAGTCTAAGTTTCTAGGTGGAAGGGCTTCCAATTGATGTGAGTTTGTTGAGAAATGAAGATGAAGATGAATATTGTTGTTGATGTGAGTTAAAGTGAACAACAGAATAAGTTGCTTATCCTTTGGCCTTCTAACGTGGTATTACCGGAAAACAAGTTGTTACTAATAAATGTAATTGACTGGTGAATTAAGATGTGCGGTACGATTTTTGATAAATAGAGAAGATGAACATTGTCGTGACAAAATTTATCCAAGTAGACCCACGGAAAGACTTAGGAACTTCATATGCAGTGGGATAAAATCTTAAGCTAATTTCCTTTTTAATCTTATAGTCATTAAGTAAAATGTATATGCATATTTCTAGATGCATACACACCAATGTACTAACTCCTTTTAAGTAGTCATTTGCAAATCCCTCTCACGTGCTCTTTGTAATGCTCATGTGGTGCCGTTCTAATCTCTTATATATAACTTTTTGTGATCCATTTTTTCATTAATATGCCAAAATCCCTTTAGAATTTGCAACTTATCTATTTGGTTATGGTTAAAAAAAAAAAAAAAAAAAACCCTTGGAATTTCATTTAAACTCGAAAATCTAGGGATGTGAAAGCAATTTTCTCTTGTTCGGCAACATTTAGCGAGAGCAAAGGCAAATTGTACAGGAAAAACTTAGAAATTAGGAATGAAGATTCCCAATTTTAATTTTGTCTAAATAAGTGTAATTTCACAATTCAAATTACAATGAGAATCACAAATATATTGTGGGAAATCTTGCGACAGCCAAACTTTACGATTAGGATGCCAAATTTCGTGATAAACCTAATAAGGGTTTAGGGCTGCATTGTTTACTTTGTTAACTCTCCAAATCTTGGACGGGATTTTCGGCTCGTGCATCATCTTCTTGCTTTGTTCTAGGTCAGCGCCTCTACTCTCTTCTTTCTTGAATTATTTTAGCTTTTCAGGTGGATTTTTTATGCCTATTGTGAATTTTGCTAGTTATTTTTATTTTCTGATAGTCATATGTTTATTGTGCTTTTTAACTTCCAATTGAATTGTGTATTGGTTGGATTTGTAACATTTTATTTTATTTTATGGATTTTGGTGTTAGTTTTCTGTTATAGATGTTGTCCTTTTGAAGGTTAACAATAGCCAAGACTAAACATGTGTTAATTACTTTCTCATGATACTAATGCCATATTGCTCTCTCTTTTGCATTTACATGTAACCAACTGTTGATTGTAGAAATATAGTATTTAGGAGAACTTTTTTTTCTTCCTGATTTAGTGTATTAGTTTGTTTGCTGAGACCAAAAGAAAAACATGTAGAAAATAAAACATGATTGATAACATTGTACGTTTATTTTTTTTATTTTATTTTTTGACAGAACCGATAAAGTGTTTCATTACTAAGAACAATTAAATACAAGAGGTGTCAAAGGATACAATTTTTTCAAAGACCAATTTCTTGAATAGGGAGATAGTTCGCATAAGATGCAAATACTTTTAAACTCCTATACGGCTACCACAATAGACCACCACAAACAGGAATCCCAGGTAAAATCGCAACAAGGACAACAAACACAACATCCTCATACCGATACCCTGACATAAAGCCATCAACAATGAGACCACATAAATCACATAAGAGACATAAACAGATCACCGAAGCAACACAAAGTTTGCTAACTTAACCCGCTCAAGAGACGCGAGTACAGACGTGGCAAGAGACGCGGGTTGTACAACCATGAGGTTGTGTCCGTGGCAAGGACAACAAAGGCATGGGGCTTAGGATGGCAGAGGAAATACCACGGCAAGCTAGAGCCACCCGTCACACCGTCGTTGCCGCCAAACTTACGTAAAATTGTTAGCACAAAAAGCCGCCAAGGGTTTCCGCTGACCGGGAACAAGATAAGATTTGTGAACACCAAGGCCACATGGGTCACAACATAGCAAAATTGAAATCTCTGTCATCCTCAGCGGTATCGGACCGCTATCTACAAATTAAAGCAACGAATTGGGCAAGTGTGCAAAAAATTTTCACAGCGGTATCAGACCGCTATCCACAAATTAAAGCAACGAATTGGGCAAGTGTGCAAAAAAATTTCAATGTGCGTCTATTGTGAATGATTTATAGGGATTGGGTTTAATGAGGTTTGTAGTTAAAGTGGTATGCAATTTAGAACACCAATACTTGATTACGTTCCTCTCATTTTTCTATTCACTATTGCCTCATTTGTTTTTTTTGTTGCATCGCCTCAAAAACCTTGTGCGTCTACATGTATGAGTATAACTTTTGGTTAAAACAGAAAGTCGCATATTTCATAATTAACTATTTAAATTTCTTGCATATCACAATATATCTTTGTTCATACATTCAAACAAGCATGACAAATACTAAGGAAGAAAATAGGGAAAAAATGAAAATTATTGTCACTACAATTGTATATATTTTTTCCCTTTTGAACAAACGATATTATCTACATTAAGGGGGTGAGGGAGTGGCCTAAACCTTACAATGGGCTAGCAATAATATAGTTCAATTCGCCTTTGGTGAGAATCGAATATAAGACATTTCACTTACAAGTGAAGAGAAATATCCTAGACCCTAACTGGATATGTTATTATCATGGTCATGCATTGGTATAGTAACAATATGTTTGGATAAGGACAATAAACTTAAAATTTTGACAAAAGTCAGAATTTATAAATTTACACAATTAATTCCTTTGTTTGGATTTATAAACATAGAAATTTAGACTTTCCGCATGAGAAAAAACTTGGAATTTGGAACCTTCAATTCTCATGTTTAAATTTCATGTAAATATGTGTCATTTCTAAATTTCAGTAAGTGAGAGTTTAAAAATAACAAACATGTATTCATATTTCATTCCTCTTTGAGGTTAATCAAACAAGAAAATTTATAAATTCTAGAAAATAAAATTTTATTATTTTAATTTTTGTTATTTTAAAATTCTTAGTAATCTTAAATTTTTCCACTCAAACAAAAAATTTCCTTGTCATAGAACTTTCAATTAAGATCAAGAAAGACAACCCTTTTCACAACTGCCAAAAGCAATTTTTATTTTAAAGCAGATCAATACCAAACTGCAAAAGCAAAGTAGGAAGGCTAAAATTAAGGTGAAGAACCTGCTTCCACTTATTTCCATAGGAAGGAGAGAGAGAGAGAGAGAGAGGGAGGAGAGAGAGAAAACCCCAAGTAGTATTATAATATTGGTGGGGTTAAGTCACCTTCCGTGAAGTTGCAGTAAGGACTTCTTTCCAGAGAAAAGTCAGTCAATGATGTTTGACACAGTCAGTCAACGACAAAGACAGAATTGTGTAATCATAATGCTCTACCTCTTTTTCATTAATGGAGGACAGTGTATAATTACTACGTACATATCTCTGCTCAATTACAGAAAAGAAAAATCCAGCGCATTATTTTTTTATTATTATCTCAGAAATGCAGAAATTGATCGTCTCTTCCTTTTGCATATTGATACTGGTTTTCTTCAAACTAGTTGGAGCTAGCCAGTATATGTGCGCGGAATGTAACTGTAGCAATGATCAAGGCCCGGCTATCCATTTCCCATTGAACATCAGGCGCACACATCATTGTGGAAATCCTGGGCTTGAATGCAATGGGAGACATGAGCAGCAAATACTAATCAAATTTTTTGTCAAACACATAGATTACAAGCGTCAGGAAATCCAAGTCTATTTGCCAACTAACTGCCTGCTGCTAAAGCCTGTTGAAATCCCAAACATGCCACCCTCTCCCTTCAACGTGTCAGTCGGTTACATGAGTAACGTTACCTTATTCAGTTGTCCTACTTCTGTTGCAAGACGAGATACGATTGCGTATCAAGTCCCCTGCCTCGGCGACCGTGGCAAGAGAACTTATGCCATTGGTTCTCACGTTGGTTTTGAAACTCTCTTCCGGAGTCTACAATCTTGTACAAAAATGTATGATGTTCCAAGACCATTTGGATATGAAGGTCTTCGTTTCAAATGGTCTATACCAAATTGCAGAAAATGTGGAGAGGGAAAGAGGTGTGGATGGCAGAACAATGGCATCAACATTGAAATTAAATGTCTTCCCTGGAAGAGACCAAGTAAGGATAACATATATATTCATTGCTAGTTTTAACCATCTTTACATTTATGTCTTAGTAATTATTATTTAAAATATGTTGTCCAATCCATTTTTACTAGGAACATTACCTGACAGTCTCGTTTAAATTTGCAATGATCTTCTACAGGCAACACATGGAAAAAAGTGCTTACAGGTGGAATCCTGGGTGCTTTGCTTCTTGTTCTACTGATGATTGCAGCATATCGGGTATATAGCGCTGATAGAAAGGAGAAAGAGAGTCGATTAAGAATTGAAAGATTCTTGGAGGACTACAAAGCACTCAAACCAAGCAGGTATTCATACGCAGATATTAAGAGGATTACAAATCAATTCAAGGACAAGTTGGGCGAAGGAGCCTATGGAACTGTCTTCAAGGGAATGCTCTCTTCTGAATTCCTTATTGCTGTCAAAGTCCTCAACAGTTCCAAGGGAGATGGGGAAGAGTTCGTAAATGAAGTGCGAACGATGGGTCATATCCACCATGTCAACGTGGCTCGCTTGGTTGGATTTTGTGCTGATGGATTTGCACGAGCTCTTGTTTACGAGTTCTTCCCCAATGGTTCCCTGCAGGATTTCATTTCATCTGCAGATAGTAAGAATTCATTTCTTGGTTGGGATAAGCTGCAAGATATTGCCCTAGGCATAGCCAAAGGAATTGAATATCTTCACCAGGGATGCGATCTACGAATCCTGCATTTCGACATCAAACCCCATAATGTTTTGCTAGACCAAAACTTCACTCCAAAAATTTCTGATTTTGGTTTGGCCAAGTTATGTTCCAAGGATCAAAGCTTGGTGTCCATGACTACAGCTAAGGGGACCATGGGCTACATTGCACCCGAAGTGTTCTCCAGGAATTTTGGAAATGTGTCTTACAAGGCAGATGTCTATAGCTATGGAATGCTGCTACTTGAGATGGTAGGAGGAAGGAAGAATATTGGTTCAATCACGGATAACACTACAAATGAAATTTACTATCCACAGTGGATTTATAATCTTCTAGAGGAAGGGGATGACCTACGAATCCATATTGGAGAAGAAGGAGATGGTAAAATTCCAAAGAAACTTGCAATTATAGGGCTATGGTGTATCCAGTGGCACCCGTCGGATCGTCCTTCCATGAAAACAGTTGTTCAGATGTTGCAAGGAGGAGGAGAAAGCTTGAGTATGCCACCTAATCCCTTTGTGCCTACTGGTCCTACAACTAGAAATGCAAGACGCCTAGAGCTAGAAGTTATTGCTGAATTAGAGTGAAATATATATGCAGATATGTAGACATATAGTAATATTTACATTGAATAAGGGGACCGTTTGATAACCATTTCGTTTTCAGCTTTTAGTTTTCATTTTTCACTTTTTTGAAAATTGAAAACTAAAATCTTGTTTGGTAAATACTTTCAGTTAAAAAAAATATAAAGATTGAGAACTAAAAAGTGAAAACTCAAAGGAAGTAGATTAAAAGTAGTTACCAAACAAACCGGAATCTCAATAATAAAAAAAGATTGAATTGCACAGCGCAATCCAAAGCAATCAAAACATTAACATAGTAAAATTAAACAGATCTGATGAAAAAACAAAAAATTGTCAGATAAAAATAAGGATAAAGTAAAATATTTATAAATAGCTCATTGTCTCTTATGTCATCCATTATTTCTATAGTATATATAAATTCTCGAAAAATTTAGGTTCTCATCCCTTATTTTCATATTACATTAATTGAAACCTTATTATTTTTCTATTTTAGATCAAGGTCCCTTGACTTATTCTATGCCATCATTTTAGTATTTAAAATATTACATGTCATCATAAATGAAATCTCATCCCTTTCTGCATTTAAGGCAAAATAAACTGTATGAGTAAGTTTAAAACAAGGAAAATCCATTTGAACTGCTCCATTCTTCTTATTCCCTTATGCACATCCGGAATCTACAACACCAAACCCAATTTTCTCCATTTTTTCTCCATTCCTGAATTGATCCAATGCATATATGTTGAATAAACCTATTGTGATTACAATACAAATTAGCATCAATGGTTTTGTCGGCCTGTGAGATTTGTGTGGCATAGGCAAGGCAATGCAGGCATCGCTTTCTCAAAGCATCTGGTTAATTCAAACATGCAGAGATTGTAGAGTGAGCTGGCTATGTCAAAACTGTACCATTCTGAAGTCATCTTCTCTTGTTCTTTATATTTTTCCTTTTCCTTTTATTATTATATATTAGTCTTGATTATTCAATGTCTGGTTGGCTACACTTATATCCACTACAATAGTTTGGGTCTTTTACGACTTGAAATATACGACGTATAATATTGATATGCCTTAAATGATATTATTCATGACATTTATAAAGATCATGTTGTAATACTCATGCATAATCTGTCATTCACAGCGTTACTTTTGTGCAAGTTGTAAATAAAATTATTCACAACTTAAACGTTGTGTATCGTATTTGACAATTTATACGACGCACTTTTTTTTTTTTTAAGGCTTTACGTTTGAACTTTCGATATATTTGGGTTCGTACCTTTTATGGCGCAAATAACACGTCGTAAATAATGGCACAGAAGTTTGTGGTGAAGAAGCCCGCGCACAAATTCATTCTCGCGCCTTCTCTTTTTTATTTAGCCGCTTCTTTTTTTGGGTTATTTATTTATTTTTTTCAAATTTCCCCCAAATCTTAAAAGGTTTGTATTTTCTTGGTAAACTTGAAAGAGAAACATTGCAATTGCATTTTCATGTACCCAATATTAATTGTCGAGAGCCCACCCCCTTCCCTTCTCTCTGACATCGTAACTCTCTCCTCTCCATCGATCTCGCTCCACCTGCTCGCCGTCGCTCTATATGCTCGTCATCGCCGTCGATTCGTCTGCTCGTCGTCACCGTCGCCCGTCTGCTTTCCGTCACCGTCGAAGTGCCCCGCCATTGAAGATCTGAAATCCCCAATACAGGGTGCTTTTCGGCATTTCGTTCTCCAAAATTTTAGGTATGCTCTCAATCTGTATCAACCCTATCCTGTCCCCTTTAGATTTTTGTTTAGTCTCAGCTTTATGGTGCTTTTCTTAGATTTGTTCTATCACTGTAATTTTAAGGGATTTTAGGTAATGAATTTGGTCGAGAATCTCAGTTAGGTTTGTAATTGTTTTCTTGGTTGCCTGGGTTTGAGGATGATTAATCCACTTTCTGAATTTTAATTACTTTGAACTTTGATTTTTGGGAAACTGCAATCAAAATGTTGCTATGGATTTATAGTTAGAATCGATTGTGAGTCTTTGCACCACATCAAGCAATACCCCGGTGTTGCAATTCCGAGGTTTGTAATTGCCGCTGTTATTGATGGTTTGGTCCATCCTTTTTAGAGAGATGACTTCAATGATTGAAACTAGTTTATCATTATTTCAGATGATATTCCAAAAAATATTTGCATGAATATATGTGCATTGACTGACTATTTTTCAGTCTTTGATAGTGGAGATAACTCTTTCAGGTTATATGTAGTTCTTACAGAAATTTTATGGTATTTTGGTTGGTTTTGTGTTTTGGTTGTAGCAAACTGGTGGATGCCCTGAGATGACTAGTTATCTACAAAGTGGTAATCTACGAAGCCGATGGATCCTGAAGAGTACAAAGTCCAAGTCATTTTATGTAAAGGTAAATCCTTTTACTTTTAATTACTTATATGTGAATGCCTGCCATTTGAAGTCAAAATTCTTTTAGCCATTACATTCTTCATAAAGATCTTTATATGCTCAAAAGAAGGAGTTTTTTTTAGATGCCATGTTACTGGTGGTGGCTAGCCTCTTCTTTTTAAGCCGCTAGTGTGTTTCAATTACACTAGTCAATCGTTCTTATGTGGATTATGTTTTGTTGATAAGATGGCCGAGACAAAGTTGTAGAGCCCTAGTAGCAGGGGTGTTTATCGCTTTTATACTTTCATTGTTTACTCTCATACGTACAATACTGAAAAATCAGCATGTATTGACGCGTAATTTTAGTTCCATATTTATACATAATTTTGATTACATGTCCAAATTACCCAAGATTCTTTTTCCTTTACAAATTTGTGGAGTGCATTACATGGATATGATTCATGTATGAAATACACTTGACTCTCACTAATTTAAGGGCAGCATCGTTGACTGTACAGTTTTCAATTCTTTATAATCATAAGTATAACAATAGTTTCTATAACAAAATTCTGTTAAATATGTAATATCAGTATTTGTTTTCCAGGTTCATTAGTTGAGGATGATTTTTCCAAGAAAGAAAAGATCACAGCATTCAGGCCGATCTAAAGAACATTATGTTGATATTGCACCTGAGATCTTACAAGAAGAGGACGAAGAAGTACCAGATGGCCTATTTACAGAGGACTCGAATCAAACTAAAAGAAAGAGGGGTCCTACTAGAATGAAGACAATTTCCACAAATGATGGTCAACAAATTGAGATTGAATGGAATGCAAAACGGCCAGTTTATTGGTGATGGATCTATTGACTTATCTACTTACATGGGTTCTTTGGTCCGAGATGTTGTCCCTATAACATTTGATACTTGGAAGGATGTTCCTAAGAAAACAAAGGACATCCTATGGCAAGCAATCAAGGTAATATGCAGATAAGTCAATTCTGATCCCTCTACTTCAAGGTGAACAATTTATAGTTTATAAATTTTACTTGTGTTAATATATATTTTTTGGTAAATGTTATGGATATTTTATCAAATCACAGAGTAAATTGGTATTAAGTGAAGATTGGCAAAGAACATATTGTTTTGAAAGGATGAATAATGTTTGCAGATCACATAAATCAGTAGTTGTCAAGTCCATAAGAGAAGCAAGAAATCGGAAAGCAAGGCTTCGACTAAAACCAAATAATGTCAAATTAATTCAAGATTGGAAGACTTTCCTTGCAAAGTGTAAGCTCATTTTCCTTTTCTTTTATTTCTAGATTAGTTATCTTCTTTTGAGTTCAAAATTGGGCCAGAGAAATCAAATTGATAGTAGTTAAAGGTCTATTTCAACACAAAGCCTGTCTACACAAGAATTTGGTGTTAGTTAAACATGTGTATGATTCTATCTTGATTGCATGTTAATTTAGTTTGAAGATAGATTTGGTACATGCTAGCTAATTGATATGTGATATGAATCATTGGTTTCCTTTTGATAGGACAAAAGCAAAACATTCAGAGAGATGAAGTCTAAGCAACTCCTGCACTCATTAGTCGCAAAGGATATGCTAGGTTGGCGGAGGATTTGGTAATTACATTTCATTCTAGTGCCTTCTTTTCTACAGGACAAGAACAATTTACTAATTTTTTTCTGTGTTCTACTGTGTGCTTACTGCATTTATGTTTCATTTTGTAGAAAAGAAAAAGTGTAGACCCTTCTCTAGTTTCAAGAGGTGATGTTTGGATTGCATCACATACTAAGAAGGGTGGTGGACCATCCAATTTGCTTGCTGCAGAGACTATTGTAAGTAATTTTTAACCATTTATTTCTTCTTGTTTGTTGATATGCAATGACTGATGAGGTCTTAACTTTGATGTGCAACGTTCGGAAAAATTTAAGCAATATGGAAATGGATCATCATCTGGTTTTCGAGTTGACGTTCTTTCCAAAGTTTTTGGTGCTGGGCGACATGGCCGTGCAAGAGGAGTTGGAGGTGGTGTTCCTTCTACAAAGCTTGGAATATTTTCACAACAAAAATTGCGCAATCACCAAATGGATGAAAGGGTGCACAATTTAACTAATCAGGTCAGAGCACTGACAGAATTGGTGCATCTTTTTATGAAAAATCAGATTAGATATTTAATAACATTGGGATCATATTGAATATTTGTGAAATCAGTTTTAGTGACGCATTAAATCACAGGGTAATGATCTACCAAGTGAGGCATCTACTGACACACAGGTTGCAGCTCCTGAGGCGCATGTTGATACTGTCACAAGAACTGAAACTCGTCTTTCCCAATGCGCAACAGATGAATCGTGGTGGCGAGGTTGATACACTTTTTCAATGAGCCTTCTTCTAACTATTAATGCTCATTGACTCTGTTAAAAGCTCTGCCATTTTCAATCTAACTAGACACTAGAAATGATCGTTGACTCTGTTAAAAGTTATGATGCTTTGGTCCTTTTCCATAGTTGCACATCTACTGATTTCTATGTTTTTTTCAAATCCTGCAGGTTATTTCTGAAAACATTGAAACATCGTGGTGTACCAGATGGTTTGATTATAAGACACCTTCCTTTTGGTCCACCAGCATATTTATAACTGCTAAATGGTACGTAGTGTGATAATTTTCAAATATTTTGATATTAAGTCAGATGTAGGACAACGTAGAAATTCTTAGGGCCTTCAGCAACAAAATTATGAAAAAGTGAGTGAGATACAATTAAAAAAATGAAAGAGAAGGATCGTGATTCATGAACTAAAGGTTTGAATAGGGTAGAACGGATTTAGTTTCATTGTTAAAATCGATTGTGAGTCTATTGTTATTGTATTGTCAATTTGTTTATTTACTTGAACTTCCTAGTATCAATTTGGTTAGATATATCTAGCACCACCATAGAAGCTGTTTGTGTATATATGAAATAATAAAAATGATAATTTGATTGGGTTGCCTTGGTATAATTTATATACACTTATTTAATAATAGTTTTCTACAGATTTGAGAATTAGCCCAGCACTTCTTAAGGAATTTCTTTGTTTTTTTGTTGGTATGGTGCTGTTTTGTGATCAAATTGGTTGCTCTATGGACATGGAGGATGTGCTTGGGAGATCGGTTTTTTGGTTTGATGCTGCTTTGTAGGCATAATTACTATAGATTCTGCATCAGTTGTAAAAGGAACAAAACAATTCAGATTTTTTGTTTATGTCCAAACTTAGAATTGTTTTGTAATTGACAGTTTCTACTAATTAATCTAAGGTATTTGGAGTTTAATATGTTTATGATCAATATTGTTATCCTTCTATTGTATTTCTTACAATATCAGTTTAGATGCTGTGAAGTGAGGTCTGTCTAAAAATGATATGCTAAAAATAGATGTATGCTGTAATTGTCTTCGCAAGATTACGACACTCAACAAACGCTGTATCAAATATAAATTACAGCACATAGGTATGCCATAATTGTTTTCGCAGTATTACGACATCCTATTAACGTTGTAACTAATACCAATTAAGGCGCTTAGGACACACCTTAAGAACATTTACGGTGTGTTTTACTTAAATTATGCACGACTATCAGAGTACGTCGTATTTGTCAAAACATCTTTTACGACAGGGGCTTTTACTGTTTGGGGGCTCATGCCGTGAATAACCGTTTACGGCACCCTTTGTGTGCCGCAAAAGGCCAATTATGTTGTAGTGATCCATGGTACATTTTTAATCTACATGTTTCGTTCTAATATATCTATTGCTATAGTATGTTTTGGTTGGTTCAAATTCGTTTTACATAAATATATGGATACAAAATTTTTGGAGAATATTATGTAAAATGGTTTTTAAGGTTGCTGCATTTTATATACCCACATATGCATGTCTATAAAACAATTTGTTATGATAGACATTCTTTTCCTTGAGTTTCTAAATGTACCCATGAGTTTTCTTGTAAATTCGGTATGTACTCGTATGCTATTTATGTTATGGGTACATACATTATTTTTGGTCTAAGTTGGTGGGTACATTGCTTTTGTATGTATGAATTCAAGGTTAATTACACTAACACCCTTGAGGTTCATCGAGTTTTCACAAAAACCTTTTACGTTTGAGACATTACACTAGTACCCCCTGAGATTTTAATTTCCTTTCATATCCTTAAGTAAAAAATCTGCTAACGAATTTACTAATTTACCCTTATAATTAAAAAAATAGCTATTTTGTTAAATAAGAAAATCTTCATAAATATACAGAAAAACAATATTAAATTAAAATATTGAATATTAAAAAAAATTATAATCAAAACGGCAGAGTTCTAGCTACCTATGTCTCTCTCTCTCTATGAATTTTCATTTTTCACCACAATTTCTTCAAACATTTACAAAAGTAAACTACCATCAATTCCTTAATTACCATTGTAGTTGCTTCTTCCTCTTTAAAGGCACTCTTCTCTTGAGAGGACCAGAAACACAAACGACTCACAAAAAGATGAAGGCCTTAGAATATGCAATACTATTCTGTGCAGCATTTTCAATCTTTTGTGTGATATCAGTGTCATGTACCAATTCATCCTCATTTGAATATAATTTTCTCCAACGCCTTTCAAATCATTCTCATCCCTCGAGTCCAATCTCTTGAGGCTTTTTCACCCCCAAATGTGCCTCTTTTTCATCTGTTCTGCAGTCATATGTGAGAAATCCCATATTTCTGACTCCCACAATCCCGAAACCGCTCGTAATTATTGCAGCCAAGCACCCATGTTCAAGCCACACTCATATGTGCCAAAACCCTTGGCTTGGAAATTAAAATTAGAAGTGGCAGACATGACTATGAAGGCGTCTCCTATGCATCCAAATATTCAAAAGATTTCATCCTTCTCGACAATTTTAAGCTCCGGTCCATCAACGTCGATCTAGCAAATGAAGGTGCATGGGTTCAATCCGGGGCTATACTTGGTGAAAATTTTTATGCAACTTTTAAGAAAAGCAAGTATCATGGCTTCCCTGCTGGGGTCTGTCCTACAATTGGTGCTGGTGGGCATTTTAGAGGAGGTGTGGTTATGGTAACATGATGAGAAAATATGGGCTTTCAGCTGATAACATTGTTGATGCAAAAATAGTAAATGTAAAGGGTACATTTCTTGATAGAAAATCAATGGGATATCGAGGGGATGGTTGGTTGCTAGAGATTTTTTATTTTTATTATTGTTTTTATTTTTCTATTCCTTCATAAACATTAATTTACGTATTTTTCATTTTTCTTATGTAACTAATAATAAGGGTAAATTTGTCTTTAAGAAATTTTTATAGATGAAATTTGGCTAAAAGGGGTTGTGTGAAAGAGAATTAAAACCTAAAAGGATGTTAGATTTAAAATACCCTTGGTTGTTACTGATTCTTCAATTTGTGCAATAAAAATGAAAACACAATTTGCTACATTAATTGAAAAAACAAATTTAATTATATGGGATGAAGCACCTATGAATCATAAACATTACTTTAAAGCATTGCATAAATCACTTTCTGACGTTTTATCACATTTATATAGTCCAGAAAACAATATGTCTTAGGTGGTAAACCTCTTTTATTAGGTGGTGATTTTCGACAAATATTACATGTTATACCTGAAGGAACCAAAGAAGATATAATAAATGCTTCTTTAAACAGTTTGTATTTATGGTCACAATTTACAATTTTCCGTTTAAAAGAAAATATGAGATTATTAAAAAATGGCATTAGCATTGTGGAAAAGAAAAAATCAGTGATTTTGCAGATTGGCTTTTACAAATTGGTGATGCAGCAATTAATGATATAAGCGATGAAAATAATTTTAATGATGCAGACACATCTTTGATTCAAAAACCTGAAGATTTAATAGTTCATGCTTCTGAAAATCCAATTTCTTCTATATATTTTTTTGGCAACTTATCCCAATTTTGAATTTTCTTTTAACAAGTTTGATTATTAAAGAGAACGTGCTATCATAACACATTGAAACACCACTGTTACAGATATAAACAATAATATAATTGATTTGTTACTTGGAGAATAACATGTGTTTCTAAGCTATGATTCATTGTGTTCTTCTAATGGGAATATTGAAAATTTAGAGACATCATATCCTGTTGAATTTTTTAACAAACTAGATTTCAATGGTCTGCTTCCACATAACTTGACTTTAAAAATAGGAATGCTAATTATGTTGTTACGAAATTTAAACCAATATTTGGGTATGTGCAATGGAACTAGATTAGTTATTACTCAGTTATATAATAGAATTATTGAAGCCAAAATACTTGGAGGAAACAATATTGGTTATAGAGTTTTCATACCAAGAATCATTCTTGCAGCAATTGAGAGAAAGTGACCTTTCTTTTTTAAAAGATGCCAATTCCCAATTAGACCATGTTTTGCAATGACTATTAACAAGAGTCAAGGACAATCTTTGAAACAAGTTGATTAATATCTTCCAGAACCAGTTTTTTAGTCACGGTCAGTTATATGTTGCGTTATCTAGAGTGACATCAAAAGAAGGTCTCAAAATTTTAATAATGGATGGAGAAAATAATGTGAAAAATTATAGTGTAAATATAGTGTTTGAAGATGTTCTCCAAAATTTAGGATAAAATTGTTAATCTAATTAACCCATATATAAATATTTATGTACTTATTCATTGTAATTCAAACAACTATATCACAATCTTTACCTATGGTTTACAAATAACTACTAACTCTTATAACTATCTATCTTTTGTATATGCATGATGAACAATATAAGCAGTAGAAAAACAGCATCGAAAACAGCATTCAACTTAGGTTTGTTTTGATGTAACTATTTTTCTTTACTTTTTCCGCAATAAGAATCATTTACTTTTAAACTAGGCTTATAACATCTTAAAATATTTAGCATCCGCATACGATTAGTATTGAGATTGTCTTCCACTTTTTTCGCGCATTGAAATGCTCTCTCTGTATTTGTCAGTCTTTAAAATTGTTTCTTTGTCAAGTATATGATTTCAACCTTTCCTTTTCCATTTTTTTTTATTAAACAAAGCTCTTATATACTTAATGTTGATTTCCTTTTTTGTACAAATTAGTTGATCAATCTGTTCAAATACAATCTTTCTTTCCTGTTCCCTTTCTTTTGCCATGCTGGTGCTCTTGCTATTCATGACTCGCTCACCTGCTCAATCAATCATCTACATTGTTCCTTATACAGGTACATTTGGGTAACAATCAATGGTATGTTAAAAAAAAATATATTTTATTCTTTTTTTCATAATTGTCTTCTGCTTAGATTAAATTTTTACTAACGTTTCTCTTTGGGAGAATTAGTTCTTACCAATATATATGCACACTATCTGCTTTTTACCTGGTCTTAACACATGATTAATTACTTTCCTACCTGCTAAGGGGTTGACTTGCGCATCCAAAGTATTATCAAAGGCACTGCCACCAAAAAGGTGCCCACTCCACAACCTTTGGTTGAACCAAAGAACATCACAGCAATAAGGAAATCATTAAATCTATCTCCGCAACATTTTTATTAGGGTGAAGTGCTAATTTAGTTCCTGAACTATCACCTTAGTTAAAATTAGGTCCCTGAATTATTTTTTCGGTAAAATAAGTCTCTAAATTCATTACAATTTGCTAATTTCATCCCTACTATTATATTCAAAACTATTTTATCCAATTTTTCGTCAACTTAAGTCACTTGACACACTTTAGAGTGTAATACCATCATTTTCTTGTCTATAAGTCCTTAACATTTCATATAGGTTGCAAATTTAATGTCTAATTTACCCTTAAAAGTTAACTTACACTATTTCTTTATGAAAAACTATCAATTTATCCTCCAAAGTTAACTCCATACACTATTTCTTTATGAAAAACTACCAATCTACCCTCCAATGTGTATCACATGCAAGTAACGTGGCTTAAATTGACGAAAAATTGAATATAGTAGCTTCAAATATAACATTGGGGATGTAATTGACAGATTTTTATAATTCAAGGACTAATTTTTCTAAAAAAAATAGTTTAGAGACATAATTTTCACTAAGGTGATAATTGAGGGACTAAATTGGCTGTTTACCCTTTTTATTAATCATTAGATAGATTAAACGATTCCCCTATGCATATTGTGTTCTTTTGTTGAACCAAACCATGTCAACAAAATATATCTATGGTTAAAGCATCTAGATTCATGCTTTTGGATGTGCATCTTAAACCCCTCGATGAATAGCAAAGCAATTTATCATGTGTTTACAGTAAGTCAAAAGAAAAAAGTGTTTGTCTATATATTGGTAGGAACCAATTCCTCTGAAGAGGGAGAGATGGAAGTGATGATAATACTTAAAATAATCAAAGCCCAAACAATTTACCAAATTCCATCTCTATACTCCACAAAGACACTAAATAAGACATATCTGATCCATTTCTGAACATCTTTTCTTACCGTTCTTACAATAGAAAGGGCACAAAATTGACTTACACAGTCTTCCACAATACTCACTTTGCTTCAACCCATATTTCACTTTGTCAAATCATACATGTTCCTGCAATAGGTGAACTCATATTTATCTACCACTTCTTGCTAATTTTAATTTTTCCATTCCCATCTTTGCTACAAGTTTTCACATAATTTTTTACTGCATTTGTCAATTCTTTATATATATATTTTTGTCTTTTATGTGTTTTATGTGTTGGCACAAGGTTACACCAGTATTAAACAACTACAGGTCCTCGAAAGGTTTGCTAATTGCCCTATTTCATCAAGCTCAGTATAAATAGATCTTAATTTTTTACTACAGTTAAATACATGGACATGCCTCCACAAATACAAATTAGTTCTTGCTTAAATACTTTGTGTGTTTATATAGAAAATGTTCCCATCATCTACCAAAATCCTCCACACATGAAAACAAAATTTCTTACTCAAAAATACATATTACAATACTACCATATTTGTTGTTTTTTATTAAATTAACACATTGTTTTCAATTTTATCTTCAACACAAAAGAAAATGCTCTTACACAATATGTTTGCTTACATTTTATAACTTATCTACCACATGTTAATTGTAGTTATATTGTCATATCCCGACCCGAGCTCGACTCCGCCATAGCACGATATTGTCCGCTTTGAGCCTCGACCCGAGCTCGACTCCGCCATAGCACGATATTGTCCGCTTTGAGCCTTGACCACGCCCTCACGGTTTTGTTTTTGGGAACTTACATGAGAACTTCTCAGTGGGTCACCCATCATGGGATTGCTCTCGCGCTCTACTCGCTTAACTTCAGAGTTCCGATGGAACCCGAAACCAGTGAGCTCCCAAAAGGCCTCGTGCTAATGGAGGTGGGCATGTACATATAAGGCATAGAGGATCCACTTCCCTAGGCGATGCGGGATCTAACAATCCACCCCCCTCCCGACGTCCTCGTCGACACACTTCCGGCCAGGGATTGGCTCTAATACCAAATTGTCACATCCCGGCCCGGGCCTCCACCACATCTCGTGTCACTCCCCGATCCCGACATATGTCCAGGATCGACACGTGACGTTAACAAATACCCGTAACTCAACATACCCTGCCTCTGGGATATGGCAAATCACAACTCGAGAATCAAATCGCATAGTAATTTTTTGTATACTTTATGGCTGCATCTAACCTCTTCGTTAGAATGCCTACGTACCCTCATTTCGGATTAAACCATTCGTAGTTCGTCATTCACAAAATCATACATGTATCACACTGAGTTCAAGCAGAAAGGCATAGCATTCCTCAATCATTTATTAGAACTTGACCAACATAAATTTCTAGACTCAGGGCTACATAGCAAACCCCCATGAAGATTCACAATTTCTCTTCCATCCAACAAATAAATCGTTATGTCTCAACATGATATCACAATTCACACCATATATCATATTAAAAAACTGATGAAGCACAAACCGTTCTCTAGCCACATTAATTAACTAATTTGATCAAAATACTAACAATCATTTCCATATCTTCTAAATTCATACTTTATTAAATCATAATCGAATCGTAGAAAATCTCGAAGGAGTCACCCAAACGTCCAACATCTTTTCTAACTCAATTCACAAGATTCTCGAAACCATTGAATAAAACTAAGGCTAGAGTGACACAGTTAGGCCAAGCCTACTTCTCCAAATAATGGGATTTCAGACCACTCTATGAAATCCAACAACCTCGGGTTCCGGACCACTCAACGAAATCAAACTAAATATGATCGCCTATCAAATGTACCAAATATAACTAATTATGATCACCTCTAGAATGCGTATTGTCCTCCATCGCAGATATACCAAGCATGATCACCCCTGAATACATATGGTGCCCCATCGCGGATATACCAAGCAGGACCACATCCTAGCTCTAGGTAGTGATCACCCAACACAGATATACCAAGCATGATCACTCCTAGCATGCGTATGGTTCCTCATTGCGGATATACCAAGCAGAACCATATGCATAGTCTAATACCGTAGGCAGTGATCACCCATCGCGGATATACCAAGCATGATCACCCCTAACAGTCCCCCATTGCGGATATACCAAGCAAGACTGTATCATATAGCTCTAGGTAGTGATCACCCCTAAGTGTGTGTATGGCCATACCAAGATATAAGGATTGCCTATCACGGATTAACCAAGCACGATCCATAGAAAATATGGTCCCCTATCGCGAATTAACCAAGCAGGGTCATGGTCTCCTACTAGCCCTCAATTTGACGAACATTTCAATATGTAACTCAATCACTTTTCACCAATATTACCAACCCATGACTCAATTCACATTTAATAAAAATAGATCGATGGCCAATTATAAAAGAATCACATTTTAACAGAAAACACTTTTATAAAATCAAGTCATATCCACAAAGGATATTAATATAAAGAATCGAGTAATCACCATATCACATATATTAAAGTCACTCACCGAGACAAGTCCGCAAAGCTTTACTGAGTCTCTAGTAATACTAATTTTAGTAATTCAAATGGTTCAAGACCTGTTGACCAAAAGTCAACGGTGGGCTCTACTCCCTAGCAATTTAATCCAGAAGATCCGCACACTACAATCTAGATCCGTAACTTCTTAAGGTCCACATTAAGCTCAAAGAAGAACATACTAAAATATCATCGCGATCCGACTGTCGGATCTCCGCCAATTGCTAGAATTAGGTGGCGGTTAACAATTAATTTTACTAACTTTGAAATCTAATTTGGGAGGATCCGTACGTCAGATTCCCGATCCGTCAGTACCAGTTATCCTCAAATATTATGTTCTATAATGCATTAGGGTTTGATGATGATCCAACGGTCGGATTGGTGATTCTTGACCAAGTAAGGTATCGTGGTGAAACTAAATCCAAAATATCAAATTACGTCATACGAATATCTATTATGAAATCAAGTCATCTATTTGAACTTAGATGGACATCGTTGGCCAACTGGCCAGGCCGTCGCCGCACGTGTCGTTGCGGGTGGTGGTCGGCCGCCCCGACTTGCGGGAAAAATTCAACTATTTTTAAAAATTGTCAAAATTTATAGAAATGAATATCTTAATGAGTAGAGCAAGTTTTATACCTGTGGACAAGTCCAATTTGGCCGGGAAATACCTCAAATCTGCCTCGATCCGCTGGAAACCCTATAAAAGGGTACATGTCGATTCGACCTCCAAACGAGTTCTAACGCCTCCACCACTGCTTGAGCTTTGTTCCTGGGGTTGAGGTAAGTCTATTCATGGTGGGGATTGACGGCAATAGTTTTTGAAATCACCGGAAAAAGAGAAAATTCGCCGGAAAACCCTCGGCTCTTTGTGGCTTCAACCTGGAAATATGGGTGATAAAATGTGAAATCTAATAACACCCAGATGTTGGGCTCGTCGAGACCCTTCCATGGACACGAAGATCACCCAAAATGGAAGTCGAATGAGGGGAGATATGACCGGGTCAAAATTGATGGTTTGCGAGTCGAAAACGGATTGGGGGTTGGTTGTTTCCCCCTCTCCCTCCTTTCCCTCCTTTTCTCCTATCCCATTGGTACCCTCTCTTTCTCCTTCTCCCTGATTCATCCCCCGTTCCCTCCATTCTCTCCCTCAATTCCCACCCACCGCACCCCCTCCCCTTTTTTCCCCTTCCACTTTTTCTCTTCTTCGCTGCCATCAGGCAATATGTTTTTTTTTTTTTCTTTTTTCCTCCCTCCTAAAATCTGTTTGGTCCCCTTTAACTTAACTAATTTAACCTTTAACCCACATGTGGGAATTAATTAATTCCCACAATCTATAGTTTACAACTTCAAACGATCGTAATTATACCGTTATAATTCGAACTCGCAAATGGCTTTCACCACGTTCGTGATCTTGAATTCTATTCACAATATAAATTGTGACCTCGAAAGGTTCACGGATTTTAACTAATTAATTCCCAAACTTCAGACTTCGTAACTAATTTAATATAAAATCTCAATAATACAAATAAGTAGGTGATAACAGTGAAATCCAGGAATGGGATTTCACATCTCAGGCTCCACTCCGTTTCACATCTCAGGCTCCACTCCGCTGTAGCATGATATTGTCCGCTTTGGGCCCTAACCACGCCCTCACAGTTTTGTTTCTGGGAACTCAAACGAGAACCTTCCAGTGGGTCACCCATCATGGGAGTGCTCTTGCGCGAACTCGCCAAAGCCAGTGAGCTTCCAAAAAGCTTCGTGCTAATAGAGGTAGGCATGTACATATAAGGCATAGAGGATCCACTCCCCTGAACGATGTGGGATCTAACATATATAAATAGGAAAACACGTGTTCAATAGAAATATGATGCATGTCACTTCGTTAACAATAGTGGCAACTAAACAATTAAATAATTTGTTTCAATTAGTTAGTACATTTTATAAATTTCTCAATTAGAATTGTTTCAGTATATTCAATACATTTTTAAACAACTTTCCAGTTTAGTTGCCCAAACTAATTATTCCAGCTTATTCACAGTATAATACCAACAATTTAACAACCAATGATACTTCGTTTAACATAAACTTCATTTGGAAAAAAAACAAAAAAAAAATCTTTTTCTCTGCTGAAAAAACCAACAGATTTAATGATGTAGATCAGTTATACCAACAAATTACCATAGTTTACCCAATGCTATGCAGGTTTGACTTTTGTTTATATTCTTGGATCTGTTGCTTGGTTGTATAATTTGGCTGTGTGTTTTGTTTCAGGACAATTTGTTCTTCGTTTCTTGAGGCTTCTGTGTGTAGATTTGAAACCGTTTAGCTTTCAAGCCGTTTATACTCAAGGTAAATAATTTCGTTTTTTTTTTTTTATAACCTTTTTTGTAAGAATTTTTTATTTAATTTTGTGAGAGTTGTGTTTTCTATAGCATGAAAATTGAATCTTTGTGATCTTATATCCTTAGATATGTTGCTTGGTTATATGATTTGGCTGTGTGCATTGTTTCAGGACAATTTGTTCTTCGTTTTTTGGGGCATCTGTGCGTAACTTTGAAGCCCTTTGTAGTCAACATAAATAATTTTATTTTTCTTTGTTTTTAGTCTTCTTTGTAAGAATTTCTTAGTTAATATTCTGATAATTATGTTTACTATAGTATGAAAATTGAATCTTTGTGATCTTCTAAGTGATGTAACGTCATTGCAACATGTATGACTGCCATTATCGAACATGAAAAGCTTTTTGATTTCTGTACTCCGTCCTTTCATACGATCTGACTCAAAAATTGTTTCATTACGGTTTCTAACATAATTTTTGCGATGTTTATGAAAAAACAATGTCACTTCTGGTATTCTGTTGGAGCAGTTATGTTTTTATTTAATATATGTGTGTGTGTGTATATATATTATGATTTTTTAGAAACATTATATATATATATATATAACTGTCATTAGGAGTAATTTTTATTCGTAAATATATTGAAGACGTTGTCAATTAGGTGTACTTTCCTTTCTTAATTATATAGGAGACGTGAGGAAGTTTATTACCTCAACAAATTTGAAATGCCTTCTCTGAATAGAGAAGAAGATCGCGTCCACCTCCATATATAATCTATCCTTTTTGATTTTTTCGTTTTGGTTTATTCCGGGTTTCTAGTCCCTAAATTATAATCCTTCAACGTCTATTTCTTTACTTTGTATATAAATAAAAATCCTGAGTATTGAAAATTATATATAGAGAATACTATAAGCTGATATATAATTTTTTGAAATTAAGTTTTGAGAGCAACATATTGAAAGGGTGCAAGTTTGAAGGTTCTTCCATTGTGCAAAGAAGAAGATAAGGTTCTTGACTGTTTTATCATGGGACGACGTGGTGTTTGTAAACTGCTTGCACACTTTGGGCAGAGCTGCGAAACGTCTTAAAGAGAGCGACTTAGTCTGCGACTCATCCCAAGAATCATTCACCACTCAAGGCTTCTACATTTTTCGGGTAATTTTGTTCTTTCTATTTCAGTTTTCAACAATTTTAAGATGAAATCAATCTGCCATGCATTATAAGGAAAATTTTGCTTCTCAGGAAAATCTTATTGAAGAATTGATTGCAATGATATCAGAAATCAACCTAGTTGATGGATCCGAAGTAGGCCTGGCAATTTCTGACACGATCCGATAACCCGACACGACACGACACGAAATTAACAGGTGTTTGGGTCGACACGATAACGAATCGGGTCTTATCGGGTAACCCGATAAGCACCTGTTAAGATAACGGGTTGGGTCGGGTATACACGTGGGTAAACACGATACACGATAAGCAGAATATTATTTTTATAATTTTATAACCCTAAAAAAATACTGTAATAATTATATACATTAATTTTACAATTTTATACCCCTAAAAATTATAATAAATATATATATATATATATATATATTAAATTAACTATAAAATTTATAATAATTATAATAATTATATATACTATAATAATTATACTCCCAAAATATTAAGTCTATCTATACTAATTATATATATATATATATATATATATATTAAATTTTATAAAAACTATAATAATTATTAATTAATAATTTAATATGCATGATCATGCATTGCATATTTGCATGATTTTGCATCCATTGAAATTTGATGCGTCAGGACTCAGATGTGATTTGTTTCCATTCTCAAATTTCAATAATCAATTTCTTGCCATTGCCATTTGTCAACTTGCCGCCCTTTTTGAAAAAAAAATGGAGGGAAAATGAAAATATTAAGAAAAGTTGAAAATAAAACAAAAAAGTGAGGGAATTAGGGAAAGATGTTGGAGGGAAAAGTGAAAATGATAAGAAAAAGTTGAAAAGAAAACAAAAAAGAGAGGGAAAAATGAAAATTAATAGAAGTGGTGAGAATTTTTTTTTTTTTTTAAGTTATTAACTTTTTATCACACACATGACTGTCATGACATATCTCACTATTTTTATAATGACACACGTGACACGTGATGTATGTACTATTCCGTGTACCAGTCAATTATAATTTATACGTACAAAATAAATAGATTTAAATCTACTTAATAAATATATATACACACACACACACACACACACGGAACTTGATTGATGGCATACGAATTCTCCAAAACTAATTTCAACGATCTCAACCGTCAAACTTGTTTGTATATGCTTTGAGATCACATCAACAAAAATCATAAAAAATAAACATTCAGAGATCAAGTAATGGGACAAAGCTTTTCAACGGTTATAAACGAAAAATCACGATTTAACGGTTATTTTAACTCTGATTTTGATGATTTTTTATAACTACACTCCTTGACCCTATATGAATACAATGAATGAATTCGATCTTCAATTTAAAATATTTACACAAGTGGATACCACAAAATCTTTTGTTATACTTAATGAAAGTATAAATAAACTCTAAGTGTTAGTCAATCTATCGTTTTACGAATTCTCCAAAACTAATTTCAACGATCCAAACCGTCAAAATTGTTTGTATATGCTTGGAGATCACATCAGCAAAAAATCACAAAAAAAAACATTCAGAGATCAAGTAACGGGACAAAGCTTTTCAACGGTTATAAACGAAAAATCACGATTTAACGGTTATTTTAACTCCGATTTTGATGATTTTTTATAACTACACTCCTTGACCCTATATGAATACAATGAAT
This sequence comes from Pyrus communis, assembly GCF_041283825.1. Taxonomy (NCBI): domain Eukaryota; kingdom Viridiplantae; phylum Streptophyta; class Magnoliopsida; order Rosales; family Rosaceae; genus Pyrus; species Pyrus communis. The sequence continues at coordinate 5,131,453 of NC_142566.1, read as the reverse complement.
GAATTCGATCTTCAATTTAAAATATTTACACAAGTGGATACCACAAAATCTTATGTTATACTTAATAAAAGTATAAATAAACTCTAAGTGTTAGTCAATCTATCGTTTTACGAATTCTCCAAAACTAATTTCAACGATCCAAACCGTCAAAATTGTTTGTATATGCTTGGAGATCACATCAGCAAAAAATCACAAAAAAAAAACATTCAAAGATCAAGTAACGGGACAAAGCTTTTCAACGGTTATAAACGAAAAATCACGATTTAACGGTTATTTTAACTCCGATTTTGATGATTTTTTATAACTACACTCCTTGACCCTATATGAATACAATGAATGAATTTGATCTTCAATTTAAAATATTTACACAAGTGGATACCACAAAATCTTATGTTATACTTAATAAAAGTATAAATAAACTCTAAGTGTTAGTCAATCTATCGTTTTACGAATTCTCCAAAACTAATTTCAACGATCCAAACCGTCAAAATTGTTTGTATATGCTTGGAGATCACATCAGCAAAAAATCCCAAAAAAAAAACATTCAGAGATCAAGTAACGGGACAAAGCTTTTCAACGGTTATAAACGAAAAATCACGATTTAACGGTTATTTTAACTCTGATTTTGATGATTTTTTATAACTACACTCCTTGACCCTATATGAATACAATGAAGGAATTCGATCTTCAATTTAAAATATTTACACAAGTGGATACCACAAAATCTTTTGTTATACTTAATGAAATTATAAATAAACTCTAAGTGTTAGTCAATCTATCGTTTTACGAATTCTCCAAAACTAATTTCAACGATCCAAACCGTCAAAATTGTTTATATATGCTTGGAGATCACATCAGCAAAAAATCACAAAAAAAAAACATTCAGAGATCAAGTAACGGGACAAAGCTTTTCAACGGTTATAAACGAAAAATCACGATTTAACGGTTATTTTAACTCCGATTTTGATGATTTTTTATAACTACACTCCTTGACCCTATATGAATACAATGAATGAATTCGATCTTCAATTTAAAATATTTACACAAGTGGATACCACAAAATCTTATGTTATACTTAATAAAAGTATAAATAAACTCTAAGTGTTAATCAATCTATCGTTTTACGAATTCTCCAAAACTAATTTCAACGATCCAAACCATCAAAATTGTTTGTATATGCTTGGAGATCACATCAGCAAAAAATCACAAAAAAAAAACATTCAGAGATCAAGTAACGGGACAAAGCTTTTCAACGGTTATAAACGAAAAATCACGATTTAACGGTTATTTTAACTCCGATTTTGATGATTTTTTATAACTACACTCCTTGATCCTATATGAATACAATAAATGAATTCGATCTTCAATTTAAAATATTTACACAAGTGGATACCACAAAATCTTATGTTATACTTAATAAAAGTATAAATAAACTCTAAGTGTTAGTCAATCTATCGTTTTATGAATTCTCCAAAACTAATTTCAACGATCCAAACCGTCAAAATTGTTTGTATATGCTTGGAGATCACATCAGCAAAAAATCACAAAAAAAAAAAACATTCAGAGATCAATTAACGGGATAAAGCTTTTCAACGGTTATAAACGAAAAATCACGATTTAACGGTTATTTTAACTCTGATTTTGATGATTTTTTTATAACTACACTCCTTGACCCTATATGAATACAATGAATGAATTCGATCTTCAATTTAAAATATTTACACAAGTGGATACCACAAAATCTTATGTTATACTTAATAAAAGTATAAATAAACTCTAAGTGTTAGTCAATCTATCGTTTTACGAATTCTCCAAAACTAATTTCAACGATCCAAACCGTCAAAATTGTTTGTATATGCTTGGAGATCACATCAGAAAAAAATCACAAAAAAAAAACATTCAAAGATCAAGTAACGGGACAAAGCTTTTCAACGGTTATAAACGAAAAATCACGATTTAACGGTTATTTTAACTCCGATTTTGATGATTTTTTATAACTACACTCCTTGACCCTATATGAATACAATGAATGAATTCGATCTTCAATTTAAAATATTTACACAAGTGGATACCACAAAATCTTATGTTATACTTAATGAAAGTATAAATAAACTCTAAGTGTTAGTCAATCTATCGTTTTACGAATTCTCCAAAACTAATTTCAATGATCCAAACCGTCAAAATTGTTTGTATATGCTTGGAGATCACATCAGCAAAAAATCACAAAAAAAAACACATTCAGAGATCAAGTAACAGGACAATCTTAAAAACAAAAACTCTTTATCCTTGCACATTTAATATTTGTAATAGATTAGTAGTGTATGTATTATTTTTTTTATTAGGCTTTCATTTGCGAGTGTAGATATAGTACTTGAACGAGAAATGTTTTAATGTTTTCAAGTAATATTTATGTCGCAATGTGTGGTATATGCAAATTTTAAAAAAATATTTTTTTTTTTCTTAACGGGTCATAACGGGTCGGGTCACTTTACCCGTTGGGTAAAGTGACACGACCTGTTAAGGACCCGTTAAGATAACGGGTGTGACACGACACGACCTGTTAAGATAACAGGTGTTACACGAAAACGACACGAACACGACAGACACGACCCGTTTGCCAGGCCTAATCCGAAGGGTGGTGGGTGGACACTGGCGCTTCTCGCCATGTTTGCTATGATCGTTCCCTTTTTAAGACCTATTCTGTGGCTGAGGGAAGGAAGGCGTTGTTGGGTGATTCTCACTCAACTGATGTTGCTGGTACTGGAGAGGTGGAGTTAAGGTTCACCTCTGGAAAAACCATGATACTGAAAGATGTGATGCACGCTCCAGCGATAAGGAAGAATTTGGTCTCAGGCTTTCTTCTCAATAAGGTTGGATTCACTCAAACCATTGGAGCAGATATGTATACTTTTACTAAAAATGGGGTTTTTGTGGGAAAGGGATATGCTACTGATGGAATGTTTAAATTGAATGTTGATGCTATTAAAATGTCATAATTGAGTCACTTGATGCTGATTTTTAGGAGAATAAATTTCCTTTTGATCTTCGAAATAGTGGGGGTTCTAATTCTTCTAAAATTTATGAACCTACTGTTAGATACCCCTTTATGGGAGAAGAAGCAGGATGGTTGAGAAACCTACTGTCAGATACCTCTTTATGGGAGAAATCGATTCCAACAGTTTTGATCCATTGTGATAGCATAACGACAATAGCTAAAGTGCAAAACCGTTATTATAACGGGAAAATGTGACAAATACGTCGTAAGCATAGCACTGTAAGAGATTATCTCTCTAATGGAGCTATAAGAGTGGATCATATACGATCTAAGGAAAACTTGGCTGATCTTTTGACAAAAGGACTAGCATGAGAAAAGGTTTGGAAAACCTCGAAAGGGATGGGACTAAAGCCCGTAGAAAATTGAGTCATTTGTGATAGCAACGCAACCTATAGACTGGAGATCCCAAGAAATAGGTTCAAAGGGTAATAACAAGTCACAAGTGATATGAGTGAAGTCTTGCTAATTTTAATTTGGAATATTATTCCATGTCCATCCCTAAGAAGCATGACATCTTGAAGCGTTTTTAGGTTGAGATTTTTTTTTTCTCTTAGTAAGGTCTATACTCTATGTTGAGTGGGATATCTAGCTACAGGAACATCCTTGATAGTCTTACCTATGTGAATGTGGAAGTGAGGCCGCTTCCTATGAAATCTTGGGCAAGTTTGTAGAGCGTTCACTATACTGGGATATAAGCACAAGGCCATAATGTGCTGGCTTTTTAAACTTCACCTTAATAAAGTTATGTGTGTGGTGTTGTTAGAGATAGAGTTCAAAACTATAAGTTACTCTTGTATAATCTGGATCACTAACACTATGCACATGTTCAAGTTGAGAAACACCTTTACTTATGCATAACTTTATGATATGTTGCTTGATATACAATTTTTAAACAAAAACAAGTGGGGGATTGTTGTAGCAGTTATGTTTTTATTTAATATATGTATGTGTGTGTGTGTGTGTGTATATAATGATTTGTTAGAAACATTAAATATATGTATATATAACTGTCATTAGGAGTAATTTTTATTCGTAAATATATTGAAGACGTTGTCAATTAGGAGTAATTTCCATTCTTAATTATATAGGAGACGTGAGGAAGTTTATTACTTCAACAAATTTGAAATGCCTACTCTGAATAGAGAAGAAGATCGCGTCCACCTCCATATATAATCTATCCGTTTTGATTTTTTCGTTTTGGTTTATTCTGGATTTCTAGTCCCTAATTTATAATCCTTCAACGTCTATTTCTTTACTTTGTATATAAATACAAGTCCTGAGTATTGAAAATTACATATAGAGAATGCTATAAGCTGATATATAATTTTTTGAAATTAAGTTTTGAGAGCAACATATTGAAAGGGTGCAAGTTTGAAGGTTCTTCCATTGTGCAAGGAAGAAGATAAGGTTCTTGGCTGTTTTATTATGGGGATGACGTGGTATTTGTGAACTGTTTGCACACTTTGGGCAGAGTTGCGAAACGTCTTAAAGAGAGCGACTTAGTCTGCGACTCATCCCAAGAATCATTCACCACTCAAAACTTCTACATTTTTCGAGTAATTTCGTTCCTTTCTATTTCAGTTTACAACATATTCCAACTGTCCAGCTTAAACAAATTACAAGATATGTACAGTTTTAAACCCACAGCATCGCGCAGATATTCCTAGTATATACTAAAACGACGGTTTTGGCCCTGCTGTCCAGTAAAAAACTCTCGACTTCTTCAGAAACCACGAGAAACTTAAAACTGAGAAAGCTTCGCGATCTCCCTTCCATCTCTGTTACGCGATCTCCGCTACGCGATCTCTGCTTCCCCCGTGATTTTCTTCCTTCCTGAGCGACATCTAATGGAATTGAAAACCTTCTGGAGCTCTCTTCCCCGTGATTATTTTCCGACGGTAATCTGGCAACAGCGGCCATCGAGGTTGGTCTGAAACTATTCCTCATCACCACAGGTAGTTTCTACACCTATTAACTTTAGAAAAACTTTCATGATTTTGTGGAATCCAATTTAACGATTAGAAAAAATTTCATTAATTTTCGGGGTTCGTGAGTTGGAGGGGGATTAGAATTTTTTTTCATTATTTTTCTGGGTTTGTGGTTTTTTTCCAAAACGTTTTTCCTTTCTACTAATCCAAGTTCCTTCACATCAATCTCTTTGTTTTGTTCTTGATCTTCCGCGAGTAGAATACTTCTCCTTGCTCTCAAGCGCGCGGGCAGTCGCTCTAAGCCAGCGAATGACGTCATTTTCCTATTCGACTCGGAGGAGGTTGGCTGCTCTTCTTGGCTGAGCTTCATGGCTGGTCGAATTCCCCTATTCCCTTCCTCTTATACTTTTTTGTATTCGTTCACCAAAACAATAGGAAAACGTCTCCGTCTGTTTGATTGACGTGTAAGAATTACATAAGAATTAAGCTAACAATATCACCAACGCAGTGTTAGGATTACCAACATGAAAAAAACAGATCTGTAACAACCAAATCATAGCATCACATTAGTCGCAAGGATGACTTACCTGATGGAGTCGCCATTGAATGAATAACAGAAGTAGTGTTCTACTTCCAATACCTCTTTATAAATTCTACTAGCGAAATAGGTTTGTAGTTTTGTGAGATTTCAACGGTATGGAAGCAGGGACTGCTTCTTGGTTATATAGCTAGGGGTTTCAACCAATTCCACCCTATTAACGGAAAGGATATCCACCCTAATCTTTTTTAATCAATTAGAGTCCCATCATGACTCTTATACATTGTATTTTCTTAATAAAAGGCCCATAAATTGATTGCAAGTAATTAGGACTCCAATATGTTTATTCCTTTAAGGCTCCAAGAATCATAAAAGATTTCATTAACTTGATTACCAAGTCAACTACTCTCTCAAAGATTCTCGGCATAATTCATTGTCATTCACAAATGGTTTTACATTCTTCCACTTGGATGTCAATGAAAACCCCTTAACGAGATAAATATATATGATGATCACTTGAGTCCACTAAAGTATGCAATCATACGTTTCAAGTAACTTTGAGACTAAATGCAGAACCAAGGAAAACAAGGCACACATTGGAAAGTTCCTTGCACTCCATGATTACATGCACACTTAACTCAAAGCACTATGTTACTAACAAAGTCATGATATCAAGAGCTAGTTCACTGTTGGGAGGCTTGTGATTGACATGACTTTTTCCAATGGGAAGAAAGAGGCTGTTGGATCTGAGCCTACGAAGCATGTTGTTCCGAGGGTTGCTAGAACGATTACTAACAAGATTGCACAACAGAGGAGTTTTACCGTGCCCTATGTGCCTAGGTTTGTTCCAGACAGCCTTCCTTGCCCAAGTCTGATCCGATTCCAGAGGTGTGTGCTGCAGAGAAGAGCGAGGATGGTGATTCCACTGCCAAGGCGGTGCCAAGACCGGTCTCTCATGCTGAGAATGAAGCGTATGCCGGGATAAGCAGCTGTGATCAGCCTGCCAAACCAGCCTTAGAGGAGTTTTTCGAGATCCATGCGCTGTTCAAGCCTAATTTGCTTGGGGACACGAAAGCATGTGCCAAGTTTATTGATGGCGTGAGCAAGGTTGTCAACTCCAGTTTCTTCGCGAGGTATAAGGCTCAGTCGCGAAGGGGTTCCCTGCTTGTTTTTTGAAGGGATTTGATATCTCTGCCCCCACTGCTTAGCAGTTTGAGACCGCTCACCAAGAGATAGTGACTTGAAAGCTCAGTTTGACGTGATCCAGTGAAGATATAACATTGCAGAGAAGGAGATTGAAGTCTAAGTGTTGCTGGTGCAGGACCTTGAGCATACCATTTCAGAATTTCAGACTGCCCGTGATGCCAAGGATGTAGAGCTGCTCATCATGCATAATAACGTTGTTCGACTCAAGAAAGCTAAGTGTAGACTTGAGCCTAATGAAGTAGAGTTACACGGAGCGTTGTCTGCCAACAAGAACCTAAGGAACTAGATAAGTTGCAAAATGCTCGTACTAACATGATTGAGGAAAATAAGCAGCTGATGAGCGATTTGTCCAATCTTGAGGTTGTCCTTGGCCAAGGTCAAGCTAACTTCTACAAGCTTGGTTATATAGATCATTTCCTTGGCATGTTATCTGACTATGCCTTTTCTGATTAGGACCTCAAGCTTTTTGCTATTTCTTCTGAGGATTTCCTTAAGTTTTCCTTCGAGAGCGCTGTTTGTGGAGTAATTAAAGATCAGGCTGCCCAGGGTTGTGCGGTCGAACGTGGTGCCGCCCAGGTAGTGGCGGCCGATGACCGTGCTGCCTAGGATAAGGCAACTGTTGATAAAGCGCAGGAAGTTGATGATGTTGGGAACGATGTGCTGCTGAAGATGTCCAAGCTGCTATGAAGTAGTTTTTTTTTTTTTTTTATAGACTTTAGGATTTACTTTCTTTTCCTCTCCTGCTTTGCTTTTTCCTTTGCTTAAACTCCATTAGCCTTCGTGCCAGTTTACTAATTTGCTAAAAATTAATAAACTATTTTTCTTCGCTTTACTTTATCCTTGTTTTTTTGCCTTGCTTCAAGCTATTGCCGTATAATGAACAATCGAGCAAGCTGCTTTGAACAAAACAGTCAAGCTCATCTTTATTCCTTTAGGTGCCAACTTCGGGTTGTCAGGTGTGAATCTTCGCTTACTTGAGGCATCTTTCGAAACTTCTAACCTGTTAAATCGAATGACCTCTGTAGTTGCATGTTTCGTATTGGTGGTCCACTAGATCTTTAATCACAAGGTTGTTAGCAAATTGCACTGCTTTTTAATAAGCAGACGGGCTTGCATGACCAATGTGACTGCCGATCTAGGCTTAGGACTTCTACAAAACTGTTAACCAGAGAGTCAGCAGATTGGCACCTTACTCATAGAAGTAGGAGAACCTACATGACTGATTGGTTGTTAACTTTGATCTTTTAGGGCATTGAACTACTGAGCTTTATCTTGCGTTATTGCCCCCTGACCATAGGCTACTTAGCTGGTCGTCTTTACTCCAATCCTTTGAGCTGCGTGGTCTGCATCACAACATACTAAAGATTGTTGAGACACGAAATTCGCTGACCTTTTGCATCAAAAGTATGTGGTTCTATGAAATTTCATGGGCAATGATTCTTGCACTTTATGTAACCAATTTCGTAGGCTACGTAGCAAGTAGCACAACACTTTAAGAATCAATGTAAACCTAAGAGGTTGTTCTATGCTAGGCAGTGCATGTTCACGTTAACCTGTTAACCTTTCACAAGATTATGCGGTTCTATAAGTTTATGCTGCTAACTGCTCGAAGGGTGTACCATAGGCAGTCTTCCAGAAAACTGTAGACTGCTCGTTGAGTTGGCAACGACTTTAAGTTCCCTGGTACATCCAGAAACTGTAGGCTGCTTGTTAACTAAGCAGCAGCTTTAGGTTCCCAGGGATCTTCTAGAATCCGTAGGTTGCTTGTTGAATTGGCAATAGTTTTAGGCTTCGAGGTACTTCTAGAAACCGTATGTGCAAAGATCGCTTGTTGGTCACATACAAGACGCTCAGCTCTTTACGCTAACTGGTCATGTTAAGGATGCTCAACCATGTACACCCCATTCGTGTAGCCGGAGCTAGAATTTTGTATCCTCACAGAGATTGCCTATATATTGCACCAGGGATGCTCAACTGCAAATGCTAGCTGGTTACATAGTAGATGCTAAAAAAGGATGCTCCTCTAACGGGTGGAGGGAATACTATTTTGTAACACGAAGATCGCTAGTTGGTCACATACAGAATGCTCAGGCAGGGTTGCCAGCAGCTGGTCACACCAAGGATGCTTAATTACGGTCCATCTTCATGGGAGACATCCAAAGAGCTGTGCAACATGCCTCCTTTATCTTTAAGGCCCAAGTCCCCACGAATCAAGCTAAAGGCCTAAAATCCTTCACTCTAGCTAAGCCTTGAAAAAGACCATTGTAGCTGCTTCTAAGGATGTCGGTGCAAGCCATCGTGCTCTGGTTACACCAGGGCAGCCCGACCCATCCACGTCTGGATATTCGGAGTGCGTAGTATACCCTCTCCTAAGAGGAGAGCAAGGTTGGTCCCCGATGAGGGTGCAATTCCTGCGATAAGTCCCTGATTGGGCGCGATCTTCAATGAGAGCAGGAGTAAACAGTTGTTATAGGTATGCAGTTAAGCCAAATAATGAAAGAAATCTTCATTGAAAAAAGAAAAGAAGGATATCGAACTTAGCTAGAAGGTAGAAACTGTGTAACAATTAGATAGTCATCCGCTTACGAGGTAGTGCTCGTCGAGCTTGTTGAGTCATCGAGATTTATTTCGTCTGAGCAATGCTTGGGGAGAAGTGGAAGGTCATGCGTAGTACTTCCGCAGGTTGTAGGCATTCCACTGCTTGTCGATCTTTTTGTCGTTCATGGTGGTGAGGGTATAATTACCATTGCCGCTTGCTCTGCTGACCTTGTACAGACCTTCCCATATTAGATTCATCTTTTTAGAGCCTTCTCTTCACGCAGTGATGAATGTTTTTCTTAAGACTAGATCTTCAAGATGAAATTACTGGATCTTTGCCCTTTTGTTGTAGCTGAAGAGAAGCTGCTGCTGATAGGCTACAATGCGGGTGATGACCCTTTCGCGTTCCTCCTCTGTCAGATCTAGATTTGTGGCCATCTCTTTTCTGTTATGCTCCAAAGTTGGCAGTATGGTACTGATGCTCGACACGATGACATTAGGAAAGATGATTGCTTTTAAACCAAATGCCAAAGAGAAAGGAGTTTCACCGGTTGGTGGTTGCTCGTTGTTTAGTTGTGCGATACTCCCATAAGACATCGAGAAGTTCGTCTGGCCACTTCCTTTGCTTGTCTGTGAGGGATTTCTTGAGGTAATCCAGGATTGTCTTGTTGGATTCCTTCGTCTGCCTGTTGCCTTGGGGATATAAAGGCGTAGACATATGCTGCTTGATGTCGTATTTCTGGAAGAACCTCGCCAAGTCTTTGGTTACTGTAGAAGCCTAGAAGGAAATCGAGCACTGGACTTACCAAATTCTAACTCATTTCTACACACCAAGAGCTTGATTTCGGTTCTTATTTATACTATTTAAGCTCTAAGCCGTGACAATAATTAGAGCACTACCATTTGTTGTGAGCTTCAACTAGTTAGCATTTTGTATGTTTAACTTCTAATTAGAATATATATTTCATATAGACTTATCTTGCCATAAAGCATGCCATCCCCACCCAAGTTTTTCTCTTCGCGTTGAGTTTGGGATACGAAAACTTGCCAAACAAAGTGGATTGATTAGTAACCGAAGCTAATTATTCGACAAAATATTATTTAAAATTTTAATTAAAAGAAACAATATGAATTTTTTTGTTTGATTTGAAAACTATAAAATAAGAGAATTAAATTGTTAGTTATTAGAAGTAAAAAGATCGATAAATATTAGTAGATATTGAATTCATACAAAAGTATATAAGCATTATTGCACTCTACCACAACGGTAAATCACATAAAACAAAAAGTATTACTTTGAGGATGGAAGAAACTTCATGGATAACGGATAATCACAATATTGGGTGGGGTGTACAGGTGACGCGGAAGGAATTGGCGGGCTGTTGGAAGGAAATGGGGTTGGGGACGCAAGAGATTGCGTGGAAGGTAGAGGCGGGCGTGAGGGTGACGTGAGGGCAAGGGACGTGGCAGACCGTGTGGGCTGCTGTGGTTGATCCACTAGGCTGGCAGGATAGCCTTTTTGACCAAATTATAAGGCGCATAGACTTTTTTACCAAGAGGATAGCCAACAAATATGCAACATATTTCACGGGAATCAAATTTGTGAGCGGGATGGACACTCATCTTCTTTGTCATTCATTTTTGGCGTTGAAAAATATAATAAATTGTAGCATGTTCTTTTAATTTTAATTAAATTGAAATAATAATTTTTTAACTAAATATTCTCATTAGTTCATTAATTCATCAAAATATGTAGTTATGATTATTTTCGTCAACTCTCTCAGAATTCTGTTAAAATGAGTTATGTTGGAATGATCATTGCCACAATTAGGTTAAAGATAGGAACCATTGCTCCAATTGGGTTAAAGTTGAGAGATAATTTCTCCAGTTGGATTAAAGTTGAGGGATCATTAATACAATTTTTCTTATTTGGCCCTTGATTTAGCCTCACGTGCATGACATGTGACTCATTTTAACGGAAGTTCTAATGGAGTTGACCAAAATGACTATAGCTGCACGTTTTGATGAGTTGAGGAGCCAATGATAATGAATTTTTAAGTGAGAGATCATTGCTCCAATTGGATTAAAGTTAAGAGACTAGTGCTACAATTTACTCCGAAAAATAAAAGCCTCCTACTTTAGTTGCTTTGGAGAATCCTTTCAACCATCCAAAACATGGATCTATGGAGCCAAGAAGCAAGAGTTTATCCATATTAATGGATAAAAGAAGCTATGAGCAAAAGGAATGAGAACCTCACTTTATGTGATTATCCTTGAGGATCTAGAAAAGTATAAAGTCAATTCTTTTTGTTTTGAATTTGAGTTGAGTATTTGACTAACAATTACTAGGCTCTGAATTTCATGAGTTAAGTTTTATTTTTGAGTGTATATAAGCATGCTAGAGCCTTTAATTGTTAATTACATGTATGAGTGTTGCTCTAATGAACTTAGCTTATCAAATGTTTCCTTCAAGACCAACTTCTATGGCACATGTAGTTTCTTGTGCCAATCACACAAACATTATGTAAAAAGAATTTACATATTGCGTTGCATGATTGACAATTAACGACACACAGTGTTATAACCGTGTCAATGTTATGAAGGTTTTTATGCAAAGTCACTTGATATGCCGCAACAATTAGTAAACAATATTAGAAAGACCTAGAGGAACCCACAATTAATTCCAATTCATTAAGTAGCTCATGTGCAAGCAAAGTATGGGCTTCCATGGGCAGGAGCTGGAATTTACCCATATTTGGTAGTTATGTAGCATTATACGAGGAGCCTGCTCAACATTTAATATGTTCACCCGCATGATGTTGAGTGTAATCCTTCTTAAGGTTCAACAATATTGTTTCTATTAACAAATATAAATAAAAAAATAAGCAAAATACTAGAGAGATTACATGTTTATATTACATTGTTGTACCATATTGTGATATGGCTGTGTACATACCACGTCTTGTAATGAGTTTATCTCATTAAATGTTAGATTGTTGGTTATATTTATTACTTGTCACATTATATGGTACATCAATGTGGTATAAATATGCGGTATCTCCAACATTACTCTACTAAAGAGTAATACTGCACTTACCATATTTGTACCATCAGTTTATAAAAGTAAGGCTCATCAACACATGTATGTTCCATCTCTGTTAAAAAAGTGATACAATTATGGTATGAAAAATATGATAAGACTAGCATTTACAAAAAATAAAATCTTAAAAAGTTAAATGAAATGAACAAAACACATGAAATTTGAAAGGTACTGAACAAAATCAATCGCATTCAAATCAGTCCTAAAAGAAACGAATTGTACTGCAGTATACAGAAACCACCACAGAAAAGGATTAGCAGTTCAATGCCACGAAAAACAGGGGGAGATCTTAATCAACACAGATGAGACGTACAATTCATCTGTAAAGTACAATCATTTATCGGAAACCCCAAAGACAGGAAATATACATCTAAACTTGCTAAATCCTTTAGTTCTTGGATTCATCTAAACTTGCACTACTAGAATTTATGGCTTGCCCTGTCAAGTGTTGCTCGACAGAGAAGATTTCGTCGATTTCACCTTTTTTAACCGACAGGTTTAGTAGGGCAAAATTAGTCAACAAACTGGGTTGACTGAATAGATTTACAGGACGGCTAGAGTTTGTAGGTTAATACATCAGTCGTCGGGCAAACATTTGGAGCAAAGATGGAAGTGTTTTAACTGACGAATAAGCTAGTCGTAGTGTAGATCTTCTTTCCCAACGGACGGTTCACCAGATAGTTCTTTGGATAACAATTCATCCTTAAGGGGAACAACTTGCCTCTCAGATGAATGATTAGAGGCGTTTGTGAGATCATAATTTTCTAGCGAATGAATAAAGCTAATTTGAATACAGTAAAGCCCTCACTGATTCTCTCTTTGTAACCATCCACCAAATGCCCTGATAGGATTTTTAGAACCTATACAAACAGGGTTAAATTCACATTAAATACTTGCAAGAGTACAAAGATGTTGTAGTATAGATGTTCATACAAGGTCGTTCTCCACATGAACTATTTTAATAATTTATGTAAAAACAATTCATATTTAATTACTTAAAATTAAAAATTGAGAAAGGAGATTTTGAATTTGGGTAATATTAAAAACGAATTTTAATTAAAAATTAATAGTTAATTCCCCAAAACTAATGCGATAAAAGAAAAGAGATGGAAATACCAATTTATAAAAGCACTAGGGTTCCATAATCACCTAACAATCCTATGTATTTTTACCAATTACTTATGATTTACACGTGCCACTTTGAAAGTTAGGTTTTCCTAATATATAATAGCATTTGCCTACACACTTTGTGTGTATGAACACATTTTTTTAGAAAATGAGAAGGAGAGAGAGGGAGAGAGAACGTGGGGGGAGGGAGTGGGAGGTTTTTTTTTTTTTTTTTTTAAATTTATAATATTGAAGGTATTTTAACATCATCTATAGGTGAGGCTTCAATAAAAAACAATAAAATTTGGACCTGTGAAATTACATTATTGCCCATCATTTTTTTTTTTTTTGTGATAGAAAACTAAGTTGTCTTTTCATCCTCTTTTGGTTGACAAAGAAGGTTTCATTAATTAGTAGAGATTCTACTTGGAACCTCCAACATAGAAAGTATATCTAACATGCAATCTGTTTGGACGTTCAAATCAAATATGAACATGAGAGACTCATTATGTTTTATGAAAACCCTTTGAAAAACCATGCAACCCTTAAGATGTGGTGTTCATTCTAAGTGAAATTACAATTATTAACCACAAGAAGTCAGCGCCAATTTCAAGGAACCTTCCGACCAAAATTGCATCAAATTACTTTTCTAAATATCCTAATGTGATCAAGCATTAAGACAATTAGGCAATTTAAAACGGTGATCAATAATTCAAAGCGTGCATGCAATCAATCATAAGTAATTAAATAAAAATTACATATTTATGCTAAGGCTTAAGGTTTCGCCCTAGCAAACGGATTAGTTACGCATATTCATAATTAAAATCATAGAAAATATTATTATTATGAAGAAAAAGAATGAAAACACTTTAAAATAAAAATCTGAAAATCTTCAAAAACCCTAACCAATTTCTCTCTGTCTCCAAAGTCGCATAAAAGAGAAGATAAATAGACTAGGGCCGGCGGAAAACCTTAAATATCCCCCAAAAACCATCGCACAATCCCTAGAAAACAAAATCTTTTATTCCCACTAAATATCCCCCAAAAACCATCGCACAATCCGTAGAAAACAAAATCTTTTATTCCCACTAGGAAACTAAATAATAATAAAATATCTTAAAAAATAAAATCCTAATTAAGTTAAGAGAATCTACCAAGTAACTGTTCAGCCACATTTTACTCTCAAATATCCTCCAAATCCAGCCCATAATAGCTTGTTTTGAAGATCGGGATGTTCTGAACGCATCTCCAGAAGGCCACGAACCCATCAAAGGTCATCTTGGGCTCAAAAAACACAATTCAAGCCCAAAACTTCACTTTTCCAGTGCACTGCTCCTTTATTCTATCGCCAGAAAATCACCGATTGGTAGAAAAATTCCAAATTTTGACACGATCAAGCCAAGTGACTCACGAACGTCCTCCAACTGGAATTACTCCAAAATTCATCCATTTGATCATGTTTTGCTCCAGATGAAATCGAAAATCTTATATTGAAAATACAATTCAAAATATCAAAATTCTTCAAAAATAATAATCAAAATATACTAAGAATAGAGATAAATATATAATATAAAATCTACTCATCATACCCCTTCCTCCCTTTCTATTTCCCTCTCTGTAATTTCCCCTGACCGCATCACACAATCCAACCAACTCTCTGTAAGCCTCCCTCACCGATTCCATGGATTTCATGAACTTATCCTCCCTATAAGCCTACCGATTCCATGGATTTCATGGAGGATAGGATTTCATGGACTTATCCTCCCTATAAGCCTACCGATTCCATGGATTTCATGGACTTATCCTCCCTATAAGCCTCCCTCACCGAATCCAACCAATTTCCTTCGATAGCCACACCCACCCCTCCTAAACGTTAACTGACAATAATGCCCATCCAACTTTTATTTTCTGCCTTTAGATCTCAAATTAAAATGGGTAATAAAGTCCTTTTCAGACTAAAACCAACTATTTAACAGCCCAAATGTACACAACCCAAACAAACACACGGCCTAAAGGGCCTAACCCAGACCCCAGGCCCAAAAATATCATTGGAAAAAGAAGTGGCATTTGGTAAATAAAACGTTACCTTATTCCATTGCCCATTGCCTCTGGAAAAACAAATGCAATTAAAACTCTTCATTTAAAATGGTCTAAACCAAATTGTATGGAATGTGAAGCAGAGGGCAAGAGGTGTAGATTGAAGAACAATGGCACCAAGAGCGAAATTGAATTTGTTGACAGGAGGAAACCAAGTAAGGATAACGCGTCTAAATCTTATTTCGCATCCATTCTGCTCATGATGTTTTTAATGATGATGATCAGCAACTCTGCTACATGCTCTGATTTTTCTGCTTTCATGTAATTAGCGGCTTAGATTTGTGGTAACAATATTGATTAATTTTGAGAAATGACAGTCTAATTTTCGCAACAGTCCTTTGCAGGCAAAACAAAGACCTTTGCAAGGGTGAGTTGTGTAGGACTGGTGTTTAGCTTTGTTTCATGTCCAAAGGACACTCGAGAATAAATGTTTACTCGTGGATAGTATCTATCCATTTGCAGGAGCAACCCTGCGTTCATTTGTTCTGTTACTAATGATCATTGCGGCATATCATGCCTATATCGCTGATAAAAGGAAAGTAAATAAGAATTCCAAGGGCGACGGGGAAGAGCTTGGAATTTTCGAAATGTGTCTTACAAGGCAGATGTCTTGAATGCTGCTGCTTGAGATGGTAGGAGGAAAGAAGAATATTGGTTCAACCACAGAGGACACGACAAATGAAATCCGCTATCCAAAATGGATTTATAATCTGATAGAGGAAGGAGATCACCAACGAATCCATATTGAGGAAGAAGAGGATGGTAAGATTCCAAACCAACTTGCAATTTTAGGGCTCGGATGCATCCAGTGACACTCGGTGGATTGTCCTTCCATGAAAACGATGGTTCGGAGAAGGATGCCTCCTAAAATTTTTGTTTTTGCAAGTCTACAAACACATCACCTGCAAGAATCCATAAAAGGCTCCTACATTTAGAAGCAATTGCTGAATTAGAGTAACGTGTATATGTATACGCACCAACACAAGTAGTTCTTAGATGAATCCGAGCCCGAACAACTACAGATGACAGTTGTACACTAAATCACTTTAAAGTAAGAGTTTAATTAATAATACATTATTGCACTTTCTGAACATCTCCTCCAAGCATCAGCCTATCAGATTAAGAAATATTCATAAGGGCAAAAGTAAGCTTAAACCGGATTTCATATGCATGAACTCGCTTTTTGACGATTAATTATTCATCCTATTACCAAATGGTTATTGGCAATGGTTTGAGTTATAAAACCTGACTCTTATCAAATAGCCGGGATCAAATGTCAAGAAAATTCATTCCCAGAAGTCATTTCTACGCAAGAGTTGTTTCCATGCTTTTTCACCTGGGTTTTCATTTCGAGTTCAATTTTTTAAGTAAAAATTTATACCACCCGCATCTACAATGGTAAAAACTGAGAAGGTAGGCACACATCTTAATCAAAGTGAAAAATGATGTCTAAGGATTATATGTAGCATATTTCAGGTAATGATACAACAGCCTCTGAAATCCGTGTTGCAAACTTGGCTATTCAAAAGCCTCTGAATTCATAGCCTAAATCAGCATCACACTATTAAATCACGTTATTAAATCGGAATAGAAACGTTGAAAAACATATGAACTGATGCCCAACTTTGATTAATCCAACATTAATAGCTACCTAATTCAACATTAAGAGTTGATAAGACAGTATATAAATCCCAAATCACAAACGCCCCAAATTTGAACAAAACAAAGACGCCAGATATGGAACCCAAAGAACTCATCAGGAAGCCCTGGCTTTCCAGGGTAAGGAATTCTTCAAATCAAAGCAAAAAAAATTAAAGATGGTTACCTGAATTCAATAAAAATTAAAATATAATTACTCTTAAGCATGCTTTTTTTTCAGGAATCAGAAAAACTTGAAAATATCCCAAACAGTTTCTTACACCTCATGTATTCAACAGAGCTTGAATTTCTTAAGGGACAACTTGAAATCATATATGTAAGAGTTGTGTTCCCTCCGGCGGATAAAACTGAGAAAGACAAAGCTTTCCAAAATCCTAATAACTTTACATATTATCAATTTCCCGACAAAATACATAGGTTCCAGCACTAACAGCATAAAAACTTTTAAAATTGCAATCTAAACTAATGTTTTCTGTTTTCCACTCCCTGTCCGTATTCCCTCTGTCACATAAAAGGCAGAAACACAAAGCATTCTAAAATTCCAACGACTACTCTCATTTCTTCCCAAAAAATACAAATCCATATTAATCCAACAATTATCAGTGCATCTCCAAACTGGAAAAAAGCAGAAGGAAAGAAAACGTACCCAATATATAACAGCAGCATCACAGGTGCTGCTACCTCAGAGCAAATTGTGTATTAGTTAAAGACCACAAAATCAAAATACTGGAAAGCCACAATTTACAACCCAAGCATATAAGATTAAGAAAAATCAGGCAAAAAATAGCTACACAGACCAAATAAAATCCACAAAACTAAGCCAAATGTAATCTGTAAAGATTTGGCACAACACAGAGACCAATTTCCCCTAGTTGAATTTTGATAAATGCAAAATGATCACAAATAACTCACTCAAAAATAGGAAAGCAAAAAAAACCTAAAAACAACAAAATCAAAACCTCAAAATCTGAACAAAATGAAGAACAAAAATCGCAAACCACATAAGCAAAATTATTGAAAATAAAAAATCAACATGCATTAAAGCCAACAATAATCAGCAAAAGCAAGGAAATCAATTAGGAAAAAAGGTTTTTATTTCGAAACTCACCAATTTGATCCTCTCAGCAACGACCACTTGGAATCGGCAACGTGGAAACACCAAATTTTGATAATTTAATCTCCAGGGCAGCGACCCAAGGAGCAGAACCAAGACGCAGAAATTTGACTTCAGCTGGTTTCTATCCTTTGACACACGCAGACAAAGCCAGAATCAGAGAGGCAACACAAATTGAAAGACAGCAGTGGAATGGAAACAAAATAGAAAGAAAATCAAAACTGCCAATTGAACCCATACAAAACCCATGACATGATGTAATTAAATATTTGACCCCGAAAAAGATTAAAATCTAAGCATAGAAACAAAATACCTAATATTATAAAAACAAAATCCATATACAAAAACCATCCAAAATTCATATGCAAAAACATCTGAGCATCGAAAACCACCAAGAAAAATTTAAAACAACGATACCCAAAAAGTAAAAAAAACTCACCCAGTAACTGTAGACCTCTGACCCAAAACATTGATTCTGATAAATCCAAAAAAAGGAACAAAATTCGTAGCGATTGAGGGATTTTGAACGCAAGAAATTTGTAACAACCAAACTTTTTTCCAGCAACCAAAAACACGCTCACTGATTTCGCACAGATAATTTGGGAGAGACATGAAAAGATGAGAGAGCAGTTTGAGATAGGTAGAAAATTGATGAGAACGGCGAGAGAAATAAACCAAAAGGAAAAGGAAGCAAAATAAACCCCAAAAAGTACCCAACACGATCACCACAGTCAATTCTCACCTTATCCCTGCAACAGGCGAGATAAAAAAGGCGTAGGACTTTTCGGGCAGCTGAAGACAGCCCACCTAGTGGGGGCAAAAATGACATTTAACTATACAAAGCAATTCAGCAGCACCTAAACCCCAAACAAATCAAGGGCATTTCCGCCCTCTTACTATTGCTGAACAGTGCTAAAACTCAACTGAGTTTTAGTATATATAACTAACTAGTAATGCCCGCGTGTTGCTGCGGGATTACAAATTGCATGAATAATTATGTATCATTCTCTTCAAACAGTTTCTTTAATTATGAGTTTTATTAAACAGGAAATAAGACTATTTTCTTGCCACAGAATTAGCATTTTCTATGCATCAAAGCAAGTGGTAATTATCAAAATGAATATGTTAACACATAGCATAAAATCTAATAACCTGAATAATAGTATTTTAATTGACATCAACAATCAGAAACACAATTGTAAATATGAAATTGGGTGATTTAATGGTTACAAACCATGTAAATCACCTAGACATAGAGAAATAAAAAGTAGATGAAAATTAAGGATTGACTTGAGCTTGGAGTTCACAAAATGCTTTTAAGAGTAGTAAATTTTCTGTTGGATTGAGTTCCTTGTAATGAGATACTCTTCTCTGCACAAACTGCATGAATAAAAATTCCAACTTTCAACCACCCCTAATTTAAAATAATTAAGCTAAGCAAATACATAGTAAGCACTACACAATCACAGTAATAACAATTTTCTAATAGCATTACATTTATCAATTACTGTGCACAGGAATTTCAAAAATGGATAACTAAACTGTAATTTAAGATCTTTGAAATTGCAATTTTATAAGTCACTAAACCCAAATTACAAATTATGCAGTCAATCTCACAACCCTCCTTATTACACATCGAAAGTTAAAAAACAATGTAGTTTCTTTGAGATTTGTAAGTGGAAGTACCTCATTGAAAGCCTTTAGGAAGCACTGCAACACCTTTTGGAACCTTTGCCTCATTCTGGTCCGGAGTGCAAAATGCGCAAGCAGTTTAAGCATTTCCCAGCACCACAGAGCATCATATTTCCTATTATTAATCCACAATGCCTCCTCCAGCTTTGAAATAACAGCTGGGCAAACAAACACAAATCTATATTTATAAATTCAAACTCCCAAATAACTAAATGGAACAAGTCCCAAATTTATATTTTCAACTACCAGATAAAACATAGACATTTCCTACGTCTAAAATAATTAATCCAAAAAAGAAGGAGATATTTCAGGAAAATTCAAAGTTAGCACCTTGAGTTAGCTTCTTTGATTCCAGTACATTCCAAAACCGAGACAGATTGCTCTCCACTTCCTATCATACGCATGCAGTTTCTGTTTTTTGATCAGGTAAAGCATAGTCTATTTTTTGAATCACAATTAACATTTATTAACAGAATTTTTAAATCATATATCCAATCTCACAGAGAGATCACAATCAAACAGTTGGTATTTGGTGGTGAAACTTAAAAACCAACACTGCTCTTTAATGTCCTAGAAAGAACAAAATTGCAAGCAAAAGTAGAATATTGAAACAGTATCGTGTGCATATAATGTAATCTTTTTCTTATACCAAAAAATAGTTGGCAAAGGACACATTCAACCTGCAGATATAAGTTCTATTCAAGTTTATACAAAATTCATATAAACAAAAATTTTAGCAAGTTGGGCTAAAATACTGCAATTGCTCAAAGTCGAAAAAGCGGGGAAAAAAGGTAGTCAGCTTAGCATAATATACAAATTTTCAAGCTTTGAATTGCCTTGTTCGCAAATCAGTATTCTGTTATATATACAACCATTGAACTTATTATTTTAATCCAAAGCGGAAAAGTCAGGAAGACATTCACAAAACCAAATCAAATGCACCAAATATCACATCAAAGTATAAATTATATAAATTGACAGATTGAAAGAAACTCAGTAGAGATTAGAAAGAGAAAGAGAGACCGGAGGAAGTGGGAAAGTGAAGAGAGACGTAGTTGTAGAGGTTAACGAAGGAAGCCATTGCCAAGAAATCAAGTTTGAATAATTAACATTTATTGTTACAGATAATTAACTCTAAGGTTTCTCAATATCTGTGATTAAATGGGTAAATGAGTAATCTAGCTTGTTGATTTTTCTTCAGCCACCAGTGCAAAATTCATACGAATTCTCTCATATGCTTTGTAAATCTACCAAGATTGGTAATAACATGCTACTCAGTGAAACATTCATTATTCACCCATTAGTATTTAGCATCTACACTGAGTCACTAACATAAATTGCTCAGTTAGGACTCTGTTATACGCATCATCCATGATCAATGTAATCATATATTTCATAGCTACACTTCCCCATTGACATACACTGACATAGCATCTACTTTTTTGCTGACTTTATTTGCTCATTTAAGAAATAACCAACATACACAATCTGACAATCATAGCAGCTACACCAATCATCCATAAATGGGCAGAAATACAAATAATATGATATTGGGGTTTGGAACAAATAAACCAATCATCCAATTCGAATGTTGTATGGAACAAATACACCAACCGTTCAATTGGAATTTGGTTTGGTACGAATACATTTTTCCATAATTGGATATTCAATTAACTGGGATTAAAAAAAAGATTACCAAACAAAAGCCAATTTTCTAAAGAAAATTAGTGTTTTATACCTGCCAATTCCAAAGGCCTGAATGAGCCCAAAATTGAGGGATGGTGACATCTCCAATTTCGAGTTGGGGATCTGCATTTCCTGCAATTCCATAGTGTACGACACCCTTCACCTTGAATAGGGTTTGTAGTAATTGAGTTGAGATGCCTGCATTGAGCTTTTCACAGGTTTCCACATCAAATTTTTTTCCAGCAGGTTTCTACAGAAAATACTTCCATAATATTGAATGATACGGGAAATAAACGGTTCAGATTTACACTAAAAAATTTAAAAATTGTGAAAGTCGAATCTAACAGATAATACACTTGTAGTATTGAAGCTGGACACTGTTTCTACATCATTTATTAAATACATTATCTATGATATGCACTGACCAAAGAAATTAATCAAAGTAAAACAGATGGTCATCTGCATACTCATTATCTATGATATGATACTGATTTCCGCATACTCATTATTCTCCATATACACTCGTGTTTATTTTGGTCATTTGAATTGAATAAAAAAAAAATGAAATCAAAGGACAAAAATTCAACAAAGGTGCAGAATAAGAAAATAGTGTGAGAAATCAGTTTCTTTTAGGAAATATATGTACATAGCACTCAAAGAACACCCATGTAATTATATAAACTTAATGAATATATATATATATATATAATTTCATGCTTACCAGCAAAATCCAAATAAGGTAGCTTCTGATCAGCCACAAAGCTTGTAGACTGAAGTTCTAACCAGAGAAACCCACTAACCTGTTGGAAGAGTGACAGCCATGCAAACCTTCCCCTTTTTGACAGGAAGAATAGCAGAGTGTGACATAACCATTCTGAAAACTATAGTAGCAGGTTTCCAAATCATTGAAGATAATAAATGAATAGCTAGAGACATTGACAATAGTTTTCTTCATTACTTAAACAGTAGAATGAATACAGGGCATAAGTGAGGTTTGCTTATATAAATATCCTCATTATAAATATCGCTAAAGCATGCATATATATTGTGAGGTTTGCCAATATTTCCAACTATTTCCAAGTGTGTGCTGGTGTGTGTTTTTCCTTTCAAATATGAAGTTTTTTTAATTTGAGGATAGATGTTAATATTTCTATGATTCAAGTGCCATTTTATTTCTTCACTTGGAAAAAGAACTAAGCCTTTTAAAGTGGCCGTGGTGGAATTGGACACCATTATATAATTTCTTGACTCACTACACATTTTGTACCTAAAATTTCCACTTGATTATGTTTTAGCCTCTACCTATTCTCTTCCTTAATTTGGCTTTGCCTAACCAAAGTGTTTTCCCATTTAAGGACATGTGCCCTATGTTATTTCCTTCTCCACTGCATTCTCATCTTGCTAAAATTTAAAACATCAAACCATCCGAATCTCAACCGATAATCAGTTTTACCCGCCCACAATAAATCAGAATCCTCAAGCCAACAACTTACATTTGATTCGGGAAGTAAAGTGACTTGTGCAAATACTTCATCAGTGTCTGGTTCAGCCTATAATTCAGCAGAAAGAAACATAGTATTCCCTCGCAAAGCCCAATAACTTGAGTACAAAAGAAGCAGCTAAACAATTAAATCCAGAATTCTTAGAATTCTTTATAAGAGCAGCCACCACACTACCTTCAATGATACATTGATAACCCGACAAAGAATCTTCGATGCAAGATTATACACTGGCATCTGCTGATCAGCCAGCAGATTAGTCGATGCCTCCACCTATTTTTGAAACCAGAAAATCCAATTGACAATTAGTGATAAAACCCAGAAACACAAAACATAATATGCATCAGCTATAAAAACCCAAATAAATAAATAAAACACTCAAATTTCTATGTAAAAGCAAACATATTTTGACCCCAAAACAAAGTTGTCATAGATGGAGGAAGAGAGAAGCGACAGAAAGGGAGAGATACTAACTCAACCCCACCATCTCTCTGCAGCCAACACACTCATTCCCTCAACCCTACCCTCAAATCTTGTACCCAATCAACTCTCTTTCTGTCCCCCTAATCGTGCACCCGCCGTCACCTTCTCTCTGCAACCAACCACCTCTCCTATCTCCCCCAAATCACACCCCCATTCTCTGCAACCAACCCCCTCTCCTCTCTCCCCCAAATCACACCCCCATTCTCTGCAACCAACCCCCTCTCCTCTCTCCCCCGTATCACACACCCCCCCCACCATGTGAAGGCACTGACACCAGACCACCTCCCTAGAAACCAGCCCTAAAAACACCATACCCATACCTCCCTTACCAGTTCCCTTTCTCATAGCAAAAAGAGTTTAAATTGACTTTATATATAAATTATACCTTTTTATATTTAAATAATAATGTACATTGTATAATTACAGTTATAGTCCATGAATACAATTAGAGGCCTTTGAATTTCTTTGCAAGAGAAGATTTATATGGAAAAGCAACTGCAAATATACAGAAGGGAATTTGAGGTTTGTAGTTCACCTACACAACAATTTCTTACTATATAGATACAACTGAGTAGTGAGAGAGCTTTAGATAATACTATTCAAGTTCACAGGTAATTATAAACTATAATCAGATAATACTATTCAAGTCCACAGGTAATTATAAACTACATGGCTAATATACAATAACATGTCCAATCTTTAAGCACATTTTCAAAACAGATTTAGAACACTATAAAATCTACTTAGCAGCAGAACATAAACATAAAAATCCAACACAGAGACAAAGCAGCATGCCAATTCCCTATCTATGCTCTTTTAAGCCGGATCTTCTTAACTCGTTTCAAAACTTCTCCCATGTGTTCTGTTGCATCCTGCAAATTTGTTAACTCAACTTGATAAGTACACTCTAATTATTTCTTAGCCAAAACTAAGCCGAAAATTGTCAATCCCATAAAAAAGTTGCATCTTTTTCACTGTATTTTTCCAGACTTTAATCACAGAGAATCGGTCCTAATCTGTACATCTGATGCACCAATACATGCACCTGTATTTTCTCCATTTACAGTTTATATCACTTTAGAACCATATAATTTTTTCAGTTTCATTGTGTTCTTAATATTTATGCAATTTTGATTTTTGTTGTAATTGGGGACCTAGGAGAAGATTAAAGTACAGCGGTCTATCACAAATGCCTTGGAAAAAACCTTCATACACTTGAACTGTAACAGTTATGCCTATAGTAATTTTAAGGCAAGCACTGAAGCTACTAAGGCATCAAATTTGGAAGTCTAAACATATGCCTGACTTCAAGCACAGAATCACAGCAGGTTAATCTATAAATTAGCAACTTAACAATACACATATGGGAACAGGTTTGAGAACTTTCTCGATGAGGGCATAGAGGAGACTAAGAAAACGAAGATTATAACGATCATCAAGGGAATGGGCGAGCCGGTTACTGCTCCTTTCTGTCATGTTATTTTACTCATGACGAAGACGAATAAGCTGCAGGGTTTATTAGATTAGCACATAATATTGCAGTATCAGACTCCACCTAAGGTCAGTGGCTCAAAGACGCATCAGAAAACAGCGTAAGAAGCTTTGAGAAGTACAGATTATAATTTCTTGAAAGGTGAAACAATACCTTGATGGCTAATGCTCTGTCGAAGCTTTGAATGGCACTATCAGCCTCCCCAAAGTTTAACTGTGCTCTACCAAGGGTAACCCAAGCCTGAACATATGATGGCAAGTGAAGTTAGGACAAAAGAAAATCATTACACAACCAAAGGAAATATGAGTGGAAATTGCCTAGTTATGAATCATAACAGCATCAGCCACAATTATCACTGAATGCATAGCAAGTGAAAGTACCCATGAGTTTCAGGGACCATTAAGGAACATGGCTAAACCTTTATCTTCTTTCATCAGCAACACACATAGATCACAACAGAATTTATCAGAAAGAAAAAACCTAATGGGAGGAGTCAAATTTAAAATGCTAATTGCATCAAAGATTCCACAAAGCATATGAAAATTTCCCCTCCCAATTTTCCTAGAGCAATGAGCACCATCATAACAGGGCACCGGCACATGAACAAATAATGAGGTGACAACCATTTCAGAAGTAAAAAATTGTCATTGTTTAGGAACAAAAGCAAAATACCAATATGAAAACTTCTTATTTGTTTTAAACCAACATACAAAAACAAAAAGACCAAAATTTTGGGGGAAAAAAGCTTCACAACTTCCATATAGAATCCAGATGGCAGATTCCATATTTGGGTTGTTGTACGAAAGCGACAGTTATGAGATCAATACATAAGCAAGGCAAAGTTTGATAAACACTGAAATCCAAATAACCCAAGGATTTATACTATACTTGAGAATAAGGCTAAGTTTAACTAACCTTCCAACATAATTTCTACACATATACATCCATTCGAGGCCTATTTTGCTTCTTTCCTTCTATATTCATGTTAAAGATTATGCCAAATTTGATTAAAACAGTGGCTTCTTTATTAATAAGTTTGGGGTAATCAAAATTCTGTTTGCAGATAAATCCGGTGTAAGTGAAGATGGTCTTCTTCATATGCAAAAATAATTGGGAACTTGTCTGAATGTGATAAATGATTTGACCGAGGATTGCATTAAGTCTATTCATTTGCAGGAAAATAAGAGATCTGACTTATTAATACTACAGCAAACAAAGCTTGCTTTCTCTCTTCAACAAACTATATCATTTGCCAAGTTGGGTTACGAAAAAAAATTATCTTGAAGAGAACAGAGATGGTGATTCCGTCTATTATACTATGTTGGGTGACATTACATCTAACTGAAGAAACCAAAACAAAAGTATAGCAAATTATATGCCTAAAAATGTCAAGCAACCAAGGCCATAATAAAAATGTTTCGCTTTAAGCAGATAATAGTGAAAGGGTGAGGATGAACCTGCTGTGAATTGCAGATTCGAGGGGATGAAGCTCTGTGTTTCAAAACAACGTTCATATAGCTCACCTGCAAGGATCATCACACAGCCAAAAATTAGACAGATTTGTACCAAGGAATACATAAGGAACCAAGAAATGGGGAAAAAAACCTACCAACAGAGCGATGAGAAGCAAACACCAGGAAATTATCAAGAAGCACAAAAATGAGCACAGTGAAACCAAAAAAATACGAAATATGGTTTTAACAATTTAAAAATGCACCCCTCTGTCACTCTCCCATACACCCCTCTGTCACTCTCCTCACTGACCCTGCGCACTAACCCATTAATTAACAACAAAAAAATGCACACAGCCATGCTTTCTCCTCCCTCTGTCAATCTTTATCTCCGTATCCATCTCTCTCTATAAAATCACAAATCCCCCAAAACCGAACCTAACATACTAAACAATTAGAAAATCTAAGCCACCATTAAAGAAAACAATTTAAAAAAGGAACTTGTCTTTGTATTTGAGGCATGCAGCGCAAGATCCGGCACACCCCAACCTCAGTAGGGTTTGTTGATGACCCCTACCCCTTCTCACTGAAATCCCGACGACCAATACGGTCTTCTCTGACCATACCGACCCTCTCATCTGCAGCAACAGTGCCGAGACCCCTTACCCCTCCCCCTCGCTCTCCTTCCATCGCCATCTCTCTCTCCCCCTCCCTCCCTCCCTCCCTCTCTCTCCCTCCCTCCCTCCCCGAAACCCTAATTGAACGACAGCAAATAATACCTACCCGGTGACCCCCTATCTTGCCCAAAAATGAGAGGACAAAATTACCCTTCGTAATAGACCATCCCCACCATTGGATTGTAATCTTAGATGGGCAAAAATGTAGTTAAATAATTTGGGCCTCACTCAGGGCCGGGCTTCCCAGCCAAAACCAACACATTTGGGCCTCGCTGAGGGCCGGGCTGCTGACCCGAAACCAACAGAAAGATCAATGGCATGGTTGTAATTAATCTGAAATTCGGATTGAAACACTATTCATTTCTACAGCGTCAATTCCAAACCTTTCTTTAGACTAAAGTACGAATGTATATGTATACACACCAACACAAGTCGTTCTTAGATGAATCCAAGCCAAACAATTACAGACGACAATTATTCATTAAATCACTTTAAAGCAAGAATTTAATTAATAATACATTACTGCACTTCCTTAACCATTTGATTATCACCTAGCTGACAATGAACACGTTAGCTCCACGTTAGAACATATTGGGTTCAATTCATTGTCTTGAATATCACCCACAGTCACAGGCGTCTCTTGTGGGCATAAAGAAGGCCTGAGAGGCATTTGCAGACATTCAACATCTCCTCCAAGCATTTCGACAACTTTGGACATCGAAGGGCGATCACTTGGTTTCATTTGAATACACCACAAGGCGGTTATAACCATCTTTCTTATTACTTTCTTTTCCTCCTCTGTAACATTGTCCATTTCCAAGTCATTTCCCACAATGTACTGATCGTATACCCACATTGGGAAGTAGATTTGGCTTGAATGCTCTACCGTTGCATTCAAATTCTTCCTTCTGCTTGCCATTTCCATCAACAACATTCCAAAACTATAGACATCGGCCTTGTACGAGACACCTCCAATATTTTTGTAGAACAACTCAGGAGCAATATAGCCCATTGTACCCCGTGCTGCCGTCAAAGAGACAATGCTATTATCTACAGGATACAATTTTGCAAGCCCAAAGTCAGAAACCTTTGCTTTAAAGTTCTCATCAAGAAGGATGTTATGAGGCTTGATGTCGAAATGTAGAATTTGCATTTCGCAACCTTGATGTAGATATTCAATCCCTTGCGCCACTCCAAGAGAAATCTCGTACATAGTCTTGATAGTTAAGGGAAGACTTCCTTCTTTGGAATAAATGTATTTATCAAGGGAGCCATTAGGCATGAAGTCATATACTAGAGCGCGCTTTGATCCCTCGACACAATATCCAACAAGTCGCACCACATTAGCATGGTGAATCCTTCCGATCGTAGCTATTTCGCTAATAAAATCTTGGCCATTAGCTTTGGGCTTGCCCAAGACTTTAACTGCTACAAAACGGCCACTGCGTAGCTTTCCTTTAAATACAGAGCCAAAGCCACCTTCGCCCAACTTGTGCTTAAACCTGCGAGTCATTTTCTTGATGTCCGAGTAAGAGTACCTTATAGGCATGAAGTTGTTATTGCATTGTAGAAAATCTTCTATTGTGCTGTACATAGATATATGTCTTCTACGCCATGTATAGATTAAAAATGCAGTCACAGCTGGAACTCCAAAAATTATTTTGGCTAGGAATGGTAACCCTGCAATCATTGACATTGATATGTTAGATCCACTGCGTACTACTTTTGTTCCCCTTCTTTCCGATTTACTTTGTCTTTGATGTAATTAAAGAGAGAGAATGGGAAATCTATGCTAATAATACAAGATGGCCTTAGTTCTTACCGATCAATATGAGTATACCCCATCCACGTACTGTAACACAATCAATCAACCATGAGTTTGAAAAGTG
This sequence comes from Pyrus communis, assembly GCF_041283825.1. NCBI lineage: Eukaryota > Viridiplantae > Streptophyta > Magnoliopsida > Rosales > Rosaceae > Pyrus > Pyrus communis. Next base: position 5,102,242 of record NC_142566.1, on the reverse strand, counting down.
CATAAAGTAAAAAAAATAATAGTAATAATAAATAAAAAATTCATAGGGTGTCTTTATTGACACCCAAATTTTAGTTAAGTTTCACTCAACTAAAAAATTTTGTCATCAAGCTTCCTAATTTGCCCTCGATTTTGAGTTCACCCAACCCACCAAGCAGCAAGCACCACTCACCAAAAGAAAGAGAACGAACACACACACCACCGCATACATTACCACACCAGCCTCCTCCGTCTCCTACGTTGGTCCTTAATGGAAATAACATCTTGCAGGAAGTCTGCCAGTCATTTCATTTCCTTTCCCTTCCGGACACTTGAAACCGACACTCTCGAACAATTTGATTTTGGGTGAACTTATAAATGAGGGCAGACTTTGTAGTTTATAAGTGACAAAATGTTTTAGTTAGGTGAACTTAACTAAAATTTGGGTGCCAATAAAGACACCCAAAATCAAAAGACTTGAGCGTATGGACTAATTAACTGAAGCTCTTACCGATGTAGTTGTGCCTTGAACTCGACTTGCCAGCTGCAAAAGATACATACCATAGAAAAGTGAGCAAAGTCATACACTTACAAGGTTTAAGAAGTACAGATAGAGGCCAAAGAAATAAAAGAAGCTTTTGGGGAGAAACTTCTTACATAACCAGATCCTTTCACGACCTGCAGTGAAAAATGTGAAGAAGAGTACACAAAATTAGCAATAGCTCACCCAGTCTTCAGAATTTAAAAAATTAAGGCTGTCGACCGAAAACATGTAAACATTGCATAAATAAAACTAAAAGAAGACCGCTTACTGATTTGATGCCATAGATATTGAAAGAAACCTACAAGAACAAAGAAAGAACAAGACCATATTAGCATAACGAGTGTGAGGTGTATAAGTCGTTACAAAATAAATTTAAAATTCTAGTGCTGTCAATACATTGATAATATATATATGTATTATTTTTTTCTACAGAGGAGGAGAGGGGGATTTGGAACGATGAAAAAGTTACCTACGGATACGGGTAACCGTTTCTCTATCAAAAAACTCTAGTTCTTGAATTCTTATTCATCTACCAAGTCTAACTTATGTTTTGGAGTTTCTCAAAACAAAAAAAATTATGTTTTGGAGAGCCTTGCCTCACAACACGTTGGTATGCAGGATTAGGTCTAACCTGTCATTCATTTCTTCATTTTGTATAATTAACTTCAGAAGAAGAAACTTAATAGAGCAAGCATGACTCGAAGAGAGAATAAGGCAAGTTTTTCATCATTTATATGTATAAAGGTAATTTCAAAATTGCCTTCTTCCATTATGATTTCAAAAGAAAAAATTCAAAAAAAAAAAAAAAAAAAAAAATGGGTTTTTTGACATAGACGCCTCGTCTTTGAAATTTTTAGACTAAACATACACTCCCTTTAAAAAGTTGATCAAACACTTTCCTAAAATTTTGGTTATTAAGACTATGTACGACTTCTCTAGTTCTCAAACACTTTCCTAAACATAAACTCTAGTTCTCAAACACTCCTTTTCACGACTTCTCTAGGCTTTTCATTTTTTTTTTCCTTTACCTATTATCTCTATATCTATGCTTTTTTTTTTTTTTAATTGTTTGTTATAATTTTTACTTTTTTGTGTGAATATAGTAGAATATTTATAAATAAAAAAATTATCATATTTGATGATTTGAAAAGACCCAATACATAATAAAGATTTGTTTGATTATATAGCTACATCTAATTACCTATAATATGGACACATTTAGTTTTATAGTAGATTTGCTTTTTTGTATTTCTCGGTACATTTAGAATGTAAACGTACAAAAGGGTTATCTGATAGAGACATTTGGGATTTTTTGTACAGTTGGTTTTTTGGTACATTTGAACTTGAAACATACCAAAAGGGAAAGTTCACTTATTTGTCTAATTAGATTGTGTATGCATTCGATTCTTTATTTAATTTTTCTGTTTGCATTCAGGTGTGATGATCTAAATTTCATATGTTTGGAATTATTCACTTAACACCAATTTGTTACATTCAGGTCTCCACCCCACATTTTACAAGTTCAAATTCCCCGGTTTTGCAGATTGCGTCTGCAATTAGATCAAAGATCAACTGCTCTTTTGTTATCCTGCATAAGATTGCTTTTGGGAAGGATCTGAAGCAGTTCCTCTCTGTATGTTTATTGCCATCTAGCTCTATCTTTTCTAATTGATGGGGTTGATATTATACTGTAATTCATGATGATGATTTAATTGTTTCTTGATTTGTAACTGTTTGTAAATAATGTGGCATATATGAATTGCTATCTGTGTTTGCATGAAAGGGATGGCAATCTGTGTAAATAATGAAAGTTGCGAATGGTGTTATGATCGATTAGGTGATTGCTAACCTATGACTTTGTTTGGAGCTCAACTTTTGTGAGCATTACATTGGATTGTATTACATTTGGATGCAGGGATAGGAGAAGCAAAGAGGATGACACTTATAACTGCCCCTCCCCATCGGCCGTCTTCAAATTTGGATCACAAGAAGGGAGCAACATAGGTGTTTTCCTTCTTCATTTAGATATGGTTAGTGTAAATAATTGGACAAAAGAGCCAAACAAACCCTTTTCTCTCAAATGGAGGCGATGATGTGGTCGACGGCCACCAGCCACAACTCAAGAGTTTGGCCTTCATATAATTGGATTATAGTAGAATTTTATTTTGGTTCATTTCTTTTTTTCCTTCATATAAGTGCAGGTGTTGTGATGTTTTGAATGAAGGGTGATGAAGGGTGGTTCAGACACTTCCTCCTTCCTTAGAGCAAGTGGAGATGACGGTTTGTATAAAAAGAAAAACTTGCCAGGTACTTCAATTTTCTATTTTATTAATTATTGTTTGGTTTTTCAAATGTTGTATTCACAGAGAGAGACCAATATGTCTTTGAGAAACAAGTTTCTTTGTCTACATTGCGAGAATTTGCAGTTTGCAACTTTCATTGGTTATTATATTTGATCAAGTTAAACTTGGATTTCTACATTTTGACTTTTCGTTTGTTTCTCTGTTGCAGAATTGGCTTCATTTCATTCCAGTAACTCTCTAAATAGGGCCAAGAACTCACTAAATAGGTAGTCAAGAAGAATTCAGTGTTGCCTTCATTTTTTGCCTGCTGTTTACTCTCTTCCTGGATACACTCTCACCGCTTCTCTCACCACTTTGCTCTCACTCACGGCTTCATCTCTTCTGTTGCTTACAAGGTCGCGGCATATATTTTTTTAATTTTGTGTGGTTTAATTTATTGAATATTTGAAAAAATAGATAAAATTTTCAATTACAATTACTGATACGATGTTTGTTTTGAAAATCATTAGGTAAATGAAGAGCTGAGGAGCCGTTTGCCAAATCAGATTTATAAGGTCTGATCAATTATAAATGAAATGAACTTTCATTCCCAATGGCCTTCTTTATCGTTTTTCTTAACGGGCTAGCTGAACATGAGGTGGATGCTGACTTTATCAAATATGAGAATGTTTTAGGATTTTATTCTTATTTTTTGCCTGTTTGATTACTTTGCTTTTCGTAATCTGTTTTGCTTATCGTCAATTGGATGAGACAACATATTTTTGTAACCAGTTTGTACTTTTACCATCTCGGTTTTGATGGAATTGGTGCTTTCAGTAATGGGTTCTGAGGGACTTGGAGTTTTTGAGTAATGGGTTTTTTTTTAACAGCTATAGTATCATTTGTGATTCATTTATTAATAAGATATTATATAGGGAATTATTGTTAACACTCTAAAAATCTCATTCTACACTTGCGATAAGTGTATTTTTTTTTTCTAATTATAAAAAGTTTGGAGTGCAAAATGAGATTTTTGAAGTGTCAATAACAATTCCCTATTATATATAGCTCTACTAGGAAGGCGACTGTATGTCTTCATCCTGTTAAATTGTATATGGCTCTTGATGTCGGCTGAATTGAATCTAAATGAAAACCAAGCTGTTGATCTTACCAGCCCATATCACTTATCTCTTGCTTATTTAAATTATTTGAAGATGTGTATGTTAATTGGTGATTTTGTTGGATTCACTCAGCTCAAATATATGTTATATGAATCGCTACATTTGAGAATGTGATTATGTTCCTACCACCATTTTGCCCACTTTCTATGGAAATTATTCATGCTTCTTGTGAATGATACATTCACCTCCTACAACGAAGTGCGGGTACATTTTCTAATTTAAGTTAAATCATATTGAGTCATCAATAATCACGAACTCTTCGTTTATCTGAGTCAAACATGAGACCACCTACCTACTAGTTTAGTGGAATACCACAAGTGGCATGTTGATACCATTAAATCTCATTTTCCATATAATGGATTGCAGAATTAGGATATACCTAAACTAATTTAGTCAGTGATTGAACCAGAACAATTAAGCAGGGCTTTATTCTTGCTTGAATGTTTGTTATGTGTTCATAGTTTGACAAGGCAATTATATTTCCGACTACAAAAGTTATTAATTTAGTCGAGAATTGGCGCACCTGAAATGGTGGGAGGAAAACATGTAGACACATAATTCGCAGTCCATCCTGGGCATCTGCTTTCTGTATAAGGCGACTCGAAATAAAGCTCAAAGCCATACATGAGGGCATTGTGTATGTCTTTATAAGACAAGTTGCTGTAGTCCTCAACGTAGCCGGCAGCCCAACTCATTTCTACACTGCTTATCCACTCTACACTGCAACCCTCATCCAAATCCCATTCTTTGAAGTGATTGAATTCGCCCCAGGTGACATAGCTGTACGTTTTTGGTTGACTCGAAGAAGAAGAACTTGTATTATTCAAGCATGGAGCAGTGTCCACGTATAGAGAAGAATTCGATGGATTCGAACACTTCAAGTAATATATATAAGCTAAAAGCCTTGGGCCTAGCCAATATAGAGAATTGGTGTCCTCGATGTTGGTGGGCGGAATATTTTGAGACATGGAAGAGCAGTTGTTGCTCTGAAGGCTAAAATCTAGGAGTCGAATTGTTTTGTTATTGTAGTTGATTGCCTGGACATGGTATTTTCCGGAAGGTAGGTCTAGTACTGTAATGTTGCTATCACAGTACAGAGTATACGATATGTTGCCACAGTACTTTGGATCATCGTTCAGTCGAAAAGGATGGCTTATGTTGTGGATATGGCCGCAGGATGAAGTGCAGGACTTGGCACTAGTGTTGTCCTTAGCGTTACAAGTTTCACTGCATAAGCAAAGAAGAAGAAAGGCTAAACTTAAGGTGAAGGACCTGGTTCCACTAATTTCCATTGCAGAGAGAGAGAGAGGGAGAGAGAGAGGGTACTATAGCTTAAACGCCAAGTAGTTATATAATATAGGAGGGGTTAAAGCACCTTGCGTAAAGTTGCAGTAAGCCCGTCAAATATCCTAGGGAAAAGTCGGTCAATGGTGTCCTAGAGAAAAGTCGGGCATGGTGTTTGACACAGTCAGTCAACGGCAAAGACAGACTTGTGTAATAATAATGCCCGTCAAATATCCTAGGGAAAAGTCGGTCAATGGTGTCCTAGAGAAAAGTCGGGCATGGTGTTTGACACAGTCAGTCAACGGCAAAGACAGACTTGTGTAATAATAATGCTCTCTCTCTCTCTCTCTCTCTCTCTCTCTCTCTCTCTCTCTCTCTCTCTCTCTCTCTCTCTCTGGTATGTCTCTTTCAATAATGGAGACACTTTAATTGGAAAAAATAAAAAATAAGTGTTTCCTTGAAATTCTTATTTTATAAAGAAAGGCACCTAATATTAATCATTCAAATTCACATTCAATACTACAGTCTAGCGGTATTCCTTTTTACTTGTAAGTAAGAGTTTTTAGATTCAACAAATTTGAACCACATTATTACTAGCTTAAGTAAGAGTTTTTAGATTCAACAAATTTGAACCACATTATTACTAACTCATTATGAGACACCATTTACCTCTTAGTATCCATTTGCTCATAACTTTTTTTTTTAAAAAAAAGCCTAAATTTAAAATAGACTACCATGTAAACAAATATATAACCAACTATGACAACATATTTACAACTTTGCCAAGATGCTATTACTCACCCTAGTTATGATAAACAATTAAACCCATATGGCATTTTAACCTTTCTTGTATCATAAATATTAGTAACATATATAAATTAATTTACCCATATTCAAAAATTTAATAGCCATATTTCGTATGAAATAAATTCCTTCATACAATAATTATTTTTTTAATCAAAAAAATATTGTTTGAATCATGTAAATACATGCATATAAATTAATTGACCTACTGATATAAAATATTATACTAATTTACCTACGTTTAAATTAATTTACCAAATAAAAAAAATTAGTAATATTAAATAAGGATAATTTTAAGGATTAGTTTGGTATTGATGTGTTTTGAAAAAATATCACTTTTGTTATACTGTGAGAATAAGCAGCTGTGAAATAAAACTGTAGAGTGTTTAGTAATTTAAAAAAAAAAAAGAAGAAAGTGTTTTTAATAAAAAAAAAACAGTGTTATAGTGTTGGTGAATTTTTATGTAAAGCAGTTATGACTATGCAAAATGGAAAAGGATTTCCTGGGAATCCGAGGAATCTCGTGATCGTATCCGTTCATTGTACATCGTGCGGTCAGAAATCATTTCAAAATTTAAAATTAAATATAAATAGTACCCAACCAAAATTGACCGCACAATATACGATGAACGATCACGATCACAAGATCCTCCATATCGTTAGAGGATCCTTTTCTATGTAAAATAACTTGAGGTATAATACTAGATGTGCCATTAAACCGAAGAACCCACCCACCTCCATCTTCTCCAACCAACTTGAACCCAGCCACTACTACATCTCATCCCGACAACCCACTCTCAAGCTTCCGAAATCGCCATTTTTCACCCACTCACCTACCTCTCTCTCTCTCTCTCTCTCTCTCTCTCTCTCTCTCTTACCCAAGCCACTGCCATTATTCATTCCATCAATCCAAAACACGAGAGCCACCCCCACCTCACCACTCGAACAGATGCAGCCACCAACCCATTTAATCCCAGTCCAAAATCAAACCCTCTCCTAACCCACCCCAGAATACAATAATATAAAAAATGGCTGATTATATCATTTCAAGAACCTCACAATTCCAAAAACTAAAAACCCACTTCAAAGATGTAATATTTTCTCTCTTCCTCTTTTTGGGTTTTTTATTTTTTATCAATTCTCTTCTGGGTTTTTGTTTACAGTGTAAAATCAACACTAAATTACTAATTTTGCTTTGATTTTTCAAATACTATTGAGGCGTGATAACCTGTTGCAAGCTCAGCCATGGCGGCTACTGCGAAATCTAACGGAAAAACCATCACATACTCTGCCATTTCATCCAAGGTTCCGACAATAGCAAACCCTTTAATGAATAGTTGTGGCAGATTTCTTCCAACATCAATCACCACGCGAAATTAATTGTTGCTGAAAACGATCCCACTCTCCTTCGAAATCTGCTGGAGGAAACAGACCTTCTTTCAGATCTGGTCTGAGATGAGTATTTATCACATATAGCCAAAAATTAACTCTTAATTTCAAAAATGCCACTTTTTATAAAATATTTCAAATATATCCAAAATTTCATCTAAATAAACACAAATACCCTTAAATTTAACAATCAAATAAATTAAAGACTTTTTAGCCAAAATGATTCGTGATATTGACATAACTCTTTAATCTAGTCCTTAACAATTAATGATAATCAATAGTAGTGTTCTTGAATTTGTCTATCGTGAATCATTTTAGTCTTTCTTTGAATTTGTACATCGTGATCATTTTAGTTTTTTCATGAAAAATTTGTCAATTGCTCTGTTAGTGTGATGATGTAGCGCCACGTGGGTCTCACAAATACAATCATATAACGACATGTGAATTAACTTTAAAAACTATTTTATATTTAAAACTAAAAATGATATTAGTAAGAAAAAAGGCGTTGAAGGCATGATTGAAATTCTGCTACTCCCACTTGCAGTAACCGCAATGGCGCTCAATGTCGGTGATGAGGGGTCGAAGGGGATAGGGTTGTGGTGGTGGAGTGTAGAAGCGAAGGTGAAGTTGGATCGGAGCTTAAGGCGACGGTAGCTAAAAAGTCTTTAATTTATTTAATTATTAAATTTGAGGGTATTTGTGTCTATTTAAGTAAAATTTTGTATATATTTGAAAGTTTTTATAAAAAGTGACATTTTTAGGATTAAGAGTTAATTTTTGGCTATATTTGATAAATTCTCATCTGAGATTGGTTTATGCTAGAGAGTGGTGAGCCTGATGACAAAGAGAAAGGAGGGCAGGATTGGAAAATTGAAAAGTTCATTTATTGGTTACTGTTTACCCGAATTTCTTTGAAATAAACTATTTTTATGAAGTTGCTTTTTCTAGCTATGGGTTTTCATCTTTTTTTTTACCTATAATTTTGAAAAAAAACTGATTTGAAGTATTTACCAAACGCTTAAAATTCATACCCACTTTTTATTAAAAGTTAAGCTAAACCAAAACCAGGACTAAGTTTACCACTCTAAAATTTCTTACTTTTCAACATTTCATACATCAAGTTTTTCTCATTCAGTGTCATACCTAAGGTGAGAATTGTGAAACACTTTTATACATCCGTTAGATTTTCTGTGAATTGTGGGGCACTTTTATACATCTATTAAATTTTCTATGAGAATCTCCGTTAACCCATGATACGGCACACATGTGAACATTAAAAAAATTCAAAAATTTAAAATTTAAAACTCAAAAATACTAAAAACCTAAACTTTTCATAATATTGAGAGATTGAATCTTTTCACACTCGGCCAAATATTCTTGGAATTTTAATTAGATGAAACAATGAATCTTGAACAAAGCAAAGTAAAACGTAATACTAAGAGATTCAATCATTGAAGTGGACGTGGATGCATTGCTGGGTACTTGATAGGAGCATATTCATGCGACTTAAATGGCTTGTTCTCGTGCATTTACGTTATGTTTCTTTAGTTATTTTAGTACTTTAAGCTATTTTCGTGTGTTTGTAGGTCCAAAGGGCTAAAGGAGCAAAAAGATGCATTTTGGAGACTTTTGGAGCACTTTTGGGCTTAGGATGAATAGCTTATGCTTGGAGCCAAAGTGTTGGACGAAATTGAAGACCTAATTGAAGACCAAAGTGTTGGAACCTTGTTCCCTTTAGTTTTAGGACATTTAAACCTTTCCTATATCCTTAGCCGTGCATAACATTCCAACATTCCACTCCTTTATTTCAGCCACACTCCCACATATCATTACATATCATTCACCACTTATCATTCACCACTTATCATATCATCCACTTATCATATCATTCACTTATCTTATCATCCACTTATCATATCATTCACTTATCTTATCATTCACTTATCATATCATTCACTTATCATATCATTCACTTATCATATCATACACTTATCATAACCATACACTTATCACTTATCACAACAACAACCTTGCACATGCACATTCATCCACATGCACCCATAATCATTCACTCATCTTTAATCCACATGCATCTTCCATAAATCAAATCAGCCACATCCACATGCACTTATTCCACTTCATCATTACACCACATTCTCTCTCTTTAATCCACATGCATTCATCATCATTCACTCTAGTTTTAATTCCACATGCATTTCCACCCACATGCACTTTAATCATTCAACCATGCAGCCACACCTTCACCCACATGCACCATTCAAACATACACCCAAACAACCACCAGAAATCTGCCCATGCCGTGAGTTCCCATCCCATTTCCAGCTTTGCACATGCATTCCCACATGCATTTCCACCCACATACAACCATAATCATTCATACCTATCAGCCACATGCATTCACTCTTCATAAATCAGCCACATGCATTCAATCATTCACTCCACACTCATTGCACATGCATTCCCTTTCATTTCTGTCAAAGCACATGCATTCCCACCCTTTAATCACATGCATAAATCAGCCACATGCATCTCCCATCACCATTTCAGATTTCCACCAAGTTCCTAGCTGTCATGTTCCCTCTCTTTCTCCCTATAAATACCATACACACTTCACACAACATTCATTGATTCTCATTCATTCTTCCACATTTCAGAAAATCATCCATTCACACCAAGAAACATCCCCTTGGCCGTGAGTTTCCCTACAAATCCAAACACCACCAGAATTCCATTCCTTGGCCGTGGCCTCCCCCTTCCATTTTCACCACTCCCCAAACCATTCACACCATCAAACTATCCTTAGACATTGTGCTACAACGAAGAGGAAGATAAGAGGGCCTAAACGTTCATACAATTCAAGTTTGAGTTGTTGGAATGTTTAGGTGTTTCTTTGATTTCAATGTTTAATTTCAATTCTCTTTGTTTTGTATCATGAGGAACTAAACCCCCCCTTTGGCTAGGGGGGGATTCGAAATATATGTTTATGCTTGCATTTTGATTTGATTACTTCTAATTGCGTTTCATAAGTTGTGTATTCAATTTGTTTAACTGTTTGATTGATAACTTATTTATGTATGTTTATTGAGAGTGCACGCTTAATTTTCATGCATGAATATGACGCTAGAATATAAGTGAGTTTCACCTAATAGTTATGAACTTATATTCACAAGTAGTGGAGGTTGCTTATAAACAATCGCGTTAAATAAATTCTTGGCATAAGTTTCATGCAATCATAGTAACGAATGCCTCGTCAATACTTATAATCTTCATAGAGCGTAATGATTCTTGCTTGTATCTCTATTATGCAATCATGTAGAGGACTTGTGGGGAATGTTTTGGGTTGTCGTATGCAATCATCCAATTCAATAACGTTAGGAAGATTTGAAAGTTAATTTAAGCAGATCTAATTAACTTGGGGTGTTGAGAATTCATGGTTTATTGAAATGCAATTGGAAATCGTTTTATTATGCAAGTATAACATGTATGGAGATGAACCCCTTAGCTAGCATTCATCCATACTTTCATCATATTCATATTTACATTCTGCTTTAATTAGAATCTGTGCATTTAGTTTAATTTCGTCCAAAACTCAATCCCCCTTTACTTTATTGTCCAAATTAGTTAGAAAGTGTCTTAGTTTGTGTTTATAAGAGTTTTGATTCAATTTGTTACACAATTTCGTCCAAATTCACCAAAGTGCTCAAAACTGCCCAGAAAGTGTTTTTAAGGCAGTTTTGAGTGTTTTGGGTGATGTTTGAGTCTTTTGGTTTGTTTTAGTGTTTTAAGTGTTTAGCTTCGCATTCTTTGAGTTTAGTTTAGTGTTTTAAACTTTATTTTACGTTTTTGAGTCAGTTTCCAAGTGATTTGCAATCCCTCATAATCCCCGGTCCAGAACGATCCCTACTTATTCTTATACTACAATTGTCAAAAAGAGGGTTTAATTTGTGTGCGTATAATTCACGCATCAATACTCAATAGTCCAAGAATGAAAACTCTCATATCAGTTTCTATCCACAATTTTGGAATTATGTGTGTGTTGCAACGATTGTCTAAAGGATTATTCTTCTCTTATTGAATTTCCATGGAACATGAGCATAGGGCACAAAAGTTGAACGAATGAAATTTCAACAATCTGAAAAGGGATTGTGAGTTTGACACGTCATTTTTCTTCCTCTTATGCAATCATGTTTATTAAAAGACAAAAATAAATATGACTTTACATAAGGAGAGAGAAAGAGTATTTATCTTTGAAAAAATCAACTATTTATTGAAGAGGATGTGGATGTTGATTGATGCATCGTGTGAATATGAAAAAAAGGACCTTGAAGGGAGACGAGACATTCATTAGAAGCTAGAAAAAAAAAATTTACAGTGATTTAGAAAAAAGCAAGAAAGCCTCATTTTCAAAGTGGTAGTCATTGCACAATACTTGATTACAAGAAAAGTCATAGTATTGTATTTACAATTTCAAGTCTTGAAGGGTAACGAGAGTGCAAATTTCCAATTGGAATATGATATGAAATTTCTACATAACTTTATGTGACTGTTTGGGCCCAAAATAATATTGTTGGGCCGAGTGTAAGTTTATGCTCGGCCTAAAGCCGTTTCAAGAATACTATGGGCTGTCCGGTGATCCCGGGCCATTCAGCAGGGATGGTCGAGTCCTATCACAAGAAGGAGTAGTTCAGATAAGCAAACGGGTCGAGGAAGTCCTAGTGCAATTAGGATTCTGACCAACAATGAATAAAGCCTCAAAAAGGGGTGAGTTCAAAGTCCTAATAGGGGTAGGGTTGTTCGGAGCAAAGTTGGAACGGAACAAAAAATCACAATCCAGATATGATTTTAATTCAATCTTAAGAAGGAGTTGGTGCTATAAATACAAGACATCATGCAACAATTAAGGACCTTCAATTCAACACATAACTGCCCTGCGCAAAACCTCTCAAATATCTTGAGACTTTTTATTTTCTTTTTCCCGCCGACACATCTTCAGTTTGGATAAACAGCACTGTTGCCATAGAATCAGCCGACCGAGGAACACTTTCAGTTTGGATAAACAGCACTACGTCGAGGCCGACTGGTTACCTATCCAAGTCTCGGTCGAGAAGGGTTTTCGAATCCTTATTGGCAGAGGTCATCTTATTAGCCTTCTCGGCGAAGTAATGTGTTACGAGTTACGACATTTGGCGTACTGGACGCCGAGTGATTTTATGATTGGATACTCACAAGTGAGTTTTAGAATTCGGCATTCTGACGGCCGAACCACTTTCACCATTAAGACATACATCACCTTTGAATACTTGTGTTCGTACAGTTTGGTGTCGATTCGACGTGCTTATACTCTTACGAATATAATCACTGTGACTGAATCGGGCGCCGACGATTTGTGAACTTCGCAGAACTAGCAGCCTTGTCTTCAGGCTTGAGAATCCAAAGGCCGAGATTTGTTCTTTCCTCGGCCGCAGTCGCAAGATAAAGAAGTCAGCAACGCGCTCAACGCAACATCAACAAATTTTACTCCTCGGCCGAGCTCGACCGACGAGTTGGCATGCCCCGCATTCAACCGAATGATGTAGTTAGCTTATTAGTTACTTGGCCTGCGCGCCACGTAGGCTTTGTAATTTTTAGGGTCAACATTTTGGCACGCCCGGTTAAACCTTGTGCTGGACTTTTGGAGCTCATGACCATTGAGACATGGTCCGTAAAGAAGAAAACAATCATGGGAAAGTCAACAACTGACTTACCAGTGCAAGGCCCTGGGCAAGATTTGTGTCAGGCACAAAATTCGATCATTATTGCGCCACCCGAGGCTATAAGTACGACACGCCGAGATAAGGAAATTTGTCTCGGTGGACAGCCTCGCAACCCAGAAATTCCCAACCAAACGACAGGCATTTTCATTGAAGGAATAGTGGAAGATTGCGACAAAGATGGTGGAGAGGGTTCTGATCCGCCAACTAGGTCGTTTCTTCGAAGACGACTTTATGAACAATATCGACAAGTCGAGCAGTCGATTGGCCAGAAAATGAATTATTTACTAGACGAAATACGAAGCAACAGTGATACACAGACTAGGATGCTTGAACTGTTGGTTAGTAAAGCCTTCGAAGATGGCCACGTCGGCCAACCTCGGCAGCCTTCTTTTACGAATGTTCCATTACAAGCTGAGAAAGGATCTGCTCGGCTACAACCAATTGACTTAGAGAAAAGAGGCGGATCAAGCAGTAGATCTGACGGACCTGACTAGGGAGTAGAAACAGTATCCGTCAATATGACCGAGGTCCAAAAAATGATCAACTCGGCCTTAAAAAAGTGGCCGAAGTTCCCAAAATTCATCCACCCGTACCCGGCTTATGTAGAAAAGTTCGAATACCCTAGAGGTTTCAAGATCCCAGATTTCAGTCTGTTCGCTGGAGAATCATCCTTATCCTCTTTAGAACATGTCGCCCGGTTCACGACGCAATGTGGGGACGTCAATAGTGACTTCCATAAACTACGGCTCTTCAACTTTTCACTGACAGGGGCAGCTTTTGCTTGTACATTAATCTCCCACCAAACTCCGTCCAGAGTTCGGAAAAATTGGTCGAGAAATTCCATGAACAATTCTATCGACCAGGGATGGAAATGTCCGTTTCATCGTTGGTTAGGATGGCTCAAGTTTCAGACGAATCACCGATGGAATACTTAACAAGATTCAAGTCGGCCAAGAATTGGTGTCGAGTACCTCTTCCTGAAGTTGAATTCGTCAGAATTGCCCTAAACGGCCTGGACGTGGAATACAAAAAGAAATTCCTGTGGGCAAATATTCGAGATATGTAAGAACTTGCTCAACACGTTGAGCAGTATGATTATTTGCTCCGAGAGGAAAAAATATCGAAGTCCTCATCCCAGGGACCACTTTACAAGAATCCCACGGTCAGCTACGCATTGGCTAAAAGTGAGAACCCCCAGTATGCCGTGTCCACACTGGCCTCATCGAAAGTTTACACTTTCGATATCACCAAAACCGATGCAATTTTCGACTAGTTATTTGTAGCAAAGATCATTAAACTTCGGCCAGGACACAATATCCCTAAGGCCGAAGAATTGAGGGGCAAAACATATTGCAAGTACCATAATTCAAACAAGCATGCTACCAATAATTGCGTTGTGTTCTGTGACGCGATTCAAAATTGGATCGAGAAGGGTAAGCTAAAATTCCCAGATAAACAGATGGCGGTCGACGTCAATCCCTTCCCCTCAACAACAATTGATGGTGGATGCTCATCTCCCTAAAAACAAAGGAAAAGGAAAGGCTGAATTCGTCCTGTGCAACATGTCCGTAAGCAGAGGTCAACTAAGACTGAAGATTGATTTATTTTCAAATGCACCACCCACAGAGCCTTCAAGGCCGGCCATCGATGAACCCATGTCAGGTTCTAGTTCCGAAGAAACTCATGAATCAATGGTTTTATGCGACCATTGTAAAACACGAGTTGAACCTAAAAAGAGGGCATCTCCGACACCAACTTCAAGCCCACCATCCACGACCGCTACAAAACCGCCAAAGGAACTCAGCGCCGGCCTACGACGCCAAGTGTTTGAGAGACTCGATCCATAGGTACAAGTAAAAGACCCAACCCCAGTCAAACGGCGTCTTGACTTTGACGCACCATTCTATAATGAGGATTCTTACTCGCGCAACTCAAGCAGTTTGGGTTCGTAAGTCGATCGAAAAAACTTCAAACCGCCTAGGCTACGAGACCAATGTTGGTACAGTTACAATTCTCCAACTAGCCTATATACGGCGTTATCTAAGTCTCAAAAACGTCGTCGCTAGCGGATAGATTGCATGGCTCGATGACAAGAAGCGCAGGACAATTCGACTACCCGGTGGTAACCAAAAGAGGCAGTAGGAAGTGGTGACGATCACCCTACCCCGACTATCATGACCGAATTACTTGAGGGAAAAAAGGTAGTTACTCGCGACTTTAAGACCACCATTGAAGAGTCCGAGAAACGCATCAAGCTCCTTCTTCGGCCTGGGGAGATGAGAGCTCGTCTCGGGCATTTTAGACAAGAAGCCGAAAGGAAACTTTCCCCGCTACCACCGCAGGAACCGTTAGTCAAAGTACGACGTAATCTGCACCCTCCATTCCTCGGTGAATCCTTGGAGTACATACGGGAATTTCATAAGAAATATTCCGCCAATGACTTATACGGACTACCCAAGACATGTCAGGAAGCCCTCGACCTAGCACTAACTTGCCCTGATGTCGAGCAAATTATCCAAAAAACTTTCGATCCAGCAATAAAAGCTAGGTTCCAGTATATACGTAAAGCTCAGGTCCTTGGCTTTGAGGTCGACCCATACACAGATATAGACACCGCCGAATTACCCTTTTCACTCGAAGACCTTTAGTATTTGCGATATCATTTCGAAGTTTTCTCGGCCGTATCTTTTTTCGGCCTTACGGCCGATGAGGAAAATCATGTGGCACGTTTAGACGCATACCTGGACATAAGGAACGCCCACACCGCCTACGAAGAATGAGCCTGTAAAGTACTACAAGAACGAAATCAATCTTCGGCAGTGAACGTGCTCTTGGAAGATAACCAGAATAGAATAGATTCAGTCTATACGCCTAAGGAGCAGGTTCATGCCGAAGTGCTAAATAGTCCAATTGAAGACATTCCAACGACTGATACTACATCTACTACTTTGGAAGACCACGACCAAGACCCGATGGGTCCTTCAGTCCTTGAGCATATGGAGATCAGTATGGTCCATGTCATACTAGCTGAGTTTCAACCAAGCACCCATCAGTCAAATTTTTTGGATAGGGACGTGGTTGTCGAAGAAGCAACACAAGTGGATTTCGTCGTTACTGACGAAGATGGGGAAGTCAGTTGAGACGACAATCTTCAGGCAGCCTTGGCCGAATTATTTCCCCGCTCCCCCTTTGTTAATCTCCAACATCTGAAGCCGTTATACGTCATGGCTCATATTAAAGGATATCCCATTCCAAAGTGTTTGTCGACTGTGGAGCCACAGTCAACATCATGCCGATTTCCATCATGAAGGCATTACACCGTTCCAATGACGAGCTTATCCCGTCAGGGATAACGATGAGCAGCTTCATCGGCGACAAGTCTCAAACCAAAGGAGTGCTCCCGTTAGAAGTCAGCGTTGCCAGTCGTAACCACATAATGACATTCTTTATAATTGACTTAAATATTGACTATAATGCATTGCTCGGCTGCGATTGGATCCATCAAACAAGTTGCATTCCTTCAGCACTATACCAAGTTCTCATCTTTTGGGACAGCAAATTGGTCGTAGTGCACCCAGCCGATAATCAGCCATTTGAGACCGTTAAAAGTCAAGCTCGCTATTATGACGATCATGTCAACTATATTACCTTCCAAGGCTTTAACGAGGATGGACGGTCGACCAGAATTTCGATTCAGAAAACTATCGAGGTAGGCGCCGAGACCAATAGGATTCGACGAGACTCGGCTTGGCAGATCTAATTACCAATGCCGATGACTGATGCCGCCAAATAAGAAAGGTGTCAGGCCGCGGTTTCGTCAACCATGGAACATCTGCTGGCCCATTGGTACGCCATTGCCAAGCAACCACATTCAGGCATAAACTTAATCGAATTTTTGGCCGAAACAGATAACGGCCCCGTTCTATCATTCGACAAAGTTCAAGCTGCACCGGCCGAACTCGAAGACAATCGGCCCCAGGTTAAGGACCCATTGGAAGAAATCAATGTTGGCATAACCGATGAGCCTTGACCATTGTTTATCAGTGCGTTATTACCACCTTCTATGAAAGTCGAGCTTTGTAAATTGCTTCATGAATTTAAAGATTGTTTCGTGTGAAATTATCATGAGATACCAGGCCTTAACCGAAACCTCGTCAAACATGAGTTACGCATCAAATAGGGATGTAAGCCTTTCCGACAACCCCCACGTCGGTTCTCGACCGAAGTACAACTCGGCATAAAGGACGAATTAGTTTAGCTTCTGAAAGCTGGGTTTATTTGGACTGCTCGGTACGTCAAATGGTTGGCCAATATCGTCCCGGTGTTAAAGAAAAGTGGAGCCCTCCGCATTTGCATCGATTTTCGTAACTTAAATCTGGCCACTCTCAAGGATAAATACATAATGCCAATCTCGGATTTACTAATTGATGCCGCAACCAATCATGAAATGTTGTCCTTCATGGACAGCTATGCCGTTTACAACCCGATCTTTATCGCTGAGGCCGACATCCACAAGACGACCTTCCGTTGCCTGAGGGCACTTGGTACCTACGAATGGGTTGTCATGCCATTCGGCCTCAAGAACGCCAGCGCCACATACCAGCGAGCCATGAATACAATATTCCATGACTTGATCGGTATGGTCGTAGAAGTTTATATCGATGATGTGGTGGTGAAATCGAAAGTCGCCGAACACACCTGGATGATATTTGACAAACATTCCTTCGCATGCGACAACATAATCTCAAAATGAACCCGGCCAAATGTACCTTTGGTGTATCGACTGGTAATTTTTTGGGTTTTTTGGTGCACCATAGTGGCATTGAGGTTGACGAAAATACAGCTCGCTCAATCATTAGCGCTTTGCCCCCGACGACCAAGAAGCAACTCCAATCATTGCTCAGGAAAATAAATTTTCTTCGCCGTTTCATCGCTAATTCGGCAGGCAAAATGAAAGCATGCTCTACGCTCCTTAAACTTAAGGACTCTGACAAGTTTGAGTGGCGCGAAGAACACCAAATGACTTTTATGCAAATCAAGGTTTCCTTTACCACACCACCAGTACTAATTCCACCTTGTAGCGATAAGCCTTTCAAATTGTACATTTCAGCAGCCGCTGAATCCATCGGTTGTCTCCTCGCGTAAGATAACGATGGTGGGCGTAACAAGCTATCTTTTATCTCAGCCGTAATCTGAATTCGCCGGAGCTCAATTATTCACCCGTCGAGAAACTTTGCTTAGCTCTGTTTTTTGCCGCATCAAAACTTCGGCACTACATGCTCCCATCAGTTACGCAGGTCATTGCCCAAACAGATGTTATTCTTTACATGCTCACTCTGCTTATCGTCAAAGGTCGAATTGGGAAATGGATAATGGCTTTATTAGAGTTCAGTTTGCAGTATGTACCCTAAAAGGCCATCAAAGGCCAAGCCCTAGCCGATTTTTTGGCCCAATACCCGTTCCTTATGGCTTTGGGGGCAGCGACGTTGACATCGACTTAATCACAACACCCGACAACCACTGGACGATGCATTTTGATGGTTCCAGCATTTCGACCTCGGCTGGTGTTGGTATTGCCATTCAATACCCCGACCACTACCGCTGGTATTTTTCTCTCAAGTTAGATTTCGATTGTACGAACAATCAAGCCGAGTATGAAGCCCTTATCATCGGCCTTCACGTTCTGCACGATTTAAGAGCAACCCACGTCCTCGTGCTTGATGATTCTGAACTGGTGATTAACCAACTCAACGGCGTTTTCTGTTGCATGAGTTGTACTCTGGCGCCCTATCACATGGTCGTCACCTATTTGGCCGAGTCGTTTGAATGAATTACATTTAAGCACATTTCGCGTATTCGGAACACTGACACCAACGAACTCGCCCAAATCACCTCTGAAGCACAACTCACGGGGGGCAAGCTAGGCCGGGTAACACCCATAGTCCTGCGATTGTACCCAGCCTTAGTCAATCAGTAAATTCTCCAGCGCAATTACGTGATACGTACGAGGGTGATGTCGTTACCATCATTACTAAAGCGGGGAGACCCCTTAGAAGTATGTGCCGTCGAGACACTACCAGACGATTGGAGAAAGACGATTCTACGATATCTCGATAACCCCAACAGGAAACATGACTGGAAAACGAAGGTCCACGCCACGAATTACGTGTCATACCAGAATGAATTATACCGAAAGGGTGAGGATGGGTTACTATTACTATGCCTCGACCCACATGAGGCTGTCCAAGCAATGGCCGAAGTACATGAAGGAATTTATGGAGCTCACCAATCAGGACGCAAAATACGCTGGTTGCTCCGACGACACGGCTACTTTTGGCCAAGTATATTAAAGGATTACATCGAATACGCACGGGAATGCATATCGTGCCAGATTCATGGACCAGTGCAGAGAGCCCCGACCAAATTACTCCACTTAGTTACTAAATCATGGCCGTTCAGGGGATAGGCAATGGACGTAATCGGCAAAATCACACCGTCTTCTGGAGCGGCAAAACACGCATGGATAATAGTGGCAAGTGACTACTTCACTAAGTGGGTCGAGGCAAAATCATACGCTGAATTAACAGCCAAAGAAGTGTGCAGTTTTGTAGAGGAAAATATTGTGACTAGATTCGGCGTGCCAGAAACGATCATAACCGACAATGGCACAATCTTCACAGTCGATAGGTTTAGGGAATACACGGCGAGTTTGAATATCCGACTTGAGCAGTCTACGCCGTATTACCCAAAAGCGAACGGGCAAGCCGAAACAAGCAATAAGGTGTTAATCGGCATTCTTGAAAAAACAGTAAGAGAGAGGCATGGGATGTGGCATTTAAAGTTAAATGAAGCATTATGGGCCTACCAAACTTCATCCTGGTCCGCCACCAGAACAACTCCTTACACGTTAACTTACGGACACGACCCTATGTTACCAGTCGAACCAAGTATAAACTCATTACGAGTGATCGAGCAGAGTAGTTTGTTTAGTGCCGAATACAGTCAAGCCATGCAACAAGAGTTAGAAGGCTTAGAAGAAATTCGGATTGACGTGTGTAATTCATTAGTAGCACAGAAGAAAATTGTCGAGCGAGCTTATAATCAACGTGTCAAAGAAAAAACATTCGGCGAAAGAGAATTGGTTTGGCAAACTGTGTTGCCTGTATGGATTAAAGACCCCAGGTTCGGCAAATGGTTGTCGAATTGGGAAAGACCATTCATCGTCCACAAAGTTCTCGGCAAGGGGGCATATCATCTTAGAGACCGGACCGGTTTAATTCACAAATTGCCAATCAATGGGAAATTTTTAAAGAAGGTCACGTGGGAAATGCAAGAATGAATATCATTGTATTAAATTCATAAAAAAGATGAACAGATACATTTAAAAGGCTCCTAAAAATTCTAAGGGGTCGAAGGGAGGAAAGTCTCGAGAACAGCCTTCAACTCCAGCCACCTTACTTCGCTCAAAATTAATTCAGCGTGCCTCGTCTTCTTATTGAGTTGCAGTTGCTGGATGTGCTTGACGCCAGCAGCGAAGGTCGTAAGTCGAGCCTTATTCGCCTCAAAGTCCCTCTCAAGCTCTGAAGCAGCAACTGACCTTTGTTGTTGAAGCTCAGCGATTTGACGCTGAAGCTCAGAAATTTGGCGATCAAACTCAGTCAGCTGCGTCTTCTTCGTTTTTATGGCCTCCACTTCTGACCAACTGGCTTCATGCGTAAGCTTGGTTATCTTCAGGTCGTCCTCGGCCCGTAAAACTTGTTCGAAAATGGTGAAGTGTTGCCGAGTCCGCTCCAGAAGGTCAGATAGATAAACGATATTCTCCGTGCTCAGGAAACTGCCATTTGCAAGGTCGTTCAGGCACTTCTCAACGAAGTCAAGACTCTTGCATTGGAGGACCTGAGAGGCAGAGAGGGATAGAAGTTCCTATAGCCTAACAAAAGCTTGGACCTTGGCCACAACTTCCATTGGTTCGGCAAGGGCAGTAGAGGAACCAGCCACGCCCGTGGTGCTCTGAAGAAGAACATCGAGCTCGACCTCCCACGAAGGCTGCACAAAAAAGAAAAATTTGTAAGCAAAAGGAAAATTACATAGAATGCATAACAGAGGGAATGTGTTTATAGACTTGCCGAGAGGAGACTTCGGCCATGTCAATCTGGTTCATTGCTTGAACCTAGAGAACTTAATGGCCGAGCCCAGTGCCTAAGACCGTTTCTCAATTCAGGCGGCCGATGGAGGTTATCTACATTTGATGGCCACTGAGGTGGCCAGGAAATATAGACAACATCCTTCGGCGCATAAAATTGTCGGTGAAATGAACGTTCGGGCATCTGACATTTAATATTTTCCTGGGTTCAGATGCGTCATAGTAAAATTAATAAAGAAAGAGGAATGAGCCTTACAAAAGCCGAGGTAACTTCTTGTGGAGGAATGTTGAGGTTTTCATATTGGGGGTGAAGTGGCGTTTCTGCCGTCGCCTCAAGCTCGACCAGGGGCCTCTTCCCACGATCGGCCATTGGAGGATTTGGTTGAGTAGCCATCTCGACCACGGGAGGAAGATTGGCGGAAATATGTCTGGTTGGTCGAGGGCGACTCGATAGCGGGATTTCGTCACCCTCGTCGCTTTCATCATCCTAAAATAAAAGTCGTTAGGATTGTAAACTTGGTAAAATGAAGAAGGATCGTTAGCGACATAGTTATACCTCTTCCAAGATTACCGTCGCCTGTTTCTTCGGAGAATTCGTCTCGACGGGTGAGGTTATCTTCTCCAGGACAGGTGCAGCCGTTGGCCCCAGGACTATAGGCCCCTTGACCAACGGAGTTGTCCCTAGATCAGCCACGACCCTAGGGACAAATTGGGTTGCTTGGCAAGATGCCGTTGGCCGTTCTTCTGTTGTGGCCGGGACGACCAGGGCAGGGGGAGAGTTGCTTGTTGCGTTTATCCTAGTAGTATGACTGGAAATCAAGTGGATCTCCCGTTCGCCTTTCTTCGCCAAGCTCTTGATGCCTTTTGAGCGTCAGGGAGCTTCGCCGACCACTTTAGCTTTCGGGCGAAGCCATTTGCCTTATGAAGGTTGCACGACGGTTTTACTCTTCTTAGAGAGAGCAGATTTCATCTTGGCCTCAACCGCGGCGATCAAGTCCGCTTTCTTCAACGACCGACCATCTGAGAAAACAAGATCGCATTAGAAAGGGGTGGTGACAATTGAAAAGAGAAATAGAAAAAAAGGTAGCCGTCTACCTTGGGTCGGCTCTTTGGATTAGGAGGCAGAGATTCTCCTTGGCTGATCATCGAAAATTTTGTCAGTGATGTTTTCAACCGCAACCCTAAAGAAAGCTCCAGTGTATTCTTCCCACCAGTCACCGAAAGTGTCTGTGCCGAGAGATTCGGGGAAAGTTAGTCGGAGATGAAATGTTTTGCACCGATCCTGAAATTATTTCTCGGAGTCTCTGATTCCCTCTCTGATGAGCCAGAAAGACGTTCTCGGCTGAGGAGGGAACGAGAAGTGAGTAGAGAGACCGGAGAACCTTGAAGGTATCCAAGTTGTCGGGCCGTGAAGTAAGGGTGGTAGACTTCCCAACTCGTTCGGCGAGGATCACAACCCAGGGGAAGGTCGCGTGCTAGCACGATCGACCCTCAATTCTGGCGGAGGGCAGCATCTTTACTTTCATCCCAGGCTGATGATGAAAGCCTGATGGAGCAAGGGTGCTCTCGATGATGACACACTAAAAATACTTCGTCGGAGAAGACTTCTAGGCCGAAGAGGTACTTAAAGACTTCTTCGACCTGGTGAGGGGTCGGTGGCCGAAAGGCCAACTGAAGGCCGATAGAGGTAATAAGGTGAAAGGTAGAGATATCTGGCCGAAGTGTGGTAAAATAGACTTGCAGCTAGAGTTGGAAGACCCAGAGGGGACCATTCTGGTTTGGGTCAACTTTTCCAATAGTCGGCTCGGTCAGGCAGTGGAGAAGATTGGCGAGAACGACCGAGCTAAGCGCCAGGGTGTGACTACTAGCCAGGGCCTCGGCCACCGGCATGTTCTCGACCAAACAATTGTTCAACCGGGTACAACAAATGAATTTGTTGTACCAATAGAGTAAGAAGGCTTCATGTTCTCCCTTCCTAAGACTTTCCTCACCTTGGCCAGCGAAGTGGAGGATGTGGGTGTTGTAGTTGAAGAAGTTCTTGTGTAGCTTCTGAACCTCTTCTTTCGAAGGCTTTCGACCATCTCAACTTAGTGTTTCGACGGTTCGATCTTCGAAGAGCGCCTTAAGGTCGAGATTCAACAGGTGCCCAAAGAGAACGGCATCTATCGGGATGCCAGATAGAGGAGTCCCAAGAATGGCCAAGCCGTCAAGAATGGTAGGGCTGAGAGGGCCAAAAGGAAGGACCATAGTGTTGGTGGCTGAGCACTAGAGACTCAACGTTGCCATGAGGAGTTCTTTATCCATGGTTAGCTCCATGGTCGAAAGCTTGATGGCATCATAGATACCAAAAGTCTTCCACTCTTGGCCGAATAAGTTTTCCATTCGGACGACCCAAGCCACCCAGTTGGCATTGGTCGTGGGCCAGGCTCTTTGGGGCCTCGATAGGTCCCATTTTGACCAGTCAAACCCTTGCAGCAAGGGTGTTAAGCAGTGAACTTTGAAAAGGGTGTTGATAGACGAAGGAACTACATCCTTATGGAGTGACCCCAAGATTTGGTGGGTAGTGCTCAGGTCACCCTCGAAACGCAGAGTTTTGATGGTGCTCCGATCGATGAAGCTCTTGCATTTGCTGCATTCGTCGCTGAGGTTGGAAACGAAGGTGCTGGAAGTCATTTTGGAGTGCCTGGAAGGGTTTGGAAGAATGCTTGGGAGGATTTCTGGGGTAAGAATTTGTTTTCTGGGATTTAGGAAGCAAAATGGCTGAGAGAGTCTTCGAAGGTTTCTGGAAATGTGAATGCAAATGAAGGAAATTCAGGTATTTATAGGCATTTCAGAAGAAAGATCAAACGTTTGGTATTTAGAAGCGCTAGATTTTTGAATTTGAGGGAAAAATCGACCGGGAAATGGCCAATCATTTTAGATATCTCGGGAATCTCCAAGGATAAGATCGAGGTTTTCGGGGATTTAGGACGCACGATTGCTTGCGGCGGCGGATTTAATGCATTGATAAGGAAGAGACATTTCGATGGGCGCACGTTTTCGAGGGCCATGATTGAGAGTTGTTAGGTTTATCGGAGAATCAACATGTGGCAGGACGTTGAGAATAACAAAGATCGTGCAATCATATTCCATAAATGCGCATGGTGATGGTTATCGAGAACAGTTAAGTCTAAAAGCAAAAGATGTTTTCGCTTCTTCGAGGTCGAGATTAGACCGAAGGTTGGCAGTCGACGACCTCAGAAGCGAAGGGGCAATGTTTGGGCCCAAAATAATATTGTTGGGTTGAGTGTAGGTTTGTGCTCGACCCAAAGCCATTTTAAGAATACTATGGGCTGTCCAATGATCCCAGGCCATTCAGCATGGATGGTTGAGTCATATCACAAGAAGGAGTAGTTCAGATAAGCAAAAGGGTCGAGAAAGTCCTAGTGCAATTAGGATTCTCAACCAACAATGAATAAAGCCTCAAAAAGAGGTGAGTTCAAAGTCTTAATGGAGGTAGGTTTGTTCGGAGCAAAGTTGGAACGGAACAAGAAATCCCAATGCAGATATGATTTTAATTCGATCTCAAGAAGGAGTTGGTGCTATAAATACAAGACATCATGCAACAATTGAGGACCTTCAATTCAACACACAAATGCCCTGCGTAAAACCTCTCAAACATCTTGAGACTTTTTATTTTCTTTTTCCTGGCGAGACATCTTCAGTTTGGATAAACAGCACTGTGGAGGCAATTGGCTAACACCTTCAGTTTGGATAAACAGCACTGTTGCCGTAAAATCAGCCGACCGATGAGCATCTTCAGTTTGGATAAACAACAATGCGTTGAAGCCGACTGGTTACCTATCCCAGTCTCGGTCGAGAAGGGTTTTCAAATCC
Source organism: Pyrus communis (assembly GCF_041283825.1). Classification (NCBI taxonomy): domain Eukaryota; kingdom Viridiplantae; phylum Streptophyta; class Magnoliopsida; order Rosales; family Rosaceae; genus Pyrus; species Pyrus communis. The sequence goes on along the minus strand of NC_142566.1, from coordinate 5,076,987 downwards.
TTATTGGCAGAGGTCATCTTATTAGCCTTCTCGGCAAAGTAAGGTGTTACGAGTTACGAATTCGGCGTACTGGATGCCGAGTGATTTTATGATTGGATACTCACAAGTGAGTTTTAGAGTTCGGCATTTTGACGGCCGAACCAATTTCACCATCAAGACATACATCACATTTGAATACTTGTGTCTGTACGGTCTGATGTCGATTCGACGTGCTTATACTCTTATGAATATAATCACTGTGACCGAATCGGGCGTCGACGATTTATGAACTTCGCAGAACTAACAGCCTTGTCTTTAGGCTCGAGAATCCAAAGGCCGAGATTTGTTCCTTCCTTAGCCGCAGTCGCAAAATAAAGAAGTCAGCAACGCGCTCAACGCAACATCGACAAATTTTACTCCTCGGCTGAGCTCGACTGACGAGTTGGCACACCCCGCATTCAACCGAATGACGTAGTTAGCTTATTAGTTACTTGGCCTGCATGCCATGTAGGCTTTGTAATTTTTAGGGTCAACAATGACAAAGAAAAAAGTCTAAGTTTCTAAGTGGTAGGGCTTCCAATTGATGTGAGTTTGTTGAGAAATGAAGAGGAAGATGAATATTGATGTTGATATGAGTTAGTGAACAATAGAACAAGTTGCTTATCTTTTGGCCCTCTAACATGATATCACGGAAAACAAGTTGTTACTAATAAATGTATCTGACTGGTGGACTTAGACGTGCACGGTACCATTTTTGATAACTAGAGAAGATGAACAGTGTCATGACAAAGTTTATCCAAAGTAGACCCAAAGGAAAGACTTAGGAACTTCATATGCAGTGGGATAAAATCTTAAGCGAATTTCCTTACCTATCTTATAGTCATTAAGTAAAATATGTATGCATATTTCTAGATGCTGACACACCAATTTACTTAATATTAACTCCTTTCAAATACCCATTTGCAGAAACGCAAATCTCTCTTGCATGCTCGTTGTAATGCTTATGTAGTGCATATCTAATCTCTTATATATATAACTTTTTGTGATCCATTTTTTCATCACTATGCCAAAATCTCTTTAGAATTTGCAATTTATCTATTTGGTTAGGGTAAAAAAAAACTTAGAGTTTCATTTAAACTCGAAAATCTAGAATTCGGAAAGCAATTTTCTCTTGTTAGGCAACTTGTAGCGATAGCAAAGAAAAATTGCACAGGAAAAAAGTGGAAATTGGTGATGAAGATCTTATTTTAATTTCGTCAATGCATTGCGGGGAAATCTTGCGACCACCAAACTTTACGATTAGAACGCCAAATTTCATGATTAAACGTAATAAGGGTTTGCATCGTTCACTCTGTTAACTCTTTAATCTTCGACGGGATTTTCAGCTCGTGCATCATCTTTTTGCTTTGTTTTAGGTCAAAGCCTACTCTTTCCTTTCTTGAATTATTTTAGCTTTGCGGGTATACTCTTTAGGTCAATTGTGAATTTTGCTAGTTATTTTTATTTTCTGATGGCCATATGTTTGTTTGTTTGTTTTTTTCTTCTTCTTCCAATTGAGTTGTGTATTGGTTGGATCTGTAACATTTTTTTTTTTTTTTTTATGGATTTTGGTGTTAGTTCCTTGTTATAGATGTCGTGGAGCAAAAAACAATCCCAAAAATTATGGAGGTGACACACGGATTTTTGGACAAGAAGGACAAAATTATCCTCGAGGCACATTGGGATTCCCACACACATGCAACGGACAATAGTGGCTCAATCATGGAAGAGTCAAAGTTGATCAATATGGTATTTATTCAAATCCTTCTCATCACTCCTCATCAATCCCTTATTGATTTTATTCTAAAGGTAACTCTCAAAACTTCCTATTTAATTTAGGGATAATTGTCATGTTAATTGCAAGATATTATTTCACAAAATATCTTGTAATTATTCTTCAATTACCACCATATATGGCTAGCCACTCCTCACACTATGGGCCGGTCACTCCTTACCTTATGGGTCAGCCACTCCCTATAAATAGTCTTATTATCCCACTAAAAAGGAAATCATTTACTACCCACAAACTCCTAAACACATTCTTTCATAATTCTAACTTTGGCATTGGAGATTCTTCAGTTAAATCCCCCTATTCATCGTGGGTGCATGAGGCTTTTGGCCTTAGTCTTAGGTGTTATTATTTTGCAGGTGCATTTTCGTCAAAGAAGAAGATGGTTGAAATTTGCATCCACAAATTGGTGCTTTCATTGAGAGTTTGATTCACATGCTCAAAGAAGACTCTCGCATTCAAAGTTTCACGTTTCACATTCATAAGTAAATTTTTCATACGTTCTTATTCCTAGAATTTTTTAATTCTTTGAATAGACATAAGAGAAAAATACAATGGTGAGAAATTTGGAAACCACGACGAACGAAACTTCTTACGTTCAAAGATCCGGATCAAATGATGGAAATTACGATGTAGCCCTACCACGACGATCCACGAAGCTCAACGCGGCGGCAAAAGAGTAACTTTACCACCACGGAATACCACCACCACGATAACCAAGGCAACCCCTGTTGCAGTAGGGAATGAGACAACTCCATGACAACAATGCCATGAAGCAACATTAGCTATGTCACATCCCGGCCTGGGCCCCCACCACATCCCGGGCTCAACTCCACCATAGCACGATATTGTTCGTTTTGGGCCCCGACCATGCCCTCAAGGTTTTGTTTCTGGGAACTCACACGAGAACTTCCCAGTGGGTCACCTATCTTGGGATTGCTCTCGCATGAACTCACTTAAATTCAGAGTTCCCATAGAACCCGAAGCCAGTGAGCTCCCCAAAGGTCTCGTGCTAGGTAGAGATGGAAATATAAATATAAGGCTTACAAGATCCACTCCCCTAGGCGATGTGGGATCTTACAATCCACCCCCCTTAGGGGCCCGACGTCCTCATCGGTACACCACGGCCACGGTTAGGCTCTGACACCAAATTGTCATATCTCGGCCCAGGCCCCCACCACATTCCTGGCTCGACTCCACTGTAGCACGATATTGTCCACTTTGGGCCTCGACCACGCCCACACAATTTTGTTTTTGGGAACTCACACGAGAACTTCCCAGTGAGTCACTCATCCTGGGATTGCTCTCGCGTGAACTCGCTTAACTTCAGAGTTCTCATGGAACCAGAAGCCAGTGAGCTCCCAAAAGGCCTCGTGCTAGGTAGAGATAAGAATATACATATAAGGCTTACATGATCCATTCCCCTGGGCGATGTAGGATCTTACAATCTGCCACTTTATAGTAACGAGCCCAGACCTGTGCCATAAGGCAGCCTAGATACAGTAGGCCCAAGACGCTGCCATAGCAGTTGAGTTCCAAAGCACGGCCCAAGTAGCTGTGGCAGCGGCAAATGGAGCAGCCCAACACTAGAGGGCCCAATGCACCCTCTGCCTAATGTCGAACAGGCCAAATCACACCACACCCACACACCCCGCACATGACTTGGCCCCATTTCCGCGGCTCAACCAGCTTGCATGGTCCACCTAGTGATCCCAATCGATCCAAGGCCAGTTCAATCATCCCAGCTTCAGATTTCTGGATCGACAATTGAACCAGAGGTATTTTCACCCTGATTTTCTACAGATTTGACATATCTCAACTCAAATCTCGCACTTGGAGTCCATTGCACTTCCACTACTCAAGGAGACGCATATCGTCTAAGTTTTTCCATCTCAAATGGCGAACAACACTTGTCTCGACAAGTCATAAAGTTGACAAGCACCCTCGCGCATTAGACAACCTTAGTGAATCAGCTCTTGCAGCGCACAAAGATTCAGCGTGCCCCAGACGAGGTGTCCCGAAGCAAGACATGTGCAAACGAAGATCCTTTCTAGCAGCATCCCAACAAGCAGCCTCTCGACCAGCCACGAACCGAGAGTTCTAGTAGTGTACACTCCTGTCTAGGCCCTTAAGAAAATGTATACTCTCTCCATAGCATGCGAATAAGCATGCACTCCCAGTTAGGCCCCTGGACGAGCATACACTCACAGTTGAGACCACATTCCAATAATCAACATGGACAACTTTCCAGACGAAGTGTTCATTCGCGACTAGGCCCACAAAGAGCATATTCCACCTCACATCGGAGTAAGCAGCACAGAGGACGGATAGAAACAGTCACTCAATCCAGCTTAAGTTCAATCGGCAGCCTGCAAGTAATCGGCTCCTTGCCATGAACATACCACATGCACCGTAACCACGACATAAACGAGTTGAGCATAGCGATGAGCAGCCTAGACTAATAGGTCACGACTAGGAGCAACCAGAAGCTCTGCTACCCCGACAAAGGTAAATTTAGAAAGAAGTTGAAAAACTCTTGACTGAACGATTGTGCGATTTCCAACTTAACAAAGCTACTGACGAAGCGTTCCAATGATACTTGACTAACATAAACGGGTCACCTTTTATTGATAAGATCGAGCAGACAGAACCATCCCACATACACTGGCGGATACAAAGATTATTTATGCTTTAACATATGCAGTAACTCAGCCTAATCACAGCCCGGGGGGCAGATGGATACCAGAATGACACACTAGTTCAACCACCAAGAACCAGGGACATATCTTATTTTCATCACTTTACACGATTCAATACTGAAGCATCACATCACCAGTAGCTGAAGACCACGGACCTAATGGTCCAATTCCTCCTGATGCACACAAGTTCACCCCGGCTCCACGCTTACAGTTGTGCCTACCTGCTTCACGACACTCGGCCACCCTTGATTTGTCACCATGGCTCATAACTATGCCAGTCTTACACCACGGCTTCTAGCCGTGCCGATCTTGCCATGCGGCTCCTAACTACGTTAACCAAGCCCACGATACTTCATATTTCAAAGCATTCAACGACGGAGTAGAACACAAGGCTCTACTAGTAGCCCTTGCTAGCGAAAGACTTAGCTGTAAATAGGCTTCCAATCCATTCAAATTCTAAGCTGACCACCAACCAAGCCTCAAATAAACACACGATGAAACATCTAATGATGGAATAATACTTGGAGAAGGTCTGGGAGCAGCTCACTGCGTTTCTTACTTATACCCTTACGCGGGTTCCATAAGCTGTTCGAAGTCTTAAGTAGATTGTCGGACAAGACTTCACAGGCTGAGGATTGTTTCAGTGGTCTAGCAGTCCAATTTCATAACAATGACTTTCAAGCTTTCCAGTGGAGAGGGTAAACCAATCCCCCGACACCCATCCGGGTAAACTCTTCAGTGTGATAGGGTAATCTAATTGCACTCAGTTAACCAATCCCCGACACCTGCAACAACCCGTCTCGATTATTTTTACGGATTTTGAATCAGGATGGCATTTATGTAATTTCACAAAAATTGGGAGATTTTATTTTGAAAATTGCTTTTTGGGATTGATTGGTGAGCCATGTAGGGCCCACCCTGAAGCTTTTGTCCCCCGGTCTCTCTTTTCTTTTCTCTCTTCTCTCCCTGTAACCTTTTCTCTCTCTCTCTCTCTCTCTCTCTCTCTTTATCAGCTCTTACTTTCGGATCTCTCTCACTCTCACAGAACCCTTTCTCTCTCTCCCCGATTACACTCAACCACCCACACACCCAAGTTGAAAAATGAACAGCGATGACGGTGTCACCATCACCATCGGTGTCAACCCTCTTCCGCCTTCATCTCTGTGAAACACGAGACACCCATAGTCCACCCAAAACTCCTTTGGTGAGCAATGGTGTTCGAGCTCAAAGTCCGGCCATCTTTCGTCATTCCACGATGAAGCGAAGGCAATAAATCACTCATTCTCATCTCTAGTTCATTTTGGTACTTAGTTCATATGTTAAATCATCAAATCACCACCGACCGGAACTTGGGAGGCTCCGGCCTTAGTTCTCAACGAGAAACGAGTTATTCAACCCAGACCTGGAGCCCAAGCCATTTAGCCCAGAACTTTGGGCCGGGCCTTCAAGCACAACCCATTTGTAGACCCAAACATGGACCCCATAACCCACCAAACCCAGGCCCTTTGGGCCGTTACCAACATCGGGCCTTTGGCATGCTAAACTTTAAACTCAACCCTTTCGAACCTAAGCCATTGGGGCTGTGTACAATTGGGCCTTCAGGCCGTTGCATCTGAACCCAAACCCATTGAAACCCCAACCCAACACCCTATTGGACCCCAGGCCTTTGGGCCATAGAACCAACCCACTGACCCTCGGCCCTACCCCAAACCAAACCCTAGGCCCGATAACCTAACGGTCTATTAACTGGCCAGTTGACTTGGCCCATGACCCAACACGGTTGACTCGGTTGACCCGACCAGCTGATTCAGACCCGTTGACCGTTGACTTTTGGTCAATGCTGACCGTTAACCGTTTACTTTGACCCATCAACGTTGACTTTTGTTGACTTTTTTGGGTTTCGATCGGGACCCCTCCTAGGCTAATTTCGACGCCTTGGCAATGTCCGTTTTCTAAAATTTAGTCCTTTGAGTAGAGTTTTATTAATTGCACCCTTTATGTGCTTAGGTACGATTATTAACAGCGATTCCGTTCTTCCTTTTTCGTACGGCTCTTCGACGACGGAGTATCTGTGAGTGGACCCCTTTAAAATACATGTTTTAATAGTAGAAATGCACACATGAAAAACATGATTTAATGGTTATGTTTTATGAGTAAATTAGATTTACACTTTATGATTATCGTGCTTTACTGAGAATATATGATGGATGACGAAATGTTATGAAAATATTTTTTGAGATATATGTACTTATGTTGGAAATATTATATTCAATGTTTTGTCTGTATCTAGTGGTCATTGTTCTGCCTATGGGCGATGATACTTATATTAGCTTCGGCCGGGTGTGTGTAGGTGTCTACGGGCAGAAGATATTTATATTAGCTTCGGCTGGGCATGTGTAGATGGCTTCGGCTAGAAGAGTTCTATAAGCCTTCGGGAAATATTGATACCACTATTTAGCACACTATATATGATACATGTTTATTGAAAGGTTTTATGGCATGCTAGGGTTTTCGGAAAACCTATTACATATTATGCTATTGAGTTTTCATAAAACTTTGGGGGTTAGTATGTTGATAACTATTTCAGTATTATATATATATATATCAACTTGGTCCACTCATGTTTATTTTGCGGCCCCTTAGGACTTAGAATAAAGGTGTACAATCCCGACGTCAAGGAACTCTCGCACCGGCATCTTCAAGTCCTCTCGGTGTAGGACCCATTCATTGTTCATTCAATTTTATATTATTCCTCTTTTAATGTTTTAGTTTAGTTGCATACTCTGAAAACGTTCCTCAATTGCATATTAATTATATTTTAATTTATAACTTTTATTTATATTTATTATTTCTCATGCATGTTGTTATGGCTTCTTCAACTTCGGGTGTTGGCCAGTATGTGCCTACCCTGGTATTTGGAGGATATCGGGGTTGGGCATGTCAACACCTATCTGGGTAAGCTCTCCCATGCGAGAGGGTAAACCAATCCCCTGACACCCATCTAGGTAAGTTAGTTCGATAGGGTAAACTAATTGCTCTTATATGCGACTGGGTAAACCAATTTCCCTAACACCCATTTGGGTATGCTTTCCAATGAAAGAGGGTAAACTAATCCCCCAACACCCATCTAGGTAAGCTCTATAATGCGAAAGCGTAAGCTAATTGCTCTCCAATACGGGAGGGTAAACCAATTCCCCAAATAAGCTCTCCAGTGCGAGAAAGTAAACCAATTCCCCAACACCCATCTGGGTCTACTCTTCAACGGAAGAGGCAAACTACCTATGAATTTCCACACAACTACTCATTTGATATAATTAGTTAATGATTTTCATATTCCACATATCTTTATCATGTTGTGATGCAAGCCACACAGCTCAAAAGATCGAATACTCGAATACCAGCTAAGCAGCATATGGTCAAGTGGCAATAGCCGACAACGAACTCAACAGCTCCACACCCCAAAAAACCAAAACTCACTGCCATAGTGACTCCAAGGGATTGTCAGCCAAAAGCGCTTTCAGACATATTAAAAGCACATCCAAATGATCTCTTAGGTCTTAAGTTGAAGACATCTCCAAAGTTAGATTAGGCTAGTATTTATAATGCACCTTAAGAGATAAAATACTTTTGTCTTCATTGAATCACTTTCAAAGTGCAGCAGCCGATGACGAACTTAACAGTTCGATGCCCCAAGAAACTAAAACTCATGGCCATAGTGACTTTGTGGGATCGTCAACATTTTTTGAAGCAACGTGTCCAATCGATGATTCCATGTCTAAAAGTATTGCAAGATGCTTCAAGCAAACAAAGTTTCAAGAAAAATAAAGATGGAGTAAAGCTAAAGCAGTTTATTAAATTTCTAGCAAATTGATAAACTTATACGAAGGTCGCCAAAAACTGACACAAGATAAACAAAGCAGACTACTCATTTAACAACTTGGATGACCTTAGGCTCTTTAGCAGCCGTCCTACCTTCATCAGCCACTTCGTACTCAGTAGTTTTCCTTTAACAGCCACTTCATCTTCACCAGCTTCGATCTTGGCAGCACCATCCTCGATTGATCCATCTATGGTAGTTGAGAAATCAAACTTAAGCAATTTCCTCCTTCCAAAGATGTGGTAGCCCAAGCCATGGCCCTTACCAACTGACGTGCCGCACCACCCCAATGGCTGCCCCGCGGCAACAACACTCAAGAAAAAGACAAAGAAAATTAAGTTTTTCTTACCTTGGTGCGACGCGGAGAAGACAAAGAAATCAATGGAAGATGGTTCTTTGCACGGGCAAGCGAAAAAGAATACTAGGGGAGGGGGAACAAATATCCTCTAGCTTTCTCTCTTTCTTGTAGGGATAAAAATGTACCCTCCAAAGTTGATTTAATCCCCTACTTAAGGTAGGCTAAAATAGGCTTTGGATGTGATTTATTTCCCTTTCCTAGAAGAATCTAATTCTAAGTCCCAGTGGGAAGCTGCATCAAAGTTAGAGATCTCTACACATACTGCCATTTCCTGCGAGCAGCCTAGCAGGTGTAGGGGCATTTGTGGAACTTAAAATAATCCAAAAAATCGTGCAGATGACATGTGAATTTTTGGACAAGAAGGACAAAATTACCCTCGAGGCACACATGGATTCCCACGCGCCTGCAACAGACAATAACGGCTCAATCAAGGAAGAGTCAAAGGTGATTAATATGGTATTTATTCAAATACATCTCATATTCAAATACATCTCATCACTGCTCATCAATCCCTCATTGATTTTATTCAAAATGTAACTCCCAGAACTTCCTATTTAATTTAGGAATAATTGACATGTTAATTGCATGATATTATTTTACATAATATCTTGTAATTATTCTTCAATTACCACCATATATGGCGGTCACTCCCTATAAATAGCCATATTATCCCATTAAAAAGGAAGTCATTTGCTACCCACAAACTCCTAAACACATTCTTTTCAAAATTCTAACTTTGGCATCGGAGATTCTTCGGCCAAAACTCCCCCTATTCATCGAGGACCCGTAACCTTTGGTGTTATTATTTTACAGGTGCATTTTCATCAAAAAAAAAGATGGTGGAAATTTGCATCCACAGATGTTGTCCTCTTAAAGGTTAACAATAGCCAAGATTGAATATGATGATTTTGGTGTTAATTACTTTCTCATGCTACTAATGCCAAATTGTTCTCTTCTTGCATTACATATAGAGTAAATTATAGTAGTGGTCTCTCATCTAAAAATCCATGAGCATTGGTCCCTAAACTCATCAAAAAATGTAGCTATGATCCTTTTCGTCAACTCCGTTAAAACTTCCGTCAAAATGAGGCATGTGCCACATATGTGTGGTTGAATCAAGGGGAAAATATAGAAAACTAGATGAAAAAAAATGTAGCAATGCCCCTTCAACTTTAACCCAATTAGAGAAATGATCCATCCACTTTAACCCAGTTGAAGCAATGGACCATCAACATTAAACCAATTGTAGCAATAGTCTTTCTAACTTGAGTCATTCTGATGGAATTCTAATGGAGTTGACAAAAATGACCATACCTGCATGTTTTGATGAGTTAAGGGATCAATGATCATGCATTTTTAGTTGAATGACCATTACTCCAATTGGATTAATGTTAAGGAACCATTCCTCCAATTTTCTCTGTCATATAACCGACTATTGATTGTAGAAATGTAGTATTAGGATATCTTTTTTGATATAGTGTATCAATTAGTTTGTTGAGCCAAAAGAAACATTTAGAAGAGAAAACGTGAACGATAACACTGTGCATCTATTGTGAATGATTTCTAGGGATTGAGTTTAACGAGGTTGGTAGTTAAAAGTGGAATGCAATTTTAAGCACCAAAACTTGATTACGTTCCTCTCATTTTTTCTATTCACTTTTGCCTCATTTGTTTTTGGTTGCATCGCCTAAAAAACATTGTGCATCTCTACATGTGTGTATATATATATATATATATTTTTTTTTGTTTATACATCTCTACCTGTGTGTGTGTGTATATATATATATATATATATATATATAACTTTTGATTAAAACAGAAAGTCACAAATGTTAAGACCCGTCCGGGTAAGTTTGCTATTTTTATTCTCAAATGTGTGAAATGACCAAAATATCCATAGAAGGGGAAATGTTGACTTCTATTGTTTACCTTGTCATGACATGTATAAAATTATCCTATTAGTAATTCTTGTAATACTCATTGGTACGAACGTGTGGGCGTAAGTAGAATGAGATTTAGACATAAAAACACAACTTTTTTCAGTCCGTAAATGCAAGGCTATTTTCATAAATTTAGAAGTTCTGCTTGAAGACGCATGCATTAGAGAAGACTGAAGGGATTTAAAGTATTTTGAATGTGTTGGTGAAAATGCTGGAGTCTTTTTCCATGAATGATTTGGGAATTTTTGTAAAACGAAAGGAAGAGTATGAGGTTTTATAGGTGAAACGTTGCGGGGTCATCCATCTGTTGAATGCACACCGACCTTTCTTAGGATTATTAAATCCAATGGTTAAAATTGACAAAAATTTCTCATTTATCATGAATGCAACAAAGGCAAACTTCATCATTATGACCTTTATGACGATACTTGAGACATCACGTCTGAATCTGGAATGTCTCGTCTACTCTACAAAAGCGAATCACCTAATGAAGATTGAAGACTAAACGGTACATATTCTAGCATACAACGGAAAGCATGGTCTTTGGATAACTATCCATGTGACATCCCACATCGTCTAGGGGAGTGATCCTTAAATGTATATTCTCATCTCTACCTAGCACGAGGCCTTTTGGGAGCTCACTGGCTTCGGGTTCTGTAGGAACTCCGAAGTTAAGCGAGAAGGGGGCTAGAGCAATCCCATGATGGGTGACCCACTGGGAAGTTGCTCGTGAGTTCCCAAAAATAAAACCGTGAGGGAATGGTAAGCCCAAAGCGGACAATATCGTGCTACGGTGGTGGAGTGGGCCCGGGAAGTGGTCTCTCCCCTGGGCAGGGATGTGACAATTTGGTATCAGAGCCTAACCCTGGTCGCGTGTGTGCCGACGAGGACGTCGGGCCCCTAAGGGGGGGGGGTGGATTGTGACATCCCACATCGCCTAGGGGAGTGATCCTTATATGTATATTCCCATTCCTACTTAGCACGAGGGATGTGACAATTTGGTATCAGAGCCTAACCCTGGTCGCGTGTGTGTCGACGAGGACGTCGGGCCCCTAAGGGGGGGGGTGGATTGTGACATCCCACATCGCCTATGGGAGTGATCCTTATATGTATATTCCCATTACTACTTAGCACGAGGCCTTTTGGGAGCTCACTGGCTTCGGGTTCCGTAGGAACTTCGAAGTTAAGCGAGAAGGGGGCTAGAGCAATCCCATGATGGGTGACCCACTGGGAAGTTGCTCGTGAGTTCCCAAAAACAAAACCGTGAGGGAATGTGGTGGAGCGGGCCCGGGAACTGATTCACCCCGAGCCGGGATGTGACAATCCATCCTCAAGGGGAACAAGTTCCTTTTAAATATCTAGTTAGGGGCAATTGTGAGACCATGATTTTCCAGGGCCAGAGTAAGGCTGATCGAAATAGAGTTACCTCAGAAGTCTAACCATGAACTAAACAACTCCAATCGAAACTAGATTAACGGAGAAGTGGTGCCACCATCATCTTGTTCCGGAGCAGTGGGCGAAGTCCACGTAACTTCGCTGAGAATAACCATGTTTGTTCTGCAAGACACAGGGATCTGATCCGTATGAAAGTTGTCAGACATCCTATATATGTCTTAAGAGTTCCTAGAATCCAGGAATTAGAGTGCGCTACAAGTAATCACACTTCTAAAGATAATGCAATATCTAACTCTAGATATATTCTAGGATTCTCACGTCTTAGCAAAATGACTCTATTATAAAAATGTCTCTCTTCTGACTGGTATAAATACACCCCTTCTAGGTTCGTCTCTGGTAACGTAATCATCGCACTCTGATTCTCTTGGCCACTACTTGAGTCTTATACTTGCTTACTAACCTGACCATCCAAGAGCTTTTGGCAGGCAAACACCCCCCCTCGGGGATCCGAGGCTCGCTCATGATTGTTTGCTGCTTTACAGGTTACTCGGATTTGTGCCTCCACCATCTACAGTTGTGCGGAAAACCATGCTGACAAAATAAAAAAAAAATCAACTTTGGTTCAAGAACCAGACTCGTTCAAGTCCTGGTTTTCATCTTGACAGAATCGCTCATAACCAAACCAAACCGTAAATATAAATAATTTTTGAAAAACAAAAATTCATAAAATTAACACGATTAGCAAGGTAGGACTTGTCGAAGGTGTGAAAGGACATTAATTTCACAAATGTTTCTTTACATCTTTCACTACTCAAGATTGCACCATATTGGGTGTATAATGCTGATAGAAAGGGAAAAGAGAATCGATTAAGAATTGAAAGATTTTTGGATGATTACAAAGTACTCAAACCAAGCATGTACTCGTACGCGGATATTAAGAGGATTACAAATCAATTCCAGGACAAGTTGGGCCAAGAGAATATGGAACTGTATACCAAAGAATGCTCTCTTTTAAATTCCTTATTGCTGTCAAAAGTCCTCAACAGTTCCAAGGGAGATGGATAAGAATTCGTAATACTGAGAGATTGAATCTTTTCACATTCGGCCAAATTTTCATGGGATTTTAATTAGATGAAACAATGAATCTTGAACAAAGCAAAACAAAATTCAATACTGAGAGATTGAATCATTGAAGTGGACGTGGATGTTGGGTACTCAACAGTCCAAGAATGAAAGCTCTCATACCAATTTTTATCCAAAATTTTGGAATTATGTGTGCATTGCAACGATTGTCCGAAGGATTATTCTTCTTTTATTAACTTTCCATGGAAAATGAGCATGGGGCACAAAAGTTGAACGAATGAAATTTCAACGATTTGCAAAAGGATTGTGAGTTTGACATGCCATTTTTATTCCTCTTATGTAGTCATGTTTGTTAAAATACAAAAATAAATATGACTTTGCATAAGGAGAGAGAAAGAGTATTTTTCTTTGAAAAAATCAACTATTTATTGAAGAGGATGTAGATGTTGATTGATGGGTCATTTGAATAGGAAAAAACGACTTTGAAGGGAGACGAGACATTCATTAGAAGCTAAAAAAAAGAAAGTTATAGTGATTTAGAAAAATAAAGTTTTAACGAAACATTCTTGATACTTTTCATTTTTAACGAAAAACCACATTTTTACCTTTCCTTGCTATTATGCACTACACCATTATTTATCATTTTTTATTAAAACTAAAGTTTTTTTGAACTTTTCCTTAGTTTTCCTTTAGAAAAAAGCAAGAAAGCCACATTTTCAAAATGGTAGTCATTGAAACAATACTTGATTAGAAGAAAAGTCATAGTATTGTATTTACAATTTCAAGTCTTGAGGGGTAACGAGAGTGCAAGTTTCCAATTGAAATATGATATGAAATTTCTACATAACTATAGAAAAAGAAAGAAGTCTAAGTTTCTAAGTGGAAGGGCTTCCAATTGATGTGAGTTTGTTGAGAAATGAAGATGAAGATGAATATTGTTGTTGATGTGAGTTAGTGAACAACAGAACAAGTTGCTTCTCCTTAGGCCTTTTAACATGGTATTACCAGAAAACAAGTTGTTACTAATAAATGTAACTGATTGTTGAACTAAGACATGCGGTACGATTGTTGATAACTAGAGATGATGAACAGTGTCATGACAAAATTTATCTAACTAGACCCAAGGGAAAGCCTTACGAACTTCATATGCAGTGGGATAAAATCTTAAGCTAATTTCCTTTATAATCTTATAGTCATTAAGTAAAATGTATATGCATATTTCTAGATGCATACACACCAATGCACATAATATTAACTCCTTTTAAGTAGTCATTTGCAAATCCCTCTCACGTGCTCTTTGTAATGCTCATGCGGTGCCGTTCTAATCCCTTATATATAACCTTTTCTGATCCATTTTTTCATCAATATGCCAAAATCCCTTTAGAATTTGCAATGGGAATTGTTATTGGCATTCCAAAAATCTCATTTTACACTCCAAACTTTCTATATCTGGAAAGAAAAATACACTTGTGAGAAGTCTAGAATGAGATTTTTGGAGTGGCAATAACACTTCCCTTTGCAATTTATCTATTTGGTTATGGTAAAAAAAAAAAACTTGGAATTTCATTTAAACTCGAAAATCTAGGGATGTGAAAACAATTTTCTCTGTATTGCAACGATTGTCCAAAAGATTATTCTTCTTTTATTAAATTTCCATGGAAAATGAGCAGGGGCACAAAAGTTGAACGAATGAAATTTCAACGACTTGCAAAAGGATTGTGAGTTTGACATGCCATTTTTATTCCTCTTATGCAGTCATGTTTGTTAAAACACGAAAATAAATATGACTTTACATAAGGAGAGAGAAAGAGTATTTTTCTTTGAAAAAATCAACTATTTATTGAAGAGGATGTAGATGTTGATTGATGGGTCATTTGAATAGGAAAAAACGACTTTGAAGGGAGACGAGACATTCATTAGAAGCTAAAAAATAAGAAAGTGATAATGATTTAGAAAAAAAAGTTTTAACGAAACATTCTTGATACTTTTCATTTTCAACGAAAAACCACATTTTTACCTTTCCTGGCTATTATGCACTACACCATTATTTATCATTTTTTATTAAAACTAAAGTTTTTTTGAACTTTTCGTTAGTTTTCCTTTAGAAAAAAGCAAGAAAGCCACATTTTCAAAATGGTAGTCATTGAAGCAATACTTGATTAGAAGAAAAGTCATAGTATTGTATTTACAATTTCAAGTCTTGAGGGGTAACGAGAGTGCAAGTTTCCAATTGAAATATGATATGAAATTTCTACATAACTTTATATGAAAAAGAAAGAAGTCTAAGTTTCTAAGTGGAAGGGCTTCCAATTGATGTGAGTTTGTTGAGAAATGAAGATGAAGATGAATATTGTTGTTGATGTGAGTTAGTGAACAACAGAACAAGTTGCTTCTCCTTAGGCCTTTTAACATGGTACTACCAGAAAACAGGTTGTTACTAATAAATGTAACTGATTGGTGAACTAAGACATGCGGTACGATTGTTGATAACTAGAGAAGATGAACAGTGGCATGACAAAATTTATCTAACTAGACCCAAGGGAAAGCCTTACGAACTTCATATGCAGTGGGATAAAATCTTAAGCTAATTTCCTTTATAATCTTATAGTCATTAAGTAAAATGTATATGCATATTTCTAGATGCATACACACCAATGCACATAATATTAACTCCTTTTAAGTAGTCATTTGCAAATCCCTCTCACGTGCTCTTTGTAATGCTCCTGCGGTGCCGTTCTAATCCCTTATATATAACCTTTTCTGATCCATTTTTTCATCAATATGCCAAAATCCCTTTAGAATTTGCAATGGGAATTGTTATTGGCACTCCAAAAATCTCATTTTACACTCCAAACTTTCTATATCTGGAAAGGAAAATACACTTGTGAGAAGTGTAGAATGAGATTTTTGGAGTGGCAATAACACTTCCCTTTGCAATTTATCTATTTGGTTATGGTAAAAAAAAAAACTTGGAATTTCATTTAAACTCGAAAATCTAGGGATGTGAAAACAATTTTCTCTGTATTGCAACGATTGTCCAAAAGATTATTCTTCTTTTATTAAATTTCCATGGAAAATGATCAGGGGCACAAAAGTTGAACGAATGAAATTTCAACGATTTGCAAAAGGATTGTGAGTTTGACATGCCATTTTTATTCCTCTTATGCAGTCATGTTTGTTAAAACACAAAAATAAATATGACTTTACATAAGGAGAGAGAAAAAGTATTTTTCTTTGAAAAAATCAACTATTTATTGAAGAGGATGTAGATGTTGATTGATGGGTCATTTGAATAGGAAAAAACGACTTTGAAGGGAGACGAGACATTCATTAGAAGCTAAAAAAAAATAAAGTTATAATGATTTAGAAAAATAAAGTTTTAACGAAACATTCTTGATACTTTTCATTTTTAACGAAAAACCACATTTTTACCTTTCCTTGCTATTATGCACTACACCATTATTTATCATTTTTTATTAAAACTAAAGTTTTTTTGAACTTTTCCTTAGTTTTCCTTTAGAAAAAAGCAAGAAAGCCACATTTTCAAAATGGTAGTCATTGAAACAATACTTGATTAGAAGAAAAGTCATAGTATTGTATTTACAATTTCAAGTCTTGAGGGGTAACGAGAGTGCAAGTTTCCAATTGAAATATGATATGAAATTTCTACATAACTTTATATGAAAAAGAAAGAAGTCTAGGTTTCTAAGTGGAAGGGCTTCCAATTGATGTGAGTTTGTTGAGAAATGAAGATGAAGATGAATATTGTTGTTGATGTGAGTTAGTGAACAACAGAACAAGTTGCTTCTCCTTAGGCCTTTTAACATGGTATTACCAGAAAACAAGTTGTTACTAATAAATGTAACTGATTGGTGAACTAAGACATGCGGTACGATTGTTGATAACTAGAGAAGATGAACAGTGGCATGACAAAATTTATCTAACTAGACCCAAGGGAAAGCCTTACGAACTTCATATGCAGTGGGATAAAATCTTAAGCTAATTTCCTTTATAATCTTATAGTCATTAAGTAAAATGTATATGCATATTTCTAGATGCATACACACCAATGCACATAATATTAACTCCTTTTAAGTAGTCATTTGCAAATCCCTCTCACGTGCTCTTTGTAATGCTCACGCGGTGCCGTTCTAATCCCTTATATATAACCTTTTCTGATCCAGTTTTTCATCAATATGCCAAAATCCCTTTAGAATTTGCAATGGGAATTGTTATTGGCACTCCAAAAATCTCATTTTACACTCCAAACTTTCTATATCTGGAAAGAAAAATACACTTGTGAGAAGTGTAGAATGAGATTTTTGGAGTGGCAATAACACTTCCGTTTGCAATTTATCTATTTGGTTATGGTAAAAAAAAAAAACTTGGAATTTCATTTAAACTCGAAAATCTAGGGATGTGAAAACAATTTTCTCTGTATTGCAACGATTGTCCAAAAGATTATTCTTCTTTTATTAAATTTCCATGGAAAATGATCAGGGGCACAAAAGTTGAACGAATGAAATTTCAACGACTTGCAAAAGGATTGTGAGTTTGACATGCCATTTTTATTCCTCTTATGCAGTCATGTTTGTTAAAACACGAAAATAAATATGACTTTACATAAGGAGAGAGAAAGAGTATTTTTCTTTGAAAAAATCAACTATTTATTGAAGAGGATGTAGATGTTGATTGATGGGTCATTTGAATAGGAAAAAACGACTTTGAAGGGAGACGAGACATTCATTAGAAGCTAAAAAATAAGAAAGTGATAATGATTTAGAAAAAAAAGTTTTAACGAAACATTCTTGATACTTTTCATTTTCAACGAAAAACCACATTTTTACCTTTCCTGGCTATTATGCACTACACCATTATTTATCATTTTTTATTAAAACTAAAGTTTTTTTGAACTTTTCGTTAGTTTTCCTTTAGAAAAAAGCAAGAAAGCCACATTTTCAAAATGGTAGTCATTGAAGCAATACTTGATTAGAAGAAAAGTCATAGTATTGTATTTACAATTTCAAGTCTTGAGGGGTAACGAGAGTGCAAGTTTCCAATTGAAATATGATATGAAATTTCTACATAACTTTATATGAAAAAGAAAGAAGTCTAAGTTTCTAAGTGGAAGGGCTTCCAATTGATGTGAGTTTGTTGAGAAATGAAGATGAAGATGAATATTGTTGTTGATGTGAGTTAGTGAACAACAGAACAAGTTGCTTCTCCTTAGGCCTTTTAACATGGTACTACCAGAAAACAGGTTGTTACTAATAAATGTAACTGATTGGTGAACTAAGACATGCGGTACGATTGTTGATAACTAGAGAAGATGAACAGTGGCATGACAAAATTTATCTAACTAGACCCAAGGGAAAGCCTTACGAACTTTATATGCAGTGGGATAAAATCTTAAGCTAATTTCCTTTATAATCTTATAGTCATTAAGTAAAATGTATATGCATATTTCTAGATGCATACACACCAATGCACATAATATTAACTCCTTTTAAGTAGTCATTTGCAAATCCCTCTCACGTGCTCTTTGTAATGCTCATGCGGTGCCGTTCTAATCCCTTATATATAACCTTTTCTGATCCATTTTTTCATCAATATGCCAAAATCCCTTTAGAATTTGCAATGGGAATTGTTATTGGCACTCCAAAAATCTCATTTTACACTCCAAACTTTCTATATCTGGAAAGAAAAATACACTTGTGAGAAGTGTAGAATGAGATTTTTGGAGTGGCAATAACACTTCCCTTTGCAATTTATCTATTTGGTTATGGTAAAAAAAAAAAACTTGGAATTTCATTTAAACTCGAAAATCTAGGGATGTGAAAACAATTTTCTCTGTATTGCAACGATTGTCCAAAAGATTATTCTTCTTTTATTAAATTTCCATGGAAAATGAGCAGGGGCACAAAAGTTGAACGAATGAAATTTCAACGATTTGCAAAAGGATTGTGAGTTTGACATGCCATTTTTATTCCTCTTATGCAGTCATGTTTGTTAAAACACAAAAATAAATATGACTTTACATAAGGAGAGAGAAAGAGTATTTTTCTTTGAAAAAATCAACTATTTATTGAAGAGGATGTGGATGTTGATTGATGCGTTTGAATAGGAAAAAACGACCTTAAGGGAGACGAGACATTCATTAGACGCTAAAAAAAAAAAGGGTTATCGTGATTTAGAAAAATGAAGTTTTAACAAAACATTTCTGGTACTGTTTACTTTTAACAAAAAACCACATTTTTACCTTTCTTGACTATTATGCACTACACCTTAATTTGTCATTTTTCATTAAAACTATAGTTTTTTTGAACTTGTCGTTAGTTTTCCTTTAGAAAAAAGCAAGAAAGTCTTATTTTCAAAGTGGTAGTCATTGAAACAATACTTGATTAGAAGAAAAGTCATAGTGTTGTATTTACAATTTCAAGTCTTTAGGGGTAATGAGAGTGCTAGTTTTCAATTGGAATATGATATGAAATTTCTACATAACTATATATGACAAAGAACGAAGTCTATGTTTCTAAGTGGAAGAGTTTCCAAATGATGTGAGTTTGTTGAGAAATGAAGATGAAGTTGAATATTGTTGTTGATGTGAGTTAGTGAACAACATAACAAGTTGCTTCTCCTTAGGCCTTTTAACATGCCGGAAAACAAGTTGTTACTAACTCTCGCGTGTTCTTTGTAATGCTCATGCGATGCTGTTCTAATCCCTTATTTATAACTTTTTGTGATCCATTTTTTCATCAATATGCCTAAATCCCTTTAGAATTTGCAATTTATCTATTTGGTTATGGTAAAAAAATAATAAAATAAAAAAACTCGGAATTTCATTTAAACTCGAAAATCTAGGGATGTGAAAGCAATTTTCTCTTGTTCGGCAACATGTAGTGAGAGCAAAGGCAAATTGTACAGGAAAAAGTTAGAAATTGGGGATGAAGATTCCCAATTTTAATTTCGTCTAAATAAGTGCAATTTCAAAATTCTAACTACGATGAGAATCACAAATACATTGCGGGGAAATCTTGCGACAGCCAAACTTTACGATTAAGGTGCTAAATTTCATGATAAAACCTAATAACGGTTTAGGGCTGCATTGTTCACTCTGTTAACTCTCCAAATCTTCGACAAGATTTTCGGCTCGTGCATCATCTTCTTGCTTTGTTCTAGGATCAGCGCCTCTACTCTCTTCTTTCTTGAATTATTTTAGATTTTCAGGTAGACTCTTTATGCCTGTTGTGAATTTTGCTAGTTATTTTTATTTTCTGATAGTCATCTGTTTGTTGTGCTTTTTTCCTTTCAATTGAATTGTGTATTGGTTGGATCTGTAACATTTATTTTATTTTATTTTATTTTATGGATATTGGTGTTAGTTCCTTGTTATAGATGTTGTCCTCTTGAAGGTTAACAATAGCCAAGACTAAACATGATGATTTTGGTGTTAATTATTTTCTCATGATACTAATGCCAGATTGTTCTCTCTTTTGCATTGACATGTAACCAACTGTTGATTGTACAAATATAGTATTTTGGAGAACTTTTTTTTTTCATCCTGATTTAGTGTATCAGTTCATTTGCTGAGACCAAAAGAAAAACGTTGTAGAAGAGAAAACATGATTGATAACATTGTGGTCTATTTATTTATTTTTTGATAGAAGCGAAAAAGTGTTTCATTACTAAGAACAACCAAATACAAGAGGTGTCAAAAGATACAATTTCTCCAATGATCAATTTCTTGAATAGGAAGATAGTTCGCACAAGAAGCAAATACTTTTAAACTCCTATACGGCTACCTCTTTTACGATGACCACAATAAACCATCACAAATAAGAGTTCCAAGTAAAATTGCAACAAAGATAGCAGACACAACATCCTCACATCGATACCCTGATATAAAGCCATTGACAACAAGACCACATAAATCGCATAAGAGACACAAACAGATCACCGAAACAACACAGGGTTTACTAACTTAATCCGCTCAAGACGCTACAAACAAAAACTTCAAATTAAACTAAAGTCAATGACGTGTCCAGATGCGTGTCCATAGGGAAGACACGAGTACAGATGTGGCAAGAGACGTGGGTTGTACAACCATGAGGTTGTGTCCGTGGCAAGGACAACAAAGGATTAGTGCTTAGGATGGCAGAGGAAATACCACGGCAAGCTAGAGCCACCTGTCACATCGTCGTTGCCGCCACAAAAAGCCGCCAAGGGTTTCCGCTGACCAGGAAAAAGATAAGATTTGTGAACACCAAGGCCACATGGGTCACAACATAGCAAAATTGAAATCTTTGTCATCCTCAGCGTTATCCGACCGCTATCCACAAATTAAAGCAACGAATTGGGCAAGTGTGCAAAAAATTTCCAATGTGCGTCTATTGTGAATGATTTACAGGGATTGGGTTTAATGAGGTTTGTAGTTAAAGTGGTATGCAATTTAGAACACCAATACTTGATTACGTTCCTCTCATTTTTCTATTCACTATTGCCTCATTTGTTTTTTTTGTTGCATCGCCTCAAAAACCTTGTGCGTCTACATGTATGAGTATAACTTTTGGTTAAAACAGAAAGTCACATATTTCATAATTAACTATTTAAATTTCTTGCATATCACAATATATCTTTGTTCATACATTCAAACAAGCATGACAAATACTAAGGAAGAAAATAGGGAAAAAATGAAAATTATTGTCACTACAATTGTATATATTTTTTTCCTTTTGAATAAAAAATATTATCTACATTAAGGGGGTGAGGGAGTGGCCTAAGCCTTACAATGGGCTAGCAATAATATAGTTCAATTCGCCTTTGGTGAGAATCGAATATAAGACATTTCAATTACAAGTGAAGAGAAATATCCTAGACCCTAACTGGATATGTTATTATCATGGTCAGGCATTGGTATAGTAACAATATGTTTGGATAAGGATAATAAACTTAGAATTTTGACAAAAGTCAGAATTTATAAATTTACACAATTAATTCCTTTGTTTGGATTCATAAACATAGAAATTTAGACTTTCCACATGAGAAAAAACTTGGAATTTGGAACCTTCAATTCTCATGTTTAAATTTCATGTAAATATGTGTCATTTCTAAATTTCAGTAAGTGAGAGTTTAAAAATAACAAACATGTATTCATATTTCATTCCTCTTTGAGGTTAATCAAACAAGAAAATTTATAAATTCTAGAAAATAAAATTTTATTATTTCAATTTCTGTTATTTTAAAATTCTTAGTAATCTTAAATTTTCCCACCCAAACAAAGAATTTCCTTGTCATAGAACTTTCAATTAAGATCAAGAAAGACAACCCTTTTCTATTCTCACCAAAAGCAATTTTTATTTTAAAGCCGATCAATGCCAAACTGCAAAAGCAAAGTAGGAAGGCTAAAATTAAGGTGAAGAACCTGCTTCCACTTGTTTCCATAGGAAGGGGAGAGAGAGAGAGAGAGAGAGAGAGAACCCCAAGTAGTATTATAATATTGGTGGGGTTAAGTCACCTTCCGTGAAGTTGCAGTAAGGACTTCTATCCAGAGAAAAGTCAGTCAATGATGTTGACACAGTTAGTCAACGACAAAGATAGAATTGTGTAATCATAATGCTCTACCTCTTTTTCAGTAATGGAGGACAGTGTATAATTACTACGTACATAGGCTCAATTACAGAAAAGAAAAATCCATGCGCATTATTTTTTTATTATTATCTCAGAAATGCAGAAATTGATCGTCTCTTCCTTTTGCATATTGATACTGGTTTTCTTCAAACTAGTTGGAGCTAGCCAGTATATGTGCGCGGAATCTAACTGTAGCAATGATCAAGGCCCGGCTATCCATTTCCCATTGAACATCAGGCGCACACATCATTGTGGAAATCCTGGGCTTGAATGCAATGGGAGACATGAGCAGCAAATACTAATAAAATTTTTTGTCAAACACATAGATTACAAGCGTCAGGAAATCCAAGTCTATTTCTCAAGTAACTGCCTGCTGCTAAAGCCTGTTGAAATCCCAAACATGCCACGCTCTCCCTTCAACGTGTCAGTCGATTACAAGAGAAACGTTACCTTATTCAGTTGTCCTACTTCTGTTGCAAGTCCGTATACTCTGCAAGTCCCCTGCCTCGGCGACCGTGGCAAGAGAACTCATGCCATTGTTTCTGACTATGTTCTTCCATCTCTCTTCCGAAAGCTACGATCTTGTACAAAAATGTATGATGTTCCAATACCAATTGGATATGAGCCTCGTTTCAAATGGTCTATACCAAATTGCAGAAAATGTGGAGAGGGAAAGAGGTGTGGATGGCAGAACAATGGCATCAACAGTGAAATTAAATGTCTTCCCTGGAAGAGACCAAGTAAGGATAACATATATATTCATTGCTAGTTTTAAACATCTTTACATTTATGTCTTAGTAATTATTATTTAAAATATGTTGTCCAATCCATTTTTACTAGGAACATTACCTGACAGTCTCGTTTAAATTTGCAATGATCTTCTACAGGCAACACATGGAAAAAAGTGCTTACAGGTGGAATCCTGGGTGCTTTGCTTCTTGTTCTACTGATGATTGCAGCATATCGAGTATATAGCGCTGATAGAAAGGAAAAAGAGAGTCGATTACGAATTGAAAGATTCTTGGAGGATTACAAAGCACTCAAACCAAGCAGGTACTCGTACGCAGATATTAAGAGGATCACAAATCAATTCAAGGACAAGTTGGGCCAAGGAGCCTACGGAACTGTCTTCAAAGGAATGCTCTCTTCTGAATTCTTTATTGCTGTCAAAGTCCTCAACAGTTCTGAGGGAGATGGTGAAGAGTTCGTAAATGAAGTGCGAGCGATGGGTCATATCCACCACGTCAACGTGGCTCGCTTGGTTGGATTTTGTGCTGATGGATTTGTAAGAGCTCTTGTTTACGAGTTCTTCCCCAATGGTTCCCTGCAGGATTTCATTTCATCCGCAGATAGTAAGAATTCCTTTCTTGGTTGGGATAAGCTGCAAGATATTGCCCTAGGCATAGCCAAAGGAATTGAATATCTTCACCAGGGATGCGATCTACGAATCCTGCATTTCGACATCAAACCCCATAATGTTTTGCTAGACCAAAACTTCACTCCAAAAATTTCTGATTTTGGTTTGGCCAAGTTATGTTCCAAGGATCAAAGCTTGGTGTCCATGACTACAGCTAGGGGGACCATGGGCTACATTGCACCCGAAGTGTTCTCCAGGAATTTCGGAAATGTATCTTACAAGGCAGATGTCTATAGCTTTGGAATGCTGCTACTTGAGACGGTAGGAGGAAGGAAGAATATTGGTTCAATCACGGATAACACTACAAATGAAATTTACTATCCCCAGTGGATTTATAATCTTCTAGAGGAAGGGGATGACCTACGAATCCATATTGGGGAAGAAGGAGATGGTAAAATTCCAAAGAAACTTGCAATTATAGGGCTATGGTGTATCCAGTGGCACCCGTCGGATCGTCCTTCTATGAAAACAGCGGTTCAGATGTTAGAAGGAGGAGGAGAAAGCTTGAGTATGCCGCCTAATCCCTTTGTGCCTACTGGTCCTACAACTAGAAATGCAAGACGCCTAGAGCTAGAAGTTATTGCTGAATTAGAGTGAAATGTATATGCAGATATGTAGACATATAGTAATACTTACATTGAATAAGGGGATCGTTTGATAACCATTTCGTTTTCAGCTTTTAGTTTTCATTTTTCACTTTTTTGAAAATTGAAAACTAAAATCTTGTTTGGTAAATACTCTCAGTTAAAATAAAAAATAAAGACTGAGAACTAAAAAGTGAAAACTCAAAGGAAGTAGATTAAAAGTAGTTACCAAACAAACCGGAATCTCAATAAGAAAAAAAGATTGAATTGCACAATGCAATCCAAACCAATGAAAACATTAACATAGTAAAATTGAACAAATCTGATGAAAAAACAAAAAATTGTCAGATAAAAATAAGGATAAAGTAAAATATTTATAAATAGCTCATTGTCTCTTATGTCATCCATTATTTCTATAGGATATATAGATTCTCGGAAAATTTAGGTTCTCATCCCTTATTTTCATATTACATTAATTGAAACCTTATTATTTTTCTATTTTAGATCAAGGTCCCTTGACTTATTCTGTGGCATCATTTTAGTATTTAAAATATTACATGTCATCATAAATGAAATCTCATCACTTTCTGCATTTAAGGCAAAATAAACTATATGAGTAAGTTTAAAACAAGGAAAATCCATTTGAACTCCTCCATTCTTCTTATTCCCTTATGCACATCCGGAATCTACAACACCAGACCCAATTTTCTCCATTTTTTCTCCATTCCTGAATTGATCCAATGCATATCTGTTGAATAAACCTATTGTGATTACAATACAAATTAGCATCAATGGTTTTGTCGGCCTGTGAGATTTGTGTGGCATAGGCAAGGCAATGCAGGCATCGCTTTCTCAAAGAATCTGGTTAATTTAAACATGCAGAGATTGTAGAGTGAGCGGGCTATGTCAAAACTGTACCATTCTGAAGTCATCTTCTCTTGTTCTTTATATTTTTCCTTTTCCTTTTATTATTATATATTAGTCTTGATTATTCAATATCTGGTTGGCTACACTTATATCCACTACAATAGTTTAGGTCTTTTACGATTTGAAATATACGACGTATAATATTGATATGCCTTAAATGATATTATTCATGACATTTATAAAGATCATGTCGTAATACTCATGTATAATCTGTCATTCACAGCATTACTTTTGTGCAAGTTGTAACTAAAATTATTCACGACTTAAACGTTGTGTATCGTATTTGACAATTTATACAACGCGCTTTTTTTTTTATTTTTAGATTTTACGTTATGTCATAACGTGAACTTTCTATATATTTGGGTTCGTACTTTTTATGGCGTAAATAACACGTCGTAAATAATGGCACAGAAGTTTGTGGTAAAGAAGCCCGCGCACAAATTCATTCTCGCGCCTTCTCTTTTTTATTTAGCCGCTTCTTTTTTTCGGTTATTTATTTATTTTTTTCAAATTTCCCTCAAATCTTAAAAGGTTTGTATTGTCTTGGTAAACTTGAAAGAGAAACATTGCAATTGCATTTTCATGTACCCAATATTAATTGTCGAGAGCCCACCCCCTTCCCTTCTCTCTGACATCGTAACTCTCTCCTCTCCATCGATCTCGCTCCACCTGCTCGCCGTCGCTCTATATGCTCGTCATTGTTAGACAAATAAGGAATATGGTTAGAGTCCTTGTGTAATTGTATATAATATTATTATTGGAAGAATAAGCCGTCCTACAGCCGTCAAGCCGTCCTACAGCCGTCCTATCTTGTCCTACCTACACACTAGCCGTCTTACAGCCGTCAAGCCGTCCTACAGCCGTCCTACCTTGTCCTACCTACACACTAGGACGGCTACCTTGTCCTCTACAGCCGTCCTACCTTGTCCTACCTACACACTAGGACGGCTACCTTGTCCTACCTACACATTTGTATCATGTATATATATCCTTGTAATCTTGTAGAGAAAGATAATGAAAAAATAAGCATTCTCTTCCATTTGCATTCTCTTCCATAAGCATTCTCTTCCATTTGCATTCTCTTCCATTTTTCCACATTCATGTATCAATAACAAATATAATTTTTAGCCTACATACCTTTTTCTACATGGTATACAGAGCAGGTTTATAACCCTAGCCCTAATTTTTTTTTTTTTTCGGCAGCTTTCTCTGCCGTTCCCATGGCTGTTCGTGGCCCGTCCCGTCCCTCCTCTGCTTGTCCTCCCCTCCACTGCACCTACTGCAATTTTGATTATCATACCCGAGACACCTGCCATAAATTTCATGGCTATCCCGTTGGCCATCCCCTCCATGGCCAACCGTGGCGACCACCGCGCCGTGCCACTGCTTCCAGTTCTTCCCGCAGCCATGCACCTTCCAGTCCTCCCCGGTAGCCACGGTTTTCTGCTTCCCGGCCCCATAATTTCACCCAGGCCCATCACGTGCAAGGCACCCAGGCCCCCGCCTCCTCTTCTACTCCAGCGACCCACCAAGTGCACGGGACCCAGCCCACTTTGCATGACTTGCAGCTTGCCATGCCTGACCTCTATGCCGAGCAGCACTCCCGTGTTCTAGCTGCTCTACGTGACACTACCACCCCTCATCAGGCCAATGCCGTGCTCACTACTGATTTTGCCCAAGGTTTGTTACCTGTCACCTCTCGTCATGGTCAATGGATTCTTGACAGTGGTGCTACGGATCATATTACTTCTTCCACTTCATGTTTGGTTAATCGTTCTCCTTCACATTTGCCGCCTGTTTCTTTGCCTAGTGGTGCTTCCGCTCCCATTACTTTTACCGGCACTCTTCCTTTAAATTCCTCAGTTACTTTGAAGGATGTTTTATGTGTCCCTAATTTCCGAGTGGACCTTTTATCGGTTGGTAAACTTACAGATGGATTATCGTGTTCCATAACCTTCTTTCCTTCTTGGTGTGTTTTGCAGGACTTGGTTTCGAATGCGATGATTGGTGTCGGTAAGCGACGTGGCGATCTGTATTACCTTGTGGCCCTTACCTCTTCTCTCCCCACCCGTCAACCTCTCTGCAACATCATTACCATCCCCTCATCCCTCTGGCATAGGCGTCTTGGTCACCCCTCCTCCACTCGTTTGCAAGCTTTAGCATCTAGCTCTCTTAATTGCACTTTTGATTCTAGTCATATTTGTGATGTTTGTCCGTTGGCAAAACAAACTCGTCAACCTTTTCTTTTGAGTTCAATTTCATCAACTTTCCCTTTTGCTTTAATTCATTGTGATATTTGGGGCCCAAATCGTCAATCTTCTCTTTCTGGTGCTAATTATTTCTTAACCATTGTGGATGATTTTTCTCGCTTTACGTGGGTCTTCCTCATGAAACATAAATCCGACACTCAACAATTAATTAAGGATTTTTTTGCTTATGTCACTACCCAATTCCGCACTACCATCCAATGCATTCGTACTGACAATGGTGGTGAATTTTTATCTCTTCGTAGTTTTTTCTCTGATCATGGGGTGCTTTTACAAACTTCTTGTGTTTATACCCCCCAACAAAATGGCGTTGTTGAAAGAAAACATCGTCATCTTCTTGAAACCGCTCGTGCCCTTCGTTTTCAATCCCATCTTCCTATCAAGTTTTGGGGGGAATGTGTTCTTACCGCTACTTATCTCATCAATCGTCTCCCTACCCGTCTTCTCCATCATAAATCCCCATTTGAGGTTCTCTTTTCAAAAACCCCATCTTATGACCACTTCCGCGTCTTTGGTTGTCTGGCATATGCCACCTCTGTCACTCCCACCACCAAATTTTCCCCTCGGGCTCATCGTTGCATTTTTCTCGGTTATCCTCATGGACAAAAGGCCTATACCCTTTACGATCTCGACAATCACCGCATTTTCACTAGTCGAGACGTCATCTTTCACGAAAGTACTTTCCCTTATGCCGTTTCTCACCCTCCTATCCCATCCTCTTCGCCTACCCTACCCATCCCACCCCCTCTGGACTTTACATATAACCCACCCCTTCCTGCCCCGACGCCTCACCCTCCTCCACCTTCCTCCCCTTCCACGCCTCCCACAGATTCCCTTGCTGCCCCATTACCCGTTCCTCCCCATGCCCCTGCCCTCTCGGCATCCCCTCTTTCCCCTCCCGCTACTTCCTTACCTTTCACCCTTTTACCCACGGACATCCCTACCCCCCCACTACCTACCAATCCTCCCCTTCCCCGCACCTCTTCCCGTGCCCATAAACCTCCATCCTATTTAAAAGACTACGTTTGCTCGCAGGTGATTCTGCCATCCCACCCATCTTCGACTTCGCAACCCGGTTCTACACAAGGTACGCGATATCCACTTTGTAATTTTCTCTCTTATCACCGTTACTCTCCCAGGCATTTTTCTTACATTAACTCTGTCAGTCGGACTGTGGAGCCTTCCTCCTTTGCCGAGGCTGCCACTGACCCCAATTGGCAACGTGCTATGACTGAGGAGCTTCAAGCTTTACATGCTAATGGTACTTGGACTTTAACTTCCTTGCCCCCTGGCAAAATTCCCATTGGTTGTAAGTGGGTGTACAAACTCAAGCACAATTCCGACGGCTCTATTGACCGCTACAAAGCTCGTTTGGTTGCTAAAGGCTTCACTCAGGCTGAAGGTATTGATTATCATGACACTTTTTCTCCTACTGCTAAGATGATTACGGTGCGTTGTCTTCTTGCTCTTGCTGCTAGTCAGTCTTGGTCTCTTCATCAGCTTGATGTTAATAATGCTTTCTTACATGGTGACTTACATGAAGAAATCTATATGTCTCCTCCTCCTGGTCTTCGGCGACAGGGGGAGAATCTTGTGTGTCGCCTTCACAAGTCACTTTATGGTCTTAAGCAGGCTTCTCGCCAATGGTTTGCCAAATTCACTAGTGCCATCATTTCTGCCGGTTTTCAACAATCCAAAGCTGACTATTCATTGTTCACTAAAAAGTCTGGTATTTCTTTCACAGCTTTGCTCATTTATGCGGATGATATTGTGATTACAGGCAATGATGCTAGTGCCATTAATTCTCTGAAGTCTTTTCTCCGTGATCATTTTCGGATAAAAGACCTTGGTGATTTAAAATATTTTTTGGGTATTGAGGTTTCTCGTTCCAAACAAGGGATTTATATTTCTCAACGCAAGTATGCATTAGAGATTCTCAAGGACTATGGTTTTTTGGGAGCACGACCCATTGCTTTTCCTATGGATGACACAAAATTATCTGATAAAGGAGAATTTCTCAAGGATCCTGAAAAGTATCGACGATTAGTAGGTCGGTTAATATATCTCACTATCACTCGGCCGGATATCACCTATTCTGTGCATGTTCTAAGCCGTTTTATGCACGAGCCAAGGATATCTCATATGGATGCTACGCTTCGTATTGTTCGTTATTTGAAGGCTACTCCAGGTCAAGGTTTATTATTTCGTTCTGACAACCAGACCAAGTTAACTGCGTTTTGTGATTCTGATTGGGCAGGTTGCCCTATCACTCGCCGTTCGACTACTGGGTATTGTGTATTCTTGGGCGGTTCTTTGATTTCTTGGCGGACGAAACGACAGAAAACCGTTTCGCTCTCTTCAGCAGAGGCGGAATATAAGGCCATGGCAGGTGCTTGTTGCGAGATAGTTTGGCTTCGTTTTTTGTTGAAGGATTTGAACATTCCTTTGGATGGTCCTTCCATTTTATTTTGTGATAATCAAGCAGCGTTACATATAGCTGCCAATCCTGTTTTTCATGAACGAACTCGTCACATTGAGATGGATTGTCACTTTATACGAGATAAGATTGTAGATGGCATAATAGAGACCAAGCATGTGGGTACGGCACAACAGTTGGCAGACTTGTTTACCAAACCTCTTGGGAAAGAAAAATTTTCGGGTATGTTACGCAAGTTGGGAGTTCTTGACATCCACTCTCCAACTTGAGGGGGAGTGTTAGACAAATAAGGAATATGGTTGGAGTCCTTGTGTAATTGTATATAATATTATTATTGGAAGAATAAGCCGTCCTACAGCCGTCAAGCCGTCCTACAGCCGTCCTATCTTGTCCTACCTACACACTAGCCGTCCTACAGCCGTCAAGCCGTCCTACAGCCGTCCTACCTTGTCCTACCTACACACTAGGACGGCTACCTTGTCCTCTACAGCCGTCCTACCTTGTCCTACCTACACACTAGGACGGCTACCTTGTCCTACCTACACATTTGTATCATGTATATATATCCTTGTAATCTTGTAGAGAAAGATAATGAAAAAATAAGCATTCTCTTCCATTTGCATTCTCTTCCATAAGCATTCTCTTCCATTTGCATTCTCTTCCATTTTTCCACATTCATGTATCAATAACAAATATAATTTTTAGCCTACATACCTTTTTCTACAGTCATCGCCGTCGATTCGTCTGCTCGTCGTCACCGTCACCCGTCTGCTTTCCGTCACCGTCGAAGTGCCCCGCCATTGAAGATCTGAAATCCCCAATACAGGGTGCTTTTCGGCATTTCGTTCTCCAAAACTTTAGGTATGCTCTCAATCTGTATCAACCCTATCCTGTCCCCTTTATATTTTTGTTTAGTCTCAACTTTATGGTGCTTTTCTTAGATTTGTTCTATCATTGTAATTTTAAGGGATTTTAGATAATGAATTTGGTTGAGAATCTCAGTTAGGTTTGTAATTGTTTTCTTGGTTGCCTGGGTTTGAGGATGATTAATCCACTTTCTGAATTTTAATTACTTTGAACTTTGATTTTTGGGAAACTGCAATCAAAATGTTGCTATGGCTTTATAGTTAGAATCGATTGTGAGTCTTTGCACCACATCAAGCAATACCCCGGTGTTGTAATTCCGAGGTTTGTAATTGCCGCTGTTAATGATGGTTTGGTCCATCCTTTTTAGAGAGATGACTTCAATGATTGAAACTAGTTTATCATTATTTCAGAACTCTGTAATACAGAGACTTGATATTCCAAAAAATATTTGCATGAATATATGTGCATTGACTGACTATTTTTCAGTCTTTGATAGTGGAGATAACTCTTTCAGGTTATATGTAGTTCTTACAGAAATTTTATGGTATTTTGGTTGGTTTTGTGTTTTGGTTGTAGCAAACTGGTGGATGCCCTGAGATGACTAGTTATCTACAAAGTGGTAATCTACGAAGTGGTTGGATCCTGAACAGTACAAAGTCTAAGTCATTTTATGTAAAGGTAAATCCTGTTACTTTTAATTACTTATATGTGAATGCCTGCCATTTGAATTAAAAATTCATTTAGTAAAGACATTTATATGCTCAAAAGAAGGATTTTATTTTTTATTTTTTTTTATATGCCATGTAACTGGTGGTGGCTAGCCTCTTCTTTTTAAAACTCCAGTGTGTTTCAATTACACTAGTCAATCGTTCTTATGTGGATTATGTTTTGTTGATAAGATGGCCAAGACAAAGTTGTAGAGCCCTAGTAGCAGGGTGCTGTTGACATTTATATTTTTCTTTTGAAGGGGTGTTTATTGCTTTTATACTTTCATTGTTTACTCTCATACGTACAATACTGAAAAATCAGCATGTATTGACGCGTAATTTTAGTTCCTTATTTATACAGAATTTTGATTACATGTCCAAATTACCCAAGATTCTTTTTCCTTTACAAACTTGTGGAGTGCATTACATGGATGTGATTCATGTATGAAATACACATGACTCACTAATTTAAGGGCTGCATCGTTGACTGTACAGTTTTCAATTCTTTATAATCATTAGTGTAGACAGTTTTTAATTCTTTATAATCATGAGTATAACAATAGTTTCTATAACAAAATTCTGTTAAATATGTAATACCAGTATTTGTCAAACACATAGATTACAAGCGTCAGGAAATCCAAGTGTGTATCCCCCAAGTAACTGCCTGCTGTTAAAGCCTGTCGAAATCACAAACATAGATTACAAGCATCAGGAAATCCTAGTGTCTCCCCCAAGTAACCACTTGTCATATTCTCTCATCAGAAACTTTACCTTATTCAGTTATCCTACTTCTGTTGCAAGAGATACATATGGGTATCAAGTCCCCTGCCTCGGCGACCCTGGCAGCAGACTTTATACCATTCATTCTGCATATCAATTGGAAGATCTCATCCCAGATCTACGATCTTGTTCAAAGATGTATGATGTTTTATCAGTTCCATTAGGTGAGTGGGTGGGTAATGGCTATTTTCTTCAATTCAAATGGTCGAAACCAAATTGTACAGAATGTGAAGTAGAGGGAAAGATGTGTAGATGGAAGAACAATGGTACCAACAGTGAAATTGATTGTCAAGACGTGAGGTAACCAAGTAAGGAGAACATGATATTCATTGCTAGTATTAAACATCGTTACATTTATGTCTCAGTAATAATTATTTGAAGGATGTTGTCTGATCCATTTTTCTGAGGATATTAATTGTCAGTCTCGATTTAATTTGCAATTCTTTTACAGGCAACACATGGAAATTAGTGGTAACAGGTGGAATCCTGGGTGCTTTGCTTCTTGTTCTACTGATGATTGCAGCATACCGGGTATATAGCACTGATAGGAAGGAAAAAGAGTCGATTAAGAATTGAAAGATTCTTGGAGGACTACACAGCACTCAAACCAAGCAGGTATTCGTACGCAGATATTAAGAGGATTACAAATCAATTCAAGGACAAGTTGGGCGAAGGAGCCTATAGAACTGTCTTCAAAGGAATGCTCTCTTCTGGATTCTTTATTGTTGTCAAAGTCCTCAACAGTTCCAAGGGAGATGGGGAAGAGTACGTAAATGAAGTGCGAACGATGGGTCATATCCACCATGTCAACGTGGCTCGCCTGGTTGGATTTTGTGCTGATGGATTTGTACGAGCTCTTGTTTACGAGTTCTTCCCCAATGGTTCCCTGCAGGATTTCATTTCATCTACAGATAATAAGAATTCATTTCTTGGTTGGGATAAGCTGCAAGATATTGCCCTAGGCATAGCCAAAGGAATTGAATATCTTCACCAGGGATGCGATCTGCGAATCCTGTATTTCGACATCAAACCCCATAATGTTTTGCTAGACCAAAACTTCACTCCAAAAATTTCTGATTTTGGTTTGGCCAAAAGGATCAAGGCTTGGTGTTCATGACTACAGCTAGGGGAACCATGGGCTACATTGCACCTGAAGTGTTCTCCAGGAATTTCGGAAATGTGTCTTACAAGGCAGATGCCTATAGCTTTGGAATGCTGCTGCTTGAGATGGTAGGAGGAAGGAAGAGTATTGGTTCAATCACGGATAACACTATAAATGAAATTTACTATCCACGGTGGATTTATAATCTTTTAGAGGAAGGGGATGACCTACGAATCCATATTGGGGAAGAAGGAGATGGTAAAATTCCAAAGAAACTTGCAAGAGGAGAAAGCTTTAGTATGCCGCCTAATCCCTTTGTGCCTACTGGTCCTACAACTAGAAATGCAAGACGCCTAGAGCTAGAAGCTATTGTTGAATTAGAGTAAAATGTATATGCAAATATGTAGACATATAGTAATATTTACATTGAATAAGGGGCCGTTTGATAACCATTTTGTTATCAGCTTTTAGTTTTCATTTATCACCTTTTTGAAAACCAAAAACTAAAATCTTGTTTAGTAATTACTTTTAGTTAAAAAAAAAATGAAGACTGAGAACTAAAAAGTAAAAAACTCAAAGGAAATAGATTAAAAGTAGTTACCGAACAAACAAGAATCCCAATTAAAAAAAAAAGAAAAGAAAAAGAGAGATTGAATTGAATCGCACAACACAATTCAAACCAATCAAAGCATCAAAATAGCAAAAAAAATTTAAATTCTAGTTGGTTAGATTCTGAACATAGTAAAAATGAACATATCCGATTAAAAAATAAAAAATTCTCGGATAAAAATAGGGATAAAGTAAAATATTTTTAAATAGCTCCTTGTCTCTTATGTCATCCATTAATTCTATAGTATATATAGATTTTTATTGAGTTTAATCTTAATAAAAAAAAGACTTCTTGTATCACAGAAAATACAAGAACCCATTATTTGAATGAAATAAAAACTATGGGACGGAGATATAAATGGATCCTTTTATCCACGAGCAAATTATATTTATTTGATACATTGTTGTCAATATGAATGTTGAGAAAAGACTACAAATGAAAAAACAATTTATAAATATAATTAACAATTTCAATTTCAATCAATTAGACAATTAGAATTATAAGAAGAAAAAAAAAAAAAAGAAGAAATTTCAGTTTTCAGTTTAAGAAAAATAAACAAAAACTGAAAGTTGAAAACAAAATGGTTATCAAAGCCGTCCAAATAATAGAAGTTTGTTTCCGCTCTTTGTTTAAGCATAGTGCCAAATTTTGTTTTGTCATTTTTTTAACGTTTATTTTTTGTTACAGTAGAAGCCTAGAAGGAAAGCGAGCACTGGACTTACCAAAACTCTTTAACTTATTTCTACACACCAGGAGCTTGATTTCGGTTCTTATTTATACTATTTAAGCTATAAGCCGTGATAAGAATTAGAGCACTATCATTTGTTGTGAGCTTCAATCGGTTAGCACTTTGTATGTTTGCATTAGAATTTATATTTCACTTGGACTTTTTTATTAAAAAAGGGATCAGTTGGTGGCTTCACCACGATAGTTCAACTTTCTGGGAGCTAAAGACTCACAAAAGCATTTCAGTCTCCCCCTATACCTACCGTCGTGTGACTTACCATTACCAGGAATCAAACCCAAGACGTGTTGTGTGGAATACAGGCCTGAAATTCGTTTCTAACCACTTAGTCACCCGGTGATGATTATATTTCACTTAGACTTATCTTGCGGTATAGCATGTTATCCCAGCCCAAGTTTTTCTCTTCGCATTGAGTTTGGGATACCAAAACTTGTCAAACAAAGTAGATTGATTAGTAAGCGACGCTAATTATTCGACTAAACATTGTTTCGAATTTTAATTAAAAGAAACAATGAATCCTTTTTTTTTTTTTTTTGGACAAACTATAACGTTAGGGAGTTAAATTGTTAGCTGTTAAGGGTAGGGGATAGGTGAGTATCGAACCTCCACCAGAGTGCATAGACATTATTGGTTCTACCACTACGGTAAATCACATAAAACAAAACGTAATACTTTGAGCATGGAAGATGTGGATGTAAGTTTCCTCCTTCATTAACGAATTTGCACCTGCAAAATAATAACACCTAAGATTAAGGCCAAAAGCCTCAGACACCCACGATGAATTGCCCCGGGGGAAGGGGGGCTTTGCCAAAGAATCTTCGATGCCAAAGTTAGAATTTTGTCAAGAATGTGTTTTAGTGTTTGTGGGAAGCAAAAAGCCTATTTAGGGGTAGCTAAAAGCCTTTTGAATTTTGGAGATAAATGGTGTATTTGTAGGAGAGAAGGAAGAGATGGCCCAACCCTCAAGCGTTTGGAGGTGGCCGACCATAGATGGTATTTTTGGGTGGAATATTCTAAGATATTTGTGTAAATAAATATCTTAGAATAAATAGGTAAATATCCTAAATAAATGAGATTAGGATAACTTACTTGAAAGAGGTCTTCTCTGATTAGGAATATATTTA
Source organism: Pyrus communis (assembly GCF_041283825.1). Taxonomy (NCBI): domain Eukaryota; kingdom Viridiplantae; phylum Streptophyta; class Magnoliopsida; order Rosales; family Rosaceae; genus Pyrus; species Pyrus communis. The sequence continues at coordinate 5,040,634 of NC_142566.1, read as the reverse complement.
TGATAAGAATAAAAGATTATATTCTATCATAAATACCTTTGACTTTCCTACGGACAGGGGTGCCTTGAGCAGTGGTTGATCTCTGCCTGCTCTACCTCAACTGCGCGTGGTGAACGAGGCTGCTCCTTGCTCATTTATTAGGGGTAGTATTTTCCTTCTTGGGAAATAATCCATGTGTCAGCGACATGACTTTTGGCGCTGCTCGCAGGAAATGGCAGGAGGTGTAGGAATCCAAAGCTGCAATGGAGTTTGTGTCCCAATTTGATGTAGATTCCTTCTTCCATATGGAGTTTAAATTCTTCTAGGAAAGGGAATGTAATTACAACCAAAACCTATTTAAGTCTGCGTCAAGCAGGGGGTTAAATAAATTTGGAGTGCAATTAAAACCCCGCAAGAAAGAGAGAAAGCCAAAAGATATTTGTTCCCCCTAGCAATCTTCTTCGCTTGCCCGAGCAAAGAATTGTGTTTTGTTGCTTTTCTTCTTTTCCAAGTTAAGAATTTTTTTTTTTCTCTTTCTTCTTGATTTTCTAGAGCTGGGCTTGAATGTTTTGCTTGACAGGGGTCGATGAGTAGTGAAACCGGGCAACCGCAGGGATGCTGTGTTGCTGCTACCGTGGCAGCTTGGCTGGTTTGGTCAGGTGCGCCTCGGCTAGCTTGGGCCAGGTGTACGTGGACCTAGGCACAGGGGTGTCGGTCTCGGGCTGCTGGGCTCGAGCCCGTGCAACTGTGAGAGTTGCAAAAGAAAGAGGAGGCGTGGAGGCGCCCGCCCCTTCTCTATTTAACTTGGGCAGCAAAGCCATTGGGTCGAGAGAGAGAGAGATGGGGGAGCCAGCTCGGGCTGGGCTTTCTATCGCATAAGTGGGTTGGGCTGTGAAGCCTGACGCGGGGCGCTAGGTTATGTGTAAGATTCTTTCGAGCAGCCTTCTAACAAGTTTTCCTTGCATCATTGTAAGATTCTTTCGAACATGTCTTCCTTGAGCCACAAGAATGATGAATTTATTCCACCGTTGCATCGCTAGGGCATATCTGCAAGTAAGCTAGGCTACTTCAGGGCTGCTCACGAAAAGGTAGGTTCCAATGAGCAGTTCAAAGACTTCCTCAAGATGTTTAAGCACGTAATTCCGTCTGGGGTTCGCGTGAAATGAGTCAATGATAATAGCAGTCTTGAACCGTGTAGGTCTAAGAAAGCTATCAAGTTTCACCCCAACTACTTTGTGTTTGGGTTCACCTTTCCCATGCCTTGGTTTTAGGTGATCTGCTCTATGAAGTGTGCTCCTGCTCAGTGCTCTCTGAACATGGTCCGTACAATGGTGGGGTTCCACAACTTAAGCAGGTTATTTGACTTGGACCTGACTGCCAACGAGTTTTGGTACTTTTTTGACATAGGCCACTTCGATGGTGTCGGGCAGCTGAGGACCTGCCATAGGCCCTTCGATCACTCGAGCAAAGGGGATCATGACTGGTCTAATGAGACCTTAGAGATCAGCGGACAGTGGGACTCTAACTCCTCACCTGGGCTGCGCATTCCGATTACCTTTATCGATGGTAAGTAGGCTGTTTAGTCACTAATTTGCTTTATGCTTTTGTTGAGCTACCTTTTGATTTTTCCTCCTTTGTTTATGTAGATTCAAAATTCGATTTCACTCCCAAGACTTCTTCAGACATGAAAAATGTGCACATCGCTTTGGGGATCCTTGCTGGATACCTTGAATGACGTTGGCTGCTCAGTCCTCTTTGTAGGGAGAAAGGTGGGTAGCCTCTGCAGGAAGAGATTAGGAGGATCAATGGTGAGGCGTTTTCTCGTCTGATCGCCATTGTAAAGCCCGTTGTAAGTGAAAGCGGGAGAAATAGATCTCCATCGCTTGCTCGAGAGCCTTTGGTGGAGAAAAAGCTGAAGACTTCCTCTATTGCTCGCGAGGGTTACTTCACTGTTGGGAGGCTTGTGATTGACATGACTTTTTCCAATGGGAAGAAAGAGGCTGCTGGATCTGAGCCTACGAAGCATGTTGTTTCGAGGGTTGCTAGAATGATTACTAACAAGATTGCACAACAGAGGAGTTTTACCGTGCCCTATGTGCCTAGGTTTGTTCCAGATAGCCTTTCTTGCACAAGTCTGATTCGATTCCAGAGGTGTGTGCAGCAGAGAAGAGCGAGGATGGTGATTCCACTGCCAAGGTGGTGCCAAGACCAGTCTCTCATGCTGAGAAGGAAGCGTATGCCTGGATAAGCAGCCGTGATCAGCCTGCCAAACCAGCCTTAGGGGAGTTTTTCGAGATCCATGCGCTATTGAAGCCTGATTTGCTTGAGGACACGAAAGCATGTGCCAAGTTTATTGATCGCGTGAGCAAGGTTGTCAACTCCAGTTTCTTCGCAAGGTATAAGGCTCAGTCGCGAAGGGGTTCCCTGCTTGTTTTTGGAAGGGATTTGATATCTCTGCCCCTACTGCTTAGCAGTTTGAGACCGCTCACCAAGAGATTAGTGACTTGAAAGCTCAGTTTGACGTGATCCAGTGAAGATATAGCATTGCAGAGAAGGAGATTGAAGTCTAAGTGTTGCTGGTGCAGGACCTTGAGCATACCATTTCAGAATTTCAGACTGCCCATGATGCCAAGGATGTAGAGTTGCTTATCATGCATAATAACGTTGTTCGACTCAAGAAAGCTAAGTGTAGACTTGAGCCTAATGAAGTGGAGCTGCACGGAGCGTTGTCTGCCAACAAGAACCTAAGGAAATAGATAAGTTGCAAAATGCTCGTACTAAAATGATTGAGGAAAATAAGCAGCTGATGAACGATTTGTCCAATCTTGAGGTTGTCCTTGCCCAAGGTCAAGCTGACTTCTACAAGCTTGGTTATATAGATCATTTCCTTGGCATGCTATCTGACTATGCCTTTTCTGATTAGGACCTCAAGCTTTTTGCTATTTCTTCTGAGGATTTCCTTAAGTTTTCCTTTGAGAGCGTTGTTTGTGGAGTAGTTAAAGATCAGGCTGCCCAGGGCTGGGCGGTCGAACGTGGTGCTGCCCAGGTAGTGGTGGCTGATGATCGTGTTGCCTAGGATAAGGCAACTGTTGATAAAGCGCAGGAAGTTGATGTTGCTGAGAACGATACGGCTGCTGAAGATGTCCAAGCTGCTATGGAGTAGTTTTTTTTATTTTTTATTTTATAGACTTTAGGATTTACTTTCTTTTCCTTTCATGCTTTGCTTTTTTCCTTTGCTTAAACTCCATTAGCCTTCGTGCCAGTTTACTAATTTGCTAAAAATTAATAAACTATTTTTCTTCGCTTTACTTTATCCTTGTTTTTTTGCCTTGCTTCAAGCTATTGCCGTATAATGAACAATCGAGCAAGCTGCTTTGAACAAAACAGTCAAGCTCATCTTTATTCCTTTAGGTGCCAACTTCGGGTTGTCAGGTGTGAATCTTCGCTTACTTGAGGCATATTTCGAAACTTCTAACCTGTTAAACCGAATGACCTCTGTAGTTGCATGTTTCATATTGGTGGTCCACTAGATCTTTAATCACAAGGTTGTTAGCAAATTGCACTGCTTTTTAATAAGCAGACGGTCTTGCATGACCAATGTGACTGCCGATCTAGGCTTAGGACTTCTACAAAACTGTTAACCAGAGAGTCAGCAGATTGGCACCTTACTCATAGAAGTAGGGTGTTGAACTACTGAGCTTTATCTTGCGTTATTGCCCCCTGACCATAGGCTGCTTAGCTGGTCGTCTTTACTCCAATCCTTTGAGCTGCGTGGTCTGCATCATAACATACTAAAGATTGCTGAGACACGAAATTCGCTGACCTTTTGCATCAAAAGTATGTGGTTCTATGAAATTTCATGGGCAATGATTCGAAAGAGCTCTTTGCACTTTATGTAACCAATTTCGTAGGCTACGTAGCAAGTAGCACAACACTTTAAGAATCAATGTAAACCCAAGAGGTTGTTCTACGCTAGGCAGTGCATGTTCACGTTAACCTATTAACCTTTCACAAGATTATGCGGTTCTATAAGTTTATGCGGCTAACTGCTCGAAGGGTGTACTATAGGCAGTCTTCCAGAAAATTGTAGACTGCTCGTTGAGTTGGCAACGACTTTAAGTTCCCAGGTACATCCAGAAACTGTAGGCTGCTTGTTAACTAAGCAGCAGCTTTAGGTTCCTAGGGATCTTCTAGAATCCGGAGGTTGCTCGTTGAATTGGCAATAGTTTTAGGCTTCAAGGTACTTCTAGAAATCGTATGTGGAGAGATCGCTTGTTGGTCACATACAAGACGCTCAGCTCCTTACGCTAACTGGTCATGTTAAGGATGCTCAACCATGTACACCCCATTCGTGTAGCCGGAGCTAGAATTTTGTATCCTCACAGAGATTGCTTATGTATTGCACCAGGGATGCTCAGCTGCAAATGCTAGCTGGTTACATAGCAGATGCTAAAAAAGGATCTCCTCTAACGGGTAGAGGGAATACTATTTTGTAACACGAAGATCGCTAGTTGGTCACATACAGAATGCTCAGGCAGGGTTGCCAGCAGCTGGTCACACCAAGGATGCTCAATTACGGTTTATCTTCATGGGAGACATCCAAAGAACTGTGCAACGTGCCTCCTTTATCTTTGAGGCCCAAGTCCCCACGGATCAAGCCAAAGGCCTAAAATCCTTCACTTTAGCTAAGCCTTGAAAAAAACCATTGTAGCTGCTTCTACGGATGTCGGTGCAAGCCATCGTGCTCTGATTACACCAGGGCAGCCCGACCCATCCATGTCTGGATATTCGGAGTGCATAGTATACCCTCTCCTAAGGGGAGAGCAAGGTTGGTCCCCGATGAGGGTGCAATTCCTGCAATAAGTCCCTGATTGGGAGCGATCTTCAATGAAAGCAGGAGTAAACAGTTGTTATAGGTATGCAGTTAAGCCAAATAGTGAAAGAAATCTTCATTGAAAAAAGAAAAGAAGGATATCGAACTTAGCTAGAAGGTAGAAACTATGTAACAACTAGATAGTCATCCGCTTGCGAGGTAGTGCTCGTCGAGCTTGTTGAGTCATCGAGCTTTATTTCGTCTGAGCAATGCTTGGGGAGAAGTGGAAGGTCATGTGTAGTACTTCCGCAGGTTGTAGGCATTCCGCTGCTTGTCGATCTTTTTGTCGTTCATGGTGGTGAGGCTATAATTACCATTGCCGCTTGCTCTGCTAACCTTGTACAGACTTTCCCAGATTGGACTCATCTTTTTAGAGTCTTCTCTTCACGCAGTGATGAATGTTTTTCTTAAGACTAGATCTCCAAGCTGAAATTATTGGATCTTTACCCTTTTGTTGTAGCTAAAGAGAAGCTACTGCTGGTAGGCTACAATGCGGGTGATGACCTTTTCGCGTTCCTCCTCTGTCAGATCTAGATTTGTGGCCATCTCTTTTCTGTTATGCTCCAAAGTTGGCAGTATGGTGCTGATGCTCGACACGATGACATTAAGAATGATGATTGCTTTTAAACCAAATGCCAAAGAGAAAGGAGTTTCATCGGTTGGTGGTTGCTCGCTGTTTAGTTGTGCGATACTCCCATAAGACATCGAGAAGTTCGTCTGGCCACTTCCTTTGCTTGTCTGTGAGGGATTTCTTGAGGTAATCCAGGATTGTCTTGTTGGATTCCTTCGTCTGCCTATTGCCTTGGGGATATAAAGGCGTAGACATATGCTGCTTGATGTCGTATTTCTGGAAGAACCTCGCCAAGTCTTTGCTCATAAATTACGGGCCGTTGTCGATGACGATAAATTGTGGAATTACAAATCGACAAATGATGTTCTTCCATATGAAGCATTTTATGTCTGATTGAGTAGTGGTGGCCATGGGCTCAGCTTCTACCCATTTGGTGAAATAGTTGGTAGCCACAATCATTATGCCCTTACCCCCAGTAGCGGGCGACATAGGTCCTTTTAGGTTAATTGCCCACTGCATGAAGGGTCGTGGGCTTGTCTACGGGTGGAGCTTGCTGGTAGACAGTGCAGGTACAGGCTTGAAAGGTTGGCAGCTGTCATACTTTTGAACAAAATTCTTAGCATCTTGATATATGGTGGGCCAGTAGTAGCCGACGTTGAAGACTTTATGTGCTAAGGATTGACCCCCTGAGTGGTCTCCACAAACTCCTTCTTCGATCGAGCTCAGAACTTTCAAGTCATCGAGAGGCGCTAGGCAGCGAAGATGTGGGCTTGAAAATGATTTTTGGACAAGAATGTTGTCCTACAAGTAGTAGCGTGCCTGATGTGAAAATTAACTTGACACACAAATTAAACCCTATGGATGACAATTGTAGTATATGAGCAAATAGGGATCGTTCTAGACCGGGGATTAACTAGGGATGCTAATCAATGTGAAATTGACTCAAAAACGTAAAAACAATATTTAGAACACTAAACTAGACTTAATGAATGCAAACCTAAAATTTAAAACACTCAAACAAACTAAAAGACTCAAAACAGCACAAACACACTCAAATCTGCCTAAAAACCACTTTCTGGGCAGTTTTGAGTACAAACACAAATTTGGACGAAATTAAGTTGTAACTTGACTCAAGACTCTTAAAAACACAAACTAAATGTATTTCTAACTAATCTAACACTTTAAAATAAATGGGGGATTGGTTTTGACGAATTTAAAATTAAAACAGAAACTTGGAAACAAAACAGATTCTAAAACCGATTTTGATGAAATAGAATGATGAGAAACTAGTTAGAGGGTTCCTTATCCACACATGAACATATGCATATAATTTGATTCCCAGTTATGACTTCAACAAACGATGAATGACAGTGCTCCAAGTTAATTAGGTCCGCTTAAATTAACTTTCAGATTTCCCTAGATTCATTGGATTGAATGGAATACGCATTACAACCAAATTATTCCTAATCAAAGTCCCTAACTATGGAATACGCATGATAGAGACATTCAACAAAGATCATTAAGTTCAACGGAAATCATAAACATCGACTAGGCATTCATAACTATGGAATACGCATGTTAATCCAGCCTAGGGTTTACTAAACACAATCGTGACTAGCGATTTTTACTACTCATGAATATAAGTTCATAACGATTAGGTGAAATTCCCTTATATCCTAGCATCAAGTTTAGGCATGCAAATTAAGTGTCGACCCTCAACCCACATACATAAACAAGTTCTTAATCAAAACAGAAACGTAAACCACATCTAAAGTTCATGAATTCATAACTGGAGTAAATCAAATCATAACCAACATATGTCCATGGCTTCAAATTCGCCTCTAACTAAAAAGAAATTAGTTCCACATGTTTAACATAATTGAATAACAAGTTAAATTAAACATGAAAACAGAAACAAGAGAAGAAATAACTCCAAACACTCCAATAGTTGCAGATTGCATGTGCAAGGTTTCTTCCTTCCTTTGGACTGCACGGCACTACTCCTCCTCTCCTTCAATGGTGGCGGCACAAGGTGGTTATGGTGGTGGGAAGGTGTGGCTATGGTGGATGAATGGTTGCTTGGATGGAAGGTTGCGGCAAAGGTGGTAAAAGTGGCTGAAATTGTGTTTCTGGGATTTTAGGATGTGTAGAATGGTGTGGCTAGATGAATGGACGAAAATTGGGTGAATGAGTGATCCCCCCTAGTGCCTTGCTGCAAAGCCTTATTTATAGGGCTAGGAAAGGTAGGAGACAAGGTAGGATGGCTAGGACAAGGTAGGACGGCTAGGACAAGGTAGGACGGCTAGGAGACAAGGTAGGACGGCTAGGAGACAAGGTAGGATGGCTAGGAGACAAGGTAGGACGGCTAGGACAAGGTAGGACAGCTAGGAGACAAGGTAGGATAGCTAGGAGACAAGGTAGGACGGCTAGGAGACAAGGTAGGAATTAGGCACCATGTGTGAATAGATAAAGCCTTCTAGAAATAAGGTTTTTAGGCCCCCTTGCAGCTCCCTAACTGAATTCAAGCCTTCAAATTCGTCCATCCTCATGCCTCCATGCTTGCACTATCCAATCTTGGCCCAAAAATGCTCTAGAATGCTCCAAATTGCTTCTTTTTGCATACTTTGACACTAAAACCTGAAATTGCACGAAAATAACTTTAAACACTATAATTAACATAGTTTAGCTAATTAAATGCAAGAAAACAAGCTAACTAAGTCGTATAAATATGCTCCTATCAATTTCCCCCACACTTAGCTTTTGCTAGTCCTCGAGCAAAATAAAACAAACAAAACAAAACCTAACCTTCCAACATTTGCTACAGGGATTTCCAACGATACATAACATGCCAAAGATCATTATTCCTACAGATTTTAGTCATCCCTACTCTTGAGCATATACTTAATCATAGTTACCATTCACTAGCTCACATTTAATCGTTTAAAACAACATTATGGACGTAGTAACATGCCTTAGAGAATCCACTCAATTCCTTACTGGATACACTCTTATTTTCACACAGATTTTCTAACTACACTCCCTATACTAAGTATATGTGAGAAGATTGATGTAAACATGAAAACGAACACTCACACATGTTATAACAAAAGAAGCATTTTTCTGGAATGATTAAGCATTTATAGATATGATCTCATGAATGGAATGCTACTACTTAGATGCGAGAACCAGGGACACCATATGCTCAAACCAATCCCAAACTCCACATATTGAAATACATAACACTCAAGATAGAAGTTAAAGATTGTAACGGGGCTAAGGGGTATTGGCTAACAAAGAAAGGTTAAGGATAAACAAAAGTTCTTAAAGCGATAGCAAACAAGTAATGAACTTGACACTTAGAATTCACTTTTGCGTGCAGAAAATCACTTAGACACACAAGGGGATGAAATACACAATACTTAGGGTCTAATTTAACTTTTTGGACCCTTTCTTCAACAACCAACACTTGTGAGTTCTTTCTCACTTATTTTGACCTCTTTTTCATTCTTTTCTCTTTTCTCATGCCCAATTCTTGTTTTTGGCACAAATTCCCATACATAAATCCCTTCCCCCACACTTGTTTTTCTGCACAAGAATAATCAAAACGAATTCATTCTAAGTCATGTTCACTATGCTTTAAGAACAAAGGCATGGATGGTCCTATTCTAGGCTAGGTAAGGATAACGTGGGTTAACAAAGAACATAGGCTAAACAAGGCTCAACAGGGCTTAAACCTACAAAACAAATGAACATGGGGTACGGCTATTTGGCTTTTGGTTCACTAACAACTTCATCTTGTTATGTGTTATGCTAATCAATTTTATGCTTTGAATGAAATGGGCATGAGTTCTAGTATTTGGAACTAAATGATGAAACGCCTTCTAAGTAGTAACCAAGCAAAGAATAATGAGATCATGCAACGACTTTAGAAGACAACAAATGCACAGATTATTAACTCTCCAAAGAACATTAAAAGCTCAAGTCTCTCAGGGTTGTAGCGTTAGTTTGAGTTTCTTCCTTCAAGCATGTTACAAAAACTAATTTTTCTTTTGATTAAATGTGAATTCATGAACTATAATTACAACTAAGCATAAACCAAAGAGCATATCAAACTTTCATCCATGTTTGTAACTTACTTCAACAGTTATGCAATTAAAAACCAAATCCTCATCATTGTGTTGGAAGGTACCCTAAAACACAAAAATGACTCAAAAACGACTCTTTTTGGTATTTTTCAAACTTTGTCGAATTTTTCTAGGGTTTTCTGTTATATGACACTAAAACACATCAAAATACACTAAAAACACTTTAAAACAGTGAGAAACAACATGTGAAGTAATAGGTGATAAAATCCCACGAATTTCATGCAAAAACAGCTTGTTTACCCCCCCATACTTAAACCAAACATTGTCCTCAATATTTCAAACTTAGATTAACACAAAAACAATCAACTAACACAACTAGCAAACATAACACAAATGGCAAAGTAATAGCAATAAAGAGATAGGTTAGGGACGCAAATCTGGGTTTGGAGTGAAAGTTCCTTCTTCTCGTGTTTCAACACATGGGTTGCCTCCCAAGAAGCGCTTGCTTTAACGTCTTCCAGCCGGACGGTACCTCCGTTTAAGCTTGACTAGGTTCCACGGCATGGAGGGGTACCTCCTCCAAGACATGCTCCTTAAACGTCTCGTAATAGGGCTTCAATCGATGCCCATTCACTTTGAATTCTTGCTGCGTCCTTGAACTTTTGATTTGCACTGCACCATGAGGGAAAACATTAGTGACAATAAAAGGACCAACCTATTTGGAACGCAACTTACCCGGAAACAACCGAAGGCGAGAATTGAACAACAACACTTTCTGCCCAATAGAGAACGTCTTGGCACGAATCATCTTGTCATGGAATGCCTTCGTTTTCTCCTTGTAAATCCGGGCATTCTCATATGCTTCATTTCGGATTTCATCAAGCTCACACAATTGAAGCTTCCTATGTAAACCTGCGGCATCAAGGTCCATATTGAACGTTTTGATGGCCCAATGTGCACGATGCTCTAATTCGACGGGAAGATGGCATGGCTTCCCATAGATGAGCCGAAAAGGTGACATCCCAATGGGGGTTTTGTAGGCAGTGTGATACGCCCACAATGCATCGTTTAAGCGCAAACTCCAATCCTTCCTTGTAGGCCCCACGGTCTTCTCAAGAATCTGCTTGATTTCCCTATTCGAAACCTCGGCTTGCCCGCTCGTTTGAGGATGATAAGGTGTGGCCACCTTATGCGTGACATTGTATTTCTTGAGCAACGGCTCGATGGTTCGTTTACAAAAATGGGAACCTCCATCACTGATTAGCACTCGTGGCATTCCAAACCTTGCAAAAATGTTAGTTTTCACAAAATCTGCAACCACTTGAGAATCATTAGTTCGGGTGGCTTTTGCTTCCACCCATTTCGACACATAGTCCACAGCAAGCAATATATAAAGAAACCCATGTGACGAAGGAAAGGGACCCATAAAATCAATACCCCAAACATCAAAGATTTCAACACTAAAAATGGGGGTTTGCGGCATTTGTTGTTTAGGACCAATATTGCCCGTTCTTTGGCATTTATCACAAGACATGCAAAATGTTCTAGCATCCCTAAAGATGGTAGGCCAATAGAAACCACATTCTAACACCTTAAGTGCTGTTCTTTGAGTGCCAAAGTGTCCCCCACAAGCATAAGTGTGACAAAAGGTTAGAATAGCATTAAACTCAGAATCGTGCACACACCTACGTATAACTTGGTCAGGGCAATATTTCCATAAATACGGGTCATCCCACACATAAAACCGTGCCTCTTTCTTCAATTTATCACATTGGTGTTTAAGTAATTCACTAGGAACATGTTTAGACACCAAATAATTCACCAAATCAGCATACAACGGTTCACTTACCTTGACGGACATCAGTTGCTCATCTGGGAATGTCTCTATGATAGGCACGGCATCCTCCTCATGCACCATACGGCTCAAGTGGTCAGCCACCACGTTTTCACTTCCCTTCTTGTCCCGGATTTCGATATCGAACTCTTGGAGAAGAAGCATCCAACGAATGAGTCGTGGTTTGGCCTCCTTCTTGGTGAACAAATACTTCAATGCTGCATGATCAGTATAAATAATAACTTTAGTACCAAGCAAATAAGAACGGAATTTATCTAAAGCAAATACAACAGCAAGAAGTTCTTTTTCAGTGGTAGAATAATTCAATTGTGCATCATTTAAAGTCCGAGAGGCATAATAGATAACATGCGGCCTCTTTTCCTTCCTTTGCCCCAAAACAGCTCCTAATGCATAATCGGAAGCATCGCACATAAGCTCAAAAGGAAGGCTCCAATCCGGTGGAACTATGATAGGGGCCGAAGTTAGCATTTCTTTGAGGTGATTGAACGCCTTCTCACACTCCTCGTTGAAGTCAAACGCCACATCTTTCTGGAGGAGACGGCAAAGAGGGTTTGAGATCTTGGAGAAGTCCTTGATAAATCGCCTATAAAATCCTGCATGACCAAGAAACGAACGAACCTCTCGAACCGAAGTAGGAGAGGGTAAGTAGCGTACAAGATCTATTTTCGATTTATCCACTTCAATTCCTCTTTCTGAAACAATATGCCCTAGAACTATGCCTTGTCTAACCATAAAGTGACATTTTTCCCAATTAAGCACAAGGTTAGTTTCTACACATCGTTTCAAAATTATTGTGAGATTTTCCAAACAACCATCAAATGAATCACCAAACACACTGAAATCATCCATAAATACCTCAATAATCTTTTCCACAAAATCTGAAAAGATACTTACCATACACCTTTGAAACGTGGCCGGAGCATTGCATAAACCAAAAGGCATGCGACGATAAGCAAAAGTACCAAAGGGGCATGTGAAAGTTGTCTTTTCTTGGTCATCCGGCGCTATGACAATCTGATTATATCCAGAATAACCATCAAGGAAACAATAAAAAGAATGACCGGCTAACCTTTCAAGCATTTGATCAATGAACGGCAAAGGGAAGTGGTCCTTCCTTGTGGTGGCGTTGAGCTTCCTATAATCAATGCACACTCTCCAACCTGTTTGGATACGGGTTGGCATAGGCTCATTCTCGGCATTCTTCACCACTGTCACTCCGGACTTCTTTGGAACACATTGCACCGGTGATACCCAACGACTATCAGAGATCGGATAAATCACTCCACAATCAAGAAGTTTGATAATCTCCTTTTTTACAACTTCCATCATTGGAGGGTTGAGACGGCGCTGAGCCTCTCGAGTTGGTTTAGCCCCCTCTTCTAGAAGTATGCGATGCATGCACGTAGTCGGGCTAATTCCCCTAATATCGGCCAAAGTCCACCCAATGGCCGTCTTGTGCTCTTTCAACACTCGGATCAACTTCTCCTCCTCTATGGCCGTGAGTGATGAGGAGACAATGACGGGCAATGTCTCGTTGTCTCCCAGAAAGACGTACTTTAAATGATCGGGCAACGGTTTAAGCTCAAGTACGGGTGCCTGAATCACTGAGGGTAACAACTTATTAGTGGAAACTGAAATTGAAATTGGGTTAGAAGGCTTACCATGGTGTTGAGGTAGTGACTCAAGGGCAGCCACTATCTCGGCCTCCTCCACACTTCTAGGCACGGCAAAACCAGATTTTTGCCCAATTCCTTGTGCAATTGTTGTTTCAAGTGTATCCCTCTCCAAATAATCGAGAAAATCCTGCGCCAAATCATCAATTATATCAATAGAAAAGAAAGAATGACCGTCCTTAGGAAATTTAATACTTTCAGAAAGACTGAAATCAATGACTTCCCCATCAAATTCCATCGTTAAAGTTCCTTTAAACACATCTATCTTGGTGCAGGCTGTTTTCATGAAGGGCCTCCCTAATAGAATCGGCAATGGGGTGGAATGGGGTGAATCCTCCATGTCAAGCACGTAGAAATCCGCTGGAAAAATCAAGTTACCAACCTGTACCAAAACATCTTCCAAAACACCCTTTGGATATGCATTAGAACGATCGGCTAATTGAATTATCACACCATCATTTTTAAGCTCACCTAAGTTCATAGATGCATAAATAGAGTATGGCATAACATTAATCGAAGCCCCTAAGTCTAACATGCATTGTTCAAACTTAGTATTACCAATAACGCACGAAATTGTAAAACTACCCGGATCTTTGCATTTAGGGGGTAATTTCCTTTGTAACACAGCAGAGACATTTTCACTTACTTGAACCACCTCTTTGTTTGAAATCCTTCTCCTTGTGTACAAAGTTCTTTTAAAAACTTAGCATACCTCGGGACTTGCTTAATCGCATCAAGGAGCGGGATATTGACTTGAACTTTCCGAAAGGTCTCTAGAATGTCCTTCTCGGCTTCTTCCTTCTTTGATTGCCTAAACCTGCCAGGAAAGGGAACATTTAGTGGAATAGAACTAGAAAAAGTCGAATTGGGACTTACCTTGGTGGTTTGGGACGGTTTAGGAGAACTAGATGAATTCGGCAAGGTTTGGTCATCCTTGGCCGTGGGCTTTGCTCCATGTGCTTCTTCTTGCAGCAACTTGTCCTCCTCGTCTTGACTTGATTTGGATGTATTTGAGTCCGTTCCAACCTGTTTACCAATTCTCAACATGATGGCCTTAGCGGTTTCAAATCCTCCCTTCGGGTTCATAACGGTTGAACTAGGCAATCTGCCTTGTTCTCTAATTTGCCCCATAAATTCGGCAATTTGACCCATTTGCTTCTCCAAATTGTCCACCCTTTTGTCTTGGATTTGTCTCTCCTTATTTTGAGTTTGTACTTCCTGCGTCAAAGTAGTAAGTAACTTAACAACTTGATCATTATCCAAAGACATACCTGAGGTTGTTGGGGCAGATTGCACTTGGTTTTGATTGGGGACGAATGGCTTTGTATAAAAGCTCGGTGGTTGCTGCCTAAATCCTCCTTCTTGTTGGGGTTGTTGAGGATCCCGCCATTTGAAATTTGGATGGTCCCTCCACCCCGGATTGTAGGTATTAGAGTATGAATCATGGCGTGGTTGATTTTGGTTCCCAAAACCCACGGCATTGGCAGATTCCCAACCCCCATTCTCAATCAATTGAGGGCATTGATCGTTGGCATGTCCTTGCATAGAGCACACGCCACACACACTTGGTCCATGAATCTTCATTCCCTCGGCCAACTGAGAAACAATAGAAGTAAGGTTAGCTAATTGGGATTGAATTTCGGGCATAGAACTTACCTCATTCACTTGTGGCCGTGGGGGGTCTCTTTGTCCAACACCTTCGTATTGTTGTGCATTATGTGCTCGGTTGGCAATTAGAACTTTTGCATCCCCCGGAGTTTTATCCACCAACGCACCTCCCGCCGAGGCATCAAGCATTTGGCGTTCCATGGGAAGGAGTCCTTCGTAGAAGTATTGAATGAGCAGCTCCTCCTTCATTTGATGCTGTGGACAAGAAGCAACAAGTGATTTAAAACGTTCATAATAAGAAGGAAACGATTCACCTTGATTTTGTTGGATGCCACTAATCCGTTTCCTCAAGAGAATGACTCTTGAAGTTGGGAAAAACTTCTCCAAGAAAGCTCTTTTCATACTATCCCAAGATGTAACCGTTCCGGGTGCTAACTCGTACAGCCAATCCTTCGCCTTTTCCAAAAGTGAGAATGGAAAAGCCTTCATCATCAGAATGTTCCCGTCGACATTTATGGGTGTCATGCTCGAACAAACAACCTCGAACTCCTTGAGATGCTTGTTGGGATCTTCCATGGAAAGCCTATGGTATTTCGGAATGTGGTGCAACAAGCTTGATTTCAACTCGAATTCATCGGTCTTGCCTTGGGCAGCCGCGGGGTATTGAATGCATAATGGTGCGGCATTGGCCAACCCCGAGGCCGAAAGCTCTTTAATGGTCCGATTGTCCGCTGCCATAACTTCTTCTTCCACTTCTTCAAACTCAGATTCGGCCTCTGAACTTGAACTAGGTTCACTAGGTTCGGGATGCCTCCTCTTTCTTCTCAAATCACATTCAAAATCGTCGTTAAAGTCCAAGATATGTGCATGCACAGTTTGAGAACTCCGCGTCATGCACTAGTACCTAAACCAAGAAAACAAAACAAAATAAGAAAACTAGGTAAATTACACTAAAAACACACGGCAAAAACACAAGGGATTAGCAATTTTGCTAATCCCCGGCAACGGCGCCAAAATTTGATGTGAAAATTAACTTGACACACAAATTAAACCCTATGGATGACAATTGTAGTATATGAGCAAATAGGGATCGTTCTAGACCGGGGATTAACTAGGGATGCTAATCAATGTGAAATTGACTCAAAAACATAAAAACAATATTTAGAACACTAAAATAGACTTAATGAATGCAAATCTAAAATTTAAAACACTCAAACAAACTAAAAGACTCAAAACAGCACAAACACACTCAAATCTGCCTAAAAACCACTTTCTGGGCAGTTTTGAGTACAAACACAAATTTGGACGAAATTAAGTTGTAACTTGACTCAAGACTCTTAAAAACACAAACTAAATGTATTTCTAACTAATCTAACACTTTAAAATAAATGAGGGATTGGTTTTGACAAATTTAAAATTAAAACAGAAACTTGGAAACAAAACAGATTCTAAAACCGATTTTGATGAAATAGAATGATGAGAAACTAGTTAGAGGGTTCCTTATCCACACATGAACATATGCATATAATTTGATTCCCAGTTATGACTTCAACAAACGATGAATGACAGTGCTCCAAGTTAATTAGGTCCGCTTAAATTAACTTTCAGATTTCCCTAGATTCATTGGATTGAATGGAATACACATTACAACCAAATTATTCCTAATCAAAGTCCCTAACTATGGAATACGCATGATAGAGACATTCAACAAAGATCATTAAGTTCAACGGAAATCATAAACATCGACTAGGCATTCATAACTATGGAATACGCATGTTAATCCAGCCTAGGGTTTACTAAACACAATCGTGACTAGCGATTTTTACTACTCATGAATATAAGTTCATAACGATTAGGTGAAATTCCCTTATATCCTAGCATCAAGTTTAGGCATGCAAATTAAGTGTCGACCCTCAACCCACATACATAAACAAGTTCTTAATCAAAACAGAAAAGTAAACCACATCTAAAGTTCATGAATTCATAACTGGAGTAAATCAAATTATAACCAACATATGTCCATGGCTTCAAATTCGCCTCTAACTAAAAAGAAATTAGTTCCACATGTATAACATAATTGAATAACAAGTTAAATTAAACATGAAAACAGAAACAAGAGAAGAAAGAACTCCAAACACTCCAATAGTTGCAGATTGCATGTGCAAGGTTTCTTCCTTCCTTTGGACTGCACGGCACTACTCCTCCTCTCCTTCAATGGTGGCGACACAAGGTGGTTATGGTGGTGGGAAGGTGCGGCTATGGTGGATGAATGGTTGCTTGGATGGAAGGTTGCGGCAAAGGTGGTAAAAGTGGTTGAAATTGTGTTTCTGGGATTTTAGGATGTGTAGAATGGTGTGGCTAGATGAATGGACGAAAATTGGGTGAATGAGTGATCCCCCCTAGTGCCTTGCTGCAAAGCCTTATTTATAGGGCTAGGAAAGGTAGGAGACAAGGTAGGATGGCTAGGACAAGGTAGGAGACAAGGTAGGACGGCTAGGAGATAAGGTAGGATGGCTAGGAGACAAGGTAGGACGGCTAGGACAAGGTAGGACGGCTAGGAGACAAGGTAGGACAGCTAGGAGACAAGGTAGGACGGCTAGGAGACAAGGTAGGAATTAGGCACCATGTGTGAATAGATAAAGCCTTCTAGAAATAAGGTTTTTAGGCCCCCTTGCAGCTCCCTAACTGAATTCAAGCCTTCAAATTCGTCCATCCTCATGCCTCCATGCTTGCACTATCCAATCTTGGCCCAAAAATGCTCTAGAATGCTCCAAATTGCTTCTTTTTGCATACTTTGACACTAAAACCTGAAATTGCACGAAAATAACTTTAAACACTATAATTAACATAGTTTAGCTAATTAAATGCAAGAAAACAAGCTAACTAAGTCGTATAAATATGCTCCTATCAGTGCCACCCCTTGATAATGGGGTTTTGCCATCTTGGGGTTGTATTGACTTGTAACAGCTCGACTGCTGGTTCTTCTTCTATGCTCAGCATTCCTAAATACTTGATTGGGATGAAGTGTTTGAACTGGTTGTCCTAAGCGGAGCCTAAGGCTACCAGGGCGTCTCCGTGAGCGTTGTCTGCCTGTGGCACCTGTGTGAGGATGCAAGTCTAAAATGCCTCAAGCTGCTTTTGTACCTTCTCGAGGTATAATGCCATCTTTGAATGCTTTGCTGCATACTCCCAATAGTCTGTGAGTTGAGAATCGTAATGGATTGCGAGCTTCTTGACTGCCAGATCTTATGCCATTCAGAAGCCTACCAATAAGGCCTCATACTTTGCTTCGTTGTTTGATGCCATGAAGCCTAGAATGATTGCTTGTTAAAAAATTGAGTCGACTAGGGTGACTAGAACCAAGCCTGCTTCGGACCTTTGTAATTGGATGAACTGCCGACGTACAGGTGCCAAAAGTTCTTGTTGACAAAGATTGGTGCGGCCAGGGTGTGCTTAGTTACCTCAGAAGTGTATTTGGGCTGTGTTGTTGTGTCTGCTAGGCCAAGGGTGAACTCTGCTATGAAATCTGCCAAGACATGTGCTTTTATCGCCGTGCTAGGTTGGAAAACCAAGCCATATTGGCCGAATTCCGAAGCCCACTTCATCACTAGTTGAGAAGTGTCTAGAGGGTGACCATGCAAAGATATCATGATTTTCCCTAAGGAATGTCGTGAGTTCTTGATGACCTTGAAAAAAGGCTTGCATCGATTGGTTGAGCGCAGCTGCTCGTCCGATCAGACTTTGGATTTCCTTCAAAGTGGTGGGGTACTTCATCTCCAAGATTGCTTTGATTTACTTGGGATGTGCCTCGATTCCTTGCTAGGTTATAAGGTACCCTAGGAATCGGCCTAAGGAGACTTCAAATATACATTTGGCAGGGTTAAGCTTCATCTTGTATTCCATAAGAATACTGAATGTCTCTACCAAATTTCTAAGGTGGTGTGACCATTGCTTTCCTTTTACCATAAAGTCATCGACATAAACCTCCATGGTAACCCCAATCTACTTCTTGAACATCATTTTTACTAATCTTTGATAGGTAGCTTCTGCGTTCTTAAGGCCAAAAGGCATAACCTTGAAGCAGTAGGTGCCTCGCTCAATCACAAACGCGGTTTTCTTTTTGTTGGGCTCAAACATGGCGATTTGATCATAGCCAAAATATGCGTCCAAGAAGCTGAGCAGTTGGTTTCCGCCTGTTGAGTCTACCAATAAGTCAATTTTGGGGACCAGGAACAGATTTTTTGGGTAAACCTTGTAAGGTCGGTGCAGTCTACACATACTCTCAACTTGCCCTTCTCTTTCTTTATTACCAGCATGACGTTGGCTAGCCATGTTGAGTGTGCCATTTCCTCGATGAACCCATCTTCCAATAGCTTGTCTATCTTTGCCTCAATGATCGCTACTCATTTTGGAGCGAAATGTCTTATCTTCTAAATCACCGATTTGGCAGCAGGGTCGACATATAGCTTGTGGAAGGCTATCTTGGGATCAATGTCGGGCATGTTGGAGGGTAACCATGCAAGTACGTCATGATTTTCCCCAAGGAATATTGTGAGTTCTTCTTTTTCCTTCGGGCTCAGCAATGAGCCGATTCTAGCAGTCTTCTCCGGCTACTCAGGATCAAAAATGATTTATTCGACGTCTTCTTCTGGTTCCATCTTTTTCCTTCTGTCGGTATGTCCTCATGAACGCCATTATCGGGATGCGTCCTGGTTAAACTTGATCTCTTCGGCTCCTCCTCCTAGGATGCAAAATTGGATTTTCTGGTACTTGATAGAGGTTACGACGCCTAATTTCATTAGCTAAGACTTTTCTAGAATCCCGTTATAAGAAGACGGGTCGGTGACTATAATGAACGTTTGTTTTGAGACTACTGATGATGTTCTCACATCGAGTGTTATGTTGCCAATACCAGTTGAGGTGTATCTGTTGAATCCGATTAGTACCTCTGTTTGACGTATTATCGTGCTTTCCTAGCCCATCTTCTGGATGACAGATAGCTGAAGTAGATTTACTGTGCTGCCATTGTCCACCATCACTCTGTCAACTATAGCGTATGCTAGTTGAATTGACGCTACCAGAGCATCATCATGTGGGAAGTCCACTCCCTCAGCATCCTGCTCAGTAAAACCAACGATCGGTCCAGGTTTGGCGTAGGCTGCCTAAACCTAGGAGATTGTTATAGCTTACCAGATCTTCTTCGTCTTGGAGTTATTTGTGGCCCCCAAGTATTCAGACTGGGTGAATATGCCATTGATTTTGATGGTCTTGGTAGGCGGCTTATCGTCTGTGTATGCGTTTCTCTTAGGCTGCGCAGCTAGTTTGTACAGGTATTTGTTGCATTTACCCTCATTCATCAGCTTATCTAGGTAATCCCTCCAAGTATAGTAGGTGTCGGTCGTGTGACCGAGACCTCGGTGGAACACGCAGTATTTAGTGTGATCCAGACTAGTGGTGTCTCATCTGGATTGCTTTGGCATCTTGAACCAAGGCTCATTCTTGAGGTTCTAGAGGATTTGGTTGACCAAGATTGAGAACTTGGTATAGTTCTTGGTGGCTTGGCCTCTTCTTGCTGGGGACCAATCTCTGCGCTTGGCTTCCTGCCTACTTTGGACTCTTTCTGAGCTGCTCAAGTGGCTTGATTGCTCGTCGGACCTCATTCTGAAGTGCATACTTCTCTGCCAGAGCGAATGAATCTGCCAGAATCAGGTCTTCCTTCATGATTAATTCTCTAAATAGGGGATGATTTGCTGAAAGTCCATTTTGGAAGGCTGCATTGGCAATTGAGTCGTTGAAGCCGACTATCTTTGCCTTCTCCGCCTTGAACCTCTTGAAATAATCGCAGAGGACTCCTTCGAATTCTTCTTAATGTTGAAGAGATGATTGGACTTCTTCTTGATCGAGCGATAGGATGAGTATTCCTTAGTGATGACTACGGAAAGCTCGTCGAAACTCCAGATGGACTGTGGAGACAGGGTATGAAACCAATCTTGCCCCTCGCCTTGCAAAGTAATGGTGAATATCTTGCACATTAAAGTGTTGTTGGCTCGGTAGAAGATCATTGCGATGCAGTAGTGCTTCAAGTGCCTTTCCGGGTCTCCATATCCTTTGAACAGGATGAAATATGGCGTATTGAACTTACACAGGGGCTCCGTCTACTTGATCTCATTGGTGAAAAGTGGTCTACCTATATGTACCACATCCTTGCGAAGGGCTTTGTCTGTGGTCTTAAGGCGTTGGAATTTGCATAATCACTCAGTAAGAAGCCTCTATACTTTTTCCTAAATTTGCCTTTGTTGGGGCAGTGGGGCTTCTAGCTACCTCCAGTCATGACCTGCCGGTCTCGGCTGCTCTTCCCTATGCTCAACTTGTCTATACCGTGGTTGCGGTGCATGTGGTACGTTCTTGGCAAGCGAGCGGATTACTCGTAGCCTTGTAAGCTGGCGGTTGAACTTGAGCCGGATTATACGACTGCTTCTCCCCATCCACCGTGCTCCCTACTCCGATGTGAGGTAGATAATGCTCCTTGCGGGCCTAGCCGCGAATGGACACTTCACTTGAAAGGTTGCCCATGTTGCTTATCGAAATGCGGCCCCAACTGTGAATGTATGATCATCCAGGGGCCTAACCGAGAGTGCACTCTCATCTGCGCGCTAAGACTATAATCTACGATATCTCGAGGGCCTAGGCATGAGAGTACACTGCCAGAACGCTCAGTTCATGGCTGGTCAAGGAGATGCTTATAGGGACGCCGTTGGTGAGAAATGTCATTGCCTGCTCTTGTCCTACTTCTGGACACCTCGTCTGGGGCACGCTATATCTCAGAACGCTGTAGGAACTGACTCACCAAGGCAGTCTGCTACACGAGGGCGCTTGTCAGTTTGATGACCTGTCAAGATAGGTGTTATTCACCGTTTGGAGTGGAAGAGCTGGGATGGTAGACTTCTGCTTGAGTTGTGGAAGTGTAATGGACTCCATGTGCAAAGCTTGAGCCAGGATGAGTTAGATCTGCAGTAAGGTGGGGTGAAAATACCCTTGGGTCAACCGTCAGCCCCATAATCTGGACCTGGGCCATTTGAACTGGTCTTGGACCATGTTGGACCGTCTGGAAGGCTGCGAGAGCAGATCTGGGGCATGGGCGTTGGGCCACCTCGATCAATGCAGTTTGGGCTGCCCCAGTCTGGGCAGCTAGCATTCAAGTCAAGGTAGTAGGCGCCAGAGGCTGCTGTCGAGAACGAGCGGCTGCTGAGGTCTGTGCCTGCTAGTCGTTTGTGCCATAGGCCTGCTACCTTAGGGTTTCCTCGGGTTGTGCGGAGGCTACCCCGTGGGCCACTACAGCGGCAGTTGCCGCTGTTGGCATGGCCACAATACCTCTGTTATGCTCATAAATTCACTATTATATATAATAATAATTCTCCTTGTTTACACCTTTGTTTTACTCTTCTATATAGGTTTTACATTATATTTGTGTTTTGTAGGCCGTAACAAGCAAGGAGTGTGAAGGGAGCTAAAAAGGCTTTTACAATCCTATGTCATCAGCACAGCCTGTGCAGATCAGCTAAGTTCGTGGGTTAAATTGTATTGACTTGGGAAGAAGCAGGAGATGTACCATATATTTTTGGAAAGCCACATATGTCTATTTTCTGTAGAATTTTACGGTTCATGAATATCATTTTTCTAGAGGGAGTTATGGTAGTTTTAGTACATGAAGGTCGGGCTACGCGCGAATGCGAAGTTTTCTACAAACGTGTATCAATGTGGCAGATTAAAGGAAGATAAAAATTCCTATTTATTAGGAGTTTTAACCAGTTGAAGAAAGCCAAAAAGTCTATGAGAAAGTAAATTAAAAGTCTTTTTAATATAATGAGACTTTAAAGATCATTAAGCTTGATAAGGAAAAGAAGGTTACAACTAGAAAGGGAATGAATGGGGATCCCTAATCAGACCAGCAGAGGGGGCGTGAGATATAAAAACAGAAAAACGAAAGGAAAAAAACAAGATAGGCATCAGCATCCACCAAAATAGAGGAGGAGGCAGCCACGACAAAAGGAAGAAAGAGGAAGGACCGGGCATCATTCCACAATTCATCATTGAAGAGTTTCTTCTTCTCCTTTTACTTTCTGTTTTGTTTGTCTTTGCTTCCCATTTAGATTATGAGTAACTAAATTTCATAGTTGGAACGTGGTTGAAGTCCTAATCATTTTTCCTTGAGTATTTTTGATACACTTTTGTTACAAGATAATTTGTTGATGCTTTAGTGATTAATTCCAATTTTAATTCAAATCTTATTGAGTTATTTTATGATTGATCACCATAGAATAGCTTTGTAATTGAGTTCGTTACATGGGTAAATTTGGATGATTGAGTCATGTACCTATGCTGAGTAACAAGAGAACTAGTTACGGTTCTTGGAATTAATTATCACGAATAACCGGAATAGATACCAAGTTCTAGGATTCATGTGTTTGTCGATTTCCATTGTATTATGCTTTCTTGGAGTGCAACTTGGTAGATACCATGCTAAATACTTTGAGAATGAAGAGTTAGTGTAGACACCCATACCTAATTCGTTGTTTAGGGAATCGTACTCTAGATACATATTAGTGCAATCTGAAGGAAGATTTGTGAAAAACAAGTTCATTTGAGCAACATCAACAACATGCAATTAACAATTAAAAGGCGGAATCATGTTTATATGCACTCAAAAACAAAACTTAACCCATGAACTTCAAAGCCTAGTAGATAGGTGAACCAAGACTCAACTCAAAACAAAGTGAGTTGAGAAATCAATACCTTTGTAGATTCCTCTTTGCATAAGCAAAGGCTAATCACCCAAAGAGAGGGCCTTCATTCCTTGCATCTTAGATCCATGGATTTGGATGGATGAAAAGGTTTCTCCAAGTTCCCAAAATTGAGAACCTCTAAGTCTCCACACCAAGGTAAGATTGGAGAAGAAATGAGTGACCTTGAGGAAGTAAGATTGCTAGATGTTTTCCTCAAGGGTGGCCGGCCATTTCTAGAGAGAAAGGAGAGTTTGTTCTCATCTTTACTCCTAAGAAAACCCTAAGGATGAAATGGCTATAAAGATGTCTTTATACCACCTCACAATGGAGTGGCAAACTTGCAATTAAGCCAAGTTCACTACCCTCCTCTAAATGGCCGAATTTAAGGGGATTTATTGGGCTATTTGGGCCTTTTTGAATCATTATTCATTAAGTTGTCATACAACTTAAGTCAATGGACTTGACGTTCGAAGCCCATTGGGCCTTAAGGTCCAAAACTATCCCGAGGTCTTTAACGAACTTATTCGTTTGATTAATTAACATATTAATTAATCCTTGCCATAAATAATTAAACCATTTAATTATTCTTACTCATCTCCGTTGAATCTTCAATCTTTACCTTACACGGTGTACGATCCATTAGGTTCCTTTTAGCGAGGCAGTGGGCGATTCAAACTCTTTCAAATCGATTGTGAATTGGAACTTACTTTCAATTCTCCCGTTAGTGATAATACACTTTTAGGGCTTCCACAAACCATGGTTGACGCCTAGCAGCATGTCATGGTTACCCAAGCTAATCAGAAGAGGTGGAGAACCTATTCAGTTTTAGGATTACAAATGCAATACGGTCTTTCTCTAATACAATACTCTTGACCACATTGTTTGGTTTGATAGTTTATTCATGTCTACTATCCAATGTGAGTCTTGTGCTTATATGATTACCTTGAATGTGATTTGGAACGCATTCCAACATCTCATTCATACTCTGGCCAGAGATTCTAAATCATATCATAGAGTATTCTCCCTCAAACAGTTTGAAGGTTAGAGATCCCTTGTTGCGCATTCACTTGCCTCCATGGCTAAGTGGCTTAACCCCAACGATGCCGTGGACACCCTCCTGATGGAGTGACTTTGACATAATCAAAGATTAAGGACCTAACCACAAGACAACTGTGATGCCTCAGGTCAAAAGACTAATTTGCATTATCCCAACCATGAGTTCTCATGTGACATGAATATGAGAACTCTTCGTTGATCGTGTTCAGTGAACTCATTCTCTATTGAGCACCTACATACTTGTCTTGATGTCACACACACCAATGACTCGAGACTAGTCACTCTCCCTGAGAGAAGACATAGCACGTACTAATCTTAACGGACTGTCAATGCCCAATCGACAATCCTATGATCAGGAACGTTTAGGATGTGTCAACGAAAGAATGGTCTCATGAATCTAACTTCTTTAGATCGCATTCTCCCAATCACATATTCCTTGGACTTATCGTTTAAGCATATAACATTTATATGAGACGACTCAAACAATAATCTTTGCCCTTTACATTAAACTAGATTAGTTTAACATGTGAAATGTCCATAAAGTATCATCATATGATTGGTTTTAGGGCACATTTCCAACACAATCCTCATGGGAATGATCTCGTACTTGCTTTATATAATATGTGTTTGATCTTGTGCACTTGCGAGTTTAAAACATGCAATTAGTAGCTTGATATTTAGGTTGCTAAATGCATAACAATCTCGTGGTGGAAAAGGAGCAGCCCTTGCCTTGGTGAACCTCGAGGAGCAATGGCATGGAGCAACGTCGTGATCTCCATCAGTTGGTCCATGTCCTTCAATGTAGGGGATCCCATTAGTTATTCTAAATTTCTTGCCATCGTAGTCATAGATCTACGAACGAAAGAAATTGAAAACGAGAGTCTTATTCGAGTCTTCGGATCAGAGCTCTCAATGAAAGCACCAATTTGTGGATCCAATTTTCCCCTTTCTTGTTTGACGAATTTGCACTTGCAAAATAATAACACCTAAGATTAAGACCAAAAGCTTCACGCGTCCACAATGAATGAGGGGTTTTGGCCAAAGAATCTCTGATGCCAAAGTTAGAATTCTATCAAGAATGTGTTGTAGTGTTTGTGGGAAGCAAAAAGCCTCTTTAGGGGTAGCTAAAAGCCTTTTGAATTTTGGAGATAAATGGTGTATTTATAGGAGAGGAAGAGGGGAAGGGCAAGCCCTCTAGGGTTTAGAGGTGGCCAACCATAGATGGTATTTTTAGGTGGAATATTCTAAGATATTTGTGTAAATAAATATCTTAGAATATCTTAGAATAAATAGGTAAATATCCTAAATAAATGGGATTAGGATAACTTACTTGAAAGATGTCTTCTCTGATTAGGAATGTATTTATGATATGAATAAAGGATTATTCTATCATAAATACCTTTGACTTTCCTACGGGCAAGGGTACCTTGAACAGTGGTTGATCTCTGCCCGCTCTACCTCAACTGCGCGTGATGAATGAGGCTGCTCCCTACTCATTTAATAGGGGCAGTCTTGTTTTTCTTGGGAAATAATCCACGTGTCAGCTACATGATTTTTGGAATTATTTTTTACTACACGTAAGACACTTCGTGGATCGCGGGCAATCAACACTATCAGTTGCTATCCAAAACTTGGAATTATGTTTATTTTCCGAAGGATTTTTCTTCCATTAAATTGCTAAGGAAGATTAGGATGGGTGGGAGTGTCAACTGTCAAGGTTGACAATAACGTGTATGGTGTTCAGCTTGCGATTGAGATTTATTGAGTGGCACAAAAAATCATATAAAATTTTCCAAATGATTAGCTTGAGTATAATTTTTTACCATGTATTATCTTTAAAATCATTATAATTAAATTTTCTCTTAATTAATATAGACTGTTAGATTCATCTAATGACCCTAGTTTTTTTTTCTTCCTCTTTTTTTTTCACTTTTTTTTCTTCTCTGATTTTCCATTCACCGTGTATCAGTCGTTCTTCCCCAACTAAGTTTCTTATTTTTCTTCCCAAAAAAATTGTAGAAAATATTAAGAAAAGAAAAATCATCAATTCAAACTCGACCAGGTAATCGTTCCAACCTTCCCAGCAACTCTCAGTCTTAACAAGGCACCAAATTTTCTCCGCCACCTAACTCGTCATTCATTCATGGGTGTTTCAAGCTTGATGATAATTGATAGAGTTCCATGTGTGTACAGGGATGTGAACATATTGGCCACTCTCTAAGAATGAGTCATTGGAAAATTTGAAGGAAAAATGTGACTGATGAAATAATGGATTGGAATTGCAATGAAGTCTGTGTTGGTTTATCACAAAGAACCCAGATACAAAATTTTAAAAGCAAACAATTACAACTTCTCTAATATTATCTAACAAATTTTCAATGAAATGTTGCTCATAATTGAAAAAAGGTTGACGATGGAGGGTGTTGGGGTTATTTTAGATGTGGAAGAGTTAAAAGAAAGAAGCGTCATTTAATTAAGAAAAATAATTGGAGAAATGGTAATTCAATGGTGGGTGTTTTTAAGGTGCGGACCTTGTGTCATGCCCTGATCCCGACATATGTTGAGAAGTGACACGTGACACGGGGACTTAGGGGACATAAATCTTACGTAAGATACGGAATGAATGACACCCCCCGATCCCAGTGTCCGAAGGACAACGGGATGGCCATGTGTTGGCCGACACCCAAGAATGACGCAAGCCATTTAATGAATGCATATGCTGAGAACATGTGAAACATGCATAATAATTTTGCGCATAACTATGCAATACAATATTCAAGTACAAACCTTAAAAAAAATATAATATTCAACTCCCAACAATTTAAAAGTGATAATGTATGACATGTTTAGAGTATACAACTAATTTCAAAATACAAGCGAAAGGAATAATAGAAAGTGCGATTACGAAAGGAATGGGTCCTACACCGAGAGGACTCGAAGATACCAATGCAGGAGTGCCTTGACGCCGGGATTGTACGCCTCGATTCTAAGTCCTGAGGGGGCGCAAAACAAAATATGAGTGGACCAAGTTTATATATAAGTAATACTAAAACAATTATTCTTTAACGTACTAACCCCCAGTTTAGAAAACTCATATAGAATAATAAGTAATAGGTTTTCGGAAAACCCTAGCATGCCATAAAACCTTCATAAAACATATATCATATAGTCTAGTAGTGGTATCACAATCACCCAAAGGCACTACATCACCTTCCCAAAGGCATATATAAAAATATCTTATGCCCAAAGGCAATATATAAATCTTCTGACTGTAGGCACTACATCCCCCGCCCGTAGGCACTACTTCGTCCGCCCGAAGGCACATATGTATATCTTCTAAGTAAGCACAGAAAATTAATAATCTTTCCAAAATATATCTCATCGGAGCTCAATAGCTCAAACATCATATTCATAAATATCTGAGTAACGTAAATTCGCTAAAGCATGATATTTCATAAAGCGCAAATCCAATTTACTCATAAACGTTTCATAAAACGTAGTCATAAATCATGTTTTCCATGTATGCATTTCTAGTAATAAAATCATGCATTTTGGAAGGGGTGCACTCACAGACACTCCGTTGCCGAAGAGCCGTTCGAACTAGGTAAGACAGAAACGCCATTAACAAGCGCATTTAAGCACATAAAAGGACCAATTAATAAAACTCTCCTAAAATGATTGAATTTGGGAAAACAGAGCGAGTATTTGGAATCAGGACGTCAAAATTAGTTTAGGATAGGTCCAAGCTAAAACTCGAAAAAGTCAACCCAAAAGTCAACGTTGACGGATTAATGGTTAGTGGTCAAAAGTCAACGGGTCAGGTCAATGGTCAACGGATTGGGTCAATGGGTCGGGTCAACCCGGTCACTGGAAAACACACTAAAATCTAGGTTTTTGGCCGAAAATTTGAGCAATTTTCAAAGCTTCGTAACTCACTCGTTTCTTAACCAAATTCGACCCATGATATATCAAAACGAAGCTAGGAAAGTGTAGAACAAGATTATACCTACTGGAAGTCCAACGATTCCCGAACATGGCCCGAAAATGGCCTGAAAGGTGACTGGTCTGCGGGAAAACTGGGAAACTTGCCGGAAAAATGGAAAACTTTAAACGTCCATAACTTTGTCAATACTCAACGAAATTGAGTGATTCAAAAACAAAAATCATACCTGAGGATGAGGCGAACAGATTGGTATCCTCCTTGATGGCTAACTAGCCATGGTTTTTTTTTCGGAAAATGGCTGGAAATCCTCGGAGGTAGTCGGAAATTGGGTGAACTTTAAACGTTCATAACTTCTTCAATATTCAACAAAATCGAGTGATTTAAAAATGAAAATCATACTTTTCAACGAGACGAAGAGAATGATACCTTCCTCAATGGCTAAATCGCCATGATTTGGCCCAAAAATGGCCCAAAAAGTTGCAGCCTGACTTGGGTTTTGATCCTGACAATCCAGAAGGAAGTTTGAGGTGAGGTTTGGTGTTCTAGGCTCATGAGGACAAGATAAAGTTCGTGGTGCTCATGGTTTGGGCAATGGTGGGAGTGTTGTCATTGTTGTTGTTTGTTGTGCCCTCGGGGAGGGATGTTTTGAGAGAGAAATGGAGAGGGGCGAGAAGTGAGGGAGAGAGTTTGAGAGAAAGAGAGAGGAACTTTTCAAAAAAATAAAAAAAGAAAGGGGAGAAGGGGGATGCACGGGACAAAGGGGAAAATCAAGGGGACAAGGTGGGTCCCAGTGGTCACTAGAGACGAAACATGAAAATACGAAAATACACTCAATGTTACGAAAATAAGAACGGGGTATCACAATGAAATGCTACAACTAATATCCCAAAATGAATATGATAGCAGGTTCAGCCCCTACAAAATATATACAAGCCTATACACTCAAAAAAAAAAAAAAAAAAAAAAACACAACCTTCGCTAGGCCAAGACATGCCCATGGTGCTAAAAAGAAATAGTACAAGGAAGGATAAAGGGGTAACTTAAACAGTACTCCAAGTCTCTGATCTCTGCATTGCTACCCCCACTGGTTCCTTGTAATCTACTCAGACCTGTCACCTGTACAAATAGCGCCTACATCGTGGGAATGGTGCACCAGGCAAACAATAGATAAGCTGCGAAGCTCGTATGAGTGACAATAATGCAACATATGTGATAATCAATAACAACTACCATCGATCACAATTTATAAACCTCAAATATAGATTCATACTTATGAAATCATAATCAAGTCGTTGAAAATTTCGAAAGAGTCACCTAGACATCCAACGACTTTTCTAAATCAAATCTCAAAGATTCTCAAAACTATCATTCACAAATACACTAAAAACTAGGGCTAGAGTGACACAATTCGACCGAAGCCTACATAAGTAACCAAACAGGAAGTGGCCCCCATAGCAAATTAACCAACCAGAGCCACTCTTAAGAAATTAACCAAGTAGGTAGTAAGTCCTCATTGCGGAATAACCAAACAGAGTCATTCCTACAAAACTGTTAGGCAGTGATCACCCATCGCGGATTAACCAAGCATGATCAACCCTAAGTACGTATGGCCATACCTAAGAAATAGGATCGCCCATCGCGGATTAACCAAGCACAATCCAAAAATATTATGGTCCCCTATCGCGGATTAACCAAGCATGACCTTCTATGTACCACTGTTACATGGTGCAAATTTGGTGTCACCTAATCCCGTGACACTAGGGTAACGGTCCTCTACAAGCCCTCACGTTTCTCAAACATTTCAAATATATAATTTAAAACACAATTTATAAACATTTCGAATAGGCAAGTCACATAGCGTTTAATAAAGTAGGTCGATGGCAAACTTTAAAAATAATTATTTAGCATAAAACATATTTTAGAAATCCATGCTGTATCCGCAAAGTATACTAGCACGGGAGATTTTCAGGGTAATAACTCTATCACATATATTCAAGTCACTCACATGGAGTCCGCACTAACGCACCACAAATATCAAAACGTCACGTACTATCGTCGCTTAAGACAAAGTACAAGTCCACATTTAGAAATCTTCGATAATTCACATAATCAAAAACTTCCATACGCCCCCTACAACAAATGAAGAGAAATAGAAACACATTGACAAAAAGTCAACCGTCGATTAATAGTAGGGTCCACAACCCTACGTAACTCGATCCGCAAGATCCAACCATTGGATTTTTTATTTGTAAATTCCTAAGGTCCTCAAATATTACTTACAATAACATACTAAAGTTTAGTGACGATCTAATGGTCAGATCATTGTTTGCTATAATATTCAAGTGGCGGACCTTAACAAAAATATGTTCAAGTGACGTAAACAAAAATATGTGAATTGGTCATCAAATTAGCCTAGAAATGTCAGTGGTGTCTCGAGCCACGCGCCGCCACACACAGCGGTCAGCAGTCTAAATTCACTGGAAAAATCATTTGATTCCAAAATTCATCAAATCATACCAAAATGAAGGTCATGAGACGAGGAGTAAATTTTATACTTGTGATGAAGCCCAATTTGGCCAAGAAGTGGCTTGAAATCACTCTAGACCGTTGGAAACTCTAAAATGGGTGAATCTCGATTCGTCCTTTCCAGTGTTCCACCGCCCCCAAACTTGTTTGGGGTTTGCTCCTGGTCTTAAGAGAATGCTAATGATGGTGGTGATTGAAGGATAATGTTTCAGAAATGGTGAATCGCCAGCGAGGGTTTCACGGAACCGACATGGGTGTTCCTCGTGGAACCAAGACCAAATCTCTTCGGTTTTGACTAGAAATGGATGATGGGATGTCGTTATGAGGTTTGGTAGTGATGGGAGGTTGAAGAAAGCCAGGAAAATCAACAAAAAAATGGAAGAGTCGCACTGGGCAGAAAAACAGGTCATTAGGTCTAAAACAGGTCGAAGGTTTTTGGGATAGCTGCTCTCTCTCTTTTCTAATTGGTCATTCCACTCACTCTCTCATCTTATTGATCTAGCCTTCCCACATGGTGGGAGTTCCCTTATATAGTAACCCAAATTTGCTATCTAAATCTGATATCGAACGTCCATAACTTTTTCATTATAGTTCTGATTCGCAAACGGTTTTCGCCTATGCATTCATATGATCGAATTCTACTCGAAAACATTAATTGTGAGCTTAAAAGTTCTACGAGTTTTAAAGATTAATTATGAAAGTTCACATCTTGTAACTATACGATTCAAATTCTTAATTAACGGAATTAAAATAAACTAAAAATAATGTAAACACGAAATACGTAATTAATAGTGGAATTCCCGGGATGGGATTTCACACCTTGCATCCGAACCTTGAGCGCGGATCAGAATCCAAAGGTCGTGATCTGACGAGCTCATGCATAGAACAGAGTTGTTGTGACCCAATGCAATTCAAAAATTTTATGTTTTTTATTCACTAGGTATGTTTTTGTAGGAGAAAAAGGGGAAGTCGAGGGATTCTTTGCGCATTAAAGAGGGAAAGAGAGAAAGGGGGACTGTGACAACCCGTCCCTAATTTTACGTTTTTATTTATTTTAATCAAAGGAATTGACAAAAATGCCCTAGAGGTAGGGACCTTTACTTCCGTTAACCATCGTTTAGAGAAACGTATGACTTATTCTTTTAGCATATCTAACTAGTACTTGTTGGTATGAACACATAGGTGAAAGCCGTTTGCAAGTCCGAATTATAATGGTATAGTTACGAACGTTTGAAGTTGGTTATTTAAAGTTAGTTAATTGGTTAAGGAAGACCAATTAGATAAAAGGTAGAAAAAGGGCTACAGCCCAATCAGAAATCAGGAAAGAAAAAAAAAAAAAGGAAGAAAACTCCCAGCTTTCCCGTGCACGCCACCACTGTGACCACCTAACTTCCATGGCCGATTCCGGCCAACTCCGGTGGAATTTCTCGAGACCACCACCACCATCTTGAAGCTCTCATTCCCCTCTACAAAATCCACCCAAGAACCACCTTGATTAACCTTTGTATGTGGCGGTTTGAGGCCACGGAAGTTGATGGTTCTCACAATGCTCCGGTTACCCTTTTTGATTTGTTCGGCAAAACGTCAAAGCGATGGCCGATGCCACCACTTGGACTTTGTAGCCCATCATCCCAAGAGAAAAACCCAACCAACCTTGACCCCGTTGGACCACCGTAGACGACGAATCAACACTGGGAAGCTTTAGGCACCGACCGGCTTCGTGGGCAAAATTGACCATCTTCCGTCCACTTTTGGACTTCGTGGCAGGTATGAAAATCGTTCTTCTCTTTGAGATCTTCATTTCTATGAAATTTGAGAATTTTTAGAAATAGGGAATTTTCCGGCGAACCGTGGCGGCCGGGCATCACGCGCGGCGACGCATGGGCCAAGACTCCACCTGACCTTCCTAGGCTAATTTTGAAGACCCGATTCCCCACATTTGACATCTGTTTAGTGAAATTATGATGTTTAATATAGTTTCATAGTTGACCACCTAGTTGGCCATTAAGAGGTCCTTGCATGAATTGACGATCCGACCGTTGGATCATCACTAAATTTTAATACATTATGGTATGTAATATTTGAGGATATTAGAAACTTATGGATTAGAAATCTGACCTACAGATCTTCCTAAATTGGATTTGTAAGTTCATAAAATAAAACGTTGACCGCCACTTGAATTGGCAATTGGCGGAGATCCAACTGTTGAATCGTAATGAAACTTTAGTATTATTTTTTAGAAGTTTAATGTGGATCTTTAGAAGTTTCGGATCGATAATCCGAAATGCGGATCTTCCGGATTGAGTTACGTAGGGTTGTGGACCCTACCGTTGATCTTTGACCGAAGGTTGACTTTTGGTCAATGGATCTCAAATCATTCTAGAACGTCCTTGGGATGTGTTTTATGTAAACTATGGGTTCTATGGATAAGAGTTCTGAGACGTGACTGAATAATTGTTCTAGGTGAGGATCATTCGTGACGTCTCGATATTCATGCTTGGGAGTTGTAGCGCGAACCTAAGATGAGTGGGTCTTTTCCCTTTTATCGTGTGTATATGTGTATATATATATATATATATATATATATAAGATTGACATCTCCACAAACGTTTATAAATTGAATATTTCATATAATTGTTGTGAATGCTTTGGAGGACTAGTACGAACTATGAATGGTTTGATCCCTGTGGATGCAAATTTCCGCCTCCTTCTTCTTGGACAAAATTGCACCTACAAAACAATTAACATCTTTGGTTAAGGCCAAGAGCCTCACGTGCCCATGATGAATTTGTTGGGGGGGGGGGGGGTTTGGCCGAAGAACCTCCGATGCCAAAGTTAGAATTTAGAGAGAAGTGTTTAGAGAGTTTAGAGAATTTTAGCAAGAGTGAAAACTTAGGTTTTTAGAGAAAATGAGGTGATATGTATAGAGCATGGCCAGTCCCCTTTAGAGAATAGGTGGCCGGCCCTTTGGGGTATTTTTGGTGTGTAATGGGTGATAATTTGTATTAATTAGGAATTAATCCATTAATTATCCAATTAATCTCTACCTAAATGGAATGTTATGTAGGTTACCTAAGATGAGGATGGATGAGAATATCTTTGAATTGGTTACCTATTTTGGACACTTTTGGCTTGATTGAAGGATGATTGTCCACTGCTGGCGCGTAGGAAACCTGGTATGCTTCGAGGGTAATTTTGTCCTTTTCACCCAAAAATCCACGTGTCGCCTTTTGATTATTTTTGGCTCCACAAATGCCCCCACACTTGCTGGCCTGCTCGCAGGAAATGGCAGTAGGTGTAGAGATCTTCTTGCTCTAGGAAACTTAGGACTGCTTCCTATTTTGATATAGATTCCCTCTTTAATATGAAATTAGATCCTTGTAGGAAGGGAAATAAATTTCTCTCAAAGCCTATTTAAGTCCACCTTAAATGGGTTGTTAAATCAACTTTGGCGAACGATTTATTCTACCCTACAAGAGAGAGAAAGCTTAGAGGATATTTGTTCCCCCTCCCCTAGCAATCTTCTACACTTGCACGTGCAAATGACAGTCTTTTGTTGCTTTCTTCGTCTTCTTCGCGCCGCACCTATGTAAGAAAAACTTAATTCTCCTTGTCTTTTTCTTAGGAGGTGCTGCCACGGGGCAATCGTCGAGGTGGTACGGCACGTCAGCTGGCAGGGGCCAGAAGTCGGCTTGGCATGGGCATGGGTATGGGCCAAGGAGGTGGTGTGGCAAGGGTCATTGCTTGTGCTACTCAACTTGATTAAAGCCAAGGATTGGTTCGGATTGGGCCGAGGAAGTGGCGTGGGATGGGCAACGGTTTGGGCTGCCACGTCTGGGCTGCTTGCTAAAAATGAGGAAACTGCTTAAGTTTGATTTCTCAGCTGCTGTAGATAGAGCAGTCAAGGATAAAGCTGTTAAGATCGGAGCTGCTGAAGATGAAGTGTCGGATGAGCGAATTGTTAAATGAAAAAGTGGCTGCTGCCCCTGACCATTTGCTGCCTAGTTGATCTTCAAGCATTCGATGTGGCATTCTCGCACCAAAGAGCTTACCAAGGTAGGTGTCGGGAAATTAGTTTACCCTTTCGCATTGGAGAGCAATTAGTTTACCCTTTCGCACTGGAGAGCAATTAGTTTACCTCTCGCACTGGAGAACAGACCCTTTTGGGTGTCGGGGAATTAGTTTACCCTCTCGCTCTAAAGAGCAATTAGTTTATCCTCTCGCACTGGAGAGTAGACCCTTTTGGGTGTCGGGGTGTCAGGGAATTAGTTTACCATTTCGCACTAAAGAGCAATTAGTTTATCCTCTCGCACTGGAGAGCAGACCCTTTTGGGTGTCGGGGAATTGGTTTACCCTCTTGCACTGGAGAGCAATTAGTTTATCCTTTCGCACTGGAGAACAGACCCTTTTGGGTGTTGGGAAATTGGTTTACCCTCTCGCACTGGAGAACAATTAGTTTATCCTCTCGCACTGGAGAGCATGGACATCATTGTCAAGAGTGCAGCTGAGGAAACCTAGACTGCTGGGACAACCGAAATAATCCTTAGCCTGCCCCCGGCTCTTAGTAATTGGGCTGGTGTGTCCTTCTGGTACTCGTCTGGCCCTGGCTCGCCCCTGGCTCGCCATTAGGCTGAGCTGCTGCATTTGTCAGAGCAGAAGTTGTCTTTATATCCGACAATCTAAGTGGGGTAGTCATGTCTACTCGATCTTGTCATTGAAAGATAACTCGCTTATGTTGGTCATGTCTTATAGGAGCACCTTATCAATAGCTTCGTTGCGCGAGAAATTGCACAATCACTTGGTCATGAGCCTTTCTACTTTTTCCTGAATTTGCCTTTGTTGAGGGTGGTAGATCTCTCGGCTGCCTCGATTTTAACCTGCTGGTCTAAGCTGCCCTTCCATGTGCTCGGCTCGTCTACGTCGTGGCAGGGTGCATGTGGTCCACTTCTGGCAAACAAGGGAATTCTTCGCAGGTTGTCGGTTGAACTTGAACCGGATTAAGTGATTGCTTCTCTCTATCCATCGTGCTGCCTACTCCGATATGATGTAGAGGATACTCTTTACGAGCCTAGCCGCGAATGAATGCTTTGCCTGGAAGACTGCTCATGTTGATTATCAAAGTGTGGCCCCAATTGTGAGTGTATACTTATCCTTAGGCCTAGTAGAGAGTGCACACTTCTCCGTGCTTTAAGATGGGAATATACACTATCTCGGGGCCTAATCGGGAATGTACACTGCCCAAACGCCCGGCTCGTGGCTGCTTGCCAGGACGCTGCTGAAAAGGTTCGTCTGCCTTTATCCTACTTAGGGACACCTCGTCTGGGGCACGTTGGATTTTAATGTGTTACAAAAGTTTATTCATCAAGGTCGTCTGTTGTGTAAGGGCGCTCGTCAACTCTATGATTTGTCCAGACAAGTGTTGTTCGCCATTTAGATTAGAATAGCCTGGAAGGAATGTGCCTCCTTGAGCAATGGAAGTGTGGTAGGCTCCAGGCGTGAGATTTGAATTGGGAAATGTCAAATCCGCGAAGAAACGTGGTGGAAATGCCCCCGGCTCGATGATTGGTTCGGATGGTTGAGATAGTCTTGGGCCGATTTGGGTTGCTTAGAATGCCACTGGATCAGGCTGAGCCGCAGAAGCTGAAGGCCACGAGAGTGGGCTGCTTGGCGGGAGCAGGCTGGGCCGCAAGAGTGGGCTGCTTGGTGAGAGCAGGCTAGGCCACAAGAGTTAGCTGCTCGGCGAGAGCAGGCTGGGCCGCGAGAGTAGGCTGCAAAAGCGTAATGCTTGCGAATGCAAAGCTTGGGCTCATCTTGGCAACGCATTGGGCTCGCGTTGGGCATGGAGTGACATGTCTCGGGCCCTGGCTTTGGTGGCGGGGGCCTTGGATAGCACGACTTGAGCTGTAGTAGTGGAGCTATAAACCTCGTTGCGGATGATTGCCGTGGTGGCCACCGCGATGGTTGCCATAGTAGAGCCTTGTGGTGGTGGTGCCGCTCCCCCTAAGATAACATTTAGTCTCGTGGATCGCCGCGGTTCCATTTCTTGAATATTGGAATTTTCACTTGTGGAATTTTCTAAATTTCTAGCCATTGTATTTCTCTTTTACGTTTTATCAAAGAATCTATGCAAATAAAAAAATTCTAATAATAAGAACGTACGAAAAATACAAGTGGACTAGAAAATAGAGAAAAAAACCTTTTTGCGCAAGAGTCTTCTACGAGTGTAAATCTCAACTCTCAATGAAAGCACCAATTTGTGGATGCAAATTTCTGCCTCCTTCTTCTTGGAAAAAAGTGCACCTACAAAACAATTAACACCTTTGGTTAAGGCCAAGAGCCTCACGCGCCCATGATGAATGGGAGGGGCTTTGGTCGAAGAACCTCCGATGCCAAAGTTAGAATTTAGAGAGAAAAGTATTTAGAGAGTTTAGAGAATTTTAGCAAGAGTGAAGACTTAGGTTTTTAGAGAAAATGTGGTGATATATATAGAGCATGGCCGGCCCTTTGGGGTATTTTTGGTGTGTAATGGGTGATAATTTGTGTACTGGGTGATTAATGGATTAATTAGGAATTAATCCATTAATTATCCAATTAATCTCTATTTAAATGGAATGGTATGTAGGTTATAAAATAATTACCTAAGATGAGGATGGATGAGAATATCTTTGAATTGGTTACCTATTTTGGACACTTTTGGTTTGATTGAAGGATGATTGTCCACTGCTCGCGTGTAGGAAACCTAGTATGCTTTGAGGGTAATTTTATCCTTTTAACCCAAAAATCCACGTGTCGCCTTGTGATTATTTTTGGCTCCACAATCCCTGTTTAGGGTACGTAGGCAGTCTAATGAGACGTTAGATGCAGTCATATAATAAATGAGACTAAATAATTGAGACAATAGCCTTGTTTGGGGAATTGAGCAATGTGAGGGACATTGGTGGAAAATGTGAGATTTAACCTTATGATTTGGTGGTTAAATGTTGGTCATTAATCAATGTGTGAAGAATCAAGAAATTAAAGTAAGGAAACGTAAGTAATGATAGTTAATTAAACTAGTGTCTAGTTGGGCTTATCACCGATAACTATTCCCGAAAATAAATAGTTTGGAAGTGGGGCGTTATAGATTATGCATTTCACGCCATGTTGTATATATATATTTGGAAACACTATGTTATGGTTGAGTATTAGATTGCATCATGGCATATCCATATGTATATTATCTACACATAATTATTGTGAATGCTTTGAAGTGCAAAGGTGAACACAGGACACATAGGTAAGTTCAGGTGAGTTTATGGCATTAGTTGAAATGATGGAGTTATGGCATGACTACATTTATGTTTTAGGCAACTCCGACATTGTCGTATGAATTGCAATAATAGGCAACTCCGACCTTGTCGTACAGGTTGCCCATGAGTCGTACATGTTATATTAGATGCAGTTAGAGATCATAAACCTGCACCCCGATGTTAGTGCTCCCGCCCGTGGCCAGGGCACAATCCTTCACGTGATGTTCACCTCCCACACCTTACGCTCACCTTAGATCCAAGGTAGGTGGACAGTCCTGTCGTACAGACCATAATAGGTGGTTCCAACTCGTAGGTGACCTGCGATTATTCGTACAGTCTTCATGTGATCGTAGCACTTGAGCGCGTTTATTTACACTCAGTCCTGTCGTACATACCACTTTAGGTGGTTCCGACTCATGTGCAGGTATACTTATTGAGCTATTGGCTAGCATGTTATTGAGCTATTAGCTAGCATGTTAATGATCTATTGGCTAGCACATTATTGAGCTTTTGGCTAGCATGTTATTAAGCTATTGGCTAGCATGTTGATGAGCTATTGGCTAGCATGTTATTGAGCTATTGGCTAGCATGTTGATAAGCTATTGACTAGCATGTTGATAAGCTATTAGCTAGCATGTTGATGAGCAATTG
Source organism: Pyrus communis (assembly GCF_041283825.1). Classification (NCBI taxonomy): domain Eukaryota; kingdom Viridiplantae; phylum Streptophyta; class Magnoliopsida; order Rosales; family Rosaceae; genus Pyrus; species Pyrus communis. The sequence goes on along the minus strand of NC_142566.1, from coordinate 5,001,742 downwards.
GCTAGCATGTTATTGAGTTATTGGCTAGCATGTTGATGAGCTATTGACTAGCATGTTGATGAACTATTGGCTAGCATGTTATTGAGCTATTGGCTAGCATGTTGATGAGTTATTGGTTAGCATGTTCATGAGCTATTGATTCAGCCGTACATGTCACGTGAGGTGACTCCGGCTAGCATGTTGATGAGCTATTGGCTAGCATGTTGATGAGTTATTGGTTCAGCCGTACAAGCCACAATAGGTGGATCCGACTGACATACCATTTTATATTGATTTATTTCACCTGGGTTACTTATTCTTGTTGAGATATTTGACACAGCATAGCTGTGAGACTGTTATTTTGGTTATGGTTTTGAGTTATAGTCATGACTGTTATTTTCTAGGAAATTATAGAAGTGTTACAGCGAGGGGTTACTGCCTTTGGTAATTGAAATTGATTTGAAAAGTTTTGTTTCGCTCACTCACATTTTCTATTTTTGCACCCCTCCAGGTTCTAGCAGCAGAGTTCCGTATCGACGAGGATTCGTGGCACTTTTCAGTACAGATGTCTTCTTATGATGGTATAATCATTATCTTACCTTATTGTACTATACCTATGCTCTGTATCACGCGTGAAATGGATCCAGACCTGCTCATCGCGCATTCGTGTACTTAAGCACTTTTAGGTTTTAATTATTCATATTTTATACACTATCACACTTTATAGTTTCGTCACCTTCTAGGTGTTGGCCAGCACAGCTCGATTCGGGGTCCTAGTGGACATTCCGGGTCGGAATATGTCAGGAACCTAAAGGGTTCTTCGCGCGTTAAAATTTTGCTTCTGATTTGCAACCTAGAAATAAGGTATTTTCTTTATGGTTTATGGTTCAAGAATATAATGGATGCAACCTAAAAATGTTTCTTTTTTTATTTTTACTTGTTTTTTTCCTTATGTTCGCTTTTGGTTTATTCTTTATCAGTACTGATCTTTTAGGTTCTTATAATGCACTTTATATTAACTAAATTTATAAACATTTTGTAACTTTGTTGCAGTCTAATTAATCATGTGGGTCAGCATGACGAAGTTCGATTGAGACATACAAATGTTTTGCAATCTTAAGTCTAACTTGACACACTCCGACCTTAATATCTAGTGGACACCAAAATCGAGATGTGCTGACCATCATCCAAATAGGTGATGAAACCATGATGTGCATGAAAACATAACTAAATTATCAACCAATAAAATCTACTGAAAATTTTGGCAGAACATCTCTTAAAATAGGGATATGCCCAAATTAAAAACACTTGCACCTGATCACAATTATTCAAACACATCCCCGAAGGGCCACACTTAATGGGACTTCGACCATCTATTACATGTATGAGAATATGTTCAGAGCATAATTATCCAAAGACGTCTTATTAAAATATTGAGTAAATTCCATACAAGATAGAATACGTTAGAGCTATTGCAAAGTATCTCAACGTCGGATGTAATCACTGATACATTTACTAAATCTTGTATACATGGAAAGTTGATAAATACATGTAAACTGAGTGTATACTTACTATTGGCATGGATACAATATCATCCACCAGTCGTAACTAGTGAAAGCTGGATAATATAATCATGTCATTGCCGAGTAATCTTAAGGCAATGACAAGCTAAGAATGCAACTGAGTAATCATGTCATTACTGAGTAATCTCAAAGTATTGACAAGCTGAGAGTATAACCGTATAATCATGTCATTACCACGTAATCTCAAGATAATGACAAGCTAAGAGTATAACGACAGTACCTCTTATTATTAGTGCAATGCATGATCTGAATTCCATCTTACATATATATACAAGCCATAATCAAACCAATAAACATCCAACAAAAGCCACAATCCATTTAACATTAGACCACAAGATCAATTTTCGTATTTCCCAAACCTAGGTTCCAAAGTATTGTTTCGAATTATTAATACAAGAAACCACCACCACCTAAATCAAGTCCTATTCACTAGTGTAAGCAATTACTAAATGCATCACTTTTGACTCTAGTCTTATTTAGATACTCATTCACACCATCAGATCCAAGTACTATTTTGATTAACTTTAAATAGCATGGTTAAAATAAATGAAACATTTGAATGAAACACTTTTAGAATATAAGTGAAGATGATGTGTATAAATATAGATGCATCGGTATATAAAAGCTTTGGCAGTTGGTACGTATACACTTCCAGAGATTTAGTAAGTTCATTGGAATATACATACGCAGTTAATGTATTACGGTATAATTAATAAGAAAACAATTCCATCCCCTTCAGATTATATATATATATATATATATATATATATATATATATTAATTATATATATTTGTTCTTCAGACACATGCAAAAGTTCATGTAAAACCAATGAGAACTTAAATAGATATCCCATACATAGGACAATTACCATATCTGCTTTTTCAACATTTATATCGAAAAGCCAAATTGTTTCGAGGAAATTGTAGCAATGGTCTCTTAACTTTAACCTCATTGGAGAAATGGTCCCTCAACTAAAAATTCATAACCATTGGTCTCTTAACTCCACAAAACGTGTAGTTATGGTCCTTTTCATCAACACTGTCAGAACTTTTGTCAAAACAAGTAATGTTAGAAGAATCATTGCTACAATTAGGGTAAAGTTGGAAGACCATTGCTCTAATTGGGTTAAAGTTGAGGGATGATTTCTCCAAATTGCTTAAAGTTCAAGGACCACGTCTACAATTTTCTCATTTCCCATATTTACCCCTTGATTCAACTTCACATGCATTGCACATGCACTACAAAAAAATATGGGCATTGTGCACAAAAAATTAATTGTGCCCTTTGATGCTTAAGGACACCAACATACGTGCCCATAGACCAATAGTAATAATGCAACAACTAAAATATTATATGTGCCCTCAATGGGCGTGCCCTTTGATCATAAGGCACCATATGGCATTTTGTGCCCAAAGAGTTGAGCACAAATAGGGGTTTTTTGTGCCTTGTTTTGATAACCTTGTCAGATGACTTTCCCAATCCACGTTAGCACAATTTTAGTAATCGTGCCCTCTAAGTTAAATATTAAAAAAAAAAATTAAAAATTATAATAACTCAAAACTCAAAACTCAAACTAGCCCACAAATTGATACTGGGCCTGGGACTGTGGGGTGAGCTAGAAGGAAAGAGAGAATATAATTTTTAATTGCAATTTTAAAATTTATAGTTGGGGTTAATTGTTGACCCCAGCACAGTATTAATACTTAGAAGAAATAAACACGAGGGTAGCAAGTCCTATTGGACTGGCTTTGGGAGCGAGTCTAGCTATAGCAAATCTCTACTTTCATTTGTTATTGAGCACAAATACATCCTTCGAGTCGTTAGATCAAACAGCACGAAATTGCTTTTCGTGTGTTTGTAAATCAATAAAAAATTATGATGACTGATACTCACAAATAGTGCCATGAATTTTGTGCTCAAATTTTAATAGGCACAATTACACTTTGTTATGGACACAAATTAATGTGTCTTTTTGTTAGAGGGCACATTTGAGACGGTTTTGGGTTCAAAGCAATTCAAAAAGCACAAATACGTATTTGTGTTGAATGACAATGCAAAGGGAACAAGTCAATTGTGTTTTTAGCCTATTTTTCTTGTAGTGATGACTCATTTTGACAGAATTTTTAATAAAGTTGACGAAAATGACCATAGATACACGTTTTGAAGAGTTGAGAGACCAATGGTCGTGGATTTTAATTGAGGGATCATTGCTCCAATTAGGTTAAAATTAAGATATCATAGTTACAGTTTTCTCAAATGTTTCATATGTGAAAATAGGCATTTGTAAAGTTCGGAAAACATTGGCTTGTTCATGGCAGATAATCTAATATTGCATGAAAGTAATAAGAAATATAAATATATACTAACAACATGCTTGAGTCCTCTTATACAGGAGAAAACGTGACGAGTTCTACAAACTTAATGTTTGTATACATGTGGTAGCTATGGAAAGACTAAAGGAAGTATGAGAATCCTTACCCATTACCACCATGCTACAGGTTTGACATATCAATTCACGCTTTTGTCCGATGGATCAACCTCCGTCTCTTTCTCCTAATCCGGTTGCAGACAAGGAAGCATGAAAGATATTTCCTATTTTCTTGCTACGATGAGTGCTCCTTCTTAAAGCAGTTCCACCCTTAAGAACTTTGTGCTAGCACTCATCCCATTTATCCACTTCAGTGAACAGTAATGAACCAAAGCATCTCCACCCCTAAAAAATTACGATGGCACAAACGATCTCCACCCCTACAAAATGCGTTGGCACCCAACCCATTTAAAATATTATTAATTTTTTTATAAAATTGTTTTAATTTCAGATATGATTTTTAACCAATCTCGTCACGCTGCGTGTCATTATCTGAACGTACTATTTTAAGTTTACGTAATTTTATTTAATGTATTTTTTTAAAAAGTTTATTTGGTGAGGTAATGTAAATTTAATTGGTGTTTTTTATTTTTAAGTTTATTTGGTGAGTTTATGTAATCTTATTTAGTTAGTTTATTTGGTGAGTTTATGTAATCTTATTTGATGTGTTTAAATAAAGTACAAAAAATAAATTTGAAATTGCATAAAGTTCTAAAAATAAAGACGAAATTACATAAAGTACTAATAATAAATAAGAAATTACATCTATTAATAAAAATAAAGTACTAAAAATAAAGACGAAATTACATAAAAATTACATAAGAAATTAAATAAAGTACTACAAATAAATATGAAACTATACAAAATCTCCGGAGCTAGGATATGTGGTGCTAGGATCTTCGTTGTAGGAAGGATTTGTGTAGCTAGAACCCCCTCGACTTGTTTCCGCATCTCTTGCACGCCTCCTTCGCACGACCTCTTTTTTTCCGATGTCCAAAAATATTTTGAATTTGGAGATAGTCCTACTAGAGGCTTGTTCATAGTGTCACGATCAGCTTGAGCCACCCTTTCTTCTCTAAGCATCTCATTTTCTCGATTAAGTGCTTCTCTAATCATCTCGTTCTCTCGATTAACTTTTTCTCTTTCTCTCTTAGCCGCTGCATCACATCTCTCAGTAGCTGCTAATATTGTTGCCATAGCAGCATCTTTTTCCTTATCTATTGCCTTTTCCTGCGCCATCCTCAGTTCACCTTGGCGAGCAAGTTCCTCCATATATTTGGTGTAGTCATTTTTGGAAGAATTACATTTTTTCTTTGATGCCTTTTTACCTTGAGGCCTAAGGGATTGACGAGTCGGTTGGGTCTCTGGCACTTCTTCAGGCATCTCTTCCATCTCACAAAATGTGTCGGTTTCTTGTTCGGTCGTATCTGCTTCTGGACTCATATACCATGCATGACAACTTCTAGACTAGTTGCCACAATTTTGTATCTAGGGCAATCTTTGACAATTTGCCAACATTCCCATTTGTTGAATGATTTGTTATGGTTCTTTGCATTGTAGAATGCTTATGCTTGTAGTGTCTATATATGTGGGATAAGATAGTATTAAAAATGCAGGTGTAACACACATAAATAAATTAAAATATTGATGTGGGTGGAATGCATATAAATAAATAAAAATATTGTCACCTGATCTGCTAAACTTGTCCCACTACGCAGATTACTGGAAGCATGAGAGATGGCGTTTTTCCAACAAGTAAAGGATGCGTTGAGTTTTTTCCAACGACCTTGAAGACCTGAACTACTTCTGGCATCTTTTGCATGTACATCGCAAAACACTTTCATAATTTTACTCCACATTTCTCGCTTATCCATCTCATTACCCGTAATCGGGTCATGAATAGTGTGCACCCAACTTTCACACAACGTAACATCTTCAATGAGCTTCCACAAACTCATTTTTTTCCTCTCAAAGTGTAGAAAATATTGAAATGTTGAAAGTGTAAAAAACATTGAAATATGGTGTAAGGTGAAAGATGAGGGCAGGTATTTATAGAAGGAAATAAAAAAAATAAAAAATAATAAAAAAAAGTTTTTAAAAAATTTTCTGTATTTTTTAAAAAAAAAAATTTATAATTTTTAATAAATTTTAATGTATTAATTTATTTGGCCCGTTTGATTTGAAAAATATTTAAATCCAAGAGCCAAGGAGCTTCCACGTGGCCAACGGTCATAATTCTGACCGTTGAGCCTTTTTTTTATTTTTATTTTTAATTTTTTGAGGAAAAATTGTGGACCATTGATCTGTGATCGAAAGGTCCAGTTTAAAAGTAAAATTCAAATTTTTTTTACCGTTGGAAATCCAACGGTCTAGAGAAACTAGCTGTTGAAAATCCAACAACATAGAGAGGGCCACGTCGCCTACTTTCGGGTGAAGAGCAAGTGGGTTGACAACGGGCCTCGCCGCCTGCACCCTTGTCCCCTACTTGCGCCCACATGCGAGTGAGTTGCATGTGCCAGCCAAATAGGCCAGTCCCTAGGTTAGTCAAAAATGGGCTGGTCTCTTGACTGGCTTGGGTTGGGTGCCAGGCAGTTTTGTGGGTTGGAGTGGATTGACAGACCCCTAGTTTGGTTTTTTGACTGGGTGCTGGGCTATTTCACCTTGGATGGAACTGCTCTTATCTGATGGCTTCATAGGATGACATTTTCCTTGACTTCATAGAAATTTTTACTTCTTAGACTAAAAATAAAACCTTCTAGTTTTTTATCCGTGGAGTTCCATAAAATGCTACATACTTAAATTCTGCATATCCATTTTGAGTGTAAACCTTTTAGATGAAATATAGAATTAATGCAACTAAAAGAAATAAAAAGCACAAGAGTAAGTGGATAGTGGTGGAAAGGTGTTGTGCTCTTGCATGATAGCGTGGGTTTGAACCCATCGATAGTTGATCTAACATCTAACTTACTAACACTATCGCTTGTCTAAAAAACCAGAAGAGAAACTTGCAACAGTAAGCTCTCTAATTTTGTGGGCTTTAGGCATCCATACTTTGTGACGGCATAGTTTCGTGACACGGAACGGCAACCAAGGAAAAGGCGTATTCGGGGAAAAGAGAAAAGCAGAGGAAAACTCTTCTCCCTTTTCTCTTTCTCTTCTCCCTACATCCATAGTTGGTTCTTCCCAATTTTCAATTCGGCTTATCCGATCCCTCAACCTCTGAGGGTAATCCTCTTTCTGGTTTGTTCTTGCTTCGTTTTTCAACCATGTCCGTGTGTAAAGTTTTGGCGTTGTCTCCAACACCACCACATTCTCCTTGGTGTTTGCCAATTCCGACAGTGTTGTTTAGGAATTTTTTTGAGCTTCAACTCGGTGATTGGCCTCTTTCGCTTGGATGCCGATTACCCCTTATTTATGGCTGTGCGCAGGATGCATCAATGAAGAAGATGATCGGCGGTGGTTGGCGAAGTGGTTGGCTGGAAGCTCCTTGGATCGATGGTGGAGAATGTTGTGGATGTTTCTTAGATGTTTTTTCGTTCTTGGGCTTTTGGGCTCATTTTCTGTTTCTGTTTAGGCTCTTTTTGGTTGTTTCTAGGTGTTGTTGAGTCTTTGTATGTTTGTAAGTTTGTGCTTGGTTACAATAAAATATTCCCCTTTGACCTAAAAAAAAAAAAAAAAAATTCCTCGCCAATTCAATCATCCAATTAAAATTCTGTAGAAATGTAAAATTACAAAAATAACCTTGCATTTAAAGTCCCGTAAAAGCTTCATTTTGAGTCAAATTTTCATTATGTTTGTGCCACGCGTTGGTAATAACGATTATTACAAAAATATAATAATCAATGTCACGCGTGTACCAAAATATCAATGGAAGCCAACACATATATTACGGGCATTTTGATGATTTTACACTTTGAGGATTTGAAATATCTTATACGAGAAAATATGCCCGCACATTGCTGCGGGACTTGAATGCACCCGTCTTAACTGCATGAATAAAACACATTTAACCTGAATAAATTAAGACGCATGCACCATGCACTCGTCTCTCGAAGAGAAGCAAAGATACCAAAAACAGAGAGGCAATGTCACATTGTTTTGCATGATCTTGAAAATTAGGGATAAGGTATTCAAAGTGCTAACAAAGACATGCAAATGGTATTGAAATGCTAAAAAGAACATTTTGAATAATTATATGATGCCGCAATAAAAACACAATTGACTTTCAAACTACAGAAATAAATGATAAAAACCACATATTTGCACCCAATGCATTGTTTTTTTTTTTCTGTGCAGTATAAGAAAAAAACAGGATAACATTCCCCTGAAACCAAATTCATCCCCCAATTTCTTGCAACAAATTTCAGTAATTACGAACGCGACTAAATCTTAAATAAATAGAGCTGTTCAATTATATTAAACTACATATAGGGAGGGGGAAGAGAGAAAAGAGAGACCTGGATACCTCCATCGTGTACTGAAAGATGCCAAATTCTATCACCAAGGAGAACAAACTTTTTCAAATGCTTGGGCTTGGGTGGCATGTCTAAGCATCTGCGCCAACTCATATATACATACATACATATATACACACACACACACATACCCTAAAAGTAAGAGTGTAAAATCTATGCTAAAATAAACAACTAAGTATGAGCAGGACCTCGTAAAAAGTAGGTGATCATATGTGTTCTTCAACTTTCTATCGAACCTGCAATCAACGAAAGTGATCCACCACGAAAAACATGGTTAACCACCATGTACTGAAGCTATATATAATCATTGAAGAAAAATCTTTTACATCCAGCACAAAGCAAACTATAATCGAAATTTCAACAAACCAAAATAACATGCAAATAAATAAATAGGAAAAAAAAAAAAAAAAAAGAAGAATAAAAAAAAATAATCGAAATTTCTTTTATGTCCAGCAATGGAACCATTAGAGATTGTGTAGAAACAATGCAGTAAACACCACTAGATAATGGGGATAAACAGAATAGTAATACGCACATATCTATCAGGATAGTAAAACGAAAACAACTAAACATGTAAATTCAAAGGTCACTCGGAACATGCTAAAAGTAAAAACTAAATTGCAAGCGATTGGCATCTAGATTTACCTTTAAAATGGCCTGTGATATGTCATTAATAAAAGCCCTGAATTCTTGGTTCACTCCACTAAATTGGTAGGAGATTTTGCTTTATCCATCAGAACCTTAAAACAAAACCTGTAATAGTATGATAAGCGATAAAGATCTGGTAAGTTTATTAGACATTGTTTCAAATACAAATTGAGACTCGTGGGAAAAAAAAAAGAGAAAGAATCAAATATCATATTATATTCTGACAATACTCTAAGATGGTATGAAGCCACCTCATCTAATTTTATGACAAATGGGTGAGACTCGTTAAAGAAAGTCAATAATGGGTAAAATGTTTAAATCTATCTGATGAAAGAAGTGATAACGTTGTAGTTATTTTATCAGGAGGCGTTAAAACCATGAATCAAGAGGATAATAGACCAGGGATTTCAAATATTTCAATTATAAGAAAACTTGTTTGCAATACTGAGAAAAAGCTTATTATTGTTGATAAAAATGCACACGACACCAATGGATCATGCCATAAAAATTACACAACGAAAAATCCAGAGACCAAAATCTCCGCCAGCAGAATTTATTCACATCAAAGGACGCACAATCTTGGTTTACAAAACCAATCAAATTTAAATTGTAACACCATACAATCAAATGTTAATCAAACACACAATCTCAAAAAGCCAAAACCATGTTAAGCAAAAGAAACAGAAGGAAAAGAGTGAAGATGTAAGCATTGATAAGAATATGAAAAGTGGCAGCACTGATATCATGCACACAGATAGGACAACGAAATATCGGAACCAGCAGCAACAAATAGAACCAAGAAGGAAAAGGATTGATAAAATAAATAAATAAGAAATAGGACAGAGGCACAAACCAACGACATGAGCTCAGTTTTTTCACCATGAATTTTGCATGGCCTGAAATCAAGAAAAGGACGGGTTTACCGGGATTTTGAAGTGGACGCCCGCAGGCCGAATGACAGCGATCATCCCTCTTTTGATGGTCCAGAACCGACGCGGGACACTCAAAAGAAATCCAAAAAGGTAGCATTATCTAGAGAGAACATGCGAAGCCGTTAACAACAACGAAGTAAATATATAGTTCCATAGATGCAAACAAAATAACACTATGGCATGATATTTGATTAAGATCCGTCTCTACCAGTTTGATGGCAAAAACACACACTTCTCCCATGCGGGAATGAACCTAACCATGCGGGAACGAACCTAACCACACTGCATGCACTCACATACACTGCATGCACATACACTCCCACACACCGAAGAATGAACGCATCATATTCAGTTAGCACCATTCAACTTTAAAAGCAGTGAGACCTTCCAAAGGCACAGCCTAACTGGCCTCGGTTCAAATAACCAAATTGAGAACAACAGTTCAATTTTAGAAAAGTTGTACAGAGGGGAAAAAAAAAGAAGAGAGAGAGAGAGACAAAACAATCCTATAACCACAACTGAAAACAAAATCAAAATGAACATAATAAAATATCAGCAGAGCATGAACACTAACTAACATCCTTTGGAAACATGTGCCGGTTACGTATAATATATATGCGCATAAATTAAGAAAATGACTTGAGTGCCCTAGCAGTGGTCTTCACGCTGAACCAAATCACTGTTAGGTTAATTGTATTGATTCACGCATCTTCTTTTAGGTGCTAAATCTCTACTAAATTGCCCTACGAAAATGACATAAAACTAATTAAATTCCCAATAATATCTGAGAAATACAACTTTTAAAAGTGAGAATATATGCAGCACCAGGATGTTGCAGAACTCACTGCCCCAATTTAAGATTTGGTTTTTGTCCAATGTATGTATATGCTTAGATACATCTGAGAATTTGCTTTGCAACAGTTGCTACTCTCATCATCTTTTGAGAGAGATAGATACAAGGGTAAAGATTACAATGGGGAATAGTTAAGAATCCCTCTAAAATACTAAAGAAAAACACACCTAGAAAAGAGTAAACAACTGTTTTGTTTCCATAGCAGTTTCTCAGAGCATTTATGCTGTCAGAAAGATAGTGCTCCACTCCAGAAGGATGGACAAATGTACCAGATGGAGACTGACCCAAAGAAAACATAATTAAAAGTTAGCATACAATTAAGGTGATGCAAAAGGGCAACACATGATGTGAAATTATTATACCAAAATATCCATGGTCTGTTAATCTAATCACCCATTAAAATAAAACAAAATTAAGCACAACAATATCAAAATTAAAAGGATGGAATAATATGAAACCTTGTGCATCGAACGTTTGTAAGAATGAATCACACAACAATCAAGGGTAGACAAATCACAAAAGTGACAATTAAAGGGCACCTAACGGACACCCCCATCTCTCTCTCTGAAATCGCAGAAATCCCTCAGGTTTGAGGAAGCAAATGGAAAACGAAATGCTTTTCCATCCCCTACCCATACCCATACCTCCCTTACCCGTTCCCTTTACCCTCGCAGAAAATCCTCCCATCACTCTCTCACCCTTGTCCCATCTCTCAATCTGCAAATTGCAGAAAAGAAACCCTAAAAAAATCCCTAAAATCCCTCGCCTAAATCCTCCCACATTTCTCTTGGACACCCCCTCTCTCTCTCTGCAAAACCTAAACCAGATCTCCTAAATCCTATCTCAGACACCCCACATGCAGCAAAGAAGCCAAGATATTAAATCAATCTCTACATAATACTTTGGAACAATGAAGCAAAATGGTACTTACTTGTTCCTTGTCCAAAACTGTTGGTGCCGCCACACATTGTTATCAATTGTGGGTTTATCAAATCCTTCATGGCTTAGACTGCATGAAGAATTAGAAACTAAAAGATGAATATATGCTGTAAATCATCATATAAATGTAACTGCATTTAAAAAAAAAAAAAAAAAAAAAAAAAGAAAAAAAAAAAAAGAGGGAATGAAAAAATTGAATTCTATTTCATCAGTACGTAACTGAATGAAAAGTTACATTGAATGCAAACTCAATCAATTTCCCCAAAGTCATTGTTAACTGAAAATCAATACCAAACCCATAATTACCACCATTGAATTTGGCAAAACCCAAAAACAAAATACAAAAATTTACTCAAATAGTCACAGAAAAACATGAAATTTGAGCACCCATTTGGTCAAGTTAAAGGATAAATGCACTCACAACATCATAGTACTCTTTGGGAAGATCTTCTTATACTGGTTCTTCCTTTTTCTTGCTCTTCCTCAGAACTGCCATAAAAAAACCCAGACAAGCACACAAATTTAGAAAAGAAAAAGTCCAAAACTACCATAAAAAATCCAGAAAGCATACAAATTTATCAGAAAGAAAAGTTCAAATTACAAAAACCAACTGATGTGAGTGAGTAGTAGAGGTTGTGTTAGGCACCTAAAACATGTTTTGGTTTCAATTGAGGGCCAGAGCCTTGCATGCGAGGAAGATGACGATAGGATTCCAGAGACAGAGGAAGGAGGAGTAAGACGACGGAGGCAAGAGAAGGGAGCCGGCAGCAAGAGGAGGATAGGACAGAGGCGAGACCGTCTGTGGTGCGACACACAGTGGGTTTCACAGCTATTAATTAAAATACGCAACATGAAAGCCTGTTTGATCACTGTGCCAGGGTTTCTGCTTGTCTGCAAAATTGGCAAAATTGGCACACAGGTTCACAACTCCTCGTCTTCCCTTTATCAATGGCTCCTTTAAATATCCAAATGATCAAGGTCGATCGTGCTCGCAGAATACTTGATGAGCTCCTTTTGGTAATCCACCTAAAACAAATAAGCACAATATCTATGTAAACTGGCATTTCACTCAATTATACATTAGTTATGGCATATTTGGAACTAAATGACTTCAACCTTAATATCCTATAAGCAGTATGTTTCTATATTTTAAATCCTGTTATGATAACAGGTAAATATAGATGATACAAAAGTAATTTAGTTCCATCATGCATAAAGGTGCAAACTCCAACCTGAGCTTCACATATTTCTTTTAATTTTAATGAGTAAAACTTTATTCATGTTATCATCAACATCTCACAGAGCGAAGCAATATTTTGGAAATGCATATCCGATTAACAGCCCTTTCATTCGAGTAATTAAATAAATCCATAACACGGATTAGAAAAACAGGCAAATATCCGAAAAACCTGTCATTTACTTGCAAAACTCCTGCCTAACCCCACAGTCTTTGCAATTAAATATAAACTAACACTTCCTCAGTGTGCTCTCTTTGTATAAAAATATACACTATCATTTAAAACCTGAAATGTAGAATTTGATGCCAAGAACAAATCCTCAGCATCCACGCTATACAATATAGTAACTAATGAACTTACTATTGTGTTGGAAAACACAAACTCTAGCTCCAGATTCTCTTGCGCCATTGACAATGGAGTTGTGGTTCAAAGAATCACTAACAATCAAGCCTCCCTGTAAAGTCAAATGGCACATATTCAGATAAGGAATGTAAACACAAAATTAGAAGTCATACATTTGAGAAAAGATGCAAACCTTTGCCGTCAGAACAGGAAGGATAGCAGAGTTTGTGACATAACCCATTCCGAAAACTATAGCAGCAGGTTTCCCAACAAAATTTGCAACACATTCTTCCAGCTCATTATGCAAATCCATGGTGCCTCGTGATAGAAGCATATCATGGTAAATTCATTTAGAAAAATAGTTCAAACAATTTTTCCTTGCGAAGTAGTGTTAGTATACCAACCGCCATTAACTCGGCTACTACAGGTACTGGGAGAATATTTTTTCAACGTCTCAATAGCTCGAGGTGTGCAGTACTCATCAGATGCAGCAAAGCCAAGGTAATTGTAAGATCCCAAGTTAAGGCGTCTACTGGTTTTTTTGGTTAGCCTGCATCAGCCGAGTTACACAATGAGAATATAAATAAAGAAAACATAACAAAAGGCGTGAAACATACATGAAATTGCGAAATCGGAGGAAATTTGTAATCATTACTTGAGTGTTTTGTTGTAGTCATTGGAGTAGCGTTCAACAACATTAAACCAAGCATCAGGAGCACTTGCAATAGGCCTATTGAAATAGTCCTGACCAGTCAGAACTTCAAAAGATTAACCAGAGTTATCAATAATTATGTTTATGGGACTCCATGGAATTCAAGCTTAATTGCAGGGCCAGCTGCATCCATTTCATACAGCTCAAGAAATATAACACAATCAAATCAATAACAAAATACCTGAATTCGAAGAAAAAGCCGACAAATATAGAAATCTTCAAGTCCTAAACAGATTGGAGCATAACCCTGATTCTTGCAACAAAGCAATGCTTTTTTTTTACATAAAATTACAGGAAAAACTAAACAATAGAAACAAATTATGTACAATGATTATGGAACCTGCAAATTGCCAGCACTCCATCAGTTGATCATTTTGCGGAAGAAATCTCTAACTTGGCCGAAAACGAAGAGCAATCCATAGCTGAAGTACTTGGTTAACGTGGTTAAATAAGGGATCGCAATCATTTTTGCGGTGGGACGATTGTATGATCCGAAAGCTGGAGGATTTGGGAGTTATTTCCTGCAATGAAAATAACAATTGTAACAAAAATCAGATATATGGATCGAAGTTAAGATTCTCGCATTTTCTCTGTGTCACAATCATGCAGAGCTTTTACCTCAATCGAATCAAATCCAACACCAACCCATCACAGCTCGATGATCACTCAGAACATTGAACGCAAAAATCAACAAAATTTTACCATTTTAAATTATAATTTGTTTCATATTCTTTAAGCCACTAAAAAAGCAAAAAATTTAAATTAAATTAAAAGTGAACCTGGTGGTCGTGGGTGTTGCCGCCGATGAGGAGGTCGAAGAGATTGATTTTAGCTTTTTCGTTGAAAAGCTGGCTTTCTTCTTTTCCTTGCAAATCGGATTCTATTATGTGTAGGTCTTCTTCTTTTTGTTCCTTCAAAACTTTGTTCAGCATTCGCCTGAGGAGAGGGGAAATGGTTCAGAGCGAGGTGTCTTCATTGCTGCGACCCTGTCCATTGAACTTGCTGCAGTTGCTTTCAAGCTTCTCTCCTCTCTGCAAGTCACATGCCTTCCCCTCACCAAACCCCTCTCTCTCTCCCTCCCCCTCCTTCCTTCCCTCTCTCCTCCTCTCTGCAAGCAGCATGCCTTCCCACCAAATCCCACACTGAGCCATCGATCCCACCGAATCCAACCCTAATCGACAACAATGCCCACCCAACTTTTACCCCCAACCGTGTGATGTTAACCCTAGACCGGCATTCCCGTCATTCGAACCGATGGCATCTTCGTAAAAAGCTAAAAGTATCCGAGTGGCAATTGTAAATAAACTGAAATGTGGTCCAAAACACTGTTCCGATGGCATCTTCGTAAAAAGCTAAAAGTATCCGAGTGGCAATTGTAAATAAACTGAAATGTGGTCCAAAACACTGTTCATATGAATAGTGCAATTTCCCCTCCTATTTTAGACTAAAGTAACTAGAAAATGTGTCTGCACGTTGTTGCGGGACTTGA
Organism: Pyrus communis; assembly: GCF_041283825.1. Lineage (NCBI taxonomy): Eukaryota > Viridiplantae > Streptophyta > Magnoliopsida > Rosales > Rosaceae > Pyrus > Pyrus communis. The sequence continues at coordinate 4,986,183 of NC_142566.1, read as the reverse complement.
ATGCATCACATTGAACTTCATAAATAAGATACATTTTACCTGAATAATTCAATACAATCATGAATGAAGTGAGGGATAGATGAGCAAATGGGTTGGTAAGATATGTAGCTTTGTTTTTATATACATTAATTTGAGCTGGTTTTGAAAGACATTGTACGATGAACAGGATAAAACATAACGTTTTGGTTTCCTAATAAACAGAAGTAACATGTAGTTAACACAAATCTTGCCCCTGTAGTCAAGGTGGGAAAATATATATCTTGTAGGTTAGGCACATGTTTGAACAGTTGACAAAAAACATAAAAACTGTTTTAGCATTTTTCAACAACAAACGTGCAAAGCAAATAACATGCAGGACGTTTGTTTCCGTAAGAAACATATGTAACATGCAGCCGATACATATTTTGGCCTTACAGTTAAGACAGCAAAATATATGGCTTGTAGGTAAGTTATCTGTTTCGGTAGTGAACCAAAAAAGAAAAAAAGTGTTTCGTTCTTGTTCAAACAGCTGAGTCTTGAAGCAAAAATGTTGAAAGCTAAAAACATGTAGAACGCCCTGCAACAATCGGAGATTGCGGCCTTCACTTTTTGTGACAGAGGACATCTTCCGCACTATAGCAAAGAATATAAATTATAGTTTAATAATTGCTAGTATGATGTTTGTTATGTAGGTGTATGCGTGAAAAACAAATAGTAATTTACCTTTCTTTGGTTTTTTTGGTTTGAGATTTTGTTCTGAGTGTGGCTATTGGGACTTTGTCTGCTGGTTCAATTTTGGGGACAACCAGATTGTGAAATTCTCTAGCAATTTTGGCAGAATTGGTTGTCTCATGTTTGGTCGTTGCGAGGTTTTTTGCTGTGAATCAAGGCATAAATTTAAAAGGTTATAGAGAAATGTAAGAGTGACTAAATAGTGGTGTGAAGGTTTTTAATGAGTAGCAATACATTTTTGTATACCCAAGAGACACATAGTTTGTAAGATTTACAGATGAGATCATTAAGAAAGAGGAAAACTTTACCTGTCGAATTAGTTTGCTTGATCAGGAAACAATGCTCTCTTTGAAGTATTTGTGGGTGTAGCTGATTAGGGTTGATATAGTTGCTGAGAAGGTGTCAATGGGCTAGGGGTTGCTTCAGTCATAATTTGTTTTCCTGCGGTGGTAGCAGGTGTTTGTGGTGTGACTAAGGCAATTGTTGGGCTTGAGAGCAGTTGGTTTTGGAGTAGTCCATGAACGATGAAGTCAGTTTTCCCAAAGTCAGTGTTTCGATTTCCAAAAGAGAGCTGGAAATGTTTTGTCTAGCCGATCAAATTATTCAAAACTGACGGAACTACGAAAGGATCGTGAAAGAAAGAACTATCGGACCTCTGGAGAATTAGAGGTTACGAATATAATGAAGAATGAGAAACAAAGCTTAGAACAAACGTATAATATAAGCTGAAATAACCAAACAGTCATTTTAAAAATGATAAAATCGCATTGTCTGAAATGGAAAGCATGGGGAAACAATGTATTGAAGTTCAGGACATACCAAAGGCTTGATTGAAACGTAATGGCTCAGGACCCCTCGATTAAAGGCAGTAGCAAGAGCAGATTATGATTCTAAGATGCGAGCGCGATCTAAACTGCAAAAAAGCAGTAAGACTGAGATTAAGAATTTGAAGTGCAAACAAACAGTTACAATAAAATTAACTTAATTTGTGATTGTATAACGGACTCAATCTGTGAAAGTTCACCAAATAAAGGGCAAGTTTCAGAACATTAAACATACAAATTGAAACACCCTCATCTCTCTGCAAATCTTACAAACAAAATCCCAAACGTAATCCTTGAAATCCAAACAGACCTAATTCAGAAACCGTTTCTCTCAGACACCCCATACCATAGAAAATGCACCCTATACCCCAAACATAATGCTCAGTGGCCAGATAGCAATCTATGAAGGTTGATCAAGATGTCACTAATTAGTTTTTCCGAACAGATGGTTAACCATTTTGCCAATTTTTTTTTTGCAGAAAGTGGACCATGTTTAACTTTAAACGACGATCTCTATTTTGCCTAGACAGATTGCATCACCAATGGCTTGCCACATATTCACAAAAATGAGCAGTGCCGATTGACAGATGGACAGACCTGAATGGTACCAACCGAAGCACAACAATCCTCCAAGGGAAAACAAACAACGAAATGACTTCAAGAAAAATCTGTATCATTTATTCAGTGAAGCACCCTAAGTTGGAAAAGAGTAAAATTTAAATTGAAAAACAATAATCTAATAGAGACAAATTTATAACAGAAAACCAGTAGAATCTTTACAGAAACCAACAAAAATGGCTGCAAGTTAAAATTCTTAAAATTTGATATTTGGCTTTAAATTTCCCTAATGTTTATAATAATTAGTGAAAACAAAATTGGACACATCAGTTAAGAATACACCAAAGTTAATACACTGTTGTACCACGTTGCAATCATTAGTGCATGATAGAGACACACATCTGAGATGGGAAAAAAGCCCCAAAAAAAAAAATGAAAATACAACCAAAATTAATATATAAAAGCAAATGAGTGCTGCTTCACCAATCTGAAATGAAATGAAAGGCTTTACTGAAATGAAAGCCTACCAGGTGCAAATAAAAATAAACTATATAGTTTGGCCTTGTACATGATTAGATCTTTGGTCTCCAGGAATTATGCTAAAAGGCAGACTAATCAAATGATTACGCTTAGAACTATAATGTTGTTTGAATTTTTAAAAACTGTTAACTGATTGAAAAACCACACCATTTAAAGAACCCATGGAGATCAGAATAAGTATGAAATACTACATGGGTAAATGAACAGCCATTAATATATTTTTTTTTCTCATCATGGCAACAACAATCAGAAAAAGAAAAGGAGAAAATCTATGAGATAAATTTAAAGTCTATTTGAAAAGTTCAATATATTTATTTGTCAAACTCAGTGATCAAACTTCATACTCATGCTTTCCAAAAAGAAAAGAAAACGAAAAACTGAAATCATTGACAATTCCAAGCAATATAGCAGCTATTATTAAGATCCAAAACGAATTGTGGAAAGTATGGGGACCAAACACTATTAGAAGTTGGAAAGATATGCTGATGCAGCAATTTGACAACACAGTTTGGGAAACTTTTGGTAGGAAATATGCTCGCAAGGAAAACCGACAATGGGTGAGTATGATTCTCAAAGCTGATTTATGTTTAAATTACTAAATTACCATAATCGTTGTTGGTTTGTTTTCACCGATGGTCTACTTTGTATTCAAGTTCTTGTAAAGAAAATTGGTCTTTTAACATGCTCTTTTCTAAATTTTAAAAAGGATCGTAATTTGGTTAATAAATTCAATTTCCAAATTGAAATTGCAAATAAAGTAGATCCGTTAGATGCTCACGTCTTTCTTGGTACAGATACTCATATTGTGCTTAATTAGCATCACACATCATGATATTAAAGTTCTAATCATGTTAAACCTATGCCATGTAGCATATGCATTCAACTCAATACCCTAAAATTACAGCCAAAATTAATTGATAGACTTTACCAAAGCAGCAAGGTAGCGGTTGCAAAATTCACAGTAAAAAAAAGCTTTCACTTTGTTTCGATCTACAAAATACCAAAAAGACATTTACGATTGAGGAAAGAAAACACATTTGATTAAAAATTGCACTTCAGCCATTATCAAATTGTTAACCGAGCAAAATGTATAACACTATACAAATTTACACAACCAAACTCTATACTTTTTGTCAGCTAAAAAAACAGCAATTTACCTAACAATAAACATGCAATTGCATATTCAAATTGATTCAACAGTTTTTAAAGATTCAAAAAACTGAACCAACATACATTTTTTTGAATATCAAACTCATTGTGTCATCTGAATTCACTTGTATACATAAGCTACCAACACAATCACTCTGCTACACATGTGGTAAGCTATTAATAGCAAAGGAAAAAAAAAATTTACAGAACAAACTCGCAATCAAAATGAGTTCCGATCTGAAATAACAGCGTAGCGATCAAACTATCCAATAAGAAACGATGAATCAAAGCGATTTTCTATCAAACAACTAAGCACCTAAATTGTAACGTCTATAGGGTAACCTGCACTTAAAGAATTAACCATGCCAAAAGCACGGTATAAATGAACAAAATTACGAACTCGACAAATAAAAAGCGTAAACGTTAAACAATTTAAAATAAAAGAAAACAGCCTTTACTTCAGCACTTATTTCCTTCCCCGTTTCTTTTCCCAAATACTTCCTAGTGGGAAATATAAACCTTTAATTAAGTGAACACGTCAGCCAAAAAAATGACAGGATTAGAGCAAAAGAAAGCAACCGGCCCTAAAAAACCATACTCATACCTCCCTTACCCGTTCCCTTTCTTCCAAGTTAGGTTGCCTTGCTGGATTATGGCCAAGTGATAGATTTATCGGATGAGTTGAGACTTGGTTATGCTAACCTTGTTCTTGCCATTGCTGACGGTGACCCTATTAGAGCATCAGAGAGCCACAGGTAATGACTTCACCGATACTGCCTTAGTTCAAACTAAGCTATTAAGGCAAGAGAAACTAAGGTTGAGACATGACCTGCAAACTGTGTGCAAGTGCACGTGAGTGCAAGGCTCATGGAGACAAAATCGCAATAGAGAAAATAGGTGAATTAGATCATCAAACGTTGTATCAATAAGTGAGATTGAACAGAATTGGGTGTCATTGTTGTGCTCAACTTGGATATTGGTATATACATGCTTTGACGGTTGGTACGTACATTTTTCCAAAGATATAATCAAGTTTATGGGAATATACATACATACATACATACATATATATATATATAGATACGGCGGCTACTAAATAAGAAAACAATTCCATCCCCTTCAGATCTTATATGTATATATAAGCATTCGTTAAACTTCAGACATATGCAAAAATTTTGATAATGTTAAACCAATGAGACCTTAAATAGATATTCCATACATAGAACAATTACCATATGTGCTTACAACATTAATATCCGTAAGCATCCATAAGCCAAATTATTCATATGTGAACATAGGCATCTGTAAAGTCTGAAAAACATTGGCTTGTTCATGACCTATAATCAAATACTGCACGAAAGTAGTAATAAGAAATGTAAATCTATACTAACAACATGCCTGAGTCCTCTTCAACCCCAATTAAATGACAAAAGTAATAAATAGCAAATAGTAATTATATAGCTACAGTCTTATCACAATGCAATCATGCTGATCTCTAATTGAAGGTCTAATAGCCATGCATCTTTGCAAATATACAATTATAAACCATTAGAAAAGAACATGACAGATTCAAACCATTATGCAAAACCAGCAACCAATGCAAACCATTAAGCATAGATTCAAACCTGAGCTTCAAACAAAATTATATAGTGTTAATCTACGTTTGATTAGCTTTACAAATTCGTGAGATTTCTACTTGGTAGTTCCATGAAGGCTTTATGGTTTTAATTTTTTCAAAATTGAAGGGTGACTTGGGTAAGAATTCATCTGACTTGGGTCATAACATAACATAAAATAAACCAAAGTTTCTTGTAACATGACTATTAAAAACTTGAAACATAGTACACATAGGTAAGGTCTGAAGGCTCATTGGACCTACTTGGGCTTACAAATCTTCTCAAAGTTTCTGCTTCCCTAGAAGTTGGGCGGCTGAACCTAATTTTCAACCACATATGCAATTCAAACAACATGCCTAATATTGAAGAACATATCCAATCTTTAAGCACATTTACAAAACAGATTTAGAACACTATAAAATCCTCTTAGTACCAGAATATGAACATAAAAATCCAATAGAAAGACAAAGCAGCATACCAGAAGCAACCAAGAAATGGGAAAATGGCGATCTTATTCTTACCCTTGAAAGTACTCCCACTACTTTTCTTACTTTTCAATTCAGTTTTGTTCACAACTCTAAGTTCATTTGCTACAGTAACCCTACTCCCCCAGTCGTAAAATAACCTTACAAACAATATTAAGCAGCACTATTTAAGAATCACATCCCGGCCCGGGGCGGATCACTTCCCGGGCCCGCTCCACCACCGTAGCACGATATTGTCCGCTTTGGGCTTACCATTCCCTCACGGTTTTGTTTTTGGGAACTCACGAGCAACTTCCCAGTGGGTCACCCATCATGGGATTGCTCTAGCCCCCTTCTCGCTTAACTTCGGAGTTCCTACGGAACCCGAAGCCAGTGAGCTCCCAAAAGGCCTCGTGCTAGGTTGGGATGGGAATATACATTTAAGGATCACTCCCCTGGGTGATGTGGGATGTCACAATCCATCCCCCTTAGGGGCCCGACGTCCTCGTCGGCACACCACAGCCAGGGTTAGGCTCTGATACCAATTTGTCACATCCCGGCCCGGGGCGGATCACTTCCCGGGCCCGCTCCACCACCGTAGCACGATATTGTCCGCTTTGGGCTTACCATCCCTCACGGTTTTGTTTTTGGGAACTCACGAGCAACTTCCCAGTGGGTCACTCATCATGGGATTGCTCTAGCCCCCTTCTCGCTTAACTTCGGAGTTCCTACGGAACCCGAAGCCAGTGAGCTCCCAAAAGGCCTCGTGCTAGGTAGGGATGGAAATATACATTTAAGGATCACTCCCCTGGGTGATGTGGGATGTCACAATTTAAGAATCTAAAAACAGGCCAAACTAACTACACAGAGAAGGCAGAAACTGAAACATGAAGACATGCGACACAAAACCTGTAATTAGATCCCAATTACAAAATGCGAAAACAAAGTTCCTAATCTAACTATCCCTATGCTAACAGCCCATCCAAGCAAATACAATTCTAATGGGGTTTAGAAAAAATAAACCAATCATCCAATTAGAATGGCGTTTGGAACAAATACACCAACCATTCAATTCGAACAAGGTTTGGTACAAATACATGCTTAGTTATCTCAAGGTTTATCAATGTATTAAAAGCATGAGGCGTGGGCGAGGCGTCCGAGGCGAAGCCTTACAGGATTTAATTTTTTTTTTTATATATATATGTTTTATATATTATACATATAATTGTATAAAAAATAATACTATGTAAAATAAACATCCATTCTTAATTTTTCATTCAAATTCATAGTCATCCAAAAGATAATATCATTTAAATTCATCATTCAAAGGTAATATCACCCAAATTCATCATTCAAAAGGTAATACAAACAAAGAAAACAATCATTCATCCAAATTATCTTCATATAAATCAAAATACAAACAAAGATATAAATCATTCATCTAAATAAAAGGCAACATCATCCTCTTCATTGCCAACTCTAGATGAACTTGTCGGGTATGTCATCATTTCATCAAAAGAATCTTCCAAATCATATTCCACATTTCTTCTAGTTCTACTTGAGGATTCTTCATTACCCCGTTTTCTTTTGTATGTAATAGGACCCCGAGGTTGAGTAGGCTCGCGAGGAGAAGGATGAGTAGGCTCATGAGGAGGAGAAGGAGAAGAAGACTCTCTAGGCTCTCGAATGTATGAGCCACCTTTATAAACCGTGGGTGGCACATTCCTTACGGCCTCAACATTATACAATAACTCATCCTCAAGCCATGTAGGATTTTCGGGAAGAACGAGATCTTCTATCTCTGTTATCCATTCATCATCGGAGGCAATTTCTTCCACAACAATAGGATCATACTTCTCCATCATTTTCTTACTTCTTTGTTGTAAAGCCAAATTGTACTTGACATAGGCTAAAGCATTAAGCCTTTTGTGTTCAAGCCTATTCCTTCTTTTTGTATGAATCTACAAATAAATCAATTCTATTATTCAAGTCTAAACATCTTAAGCAAAAATGACACTTAAGATACTAATAATATATTTACTTACCATTGAAAATGTGCTCCAATTCCTCTCACATCCCGATGCACTACAAGTAAGGCTTAGAACTCGGATAGCAAACTTCGTTAACTCGGGTGTTTTATGCCCAAAGCGCTGCCGCTAAAAAAACAATATTAGTAAGGTAAGTAATTTAAAGGTTAATGATAAAAATATATTAACAATTGACTAATTAAATCTTACTTGGTGTTTGCTTTTTCCTAGTTTGCATAGCCATAGAATCCGCAAATGGACCACGCTTATTAGTAAATAAATCCAATTGAACATCGGCCTCTTCACGTTCTTTCCCTTTCCCAAGCATTCTATCCATGCAAGCAAACAACCCATTTTGCACTTCATCAGTATCTGAGAAATTACCCTCATATCGAAATTGTGGGTTTAAGTAATATCTCGCCGCATGTAGTGGTTGATGAAGTTGATTGTCCCATCTATGATCTATCTTTCTCCAAATAGGCATATATTTTTTCTCCACTTTGTTAAGATTGTTTGCAATTTTCTCTTTTGCGACATCCATCAACTCATATATAAAACCCATAGGGGGTCTCTCCTCCGAATCAACCTCTCTCAAAACACAAACAAGAGGAAGAACACCCTTAATGCAAAAGGAAACTTGACCCCAAAACTCACGATCATATAACACATGATGCTTAGCCAACTTTGCTTCACGGGATTTTGCATAGATACTTTCCGACCATTCTTGAGAGGTAAACAAAGCAACAAGATTTTCCTTTTACTTTTGTAAGCTTTGTAGTGTAAGGAAAGAAGTGGCAAGCCTAGTGATCACCGGACAAAGCATTTCTGAATTGTTAGTGTACTTTCTCATCAAAGCTAGTACCCATTGATGCCCATATAGATACTTTGAAATACACCTAGCACGTTTGAGTGTGTCATCAAACCATGCCATCTTAGAAATATCTTCTAGCATCAAATCAATGCAATGAGTCGCACATGGAGTCCACCACACCTTCTCTTTCCTCTCCATAAGTTTTGCCTCAACATTCTTGTAGTTCGAAGCATTGTCAGATATAACTTGAACCACATTCTCCTCCCCGATTTCTTGAATAACGTCATCCAAATAGCCATACAACAAATTTCCATTCTTAATAGAGGCCGATGCATCAACCGATTTCAAGAACCAAGTACCTTGCGGGCTATTGACAAGAAAGTTGATTAAACATCTACTTTTGCCATCCGACCATTCATCCGACATAATAGTGCATCCATCTCTTCCAAGCCTTTTGATGTTCTTTCATCATACTTTGTACATCATCAACTTCTTCTTTGAGCATCCAAGTTCTATATTCTTGGCTTGTAGGAGCATCAAAGCCGGGACCAAAATTGGATACCAATTTCATTGCATTAACATAATATTCATTGTTTGCTGCATTGAATGGAATGGCATTAGTGTAGAACCATCGGACAAGTGCTCAGGATGCTTGTCTTCTTTCCTCTTTTTTAAAATGTGTATTCAACGTGGTTTAACGAGCTTCCGATGTAACATACCTATCAAGTGGTCCCCTTGACCTAGGTGGTAGAAAAGAATCGGTTTGTTGTGAATGTGTGGCACTCGCACTCCCATTCCCACTACTTACATATGTTGTCCTTGTTGTGCCCATATCGACACTTTCACTTTCTTCTCCACCACCACGACACAACTCATGACTAGCTTTCTTCTTTTCTTTAGTTCCCATAACATTAGCAAAGCATTCTTCCTTCACATTGGGTGGGATTTTTTTACAACTTATCATTCCTCCCGAACTTACACCACCCAAGTGATGTTTGAATCTAGAAATTAAACCCGTGCATTTGTGGTTACAAAAAACACAATAGAAGTGCTTAGTGACAGGATCCAAATCTTTTGTCCATTGCCAAGCAAAATCTTTCTTAGAAGAAAAAGCCATATTCTTCAATACCCTAAACAATAAACAATAGACGCATGCATACAATTAATGAACCAACAATTAATTAATTAATTTTTATACCAACAATTTCCAACAATTTATTAATTAATTTATATACCCTTGTAGTCCCAACTAATTAGGCCTAGCATTTTGCATTTAGAAATGTTTGGGTTCAGACAATTGTATCTAAGTGCCAATTTATGGCACACGGTGTAGCAGTAGCATTAAATTGTTGATGTATAAGTGCCAAGCAGTACAAAACAGTTTATGGCACACAGACACAGAAGAAAATCGTGGGTCTGTTTTCTACTCTCTCTCTCTCTCTCTCTCGCAAAAAGCTTTTGAAAAACCTTCCCCAGAAAACTTCTTCATTACATGAAAATTTTCAGTCAATCTTAGTTAGGCAGCACGCAAAGGCAGATTTAAAACATTTCTGTCTAACTATTAACCCCTCTATGATAGCAAAACCTTCCCTAGAAAACTAAATCCTTAATTTCAGAAACCCTAACCTTTGGGATCTTGCTGACGGCGCTGGGGTTGGGCTGATGGTGCTGAGGTGATGGCGGCGGGGTGATGGCAGCGTGGCGGCATGGCGACCGGACCGATGTTCTAAGCTTCTGGGCTTCTGGCGCGCCGGAGTAGAAGAAGCAAGAAGGCAGAAGGTAAAAGACAACGGTAGAAAAACGGGATCGAATTCGAAGGTATGGTATGAAGACTGAAAATCCTTACCCAAACAACGTCGTTTTGGGTTTGGATGGTTTTAAAAATAAAAAAATAATAAAAAAAAAAAGTTCTGACAAGGCGTCTAGACGCCTTGAGGCGCACCTCCGCCGCCTCGGCGTCTCCGGCGAAGCATTTCGCCTACTCCAGTAAAACTGAGGAATTTACCTCTCCGCTCAGCCTCAAGGGCGCCCTAGGCCCCAAGGCGAGTTCTTTAAAATATTGAGGTTTATATAAATAGAGAGATACAGATACGTGCACAAAATAGAAAGAAGGCCAGTTCCATTCTAAGCTCAAATGACCAAATGGATGCTTAGTTATCTCAGCCTTTACATTAATGAACAGATACAGATACGCACACTAAATAGAAAGAAACTCAGTTCCAATATAAGCTCAAATGACAAAAATTGAATTATATATTTAAAATCTAAGCATCAAAGCTTCACAAAAATAAATTAAAAAAGGTAGATACCTAAATAGGCTTTGAACAAAAATGACAGCGTATAATTATATACCTCAAAACAGCATGGAACCAACTGCTTCCTTGAATGATCCAAATTTATAAAATCTGCAAACAACGTAGATCCGTTAGCAACTTAAAGACTTTCAAATTTAAAGAGCAAATCTAAAGAAATTTTAGCTAAATGACCAAAGATGGACCAAAAAAAAAAAAATTACAAATATGATGAATCCAGCACAAACCAATTTGGTTCAACAAAGAATATGAAATCTTAAGGCATATGTGAAATGTTGAGTAAACTGCAAGGGGCCTCGGCCAAGGGTAGAATTGAACAGTAATGGCATACAACTGGGAATGACTTCAATACATTCGGATATAAAGGCAAATTAAATTTGTTTGAGCTTGTCATAAAGAACTGAGTGAATAGAACATCAAAATGAGATTCTGTTCACTGATCCAATTTGGTGCCTAGGGAAGAATTTAAGCATTCAGTTGATTAAATGTGTTAAATGCTATTTGTTCGTGGTGGAAATTCCATATAGCAATGCAAAAACCACATTCTGCAATTTAAGCTAAGTAAAGTACAACCCTCAATTAAACCCCAACTACAAACCTGAATTAAACCTTCAATTAAACTCCAAATTAAACTCTTAATAAAACCCAAGTTAAGTCAACAATCAGGAAAGATAAAAATTCACCCATTCAAAGTATTGTATAATTGAGAAAGCTATATTTCTAAGAAAGATTAAAATCGTTTTACAAAACACACCTACTGAAAAATCTCACGTTTGTAAAGACTGGAAGTTTTTGCATGTTAATCGATCTTAACCACTAACATTACCTCTTATAATTACTCAAGCTAGTATTCATTTATTTCATTGCTAACCCAAGCCCTAAAGGTGGAACCACCTGAAGTCAAAACTTTAAGAGCTAAAAAGCAAGCATCAATCTTCCTAAATTTTGATGCTTAAGATATATATTTGGTAATGGACTGATCCTTTTATGAGCATGTTTATTTACTAAACTTCTATGGTAATAAATTTGGCTTTAAGTTTACTCGTGTCACAACCCTGGTAACTACTGCATTCTATTTTGTCGACCCTTTTCAACTTGATATACACCCTCTCCTTTCCCCACTCTCCCTTATTTATGATTTTCAATCTTAAGTTATGCACCCATCATACCTTGGATGTCCTTGGTTAAGATATTTAAATTTTAATCTCTATGGTACTTTAGGTATGCACTGGTGCAAAAAGTGAACACCAATCAAATGAAGTAGCTTTAAACATAGGCAACTTATGAGTTCTTATCAGATGAAATAATCGAAACAAAGAAACAGGCAACTATATAACTCGACAAAGAAATATTGCTCAACCTGTGGACCTATCCCCATTTCTGGTGCTGGAACATCGGTGTGGATTCCGATAAGATCGTGTATCTTTTGTGTGAAAACTCTGGTGAGTTGCTCTAGTTTGGAAAGACTCAACTCCCTTGGATTACATCCTATAACCCCCTTTGGCACCCCCATATGGGATGTCGGCTACCGCCGTCTTCCATGTCATCAGCTGTGCCAAAGCATTCACCTCATCTGGATCAACCTACATTTTCCATAAAAGGATCCATAACAATTAAAGACAATTTCATGGCAGCGAGTCTTGATATATGACAGCCACTCACATTTGTCGTAGAAGTGAAACTTAACAAAGTATGCATAAGCCTCTAGCATTGTCATGTTGAACCCTGAAGCCAACAAATGAAGCCAAACTGCCATCGTCTTTTGGTATAGTACACTCAACCTGCACCAAAGTATATAGCTCAAAAGCAACGAAAGGAGAAAACTCAATAACCATATTAGTTTTAGGGTCTGAAATCTACCAATAATTAAGAGTAAGGGATATACATATGGGAGTTTATATGCAAAATTACCTTGATTTCCCTAAATGGTATAAGTAAACTTTTCTCAAGCTTGGAGTCCAATCCCAAAAGCCGAGCAGCAAACTTAAAGTTTCTGTTCGTTGCCACTAATGCATTCATCTTTGCTCCTTCTTCAAATGTCTGCCTCAGAAGCTAAAACCAGCTACTTATCACCTCCAATCTCGGATTCTGCAAAAGAACAAACCACATGCATGAGGATTTATACAGTTCTTCGCTTTACCTAAGGTTACTGGACCAGAAATAAAAAACGAAATCAGAGTGCTTTACTTTGTGAGGTTTGATTTGTAGAGGACTGGAGCTGGGTTTGGTTTTGGCTTGAGGCAGTGTGAGAGGAGTCGAAGGTGCAATAATCTGAAATTACAGTTTTAGAAATCAAAATATATTACGGGAAATAACAAATAATTTGTGAAGCAGAGCAGAGGTGGGATTTACCTCAATGCTATGTAGAGGGTTTGGAGGATGTCTTCCTCGTAGTGGTCCGTGAGACCAATTTGATAAGAAGTACTCTGAATCTCGTCAAACCCAGACGGACTTATATCAAACATGTGCAGCAAAGCGAGAATAGTTTGAATTGATAAAAGATCTGTCTGTGTGAAAAAAATGAAATAACACATGGGAAGCATTAGCTTGAAAATGGATAAAAGGGACATACATGTATATACCTGTTCCTCAACTTCACCTGATAGGCAAAGTTCATCAGGCAAACCTTCTAAAGCCAGATCGAGTCTTTCATGAACCACATGAAATCTAACCATGATTGCCTCGCTTTCAAGTGCCTAAATTACCGCAACAACAAATAAATTAATAATTCACGGTTCCGAATTTGAACATCTATTAATTTTCAAAGGGAAAAGGCCTAACCAGATAAATTTTGCTCCCTGGACAAAACATCCACAACCCCACGTTTAAAAGGATCAAAAACCCTCCACAAATCAGATACCAGAAATAAGATCCCTTAAAATATGAAAAATTTTGGGATCGAAACACAACAATATTGAAGAAAAACAAACAATTCGAGAAAAACAGTGAGAATAAGGCACGAATTAGAGAAAGAAGTGAGATTTAATTACCTCTTGAAGGAATCGAAGGGATCACGAAGCAGAGATGGAAGAGATTGATGCAGATTGTAGGACGCATGATCGAAGTCGCCAACCCGTTACAGAGCAGCTGAGAATGTTTTAGGTTTCTAGCGTTTTCGGAAGACCCAAAGAATACACACACCTATGTTTTCCGCTCTGTATCTCTCTCCCTGTCCATCTCTCTCTAAAATGGGAGAAAATCTCATAGATCCTGTCAGAGCACCTACCTAAATATCTCTCTCACTCAATCCAAACCCGTAGCTCCCATATCTCTCTAATCTGTCAGGCCCTGTGCCTCCCTCCTCTGTAGTCGTTCTGTCCCCCTTTCTCCGCTCGCCACAGGCACACCCAGCTGTCTCCGAGTCAAAAATGGGAACGATCGTCTCTCTCCAATTTGTCATCCGTGATGTCCCCATCCTCTCTCTCGCCGAGTCAAAGCTGAAATGCAGCGAACGGCTAAAAATTGGTCCTTAAGCCTGAGTGGCAATTTTGTAAATTAAGAGAACGCTGGTTAAAGCATCTGAGTGGCAATCTTGTAAATAAACTGAAATGTCATCCAAAACACTGTTCATTTCTACCGTGCGATTTCGCCTCCTTCTTTAGACTAAAGTAATTTAGGAAGAGATGGCAACACAACCAAAGGTAATAATTAATCAATAAAATCTGTGCATTACAGGAGCAATTCGTTTACATATTTGCACTATATACTTCATTATGTAAGGATTGCAAAAATAACATGGGATTGCAAGCAATGTTGTATATAAAGATATTTTGCTTCCATCTAATTTGTGGATGCAATTTTTTGAAATTTTAGTACTTTATGTGACATGATGATCTCGTTCCTTCTGTATTTGTAATTTATCTTATGAATGTAATTTTGTTTCATTTTGGATTGATGTATCAAGACATAACATCATTTGATCATGTCATCATCAAAAACTTTGTCTCATGTCATAAATTTAACATTAACACCTTTTTTGTTTACTCATTAATTTAACAAATAAAAAAATTCTTGATAAAAGGAAAAAAAAAAATTCTTTTGCACGCGTAAGAGCTAGTGGGGATAAAAAACCCATTAATTGAAAAGACATTGTTTGTACTTTGGTTTTTACTCTAAACGGCTAGATTTTTTTTATTTTATTTTAATTTTATTTTTTGGTGTTGGAAATGGAATGTCAATTAATTAAATTTGAAAATAGGAATAAGCTCTATTCCATATGAATTCTCATATGTCAAATTTGAATACGAAAAAAGCTCATGTCAAATAATTTTTTAATTATTTTATTATGTAAGTTCCGCACAAATTATAAATCTTGAAAATTTATTTTAATTGATTATTTTTAAATAAGTCATACAAATATTATTTATAACAAAAACCCACATATGAGTTAGAAAATAGAAAATCTAACATTACGTCTAAGGATGGGCAACAGTTATGGAGGGCGGGTAACCGCGGTTATTTACTCATAACTGTTTATGCTCATACCCACATAATCGTTTACCCGTTGGGTAATTGCCTAATAGATTATACTCATACCCATAATTGTTTATAAACGGTTAATCATACCCATTTAATCGTAAGCGTTTAATACCCATTTGCCAATTTACCATTTTTAACCAGTTTATCTTCTTCTTTTTTTTTTTTTTTTTTTTTACCATTACCCCTTTTTCTCCCGTCATGTTTTTTAACAACTTGAAAATTTAAAAAAAAAATTGTTATAATTTTTTTTTTGACAATTAAACACCGTTATAGGTACATTTATCATACATTTCCGTATTTTAATTTTTTAAGTCCTTATATCACTCCAATAATTGAAATAATAGTTTACAGACGATATTTTTAACTGTTACCAATGAAAGTAATATAATATTTGCTAAGTATTATTGGGTTACGAAAATTGTTTCAAAGACATTTCAGCCAATTTCACGGTTACCCATAAGGAATTTAAATTAATTTGGCGAATTCCTTGCAGATGAGAATCATCATTCCTGCAGCAATGTTAATAAGAGAATGACCAATGAATTCCTTGCTTATTTATTGGGTGCTAAGTATTATTGGACTGAGAACATGTTTTGTATTAATTTTACATATACTAGCATTTGCCTACACACTTTGTGTGTATGAGCATATTTTTTTAGAAAATGAGAAGGAGAGAGGGAGGGAGAGAAAACGTGGGGGGGGGGAGGAGTGAGAGGATTTTGTTTTTGTTTTTGTTTTTGTTTTATTTTTTATGTATTTTTATAAATATTAAAAGTATTTTAACATTACATGTAGGTGAGGTTTCAATAAAAAAAAGTAAATTTTGGACATATGAAATTACATTATTGCCCATCATTTTTTTTGTGTGATAGAAGACTAAGCAGTCTTTTCACCCTCTTTTGGTTGACAAAGAGGGTTTTATTAATTAATAGAGATAAAATAAATGGGTAAACGGTTACCTACTTATAACCACGGTTAATACCCATAACCACTCATTTAAATTTCACAGGTAAACCGTTATACCTATAACCATAACTGTGAAGTCTAAATGGACGAATAACCGCAATTACTCATAACCGCGAGTATTTTGCCTATCTCTAATTACATCACATTTGACATTTTCATTAGAAATGCTCTTAGACCATCTCCAAATGAGATATCAAATTTTGAACATAAAATTTAAATTTTGACAACTTATGTGGTACTTTGACATCTTTTAAAAGTTTTTTCTCCAACTAATATGTCAAATTAAATTATTATTTTATAAAATAAATTATTAAACTAATTAAAATTTAATAAATGACATTTAAAGTTTAATCAGTAATCTGTTCACCTTCTTTAATTAAAAAGAAGAAAAAAGTAAGATAATTGCATAGGTCAACTCAACATTAATTATAATAAATGATTAAATTAATTAAAGATTAATAAAATACATTTAATAATTAATAAAGAAAAACATTTGAAGCTGCTGTCAAATGTGACAGCAACCTCTTTTGCTGCCAATCCATGTCATAACCACATAGAATTTGATATTTCGGTTGGAGAAGATTTGTGTGATCTTTTTTCTACTGTTATAGCTGATGTGTACATTTTGGCATCTATTTCAAAGCAACGGTTGCGTAGCCAAAAAGTCGTGCTAAACCGCGTAATTAAAATGCGATTAAAAAGTACACCCCACTAACAAAACCGCGTCAACATCTTCCACTTTCCTTCCAACTGCATCGATTGCTGAGACAACTCTCTTGGCGACCAACCCAGAAAAACCAAGAAATTCAAATTCCCATGGAAGAACAACGCATCAGTTTCTCTCGCCCGTTGGCTCCAATCACAGAATCTGAGATGAAAAAGCAGCTTTCTGGTTTATGATCGAGAACTGAAAGAGTCTGAGAAAGATCGATCGTATTTATGTACAGAAATTTCATGGATTCCCAGCGAAAGGTTTGAAATTCTCACTTTTCATGGAATTCAATTTCCGTTCGGTGATCTCTGATTGTTATCGAATAATATGAATCTTTTTATGGTTAGGGTTTTCCCAATTGCACTGTGATTGGATTTGTGTTGCTAGGGTTAGGGTTTTCGAGCTCTTACTATCATATTTATTCAATTATATGAAATAGAAATTTGAGGGTTTTGAGCTGTGAATCTCAAAATGCATTCTCGGAAGCATGAGAATTTCAATAAGCAATCCCCAGCTTCTAGATTACATGCGGTTGCTCCCGACCCGTATAGTAATAGTAGTAGGAGGAGTAATATGCAACTCGAGGCTGCTGATCAGTCTAGTGGGAGGAGTTTAAGCCCTCGCGGATTGCCAGGGGATGTGGGTTTGAGTCAAAGGACTGATTCTATTGAAAGGAGTGACCATGGTTGGCATTTGGGTGGTAGAAGGACTGATCGGGTGAGGCGGAGATCAAGGTCAACTTCACCACCTCTGCCTTTTGGCGGCATGCAGAAAAGGCCACATTTTGATGAAGGAGTTGGGGTTATGCATAGGAATTATTCGTCACCTCCACTTGCACCTGTTTCTTCGGAGTTACAACACAGACCTGAACTTGTAGAGCCTGCAAAATATAGAGTGAATGATGATTCAAATAGTAGACGAGTTTACGGGTCGGAGAACAATGATTCTAGAATCAGCAATGAGGAATTGAATGAAAGCAGATTGTCGGTTGGCGTTACACATGGGACATTGAGTCAGAAATCAATGCATGTGGAAGATGGTGCGGTAAGAGGATTAAAATCCACACTTATGCAAGATAATACAGCACTAGGAACATATTGGCCACCTCCAGACCTGCATCCTGTGATAGCTCCTGCAAAAGATTGTGAACACCTACCATCATCATCACGGAGTACGAATTTACCCCATTTTGAGCATGGACGGCCTCAGTATACGGATCCTGTTGCTTTGGATAGATTACCAGTGACAGAATCCTACAAAGGAGAGAAACCCATTCTTACTTCAAGGGATGGTTTGTACCCCATGGTGTCAGGTGCTCATTATACGGATTTTCGTCCTAGCTCCTCCACAGATGTAAGGAGTGAATTTCAGGATTCTTATAGGGGTGGTCCACACTTACCTTCTATGGATGAATTTTCAAGTAGCAGACGGTTCATTAATGCATATAGACAAAGGCCACCAGCAGATTATCCTAGAGATCCTGATTCTGGCAAGGGGAACCTGGCATTTTACCAGAGTTATAGTCCTAACAGAGGTGAGCATGCAGATTTTTTTTACCGGAAATCAAGGGCAATGCCAGTTGATGATCGCAGATATCCATCTGATGACTTACATAAAATGATGCCTCCACGACCACAACTTGACTATGATAGTACTCAAATGGTTTATAACCATCGAAATTTGTCAAGACCTAGTATTATGAACCCTGTTATGGATAGAATGGGTGATACTGAGAAATTTT
Organism: Pyrus communis; assembly: GCF_041283825.1. Taxonomy (NCBI): domain Eukaryota; kingdom Viridiplantae; phylum Streptophyta; class Magnoliopsida; order Rosales; family Rosaceae; genus Pyrus; species Pyrus communis. The sequence goes on along the minus strand of NC_142566.1, from coordinate 4,967,273 downwards.
CTGGAAATTCAAGAAAGGGCATTATGCTGAATAATCCTACTTTGCAGAGGCAACCTTTATTAGACTACCCTGATTCAAGAAGAATATCAGAGACATCAAAGCATGGTGCGGAATATTCAGGTTCAGAATGCACACATGTCAGTTTAGAAAGGAGAATGTCACAAGATTATGAACTATCCCATTTCAGGGCATCACAAGATTTTCAGGTCGCACATCAGAAAGAAGATTATGGTTTTGAAAGAGATGTTAATATGAAGTATCAGGACAGGCTGTCTTCTGTGTCAAAATATGACTCAGAGATGAGTGGGCATCCTGCTGGAATGCAGATTATGAGAGAGGAGCTTGGAATATATGAACCAGCAGATAGGATGCTTAAAAGAAACTATGCTACTGAAGAAGGTATAAGTACACATAATCCTAGAACTATTGTGTCTAGTAAGTGGACATCTAGAGAATTCCAAGATTCATATGAAAGTGGTGAAGAGTGGAATGATGGAGATTTAGGCAGTTATTATACATCTGCATCAGCTGGATTTGACCATGATAGATACAGTAAGGCTGAGAGGGTATATGTTGGGCACCGTCGTGGTGAATATGAATATGATGATTGGTTGCCATCTCAACACTCTTTTGAACATGAACAAATGCATTCAGTCAGATTCTATAAACACGGTGATCGATATATAAAGGGTCATCAAAAATCTGGTCCATTAAGTAGGCATAAGCTGCATACAGCTGATATAAAAAGCAGTGTTCACAAACAGCACCGAGTTTGGAAAAGACATGATAATTATTTAGAAGATGTCCATGTAAGTGATGGTACTGATGTTGATCAATCAGAAAATGGGCTGAGCTCTGCAGGTCCTGAGCCATCCGAGGACTCTGAGGAGTTTATGCAAATGGTAAATGAAGCCTTTTTAACATTTTCTAAAAAGCTAAATATGAACTCGGCTGTTCGGAGAAGATACAAGGAACAAGGGAAGGCTGGTACTTTGTTCTGCATTGTATGTGGCCGAAGGTCTGTTTTCTTTTCTGTCATGTTCTTTTTAAGTGGGACTCCAGTTTTCATCTTTCATTCAGGAGGTTTTTAGTATTACTCATATTGATGCAGTTATTTTAAGCTTTTGTTACTTAGTTTTGTTTAGTACTACTCAAGTCACTTGTTATGACCTTAAATTTGTGAAAGTTATGTGGTCTTTTGAGTCTTTCCTTGTTGTTCATTGGGTGAACATCTTCTAATACGAAATGTTGTTTGCGGAGTTGTTCATTACCAATCATGGGTGAAATTTCCAAGTAACATGGCTTTTGTTGTGGGAATGACAGACACCATTTGATCAACAAGGGTCGTCGTAGTCCGGCAGAAAATGATACAGGGCCTCTTCAAGTGTTTTTTGGTTCCTTGTTCACTGGCGAAAGTAAATGTGGACATTCTACATATAGTTTTAGGCTTTGGTGATGCAAAGAGATTATGCAAATTGGTTTATTGTTTGAGGTGTAGGGATAGGATGTACATAGGATGGATTGTGAACAAGAGAGAAATGAGGTTCTTGGCTTGAAATGATTCATTGATTCAAATAGGCCTCTGATACGTACTTAATTGCTAAAGCCATTTTGGTATCCTGTTATTGGCATCTAGGTCGAAATGCAGAGTGTTTCATTACTCATATATGCACTTATTCTACCTGAATATTTTTTAAAATTTCTCAGGACTTTGAAGGAGCTTTGGAGGCTTATACATTCATGAAAGTACATTATTTTTATAATGCCTGCAAAAATGTGATCATAAAGCATACTGTAGCCTATGATGCAGTGTTAAGTTCCATAGCTTCTCACTTGGGGTAAGTTAATCTTTGAGGCTCTGGAATCCATTGTATTTTCTGGATGGAGAGTGTAGAAACTGGCCAGTTAAGTAGAAGTTAGTCAGTTATAGTTGGTAAGAAATGGGAAAGAAGGATTTGTAGTGAAAATTGGAGTGCAAGATTCTGTGGTAACATGTGAGTGAGTAGGTTTAAAGTTTCACAAGAGCGCATGGAGTGTTCTACGAAGTCAGTGGCAATGAGATCAATTATTTGGTTTGCTAACGATGCATAGTAATATGATTTTTCATGTTGTTATCATGGGAAGACCAAATATTTACTTGGTCGTGAGGTTGAATATGCGGGCTATTTCCTATATATGCTTAAGAGTAAGATAATTTTGAGCTTTTAGAAAAGATGGTTAGAACCCAAATTAGAAATAAATAAGTAAAATGTCATAAAACTTAAAGGGGTGAAATTAAGAAAACAATCATTAGACAAAGTATTATCGAGAGTTAGATGTGCATTGGTTTGTCTTGTTACTGCTCCAAGGTTGATCCGCACTTACTTTTATGAGGATATCTACTGTGTCAGAGACGTGTCTTAAATTGATGCAAGTCTGCCCCAAGTCTGATAAAAGGAGGTTGTGGTAGTTTGTTGCTGGTATAAGCCATCACACCTTATGAATGTGTATTACTTGATACGAAGGAATGAAGCCCTGTAGCAAATGAGAGGCAAGATGATTAATTTGAATCAAACAAGACTGTAGCAGTTGAGGGTCGTCAAATAGCTTCCTTTTTTTTTTTTTTTGGTAATTCGTCAAATAGCATTTGGTTTTGTTTTCACTGGTTATTTTATGAAGATATCAAAGTTAGATTTTTGTCTTTCATTTTTGAATTTTTATATATGATACTTATTAGGGCCTGAAATTTGTATATGATACTTAAATGAGATATTGTAGATGTTTCTGTCTTATGTTTTTTTTTTTTTTGCTTTTTTTTTTGGAGTAGAAATGGTACTCACGAATACTGTGTCCTTTCATTGTTTATGTTCTTTTTATCTTTTTCAATTGTTTATTTATATATGATGTGTTGCAGTTTGTCGAAGGAATTCATGGACACTCAACGCTTGGTAAGACACGCATATATGTCTCACAGAGTTGGGCTGAGGGCTCAGCACTTGGGTCTTCTAAAAGCAGTTTGTGTTCTGTTGGGGTGGAGTACTGTTGTCCCCCCTGACACGGTCACATGGGCTCCCCAGGTCTTGCCCAGGGCTGAAGCTTTGGCTCAGAAGGAAGATTTGATTCTCTGGCCTCCTGTCATTGTTGTTCACAATATTTCTATGTCAGACAACAATCCTCAAAGTTGGAAGGTTGTATCCATGGAGGCACTCGAGGCTTTTCTAAGAAGTAAGCGACTTTGTTGTTTTTATTATTTAGTTATACAATACTTACGCTTGAGCATAGAGCTATTAAAAATATCGAGTAAACTAGAAAATAAGAATATAGTGTACCATGTATTATTCAGGGTGAGTGGAGGATATGATGGCAAGATACCTTTTGAAGTTAGGATAACAATTATTTGTTCTGAATCTTTTGGGTTCTACATGGCATGGCAGGTAATGGTTTAATCAAGGGAAGAATCAAGATTTGCCTAGGGAAGCCTGCTGACCAAAGTGTTTTGGTGGTGAAGTTCTTGGGAACTTTTACTGGGCTTGGGGACGCAGAGAGGATTCAGAAGCATTTTGCAGAGCATCAGCGTGGCAGAGTGGATTTTGAGCGAGCGACATCCTCGAATGGAAAAATTGTCGAAGCAGCAATGCAGGGAGACAACGCGGAGGAGCGATTTCTATATGGGTACATGGGCATTGTAGAGGACTTGGATAAGGTGGATTTCCATACCAGGAGCTGGACTGTGATAAAGAGCAAGAAGGAGATTCAGGACCTGGCCAATGCTCCCGTCAAACCTGATGAGAGGTAGCTCATAGTTGTGCACAAATACTAATTTAAGAATTATGCATAGGTTTCCCTCTCGTAGAACATGCCCTGAAGAGAACCGAAAAGAAATTATCGTGTAAGAAACTCGAAGTCACCGCTAGCTTTGTTATTAGCACAATACTCTGAACTCGTGGAATCCCGAATATTTTGCTTGTAATTTATACGCGTGGTGGCTTACATTACATAAACAAACTAATGTACCGTTTATGCTTCAATTCGTAGTCATGTTTATAAGGCCGAGCGGCGTAAATTCCGTTCTTGAGGCCAAATTTCCTGTGTTGGATTAGTTTCATGTATAAAATGCCATTTGGTTTCGTTAAACAGAATGAAAGAAATTATGATATGAGTGAGAAGGAAATTATGAGTATGCATGATGCGGACTTTCTGGTGATCCGAGAAGCTTTACATTTTATTAAATTTAAATTCTGAGTGTTTTATTTTTTGGAAGTAGATTGTATATTTACTTTTGGGACAGATGGGGATCTTCACACTTGACACTCCGTTTTGGGGTAAGAGTCCAATGTTAGCTCCGTTTGGGGGCATGATGTGATGCGTTATTTCCAAATAATATTTGGTGAGAAAAATTGTCACACGGACAAAATTGACTATTGTTTCAAAATAAGGGAAAATATGATGGGCTATGTAACCCAACCTCACACATGGGTTATGTAACTCATCCTTGCCAATCTAATCTTATCGTTAATGTTCAATCTCATCCAATCCATCAAACGTCAATTCGAAATAAGAGAAAATATGATGGGCTATGTAATCAAACCACACATATGGGTTATGTGACTCATCTCTGTCAATTAAATCCTATCTCTAATGTCCAATCTCATCTAACTCATTGAACAGCCCTGGGTGTACAGAATCTGCGATTGTGCCAAAGTCCAAAAAGGCGCCCAAATACAGTAAAGCTTCTTTGTAGTGATATTCGATAAAGGAATATTATAGTCATAAAAATTTCAGTCCCAATTTTGGCTAGTTATATAAACTTGAATTATAAATTGCTAGGTACCATCTTAAAGAAACATGGTTTCTTATAGTAATAATTGTCAATAAGTTCAAAAATATGTAATGTCACAAATAAAAATTTAAGATGAACTAAAATATTCTTCTAAAGTTGTTTGGACAATGATTTATTTTTTTTAATGTTGATGCTACATCTTTGAGCTTGCACGTACATAGTAGATCGTCAACATAAATAGCTTGTCAAGACATTCAACCGTCAAATTAAAGAGGTGTCTCTCTATTTCCAATGTTATATCTTCAAAATTGACATGTTCTACTACTAATGTAGTTCTTTGTATCCATACAACTTTTAATAAAGATAATTAAATATAAAAAATTAATATTTTTTAACTAGACCTCTATTAAGTAATACCCCCTCCTTACAGTAATAAAATTGATTTACTCCAACACTATGATTATACAGAAGTTTCGCTGTATTTATGATTATAATGTAACGTAAGATGCTTATGTTGCTTGATCCCACTGACATTGAATTCAAACCGTCATCATATCCAAATACAGTCTAATAACATGCTTATATTATTATATCGATTATTTAGTGTACCTAAAACACAAGGCGCTAAATTACGTATCATAATATAATCGAAAGATATTGAGAATATACCCTAAAGTGAGACATATTAACTATACCGTCCACTTTAAATCATATTCTGTTCGGGGTACACATAAAAAAATTTCGACAAAGTGTGGCACTTAAAAAGTGTTAATATGAAAACAGAAAGGTGGGCTTTCCTTGAGTTTTATACATACAACTTTTATGGTTGGATGTCTCAATCTATTTAACTTGTACGGTTGAATGTCTCTGGTGGATATGGTGCCTTGTAGTGTACTCAATCCTTGGCTTTAATATATACCACCCAGCAATGCGGCGTCTCTCTCAAGTATTAATGCAACTCTCAGTTAAACTTTTCACTGCAGTGGCATCAACTTTTCAAGAACAAATAAATATGGAGCTGTAAAAACTTCGATATACTTGCTCATCTCGTTTGGAAGTTGAGACACTTGATACCGTAGGCAAAGACGAACAAGAACAGGAGCACGAAACCAATATGAGCCACGACGACGGCTCCGAGGAAGTCATATTCAAATCCTAATCTTGTCTTAAGGTACACCTGCACTGACATACGAGCTTCACCTGGAACTTCAACTAATGAAGTTCTGTCTCCCACTTGGGATGTCACTAGTCCGTAGATTGTCCAAGCCACCGGTGAACCCCAGTAGTACCATCGCCACCATATCGGGATTTGCTGCAACATCAGCACGTATATAAATAAAATGCAATGATTTCTTTCATATATGTCACACAAAAGTGAATAGCATTCATGTGTATAACTTGTGATGAGAAAATCTTTTAACATATTATAAGCTTGGGCGGGACACTTGCCATCCTAGGGAGGAGGAAACCAGAGAAGAGGTTCCAGAAGCTCAGGAAAAAGGACATCACAATGGCCGCAATTTGGTGGCCTGGCGTGAGAGCTACAAGCATCATGCCGTACAATGTGAAGTAGATAAAGCACATCAATATAAAGTAGTAGAACCAGAAGAACTTGTCAACGTGCCAAGTGAACCCCATCATTGAAAAGAGGATGAGACTATACGCCAGAGTTTGGATTGCAACGTAAATTGTCTCAATCGCCACCTGCAGGGGATATGAAATTTACTGTATATCTCCATGGAAGATGAAGTTTGCTTTGATTGAACTCATGCCTCAACTTTCCTAACTTGATATAAAGGTTTCGGCTTCTTTTACCTGAGCAAAAGCATAAGGCAGCGCAGAGTACATCCCTGCTGCTCTTTCACGGTAAAATACTGTTCTTTCAACTGCCACAATAGGCTGTACCGAGGCGGTGTTGGTTGCTCCAAGGAAGAGAACGGCAGAATACATGGCTCCGACTAGATTTAATAGGTCTTGTTCCTTATAACTATTGAGATAACATTTTGCAATAAACTTTAGAAATATGCAACAAATACGAAAGCAAAGTCTATTGTACTTGATTCTAACAAAAAAATGAGAAACCTTAAGTCTTACGTTTGATCTCCTTTGTTCCAGAAAATTAGTCCAAAAATGATACCAACAACTACAGTCAGAAAGAGCCGGATGGCGTTGTATGGCGGGTTCCTCCAGTATGACCAATGTTGTTTCCAGAAGCAAGCTTTGCATTGAGTAAGAAAAGACTGAGAGTATTTGGTTGGGAAATAAAGGTCTTTGGATCCCGGGACTGGAGTGCTTAGCTCTGTTATAAGTTCTTGATTCTTCCTGGAAAGGAGAAAATCAAATGATATAAACATCGTGTTAGCGTATTACTGAAGAATTTTTAGGAAAAGGAGGCACAACGATGCAAGTTACAATTGCGATCCTAAATGTTCCACTTACCTATAAAGTTCAGAGTTCGCGTATATATCCGCAAAATCCACATTGAGTCGGGACTCAACTGCAGGAGAAGTGATTTCCAACATCCATGTTGCAGGATTGTAACCATCTCTGATCTTTGTAATTCCGGGAATAGCCTGCAAGATGTTATAGACATTAGTTTGACAATGAAGGTAGCGTGGGGTTTATAATTCAACAATTTCTAATGACCATGTCACAAGTAATACTCACTTCAAAATATTCTATGAGCTTTTGAGAACAGCGGCCAAGGGGTCCGGCATAAATCACTTGTCCACCTCTCTTCATCAGCAGAAGCTGTGAGGAAAAAAGGAAAACAAATCGAATTAAAGCAAGTAGCTAACAAAAACTATAAATTGAAAGACTCGGGCCACTAGTTTCGGACAATGAGAATTGTCGAATACCTCATCAAAGGCTTCAAAAATGTCTATGCTTGGCTGATGAATAGTGCAGACAAGCGTCCGACCTGTATCCACAGTGTTTCTCACTGTACGCATTACAATTGCAGCAGCTCTTGCATCAAGACCTGATGTCGGCTCATCCATGAAGATTATGGAGGGATTCGCCACCAGCTCTACAGCTACGGTTAATCTCTTTCTCTGCTCTGTTGACAGACCATCTATTCCAGGAAGGCCTACTAAGGAATTCCTCAGAGGTTTTAGCTCAACCAAATCCATGACTTCCTCCACAAACATCTACATGTCAGAAAGGAGAAAACTACGATAAATATACATTGTGGGGGAAGAAATTAAAAAACCTGTATTGACAAATTTGATTGTCACAAAAAAATGATAAAATCAACAATGAGTTATGTGTCGAAGAAGATGCCTGTCGTGTTTCCTTCGTAATTTCCTTTGCAAGACGCAACCAAGCAGAGTACACGAGAGATTCGTAAACAGTTACATTTGGAGAGTGGATATCATTTTGTTCACAATAACCGCTAACTCGAGCAAAGGTTTCCTGGTTCTTTGGGTAACCGGAAATGCTGATACTTCCTTCAATATAACCACCAGTTTTCCTTCCTGCTAGCACATCCATCAAGGTAGTCTTTCCTGCACCGCTGACGCCAACCAATGCTGTTAGAACACCAGGCCTAAAAGCACCACTAGCATCTCGCAACAATTGGAGGCGATCCTCTTCAATTCCTTGTCTCTTCATTTCCTGATGAACAACTAACAGCTTTCAGCATTCACGGGGGATGGACTTAAACAATTTCACCATAATGTGATGCTACATATCGAAAAAGATGCATAGAAGACTTACAGCAGGCATATCAACATAGTAGTTCACATGATCAAATGCAAGTGACAAAGGCTGAAACTTCGGCAGCATTCCTCGCTTCGTAGTTTTCATCACTTCCATATCAATACCTGTAGTTATTCACATAGTATCATCATTAGCATGCTTCCTTTATCTGCCTTTTAAAAGAAACATTTGCAGTATGTATAACTCTTTATGTTTTGAACCTTTAAGCATTGGGGAAGTAAATGCTGAACTCAATTCCTGGGATCCCATTCTATCCAAGATTGGCTGCTCTTTACTTCCTTGCTTTTCATCGTCCTCCAAAATAATAGATTTAGAATCTCCGAAAGCTGCATATGGTTTCGAAAGCAGTATTGGACTCAAAATCTTATTCACATAACTGAAATAATGCTTGTCATGAGAAATGATCGCTTACGGTTCAGAAAAGTCAGTGCTGCAATAAACAAGATGTTGAAAAGTAAGGAAAACCCGAGGAGTGCTCCTATGCATATCCAGTACCAGTACTCTTCTGTAAACATGCCTCTGGCCTTTAGGAGAGCCTTTCCAACTGTTGGTTCTGGGATTCGCGGGTCAATATTAGGCTGTAACAGAGAAACAGAATAATAATGTCAGTCAGATTATAAGAATAGATGTGGCCTCTGACATAAAATGATATATGATAGGAAGGAGATCTTACTGCACTCCATCTTTCGTCAAGAAATTCATTGATGGCTATTGCATTTTGTCCATACATCATAGGAGAAATATAGTAGCCCCATATCATCCATGGTTCGATGTCATCTGTATGAAACGGAGAAGATAACATATTCATTCATACAGGAATATAACAAACTAATACAGAAACTTGAGTCATTATTCTATAGATGGGACAAATACAAGCGCAGTGAACCTTTGGCAACAATGAATCCACCGAGGACAAAAACCAATAGCAGTGTGAAGGTGCCAAGTGTGCTTGCAACAATTTGTGTTCTGCCAAGAGCTGCAATGAAGCGGAAGAGTGATAGGGCCATCTGATGCACGCTGAATAATGCCAATAGTTGGCGGAAAAACCTGCATCAATTTCAAATGTGCTGCTGAGAATAGTTTAAAGAAGTCGTTATCATCTGTGGATCATATCTAAACAATAAAGATAGCATTGTACACACACGTTAGTTAAATTTTTGGGCACATACCTACTAGCTGCAGGAGCAAAACCGATGGTGTAATATGTGAGAATGATCCATAATCCTGATTCAATCAGTGATACCGGGATCCTGAGGACCCAAATTGGTAAGCTAAAAGCCCATGCTGGGTGTAACAATGCATCTCTCTGTTTAAAAAATACAGGAAGCCTGAATATAGTCATTGCTAGCTCAGTCATCCCGTTGAACATTACATTTATGAGACTAAAAAATAGTGCACCATAAAACTTCCCCCCATCTTGTAATTGACCGTGCTTCATTTCTGTTCTCAAAAAAATTGTCATGGCAATTATTGACATGATTGTGAGCTGACTAGTCTTGAATATGTATAGAGCAGAGTTCCGCTTCATCAGGAGCCACTCTCTTGCAAAGCACGCGTTGAAGAGTTCCCAGTTTGAGATTCCGTACTTTTTTTTCACTAATGCAGCAGCATGAGTTTTAGATCTATCATAAGGAATCCTGAGTTCTTCAGACAGATTTTGACCAATGTGGTAACTTTTAAAATAATCTGAAAATTCCGATGTGCTAATATATCGGTAATTTTCATTCTGCCTAAACCAGTATTGTTCTTGGTCCTTTCTGGAAATAACCTCTTGCAGGAAGTCTGCCACTCCTTTCCTTTCCGGACACTTGAAACCTACACTCTCAAAAAATTCGAGTGCATTCTCTCGTGGACCTTGGTAAACAATCTGACCATCTGAAAGTAAGATAATGTCGTCAAAAAGGTCAAAGGTTTCAGGTGCAGGTTGCAGAAGAGAGATTGTCATGGTGATATCCATTGTATGAACCATCTGCCTCATAAACTGGACAATTTGGAATGTTGTCGAACTGTCTAAACCGGTTGATATTTCATCCATGAAATAAGCTTTTGCTGGTCCAACCAACATTTCTCCTGCATTCATCCGCACCGACTTCTTATTAGAAAACAGGGTTGTGTTATGAACTGTCCGTTAAGTGTTGTTCTCTTGCATTTTTGTGTATTGTATACAAACCTGTAGTAAGACGCTTCTTCTGTCCACCAGATATGCCCCTTCGCATCTCGTCACCCACTAAAATATCAGCACAAATATCTAATCCAAGTAGCTGTTAAAGTTTCTTAGTTAGTACCAATTTTAGACTCCATGTGCATTATTCGAAAAATAAGTAACCAACAAGAACAAGCTAACCTTCAGAATATAGTCTGTAAATAAACTGGTTTCTTGTCCTGCCAGAGCTGTGGCTTTCATGAATGTATCAATCTCAGGATCAGGTGTAATTCCTGATTCTATTTCTCGTCTAGACAATTCCGCCAGTAGCTCATATCTGGTTCCAACCCCTAAGCATCTTCCTGAAAAATCCAACGTTTCTCTAACTGTCATCTCACCATTGTGCAGATCATGCTGGCTGATATACGCGCATGTTCTTTGAGGACAAAACTCCGAAAATTCATGACCACAGTAAGTGATACTTCCGGATACCTGTTATATATTCGATGGGGATCAAGTTAGAATTTCTAATATTTAGAAAACTATTATTTGTGAGATACTGAACTTCACAGAAATAGTTTGTGCAATCTTCATGATAAAATTTTCCAAGACCGGTCAAATTAACAAGAATCATAAACATTTACTTATTGTAATATTTCAGCATTTGCATGCTTCATGATGAACAATAAGACTGAGGGGCGATGTTGCTTAACATATGAAAGACATTGTTAGTGTGCAAAGGAAGGAGGATGCCGCACCCTTAGATCCTTATCCGTCTTGCCAGCAAGTGCCTGCAGGAAAGTTGTCTTCCCTGATCCAGGAGGTCCCAGAAGTAGTGTCATTCTGGAAAACGCTAACAAAATCAGCAAAGTACATAGCATGAGTTAAACAAATACAGTCAATCCATTTAGTACATCGATCATATTAAATCAGAAGAACGACAAAAGTTTGCCTATTAGAGAACATCTGGGTGTCTGATTGACAATGTTAGTCTAGGAATCAAAGAACAACCAATTTCAACATGTAAATTTGAAAAGACTTGGACATTACCGTGATGGCTTAACTATTCCACTCACGTCACGAAGTATCTTGACTACTCTTTTCTTTGACGGGAAGAGCTTAATGAGTCCAAGAATCCCCTATTCACACAAAACACAAACTTAAGAATAGCAGAACAAAAAATTCGCTCTCAGTAGACGCGTACATGGACGCACACATACTTACCAGCTTCTATTAGGTATAAATAAACACAATCTTTGGAAGTACGAACTGTTACTACAATTCATTGTATACAATCATATTACCACAGAAAAAACTTGCTCGAAAAAGACCATATTTATCACCATACAATAATCGAGAAAAAAAGGTAGAAACGATTCACCCTTTTCAGATCGAAGAACTCGAAAACTGAAGATAAAATTATATACAGCTCTATCCTTGCACATATGATCACAAATAAATAAAATTCTGGATTTACAGTCTTACAGAAAAAGGGGGAAAGAATAGAGAAAAATTCAAAGAAAAAGATACATAGAAAAGCAGAAAACAGAACAAAGTACCTCTATGGCATTCATGGAGGAATTCAGCAGAGTAGGAAGTGCTCTGGTTCCAACATATGCATCCCCTTCAACTGATAAATGCTCGAACCGAACTTCAACCTTCGGAATCTCAATCCAAACCCTGTCAGGACAAAATCAAACACAGTTTCCAACTTCTAAATCACCAGATAAAAAATATTTATCACCACAAATATCTGTAAAAAAAAAAAAAAAAAAACCATATAAAAGTATGATTCACCCACCTATCAGTCCTATCTCTCAGCCTTTGAAGGAACTTCTCATTATCCTGTTCAGCAATCTTGAGTATATTTTCCATGAGTTTCTTCTTGTCCAGCCTTCCGAGATTGGTAACGTCAATCTCTTCATAACCAACATTTCCATTATCCAACACCTGCTTAAGCATTCCTCTTCTTAACCTATCAATTGTTGGAAGCCTCTCTATCGCTGCCCATTTCAACTCCTCCTCGTCCTTCTGGTCTGCTCTCCCGCTGCGGTGGAACACATCCCCCCGATTGCTCCACACTTCGCGAAAACTCGTGGACGCCCAACTTCTCCTGCTCATTGATCCATGGCTCCTCCTGCTCATTGATCCATGGCTCCTCCTCCAGCTGCTCACAGCTGATCCATGATCTCCGGCCAATTCCGCCGCCATTTGTTACTTAAATTTGTTTATACAATGGTGTATTCAATGCTGTATATGTTGCTAGTAAGTTGCCGGAAGCTCTGTCGAAGATCTTAAATGGACCGAAGCTATGGCCGTGGAGATGCATGCATTGGAAAAAAAAACCTGGAGCGGGAGCGAACAAATTTCAAATCATGTAGCTTTTGTTTCAAAGAACAAAAATTGAAGCAAATAATGCATGAAAATCTTGAATGACTAGTTGCATGGCTTGAGAGAGAGAGAGAGAGAGAGATAGAGCGAGAGAGAGAGAGATGAGTATCTTCAGAGTTTGGGGGACAGTTGAAAGGGAGATCCTTGGAGGATACTTTATTTTTACTTCCTCACTTTTGGGAAGCTTCCTCCATGAATTTCATGTAGACGTGGTTTATGAAGAAAGTTAAAGTTGAGGTTTCATGGAGACGTAGTTTTTTTTTTTTTTTTTTTCAAGTTAAGGTTTTAATAATTGGATACTTATAAGCACATGCAAGGTTTCTTTGTATTTTTGATGTGGGATTTGTACTCTTAATACAGGCCCTCACTTGTGACAAATTTTCAAGCCTGACACTTACAGGGACAACACAAACGGGTGATGTGAGTACTTGTGGTCATTAGCTTTACACACGGAATATCTTGCTCTGATATCATAAAGGAATTTTACCATAAAACCAATTGATAACATGAGGAGTAGTCCAACTTATAAGCATATTGTACTCTCAACAGTTTTTTCTAAGATTTGTGACAGCGTAATAATATATACTAGATATTATATAATTGGGCGAGCATATTTTGCCATTTTTTCAATTCTTTTTAAACAAAAATAAAAGGCATTTTTTCCCATTCTTCCAATAATAACACAAGAAGTCTTCAAAGAATTATGGAGGAGAGAAGTAAAATAACATACATTTTTCTATTACAAATGATATTGTTATTTAAATTAAACTAAAATGATAGAGTTTGAACTTGAATAGTAGTGCATCAAAGAGGAAAGCTTTATTTCTCAGAACAATCCACTAAACCAAAACCTCACACCATCTATAGTATCAATCAACCCCTCTTTCATCTCTCCTTGAACTCTATTCTCACATTTTCAGCCGGTTTTATCGTTTTTGTATTTTTAATAACAGAGGAGTGCACGAATACTATTTTAGAGTATCAATAACAATTTATTCATTTCTGTGGATGCCAATAACAGCTTAAGATATCGAAAATCGCAAGTTCTTGTAAGAGAAAAAATATGTATAATTGTCAACCACAAAAAAAAAATGCAAGAAAAACAAGTAATGAGTTTTCTCCACCAAAATTGATGATGTCGGTGGGTTTTAGAGAAAGCAACCAAGATAAACGGTGCCAAGAAACCATTAATGAAACCATTAATGAATTTAAAGTTTGGTCCGGGAAGAAAGTTCAGTTGTTGCCCCACTCCCTCGGATAATCCACTACCATTTATGGACCTCCCTTTCCCAGCAAATTAAAGGTAAATGATATTTTGCTGTTTGTTCTATTCGATTTGTTCTTGTTTGCTACTGTCAAATCTGGGCATTGAACACCGTACGTTCATGATCTTAATTAATCCCATATTGTACAATAAGTGGATGAGGGGACTTGAATGGCATGGAAACACCGTTATATATAGTGCCTTGTGGTAGAGAAACTAACCAATATACTTGCATTATTAGCACGAGACGTTACTATGGTGATGTATTCACGCCATACAAGTTTCTCCTCTGTATTTGTTAGGACTCTTCTGAATCGATAATTTTTTTGTTTGAAAGGATGAAACAAAGAAACATCAACGAAAATGAAAAACAGGACGAACTCAAGATCACAAGCATGGACAGCAGCTGCAAAATCTAGAACATGACCACCAATAATAAGCACTACCAGCCGCGCCTAAAAAAGCGAGGACATTAGCAACTTGATTACCCTCCCAATAAATATGTGTAGAAAACACGCTTATCTGACCAATGCGCTATAAAAAATTGTTCCAATCGACCAAGAGAAACCGATATGCCTTTACATTCTAGCGGTGATACAGATTTCGTTTTCTCTATTATAAATCCCCATATAATCACTCAGATTTTAATTTGAAACTATCATAATTCCATATTATCCGAATTTCATTGGATTTAGTGTTGGAGAAGGAAGAACAAGTCGCATTCTCCTCCTCTCCTCTTTTGTCTTTTCATATTTTTGTCTTTGCGTGATGACGTTATTTGAGTCACATTCAGAGCAAATTATATATCGTCACTTTCATCTTCATCCACAGTTAGAAAACTTCAGATCATGTCCTCTAAACGTTGTTGATTTATTTTCTTTTACATTTTGGCTAACATTGTTTCAACTCCCAATTTGAAGGTCTTGGCAAGTCAAGAGGAATCTTATCCACAATTTTGCACAATTAGACAAATAAAGGTTATTGAATCTTTTTCTATATCCACTTCTCTGTGATTTTCTCAACTAGATGCGGTGGTGTTTTTTTTGGTTCCTAAGTCCATCTCCAACCTTTGAAGTAAAACTCAAATTTTAAGTTTTAAATTTACCCAAACTTGCTCCAACATGAGATAAATATGAGTTTTTGACCAAAAACTCATTTCTAGAGCAAATATAGGCCATGATTCCTCTCAGGTTAGTGAGGTTGGCCCTCCATATATATGTAACTTTTTGTAGTTTTATATTTATAAATTCATTGAACCTAACGAATAAGATCTAATATGATTAAATCTAGCGGTAGAAAAAAAAAAATCTAATGATTCAAATTTAAATCTAACGGCTAAAGTAATTAAAAAATTATTTTATGTATTTCATATTCTTTCATAGTGTTTCACGAGTTTTTTGGTGTTGCTTTAGTAATTTTTCCAATATTTATCGGAATTCAAATATTTTTGAATTAAAATATTCATAAAATTAAATTAGGATAGTCTATATAATTTTTTTTAAGTTACTTTAAGAAAAAAAAAATTATCATAAATTCATTCTTTAGTAATCTTGAGCTAAATTTAACCCATAAAAATTAGAGGAAAAAAATTATTTTTAGGTTAAAACCTAAATTGTCTAGGTTAAAAATTTTAAGTTTTAAGATTGGAAATTGTCTAGGTTAAAAATTTTAAGTTTTAAGATTGTAAATTGTCTAATGGTAGGGATGCCTTTAAAAAAGAATTTCTATTATTTTTATAAAAGTAAGAATTAATTGTAGGGCCCACATCATATCAAATCAATTAAACATTTTCTTATCCACTCCCACTCCCACAACTTCCTTTAATTGAGAGCAACTATCTCGATTTGACATTTTGTCCTTTCAATTTTCAAGTTACTGAAACCGATAACTGGTTTTATGTTCAACACTCAAACCCTAGCGGGCATGCCCTTGTCAGTTGTCATTGGGTCTCTTTGGTTCTTCCATATTTATATCATGTCATGGACATAACGTTAGAGGAATCAAATTTTTTAAATCAGATTTCCAAATCAAATAATGTGGTTGTAGATGATTGAATTATTAATTAAATGTCAATTAAAAATTTAGTCTCCCTAGCATCCATTAATTATTCATTTCCTTAATTAATTAGTTCATCATACTTTTAAATCGTAGGTTTCGGAGTAAGTGTCCATTAGTTTTAATCGGCAAGGCAATGAGAGTGATAATCTTTTTAATAAGCTTTTTTAATTTATTATTATTAAGGGGAAGTTTTGATCCGGAACGTATAGGTGGAAACCCAACACGCTATACACTAGAATATTAGTTCAACCCTAACTATGAAATACAAGTGATTCGTTTCATGGGTCTCACCAACTAAGAATGACAACTAACCATATGTCATGGCTCCCAAGTCAATGTAAAATATAAGTAGATAACCTGTACAATTCAGAATTAGAATGAAATAAGATCCTTCTCTAATGCAATGCTCTACCTATGAGCTATGGTTATTATAGTCAAACCCCTAATGTGATCTCTTGTGCTCATATGATTCTTTTTAAGACTATTGAGTTACCTCCTCCTAATGTATAGATCATTAATATAAGAGCATCTTCAATGGGTATTTAATTTTTTCTGTCAAATTCTTAATTAATGGTTGATATGGCATTGTGAAATATGATGTCAAATTTCTTTATATTTCAAATGGGTATGTTAGTTATTATTTTACTATCATATAGAGCCCACTTTAAAATAAAATACACAGTAAATTATTTTTAATGCTTTATCTTGCAGTGGATTATGAGCCCCACTAATTAAAAAATAAATAAAATAGAAATGAAGGCAGCGTCAAAATTGGCACTAGAGGTCTTGCTGCCATTCTATCCAGGTCAACTAACATAATGTTCGGTTAGAGTAATATTTATTGTCAAAAGTAATTAGTTGGCACTCCATCTAAGATTTGGCATCTCTTTTAAAGATGGTCTATTGGCATTATCCATGGACTCACCAAAGAGATTTGCGAATTAATTTATGTTGATCTTTTGCGGTATAAATTTACGGACTAGTTGCAACATGGTCCTAAGCAATTTATCAAGCTTTTGATTGCTTTTAGGGCATACTTTCAACAATAATCATACCCAATGGTTAACTCATTTTGTGTCCTAATCCAATCCCGCTTTCCCTTTTAAACTAGAATGCCGTTGTATAGAAAAAAAAATTATAAGTTTGTTACACTATTCTACACATATTCATTAATTTTGTATTTGCAACACTTTAATATGAATCAGTTTCTACAACTCCAATATCGATCTATTTGCACAATTTGAATTCAGAAGTGTTTACGCAAATTTAATCCGAAAAAATGTTTTTACAATATTTAATTCAAAATTTAGTCTCTATACCATTACCTTTTTTGTGGTTCACATTTCAATCCTAATCCAGGTGTTGTGCATAAACCAACTCTTTGACAAGAGTCCTAAGGCCATGTCCAACCAACCTGATCAAAGGGTCATATGGCTAAAAATAACTTGAAATGACACGAAAATGATATCCAACCGAAGGCTAGGCCTAAGGCTTGTGACTAAAAAGTTCAGCCACGTCCGGACCACCAAACCCAAACATGTGACTAAAAAGTTCTTGACCCAAACATATCCTTCTAGTCTTTCTCGTATTTCAGTCTCACCTATGTTTTGTTCCCAAGTGCCAGTTTTATTTTCTTTTATCTAAAATAAAATGTTGTTTTCTTCTAAATTATCATGTTTAAAGTGATTTTATCTAGAATGTTATGTTATAAAAAAATTAAAAAAAAAGTAACACTAGTGGACTGTGGACCTAGCAGCAAAGCTACCATGGGCCAAGGTTGCAACCTGTTCTCCACAAAACAAAACAAAACATCTGCAAATAAAAATAAATACACACATTCACATTTTCACCTCTAACACACACCTCTTAATTTTCAACCGTCAAAATAATTGTGTACCCGCAACACATATCCTAATTTTAGCATCCAAAGAGATTGGAACGAGCATGTGGCTGATCCCCGCGATGTTAATTTTATATTTCCAGAAGAGAGCAAGTTAAACAAACACGCAGGGCAACAGCAAAACTCGGTTAAATTTTTCTATATTTTCTTCTTTTTTCCCCCAAAAGAAAATCGACTATTTCGACTCCTACACTATTTTGATAATTTGATGATCATGTGAGGTTCTACTAATACAAATGTACATCCAATCATAACCTATACAAACTTGTAGCACTTTTAATCCATCACTCGTCTTCCAAGGGCTTCAACCAGCATCCATGGATTAGAAAACGGTTATTTCCAACCGTCATCAGGATTCAGAACCCACCTAAATTGGTCAATCCAGTACATAATCAGCAGCGGCATCCGGTGATCCGAGAACTAGGGCAGCTTCAGCGATTCTAAATGCCATCGTCGCTTTATAAGTGACTAGATCTGCATTCTGAATGAGTAACTGAGCCCGTTGCCGTTTGTGGATGGCAAATTCCACAGATCTCTCGGCCGCATCTTTCGCTTCTTCAACTTTAACCACATCATTCTGCTCTTGCATCACATCTTGTTCCGCAGCCATAGCTGTATACCAATACAAGCTCAGATACATAGTTCTCTTATTCCACAAGCTCAGATATACAGTTCTCATATACTTAAAAGCCAAGCTGAGAAATCAAATCTTTTACAGAAACACAACAGATGCATTCTGCAATTGCCCTTTAAGAAGACAAACTGAACGGGTTCCCAAAAAACAAAAAAAAAAATTCTGATTCACGGGTATATAGAATAACAGCACAAGCAGCAGACATCAGGTTTCACATTATGATGGATTCTAAGAGCAACACACAACAAAAGTTTATGCGGATACGTATAAAAACTTCAAATGGTTTCAGAAGTTTGAGCCCTCACATGATATCAAGTGTTTGTTGCAGGTACTGGGATGCTGATGAATTAATTAAAATTCAAATGCCATGTAAGCTACCCTGTAAATTTATATTAAAAAGGATAGTAAAATTCACTGTACCACTAGGATTGGGCAATAAGAGATTTAAATTACCTTGCAAGAAACTTGGTTGATTTCCTCTACCAGATTGACTTGGTTGTCTCTTGAGTGATCTTCTCTTGCGCAGAATAGGCTTTGGATCTAGTAGAGATCTCTTCGATTCATTCGCCTGTTAAAAAAGGGGTCATTAACGCAGACAACCAACGTAATTATCAGAATTTACATATGCAGACCAGATATACGCCGGAAACTATTCTAGCAAAAGAAAATCATTCATCAGCAAGTTCCAAAAGTCTTTTCTTGACATAAACAGTGATCTGATTACAGAACACAGGAACCAATGCTTCCAATGAAAGAAACCACATTTAAGTGCACTAAGATAACTGTTCTATTGATTCCAG
This sequence comes from Pyrus communis, assembly GCF_041283825.1. Taxonomy (NCBI): domain Eukaryota; kingdom Viridiplantae; phylum Streptophyta; class Magnoliopsida; order Rosales; family Rosaceae; genus Pyrus; species Pyrus communis. Next base: position 4,947,604 of record NC_142566.1, on the reverse strand, counting down.
GTTCTTAGTCACATTTAAGTGCACTCAAGGGGTTGTATACCAATGAAAGAAGTCAGGAAGTATATCCGAGTTCATTCAAATACAATTTTGCGGATTAAAATTTGAGAACCACATATTCCAACTAAAACTCACAGCCAGTTGAATAGAATTGCATTCCCACTTTTCTCATTAATGGCAAACTGCATAGAGAATTAAAATGATGATACTCAGCATACCGAACTTCTTATTATTGAAAACAATGGTAAAAAACTGGTTTATCTTGCTTACAATAATCATCAAATAAAATTATCTACCACAATAAATTAGAACAATCAGAAACACAGATTAGTTATTCTAATAACAGAAGTATTCCCTTATCTAACAAAGAAACAAGTTCAACTGCAAGAATTTGGCAAGGCATTAAGATACCTATCATATATACACCATAAATTGAGATAGATGTATTGCCAAAATACAACGCGTAATCTGAATCATAATGTCACATGTACCTGGAACACCCTAAGCAGCGATGATAATCGCTGCTGCTTCCGTTTATCCATCCAATAACTATATACAGCCTCTATTACTTCCCTCTTCATATCCAGACAAAGATTAGCAGCTGGATTCTCATCAGAGAAATTATATGGTCTATAATAAAATGCCTTCTCAATCGCATCAACAATTAATTCAAACTTATCCACGGAAACTAGGTCATCAAGTTTATCCTCAGCAAAGTCACTGTTGAACTTCTTCAGCCACCCCTCATCATCAGAGTCCATATCATAATTTGCATTTCTCTTTGCCATGGCTCTAGACAGCTCATCATCATTCAGAGATATGTATGACTGTGGTCTGTGGAAAGAAGTACAGTGACTATCCGCATATCCTGGGACTTCATACACACCGGGCACAGGGATGAACTTGAGAGCTGGAGATGGCACAGACCGATCAGAACACTCCTTGTAAAGGTCCTTGAATATATACCAATCACATCGATTGGGAAATTCTAGCTTCCAATTATCCCCATTATCCGCAGACCACATTATAACATTCGTAAGACGGCTTTTAGAGCAGGGCCTCATAACTTTCTCTGTCTTGCAGGTGTATCGGGTTAATCCTTCTTTCTTGACCACAAGAAGCCATTCTCCAGATGAAGAGATTTCTAACATGACAGTTGCTCCATCTTCTTTATAACATTTGTCCCCTTCAGTGATCAGTACATTCGCCGAGCAGCATGCAGAATCTAAATCCCGTGTCGATCTCTCCATGGTTGAACTGTCTTCTTTCAGGTTTCCTACAGGAGAAGTTGGAAATGTCTTCCTACGCTTATTAATAGATGCTACAGAGGAAAAAGGGAGGCCGTTCTTACTAATACTGGTTAGCTCAGAAACTAAGGCTCCATTGGGCTTTCGTGAAGAAACCAGCGACGGATTTCTAGTTCGCCTTCTCCTCAACGAACTCCTCTTCTGAACACCACGCGAATTTAAACCATTCCTATACTGTGTGTTTCTATAAGCTAATTTGGGAACTCTTGCACTAGAATGCCAAACCGGCGTGCACTCAACTTCTTCGTCATAGTCATCATCACTTTCATTCCCATCAATCTGATTATTTATAGTTGGCTGACATTTATATCTGAGATGGATAATGGTATGCATGTCCATAAAACAAAAAGGAACTGCAGAAAAGTCCACAGAAAACAATGGGATAAACTGTTTCGACCCAAATAACTTGCAAATTCCAGAGCTCCTAGTACAAGATCGAACCTGAAACACATTTTAAGAAATCGAAAACTAGATCAAACTAATGACCAACCAGATACTGCACCTTCTCAACCAAATTTAAATGTGGTAGAGAACCGCCACTTACCCGCGAGAACTGAATGCCACAGGATGAAAAAAAGCTACCAATTGGCTCTGATGCAAGGAAATCAGAAAGCTCAGTCAATCCCAGACTGGCCCTCGTCATGTACACCAAAACCGAATACAAAAAACGAGTAGCCCAGTATCTCCTACTGCACGAAGACTCAATCGAAACACAAAACACTTCCCGGGACACAAAACCCACATGGGAATCCAACTCCCCGTTCACCTTCCTTCTCTGCCTCCGAACAAATCTCCGCCCATACATTCTATCATCGGAACCACCATCGTTCTCCACATTCGCGGTGCCGCGCTTCCTCTTTCGGGTATACACAATCCCATACATCCTCTTCTCTTTAACTTCATCAGCCAAAAGCTCATTACTTTCAAGCTTCTTCACCACTGGAACTTCCAAAACGACGGCGTGTTGTTTGGGACTCCGAATGTGGTTGTTCCCGGGACATCTCTTGTTCTTTAAAGAAACAACAGAATCACTGGCATGGCTTTTCATGACTTTAAGCCAGTCCTCATCGCCACGGTGGGCCCTCACCAACTTGGACTCGGACGATTCGGGCCAGAGGCGGCGGCCGGACCGCAAAACCCGAGCCCCGTCCACACCGCCCTTGGCCATCGCCATCCCGAAAACCCTCGTGGTCCGCCTCATCTCCACCGATGGCATTTCCGTGCTCAGATTCCGGAGCAGCACCACTCTGGGCACAGCACTCCTCTTCCTCCTCCTACTCGACTCGCCGAGTCGACGAGTCGATCTCCGAGTTGACTCAGTCCCAAACTCGGGGCGGGACCTCTCAACCAAAGAAAGGGACGGCGACGGGGGTCTCATGGTGGGGCGCCATTCTCTCGGAGTTGGGGAAAACTCGGAACTCTATACAGTCAGCCTGACTCGGGATTCAACTCATTAAAAAAATTTACAGATTTTTCTTGAGAAAATTACTGATAACAAAAAATTAAAAGAAAAAGAAAAGAAGTTTTTGGCGGTTGAGAAAAACCAGAGAGATTAACAAGTACAGAAAATTAACAGAGTACAACACAGAAATACATGCATATATATATATATAGAGGGAGAGAAGGAGAGAGAGAGAGAGAGAGACTAATTTACAGGAGACACTCACAAACCAGATCTAAAACTTAGAGAGAGAAAGTAGAGAGAAATCGATTGGGTTTTTGAGGAGGAGAGAGAGAGTGGGAGGGGGAACTGATATCGGCTACGACGGCTAGGGTTTATGATAAAAAAAAACCACAAGGGGCAAGAGGGGAGGAACCAATCGCCGACTCGAGTTAACCTTTGGATGGTAAATCAACGGTTGCGAGTGCGAGTTGGATGGTAAATCAACGGTTGGGATTGCGAGTTACGTGTTGATTTTATAGAGATTCGACGGCTCCAATGGGAAAAAGGAAAGAGAGAGAAAATGGGAGAGTGGGTGTGCCATGTGTGAGAACAGGGAGGGAGAGAGAGAGTTGGTTGATATTTTAACGTCATGAGGGTGGATAATTACTGAAAGGGGCTTTGAAGTGACGTGGGGATAGTGGGGAATTTAAATATTTGTGGGTTTGGTCCTTTTGAGGCGGCAAGGGATTTCGCATGTTCGTGATTTAAATTTTGTTACTGTTGTAAATCTTAAACGGGTAAAGAATTTGAGGAAATTTTACAATTATCTAATGTTGAATGATACGAAAAGGGTTTCTATCATTGATGGTCGTTGAAATTGATTTAACACATTAAGATAGTTATTAAATTAAAATTTGATTAATATAGTTTCTGAAAATAGGTGTTATAAATTAATATAGTCATTATGTTACAATTGTGTTAAAATTCTGTTATGTACTGATATGACACATAATTGAATCTCATAAATTTAGTTAAATATTACCACATGAATTAGAAAATATTTAAATAATTTTTTATAATTAAAAACTTAAAAATAAAAAGAAGAAGATCGTCATCTTCTTCCCCTCCCCAAAAACCCAACCCCGACTCCTGCAGTGACACAGCCATCAACCCAAGCCCTGTAAAACACAAATGCAATTACCATATGCATATACCCCCACACCTGCCTAGCATTGACCGCCAAACCCACCACCTTCTCACCACCAATGTCTTCCTCTTCCTCCTTCTTCGCTCCCAACCTCTCCCCGCCATCCAATGAAACCACCACCACCTCCACCCTCACCTGTCTGATCACTCCAAGCCTAACCACATGCCTCCCCTAGCCTACATCTCTCATCCTGTGATCGGATCGGCACCGTCAGCTCCAACCAGTCCAATCGGTTGCACCCTCGTTCTCGCGGTCCTCGTGCTCTCCAACGTTAATAATCGAACTAAAACCTCTTTGGTGTCGCTCACCAAAAGGTGTAGTTGACAAGATGGTGTGGGGTTGTAGTGGTTGCTCTATGGGAGAGGAAATAAGATGGTGAACATTCATCTTTCTTTTTCTTTTTTCTTTTTTTTTTTTGTAAAAATAAAAGGTTTTTTTATTATTCAAATTTTTTTTATTCATGAGGTAATATTTAATAGATTTGTAGGATTCATTTATGTGCCACATCAGCACTTAACAGAATTTTTAACGAAATTCTAATGGAATGACCACATTGATTTGTGACACCCATTTTCAGGAACTACATTCATCGATTTTCAATTTCAATGAACATCTTGATGGGAGGGGTCAATTTCAGAGACTATTTGTGAGAAAAAAAAACCCATACGAAAATAATAACTGAATTGAATTAGAAAATTTAAACAGTTTCAAATTTAACAGCTAAAATATTCGTAGCATTGAATGATAAGTACTATTGAGTCACAATCTAATATTACTTGTCCTCTATTATTTTTAATAAGAATTTGAGTCATCCATAGAGGTGCAATTCTTGTTGGGTCAACTTTAACACGACTTTTAAACTGATTGAGCAGGTTTTTTTTATTTTTTTATTATTATTATACAAAGGGAAGGGTTTGAATTAGGGGTGGGGCACGAGCCAGGCCCAAATTTAAAGGGACCAGATCGGGCCTCTAGGTATTGAGTTTTGATGCCTAACCGAACTCGGCCTGTGTGAACAGACCGAATCCAACTATATTTTTTTTTCCTTTCAAAAACACATTATTTAAAATAAATAAATAAAAGAGATTGTGAACTAGTGAAGGTACATATTCATTGTGCAGAATACAGAAGCACAACAACACATATTACAATTACATAATACAAAAACACATATAATTATTCAAATAACATCCTAATTTCATAGTTCGAACATCACAAATTGAAAATTACATATTAGTTCTGTAATAACATCCAAAACCACAAAATTACATCTGAGATATCTAAAGTCCGTAGATTAACCTCCAAAGTCCAAATTCAAATCAACATCCAAATCCAAAATAACATCCATAACCATTAAATTCGTAATAACATCCACATTAACAACCAACATGACATCAAACATCCAACATCATTCCTCACTAAATTTGTAAAAAAAAAATTAAAATCAACATGAGCTCTAACATCCAATATCGTAGTATCCTCATTGAAGCATTGAAACTTGAAGTGTATTCATTTGAGTTTAAAATAAGGAGTTGTTATTGTCACTCCAAAAATATCATTTTGCACTCTAAACTTTCTATAATTAGAAAGAAAAATACACTTGTGAGAAGTGTAGAATGAGATTTTGAAATGCTAATAATAGTTCCTTAAAATATTACCATAATTCCTTTATTCTTTTGAGTTGGTTGAGCTTCACTTTCAAAAACACTTGAGCGACTTGTACTTGTAGTAATTACTTTTCTATTTTTATGCTCTATAAAAAAAAAATAAAAGAAGCACATTCACAGTTAACAAATAGAAAACAAAACAATTTAAAATAAACCAAACTACACAAAACAAAATAATTACCGGCTTCACACTCTTTATAAAGTTCAATTCTGACACACTTGCTTCATACTCAATGTTGCTAATGTCTTCACTTCTTATCCAATTTTGGAGGCATATCAATGACTCCACTGTTTTAGGAGTGAGAAATGATCTAAATGGATCAATTTCTCTTTCCTATGCTAAATGCAATCTCATTAACAATTGTTGACACTTGAATAGCCAACATATCTTTCACTAGCACAACAATTGTGGGATATGTGCTTCTCCTTTTCAACTTCCACCATTACAAAATGTCAAAAGTTTCACATTGCGATACTCTCTATTATGTCAAGGAGATATATATCCACCTCAGGTGCAAGCTCAATATCTTCGGTGTCTTCTAGTTCTTTCTTCCAATCATCCATCATTTGACTAAATATCACCAATTCTCTTGTTACACTAGGAAGTAGTTCTTTTTACACTTGAAGGACTTGTGTAACAATTGAAGCTTCTTTACCTCTTTTTTTTTTTTTTTGGTGGTGTTTGTGAACCAAAAGCTTGTTGATCATATTCATCACACATCGCCTTCATCAATGTCATCGCCTTCATTGCTTCTTTTTTCAACCTCTTTTTTGGAAAGCTTCAATTGCTTTCTACAAAATTGCAAGAAGTACCTCAACTTGAATCGTGGGTATAAGATAAGGGTAATTACAATGATTTGGTTCGTAGACCCGATTGAACCAAAATACTTTTGGTATTTGGTTCTCAAGCTCATTGTCATATCACATAGTATTGTCTTAGCACCTCCTCGAGTTTACATATATATTGGCAATAAAACATCTTATTAATCTCGGCCTTATGGACTGCTATATTAGATGTTGGATGCTTGCTTTCACTCACTTTAATAGTAACTAAGTAGAAGACCTTCAAAAAATTCACAAACAATTCTACAACCTCCCAATCTTTCTTCATAGGTGGTCAACCCTACATGTACTGTTAATTATCACTTCTTCTCCGTCATCACAGTAATCATTTCATGTGAAATAGTGCGATTCTAGCATCATGTATGTATTATTTCACTTAGTAGACGCATTGATAATAATTAAACCCCCTAATATTCAACTTCTCATTCTCCACACATTTCTTGAAACAGACAAACCTTCAGGGGCTTGATCTCATATATCTCATAACATTCTAATTGCATCCACACTTATCTATTCTTTTCAACTCATCTTTAACCATCAAGTTAACAATATGAGTCAAACACTTCACATGCATAAACTTGCCCTTCATAATGAGTTTGCAATTAGGTCATTTCTGTATTTTATGGACAACATACTCAATTGTCACCTTATTAGCCAATGCATTGGCAACTGAGATACACATCAAATTTTCAGTCCCCCACTAAATCAACTTCCCTATTTCTTTGCCTTCATGATTTGGAATCAAACAAAAGTTTACAATCTTTTTGTGCATATTTCTTACATCATCCACAAAATGAACAGTTAGCACCAGTAGTTCATCTTTTGGACATTTGTCCGTGTATCATTGGTCAAACTAACTCTATGCTTCTGTATCTCATTTCTCCGAAGAAACGACCTAGTTGGTGGATCAGAACCTTCACCATCCTCATCATAATCCTCTACTATCCCTTCAATGAAAATGCCATTGGTTTTGTTAGGGATTTCTGCACCAGGAGGTTGACCGCCGAGACTAAATTCTTTTTCTCAGCGTGTCGCGCTTGTGGCCCCAAGTGTCACAGCAACATAAGGATTATGTGCCTATGACAAATCATTCTATCTTGGGTTCTAGATTGAAAGGTTGGTCGTTGACTTTCCCATGACAGCTTTCTTTTTACTAACTGTGTCTCAATGGTCATGAACTTCGTAACTTTGACACTGGGTTTTAACGAGCGTGCCAAAATGTTGACCCTAAAAACTACTAAGCCTACGTGGCACACAGGCCAAGTAACTAATGAGCTAACTACGTCCTTCGGTTATGTGCGGGGCATGCCAACTCAACGGCCGAGCTCGGCCGTGGAGTAAAATGTGTTAATGTTGCGTTGAGCACGCTGTTGACTTCTTGATCTTGCGACTGCGACCGAGGAAGGAACATGTCTCGGCCTTCGGGTTCTAGAGCCTGAAGACAAGGCTGCTAGTTTTATCAAGTTCAATATCAGATTCGACTTTTAATGTGCCGAATGTAATACCCTAGTAACACCTCACTTAGCCAAGAAGGCTGATAAGATGACCTCTACTAACAAGGACTTGTAAATCCTTGTCGACCGAGACATGGATAGGTAATCAGTCAACTTCGAAGCAGTGCTGTTTATCCAAACTGAAGGTGCTCGGCTGACTCTACGACAAGCAATGCTATTTATCCAAACTAAAGATGTCACCGGTTGCCTTCCCAATGCTGTTTATCCAAACTGAAAATGTGTTGACGGAAAAAAGAAAATAAAAATCTCAAAGTTGTTGAGAGGTTTCGCGTAGAGTGAGAGTTTGCGGAGGGCAATTTGTGTGTTGAATTGGATGGGGTTTGAATGTATGCTCCCTCCTCTATTTATAGTAGTGAAACCCTTCATAGTCGGGCTAAAATCATACTCGGATTATAACTTCTCAACCTAACTTGATTAGGTTTTAGCCAATCTTAACTCCAAAAGGACTTTAAACCGAGCTAATCATCAAACCAGATTCATCTCATAAGTCTCAGTTTCCTTAGCCTCTTAAGACTACTCATTGCACTGGGTCTCAACTACTTCATCCTTATCTACACCAATTCGTCCTGCAATAGGATTCAGCCGATCCTGATTGGACGGCCCACAATGATTGGACGGCCTATGATAATTCTAGAAGAAAATTATTGTGCCGAGAACAACTCCTAGCTCAGCCCAAAATAATATTTTGGGCCCAAACACTTATAGATGGATCTTGGAAGATAGTGTCAAGGGTGTCTCTCAAATAAGTGAAGGCATTAGGACGCGTATGTCCAAAAAGTACAATGAGTTCTACAAAGGCCACACTCCACCGAGCCCTAGAAACCACAAGTTGTTTTCATGATGGAAAAAAAAAAAAAAAAACCATCTTCATCCAAGTTTGAATAAATGGCATCAAGCTGTGATAAGGGCTGAAAGGAGATATGAAAGCGTAGCCAATCTATACAACGAAGTAAGTGTTTTCACAAGTTCTTTAAATATTTAATTACATTACATTTAATTTTATAAATTAATTTCCTTTAATTTTTGTAATTATATTTTCTAGGAACGCCAAGCGGAGCAATTGTATATGGATGACATGAAAAAAAACCTTTACTCATCAAGGTTGTTGGGAAATTTGTAAAAGGTGTGTGTTATTTCAAGATTCACCTCAAGAAAGATTTGGTCCTATGCCGATGTTCGGAAATGTTTCCTCAAATACAATTGGGGATGAACAAGTATCTCCTATCATTGAAGAAACAAGGCTATAAAATCTGTCTCCGGGTCTCAATCTTCCATACCTAGGCAAGAAACAAGGGTAGAAAATTGAAGGAAAATGGCAAGGAAAATGAGGAGTTAGCATTTCAAGAGGAAATAGCCTCCTCATTGCGATTAATGGCGGAGCAAAATGTCATTGATGTGGAAGAAAGGAAGCGTAGACACGAAGAACGGGCAAAACAAATATAAGAAGAGATGAATGATAGGAACAAGGAAAGAGACACTATGAATTATACTCCAATGAGTAAGACATATTTTGATAGGAAAAAAAAGAGAGGAAATTATGGTCCAACAGAAGTTGTTTACAACATTTGACTATACTCCTACAATGACGGATGAAGATCATTATTATTATTAGTTGTTGCAGTTTTTAAATTCAAGTTGTAGTTACTTACTTGTTTCTCCCCTATCTCTTTTTCTCGATAGAAGAGCTACTTATCTTCTTTTAGCTAGCGGTCGATCAGTTCAGATTTATGGATCAATTGGCATGCGGATCTATTGTTAAGCTTGTTACCTTAGAGCACTTCTACCGGAAGCAAAAGAGGCCGGCACCCAGTGGAAAAAACAAGCTGAGACTCAGCCAATCCACTCCAGCCGGTGGAATAGACTGGCACCCAGCCCAAGCCAGTCCACAGGTCGGCCTAAAATCGACAGAGGAAGGAGACGGCTCATTTGACGCCTTGCTAACGTCATGGCTACAATCTCTCTCATCTGGAACCCCATCCGGCTCCTGGAACCCCACCCCGATCCCTGGAACCCATCCCGATCCCTGGAACCCCATCAACCCCCTTCCCCTGATAAATCCATATATTCAACACCATGTCCCCTTTCCAAATCATGATCCTCCTGCAACTCGGATCGTCGTCGATTGGTTGATTAACTCGGATCTTGTTGCAACTGGAATTTTTTTTTCCGTTTTGTATATTTTCGATGAATTTTTGAATATGAAGGTGTTGATTTTTGGGGGTTTACGGTGTACGCATGTCCATGTTTAGAATAGGGTAGATTCGATGATGTGGTGTACAGAGAGGAGAAAAAAAAGGAAGAAGAAGAAGAAGAAGATGGTGTATAGAGAGAAGAAAAAACTGGGAAAAGTGAGAAGAATAATAAGAAGAAGAGGGAGAAGAAGACGGGAGGGGTGTCAGATGAAGACAAAAATTAAAACACCAAATTATTATTTTATAATAAAAATTAATAATATTTTAATAAAATTGACTAGGCTATTTTTTGTTAGGGGTTGAGATGCTTTGGCTTATTACTGTTCATTAGGATCTATTACTGTTTACTTGAATGGATAAATGAGCTGGGTGCTAGTGCAAAATCTTTAGGGGTGGAATTGCTCTTACACTTGCGAAAAACAGTTTTGGGAAACAGCCCCTCACTCTCACCCTCTTACTTTTCTTTGTTTATCAACATAGACGGTAACGTTAGTTTGCCGTCAACTCCGTCAGATAAAAATTAAAAATAAGAAGAAACTTCGGCCCTTACATGCGGCGATTACATTTTATCAATCGTCAATCCCATCAGCCTCCAACCTCTACGGGCAACCGGCGGTCGTCCCCGGCAATCTGATTATTGGCGGCTGTGAGGTAATCTCAATTCACGAACACGGTGAACACAGAATTCAGTTTCAATTTCAATTGTAATAGAGTTAGCTGATTTATCTTTACTTTTTCTCATCATTCGTTGAGCTTTTATTTCTACTTGTTTTTCCTTTTGAACCATTTACAACCCGAATTTAATTTTTCTAGCTTGCACAAAGCTTTTGAATTTTGAGAACTGGGTTTTATTTACTTGTAAATTTTATGTAGTTTTTGAAAGAGATGTTTTGTTGGTTGGTGTTTATAGGGGTTAATGATGATTTAAAGGCAATTGTATATTACAAGTTTTGTTTAGCAAATGGGTTTCTTGATCATATTCTACCGACTCAAGCGATTATAAGGGTATTAAAGAATCTGGTTGAAGATAAAAAAAAAATTGACTTTCTCTAACTTTCTGTAATATCTGGCGCTGTTAAATTAGAAAGTTTAGGTGCTCTCAGTTATGAGATACCCTGGTTGTCTGTTTAATTGACATTTTGAGAAGCTAAGAGAGACGGAGAGATTATGATAGCATAAGTTTTTCTCTGCTCTATAACATATCCTGCTACTGCAATTGCGACGTAAAGATAACATTCTGAAGCTGGCCAGCTTTAGTTTGAAGTTCCGTTTGAATACTTTAAACAAGGAATGTTAGTTATGCGGTACCCTAGTTGTCTGTTTAATTGATATTTCAAACATGAGAGAGACGGAGAGATTATGATAGCATAAGTTTTTCTCTGCTCTAACAAATCCTGCTGCTGCAATTGCAACTTAAAGATAACATTCTGAAGCTGGCCAACTTTAGCTTGAAGTTCCGTTTGAATACTTTAAACAAGGAATGTCTTCTTGTTCCACATAATTATATTGCTGCCTCAGATCATAAAATTCAGTTAACAATGAAATCTTTTAGCATCATTTCATATGAATCTTTTTTTTTTTTTGTCTTAGTAGACTTTGAGTGCCCTAAGTGACCCAATTATGCTATCATTCTACTTCCATTTTTGCTTTTAGAGTTTCCCTATTTAGACATCGTCAAACAAGCTGTCCTAGTTGGAGCAGGGAACCTTATTGTGAATCCTCTGCATTTTTTCTCGCTATTTATCTGCATCCTCGGTCTTGACAGGTCTTTGTTTCTGTCCCTTTAAGGGTTTTCCATCTCACCTTCACATCTTGTCATTTCTTGTGGATGAAGTGGGTTTATTTCCATGCTCTAATAGGAAATTTCTGACACAGCCAATTTGGACAACCGGGTGTGGGCAGGAATTGATCCTTCTCATTATCTATTATGTCTTTTCATTTGATCTCGTTTAGGGCCAGGGGATCTCTGTTTTGAATCTCTGTTTTTTTCTATTTTCCAATTCCTTGCCGATTCCACAGATTGCATGTGATCAACAACAAGAATATCATAGTCCGCCTTATTCTTCGTTCATCTTGAAATGGGAAATCAATTCTTTAACCAGAATAAGTGGAGGGAAGCTTTGCAATTGTTTTAGGTGTTTTCTGCTAGCCTGATTGGAACCTTAATTACTAAGTTTTCAAGCAAATAGTGATTTAGGAAGGCATTAATAATCTTCCCAGTTGCCTGATTTCTTTCGTTGTTGTTAGATGGTTAGATGGATTTAAGTTGTGATTGTATTGTCAGGATTTGTGCCTATATATAGGCCAAACTAAGGAGGAATTCGGGATTGGGATCGACAGAAATAGAGAGTGTTTCAACAGTAACTTTCAGGCAAAGGATGTTGATGTTGTTCAAATGCATAATCCTGCCTAAACAAACTTCTGTCAAGGAAACAGAAACTCTCAAACTAAGTCGATAAAAAACAATTCTAATCAAGTAACTTGTCTAATTTGTCAGCATAATGTGATTCTTAAAGTCTTTGAACTATTTTATGCAGCTCTTCAAGAAAGTGAAAAATAGCAAAGAGATGCAACATACAAAGAAAACATAATATCTTCAATTAACCGTCTAGCGAAGTGTGTATGACATGATAACTGATGCTCTTCTTTTGACGTGAATGCTAATATTGGGTTACCTTTGTCAATTTAAACACCATGGAATTGATGTTCATATATCAATGGGATTTGGTGAGGTTTACTGGGAATAGACTTAACTTTGCATTGTGTTCTTTCATTTATGGGTCTATTTATCTACAATAGGTAATTTTCACCACTTCTATTACTTTTGACTGTTGGTGTATTGGCCTAATTATGTTATGTCGGCTGATTAGGTTATTTGATCATTAGGAGGTTCAGTTGCTGATATCATGTGTTTCTTGCAAATCGTTTGCCATCTGTTTTTCAATACAGGGGATTCAAACTAATAGTTGTTAATGATTATCTGTTTTCTTCAATATGAGCATGTTTTTTGAAAATGGTCTAGTTATAATTCTGTAAATAATATTCCGGTTGCAGTTTTGGGTTTTATTTTAGGTTTGCCCCTTGCAAACATGAATTGATAGTAGTCTGTATATGTTTCGAATGGCAAGATTAACTTCATGAAGTTAAGTTTTTTGTTTAATGTCGTGATCACAGGAAAAGTAACAATGTAGTGATTTGTGTTTGATTTATGATGGTAAAATGGACTAACTTAATTTTGTGTGGTCATTTAATGATAGAAGTGGTGTCATCATATTTACACACCAGAAAAATTAGTCTTTCCTTTCCACCCCATTTAGAGTTTTTTTTTTTTTGTGGATAGGTCACATTATCATATTTTCTACCCTATTTAAACCCTAAAAGTTCATCAGTGACTGCAAGTTTCCGATCAAATATTCCGGTCAGTAGAGTTACAAAAGTTAGTCCCTGCAAATTGCAATCTCCTTGATGTGCCGGTGTTTTCTATTTGGGAGTTCACCAATAAATGAGTGACCCACATCAAAATTAGGGACAAGAAGATAAATGGAAAATTTTAAAGAGGCGAATGTAGAAATAAAAATTCAAAGAGGGGGTTATTAATAATTGAGAGTTTAGAGCGAGCGAGTACCAGGCTCATCGGTTCCGTCAAGGCAGTCACAGAAATCATCATTGAGACGGTCTCTAGTGAAGGATTTGGAGTCATCCCTGCAGTTGATCACCTCTGAACCATAGTAGTTTTCATCTGCATCCACACAAGAGAAGAAATTATTTCAATTTCATATATATATATATATATATAGAGAGAGAGAGAGAGAGAGAGAGAGAGAGAGAGAGAGACCGATTCCGTCGACTTTAATCTTCTACTGATTCCGTCGGTCTGTACGGAGACACTCACAGACAGAGCAAGCCAGACCGCCTGGGGATACAGAAACAGATCTTAACGGTGGCACTCTACTCTTCCCTCTCAATCATTGAATCTCCACCGTCCGATCTCCTCAACATTGTCCTTCAGATTCAACTCTCCGGCCGCCCATCTCCTCTGGACAGTAGTATTTCCCTCGCAATTTCAAGGTGCATAATCCTCTCTTCCCTCTTTTTTGGTATCAGAATATGACCTCATTTCATTAATTTGGTTCACGGTTTATCCCCTTGATTGAATTGTCCGTTTGTAAACTTATGTACGAAGGTGGACACACATTTTTGTTTAGTTGCTGAGATTTTTGAGAGAGAAAATTAGAAATTCAATCTTGATTTCACGTGAATTATGATGGGTTGGTTTCGGAATACAGAAATTTGAATTGGGCAGTTGCAATCTTGGCAAAGGATTTAGTCTTGGTCCTTTGCTTTTGATTGGGGTAAAAAACAAATTGTGTCATGCTTAATGGTAACTGAATTCAATCAATTTCAATTTCAGCGTTAGATAAATTCTTCGTATGAACCGAATTTGCTTGCCGTTTCTGTTGCACTATGTTTGGATGAGGGAAATAAACATGGAATTTTGGTAAAAGTCAGAATTTATAAATTAACAGGCACCAATTCTCTTGTTTGGATTCATAAGCATAGAAATTTAGAATTTCCGCATGGAAAAAAAAACTTGGAATTTGGGACCTCCAAATCCCAAGTTCAAATTCCATGTAAATAGGTGTCATTTCTCAATTTCTATAATTGAGAGTTTAAAAATAACAAATTTTGTATTCAATTCCATTGTTCTTTTAGGTTAACCAAACAAGAAAATTTACAAATTCTAGAAAATAAAATCTCGTCATTTCAATTAACCATCTAGCGAAATGTGTATGACATGATAACTGATGCTCTTCTTTTGACGTGGATGCTAATATTGGGTTACCTTTGTCAATTTAAACACCATGTAATTGATGTTCATATATGGGATTTGGTGAGGTTTACTGGGAATAGACTTAACTTTGCATTGTGTTCTGTCATTTATGGGGCTTTTTCACCAATTCTATCACTTTTGATTGTTGGTGTATTGGCCTAATTATGTTATGTCGGATGATTAGGTTATTTGATCATTAGGAGGTTCGGTTGTTGATATCATGTGTTTATTGCAAAGCGTTTGTCATCTGTTTTTCAATACATGGGATTCAAACTAATAGTTGCTAATGATTATCTGTTTTCTTCAATATGAGCACGTTTTTTGAAAATGGTCTAGTTATAATTCTGTAAATAATATTCCGGTTGCAGTTTTGGGTTTTATTTTAGGTTTGCCCGTTGGAAACATGAATTGATAGTAGTTGTATATGTTTCAAATGGCAAGATTAACTTCATGAAGTTAAGTTTTTTGTTTAATGTCGTGATCATAGGAAAAGTAACAATGTAGTGATCTGTGTTTCATTTATGATGGTAAAGTGGACTAACTTAATTTTGTGTGGTCATTTAATGATAGAAGTGGTGTCATTTTCTAGCATAAGTTTTACGCCAGTTCCACCCCACCATCTGTGGTCAAGATGGCAGCAGGTGAGCTTTTGCACGAGTCATCAGAAGCCGAGGGCGAGGTGCGGGTGTGGGCCCAGATAAAAACTGAGGCAAAACGTGACGCTGAGTCCGAGCCAGCACTTGCAAGCTATTTGTACTCGACAATACTCTCGCATTCATCATTGGAGCGCTCACTGTCGTTTCACTTGGGGAATAAGCTGTGCTCGTCCACTCTCCTCTCGACGCTCCTCTATGATCTATTCCTCGATGCCTTTTCCTCTGATCCCTCTCTACGCGCTGCCACGGTAGCTGATCTATGCGCTGCACGTGAACGTGATCCTGCTTGCGTCTCATTCTCTCACTGTTTACTCAATTACAAGGGCTTCCTGGCCTGTCAGGTAAATAGTCAAATTCAAATGTTGAATTCATAGTAACTACTAGTTTTCAAATTATGAATTAGTTTAATTTTATAATTTTATATAATAATCATGAAAATTGCTATAGTTCGGCTTGTTTTTCGGAAATTTTAAGAAAAGATAATAGTTTGTGTGATTTGTTAGGCTCAGCGAGTGGCGCATAAGTTGTGGAGTCAGTCACGTAAACCACTAGCACTAGCACTCCAGTCACGAATTGCGGATGTGTTTTCCGTGGACATTCACCCAGCTGCAAGGATCGGTAAAGGTGTTCTGCTCGACCACGCAACGGGCGTTGTGGTTGGGGAGACAGCAGTTATAGGAAACAATGTGTCAATATTGCACCACGTGACACTAGGTGGGACGGGAAAGGTGGGTGGAGACAGGCACCCAAAGATTGGTGATGGTGTACTAATTGGTGCAGGTGCAACAATTCTGGGAAACGTGAAGATCGGTGAGGGTGCAAAGATTGGGGCGGGGTCAGTGGTGCTTATCGATGTGCCACCGTGGACAACCGCAGTGGGGAATCCGGCAAGGTTGGTCGGAGGGAAGGAGCGGCCCTCTAAACATGAGGATGTGCCAGGGGAGTCTATGGATCATACCTCCTTTATATCTGAATGGTCTGATTACATAATTTGACAAGTTTCTGCTTTGGTTATGTTAATATCATGGGAAGCTGCGAGTCTGAGACCTATAATCTATAACATATACCTCTGTAATGCTACAATGCAGTCAACTGCTATTTTGTAATGTATAAATATTACATAAGTTGTTTTTATAAGAAAATCTCGAGGGTTTGATTCAAGGACCTGATTACGGGTCGGGGTCAGAACCGTATGGAGCGTGACCGTATACACGTTATAGTCGGAGTAATACGGTATATAAAGTTTTAGAAGCTATGAAGGGGAGAGATGGAAACAGGGGAGTTGGTTGATAAAACGGACTAACAATCATCCAAAGCAAGTTCCAGTTGCTCAGAAATTGTATGCTGTTGTTGTAATGTATTTTTCCTCCACAACAAAAACAACACATTCAAGCAACTTGCTTTCCAAGTAAAACTCTCTCCGTCTTAATAGTGATAGAGCAATAATACCTCCATTTTCATCTGTAACAAGATGAAATGCAGATGTTTGCTTTCGCATACTGAAATTCAAAAATATTGGTGTCCCGATTATGATTAGGCTAACCTCAGTTTCGTTCAAGCACATTGCAGTAACTATTGAACAAGTCCGAAACATTCTCGTAATCATACGGATAATTTCCACGTCGGCCGAAGACAGAACATAAGCCGTAATGTCAGACACTCTGGACAGCCTGAACCTGGTGTGCAGAGAACATTGCACTACATGCAAGGGGAGACAACCAAGAGATGACTGGGAAATGAAGTACGACTTCTGTGTTACCTGTTTTCTTCATTTTCCAGTGGAGAATTAAGTGTACCCTTGATACCCTCAAGGCTCTCCCCCAAAGATAACCTGCAAGGCAACATGAATCGAGAGTTACAAAACAACCCAAACTAATTCGTCAATTACCATGATGCGGTTATGTATGTACGTAAACTGTCTCTTAAGTCGCTGAGAAATTGCAAGATTAACATGACGAGGAGAAGCTAGAAACTTTTATTAAAGCACCAAAATGATCAAATGCCGTAAAGAGGATGATTAATGCTAGCAAAACCATGAAGGAAGATTGACGACCAAAGAAGAATCCACCTCCAGAATCAGATGAGAAAAGTTTCTTGTTGTAGCCATCTTCAAACCACAATACATTGCCCAAAGCTCAGCATGGAGAACCTCCCCAACCCTTTTCTTAGCAATAAAACCAATAATCATTTAACGTGCCAATCCCGAATTAATCCTCCACTACGAATCACCCCATTGGAACCAAGCCACGAAAAGTCTAAAGGGAGAAGGTTCCCAAGCTAAGAAAGCCTGGACATGGTTGGTTTATTAGAGGTATCAACATTGGCCAACAAGCCTGTTTATAGCAGCAAATGTGAAACCCAACCAACACTAATCCCCTAAATTGCCCCGACACTCAACTACAAAATGCACACCAAAAACAAACTTTTCCTTCAATCAACCCTTGTAATGTTGTCTAAAAAGTACTGCAAGAAATTTAAGTTTCCACTGTTAAAAAATGCTATTTAATGTATCCACAAATGAACCCTAACAGAAATCCAGCTATGTAAATAGTTTGTAACCGTGATCTTATGAAATCCTAAAAAAATATAATCTTCACTTTGCGCAAACTGAATTAGCAATAACATTTCATATCCATAAAGACATGGAACTTACTTATGCATACAGTACTTGAACTCTTGGCCCCTAATCATATCTTTTTCACCTTCTTCGAGCTACAATGAAAACACACCCCATGTAAAATAAGAAATGTAACATGTCGAATCCAATAACAGAGAATCTGAATATTATCCATCTTACCGGATCACTCTCGTAGATAAGCTCATAGCAAGTCGGAGAAAGGCAATGCCAACCCCACAATCCGCTACTCCGATCATCGAAAACAAAAGGGAGCAGTCAGAGACTACACATTTTCTAAAAAAAAAAACCGCGTGCCAGTCCATCATCACATCTTTTAAAGCATGTTGCATATGCATTGAAAGAATTTTTCTCAAGCAGTTTTAATTCAATAGAGTTTGCAGGTAGGCCGTATCACTCATACAACTACCAAAACGGCCATGCCAAAGAAACAAAGTGTCCTGGAACTCAGGCATAGGGCCGGCCACACTATGGGCTTCTATGCTGCGAATGGTTGACGTTCCAACTTCTCGTGAATACGCTTATGGCCATATTCATATCAAGTGATGCAAAGAAATTCAAAACCATTATCTTCAGTAGCTTCAATATGATATTGATTATCTCGAATATCTTTAAAACTCAACAACGTTTTTCCGGAACGTGGAGAATAGAGTGCCTCCTTAATGGTTAAGATTGTACCAATGGACAACATAATATGTGCCCTTCCGTATCCTTCAATCAGGTTGGATGAGCCTGAGAGAGTTGTCAAATGAGCTTTCTTGGGTATTAAATTAGTAAAATAGTGTCGTTCACGCAAGATGGTGTGCGTGGTTGCACTATCTACCAGACAACTAACTTCCCCACTAGACATACCTAGAAATAAATTGATTGAATTGGTCACATTTATAAATATAATTCCATTCATTCAATTAAGAAATTCGAGAAAATAATATCCATTCAAATAACAATCCATAATTCAAAACAAACCAAAACCAAACAAATTATTTCAAATACTTAGAAAAATTATTCAAAATTAAACCGTAAACCTAGAAAAAAGGGGGGTAGGGCCAGCCACTCCTAGTGGTTTCGGCCACTAGGTGTAAACACCTTAAAAACATGTCTAATTTATTCATCCATAGGCGATTTTGACAAAATTACGAGGAGCAATTGGGGAAATTGATGACTTGGTGTTTTTTTTTCTGAGAGACATGAAAGCATTCGGAACGCTCTCTCAACTGTTTTCCCCAATGCCCATCATGGTGCATGCATATTTCATATAAGTCAAAACATTAGGCACAATTTTAAGCATGAGAGAGCACACAAACTGTATTTTACAGCTACTAAGGCATATCGAATTCCTGAATTTCATCGTCTTATGACATAAATATATAAAGTCGACTCTAAGGTGGGTGATTATCTTAATTCGGCTGGATATAAAAAGTGGACTCGTGCGTACTTCGATAAGCGATACAACATCATGACAACAAATATTGCTGAATGTCTCAATACAATCACCAAAGATGCTCGAAAACTGCCTATCACCCAATTTCTTGAGTATTTAAGAATGAATATTCTCCATAAGTGGTTTTATGAGCGTCGAACCGAGGTAGCCAAAATGAATACACATTTGACAGATTGGGTAGACAAATTAGTGTGAGAAAATAACAAGCAAGAATTATCATTACAGGTATTTTTGCATTCACTTAAATAGAATATAGTTCAATTTGTCTATTTAATTTTGGTAGACTTCCATTTGTTCTCAAGTTTTTAAACTATTTTACCAATACTTATATCCCATAATCTGTAGCTTTATCCATCACTGTGTTTAGTAAAGAACTAGCAAGGGTGCCTGCGCGTTGCTGCAGGAATGAAAATTGTATAACACATAGAAGTTCTAAAAAAAATTTTATATATGTATATACAGTAGACAATACTATTTACATACATGTGCAAATTTATTTACAACTCTTATCAACAATAAGGAACAAAATAGGTGTCCATGGGCGAAATGAAGTTTATGGTTGTAAATTGTCAAATTCCATACATGTCAAACTTCATTTAGGAAACTGAAACCATAAAGAATAAAGTTATAAATACGCAAAACAGTTCAGAATCTGAAACCGTTGCTTCACTAAATAAGCAGTACCAACAAAATCATGCTTGTTTTGCTGCAAAAGAACAAGTAGTAGAAAAAGGGAAACAAAATATTTATTTGTTATTTTATTTTCTGTGGAAAAAACTTGGAAGGAGAAGCAATAGTGAAAAGATCATATTTATTTCAAATTTTTAGACACAGAAAAATAGTACAGAAACCAACAATGAAGGCACATTCTGAGAAAGTATTGATGAAAACACATAATACACATACCTGCTTAAACCCTTCCTCCTTTTAAACACATAGTACATAATAACAATATGTATATAAGCAAGATTGTGCTTAATTTTCTCTAATTTAAAGAAATGGTTTGCGCAATTTAGAACCTGATATAACAAAAGCATAACAAACAAAAAAATTCCAGAACCTGAATCGCCTTTTGAAAGCTTGGTCCTACTTTGAAAATCTACAAAGGGAAAAATTGTAAATCCAAATTAAAGCTTCTTCTCTTACTCAAAAGAAAAATGAAAACTTTATATGGAAAAAAATTGAAATTTTGCATAATCAAAAGTGGATCAAAACTCTAAATAGATTATCTTAACGTGTAGGAGATCGTTGTTAGAATTTGAAATCAATTGATTTATGTTTTAATGGAAAGAAAGTAGTGGCCAGTTTTACCTATCGTTTGTTTAGTGTCGCTCAATTTCCAATTTTTATTAAAAGCTTGAATTTTTACTTTCCTTCCATTCCCCTGTGCATAATAGTCCAGTAGCTCTTGTTTACCTACAACAAATTGAAAACCATTTGGGAAAAATAACTAAGCCTTTTGTTATTAGATTCTTGGTAGGCAAAGCAAGAAATTTACACACAACAAAACTATTAAAACCTTAAAACCCAATTCCCAAATTAGGTTCTCGTGTGACATCCCGTCCCGGGATTATTAAAACGTACGTGTGAAATTACAATTTTGCCCCTAGTTCGGTTTTGTCACGTTGTGGGTTGTTTGGTGTGTTGGGGCATGTGTTGGAACCTTACACACTCCCACACACACACACTGACACTGCTCTCTCTCTCTCTCCCTCTGTCTTCTCCCTGTCTCCCTCTTCCCCGAGCTCCCATTGCCACTGTACATGTACGGACACACACCAAGAACCATTATCCCGTAACAGATCGAGGAAACCAAGGGTGGAGTTGTGATCGTGAGGTCGAGGGGAGCACGAATATACCCTTTTCAGGTAAGAACATCGACGTTTTCACGTCGATTTCTTGAACTCCGTTTTGGGTACTGTTCATGCAAAGTTTGTACATTGAGTTTTAGGGATTTCTGAGCTTGTGGTTGTGTTTGTGAGGTTCCCAGGAACTTGGGAGTGGCTCGTTGGGTGAATTTGGACGTCGGGATCGTCCTGTTCGAAGTTGGCCGGTTTTGGAAAGTTTGCACAGGTATGATTTAGTGAGTTTTAGCCCTTAAAACTTGTATGGATGTGTTCTACTAGTCTAGGGCTTCAATTTGGTGTAAGAAACGTGAAAAATGGTTGAAAAACGAGTGAGAAAACACGAGTTGCAGGTTTTCCGGCGACGGTGCCGGCGACGGCGACGGCGCCGGCGTCGGGGATTGGCCGGAGAAGAAGCAGGAATATTCCGTTAAGTTTAACGGAATATTCCTGACGGCAGGGGTTAAGTTTAACGGAATATTCCGTCAGTTTGACGGAATATTCCTGACGGCGTCTGTTGACACCGTCAGTGTGCCTGGCACGTGGCCGCGCGTGGGGGCGCGTGGGTCCGTGCCTGTTCTGGCGCGTGGGGGCGCGTGCGGGGTCCAAAAATTATTTTAAAAATATGGTTGTGATCCTGAGGTTGTGTAGAGCACGTTGGTATATTCATTTGTCCATTTTGAGCAATGTATGAGAAGTTATTACGAGAAACGGGTTATGTGCTTTAAAGTTAACGTTTTTATAGTTGTTTCGCATTTAGGTGACACGTACCCCGAGGACGAGCGTGGTCACGCGAGGCAGGGGGGCTACGACCCTTCCACGTATCAGTGAGTGGGCTTTTGTTTTCCGTATATATCTATATACATTTACATTCCCAGAAATTGAATTAAAAAGGGTTATTTGCCTTATGCCATGCACTTTATTATTTATCGTTTATGCATCTTTGCATGCATTATTTGTGGCATACATATACATATGCATATGTCATATATATTTTTATATGGGTGCTGTGGACGCACAGGTAAGTGCCAGGTAAGTGACATTCACGTTTATGTTTCAATAGTGGTTTGAGATGCCTAGAGAGCTCATAACCTGCACCCCCGGTGTTAGTGCTCCCGCCCAGAGTAGGGCACAGTCCTTCACGTGATGTTCACCTCCCGCACCACACGCTCAGCTTGGATCCAAGTTAGGTGCATAGGCCTGTCGTACAGACCACATTAGGTGGTTCCGACTCGTAGGTGACCCGCGATTAGTCGCACAGTCTTCACGTGATCGTAGCACTAGAGCGTATATATATGTTACACCCAGGCCTGTCGTACAGACCACCTTGAGTGGTTCCGACTCGTGGGCAGGTTCAGTTATAGAGTTGAGATTTGAGCTCTAGATGCAGCCGTACAGGTTACGTTAGGTGACTCCGGCTGCCAGATGTTATGATGTTGATATGATTTATACCCGGGCACTTACATTCATATTGAGACTTTGGCATGGCATATTCTCGAGCATGATTGGCATATCTATACATACGTATATATGTTTATTTTCTGGGAAGTATACAGGTTTTACGGCGAGGGGTTAGTTTGTATTTTGCTAAATGGTTTTCAAAGAGCTTTGTTTTGCCCACTCACGCTTTTGTTTTGCGCCCCTCCAGGTTCTAGTTGCTTAGCCGTTGCGGTGGTTTCCCTTGAGAGCTTTCCGGCGTTCTGACAGACACTCCACATTGTAGGGTCGCCTTCGGGCGTACTACTGTTGTCGTTTTATTTGGACTGCTATAGACCTGCTCTGAATTTGTATCGCACTAACTAGCACTTATTTTAGTACTTGTATGCTAGTTTTTAATTATTCGTACTTTTATATTACTACTTATTAGCTTCCGCACGTGCACATGGCTACGTCACCTTTGTGTGACGGCCAGCACGCTCCGATCTCGGTCGGGGTGTGTCAGTTTGGTATCAGAGCCTAGGTTTGGCAGTCCTGTGTCCTTGTGAGTATTCTAATAATTTTGGTGTCTTCTGTCAGAACTATGCCGCCTCGTCGGGAACCCCGTCGCTCTTCTGAGCCTATGTTCCCCGATATTACTCAGTTGGGGGAAGCTTTTGCTACAGCCCTTCAGGCAGTGATGCGCCCTCCCCAGAGGACTCCTCTGGAGACTATGTACAACTTGAAGCTGGATAAGTTTAAGGGCAGTGAGGGACCCGAGAGCGCAGAGCACTGGCTAGAACACATAGAGAAGACTTTCCGGGTGCTACATAATCAGGGGAACTTGCCTATGGAGAGGTGGGTCGAGACGACCGCTTGGTTTCTGGATACGGAGTCGGCAGCTTGGTGGGAGCAGGAGCTCCGTAGATTGACTCCGGATCAGAGGATTGATTGGAACGTGTTCACGGGGTTGTTTAGGAGAAGGTATGTGCCCCCTGAGTACATCGACCGTAAGAAACAGGAGTTTTCCGAACTGAAACAGCGGAAGATGTCAGCGAATGAGTACTACCGTAAGTTTACGGACTTGTCCCGTTATCACCCTGATGTCGCTGGTAATCCGGCGGAGATGCTCCGCCTTTTCCGTCTGGGCACCAGGAAGAAGTGGCGTTCTATGGCGTCTACGGTCCACAGCGAGACTTATCGGGACTTCTATGAGATACTGTTGAGGATCGAGGACTCCGAGAATATGTCGAGCGATACGGATGAAGAGAAGGACGGCAACCAGAAGAAAGATGACAAAGGCAAAGGTCAGGCATCGCTCGGGCCCCGACAGACTCAGAACTTCAAGAGAGGTGGAGCTAGTTCTAGTTCTTCGAGTGGTGGCTTCAGTGCCACTGGGCAGGGTCGTGGAGGTAGATTTTCTGGTGGCGCTAGAGGCCAGAGGCAGGGCGATGGTGGTCGAGGCAGAGCCCCTATTTGCCGCAGGTGTAACAACCGGCATTTCGGCGAGTGTAGACGTGGTAGCAACGGTTGCTTCACATGTGGACAGGTGGGACATAGAGCGGCGAATTGTCCCCAGGGTCAGCAGCAGCAGAAACCACAGCAGACCTTCATGCCGCCACCTGCACCACTTCCGCAGATCCAGGGTCCTAGTAGTTACGGCCAGACGGGTCGAGGAGGTGCTTACCACTATCAGGGTGATGCTGTCCCTTATGCTCCGGGGCAGTATCAGTACCCTCAGGATCCTTATTCCCAGGGTGGCTATCCCCAGTATTCAGGCGGTTATATGCCGTATCCTCCAGCTCCAGCGGGTGGTTCTCAGTGGTATCAGGGAGGACAGTATCATCAGGGGGAGATTGCCACTAGCAGTGCAGGGTCTTCGAGACAGTCGGGTCAGCCCAGTCAGGGGCGTGGTGCTCAGGGGCGCGGTGTTCAGGCGAGCAGAGGCCGCGGTGGAAGTCAGCAGGGACAGGGGCGTCTTCACAATATTTCTCTGCAGGACGCTCAGAACAACCCAGACTTGATTATGGGTACGTTGAACATTCTTGGTTGTTTCGCTAGAGTCTTAATTGATTGTGGAGCTACACATTCCGTAATTTCTCATACATTTGCTCAAGCGACGCAACCTCGCCCCACACCCCTAGGGTATGATTTAGAATTTGTTATGCCTAGGGGAGAGAGTTGCGTTGTAGATTGTGTGTACCCGGGGTGTCCAGTGATCGTAGAGGGTGTTGCTTTGTCAGCCGATCTTATCCCGTTAGATATTGTGGACTTTGATGTGATTCTGGGCACGGATTGGTTGCACTTCTATCGTGCCAACATTGACTGTTATGGGAAAGTGGTTACGTTTCACCGACCTGGACTACCTGTGGTTACCTTCGTGGGTGAGCAGAGTGGGGTGAGATATGGCGTTATTTCGGCACTACGAGCGAAAAAGTTGTTAACTAAGGGTTGTCAGGGGTATCTGGCTCATGTGGTGCTGGATGAGGTTGTTACTAGCAGAATAGAGGATGTGAGAGTGGTCAGACACTTCCCTGATGTATTTCCTGAGGATTTACCTGGGTTACCCCCAGATCGAGACGTAGAGTTCACCATTGAGTTGATTCCAGGTACCAATCCTATTTCTTTAACTCCTTATCGTATGGCTCCTGCGGAGTTAAGGGAATTGAAAGTTCAGCTGCAAGAGTTAGTAGATAAGGGATTTATCCAGCCTAGTACTTCGCCTTGGGGTGCTCCAGTGTTGTTTGTGAGGAAGAAGGATGGAACTTTGAGGCTGTGCATCGACTACAGGCAACTCAATCGGGTGACGATTAAAAACCGTTATCCATTGCCTCGTATCGATGATTTGTTCGATCAGCTGAGAGGTGCTTGTGTGTTCTCTAAAATAGACTTGAGGTCTGGTTACTATCAGCTGAAGATCAGTAGGGATGATGTCCCTAAGACGGCGTTCAGGACTCGTTACGGTCATTACGAGTTTCTGGTTATGCCATTTGGGTTGACGAATGCACCAGCCGCCTTTATGGATTTGATGAACCGAGTATTCCAGCCTTACTTGGATAGATTCGTCATTGTCTTCATTGACGATATTCTGGTGTATTCTAAGTCGAAAGCGGAGCATGTTCGACATCTTACTTTGGTGTTGAAAAGGTTGAGGGAACACCAGTTATATGCTAAGTTTAGCAAGTGCCAATTCTGGTTAGACCAAGTCGCGTTCTTGGGGCACGTCATTTCTGCTCAGGGTATTTTGGTTGACCCTCAGAAGGTTGCAGCGGTAGAGAGTTGGGAGCAACCGCGAACCGTCACCGAAGTGAGAAGTTTCCTTGGTTTGGCAGGGTATTATCGGAGGTTCGTTAAGGATTTTTCGGTGATTGCCTTGCCGTTGACGAGGTTAACGAGGAAGGATGTTAAATTTGAGTGGGATGATAGGTGTGAGCAGAGTTTCCAACGGTTGAAGCATTGTCTCACTCATGCACCTGTTTTGGCACTCCCAGACGATAGCGGTGATTTCGAGGTTTATAGCGATGCTTCCTTGAATGGTTTGGGATGTGTATTGATGCAGCATGGTAGGGTGATTGCTTATGCTTCGCGGCAGTTGAAACCTCATGAGATGAATTACCCTACACATGATTTGGAGTTGGCTGCTATCATTTTTGCGTTGAAGTTGTGGAGGCACTATCTTTACGGAGAAAAGTGCAGGATCTTTACGGATCACAAGAGTCTCCAGTATCTCTTTACTCAGAAAGAACTCAATCTTCGTCAGCGGAGGTGGTTGGAGTTGCTCAGCGATTACGATTGCACGATTGATTATCATCCTGGTCGTGCGAACGTAGTGGCTGATGCACTTAGCAGGAAGTCACAGGGCCGTATTAATGCGTTGTACGCTAGTCGTGCTCCTCTTTTGGTGGACTTGCGTACTACGGGGGTAAGACTAGAAGCCGAAGATCGAGATGTGGCATTACTTGCTAATTTCCAAGTTAGGCCGATACTTGTTGATCGAGTGCTTGAAGCCCAAGTAGCTGATCAGGAGACTCAAGAACTTATTCAAGCTCGAGAGCAAGGAAGGAGGCGAGACCTCAGAGTTCGTGATTCGGATGGCATGTTGATGCTTGAAGGTAGAATGTTCGTGCCTAATAGTGTGGAGTTGAAGAAAGAAATTCTCGATGAAGCACATATCTCGGCTTACGCTATGCATCCAGGAGCTACGAAGATGTATCATACCATTCGACCATTTTACTATTGGCCGGGTATGAAGAGGGAGATAGCCGAGTATGTGAGCAGATGTGCTGTTTGTCAGCAAGTTAAAGCAGAAAGGAAGAAGCCGTTTGGGTTGTTGCAGCCGCTTCCCGTTCCAGAGTGGAAATGGGAAAATATCACCATGGATTTTGTGTACAAGCTCCCGCGTACACATAATGGCTTTGACGGCATTTGGGTGATCGTCGATCGACTCACTAAGTCGGCTCATTTTATTCCTGTGAGAGAGAAGTATTCTCTGAGCCGTTTAGCGGAATTGTTCATTTCGAAGGTTGTGAAGTACCACGGTGTCCCAGTGAGTATTGTCTCGGATCGTGATCCACGATTCACATCGAAGTTTTGGGTAGCTTTCCAGGAAGCTTTGGGCACGAGATTACTTTATAGTACGGCATATCATCCACAGACCGACGGGCAGTCAGAGAGAACTATTCAGACTTTGGAGGATATGCTGCGAGCTTCGGTGTTGCAGTTTAGTGATGCTTGGCACCAGCGGTTAGATTTGATGGAATTTGCTTACAACAACAGTTTTCATTCAAGCATTGGAATGGCGCCATTTGAGGCCTTGTATGGCAGAGCTTGTCGCACACCGTTGTGTTGGTCAGAGGTTGGCGAGAGAGTTTTAGTAGGTCCAGAGATTGTTGAGGAGACTACTTAGAACGTTCAGGTGATCAAGTCTAACCTGAAAGCAGCTCAGGACAGGCAGAAGAGTCTAGCGGATCGGCATGCTACGGACAGAGCATATGAGGTCGGAGATTGGGTATTTCTGAAGCTTTCACCGTGGAGAGGTGTTGTGCGGTTCGGAAAGAAGGGGAAGTTGAGTCCCAGGTACATCGGACCATACGTGGTCACAGAACGAGTTGGTGAGGTAGCTTACAGATTGGAGTTGCCTCCGGAGTTGGCTAGAGTGCATAATGTTTTTCATGTGTCTATGCTCCGACACTATGTTGCTGATCCATCTCATGTGATACCTCCTCAACCACTTGAGATTAATCCAGATTTGACGTACGAGGAGGAGCCGGTGACGATACTAGATTGGAAAGAGAAGGTTCTGAGGAACAAGACAGTGAATTTAGTGAAGGTTTTGTGGAGAAACCATTCAGTCGAAGAAGCTACGTGGGAGACAGAGGATCGGATGAGGGATTTGTACCCTCGATTGTTCTTTGACTACTAGGGGGTTGCTGGTTTGTTGTTTTGAATTTCGGGACGAAATTCTTTTAAGGTGGGAAGGTTGTGACATCCCGTCCCGGGATTATTAAAACGTACGTGTGAAATTACAATTTTGCCCCTAGTTCGGTTTTGTCACGTTGTGGGTTGTTTGGTGTGTTGGGGCATGTGTTGGAACCTTACACACTCCCACACACACACACTGACACTGCTCTCTCTCTCTCTCCCTCTGTCTTCTCCCTGTCTCCCTCTTCCCCGAGCTCCCATTGCCACTGTACATGTACGGACACACACCAAGAACCATTATCCCGTAACAGATCGAGGAAACCAAGGGTGGAGTTGTGATCGTGAGGTCGAGGGGAGCACGAATATACCCTTTTCAGGTAAGAACATCGACGTTTTCACGTCGATTTCTTGAACTCCGTTTTGGGTACTGTTCATGCAAAGTTTGTACATTGAGTTTTAGGGATTTCTGAGCTTGTGGTTGTGTTTGTGAGGTTCCCAGGAACTTGGGAGTGGCTCGTTGGGTGAATTTGGACGTCGGGATCGTCCTGTTCGAAGTTGGCCGGTTTTGGAAAGTTTGCACAGGTATGATTTAGTGAGTTTTAGCCCTTAAAACTTGTATGGATGTGTTCTACTAGTCTAGGGCTTCAATTTGGTGTAAGAAACGTGAAAAATGGTTGAAAAACGAGTGAGAAAACACGAGTTGCAGGTTTTCCGGCGACGGTGCCGGCGACGGCGACGGCGCCGGCGTCGGGGATTGGCCGGAGAAGAAGCAGGAATATTCCGTTAAGTTTAACGGAATATTCCTGACGGCAGGGGTTAAGTTTAACGGAATATTCCGTCAGTTTGACGGAATATTCCTGACGGCGTCTGTTGACACCGTCAGTGTGCCTGGCACGTGGCCGCGCGTGGGGGCGCGTGGGTCCGTGCCTGTTCTGGCGCGTGGGGGCGCGTGCGGGGTCCAAAAATTATTTTAAAAATATGGTTGTGATCCTGAGGTTGTGTAGAGCACGTTGGTATATTCATTTGTCCATTTTGAGCAATGTATGAGAAGTTATTACGAGAAACGGGTTATGTGCTTTAAAGTTAACGTTTTTATAGTTGTTTCGCATTTAGGTGACACGTACCCCGAGGACGAGCGTGGTCACGCGAGGCAGGGGGGCTACGACCCTTCCACGTATCAGTGAGTGGGCTTTTGTTTTCCGTATATATCTATATACATTTACATTCCCAGAAATTGAATTAAAAAGGGTTATTTGCCTTATGCCATGCACTTTATTATTTATCGTTTATGCATCTTTGCATGCATTATTTGTGGCATACATATACATATGCATATGTCATATATATTTTTATATGGGTGCTGTGGACGCACAGGTAAGTGCCAGGTAAGTGACATTCACGTTTATGTTTCAATAGTGGTTTGAGATGCCTAGAGAGCTCATAACCTGCACCCCCGGTGTTAGTGCTCCCGCCCAGAGTAGGGCACAGTCCTTCACGTGATGTTCACCTCCCGCACCACACGCTCAGCTTGGATCCAAGTTAGGTGCATAGGCCTGTCGTACAGACCACATTAGGTGGTTCCGACTCGTAGGTGACCCGCGATTAGTCGCACAGTCTTCACGTGATCGTAGCACTAGAGCGTATATATATGTTACACCCAGGCCTGTCGTACAGACCACCTTGAGTGGTTCCGACTCGTGGGCAGGTTCAGTTATAGAGTTGAGATTTGAGCTCTAGATGCAGCCGTACAGGTTACGTTAGGTGACTCCGGCTGCCAGATGTTATGATGTTGATATGATTTATACCCGGGCACTTACATTCATATTGAGACTTTGGCATGGCATATTCTCGAGCATGATTGGCATATCTATACATACGTATATATGTTTATTTTCTGGGAAGTATACAGGTTTTACGGCGAGGGGTTAGTTTGTATTTTGCTAAATGGTTTTCAAAGAGCTTTGTTTTGCCCACTCACGCTTTTGTTTTGCGCCCCTCCAGGTTCTAGTTGCTTAGCCGTTGCGGTGGTTTCCCTTGAGAGCTTTCCGGCGTTCTGACAGACACTCCACATTGTAGGGTCGCCTTCGGGCGTACTACTGTTGTCGTTTTATTTGGACTGCTATAGACCTGCTCTGAATTTGTATCGCACTAACTAGCACTTATTTTAGTACTTGTATGCTAGTTTTTAATTATTCGTACTTTTATATTACTACTTATTAGCTTCCGCACGTGCACATGGCTACGTCACCTTTGTGTGACGGCCAGCACGCTCCGATCTCGGTCGGGGTGTGTCATCTCGACTGGCTAATGATCATATTGGATATAAATTATCATCCCGAACACTGCAATGTTTGATTTTTTTTTTTTTTTTTTTTTGGGACATTCTAATTAATCATTATTTAACTGAAGAATACAATCCGTAGAACAATAATTAGTAGATAAAACTAAAGGAAACAAAATACCAAAATTTGCAGTTAACAACATAGAGCTAAGTGAAAAATACAAAAAATAAGGATAGGAAGGCAACCAAAATGTGACTCTTACCTGGGTTTGGTTATGCTTCTATCAAGTGCTGCCCTTAACTAACGAAATAAGCAATCTCTTCACGTATCACATTTAGTCATCATTCCCTTACACACACACACACACACACAAAGATATTATGTATTACATTCTAATTTTTCTTTACTTACATTTTCATTCTATTTCTTTATGTGTGTAAACTTACACTAATTCTCCATAATTTTCAGTCAATTCCATCGTAATTAAAATAAATATTGAGTATATACACACTTATAACCACACCAAATTCAGTTTTCCATACGAAAGCACATACGTTAAATCAATGTTCCTACTGTATTCATTTAATCAAATGATGCATCAAATATAATAATTAAATTATACCTCTAATTTATAACCTTTTGATTTCGTTTCATCTGCAGCTAAAACCGAAATTTAGACAGCCCCCAACATAATTCTATCAAATACCAAATAGCAACACCATGTAAAAGTCATATTGGTTTTATGTAGCAGTTCAGGGTATTCATCCACTTCTCTTACAGATCACTAATTGCGAATTGGTTTTGTAGTTTTTATGCGGAATATTTTTTGTTGTTGCTTAGTTGTTCTTTTGTTTGAGTAATATATGTGTATGTAAACATGCAGGTATCGTCTATTGCAACTTACTCATTTCATGTATACGATGGATCTCGTGTTGAAGTTGTGAATTTAGAGGAAAAGAGTTGCATATGCCGACAATTTGATCTTGACCAACTCCCTTGCTCACATGCTCGTGCTGCATGTAGACACCGACAACTTTCATGTTATCTTATGTGTTCTCATTATTATACTACAAACTCCTTGGTCATTGCCTATGCAGAAGCTATATGGTCAGTTGGTGATCAAACCGATTGGATAGTAACTGATGATGTGCGTGAAAGAATTGTCTTACCATCAATTACATGAAGAAGATATGGTAGGCGCAAAGAAAAGAGGATCCCATCACGTGGAGAAGAAAAATCAACTCGAAAGTGTTCAAAATGTGGTTCAAATGGCCATTATAAACAAGCTTGTAGGAATCCAGTTCAACTTCATCCTACTTTGTAGAACCCTTTTAAATTGGAGTTTTATGAATAAAATTTTATTTCCATCATTTTACCGTTTGGGCCAAGAAATTGGGGTGTAACGAATAAATATTTTCTTTTGATCATTTTATTGTTTATTTCTCAACAATTAAAAGATAATTACTTTTATTTATTTACTCTGATAGTTCACTTTTATAACATACTAAAGTGTTTTCTGTGAACCATGTGAGAAATAAAGGTTTCCTTGATTATTTATTAAAATAAAATTGAGAGAAAACTTTTGCTCTTCGTTTGGAAAAGAAAAGAAAAAAAACAAGGAGAAAGTTTTAGTTAGAGATTATAGCACAACAAGTTTTAAGTTTAACAATTAGTTATTCATATAAATTGAGGGTAGTTATATTTATTGAAGTGAGATTTTAAATATATATGAAAGTTTTTATAAAAACTGACAGTTTTGAAATTAAGGATTCATTTTTTGCTATATTTGATAAATTCCCACTATGTAATGAGAATTCAAAGATCATTTTACAAAAATAATCCCATCTTCTTCCTCTCGCCACTTTCTGCTACTCTTGCAGCAAGTTAAGGTTGAACTAGTGGCCTGAATTGGTATCTAACATTGAGCAAAACCCCTAATTTAACAAATTGAGCAAACCAAAATCCCAAAATTGATCCGCCATAAAATTGAGCAAACCAAACCCTAATTCATAAATTATCAATCCAACAATCAAGATTACCAATGATCAAGTCACAACCGTTACATTAAATTACCAATGGGCCGTTTTGGGGCCCCTGATTATATATTTATGGACCCGTCACGTCCTGTTTCAACTCTACCAAATTTGGACCCACCTCGAACCACCATTACCCTCTCCTTCCCGCTGGTTTAGGTTCCGTTTTGCCCACTCCTAATTTGAATCAGAAACTTAGTTGGTTAAAAGAGAATGCTGTAATGAGGCAAACAATCGAAGAATTGAACCTAACCAAATTTTAGATTGTGTTGAGTTGGGTTGAGTATTACCCCTCCTTCATCAATTCATCAACATGATTTATAACTCATGTCCTAACATATTAAATTTACAGAAGATGTTAGGAAAATCTTGGTTTTAGATCATATTTTGTAGACCACGAATGTGGCAGTTGATGGTTGGATACTATTTCTTAATAATTTAAACAAGAAATCGAATTATTAATCGT
Source organism: Pyrus communis (assembly GCF_041283825.1). Classification (NCBI taxonomy): domain Eukaryota; kingdom Viridiplantae; phylum Streptophyta; class Magnoliopsida; order Rosales; family Rosaceae; genus Pyrus; species Pyrus communis. The sequence continues at coordinate 4,914,468 of NC_142566.1, read as the reverse complement.
CACATCATGTGATTTACAAAATATGATTCAAGTGTACGATCTCTCTAGCGTCACCCTAAATTTAGGTACATGCATATTGTGCACATGTCCAATTCATCATCTCCATAGAGAAAAGGGAAATGATAATTATGGGACATTTATTTTTAGGATGTTTGCACCATGGCCTACAAGTTGCGAGATACGTATCCAGATCCAGGTCCATATTACCCTCTAGTTTTCAGATTTTGAGAAACCTACAGGTAAGGAGATATCTTCTTAAATTTGGAGTTACATTAACTCCTACAACCCTTTGCCTTACAAGGTAGGCTACCGCTTAGGCGACAAGTCTACTGTTTTATGTTTATCACCGAATTACTAAGGACTTGATTGTCGAAAATTTCTTGGCAGATCCACACCGTTGCATCCACTGGCAAAGCTACAGAGGAGCATGGAGGGTCCGCTCATCAAAAATCATATTGTTGGACTTCAATTACCAACGAAAAGAAACTTCATAAATAAAACCCCTAAGAAGCAGGTTTTGAAATTTCTTCGATACGGTTGATATTTCAATGAATATCAAAAAAATCAAAGAAAGATACGAAAAAAAAAGGTCCCCCCCGCGCGCGGGCCGGGGGGGGGGGGAGGGGGAGGTGAGGAATCTAAACTTCACCCTATAATTTTGTCGATATTTTCTCCATATCAATTAATATCACCATTTGACATTTGCTAGTTTCATTTTAAATTTTCACGTTTTTTAACAAATTTTCATCAAAGACCACTGATATCGATACATCCATTGTTATTTCCACAAATTGCACATCGATATTTCCATTGTTGCCAATATTATAAACAATGATAGTTACAAGTATTGCCTTCCCCAACTCCCCAAGGAGAAATTCAGAATTCGTTAAACAATGCAAGAGAAATTGTCAAATGAACCCTTCATACAAGAAGCAAAGGACACGGTGAAACACTAATCGTGGAGGAATAACACACTGTTTCTTTTTCTTCTATATGGAGGCTCATCAATATGATTAAATTATGAATTCTTACAACCCAAACTTTGGGAAAATTGGTGGAAACTCTACACATTAAATTTCTTTCACCTACACAGATTACTACACCCTTGTATGCTCCAATCTTATTGTCCACATTTCGACAGTAACGCCCCAAAAAAACGAAGAAATCGGCTTTTCGTTCAGGCTATCTGTCACGTACGAGCAAAGTAACACAGCTCGCTCTAAGCCAAATAAATTTCTCTGGATAGGAAAACCGGCTTTGGCTTTCCTCGAATGCGACTTCTAAGATATATTACAAAGGGTAGGTCTGGAAAAATAAACCATCTTACACTGTACAAAGGGTTAGATGCAGATGCAGCATGGTCAGCTCATTGTTTTTATTGAATGAAGCTCCCATTACCCTTGCGGATCAATGATTTGTGATTCTGGCATGTCGACTCATTGCTTTATAGAACGAAGTTCCCAGTTACCCTCACCATCAATTAACCGTAATTCCAGGGAATGGAACGGTATTAGAGCAGGCCGCTGAGGACACGTGAAGGCAAAAAACAATTAGTTTTGTAACTCAAGACTTACCTATGGAATCAAACTTTGAACTAACTCGCACTAATATTCGGCATAGGGGATTTCCAACAATAAAACTCGATAATATAAATATGTTAGACAAGGGGTTCTCATTTTAACCAGATGGAAGTCCTAGAAAGTTCATCTCATGTACACCAAAATGCAGAACAGTATACATCTACATGTCATAGCAGTACTTACTTGTGATGAGGTAACAACTGTGATATTCATGTCTTTTGCAAGCCGGTAAAGTTGTTCTTCAACATCAACGCTCGTAGCACTGCCATTAGTTAAAGAAATAGAAAAGAAAAAGGGAAATAAAGAGAAAATATTAGATAACTGACAGATGTGTCTTTAGAGTGAAAAGAAGAGGATGGGGAGCTAAGTCACATACTTGGTGCATTCATCAAGGATGGCAAATTTAGGCTTGTGGAAAAATAAGCGTGCCTTGAAAACATAAAGTATCGGGTCAGACATCAAAGAAATTCTTGAAAGAAAATAAAAAGATTGCTGCTCAAGGAGTTGATTTTTTATATTGTCATACCATGCCCAATCTCTGCTGTTCGCCAAGAGAGAGAGTGTCCTCCCAATTCAGATTCGCATCCCAACCACCTTCCTCCCTTTCCAAAAGATAACTCAATCGAACATTCTCCAGAATAGTTCTCAAACGCATGTCTAGAATATTGGTGTTGTCAGAGATTTCTTCACCTGAATTAGAACAATTAAAATCTTCAAAACCTGATTGTGGTGATATAATTTTTCCTAGGTAATAGTTAGAGCACTTCAATCTCATAAACTTCAATCTTATAATCCTAAATGAAATATATGATCAATATTAAACCACATTTATATAAGAGAGAACGGAAATTAACAGGCATGACAAATGCTACTAATACAAAAGAATTTACCTTCTCGATACAACTTCAATGCCCTTAACTCAGCCTCATCACAAGAAAGAGGATATATAATTTGATCCCTCAGTGTTCCCAAACATGTATATGGTCGCTGAGGAACATAAAACACTCCGCAACCAGAGCCAATGTCTTCCGTAACATGTTGTGACGGTTGAGTGATTCTTCCACTCGTGATGGGCCAAAGACCTCTAAGGACTCTAAAGACAGAACTTTTTCCACTCCCATTTGGACCTTTTAAGAATTGCGTGCTTCTCAGTCACAGATTTCCACAGCAAATTTAAGAAATAGTAATATGTGAGAAAAGAAGACAGCATTAAACACTAACCAGTAACAAGCAAGCTTTTCCCAGGTACTATATCACATGTTAACTTCCTGGCCAATATTTTCTGTGATGGGGTGATAATATTGACTTCAGAAAAGGTAATGGCATCTTCAGAATGAAAATCTCTCCCCTTAGATGGTGACAGAGTAACAGTTTTGGAAGCCCCAGAATAGCCAACAACTATGTTTGCATGAATGAAGAAATGTCAGAAAATTCAATATAAAAATAGCTAAATCAGGTTTATTCTAATATATTTATACAATAATACAAGAATATTCATTCTGCAATTTAAATACACAACAAGCATATATTAACTAATAGAAAAAAGGTTTGACATGTTACAAATTGCAACCGGGAAAAAACAAATTAAACAAAGGTACTGATGCACAATTCATCTATGCCAATGTATGATCTTTATACTTTCTTAAAAAATATCATTTCGGTCATTTGTCCATATGTTTCAGTCACGGAAGCCACCATCACCCAAGGCACTAAGTTGTAAGTAGCATATCTTGCTTGATCAGTATACTTTTCTAGTAATTGAAAGTTTTTTCTCAGCTCTAATGCACCAATAAGATAAGTTCTCTCTATCCCTACAAAATGCTGACTATATGTCAATGCCCTGATACAGTTGTTTTATCTGCAAGACTGTCATTTTACAATATGCTTTGTCCCATAGAAGCCAGCCACCATCACATAACAGGTAACTAATTGGAATGTCAAAATTGAAAGAAAAAAAAAGTATACACTGAGGCACAATTGGAGGGGTGGGGGTAGCAGTAGCACTACGCCCTCTTTTTTGTTGGCACACAGATTAAACCAATGCATCTGCCATATCTGTCGAATTACATTGTGGGTCAAACTATGTAGGTCTAATTATCATTAGGATCCATAATTCCATGGGGCAAGAACAGGCTTAGGAGTAAGTTTCTCCATTACGATCTGGATCATAGGTTCTAAATGGAAACAAACCTCTCATAAGCAGGATTAAGGATGCCCACATATGAACCTTCCCAGACCCCAAAATGTTGGGAGACACAAGCAGCAGATCACCTTTTTTTATCCATGGTATTCAAATCTACAGAGAGACGCATGAAATGGATCTTAACTGCTACCCTCAACAAACGGTTACCATCTGACTAAGTAACAAAGCCTTAAGATAACCTCTCTCAATGACCAAAAAAAAAAAAAACAAAAAAAAAAAAAAAGCTATACCATTAGTAATTTGAATTCATAAATGTGGTTGTCAATGAGTGAGGAAGATGAAAATCAATACGGAAATTATGCAACTGTGACATGATTGTCCAGGAACGTAGAAAATGTACCAGATTGTGCAACATCTAGGAGCTCTTCAAGCTCAAAAATTCTGTTGATGCCGCCAGACAGTTCAACGAACTTTCTATGCAATTCCAGAATGTCACCAAAAGCTAAAAAGCTTTGAGATACAACAGATGCTAAGAAACGCAATGCATGTGCCAGTTCACCTGAAAGTGTTATAACATGTGAGAGAGAGAGAGAGAGAGAGAAATTATAGTAATTGCATCTCTCCAATAATCATAAATAAACCCACCTTGAGTGGATATTAATGCTCGATCTCCCTTGTGTTCCATGGCATATAACAAGCTCAACCCCCAAGTCACATTATGTGGGAGCTGTTTTGTGGTAAAATCATCAAGAACACCAAACAACCACTTCTTCTTCAAAAGAGAGGAGGAGTGATCAAGAAGCTCCTTGAACTTAGATTCAACCATCTGTTGAGTAATATAAATGCGAATCCATTAGATTAAATTAATATACATAAAACATAAGTGAGCACTCAAAACACAGACATTGCACTATTATGTTCAAATTTATTTCTGAACTTGCATTAATTTCAGATTTTGGTAATCAATATAATTGAAGCAGAGATGAAACAATTCCTACATATTGTCATTTGAAAGAAATAGGCATTTGATTCATTTTTCTTTCCTTCATTTTTTTTTCCTTTCGACTCAGATAAAGGAAAAGTATATACAATAATGAAGGATACCAAAGCACACATTATGAAGATAGTATGGCTTGCACCATTTCACTTTAAATATGACTTGGACCAAGAAAGAGGATTTCAGAAGGCTTACAGCTTTTTCTCTAGAACCACCTCCAAAGAAAGCAACAGACTCGGCATGAGCACGCAATCTTTCATGCATAAACCTAATTTATGAAAGATATCATATTTGAGATTTGTATTTACAACAATGACTCAGTATCAGCAATACAGGAATCACTCAGAAACTAAAGTTACCTAAATGTTCCTTCAAGCTGTTGTTCTTGACTCACCAAATCACCAAATTCGGGGGTAACAGCCCTCAAAAAACCTAGACCTAGTAACATATAAGCATATAATATAGCAACTCCCCTCCCCCCCGTCAAAAGCTTCATTCTCCAGGTGAACCTTATAATACCAGCAGCACACAAGGGTAAGAACCAATGATAGAAGAAGCTAATCCAACTTTCAGAAACTTCAATAAAGGATAATATAAGAAACTGAGCCTTGTACAATTTTTAACATGGCTTAAAGAGCTCAGAGCTCACCAGAGAATGTCCACAGATGGCTTTACCATTCCTGTAACCAGTCCCGACAAGTCAGAGGTTAACTTTTCTAGGTCCTGAGTAATTCTCTGATCTGCATCTATCTTCTTGCTTGACATGTGGAAGACCTACAGTACATGCATTGACAGGAATTGAATACCATTCTCATATTATTGGCTAAACAGCTTTAAAATACATAAAAATTGCTGCCAACTGAACAAAATAATATGATCATGTTAAAAAATTTAAGGCTGCTAGACAACTTCAACCAACAGTTTGACAAAATTCCCAAACAATAAAACAAAAGAAAACAATAGAAGAACTAAATGAACATAAAAAATAAAAAAAATAGAAAAAAGACCTCCAAGAAAATTAAAAACCTGATCAAATACTTTTGGTAAGGCTACCTTGTAAAATGCATTATTTCTCAAGTAGTTCTTGAGTAAATGTTGAGTTAAACGGATCCTCCACCCAAGAGCCAGCCTGGCTGTCAAGTGCCTATGCAACAAAAACACAATTCGCAGTACCATAAGACCATTGTCATTTAGTTCCTTCATTAAAAAAGATTTAAACATGCACATACAAAAAACATCTGCTAAGAGAACCCTCAGGTTGTGGCATACATGAAGTCTTGTAATTAGACCCCCTTCAAGGATCATCCCTACAAATGATAAGCCAGATCGGATTGGTGAGTCCAATATGGCTGACCATGTGAAGGGGTGCTAATAACCTAGATGACTACATACAAAATGGGCCCAACAATGTTTCCTTCCTTTCCTAGATAGAGGTTCCCTCTCTAGAAATTTTTTCTACAGAAATATGAACACAAAAGAAAAAAATATTGTTCGGCTTCAACATCTACACTAAAGTAATACAAAAAGTGAAGAACTTAATCCAATAAGCTCAAAAACTATAAATAACTTAACACAAATTTATGTTCAGATAAGCTGAAAACATCAGAACACAAGAAACAAAAATTCAGACAAATCTATGTGGTTAAGAAAGTTTTACATTCTATTGAGTACTAAAATTACCTTAAAGAAGGTGCAATGAAGGACGACGCAGCACTCTGAAGCACACTAACGCCAATTAGACGAATAAAGGCTGCCTTATCCTGCTCTAAAACAAATTTCACAGTGGTTCCTGCATAGAATAACCACACACATTGGCCATGGAACAGAGAAGTTACAGGATAGAGTTCGGGTTTGGTGCTCACTTGGGGCTTCTGTTTTGTTTTGTTTTAGAATTATCTAGCATTTGTATAACTGCTCTGATATTAATTACTATGTGGTAGCCATGCTTGCAATTTGTGTTTCAGCAGTAGTAAATTAAGCAGATAAATATCATGTTTACTCAAATAAATAACTTAAAATTAAATTAGCCACAAGTTACTCAAATATTTGTGTTCTTACTGAGGGAAGAAAAATACCATTTAATGAAGCAATACGATCTGAAATCCATGTTCTCGATACCACGAGAAGAGCAACTGCAAGCAGTTGTGCTCCTTGTTTATCAAGGACAGTGGGGATCTGGACAACAAATGGTGCAGAGTTCAATAAATAAATAGAGCTTCAGGATCTTAAAGCATGGTCAGGAAATAGCATCATATAAGTAAGATATGATGGACAAAGGAAAAAGCAGTGTCCACATCAAGAATGTATCGGTAAAAAGTGATACCTAACAAACAACCATCAAAGATACAATAAAACAGGACAAAATACTTTTAAAAGTTATGATTCCAGATCTGATGTCCCCTCAGTGTCCCCTATTTTGATTTCATGCCACATGTCCACCTATTTAACTATAACTTGTTAACCTTCCATAAATTTAGAAAAATAAAAACTACAAAAGAGAGAAAACAACCTAGCAGCTACCACCACAATCGCCCACCAACCCCCCGACGTCCACCCGCTGCAATCACCCACACCACCGGAGGCAACTCCCTCCTCTACCTGCCGCCAGCCAATGTGAGGGCCCCAACAGGGGGAACCAAAAAGGGAGGGGACAAAGGATACTTGCATATAGTTAAAGAAGTACAAGAGACAGAAACTATGTAAAGTCCTATACCCTAAGAGAACAAATTGACAATTTTCATTTCACAATCCTTATATGAAGATATATAGAATTTTAATATGATTGAGAGGATTTAAAGGTCACTTTATTGGCCAACAGAAGAACTTTCACATAACAGCCATCTGTAACATGATTAAAAGCAACAGGTATAAAAACTCACCAGTACTTTGAACATGGCTGCTACTCTCACCGGCAAAGCTCGAGGTGCCCCTTGGAGCTGTGGAACAAATGGAAGTATACCAAACTGATCCTCAGGAGGAGACACTGCTATCACCTCACCAATATAAGAATTTGAGATTGTGGAATCCTGGAATTGAATTAAGAAACAGAATTGTTAAACAGTTGGGTAAATAAAAGGCACTATATCTAAAACTAAAATAAAATTAATAAAAGTTAAATAATAAAAAAGAAAAATAAATAAATATATAAAAAACTCTGACCTTTTTAGGTGTGGTGAATGCACGTTGAACTGTCATTGCATCACTCTGCCTGTTTGACTCAGACAACATCATATTTCTCCCACCTTCATTAAGGAGAGGAGAATCCTCCCTGAAATAGTACGGGAAAATTTTAGTAAACAATTATCTAATATTTTCAAAATTAGCAGACAAAAATAGTGCAAAATAACAAAACTTGCAGTCCAACCTTTTGACCTGAACACTCCAACCACCTTCACCATCCAAGGACAACACCACATCATGAAATGCAACAAGTGCTGGACGGTGGGAGATAGTAATGCATGATGTTCCCATTGCTCGAACTTTAGCACAAAAACGTTCCTCCATGTCAGTTGTGACAGCACTAGTGCACTCATCAAGAATTGCAAATTTAGGCTTGTGATAGAAAAGTCTAGCCATCCCCAATCTTTGTTGCTCCCCAAGAGATAATTCATCACCCCAATTTATCTCTTTCTCAGGTGGATACCGGTCTAATAAATACTCAAGGTCAACCTTCAAAACAGAACACACAAATTCCTTCCAATAATTATGACAACGTATAAAGTTTCAATAAAACCACCAGCATATATAATGAAATGACGAGGAAAAATAAAACCATAGCATATTAACAGCACACAGATATACATAATGAAATGATGAGGAAAAAGATAAAACGGGAAAATCACATTTCTCAATAACTCCACCATTCCACTGCGTGTGAGTGGTTCAACCTCTTGATCCGAAGTAAGAGGATAAATCAACTGATCCCGTAGTGTTCCAACAGCTGTGTATGGTCTTTGTGGTACATAGAAAATTTCTTTATTGAGATCAGTTCCAACACCAGGTTTCACAATATGGCCAGATACCAAAGGCCAGAGCCCTCCTAGAACTCGGAAAAGTGAGCTCTTCCCACTACCGTTTGGACCTTCAAGAAGATTTCGATATAAGTTCAATGTATTTCCAACACACACAAAATAATAAGTTCAACATGCCAAAATCAGCAGATACTTTGATGGGCACACACACACTCACCCATCCATCTTAAGTAGAGCATGTAAGAATCAGCAGATACTATTTTTTTAGTCAAAGAATCAGCAAATACTTTGACACACGTGCACAATAGGTCTTGAAGTACTATTTCTGCACTCCCCATTGACCAAAATCCACACGAATTAGGATTACTCGCTAATGGTTGATCTAATTTACTCGTTAATGGTTGATCACGATGCATGTTTGACATATTCACTTTCTGCAAAAAGAAGATATGGTCCTAGAGAGGAACTTCAAGAGGGGATATGCACTTTATGCATACCTAATCGAGTAACTGTAGAAGGATGTGAACAAGCTCAAAATGAGGGACATGGAAAATGGTGCCCTTAACTAGCGCCTACTTGTGGAAGGAGGCTAAATTTGAACTCAAACCAATTTTCTAATCCTGTAATCTGTAATTACTTACTGTTAGCTCTCTTAATTGAAGGGAGACACTTATATCCCCACAAACAGAGACATTAGCATTGGACTCAAAGACTCCTAATTATATTTTTCATAACTATAGAACCAAACATACTGATATATTGGCAGCAATTTGAGTACTGAAGTTCCACCTGAGGTCCGTTATCCCAATCATAGTTTTATTACAAGCCCCACCCCACACTCAGTTAAACAATACAATTTAGCTCAAAGATACTCTTCAAAACAACCTACTAGACAAGACCCATCATACCTATTATAGTAAAAATCAATGTTTCAAAGTGGAGAGGCTGCCAAACTCTATACAAAAACAATATCACGTAAAACAGATATTTTATTTTCCACTTAATGATGGTAGCAAGAAACACAAAAGATACAAATGAAATGACAGCAAAGAGACACAGGAGACAAGTACAAATAGAACGAAGTTGCACCACATGAAAATAACTTTGAGGGACAGTGCTTACCTGTAATCAAAAGATTAGATCCTGATTCGACCCTAAGTGACAAATTATCCACCAAAACATTACCCGTGGGTGTAACAACCTGGACAACACATTCAATATCAAACCATATAATGCCCAAAAATGGTACAACCAATGTAGAAAACTCAGGAAGTTGTACACACCTTGACACCAGAAAATTCAATGTAATCAGCTTCACTAAAGCAATTTCTGGTCCCGGAAGATTTACTATTAGCCACACTGAGCTCTTTTGATATGGCCAATAATTCATGAATGCGATCGGCGTAACCACTGTACAACAAGGAAAAAGGAGTCAAATTTGAAACAGTTGGGCACAGGACATGCTTTGTGACCATATATACCATAGAAGACCCCGTTGAGTGAAATCTCAGATTTATAAGAAAATAAAATGCAATATATCCTATAAATAGAAAGAGTTCCATTATGGAAATTCCAATAGTTACCAGAGACAATTTCCTATTTCCAATATACCCAATTACCTGAGCCGATTTAGCTTCCTTGAACTTATTGAAAGAGTTCCCAGAGACTGAAATAGTGAAATTATGACACTAGTATGGTATCTTAAATTGCTTAACATCTCTGCGCGACCTAAAGTTGAAGTGTCAGGCCTCAGATGTCCCGAAAAGAAAGGCTCAATAATCAGTATAACAGCAACTGTAGCACCAAGATACTTCAATAGAAAGTCTTGAATCATGCCAAACCACCAATGGTCATGAAGGACAACACGCATATGCCTAATCAGTGTCTCAAACTTCTTCTTAATATGAGATTCTTCTCTATTCTCCCCACCATAAAATGCCACGCTTTCTGCATGGGTCCTTAATCGAGAATGAAGCTGCCGGTACTCCCCTTCCAATTGTTGTTCTTTGGACATTAGTTTCCCAAAAGCAGGAGAAAAATTTCTTATCATGGCCCCTGCCCCTAATACATATGCCTGAAAGGTAGCACAACAGGTTCAGCTGGTAAACTATAAAAGTACTATTTACTATATTAAATTGCAAGTTATGAGAAGGTGATCAGATTGTATCAAGATTCAAGACATCTAATATAAATACCCCTTGAATCAGTGCAATAGATAATTACCAATATCCAGAATACATATTTAGGACTGGCATAAGAGCACAACCGCCAAGTATAAAGTACACCATCAGTAACAGCTGTCAAATCATCCTGCACGATTTCACTCAACTCTGAACAGAACTTTGGCACATCACTTGCAATTCGCTGTTCAGGATTTGTTATTCGACCATCGACATGAGACATTTTGTAGTATGCGATATTCTGTGATTCAAACAAAAATTAAAACACAACAAAAGAAATCACAATACAAGGAGAAGGCCAAAAAAAATATAATGCATATAAAGAAAGGTTGATATTCTTGGTCAGCTTAGGGTGAGCGACATACAAATTAAAGCAAATTTGCATATTTTTTTATGAAACATGAATGCCATATCTGTTTTGGCTAAAACTAAAGATTGTTGACCATTTTATTCCAAATGAAGATCAAAAGTAACAGCAAACAAACTCGCATGAAAAATTAATATAAGACCATTACAAAAAAAAATGGCACCAGTAAAATAAAATATACCAACGTTAAAAGAAACTATATTCACTATAATAAGATTCACGTTGCTTGGGTGCCTCAATCTTGATAACTTCTTTACATTTCTTCTGTTTCTCAATGTATCCACACCAGTATAACAAAATACAACCAATGTTACTCATAATCTTATTCAATCAGACATGAAAATGATATGGTTACCATATTCATCGAGTATAAAGATGTGAAGCTATTTGAAAGGAAATACAGAGAAGCAACTCAAGGTGAAAGGAAGATTAACCCGCAATATATTATCAAGTAATAAAAATTATATTAACAAGAAAAAACATATTCCAATATCATTCAATAGTAAAAATAAATACCTCAAAATAATGGGAATGGATAAGGTTTGTCAATATTTTTCTGAATCGCAGACTTAAGGTTCCGGTGATGTACTTTGAAGTAGAATGCATCGTTGATACAAGGAAACATAATAAAATATTTTCAGAAATCAACCGGAAAAATAATGGCATGCGTCGAAGGAAAGCTGCACGGAATAGAAATCCTTGGACTTTTGCTAGTCTGTTGCTCAAAGCAGTTCGCAACACCTGCAAGCAATACGAGTGGTGAGATAATCACAGCAAAATCCAAATTGATAAGACTGACCCAATCCTTGCTCCAAACTGAAGGTATTTCATAAAAGGAAATCGAAATTTAGCTTACACTGCATTAAAGATCTCATTTATTGACATCTCGTCTAAGATTCACAAATATATTAAACCTTTCTTTTAAATTTCTAATGATCGTCCTCCAACTACACTTGCTTTTAACGGTGATAACACAGTAAAATTCTTCAAGGTGAGACTCCTAGAAGCCTTAGTGTGATTCTAAAGATTCTTTATATTCTTCAACATTTTTCTACTGCAACAACACCCAACCCAACTACAAAGCCAATTCAACATAACTATCCTATTTTACAAATATTAACACAACCACCATTAATTTTCTTTTCATAGATCACAACAATTTTATTTAAGAAAGAAAAAGTTACAAAAAACTGGGAAGGAGAAGTACATAAAAAGAAGCAGAACAATCAAGGTAAATAAAATTACAAACTAGAAAAGATTCCCTTAATAACTTTTATACCCTATTCTCATTGATTCTTATATTACTTTCAAACTAAGCCATCCCAAAGGATTCCAAAATGGTGCAACACCACACCGCAACAGCGTTGTTCTCCATGCCAAACAAAAAAAACTTTCATTGAGTGGAGACTAGAGTTAGCATCTTATAAGAGTCACCCAATCCAAACCAACAATTACAATTAACCAATTCCAAATTTAAGGCACGGAAGAGCAATCCAAGAAAAGAGGTCAGAATATTTGCCCACGGCAGTTTACAAAAAAGGTTGCTCGGCAACCCCAACTTGAACTTTCAGGAGCCTCAGGTAGGACACTTTGGGCTGTCACCAACAAGGATATCAAAAGGGTCGTACAAGAAAGCACCTCAGATCCCTGAACACCCAAACTCTCATGTCCCCATGAGAGGGAAGCAAAGAGATATTACTAATAGTCTAATACAAACAATAGGTAAAAAAAATTCATCCAACTCCCTAGCATTAAGATTTCTCCTAAATATTAGATTTCAAGAAACAAAAGCTTGAAGGGAGAACCAACGAAGAAATGTGGCATTATAGTTCAAACAGGATCTGTTGATGTTTAGATACAGTTGATTAGATGATTCACCTAACCAACTGTTCTCTCGAAAGCAAAACTTAGCTTAGTTACTCCTCATCCCTTGCTCCTCAAAAATTTATTATATCCGTCTCAATCCATGCCACCCAAAGATTGCTAACACAGCATATCTCCCTACATACCCCCTTTTTTTTCACCAAATAACTTATCGTTTAGAAGCATTGTCTTTATTTTATACCCACACAAAGAAGGCAGTCTCCTATGAACCATATAAGAAGTATTCACCCTCCTGTGAGATATAGTCCAGAGCTCAAGTGTAAGATGGCCTTGATGCACACTGGCATCAAATGCTCAAGAGGAGTGTGGCATCAAATACTCAGGTGTTTACCCGTAATTGGTGCTATTCAGAGGCCATCTAAGTGAGGGTGCATCAAATACTCAAGTGTTTACCCGAAACAGCACCAATTTGATAACTAACAATGTAATCTATCAAAAGTTCAAATGCCAATAGTAAGTTAAAAACTTAAAAGTTTGTTGGAGCCACAGTACAAATAAAAACTGTCGACTAGGTAACACACTCGTTAATAGAATAAGTGAAGTAAAAATGTGGAAATGGGGTTGACTTATGAACTTTTTATGAACAGAAACTCAATCGGTGCTTTTCTTCTGTCCACACAGAATTTCCTTCCCAGAGGGGGGTATTTGAAGCTCGTCGAAGGTTTTTGTATAGTCATAATTTAGACTAATGGACATTAACTCACAACCAAAAACAGAAAACAGTAACAGTAAGTCAAAAGTATACGACAAAGTAAATCAAGCTTTTTACATATGACGTGTACAGACCAAGGGCTTACCACTATGGAGAGTAAAGATAAAAGATCCCTCACACCCATTTGACCCATATCGGATAAGAGAATTGCAGCAAGGACTTGAAGCGACTTCAATCCCCCTTTCTTACGTGGAGGTTTCTTTAACTTGTGATCACTCAACATGGCCCTCTCCGTTGTCTCTTCACTATCATCAAGCCCATTGTATTGACCATGAAAACCATGCTTTTTATGGTTTAATCGCGATTGAACATATGCAGCCGTTCCCCCAGCAACTACGATACCAGTGGCAAGTAGTAAAGTTTTCCTGCGCACAATAGCATTGGCACAATGCCATATCACCTTTAGCATATTTTTCTCTAATCATCTAACATTAATGCTAAAATATATTTATGCCAATAGGAACCAGAAAACGAAGAACAATAACAAGAGTTGCAAGAATAAATGAGAATATTCAAAACTTCTAATCCGGTACTGAATTCGAGCAAGAAATCAACGTCTAAAACATCAAATTAAGACAGAAATCTCCCAACAAATCCGATCTATCAACACCCAGATACCAATTAATCAAAAGATCAAAAACCAATTAAAATTAACGCAGAAATGAACACTGCCCAAATCATTAAATAGTAACAAGCAGATGAAATTGTGAAAATCCAGTGAGAATGTTAACCAAGACTCGGTTAACACTGAAAAGCTTCAACACAGACTGATTGATTGATTGATTAAATGATACCTCCTCGACGCCATGAAATTGCGGCCATGCTCAGTCAATTGCAGCAGCTGAAGCGACGGCATAGCTGAACCAGTGAAGAATTATTGAATTGGAAGCAATAGCAACAACTGGGCCGGCGGGCGGGCGGGCGGGCGGGCGGGCGTTCAGCTTCTTCTTCCTGTTATTCTGCTCTGCTTCGACCTCTTCGACTCCCAAGCTCCATCCAAATCCAAATGGACCGACACGTGAAAATCGAACAATTGAAAAAAATTGGGAAATTGACCCGCACCGTGTGATGTCAGAGACTCTTTTCAACCGTATTGTTAAGTGAGAAATGCTGAGAAAAATTGTCTCTGGAAACTCTCTATGAATTCTACAATATTTAATGTTTTTAGCACAATTTTCTGTGTCTGCGACATAAATTAGTGTAAAAAATAATAATAATAAGACGTTTATAAAGGATCTTACTTTAAAAAAACTTCCTTGTTATTTTTCTCGTAACCATGACTTATGATGATGATGGATGATTCATGAACCCTAGGAAAAGGATATAGGGAGATGAGTAAAATGTACCCGTGAACTGTGCAAGTGCCACCTTCCGTGGCTAATTGGCTATTACCTTTCTTTGCGTGACAGTTTTGAGTTTTGACAACACGTTTTCCAAGTATTGATGGAAACATGAGACCCACTTTATGTGCATTATTGTGAATTTTACAATAGCAAACTACCAAAATTCTCTCTATTCACATTGTACTTAGGTTAGGTTACCTTAATCTGTTGCCATTTTTGTGTGTGCTGCTTAGACATTTTCATAAAAGATGTTAAAAATGTTCAAAAGACAAATTTTGTTGTTGTTTTTTGTTTTAAAGAAGAATTATGAGGTGAAGCTAGTGAATAATCTCGGATTCACGAAGTAAGAGGAAGTGGGTTTTGTGGGCCATGATTTCTAAGGTTGGAATACGAATGCCTCAAAAGCCTGGTTATGGATTCATCAGCTTCTATCCCGGAGCTGCACAGACGAATCAATAATGTCACCATCATCCTATTTCGGAACAGTAGCGCGAAGTTTGTCAACTTCGCTAAGATTGACCATATTTGCTCTGCAATATATGGAAACTTGATTCACTAAGATTGATCATGCTTATGTGTGTCTTTGAGTCAAGCCCAAACAATTATTAATTAGGCACGAGACTTAAATTAATAAAATATCAACGTAGACGAGCTTACTTGCTCACTTGCTTAACGAGTCCAATTAATAGGCCATCAATATGAAATTCTACAATCTGCAACACTAACAACTCACTGTTGTCTCGATAAACAAGTAATGGGTTCCCAAGAGTGCAAAATTTACCATTTTGCGTCTCATTGTACTTCTGATTTACTTCTCATAAATTTTTCGTTCTACGTTTGATTTACATCTCGTTTACGCTCACGTGTTCGTAAGGACACGTACTGCCTGAAAGATGTGCAAAGGGACAAAGAGTGACAAGGACTCGAATGTCCACGAAGGATTTTCACTTAGGCCGTCAGGAGAATTTTCGAAATTTCTCAATGTTAGGGAATAAAATACAATCAAATTCAGGACGGATGTCACATTTTTATTCGTCATCTTCATTGGAGATGCTCTTAGTAATTAGTAATATTCACTCTCTGAACCTGTAAACTATTGTCAACTTTAAACCTCAACTTATATTTCAACTAATTACTCATATTTTAGACTGCATAAAAAATGTAAAGTAATGCACATAATGTAAGTACACAACTAAATAGGACAACCCTCCTACCAAACAACTAGCTTAGAGCAAGATAAAGCAAACATGGTAAGACCATACCCCATAATCTTGAACTAATTAAACGTCTATTCATGCAATTTGTGAATATATCACAGTATGCTTTGAAGATCGTTGTTTCCTTTTTAGGTTGGTTGGGCAGCTACATCACGATCCAAAACCAACTTTCAGATATCCAAAAGTCCTTCTACCATTCACGGCCACCACATTTGATTCTAACTTCTCAAATATTGTCATTATCTCACTCAATCAAAACCAAACTGATCCACAAAATAGGATAAAAGTGGGTAAAGTTATTTTTTTTCCATTCATTTTTAAATGACGGTGTGACATTATTTTATTATACAATCGTTAGAATAAAAAATAAAAAAAATAAAAAGTCTGTTATTGTTACCATCACCATTTTTAAGTCATTTTTAATAAATAATTCATTCCAATTGAAATTCCTTTATTCAAATTGGCTCTAAATTACTGCAGCCATTCCCCCCACAGGTTTATCTCATACAAGATGATATTCATGATGTTTTGTGAATCATGTAGAATAGATATGTTACAAACTTAATTGGGGAAAATTCGTTTGAGCTCGTGTTAAGATGCTAATATTTTGCACTCATTTTTCTGGTTTGTTCCTTGATTGTTTGTTAATTTATTAAGTTAAACGGTTAAACAGAAAAAGAAGAAAAGAAAGTACGAAATATCTAACTTTCTGTAATTGTTTGAAACTGATCTGAAAAATAAATAATGAAAATTGACCGTACAACAAATTAAAATTGTTTAAATAGTTGGACCAAATCATTTCTCTTATTTTTATTTATTTTTTGTATAAACAATACTAAACAAATAAAAGAGGAAATACAATCGTTAAGAAAAGCAACAGGAACATAAATAAAAGGCTGAAAAAAAAATCGTAAAAAGGTTGAAAAAACACAGACCTCAATAAAAAATAAGAATAAAATTGAAGCAGATGAGGACAACGTAAAGAAAAGAGAAGACGAGAGGAAAAGCAAACGTACATGTGATTTCCTGCTATGATACGTTTCATGTTCCGTCGTCAAGATTAACAGATACATCAGCTGCCATTTCCAACCACCGCAGAGAAAACCCACTTCCTCAAACTCTCGGATTTTGCTTTCTGGGGGAAAGTTTGGTAAGCAATTCAATTTCATTGTGCTTTGTTCTTAAGTTTTCTTGCATTTTTTGAACATTTAATTTCTGGGTTTTCGTTTTTACTTCCAAGGATTATGCTTTTTTTCTTGAAGGTTTCTGTTTGCCTGAAAACTTTAATTGCAATTATGTTTTGTTTAATTTTGAGTATTTCTGTTATTGTTACTTTTTGAATTATGATTAACTTTTGATGTTGATGTGAATTGCATATTTCTTGTTAATTTCTGTATGCTTAATTCTGAGAGTTGAAGAGTTTGAAAAGGTAGGAAAAATGAAATCCTTTTTTTTTTTTTTAACCTTTCTACTGTTATTATTTTCACAATGCCAGAATCCAGAATCCGCTTCCATTTTCCTTCTATTTGTTTTTACTTTTTATGTTTTATTTTTGTCTGGCATGGATGATCACTTTATTTAAACAAATTTGATTTCTCCGTTTCAGATTCCGGTGTATTACATTCGCGGTTTTCTGTTGAAGTGGAGGTCTTGAATTCACTTTGGTTGGGATTATCAGTTTCATACAGGTTTTTGGATTTACTAAGATTAAGCTGATGGGAACTTTCGAGGCAGTTGTTCAAGTTTTTTGCGGTGCTGTACCGCGCTTTTGTAGTACCGATTCATGTTTTAGCAAATGCAGTCCTGCCATTTCTTCCAAGTACCACGGAAAATGTACAAAGAGAAGAGTCTCAAGAGATATGCAAATGCAACTACTCAGTTCCGGTATGCAACAAATTCGTACAGGAAATTATCGACTTAATGGGATAAGGAGTGGTTTGTTTGGAAAGATGACAGTAGGTGATTCTTGGATTCTGAGTTGCAAGTGCGAACAAGCTGAAAGTATAAGCGGGGCAACTACAAAAGATGAGAACGGAACATGGTTTGTGGATAGTACAAAGAAATTTAACACAATCAACAATGTGGTGAATTCGCCAAATGGTTTGGGGTTTCAAGATATTCAAGAGTTGAAACAGGAAAAGGAGGGCTTGCCACCTAATGGAACAAATGGAACAGTTAGAGATGCCTTTCACAAGACTAGCATTGATTCCCTTGAGGATGAAGCGTGGGATTTACTACGTGAATCTATGGTTTATTATTGTGGCAGTCCTGTTGGAACCATCGCTGCAAAGGATCCTACCAGTTCCAACACGTTAAATTACGATCAAGTCTTTATTCGTGATTTCATACCTTCTGGCATAGCTTTCCTATTGAAGGGGGAGTATGATATTGTTCGGAACTTTATCCTTCATACACTTCAGTTGCAGGTAATATAGTAGTCTGGTAATAAAGACCATTCTGTTGTGACTAGAAACACTATGTGGTTGAACTTTTGTGGTAGTAGTAATTACCAGTTCTAATCCCCAGTTGTATTTGGTGCAAGTATGTATATGAAGGTTGTTTTAGTTTCTGGAATCAAGTTTATGGGAAACTATGTTAGAGCTCACCCTGCAATGTTGTCTAGTGGGTGGAATCGTCTATTGTTTTGTACCCCTTAAGGTTCCTCCTTGTTAAAAGTTAGCCATGTTTGAAGACATAGCCATTTGCCTATCATTGCAATTATTTTAGTGTTTACTGGAAACACTATCCCCAATTAGATTTGTGAGTGGTTTCTATTTGGCTTTTTCTTTCTAGGACGATCCTTTAAGGAACATAAAACATAGACGGTCCGGACTACTGAATGGCTTTGTGGGATGGGGCTCACGTTGTGTGTCAGTGTGAACAGCATTCCTGTATGAGGATGTTTAATTAGACATCTTATCAAATCTTGTACTTTTTCATTCTTTCTTCCACTTGTTTGTTACCACCATAAGTCATGTGTAAGTTTGTTGTCTGTACTTGTTATCCTAAAAGCAAGTGTGACTTCTTACATTTCAGAGCTGGGAGAAAACAATGGATTGTCATAGTCCTGGTCAGGGTTTGATGCCTGCTAGTTTTAAAGTTCGTACTGTTCCTTTGGATGGTGATGAATCTACAACTGAAGAGGTGCTGGATCCAGACTTTGGAGAGGCAGCAATTGGTCGTGTTGCCCCAGTAGATTCTGGTAATTTATTTATGAGGTCAAATGATTAAAGCTAAAAAGTTATGTTTGCTTTACCACTTCTTACATTGGTGAAGTCTTCTTCGTACTTTATGTAATTTTCAGGGTTATGGTGGATTATCTTGTTACGTGCTTATGGAAAATGCTCGGGCGATCTCTCAGTTCAGGAGAGAGTTGATGTGCAGACCGGGATTAAGATGATTCTAAGGTTATGTCTAGCTGATGGTTTTGATATGTTCCCTACATTATTGGTGACCGATGGTTCTTGTATGATAGATCGACGTATGGGAATTCATGGTCACCCTCTTGAAATTCAGGTATCATATTCTTTTATAGTTATTTATTGCAGTATAATTGAAATGTGAAAATGAAGGGGGAAAAAACTAGTCAATCAGTCTTGTTGACAGTTGATCTCTTTGAGGCACTCTTTTTCTGAGTCAGTTTGTTCTAACTTCTATATTGGAAGTTGAAAATGACTATTGTCATATTGGGAATTTGATTGGGATTAGATAATTTTGCTGTGTCTAAAAAGCAAAGTAGAGTTTGTAGTAATGGGAAATGATGGGCGAGAATTAAAAAAAAAACAATCAAGATTGCGGAAAAAGATAATTAATCTTTTGGATATAGTGATTTTCATAATTCAGCGACTCACATAATCGAAATAACAAATAATAACTTTCCACATACCCCAGAGAGAACAACCTGGACCGATGTATGTTTTCTTCTCAGGAAGGCATTGAATTCCACAAATCAAAGCTATTCAAATAGTGCATATTTGTGGAGAAATGGAATAGTTACAGAAGGACAAATATGAAAATGACCAACTGATCAGAAGGCAAAAAGTAAGACCAAATGTTACTAATATTCTTGGTTTAAACTGGGTGTTGATGTTAAGGAAACTAGAGAAAAGAAAAGTTACAGCACTGTGTAGCTTTGGGGAAAAAGGAAAAGGAAGCAGTAGAAATAAACCTCTCGTATCTGTCATATCATATCAGAGAGAAATGTTCTTGCTATTGACATATCTCCGCAATGAGGGAAAATGTATAGTCAGAGACACGGGAGGATGCCATTAACATCCAATAATACTATGTTGGAAGTGTATGTAATAATCTTGTGGAGGTTTATTCATTAAAGAAGTTGTTGCGGTGTCAGGTCTTGCAAACATTTGTAGCATGTCATTCTTTTCCCACTTAGTCCTCTCTCCTCCTTGCGTGATCACAGGGATGAATCTGAGTTTATTTGTTGGTCCATGCAGGCTCTTTTCTACTCAGCATTACTCTGTGCACGAGAGATGCTTGCTCCAGAGGATGGATCAGCCGATCTTATTCGAGCACTCAACAATCGTCTGGTAGCTCTGTCATTTCATATCAGAGAGTATTATTGGGTTGATTTGAGAAAATTGAATGAAATCTACCGATACAAGACTGAAGAGTACTCATATGATGCAGTGAATAAGTTCAACATTTACCCAGATCAAATTTCTTCTTGGCTGGTGGAATGGATGCCCAATAAAGGAGGCTATCTAATTGGAAATTTGCAACCAGCTCATATGGATTTTCGATTCTTTTCTTTGGGGAACTTGTGGTCTGTAGTGAGCAGTGTTGCGACAACAGATCAGTCACATGCTATATTGGATTTGATTGAAGCCAAATGGGGAGATTTGGTGGCAGACATGCCATTTAAGATTTGTTATCCTGCTCTTGATAGTCAGGAATGGCAGATTATCACAGGGAGTGATCCTAAGAACACGTAATATGTCTGACTTGGTAATAACAAACTTTTATTCGACTTTTGGTTTTTTCTCTCACATTTTTTTTGCATATGCAGGCCATGGTCCTACCATAATGGAGGTTCCTGGCCGACTTTGTTATGGCAGGTTAGTTATTGTTGTGTTGGGTATTTCAAACAGATAGATGAACCAAGAGCCAATATATCGACTATTGAGTTGAAATACCCATTCGTGGGGCTATATAGTATATATGGCTGTTGCTTTGACCTGATCGGACCATAACCTCCTCAGTTGCACATTGAACTTCTGCTATATCACTTCAATTGTTTATCAAATTCCCATTGAATCTGAATTTCATCCAATTATTGTTACATAGATATATATACTTACAATGACGTGACATTATAAATGCATTTCACAGCTCACTGTCGCTTGCATAAAGATGGATAGACCTGAGATTGCTGCAAAAGCTGTTGCGATTGCTGAGAAACGGATCTCGCGAGACAAGTGGCCAGAATATTATGATACGAAAAAAGGTAGGTTCGTTGGAAAACAAGCACGCCTGTTCCAGACCTGGTCAATTGCAGGATACCTTGTGGCAAAGCTCTTGCTCGCTGATCCTAGCAAAGCCAAGATTTTGATAACTGAAGAGGATTCTGAACTCGTGAATGCCTTCTCCTGCATGATTAGTGCTAACCCAAGAAGAAAGCGTGATCGAAAGAATTTGAAGCAGACCTACATTGTATGACTTTTGGTACAACAATTTGTTACGATTCAGCACCAAGCCGATACTTCCAGTTGTCTGCATATGGGCAAACTATTATTCTGATTTCACCAAATTATGTCGGTGATTATTTGGGAATTGGCAAAGTGGTAAGATAGCGCTTTTGCTTGTTCCATTTATATTTCAGTTTGGGTAAGCTGATATATTTTCATAAGCTTATTCATCTGCTACTAATATTTTGTTGTAAAAATTATTTACTCCCAAGTCTCGGACTCATATTTACAGTTACTCACTTGAACCATCTTGTTACGTTGTGGAATCCACCGATGGTTATTTGTAAGTATTTGTATACATCGATGTAACAAAACGGAATGATGTTCAAGAGAGTTCATTGTTTTTAGCAGATCGTTGGAACTGGCCGGAGTGGATGCTCTGGTATTCGTCCGTCGTCTTTTCTATTTCTGAACCTCTGCCAGTCTTGTTTTTAGGTTGCCGGTATGCAACGTTCTCTCCGAGTAGTCTTCTTCTCTGTATTTTCTGGGCTTGCCCTGTTGTCTTCTCTGCCAATTACTTGTACATTTCTGCAATTTCTGCAGTTTTTCATGCTAGAAGGTAGAAAGCAAAGCATATATTGACTATTTGAGGTAGATTATCACTATACTAGAGAGCTAATCACTCACTAGGCTTGATATTCATACCAAATCTCTTCTTATTTCTTAAAGTACAAGCTATCAATTAGGTCCCTCCTTTCAACTTCCAACTTTGCTATTTTTGATCAAATTGAAAAATAAAAAATAATTTTGGGGTGTTCGAACCCCCTCGACTCCATAATCTGACATCTAGTCTAACAAATCTATCATTTGACAAAAAAAAAAAAAAATTATATGCAAAATGATTTAGTTGAAAGCAATTTGAGAGTTCATTTTTATTTTGAAGATTATTATATTGACACCGTGATCTATTCTAATAAAAAAACCAAATTGAATCGTGTCTATAGGTTGTTTAGTCAAATTTTACAACAGATGTCAATATTGTCCTAATTTGACACATTTTTAAAAGTTTAGGGGCCGAGTCTAATCTTAGATATGGACAGCGGTGACACGTAAAACTAAGCACCAGCTTGGTCAAATTCCGCCATGACATGACTCTTGGTTGAGGGGGTGACCATTATATCCATCCCATAACCAACAAAAAATATGCTACCGTTGCAACATGCAACATTTTTGTAACAATGGCTGTGCTTTGCCTGGATTGCTATGACGGTGCATCAGCGACGGCGGTGGTGGTTCCTCATCACTCAAGTAACGGCCATGAATCCGAAACCGCAGCATCACGGCAGAGTAGGATCAGTGTCATTGCATTAAAGGCATGTTTGCTCATCATTCTCGGGGCACCTAAAACTTATCAGTCCCAGCGTCACGACGGATGAACATTAAAAACCGGAGCAGTAAAAGGAACGAAAAGAAGGCTTCAAACAACAAACTGACTCTCTTCCATTTATTTATACAGGAAATCATACAACAAGTTCAAAGAGAAACATTGTGTGTTTACGAACACGTAAAAGTTTAACGAGGACTTAATCGTCTATCACGTTGAAGTTCACCGACGAAACACATATTAAACGACATTGAATAGGCAAAACACTAAGCTAAGCAGCAGCCACAGTTTCTGCGGGCTTTGCTTCGGGTTCTGCTGATGCTTCTGCTTCCCAATAAGCAGTCTTCTTGCCAGTTTTGGAAACAGTTTGCAGCACTGTCTCGGGTGGTAAATTGCTTTTCACTGTCACCTTCTGAGCGTCGAAATCAATGTCATATGATTCTACACCTGAGGATGACAAGAATTAACATCTCCCATCATTACCAAAATAAACAAAATCCACAAAGCATGGACTCTAAAATTTTGTTAAAAGTTAGAACAATGATTACTAGCACGATTCATGATCAAACATACTTACTCCAAATCCACCTCTACACCTTGATTTTTAAATGGATTAACACGTGGGAATCGGGATAATACGCAACGCAAAAGACCACCTAGGGAAACAGGGACGATTTTCATGGCCTCTAAACCAAAGGTGAAGAAGTATACACCCAGCCCTAGGATATAAGAACCACAACCTATTTCTTCCTTTTTCTTTTGAAGGACACCGAAGTACCAGTGTACAGAGCTTCAGTGTCAACGTACACGACACAGATATATCGGACCTTAACAAGATATAAGCATCCCAACACTTAACTCCACATTCGTGCGCATACTCACATGATTACATACCTTGCCTATTGTTATAACTTATATACTCAATTGAAATATAATAGGTATTAAAGAAGATTCAAATGATATTCTTATGGTAGATTAAAAACGACTTGAGCACGGTACTGAAGAGTAGGCAGATGAACACAATTGAACCAGATAAACACAGGAGCTATAAACAAACCTTCAAGTTTGCCAAGAACCCGTTTGACGGCCCCAACACAGCCTTGGCATGACATACCAACCTTAAGGACTGTAGTGGTCTGCATCGAAAAACAACCAAAGATTGAATTAACAGTACTGAAAAAAACCAAGGAACAAACATATACCGAAATTCAAAGGACCAATACTATGCTAACATATCGGCATTTTAACAATAATTTCAAACTCTCCATCAATCTTCAAGATATTCTCTTCACCTCAAAGACATAATCAGTTTCTTTTGTTCCTCCCTATTTATGTAATTCATTTGAAAACCACATACCAAATCACAACAAAACGAATTGAGTAGCAAGAGACTGCTCAATCAATTGAATTTCTTTTCCTTAATTGCTTTTGATCAGAATAAATTCTTAGCTCTCAGAAGTAATAAGCAAAGCTGAATAACTTGAAAAACTGTTTTTATCTGGATAACAAGTTTAAGTAAATCAAAATTTCCCCTACCAACTAACCTAATCAAAAATTAAAATTTCTGAAAAAAAAGAACAAGTAAAAGCATAATTTGCTACATAAGATATTATTGTAAAACAAAACGTAAAATTTAAATCAAACCCAACATTGGTTCAACAAATTTATGTGCAATCGCACCCAAATTTGACTTAGAAGGACCTTAACTTAACATCCAGCACCAAAACCCCAATCCAATCCATTAAATTTGAATCAAAATCCCAGATACAAAATTGAAATGAAAGGAAGAGGAGGAGAGGTGGATACCTGAGAAGCCATATTAGGGTATTTGGGATTACAAGAAAACTGAGGAAGAATTGATAAATTTTGTTATGAAATTGATTGGATGCTGTTGTGCATCTGGTCAAACCCAAATGGTCCTTTTATAACAGAGAATAAAAAATAAAAAGTAGAAAAGGAGAAGAAGACGATATGTTTCTGGCGGTGGAATCAACCTCGCACCGGAAAAGCTTGACCCGGAAAACGTAGTAACGTAACGTGAAAGCAACACCTATTCAATGAATATAAAGAAGGAGGAAAAAAAAAAAAAAACCTTTATATTCCTTTTTCGGGTTTTACATTCCATTTTTCTCTTAAATGAAAATAAAAAAGTTGTTTAATATTCCGATTTAGTGGTGGATAATAATATTCACACATTTACTTTCATCTCTCACATATATTTGTTAATTTTTTCAAATAATATTCTTCAATTCATTTGATCTGATAGCTGAAATTAAGATGAGTGTGTGGTAAGTAAAATTGGGTATAGATAACACTACCTGTAATGATAATCTTCTCCATTTGTAAATGTTGTATTTGCAATTTCCTTTTTGGTCCAGAATAATATGAATGCATCCATTTGAGAAGAGTTATTCTGATCCATGAGGAGGAAGTTTAAAATCGAAACGCAATGTATTGAAAACAAAAGCCATACTTGTCGAGACATTCCACCACTTGCAAATAAATTTTTATACTGAATTAAAGTAAATATATGGCATTCTGTATTTAGTTAATAAGCTATTATTCAATTACATTATGCGGGATTATCGATCTCAGAGAAAGTATATGGTTGTTGAAGCTACTGAACAACTTCTCTAGAAGCAGCTGGTGTTTCAAATGTAGTGAGTGCCGTCGGTTTAGGTTTAGACATGTCAACTAACTGACGCCACAAACAGTAGAAGCTTGCATGGATAATGGATGTGGCGATGGTACTTCAAGACGTTGCAGTACACAGTACAAAGCATCCTAACTAGCTTTCCACAAAATTGTACTACCTAGCTTATACCTTTCAACCCTAACAAAAATCGTTTTGTTTATGGTCCAATAAAATTTGTCGTATTTTTTCAAACACTTCGATATTTATACTACGTGATGAGGAAATTGAGCTGAGCCACACAACGAACCAGTTGTAATACATCGGAGGCTTGGAATTGTAGGTTTGTAGCAGTGTTTTTTGTCTTCAGCTTAGGCTTTATTCTATACAAGAAGATGATGTTGGTCCATGGTCTTTGTTTTTGGCTTTATCAGAGTTATTTTATTCATGCATGTTAACAAACATGCACCACCTCAAACCTTCACGGTGCACCATTAAACACCAATACATGTATTTTTAGGCTTTAATAATGCATGGTTGTTGACATTAAACATCGTTAAATTGAAACTTTTTTTATAATCTCTCATACCACCCTAAAAGCATTACTTACTACTTGATAGTGTTTTTTTATTTTTAAAAAAGGCGTCACGCGCTTAGGCGGCTTCGGAGTAGGTGAAAACTCCCTAGAAGTGGTCGAGGCGCGTCTTAGGGCGTTCTAGGCATTTTGGGTGTTTTTTTTTATTCTTATAAAACTTCTCCTCAATCTTCTTCATTCTACACGAGTCCTTAACAGTCTCGTGCTCTTCTTCTTCTTCTATGTGAAACATTGAAACCCTCCCTTCTCTTTTTTGCGTGACACCGCCAACAGAGCAGCACCACCACCACCACCCAGCGAAGAGGGAAAGTGAGAGTGAGGGAGAGTGTCTTGAGGGAAAGAGAGTGAGCAGGGAGTGTATGTGGACCATATTAGTGTCGTAAGATGAGTGGATATTAACGAGAGAGAGAGAGAGAGAGAGAGAGAGTGTGTATGTACCGAGGGAAAGAGAGTAGGTGGGGATGTATGTAGATTATATTAATGTTGTAAAATGAGTCGATATTAACGAGAAGATGAAAAGTGAGAGTGAGGGAGAGTGTGCCAAGGAAAAGAGAGTGGGTCGTATTAAAGTTGTAAAATGAGTGGGTTGTTTTTTAATATATCATACCAGTAACCAGACAGAGAAAACGGCAAATTCATCCAAATAAAATTGGTTGCCAAATGCCTCAAGAAAAAATTTCCAAAGAAGAATATACAATTAGAGGATTTTTTTTTTTTTTTAAACAAACAATCAGAGGATCTTAGTCATTCGCAATTTGAGTAATTAAAATGAAGGGTTTTTATCACAAATGGTCATTGAAATTGACCCTCACCATCAAGATGGTCTCTGAAATTAAAAATCAATCAATGTAGTTCCAGAAAATAGGTGTCGCAAATTAATGTGGTTCTTCCGTTAAAATTTTGTTAAAAATTCCGTTAAGTACTAATGTGGCGCATAAATGAGCCCCACAAGATTTACGGATTTTTACCACAAATGGTCCCTGAAATTGACTCACACCATCAAGAGGGTCCTTGAAATTAACTCACACCATCAAGATGGTCTCTGAAATTGACTCACACCATCAAAATGGTCATTGAAATTGAAAATCAAACGATATAGTCCTTGAAAATAGGTATCGCAAATCAATATGATTTTTTTCGCCATAATTCTGTAAAAAAAAAGTTTGTTATGTGCTAATACGGGTTTAATAATTAATTTTAAAAAAAAGTCTAAATACCTTTTTCCACAATGGAAGATATTTTTTTTTATAGTAGGGCATACTCCAAAGAGAGCTACCTTCCATAAATTCTCAAAGGCACAAAGCTTAACCAAGGCATAAGAGGGGGTGTGGAAATTTCAACCAAAAATGGATACACCTCGGTTATAACCTCATTATCTCAAGGTAGACCTAGTTGTTCTTTGCATCATCAGACCACCAAGGAAGCGATCGAACAAGCTTTCCAAGATTAAGGTTGTGAGGATGTTGATCGCCTAAATGTTAACGGTATGTCCCAGAAGTCGTTGCCAATGAGCCAATCCGTTACCAAAGGTTATTTCGATCCAGGTTCAATTCGGTGAAGTGTGTAAAGATGGGTGTACTGAGATTTTTTTTTTTTTTTTTTTAGAGAATAGAGAGCGTAAGGGGTATAGAAATGTGGACTGGGATCAGAGGTGATTGGAGGACTGGGTTTTTGGGTTGACAATTATTTTATTAACTATTAAATTATTAAGCCTATTTGTAATTTTTTTTAAAATTTAATTAGACTTGTGTGACCCATTTATGTGTCACATTAGCGCAAAGCAAAATTTTTGACAAAATTGTGACGAAATAACTACATTGATTTGAGATACTTACTTGAGGGACTACATTGATCAATTTTCAATTTTAGTCACTATTTTGATGTTGCATGTCAATTTTAGCGACTATTTTGATGTCATTGGTCAATTTCAAGGACCATTTGTGAGAAGAAAAAAAAAGACTTATGGAGCCCATTTATGTGTCACATCATCACTTAACAGATTTTTTAACAAAATTATGACGAAATGACCATATTGATTTGCGACACCTATTTTCAGGGACTATATTGATTGATTTTCAATTTCAGGGATCATCTTGATGGTAAATGTCAATTTCAAGGATCATTCGTGATAAAAACCTTAAAATGAATGGAATTGCTAAATGCGTCCATGTGTAACAAAAGACAAAGTTTCCAAAACCATATAACTGCTGATGTACCATGGAAAGTTGTTTTTCATCCTAATCTACTTATGTCTTGATGCCAAAACTTAATTAGATAAATCCAGTCCAAATATTAGATTTAAAAAAAAAACAATGGGAACAACTTATGGCAAGTCACGGTTATCGACTCCTAAAGAGGTTATAAAGAATTTCACCTTGCTCGTGGCCACATTCAAGCATACTAGTCAACTCAGAACATCGAATCCGAGACCTCTCATATGTTTTTATTTATTGGAGAGCCGTAATTCACGCCTTTACCACTAGATCACTTGTTGTGATTCAATTCAAGTATTAAATTGAACTGACCAATTTTCTAACTGCTTTAGAAATGTGGTCAAAATCCAGAGCCTGTGGAATTATAGGGCTTATCATTGAGGTAAACGATATGAGCACATATTTTTTTACTGTTGATGGGCCAAAAACTTTGACATTATAGGGCTCACTAGGTAGTGAATACCAAGGTCAAATTTACCAAAAGGCCGAATGGCCCAAGGCTCAATATTATTCTAGGTGAGCTTCTACTTTACACAAAAAAGATCAAAAATAAAATAATAATAACGTTATTGACGTATTGGTGACATATAACGTCCATTAAATATGGACATTTCTCCCAACTTCGTTGGCGCTTTTGTGACTTCTGGCCCCTTTGGCACTTTCTAGTAAAAGCAGAAGCAGTGATCAAGTTGTTGTACTGCTCCAACTGTGCTAGAGTGCTAGATGTACAAAGTCTCATCCTTCGGTGGGCTCTCTCCTCCTCATTCTCTCAACTCTCTCTCTCTCTCTCTCTCTCTCTCTCTAAGTTCTTCTAATGAGTAATGTCAACCCAATTAAGAGTGAAAATATTCGGTATACAGAAATTTAGCGCTGTAATAGTAATCAACGTAATCATACTAAAAGTTTTAACACTATAATTTTTTGTATATGAATTTTGGTATGGTTAGTTCTCGTAAAATGGACAAATTATCTTTTTTCTTGCGAAACTTTGTATGTTGTTGTGGTCGAACTAAGTCGCCACTTCACTTATTTATTAAGTTTTTTAATTAAAAAGTAAGTAACAAGAGATTTTGACCAAAAAACCCTTCTTTTTTATTCCACATGAATGCAACATAAGCTGTTTTTATGCCACGTTACTAAATTTGACATCTATTTAACATATTAGACAAAATCCCTCCAGAGTGAAGCGAATATTGAGTTTCAAAGTATAAAATAATGAATTTTAAGTTATAGGAACAAAAAAGATCAAAAATGAATTTATGAGAACGTGGCTAAAAAGAAGCCTAAAAAAATCAATAAAAAGTAGAAAGAACATATTCAATTCCTTGTCATCCATCTAACAAGTGGCATATAAACAAACTATTACTTTAATGAGAATATTGTTCTCCTATGGATTCTTACAAAGTGCTTGTATCACGAATAATGATTATGGTTGTCAGTTGATCAACGAGAATATCGTAATCGGATTGAAATGGCATAACTGTGCACATCCAATAGCTGGTAGTTTAATTTCATTGGCCAATTTGTGTTACGTATTAGTAATGCATGGCATCAGGACCTTCCAATTTGACCAGCAAGTTGAGTCACCATACATGATTTGGTACTTTGGAAAGATAATTACTCCTGAAGAACCCCTTTAAAGTTGGCTAATTTAACACTTAGGTATGATTCACTTGTGCCGAAAGCTATTTGTTCCCATCAAAATAATCCGTATATAGATATGCGTAAATCCACTTTGGCATTTCCTTTGAAAATAATATACACATATATAAAACCAAGCATACAGATTTGATTTCCTTGACGATAAAGCAAAGATATATATATATATATGAATGTATGTATTTGAAAAAAGAAAAGAAAAAAGAATAACTGCAGAATATATGACGCATGACGCATAGATCCAATTGAAGTTGTGGATGCTTTCTTTTCATATAAAACGGTCTGCGTGTTCTGCTTATTCACCAAGAGTTGATCAAAGAAAACATCAAGCAAGCTAGCTAGTGAAGTTATTTAGAGGAAGAGACATGTCAAGGTCATCAAGTGTCATAACTCTGCAAGAAGCTGCACCACCGCGCCTTGTGCGCACGGAGCGGAGGCCTACTTTTGGAAAAAGATTGGAGACTATCGACGAAGAGAGTGAGAACGGAGGTCGCGGCGAGAAGCAGCAGTTACCTGGATTTGGATCGGCAAGTAACAAGGCTGAATTTTCCAAACAAAATCATGCTGTGGTTGCTCGTTGATCAAGTTATGAATAAGCATGACCAAGTATCTAAGTATCTTAACCTAAAAAGTGGCAAGTGTACGTATGTTATTTGCAAAGCTAAAGTTGTTGCCTTTGGAGCAGTAATACATACGTATATGCTAAGGTTGTTTCAATACTACTCTCTCGAAATAATGAAAAAGGGGTGGAATAACAAAACAAATGAACATAATAACATTCGTGACATTTTTGAACAACAATCTTGTAGCCTAGTTGAGAAGCACAACACCATCTTCAAGTTTCATAGATGTTAGCGTTGAATTTGAATTTGATTTTCTACGCAACACAATCTCATTGTATGCACACAAATAAAAAAGATTCAACGCCAACGTCTACGAAACTTGAAAACACTAGAGGAAAATTCTTTTGTAAATAGATTTTAAATCGTGATCGATCTTTGGAACCCCTTAAAATCTTATTGTACTACTGCGCGAAGATTTCAAATGGTGACAAATAATGTCATATTATCATGTCAATTCGTACAGAAATTCTTTGTCTGGTTGCAGTTTTAGGGGCAGCTCTGATTGTTGATATAACTACGTACTTGCGCATAACCAAATCACGAATACAACTGATGAAGAGAAGATTTCAAAGAGGAATAAACAGCATGCCAGCCATTCTGCGAGGGGTGCACCGTGTCCCAAAAGAAAGACCGTTCGGGATGACTGCATATGCTGTACTTCTTTTCTCCAGTACTCTCGTCCACACTACCGCATGAGTACTCGCTGCTCACCCCCACACAGCATGGTTTTAATGGTTCATCAATCTGGAACGTCGTGTTTCCTGATATACCAAGAAAGCATATGCTCAATCAACTACTTGAATTCTCAAAAACAAGCATGTCACAGAACGCATAGATTATGCAGCAACTAAGATAGTAACCAATATTCACTTCAGTTACAAGATATCAAAAAATATAAATCATACGATGACATGTAGATGAGACGTTGCCTAGTGCGCGTCGTCCAGTACCACGCAACAATTACTTGATCTAAAGTAGAGGAGGAACTGAAGAGATCGATGGTCAGCTACTTGGTGGTTCATATATCATGCATCGTTAAAAATGTCATACGTACTGCATTCCTTTCTATACAAATTTTCCCTCTTGTTTTTCGCATGATGACTTTTGTGGAGTGGAGTGTCAATAACAGCTCCCATTAAATGCAGTTACGTACATACCTTGACGGTCTTTTTGGGGATTAATTGCAGACGAAAATGCGTCATAGAGATCCAAGATTACAAATGCAGAATTGTTTGACTCCTTATTCAACTGTTCCACGTTTTGGCGCAAAACTTGGTTGTGGAACACTGAAGCCAAGTTGAGCGATTCACTGCAGTTCTGATAGGAAAGAAAGGAAGTTAAGCGCGGAATACATCCCATGGGCTCTACTGCAGTAATCGCTATTTTTGGCACTCCCAAATCACGTATACGCCTCAAATCCACAGCAATCTGCTTAACAACCGACTTGGTGAACTCTGCCAAATCCTGTCATTTGGAGGAATATCAGTGCTGGAGTTAGCAGCAAGCCTCACAATCCAATATATAATTGTAGCCATGCCAAGAGCCCTAAAATAGTTGTATACTTGATTAAAAAAATGTTCAATTTTTTTTAAAGCCATTAATAATCTTTGTATCACTTGTTTGAAGGAAAATCTCATTAATTAATCATAAACATGCAAGGCATTTCACAGTGGTTTAGGTGAGTGTGATGTTTATATATATAAATCAACCATTGTGAGTTTGATTCGTATTATTTTATTGTTATAGTGGTGTGAGTTTGATAGGGGTGAGTTTATATATTTAATGCGGGGCATGTCTACTTCTGTATTTTATGATTGATTACCTCTTTTTTACCCTCTCTTGTCATATATATATATATATATATATTTCCGACCAACGGTAGAAAATTGATTTCTATATTATTAGTATCACACTCAATTTTCCGACTAAGTAACTAAATAGTATCACAAAAACACGTCTTTAAAACATTGTAGCATGTATCACCAAAACGCACCAAAATTTAAAACCACACACACACATTATATAGAGTTAGGTTAACCACCACTCACCTCACTGCCATTGCCTGTTTTAACCATATGAGTTCCGTAGTCGTTCCCCGCAACTGACACGAGAGCTATGGACGATTTAATTAGGTCGCGTTTGGCATACAGTTTTTCTTGTTCAACTAGCTGTTGGAAAAAGTCGATTTGGGTGGTCAAGTTTGGTTCAGTCACCAACGTATCGAAAACTCCCGTACCTCCGTATGCAAAGTTCATTCCCTTCTCCACTTCCGATATGTTCGCAGATTTTCTCAATGCGTAAGGAACTGGAGGTCTTAGACCCAAGTATTCAGCTGCATATATACATAAATATTAATTTCAACATATCATTAATTAGAAACTTAATTATTGATCTTTTAGTTTCATTTTACTTCTTGAAATTGGATTCGTCTCACTTTGTTCTTGAAGCCAAAATCGAGCATTTCGCCCATTTTTGTCAATTCCGTCTCATGAAAGTTAAATGAAAAGATAGATGAGACATTTCGTATCATGTTGCTAGAGATGAGCCATTGTTGTTGGCAAGGTATATTTTTAGACTCTATAAACCTCTAAAATTGCCAAATCTCTCCTAATGTGGGCGTAAATAAGGTGAAATAGCTTGATTTTGATAAGAGAATAAACTGAGACAAATTCAACTTCAAAAGAAAAGTGAGACTAAATGACAGTATCACAAATCAATTCAATTAATAAGCCTTAATTAGAAGCAAAACTGAAATTTATACTACCATATGCTAGGATGCTCATTCATACATTATTCTATTTCCGATACAACGATACATCTACACTTAAAAAATAGAGGGGAAAAAAAATGAAAAACTAAGGGAAAGGATTTCAAAACTTTGAACCAAAAGTCATATAATAACTTTAGGTAAGGACTAAAGAAAGAAAACGAAAAGAAAAAACTCAACCAAGTCCTGGTGCAAGGCGCACGCCAACCAGTGTTAAGTTTTAAAAATAGTTAGTGTTGAATTCAATAAATAGTGATATTATCAGTGTACAGTTTAAGAAATAGTGATATTATCCGTGTTCAGTTTAAGAAATAATGATAGTAACCATGCTTAGTTTTCATAAATAGTCAATATTCAGTTTAAAAAATAATGTAATACCCGTATTTAGTTTCAGAAATAACCAATTTAAGAAATATGAGGGATAGGAGAGAGAGTATGTCTCTGTGATAGACGTGCGTCAGTTTTCAATTATTATTATTTTTACTTTATTTTTTATTATATTAAACTTTTGTCATTTCACTTCAAAAATGTCATTATACATTATTTAAAAGTGTATTTTTCTTTTTAAATATAAAAAATTTAAAGTGCAAAATAAAAATTTGAAATGCTAATAACAATTCTTTTTACGAAATTCAAATTTAAAAACCTCATATAAAGATAATATTAGTAGACCGTAATAATTCTATTTAAATCTAAAGAAAAAGAGTCTTGAGTTGAGAGAGTAGGAAACCGAACCTAAATAATCAGTGAGCACACGACCATCGGAAAACCGGCCGGCTGGCTTTCCAGGAAAAGTGATCCCATAAGGTTCCTTCCATGAAGGAGACACAGATTTTCTGATATTCCCAGTATCAACATACGAGTCCCCGAGTACAAAAAATTTCACAGAACCATCATTTCTGAGGCGGTGATGGTGGTGGCGGTGGTGGTGTGCCTCAAGAACTTCTGCTACTACATGTACAAAGCATTTAAAAAAACAAAACATAGTAAATATCCAAATTAATGAAAATATAATTCTTGTAATTGTCAAAATTCAATAATAATTAAGTTAGTTGACTAACCAGCAAAAGCGGCGACACATAAAAGAAGGAGACAACATGAAGAGGCGACGGTGGTTTTCTTCTCCATTTCAAACCAGATTTTGGTGGAAAGGAAAGACGCTGCGATGATATATATATATATATACACACACACACACACACACACACACACACACACACACACATATACATATAAATGTACTTTACTGAAGAGTCAAGAACATTAGGTTTTACAGGTTAGAAAACGGAAAATTTGAAAAAAAAAAAAAAAAATGATAATTCATATGATACAGTTCCAGATGCTCCATTCAAAATTAATTGACCTTCAAATTAACCTTATTAGTACACTTTCATTTAAGAAGTTTTCCATTCTGTAAAGATGGCAAGCATTTTGGACTTGTATGTAATTAATCCTGCAGTTACATAACATTTTCGACTTTATATAACCATTGCAAGCGGTGGATTGCTTTTTTAGTGATTAAAGCCTATTACTATTTTTTTTTAAATTAGAGCAGTAATACCAGTTATATTTGTAAGTGCTTTTAAAATAATTGAAAATACTTTTAGACCACCAAGAGCGCTTTTGATCATGTTTGCTAAGACGAGTTAAAAATGCTCCGAAGGTTGAAAATAACACTTCCAAGTGCTTTTTGAAAGAAACAACTGTTGTATGCTTCTTTTGTAATCCCAAACGCTGTTCATACTAAAGTTATAAAGCTACCTAATATTACGGACTTAAAGAGTAAATTTTTGTGAAGACAAGTTGGATTCTAATTTATTTGAGTGATAATCCAAATAAACCACCCTTAACCACTTTTACTCAACAATCCATTTCGGTTTTTTTGACCCGCAGAGAAAGATGTAAGCAGCTTCATGTTTTCCTGATCCTGCCATCTCTCCCTATTCAAAGATGGAGAGTTAGAGAAGTGGGATGGGAAGAGAATTAGACGAGAAAGATGCACCTGCGTGTCAAAATACAAATGGATAGTTCGATACGCCTTAACATAAGTAACATTAAGAACTCAATGTAATCCCTATAATAATTCAATCTATTTCTTTTGAAAAGTAAAATTGTTACTATCAAGTACCAA
Organism: Pyrus communis; assembly: GCF_041283825.1. Classification (NCBI taxonomy): domain Eukaryota; kingdom Viridiplantae; phylum Streptophyta; class Magnoliopsida; order Rosales; family Rosaceae; genus Pyrus; species Pyrus communis. The sequence continues at coordinate 4,878,425 of NC_142566.1, read as the reverse complement.
AGGTTAAAGGAATTCACTGTCGTACAGAATAATTCATTTCTCGGCGGCAAATCTCTCTATAACTTCCTCTCTCTTTCATCTGGTTGCTGCTGGTCTGGTCTGGCCCCTGCTACTGGATCTTGGAGGGCTAGTCTTGGCAACGTCAACGACTATCATCCAGCCATTTATGATCTGCAGGCAACATTAACACAAAACAGGCTAAGCTTTTATCTTTCTCGAGGGTTACAAGACTAGGCCTGTGTGTTTGATTTATTGAGATCAGATTTATACAAAACGAAAACCATGTTGAAACTTGCCTTGCCATTCATCTCTTTGAGAGCTACACTAGCAGCTTCCTCCGTGGTGTATTCTATGAATGCATAACCTTTGGACCTTTTAGAAATTTTGTCCATTATTATTTTAACTGTTGAGAAAAAGCAGTTCATCAGCACGAGCATGCCATTTCCAGGAAATCAGAAACCCCGTTTTAAGCTATAAAAAAAGGGTAGTACCTTCAACAAGCTCTCCATAGCCTTCAAATGCAGCACGGAGGGTTTTCTCAGATGTATAAAACGATAGGCCTGTTCAGAAAGCAAGATCCTTTTAAGGGAATATGTAATGAGGAAAAAAACAGCCACAAAAAGTTATGAATATCGAGATCTTATGAATAATTACAACGATTAGGGTGCAAAGGAATCCTATTCAAATAAATGAATGTTTAAGACCAGAATTGAATTTGCAACATACCAGTCACAAACAGTTTCTTTGTCTTTGTGGGGGTTGTTTCACTTGCCGCTCCAGAAGTTGAGAGATTGGTAGAATTCTGTAAATTATTACCTGAGAAACGCGTCGCTAACTCATATAAATGTTTACAGTGGAAGATACTGTTCAATGATAGCATTGATGCCATCAAATAGAAACAGACCTAACCAAACAAATATTGAATAAAATTATAAAACATTGGTTTCTTGAAAAGAAAAGCAAAGTAAATAGTCATGACAGTCCATAAATTTGTACTTAATAATATTAATGTCAGTTTGTTTATAACCAATTTCACATTTTCTTCAGAATCGAAAACTTCGTATTCAAAACATCGAGAAACATCGTATTCCACAGATGAAACAGAAGTACTTAATGTGACAAAGAATCATATTCAAAACATCAAGAAACACGGATTTTCTACCGCTTGGTAAACATGGTATAACTGATGCCATCATTTAGTGGAAGAAAAATCAGAAATGAACTTCATAACTTAGAAGATAACCACTGTCCAACGAAGGGTCAAGCTCTGTCAAATAATCCACCAAGCCTCTCCAAATATTTAACATTGGTAAAAAATGAGCAACCAAAATAATTTGAAGAACACCAGGAAGACATGACCTGTTAAAAATGAAGCTCTTTTTTCACAGGATGGTCAGATAGCCTAAAATTTGTCGGTAGTAATATTTTCCTTCGGCTTTCTCCATGTGGTTCATCTCATTTACACCATTTTCTACCCATGCCAAAATTCAAACCCTTTATTTCCAGGACAAAAATAGTATGTGACTTCTATATTTTATACTCCCAAGTCATACATCTTAAGAACTTCTGTGAAAAATTGCTTATCCAGTCATCAAAGTCCCCAAGTCCCATTAATCTACATAACCTTTTAATTCCAGTCTCTTGGATAACATTACACTGACAGACTTAAATTGTCTAAAAGTATTAAGCAGTCACAAAACAAGTGCGCTATCATATTTTCTGCATGGACATAAGTCACAAGAAGAAGCAGATCTTAGGTTCAAAAGGCATTCAAAATCTCAAATCAAAAAGCAAAGTTCTTACTTACCAATGAGTTAGAAGATCTTATATCTAATTCTAAAATGACAACCACAAAAGATATTGTTCGTGAAAGATCATATCCAAGTTAGAAAAGTAAAAACCTCCATAATCTTTATTCTCCGACTCCCAATTCTTGTCAAGCTCAACAGATAAAACCCCAGGAACACCTGCAGCGTATAGGATCATGAGCAATCAAGAGGACAGGTGTATTAACACAAATATGGCACAGAGAAATTAAGAGCATACACTAACCAGCAACTTCCTGTGCACACTCTTCATCAAGTTCACAACAGAACCCAAAGTTAGATTGCCAGGAAACATGATAAATACACATTTGTGCATCCTTCTCGCTACCGAAAAAATGAAGCACAAATTAGAAAAAGAAAGTAGTATAAGAAAGGCAACAGCGTTGATGCTCATAATCCAATACTTACTTCCCCAGGACCTTTGTTAGTATTTGAGCATAATAATCCACCATTTGTGCCTTTGTAACAACCCCAATGCTGGGTTTATCCATTCGAACAAGCCACCTTTTTGTATTCAAAAGAGGAAACAACAAAGCACTTCCACTTTGAGAGTACGACATATTACTTGACCTAACATTTGGGGGACTATAATCCTTCTTTTGAGAAACATAATCCGGGTCAGGCTTAACCAACAAAACCCCCGGTAAACCTACAATAATTTCATCAAATGAATTTAGTCATTCAACACTGACTTATTGAGAACAACGAATGATCGAACCTCAAAAAAACTCATTATCTGATTAAACATATTATATCTGAAGTAGTCACTCATTTCATCAAAACCACAACATATATAAAACACTAACATCTACTCTGCAGAAAAACCAATTCAATAACACATAAAGTAAAAAAGAATCGAACTTACGTGCGAGCTTGCAGGAAGTTTCTTCGTCAATATCACAACAAAACCCGAAATGGGTATCCCAAGACGCATCATATATACACATTTGAGCATCCTTCTCACTGAAAAAATCAACATCAAACCACAACTCAGGCTAAACTCTAAGCAGTACAAAAATAAAGGAAATAAGTTACGGCATACCCACTTGCCCAAAACGGTTCGAAGGGTTTCGACGTAGTATTCAATAACTTGCTGTCTGGAAATCGCCGCCCCTTGCGGAGGAGCCTCCATGAGCACCACCCAATGGCGGTTGTCGCTGGAAGCGGAAGACGAAGGAAGAGAAGTGGAAGCCGATGCTGTCGCTGAAGTTGAAGCAGCGCATGATGTTTGAACGGAGAAACAAGTGTAAGAAGTGAAGGAAAATGAAGGGAAATTGAAAGGGTTGTTGTGGGTTGGTGAGAAGGGGAATCGGAGGTTGGGAGTCGGGGCCTGAGACTGGGTTTTGGGAGGTTTGAATGACAATCTTGTGGATGCGATAACTCCTGCGGGGGGACAGAGAGACTCCATAGCCGCCTAGCTGCCTGCTATGGAAGGTGTGTGATAGATATTATGGCAATTAGCATTCTAAAATTTTTATCATGCGCTCGTTTATAAAAATTTATGCCAATAACACTTTTCTTATAAAAAGTTTAAATTATAAAATAAAATTTTTGAAATATTAATAATAAATTCTAAAAAAATTTGGTTAGTAGTTATTTTTCTCTAAGTGCAGTGGCACATATAATTAAAATATGGGAGGTCACATGTTTGATATTCTGAGCTGATGAGTCTCCTTAACTATGATCATGAGCATGATGAGATTTCCCATAATCGCTCCGGACTCGAAATGGGTGAATACCAGTTACCCATTTAAAAAAAAAAAAAAAAAGACTGGGAAATCCCTACAGTTTTTACGCTAAGAAATCTGATGTAAATTTTTCTGTTGCAAACCAGTTCATCATTCAATCATGTTCTTCCAAAATAACATTTCTTATCTCATATTTTATCAACCCATAGCATAAACATTCAACACAATGCATAATCTAACTATACGTTTACGAATTTTAAATACTACATAAATTTTGTATGCGTTATATTTATAATTGTTAGATTATGTGAATTGATATTGTATCTATTAATTATCAGATTGAATTAAAATTGAAAAAAAAAAAATTAAAAATTAGAATTTAGATTTTTTTTTTTTTTCTTTCGAAACCCAGCTTGCTGCAGCCTTTGAACCGCAACACCACGCGAGTCCCGAGTCCCGAGTCGCGGTGCACTGGAGCACATCCCGCTCCACCTGAGAACCCAAGAAAACGATGCCGTTTGGCGTCATCCCCAACCCAGAAAACTCCGGCCTCACTTGAAGCCGAGACCACGATTTTGCCGTCCCCTTTTTCTGGAAATCATGACCTACAGTCGTGCTCTTTTGGGTTTTGCACCATCGTCTCCGACGATGTTTCTTGTATAATCGTTGAAATTCATCGAATTCGAGGATTCCCCATTTTGAATCCTCTCGGTTCTACCCTCTCCTGACGTCGTCATGTCGATGATCCTCCTCCGTCATTAAGATTGGTTCTTCAACGAACCAGCTTGCAGCCATGATGCAAAAGAAAGTTACCACGCTGTTAAACTTTTGATTTATGTTATGTTCATATCTCGGAGGCAAGACATGACAGATGAACATGAACAGATATCCGGTGACGTCACGTGTCGATCTTCGATGTATCCTGGGATCTGGGCGTGACAATCCAAGGAGGAGAGCTTGAGATTTCACAGTGAGAAGTTGTCGGTGGCCGAACGCCTTCGTTTATGACGGCAACTGTCTTCAGGGAACCCAACAAAGCTCTCACCTTCGAGGAATTTCTCATCCCTGGCCCCAAATCCGGTGAACTTCTCTACCTTCGAGGAATTTCACATCCCTGGCCCCAAATCCGGTGAACTTCTCATAAAAAACAAGGGTGGGGAAGAGGATGCCCTTATGAATGTAGTGTTAGGAGAGCAGGGGAGGTCGGAGACGGAGAGGGGGAAGTCGGCGAGGAGTGAAGGAATAGGATAACTGAGGATTGGGGGTGGGCCCACAAAATTATTTATTTTTAATTAGTTTTAATTGTTAAATAAAAAATAAACAATTTATTAATTAATTGATTTTTTGTTTCAGGCGGCAAATGAGTGGGTCCCACTCATGCCATGTCATTATTTAACATTAAAAATTTAAAAGAAGTTTGAAATTGTATTCATAATTTAAAGTATAACATTATAATATTAAAATATATAATATTTGAAATTGTATTTATGATGCGATTCAAAATTAAAATAACCTTGTGTAATTTATCAAAATATGACATCAACAGTGCAACAACCTTTTTTCTTATTAATAAAAAGAAATTAAAAAACAAAAAAGCCAAAAGGAACCAAAAGAGACACGTGTCACGCGAGAAAGAAAATTCACCCACTCGCAGAAACACACAGAATCCATCGTCAAACCCTATCTCTCCCTTGCTCTGCAATTCTATTCGTTCTCTCTCTCTCTTTCTCTCTCTCTCTTTCCCTTTCTCGTTCCGAAACCCTAGATTAACCCCCAATCTGACATGAAATCCAAACCCCAAAATCTCATTGGGGTTTCAGTGTCAGCCTCAGAGGACACACACGTCCTTTGATGAATTGTTTACCTCCCTTCCTCAAACCCTAGCCTCGATTTTCTTCCCCCTTTCTCCTTTCGATTGCGCGTACTGGACTTACCCAGCGAGAGAGAGAGAGAGAGAGAGAGAGAGCGAAATAGGGAGCGATCGATAGCCATGGAGGGCTCAGTGGCGGAGGATCTCGGAGCCCCGGAGTCATGGGAGGTCGCCGGTTTGGACGAGGCCATGAACCGCCTGATGCTTTCCTCCAACAAGGATTCCAAGCCCCCGCAAACTCTCAACGACCTCCCGCCTCTGGTTTCCTCTTCTTCCGATGCTTCTGATAAGTTTTCTGAGGATGCCGTCAATCAGGTCGACCAGTTCCTTCGCGAGGCCTTGCAAAACCCTCGAGAGCGCCTATCAAGTAAGCCATTCGTACATCCCCTGACTCAAGTTCATGTTTTTGCTTCTCAAGAAGACTCGAGACGAAATTGAATTTGAATGTGGATTGTATTTGGGATCATTCGTTATAGTTTTTGTTCCATGATCTTATGTGGGTTGTATGCGACTTGTTGCCAGTTCTACATGCCTTAAAGGTTCCCTTTTAAAATGTATGACCTTTGTGGGGTGAATAAATCATGTCTGAATAACAGGAATGAATGTATATGAAAACGTAATGAGGTGCTGGCCTAACACTTCCATTCATAATTTGAGCTGATATAGTTTTGAGCTTGTATACTTTCTCGGAAAGCTATAGAGATGAAGATTACTTGCTATGATATGCCTTCTAACTCATGAAATGGTGCTCCTTTTTATTTTATCTTTTAGTGCACATTCACATCAAAACAGCCTCAAATTTCATTCATTTAGCTAGTGTTAGTTTCTAAAACGGTTTAGTAGATCTTGAAGGTGAAAGAGTGATTACTAGTTCTACCTTATCAAACCTTGCTGATCCCGAACCTAATCAAATTGGAATGTTTGACATGAATTTGTGTGCAATTATGGGAGAATTTGGTAGGTCGTCAGGGTTGAAGGAGTAGAAGGATGGTTTTTTGTTGTAATAGAAAAAGTGAGTCAGTTCTGGTAAAACTGAAAAAGGGAAATTTTCTCAATTTCCTATACAAAATTCTCAATAAGTGTGGTGAATGAACTGGAAGTAAACCTTAGTTTTCTTGCAATATTTTATCGTCCTCATGGCCATTTTATCATAATTATTATCCATCAGGATGTGCTGTCTTGTTTGGATTAACTACAGTAAACCCTATTCATAGATATCTTCTTGTGCAGTTTTACGAATGGAGCAAGATGTGGAGAAGTTTATCCGTGATCCTATTCAGCAGCAACTAGAGTTTCAGCAGTTGCCCACTTCTTATTTACGCTTGGCTGCACATCGTGTGGCTCAACATTATTCGCTTCAGTCAATGGTTTTATTAGATAATAATTTACCTGATGGCTCTGGTTCCAGAATTATTGTCCGTAAAACTCCTGAGTGTCGACTCCCTCTGATTCGCCTTGCAGACATCCCTGTTAATTTACCATCAGAAGACGGCGGTGTTACTAAGGTTGCGATAAAACAGAGGCCACAAAAACGGTCACAGGGTGGAAACAGTGCAAACTCAAACTCGTTAAAGGCAAACAGTGCTAAAAGTGTGGAAGAACGGAAAGAGGAGTATAACAGGGCTCGTGCACGAATATTTAACTCTAGTATTAGTATGAGTGGCAGTCCAAGTGGGAAATCAGAAAGTGAACCAAAACAGCAGGATACCCCACAACATGTACCCTTGGTAATGCCAAAGGTGGAAGATAAATCAAGTGTTTCTGATTTGCACTCTGGTAGGGGTTTAATTGAGTCTTCAACAAGTAGCAGTAGAACAGCTAGAAGTAGGCCAGAGAAGGAGCCGGTTGGGAGGTACAAACCAAATAATAGGGTAGCTATATTTAGGGATCGTGAGATTGACTGTAAGGACCCTGATTATGACAGGAGCTATGACAGGTATGGTTTACAGTTTCTGTAGTGACCATTTATTCTTCTTCCTATTTTTTTTTTAAAGAAAATATCATGACAGGAAAGCTTCTTTTTTTTTTTTTTTTAATTCTTTTCTCCATTTGGTAATGGGATAATGTTTGTTTACTCTAAGAAAAGTGTTTGGAGATGAAATCCTATCTCATAATTGTTTTCATGGCATCCAGTTTTACTATGTGGGCAAGCTACCACGTCTGTTTTCTACTGACATGATTTTATTCATTTGGTATGCAATTGTTCCTCCAAAGTTGTTACTGTTTTTGAAGTCTGTCCTTTCATCCATTAGGGGACCATGATCTTTTTGTGTTTGGAGGCGAAATCTTGTCTCGTAATTGTTTTTATGGTCTTTTTCTATTTGCTCTGTTTGCTTAAGCTACCCATCCATTTCTTTTCTTTTTAGAAAAAACAAAACAAAAGAAAATATGATCTTTCTATCCATTCATAATATGGTTCCTTATCAGCATTGCTATTGTTGTCAGTATTGAAGCCTGTCCTTTATGGTGACCGTGATCTTTTTGGATGAACTGGTCATTACATTGCTCAAACTCTTAAGCATCTAGCTTCTGATACTTTACCTCCAATGTTCATTTTTTAATCCAATTCTATCCTTAATGAATGCTACAAGTTGATAGAATCCAACAAAGTTAGAACTTAAAGGTGTAATATTTTGTAGTCCCCCTAGTTTCCATGTAACCCTTACCAGAAAATTGTTCTTGAGCTTAGCTCCAAGTTTATTGGTCTTTTCTATTTTATAGGTAACCAAAGTTTATGATTAAATATTTTGCAGGTACATGCAAAGATTTGATCCTCGGTTTGGATTCAGTGGTGGCCCATACACCATCCAGCCTATGTATACACCTGCATTGAACTACAACACCGAATTTCCTCAACTTGGTTCTGCTCACAGGCCTCAGATTTCTACTGAGCATCAGCCTCGTCCTCTTCCACAGCATCTACCTGGGCCTTGGGTTCCACCATCGCCTCCTGCAGGAATTGGGTATGCCCATCCGGAGACCATAATCACACCATTCAATCCAAATCATGTTGGTGCACGATCTACATCTGGCATTTATCTACATTCATCCCAGTATCATGGTCAGCGCCCTGGAATGCCCTTTGTCCATCCTCATGAACATGTTCACCAACCTTTTTCACAGGTACGTCAATTCAACAGCTATCTTCTCTATAGTCAATTAATTAGTCTTATCAATTTGTTGTTGAAGAGGTACTTTTAAAAGAAAAAAAAAGTCCAGCTTTTTATTTCCCCACTTTCCAAACATGGTTTGAGGTACTTCCAATTTGCTACTGCATTAGCACATTTCTGATTTGAGGGTGCTGGACAGATTCCTTTTATTTTTAATTTTTATTACAAAATATTTTGGTTGGCTGTTTCGCATCCTGTATTTGTAACTCTCCACCTGATCTACCTATCTACTTCATTGTAATTGCGCAAGTGTGTAAAAAACTCATCGTTATATCATCTAATGCATATCATAAGTATGCATAAATTGTAATTTTAGTGCAGTTGTGCATTTTTAGTTGATGAAATGAAAAAAAAAATTGTGGTGTTTTTGCTTAAATTCACTCAAGGTTTCTCAAGTAATAGGTTTCACTTGTTTTGACTGCTTGGAATATGGTGCTTATGTTTATATATTTATGTATTTATTTATTTTTTTACAGTCTCATCAACAGCAACCTGATGCAAGTTTTGGGTTAGCCCGGCCCCGGTGAGGGCAGGGGCTGTGCCTGCACCCTGCCTGCTTGATGTTGAGCATGAATTGTAATGGGCTGCGAAAGCCGCACATGTTTCAGATGGCAGGAGTGCAGGCATAGGGAACCAAGGTGTGGTTGAGTGGATGGGATCATTTCTATGGATACAGACATCATCTGTTCCCCCCATTCCTTGGTTCCAACGGAAGCTTCTTCCATCAGTGATGGATGATGAAGAAGCTCCATGGGTTTGGAAATATATCTAAATAAGCTCTCTTTAGAGCTTTGCGACCCTATGATGACGAAGACAATTTAGAAGAATTCAAACAGAGCTGAGAAAGTATGTCTCTGCTTGGATGAAGGTATGCTCTCCAGCTACTATTAAGATTCACACATTTGTGCACGTGTACACACACATGCCCAGAGTGATGTTTTTTGGACAATCCAACTTATGCACTTGCATCACAGCCCGCAATTTAGATATAAGATGTTGAGGTGCACAGTTAGCAATTAATTTTCCAGTTTTCAACTAGTTCTCCTTGGATCACCTCACCTCATTTGCATATATATATATATATATATATATATATATATACGTATATATATATATGTATATATATAGATTAGATTAAAGCTTAACCAAATCGTGTTGGGTTTTAGTATGCAGGCTTTGGTTACTTAAAGAGTAAGCAGCATTGATACGTCTCTTTGTTGTCTTAAAGCACGAATAAGAGCCAGAGGGAGTCTGAATTGGAGGATACTCTGAAACTATGCTTTTGGGAAGTTTGATCTGCATCCAGGTTGTTCTGACAAAAGATCTCATAGTTTAACTTTAATGCTTTACTTGAACAATCTGCAGGAAAATAAAAAAAGGAATTCTGCATCATGTATCATATGACACTTTGCTCTGTAGTTATTTCTTTTAATACAGTTTTTATTAAATTCATAAATATGTTGTAGCATTTCTAATACCCTTGAGGGACTGCTGTTGTGAAATTGTTTGCTATCTAGGCATGGTATTGTGAAGGCTACCATTTGTTAGAAACACTGTCCTAGTCGTTTTCTGAGTTCCATTGCAGTGCCGTTCTGTGTATCATATGAATTTACAAGTATGTTGGTTGTGGCTACCTAAATGTTTGCATTAGTTACGAGTCGAGGCAGTGTTGGGTACACTAGAGGCTTATTTTGACGATGTGTACATGTTTGTTTTTGTTTTGTATGCCTTTACAATTATTTCAGTGGAAACATCAGTCCAGAGAAAGTTGCTGAATTTCTTACGGGGGTAGTAAGAATTAGGTTTCATTCTTCCCAGTTTATGTGTTGTCTGCGCACTCGTCCGAGAAGTATTTACAAATCTATCGCCCACCGCTTACGGTTGCAGCAAACCTTGTGCATGCTTGCACCGCTCTCTTCTCCCAGCTTCGTGTGCAACAATTTCTAGTTCAAATAAGCAGTTGTAGGAACCACATTTGTGGATTTGGTTACACCAGATCGCGTGTAGTGGAGTTTTATTTCCGAAAATTGTTCATGGTCGATGAAACGGTAGCTAATTTCGAAGAACGGTTTGAATTACTTTTACCCAAATTTATGAGGCAACATAAAAATTTGCCTGTAAAGTGAAGCACTTTCTTGAGTGGATGAATTCATTCTCGGGCATTAGGAGAATACCTATTCGGTTTTAGAACCGAAACAAAACAAGAAACAACCGGTCTGGTTTGGTTTGAACTCGGTTTCGGTTTTGGCTTTTGGTTTGCTGTTCAATATGCCCAGTTCATTCCTCTCCGCCTCACATGCAAAAGCATGGTGTTCTAAGTTCCTAACTCTCCTTTTGCTGCTGGCGGAATCTCTCACGTTTTCTTTCCTCCTTCCTTGTCCCTCAAGCAACTCTTGAAGTTGCTAAAACTACTACACAAGTCACCCTCACGTGCATTGCTCACCTCTTCTACGTGCATTTCACTAACTTTATACAAGCCTTTCTTTCTCCTTCTCTCTCTCTCTCTCTCTCTCTCTCTCTCACGCACGCAGACACCGGAGGGAAGATCAGTTAAAGTACGTTAAAATCAAGTTCATATACACGGAAAAGGCAGACAAAGGGGAGCTTTGCAGATGGGTGTTGCTTCTTGGCAAGTTATTCGCATGGGTTTGGGGTGCTTGTTTTGTCCCTGTACACAAAACTACAGTATTTATACTCGAATACAAATTAGAATCTACATCTCTTCCCTCTTTTGATACTCTGCATTAAAGAAAACAAGGTTCGTTTTGCATCACTCTGTTTCCGACAACTTTATTTCTTCTGCTCCCAGCCGAGATCATCTTTATTCTCTATTTGTGATGACAAACCGAAAAGTATAGCATCATTTGTATACCATATATACTCGACATTACTAATCTGTTTCATTATTTCAGGGACAATAGGCGCAAATCGGTATGGAGAAGCTCAACTCGCACATATATGTGCAAAACTGTCACATAATCCAACAAAATCAAATGCTAAGGAAGAAAGCTCAAGTGCTCAACCAAGAGAATCAGGCTTTGTTATCGGAGCTCAAGCAAAAACTCTCTAGAGGCAACTCAAAACCAAGCCCGAATTATGACGTTGATGTTACTTCTGCTTCCTCAGATTCCACCAGTTTCAATAAGGGTTAGCCGGGCACACATATTTGCCTAGCAGAAATAACCCCCCCATCCTGCGCGAACTGTTGCAGTTCTTGTTACCTTTCCCCAAACAAAAAAAAAAAAAGTCTCGTTACTCAGCCCATCTTGAACAAATTTTCATTTTGGATTGAAAATTATGTGATGAAAAAAATATTCTTGAATAGAGAATAGAATAATAAAATCAACAGAGTTACAACATGCGACTTACGAATCTACATCCAGCTCCTTGTCTATGCTTGAGAAAGTTTGGTAGAACGCCTTGAAGTAATTGTACGCAATATCTATGTCTTCCTTCCCACAAATCTCTCTCACACTGCAGTTAAAGATGAAAATAAAGAAAACAACAGTGATACTTGGTGATAAGTCCTGTCAAATTATATCTCAACGTATAAAGGAGCGCTAATACGCAGATGTACAATATTAGCCTATCTTTTATTGTTAAGATAGCAAATGAACAATATTATATCACTTTACTAGTTTAGTAGCTGCATTTCTTTCGTTACACGGTGAGAGAGAGGCTCACTGTTGAAATAAAATGTGATGCAAGACTACTAGTACTTGCACCAATGGTAGTATCTTACTAATTAAGAAACATAATCCAACTAACCGTAGGCTATTTAAATTCCCCAGTTAAATACTCTCTGTAAAGGTTTTAAGGAACTTCTCCAAAAGTCTGTTTTTCTAAAGAAAAAAGTAGTCACTCCCCACCCAGTGGTATTCAGTTATCTACCCATTAACAAATATAATCCAATATACCAGTGGGATATTCTCAATCCTATAATCTACTATTTGTAAAGGTTTTAACAAACATCTTTCAGCTAAATTGTTGTGATTAATAATACTCGAGTTGTCAAAAGATATGCCACGACATGAAAATATGAAATAAATGAAGCTCGGGGTGAGATCAATAATGAAAATACAGGGTCAGCTAAACTTCATAATTAAATATATCAGTCGGCATTAAAATTTTGAGATCACATTACTCTCTTTTGATACCTGTGCATAGAAAGCTGAGGAATGCCACAATCAACAGTACGAATGCCAGCCCCCGAAGCTAGTATGGGACCTATGGTAGATCCACATCCCATATCGTTTCTCACCACAAAGTCCTAAAGGGAAAAAAATTAAGTAAAACGCTATGAGCTAAATTATTGTTATCTGAGTTTATGAGGTAAAGAATGTCAAAGATAACCAATGAGATAAAACCACATTCTTTATTTACAATAATGTGTCAATGAAATCATTTTTATCTCATGACAATATGCTATAAATTGAATTCCAAAAAAGGATTTGTCTTTAGAGTGATGTACCTGATCTATTATGCTATCTTAGAAAGGAGACTAAATTAAAGAGGGATGAGTGTAAGGAGGCAGCTTTACATTTAGAAAAGGAAATCCTTATTTTTTCAACATGGAATTACTAGTTATCTTCGGAGTTTGTTTGTGGCGTGGATTTCAGTTTTTTACTGTAATAGGTCAGCAATATGTAAATATACTTCCAGAAAGTAATCTTCTGTTGGTTATTCAATAAAGGAAAATTAATAATTTTCTCTCCATGAGGATGTTAGTATAGTACATGAATAGCACAAAACATAAGGTCAGTTTCCAAAGAAAAGGGCAACTACTCTACTCAACTTATTTAATGCAGTCCAGCAGTAAATACCTGGGTTGGAAGGTTATGGATTTTGCCAATTTCTTTGAAAATGAAAGATGTGACTCCACTAGTAGCATAGCGCTGGTTTGCATTATGCTTGATAACTAGACCTTTTTGAATTTGTGGCCGATGGTGTTCTTCATGCTTGTCGATGAAATTTGGGTGTACTCCATGAGCCATGTCTGCAGACACTATTAAGAAAGAATCCCAAATATACACTTAGAAATCCTGTTGACACATTAAGAACAAAAAAATTGAACAAAAGAAGCTAGATACTGGTCACAAAAGAAGAAGATTAGCTTTGTAACAGTGTGACTCAAAAAACATTTGTAGTGTGTTACATCTAACTGCACTGCTGCCAGGCAACACTAATGTCTTTACCTGCTCATGTTTTTATAGGTTTGTATAAGCAGTGGCCCTTAAACTTTAGGCTTTCATCAAAGCGGTAACTCAACTTTCAATCAGATCAATTAGATCAACAATAATGTGGTGAGGTGAAAAAATCTTTTACAAATGCCATTAAAATTAGTGCATGTTACAACCTTTGTCAAACACACACCCAGAACATCAAAACCACAATCCTACCTACCTTTTGCAATTCCCTTTACAGTGCGTTTTCTTCAGAGTGGGTTGCTTAGGAATGCAACTCCCTAGCCGTCCATTTTGGGCAAAGAGAATAAAAAGGCTACCATTCACGTGTTTGGTAACAGTGGGAAACGGTAACCACGAAGTACCCCTTAATTCCATTCCAATGTTTAGTTTGTCTCTCCCACACACACAAACACACAAAAAGGTTACATAACAATTTACAGATTCCTGAGAATGTGCTTACAAGATATAGGAAAAGAATCTCAAACCCATTCTGTGTTTTGAATCCGCAAACCAAACTGTAAAGCTAAATGAAAAGAAAAGTTCAAGATAAATTTTGAGAGAGAGAGAGAGAGAGAGAGAGTTATGAAATTCCAGTGGGAAAAAATCTCATAAAGGTGTGACTCAATCATACCAAGAAATGATTGGCGAATTGCGCGCTCAAAAACACCTTCGCCAACATACTTGTCAGCTAAGCAACTAATTATACGTCTCATAGCCTGAAACATGGTTGGTGCACCAGCCCCCTGAATTGAACCTGAACCAACCTAAACAAGAAGAGATGAAGATACAATCTGTGAACTGGCCGTAACGGCAAGAGAAAATGCACAAGTAAGATTATCATCATCTATAAATACAACATGAGTAATCCTTGTAGAAATACGAACTATCAGAATGATACTAACAGACATCTGACAAGCAGTGATACCTGGTGTTATTACTATAACATGCTGCTTACAAGCTGGCCAGTCCACAACACCACATTCTAAATAAGTAACAAGATAAAGTGAAGATAGAATATTCAATTGTGAAACTTTACAGAAGAAAGTAAACACTCTCTTTCCATAGAGTGTGGTATGTGTGGTCATGCCACACAAGCATTTTAATTTTGTGGAGGTCATGAGCGTTGTAGACCATCGCAAGTTGTTGAAAACGTCAACCACACTGTGAAGTTAATGTGACCAATGACATTGAGGGGCATCACAAGAAACATACTCTACATGGACAAATTATACATACTATATAGAGGGAGATTCAATTGAGGGATCCCTCAAATAAGCTTATTTGAGGGATACCTTTGCAGGGTACACTCTGCATTTATAACAATATATGTTTATACTTCGTAGTCATTCAAGAAATTTTACATTGTCACAATGGCAGATAATGACAAACTAGTTTCGCATAAGAAGGAGAAGATGTGAGGCACAGAAACTATCCTTAGAGGCATATGAATACAGAACATAAATTTACCAGGATCAGGATAAAGGAAAATTCATGCTGTGAGAACTTCTGACGAAGGAAATACCTCTTCATTGTCAAATAAGGCAACCATTCGTACAGCATGTTCACTTGCTAAATCACCAGGTGACTCACACGAATCAATGAGAGCCCTTAATGAACAATAACTTGAGGCAAGATTATCTAATCTTCCTGAAAAAATAAATTCATTGTTTCCACCTCCAAGGCAGCTTGGTTGGGTATCACAAATATTCAACTCCAAACTCACTATGTCGTCGATTTTACAATGGACCTCATCTGATAAAACCTGAAAATCACAGCTGTGTTATAAAAATGTGTCTTGCACCCAAAACAAGTGCACCATTACCTCAACAATGACCACAGAAATGGATAAATTCAAAAGTTACAATGTTACATAGAAACATAAGAGTTCACTTGTGCACAAGATGCGACCAATAATTCATACAATACATCGATATATATATATATATATATATCTGTGAATCTGTGATATAAGTAAAAAATGAAAACTGGATCATTCTGGTCATTTGATATCGGAATTCCCAAAATACCACATCAAACATCTTAATTTTACATCATCTAATTCTTTATAGATAAATACCACTACTATTTAGTCTCATGGTTTTAGCACATCTACTCTCCAGAGATTAGACAGTGATGTAGACTAAATGTCTTATCCTAAAATGACCGGAAAGTCTTTTTACCTCTAACAGTTGCATTAAAACGATACATAAAAGATGCATTCCCATGTCCAAAACCAGTGACATTGTTATGAATATAGTAATTTCCTGCAATGTCCTGTTGCAAAGATACCTTTGTATTCTACCAATCGTGTCCAAAAAAAGATGGAGATAACTGCAGAAGCACTGATGATGTACAACTCCGATAAGCATTGCAGTACTGCTTGCTTTTTCCATTTCAAATGATATCTTTTAATTATTATATTGAATAAACACTTGAAAATTGCGAAACAATATGCTTTTAGTCTTTTAGATTAACATAAATAAGCTTTTCTCATTTTCCAATTATAGTCACAGTACAGAAGATACATGGAAATTGCAAGCTTACATATTACCCAAGCTGCAAACACTAACGGATAGAATATCCCAGCCTATACTTTTCAAAGATACCTTTGAGGCTTTACCAACTAATCGTTAAAAACCAAACAAATAACTGCATGAGCAATGGATGATGATCAGCTTTCGAAGATGTTGTGGTACCTTTCTCTTTTGTCTCCAGAGATGCTTCTTCTAGTTTGGATGCCAGTAAAGGAATAAGTTGGGTCTCTACATTCGGTTTAAATCCATCCTTGTTTACTGTACTAAACAAGCAAAAGGAAAACAGTAAGACGATCTGCATGACAAATAGCTCTGCTAGAAAGCCTTAAGACTAGTCACACACTACTTCTATAGTTATAAATCACGATGTCGCTTCCACTATAACTACTTAAAGCTAAGTTATTGAACTGTCGTCCAATTGACAAATAGCAAAAGCTTGTCACAACTCAAAAACTTAGAACCAATAAATTTTTTTGGTTCAAATGTATATAAATATAGTATTCTTTAAAGTTGAACCCATAACTCAAGGCCCGTCCTAAGATTTTTGGGGCCCACGTGAACGACATAAAAAGAGGTCTCCATAAGCACAATCCAAAAAATAAAAAAACCAAATTGAAAAGAACTACAGAAGCATTTTCTAACCTGTCAAGGTGAATGGCCAGTGTTGGTATTCGTAACAGAGGTCGCTTCACTTTGACAAGCTTATGCAAAAAGGAGCCTGTGCTGCCTCTCAATATCACCCTGCCTGCCACACTTAGGTCTCTATCAAACCAAGTATGCCAGAGACCACCTCCATATGTCTGCACATTGATCATTTGATAACCAGACTTGGATGATGCAGATCTTGGCTTTAATTTTAGACACGGACTGTCTGTGTGTGCAGCAATCACATGGAAACCATTACCAACACTATACCTGAAAAGCTAAGAATAACTTTTGATTAATCAAGTGCCAATCATGTAGAACTACAAAACTAAACCTAGCAACGGAAAATGAAAAGAAAGGAGTGACTTGAGCTGTATACGAAGCAATAAACGAAATTACAGGCATTGGACAGAGATTATATTATTATTATCAAAACAATTCAATGAGAGAAGTGATGGACAATCAATGTCAAAAGAAAATGATGGGCACACAAATATCCAGAAGTCAACAACAACGGTTACACAATTTGTAAACCTGCGTCACCCAACTGTAACTAGTCACATACTCAACGAGGTTAGGAGCAATTTATAGTTGCTGATGATTCTTAATCCACTATCCTATTTTTCAACTTGTAGTGCTGTTTCACTCACTTCTCTCCAACAGCAAATGCAACCAAACAAGACATATTCCGTGTAAAGAAGTAGCGTCCACCAGGCTTCAGGTCCCACTCATCATTCTCACTCAGCAATTGAAAACCAGTAGCAATTAGCTGTCTTTTCGCTTCAGCTGCAAAGAAGACCAAATCCTATCAGTTCCTCTTTCTTCTAAATATAAGCAATCATCGGCCTCATAATTCGATTAATGCTAATACTTAACAGTTAAGTCATATATAAACCCTTAAGGTTAGCCCAAGTGGCGATGGTGGGTGGGGATACGGGTTAGGATTGAGCTAAAAAACTAATTTGATCTAATGGAGTGGCACTTTCAACTTTCAATAATCAATTTAAGCCTCAAAATTGATGAACTTGATTTGCTTTTGAGCACATTGCGATTGTAAAATTCAAAAGTAAATATTATCAACTAAACTTGGAATCTCGAAAACATATCTAAAGACCAGTTTTTCTTATTATCCATATCCTAGCAGATGCACATGAAAATGCCACGGAGTTTATATTGTTCTTTTCCATTCCCTTCCTTCCCCTAATTTTCCCAGTAACCAAACAGATTCTCACGAATAAATTTGTCATGAAATACACAAAATAACATAAAATGATCGAGTAGTTAGTACCGGTAGCATGAAAGTGAGTCCAAGACTCGTTGAGGTAGTCGAGCAGATCCCCAACGATTGAGGCATTCGCTCCCGCTGCAGAAACCGAGCTCTGACCCACACCACACACAAGACAAAATCAAATACATACAGTTGCATATCCTTAGGTATCAATTGTGAATAGAGAGAGAGAGAGAGAGAGAGAGAGAGAGAGAGAGAGAGAGGAGACCTGAGGGAGATGAGGGGAGTTGGAGGAGCAGAGGATAGGAGCGGTGGAGAAAGTGCGGGGGCATGAGCGGCGGAGTGGGTTGGGGTTGGGTAAGAGTACGGAAGGCTTGAGGGTGAGAGGAGAGTGGAGGAATTGCATTTGCTGCAGTCGAGTTATCGCTGCCATTTCTCAATTTTCTTCTGGATTGTGGACTCTCAGCGCCAGAGTGGGCGTGCCTTCCTAATCTCTTTATTCATTTTTCCTATTTAAACACTTACGATTAAATTATTTAAAATTTTAAATATTCTGATGTCATGCGGTGTATTTGATCATTGATCCTTTGTTTATCGAGCTTTCGCTTAAGCTATTGTCGGGTATCATTCACATCGCATGCGTCGAGAGACTAACTTTGCTTAAGTTGGTGATCAAGGAACTAACGTCGTACGTTGAGAAGGAGCTCGTCATCAATCATAGGAGCTTAATTTCTTAGATGTGGCAATTCTTTCATTTTCTTTCCAAAATACCAAATATCAGTTTTTTATTTAAATATTTTATTCAAATCTTACCAATAAAAAAGCTGCACTAAACCGAAGAAAAAAAAAAAAAAAAACAAAAAAAAGAACCTAATCAAAACTAGATAATTTCAATTTAATTATCGATTTTGGCAAAACAAAAAAAGGAAGGGAGCGCATCAAAACCAAAACAATCCCTAATGCTTTCGGAACGGAAGAGTAAGATTTTCTCATCTCTCTTATTCTCATTCTCTTTTTTTTCTTCTATCGCACTTTGTTTTTTGTCTTTTTGTTCTTACAAAAAAATTAATATAAAATATTAACTTAATAGTAACCGAAAAAAAAAAAATTAAAAAAAAGCTGAGGTGACAGAATCCTCGGGGCTCTAACTTCCTCTCTGTGTGTTTTCATTCTGATACAAAAAGATACCCGTTTTGACTTGTGCAGTTATTCCCATGGCGGGAACCATCCAAGCCCTAATTCTCACACCCCCGCCCGTCCAAACGCTGCCGTTTGCTCACCGGCTCCCACATTTTCCGTCCAAACATGCCGCGTTCCGCTTCAATCATCGACTTAGCCGCAGCATTTCGAACCCCGTCAAAGCCTGCCAACACCCCGATCAGGTTCTCTTAACTTCATTGAGCTCTGTTCGGTAACCCAAAACTAAGAACTCTAATTTTTGCTTCGTCTTGATGTTTCGTTGTGTAACTGAACTTGATAATTTGGTGCCTGAACTGAAATGTTGCCTAACTCTCAGTCAATTTAAAGAATTATGAATGCTGTTTCAGAAAGATGGTAATGGAAACAAAGCTCACCGGCATTCGGGTTCGGTGAAGAGCTTGAATTGGGCTAAACCCTTGTCGAATTTTGTGGCGAATAATTTTCTTCCCTTAGGTGTTTCCTAACTCTATGTTCGGTTGAAGATTTTGTGTCTTTTTAGCAGACACATTTCATGAGTTGTGATGTATTATCTACTGATATATGTTTGTGGTGTAATACTGTGTGCAGCTCTTGTTGGTGGAGTAGCTTTAGGGATTGCAAATCCTAGTTTAGGTTGTCTCGCTGATACGTATTCTTTGTCAAAATTCAGCACATTTGGGATTTTTATCATCTCAGGTTTACAATTCTGCCTTTCTCTTGTTACTGTATGTTTGATGCTTGTTTAGTTTATGCCGCTAATTATGGACTAATTTGTTTGATGTGATTGCGTAGGGTTGACCTTGCACACTGGAGAAATTGTTGCAGCTGCAGAAGCATGGCCTGTCGGAATATTTGGGCTAGTATGTTAACCCTAAATTGATTAGATTCAGATTATGAAAGATTGATTTAGTACATTTCTTATACAGCATCCATTTCATGGTATTGTGTCTATAGAAGTCTGTATTTTATGTAGTTTATATGTTACTTTGGAAACTTCTTTCTTGATCAAGTATGATTCAATAGAATATGTAGTGCAAACATGGTTTTGTTCCTCTAGATCTTGGGAAGCAATAGAGGAACGCATGACAGCGTTATTAAAACATTCTTGCATGTTGTGGTCTAAAATCATACCATGCTATTTCATTATGTAAGTACGTAGTACGCATACCTCATGTGGATAGCATACTTCTGATTTTCACTGATATCAGTTGATTCATACTCTTACAACAAGTTACGTAGTCTTATATGTACGCATATCAATGTAGACTGGTGAAAAGTTGTTGGGGCGAGATCTCATAAAAGAGAGCTCATTGATTTTCTTTTGTTTCTTTAAGTTGTGGGATTTAGTTTTTCTTTTTCTTTTGCTAGCTGATATGTGATCATTCTTAAACTGTGATTTTTGGATACCACTTGCATTTACCTTTTATTGATGCATTGATGCCGACCTAACCAATATTTATCATATTATTAATCCTTGATCATTTGTAAACTGAGAATTATGAATATCACTTCAATTAGCCAATCTGTGATCTTATTGGTAATAGTTTCCATGGTTCAGGTCTCCATTCTATTATTTACTCCATATTTTTCAAGGGTAATATTGCAACTGCAGCTCCAACCTCAAGAGTTTGTTAGAGGTATGCCATTTGAATTTGTGTCTCAGATCAGTTATAGTATCCGTTAAGAGGGCAGATGTTATCTAAGTATTGTTGCTTAAAATGCTTAAGAAATGCTGAATCAAATTGCTAATAAGTTTTGTGCCTTTTATGTATAAAGTTCATAATGGAATTTGCTTTCTTTAAAAAAAAAAAAAAAAAAAAAAAAAGACATGACACTGTATACCTCCATAATAATAAATAAATAAAAACTAAAAAAGCCAATGAAAAGTTCCTAAAAATTGGCACTCCAATCAACTAAGGTAGCCCAATCAGTAGTGTTAAATTATATAAACCAATTCATCTAAGTAAGCCCAATATTTGAACAGATATTTGAGATTCTGTAGGGAAAACCTAGCGAAACCCACCAAAATTTCAAGTGCTGGCTTTGGTTCAAGCTACAGAACTGTCCCTCAAAATTTCCTAGCAAACAAGATAGAATTGCATTATGAGTTTTACTCAGGCTCCATATTACGAATCCTTTAGGTGATTGATTTTAGGGTTTAGGGTTACTTATTCCTACTAAAGCTTAAACTCAAAATATTATGTGACCCTGTTTCTGGTTGCTTGATTTGAAAATGCTTGTTTTGTTGTGTGAGTTAGCTTGGGATTTACATAATGGTGAATCATTCCTTTTTTATCTCTGAAGCTTAATTTATAAACCATATAGTAGTTTCTCTACTGTTTCAGGGCTTGCACTATTTTGCTGTATGCCAACCACATTATCCAGTGGAGTGGCGCTTACTCAGGTATGCTAATTCCTTTGTCTTTGATCTTATTTGAACATTTTCCATTGTTTTGCTAAGCTTTTTGCATCATGTACTACGGTTTGGGGCTTAGCTAAAGGTTTGTGTTATTTGAATGCAGCTTGCCGGAGCCAATTCTGCCCTTGCTCTTGCAATGACTGTGATTTCTAACCTGTTAGGAATTTTAATTGTGAGTTTGAGAGTCCCCTGTACTCTCACTTTTATCGTTTCATTTACATATATATTTGGTACCAGATTGTGAACAGAATTTTTCTCTGTATGTCTTGCAGCAATAATTTAGTGCTCTACGTGATCTCGTTAAGCATATGCTAATATCGTATTCTTCTAGGTCCCATTTTCTATATCAAAGTTCGTAGCTGATGGAGTTGGTGTATCTGTTCCGACTAAGCAGCTGTTTAAAAGTCTCGTTCTCACATTGTTGATCCCTCTAATCTTGGGGAAGGTAATCAATTTTTTTCTTCTTCTGATACTGTCAAGAAAATGCCTGTCATTCAGTGTTTCGAACAAAACCGAACCGACCTTTTAATTGGTAAACATACCTTCAATAAGCATACATTTGTGTTATATTCATTTTTCTTATGGCAGTGTGTGAAAGTAATTTTAATACATTTCCAATAGTTGTTAATCATGAATATGGTCTTTTTGATTTTGATGTCAACACTTCTATTCTATCCTCTGGTGTTTTATTGCTTTCATACTTACTTCTTGTTCCTTTCCTTAAACAGATTTGTCGAGAATCCTTCAGAGGTGAGTATTCTATATTGGCTTCTCTCTGTTTCAGGTTTTTTTTTTTGTACTGTATGGAATCTTTTTTAGTAAGTAAAAATATGAAGCTTGGGAGGTAAATGGCATTTATCACAGAAGTAGCTGGTTAATGAGTACTAAAATTGAGGCACAATATGGATGAATGGATCAGTCTCATTCTAATTAACTTGCTTATTTATGTACAGACATACATAATCAAACACATATACACGAATATATACACTGAGTACACTGTATTCATATAAAAAAAAGTATCCAAACTGTGACCCAGCACCCTAGTATTAATTATATGCTTAACATACTATACTAGAATGGAGATTCCACACTTAGTCTCTGAGTTTTTAGATGGGCAATAATTTTAATAACTTAAATTTCTGGAACTTAAGAGTCTACGAAAGTCGTTTACGAATTAAAACTACTCAAAACTTACCTGTCCTACTTAGTGACTAACTACGTAGTTCTTAAAATTTTCAAAATCTTCACTTGATTGTATAAAAAGTCTTCCAAACATTCTACTCTTAAAAAGAGGCTAAGAATCAGTAAGATTCTTAACATTTTACATTGTCAAGCCAAAGGCCTGCTCCCACCGGCGAAGAAGACTGGAATTTTCAGCATTGAATTTAGAGATATCCGTCTACATGCATCGGAAATTTCTAAGGGCTATCTCTCACTTTCAAACCTTAGCCTCAGAGTCTATGACATACCAGACACACTCAGTTGATATAGGGATCCTTCTGATTGAAATAGCCACAAATCTAGCCTGCATTTGGATATAACAAGCAGTTTGGGATGGTTAACCTCTTATTTAAACAAGCAGGATGATTTCTGAGATTCACACGTGCTCACTCTTTTTGTCATTTCTAAGTGTAAGCATTGTATCTTTTGTTAGTCCTCATTAAATGTGTATTGCAGGTGTTGCAGACTTTGTCGATCAAAACCGGAAGCTTTTTTCTAAGCTCAGTGCAATCTTCCTCAGTCTAGTAAGGACAATGCCCTGGTTTATATAGTTTTTATTTTCTCAAATAATTATAGTACAGATCCATGCTGAAGCTTTAATTCAAAATTTTGGGAATGCGTCTGGTCTTCAATGGTACTTGTAAGACATCTTAGCTTCTTTTAGTTCAAACCCTTTAGCGTACGGATCATTGCTGAAGCTTTACTTCAAAAATTTTGGGAAATGTGTCTGATCGTCATTGGTTCTTGTAGGACGTATTTGTCTCCCTTCATTTTTAAAGTACAATTGTTGTAAACGTGTAACAGCATGTTGGTTATTCAGGTGCCATGGATACAAGTTAGCAGGTCCAGGTCACTGCTGTTGATGGTTAAGCCTCCAGTTTTTCTTGTGGCTATTGGAATGGGAATGTATGAAATTCACCCTATGTCGTCGTATTTTTCTGTTATCACTAGATTAATGCTTTAATATAATAGTAGAAGTGCCAATTTGTGCTCCTTTAGTTTGTTTTTATTAAGTTTCTTTTGGAATTAACAATTACCATGCATCCAATTCTTGGACTTTATATTTACCATGCATCCAAATTGTGGAATTGATATCATAGACAGATTGTAGAATTGATAAAAAGAAAAAATAATGATGTGTAATTTTTATATGTTCTTAGAATGTACTCCTTGTCGAACGATGTGTAATTTTGTATGTTCTTAAAGCGTACTCATTGTCCAATGATGTGTTATTTTTGTTAGCATAAATAAAAGGTTTGTCTCTTCTAAACAATAATGAATCCAAAAAATGTTACTCTCTGATCTTCTGATTTCCTTTGTATGCAATATCTTTAAATCCCACTGTGTGTTTGAACTGAGTAGATTTGTTGGACATTCTTTGTCTGAAGATGTTCTAAAGAGCCAGACTATTATGGGTGAGAAAAGCAAAATATGTGATGAATTTGAATTTCGCATTCTCTAGATAGGCGTCTTAATAACTTGATGGGCTGAATGCATTGACATATGTTGAAAAAATGCATGTACTTGCAGACTTCTGCACATCGGCTTGTTTGTCTTTAATGCTCTTGCGGTAAAGGGCATTTCAGCTCTCTCTGGTGGCAGTCGATCAGTGTTTTCCAAGAAAGAAAATGCCACTGCAGTTCTCCTTGTTGCAAGCCAGGTGAGAGACGTGTGTACATCTATCCTCTCAAGCCCTTGTGCATTTCTTTTTCCTTCTAAACTTTTTTACTTTCTCTGACCACTATGAAATATGTTTGTCCTCCAACTGTTGAACTCCCCATCCTTGGTGAAGATGTGACTTGATATGGGATCTCTTGTAGGCCAAATTGACATTTAATTTAGGATAGTTATCAACTTTTGTCTTTGTAAGAAGCAACGAACTAGGAAGATTTGTGTACAGCTTTTCTTTAATGCTATTGACGAGGCTGGCATACTTCTGGCAGAAAACTCTGCCCGTAATGGTGGCTGTTGTTGAGCAACTTGGTGGTGCACTGGGAGAATCCGGTTTACTTGTTCTTCCTTGTGTTGCAGCGCACTTAAATCAGGTTGTCCTTACATCCCTTCCATTCGTGTGCATCTTGTTTTGTTATTTTTTTCTTTCATTCAGCTGACAGATAATTTTCTTGGTGCAGATTATTATGGACTCGTTTCTTGTAAACTTCTGGCTGCGGAAGGACCTCTCAACCAACAGTACAAAGGTATCATGAGTCTCGGATTTTACTGCTTAGTATGCTTTATCTATGTTACGGTTACAAGTAGATTATTCTTGTCTAATGTCTATGTACCCATAGAGACAACAGATTTAGTTCTGAGATCTGCATCTTGTGAATGTGAGCACTTCTAACAACTCTATATGTTCGAAATTGTGTCTTAATTCAAACTACAAGGTTCTCGATCGCAAACACAAAGAGAAACCCCCAACTAATTCATCGTAGTTTCTGGCCATGTTTCTGACGTGACATGATCTAACCGTACTTGATTGAGAATCCCTCTGTCCGTGAGATTTTTTTCTATCAATTTTCCATCTAAGTGGAGATGCAGCGATGCCGCACTTTCGAATGAACAATAGACAATTTATTCATTATTGTGTCAAAGACAATGGGTACAAAGACCATAATCGGATTAAAACAGCAAAAAATAAGTTACAAATGCAGGAAACAAGCAACAGAAACTGGCAAACTGCGAGCAACTCGGATAATCATTTTAAGCCAATTCTTCGGTTCAGCCTAAAAGCATTATCCATACAGCCATTTGGATAGGCCTGCGGAGGAATGGTGTTGTGAAACAAAAGAGAGAAACCTTCCGAGCTTACTTCGGCAATCCAGTTTCAGGGTTGAGAAGATGACTTTCGTCTGACAGCACAACTGGACCTCTCCCGGGTCTTGTGCAAATAAAGTAACTGACATCTCCTCGGAATTTCTGGGACGGGTCCTTGATTTCTGGAGGTGCGGGTAAAGTTTCAATATCCTCCGGGCTCTCAACCCCGGCATCTTTTAGAATTGACTTATCGCCAAGAACGAAACTGGGAAATCAAATAAGAAAATAATTATTAAAAGAAGAAAGAACGGGGCTGGCACCAGAAAAATCATTGATGAGGAATCTTGCGGAAACAAGAATATCTTAAACTTGAGGATCATTTGAAAGCGTGATAGCATCCAAACTCCAATTACCTGCTCAAATCTGCATCAGAATTTGGTGGAAAGCAGAATAGCAACTTCTGAATCAAAAGGGCAGCTGTTTTTCTGTTACGTGCGATTAGAACCGCATTTGGCCCCGCATCAAATGTATAAGCCACCTGTCGATTGTTACAATATTGTCAACTACTCGAAGAATGATATAAACAGCATGCAACACATATAAATAAGCTTTATAGAGTTGAAGCCTAAAATCATTTTCCAACTAATCATATACTAATATGCCATAAACTTAGAAAAAGTAAGATCAGTGCCAGAGGGGAAGAAGCAGGTCCAGATTAGGGTCTCTGAAGCACTTAGGAGTCGCAACCTAAATTTAGTACTTCTAACGACATTATATAGTCTTGTCATTCAGGAAAGGTACATCTCACGGAGACTTACAACCGTGCTTTGAGCTAGGTTTTATCACAAGAACGAAGTCTGATCAAAATTAATTGTAAAGCTGAAGTCAAAAAGTGTTTCCTTTCCACATAAAAAATTGACGTCGGTACAGCTTGTATTTGTTTCATGTATCTGTGCAATTTGTGTCAGTTGAGGCATTATATTAAGAAAACATGTGCAGTGCAGCTCCATCTAGGTGAATCTCTTTATGATAAAGCCATAACGACTTCTACTGAAAATATAATCACTTTTGGTCTAATACTGAAAAATTCAAGATAGTCGGAGCACTGGTAATTTTAGGATCATTATCATGCTAGAAAGACAAACAATCAGTATTTTATACTCATTCAACATCATTTAGTTTCTTCCCGAAAATTCAAACCTGAGGTGTTCCTTCTGCTTTGTTCCACTTTTCAACAAGGCTTATTATCCTGAAACATAGGTACATCGTCAATATTAATTTTCAAGTGTATAGCGTCACCTCAATGAACCTAAAAAAAAAATCAAAAAAAAAAAAAAGAATTACTCTACTTGCTAAGCTTGTCAAGTGACACAAATGTGATGGGGCTTGCCTGTGGGATGTATCATTCATGTAAAATATGGGTGGACATGTGTCCAGGCAGACAGCATGAAACTGGTTACTGTCAGTACAGGTCAGTTGTGCAAAAGAAGCAAAATCACGATTTTTTATGGCTTCTTCCATTTTTAATATGCGTTTTGGTACTACTTCCTGTAACAGTGTCAAAAGAGAGAGGGAAAACAAATTAGATCAGAGTTTAAATGACTCCAAAACAATAACAAAAAATAAGAAGCGATTTTTTTCCTGGCTGAGGCAGTTTAAAGGTTCCAAGGAATTTAAAAATGACAGAAATTAAATCCAAAATCTATATAATCTCTTGAGTAGTTAACCTATTGAGCATAATTCGATATAATACTGAATTTGTGGTTTCTTTTTAGAATGCATCAAACGCAAAACCATCGAGCCCAGTCACTCAACCATCTACTACTGAAGACAAATCCTATTATTTAAGCTGAACAGTGAAAGGGAAAGTGGAGAACGTACCTTTGCTCTATGTTGTAAGAGCAAACTTGTTTCAACAGTATCACGCATTCCTGTAGTGCTACTTGTTTCCTTCTGTCGTGAACTTACCTGGAATAAACAAAATCAAGAAGGTAAATAACAGGATCTTTACAGTTGTAGCATCTCAACATTGCAGAAGAAGTGGAGCCATTATAAGCATCCGCGATATAATTTTTTTTGGACTTAAGTGACAATGTAAGTTATCTGACTTAACTCCATTTATAAAAACGTCTTCTTTATAACAGCGACAACTTATCTGTCTGTCAAATTATTAACTCTATTAGATGAAAATTTTCACTCTTTTTCGATTTAATTTATGCTGGACTTTGACTTAATATCTTCCCAACTCTTTGCATGAAAGGGTACCTTCACATATATCATATATTTGATTTCAAAAATGTAGTTCCCACTTTCCTCGAATATTCATGCAAATACTACAGGTGAAGAGAATGGTGGCATCAACAAGCATACAATAGAAAATATGACTAAGCAAACTAGATAAGTTCATAGGCAGTGTTTGCAAAACTAAAAGGTATCATCGCCAAAAATATATCGCCCAAGGATACACACATTAAGATGACAGAATTTATACTACCAAACCAGAAAGACATGCAGACACAAACAGATATAAAGTACTGTATAAGCATCAATATACAAATGTATGGCAGAGATGGAAAGAAGAAAATTCAAAAGACCCCAGAGAAAACCTTTGAAGAACCGAACAAAAAATGCCAAGATAAAAAGTACTGTCCACAGGCCAAAATTTGCCAACACAATCATTTACTAGAATGAGAAATGAAAAGACAATACATACCACAGCGATAACAATAACAAGCTCGTCCCAGTGCTTCTCATCTGCAAGTTGGACTGCAAGACTGTCGGTTCCCTTCTCTTCCTGAATAGATCATGATACCAAGAATCAGATTTAAAAGCTCGATAGGAAAACTTGCTTCTCAACAGAGGGCATAATGATAACAATAAAAAAAAAATTAAAAATATAAACTAAGCTTACTTTTCCCATGATCCACTTGACAAATCCCCCATACAAGCTGCGGCAAGCACTACCAGAACCTTGCCTGTATGAGCAAACAAATTCAAGGAATTATCCCCACGAACTACAACCAGCATACTAGCATCTCTATCATGTGAATAAAGAACAAAGATTTTTATAACACACAACCTCTAAGATGAACTAAAAATAAAGCAACAGCGTAAATTCATCTTCAGTGAGGCCTATATAGTGGCTGATATTTATGTAACGTAAAATTTCATCAACAACCACAACAATGACAGATGAAACTGAAGTGCAAGGCGCTCCCAATTTAATCATTATAGCCGAAACAAGATACAGGCACCCAGGAAATGAGATATCTTATTAACTCTCAACTACCTTGCAATAGCAGAAAGCTGGCTGTGATCTTCTTTCACGTTCATTAGCTTTCCGAGAGCAAAAACTGCAAAGTATAAACAGACATTTAGCTACCATATACTCATTGTTAATTATTATGTGTTGATAAAAAAAAAAGAGTAATATACAACCCGAAAGGGAAAAAAAGTATTCCAAAATATTAAGAAAAGATAAAAAGAGAAGTTAAATTCTAATTACCTAGACAAGCAAAACCAGCTGCTGAGGAAGCCAATCCAGCAGCAGTAGGAAAATTGTTATATGAAGAAATATGTACATGCAACTTTTCCCAGTCCTTCTTAGTAATATTGATTCCCTTTTCCTTATCATCAATATCGGTAGCTCGACTGCGAATTTCTCTTAAACAGCTTTGGAATCTGCCTCCGGAAATGGAAATCTCCTACACTAACCCGAAAAAACATAAAGAGCCTTGAATCAGCGAAAAAAATAACAGTGCAGGTTGTAAAATCTAGTTACCACTGTATTCCAAGTTTCCAACACATAAAAAAGCCAACTCAACCAAGCCAAAAAAATGAAACCTGCTCTTGTTTTATGAGGACAGATCTAAAGATACATACATTATTCAAAGTTTCAAACTTCAGTCTCTTCATTTCATCACCTACTTTCACTCAACACTCATTTGGCCAAGAACATTCTCCCTGACACCCGGGGCACCGAGTTCGAGTCCCCCAAACTGTTCCTCAATCTCTTCCAAATTTACACATTTTACTGGCAACAAAATTTTAAAACCCACAAAATTTACAAAATTATGGCTCCCAATGGAGGCCCACCGAGTTGTTTATATCAAAGCTAAGAGCTTCTCTGAGCCTCTGATCCCAAACAAAGAAAGTACTCCTGTTTGTTTGCGGGCATTTTCCCGGGAACCAAACAGAAAGAAAGAAACTTGTAAGAGAAAGAGAAGAGGCGACTAAAAGGTATACCTCGCCATTGAGCCACATCCGATCTTGGTCAAAGGTGGGACTGACGGAGACAGTGGTGGTGGTGCAAAGGTGCGCAGGATCAAGCGTCACGCTGATGCTGTCATTGACTGGCAAGATGAGCTTCTCGTCCCTCTTCCCCCAGTACTTGATCACGGCGATGTTGGTGGGCGTCTGAGCCGTCACCATCAGCACCCATTTCTGCGACTCGTCGGCCATTGAATGCTGCAAAAACCAAGATTTTCCGGGAAAAAGAAGAGCGAGAGAAGAGATCTAATTAACGAGGAGTGTGAATCTGAGAGCAAATTGGAAGTTGGTGTTGGAGTTTTATATAGTGGAGGGCGGAGGAAGAAGCCAAATGGTGGGATTTGTAGTTCATAGTTGAAATTGTAGGAGAGAGGGGCCTCTCGCTGGTGGGCACCCACCCTGTTGGGACGCCATTCTTGGACTTGGACTTCGATTCTTAATTTTCTTCGCCAAAAAGAAAAATAAAATAAAATAAAAATGTTCACCAAATTTTAACTCAATTTCAGTCCAACGAAATGATTATAAAGTTTTTACAGAAAAAAATAAATAAATATAAATATCAATTAGAGTTGGTTGAGTTAGTAAGGATAGTTCTCTTTACTAAATCACAGCCTAAATTTTAGTCCCGCTACTGCCAATTTAATTTGGTGGACCATTTGTGAAAACAAAAAAATGGCTAAGAGCAATTCCAATGGAGCTATCAAAAGATAAATGTTAAATGTTAATTTGATAATGTGGCATTGTCAGATTTTTATGTTCCTCCAATTCATATGTTTTTTTTGTTATAAATAATATTCGTATGACCTATTTTTAAAAAGAAATTAATTAAAATAAATTTTTAATGTCTATAATTGATGCATTAATGAGATCCATACACTAAAACAATTTTATTTTTTCGCGATATCACATTTTTCTCATATATCAAATTTAACATATGAAAATTCATATGTCAATCCACATAGAATTGACATATATGTTGGAGCTTATTCCTAGCTTTAAATTAGATTATATGACATTCTATTTAAGATTTGACATCTGCTTTAGAGATGGTTTAAGTCCTTATTTGTAAGTCCTTAAAGAAAGTACCCAACAAATAACCGACACATCATGTTCTCTACAAAATATGATTTAAAAATATAATTAGCATTTTCTATAAAATAAAATTAAAAAAAAATCAAAATTCTAAATAAAAAGCCAAACCAAACCAGGTAAACAGGGGGAATGTTTTGCTAACGTCTATCTAGGGTTGGCAATGTGCCGGTTTCGTGCCGTGCTGAGGCAAGCTTACTCCACAATTACATAAAACGCAACCGCAAACTGAGCTAATTTATTTAACGTGTTGAAACACAAAATCTAAATTCAACTTGTTTATTAAACGGCTTACTTGTCACAACCCAACAAGTTGAGTTTGAGTTTATTAAGACCTAATAATGAAGAGATTAATGTCGTATTAATCTACAATTAAAGAGTGATTAAGTTGTTTTGAGTTGGAGTTGTTGCTCCAACCCTTATGAAGGCTTAAACTCGTTTTGTAATGTTTTTCACATTTGAATATATTGTGACTTCAAATAATTTACTCATTTTATTGCTAGCGATATTACTATTCTAAGCTACGCTAAGATCTTAAATAGATAGGAAAATGAATTAACTCGGAGAACAATAAGTTCAAGAAGAACGTTCTATCCACTAAGTCAATCCACCAACTTGCAAACGAAATACCCCTAAAAAATACGATAATGCAATAGGCTTGACTAAAACAACTCGAGACACTCAAGCAATTCTCATCCGCTAGCAATTCTATTTTTCTTTTAAAATTACATGGGATTTTTTGGCACTTGTGCTTGTACAAATAGTAGAATCTTTGACATTATTTCTCTTTTTCTTTTTTATGAAAACAATGTTTGTTACCAAGTGAATGTGAATATGGAAGAAATCAAGGTTGGTAGGTTGCTAAAAATAAAAAAATTGACCAAACTTTGTATATTAATATATATATATATATATATATACCAACTCCAAAAGTAGAAGACTTGGAAGGGTTTAGGAATATATTGCTCCCAACGATGTGTGATTTGTATGCGTATTTGAAGGTCCTACCCAGGAAATTCAACTAAAGCAAGCTGCAGGTTTCACCACATGCATATTTGTCCATTAACTTTTAATAATATTTTTCAGGTGCTCCCAAGTTTTTTTTTTTTTTTTTTGTTCAACAAGTACTAAAAAGAATTGAATTAAGAAAACTTATTTCTCCATTTTAAATAGGCTTATGTTTAGCTTTGCCCCTTAGAAGTTGTGTAACATCCCACATCGTCCAGGAGAGTGGATCTTGTAAGCCTTATATGTATATTCCTATCTCTACTTAGCATGAGGCCTTTTGGGAGTTCATTGGCTTTAGGTTCCGTAGAAACTCTGAAGTTAAGCGAGTAGCACTCAAGAGCAATCCCATGATGGGTGACCCACTGCGAAGTTCTCGTGTGAGTTCCTAGAAACAAAACCGCGAGGGTGTGGTGGGAGCCCAAAACGGACAATATCGTGCTACGGTGGAGTTGAGCCCAGGATATGGTGAGGGTCGGGGCGGGGATGTGATAATTTGGTATCAGAGCCTAACCCTGGCCATGGTGTGCTGACGAAGTTCTCGTGTGAGTTCCTAGAAACAAAACCGCGAGGGTGTGGTGGGAGCCCAAAACGGACAATATCGTGCTACGGTGGAGTTGAGCCCAGGATATGGTGAGGGTCGGGGCGGGGATGTGATAATTTGGTATCAGAGCCTAACCCTGACCATGGTGTGCTGACGAGGACGTTAGGCCCTTAAGGGGGTGGATCATGTAAGCCTTATATGTATATTCTCATCTCTACCTAGCACGAGCCCTTTTGGGAGCTCACTGGCTTCGGGTTCCGTAGGAACTCCGAAGTTAATCCGAAGTTGATGCGAGTAGCGCGCAAGAGCAATCCCATGATGGGTGACCCACTGAGAAGTTCTCGTGTGAGTTCCTAGAAACAAAACCATGAGGGCATGGTAGGGGCCTAAAGTGGACAATATCGTGCTATGGTGGAGTCGATCCAGGGATATGGTGGGGGCCTGGGGCGGGATGTGACAAGTTGGAACTTAATTTTAATCTTATTTTGCTGCTATAACTTGAATATCACAATTTTACTTCTTGAAACTCAAAATTCGTTTCACTTTGATTGTAACTCTCCCTTCACCTTGAAACTCCAAAACCGCCATGGAACATATGTAGGACTCACCACCCAATAAGACTATATTGCATGTGCCAATGAATTTGATTATAAATCTCTACTATGCGTTAACATTCAACAATCATAAAATATTAAGTTTAAAACAAAAAAGAAATTAAGAATTGTAAGTTTTTTGGGTTGTTGTGATTGAGTTGTAGAGATGAAAAAAATAAAAAAGAAATTGATTAGTCTAGTGCACCCAAATCAAACTGACATAACAGAATTGAGGCAATATAGAGCGAATTTTGAGTTTTATATAGTAAAATGACGATTTTTGAGTTTTAGAGGGCAAAATGGGTTTAAAAATCGAGTTCCAAAGGGCAAAGTGGAGTGAATTCGAGTTTCAAGAGAGTACAATGACGACTTTTAAATTACAGGGTGCAAAGTGAGATTAAAATAGAGTCCCAAGTGGGGTAGCTAAAAATAAGTCTTTAAAAATGTAATTTTTTTCTATAGTACATACCACTGAGTAAATCAACAATTAAATTTTTATATATGTAAATTTAATAACAGTATGATCTTGTGTAAAACTCGTACCATTCAGTTATACCGTACTATAGTAACTGGACCATAAAAGAGTAGTAAAATGAGGTTGCTCATAACTTTTCCAAAAAAAAAAGTGCAATTATGCATGGTAGGTACGTAGTTATACATATTCCAGTTCATTGTCAACCAAGCAATCACATTGAAAAATGTCAACCAAAGCCTCTTTTTCTGATGAGCCCAATTTTTTGTGCATCTTGCATGATTGAAGAGTTTCAGACTTGGGGACTTCTTTCAACTTGCTCATAAATTAAGAATTGATATACATTTACACTTGTTAATTTGAGACAGTTGGTGAGAGCCAAAATTTAGTCTTTTCTTTGTGGGGAGGTTCATTAGCTCATTAGCTGAACTAAGAGGGAATTAAGAAAGCTGGTAGTATGTATAAGATCTAAGGGGCTATTAATCATCATTTAGTATTATGGTTAGATAGTATTTTTGTTCACTTATAAGGGGAAGATTTTAAGTCCAACTTCTATTGATAAACATTTTGATTTCAATTTTTGAGTTTTATTTTTTAGTGTAAATTCTTTTTATGCGATGAGGTTCTAGTTTAAGAGAAAAAAAGAGAAGAATTGCACCAAGTCACACGATGCGCAAATAACTAAGTATCATTATCAGCATAAATAATCATTGTTATTCATATGAATCAAACTTGAATCTGTTAGATATTGATCAAGTGCTCAACAAGGTGACTGCATGGAATGTGTCTCATATCACCAGGGTTCTAAAAGACGCGACGCGCTAGTCGGGCGGCGGGCTGGGGCCTAGTGCCTAGGTGGCTAGGCGGGATCTAGGCGGATTTAATTAAATTTATTATATTTCGTGTAAATAAATGTTTATTTATACTTAATATATATATAATTTCATCATAAACTACAAAATAGAATGACATATATATTATGAGCTATTGGAACATAATGAAAACATGAGAAACAAGCATATAATGTGTGTTTTCATTTAAGTATTCAACAAAAATAAAATAAAATGCAAAATGAAAGTTATCTATTTTTTGTCTAAGTGAGTCGCAACCCAGACAGGTCTTAGCGAGCTAGGCAGGTGTCTAAGCGGTCTAGGCGGGCCCCTCAATACGTCTAGGTGGTCTTTCTTAATTTTCAAATGAATAGACATTAATTAGAATGGTGACTAACCGTCTAGCACCTAGACAAGGCTTAAATTGAGATTTTTAGAACAGTGCATATCACTGAGCAGCAAGTGCACATTCCAAATCTGCACACAAGGGAACCCAGTTTCCGAAAAAAAAAAAATACAAAAAAAAAAGAAATCTGCACGAGTGAAATGAAATAAATGGGTTTTCTGAGTCAAAATACAACAGCGTAGCCCTCCATTGTTGGCTTTCTTCTAATTTGCAGTAACAACGACTTCATTGACATGGGATAGCCGCTGTCTGTCCCCACTTTCCAATATATAATTATAAATTAGGACGGCTCTCACCAACTTCTGTTTATTTATTTATTTATCTATCTTCCATCTCACCGACTTATATGTGTATAT
Source organism: Pyrus communis (assembly GCF_041283825.1). Classification (NCBI taxonomy): domain Eukaryota; kingdom Viridiplantae; phylum Streptophyta; class Magnoliopsida; order Rosales; family Rosaceae; genus Pyrus; species Pyrus communis. The sequence goes on along the minus strand of NC_142566.1, from coordinate 4,843,135 downwards.
TTATATTTAATTATACCGAATATTGACAGTATATGCTCCTCAAATCAGTCCACTTCATACTAAAGTTCTCTCATATTGGAAAATATATGAAAAAAGAGAAATGTTAAAAAAATTCTCTTAAAATGAAATATAAATTTTGCCACCTCATAATTTTTGCATAATATTTTGTAATATTGTTATAGAAATGAACATTAAACTATGAAATAAGTTCAAGTTCATAAAAGTCTAACTTTTAGAGAATCTCTTTTGCATTTCTCATATTTATAAAAATTTTGGACGTAATCAGAATATATTTTTTCTTTCCATCTAATTCCACGATATAATCCGTTTTTCGTGTCAAAATATTAGTTAAATTGTCGTCAAGAGTTACGAGCAAAAAGGCGAAGAAGCAATTTACTGAGTAATTTTAGTAGTTGCAATTGAATAAGAACTAAGAAGAGAACAACATAATGGCAAGGGATATCATTATCCTGTAGGGAAACTTGCACGTAGTTTGGCTGTTTGAGTTTGCACGTTCAAAGTTGCACGGCGCACAGACCTAACTTGGTTGCTAAACGCTATACACTAAACACTAAACAGGTTGACTTTTGATGAAAACTGGTCCTGACAATAAGTATAATTTCAGCGTATTTGATAGGTTCGTCGGTCCTTTAACAAGTTGACTGTTAACGAAAGTTTAATTTCTTAACGAGGGAGTGAATGTTTTGGATGCGACAGACGACATCATCTCAACTCAACTGTTAGCAAAGAAGATATGCGGCTTCAAGACATTCCAACTCAAGTTCATCCTCTGACACTGACATGCATGAAGAAGAATTTGATACTTTAAATCAAATTAAGGATCCATATTGGTATGTGCTCCTTCCTTCCTTCCTTCCTTCCTTCAAGTCTTCTTCAGATAGCCATCTCACCAATTGCATCTGCCATGGGATCTCTTTTCGCTTTCTTTTTTGGACGCGAGTCACAAGTTGAAGCTGCGACGCACGTTAGGATTCAGTTTATTTCTTCAGCGCAACAACATGCAGAAAGTAAACAACAAGGAGAGGGAAAACAGCACAAGAGGATTAGAGGAATGATATATACTCGAGAAACAAAGGTATTAACTAAAAAAAATTATTTAGCAACAGGCACAGAGAGAAAGTAAACATCTAATTCTAATCGGTTTGTGTAAACCAACCAAGAAGTGCAATACAGAATTGACTATATACAACCGCAACCGCATGCAAGGAGAGAACATGTGGTCGAGTTCCTACAGCACGTCATTATATAGTCTATTTATTATGTCAGTTATATACAAATCTTACAGAGATACGGAGTTTCATTCACGTTATATATATTCATGAAAAAAGGCACCTCAGTTTTGAAGCTGTCTCGGTTCTATGTGGTGGCGATGGTTTCAATTGTGGCTTCAATGTATTAGATGGTGATAGTGATGGAGTTCTGAGGACGATAAACGTCAGAGCTGAATGTGTATGAGCATGAACTGTGTAATGCATCTCGAACAAAGTTGAAAGTTATCTTCTGTTGTGCATTCTTCTTCCTTGAATATTAGTAGCTAGCTATGTCTTACTTTCAAAACAAGATGGGGCAGGTACCCATTTTGGACAACACTTGTTAGTCAAGCTCCCCCCTACATTTTCAGGCACGGGACCTGGCACCGAGTTGGACTGAGGAGGTGATCAAGAGCTTACGTCCTCAACTTTCTTTTGCTTCTACAATGTGTAACCTCAGGCTGATGTTGTCTTGAGTTATAAATCACTTCTGCTTTTAGCTATCAAGGAGCTCAACGCTCTAATTTCTTTCTAATATTCACGGTGCGTTCCTTTTCTGTTTTCAGGCTAGACACGAAACAAACACATATAGCATTACCATACAAGTAAGTTGATATTATAGACAACATTCGGTACAAGACATTTCAAAGGTCACTAGTTAACCTAGTATATATAATCTTAAAAACAACAGCAGCGAGCATCATAGGCAGACCAAGTACAAAGTCTATTGACAAAAAACCGCCATTCTTTTACATATGCAGATGCTTCTTTTGCAGAACTGACAAGGAATCCACGAAGCTCGTCGTCTTTTACCACCATTCATGTCCCTGTATATAAATCATAATCATTAATTAGAGAAAATCTGAATGCTATTAGATACCAAGTAAAATAACATGCCATGAATCCAACAGAAAACAGGATAACAAGGCAATGCACTGGAACTACATCAGAGGAGGATATTCATGTTGGAATGTAACCCTTCAGCTGGAAATTGATGGCTGAGATCATTTCATAAATGTATTTTTGTTTCAGTTTGAATGTCAGCCATTGGATCATAGTCCACATGGTTTCTTAATGTTGTATTTAGTTTAAGTAATAGAATTAGACATGTGGCATTATCTCATAGGATAATACCAATGAATGGTTGAGATTATGTTGTATATTGGAGTGTGAAGGATCTCCCTTCCTTCCGTGTGCAACGGTAACAAAGTGTTTGGCATGTTCAATGTGTGAAATGAGAAGTGCAGAATTCCTTTCATCTTCTTTGTGAACTCTCTTTGTCTTTCCTCTTGCACAGAGTCTCCATTGAAGCTTATATTACCACACACAAACACTAACAATTCAAGTAATTCTGTCAAACTTGCAAATTCTTGTGCTATACTATACGTTGCAGCAACTGCCTGCACTTTCTTACTCAAACTCATTTTGGCGAGTGTGAATTACAAAAAGACCATATCATAGTAAATTTGATTCTTCATCACTTTCATACTATCTCTCTCTTTTTAATATGTCGGAGCTTGTAGTAGAAGGATTTACAATTGGAATATTTCAATTCAAATTACTCTTTTGCAACATATATTGAACCCAAAACCTCCTCCCAAACTATAAAAAGTGAAAGATATAAACGGATTATAAGGCGCGTCCTTGAAGCATGTAATTAATAGCAAATAGCAAGTCTAGAAGCTAAATGTAACCAACAGAAGATGTTAAGCAGCAGCGCTTTAAACATCAATTAAACAATTGCACAACCAGAAATTAAGTTAGTAGGGGAGGGGCTGTCAAGAGAGGGTGAGGGCAGATTATTCTTCTTTTCCTGAGATGGAGAATGTTGCTAATTGGCTATGTCTAAGACCTATTTTACATACACAAGTTCAAACCACAGTAACGAATCCACTATGTCAGCATCAGGAAGAGATTTCAGTAAACAGAATTCTTCTGGGTTACCATTCAGTAATATGAGTACAGCCTTAACAACTTGCGATTTACTGAGGTTTGGTGTCGTTGAAACCACTCACCAATCGCATGTGACAATGGATCTATTTTCGCTTTCTTTTTGGGATGCAAGTCACAAGTTGAAGTTGAGGGATGCATATGTGCATGCAAGTTAGGACTGAAATTGCCATCATTTTCTTCTTCAACTTCCATTATTTCTTCTGCACAGGCATACAGAGAAAGTAAACATCACTTAGAGAAAACAGCACAAGAGATACAAGTGTCTTCATGGTGCGATGATAACTAAATATCACATGCATAAGCTGTGGTGGAGTTTATATTTCATCATCACATATAAAAGCAGCCCAGTTTTGTCATCTAGGGTATATACAGAGATATGGGAATACTAAAAAAAAATTCACAGATAATGGTGACCTAACTGTTGAAGATAGGAAGTTCATCAGATAATGGTGATGCCAACTGTTGCAATCACACCTCGTGGAAATGTGATCCACACTATCTCTTTATTTGACTATGGTATTCTTTGTCAACGGTAAAAGAATATATACACGATATGTGGAGAACTTATCTTCTAAATATCTCAACTTACCATGAAATCAATACACACAACTCGAAGGCTATAGTAAATTACTAGGCACATAAGTGGACTCCATGGGTTGCTAACTATAAGTTTATAACTACTATGCAACCAGTCAAAACCAACCTGATGGTAGGGACGATTGCTTCCTTTACTGACCAGACAGTCTATTCCGATAGTGTCACGACCCTCTCGTTCCTCTATTTTTATTTTATTAGCACAAGATGCCATTGTGACGTGTACTCGTGTCATATAAATCATTCTCTTGAATAACATAGTAATTTGAGGGGTTAAATTTAAGAATCGTTGAATCACTCTCAATGTATTAAACTAAAAATTCATTTTAAGTTACAACCGGGTCAAAGAAAACCCGAAGACTCGAGTCTCTCCCTCCATCTTTTCTCCCCCTCCTCTTTCTAGAACCTTTGTTTCGTAGCCACTCTGTTGAAACACATACGGTTTAATTGCAATATTTTAATCAGATAAGAAATGACTAAATCATCATGTAATTAAACAAACTTAATTCATACGAACAATAACAAAAAATGTTAAATGCACATGAGAATTGGGTTAGAAAAACCTAAACTGGGTCGATGCAAATATCGTCTTTGTCATGATAGCATTCCAAATCACAAGGCTCAAATGGATTCAATGAGGTAATATCTAATATTAGTGCACTAGGCTCGTTTGATGTCTATGATTGACCTGGATTGGACTGTCCATTAGATTCAATGAATTAGAAATATAGATGTCAACTTAACATATTTTATTCAAAATGAAGGTAGAAGATGGAGAAGCTATGAAAAAAATTATCCCTCCTAATCGTGCCATTTTTTGTGGGGATTTGGAAGGATCAGCTGTCTTCATGATTTCTCCACCATGCAAGTTAGTATCTATATTTTCATTCAACATTCATTAAATTTATTGAGTTTGACCAAAGCCAAGCTAACCCTAAACATCAAACGAGTCTATGGTGATGTGAATATTGAAAGTGATTTATGACTACAAGGGACTCTAGGTTATAAATAGGCAAAATTTAAAGAGATAATCTTTGCTAGAGATAGGAGCGAAGTGGGTGCAGTGTATCATACTGTTTATTTTCGTAACTATAACACAAAAATGATTGCAGGTAAAAAAGGGAAGGAAATGATATTAATATTAATGTTTTCACTTCTTTTCTGTTCTATTGTGTGTTGTGATTATACATGGAATGCTCCTTATATAGAGTCATATCTGTGAAGAATCATAAAAGTGAAACGAGTGCATTTTGAAAAACATCATATAACAACAACAATGCTACTATTCTTAAGTTTTACTCACTTTTCATTTTTAGCTAAAACATGTGAGCATTCATTTCCACAACTTTTACAACACTTCACTATTTATTGAAGTTGAGATGTCTTTTTGAAAAACATGTGACTATTCATGAAAAACCAAAAAATACAACTGCTCATTTGAATTTCAAGTTTAACACACAAATCTTTCCCACCAAAAGACAGCTTCTAATATTATAATACTAATATTAAAATTAAGCAGGCTGGTTCTACCTCCCATGAAAGTGCAAGGATGAACGCCACTTATACGAGTTGTGTGAGTACAAGCTTGTCATGGAGAGGATGCACCACACCATATGCAGAAGAATCGTTAGGAAGACGGACCAAAAAGAAGGGGCAGCTCATTCCGCTCGTGATTGATGATTTGTTGTTAATTGTTCAGTATTGTGTCTGGGGTGCTAATGTTTCAATGAATGTGCTAGCAGAGTTGGAGGGTGGAGGAAAAGAAGGGGTTTTGCAAGGTTAAGGTTCTACAACAATTGGGTAGCATTGTTAGTGTAGCGTCAATATTTGTTACATATTATTAATATGACGTGGATATTTAGTAAATATTGTTGATATGGTGTTTATATTTGGTGCAACGATCCGTAATTTTCTGCAAAGTAACTGGTCTGATGATCTCTTTAACCTTTATTAACTTTTGAAAAACAATACCAGTGATGTGCATGGCCGACACATCGTCCTCCAGTTACGGGTACCTAATTCCCTACTTTTTATCCCTTGTTTCGAACTTTTTTCCACCATCTTCACAATTAGAATAGCTTGTGTGGCACTAGTACAGTACCACATTAATGTTTCATATGACATAATATAAGCAATATATCCTCTTGTAATGTCATATGTCAATAATATAAGGATACGTAGAGTAAAATGAACACATACTATTGTTGATATAGAACGTCTCCGTAACAGTGTATTTGGGTCATACAAATCATATTCAACAAGAAAGAAAAGAAACATTAATTAATGGGATTAAGAAGAAAAACATTGCAATTGCAATTCCACGCATATGGATAATTGGATATGGTCCCATCACACCGCAAGTCATGCCTTTGATGCTATAATTCTCATCATATACAATCATCAAGGCCCCTGCATGCAGCTTACAAAATGCTTATTTTCTTTGCTGGGGAGACTAATTCAATCTTCCCCTAGCTTTGGAATTCGGAAATCAATGAGCAAACCAAAGCTTCAACTCCTCTTCTTGTTCAGCATCTTCATTGTCTTTCTATGCTTCTTTCAGGGGAAGTCATCACCTCTTGAGCTAGAAGATGACTCTTGGCTTGATGAAGAAGAGGATGCTGTGAACATGGTTGAGAGCCACCAAAGTTCAAGGAGGAGATGTGAGCTTTCCGCCGGAAAATGGGTTTACGATCAATCGTACCCTCTCTATGACTCGACTTGTCCGTATCTTAGCACTGCAGTGACTTGTCAAAAGAATGGAAGGCCGGATTCGGACTACGAAAAATGGAGGTGGAAGCCCAACAGCTGCTCCATTCCAAGGTACAACCCTAAACCAAACTTAACTAAATAATCTATTTTGGGCTTAGCCAAATTTGTTAGAGCAGTGCGCTCTCTTCTCTGCATCTAAGTTTGAATTTCCCTTCTAGTAATTTAAAATCATTTAGTGTAATGTATTTCTTGTTTTGATAGTTATTTCTTTGTTTTCTTGTTTCAATGAAGGTTTGATGCATTGAAATTTCTTGGAAAAATGAGAAGGAAAAGAATAATGCTGGTTGGTGATTCTATAATGAGGAATCAGTGGGAGTCCCTAGTGTGCTTAGTACAAGGAGTTGTTCCAACTGGAAGAAAGAGAGTGACCTACAATGGCCCCTCTATGGCATTCCATGCAATGGTACAATTATTTTTATTAAAATTGTAGGGGTCGTTTGATTACTATTTCAATTCATTTTCAGTTTTTAGCTTTTATTTGTTCTGAAAACTAAAAACTTGTTTGGTGACTAAAATTGAACAAAGAAATTTGCTTTACATTGTATTGAGGGAAAGCCTCAAGATTTGATCCTTGTTCTTAAATCTTACATTAACATAAATAGTAAATTTAATTCACACACAGGATTTTGAGACATCAGTTGAGTTTTCATGGGCTCCACTCCTAGTAGAGTTGAACAAAGGAGCTGACAAAAAGAGAATTTTACATTTGGACTTGATAGAAGAGAATGCAAAGTACTGGAGAGGAGTTGATGTTCTTGTGTTTGATTCTGCTCACTGGTGGACTCACTCTGACAAATCGAGTTCGTAAGAGAAAATTCGCATTCATCGAGTTACCTTTCCTCATTTCTTTTGCTTCAGAAGTGGTAGCATTGTGGATGTTCGTAATTATGATCTTAATTGAAGAGTTCTTCTAATCTATTGCAGGTGGGATTACTACATGGAAGGACAGTCTCTGTACACAAACATGAATCCAATGGTTGCATACCAAAAAGGACTCACTACATGGGCTAAATGGATTGATTTAAACTTAGATCCTCGAAAAACCCAAGTGATTTTTCGAAGCATGTCACCTAGGCACAACAGGTACGTAATATGAGATCTGACGGAGTTATGATGCAAATATAATTCACAGAATTCTTCAGTATATACATGAATGTGTTCTATTCGCTTTTCGGCAGACAAAATGGTTGGAGATGCTATAATCAGAAGCAGCCTCTGGCTTATTTCAGTCACCAACATGTTCCTGAGCCATTGATAGTGCTGCAAACTGTATTGAGAAATATGAGATTTCCAGTATATCTTCAGGACATAACTACAATGTCAGCATTTCGAAGAGACGGGCACCCTTCTGTGTACAGAAGGGCCATGGGGCAAGAAGAGAGGCAGCACCCAAGAGGCTTATCCTCTGACTGCAGCCATTGGTGCCTTCCTGGGGTGCCTGATAGTTGGAATGAGATGTTGAGTGCCTTGCTTTAAGTATGAGTTAATTAACTGTGTTAATTAAAATTTTACGTCAAGTGTGAGAGTAAACTCTTCTTTTCTGCAGATTAAAGTTTGTAATGCGAATTATGATGTTGTGGTGAGGTGGTTGTATGTGAGAAGGTGATCACTCATCATATTATGCTTGCTAGCAAAGTCTCTTTGCACTCATATCTATGTTTCTTCCTTTCTTTATTCAAGCAATATTCAAATATAATCTAAGCTACAGGGAGGGAGAAGGGAACAAACTTGAGTTGAGAGAGCACTTGTTGATCAGCTAACTTGTCTACGCTCATGTCTACATCTATATTTTTAGTCGTCTAGATATTTAGTTATACATTACTAATGAAATAACATGCTTAGCTATAAGGATTTCTTTAGTTTCAGCAATCAAAAAATGACTCTTAGTGGGAGAAGTTGAAGAACCAAAGTTTTCAATTCAAAAAGCAAGAGATGTGATCTTCACTTTTGTAGCCATGACCTTCTTGTAATAATGATGTCATGTAATAATTGACATTCATCTCAATTGCTTTTGCAGTAGAAACAGTCTCTAGTGGCAAACAACTTTGATAAAGTATTTCTCTACATAGGACTTAAACATAGCCTCTTTTTTTTCGAGATGACATTCTAAATTATCGTAATTTATGAAAATAGGCAAACTCAAGTGTAAGGGCCCACGCACTGCCCTTGCCTATCCATTTTTTTTCAAATTTTTCAGTGAGTATTTCATATCAAAACAAACCCATCTTTTTCTCTATGAATAAGAAAAAATGGCTAAAAAACTTGATTACGGATCTCTTCTTCCTTGGCAGGCAGAGGCAATTTCTGCAGTTTATTGGCTAATGAAATTTTATCCTCCAAAAATATACCTTATTTTTATTAATATATATTTCAGCAATATTCTAACTTGCTCATAAAATATGCTGCATGCAGTCATATACATACAAATTAATAAATTCAAACAAAAGAAACTGCAGTACTCCTCTAGCTAGCTCAATCAATGTGAACCAAGCTTCTTTTTCAACTTTGAAATCTCCTTAGAACTCAATCCAAAAGCTTTTTCCAAGAGTTTATCTTCGATACCGGATCCGAAAATTGCAGCGGGGATTTTCTGGGTTCCAGGGTTTTGGCTGTCAAAACTGCCCAATTTAGTTGCCGGAGTATCACCAACATTCATTTGAAAGTGCACTAGACTCCTTGGAAACACCATCACCTCACCTTTTTCGTTCACTTTGGCCAAAATCCTGTTAGTCGTATCAACAAACCCCGAATAGATCTTTCCTTCGAGCACAAATGCAATCTCTGTTGCCCTCGGGTGAAAATGTGGCACGTTTACTCCACCAACTTCAAAGTCAGCTCGGACAAACGACATGCCAAGCGTGTTGAGTCCTGGAAAGACGTTTGAGTTCACAGAAACGCCAGAGAGCCCGCTTGGACCAAACTTTCCAGGAACCCTAATGCCCGAAAATACAAAATCTTCTACTGTTGCTAGGGATGAGTTCTTGCATTGGTTGGCATGACTCGCAGGCTCTGTGTTGGCTATGCAGAAGTCTTGAACAGGATCCGGATCTGAAGCGAAAGTGACATAGCTCTTGTTGAAGAGGAGGACGATGAAAAGGGCTACCGTTTTGTAGACCATTTTTGGTATAAAAAGCAAGAATGCAGGACGAGGAGAAATATTGCTTTCAAGTTGCAAACATTCAACCACTTTGATCTGGAAAATTATGGCATCAAAGAACAAATGTTGAAGGCAAATACTAATAATACTAGCTAGATAAGGAAACAAACCATTAAAAATGTCTTTATTGTTGATGCTGCACTTTACATGGAATTAGTTGTATATACTAACTTTCCTTGGGAATAAGGTGAGAATTGAGGATTAATTAGTTAGCCAGGGAATGACTGCACCCACCAACATGTAGTTTGCTTTTTCTTCTGTTTTTGGTGGAGAATTAGAATTGTAGTGGGGGGTTGAGTTGTGCTTATGGCTCTCATTATTACAAAAAAGCTTGATCTTATTAGCTTAGCACAAACAACAATCCTAGCTGTCCGAAAATTCTACTATGCTCCGGTTAGATCTTGCTCATTGAATCTTTGACTAAAGATTTAATGACTGGACATTGAAAATAAATTTGGAGCATTTCTAACCGAGATGTAAAATCCAACCATGGACAAAAAACAACTATTTTGTACAAAAACATGGCTCCAAAGGATGAGCCAAATGATGACATGGATTGAAGGAGGAGAGTCTAGCGTCACAAATGGTAGCAACCAAGCTTGATGGCAATTCCTTCTACAAGATGGCATCAACCAAATTATTTATTGGATTCTTGGTTAAGGATCTAACGACAAAAAATTATGGTGTATAAGATACACCGAAACAAAGTAGAAAATCCCCCACTCAACAACCCCTCACTCAGCATAGTAGAAAATCTCTTACACCGTCTTGACTTGCTACTCTTGAAGTATATGCATTTTTAGTGCCTTGAAGTTGAAGGTACTTTCACTTTCATGTCATAAGAAAAAAATAGAAAGTGAAAACTTTCTTGGCCTGGAAGAAGAGAAAAGTCGTCAACAATTTTAAGGTGCTATGGGGTGGCCTATAACATGATTGGAAGCTAATTTGTGTTTTATTTCACATTTTTTATAGAAGCGATATTAAAAATTAGAAGATTCGAACAAGACCATGGAAGACGCTAATTGTGTTTTTTATTCTTCGGGAAAATAAGATTTGCACGTTTTGAATTTTGATTTGAAAGACGAAGTTCGGATTTGTAGGACATTTTAATAAAAATCTTATTGGAAGCTTTAATATGAAATTAATAACATTAACCGTTTCCTTGCTGCATAGACACGTTCGAAAGCAAGGTGAATACATCAGTTAAAACGAGAAGTTCATTTTTGAACTATTTTAGCACCACTAAACAACGGCATCGGGCGGAAGACAAATGCAAAAGCAAGCAGCCAAGTTCATGGTATAGGAGAGTGGACCGGCCTTGCGTGTATGGAAGATTATCTCGAAAACTAACGCATCAACAAGTCACTTTGAGCTGACTGGTGCAGTATACTTTACAAACAAATGTAGCTTATCCAGGTATTAGTGACTATCTATATCGGTTTCTGGCCTCCGGATGTAGTAACGCAGCAAGTTCACCAACACCTGAAAATTCAAAAAAATAAAAATAAAAAAAAATAAAGAAAAAGAAAAAAAAGTCGGGTTTGCATGTAAGAACCTTCTGCACCATCTGTTTTTTGGTTGTAACATTATCAACATTTGTAAACCCTAAAACATGAAAGTCAGCAATAGCTCTGGCCTAAAAGTATTGGTTATTGAAAGGTCACATAATTTGAATTGGCAATACAGAACCAAATCAATTACCTGAGACCAGGAACTGTTTAACGCAGCCCCTCTGTTGCTGACATGAAATTTATCTTTGGCTACCAACCCCTATAAGACGAGAGAAGAAAGTTAACCACAGATAAATGGGAGGAAAGGTGGAGAGAAAGCAATTAGGGGAGGGGAGGGCATACTTCTGTATCGATCTCAGCTGATTCCACATCAATATTATGATAAACGCAAAGTGAAGAAAATATGTAGTGCGATGACTACAAGTCCAACAGCTAATACAGCAATTCCAAACGAAATCACATAATACAATCAGAACACTGCCCACAAAAAAAAATCTGAAAATTTAATCCACTTTAAAGTGTGAGAGAGAGAGAGAGAAAGATCAAAACTCAGCCTAGACTGACTGTTATTTACTTTATTTCTTGGCTTTGCCTACCACCCAAAAAACAAACCAAAAACAAAACACTTTTTTGGCAACGGGACCTTAAACATATTTTATTAAGATTCATCTTGACAAGTAAATAGAACCAAAAAACAATCTACTTCTTTTCAGCTTTAAAGAATCAAAAGTGGATACTAGAGACACCAATTTGGCTTCAATATGTTTTTGTTTTTTGATTTTGTAGCTTAAATTTTGTGGTTCGCAGAACTAGTAATGAAACTGCCTTAGTATTGCAGCACAACTTAACTAGGGCCCCTCTGCAAGGTCAGAAGATACTAGAGACACCAGTCGGTGTGATCACCCTGATGTACAAATTTAGCCGCAAGAACAACGGTAATAACCTCATTTTATACTTAAATTTGGTCAAAAGATACGCGTGGCGCAATCCTGAAATTAGTCTGGTAGATACCTTATGTGTGTAGAAAAAGGTATGTAGGCTAAAAAATATATTTGTTATTGATACGTGAATGTGGAAAAATGGAAGAGAATGCTTTTTTTCTCATTGTGTTTCTCTACAAGATTACAAGGATATATATACATGATACAAGTGTGTAGGTAGGACAAGGTAGCCGTCCTAGTGTGTAGGTAGGACAAGGTAGGACGGCTGTAGAGGACAAGGTAGCCGTCCTAGTGTGTAGGTAGGACAAGGTAGGACGGCTGTAGGACGGCTTGACGGCTGTAGGACGGTTAGTGTGTAGGTAGGACAAGGTAGGACGGCTGTAGGACGGCTTGACGGCTGTAGGACGGCTTATTCTTCCAATAATAATATTATATACAATTACACAAGGACTCCAACCATATTCCTTATTTGTCTAACAATGTGGTCTGTTAGGATGACCGACACTTGATGGCTAGCTCTGATACCAAATTGAAGCAATTCAACTTACACTGGGGGGTTCTAATTGCAAGGATTTGACTTCCAAATTTCCTGCCCTGACACTAAGTTAAAGTATATTGGATTACCACTATTCTAAAAAGCTTTTAACTATTAAGTGAAAAATGAAACTGGTATACAATGCTATACTGAGCACGTAGACCTAAAATGTATGAGAATCTCCACTAGCACCACAAAACTGGTTCGAACTTTCTTTTAAAACTACGTATGGGATCAACTCAAAATACACATAAGTAATATGTGCTACACGATGAAGAACAAAAAGAAATAAGTCCTCACAATCGCCTTAAATAAAACTTCCTTTTTTTGACTGGTCCCTCAGTGATGACAGTTCCCTTAGCCTCATCCAGTCCCAAATCTTTCAATGCATTCATTTGTCCTCCTTTAAACAAAGGTACTGTTGGAAGTTAATCTGATCCAGCCTCTTTAGTATTCTATTTTTAATTTAAGCAACTTAGTTGTAAAAGCTAACGGCTAGTTTTTTTTTTGTTTTTTTTTATTTTTAAATATCCTTGTTTGTTGTGTAAAGCTATCTCACATTGGACACATGTATGTCTCAGATTAAAAGTGAGGTGTATGACTTAGATGAACAATAGCACAACTGTAATTTGAAGGACAATGTACCTGAGGTTGTAGCTAGATAAGGATGAATGTAAGGGAATGAATCAATCAATGAAATCACCTAGAGGAGCAGCTATGATTTGCTTACTCTAAAATTCTCTGAAATTCTTTTTGTTCTTTACCTTTTTCTTTCATAAGTTTTTACCAAAAATCCATCATGGCCTCAGAGCCTGGTTTCGATCTATGAACTAGGAGTCTATAAAGCTGTGAACTTTAGGGAATTTCCAACGAGAAAAACCTTAGAAATCGATTTTTTCCTTGGGAGCAATGGCTAGAACAGCTAGCAATGACCTGAAAGCTCCAATCTTTCAAGGTGAAAACTATGACTTTTGGAGAATAAGGATGATAACCATTCTCAAGTCTCATGATCTTTGAGGTTTGGTGGACAAGGGGTATGTAACTCCAACTGTGAAAGAAACTCTCACGAAGGATGCTAAAGCTCTTGGCTTTATTTAGGGTGCAGTTTCCGACATCATATTTCCGAGGATTGCGAATGAAGAAACATACAAGGGAGCATGAGAGATTCTTCAAGAGGAATACAGGGGTGATAAAAAGGTTAGAAGAATGAAACTTACCTCTCTTAGACATGAATTTGAGTACACTAGGATGAGGGAAATTGAACCACTTAAGAATTATCTTGTTAGACTGTTTGATATTGTGAATCAAATGAAGAACTATGGTGAAGAACTCACAAATCAAAGATTAGTGCAAAAGCTACTTATTAGTCTAACAAAGTCTTATGATAACATTGTGTCACTTATTGAAGAAACTAAGGATACAGATGTAATCAATGTTCAAGAAGTGACTGCATCATTAAGAGTAGTTGAGCAAAGGCTAGAAATGCATGCAGTAGATGATATGGCCACTAATAGGACCTTTCAATCACTTAATATTGGTGAGAAGAACTATAACCATAGTGGACAATCAAGTAACAATCAAAAGGAGAAGAAACCATGGAAAGGGAAAAACAAAAAATGGGACAACAAGGGTGGTAGTCCTGCAAAACTAAATACCATTGAGGGAACACAAAAAATAGCTTGCAATATATGTGATCAATTGCATTATGGTGCTTACTGGATCAAGGGGAAACCTAATTGTCACAAATGTGAAAGGTTTGGTCATCTGGCTAAAGATTGCAACAGTGGTAGAAGAAACCAATAGGTGCAATATGCAAACCAAGTTGATGAGGAAGAGGCTAATGTGTTCTTTGCATGTAAAGCTGCAACAATAGAAGGAAAGGAGAGTGTGGTATATAAACAGTGGTTGCAGTAACCACATGACAGCACACAGGTCTCTTCTCATTGTGTAATACCCTGAAAAATTTAAATATATAAATTAATTATTTATGTTTATGAATATGTGAAGGAAATAGGAAAATAAATCAATAAATGGTTAAGGAAATTTCAGTGGGAAAAATGTGAAAATCCATTCCTAGATTTGAATATTAAAATAAGTATTTTGTAGTTGTATTCGTAATTACGACGTGTTTATAATTACGGCGGATATTTGTATCGATAAGTTAAAAAGACTAAAATGCCCTAGTTGGCTTAACGTAATTATACGAGGACGTATTTTATCCTCATATATTTTATTGTATTTCTTGATATATTTGGATAGAACTCGACCTCACGAGCGTGTAGGCGCAAACCGTTCATGAAACAAAATTATAACGAAAGAGTTATTAACGTTTGAAGTTAAGGATATTTTTGTAAATTTAATCTTCACTTTAGAAGGCAACAGAAAATTTGGATCAATGGGTTGTGCCACATGTGTGGCTAGGATGAAGGGAAAGGAAGAGAGATGAGAGAGATGAACGGCTGAGATGAAAAACAGAGAAGAGAAATGAGAGAAAAAGAGGGGGGAACTGCCCAATGAAAAGGGGGAAAAGAGGGGAAATGAGAGAGGGAGAAAAAGGGAAACGGGCTGACCCGTATACCTCATTGGACCTGGTTTCGATCTGGTATATTTCTCGGTGAAATTCGTCAATTTTCTGACTAATTGACATGATTTACCACCACCAATCATTATATCTTTGCTCCCTCTTCAATTTTCCACCTAAAGTCGACCTAATTTGGTCATGTTTCGCGACGAGGTGGTGTCGTGGGTGTCCGAAGCCACGGCGTCGATTCCGCCGTTTCTGAAACAAATTCCGTCAATGACCACCACCAATAAACTCCCCTCAACCCTAAGAACGAAGCCCAAGCATTGGTTAGGGCGTCGGAACTGTTTTGGAGTCGAATCAAGAAGAACACCCAATTTAAGGGTTTCTGGCGTGTTTGAGTAAAATTAGGGCTTTTCCTGGTCGAATTGGACCTAGGTCCAGGTATGAAAAATGTTCCTCTCCTTAAGTTGTACATTCCTGAAAATTTTGGTAATTTTTTGTTATAGTTGAAATTTTCGAGGAGTAGGGGCAGTCGTCCGCCACTCGTGGCATCGCATGTGGCGGCACATGGCCAATGAGTCGACATTGCATTTTTATGCGAATTTCGTTATTCCAATTATGTTTTGGTATCTATTTGACGTGTAGCAATTATTAATACGAATGTTGGATTTTTTTTATTTTTTATTAATTGAATATTTTTGGAATTGGTTTGAAATTGAAATGTGAACTACGGAAGGCTTGATCCCTTTCAAGGGTACGTAGGCAGTCTAACAGGGTTATATGCAGCCTTAATAATCGAGAATTAATTCTTTAGTTGGAAAATTTGATCTAAGAGAATAAAATGGTGATAATTTGAAAATAAAATCGTATGTGTGGATAAAAGAATTATGGTTATAAATCATGTGTGGGATTAAGGAATTTAATTAAAGAATCACAATCAATGGTAGTTAAATAAACAAGAATTTAGTTTGGGTCTATCACTGTTATTATTTTTTCTGAAATAAATATTTTGGAGCGGGGCGTTGCATATTGATTTGGATATAACCTTTACTGGCAGAGTTAAAATGGGGAATGGATACATAGTGGATGTTGTTGGTACATGAACCCTGATTAGAGACACTGAGAAAGGGAAAAGATACATCAGAAAAGTGATGTTGGTACCTAGCTTGGAAGAAAACCTACTCAATGTAGGACAGATGATGGAACATGAGTATTTCTTGCTTTTTGGTGATGATGTGGCTGAAATCTATAATGACAAGACCCTGTAGAATCTTGTCTCCAAGGTTGAAATGAAGAAAACAAAAGCTTTCCCTTATTGATGAGATTTCTTGAGAATCTTGCAATGAAGGCAATAGTGAATGAGTCTTCTATGGCACAAGAGACTAGGCCATCTTAACTTTCAAATTTTGAAAACTCTGCAGAACCAACAAATGGTTCTTAGCCTACCTGAAATAAAAAAAAAACTAGTGAATTGTGTGAAGGATGTACCTTTGGAAAGCAACACATAAGCTCATTTCCAACTGGTCAAGCATGGAGAGCATCAGTGCCCTTGGAACTAATCCACAGTGACGTTTATGGTCCAATGAAGACTGCTACACTTGGTGGCAACAAATATTTTTTGATTTTGTAGATAACCATTCCAGGATGTGCTCAGTTTATATGTTGAGATAGAAATTAGAAGTATTCAGTGTTTAAAAAGTTTCAGATGCTTGTGGAAAGACAAACTGGAATGAAGATTAAAAGGTTGAGAAGTGATAGGGGATGAGAGTACACATCCTTGGAATTTGACAAGTTCTGTGAGAATATTAGACTAGAGAAGCAGTTGACGGTTGAGTATACTCCACAACAAAATGGAGTAGCTGAGAGGAAGAACATGATAGTTGTGGAAATGGCTAGATCAATGTTGCATGATAAGATGATACCATACCATTTTTTGGGAGAAACAGTTTGCACTACAGTCTATATACTCAACAGGTGTCCCACAAAAAGCTATTGACAACTAAACACATTTTGAAGCTTATAGTGGAAAAAAGCCATATGTGAAGCATTTAAAAGTGTTTGGTTCAATTTATTATGCTCATGTCCTTACTTAATTGAGACCTAAATTGGAGGAATGTAGCAACAAGTGTCTTTGTGGGATATGGAAGATGTGAAAAGGGTTATAAGCTTTTCAATTTCAAAACAAAGAAAGTGATACTTTCTAGGGATGTAGTATTCAAAGAAAGTGTTAATTGGGATTGGGATAAACAAGTTGAATCAAATGTATACATCCCACTATCACATGAAGATCAAGAGACAAATGCTGGGTTTGAAAGGGAGAATTTTAGTGAAAATGGCCCTGTAACACCAGTGCAATCTCCATCTGTGCAACATTCACAATCTCAGTCCTCTCAATCATCTCAATCTTCACATTCTCCACAAGAGAGTGGAAATGTACAGGTCTCGAGTTCTTAAGAATCCACCCCAAGTTCAACTCCTATAAAGATGAGAAATCTGAATGAGATATATGCAACTTGTTTTTTTTCTGTCAATTGGAACCAGAAGATTTCAATGAAGCTGTGAAGGAGGTTGCTTGGAAGAAAGCAATGCAGGATGAAATCACTATCATTAAGAAGAATGCCACTTGGGAACTAACTAAGAGACCAAGTGAGAAACCTGTTATAGGGGTAAAGTGGATTTACAAAACAAAATTGAACTTGGATGAATTTGTGCAAAAGAACAAGGCTAGGTTGATTGCAAAAGGCTACTCACAGCAACCTAGGGTAGATTTCAATAAGACATTTGCCCCAGTTGCTAGATTAGACACCATTAGGACCCTTATTGCTCTTGTAGCACAAAAAGGGAGGAAATTACACCAATTGGTTGTCAAATCAACTTTCCTAAATTGGATATTGAAGGAGGAAGTCTAAGTAGAATAACCGAATGGCTTTATTGTCAAAGGTGCAAAAGATAAGGTCTACAAGTTGAACAAAGCCTTATATGGCTTGAAACAAGCTCCCAGAGCTTGGTATGAAAAGATTGATTCTTACTTCACTAAGAACAATTTTAAAAGGAAAGTCTCAGTGATGCTACCTTGTACACCAAGAAACAAGAAAACACAGGAACACTCATAGTATCTATCTATGTTGATGATGTTGTGTTCACTGGAGACAATGATCAAATGATTGAAGACTTTAAGCAAGATATGATGAAACAATGTGAAATGACCGGTTTTGGGTTGCTGCATCATTTTCTTGGAATTGGATTTGTTCAAATTGAAACTGGTATATTCATTCACCAGGGAAAATATGCAAAAAGTTTGTTGGAAAAGTTTGGACTTAAGGATTGTAAGCCTGTGAGTACACCTCTTGACTCAAATGCCAAGTTGTGTAAGGATGATGGTACTGAACCAGTAAACTCAAATCATTATACAAGTATTGTGGGAAGTCTACTCTATCTAATAGCAACTAGACCTGATATTATGTTTATTGCTAGCCTCTTGTCAAGATTTATGCACTGTCCAACAAAGACTCATCTGGGAACACTAAAAAAGGTACTCAGATATGTGCAAGGAACCATTGATTATGGTGTTTTCTAAGAAAAAGGAAAGTCAATAATCCTAATTGGATTTTGTGATAGTGACTGGGGTGGCAGTGAGGATGATATGAAGAGCACATCGGGCTATGCCTTCACCTTTGGCTCAAGTGCATTCTTTTGGGCATTTATGAAGCAACAAAGTGTTGCTCTATCCACAGCTGAAGCCAAGTATGTCAGTGCAACTGAAGCAATATCTCAGGCAACCTGGTTAAGGTTCATACTCAAGGATTTTGGTGAAATGCAAGTAGATTCAACACCAATTATGTGTGAGAACAGGTATGTTATTAATAATGACCAAAAATCATGTGTTCCATCACATTGGACACATTTATGTCTCATATTAGAAGTGAGGTGTATGGCTTAGATGAATAATAGCATATCTGTAATTTGAAGGACAATGTACCTGAGGTTGTAGCTAGATAAGGATGAATGTAAGGAATGAATCAATCAATGAAATCACCTAAAGGAACAGCTATGATTTGCTTACCCTAAAATTCTCTGAAAACATTCTCCAAAATTCATTTTATTCTTTACCTTTTTCTTTCATAAGTTTTACCAGAAATCCATCCAATATGCAATCAATCATAAGCTTTTTTTTTTTTTTTTTTTTTTTTTTTTTTTTTTTTAACAAAAAATAAAATAAAAATCTATATGGTTAGTATGTCTGATTGTGGATTCAAAAGCAACCAATAAGAAAAATTCCTAGCTGAAATCTAAAATGTTAGACTGAAAGATTTTGGTTTAAAAGAATCTGCTTTAAGACGCCTCTTTCAAAACTTATACAATATAAAAAACCAAGAGCCTCACAATCCATGTTGTCCTAAAATAGAAAATAATAAAATTTCCAATAGCAACTTCACCATATCAATGAGTGCTCCAAGGCGATTGCCGAAGCTGAGTTGCACAATAGTTGCATCAAAATCTGAATCTTGATCGATCATAACAACTGCATCGAAAGATAATCAGCATCTTGATCAGACTTTTGCAATTTAAAACATCCATTAACTTGCTGGTAAATCATACAATCTCGTCAAACAATCAAAAGTCAGTCTAGATGTATTATTGTATTGTGAAGTAATTGTCCAACCCTAAAAGTTCTTAGATTTTATTATGAACCACTCAAGGATAATGAAAATTTAACATGCAAATAAAATATTGACAAAAGGACAACAAAAAATGGGTCCATCAGAGGTCTAAATAGGCGTTCTTCTGGAAAAAATGCTTAACAGAAACATGACTCTCGTTAAATGTCTAAAGAAGAAACAAACTCTCCAATTGTAGATGTCTACCAAAGGAAATATACTGCTTTCCTAGTCTAGCAACGTGGCTTGTAAGAAAACACGATGTAAAGGCCTTATTTCTATGGAAAATAGTAGCAAACACCATCACAATAGATTATATGGACAATAAGTACTGTCTAGTTTCACTTGATGTTGTGAATACCAACTATTTGTTTAAGCACAAGTAACATCGGTTGAGCTATATATAGTATCCTCTAACAAGACTAAACTAGTTTTTTTTATCCTCTTTTGGTTGACATGGTATAGGGTTTTGGACCATTATTGGTGGTCCATCGACTCTAATTGGTCTTTATTTTCAAAATATTGCTTATACACTTTCTAACATGTCATTTATTAGTACTAATAAAAAAAACAAGTATGATTAAAACACATTCTATGTGTTGACAATGAATATATGAAAATTATCCGTCTTATATGACAAGAAGCATGTATGCTTAAATGGAGAGGTAAATGATAAAGAGAAACTTTCTTAAACTAACTTCTCTCTTTATGCAAATTGGGTATAACTTTTTGGTTGGAGCTACATTTTCCTAACGTACCTTCTAACTTGTTTACAACCAAATCAAATGCAAAAATCCCACTTGGTTGAAACTCCCAAGTCGATTCCAATTCCATTTTTTTTCAATTATATCTTTGTGTCACATCAATAACCTTAAAAGGGTACAAATATTGTCTTACAATGATACAAATAATAAAGAAAGTAAGAAATCATGGCTTTTGCCTATGCAAGAAAATAATTGAAAAATAATCTTTTTGCTAAATCAAGGCTTAAGTTTGAATTTCTCTGCCGACAATTCCTTTTGATGGAGAATTTGAAAATCAACAATTATAATACAAAAGACTAAACTTTCTCTGTAAGTCCTCAAAGAGGTTTGTAGTATGCGTAGCTCTGGAATGGGGTAGCCTCCCCATCCCCTAAACTTTGTTGTTAAAATAAATTAATTGAAAAATAAGGGAAAAATTTGCAAACAATAAAAAACCCAAAACCCAGATAAAAGGGCCCTAAAGGCATGTTTACATACCCGTAATTGGAATCAAAATAAGGAATTGAATTCTAATTATGGAGTATTCAAGCGTTTACTGACTCTGGAGGAATCAAAAGAGTGGTGAGCCCCACACAAATTAAGGAATCCGACTCCCCAAAATGGAGGAATTAGACTCCTTGGATGGATGTTGTATTTCAGTTCTGGAAGAGTGAGGGAATGGGAATGCATTTTTTCTACTATTATGCCCTCTTTATATTTTTAAAATTTCAAGTTTGCAAACGACAAACCCACTACTTACTGCGCACTCTGCCTTTATGCTTCTGCGCCTCACCTTCCACTTCCCCGTGCGACCGTGCTTCACTTCCCAACCCATTAGCTCAAGAACCCTATCCATGTATTCCCAAACCAGATTTAACAACCAATCGCCCAAATTTTGAAAATAAGCAACTCAAGCCCAAACCCAAACCCACAAATCCGTGGAAGCAACCACTCAAAAAACCCATAAAATTATGAAATACTTTGCATGGAGAAGAGGTGGTGGCTATGGGGTAGGGTGGGTGAGGAACATGAAGGTGAGGGTAGGGGAGAAAAGATATGAAGAATTGTAGGAAGAGGATGAATGTTTTATTCAATTGGGTTTGAATAAGGACATTTCTTTATGTCACGGGTCTACTCGAGGAAAAAAAGAGAAAGGTAAATTACATTTTCGTACATCAGGTTTGTGGCCTATTTCAATTCCTTACAACATCTTCAAAACATTTCACTTTCATACCTTAAGTACTATTTTATTTCAAAATAATACCTCTGTTACATTTTCCATCCATTGATTTATTAAGTGCTGACATGGCTGCCACATCTATGCCACGTGGCAAAAAAAATTTAATTTTTTTAAATAAACCTAAATCTTCTAAATATTAAAAAAAAATAAAAAAAAAAAAAAAAAAAAACCTAAACCCCATTCCCTTTCCCCTTCCCCGCAACCCCCAACCCAAACCCTAAATCCCATGTCTTCTCCGATCCACTCTTCCTTGTTCACCTCCCCGACCCACTTCGTCTTCTCCACCCTAGCACCCCCCTTCTCCCATCCCCCATCATCACCCACCCCTTCTCCCGTCACCAACCCTATCCATCTACCCCCGGATTTTCTCTGCCTTCACCTTCGACAACACACTGCAGCCACCACGAAGCCTCGAGCTTCAGCAATCCCTGAGTTTAACAACACATTAAAGCCCCACGAAGCCCCGAAATCAACGACTTTACTGCCATTCTTCCTCCTTGCTACCTCGCCAACATTGAACTTCTTCCTTATTTACAAAACCCAGATCCCCTTCCTTCCTCCTCACCTCTCTGCAACTCCTATTTACAAAATCCCTTCCCTTAGAAGAAGAAGAAACCAAACCCGTCCATTCCCCCTCCCCCGCCCCAATGACCCATTTGCCTTCCCCCCTGGGCGACGGTTGCAGGTATTTAGGTTCTGGTTTTGCAGGTATTGTGTTGCAGGTATTTGGGTTGCAGAGGTTTCTAAGAAAACTAGTGAAAAAAAAAAAGCAGAGAAGTGATTAAAGGTGAGGGCTTTGAGGTGGGAGAGGTGGTGGGGGATATAGGTTTTGGGGGAAGGAGACGCGTGGAGGCGGGAGATGGAGGGTGGCGGGGGAAGAGACGAGAGAGGGGTGGAATTCAAAACTCAAACCCTAGAGAGGGAGATGGAATGAGGGAATTGAAAAAAGGGTGTCAGGGAGTGTATTGGGGTTGGTGTAGAGGAAGAAGAAGAGTGGGAGAGATGGGTAAGGGGTGTGGACGGACCAACGGGAAGGAAGAGATGGGTAAAGGGGTGGGTACAGACCGACGGGAAGGAAAAGATGGGTATGGGGGTGGGGTGGGATGTAGGGTTACGAGGAAGGGGATCTGGGTTCCGGTTTTTCTGGTTTTTTTTTTTTTTTTTTTTTTTTTAATTTTGTTTTAGGGTTAATATTATAATATTGTTAATGTATAAAAAAATTTTATTTTTTTTGCCATGTGGCAGCCACATCAACATTTAACAGACCATTGGATGGAAAATCCAACGAAAGTATTATTTTGAAATAAAATAGTAGTTAAGGTATGAAAGTGAAATGTTTTAAATATGCTGTAAGGAATTAAAATAGACCCCAAACTTGAGGTATGAAAGTGTAATTTCATGGCTCTAGTGAAGCACTAGTGACTACTCCCATGGGAATTAGGAAAAGATGAGGAAGATTGAGTGGGTGTTATGTTTCAGCAATTAGCCGCCATAACCCAAGAGAAAGATAGGAATCATGGTTCTAATAATTCTAGATAAGATTTGCAGAGGGATGTTTAATATTTTAATATTGTAAAAACAATAAATTTGTATATGAATATTATTAGTAATACAATAAATTTGTCTACAAATTTAATATTTTGGAATAAGGGTATTATAGTAATCACACTGGTTTTCATTCTGATTCAGGTAAATTAATAAACTTATATGAATTCAGTACTATTTATATTCCGATTCCAAAACATTTAAGTAAACAACTTCAACAGAAATCTGATTCTGATTCCTCCTCATTCCAATTTCTCCTCAATTTAATTCCCCCTTAATCCAATTCCTCATATTTTGATTCCGGTTTCGTAAACGAGCCATAAATTTAAGGGTGTGTTAATGAAAAGGGCTTAGGCTAACTTTCATTTAACCAAAAACCACATTGTAATTTTATTTAATGAAAAGGGCATGAATTTTAATGAAAAATGACAAAAACTAGACGAAAACAAACCTAAATAAAAGGCCCACGAGCTAGAAGCGAGAGAGTGTTCCGTGGTCTATAACTATTTGAACCAGTCAATGGAACTCATTCTGGAACTTTTATGTAGATTTCCGTATCTAGATCTCCATAGAGATTCGCGATTTCCACGTCCATAAGTTGCATATTCAGTTTTTTGGAAACTACCAAACTGATAAGGTAACGGAACGTTATGACGTTCATTACGGGGGAATACGTTTCCTCGTAATCAATCTCAGGACGTTGAGAGAAGC
The DNA here is from genome assembly GCF_041283825.1 of Pyrus communis. Taxonomy (NCBI): domain Eukaryota; kingdom Viridiplantae; phylum Streptophyta; class Magnoliopsida; order Rosales; family Rosaceae; genus Pyrus; species Pyrus communis. The sequence continues at coordinate 4,818,983 of NC_142566.1, read as the reverse complement.
CTTGCGCTACAAGGCGTGCTTTATATCGCACTATTTCATTCTTCTCATTACGCTTCCTTACCAAAACTCACTTATAGCCTACGGGCTTCACATGTGGTGGAGTATGAGCTACAGGCCCAAACACCTTACGTTTCGCAAGTGAATCGAGTTCAACCTAGATTGCTTGTTTCCAGTTTGACCAATTCGTTCTACTTTGACATTCATCAATGGAAAGTGGTTTAATGTCATCGTTAAGCATGATGTCAGAAGCAATTGTATACGCGAATGCATCATCAATAATCATCTCATTATGATTCCATACCTCATCCAATACTGTGTAATGGACCGAAATTTCACGATTCTCAGAATGCCAGTATGTCTTATCTAAGACATCACCGTAATCTAAAATAACCTTATGCGTTGGAAGAGATGAATAAGCAACGGTCGGATTTAGACTAGGGTCACTAACTTGTGCTGTTTTTCTTTTCCGGGGTTGTGAATCCTTTGAACCAGGGGGTCTGCCACGCTTCAGGGTAGGAACAGGTGACTGGCTAGTCGCCAGTGTACCGAGCTGCATGGGAGGTATGGCCGCCCTACCCTCGGGGACGGTCCGGCCTTCCAAGGCGGTGATACGGCGTATGTTACGTACTTTCATCCTTGCATGTGCGTTTACAACGGGTATATATGATCTCTTCACTTTTGCTAGATCAGTAAAAGTATCCGGCATGGTTTGAACTATGCTATGAAGATCTAGAATACGTCGCACTTCAGTTTCAAACTGAGCGGTGTGGGGATCTAAATGAGATATAGTAGAAGTAATCCACGACAATTCGCGGCGTTCTACAGGAACGTTAGTGATCTTATCTCCCCATAACGACAGGAAAACTGTCTCATCGAAATGACAATCCGCAAAATGTGCGGTAAAGAGATCTTATGTCAAGGGTTCTGAGTAGCAAATAATGGATGACGAATCATAACTGGCATGGATTCTTATTTTTCTCCGAGGATCCATTTTGGTACGTAATGGCGGCGCTATTGGCACAAAGACTGCGCACCCAAACACACGTAAATGCGATATGTCAGGCTTGTATCCAATAACTAATTGTAACGGTGAATGAGGTTGGGTAGCAGTGGGCCTTAGGCGGACCAACATAGTTGTGTGCAATATTGCATGGCCCTAGGTAGTTACCAGCAAGTTGGTTCACATAACCAAAGTCTGAATTATTGTTTCAATGCGCTTTATGAAAGCTTCTGCCAAGTCATTTTGGGTGTGAACATGGGGTACAGGATGTTGAACTTCAATCCCAAATGACATGCAATAATCGTCAAAAGTTTGTGACATCAACTTTCCAGCATTATCTAGTCGAATCGACTTGATTAGATAATCAGAGTGGTGAGCGTTAAACTTAATAATTTGTCTTAGAAGTTTCGCAAATGCAATATTGCATGTGGATAATAAGCAGACATGTGACCATCACGTCGATGCATCAACCAACACCATGAAGTATCTAAATGATTCGCATATTGGTTGGATAGGTCCACAAATATCCCCTTGAATCCTCTGAAGAAACTTAGAAGGGTCGTGAATTATCTTTGTAAGTGAGGGTTGAATGTTCAACTTCCCTAAAACACATATTTTGCAAAGTGGATGGTTGGGATAAGATTTTAAGTGATGCCCATGTAATACTTTGAGGATACGGAGCATCATATCTTGTCCAGGGTGTCCTATTCGATCATGTCAAAGCAGGAGAATGCTCTGGAACCCAGCCATAGGGCCGACCATGTGATAGGTCTTCACGGATCGAATGGTTATTATATACAACCCACTCGGGAGACGTTACAGCTTCTCGTGAATACGCTTCTAGCCATTTTCGCAAGAAGTGATACAAAGGAATTCATAACCATTCTCTTAAGTGGTTTCAACATGATATTGATTCTCGAATATCTCTAAAACTCAATAACGTTATGCCGGAATGTGGAGAATAGAGTGACTCTTTAATGGTTAATTCAGTACCATTGGACAACATAATACAGGCATTTTCGTATCCTTTTATCAAGTTGGATGGGCCTGAGAGGGTTGTCAGAGGTGCATTTTTAGGTACGAAGTTAGTAAAATAGTGTTTCTCACGCAATATAGTGTGCGTGGTGGCACTATTAGCAAGACAACTAACTTCCCCACTAGTCATGCCTAGAAATATATTAATTAAATTGGTCACATGCATAAATATAATTCCATTCATTCAATTAATCAATTTGAGAAATAATATCCATAAAATAATTATCCATACTTCAAAACAAACCAAAACCAAAAAATTATTCCAAATACTTAGAAAAATTGTCCAAAAATTAAACCTTAGACCTAAAATTTAGGGGAGGGGTTCGACCATTAACCCACTAGGGGTGTAAAATTCCCTAATATGTCTTAGAAATATAAAACTTTATTCTTCCATGTGCCTCCTAAAAATCTAAAACCTCCAAAGTTGTAGTAGTATCTTCGGGATGTTCTAGATGCACAAAGTTAGTCTCACGACAGAAATGGTACTTGGCAATAGCCTCGGGGGTAGCTCGACCTACGTGTGACCAATGATCATTTGATCCATAGTGATAACACATGTCCAGTTTAGTGGAAGCCGATTGAACAGTAGCTTTTCCCTTATTCTTGAAGTTTAGGGCCTTAGGGGCAATGGCTTGGCACTTTCGAAAGGTGCGTTCTTGACACTTGCAAGACATTTCTTGCAAATACCCCTTCCAATGTCCATCCTTTCATAAAGAAAGTTTGTTCCCTTGGAGTTATTTTTGCTTTCTTCATTTGACTTCCCTTTTGACTACAATAGTCATGGTCCCTAAACTCCCACTATCTCTCTTGAAACTTATTTCAAATGTGTTATACACATCAAACGATTTGGAGAGCGTGCGGTTATTGTTCACTATATAGTTTACAATAAACTTAGTGAACCATTAGGATAGGGACACAAAGGTGAAGTCCTTGCCTAGTTTCCGTCTCGTTAAGTGGTTTAACACTTCAACACTCAATGATTCAAAATCATCATAAGTCCATATAAATGGACTATTTTTGTCAACCAACCATTATGTTCTAAACATAATAACAAACTTTCAAGAGTTGTTCAAGGAAACTCTCATTTCTTCATACAACAATTTGTAAGTGAAGAATCATTGCACATAAAGTGTCCATGCCCTTGTGCTTACTTCTCAAGTTCCTTGTTCGTGTAACAAAGAGACAAGCACTAGAGTTTGCACTGTCCTCTTCATGGTAGACTTATCTAACATGTTCTTCCATTGATACATTATCAATAGGAAGATTGTGAGGATGAGACTACTTAGGTACTTTTACAATCCATTCAAGACAATCTATGGGATTGTGGTACCAAGTTCGGAAACTAAAGCGTTTGGTTTTTCTTTGTCAAGTTTTGGATAGCGTTTGCAAATATATTGGTAAACAAATACATAACGAATATAAATTGATTGATTTTAAGCTATTTGATCCGGGTCTTTAAATCAAAATAGCACCACCCACTATTTTTGGCAAATTCCATATCCCTCATCGGAATTCGAGAGTTTTGGAGGAAACTCTTAGTAGGGTATGGGAGGCTCACTATTACCAAGCCCACCTCACGATGATACGATATCGGCTAGCATTAATAATAATGAGAGAGTACGCTTACTCATTTGCATCTCTTGCAAGTACCCATCTTATTTGGCCTCTAGAGAATGTTGCCTCACAATGATATGATATCGGCGCCATTGCACTTAGTTAAGTTATTCCCACCATGCTTAGTTCATGAAGGGGTTCAAGAATAGCCTCACAATGATATGATATTGGCCATCCTCGTTGCCTACACTCACCTCATCATATGTGTATAGACTCCTCCTGAGTGTAAGCATGCACTTTGTACTCCCCCATGATAGGGTGAAGCCGGTGTACAAGTCACAAACGATTGGAGCCTACCACGGTGGAAGGCCACGAAGAGATATTCAAAGCATCTCTCGCTTATCGACTTAATAATGGTTTGGTTGAGGGTTTTAGGTCTCATCACATAAATATACATTTTAATCCAATTAAAACATTTTGGTCCTATTACAACTATTGGTCCATATGATTGATTTAGTAGTATATAATACTCCCACTATGCTTTTAAAACGGTTTTTAAAGCAAGACTATATGGTACTACTAACATAAGATTTGCATTCATTGATGGACTATATAGTTGCCTTAGGGCCTTAGGATGACTATGAACCTTTGATTCGATTCAACACGAGCCTAGTGTTGAATCTCGGTCTAGGGACGGTGATTGATTTTAGTTACGCGTTTAATCACATTAAGGCGTGTTGTCTTATTGGGCGTTGGACCCAACTACTCCAATTTCATGCATATCGAATAAAACAAGAAAGGAGTACTTCAAAGTAAATAAGAGCTTATGCTCTTTTACAACAATTGATCAAATCAAATTACTTTAAAGTAAAGAAGAGCTTATGCTCTTTTACAACAATTGATCATATCAAATTACAACCAAAATTTAATCTACACATTCCCATGGTTCAAACAAATTTGAAACGGCCTTTCACATAGCTCAATTATCGTAGGCTAAGGTTCATAATCACCCTTTCTTTAATTAATTAACGCTTTAACTAATTAAACTTGAATGCAACATTTTCATTTGGTTTTTGTATCCATAGAATTGATTTAAATGGAGCTAAATGAAATGAAAATCCAATTCTCATTTAAAGAGACAAAACAATTTTGTTCTCTACCTAATTTGGGCCAAAATGCTATGACCTCAACTTTTGGGCCATTTTGCAAAACTTAATCTTTTGGGGTCACTTTGTAAAAACACAAAAGTCCACTACTTCATGTAATTACAACTAGAACCCAAAAATTTCCACAAAAGCTAAAACTTCATTAAGGGAGCAAAACAATTTGTCCTTTTAGTGATTTTGGACCTTTACGTAAAAACGTAAACTTTTGGGTCAAACTACAAATACACAAAAGTATCAAAACTTTATGTAATTGCATAAAAGCCCCACAAGGACCCTAATTGAGTAGGGTGGCCGGCCATTGAAGCAAAGTATATATAAAAATTTCAAAGTTTTTGTAAGTGGGGTGTGTGAAATGGAATAAATCATTACACACCTACCCACTAAAATTTCTTTATATTTTTCAAAATAAATATCTAATATATTTAAACATAAGAAATATTTCAAAACAAAAACTTTATGAAATAAATCAAAATTTTGAATCAAAACACCAAACATTTTGTTCTTGGCAAGAACATATCAAGAACAATGAAGAACATCCATGAAAACCCATAAGAGCTCCATGAACATTCTTCACCCAAAAACATACCAAAACCACTCAAACTTAAGGGAAATAACATACAACCATACTAGGGTACATAGGGGTTCCAAAAGTCACTTTAAAACACTTTTAACAAGTCAAACAAGAACCCAAAAATCCACCCTTTGGATTTGGCCGAATTTCCCAAAAAACATGGCACCAAATTTTAGCTCCAAAATTCATGCTCATATAAACTACATCTACAACATTTGAGATGGCAAATTTTCTAACAAAATTTACATTCAAAAAAGCAAGAATAAAGCTTGTAACAATTACAACATTCAAATCACAAACTATGAACTACAAAACCCAAAAGGATTCACCAACTACTAGACTTAGGCTCTTGATACCACTTGAAGGAAAATTTGTGAAAAACAAGTTCATTTGAGCAACATCAACAACATGCAATTAACAATTAAAAGGCGGAATCATGTTTATATGCACTCAAAAACAAAACTTAACCCATGAACTTCAAAGCCTAGTAGATAGGTGAACCAAGACTCAACTCAAAACAAAGTGAGTTGAGAAATCAATACCTTTGTAGATTCCTCTTTGCATAAGCAAAGGCTAATCACCCAAAGAGAGGGCCTTCATTCCTTGCATCTTAGATCCATGGATTTGGATGGATGAAAAGGTTTCTCCAAGTTCCCAAAATTGAGAACCTCTAAGTCTCCACACCAAGGCATATTGTAGAAGAAATGAGTGACCTAGAGGAAGTAAGATTGCTAGATGTTTTCCTCAAGGGTGGCCGGCCATTTCTAGAGAGAAAGGAGAGTATGTGTTTTTCCAATTTCCCCAAAAACAACCCTTAATGAATTTTGGCTATAAAGTCACACTTATACCTTAATTCATTTGAGTGGCAAACTTGTAAATAAGTCCAAAGCCCACTCTTTCTCTAAATGGCCGGCCTTAGGGTATTCATTGGGCTATTTGGGCCTTTGTGAATCATTATTCATTAAGTTGTCACACAACTTAAGTCAATGGACTTGACGTTCGAAGCCCATTGGGCCTTAAGGTCCAAAACTATCCCGAGGTCTTTAACGAACTTATTCGTTTGATTAATTAACATATTAATTAATCCTTGCCATAAATAATTAAACCATTTAATTATTCTTACTCATCTCCGTTGAATCTTCAATCTTTACCTTACACGGTGTACGATCTATTAGGTTCCTTTTAGCGAGGCAGTGGGCGATTCAAACTCTTTCAAATCGATTGTGAATTGAAACTTACTTTCAATTCTCCCGTTAGTGATAATACACTTTTAGGGCTTCCACAAACCATGGTTGACGCCTAGCAGCATGTCATGGTTACCCAAGCTAATCAGAAGAGGTGGAGAACCTATTCAGTTTTAGGATTACAAATGCAATACGGTCTTTCTCTAATACAATACTCTTGACCACATTGTTTGGTTTGATAGTTTATTCATGTCTACTATCCAATGTGAGTCTTGTGCTTATATGATTACCTTGAATGTGATTTGGAACGCATTCCAACATCTCATTCATACTCTGGCCAGAGATTCTAAATCATATCATAGAGTATTCTCCCTCAAACAGTTTGAAGGTTAGAGATCCCTTGTTGTGCATTCACTTGCCTCCATGGCTAAGTGGCTTAACCCCGACGATGCCGTGGACACCCTCCTGATGGAGTGACTTTGACATAATCAAAGATTAAGGACCTAACCACAAGACAACTGTGATGCCTCAGGTCAAAGGACTACTTTGCATTATCCCAACCATGAGTTCTCATGTGACATGAATATGAGAACTCTTCGTTGATCGTGTTCAGTGAACTGATTCTCTATTGAGCACCTACGTACTTGTCTTGATGTCACACACACACCAATGACTCGAGACTAGTCACTCTCCCTGAGAGAAGACATAGCACGTACTGATCTTAACGGACTGTCAATGCCCAATTGACAATCCTATGATCAGGAACGTTTAGGATGTGTCAACGAAAGAATGGTCTCATGAATCTAACTTCTTTAGATTGCATTCTTCCAATCACATATTCCTTGGACTTATCGTTTAAGCATACAACATTTATATGAGACGGCTCAAACAATAATCTTTGCCCTTAATATTAAACTAGATTAGTTTAACATGTGAAATGTCCATAAAGTATCATCATATGATTGGTTTTAGGGCACATTTCCAACATTAATTATGAACGTTCAATTCATATACATGGGTACATGCAAGAACACAGAATACAATATACAATAAAGTGTAGTGAATTTGTGGATTTGTGGATTGCTTCAGGAACCCAAGCGTGAGTGCATCGGGACTACGAAAGATAGTCAACGGTTAAAAAAAATGAAATAATTTATTGAATCGTTAATTGCCAAAAAGTGAACTTCAGGTCAATAATTTTGGATTAATTATCAGATTAATGGACTGCTGGTTACTTTAATTAATTCAATGTATCGTAACCATTCAGGTTTCATTGTAGAAGCAAAAATAATAATAACATTCGAGTTAAAATGATAGATAATGTCAAAAATAGCAATGGATTCGAAAAACTATCACTCAAGCTTGGGGGGCTGGGCAATCGTGTGCAAGGCAAGGCCCTAAAAAAGCTTAGTGGGCCTAAGGTATCATGGCTACAAGCCACGGGTCGTATATAGGAAGGAACCCAGCAGCCCAAGCTGCTGGTTTTTAGGCCAAAATAACGTAGAGGGTCACGAGCCCAATCGGGGCTAGCCTGAGGTGTGCGCACGAAGCCCAGCCCGGGCTGGCTTAGGTTTTGGGCTTGGGTGTGAGAAGCCCAGCCAAAAGGCTGGTTTTGGATTGCGAGCCAAGGCACCGTGACCCAGCAAGCAAGTAGGTTGCATGCGAGTCGGGGCTAGGACAAAGCCCAGCAAGCACAAAGACTTGCTGCTAGGTTGGGCCAAGCTGCAAAGGACGGCCCAGCAAGGCTGCATGCTTGTTGGTGGGCTCGGGGCTTTAGGCCCGTGGAAAACTCAACCCAGGCCAATGCTTGGTTGTTTATGCCAGAGTAGTAAGCCCACGAGGCTACTACATGATGGTTCATGGCGTCGAAACGATGTCGTCTTGGTGATGGAGTGGCTGCAGGCCAACCATGTTAGCTCGACGGTGCGGCGTAGAGCCACGTTAAATCCTAATTGTTTTTAAAAAAAATTGTAGGGTTAAAAATCCTAGTTGCTTCTAAATTAATTTAGATGCTTTGACTCAAAAATTCCACATAGCATAATTCGTATTCCATGAACAGATATATTTGGGTAAATTACATTTTACCCCCTCAGATTTGGGGTTGATTTCAATTCCTTACAATATCTATAAAACATTTCAATTTCATATATTTACTCATCATTTTATTTCAATTTCATACATCTGTTAAAAAATCTGTTAAGTTAATCATTAAGTGATGATGTGGCAAATAAGGGGTCCCTATTTGTGCTGATGTGGCTGCCACATTTGTGCCACGTGGCTAAACACTTAATAAAATATTTTTAATATTAAATTAATTAATTAAAGAAAAGTATATAAAATTTAAAATTAAAAAATTAAAAAAAAAAAAACCCAAAACAAGATCATCTTCCCCACCCCCAAATCACACTCCCTTTCTTTCTAATCCCTAAACCCAAAAACCATTATCCAAGATCTCTCTCTCTAATCTCTAATCCCACATTCGAGTTATCCAGGACCTTGAGAGCAGTGACGATCGGCGGCAACCCCTCGTTGAGCCTAACATCAACGACGGCTCCGATCACCTGACAGACCTTGCCAACGGCGCCCTTTTTGGTGAAATTATTTGTGATTTTTCCACTCACCGACGTCGTAGTAGGTGTGGGAGGTGCAGTGGCTACTGCGGCTGATGACGTCGAGTAGTGGGCAGCGCGCGAGAGAATGTCATGAGGGGGGATTTGGGGGTGGGCTCGAGTGGGGAGAAGAGGTGTCTTTGAATTTGGGAAGATGAAATGGTTTTTGGGTTTAAGGATTAGAGAAAGGAATGTGATTAAGGGGTGGGCTCGGGTAGGGAGAAGGGGGTGGGGAAGACTATCTAGTTTTGGGTTTTATTTTTTTTTTAACTTGTTTTAAAATTAATTATTTAAATATTTTAAATATTTTATTAAGTGTTTAGCCACGTGGCACAAATGTGGCGGTCACGTCAGCACAAATGGGGACCCCTTATTCGCCACGTCATCACTTAATGGTTAACTTAACAAATTTTTTAACGAATGTATGAAATTGAAATGTTTTAAAGATGTTGTAAGGAATTAAAATCGACCTTAAACCTAATGGGGTAAAATGCAATTTATCCAATATATTTATAGACAAAATATATGAACACATATGCAATATATATAATTGAAAGGAAAATATAGATATAGAGGGTTCATACATTATCGGGAATGTTTTTATGCTTCAAGGTCGTTTCAAATATCTTAATTTATGTTAAAAGAACCTGATTGGCAGAAAATAATTGAAAGCCTTTGATGTTGTAGAAGAAAGCCTCATCCACGATCTTTCATTTCCTTAGCTTTTGGCAATAGTGCGCTGATAATGTGTTGTGGGCCTAATTGACTAAACTGTATTTAGGAATAGAGAGGGAGAGAACCATCGGCAAAAGAGAGATGTAATTATGAGATGTGCGTTGTATCATCCCATTGTGTCTTTATTTATAGTAATAGGAAAGGTTAAATTCTTACTCTAATAGGATTAGTAACTACAAAAAAAATATTCTAAGATATCCCTAAATGCATTACGATATACACAATGACATCCATAATTTAATAGAACTACAACTTTTTATTAAAACTTAATATTTTCAAAACCTTTTAGTTAGTTTTTCTTAAATTTAATCCCCTCGGTCCCCTCTCTCTCCCTTGCTGGCTGCTGGACTCAGCAGTCAAAAAGTCAGCTGCTAAATTGGAGTGGGACCCACAGCCATTCCTCTTTCTATCAGAGAACCTCCACGACTACAGCACCAAGCCTTCAACGCCCAAACCACCCCCCCACCCCCAAAATCCCTAGAATTCACGGGTACTTTGTCACCCTACAATTCGATCTCTTCATCCTCGATCGCTCAATGCTGGTACGTCTCTCTTGTGTTTCGTTTTGCGTCTAGCTTATCTTTCCCCGAATTTTGTATTTGCGAGGGAAATTCAGGGTCAATTTGGTGCAATTTCCGAAAACCCTAATTTTTAGTAGCTTAATTCCAGGGTTTGCATTGTAATTTGGGTATCTTTTTTAATTTGGTATATGTCCAGTTTCCCGAATTATTTTGAAGTTAAGCTGTTTATGTGCTTTACAGAGTGGTAAATGGTTGATTTAATTGTAAAAAAAAAAAAGAGCAATTTATGAATAATTGTAGTTGCTGAGTTGCTTTTATTGGTTGGTTAGAAGAATTTAGGGAAATTAGTGGATGTATAATTTGGAATCTTGAGTATCTTTTCCAGTTGTATGGGACACTTAGTAAAGGTAGCTTTTTGGTCAACTCTGTTTTGAATTATCTGAACTCAATTCTGTTTTTGGAAAGTGAACTTACACTAAGTTTAACATCGGAACCGGTTGGTGTGCCATTGTGGGGTGGAAGAATGTCAATTGGTGACTTGTACACGGCACTGTATTATTTCTGACAATGATTCTTGTTATCTTTGACTTTAATGTGTAGATTTTTTTCTGTGTATATGTAAAGAACAGAGTTTGTATTTGGTTTTGTACTAATTTAAGCTGAATGGGTATTGTAGATGTGGTCAGATAAATTCAGAATGGCCATTTATTTATGGATATGATTTGTCCAGTACTTGTAGATCACTGCATTTGAAATTGTTTCTTGAGAACTAGTTTTATAGGAAGAAAGTATTTGTTGATATGAGCCTGTTCCCTTGGGCCTGAGTAATGGCGGGAGGTGCGAGATTTGAGATGAGTTCAGCCAGTCCAGAGGACTTGGCCTTTGCTGGGGGCCATCCAAATCGGCTGAGGGGAAATTACCCTGGTTCCAGTTTCGATAGGTCTGGAAGCTTCCGTGAGGGTGGTGAGAGTCGGATGCTTAGTTCTGGTGCTAGTACTCCAAGGGGCAATGGTACTTCGGCAGGAAATTTGCCTCCACTACCTCAGTGTTTACTGTTAGATCCTATTACAATGGGGGATCTGAAGTTTACTCCCTTAGGTGAGCTAAGGAGGGTTCTGGGATTACCTTTTGGGGGCAGTGCAGAAGACAATCCATGTGGAGCAGCTAATTTGAAGCCCCACACTCCTGTGGCTACAGAGGACCTAAAATGGTTCAAAGCCAGTGTGCTAGAGGCCTCAAACCAGGCCAGGTAATTTAAATAACTTTGAAGTTTCCATATATCCTTGAATCTGTTTATTTGTGGCTCGAGATCCTCTCTAGTGTTGATGTCCTTTTTACGAAGTTAAAAAGTTAATCTTTATCTCGCTAATAAATATAGTTGAACGTTGCACCTCTAATTCAAGGTTATGTAGTATCGACCTTGTTGAAAGTGGGTAAGCCTTGGGATGTCTCAAGAAGTATTCTCTCTGCTGATGTTAAGACAATTTTTGGTCAGGCTTAGAGCGAAAAGGTTGGATGAATCCATAGACAAATTGAACAGGTATTGTGAAGCTTTAAACTTAAAGAAGCAACAAAGGAGTGAGTTTATAACAAATGAAAGATCAGGTGGATCAAACTTGCTGAAGGTGGGAGCTTCGAGAAACTCTTCAGATCCTATGAATCAAAGGCTGGAGGACAGGAATAAGTCGGTTGTGATGAATAGGCGAGTTCGCTCATCGGTCACAGAAATAAGGGTATGTATTCAGAGAGTTTACCTTGGGGTTTGAAGTTAATTGCTATATATTAACATCTAATGCTATAAACAGTGGCAAACATACATTAGTGGAATTAGTCTTCCAGTTTTCACTTTCTTAAATTATTAAGAAATGTAAGGTTTACAGAAAATAAAGGAAGATACAGCCTGGGAAGAGAAAATCAAATTAAAGAAAAGGCTTGAACCCATAACATAGGCATGGGAATTTGAAACAACAAAAGGTCACTAGAAATGAAGAATGTAAAAAAATTTAACTGGTGTTGAAATAGTACTAATTGTTTCTGATAGAAAGTAGTACCACCCTTTCAGGTTTAACATTATCCTGAGCTGGAAGTCTGAATACATTGACTATAAATTTTTCAGGTTTCAGCTTGAAAGTCTTTATCCTCCCCACAAATCTCTAACTTGTTTGAGATTCTTAGGGTTTCATGGCTATTTACATTTGTTACTTAATTTTGAATCTTGTTTTCATAACATGTACATTTGGGTTAACTTTATCTTTTTAGGCTGAAAGCAGAAATAATGTGCTGACAAGGCAGCCTGTGGTCATGGGAAAAGATAGGGATATGCTTAGAGGTGAAGGCTCTGATCTCATTGAGGAAAAGATTCGCAGACTACCTGCTGGAGGGGAAGTATGGGATAAGAAAATGAAAAGGAAGCGTTCTGTAGGCACAGTATTTAGCAGGTCCATGGATGGTGATGCAGAGCTAAAGCGAACCTTGCATCATAAACCTAATGAGGAGCCTTGTCCCCAAGCCTGTGATGCCCAAAGTTTCAGGTGACTTTATATGTTAACAAACATCCACCACCACTTTAGAGAACCAAGAAATTATATACTCACAATGTTTGTATTAGAGGTATATTTATCATATATACTGGCAGCATAGTTGGGTGTTGTGATGACATGCTGTAGTTGTATCATATTTGAATGATTTGATGCTACACAACTTATTAGATGTTCTTGTTGTTCTTTAAAATCCCTCTTTTTACATGTAAAGTGTAAAATCGAATAGAAAAAAAGTAGGCACCACTTGGATTGCCATTTTTTTAATTTTGTCATATTCTGGACATTCCCATCAACGTGTAAAGTCCCAAGGGTTGAGTGAAATAATGTGTTGTGTTTGTTATTCTAACAAAGCTATAGTGTATGAATTGTTTTTGAAACATTTTATTCTCTTCTTAGGGAAGTAGAGATTTGATCATTCAGTATTCAGGGTCGTATAGTTGTGGTTTTCTTTTGAAATTGTCTTGTTTCATGCAGTAATCCTTGTACTGGTTTTGCTTCCTTATTAGGCTTGTTTGCTATTAGCTATTAAATAAAACGAGAAATTTCTGCACTCTTGCAGATCAGGGTCATTTACTGGTGGTAATGGCATTAATAAGTTAGATGCTAATTCCTTGCCTTCCAATACAAATGGTCGTATTATGCTCAAGAATGAGTTGGACAAGGTCTCGCTTTCAAGGGATTTAACGTCTGGGTTGACTAAGGAGCGACTTGTACTAAAGGGAAACAATAAGTATGTGCTCATACTATGCTTGTGAAAGAGTTTCTTGTTGCTGCATTGAAGGTTTCTTTAACTGGTTATTACTAAATATTTTTATGTCTGATCTGGTGACCACTCTGTTCAGATTAAACGTTCGTGATGATAGTCAAACACTCAATCCTGATTCAGTGACAAAAGGAAAGGCTTCAAGGGCGCCAAGAAATGGCCCTGTAACTGCATGCACCTCATCTCCTAGTCTTCCTCGCACATCTGGAACACCTGAGGGATGGGAACAACCTCCAAGTGTACCAAAAAATCATTCAGTGAGTGGGGCTACCAATCGCAAACGTCCTATGCCCACAGGATCAACCTCTTCCCCCATGGCTCAATGGGTTGGTCAGAGACCACAGAAAATGTCTCGAACCAGAAGATCAAATCTAGTGTCGCCTGTGTCAAACCATGATGAAGTGCAGATGCCCTCAGAAAGCTGTTCCCCTTCTGATGTGGGTGGTAGATTAAATTCTTTTGGGACCAATGGGCTGCTTCAGAAGAGTGTTGTGATTGGCGCCAAGCAAATTAAAATTAAACAGGAAATAGTTTCATCTCCTGCCAGAGTATCTGAAAGTGAAGAATCTGGTGCTGGTGAAAATCGTGAAAGTAGATTGAAAGAGAAAGGACCAGGTTGCAGTGAAGTAGATGAGAAAGCTGTGAATGATGTTCAGAATACTGGTTCTTCAATAATGCCTACAAAGAAGAATAAATTGCTCAATAAAGAGGAAACTGGAGTTGGTGTTCGGAGACAGGGAAGGAGTGGAAGGGGATCATTAGTTTGTAGGGCTACAACTGTAACTACAAGGGAAAAATTGGAGACTCCAGCCTCGGCAAAGCCATTCAAAAGTATGAGGCCTGGTTCCGATAAGAATGGAAGGTGATAACTAATTTATTTATTCATTAATATTTTCTTTCAGAATCATATGTTCTATATTTTCTCACTTTAGCATTTTCCTGTTAAAGCAAACCTCGACAGTATTATGTTTAAGCTTTGTATTTTTTTCTTATTTCAGTAAGTCAGGGCGTCCTCCTCTGAAGAAATTGTCAGATAGGAAGGCATTTGCTTTTCCGGGCCATATATCTACCAATGGTTCCCCTGATTGTGCAGGTAGAGTACCAGCATTTTATTTATTGGTATATTTTGACTAGGCCTCTTTACTATTTCTTGTTGTACCAGTACCAAAAGGTTATTAATAGATAAATTATTCTTTTAATTTTCTCAGGGATCAAACATTATTAGGGTTTGGATACTTGGCTAATTACATTTCTGTATAGGGAATTTTTAGTAGCACTAAATAGTCATTCTGCACTCCTCCATCTCTTATTTATATCACCAGGGAGGAGTGCAGGATGATCTTTTTTTAGTGCCAATAGCAGCTTCCTTCTGTATATTGTGCCATCTGTCGAAGTTTTACCTTTCATTTGGATTGCATGTCCGTACACTCCATGAATGAGAAGAATCATCTTTATCATTATATGATTTCGAACTTCTTTAGAGAGCTATACTATTTTCTTTGGATTTTTTCCTACACAAAAATAAATTATAATATATGTACTGCACATAGTGCTTTGGCTCTTTGAAACTTAAGGGCTGCAATGATATGCGGTTGCTTATGATGTTTCAGGTGAGCCAGATGATGACCATGAAGAACTTCTGAAAGCTGCAAATTTTGCCTGTAATGCCAACGGTATGTTTCTGAGACTAATCTATAATTATGTGTGTACATTTATTATACATTTAAATGTGCATTATAACTATGTTTTTTTCCTATACATTTTCATAATGGTATTGCTTAGTTGTTTTTGCAGATTTGGCCTGTTCTAGTTCATTTTGGAAGAAAATGGAACCAATTTTCGGTCCTGTCAGTTTAGAGGTGGTATCCTACTTCAAGGAGCAGGTATGAGCTAGAATTTATCACTACATCTCTCTCAAGAAAATTTCTTTTATTAGGTTGCTTTGGTCCCTGACTAATACTTTCCCTATTTTTATGTTTGCTCAATTCAGCTCATATCTGTGGAGGAGAATGATGAATGCATGTCTCTGATGTTAGGCAATGCCAATAATGTTTCGGTAATGTCTAGCATATACTTTCATTGACAGAGGCTTTTGATATCTGATTTCTATCTCTGCCATCTTTCTTTATATTAAATCTTGGTTATTTTCCATCCAGTGTCATATTTTATGTGATTAGTAAACTTTTTTGTAAAAGTGCTTTTGAAAAAAAAAAAAAAAACAGTATTATAGTGTTTGGTAAACTTTTATGTAAAACAGAAGTGAAAAAAGCCGGTTTTTCAGAGCTGGGTTTTGCAGCTTCTTGTTTTTGGCTTTTTTTTCACCCAAAACTATGAAAAAAAGCTGAAGCTGAATGTTTACCAAACATAAAAACAGCTCCCAGCTTTTTTTGATACCAAGCTTTTTTCAGAATCACCTCAGTACCAAACCAGGCCTGAGACTTGTATTTTGTATCTCATCCTAAAGTGTGCCACCTCAGACATCTATTTAAGCTTCAGTTTTTAGGCATTCATTAAGATTTTCAAATGTTCAGCAACGCATTTTCCTTCTATGCTTGTGCAAACTCTGCAAACACTGTCCTTTTAAGTTAATGTTACAAAAAGGGTGGTTGCGCAAGTGGTTTAATTTTTGAAATTGATGATTTTCTTGCGAAGGACACACACCAATAAAGGGCAAGAATGAAAAAGAAGACATTATGAATGGGGTTATTCTGTGTAGGATGTTAAATTATTCTATCCAGCTTCGCTTAGTTTCTACTTTACTATTACTTGTTTCAGAGGAGGACAAATATCCTGCTGAGTAGGATACAAACTGTGATGTTAATTATGAAGTTATGTTGTTTCCCAGGGTGATATTGTGCATGAAGAGAACTTTGTGTCCAAGACTCTTATTTCTGGACCATACGAGTGCAACATGCAAGACCAAATTCAAAAAGGAGAAATATCTTGTGGACAATTAGACTCAGAAGGAATGAAGAAAGTGCCTCCAATGTACCAAAGAGTATTATCGGCTCTAATCATGGAAGATGACATAGAAGAATTTGAAAAAGACATTCACTGGAGAACTATGTCTTTACAATATAATGGGGACAATTCTCCTAGTGCTACATGTGCCTCTATTAATGTTGAGCCAAGGAACAGGATCGGGATCCAGTTTGCAAATAATACAGATTTGGGTTTGCACACTCTCAATCAATGTTCCATTGACAGTTACCCTTACAATGGGGATAGTGACTTCATGAATGCCACAGGAATCTGTAATCAATTATACAGTAATGATTATTCAAAAGTAGATTTTGGAGTATTGCATTCAGAGAGTGGGATGTTCCCTGTGTTTTCTGAAAATGGTGCAGATGGGTTACTACATGTGGGTATAAACTCTCCAAGAAATTCTTCCTCTGATTGCCCGTATGAGCAGATGCCTCTGGAGGACAGACTCTTGTTGGAGCTACATAGTGTTGGCCTGTATCAAGAAATAGTGGTAAGGGCTTACCCTATGCAAGTGATGATGTATACGTTTTCAGCTCCATGACCGTAAAGTGTCTTTTCACATTACTGGGTTTGTCAGGGTCAGTCCTTTTTCTGCTGGAAATTTGCATGTCATCCAGTGCTGAATTAGGATTGGGGAAATACTTTGAATTCTGTTGCCTTTTTCAATCCCTTTCCTACAATAATTTAGCTACTTACTGTTTGCCTTGTCTCAGCCTGATCTAGCAGATGGAGAGGATGAAGCAATTGATACAGATATTCTTGGACTACAGAAGCTACTTCACCAACAGGTTATGGCTCTTAGATATCACCTCTTATGAACACAACCGCGTTTTCACATTTTTAAACCGAACTTTCTCCTCATTCATATGATTGCCCATTTTTGTCTTGCAAGTGGTCCATTCCGAGTTATGTCTTCATTTTTCCTATGTTATCTCATAGTTTACTAACATAAATTTTATTCTGATTCTTCTGACTTTGTAGGTTGATGGGAAGAAGATACAGTTAAACAAATTTGTTGCAGCAATTGAAGAAGGCATGGACATCGAAAGACGGTGTGATATTTAATACTTTAGATGTTTTCTAGAAATTTGTAGTATAATATATTTTATTGTACGAAAATCAACACAAGAACTGATTCATTGATTCTGTAGAAGTTTTAATCATGTGGCTAAATTGCAGGCGCCGGGAGCAGGTTGCTATGGACAAGCTTGTTGAGTTGGCTTACAGAAAGCTTCTGGTACTTTTTTTTCAATTTGCTTATTGGGATGGGATTCAAACTTGCGTGTACCAAGCATCAATTACTTACATCTTGATTAAAGTGCACAAATAATGATGTTCTTTAACTGTAGCATGTACCCACATTCTGCTGAATTATAGCTGTAGCATGTGAATTATGAAGTATTACTTTAGACCATAAAAAGGTCTCATTTCTTGTTTCTTAGGCCACTCGAGGAAGTATTGCTTCAAAATATCGGATTGCTAAGGTTTCAAAGCAAGTTGCCATTGCTTTTATGAAGAGGACTCTTGCTAGATGCCAAAAATATAAAGAAACCGGAAAAAGTTGTTTTAATGAGCCTGTACTTCGAGATGTCATTTTCGCTGCATCACTTCCTGGTGGCAACGAAGAAACCATGAAATGCAACGGCTTAAGTTCACCACTTGAAAATCAAAACTCTCAACAAGAAACTGGGGTTTCAGGTTAGTACTTTTAAGTATTTAAACGCTTTGCTTTTGAGGAGTATTTGTTGGTTTAGCATACTTTTTTTTATTTTTTATTTTTATTTATTTTTTATTTTTATTTTTTGGGTTTGTATATGTTTAGAAATTTATGTGCCACAGTTTGCATGTTTTGCAAGATATTGAAAGCAGTTCTATAGTTAGAGGCCATATATATCAGACAAAACCAATACACAATTTTATTTCTCTCCCATGATTTGGACTTTTGTCCAAACACCTCTGATTTACTTATGGGAGCTGTTGTCAGCACTCCAAAAAGGCCCTCCAAATTTATAAATGTACAAAGGAAATCTGTATGGGGAGGAGTGCACTATTTTGGAGTGCCAATAACAGCACCCTTTATTTATAGATATCTTTCTTGCAGAAACTTAATCTCAGTGACCTGTTTTTTGTAAATGCCTTCACTCTTTTCTTTTTACAGGTTCTTCCAATTGGACGGATGATCATCATAATAAGTATGGCAGGGGTTATGGTATTTCTGGAAGTCTTACCCATCCCTCTGAGCAGGTTACTAAAACAGGACCAATATTGTACAGAGGAAAAAAGAAGGAAGTTCTGCTTGATGATGTTGGCAGCCCCTCCTTGAAAGCTGCATCAAATCTTGGTACTGTGTTGGCCCAAGCAAAGGGAAAAAGAAGTGAGAGAGAAAGGGACAAAGATACATCAGCCAGGAATTCTGTCACCAAAGCTGGCCGTCAATCATTGGGTAACAATAAGGGTGACCGTAAAACCAAAACAAAGCCCAAACAGAAGACCGCTCAGCTATCAACTTCAGGAAATGGGTTGATTAATAATGCCCCTTCAGCTGGATTTGTTGAACTTGTTGGCAACAATAATAACAGTAAACGAGAGGTTGAGCCTGCACGTTATAATGACATTCCTCAGGGTCCTACAGAGACCAAGAAACAAATGGATTTTGCAAACTTGCATCTGAATGAATTAGACTCGATAGAACTAGGAGTAGCCAATGAACTTGGTGGCAACCAAGATCTGAGTACTTGGTTTAACTTTGATGATGACGGTTTGCAAGACCATGATGCGGAAGGGCTTGACATTCCTATGGACGACCTCTCAGATTTGAATATGCTTCTGTGAGGACGACAGTATACTGTATATTTCCTTGGATTACTTGACCTTTTAGACAAGATTGATGGTGCTATTGTCAGAGGGAAACCTGCCAATATAAGTTATGGCTCTGGCAAACAAGCACATGTAATTATGGCCATTTTTTTGTATACTCGTCTGAAGAAGTTTAAAATAGGAAAACAAAAACAAATCTCAACTGTTTATGTAATGCAGATAAATTCTCTTGTCATGACAAATAACAGTTTTCTTTTGAGCATAATTTGCCTCTGTTATTTTTCTTTTCTCTAGCATTGCTGACTTCTTTTCCATGGCAAATAAATTTAAGTGCTAACTCCAATCTGGGTGCCAGTGCTAACTGATAATTACTTTCCTTCCAATATACTATTTGTGGCTGTTATTCTATATATGTGCACTAATGAGTATGCTATATTTGACAGTGATGGTGGATTATTCATTTACTGTTCTTTTAAAGTTAAATTGCATTTGATTACACTAAGAATTGTTAGTGGATTCATCACTATTATTGCTTTTCTTGGGAAATCAAGTGGAATCTTGTTAACAGGTACATTCTTATTTCGGGCATTAAGGACTTATCTGACTGAAAGAGATCATTTGCCTCGTTGCTCAGTTCAGGCACCAGGGTATGCCTTAAAATTTACTATGGACTCCTGATTATTTTTTTGGTCAATACAGGTCTCCACATAAATGAAGTGAATGCCTGGAAGATCTTAGTAGTATTTGTTATAGTAGGTAAATTTTTTACTCTTTCCTAAGACGACCTGTTTTGACCTAACAAAGAGATAGGCTCATTAAAAAATTTAATTCACTCTTAACCAAATAAATCTTTCTGGATTGTTTTGATGCTTTACCATGACAAGCCCACACATGTGTTCATTCTTTTTTTTAATACCTTTTTATGTCCCTTTATCATTGAAGTTTGAGGCACGGAAACAGGATTTATTAAGGTAGGCTATTTTCTTTCATATCCTATGACAGCTACAATTACTTGAGATTTATCCTGAGTTCTACCAAAATCAGCTTTTGGGATCAACTATGACTTAACATGATATCCTGAGTTCTAACATAATTTGGATTTTGTAATCAACTGTTATTTGGCATGATAATGATAATGTAGTGTGCTGTACCACCCAGCGCATAACCTTGTCCCCCCTACCCTCTTCTGGGTATGCCATTACCAATCGTAGGTAACCCCCTATTTATCATCTGGTTGGTATTTGTACTCTGGTGACCCTTGTAACCTTGTTCTTGGATAGGCCCTATTTTGTTAACTAGAGTGGGACTGTGCCTACACATGATAGGGAGTATTGTGTTCTGTTGTCAAGTTGTTGAGGGGCTGATATCCTAACAGCTTAGGCTTTTGGGATTTACAGTTGCTCGGAAATGTTTTGCTACTAGAAAACGGAGAGGTTTTCTGGTTTGTTTTCTGTTTCAGGAGCTTTTACAGCCCGACCTCTGCATATGTAGGTATGTTTCTGTTTCAGGAGCTATTACAGTCTCAGGACCTCTTCATTTGTAGGTAATGCGGTCCCAATGATATAATTTCGTGACTATTTCTTTCTGTTGAAAAACTTGATGGATCTGCAAACATCTGCTTCAAGTTGGTCGTATCTTTTCATGTATTTCATTGGATTGTGGTGGTTGCTTTACTTGAATTTCTCTTCTTGTACGTTGTTGCAGGTTGGATTCTGAGAGATGCATGTCCTGAATATAGCTTGTCCACTGTCCCAGCTTGTTATTTTTTACTGTAAGATGATTGTCATTGCCCTAGCATCTGGCTCTGTTGTTTTATCATTAGTTATCCTTGCCCTAAATCTTGTCCTATTTTGCATATATTTTTAGGGGATGGAGCCTCTGGCTCTGTTAATTAGTAGTCGTTGATGGTACTGATTGGTCATTTCTTGAGGAATGTTTCTCTTTACCTCCCTAATGGATTGTTAATTTATTTCAAATACTAATAGGTTTGAATCTGTTTGAAATCCAGAAGCAGCGAGAAACCACTGTTCTTGCGTGTATTACATTCTCACGAAACATTGTGGCTTTTTGTTTTCATGGTTTCTATGATCTTTCTTTCCTTTCTTAAATATTTTTGTCATTCCTCCCTTTAATTTGAACCGGTATTTACTTATGCATGTTTACAGAGGCTGGATTACACTTAACCAGCCCTACACTTACCCTTCAGATTCTTTTTCATCCCTGTGAATCCAATTTCAACACATTTACACTAGTATGTTACAATTTTGAGTTGATTCAGTTTGACAATTCAGCCGGAGTGGTGTACAAAAAATGGAGGCCAATGTAGTGTCTCCCTATCCTTCCCCGTTGCTCTTCTCTTTTCTTTGGTGGAATGAGGAAAGGAATGGGGTCACATGTCTAAGGTATGTTTTCTTGTCAATGTATTAATTATTAATTTGGATGAATGTGATACAATCAGGAAATTATAAATGTGGATCTGTTGGATTTTGAACAATGATGAAAGAGTTTAGCCATTTCAATTATCATTGGATAAACTGTGTTCATAATCGTATATAGGTTGAACGGTATAGATGGAATGGGTAACGATATTAAGAACGATTAGGATATTATTAACAAGGTTTAGAAAGGAAAAAAAAACAGTTTGTATATGATTGAGCAGTACACAGGACTCTCTTTTGCTGAGGAATCAGTGGGTTACTATATATAATTTTACCAGATCAATTGATAGTGTACCTTGTATAAGAGTGGTGTTCTGCTGATTCAACCTTTGAATTTAATTCTCTATCATACCCAATGTTTACTTCATATACGCGGTACTAGAATTAGTATCATTAAACTAGAAACGTAACCTTCGTCATATGGTTGTGTGGGTGTTAAAAAATTATGTGAATGGGTTGAGCAGTAAATTCAATATTGTTTGAGCATAGAACAAATCCCACAAAAACTTAATAACTGGTGTAACACACTCTACTTTCCAGCCCCAGTTGCTTTGTGCTACGGTGAACAGTGTCATGATTGATGTACGAGAGCTCTGATATTCAGACAGAGTTTAGGGTGTAACCGTGTAGGATTTACGTTTTAAGTAGTTTTAAGGATTATGCGTAACACACTCTAGAATGTTAAGACACTGACCAATTAATATTTAAACAAGGCAGAAAAATATCCAGTTGGAAGGTTAAACTTGTATTTGTCATGAAGATCTCTTGTAAATGTTGTGTGTGTATTTTTATGTATGCAGTTGCTCGCAACTGGAAGTTTGTGGTGGCATGTGTTCAATCTCGGTAGTACATCAACAAAGGAGGTGTGATTTGCCTTTTGATCTTTGGCTGACAAAGTTCCGAGAATGCACGTCAAAGTATTACCTTGCTGAATCTCAATTTTGGACTTCAGGAAGTCCATGCTTTTTAGATGTCTTGCTGAATCTTAATTTTGGTGTGAAGTTTGCAAAACCAGCAATGAACGAATTAGAAACAAAGGAGCTGCATATTGAATGGCACATAGGAGCAGTTTTGTTTCATTGCTATGCTCTTCAATATTTATCATCTGTTTAATTATCATTTTGAGTTCTCTAATTGAAACTGTAGGAATGTCCAGCTGCTGAATGACAACAGAAAATAACGATGAACAAAGCCTGCAGTGTTATTTTGTTACCGCAATTGTCCTCGTGCCTCAACCTTGCTTCAATGGTATTGATGAGCAGATTTTATAGTATATATTTAACCCTATTCTTGGTATATTTTGGTTAATATTTTGAAAGAATTTTGATACTTTGAATTGTATTTCTAATTTAGGACTTTCGACTTCCTCTGGAGAAAAACATAATTAAATGGACGAATTTTGGAGTAATTCTAGTTGGAGGATGTTCGTGAGTCGCTTGGCTTGATCGTATCAAAATATCAGAATTTTCTACCAAGCGGTTATTTTCTGGCGATAAAATAAATGAGCAATGTGCAGTGCTGGAATAGTGACGTTTTGGGCTTGAATTGCATTTTTGAAGTCCAAGATGACCTCAGATGGGTTTGTGGCCTTCTGGAGATGTGTTCAGAACGTCCCGATCTTTAAAACAAGCTATTATGGGCTGGATTTGGAGGATTTCTGAGGCTAAAACGTGGCTGGACAGTTCCCTTGCAGTTTTCCTAGTTTAATTAGGATTTTATTTTCTAAGTATTTTATTTTTATTATTTACTTTCCTAGTTGGAATAAGAGACCTATGTTTTAGGGTTTGTGAAGGGGGCTCAGCAAGGAGATTGCTTGGCCGTTCTTAAATAGGGAAAAAAAAAGGGAGACAAAGGAGGATTGCTAGGGTTCGTGGATATTTTCTAATTTAAGGTGTTTTCATTCCTTTGACTCATTTGAATGATATTTCCTTTGATTTTTATTATGAATATGCGTAACTAATTCATTTGTTAGGGTTAGGCCATGAACTGTAGCATGAATATGTAATTTTATTAATTTACTTATGAATGGATGCATGTTTGCTTTGAATTATTAATCATCACGATTAAATCTATCTATATATTTTAATGATTGATCACCATTAGGGTATTTAGACAAGTTATTTGATGCAATTTCTGTTGGAACATCACCCTGAAATTGAGGAGGGCTTCTTGTGATTAGAAATTGTAAGTTCACTTAAGGCGAACATCACGCTCTTAAGGGTTGCATGGTTTTTCAAAGGGTTCTCACGAAGTTTAATGAGTCTTGCATGTTTATATTTAATCTGAACATCACAGATGGATTGCATGTTAGATATACGTTTTCGCTTGAACATCACAAGGAAAATATGCGTTAGGAAAACCTAACCTTCAAAGCATGGATGTGGAAATTTATAAGTAATTGATAGAATTGCATAGGATTGTAACGGTGACGGCTTAACCCTAGTCTTTCCCTAAATTGTTTTAATTAAAAAACGTTTTTATGTTTGCTGCCTTTATTTTCTAACTTCGAGGTTCTCTAATTGTTAATTCAACATTTTCAAACTCAAAAATCTCAAATCTTTGATAAAAATCTGTTTCAATAGTTAATTAAGAGTTGATTTAATTATGAATTAATCAAACATTCTTTGTGGACAATGACCTTGCATGAGCAATTATGCTACAATTACCTTGTATTCTTGCAAATATTTTCAGTGATTTTAACCCTATTTGCTTGTGGTAAAAATCCTATCAGGTATTATGCGCGGAAGAATTTTGGATTGAAGCTGTTGCCGATTTGCTTGAAAACAAGATTGGGTAGCCCATATCTCAGATCGTTGTCTAGGAGAATGGTCATGTTGTGGTGTTGTTTTCGGTAGCTCTGTGACACCAAGATTGTTTCACGTTGCACTCAAAGACGCTGCCTTTAGTAGTCGCCTATAAAATCAGTAGACTATCCATTTAATTTTGTTTTTCCTGTTGTAAAGTTTGGAGCCTCCAGCGCAAGTGCTTCCATGTTTGGGGAGTTAAGCCGAAGAGCATAATATTAGGCTTTCGTTTGTATCCTTAATATTTTCCAGGTGAATATTTTTCTGTAGGGAAATAGTTTGAGCAAAAAGCTTTTCGCTTTCCCCAATTTCTAGTATTTGGAAGAAAAATGGTAGCAGACATACATTGTTGCTTGGCCAATTTGCTATTTTTCGTTGATGTGGATAGCAAAAAGTGAATGTGTAGTGAGATGCCACACCAGGCAGCACACCGAGGGCAAGCATATCTTGGCCTGCGGGGCTTGGTTTAGAACCCAACCCCAATCTGAAAATCGACTTTTTATTAGCTACCTCCAACCATGGTAATTGGTAACCCTAGGGCTTAAGGGTGCACTTTGTGTGATTTCACCCAAGGTGAACAAACCAAGGCCGCCATAACCATCTCACCTGGTTAGGCTTCGTGCAGGCAACCAATCACTTTAATGCCCTGATTAGTTAAAAGCTCACTCTATTAGGCTAAGCAATATCATAGCATTGTGTAAATCTTTTTAAACATATTTAATATCTCATCTTCGTTCGATGTGAGACTTTAGCAATTATCTAGTAACTACTTTCCCACTTTCCAAGCAATGAAATTCAAAATCCAACACAAAGCGATCGATAGAAAGATCTTCTAATGTTAATTTCCAGGTGAGACGTAGTAGCCTAAGAGATTTAAGTGTTCTCTCGTTGTAATACCGACTCCTACATATTTACTTCGAACAGAAGCCTTGCGACTCAAGGAACAGAAGTACCGATAAAGCAGTGATTTTGCTCTCTTCTGTAAATAGTGAGGAGAATGCTTTATCCTCCTCTTCATAGGTGGTTCAATGGTCCCTAGCTTTCTGTAAAACTGTAACGAGTTGCTCTACCGTTCTCGAGACAAATCCGGCATTTGGAAGATGAAGAGCTGTTTGATATTCCTCCTCGCCGAACTCTACCTGTTTTAATGTTCTCATGTAACTCTCAGTAGCTGATCTTGGATGACCCCTAGCAATGGAGACCTGCGATTTTACGGAAAACTGTTACATAAGGTGAAAACACGATTAATTGCCTCATGCCGTATAAACGCAATATGCAGCCTTAATGCCTCAAAGATGTTGGACTAGTTTAGGGCTAGGGAGAAAAAGAATCTGCAGGCGAACCAGATCTTATATCAGCTCTTTAGAAACACGAAAGACCCTAAGAGCGACTAATCCTAAGTTAGTCTTTCTCTTAACCTAAGCTGAATGATAGTAGTTTCAAGCAGATCTACCTTTAATCTTAATGTTTTCGAGTCTCTAAGTTCCCTCATTTTCTTGATACTTTTGTTACCACACATGTCCCTCCATATGGATGTTATCATTCAACACATAACGTCATGAAATATGGCAATCGATATGGATGTTAGTCATAGAAAACCAACAAAATAACTATGTAACCATGACAATCAAAATAACGCAGCGATATGTACCAAAAAGCCAGAGCTCGTTGAAAAGAAAAACAGAGAATTACCAAATGTCCCTTCCCTAGCTCGAGAAGCCAAAATCGCCATTCTCTCATAAGCTTCCCCTCAACGTGTACAGAAATATTTGTCCAGCAACTGTGATGAAATTCCACTTTGTCCAAACCATATGCCACTCCGCTCCCAATTGCTTTGACATAAGCTTCTTTCAAACACCAATATCTACGCACAAGAAAAAGGACCTTGCAAATCATCAGCTGCTCAAATTTTTTAACCTCTCCAGGATGCTGTTTTTTCAAGAACTAAATTCTTGTAAGACAGAAAAGTTTTCCATTTATGCTCCAATATATAAAAATTTCTATTCCAAACCAGAATGACTCACCTAGACATTCAACTAGAATTAAAAACTTGTATTGAAAGGTTTCTACTCAAATTGACGCGTGAGCTTATCCCGGCAGAAAATATAGTGAAAATAAAAGCAAAGCTTTCAGGCAAGGTCTGCTAGCCATATCTAAATTAGCGGTAAAGTGTGATTGAAGGAAAGAGCGGTAAAATGTGCTGAGCAAGATGCTCAAGTTAAATCCATAATTTCGCATTCAGGGGAGATAAATAGTATTAATCGTAATTAATGTTGAAATAAGATAAGAAATAGAGTGTTCCAGTAATTCTCTATCGGATAACACAGCTTTGCAGTAAGAATACAAGTGTATAACTTACAAGCATACCGAGATATGATCAATTTTTCAACGGATAAAGTAGGCATTCGATTAAAAATGAAGAAATAACAAACTGTAACAGATCTAATGGCTCAACGAATAGATGAAAGAACAGGGGTACCTGTAAAACTCAATCAGAATATCATCCGAGGTTCCAGCGTTGAGTATATTATCCCATTCAAAACTTGAAAAGCATGAGGAGAAGTTTTTAACAAACTCTATAGGCGTCTCTTTCTGCGGAATGACTACTGAAACAACGTCCACCCCCACCAGGCACAAAGGTTCGGATGCTATAGCAACGTAGTCGCCATGATGCGATGCATTGAAGTTAAAATTGGGAAAATCCACGCAAGCGTGGCCACATTCCTGAAAACAAAAGGACATTATGCATATTCATAGTACAATGAACAAAGATACTAATGCTAATCCGTGATGGTAATACATATTCGGATCTTCATCAAAACCAATTTCGGTCAGACAAAACAAGAACTGATGAGTGTAGTCATACCAGATACGGTTTGCCTTCCAAGGTGCGGTCGATGATAATTTCATGAAACGGAATTGCCAACACTTGATGTGCAAGAGCATACTGAAGCAAGCGGCTCACAAGCGCCCGCTTCCGGTCTTCCATCTGTACAAATCTACCAATGTCAAAATATAATGTACCTTCGTTAACGGTCTCAAATGATTGTTCATAAATTTAAACCATAACAAAGAGCTTCAACGCTTAATTTCAAAAAACAACAGCTCAACCCTCCTCTGTTCATCCATTCTATGTTCCTTATGAAAAGTGAAAACCAGAACTCAATACAACACGAGACCAAAAAGAAAGCATAGGAGAGAGAGAGAGAGAGAGAGAGAGAGAGAGAGAGAGGGAAAACCTGGTGACAGATGATTGCTCAGGTGGAGGGAGGATAGAGAGAGCAGAGGAGAAATCATGGGGAGATGGGTCCCACTCTGATATGTCCACAACCCATCTCTGCACCCCTCTCTCCATTCGTACCAAACAGGCACACGCACAATTGAAGAAAAGATGCTTTATTTCCTTGTTTCGGTTTCTTTCTTTCGTCTCCTGTGGACGGTTGCGCACAAATATTTTGGGTCAACTACGTTTTACCTCCTTCTGATTTGAGGCGTTATAAATGACGTACGGTAATATATTTTTAAGAAGCTTAACGAAATATTTTTGGTGCTGTTTATTTTTAATGTTAATGATATTTTTATTTTAAAATATTACTTTTAGTATTATTTAGTTACAACATATTTTTGTCATTTTAATTAAAACTCAAAATTTTCGAGATATTTTTATTAATTTTCTTAATATTTTTCTAAGTAAAGGTTTAAAAAAAAAATTGGGACTGTTGAATAGTATAAAAATAAAAGGTTAATTTTCATACACGTAGGCTTGAACGCAACAACAGAAAAACGCTTTTTTCTGTGCGAGCCGCAGCCAAAGAAAAAGGAGGCAAACTCTCCTCACTCTCTTTCTCTCTCTCTGCCTTTCGCCGTTGGGTTTCCACATCTTCTGCAACAACGAAGCTCTCTCTTCCAAATCCAGGTTTTTATTCTCAATAGCTTTATCCTTCTTTCTCATTTTTTTTTATGGTAGTTTTTACTTTTTTAGATTAAATTGGTGTCTGGAATTTAGGGGTTTAGTTTAGGGTTTTTGAATTCTCAAATTATATCATGATTAGGGTTTCTAATTTAGGGCTCTTAATGATCTGTATCAAGATTTTGTTATGAAAAAAATAATATAAATTATCCAAATTGTTGTTAGGATTCATTTGGTTAAAAATGCAATGTAAGGTCTCCAATCTCAATTTTTGTTTGGGGAAAATAATTAACATTGAACTGCTCTGTATATCCTTTGACCTTAAGTGAAATATTGAAGAAATTAACAATTCTTGGTAAAATGAAGTATTGAAGAAATTCAAAGTGAAATACTGAAGAAATTAACAATTCTTGGTAAAGTGAAATATTGAAGAAATTAACTCCAACTTTGGAGCTGTGTTAGGAATTATGTTGCAAAACTAGCGACTTATATTAACGTATGTCTTGACTAAACTCTTTTTGTCTCTAGGAAGATATTGGCAATACAGAATCAAAATGTATCGATCCACAGCAAATCGGCTTCTCCGGCTCTTTGGCGCACCCTTGGTTAGCAGTAGCAATACCCATATGATTCAATTCCGTCCTCTTCAATCGCTTGTTGGTCGTTCTCACTTTTCCACCACTGTGAACTCTGAACCATTTGTTGAAAAACCCCCTAGTTTTGCAAGTTCCACATCATCAACGGCCAATGAATTCCCTAATGTATCGAATTCCACGTCATCAACAGCCGGTCACACAAGGAAGTCGAGAGTAGAATACCAAGATGAGCAAGCTCGCGTGCTCCAGGCCTCGCTTCCCCATGTGATAAGATTGGGATGGAGCGAAGCCGCGATGATTGCTGGTGCAAGGGATGTTGGTGTGTCTCCATCTATTGTCGGATCATTTCCAAGGAAAGAGGGCACTCTGGTGGAGTTTTTCATGGATGACTGTTTGCAGAGGCTTATTGATAGAATCGAGTCCAGTACAGATGAGCTGAAAAGTTTGATAATCAGTGACCGTATCACCAAGCTTATCCGTATTCGCTTAGAAATGCAGGCACCCTACATATCGAAATGGCCTCAAGCTCTTAGCATCCAGGCACAACCAGTGAATGTTCCCACAAGTTTTAAGCAGAGGGCGATGCTTGTGGATGAGATTTGGCATGGTGCTGGTGATGACACCGCTGATTTTCAGTGGTATGTGAAGCGGACTGTCCTTGGAGGAATATACTCCACAACTGAGATTTACATGCTTGCGGACAATTCCCCAGATTTTCGTGATACATGGGCATTCTTGGATAATCTGGTGAAAGATGCCTTTGACTTGAAGAAAACCATTCAAGAGGCGACATACTTGGCAGAAGCTGTCGGTGCTGGGATGGGGACTTCTTTCCAAGGATTTGTGAAGAGAGTCTTTCAGGGCTAAGAAATTACGAAAGCGTTCTATTGCAAGCATCAGTCCACCCTCTGGTCAGTATACTTGGATGAGATGCTGTGTTACTACTTTAGTAGTTTTTGGGGTGGTTCATAGTTTAAATTACTGTAAATGTTTTCTTTCTCGGCCGAAGCCTGAGTTACGTTGAGTAGTAGTCTATTGATAGATCCATTTGTTTGTCAACTAAAGTTCCAGTTAAGCTCTCAAGCCTGCTGTGTTTGGAGGTTTTGCAGTGGTACCTTCTCGAGTATGTTGAATGTATGTTGGACGGGTAATAAATATAAATATAGTCGAATTAAAGGAAAATGGAGGTCTAATTGAAAGTTGTATGAGGTTATATGATGTATATAAAGAAAATGCTAAATTTAAAGATCTTTAACCATTCAACCATGGATGCTTCGCTAAGTATAAATTCCGACCAAGGTGCTTCGCTAAAAGTGTCGCTCGCCTTCTTCCGAAGGCAAGTTGGTGTTCTTGGCTTTTTCATGTGTGGATTACATCTCGTAACAACTCAAGTTCGGCAGGAGCACGCTCGAACTCCGGATTGTTATCACGACCACCGTGACCTTCCAGTATCTCTGCCCGTTTAGTCTTATCCCCATTCGCAGAACCATAACGGTTGTGATCAAGACCGAGCCCGTTTAGTCTTTCCCAAAGACGTAGTTAGGTGACATAGAGTAGTTTGTAGTCCTTCGCTGTAAGTTAGTTGGGAATTACAACACCATTTCCGTCCTGCCCTGAACACCAAACCTGAAAATTTCGTCAAACCTGTCACCATACCGATTTTTATCCTTCATACCCGACCGGTTAGACCGCTGAGACCCGAACCCACAGGCCCTACCCAAATTCAAATAGCACCAACTAGATAGATAATAAACTGTAAAAATGACGCGTTACGGTAGGAATTTTTTACACGCACATTGCAACGATAAGAAGAAAAAGGCCTCTCTCTCCCTCCCTCTCTCTCTCTCTCTCTCTCTCTCTCTCTCTCCATTTCGTCGCTGGGTTACTTGTGTCTGCAACAAAGAAGTTGTCTTGGAGGTCAGTGCTTTCATTTTTTTCGTCCCCATCTGCCGTTTTCTTCCATTTTTTTGATGACATTAAGTTATGCTATATGTGTAATTTGGGGGTTTTTGATTTCTTGTTCTCTGTAATTTGAAATCATAGTATTGATTGATTTTGATGAGGTTGTGGATTGTTGGTCGGTTCTGATTTGGAGATTCTTTTGTTTTTCCTTTTACTGATGATAGTGTTATGTTAAATGTGTTAGCTTTGCGTTTCATTTGGGCATCATTTACATTTTACAGTAGGTAAATTGAATGATCAGTGATGGCTGTTCCACAGCCGAGAGAATAAAAAAGATGGGATAAGTCTCAAGTACTAATAGGGCCTGTTTCGAACTTTTAAAATGACTAAACGCACTTAACAATAAGCGTTTCTGACAGTATTTGGTAAAACACTTGAATATCTGGTTGTGCTTCTTACAAAAGCGTTTTCAAGAAAAAGCGGCCAAACTGACACATAATTTTCGGCCCTAAAAGAAGGAAAGTGATTTCTGCACATCAAATTTTCACTTTCTGCACAACCTTCTAAATTGTGGCCATTGATTCTCCTTTGATTTGTTCAATCCAATGGCTTGAAAAAAGGGTGTGCAGGAGGTGAAAAAAGGTGTGCGGAAATCATTTCTCCAAAATGAAAACTTTAATATGAAATTTACTGGAAGTTATTGGTAAATTTTACAAATATCCCCTCAGGGGTTCACATCTGAGTCTGACCCTGCATTTCTAGGATTCACTGCTCCACTGTGTGAGGTTATATGGTTTTGTATACAGTACATTTTGCTTACGGCACTCTAAAATTTCACTATGCACTTTTTCCTTATTTTTTCAATGTAATTTTTGAAATCTACCCTCTCTTGTTATTGCCACTCCTAAAAAGCTATCCAAAAAAGCTATACTGCACTCCATTATTTAGTACTCAACTATCTATCAAATCTTAGCCCCACAAGATACTAAAAGCTTACAAGGTTTAAACTTTATACCTCAGAGTGTTTGACTAAACAATATTTCTATACAGAAATGTTTATGTGAGTTTGTTGGATATGCTTGTGTTCCTTCATCCTCTCAAGATGCTTATTTTATATTGGTCCGAGTTTGACCTCATGGTGACATAACATTTCAGCTCGAGTCGTCTCAAGTCCCATCTCAACTCATCACTCATAGTTCCAGCCAAGAACAGGCCGAACTTGGGCTTGCTCCAGGAGCTAACAGCATAGCCACTCATTCCAGAGATCTCTCTGGATCAAATTTGAAAACCCTAGTGAAGAAAAGAAAATGAAAAGAGAAAAATGCCTTCATTTTCAGTTTTCAGTTTAACCTGAAAAAGTTTTGAAACATTTTACCGTAAACAAAGGAAAGGTCTTTTCTTTATTTTCTTCTATATAAAGTATTTATAGTTGAAACAAATGGAAAGTGGTGGCAAAGGAAGAGAAGAGGAACCAGATGGCATGTCTGTACACTCTCCGTGCAACGCTCCCCCTTCCTCTGCTTCTTCTCTCCCCAAGGTCTTCATCTTCATATAGACATGTACATGCATATATGTTTTTCATGTTAATTTTATTGACTCTTTTTGTCGCAATTTTCTGGTTAATAGGACCAATCACAGATTGAGTTGGAGCTTAGACTGCTAGAAGCTCTTGAATTTTATCCCCTGACAAAATTACAAGGTAAGTTTTACGAATCCAATTTCACATATTTGTATTTTGTTTTTAATTACTCTATATGAGTAGTTGGGTGAACCTTGAATGGAAAATGTATCGGTTTGATTGTTGAAAAAGGCGGTCAAGCAGCATCTGTGTCAAATCACATGCTTGAATCTTCATACTGAGAATTATACATATGTGATTGAAATTTTTACCTGCCAATTTTTGTACATTATTGTTCTGGATGATATAAGTGAATATTATCGCTCTTGCAATGAACCTTCACATGGGAAGAAAAGCTATGTCTAGGAGTTCATGCACATTGAGTAAATTGTAAAATAATTAGACTGATAATTGTTCATTTTGGTTCTCGCATTCAAATTTTTTTTCCTTATATCATCGTGTTGTTCGTTAATAGATAAGAAATCGGTAACTTGTTTGTGCAGGCATACATCGTCACTTTGTCCTTTATGGTTTAATGGATTTTCTGCAGAGAAGGTTCCTTTCCACCTCACATTACTGCTCCCAAGTTTTCTAACACTTATTCCAGTGAGCCTCCATTTTCTGATTGATATCCTCACTCTTATTCTATATGATCATCACAGCTTTGACCGGTACTTCTCTTCTGATGAGGTTCTGCAATTGCTCGATCGGTTCTACAACTTGGAAATGCTGGTATATAACTAATTTAATTTAATTTGTCCGTATTTGCATATTTCAATTTGTGATAGACCGTCCTATACTCTCCCTTTTAAACGTTCGAATCTTCATATTGATCGATATTTATTTGTTTAGAGTAATCAGAAGGGCAAGTTCAGAGTATCTGTGCATACAACATAGAACTCTTGGTTAATAGTATAAAGCTCTGTGTTTTTTTTTTTTCTTTGATAAATTTAATGTTACTCAAATATGCCGTATGAAATATTGAAATGCTCCCATGGGATTTTAAGTATGTGTCCTCAGACCTATTGAGGTGTACATTTTATTCCGTTTTTACTCCTTGTCTTTCAGAAGCCAGACGATGACGAGATGGAAATCCTGAATCATGAGGAAGATTTTTGCTTGCCCCCTAGTTTCTTTGTTAAGGAAGAACCATAAGCATTGAGCGGCTGTTTTTGTATGCAGACAATGTTTAATTTGAACTGATCATATGTTCAATCTATGTTTTTGACCATTTTTTCTTCTACATATGATCAATGAATCGTGCTTTTGAGCGTTATTATCATATATGTAGCAGAGTGAGATCATCAATCAGATCAATTGGTACATGATCGCATTGCATTAGATCTATCACTCACTTACAATTGGTAGGCATGGAGAAGCGGCACAACGGGCAGAGTCTGCTCTTCTCCAACCGTTGAAAAATGCAACTGTCGCGGTCAAGATGCAAATGCGGCATATGAGTGGCTTCCAAATCAACCCCAATGTCCGCTATACAACAGCAAACCCCTGGTGATGACGAGGTTTGCACTCTCACCTTCTCCAATTTCTCAGTGGAAGTTCTAGTTGCTGGTACAAATGTGGTTGATCCCCACCACCAGAACCACCACTATCATCCAACTCCGCAACCACAACTTTGACGAATGCCTCCATATGCACAAGGCTTATGCCTCCATAGCACAATACTTCATCCGCCACCTGAGTATCCGTAGATCCCCCATTGCGGCCGTATATGCACGTAAATCAACAGAAAGATTCAAGACTCAATTGATCAGTAGAACCCGGCGTAACAGCTTGTCATATTGGAATGGAAGGAAGCGAATGAAATTTTGATTGAAGCTTTGCCAGCTCAGCTGGGTGCCCTAGAGCAGCTAGGAGCAGAGGAGTCTTGCTTCTCAAGTCAGACACGAAGTTGTTCAACCCTGGTTTGAAATTGATTGACATACATCTACTTTGCATTTTTATTTTAATTTTTCTGACGTACCAAGACTGCGATTGACTTTGAATATCGCCACAGTAATCACATCAAAGCCCTCAATTGGAATCACCATGTATGGCCCAGCTAGCTTGTATATTAGGCGGACTGGTGGACTGGTGGCGAAAAATCCTCAAGTACAATTTTGTATGCACATGAATTAAAGTTTGGAAAAGACTGGTATCCATCCCATGGAGGAGCTTACTTGTCAACTCATTTGTACTTACTCATAAAAGTATTTTTATCGTATAAATCATAATCAAAATCGTTTATTCTTTTTAGCTTTTAAAGATCATTTTGGCTAAAAATCATTCAACTTAGAGATTGTTTAGTCATCTATATACATTAAATAAATGAATACTTGCTCATAAGGATGCTAATTGTTTCCAAATCAGTCGATTTGTTCGACAAGCGTGGATGACTAAATGATAATGATAAAGCAAATGAAAGTACTTCTAATTATACGTGTCACTTTTGCGATTAATTAAGTAGGTTCGCTACAAAATGAACACAAGTGGATGAATAAGTAGGTTGCCGAGCGAGGAGGTAAACACAAGTATTATCCTTAAAATTGTTCCTCTCACAGTAGACGTAACCAACACGTCAAGCCGAAAACTCTCGAACTAATTAGTAACTTTCCATCTAATTGGGTGACCAAACAGAACCTAAAAAACTTGTTCTACAAAGTACAAAATTAAACTATTGAAAAAAGGATGAGATTACTACGACGGCAAACTAATGTAAGCCTTTCCTTAATTTATTGAAATGGTAAACAATTTTTTTGAAGTCAGAGAAACGGTAAACAATTAAACAGCTAAATTATACTTTTTTTGGCAATATTTTGTTATCTTTAACGGAATTTGGATCCTCTCCGGATCTTACTGTCCAAAACCTAAGGATCAGAAAATCTAAGCCATTGGTTTGAGTGGACAAAAAAAAAGATCAAAGCCCTTTGTTTGTGTGAGATGGGCCAACCGTATAGGTTAACAAGGATGGACAAATTCAATTTCAATGGTCCGGATTGCCTGGTTCTTGAGCTTCGAAGAATGAAATTTGGAGAGGATATTAGTCCTCTCCAACGCGTCCAGCTAACATATAAATAAGCCATCCATGCATGCATTAGTCCTTCAAGTGAAAAAACAAATAAGGCTCCTTTCGATCCATCGAATTAAAACTTTTAAAGATGATGATGAAGAAGTACGTGAAGCTTCACAAGTGCAAGCTCCAGCAGGACGAAGAGTTGTCTCGGGGACCCAAGTTAATGGAGGAGGACCACCATCACCACCACTGCCACCGCCATCACCATGATCAGAGCCACCGGGAAACCAATATAGATGCACTTACTGGTGATGATAAAGAAGTTGTTGGGCCGCACACACCTAGGAGCACAAAACTCATGGATGCCATGCGTAAGCTCATTGTCCAAAGACAACCCTCCAGTTTTGCTCCCAAAACCAAAAACAATAGTACTAATGTCATTGCTCCTAACGATCATCAATAACATGTATATGATCGTGTCATATGTGATGGCCGGAGCTACGTGCGGTGGCGGTCGTGGCCGGGGCTTATTCGAAGTGTGTTCCTTCCCACATTCCGTGAATAGCCGGGACATTAAGGAGTAGCCAGAAACGCATTAATTTAGGGAATCGGTCTGATTCTCTCTCTTTCTCTCTTTATTCCATTTGAAGGAAAGACGGATCATCCATCTAATTTCTTTTAGTTGTTGAACATGGTTCATGCTTGTTCAATATAATTCTATGAAAGAAAGGAAAAAGGAGATGAGGATGATTCTGTTCTTTTTCTCTTTGTAATTTCACCATTTAGCTTAGCTTATCAATTAATCAAATCTGAAAAGCTTTGAACACATGTATAATGTTACATGATATACGACACATTGGAAATCTGTTTGCAGGATGGTTAGTGTTACTGAAAAAATACAATCCAAAATTAGCATATATAAATTTCCGTCTAACGGCGGAGTAAGAAATTTACAAAGATGGTCCTGAAATAGAAGCTTCTAAAAATCGATCATACTTTCATTTACAAATAATTTGGTTACAAGGGCATAACTTCGATACAAACGCGTAAGAAATTGTTAGAATTCAAATAAGGAGAAGCCAAGCAAAGATAGAACATTTGACCCAAAAGAAAAGAAAAATTACATCTTTGAAGCCGAAGCCTAGGTGGCGAATGGCATCCTCATATCGCGAACAATGTCAGCATTGTAGTTAAGCAAAGTCACCAACTGATTCATTATTCAAACAAATTAATAAATAAAAAATTCAAATTTAACGCAAAGAGACGAAGGAGGAAGAGGAGAGTACCAGAATCTATCGCGGCGAAGCATGGAGAGAGAAGCTTATGGGCCGTCTGAAAGCATCAGGTAAAAGTTGCACTTCCCTTATTAAGGCGTGCTCCATTAAATTATAACTTAACTATCCATTGGAAATGACAATTCTAACCATGTTTTGACTTATGCACTTTTAACCCTTTCCATTGAAAATGCTTTAAGCCAGTCAACCCGGAATTGGGTTGGTTTTCTCGGGCCAAACACAACCCTTCGGCGTATGGTGGGAGATAGTCTAACATCTCCAATATTGGTTGTCTTTGTGTCATTTTCTTATTTCCTTCGAAAATAGGGCAAATAGGTCTTTCTAGGTAGTATATGCCAATTAGACCAAAATTCCTCCAAAATTGCTTATTTATCCTCCAAAAAGGAATGGTCATTGGGCTAGTGGAAAGTGTGTACAGAGTTGGAGCCCCCAATCCGAGGGAAAGGGAACCTCTTGGATCTATTTTATGGGGATTTTAAGGATCTTTACATCCTAGCAGTTCATCGTATATCGTACGGTTAATTTTCGTCAGATGCTATTTGTGTTTAATTTTAAATAAAAAAATTAAATGATTTTTGACCGTACGATACACAATGAATGATTAAGATGTGAGAATCCTTAAGATCCCCACAAAGTGGATTGGGATGGGATTTGATTCCCAACCCGAGTGAGAACTCCCACAAATGTATGTTTGCAGTCATCGTTATGTTTTTGTGTACAATTTAATATGAGTGTCAAAAATATGCTATCACTTCATATGGTACTGGAGCTGAATAAAAGGAGATTATTTTGTCAATGTATAGTGGGATGACTCTTATGTTCAAAACAAAACAAAGCATTATATTTAACTTCTTCATGGAAGTGTTATCTCACTAAATTTATTTCTCATGCCCTCCTTTCTTTCTTTCTTTTTTTTTTTCCTAACATTTGAAAAATAAATCGAAAACAATTCAGACATATAGATAAACAGACAAGTTTAGGTGGAGAAAACTCAAAAAAATGATGTGTAGAAATCATTTCTCTTTCTTAATATACAAATATCAAAAATTAATTCCAAAAAAGAAAAACATTCAAAGCTAAAGATTTTCTTTCTTTTTCACCTATTTTAATTTTTGGCTGCCTCAAACACTTCCATAATACAATACATCTGATCCGATACTTCTCTCAACAAATATCACATCTGATGATCTTGTTAATCTTGATCATATTTGTTTTGATTTTAAAATTTGATGACAATATTCGTAGAAGGATATTTTGTTATAGGTGCCTTAGATGTATAACCAAAATCAAATAAAAATGAGAAGAAAATATTTGACCAAAATCAGATCAAGATTCGAACAAATAAATAAAACACTCTCTCATAATTTACCAAAAAATAAAAATAAAAATTGTATAAAATATAAAAAAATGATGAATATTTGAACATGGTTGAATAGGAGGAACCAAGAAACCCGGGGATTAATTAGTATCTGGACCGAACGCGTTTACTTCTGGGCCCTCAGACTCCCCCATTCACGTTCACACACAAGCCTGTCCGAATATAATAATATTTCTGCTCTCCAGTGGCAGCAGACACAGACAGAGGAAATATTATTATATTTAACATTCCATTTCTACTAGGCAGGCGGGCAGGCGGGCAGCCGCAGTTAGCCACAGGCAGCTTGGTAA
Organism: Pyrus communis; assembly: GCF_041283825.1. Taxonomy (NCBI): domain Eukaryota; kingdom Viridiplantae; phylum Streptophyta; class Magnoliopsida; order Rosales; family Rosaceae; genus Pyrus; species Pyrus communis. The sequence continues at coordinate 4,780,259 of NC_142566.1, read as the reverse complement.
AACCAAAGGAAAAGGAAAAGGAAAAGGAAAAGGTCGATCCATTTTCTGTCACTCTTTCACCTGAAACTTACTAGTTACTACCTGCCCATCTTTCATTTGTACCTCTTCTACTCAGTTCCTGTTTCCTTTTCTCAGTTGGGTTTTGCAGCATCATGCTTGAATTGTTCAAAGTTTAGAGCTTTTAATTGATTTGTTTATTCATCTCATCTGACTACTTCTTTTCCCTTTTGGCCTTATATTCCTTGGTTTATTCATCTCAAACTTGTCTTCTTTTTTGTAGTAACTGCAGATTTAGTGGCTGATCAAGCAAGGTTTTCACCATTTCTCTGTCTATCATTTGTGTTTTCTGCAATCGGACTTTGAGTTTATGATTTCTGGGTTTGCTCCATCAAACACAAGAGTTCATGTGCCAGAGTCTGATGCAATCTCAGAAAGTTGGTATGGATGATTTCTGAATGTTGACTTGGTAGAAATTTTGATACTTTACTTTTGGGGTTACAAATCCAAGCTTTTGATCTTTCATCTCTTTAGTATAAACTAGAGTCTAGAGAGAGAGAGGAGTTTGACTTGATCAGCTATAGTTGTCGGATTTCGAAATTAGATCTTATTTGTTGTGCTAAGAGACATTCAATAGAGGAGGTTGGATTTTGATGTTAAGCAAGTGTTAAGGAAGGAAGGAATCGAGTTTTGGTCAAAATGGGAAATACTTGTGTTGGACCAAGCATTTCCAAGAATGCTTTCTTCCAATCAGTTTCAGCTGTAATGTGGCCAAACAGGTCGCCCGATGACTCAGTTCACACAAACGGAGAAGATGTCACTGAGACATCATCACCTAAGGAACCTGAGTCACCTATGCCAGTACTAGACAAACCACCAGAGCAAGTGACAATACCAAAACCAGAAACTGAGCCAAAACAATCTGCCAAACCCAAGAAGCTACCGCAGATGAAGAGGGTCCCTAGTGCAGGACTTGCCGGTTCAGTGTTACAAACAAAAACTGGAAAGTTAAAGGAGTTTTACAGTTTGGGGAGGAAACTAGGACAAGGGCAGTTTGGAATTACGTTTCTGTGTGTGGAGAAGGCGACAGGGAAAGAGTATGCGTGCAAATCGATTGCAAAAAGGAAGTTAATAACTGATGAGGATGTGGAGGATGTGAGGAGGGAAATTCAGATCATGCACCATTTGGCAGGGCACCCAAATGTTATATCTATTAAGGGAGCTTATGAGGATGCTGTAGCTGTTCATGTTGTAATGGAATTATGTGCAGGAGGTGAGCTCTTTGATAGGATTATCCAGCGTGGGCATTATACAGAAAGAAAGGCAGCTGAGCTAACTAGGACTATAGTTGGAGTTGTCGAAGCTTGCCATTCATTGGGAGTTATGCATCGAGACCTTAAGCCGGAGAATTTTCTTTTTGTCAGTCAGGATGAGGATGCACTTCTGAAAACTATTGATTTTGGATTATCTATTTTCTTGAAGCCAGGTAATTGTCATCGTGCAGTTTTCATATTATCAGTGCCATTTCATATTATTATTGTCATTTGAGTTATGATGATCAAGATTATTAAGTCTACCTTAACCCTTCAAAACAAGGTGTGATCTAGTGCAATATTTTGCATGGACAACAGAATTTATTTTCCCTAAATATTTAATTGTCTGTTTGCTCCTTGAATAATACTTAACACCGTGTTCTTTCACTAACCAGTCTCACCAAACCCTTTGAATTTGACATTCAATCGTGTTTTAACTATTGCTTTGGCTTGAACATCTTTGTTCTGGACAATTGTGCTGTTGTAGCACTTGTCTCTAAAGGAACAATTTTTGAGAATGAATTTTAAGAACGAAGTTTGCTGAAGATGTGAGAACATGTATTATTACTCACAAAAAATTTTACTATAGCAGATTATTTTGGTTATATTTCACATTCAGGTTTATGAATTTTATGAGAAAATGGGACTTGAGATCAAACGTTAGAAATTTTTGTGGATTGAAATTCGAATCAATAGATTTTAGATGATAGGCATGATCTTTTGATCTTATTAGCAAAAAGCGAAAGTTAGGAACATAAAGAATGTGACCTAAGTTATTTCTATATTTGTCACCTCTTAAATAAGCATTACTCGTAATTTTTTAGAGCTGTAGCTTTATCATTGGTATTGCATTTTTTGGTATAAACTTATTCCGTGCTCAATTTCATTCCATAGCCCATACACCTTGAGCTGTAACCTGGGTGGCAATTTTATGATAAAAGTTTACAGTTCACCATGTCTTGTTATTCGCTGTTCAGCCATTAATTTTGCAATCGTACTAATTAAATATTTGAGACCTCAGACTATCTTCTTTATCCTTTTGTATCGTGGCCCGTTTGTCTGCACTGTTTCACTTTCACCCAGTGAACCACCCTCTTTTGCGGGTTCCCTATGTTCTTTTATCTCTCTACGAAACTGTACCTAACCTGGTACGCTGTTGGATAAGCTTCGGTACCGAAAATGCCAACTTCAAATTTAAACTTTTCCTTGAGATTCAATTCTGGTCATTGTAGAAAACGAACTTTTACGGAATTTCATGACAAAAACTTGTTTCCAGAAAATATAATTTCTTTGTTAATAGTTTAAAACTGGATTTCATCAGTGGAAATTTCAACATAGTTATGGAACCAACAAGAGTTTCTAGGATGTGCTGGATAGGATTCAATAATAATACATATAACCCTACATTATTGCTCCTACTTCCACATATAACCACGTTGTGGATGTGCTTGCTTCCCAATAGTTACTTTTGGACAAGTTTGGTTCTTTTTGACTCATTGTTACTTTCTTCTGTTTATTTGACAACCACATAACTAGAGTTGAATATTAAACTATTCAGAATTTGATGATTAAATTGAAAGTTCAAATATTCGTGGTTTCGTCCATGCAGGAGTAAAATTTACTGATGTGGTTGGAAGTCCATATTATGTTGCACCCGAAGTGTTACGCAAGCGTTATGGTCCAGAAGCAGATGTCTGGAGTGCAGGAGTAATCCTTTACATTCTGTTAAGTGGGGTACCTCCATTTTGGGCTGGTGGGAACTTTTAACTTGCTATATATTTGATTCTTGATCTTATTTTCTTGTTTTAGTAAATCTGACCTTTACTTTTGTGTATTGTAATTGTTTTCCACATTGTTTTCTTCTTACTTTACTTCGCTACGATTCAACAGAAGGTGAGCAGGGAATATTTGAACAGGTCCTGCATGGTGACTTAGATTTTGAATCAGACCCTTGGCCTAGTATTTCTGATGGTGCCAAAGATTTAGTGAGGAGAATGCTTGTCCGAGACCCTAAAAGGCGGCTGACAGCACATGAAGTTTTGTGTGAGTCTCCTTCATTGTTTTTTGTTAATTATTTAGTTATTTTTCTTTTAGGATGTTAGTTGTAAAGTTTGAGGTTTTTTTTATTAATGGCAAGGGTTTTGCACTAATGAGAATCCTTTTTTCCTACTGAAATGCATGTTTGTAAATTCTTAGAAAGCACCGATAGGTTGCTCTATTTGGAGCTTGTGCAGGTCATAATATTATACCTTAACTACTCTCCTGAACTGTATATCAAATTTAATGCTGCTGCGCTGTCCAAAAAATATGGAAAAAAACATGGAAGTTGAACAAAAACAAGTGCATATCTGGCTGTAGAGTAATTGCCTCATTGATGCTCGCCTTTATGGGTTCTTCTGAGAGCTCTAATGTGCGTAACATCTACCTCATCTACGTAAAAGATAGACAAGATTTCCTTCCACATCACTTGCGTATTATGTCTTGTCAGGGGTATTTTCATTTATTTTATTGTCCTTCAGACCGACAATAGCTACCTTAGATGTGATTGTTAAAATTAGAAAGAAATATGCATAAACTTTATTCAATTACTATGATATTAAAATCTGCTGTTGAAGTTAAATCTTTAATTTTATAAATCTCTTAAAAATTCCCGAAATCATTTCTGCTGCTACACATAAAATTACAGTTCTTATACATTTATATGCATTAGGATCAGGGGACACAGGCTTTTGACACCCATTTTGTAGGGTCCACTTCATAATGTATTTCAACGATCCAAACCATCTATATTTTAGTACAACATTCATAGATAATCCTTGCAAAAAATAAGACAAATTCAAAACCATTAAGACATTCATTTGTAGTGAAGAAGATGGATACAGTTCTACAAATAAACACTAAATTTAATCCAAAGGTCATGGTTCGGATTTGGGTAATTTTTGGTAGACATGATCTTTAAGGAAAGACCTAAAAGATAGACATTCGGATTGTTGAAATACATTACATAGTGGGCCCCTAAAAAATGTGTGTCAAAAGTGTGTCCCCGGATTCTAATATTCTTTTTTTATCACAATTTGGTGTTAGGAATGTCGTTTACTTTTTATTGATTTGGTAGGTTTTATTCCTTTCAGGCCACCCCTGGGTGCAAGTTGATGGTGTGGCTCCCGATAAGGCTCTTGATTCTGCAGTTCTAAGTCGCTTAAAACAATTTTCAGCTATGAACAAGCTCAAGAAAATGGCTCTCAGAGTAAGTACCGATTGATCCAGACACATACTTAAGATGCCTTTAGTTACTCTCTTTTCTTTTGGCCAGCACTGCAATTAATAACATAAACACTGTATTTCAGATTTCACCAAGGATGATAATTTCTTTTTAACTATTTGGCAGGTAATTGCAGAGAGGTTGTCTGAAGAAGAAATAGCTGGCCTGAAAGAAATGTTCAAGATGATAGACACTGACAACAGTGGTCAAATCACTTTTGACGAACTCAAGGCCGGATTGAAAAGATTTGGAGCAACTCTGGAGGAGTCTGAAATTTATGATCTAATGCAAGCAGTATGTGCCAGATTAAAATTGGAGTACTTTAAGTTTAAACTAACTATAATGATTCATTATCTTTTTGGGATATCAAGAAGTAGCATAGTAATAGACGCACATGTAAATGTTATTTTCCCCTAGAGAAACTTGACCAAAATCAAATTCATCATATCTCTCTTACCTTTCCCCACCACCCCTCTTACCCTATTGGCCCATAGCCACCATGATCGTTCCAGCCATGAAGACAGACTGGTAGTATTTTATGTTAGGTAAAAAAGTGAAGTTAAGTCTGCTTGTTTTAACTGTCATTTTAATGTCGTGTTTTTCAAAAACAAAATTTATTGAATATTGACGAGTGACAGTTTCCTGTTTAATCTGTGGAATCTACTTTTCATAAATACTATACTTCTTGAACTTTAGCCACAGGGGGTGTGCATATGATTAGGCCAATTAAGTGTTCATCTATTTGTGATGTATTAGTCTCTTTAGTTAAGAATTTGTTTCTCAAAAAAGCCAATATCATTATATACAGATTTTTAAAGATCATAAAGAAACACTTTTTTTCCGATTTGCAGGCAGATGTTGATAACAGTGGAACCATTGATTATGGGGAGTTCGTAGCTGCAACATTGCATCTGAACAAAATTGAGAGAGAAGATCATCTATTTTCAGCTTTCTCCTACTTTGATAAGGATGGAAGTGGTTATATTACTGCTGATGAGCTTCAAGTAGCTTGTGAGGAGTTTGGCATAGAGGATGTTCGCCTCGAAGAGATGATAAGAGAAGTTGATCAGGACAATGTAAGTGACTATATCTTAACAACCAGCATTTGTATCATATTAAGATTACATAGAAAGATGATGTGGCTCAAAATAAGACATGATCCCAAGCGTCTGAACTCCGTATCAGCATGAAACTTGCATTAATTTGGAGAGTAATGGAACAGGTTCAACTGTCGGAAGAGTGATTTGTTGTCTAAATTGACGTGGTAGTTCCATTTCAGATTGTTATCATCCATAAGAGGCATGCTATATGCACCAAGTTAATCATGTGATTACGAATGGCATGCAAACTCAAGTCCTTTATCAGTTTATGCAACAAATTTTTGTTAAGCTCAAAACTGTGTCGGTATTATTTAGCTTTCATGGACCCTCATAAACCTTTCGGTGACTGATTAGGGAGCAATTTGGAATCATTCATTAATTAATAGTTAACGGTTCCAGTTTGTTTTTCTTTTGTGACTGAAATATCCAAATTTTGTATGCAACTTGGTAATATTAATTCCGCATGTCTTCTTTCCAGAACTTGGGTTTTGGCCTAGTTGCTTTAGTTTACGAATTTCAGACCAAAACAATGACTGCAATGTCTAGCAGGAGCTCTTTTGCTATTGTGGTATTGATAATTGAAATAGTACACTATATTTGGGGTTTAGAACGCATGACGACCGAAAAGGGGGGACAAGTCAAGAATTTGTGCCTTTTCTTTGTCGCAATGTTTATATTACTTGCATCGGGAAGAAATTATTATGTGAACCCAACTTTTCTGATCTGTTTATATATGAGAGTTACCGTGTTACTTTGTTATTGCAGGATGGACGCATAGATTACAACGAGTTTGTAGCCATGATGCAAAAAGGAAATTTTTATGGCCCGGGTAAGAAGGGATTGCAAAGTAGCTTCAGCATTGCCTTTAGATAAGCACTTGAAATTTAGTTCATAGATAACAAAGAAGGTTTCCTGCTTCTTTCTTCATTGTTTTGAGGTATTAAGATTGTATAGAAAGGTGCTTAACTGCTCACTCTTCCAAGTCGAGCCAGGCATTTCGGGTTGTTTTCTCCGAATTTGTTGAGACTTCCACATCGAGGGGATTTTGCATCCGAAATTCGGTGCCCTTTCTATCATGTATACAGCGAGGAGAAACATTTTCATTGGCCTATGTTTTTTTTTCTTCTTTGTATAACGAATATAAGCAGACTTGGTTTGGAACACATTTGTGAATTGTGATAGTAATTGGTAAAACTACTCAAGTGGACCATGAAAACATAGACTGATTTATTATGTCATTGCCACAAATGGACACTTTCTCCTAGTTATTTATTTATTTCCGAAATTCAAACACTTCTGCCTAGTTAACCACCACGGGATGGTCAGTGGTTATGGACGAATTCCATGCTCATATTGCACACGACACGTTCTGAGTTTGATTCCTGAAGCTAATGAATTACATGATGGTGGCCAGTGCGCTTATTGTATCCGGAGGATCCTCCGTTGCTGCTACTACTAGCACTAACAGTGTGCCTTTTGTATTTGGAGGATCCTTGTCTGCCGCTGCTACTACTATCAGTGCGCCTATTACTTTTGGAGGATCCACGGTTTCTTCTACAAATAACAACAGTGGATCTTTGTTTCGGTCATCCAATGGTGCATCCTGAACTTCCATGTTCTCATTCACTTCAACTGCACCTACTAGTGCCCCATCACAGCCTCCATTTGGCAACTCCAATCCTGCATTTCCATTTGGTTCCCCAGGTAATAATGATCAAATGAATATGAAGGACAGTATGGCCGAAGACACAAATCAGGCATCGACACCTACATCCCCAGGTTTTGGTCCACAGCCGGTTTTAACCTCACAATCTGCCTCTGTATTCGGAGGAACACCCGCAGCCCCAGCAGCAAGCCCCTTCCAATTTGCAGGCCAACAGAACCTAACCAACCCACAGAACCCTAACCCATTTCAGGCTTCTGGTAGTTTGGGTGCGAATCAGTGGTTAGGGGGGCAGCTTCCCAGTTGGCTCCAGTGGTGGTGATGGTGACAACCGAAGAATAATTAAGGGTAAACACTGAAAGATAGTAATTATAAATCTCAACTTAATAATCGAGTGAGCGTCGTGCATTCATATTTATAGGATTACAAGTCATACATATGTAGAACTAGGATTACAAGTAGTTGAATCAAGACAAAACATGATCTGCAGCAAGCGGTGAGGATTCCGTGTTGGACTGGGATTTCGTGTTAGACTGGAATTCTATTTGTGCAACAGACATAGACTGAGTTGGAGTCGGTTTATCACTCCCCCGCAAACGTACAGGGAGGTCACGAACTGGAAGTTTGGACAGCAAGGATGCAAAACGAACTGCAGACAATCCCTTGGTAAGAAGATCAGCCAGCTGATCCGTGGAGGAGACATAGCAAACGATGAGCTCTTTACGAGTTACCTTTTCCCGAACATAGTGATAGTCAACTTCGACATGCCGCATGCGCTGGTGGTAAACTGGATTGGAAGCTACGGAAATGGCACTAATGTTGTCGTACCAGATGCGGGGCGGAGCAAGAGGGAGATGAAGCTCTCGAAACAAGGTGCGATACCAAGAGAGAGCAGCGGCTGTGTAGGCAAGCTGTCGATATTCAGCTTCTGTACTGGAGCGTGAGACACCACGTTGCTTCTTGGAGCTCCACGAGATGAGGTTATCACCAAGGAATATACAGTAACCACCAGTGGAACGACGATCGTCCGGATCACCAGCATAGTCCGCATCAGCATAGGCAGTGAGCTGAAGGGAACTCGAGCGATAAACAATCCCATGTTTTGGAGTAGCTTTAAGATAACAGAGTATTCGTTTAACCGCAACCCAATGTGTCGTTGTGGGCTTATGCATAAACTGACAAACCTGGTTAACGGCAAAGGCAATATCAGGACGAGTGAAGAGAAGATACTGCAAGGAACCCACAATGCTACGAAACTCGGTGATATCAGACAATGGTTCGCCATCAGAGAGACTGAGGCGTCGGCCACTAATGGCTGGGGTCGAAATGGGCTTGCATTCCAGCATGTTGGTGCGTTGGAGAAGATCAGTGATATACTTTGTTTGAGTAAGATGAAGGCCCGTGCTAGTACGATGAACCTCCATACCTAAGAAATAATGAAGTGGTCTAAGATCCTTCATTGAAAATAATGTGCCCAACTGATGAATCAAACGAGTGATATGGTCCATGCTATTGCCAGTAATAAGAATGTCATCCACATAAATTAACAAGTAAATAACCACAGAACCATCAAAGAAAGTAAACAATGAAGAATCTGCATGAGAAGATACAAAACCCAAATTTTCCAAGTGATCGGAAAAACATTGAAACCATGCACGAGGAGCTTGTTTAAGACCGTATAAAGAACGTTGCAATTTGCACACATGAGATAGACGTTGAGGATCAATGAAACCCGGTGGTTGCCGCATATAGACCTCTTCATTCAAAGAACCATGAAGGAACGCATTTTGGACATCAAGTTGTCGAAGAGGCCAATTGAAATGAATAGCAATGGAGAGAATTAACCGAATAGTCGCATGATTGACAACAGGACTAAATGTCTCACCATAGTCTAAACCCTCTTGTTGATGAAACCCGTTAGCCACTAACCGTGCCTTGTAACGCTCAATTGAGCCATCAGAGCGTCGCTTGATTTTATATACCCACTTATTAGGAAGAATATTCATAGTGGGTTGAAACGGAACCAAAGTCCAAGTGCCATTATGTTGTAAAGCATTGAATTCGTCAACCATCGCCTTACGCCATTCGGAAGCCTTATTAGCCTGACTAAAACATGTAGGCTCAACCAAGGCATTAGTAACAGTAGCAACATAAGTATATTTGGGATTAGGTTTGCAAATACCACTTTTACCTCGAGTGACCATAGAATGGGACACGGCACTTACCTCGGGAGTAGATGAAATCAATGGTGCGGGTGTGACTGGTGGCAGGTTTGGTGTAGGGACTGGTTCAGGAGAAGAACTGGAGGGCATGGTAGGGATTGATGCAAGTAGGACATGAGGCTGAGAAGGTTTGGGGCGTGGGGATCGGCGAGTGTATACTTGAAGTGGGCGTTGGGTAGAAGGCTGAGGTGGGGTAGACACGGCTGAAGTAATAGGATAAGGTGGGTGCGGGATGGAGGGGATGGCAGTAGTAGGATTGTTGGATGGGCCAATCTCGAGAACGGGATCCACAAACGAGGAAAGTGGTGATGACGAAGTAACAATGGATTCTTGATATGGAAAACTGTTCTCATCAAACACAACATGGCGAGAAAGAAAGACACGTCCCGTAGTGGGATCCAAACATCTATAACCTTGATGATTTAATGAATATCCTAAGAAAACACACCGTTTTGAACGAAATTGTAATTTGTTATTATTATAAGGACGCAAGTAGGGATAACAGGCACAACCAAAAACCTTGAAAAACAGATAATGAGGAGGTTTGTGAAATAATTTTTCATAAGGAGACATATGGTGTAAAAGACGAGTGGGCAAACGGTTAATGATATAATTAGCAGTATGAAAAGCTTCGGCCCAATACGAAGTAGGTAAACCAGATTGGGCTAAAAGAGTAAGCCCAGTCTTTACTAAATGACGATGTTTACGCTCGGCTAATCCGTTTTGTTCAGGGTGATGGGGACATGTAAGACGATGTAAAATACCATGGTCATTCAAAAATGTACTAAGGGCCTTATTAACAAATTCCCCACCACCATCGGTTTGAAAAGCTTTAATCTTAACAGTGAACATATTTTCAACCAAATTTTTAAAAGTAACAAATGTAGAAAAGACGTCAGATTTTGAACGCAATGGATAAAACCAAGTATAACGAGAAAAATCATCCACAAACACCACATAATATTTAAAGCCAGAAACAGATAAAGATGGTGAAGTCCAAACATCGGAATGAATTAACGCTAAAGGAGAAGAAGACACAGATGTAGACAGAGAAAAGGGTAATTTATGACTTTTTCCTAGGGGACAAAATTGACAAAATTTATTTTGAAACGAGCCTTGAATGGGCAATTTATTTGCAGAAATTAAATGTTGTAAAATTGAAAACGAAGGATGACCTAATCTACTATGCCACAAGGCATCAGTTACACGTTCACCTAAGAAAGCAAAAACACCATGGGTTTGATGAGAGGGGCGATTAGAACACGGGTAGAATCCATTGTTACTCCGGCCTTGTAAAAGGATCCTCCCCGTCCGTGAATCCTGCACACGATAAAAATGGGGATGTAAAGTAAAGAAGCAGTTATTATCATCTGAAAAACGGTTCAAAGAAATCACATTAGTTGAGGCTTGGGGACAATAGAGGGTGTTAGGCAAACGAAAATAAGCATATTTAGTTCGAAGGTACGAGTCACCAATTTTTGAGATGTTCAAACCTGGACCACCATGCACACCACGAATTTGATCGGTGCCATGATACTCACGAGGATTTTGGAGTTGGTTGACATCATTGGTTATGTGAGAATTTGCGCCGGAGTCAAAAAGCCATTGCTGGACAGAGGGTGCAGCGGCGGAACCACGGGAAGATGGTGCAGCTGTGTAGGCTTGAAGACGAGAGGAGGGAACCCGACCTTCGTAGGACATATTGAGACGATTGAAGCAATCAATAGCCGAGTGCCCAAAGCGTTGACAAATCTGACATTGAATACGCCCAGAGGAGGAAAAAACAGGCAAGGAACCATGAGATGTGCTGGAGCCAGGTGCTGGACCAAGAAGTCCATTGTAGGAAGAAGATGACCCGCGGGAAGGGGCTGCAGAGGTGGATGTTGCAGGGGCAGCAGAACCGGAGTCATGAGCAGCCAAATTTGGGCGTGAGAAGTTACCAGCACCACCACGGGAGAAGCTTCCACCACGTCCACCACGAAAAGAATTACCACGGCCACGGAAGCCACCGCGACCACCACGGACAGCAGCAAAAGCAGAGGTGCCGCTATCAGAGGGAAGAGAAAAGGCGTTGTAACGTTGCTCGGCACTCAGTAATAATGCTTCCAATGAATTGTAGGTGATGGGAGTGTCACGAGCTTGTGCGGAAGCAACAGTGGTCTCATATTGTGGACCTACTTTACTCATAATAATGGCAACTAAGTCGAAGTCAGAGACGGGGGCGCCAGAAAGAGCAAGGTTGTCGGCGATGGCGTTGACGTTGTCAAGATAGTCAGCAATAGAAAGATTACCACGAGCAGTATTCATCAAGTCTGTACGCATTTGGATAATACGATTTTGAGACATAGAAGCATACCGTTCTTGAAGAGACGACCAGGCAGAAGCCGAATCAATTTTGTTGACGATTGTAGCAAGAACCTTGGGAGTAAGGGAACTCGTAATCCAAGAAATGATCATCTGATCAGTCTGTATCCATTCAGCATATAATGGATTGACCTTGTCTGTGAGTTTACCATTGTCATCAAGAAGAAAAGCAGATGGGCAGTGATTTTCACCAGTAACATAAGATAGTAAGTTGCGGCTGCGCAGCAAGGGAAGGAACTGAGCACGCCAGAGAGGGTAGTTGTTGCGGTCGAGCTTGATGGTGAGAAAATTCATGACAGAGGGAGCAGCAGTAGCAGAGGAAGAAGACGCCATAACTGTAGAAGACGGAGAAGAAAAGAAAAAAAAAATTATAATATGAACCCTTGTCGTGAGACGCTGGCTCTTGATACCATGAAAGATAGTAATTATAAATCTCACCTCAATAATCGAGTGAGCGTCGTGCATTCATATTTATAGGATTACAAGTCATACATATGTAGAACTAGGATTACAAGTAGTTGAATCAGGACAAAACATGATCTGCAGCAAGCGGTGAGGATTCCGTGTTGGACTGGGATTTCGTGTTAGACTGGAATTCTATTTGTGCAACAGACATAGACTGAGTTGGAGTCGGTTTATCAAACACAACAGGCGCCGGAAGAAGTAAAAACTCAGTGGTATGGTTGTTAGGAATTTCTCTTTTTGTCTGAGGGTGAATACTAGAGGTAAGAGATGGCTGTTGTCACCCACACGAGCCAAATTTTCGTGGTTGCAATGAGAGCGTAAGTTTTCACAATTTATTACCAGTTTGTAATCGGAATGATGATGCCTTTGTTTTAGTACATGTAGTAGGTGAATGGTTTTGTAGTAGTACATGTAGGGGATAGGCTTTCTGGTCGGGCAATTGTGTTATCAACTCTTCTGTGTACTCTGCTATTTGTAACATAAAAGAAAACAGCTGTGAATGTCTCAGCTTCTCTGCCGGCGACCAAAATTTTTCGAGTTGGCTTAGCAGTATACCGGATGGAGCAGTGAGCACATTGTTTCTGGTATTTTCTTTCGGTACCTGTTCTGGCATTGTCTATGTTTGAAAAAGTTTGTATTCGACAAGCTAACGTAACGTCAGCCGTGCACCGGTGCATGAGATTATCTCGATGAGTCGTTGGCCTGTGCTAGCGTCACGCGATTTACTGGTAACAGATTCCATGTTGATATTGGGGTGGTAACGGCAATGACTGATTGTACATAAGTGGTGTGTTTTTTATTTTTCGGTCTATTCTAAGGTAATTTTTAGGATGCACCGACGTATATTATAAACTAACATACAGACCGTTGGATCTTTGATTGCAGAATTCTTGGCTGAACATTTAATGTTATATTCATCTGGGGCACCAAACACTGGAGTATTGTAAAATATTCGAATCTCAAAATACTAAACAAGCATGTCACATTATCTGGTCAAGTTCTAATATTTAGCTTCGGGAAAGGTCACATTTGTTGCCTTACTGTTAATTTGGAGTAGTTTCCTATCAAGAGTAATTACCAAACAAGCTTTCAGTGATAAAAAAAAAAGGGTGACAGATGAATTAGCTAACTCTCAGACATCAATCCGTCACCACATGTTTCGTGATGGAACTTAGTCTAGTGAGGTTATACTTGAGTCAACATAAAGCAGTGCGATTGCTTAGAAGGACTTGTTACTTTGACACATCTCACATCGATCCCCACTGAAAAGTATTTCAACATGAATGACTTAACTCAATTAGAACAATAAACGAAACGATCAAACACTTGTCACTCAGTTTGCTCTTTTAGTTGGCTCGGTAGACTGAGGGCTGGTTTGGTATTGCTGTGCTTTGAAAAAAAACTGCTTCTGCTGTGCTGTAAGAATAAGCAGTTGTGAAATAAAGCAGCAAAGTGTTTGGTAAACTATTTTGTAAAAGTGCTTTTGAAAAAAAAAACAGTATTATAGTGTTTGGTAAACTTTTATGTAAAACAGATGTGAAAAAAAAGCCAGTTTTTCAAAGCTGGGTTTTGCAGTTTCTTGTTTTTGGATTTTTTTCACCCAAAACTGTGAAAAAAAGCCGAAGCTGAATGTTTACCAAACACAAAAACAGCTCCCAGCTTTTTTTTATACCAGCTTTTTTCAGAATCACCTCAGTACCAAACCAGGCCTGAGTAGTCTTAACCTCTCTGGGGCACTGAGATACATATGGTTTGAGCTGCACGCAAGAAGTGAACATCTTTGTTCTGGACCATTGTGCTGTTGTAGCACTTGTCTCTGAAGGAACCATTTTTGAGAATGAAGTTTAAGAACGGAGTTTGCTGAAGATGTGAGAACACATATCATTACTCACAAAAAATTTTACTATAACAGATTATTTTGGTTATATTTCACAAACAGGTTTATGAATTTTATGAGAAAATGCCAACTTCAAATTTAAACTTTTCCTTGAGATTCAATTCTGGTCATTGTAGAAAACGAACTTTTATGGAATTTCATGGCAAAAACTTGTTTCCAGAAAATATAATTTCTCTGTTAATAGTTTAAAACTGGATTTCATCAGTGGAAATTTCAATATAGTTACGGAACCAACAAGAGTTTCTAGGATGTGCTGGATAGGATTCAACAATAATACATATAACTCCACATTATTGCTCCTACTTCCACATATAACCACGTTGTGGATGTGCTTGCTTCCCAATAGTTACTTTTGGACAAGTTTGCTTCTTTTTGACTCATTGCTACTTTCTTCTGTTTATTTGACAACCACATAACTATAGTTGAAGATTAAACTATTCAGAATATGATGATTAAATTGAGAGTTCAAATATTCATGGTTTCCTCCTTGCAGAAGTAAAATTTACCGATGTGGTTGGAAGCCTATATTATGTTGCATCTGAAGTGTTACGCGAGCGTTATGGTCCAGAAGCAGATGTCTAGAGTGCAGGAGTGATCCTTTACATTCTGTTAAGTGGGGTACCTCCATTTTGGGCTGGTGGGAACTTTTAACTTGATATACATTTGATTGTTGATCTTATTTTCATGCTTTAGTAAATATAACCTTACTTTTGCTTATTGTAACTGTTTTCCACATTGTTTTCTTCCTACTTTACTTTGCTACGATTCAACAGAAAGTGAGCAGGGAATATTTGAACAGGTCCTGCATGGAGACTTAATTTTGAATCAGACCCTTGGCCTAGTGTTTCTGATGGTGCCAAAGATTTAGTGAGGAGAATGCTTGTCCGAGACCCTAAAAGGCGGCTGACAGCACATGAAGTTTTGTGTGAGTCTCTTTCATTGTTTCTTGTTGATTATTTAGTTATTTTTTCTTTTAGGATTGTTGGTTGTAATGTTTGAGGTTTTTTTTATTAATGGGGAGGGTTTTGCACTAATTAGAATCCTTTTTTCCTACTGAAATGCATGTTTGTAAATTCTTAGAAAGCACCAGTAGGTTGCCCTATTTGGAGATTTTTTGGGTCATAATACTATACCTTAACTACTCACCTGGACTGTATATCAAATTTAATGCTGCTGTGCTGTCCAAAAGATATGGAATAAAACATGGAAGTTGAACAAAAACAAGTGTATATCTGACTGTTGAATAATTGCCTCATTGATGCTCCCCTTTAAGGGTTCTTCCGCGGAAAGTATTTTTGTTTATCATCATTTAGTGTAGTGTATACTCACTATTCTATTTATCATCGTTAGATAAGTTTGAATTTCAAGATTCGTGTAGTGGATAGGAACAAATCTTAAAAAACAAATTCATTTAACAGTAATAAATAAAATAATAAACATACATTATATTAGATGATGGTGTACAAAAATGCACTCTTCTTCCGTGAGCTCTGATGTGCTTACCATCTACCTCATTTATGTTAAAGTAAGACAAGATTTCCTTCCCCATCACTTGCGTATTATGTCTTGTCAGGGGTATTTTCATTTATTTTATTGTCTTTCAGACCAACAATAGCTACCCTAGATGTGATTGTTAAAATTAGAAAGAAATATGCAAAAACTTTATTCAATTACTATGATGTTAAAATCTGATGTTGAAGTTAAATCTTTAATTTTATAAATCTCTTAAGAATTCCTGAGATCATTTCTGAAATTACAGTTCTTATACATACATACATACATACATACATACATACATATATATATATATGGATTAGGATCTGAGGACAGAAGCTTTTGACACACATTTTGACACCCATTTTATAGGGTCCACTTCATAATGTATTTCAACGATTCAAACTATCTTTATTTTAGTACATCATTCATAGATCATCCTTACAAAAAATAGGAAAAATCCAAAATCATTAAGACATTCATTTGTAGTGAACAAAACAGACGAATACAATTCTACAAATAAACACTAAATTTAATCCAAAGATCATATGGTTTCGGATTTGGGTAATTTTTGGTAGACATGATGTTTAAGGAAAGACCTAAAAGATAGATATTCGAATCGTTGAAATACACTACAGAGTAGACCCCTAAAAATGTGTGTCAAAAGTGTGTGTCCTGGATCCTAATATTCTTTTTTTTTATCACAACTTGGTGTTAGGAATGTCGTTTACTTTTTATTGATATGGTAGGTTTTATTCCTTTCAGGCCACCCCTGGGTGCAAGTTGATGGTGTGGCTCCTGATAAGGCTCTTGATTCTGCAGTTCTAAGTCGCTAAAGACAATTTTCAGCTATGAACAAGCTCAAGAAAATGGCTCTCAGAGTAAGTAACGATTGATCCAGACACATACTTTAGACGCCCTTAGTAACTCTTTTCTTTTGGCCAGTACCGCAATTAATAACATAAACACTGTATTTCAGATGGTCTTTCACCAAGAAGGATGATAATTTCTTTTTGACTATTTGGCAAGTAATTGCAAAGAGGTTGTCTGAAGAAGAAATAGCTGGCCTGAAAGAAATATTCAAGATGATAGACACTGACAATAGTGGAACCATTGATTACGGGGAGTTCGTAGCTGCAACATTGCATCTGAACAAAATTGAGAGAGAAGATCATCTATTTTCAGCTTTCTCCTACTTTGATAAGGATGGAAGTGGCTATATTACTTCAGATGAGCTTCAAGTAGCTTGTGAGGAGTTTGGCATGGAGGATGTTCGCCTCGAAGAGACGATAAGAGAAGTTGATCAGGACAATGTAAGTGACTATAACTTAACAACCAGCATTTGTATCATATTAAGATTACATAGAAAGATGATGTGGCTCAAAATAAGACATGATCCCAAGCGTCTGAACTCCGTATCAGCATGAAACTTGGCTTAATTCAAAAGTAAACTTGCATTAATTTGGAGAGTAATGGAACAGGTTCAACTGTCGGAAGAGTGATTTGTTGTCTAAATTGACGTGGTAGTTCCATTTCAGATTGTTATCATCCATAAGAGGCATGCTATATGCAACAAGTTAATCATGTGATTACGAGTGGCATGCAAACTAAAGTCCTGTGTCAGTTTATGCAACAAATTTTTGTTAAGCTCAAAACTGTGTCGGTATTATTTAGCTTTCATGGATCCTCACAAACCCTTCGGTGACTGATAAGGGAGCAATTTGCATGCAACTTGGTAATACTAATTCCGCATGTCTTCTTTCGAGAACTTGGGATTTGGCCTAGTTGCTTTCATTAACGAATTTCAGACCAAAACAATGACTGCAATGTCTAGCAGGAGCTCTTTTGCTGTTGTGGTATTGATATTTGAAATAGTACAGTAAATTTTGGGTTTAGAACGCATGATGACCGAAAAGGGGGGACAAGTCAAGAATCTGTGCCTTTTCTTTGTCGCAATGTTTATATTGCATCGGGGAGAAATTATTATGTGAACCCAAATATATGCAGACTTGGTTTGAAAGACACATTTGTGAATTGTGATAGCAATGAGTAAAACTACTCAGTGGACCATGAAAACATACACTGATTTATATTGTCATTGTCACAAATCAATATATTGTTCCTAGTTATTATTTATTTATTTGTTTGTTTATTTTGGAAATTCGAACACTTTCTCCTAGCTAACCACCATAGGGTGGTCCAGTGGTTGTTGACGAATTGAGTTTGTATGCCATTCGTAATCACATGATTAACTTGGTGCAAAAGTGAATCACACGATGGTGGTCAGAAAGATGTCAAAATGCCTCTGTAAGTCTTTTTGTATCCTAGAAGGGTGAACTGCTGCAACAAAACTATTAGCTGGTCTTAAAAAAACAAAAAACAAAAATCACTTTGTCCTAGTTGGGAGTTGTGAAATATGAAATAACCGATTTGGTACAAGAAAAAAACAGATGTACACAAGAACCTGAAAAAACTAGTTTATCTTATCGTTGAGATATAAAAGTGCTTCCTCAACTTTCTGCTTTGCGGGCGCCATTGCAAGGAAGGAATCAGAGCATCCAACTGCATGATCATGTCCCGCTTTCTTGCCCACCCATGTTAGACAAATAAGGAATATGGTTGGAGTCCTTGTGTAATTGTATATAATATTATTATTGGAAGAATAAGCCGTCCTACAGCCGTCAAGCCGTCCTACAGCCGTCCTACCTACACACTAGGACGGCTACCTTGTCCTCTACAGCCGTCCTACCTTGTCCTACCTACACACTAGGACGGCTACCTTGTCCTACCTACACATTTGTATCATGTATATATATCCTTGTAATCTTGTAGAGAAAGATAATGAAAAAATAAGCATTCTCTTCCATTTGCATTCTCTTCCATAAGCATTCTCTTCCATTTGCATTCTCTTCCATTTTTCCACATTCATGTATCAATAACAAATATAATTTTTAGCCTACATACCTTTTTCTACATGGTATACAGAGCAGGTTTATAACCCTAGCCCTAATTTTTTTTTTTCGGCAGCTTTCTCTGCCGTTCCCATGGCTGTTCGTGGCCCGTCCCGTCCCTCCTCTGCTCATTCTCCCCTCCACTACACCTACTGCAATTTTGATTATCATACTCGAGACACCTGCCATAAACTTCATGGCTATCCCGTTGGTCATCCCCTTCATGGCCAACCGTGGCGACCACCGCGCCGTGCCACTGCTTCCAGTTCTTCCCGCAGCCATGCACCTTCCAGTCCTCCCCGGCAGCCACGGTTTTCTGCTTCCCGGCCCCATAATTTCACCCAGGCCCATCACGTGCAAGGCACCCAGGCCCCCGCCTCCTCTTCTACTCCAGTGACCCACCAAGTGCACGGGACCCAGCCCACTTTGCATGACTTGCAGCATGCCATGCCTGACCTCTCTGCCGAGCAGCACTCCCGTGTTCTAGCTGTTCTACGTGACACCACCACCCCTCCTCAGGCCAATGCCGTGCTCACTACTGATTTTGCCCAAGGTTTGTTACCTGTCACCTCTCGTCATGGTCAATGGATTCTTGACAGTGGTGCTACGGATCATATTACTTCTTCCGCTTCATGTTTGGTTAATCGTTCTCCTTCACATTTGCCCCCCTCTTTCTTTGCCTAGTGGTGTTTCCGCTCCCATTACTTTTACCGGCACTCTTCCTTTAAATTCCTCAGTTACTTTGAAGGGTGTTTTATGTGTCCCTAATTTCCGAGTGGACCTTTTATCGGTTGGTAAACTTACAGATGGATTATCGTGTTCCATAACCTTCTTTCCTTCTTGGTGTGTTTTGCAGGACTTGGTTTCGAAGGCGATGATTGGTGTGGGTAAGCGACGTGGCGATCTATATTACCTTGTGGCCCTTACCTCTTCTCTCCCCACCCGTCAACCTCTCTGCAACATCATTACCATCCCCTCCTCCCTCTGGCATAGGCGTCTTGGTCACCCCTCCTCCACTCGTTTGCAAGCTTTAGCATCTAGCTCTCTTAATTGCACTTTTGATTCTAGTCATATTTGTGATGTTTGTCCGTTGGCAAAACAAACTCGTCAACCTTTTCTTTTGAGTTCAATTTCATCAACTTTCCCTTTTGCTTTAATTCATTGTGATATTTGGGGCCCGAATCGTCAATCTTCTCTTTCTAGTGCTAATTATTTCTTAACCATTGTGGATGATTTTTCTCGCTTTACGTGGGTCTTCCTCATGAAACATAAATCCGACACTCAACAATTAATTAAGGATTTTTTTGCTTATGTCACTACCCAATTCCGCACTACCATCCAATGCATTCGTACTGACAATGGTGGTGAATTTTTATCTCTTCGTAGTTTTTTCTCTGATCATGGGGTGCTTTTACAAACTTCTTGTGTTTATACCCCCCAACAAAATGACGTTGTTGAAAGAAAACATCGTCATCTTCTTGAAACCGCTCGCGCCCTTCGTTTTCAATCCCATCTTCCTATCAAGTTTTGGGGGGAATGTGTTCTTACCGCTACTTATCTCATCAATCGTCTCCCTACCCGTCTTCTCCATCATAAATCCCCATTTGAGGTTCTCTTTTCGAAAACCCCATCTTATGACCACTTCCGCGTCTTTGGTTGTCTGGCATATGCCACCTCTGTCACTCCCACCACCAAATTTTCCCCTCGGGCTCATCGTTGCATTTTTCTCGGTTATCCTCATGGACAAAAGGCCTATACCCTTTACGATCTCGACAATCACCGCATTTTCTCTAGTCGAGACGTCATCTTTCACGAAAGTACTTTCCCTTATGCCGTTTCTCACCCTCCTATCCCATCCTCTTCGCCTACCCTACCCATCCCACCCCCTCTAGACTTTACATATAACCCACCCCTTCCTGCCTCGACGCCTCACCCTCCTCCACCACCTTCCTCCCCTTCCACGCCTCCCACAGATTCCCTTGCTGCCCCATTACCCGTTCCTCCCCATGCCCCTGCCCTCTCGGCATCCCCTCCTTCCCCCCCCCCCCCCCCCCCCCCCCCGCTACTTCCTTACCTTTCACCCTTTTACCCACGGATATCCCTACCCCCCCCCCCCCACTACCTACCAATCCTCCTATTCCCCGCACCTCTTCCCGTGCCCATAAACCTCCATCCTATTTAAAAGACTACGTTTGCTCGCAGGTGATTCTGCCATCCCACCCATCTTCGACTTCGCAACCCGGTTCTACACAAGGTACGCGATATCCATTTTGTAATTTTCTCTCTTATCACCGTTACTCTCCCAGGCATTTTTCTTACATTAACTCTGTCAGTCGGACTGTGGAGCCTTCCTCCTTTGCCGAGGCTGCCACTGACCCCAATTGGCAACGTGCTATGACTGAGGAGCTTCAAGCTTTACATGCTAATGGTACTTGGACTTTAACTTCCTTGCCCCCTGGCAAAATTCCCATTGGTTGTAAGTGGGTGTACAAACTCAAGCACAATTCCGACGGCTCTATTGACCGCTACAAAGCTCGTTTGGTTGCTAAAGGCTTCACTCAGGCTGAAGGTATTGATTATCATGACACTTTTTTTCCTACTGCTAAGATGATTACGGTGCGTTGTCTTCTTGCTCTTGCTGCTAGTCAGTCTTGGTCTCTTCATCAGCTTGATGTTAATAATGTTTTCTTACATGGTGACTTACATGAAGAAATCTATATGTCTCCTCCTCCTGGTCTTCGGCGACAGGGGGAGAATCTTGTGTGTCGCCTTCACAAGTCACTTTATGGTCTTAAGTAGGCTTCTCGCCAATGGTTTGCCAAATTCACTAGTGCCATCATTTCTGCCGGTTTTCAACAATCCAAAGCTGACTATTCATTGTTCACTAAAAAGTCTGGTATTTCTTTCACAGCTTTGCTCATTTATGTGGATGATATTGTGATTACAGGCAATGATGCTAGTGCCATTAATTCTCTGAAGTCTTTTCTCCGTGATCATTTTCGGATAAAAGACCTTGGTGATTTAAAATATTTTTTGGGTATTGAGGTTTCTCGTTCCAAACAAGGGATTTATATTTCTCAACGCAAGTATGCATTAGAGATTCTCAAGGACTATGGTTTTTTGGGAGCACGACCCATTGCTTTTCCTATGGATGACACAAAATTATCTGATAAAGGAGAACTTCTCAAGGATCCTGAAAAGTATCGACGATTAGTAGGTCGGTTAATATATCTCACTATCACTCGGCCGGATATCACCTATTCTGTGCATGTTCTAAGCCGTTTTATGCACGAGCCAAGGATATCTCATATGGATGCTGCGCTTCGTATTGTTCGTTATTTGAAGGCTACTTCAGGTCAAGGTTTATTATTTCGTTCTGACAACCAGACCAAGTTAACTGCGTTTTGTGATTCTGATTGGGCAGGTTGCCCTATCACTCGCCGTTCGACTACTGGGAATTGTGTATTCTTGGGCGGTTCTTTGATTTCTTGGCGGACGAAACGACAGAAAACCATTTCGCTCTCTTCAGCAGAGGCGGAATATAGGGCCATGGCAGGTGCTTGTTGCGAGATAGTTTGGCTTCATTTTTTGTTGAAGGATTTGAACATTCCTTTGGATGGTCCTTCCATTTTATTTTGTGATAATCAAGCAGCGTTACATATAGCTGCCAATCATGTTTTTCATGAACGAACTCGTCACATTGAGATGGATTGTCACTTTATACGAGATAAGATTGTAGATGGCACAATAGAGACCAAGCATGTGGGTACGGCACAACAGTTGGCAGACTTGTTTACCAAACCTCTTGGGAAAGAAAAGTTTTCGGGTATGTTACGCAAGTTGGGAGTTCTTGACATCCACTCTCCAACTTGAGGGGGAGTGTTAGACAAATAAGGAATATGGTTGGAGTCCTTGTGTAATTGTATATAATATTATTATTAGAAGAATAAGCCGTCCTACAGCCGTCAAGCCGTCCTACAGCCGTGATAGGAGCATATTTAGGCGACTTACTTAGCTTGTTTTCGTGCATCTATGTTGTTAATTCATAATTGTTTTAGTAGTTTAAGCCATTTTCGTGTGTTTTTAGGTTCATATGGCTAAGGAAGCAAAAAGATGCATTTTGGAGCATTTTGGAGCAAAATTGGGCTTGGAATGGATAGCATATGCTTGGAGCCAAAGTGTTGGACGAATTTGAAAGCCTTGTATGCACTTTGGACATAAAACAAAGGGCCTAGCCCAATCAAACAATCCTTTGAGCCATGCAAAACCTCTAGCCCAATCAACAACCCTTAGCCACATGCATTCACATGCATCACAACCCCAAAACCATCAAGAAACACCATTCACACACACATGCACTTACTCTTTCATCATTGCACCACCATTCACACACACATGCACTTACTCTTTCATCATTGCACCACCAATTCAACACATGCATTTCCACCTTCCTACTTCATCATTTCATCCACATGCACTCTCAATCATAACAACCACATTCACTCTTAAACAATCACCCACATACACATGCATTTCCACCTTCCTACTTCATCAGTTCATCCACATGCACTCTCAATCATAACAACCACATTCACTCTTAAACAATCACCCACATATTCTCCCATTCCCCCTATAAAAACCCATGCATTCATACACAAAAGACACATCTCATTTTCATACACAACACATCACAAACACATCCAATCTTCCCTCATTGCCTTGAGCTACCATTCCCTTATAATCCAAACACCACTCCTCATCCATTTCCATAATTCCCCAATCCATTCAACACACCAACAACATCCCTTAGACCTTGTGCTACGACGAAGAGGAAGATAAGAGGGCCTAAACGTTCATACAATTCAAGTTTGAGTTGTTGGAATGTTTAGGTGTTTCTTTGATTCTCTTTGTTGTGTACCATGAGGAACTTCCTCTCGGCTTCATTCCATTAGATACACTCTCCCATTTCTTAAAGGATTTCGACATCAGTTTTGCTTCAAGGGTTCTTTCTTCTTAATCCTATATTCACTCATGTTATATATTTTTATGTCAAACCTTTTGTAAACATGAAGTGTAACTAATCTCTCTCTAGGGATTCGATGTAGCCTTGCAAGATTGTCATGTAGTTAATTCGGAATTCTCATTTAATCTATCTATTTCTTGTTTCATTCTCCGATTTAATTGTGACTTAGTGTGTTGATTTTAATGCTTGATCATCATTTGAATTAACCACAGGTTGTTTAGCCAAGATTAAAGCACACATCATGCATAATCTTGGTAGATATGTGAATGAATGAAGGGAATGTTTTGCAAACATCCTGCCGAGTGTTCCCTTTGGTTTTGTGAAAGTTTCTTGTGCACTACATAGTCTTGATTAGGAACCAAAGTTGCACATCACAATTAGGCTCATGATTAGAGACATTTGATCAAATCCACACATCATATGGCTGATCATATCTAAGTGAAACAAACCCAAGAAATAAGTAGAGGGATGAGTATAATCTGACTTAACAAGCATGGACTTGGCTTAGCAATGGTGAAATCGAATCTCTAGCTTCATCTCCATTTGTGCTATCTCTTTTTATTAGCTGTTGATTCATTCATTTTGTGTTTACTTCATTTCCTTATGCTTTAATTTACAATCTGTCATTTAGTTTAATCAAAACCTAAATCCCCCTTTACCTTATTGTTCAATTTAGTTAGAAATCAATTTAGTTTATGCTTTAAAGCATTTTGAGTCTTTGGTTTGTCTTAGTGTTTTAAAGTTTAGTTTTGCATTCTTTGAGTCTAGTATAGTGTTTTAGATTGTGTTTTTAGCGTTTTTGAGTCAAATCCAAGTGATTAACAATCCCTCCTAATCCCCGGTCCAGAACGATCCCTACTTACATACTTACTACAATTGTCAAAAAGAGGGTTTAATTTGTGTGCGTATAATTCTCGCATCAAGCCGTCCTACCTTGTCCTACCTACACACTAGCCGTCCTACAGCCGTCCTACCTTGCCCTACCTACACACTAGGACGACTACCTTGTCCTCTACAGCCGTCCTACCTTGTCCTACCTACACACTAGGACGGCTACCTTGTCCTACCTACACATTTGTATCATGTATATATATCCTTGTAATCTTGTAGAGAAAGATAATGAAAAAATAAGCATTCTCTTCCATTTGCATTCTCTTCCATAAGCATTCTCTTCCATTTGCATTCTCTTCCATTTTTCCACATTCATGTATCAATAACAAATATAATTTTTAGCCTACATACCTTTTTCTACAACCCACTCCCTCCCACTCAAAAATCAAAACCATTATGTTTGATTTGATTGAATATAGCCAAAATACGATACTCAATTAAAATACATAAAAAGTGTAGACTATGCGTGGCCAAGTTGATTATGACAACGTGATTGTTTGTTGTAACTAAATTACACCGACTTTAGAAGGAATGCCACATGCATCAAGCAGACCTAGTTGACAATGCTAGATATGTAAAAAAAGCTAACACGTCTTTGATGTCATATAAGATGGGCAATGGTTATAGCGGTCGGGTAACCGCGGTTATATACTTATAACCGTTTATGCTTATACCTATATAACCGTTTACCTGTTGGATAATTGCCTAAACGGTTATACACATACCCATAACCGTTTATAAACGGTTAACCATACCCCACGGTTATCCATTTAACCGTAACCGTTTACCCGTTTTTTAATCCGTTTATCGTTTTTTTTTTTTTTACCTTTCATCCCTCTTTTTATCCGTCTACATGTTTCTTTTAACAACTTGAAAATTAAAAAGTACTTACAACATTTAATCTCAACACACATATGTTATATGTGAGAGTTACTGTGTTTCTTTGTGAACCCAACTTTTCTGATCTGTTTATATATGAGAGTTACCATCAATGCATTGCTGCTCAACACCCAAATCGTCAAATGTGAGACAAAACAAATTCTAATGTTTAAAAGGAATTCCACGAAATAAATAATGTCTTTATCAAATCTTTAATTAATTACTGCAAAACCCAAATATTTAAAAAGTTTTAATAACCTTACATGACCACTCATCATCAGCAAGGTCAGGGTGACACACCCGGACCCAAAAAGTCCACTTGGACCCTGAATCGAGCTGTGCTGGCCGACAGCTGGAAGGTGACAAAGCCATAAAATGTGATAGTGTATAAAAAGTGAATAAATTTGAATCTAAAAGTGTCTAAGTACCAGAGTGCGCTACGAGTGGGAGCGAACCCATTTCACACGCTATGTCAGAGCATAAGTAAGGTACAGTAGTGTGGGTAAGAATCATACCCCCAGAAATATCCTTCAATACTAAGATTCGCCACAGATTCTTGTCGATACAAACTCAGCAGCTAAAACCTAAAGGGCACCAAACAGAAGGTGTGAGTAAGCAATAAAACCAAGCTTCCCAAAGTTATTACCTCTCTAAAAGTAATGCCCCTAAATGTAAAACCCGTATCGTTTTCCATAAGACAGTACAACATATATACATATATCCAAACCATACTCAGAAATGACCAAAACCACGGTTTGCCATCAACTCCACCATACGTTAATAAGTAGGCCAAATGAACTAAATCAATACAAAGTGATATATCAGTCAGAGTCATCTAAAATGACATGTACAACTTATCCATATCTCATCAATCATGGCTAGCATATAAGTCGGAGTCACCTATAGTGACCTGTACGACTTATCCATATCTCATCAATCCTGGCTAGTATATAAGTCGGAGTCACCTATAGTGACCTGTACGACTTATCCATATCTCATCAATCCTGGCTAGCATATAAGTCGGAGTCACCTATAGTGACCTGTACGACTTATTTATATCTCATCAATCATGGCTAGCATATAAGTCGGAATCACCTATAGTGACCTGTACGACTTATCCATATCTCATCAATCATGGCTAGCCAATAGCTCAATAAGTATACCTGCACACGAGTCGGAACCACTTAAAGTGGTCTGTACGACAGGACTGGGTGTAAATAAATACGCTCAAGTGCTACGATCACGTGAAGGCTGGGCGAATAATCGCGGGTCACCTTCGAGTCGGAACCACCTAAAGTGGTATGTAAGACAGGACTGTGCACCTACGTTGAATCCAAGGTGAGCGTAAGGTGCGGGAGGTGAACATCACGTGAAGGACTGTGCCCTGGCCACGGGCGGGAGCACTAACACCGGGGTGGAGGTTTATGAGCTCTCAATGCATCTCAATATAACATGTGGAACTCATGGCAACCAGTACGACAGTATCGAAGTTGCCTAACACATAACTGTAGTCATGCTATAACTCAATCGATTCAACTAATACCATAAACTCACCTGAACTTACCTGGGTGTCCTGAGTTCACCTTTGCACTTGAAAGCATTCCCAATAATTATATGCAAGTAATATACATATGGATATACCATGATGCAATCTAATACTCAACCATGTCGTAGCATTTTCAATTATAAACAATACAGTGAGAAGTGTACAATTAATAACGCCCTACTCCCAAACTATTTATTTTCAGGGATAATTATCCATGACAACCCAATTAACACTAATTTAACAACTAATTCATAAAACTAAAACTTGCCTTTACCAATTTCCTTCGCATTACTCAATTTCCCAAGCAAGGCTTTTGTCTCAAATATTTTATGGTTGCATCTAACGTCTCGTTAGACTGCCTACGTACCCTAGACAGGGATCAAGCCATTCGTAGTTCATATAGGTATTTCAAGCATTCACAATAATTATACGAAGGTAATATACCTAATCAATTTAAAAGTGTCGATAGAACTCTCAACAATATGTACGATAAAAAGGAAAAGATCCACTCACCTGGAGTCCACGCTATGATTCTCTAGCGCACACATCGAGGCATCCTGAATGATTGGTCCCTGTGACCAATTATCAAATCACATCTCAGAACTCTTATCCGAAGAATACGTAATTCACATAAAACACAACCTCAACGACATTCTAAAATAGTTTGAGACCCATTGACCATAAGTCAACCGTCGATCAAAGATCGACGGTAGGGTTTACAACCCTGTATAACTTGACTCGGAAGATCCGCATATCAGATTTCCAAACCGCAACTCCCAACAATCCAGAATATGTTTCTAGAATAACATATTAAAATTTTATTACGATCCAACAGTCAGATCTCCTCCAATTGCCTAAAACAAGTGGCCGTGAAAATTTATTTTACTAACTTACAAATCCAATTCAGGAAGATCCGTAAGTCAGATTCCCGATCCATAAATTCCTATGATCTTTAAATATTACGTATTATAATGTATCCAATTTTGGTGACGATCCAACGGTCGGATCATCGATTCACATTTTTATCAAGTAACGTATCGTAACGAATTTAGGTTCCAACTATCAACCTACGTCATTCAAATGACAAAACTGAATTCAAGACATTTGACATAGCCTAAAAATAGCATTGGCGGCCCACTGGCCACGCCCCGCCG
Source organism: Pyrus communis (assembly GCF_041283825.1). Taxonomy (NCBI): domain Eukaryota; kingdom Viridiplantae; phylum Streptophyta; class Magnoliopsida; order Rosales; family Rosaceae; genus Pyrus; species Pyrus communis. The sequence continues at coordinate 4,752,038 of NC_142566.1, read as the reverse complement.
CGGGTGCCTTCGGCCGCCCTGACTCGCCGGAAAATCCAACTATTTCCAAAAATTCTGAAACTTCACAGAAATGAAGATCTCAGTGAGTGGAGCAACTTTCATACCTGCCACGAAGTCCAAAAGTGGACGGAAGATGGTCAATTTTTCCCACAAAGCCGGCGGGTGCCTAAAACTTCCCGACGTCGATTCGTCGTCTACGGTGGTCCAACGGGGTTAAGGTTGGTTGGGTTTTGCTCCTAGGATGATGGGCTACAAAGCCCAAGTGGTGGCATCGGCCATCGCTTTGCCGATTTGCCGGAAAATGGAAAAGGGTGGCCGGAGCACCATTGATTTTCGCCAACTTTCGTGGCCTCAAACCGCCCCATACCATGGTTAATCAAGGTGGTTCTTGGGTGGTTTTTGTAGAGGGGAATGAGAGCTTCAAGATGGTGGTGGTGGCATCGAAAAACTCCACCGGAGTTGGCCGGAATCGGCCTTGGAAAATGGACCCGCGGTGGGTGTGGGTGGACGGGAACCACTTCCTTTTTTTTTTTTTTTTTTTTTTTTCTTTCCTCCCTCCATTTTTGATTTGGCTTCCCTCACAAAGTGGGGATTTAATTTAAATAAACACTAAACCTTGAATAACCAATTTCGAACGTCCGTAACTATATTGTTATAATCCAGACTCGCAAACGGCTTTCGCATATACGTTCGTACCAATGAGTATTACGAGGATATGCTAAAAGAATAAGTCCCACATCTCTCAAGTCGATGGTCAACGGAAGTCAAAGTCCTTGCCTCTAGGACAATTTCGTAAATTCACGCTTTTAAAATAAAATAAAAACGTAAAATTTGGAACGGATTGTCACACAAGGCAGCAAAACCCAACAAATCCAAAATATTCGAATAAATCCCACAGAAAAAAAAATCCATTTGACCTACAAACAACAAATAATTCACTACTTTTTATATACGAATTCGAACGGAGCTATAAAACATATCGATTTGAAGCGAGAAACCTCAGTGAAAATAGTCGAGGAAGTCACGTTGATCTCAAGAAGCAGAGAAAATTAGGGATTTTTTCCTGGCTCCAAATCATCCTTAGACGCCGTTACTCTTTAAAAAAAACAACCAAATTAGGGATTTTTTCAGTGAAGAAAAAGAGAAAATTAAAAGAATGATCCTTCAATGTACACACGCATTAAAGATGTAATGCTCTGATAAAAAATTATGTATGAAAGAAGAATGACCCTTTAACGTTATGCTTACTGCTTGTGGAAGATCTCCTCAAGAATTTTGCGACCAACTTTGAAATTGCAAAGGAACTATCTTGAATTACCGGAGTCGGAGAATCATACTCTACAACAAAAACAAATTAAAGAATCTGGAGATGGATGAAAAACCTCATACCTGACCCACTACCACTACTTTTTCCATAAGAAAGATTTCGACCAAGGGATCAACCCAGAAAAGATTGCAGATTACCCAGGAAAAAAAAAAACAGAAAGAAGCCCCAAATAGGCCGGAGAACTCACCAAGAAACCCAACCTTCTGGGTATAAAATTTTTACTCAAATCGAGACTAGATTCATGTAATGGTTCGCAGTTTTTGAGAGAGATCGTGTTGTGGTTCATGCATTTTGAAAGGGGATGTTTTGGTTCTAGGGTTATGAGGCAAAGAGAAATGAAAAGATTCTAGAACCAAATGGAACACGTTGGTAAAAATTGCCACGATCGTATCTCTTATGACGCGGCAGCACCAAAACCTAACAGGCAGCTAAGGGCATATTTGTAAATTTGCCCATTCAATACCAAAGCAAGGTAGAAAAACATAAGGGATATTTTATCAGTGGCAAAAAAGAAATAAACAAAACCAAGTAGGGACAAAATTGGCAGATCACTGTAGAATGAACAGTGATCTGAGTCTAAAAGGACACAGTGGGAATTAAATCAAATGTTACTCTTTTAGTATATATATAATATAATTTCTTTCTTACACATGCATTGAATCTAAATAATTGTTCAATCAAACACCGAACAAACCCAAGCATTCAAGACAATCCGCAGGCAACATACATGAATTTTTCTTACGAAGGCAGATTGTCTGCCCTCTGTTTGGATGCCCTTCTCATCCCCTCCTATTTTGTGCGGTCGTGGTTAAGCCACGTCAACATTTTATATTGATTTTTTTTTTTATAGAGATTATAAGACAAAAGGCAATATGAATATAAAATGTCGACGTAACTTAACCGTGATCGCACAAATAGAAGGGGATGGGAAGAACATCCAAACAGGAGGGTAGACAATCTGCCTTATTTTCTTACAAATCAAATAATCAGATTGATAACAAACTTGAAGTATTCCTGAATTATTAATTGCTTCTTGACTTGGAGAGAGCTTCCTTGCGTCAGTCAATGAGTCATTTGGCAGATATATACACACACACATACATATATTAAAATAAACAAGTAAACAAATATTCATTTGTAACCGCGATTAATATTCATAACCATTTATTTAAATTTTACGAGTAAGCATGTATACCCATAATCGTTTATACACACACTCAAGTCTTCTCACATTGCCCATGTGGACTTGTTAAATGGATGAACAATCACCCATTAACTCAAATATATATATATATATATATATATATATTGATACTATTTCTTAATAGAACACTGCTTATATACACACACACACAAGCCTATAGATGGAACGGAGCTACATATTTTTGTGGGTATAATTTTCAACTTCCAAAACTGGAGAGTCAATCTGAATTTTGAATTGCTTCACTTTAGCCCTTAAACTTCTAAGTCTTAAAATTTGGTAAACTATAGAAACTTTGACAATAAAAAAAAGAAAAAAAAGAAGTAAACTCTAGAAACTGTTAAAATAAAATTCCAATTGAATATGACTCCAAAGTGTGTTAATTAAAAACAAGCTATGATAAACATTTAGAAAGTACTATAGTTTATTGGTAATCATTTTTGCTAAAAATGAGAGACCTTATGTTCTATTTATGTGGATGGTGAGTTTGACACGTACAAACGCTTTTAGCAAACAATGTTGTCTAAGCCTTCAAATTTGTGTTTTAGGTTTTTAGAAAATTATAGTTTGTTTACTAATCTGTACTTAGAATTGGAGGAATTGGATTAAGGAGAATTAGAATCCAAATTCTCATTGAAGTTGTTTAATAATTTTTTTATAATTATAGTAGGAGTATTGATTCCATGTTTACTTAACAACGAAAGAACTAGATAATATGAAAAGTAAGGAAATATAATCAAATCAACTAGGAGCTGGTTGATCTGATTCCTGATTTGTAGGTGTTTGATTACCAATTTTAAGGGGAACTTCACACATTTTGTGCTTCCATATGTGTTAGTAAACACAAGGGAAAGTAAAGAAGTGAAATGTACCATGACTCCAAATGAAAACTAGGATGATTACTATACTGCCTTAAATTATTTTAATTGGTATTTAATAGTAAATTTAAAATTTTAGAAATTATGTGAAGATACAAAGGGTTAAAAAAAAAAAAAAAAATAGAACCAAAAGCCCGTGCAAGGCGCATGCTAATCCATGTCCAGTTTAAAAAATAGTACCCTTGATCAGTTTCAGAAATAGTCGATTTAAAAATTAGTGCAATATCCACATTCAGTTTCAGAAATAATCAATGTTCAGTTTAAGAAATAGTGAGATAGAGGGGAGAGAATGTGTGTGATGGACGCGCAGGGTCTCGCGTGTAAGTTTTTATTCATTTTTTACTTTTTAATTATAACTTTTATCTTTTCATTAAAATTTAAGTCTTTTTCATTAAGTTTAAGCTCTTTTCATTAAATAAAGTTATTAAATGATTTTTTGTTAATAAAGAGTTAGGAGAAAGTGTAACATCCCACATCGCCCAGGGGAGTGGATCATGTTAGTCTTATATGTATATCCCTATCTCTACCTAGCACGAGGCCTTTTGGGAGCTCACTGGCTTCGAGTTCCATCGGAACTCCGAACTTAAGCAAGTAGAGCGATCCCATGATGGGAGACCCACTGGGAAGTTCTCGTACGAGTTCCCAGAAACAAAATTGTGAGGACGTGGTCGGGGGCCAAAGTGGACAATATTGTGCTACAGTGGAGTTGAGCCCGGGATGTGGTCGGGGCCTGGGCCGGGATATGACAATTTGGTACCAAAGCCAATCCCTGGGCGAATGTGTGTCGACGAGGACGTCGAACCCCAAAGGGGGGTGGATTGTACCAAAATCATCTCACATCGTCCAAGGGAGTGGATCCTGTAAGCCTTATATGCATATCCTCATCTCCATCTATCACGAGGCCTTTTGGGAGCTCACTGGCTTCGGGTTCCATCGGAATTCCGAAATTAAGCGAGTAGCGCGCAAGAGCAATCCCATAATGGGTGACCCACTGAGAAGTTATCGTGTGAGTTCTTAGAAACAAAACCATAAGGGTGTGGTAAGGGCCCAAAACGGACAATATCATGCTACGGTGGAGTCAATTCCGGGATGTGGTGGGGGCCTGAGCCGGGATGTGATAGAAACCCTTTTCATTAAAACTTCCAAACTTTAAAAAAATAATAATGAAAACTTCAAACTTAACAAAAAACAACCTAATAACTTTATTTAATGTTAAGAACAAGAGAAATAAAAGAAAAACAAACCAAGGGCAAGTGCAAGGCACACGCCAACTTGGCCTCGCTTTATAACTACTTTTACGTACGTTTTTTTGGATAATGCTAAATAGATTAAATTTGCAAACTAAATAATATGTTATCAATAAAGATAAACACGTTAATTAATACTTAAATAATAATTAAATAACTAATTTTTATATAATTTAATTTATAAAATTTTATCTCCAAATTTAATATTCCTTGCATTATCCCTCATTGTTTTTGAACTTTTGTTTTCGCAATTTGTTGTCTTAATCTTACAAAAAGGTTACGGACCCCACATGTCTCTCTTCCTTGTACCATTTTTTTTCCCAATTATTAGTCATTTTTACAAGAAAACCCCACAGTCCTCTCTCTTTCCCCTCTCTTTGGCTCTTTTTGTTCTTCTTACAAAAAAGCTCTATCTTAGTACAAAAAGCACCTCCATCAATAAACCTTGAGGTCCACACTTTAAACTCTACTCTATATTCTCTAAAACAATGACTGCAATACAATTAAATATGTCACTTACAAATTTAAAATAGTATAATTATCTACATATAAAGCTACCAGCCCTCATTTAGGGTCACAAGCTTCATCAAAAAATAATGAGACATTTTAACCATGAAGAACACTTAACTGGTTGTTAATGTTTTTTAAATAGTACAATTTCGTAAGTTATTTTTCTAAAACAGTGCCACCACTTCTAGAAATAGTGCCACTATCTAGAAATTGTGACCACTGTTTCTAAAAATATTGACAATTTCTAGAAATAATGTCTTCATTTCTAAAAATATTGTCACTATCTAGAAATGGTGACTATTTTCTAAGAATTGTGCGGTCGTTTTTAGAAATACTGTCACCATCTACAAATAATGACTATTGTTTTTAAAAATAATGACACTGTTTTCTATAAAATAGTGACCATTGTTTATAGAAAATATAATGTTTATGAAACAATATTTCTTATTAATAAAATCTATTTAAGTGTTTTGGTTTGTATTAAGATAATAGTTTTGTTGAATTTTAGCATGTGATAAAATTTTATAGTATTATGCCTTGAAAAATATGACTAATTTGTAAATTTTATAAATCACAAAATATAAAAAAGAAAAAAGAGGAAGGAGTGACATAAGAAGGAGAGAAGAGAGAGATGATGATGGATGAAAGACAGATGATGGTGATGGGTGAAAAGAAGAGAGATGAGATGATAGTGATAGGTGAAAAAGGAGAGAACTATAATATTTTTATTCTTATTATATTAAAATTTTATCATTTTCATTAAATTTCAAGTCATTTCATTAAATTTTAATAGCTAAATAGATGAAGGACTTGAATCAGTTGAATGTCACATCCCAGACTCAGTTCTGCAGTAACACGATATTGTCTGTTTTGGGCATCGGTCACGTCCTTACGGTTTTGTTTCTGGGAACTCAGGCGAGAACTTCCTAGTGGGTCATTGCTCTCGTCCGAAATTGATTAACTTTGAAGTTCTAATGAAATTCGAAGCTAGTGAATTCTCAAAATGCCTCGTGTTATATGGAGGTGGGTATGTACATATAAGACACATCACCCCCTATCCGTTAGTGTATGTGGGATGTTACATTAAAACTAACGGAATATTTGGTGCAAAATCTAGTGCAATGATGCTTAGTAGGATAAAACTTAGTTTTTGTTGTTTCTCATTAATTTTAAGTCTTTTTCATTAAATAAAATTATTAGGTAATTTTTTTTTTGTTAAGAAAAGTTTATTTATGTCATTTTCATTAAAACTTCCTAAAACTTATATTCAATTTGGTATTTAATATGAATTTACTTCTTGAATAATACAGTCAAATAATTTATGTTCCTTGTTAAAAGAATAAAGTAAATAAAATTTACCGTTCCATCTGGTCGAAAAAAAAAATTCCAATAAAAAAATAAAAATAAAAATTCTCATTCCCAATATTTCTGTCACTTCTCTCCGTGTCCCCAACGTATTTTGCTAAATATCAAATTGACCCCTTTCATTTCCACACTCTTGGGCGGTGCAATTAAAAACCCTAATTTGCTATCCCATCCCTTTCTCTCTCTAGCCCCCCACAAAATTTTGAACCCTAGTGCTCTTTCTCTCTCCTCTCTCTCATGGCGTCGGCCGCGCGGGAAGAGAAGCAGAAGCAGGCATTCGAAGGATTGGGTGCTGGTGGAAAGTTCCGGAAGACGCCGTTTCGACGGACTACCCAAGCGACACCGTACGATCGGCCACCAACGACTTTACGAAACCCTAGCGCCGCCAACGATGGCTGGCTCTCGAAACTCGTCGATCCGGCTCAGCGTCTTATCTCTAACAGCGCCCACCGCCTCTTCTCCTCCGTCTTTCGGAAACGCCTTCCTCCGCCTCAGTCGCCTTCGACAGGTTCGGCTTTGCTACTTTCGTGACTACCTTTGTTTACTATTCCAGGGGTTTCTTAGTTTTGCGGGCATTTTGTTTGGGTTTAATCATTTAATGTGGAGTTGGGGTTTCGACGTTTCGTTACTTGGGACGCCTTTTGTTATGTTTTTCCTTATTTTATTTCATTGTTTTTAGCAATTTATCATATGGGTCAGTTTGTGGGGGTTGAGTTTGGGGTCAGTTTTTGTTCTGCGGAATGAAATGAGGTTAATTTCCTTGAAATTTTTTATTGATTTGGAGCTAGGTTTATAAAGATTTCGAATTCATTGTTTTTATTACAATAATTGTGGTGCTTTAAGAAAAAACTGGAAATTCATTCATGTTTAATGAAAGATGTTTGAAATTGCAATCGAAGGAATCCAAAATTCAAGTTGGTCTTCTGAATTCCAAATGATACATGCACAGTTACACTATTAGGAAGACATTTGGATCCTTTATTTTTGGTAGGAGGAAGACAGAGATTCCTTGCTCCCCCTTGTATTCACTTCTGGTTTAGTTTTTGTTTTTTAGCTTGTAAATTGGTAGGATTAGGAAGTACTTGTAAGAGTGAGCTTGATTGATAGTAGGTCATCTTTTGCATTGATAGTCTCTGATATCTTTTCTGAAATCCCCTGATGATCTTTTTCTTAATTACTGTTTCACTTTATTTGTGTACTGTATCATCCTTATTAATTTTTCAAATTAAAAAAAAAAAAAATCATTCGTATCTTTTTCTTCAAAGAATGAACTCTTTTCAGTGGTCAATGGACTTTACACTTCAGTTGGTTGGTGGCTCCTTTGTTTCTTGAATGCAAGGGAATTGTTAAACTAATTTACTCTCACAGTTGTTGCATCTATGTCCATGTTATCTTGTATGCCTTGTACTTGTTATAGATGTCCTCATTTTTTATAAAAGAAAAAAAATTATGATTAGCCATTGTGAAATTTCTTCTTAGCCCTTTTTGAAAAAATAAAAAACTTTCGTATCTGCTTTCTCATCCAAGATCAAGACTGTGACTGTTTTATTGGTTTCTTTACCAACTACTCACAAATTTAATCTTCTATTACTTTATCAGGGGTAAATCATGAAGCAAATATGAAGGAGAAAGAAGAAGTTACAATGGTTAGTTTAAGTGTGTTGGATAATTGTATTTTTTTCACTGATAGGGCATTGCCCTTAGTGATTGGGAGTAAGCTATATTCTAATTGTTTTATTAAACGTCCTGTTTTTAGATGAGATTGCATCGTTTTTTTTTGGAGCTATGATTTTTAAGCAGTATATGACACTTGGATCTTTCTTTGTCCGTGTTTGAGTATTATAACTTACAAGCATAGTGAACTTTTTTTTCCCTCCCATTGTTTAGACTCGAAATTTAGGTAAATGGGAAATATTTGGTACCCTGATTTTCCTCTATGTTGAGTGCGTTTTAGAATAATTTTTAGGGTTAAGGGGATATCTCAAGTTTCCTGCAAGTGCACTTCTTGGCTTTATACACTACCAAAGTTAGGTTAGAGGACATTATTAAGGAACAACTAATAGCCCTTAAAAACTTGGTATCCTTAATAAACCATTTATTCACATTACTCTTTGGTATAAGAGTAGTAGTCCATGTTTCATACATCCACATTTTTTACTTGCTCAATTTGATTGAGTTATGGTGGGATGTTATTATATATTTTCAAGTAGAACAATTTTCAGTTAAAATTCATTTCATAGATTTTTAATCATTTTATTTTTATGGTTTTGATATCATATTTTGACAATATCTTGTATGTAAATGTATGCTGTAAAGGATCTTTCTGGAGTGCTAAGAGGCACAATTGATCAATGTTCCGATCCAAGTCATCCAAGTACTACTGATGACGGAGGCAAGCTCACTGATCTTGAGCAAATTTTAGAGCAGAAAACCTTTACCAGGCAAGTTGCTATATACATAATTCAATTTTGGTCGAGTCAAGTTGTTATATACTTAGTGTTATTACAACCAAGTAGTATTAATGAACGGGAATGATGTTTTAGAGAGAGAGGGGGAGTGTCTGTGATTTGAATGGAATTGATGAATGGGTTTGGTGTAAGACTTGTGCATTTATGATTTCACCCATGGCACTTCTGGGGCTTAGAACTTTTTTTTTCTTGTAACATGTGCTTATCCTGGTGTTGAATGTTAATTACCTCTACAGATCTGAAATTGATCGATTGACAGCACTGTTGCATTCAAGAACTGTTGACTTGCCAATTGAGAATCTTGAGAAAAGGTCTGAAGGAATACCTTCAAAATCGGCGGTTTCTCATGACAGAAAGGAGGAATTTCCTAAAACTCCATTGCTGGACAAAAATGGGATTGATAGCCGCCTTGCTTCAAACCCTGTTGTTAGTACAAGTGTATGATAACTTACTTTCCATTCATATACTTTGACTCATTAGGTTGTGAAGGCTGCGGTCTTGTGCTTGCTACTCTTTAATTTTAACTATTTGTGAAACGGTAGTTTGGATGTCATATTTACTTTTAACTCTTTTTTCACATTTAGTGGTTAAAATGTCTTCAGGTCCTTGATGAAGATGTTGCTTCTCCTGCAGAGCTCGCAAAAGCTTACATGGGCAGTAGGCCTTTAAAAGTATCTCCATCAATGTTAGGTTTGCGTAGTCAAACACACCATGAAGATTCACCTATTTTGAGCAGTGTACCATTTCCTTCAAAATCGCCAATGATGTCACTTGTGCCAAGGAATTCTGGCAGTGAGTGGGCTCCACAAAATGGTTTTGTGACCCCTAGATCTCGAGGCAGGTCTGCTATATACAGCATGGCTCGAACGCCATACTCTCGAGTTCACACGACGAGTACTTTCAAGGTTTGTTTGATCTGAGAATATAGTTTTCAATAATATCGGTTTAGTTGAGTGATTAGGCCTTTGGTTTGTTCCAACGTCTGGTAAGATTAAATTGTTCAAGGTACCTATAGCCATTTGCTAGAGTTTCCTGCCTCCCAAAGACCCCAATTTCACATCTGATTCCCCAAAGCAGGTTTGGGGATTTTTTGGTAGAAGAAAAGACAATGCAGATCCCTTTCACATTTTGAATGTTTACTTGGATTTACTTGTGTAATCCCAAAAATTCTTTCTCTTGATGAATGTCATGCTTTGCTTTGGAAGGATAAGAAGCCAAGGTCATGTGGGTTGTATGTTCCATGCAGCAATTTGGGTCATTTGGACGGAGAGAAATAGAAGGATCTTTGTATACCATAAAAAGAAAAAGAAAAAAAAGAATCTCTCTCCCTCTCTGTCAGCTTCCTTTTCCTCATAGTTCAGGGAATCTTTCTCTTTGTGCTTATGCAAGACCAGAAAGCAGCTATCCTCTTAAAAGTCTTTTAGGTGTTTTCTCAGCTGATTGTGCTGGGTGTTTTCTATGTCTTCATTTTCCAATTTTTGTTTGTTTGCTGTGTTCTGGGTTGGTCTTCTTGACCAGCCTCTTTGTTGGTTTCTTGATCTTAATAAAAGCATTTCTTTTAACAAAAATACATATGTTTACCGTTTCCGCTCTTATGTTGTATTTGCTTGTATTCAGGGTGCTGGGTCTACGTTTAATGCTTATGGTGGTGCATCATCATCTCAGTCTGTATGGGAGCACAGCCAGCCTTCTGGATCTAAACAAGGGGTATGATATCTGATGATAATCAAATGCTACTTTTTATTTGTGATTAGAACCTCCAGATTCATGTCATTGGAATTGTTTGTTTTTATTTGTAGGCCTTGAAGCGCAGATTTTCAGTCCTAGACAGTGACATAGGATCTGTTGGTCCTATTCGCAGAATTCGTCAAAAACCTAATCTTCTTTCTTCTAGAGGCTTGAGCTCACCAGTATCAAGCACTACAATTCTTGGGGCCACAATAAGTTCTGAGTCTGCTCAAAACTTGTGGAAGCCACTATCATTGGGTGAACCTAAGCACAAAGCATTATCAGAAAATGGAGACAATGCAGGTCCTAGTACAAGTTTCTCTACTGTTCCCTCAAAGTCCAGTGAAATGGCTTCCAAAATACTTGAGCAACTTGATAAGTTGGTCTCTCCAAAAGAGAAATCATCTGAGTCCATTCTACATATTGTGAGAGACAAATCGCCAACTAAGCTTTCACCATCAATGCTACACGGTCAGGCTCTGAAAAGCCTGGATCATGTGGATTCATCAAAATTTTTGCACAATGCACTTAATAATGATAATAATAATAATTGTAATTCTAAGTTGGATGTTTCCGCTTATCACGTGATACCAGATGCTCGAGACTTCACCTCTCAAAAGAAGGATAAGGTTAGAGAAAATGGCCCACTTACGATTGGTGCTCTTTCTGACAGTTCAACTATACTAAATGGAGCAGATTCTGCAACAGAAAAGAAGGATATTTTGCAAAATGTTAAAACTACAGTATCTGCCGCATCAAACTCTGTTCATCCTCCACAAAAGAAACGGGCATTCAAGATGAGCGCACATGAGGTATAGTTGCGCTTTTTTCTCTCTATTATTTCTGCTAACTAAGTTCTTGATTATCTTGCTTATTCTTTCTACTACTCTGGAATTTGACCTGAAATAACTAGTTTGGATTTCAATTTGATCATAAAATTTACTACTTAGGGGCTGTACCTTTGAAATCATAAGATTATCTAGCTGTTTAGTTTTGCTAGAAGTTCATGAACATTTATAATAAGCATTTGACTGTCTTGGACTTCAGTGCCAATGATCAAATTGATTAAACCGGTGTCATAATTTTATGGTATTTAAACCCTATCATATGTTGATAACAGACATAAATACAAATTTAAATAATAATTTATTTAAAATTTCTATTACAAATTCAATTTTGATTCCATTAGTTTCAATTCAAATTCTTTCTAGATTTGATATTATCTGAAATTTTAGGAAAATTAAAATCATTAATATTCATTATTATATTTGGTTTTCTGTGCATATTCATATGACTTCAAAATAATTAATTTGAACATTATGCGTATGGTATGCAGGATTTTCTGGATCTGGATGATGACGATGATTATAATGGGGTTGTATCCGATTCAAGAGGAAAGGCGGAGGCAACTTCGACCAAGAATACTCCAGTTTACTCTGACGTGAAGACTTCAGCTTCCCCTTTTGTATCTTCATCCAGCTTGCCCAATGTTGTAGCTACTCAGCCATCCTTTACATATGATATAGTTGATCTCCCAAAAGAATCACATGCTGGTCTTCCCACTTTTAACTATGGGGGTAATGTTACTTCAGTTAAGGGTTCAGATGCAGCTACTTCTCTGTTTGAGTTTGTTGGCTCTAAGAGTGTTGACAAAGTTGCACTGCCAGAGTCTGCTTTTACTTCGTCACCTGCAGTTGGTGAATCTGTCAACGTAACTTTCTCACACTCCAATCCTGAAACCTCAAGCAGGTCAGTGTATTAAATCGCTTGTTTCATTTTAATCTTTATGTTTTGATGAAAAGCATCGTTGAGGTTCTTGACTGTTGCATTTATTTATTTTTCTTATTGTTTTCTTTCATAAAAAAATAGGTGGAGATTTAAGTGTATAGAAAAACAAGTTTCTGAAGGGACAAATGGAATGAAACTGCTTTATTGCCTTTCATTTGGTCTGAATATTTGTATATCCAAAGACCTTGAGGGTGGTATAACTTAATGCAGTGTAGGCACACTGCATGTAAATGTTTGTTAAAAGTGCTCACTGAAGTGTGGCAGTGAGGAATTATTCTACTGTCCATTGTAATTGACTGTATTTTCAGAACTTTAACTTTCTTTGCTAGTGGTGAAGGCAGTTAGCTTTCATAGTTCTTACTTTTGTCCCCAACCAGATTGATCATTATTAATGAGCGGGTGGATAGGTTTGGAAATGGGATTGAGGGGTTGCTTCTGTGATGTGTTGTAATTGATACAACTATTCAACAAACAACGAAAAAATTGCTTGTTTTCTTGTTTTCTTAAAATAGTATTTTTCTAAAAAAAAAAAATATTTAATCAGTGGTATCATGTGGAAACCCTATTCATGTATGGGTGACTTTCTGATTTTTATATGTATTGCCAAAAAGTTTATTATTTAATTTATCTATTCGTCTATGTTTCCATCTGCAGTGTACATGCTGCTGAATCTGGTGCAACAACTGTTGTCCAACCACAAAGACCAGGTGAAGCTGTTGGTAAGAGTAATTCAAATGCTGGAGACTCTTTTGTTATACCTAAAACTACTGTATCATCTCCATCTGCACCATCAACCACAGGCATAGTCTCCTTTGGCACCCCTTCCAGTAATTCAAATATGAATAATGGGTCAAGACCTCTATTTACTTCCTCCGCTCCTTCAGTATTCAGTAATTTGACGAGTCCAAATTCATCGGGTGGCATGACTCTCACTGCCAACACAAACAGTGTTATCGCTACAACTGCTGTCACCACCAACAGTAGCAACGGTTTTAGCTTGGCTCAAGCACCTTCATTTTCAACCACGCCTACGGTCAAATTTGAATTGCCTACTGCTTCAACTGCAGTCACGCCAGTTCCACTAAATTCGCCTTTGGAATCTTTTGAAGGCAAGAAAAAGGAAACATTTGGAGGCAACAACACACAAGACAAAGGCCTTGGTAATCTTAGCAGCACTTCGTTTGCTGGCACATCTGCTGCCATTCCAAGTGCTGCTAACCAGTTCCAGTTCTCTCTTTTTGGTACTGGCAGTGGATCTGCTTCTATTGCCCAGGCATCATCTACTGCAACCGGAATTGCATCTGTTGCACAGAATTCATCCACTGAACCTGGTTCGTCAGCATCCTCACTGTCACACAGCTTTGCGGGAAGTACACCTTTCTCTATTGGAAGTTCTATTTTTGGCCCAACGTCTACTGCCAAACTCCCTGGTTCAGGAACTGGTACTGCACTTGGTTCTTCTACTTCCTCATTGGAGCCCAGCTCCATTAGCTCTAGCACTGCCCCTAACATATTTGCTGCCAGTTGGCAACCTGGTAAACCTCCTGTATTTGCTACCGCTTTCAACTCTACATCTTCGTCAACTGGGCTTTCTTATGTAGCATCCTCCGTTGCTCCTGCTACTAACAGTGCGCCTATTGTATCTGGAGGATCCTCCATTGCTGCTACTACTAGCACTAACAGTGTGCCTTTTGTATTTGGAGGATCCTCGACTGCCGCTGCTACTACTAACAATGTGCCTTCTGTATTTGGAGGATCCTCGTCTGCCACTGCTACTACTAACAATGTGCCTTCTGTATTTGGAGGATCCTCGTCTGCCGCTGCTACTACCATCAATGTGCCTTCTGTATTTGGAGGATCCTCGTCTGCCGCTGCTTCTACTATCAATGTGCCTTCTGTATTTGGAGGATCCTCGTCTGCCGCTGCTACTACTATCAATGCGCCTATTACTTTTGGAGGATCCACGGTTTCTTCTACAAATAACAACAGTGGATCTTTGTTTCAGTCATCCAGTGGTGCATCCTTAACTTCCATGTTCTCATTCACTTCAACCGCACCTACTAGTGCCCCGTCACAGCCTCCATTTGGCAACCCCAATCCTGTATTTCCATTTGGTTCCCCAGGTAATAATGATCAAATGAATATGGAAGACAGTATGGCCGAAGACACTAACCAGGCATCGACACCTACAGCCCCAGGTTTTGGTCAACATTTCCAGTTTGGTCAACAGCCGATTTTAAACTCACAATCTGCCTCTGTATTCGGAGGTACACCCACAGCCCCAGCAGCAAGTCCCTTCCAATTTGCAGGCCAACAGAACCTAACCAACCCACAGAACCCTAACCCATTTCAGGCTTCTGGTAGTTTGGGTGCGAATCAGGGGTTAGGGGGAAGCTTCTCAGTTGGCTCCAGTGGTGGTGATGGTGACAAGTCTCACCGAAGAATAATTAAAGTTAAACACAACAGGCCCCGGAAGAAGTAAAAACTCAGTGGTGTGGTTGTTAGGAGTTTCTCTGTTTGTCTGGGTGAATATTAGAGTTAAGAGATGGCTGTTGTCACCCACAATGGTTCGACACTGATGAAGGTATAACTCGGCCTTCTCAGGTTCTGGACGGGATGATTCTGTTTGCTTTACAGATATTTCTTCCCCTTTTCTTTGCACTACCGAGCCAAATTTTTCGTGGTTGCAATGAGAGCGCAAGTTTTTGCAAATTTTATACCAGTTTGAAGTCGGAACGATTATGCCTTTGTTTTAGTACATGTAGTAGGTGAATGGTTTTGCATTAGTACTTTGTAGGGGATAGGCTTTCTGGTTGGGCAATTGCGTTATCAGCTCTTCTGTGTACTCTGCTATTCTGTATCATAAAAGAAAACAGCTGTGAATGTCACAGCTTCTCTGCCGGCGACCTAATTTTTTCAAGTTGGCTTAGCAGGATACCGGATATTAGCTTCTTTCCGAATAAATGTTTTATTTGTTCCTATATGCAAATTTCTTTCGGTACCTGTTCTGGTATTGTCTTTCTTTGGAAAGGTTTGTATGAGACAAGCTAATGTAATGTAACATCAGCTGCACATCAGTGCCTGAGATTATCACGATGAGTCGCTGGCCTGTGCTAGAGTCGGCTCATATTCTAATGTGAAGCAAAATGGTGACAGATGAATCAGCTAACCCTCGGACGTCAATCCGTCACCACATGCTTCGTGATGGAAACTTAGTCCGGTGAGCTTTTAGTTGAGTCAATATAAAGCAATGCTAGAAAGGTTTATTACTTTTTAACACGTCCATGGCATGAATCTGCCAATGCCAAACAAGAGTATAACCTCTTCGCAGTCCAACATCGATCCCTACTAGAAAATATATCAACAGGAACGACTTAATTCACAATTAGAACAATAAACGAAAAGATCAAGCACTAGCAACTCAGTTTGCTCATTTAGTTGGTTCAGCAGACTGAGTAGTCTTGACCTCTCTGGGGCACTGAGATACATATGGTTTGAGCTGCATGCAAGAACGGAAAAACGTAATTTAGAACTACATGTATGCACTTATAAGAGTGAGGAGTAAATTGTTGAAGCGTGTCAACAATAGCATGGTTGAAGCGTGTCAACGAAGCTGCAAAGTGTATCAGTGAACTTCCAACCGGAAGCTCTAACTTAAAGATGAATATTACCAAAGAATGAGAAAAAAATGAAACAAAGTAAGAGAAACAGAAACATGTTCACCTTGAAGTCGGTTAAATCTGGGACTACATAGTTAGGCAATTTCTCCTGCTGCACGACATACTTAGCTGAAAAAATTTAGACAATTTTAAAAACATGTCGAGTAGTAATTTTTACCTTAAAAATTGAATGAGCACATCGTCAAATTTGCAAAAAAGCAAAAGGGGAAAACCTTTTCGGGTGTGGAAACCAGTAGGCTTGCAATTCTTCCCCTTGTAGTAATCCCTAGGGGCACGTTTGGAGGAAAGAATGTCAAGTGATGATGTTCGCTTTCGACGAAATGCCCTTCCTAACCCTAGTATTAGTCCCAATGGCATCTTCTTCACCTTTTATCACAATAAAATAAACCAAAACCAACCAGCAAATATGCTTAAAACATGAAAAATTAACAAAGAAATCAGCTCAGGAGACGGGAGCAATACCAGTTCAACAAGAGCCAAGCAAACAATGGTGAATTTATCTCCGGACAATGAACTCAAAAATTTAAATCTTGATTAACAGTGCTTTTATTCCATGTTGAAGACAATATCACGAGTCAGAATTATCTTCGAGACGTATGCATACTTTGAAGTTGCTTCATACCTCATTGTCCATACAATCAGAGTATACTAAATCTTGAAAAACACTAATAACATACCTTAGTTTATGCCAAGACCTAGTCACTTCACGTATTCAACAATCTACCTTATATACTAATTCTATGGGAAAATCAAGGACATAAATGACTGCAACATTATGATGCATTCTTGCGAATAAGACACGTATCAAATATCGATTCATCTTTCACCATATTTTTTTTATTTCATGTTGGGGCATGGAAGCAATTTAGTTCAACCTCCTAACACTCTGTCCCGCCCGCCATGTCCTGTATCGGTCAAACCGAAAATTCGACAGACATTTTGAGATCTTTCCATTCCCACAGGGCCAAAGGAAAGCAAGACTAGCAATTTGATTTTGATTCATGAAAAGTTTTGGTTTCAGAGGGAAATTTTCAGAAAGCTATGAGATTTCAAGCTATTTCAAAGATGTAGACCCAATTCAAGATTTTGGGTTAGGATAAAGGAACCCTTTTCATCTTACACAGAAACTCACTATTAATTAATTAAATAAATTGCACTAATCCTGAGCAGATTAAACAAAAACAATGGAAGGTGGGAGATGGTAGAACTGTAGAAGGTACCTGAGGGAGGGCTGAGAGCGGAGGAGTGAGGTTCTGACTTTGATGTCTTCGTAGAAACTAGAAATGCTTGCTGGGTTTCTGGTCCGCTGCAAGCGAAGACGAATGCTAGAGAGAGAGAGGGTTTAGGGCTTTTCTTTTCTTCTTTAAATAAAAATTAGAAAGAAAATAATGAAATGAAAAAAGAAAATTGGATTTGTCAATTTTTACATTTAAATTCTATTTTAGTTAATTACCTCCCTTAAATGTTTTTTATTTAGTCACTTTTATTTTCACGATTCAAAATTTTCATCTATTATTCCGTTTATTTTTTACCGCGTGAACAATTGGTGAACCATTTAAATTGACTTTGTTTAAGATGGAAATTAGGAGTGACATATAAGTACAAGGAGTAATTTGGCATAATCTTAGAGCTCCTTTGACATAGAAGATTGAATTTTAAGAGGATTAGAAGAGGACAAGACATAAAGAAATTCTTCCTTCTAATCATCGCATTTCGGAAAAAATTGGAAGTGATAACTTTTATTCTTGTGTAATTCATTTTCTACTGCCAACCAAATTTTTTTCATTTCTTCTTTCAATATACTTTAATTTTATGGTCAAATTCTTTCAATATATTTTGAAAATAGTTATTTATTCATTCTAATTCAATTCTGCATACCACATGGAGGCCATATACTCATTTTTCTTCTTAATAGAAACGAGAAGGGGAGCTTCTTTCAACGGTAATTCTAAGGTAAGCATTTCACACACTCCTTTTTCTTTTGCACTTGCTTGTTAATGTCTTTTTTATTTATTTTATACTTGTGACGAACGATAGCATTAGCAGGTTAAATAGTTAGTTGGTACGAGAGAGGAATCCATTGACTTTTTTATCCACTATTTTTTTCCTCCTTAGGACATAGGAACAAAGCTTACGTTCCGCGTTACGAGGCATTCCCCTACTAGTGATATCAAATCATCCTTTCTGCTTTGACATCTATTGTAAGATGACCTCTCTATTTTATCTTTTGCTTGTAATCTGGATTAGTTGTATGCTTTGAATATGTCATGCATTATCATTAGATTCATTGTTGGCAAGTGAATATTTTTATGGTATTTTGTAAGACTTATATTTGAGTATTACTTCGCGTAGTCACACGCGAAATTTATATACATGTTTCACATGTCCTCGGCATTTGCATACATTAAATGGTTTGCGTCACCCTCGGGTATCGGTCAGCACGTGGCCATCTCGATGTCCCTTAGACATCGAGTTTGGGGTGTGTCAGATTGGTATCAGAGCATACTTGGGACTTCATTCTGCTTAAGAGTTGTTTTATTGGTGGCCTTAAGTGTGAACTCATTTATGATGTCAAGTTATTGCGCCTTAACACTGTGCATAATGCTATTGCCTTAACTGGTCAAATTAATGCTAAATTTGTTGTTTTGAAATCTTGTTATACCAAACCTACTCCCATATTTCGACCCTAACTACCCTTACTCCTCCACCACCACCGCCTTGGGCACCATATTTCCCTATTAAGAGGCTTTCCCTTGAGGAAATTCAGAAAAAAAAAACATGAAAGTTGGGATTCATGGTTTTGTGATGATAAGTGGACTCGGGGGCACAAATTCCATACCAAACAGTAACTTATGATTGACCATGTACAACCTGAAAATGAGGTAGATACCCCATCCGACGACCTTTAACAAACCCTTAACCAAATGGAGCTTAGCGAGTGTTCTTTTTATGGCACATCTGCTAAGCAACCTATACACACTATGAAAGTGAGGGGGACACTTAAAGGACACAGTGTTGCAATTCTGCTTGATTCTGGCAGCACCCATAACTTTGTGGATTCTCGATCACTTAAAAAAATTGGGTTGGCAACCTCAGACTATTTCTGCCTTTAGAAGTCATGATTGCGGATCAGGGGAAAATTACAGGTTCTGGGTATTGCTCTAGCACACCATTGTCACTTGTAGCCTATACTTGTATTGTGGATGTATATGCCATTCCCTTAGGGGGCTGTTGTCTTGGGATTTTCAGTTAATGACACTTGAATTCCACAAGGATAATGTGCAGTACAAACTTTTTCACACTTAAGGAGCTTTGCCCTTGATTAAGGAGGTCTCCCTACAAAACTTTGACAAGGAAATGCACATTTCCAATCTGGGGCTATTCTTATATTCCTTGGAGTCCAAGAAATTAGAAGCTTGTGATCTTAACCAAGCTCAACTAAAGGAATTGCAGGATTTAATGAGACACTTCTCTTCCATTTAATATGGTTCGAAATCAAGTATTCATATTGCAGGACGTGACAGCTCTCATGAGCAGAATGGAATTATAACACTTCATACCACTCATCCTCCAAGTTCACTCCATTTGAACTGTTGTATGGATACCCTCTTCCTATGGTGGTTTCTCATGAGATTAGGACAACCAGATTGGATTTAGCATAACAATGTTTGAAGGATAGGGACACAATCTTATCTGTTCTTAAGAGAAACCTGGAAGTAGCTCAGCATAGAATAAGAATGCAAGCAAATAAGCACAGGTCTGAAAGGGAGTTCTCTGTTGTGGATTTTGTGTACCTCAGGCTTGTCCCTTACCAATTGCAACCCGGGTTTTATGGGCCCTATGAGATTGTGGAAAGAATTGGAACGATAGCTTGTAAATTGAAACTGCCTAAGGGAACAAAAATTCACCAGTCTTCCATGTCAGTTGCCTCAAGAAACACTTGGGTAATTTGGTTCAACCATAAACTGTGTTACCTGATCTAAAGGAAGGTGGGTTGTCACACTCAGTGCCCCATACAGTATTGGCTCCATGGATCTATAAGAAAGGACAAACAGGTGGGGTCCGATTGCTGATACACTATTTGGATGACGTTGATGAGAACGCCACTTGGGAAGACTTCGATGACTTCAAGATTAAGTTTCCAGATTTCAAGCTTGAACCTTGAGGACAAGGTTGTCATAAGGGGGAGTGATGTTAGGGTCTTCGAATTAGTGAAAGCTTAATCACTAAGTAATTTGGTTGTTAGCCTTTAATTGGTTGTTTTGTCATTTTGTTAAAAGTAGTTTGTGAAATGCTAAGCTGACACCCAGACTCTTTTAAATGGAGCAATGGCTCCCTTGCTTTTGTAACGGTTATTTGAAAAGAAAAATTATAATAAAATAGCAAGCACGTTTTCTGTGCTCTTCTTCCACCTTTCGTATATCCTCCATTACTGCAACTTGTCGAGGTTGAGCTACCGGATTCAGGTTGGTAGCTATCAATCACTCTCTCTCTCTAACCCCCACAAAATTTTGAACCCTAGCGCTCTTTCTCTCTCCTCTCTCTCATGGCGTCGGCCGCGCGGGAAGAGAAGCAGAAGCAGGCATACGAAGGATTGGGTGCGGGTGGAAAGATCCGGAAGACGCCGTTTCGACGCACCACCCAAGCGACATCATACGATCGGCCACCAACGATTTTACGAAACCCTCTGGAGCCACCAACGATGGCTCCAGTTTACTCTGAAGTGAAGACTTCAGCTTCCCCTACCGTATTTGCTGCCAGTTGGCAACCTGGTAAATCTCGTGTATTTGCTACCGCTTTCAACTCTACATCTTTGTCAACTGGGCTTTCTTATGTAGCATCCTCCGTTGCTCCTGCTACTAACAGTGCGCCTATTGTATCCGGAGGATCCTCCATTGCCGTTACTACTTGCACTAACAGTGTGCCTTTTGGATTTGGAGGATCCTCAACTGCTGCTGCTACTACTAACAATGTGTCTTTTGTATTTGGAGGATCCTCGTCTGCCGCTGCTACTACTATCAGTGCGCCTATTACTTTTGGAGGATCCACGGTTTCTTCTACAAATAACAACAGTGGATCTTTGTTTCGGTCATCCAATGGTGCATCCTCAACTTCCATGTTCTCATTCACGTCAACTGCACCTACTAGTGCCCCTTCACAGCCTCCATTTGGCAACTCCAATCCTGTATTTCCATTTGGTTCCCCAGGTAATAATGATCAATTGAATATGAAAGACAGTAACCAGGCATCGACACCTACAGCCCAAGGTTTTGGTCAACAATTCCAGTTTGGTCAACTGCCGATTTTAAACTCACCATCAGCCTCTGTATTCGTAGGTACACCTGATAGGAGCATATTTATGCTACTTAGTTATGTTGTTTCCTTGCATTTAGTTAGCTAATTACTATTTATTATAGTGTTTTAAGCTATTTTCGTGTGTTTGTAGGTCCTAATAACAAAGTTGGCAAGAAAAGGCAATTTGGAGGTACACTCAAAGCCCCAGCAGCGAGTCCCTTCCAATTTGCAGGCCAACAGAACCTAACCAACCCACAGAACCCTAACCCATTTCAGGCTTCTGGTAGTTTGGGTGCGAATCAGGGGTTAGGGGGAAGCTTCTCAGTTGGCTCCAGTGTTGGTGATGGTGACAAGTCTCACCGAAGAATAATTAAAGTTAAACACAACAGGCCCCGGAAGAAGTAAAAACTCAGTGGTGTGGTTGTTAGGAGTTTCTCTGTTTGTCTGGGTGAATATTAGAGTTAAGAGATGGCTGTTGTCACCCACAATGGTTCGACACTGATGAAGGTATAACTTGGCCTTCTCAGGTTCTGGACGGGATGATTCTGTTTGCTTTACAGATATTTCTTTCCCTTTTCTTTGCACTACCGAGCCAAATTTTCGTGGTTGCAATTTTGCAAATTTTATACCAGTTTGTAGTCGGAACGATTATGCCTTTGTTTTAGTACATGTAGTAGGTGAATGGTTTTGTATTAGTACATGTAGGGGATAGGCTTTCTGGTTGGGCAATTGCGTTATCAACTCTTCTGTGTACTCTGCTATTTGTATCATAAAAGAAAACAGCTGTGAATGTCACAGCTTCTCTGCCGGCGACCTAATTTTTTTGATTCCGAATAAATGTTTTATTTGTTCCTATGCAAATTTCTTTCGGTACCTGTTCTGGCATTGTCTTTGTTTGGAAAGGTTTGTATGAGACAAGCTAATGTAACATCAGCTACGCACCGGTGCCTGAGATTATCATGATGAGTCGTTGGCCTGTGCTAGAGTCACGCGATTGACAACAATTCATTGAAAGGGAAAACAAAATCAGAACACTGTTACCAAACAAGCTTTCAGAAACAAAAACGACTCATTTCATCACAGTTACCAAATAAGCTTTAAGTTTCAGTTTTCAAAAAATTGAAAACAGAAAACTTAAAACGACGAAAAGGTAATCATGTGTTATATTATTTTCCAAGGAAACGTAATTATGCAAAGTAAAAGATATAATCTTAGAAGTTCAACACCTCCAAATGTCCAACCGAAACTAGGGTGTCATAATTTGTGTGAAAAAAATTGCATCTTCCACCCGACCCTTGGATAACACAGTTGGCTCATATCTAATGTGAAGCAAAATGGTGACAGATGAATCAGCTAACTCTCGGACATAAATCCGTCACCACAGGCTTCGTGATGGAACTTAGTCCGGTGAGGTTTTAGTTGAGTCAATATAAAGCAATGCTAGAAAGGTTTATCACTTTTTAACACATCCAAGACATGAATCTGCCAATGCCAAACAGGAATATAACCTCTTCGCAGTCTAACATCGATCCCTACTAGAAAATATATCAACAGGAACAACTCAATTCACAATTAGAACAATAACGAAAGGATCAAGCACTAGCAACTCAGTTTGCTCATTTAGTTGGTTCAGCAGACTGAGTAGTCTTGACCTCTCTGGGGCTCTGAGATACATATGGTTTGAGCTGCATGCAAGAACGGAAAAACGTAATTTAGAACTACATGTATGCACTTATCAGAGTGAGGAGTAAATTGTTCACTCATAGGTCAAATGTACTTATTAAAATAGCATAGTTGAAGCATGTCAACGAAGCTGCAAAGTGTATCAGTGAACTTCCAACCAGAAGCTCTAACTAAAACATGAATATTATGAAAGAATGAGAAAAAAATGAAACAAAGTAAGAGAAACAGAAACATGTTCACCTTGAGGTCGGTTAAATCTGGGACTACATGGTTAGGCAATTTCTCCTGCTGCACGACATAATTAGCTGAAAAAAATTTAGACAACTTTAAAAACAAGTCAAGTAGTAATTTTTACAAATTGAATGAGCACATCGTCAAATTCTTCCCCTTGTAGAAATCCGTAGGGGCACGTTTGGAGGAAAGAATGTCAAGTGATGACGTTTGCTTTCAATGAAATGCCCTTCCTAACCCAAGTATTAGTCCCAATGGCATCTTCTTCACCTTTTATCACAATAAAATAGACCAAAACCAACCAGCAAATATGCTTAAAACATGAAAAATTAACAAAGAAATCAGCTCAGGAGACGGGAGCAATACCAGTTCAACAACAGCCAAGCAAACAATGGTGAAACCAAGAATTTATCTCCGGACAATGAACTCAAAAATTTAAATCTTGATTAACAGTGCTTTTATTCAATGTTGAAGACAATATCACAAGTCAGAATTATCTTCGACACGTATTCATAGAACGTTGCATCATACCTCATTGTCTATACAATCAAAGTAGACTAAATTTTGAAAAACACTAATAACATACCTTAGTTTATGCCAAGACCTAGTCACTTCACATATTCAACAATCTACCTTATATACTAATTCTATGGGAAAATCAAGGACATAAATGACTGCAACATTATGATGCATTCTTCTGAATAAGATGTGTATTGAATATCGATTCATCTTTCACCACATTTTTTTATTTCATGTTGGGCCATGGAAACAATTTAGTTAAACCTCCTAACGCTCTATCCCGCCCGCCATGTCCTGTATCACTCAAACCGAAAATTCGACAGACATTTCGAGATCTTTCCATCCCCACAGGGCCAAAGGAAAGCAAGAATAGCAACTTGATTTTGATTCATGAAACTGCGTAACAAAAATTGAATTACTAATACAATTAAAAGTTTTAGCCTCGACCCAATTCAAATGTTTTGGTTTCAGACGGAAATTTTCAGAAAGCTATGAGATTTCAAGCTATTTCAAAGATGTAGATCCAATTCAAGATTTTGGGTTAGGATAAAGGAACCCTTTTCATACTTACACAGAAACTCACAGACCAAACAATACTTATTAATTAATTAAATAAATTGCACCCATCATGAGCAGATTAAACAAAAACAATGGAAGGTGGGAGATAGTAGAACTGTAGAAGGTACCTGAAGGAGGGCTTAGAGCGGAGGAGTGAGGTTCTGACTTTGATGTCTTCGTAGAAATGCTTGCTGGGTTTCTGGTCCGCTGCAAGCGAAGCCGAGTGCTAGAGAGAGAGAGAGAGAGAGAGAGAGAGAGAGGGAGGGTTTAGGGCTTTTCTTTTCTTCTTTAAATAAAAATTAGAAAGAAAATAATGAAATGAAAAAAGAAAATTGGATATGTCAATTTTCACATTTAAATTCTATTTTAGTTAATTACCTCCCTTAATTTTTTTTATTTAGTCACTTTTTTTTTCACGATCCAAAATTTTCATCTGTTATTTCGTTTATTTTTTGACGCGTGGACAACCAATGAACCATTTAAATTGATTGTGTTTGGGGTGGAAATTAGGAGTGACATATAAGTACAAGGAGTAAACTAGCATAATCTTAGAGCTTGTTTGATATAGAAGATTGAATTTTAAGAGGATTAGAAGAGGACATAACATAAAGAAATTCTTTCTTCTAATCATCTCATTCGGAAAAAATTGGAAGTGATAACTTTTATTCTTGAGTAATTCATTTTCTGTTGCCAACCAAATTTTTTTTTATTTCTTCTTTCAATATACTTTTTTTTTTTAATTTCTTCTTTCAATATACTTTTTTTTGGGGTCAAAATCTTTCAATATATTTTGAAAATAATTGTTTATTCATTCTAATTCAATCCTCCATACCACATGGAGGCCATATACTCATTTTGCTTCTTAATAGAAATGAGAAAGCGAGTTTTCTTTCAACGGTAATTCCAAGGTAAGCATTTCACACACTTTTTTCTTCTGCAAATGCTTGTTAATGTCTTTTTTTTTATATTTGTGACGAGTGATAGCATTAGCGGGTTAAATAGTTAGTTGGTATGGAAGAGGAATCCATTCACTTTTTCATCCACTTTTTTTTCTTGTTTAATTATGTCTGTTGACTCTCATTTGAGTTATTCAATCTACTGACCATATCAAACAATGATTTATAAGGAAAGGAAAAAAGTACATGAAAATCACTTCCCTTAATTTACACTAAACTTTGACTCTCACACTCTCTCTTTTTTTTTTTTTTTTTTTTTTTTTTTTTGTTGGGATACTGGTAAAAATTTTTTACCAATAAACACCTAAATACAAGATGTCCAAATACAAGTGATTTACAACAAAAGAAATGGACGCAAAGTTACACAACACAGGGCCCAAAACACAAGTTGGAGCCCAAAAGCAGAAACACCACACCACAATAAAACCCAGCTTTCTGCAAACATCGATGCCGCCTACACAGTACATCCCTACCAACGCAATCCAACGTTCCTGACCGTGCCAAGAATCCACACCCTAGAAAAGAGGAAGATGGTGACTCCAACATTTTGCTACGAACACCACACCGAACGCAACCACAGATCGAAAGAAACCAGTGGAGAACCCGCCATCGACAATGCCAATTAAGGTACGTAAACAAATACAAGGTGGTCGTGTGTACACCCAAGCTGAAGTTCTACACGCCTTTCAAAAGAACCGCAACCAAGTGTGGTGAAAAAGAGTAAGGCCATTACGAATGGCAGTTCGGAGATGGATTTGAGGTTGAAGAGCAAGGCCGATATGAATGGCAGACAGGGGAAAAAGAAGCAGAAGGAAATGAAAAGGAAAAAGAAAAAGAAGAAAGGGAAGGACTGCCACTGTCACTGACCTTAGCCATAGCTAGGCTGGCAACATTGGAAAATTTATAGAGATGGAGAACACTCACATCGATCTCGAATTGTTTCTTTCTTCATTTAGAAAAACACTAAACCTCAAAATGTATGTAAACTACTAATTCAAGGCACAATCTAGGTGGTGATGCATTGTCATCATCACATATATGAGTCATATCAGAGTCAATTCGTCAAACGCCTCTTTTGTTCTTCGTTTTCCCTGTTCAATATTGAAGACAAGTCCATATTTCAAGCTTCTTTCAAATTCCAATGATTGTTTTCAGTTAGTTGTTTTGAGTTTTGAAGAAATATTGCATGTAGAAACATTTCAACATTACAACAATCAATATAAGACATTCATCAAAATATTTGACAAATATTACTTGAATTCACATAAATACTAACTAGGTGAGGTTATAACAGTCTTGGTCTGTTCACCTTTGGTGTAATCACACAAAAGTACGCCCCTAAGCCCTTGGGTCAATAGAGTTCCCCATCCACCATGGTTGGGTAGTTAATAAAAAATTGATGGGTAGATTGGGGTTGGGTTCTGACCCAACCCCGCAGACTAAGATATGTCTACCCTTGGCGTGCTGCCTGGTGTGGCATCTCACTACACATTTACTTTTTGCAATCCCCATCAATCCAATTTTTCCACTGCGTCCTGGTTTTAAACTCTCCCATCTTCCCTTAATGTAGAATGTCACTTGTATTAATACTAACAAAAAAATCATTTGATTTTTCAGCCGCCCATATACCATATGCCATCCTATGTTTTTTATTTTTATCATTAGGAGAGTCAAGATTAGAATTTAAAACCTCTTTGATGTTATGTTTGGAATGAGGGGCTTACTAAGTATCTAAAAAACTGAGGCTAAATTAGTAACGAACGCACTACAAAGCATTAGATAGAGAGATTTGAAATCCCATTGACTTGCAAATCCCTCGTCCAAACACACCATAGCCTGCAGTATTAACTTATCAATGTGTTTCCATTTTACAACATATTCCAAGTTTAAAAACAAATAGCAAATTGACCAAGTAAGCAGCAATGTATTTCTGCTGACATTTTTCTTCCAAACACTTGGAAATTGGGGAAAGCGAAAACTTTTTTGCTCAATCATTTCCCTTCAGAAACAAAAGGTTTCATCTTGAAAATATTGGGCAACTCTCCCAGACAGTACAATAGCGATTGTGAATCTGGTGGCAGAACACACTTGTTCAAAGCCTTTTATTTATGTCTATTGATTCTCATTTGATTTATTCAATCTCCAGATCATAAATAAACAAAGATTTATAAGAAAAGAAAAAGATATGTGAAAATCACTTCCCTTAATTTACACTTTGACCCTCACACCCTCTCTCTTCTTTTAGTAAAACGCTTGGAACTCAAAATGTATGTCAAGTATTTTCTTAAAATATATTGGTGACTACCGAGTATTTTTTTTTTTTTAAATAATTGGAAATGTTAGACTGTTCATACACATTACTCTGTTAATTAAGACATGTTCTGGATTATTCTAACCCTAAAATTAGTAGCAGTAGTTTCATTTAGGCTAGGTTAGAGAAAGATTAACCACGGATAAGTCGCTCTTTAACGTCCTATGTAACAGTTTTCCGTGAAATTGCAGGTCTCAATTGCTAGGGCTCATTCTTGCAAGATCAGCTACTGAGAGTTACATGTGTACATTAAAACAGCCGGAGTTCGACGAGAAGAAATATAACGAGAGACACTTAATCTTTAAGATTACTATGTCTCACCTGGAAATTAATATTAGATCTTTCTATCGATCACTTTGTATTCAATTTTGAATTCCACTACCTGGTAAGTGGGAAAGTAGTTATTAGATAATTGCTAAAGTCCCACATCGAAGAGAGACGAGATATTAAATACGTTTAAAAGAATTTACAAAATGCTATGATATTGCCGAGCCTAGTAGCGTGGGCTTGTAACTTAGCAGGGCATTAAAGTGATTGGTTGCCTGCATGAAGCCTAACCAGGTGAGGTTATGGTGGTCTTGGTCTGTTCACCTTGGGTGAAATCGCATAAGTGCGCCCCTAAGCCCTTGGGTCAGTAGGGTTCCCCATCCACCACGGTTGGGTAGCTAATAAAAAATTGATGTTCAGATTGGGGTTGGGTTCTAACCCAAGCCCCACAAACCAAGATATGTCTATCCTCGGCGTGCTGCCTGGTGTGGCATCTCACTCCACATTCACTTTTTGCAATCCACCAATCCAATTTTTTCGTTGTGTTCTGGTTTTAAACTCTCCCCCTCTTCCCTTAATGTAGATTGTCATTGGTATTAATAATAACAAAAAAAAAATCATGCGATTTTTCAGCCGATCATATACCATATACCGTCCTAAGTTTTTTATTTTTATCATTAGGGAAGTCAAGATTTGAATTTAAGACCTCTTTGAACGTTGGTGTTATGTTTGGAATGAGGGGCTCACTAAGTATCTAAAAAACCGAGGCTATTTTAACGAACGCACTACAAAGAACATTGATGTTGTGTTTGGAATGAGGGGCTTACTAATAAGTATCTTAAAAACCAAGGCTAAATTAGTAACGAACGCGCTACAAAGCATTAGATAGAGAGATTTGAAATTCCGTTTACTTGCAAATCCCTCGTCCAAACACACCATAGCCTACAATATTAACTTATCAATGTGTTTCCATTTTACAACATAATCCAAGTTTAAAAACAAATAGCAAATTGACCGAGTAAGCAGCAATGTATTTCTGCTGCCATTTCTCTCCAAACACTTAGAAATTGGGGAAAGCGAAAAGCTTTTTTGCATAATCATTTCCCTACAGAAACAAAAGGTTTCATCTGGAAAATATTGGGATCTCTCAGACAGTACAATAGCGATTGTGAATCAGGTGGCAGAACACACTTGTTCAAAGAAGCACAAAAACCAGCTGACCACTAAACTGGATAGCGGTTTGATTAAAAACATTAGCCACAGTCAAAATACGCACAACATCCACTCGCATTAATAGACGTCTGCGGAGAGGCTAGTTAATTAGAGATAATCCAATCGTATGTTGATAGCAATCTTTTGTGTTACATCCAAACCCAAGCTGAAAAACGAGTGTTGAATCATTGCATCGTCGACCTCAAACGAGATTATAAACTTGCTATCTAGCTACTAAACAAATCCCACTGTGACCAAAAGCGTTTCCGAGTCATATTATCTGCGAAAATAGATTATAAACTTAGAAACTTACAAGAGATAACCTCAATGCTAAAACATATTATTAAGGAGTGAATTGAGAGGGTTAGGAGAGGATAAGACATAAATAAACTTCTTCCTTCTAATATTCTCATTTTGGAAAGAATCGGATGTGATCACTTTTATTCTTGAGTAATTCATTTTTTACTTTCAAGATAGCCAAATTTTTTTCATTTCTTCTTTCAACGTACCTTGAAAATAATTGTTTATCCATTTTAATTCAATCCTCCATACCATATAGAGGCCATATACTCATTTTTTCTTCTTAATAGAAACAACAAAGAGAGTGTTCCTTCAGCCATAATTCCAAGGTAAGCATTTTGTACACTCCTTTTCTCCTCTGCACGCACTTAATTAATTATAAATTATGTCTTTTCTTTTACACACGATAGCATTAGTAGGTTAAACAGTTAGTTGTTAGGGGAAAGGAGACTCCACTGATTTTTTTCTTCTTTAATTATGTCTATTAATGCTCATTTGATTTATTCAATCCACAAACCATAAATAAACAAAGATTTATAAGAAAAGAAAAAAGTATGTGAAAATCACTTCCCTTAATTTACACTTGACTTTGACTCTTACACCCTTTCTCTCTTCTTTTAGTAAAACACTTGAACTCAAAATGTATGAAAACTTTTGATGCATTTTCTTAGAATATATTGGTGACTAATGAGATTTTTTTTTTAAAATAATTGGAAATGGTAGATTGTTCATGCACATTGCTCTGTTTAATTAAGACATGTTCTGGATTATTCTAACCCTAAAATTAGTAGCAGTAGTTTCATTTAGATTAGGTTATGAGAAAGACTAACCAATGACAAGTCGTTCTTTAAAGTCCCGTGAAATCGCAGTTCTCCATTGCTAGGGCTCATCCTTGCAAGATCAGCTACTGAGACTTACATGTTTACATTAAAACAGCCGGAGTTCGACAAGAAGGAATATCATACAGTTCTTCATCTTCCAAATGCTGAATTTGTCTTGAGAACGGTAGAACAACTCGTTACAGTTTTACACAAAGCTAGGGACGACTGAAGCACCGATGAAGAGGACAATCAAGCATTATCATCACGATTTACAGAAGAAATCAAAATCACCGTATTATCAGTACTTTTGTTCCTTGAGTCGCAAGGCTTCTGTTCGAAGTAAATATGTAGGAGTTGGTATTATAACGAGATACGCTTAATCTTTAAGGCTACTATGTCTCACCTGGAAATTAATATTAGATTTTTCTATCGGTCACTTAATTTGTATTGAATTAATAAAGAATTTTGAATTTCATTACATGGTAAGTGGGAAAGAAGTTATTAGATAATAGACAATGTCCCACATCGGAGAGAGATGAGATATTAAATATGTTTAAAAGAATTTACATAATGCTATGATATTGCCGAGCCTAGTAGCGTGGGTTTGTAACTTAGCAGGGCATTAAAGTGATTGGTTGCCTGCATGAAACCTAACCAGGTGAGGTTATGGTGGTCTTGGTCTGTTCACCTTGGGTGAAATCGCATAAGTGCGCCCCTA
Source organism: Pyrus communis (assembly GCF_041283825.1). Taxonomy (NCBI): domain Eukaryota; kingdom Viridiplantae; phylum Streptophyta; class Magnoliopsida; order Rosales; family Rosaceae; genus Pyrus; species Pyrus communis. Next base: position 4,720,975 of record NC_142566.1, on the reverse strand, counting down.
AGCCCTTGGGTCAGTAGGGTTCCCCATCCACCACGGTTGGGTAGCTAATAAAAAATTGATGTTCAGATTGGGGTCTAACCCAAGCCCCACAAACCAAGATATGTCTATCCTCGGCGTGCTGCCTGGTGTGGCATCTCACTCCACATTCACTTTTTGCAATCCACCAATCCAATCTTTCCGTTGCGTTCTGGTTTTAAACTCTTCCTCTCTTCCCTTAATGTAGATTGTCACTGGTATTAATAATAACAAAAAAAATCATGCGATTTTTCAGCCGACCATATACCATATACCGTCCTAAGTTTTTTGTTTTTATCATTAGGGAAGTCAAGATTTGAATTTAAGACCTCTTCGAACGTTGATGTTATGTTTGGAATGAGGGGCTTACTAAGTATCTATAAAACCGAGACTAAATTAGTAACGAACGCACTACAAAGAACGTTGATGTTGTGTTTGGAATGAGGGGCTTACTAATAAGTATCTTAAAAACCAAGGCTAAATTAGTAACGAATGCGCTACAAAGCATTAGATAGAGAGATTTGAAATTCCGTTTACTTGCAAATCCCTCGTCCAAACACACCGTAGCCTACAATATTAACTTATCAATGTGTTTCCGTTTTACAACATAATCCAAGTTTAAAAACAAATAGCAAATTGACCAAGTAAGCAGCAATGTATTTCTGCTGCCATTTCTCTCCAAACACTTAGAATTTGGGTTAAGAAAAAAGCTTTTTTGCACAATCATTTCCCTACAGAAACAAAAGGTTTCATCTGGAAAATATTGGGATCTCTCAGACAGTACAATAGCGATTGTGAATCAGGTGGCAGAACATACTTGTTCAAAGAAGCACAAAAACCAGCTGACCACTAAACTGGATAGCGGTTTGATTAAAAACATTAACGGACGTTTGCGGAGAGGCTAGTTAATTAGAGATAATGCAATCGTATGTTGATAGCAATCTTCTGTTTTACATCCAAACCCAAGCTGAAAAACGAGTGTTGAATCATTGCATCGTCGACCTTAAACGAGATTATAAACTTGCTATCTAGCTACTAAACAAATCCCACTGTGACCAAAAGCGTTTCCGAGTCATATTATCTGCTAAAACAGATTATAAACTTAGAAAACTTATAAGAGATAACCTCAATGCTAAAACATATTATTAAGGAGTGAATTTTGAGAGGGTTAGGAGAGGATAAGACATAAATAAACTTCTTCCTTCTAATATTCTCATTTTGGAAAGAATTGGATGTGATAACTTTTATTCTTGAGAAATTCATTTTTTACTTTCAAGATAGCCAATTTTTTTTCATTTCTTCTTTCAACGTACATTGAAAATAATTGTTTATCCACTATAATTCAATCCTCCATACCATATAGAGGCCATATATTCATTTTTTCTTCTTAATAGAAACAACAAAGAGAGTGTTCCTTCAGCCATAATTCCAAGGTAGACCTGGCAATTTCTGACACGACCCGATAACCCGACACGACACGACACGAAATTAACAGGTGTTTGGGTCGACACGATAACGAATCGGGTCTTATCGGGTAACCCGATAAGCACCTGTTAAGATAACGGGTTGGGTCGGGTATACACGTGGGTAAACACGATACACGATAAGCAGAATATTATTTTTATAATTTTATAACCCTCAAAAAATACTGTAATAATTATATACATTAATTTTACAATTTTATACCCCTAAAAATTATAATAAATATATATATATATATATATATATTAAATTAACTATAAAATTTATAATAATTATAATAATTATATATACTATAATAATTATACCCCCAAAATATTAAGTCTATCTATACTAATTATATATATATATATATATATATATATTAAATTTTATAAAAACTATAATAATTATTAATTAATAATTTAATATGCATGATCATGCATTGCATATTTGCATGATTTTGCATCCATTGAAATTTGATGCGTCAGGACTCATATGTGATTTGTTTCCATTCTCAAATTTCAATAATCAATTTCTTGCCATTGCCATTTGCCAACTTGCCGCCCTTTTTGAAAAAAAAAATGGAGGGAAAATGAAAATGTTAAGAAAAGTTGAAAATAAAACAAAAAAGTGAGGGAATTCAATTAGGGAAAGATGTTGGAGGGAAAAGTGAAAATGATAAGAAAAAGTTGAAAAGGAAACAAAAAAGAGAGGGAAAAATGAAAATTAATAGAAGTGGTGAATCTAAGTATAAATAAACTCTAAGTGTTAGTCAATCTATCGTTTTACGAATTCTCCAAAACTAATTTCAACGATCCAAACCGTCAAAATTGTTTGTATATGCTTGGAGATCACATCAGCAAAAAATCACAAAAAAAAAACATTCAGAGATCAAGTAAACGGGACAAAGCTTTTCAACGGTTATAAATGAAAAATCACGATTTAACGGTTATTTTAACTCCGATTTTGATGATTTTTTATAACTACACTCCTTGACCCTATATGAATACAATGAATGAATTCGATATTCAATTTAAAATATTTACACAAGTGGATACCACAAAATCTTATGTTATACTTAATAAAAGTATAAATAAACTCTAAGTGTTAGTCAATCTATCGTTTTACGAATTCTCCAAAACTAATTTCAACGATCCAAACCGTCAAAATTGTTTGTATATGCTTGGAGATCACATCAGCAAAAAATCACAAAAAAAAAACATTCAGAGATCAAGTAACGGGACAAAGCTTTTCAACGGTTATAAACGAAAAATCACGATTTAACGGTTATTTTAACTCCGATTTTGATGATTTTTTATAAGTACACTCCTTGACCCTATATGAATACAATGAATGAATTCGATCTTCAATTTAAAATATTTACACAAGTGGATACCACAAAATCTTATGTTATACTTAATAAAAGTATAAATAAACTCTAAGCGTTAGTCAATCTATCGTTTTACGAATTCTCCAAAACTAATTTCAACGATCCAAACCGTCAAAATTGTTTGTATATGCTTGGAGATCACATCAGTAAAAAAACACAAAAAAAAAACATTCAGAGATCAAGTAACGGGACAAAGCTTTTCAACGGTTATAAACGAAAAATCACGATTTAACGGTTATTTTAACTCCGATTTTGATGATTTTTTATAACTACACTCCTTGACCCTATATGAATACAATGAATGAATTCGATCTTCAATTTAAAATATTTACACAAGTGGATACCACAAAATCTTATGTTATACTTAATAAAAGTATAAATAAACTCTAAGTGTTAGTCAATCTATCGTTTTACGAATTCTCCAAAACTAATTTCAACGATCCAAACCGTCAAAATTGTTTGTATATGCTTGGAGATCACATCAGCAAAAAATCACAAAAAAAAAAACATTCAGAGATCAAGTAACGGGACAAAGCTTTTCAACGGTTATAAACGAAAAATCACGATTTAACGGTTATTTTAACTCCGATTTTGATGATTTTTTATAACTACACTCCTTGACCCTATATGAATACAATGAATGAATTCGATCTTCAATTTAAAATATTTACACAAGTGGATACCACAAAATCTTATGTTATACTTAATAAAAGTATAAACAAACTCTAAGCGTTAGTCAATCTATCGTTTTACGAATTCTCCAAAACTAATTTCAACGATCCAAACCGTCAAAATTGTTTGTATATGCTTGGAGATCACATCAGCAAAAAATCACAAAAAAAAAACATTCAGAGATCAAGTAACGGGACAAAGCTTTTCAACGGTTATAAACGAAAAATCATGATTTAACGGTTATTTTAACTCCGATTTTGATGATTTTTTATAACTACACTCCTTGACCCTATATGAATACAATGAATGAATTCGATCTTCAATTTAAAATATTTACACAAGTGGATACCACAAAATCTTATGTTATACTTAATAAAAGTATAAATAAACTCTAAGTGTTAGTCAATCTATCGTTTTACGAATTCTCCAAAACTAATTTCAACGATCCAAACCGTCAAAATTGTTTGTATATGCTTGGAGATCACATCAGCAAAAAATCACAAAAAAAAAACATTCAGAGATCAAGTAACGGGACAAAGCTTTTCAACGGTTATAAACGAAAAATCACGATTTAACGGTTATTTTAACTCCGATTTTGATGATTTTTTATAACTACACTCCTTGACCCTATATGAATACAATGAATGAATTCGATCTTCAATTTAAAATATTTACACAAGTGGATACCAAAAAATCTTATGTTATACTTAATAAAAGTATAAATAAACTCTAAGTGTTAGTCAATCTTAAAAACAAAAACTCTTTATCCTTGCACATTTAATATTTGTAATAGATTAGTAGTGTATGTATTATTTTTTTTATTAGGCTTTCATTTTCGAGTGTAGATATAGTACTTGAACGAGAAATGTTTTAATGTTTTCAAGTAATATTTATGTCGCAATGTGTGGTATGTGCAAATTTAAAAAAATATATATTTTTTTCTTAACGGGTCATAACGGGTCGGGTCACTTTACCCGTTGGGTAAAGTGACACGACCTGTTAAGGACCCGTTAAGATAACGGGTGTGACACGACACGACCCGTTAAGATAACAGGTGTTACACGAAAACGACACGAACACGACAGACACGACCCGTTTGCCAGGTCTATTCCAAGGTAAGCATTTTATACACTCCTTTTCTCCTCTGCATGCACTTATTTAATTATAAATTATGTCTTTTCTTTTACACATGATAGCGTTAGCAGGTTAAACAGTTAGTTGTTAGGGGAAAGGAGACTCCATTGATTTTTTCTTCTTGTTTAATTATGTCTATTAATGCTCATTTGATTTATTCAATCCACAAACCATAAATAAACAAAGATTTATAAGAAAAGAAAAAAGTACGTGAAAATCACTTCGCTTAAGTTACACTTGACTTCGACCTTTACACCCTTTCTCTCTTCTTTTAGTAAAACACTTGAACTCAAAATGTATGAAAACTTTTGATGCATTTTCGTAGAATATATTGGTGACTAATGAGTATTTTTTTTAAATAATTGGAAATGGTAGATTGTTCATACACATTGCTCTGTTTAATTAAGACATGTTCTGGATTATTCTAACCCTAAAATTAGTTGCAGTAGTTCATTTAGGTCAGGTTAAGAGAAAGACTAACCAATGATAAGTCGCTCTTTAACGTCCCGTGAAATCGCAGGTCTCCATTGCTAGGGCTCATCCTTGCAAGATCAGCTACTGAGACTTACATGTTTACATTAAAATAGCCGGAGTTCGACGAGAAGGAATTGTTGGAAATTATATATTGTAATATATAATTTTAATAATTGAATGAAAAATATTGTTAACCAATTTCTTGGAAAGGTTATGTTGTTTAGGTGTATTCCTTGATAAGTGATGTATACTTATAGATGAAAAGTTACATCTCTTTAATAAGTAGAAATTGGATTCTATTTAAACCCATGAAACCATTGGTATTAAATATAGGAAATTAGAGTTAATTTTTACTCTTGAGAAATAGGGTTTCCCCACTTTCTTTCTCTCATGTTTCGTGAGTCAAATTCCGAGTCGTGTCTTGAGAGTATGGAATATATAAAGTTCGCCAGAGTCTGAAGATTGAAGTGCTTTGACTTCGGATTATAGATTGTTGAATCTTGGGAGATGGACGCCTATCGAACTATAAGCACAAGAGTTGGGGCGAAATTCTATCTTTAGGACATTGCATTTATGCAAGCCTCAATCTCCAAGTTTGTCAGTTATTTTAACTTTTTCTCTAGTTGTTTATATTAATCTCATATATAATTGATGTCGTGAATTTCTTTATGATTATTATCATTGGAATTATATTGTTATTTTTCATATTTTCTAATATTGCTCCAACAATCTAAAGATAGAATGTTTTTTTTTTAATTTTTTTTTAATTTTTTTATGCAATAATTAGAAATTGGAAATATGGATGTTCTCGATTCTCATATTGAGAGTTTAAAGCTATGGCTTTAAAAGTTTTGAACAACATATGGTGTTGTATTTGATGTGAAGCCTAGAATTGATGCAATTAAGACTTTAATCTCTGATTTAGTCTTGATGATTGGGTTGGATGATGTTGTGGTATTATCCGTATGGAGCAGTGTCAATCAACCGCTTGTTTCTTTTTGAAAAGATAAAATTTAAAATTATAACTTTCTGAGCAATGCATCACTTGATGAAAAGGCGTGAGCAGTTTGCTTGGATATTTTTGATCTGGTATGTATATGCATGCTTACGTCTATATGTGTCTGTAAGTTATCTTGAAAGCATGAATTGCATAACTTGTGTGATATGTCCTGCATATATGTTGAGATATGCATATGACGCGTGTGTGGTATATTTTGTGTGAAGTTATTCTTACAATTTCGTATAACCATTTTCTTCGACTATTATTCAAGAAATTGGTTTGGGTTGTTTTCATATATGATTTGTATGTGTAAGTTTTAAATTGTTAGGACATGTTTTAAACCCTGGATATGCATAATAGGGTTGCAAGCATGTGAATGGTATTTGATTCCGTTAACCTATTTGATCTGATACTTATTTCTTTGAAATTGAGTTGCATGTGTGTTTGTTGAAATGGCTATTTCAATTATATTAGCTTCTCTAACTGAAGGGGCATCTAGTGTGAAGAGAAATGTTGGTATATATCTCAGGAGCGATGCATCGTTTGTGTTCTAAATGCAGGCTCCTTCTTGTGAATGCATAGTGTCGCATTCATCTGGTTTTGACTCTTTTGATGTGTCAAACATACTGCAGTTATATTAAATACTATGTTTTGACACAAGGCATGTTGCATAAAAATTAGTGTTTAACAGGCATAACTAAAACTTGTAGTGATATCATGAGCATGGTCATATTCTTGATAGAATTTGACAAAAAGGCATGATCGCTTTGATTGTAGAGTCATTAATTTGGTCCGTCTCAAACTGTAACCTTTGGTTGCAGTGATGGTGGCGTTTGAATGGCATCAGTTGTCTTTGTTGTACTTGAAAAGTCATTATATAAAAGTCATATTGGTTGACTGCAAGGGTCAGATGGTTTGTGATCAGGCCAGTGGATATTTGGGCATCCCCAATGACTTTTCTCAATAGATGCCTTGCTTGATCAGTTTGGTTGACGGTTGCCGAGAAAAATGTCTTTATCATAAACTTTCAATTCATTCCCACAGGGACTAGATATGCATAATATAGATGATCGAAGATTTTGATTTTCGCATGGGTTTCATTATTGTCAGATTCAAAGGTAATTTTAATAATTGAATGAATAATATTGTTAACCAATTTCTTGGAAAGGTTATGTTGTTTAGGTGTATTCCTTGATAAGTGATGTATACTTATAGATGAAAAGTTACATCTCTTTAATAAGTAGAAATTGGATTCTATTTAAACCCATGAAACCATTGGTATTAAATATAGAAAATTAGAGTTAATTTTTACTCTTGAGAAATAGGGTTTCCCCACTTTGTTTCTCTCATGTTTCGTGAGTCAAATTCCGAGTCGTGTCTTGAGAGTATGAAATATATAAAGTTCGCCAGAGTCCGAAGATTGAAGTGCTTTGACTTCGGATTATAGATTGTTGAATCCTGGGAGATGGACGCCTACCGAACTACAAGCACAAGAGTAGGGGGGAAATTCTATCTTTAGGACATTGCATTTATGCAAGCCTCAATCTCCAAGTTTGTCAGTTATTCTAACTTTTTCTCTAGTTGTCTATATTAATCTCATATATAATTGATGTCGTGAATTTCTTTATGATTATTATCATTGGAATTATATTGTTATTTTTCATATTTTCTAATATTGCTCCAACAGGAATATCATACAGCTCTTCATTTTCCAAATGCTGAATTTGTCTTGAGAACGGTAGAACAACTCGTTACAGTTTTACACAAAGCTAAGGACGACTGAAGCACCGATGAAGAGGACGATCAAGCATTATCATGACGATTTACAGAAGAAATCAAAGTCACCGTATTATCGGTACTTTTGTTCCTTGAGTCGCAAGGCTTCTGTTCGAAGTAAATATGTAGGAGTTGGTATTCTAACGAGATACACTTAATCTTTAGGGCTGCTATATCTCACCTGGACATTAATATTAGATTTTTCTATCGATCACTTAATTTGTATTGAATTTTGAATTTCATTACGTGGTAAGTGGGAAAGTAGTTATTAGATAATAGCTAATGTCCCACATCGGAGAGAGACGAGATATTAAATATGTTTAAAAGAATTTACATAATGCTATGATATTGCCGAGCCTAGTAGCGTGGGTTTGTAACTTAGCAGGGCATTAAAGTGATTGGTTGCCTGCATGAAGCCTAACCAGGTGAGGTTATGGTGGTCTTGGTCTGTTCACCTTGGGTGAAATCGCACAAAGTGCGCCCCTAAGCCCTTGGGTCAGTAGGGTTCCCCATCCACCATGGTTGGGTAGCTAATAAAAAATTGATGTTCAGATTGGGGTTGGGTTCTAACCCAAGCCCCGCAGACCAAGATATACCTATCCTCGGCGTGCTGCCTGGTGTGGCATCTCACTCCACATTCACTTTTTGCAATCCACCAATCCAATTTTTCCGTCGCATTCTGGTTTTAAACTCTCCCCCTCTTCCCTTATTGTAGATTGTCACTTGTATTAATAATAACAAAAAAATCAAGTGATTTTTCAGCCGACCATATACCATCCTATGTTTTTTTATTTTTATCATTTGGAGAGTCAAGATTTGAATTTTAGATCTCTTCGAACGTTGATGTTGTGTTTGGAATGAGGGGCTTATTAAGTATCTAAAAAACCGAGGCTAAATTAGTAACGAACGCACAACAAAGAACGTTGATGATGTGTTTGGAATGAGGGGCTTACTAAGTATCTAAAAAACCAAGGCTAAATTAGTAACGAACGCGCTACAGAGCATTAGATAGAGAGATTTGAAATCCCGTTTACTTGCAAATCCCTCGTCCAAACACACCATAGCCTATAATATTAACTTATCAATGTGTTTCCGTTTTACAACATATTCCAAGTTTAAAAACAAATTGCAAATTGACTAAGTAAGCAGCAATGTATTTCTGCTGCCATTTCTCTCCAAACACTTAGAAATTGGGGAAAGCGAAAAGCTTTTTTGCTCAATCATTTCCCTACAGAACAAAAGGTTCCATCTGGAAAATATTGGGATCTCTCAAACAGTTCAATAGCGATTGTGAATCAGGTGGCAGAACACACTTGTTCAAAGAAGCACAAAAACCAGATGACCACTAAACTGGATAGCGGTTTGATTAAAAACATTAGCCACAATCAAAATGCGCACAACATCCGCTCGCATTAATGGAGTGTGCGGAGAGGCTAGTTAATGAGAGATAATGCAATCGTATGTTGATAGCAATGTTCTGTGATACATCCAAACCCAAGCTGAAATACGAGTGTTGAATCATTGCATCGTCGACCTCAAACGAGATTATAAACTTGCTATCTAGCTACTAAACAAATCCCACTGTGACCAAAAGCGTTTCGGAGTCATCTTATCTGTTAAAACAGACTATAAACTTAGAAAACTTATAAGAGATAACCTCAATGCTAAAACATATTATTATGGAGTGAGTTTTGAGAGGATTAGGAGAGGATAATGTAAGAGGTAATTGAAAAACAACAAGTTACTAGGATCACAGATAAAATATAAATAATTACAATAAACCAATCAAACAATTAAGGGAAATAAACTTATCTTCCAAAGCAGAGGAAGAAGATGCCATGACTGCTAGGGTTTCAAAAGGAGTCTTCTACACTCAAGCAGCCGAGAGTCCTTACTATCAAATAGGATTTTTAGCGCAAGATAGGATAATTACTGTGAGTGCAAGGACCTCGTAATATATAGATGCTCATCCCCTTAAGCCGGCCTATTAACTAATTAAAGGGATATTCCAAATCAATTAGGATTTCATTTAAGTCCTAAATGGTAACGAATTCCTTGTCAACTACTTAAGGTTTTCATGATTAATTGCACTAAATAAGGACTCCTAAACCTAACCAAATAAGGCTCCATAATTTTCTCAACTATTAACTCGGATTGACCAAGTTACCTGTATGTGAAGAAACAGTGAGCACATGTTCTTTGACACTCACAACTTACATTCTCCCACTTGTGTGTTCAAGAACATGATCCTTATTTGGCTAAGTGGTAGGTGATCACTGAGTCCCACAAAATTTGTAACTATACCTTTAACAACTTGTCACTAGTAGTTTAAATATTGGATTATAGAAAATAACATGTAAATGCTACTACATGTTTACTCTATTACCACAAATATCAAATTACGAGCACAATGTTGCTTGACATCATTCGTTAAATTCAGGTTGATAAGCAAAAGATCAACTCCTGAACTGAGCTTTATGCAGGCATGTCTCATATTTTCTTTCAATTAAAACATAAAAATAAGAGAAGATGCAAATACAATATAATGTTACAAAATTACTCTCTTATCAAGATTTATGAATAAAATGTTACTATTAAACCATTTTCCACTAACACTTCAATTCAATAATACAAAAGCAATTTTAAACTCCCACCGATTAAAAGAGTAAAAAATCTCATAAACGCACATACCTCTTAAAAGCTCCCACCGATCAAGCATTAATCAAGGATTTAAAAGTATTGAGAATTCAACATCAACTACTAATTTTTCTGACTATATCTCTATGTCAAATATTGTAAGGAAGTGAGTGGCTAAAAAGATATACAAAATCATATGGTCAGTTTTGTTCTTCTAAAGTTTGACATAAACAGAAAACTTTAACGGAACGTTTTCTTATTGCAGCAAAAACATATTATTCCAGAATCATCTTTGGACAGAATCTGATTATATTAGGTTTTCACAGTTAAAACATAAAATACAAGGGCAAACATATATAGTTTCAACACTTTTGAGCATATGAAATATATACAATCTTGTCAATTCCATGTTTAACCGTTCACTGATTTATAGTTGGACTGAATAAGAAAACACTTTTGAGCAGATTAATTATCCATCAATAATATATAAATCACAAGTCCAATTTCTTGAACAACAAACAAGAATTAATAAGCAAAGCACTTTTGAGCACAATATACTCATTAACCCTTGTTGAATTTCCTGCAAGATTAGTTGCATATACAACAAATAAAATATAAACAAGTATGATAATGTACGTTTTATCTACCAAAACCATAACCATTAAAAGCATGCAAAATTGATGAGTGTGAAGCTCATAATACATTATTTCTCCCACTTGGGCAAACACTCAAAATTGCAAGTTTAAACACTAGAGAAAGTGGTTTTTTCATATAACAAAATATAGGCTAGTTGAATCAATAAAGATCAAATACATAATTTTTTTTAAGTAAGTTAATTAGAATTAAAAAGTTCCATAAACTAAAACTTATGCAATGACTACAAATTTTATTTTATTTTAGTGTATGAGAGAAGACTCACATATGTGTTAAAGATTAGGTCATAAATTAAAATGAAACCTAATAAGAGAATCCAAACTCAAAATTTATGTTTTAATTCAAAAACAAGGTCGATTAAAATAAACACTTAGATATCTCAATAACATCAAATTTTCAACAATAATTTTAATCCTTTTTTTTTTTTTTTTTTTACAAGTGAGTAAAAAATTAATTCGAAAAGAGATGTGATGCAGAAACTGCAAAAAATTTGCAATGCAGACCTGAGATTAAAAATTCACTAAATCCTCCTTTTTCATTCAATGTGCATAAAATTTTCCATACATAAAGTAGACATACAATGCTACTATTTCCTAAAATTTTATAATTTTTTGAAGTATGACAAGTATACGAGAAGCAAATTCTGTGACAACCCGTCCCTGAAATTACATTTTTATTTATTTATTTTAATTGAGGGAATTGACAAAAATGCCTCTAGAGGTAAAGACTTTAACTTCCGTTGACCATTGTCTACAGAAACGTATGACTTATTCTTTTAGCGTATTTGAGTAGTACGAGCACATAGGCGAAAACCGTTTGCGAGTCCCAATTATATCGGTATAGTTACGGATGTTTGAAATTAGTAATTTAAAGTTTAGATATAAATTATTTAAAAACTTTCCACCATGGGGGAAGGGTAACCAAGCAGAAGTAAGGGAAGGTGCCACGGGGGAGAAAGCTCCTATCTGATGGGAGGCAGACGAACCAGAGAAGGAGGACGTGAGTGGACCAATGGGAGGAAGAGAAGGGAAGAAAGGAGAGAGGAATGAGAGGCACGGGATCATAAACCCTTCCTTTTCAACCCTGTGCACAACCTAGTTTCGACCCGATTCCAAATCTGGCGAATTTTTGCCATTTTTCTCATTGATCACCACCACCCATCACCTGCAAATCACTCATGTGACCTCCCATCCACCATCTCAGCCCAAAAAACAAAGAGTCTTAGTTTCAATTTCGTGAAGGTCGCACGGCTATGTGAGTGACTAAGCGGCGATCCACCCATTTCTGAAACACTTACCTTCAATCACCAACACCAAAACACTTCTCTAGAGGCCAGGAACAAAACCTAAATGGTTTTAGGGGCGGTGGTGTTGCAGATTGATCGAATCAAGAACACCCAAATTCTAGGGTTCTGGCGAGTTCATGGCGATTTGAGGCGTTTTCCAACCAAATTGGCTTGGACACAGGTATAAAACTTGCTCTACTCACTGAGATCTTCATTTCTGGGGAAGTTTGAGAATTTTTAGAAATAGTTGATTTTTCCGACAAGTCGGGGCAGCCGACCGCTGTGTATGGCGGTGCGTGGTGGCGGTATGTGGTCCGAGACATCCCCTTACCTCCCTAGGCTAAATTTGTTTCTCCAATTCCATATGTGAAGTCCAATTGACGTATTTCCATCGGTTGGACCTAGTTCCATTAGGGTCAGCCACTTAAGTATTATAACAATTGATGATCCGACCTTTGGATCGTCACCAAACTTTGATATGTTATAGTACATAATATATGAAGATCATAAGAACTTGTGGATCAGGAATCCGACGTACGGATCTTCCCAAATTGGATTTGGTAGTTCATAAAATAGAACGTTAACCGCCACTTGAATTTGCAATTGGCGGAGATCCAACCGTTGGATCGTAATAAAATTTTAGTTTGATGCTTTAAAAATATAATGTGGATTTTTGGAAGTTACGAATCAGAAATCTGTGGTGCGGATCTTCCGGATTGGGTTACGTAAGGTTGTAGACCCTACCATCGATCTTTGACCGATGGTTGACTTTTGGTCAACGGGTCTCAAATCATTCTAGAACGTCCTTGGGGATGTGTTTTATGTAAGTTATGTGTTCTATTGATAAGAATTCTAAGACGTGATTTGATAATTGTTTTAGGCAACGATCGTTCGTGACGCCTTGATATTCGTGCTAGGGAGTTGTAGCGTAGACTCCAGGTGAGTAGGTCTTTTCCTTTTATTGTATGTATATCATCGATAATTCCACAAAATATTTTTAAATTGATTTATGCATTTTATGCTATGTCATATATATATATATATATATTTGTATATTCTAAAATACTATGATATGGTTGAGTTTTAGATTGCATTATGGTATAACCATATGCATATTACCTACATATAATTGTTGTGAATGCCTTGAAGTGCTAAGGTGAACGCGGGATGTACAGGTAAGTTCAGGTGAGTTTATAGTATTATTTGAAATGATTGAGTTAGGGCATGACTATATTAGTGTTTTGTGCAATTCCGACATTGTTGTACAAGTTGCAATGATAGGCAACTCCGACACTGTCGTACAAGTTGCCTATGAGTCGTACAGGTTGCATTAGGCAACTCCGACTCAGGTGTTATCATGGATTTATCTATGAGTTGTACAGGTTGCATTAGGCAACTCTGACTCAGGTGTTATTATGGATTGATTTATGAGTTGTACAGGTTGCGTTAGGCAACTCCGACTCGTGGGTTACCATAGATTGATGAGCACTTGATTTATATTGTTGTTGCCGATATGTAGTGATTTGGAATATTCTTGGATTTACTATTGATTTACATCTAGTTTCATACTTATATGTAGTATGATTTCCTGGAACCTATGCAGGTATTACAGCGAGGGGTTATATCGTTTAAAAGGTCTTTATTAAAGCTTTATATTCAGGCCCACTCACTCTTGTTTTTATCCATCCAGGTTCTAGTAGCAGAGTTTTCGTATCGACGAGGATTCGTGGCAAGTCTTGGTATTAAAGATTACCTTCGCCGGTATGATTTTCAATCCACTCTACTGTACTTTACTTATGCTCTGACGTCACGTGTGAAATAGGGTCATTCCAGCTCACAGTGCACTCTCGTGTTTAGGCACTTTTAGGTTTAAATTTATTCACATATTTCACATCACCACATTTCATGGCTTCGTCACCTTCCAGACGTCGGCCAGCACATCTCAATTTGGAGTCCTAGTGGACAATCCAGGTCAGGATATGTCAAATTCCAATGGGATATGCTGCAGAAAGTGCAGAAAATCTGCAGTACAACTGAGATGAAAAATTGACTAAACATTCATTTTTCATCCAATGTATATGAAAATTTCCAGAAGTGAAGTAGATACATAAAGCTGAAATATCACAAAATTTCATAATTTTTGAGATTTTATAAGTGGGCCAAAAATAAAATCGAAATGGAATGTGCTGCAAAAACCGTAGAAATTCCGCACTACATACTAAAACAAAATTCAACAATAATTCATTTTGCAGCTAATTGTTGTGCAAATTTCCAGATTTAAACTAGATATATCAATCTATATCATACTAAAATTTCATGAACATACAATGTTGTAGAAATTTGAAAAATTTCAGTAGCGTAATCTCCTTTTAAAATTTTACAATAATTTTATTTCATGCCAAAATGACGTGAGAACTTTTAATTATAAAAATCATATACTAACATAGCATGATAAAATTACATAATAATTCACAATTGACCAAGAGTAGTTTTAAAATAACCTTTAGCATGTCCATAATGTATCAAAATCTCCCCTTAAGATAAGAACATAATTCAAAAAGGGAAACCAAAAACGCCCAGTCATTAGTGTGTGTATTTGAGAAATTTCCCAAAAGCACTTGAGTCTCAACTTGCAATTTTATGTTTGAAGATGAAAGTCACAAAGGACAAACATAGCAAACATGAACTGTAATATTATATATATATATATATATATATATATATATATATATATATTAAACGAAGGATAAATTAGACTTATTAATCCAACAACTCATATTTGATATTAGAAAAGAAAGTCTCAACATTAATCGGTCCCAACCATCAGTCATAGAAGCATAAGGGAAATCAAAATTTACCAAATTCTTATTCTTGAAGAGGGATGCTTCGAGGCATACGATAGATGGAAGCGTAAATCAACTTAATTAATATGTATGGGAAAGTTAGTTTACAAAAACAGATGGACTTTATATTCAAATTAGTTCAACTAATCAACTAATACACCAAAGTGGCCATACCATTATTCTTGTAAATCATTACTCAAAAATATGCAGCGGACTGGAATAAACGAAATTAAATGCAATTGAGGAAAATCCTCAAAGCCTCATTCTAGGCATTAGGAATTGAAGGCCCAGAAAACATAAAATGTGAACATGATATAAGATCACAATGGCTCACCCAAGTTATCTTCTGATGGCAAGTCATTCACATTTAAAAACCTTTGAAAATAACCGAAATTTTAAACCTGATAATTGACAAGGTGCTCTAGGAGAGAGAAGTGTGCAAAATAATTATTAATTTAAAATGGGATTCCAAAACAAGCCCTAACCACTGCCCAGGCGCAACACAAATACCATCCAAGCGGATCAAAGCCAATCTTGATATTAATCATGTTAAAAAATAATAATAGTTGAATCAAATTATTTAGATGCATATGTGTCAAGCCTTTGAACTTTAAATCCAATGCAAAATTATATATAAAGCAAATGGCCATATATAAAGCAATCATATTTGCTTCTTAATTAATCATTATCACGACATGGCTAAGAAAACTTATCTTTATGTTTTCCCATGAAAGCAAAACAAAACCATTTTTGATAATTACATGTGAATCATGGAGTCAGAAAAGTAATTATAAAAATACTCTAAAAAATAAGCGGAAGCCTTAGGATCGATAAGTAAAAGACCTTTAACTAAAACACAAACTAATTGTGCCTTCAGTTTGTCAAAAATTTGTTCAAACAGATTACCCTTAACCCGAACCCCCAAGCTTTGCAAATTCCCTAGCAGATTTGTATCTGCAGACAAAAATAATACAACTACACGCAGAAGTAATGTCTACAGATGGGTCAGATTAAAAATAATAATAATAACATCTAAATAATTATTTGCAAAGCCAATTGATAATCAATCCACATATTGAATAATCAACAATTAAATCAATGAATCATATTATTCGCGGACGCTTTACACATTGTAAAGGATAAAAAGTGATGGCATGATATTAGAAAGTTACCATTATATTCAAAACCAACCATGATCGAAATTCTGAATCCTAGACGAGTTGAGAGGCTCTGATACCGCATGTAAGAGGTAATTGAAAAACAAGAAGTTACTAGGATCACAGATAAAATATAAATAATTACAATAAACCAATCAAACAATTAAGGGAAATACACTTATCTTCCAAAGCGGAGGAAGAAGACGCCATGACTGCTAAGGTTTCAAAGGGAGTCTTCTACACTCAAGCAGCCGAGAGTCCTTGCTATCAAATAGGGGTTTTAGCGCAAGATAGGATAATTACTGTGAGTGCAGGGACCTCCTAATATATAGATGCTCATCCCTTTAATCCGGCCCATTAAATGATTAAAGGGATATTCCAAATCAATTAGGATTTCATTATAGTCCTAAATGGTAATGAATTCTTTGTCAACTAATTAAGGTTTTCATGATTAATTGCACTAAATAAGGGCTCCTAAACCTAACCAAATAAGGCTCCATAATTTTCTCAACTATTAACTCGGATTGACCAAGTTACTTGTATGTCAAGAAACAGTGAGCACATGTTCCTTGACACTCACAACTTACTGATAAGACATAAATAAACTTCTTCCTTCTAATCTTCTCACTTTGGAAAGAATTGGATGTGATAACTTTTATTCTTGAGTAATTCATTTTTTTATTTTCTGAATAGCCAATTTTTTTTCATTTCTTCTTTCAACATAACTTAAAAATAATTGTTTATCCATTATAATTCAATCCTCCATACCACACAGAGGCCATATACTCATTTTTTCTTCTTAATAGAAACAACAAAGAGAGTGTTCCTTCAGCCATAATTCCAAGGTAAGCATTTTATACACTCCTTTTCTCCTATGCACGCACTTATTTAATTATGTCTTTTCTTTTACACACAATAGTGTTAGTAGGTTAAACAGTTAATTGTTAGGGGGAAGGAGAATCCATTGATTTTGTTTGTTTGTTTAATTATGTCTATTGATGCTCATTTGATTTATTCAATCCATAGACCATAAATAAGCAAAGATTTATAAGCCAAAAAAAAAAAAAAAAAAAACGTGAAAATCACTTCCCTTAATTTACGCTCAACTTTGACTCTTACACCCTTTCTCTCTTCCTTTAGTTAAACACTTGAACTCAAAACGTATGTAAACTATTGATGCATTTTCTTAGAATATATTGGTGACTAATGAGTATTTTTTTTAAAATAATTGGAAATGGTAGATTCAGGGCTAGCCTTGAGGGTAGTCTAAGTAGCCGCCCGCCTAGGACCCCTACTTCAGAAGGGTCCCCAAAAAAAAATTTATATCCTGTAATTAACAGATAAATACAAAAAAAAAAAAAAAAAAAAAAAAAAGAGCAAGAAATATCATAACTCATTTGTTAGTGCAGTGAAAATATTGGCTTCATTTTTCTTTGGGGTGTTGAGTTTGAAACACGAAGCTACCTTTTTAGTCACTAGATTTTTCTTAATTTTTCTTGTTTTTCAAATTTACTGCCAATGTCACATCCCCGCCCAGGGGGGGACCACTTCCCAGGCCCGCTCTACCACCGTAGCACGATATTGTCCGCTTTGGGCCCCGACGCCCTCACGGTTTTGTTTCTGGGAACTCACATGAGAACTTCCCAATGGGTCACCCATCCTGGGAGTGTTCTCATGCGCTACTCGCTTAACTTCGGAGTTCCCATGGAACCCAAAGCCAGTGAGCTCCCAAAAGGCTTCGAGCTAGGTAGAGATGAGAATATACATATAAAGATTACTTTCTTGGGCGATGTGGGATGTCACAATCCACCCCCCTTAGGGGCCCGACGTCCTCGTCAGCACACACGCGACCAGGGTTAGGCTCTAATACCAAATTGTCACATCCCGGCTCGGGGGGACCACTGCCCGGACCCGCTCCACCACCGTAGCACGATATTGTCCGCTTTGGGCCCCGACCAAGCCCTCACGGTTTTGTTTCTGGGAACTCACACGAGAACTTCCCAATGGGTCACCCATCCTGGGAGTGTTCTCGTGCGCTACTCGCTTAACTTCGGAGTTCCCATGGAACCCGAAGCTAGTGACCTCCCAAAAGGCCTCGAGCTAGGTAGGGATGGGAATATACATATAAAGATCACTCCCCTGGACGATGTGGGATGTCACAATCAATCCATCTATCCAACTCCTAATCCATCTGTCCAAATGCATATAAAGTTATAAAATTCAAGTCTCTTTGCAATCTTTTTTCTTTCAACTTCTCATTCTCTCCATTTCTATCGAATGTTTAAAAACTTCCCATTCTCTCCATTTCTATTGAATGTTTAAACCAACTATCATATGGTCTTAAAGATTGTACTTTAAGGTAATCAAAACTTTGAATTATATATTTTTCTTTTCAATAACTTTTTATTCAATGGATTATTTTAATATTCAATTCGTTAGTGTTGAATTTATTATACTCGTCAATCAAGTTTTATTGTTATTTACTCTCTTGATCATCAAGTTTTATTGTTCTTCACTCTCAATCTTAAATTCTTGACTGCAAACATTTAGTACATTTGTGTCTAAAAACGTGAATCATGTAATGTTTAAATAATGTTTGTATATTTATCTTCTTTTGATATTAATTTTTAATGATATTTGATGTGAAAATAGAACTTTTTATGTATTTAACCAATTCTTTTTTTTTATACAAATTAATATATAAAGAACCGGAGATCAGAGAATTTTAGGGCCCCACTTCGAAGGCTCGCCTAGGTCCGCCAAATTCTCAGGGCCGGCCTGAAAGACTAACCATTGATAAGTCGCTCCTTAACGTCCCGTGAAATCGCAGGTCTCCATTGCTAGTGCTCATCCTTGCAAGATCAGCTACTGAGACTTACACGTTCACATTAAAACAGCCGGAGTTCGACGAGAAGGAATATCATGCAGCTCTTCATCTTCCAAATGCTGAATTTATCTCGAGAACGGAAGAACAACTCGTTACAGTTTTACACAAAGCTAGGGACGACTGAAGCACTGATGAAGAGGACGATCAAGCATTCTCATCACAATTTACAGAAGAAATCAAAATCACCGTATTATCGGTACTTTTGTTCCTTGAGTCGCAAGGCTTCTGTTCGAAGTAAATATGTAGGAGCTGGTATTATAACGAGAGACACTTAATCTTTAAGGCTACTATGTCTCACCTGGAAATTAATATTAGATTTTTCTATTGATCACTTTGTATTGAATTTTGAATTTCATTACGTGGTAAGTGGGAAAGTAGTTATTAGATAATTGCTGAAGTCCCATATCGGAGAGATATGAGATATTAAATATGTTTAAAAGGATTTACATAATGCTATGATATTGCCGAGCCTAGTAGCGTGGGCTTATAACTTAGCAGGGCATTAAAGTGATTGGTTGCCTGCATGAAGCCTAACCAGGTGAGGTTATGGTGGTCTTGGTTTGTTCACCTTGGGTGAAATCAAACAAAGTGCGCCCTTAAGCCCTCGGGTTAGTAGGGTTTCCCCATCCACCATGGTTAGGTAGCTAATATAAAATTGATGTTCAGATTGGGGTTGGGTCTAACCCAAACCCCGCAGACCAAGATATGCCTAACCTTGGCGTGCTACCTGGTGTGGCATCTCACTCCACATTCACTTTTTGCATCCAATTTTTCCACTACGTCTTGAGTTCAATCCCTCCCCTCTTCCCTTTAACATGGAAAGTCACTTGTAATAATAATAACAAAACAATCATGTAATTTTTCAGCCGTCCGTATACCATATTTTATCATTAGGAGAGTCAAGATGAGAATTTAAGGCCTCTTCTAACGTTGATGTTGTGTTTGGAATAAGGGGTTTACCAAGTATCTTAAAAAAAGAGACTAAATTAGTAAGAAACACCCCACAAGCTAGGCATTAGATAGAGATATTTAAAATCCCTTTTACTTGCAAAACCCTCGTCCAAACACATTTTATAACATATTCCAAGTTTCAAACAAATAGCAAAGTGACCAAGCAAGCAGCAAGGTATTTCTGTTGCCATTTTTCTTCTAAACACTTAGAAATTGGGGAAGGAGAAGCTTTTTGCTAAAACTATTTCTCTACAGAACAAAATAGTTCATCTGGAAAACATTGGGCAACTCTCCCAGACAGTACAATGGCGACTGTGAATCAGGTGGCAGAACACACTAGTTCAAAGAAACACAAAAACCAGATGAACACTAAACTGGAGAGTAGTTTGATTAAAAACATTCGTCGCAATCAAAATACGCACAACATCCACTCGCATTAATGGACGTGTGCGGAAAGGCTTGTTAGAGATAACACAATCATTTGTTGATAGCATATGTTCTGCGGTACATCCAAACCCAAGCTGAAAAACAAGTGTTGAATCATTGCATCGACCTCCGACGAGATTACAAACTTGCTATCTAGCTGGTAAACAAATGCTACTGTAACCAAAAGCGTTTCTGAGTCATCCTATCAGCTAAAAAAACAGATTATAAACTGACATAATAACTTATTAGAGATAACCCCAATGCTTATACGTAGGTCATCATTTGAAGTGCTCCCTTTCTTTTCATCTCGTCTACCATCGAATCAAAATCGGAACCATCCAGCAACGGCACGGCAGTTAAGGTTCAGCCAAGGGTCAATGCAAGGATCTTACTTCAAAACCACCTCTGGAGTTTTTTCTTGTCCAAACGGGTTTTGAAGGAAAATTGGAGCTCATGTTGGGCTCCAGATTAATATGCGTTGGCGTTTTATTAACCAAACAACTTCTTTTGCAAGTCATGCGTTTTTTATTTTAGAGGTATTTGTAGGCTTACCTCATGTACTTATATAGAGCTGCCGATTTTCCTTATGAATTTTAATTTTAGCTAATTACCCTCTAAACTTTTGTAATTAGCCAATTTTCCCTCTGAACCCCCTAAAATTTTTTAAATAACCAATCTCCCCCACTAGGATTGGATTTTAAATTTTTCATCCAATTTTCCATTCTTTTTGCCCCGTATAGTTGTCATGTGTTGTTAACGTAATCAAAATGGATGGAAAATTATATGAAATTTTTTAAAATCTAGTGTCAAGGGGGAAATTGACTATTTATAAAAGTTTAGAAAATAATTGGCTAAAATTAAAAGTTCAATGTAAAAATTAACTAATTATAAAAGTTCAGAGAGTAATAAAGTACAACCAAAATTTAAGGGAGAAATTAATAGTTCTATACAGATTTATGGACAAATCGACAAATATGGCGCCTTCTTGTTGTTATGACTAGAAACTGTTTATTAAAAGGGCATTTATGTAATTTTATTTCACTAAAGAAAAGGAAGGGCAAAGGGTTTCGGACTTTGTAGAAAAGCCGCTTAAGGGTTTAGGAGAAGCCGGCACCGCCACGGTGGGAGTACTGCCGAAATCACAGACCAAAATGTGGAGGAAGGCCATAGCAACAGCAGCAGCAAAACGCTTCGGCTCACTTCACCACCCATGGCGCACGATAGCACGCCCCCACTCAACCACCGCATCCCCCTCCGCCGCCGTCGACTCCGTTATCCTGCGCTCCCTCAAGGAACACTATCTCGATGTCCAGAAAATGAACCCTCCCCCAAAAATCAACCCTCCCTCACCCTTCACAGTCGTCCAGGGCTCGCTCGACGGCAACGGCCCCGCGCTCAAGCGGATTTTCGGCCGGGAGGAGATCACCATATCGGTGATGCGAATGGCAAATATTATTCCTGGCGATGGCGGAGAAGACGACGATGCCGATGACACGAACCAGTTGTTCCTACACCTCGATGTTTCAAAGCCCGGGCAGAAGGAGTCTCTACATTTTCTTTGTGCCCTGTATCCGGATGCTTTGGGAATTCACTCTGTCTCATTGCGCAAAATCGCCGATTTATCGAGCTCTCGTGATGTTCTTTCCACATATAATGGCCCTGTTTTTGAGTAAGATCTCTTCTCCTTCCTCCTCTTTTTTAATAAAATCAAAACTGCCAATTTGCCAGTTAGGGTTTAGGGTTTGGGGTTTTGGTACAATTTGCAATGTATGTCATTGTTTGTGGTTGCATTTGGGTATAAAAGAGAAACAAACTAGGCAAATTGTCTTAAAAACCCGAGAGTAACTACGATTTTGTTGTGGGTAATGTTCTTTTGCTAGCAAGTTTGGGATTTTTAATTAAACGGGTGATTAGGTTAGTCTGATGGTAAGATACCTATGGTCGGTATATCTTTGAAAGCTCAGACGGAGAGAATAAACGGACTCTTCGGGGGGAATGAATGGTCTTCCGTCTCATGGTATTTAAGAGAAATTGTGGTATTTGAATGATAAGTTGATAGAATGTACATTTGTTGACATGATTAGTTTCTAATCGGGGCCGGAATTATCAAACTTACATGCTTGCACTTGGCATAAAATGGAACTAGGAGCCAGACTTTGTAAGAATCTTACTCAAGTACTTGGGTTTCTTGTTCTATATCTTTTGTTTGATAGGATGTGGATGTGGCTTTGCTAAAAAAAAAAAGCATAAAATTGTATATTCAGTAGCCTTTATAATGACATTGCTTTTCAATTATTTGGTAACTGCCTAAGAAGAAGACCAACTGGACCTGTAATCAATGCATATAGAAATTTATGTAAGCGATATTTACAGAAGCAGGTTTCAGTTCCCCGCAAGAACGAACTATTTTGGTGTTGCTTGCTTGCGAGCTTACTTTTAATTTAGCTTTCTTTTTCCAGAAAGAAAAAAATGTCCATTTGGATGTTATGTACGCGTACTCAAGAGAAACCGTCTCTTTTGATTATGTTCTGTAAAATCAGCCCACCCACTATCGATGCTAATTTTGAAATATAGATGTGCTTTCCTTCCACACTGGGCAGGATGACTTTATGATTCTGTCTGTGAATCTCTTTTCCTCTATTCCCTTTTAATTGAGAAGCGAAAGTTTTGGATTCGAAGTAGTATCTATATGTTAAAAACTGTGACCATTGAAATTTGATATAGATAGATACACTGAAAGAATAAAAAAAGAAATAAAATAGAACAAGAGAATATCATAGATTTATTCATTTCAATAATCAGTGTATAGAATACATAAATTTTGTTTTTTCAACGAAATAAACAAGAATATATTAAATCTGTTATTAATACATTAATATTGCTGATCTTGGAAACATCTCTAGCTCAACGATGACTATATTTTTGTGAGTGGATAGTTGTTGTCTCTGGTTGTAATTCAAGGTGAAAGTTATATTGGCTCAAGTTTAGTCCTTAAGCATATTGCTCAAGTTTAGTCCTTAAGCATATCGGAAGTGATTCAGCCCGTGATTCTCATTGGTTTTGTTCAGTCCAGTGGCAAGAAAAAATAAGGGTTCGTGAAAATCATTTCCCTAAGCATATATGTTTAACAGCTTCCATCACTGTAGATTAGTATCCAACGATTCTAACCTATATTATATCGTTTATATATATGCTTTTGCTGGAAATGATGTATCCCTCCTTGCTGCTCTGTAATGGGTCTGCGTTGCTGAATTTCTTTCTTCTTTTTTGTAAACTTTTTATTGGCTTTTTAGAAATTAAATCTGTCAAGTGCTCTGCTTTATGCATGAAAAACTGATGTATATTTGGGTTGAATTGTTCTCCAACTGACAGAGATCTTAATGAAACGATGAGGGATGCATTCCACAATTACCTAGAAGAGCGGGGTGTGAGTGAAAGTCTCTTTCCATTTCTTCGAGCATGGCTTTATGTCAAAGATCATCGTAATCTTTTGCGATGGTTCAAATCAGTGGGAACATTCATTAATGAAAACAAGAAGGTTAAGGATTCGTAGTTTCATTAGGAGACCAAGAAAAATGTTTGTTTAGGAAAGAAAAACGGAAGTGGATTCTAGCAGTTTCAGTGCTGGTTCGATCTCAACGCTAATTGTCCATTTGCGGTTTAATTAGTACAGATCAAGTTCTTCGGCGCTAGTTTTGTACGGGACCTGCTAATATATATGTTATAACTGTATCAAATTCAATTTTCCTTGTTCAGAATCTGATTCATGTTTGTTTGCATTTGCATATGTTGTTGCCACCATGTTTGTCAGTTGATTAGTATTTTGGTGAGACCTGTTCCGAAATAAAAAATTTCGTCTTTTTTTTATTTTTTTTAATTTTTTTTATTTTTTTGTGGGAACAAATCTCTTGATTAGTATTTGTGGTGGTACCTTAGTCATATTTTCTAAAATGTTTTTATTTGGTGGTGATTTTCACGCTCCCTAATTTCCCCTTCACATACTTTTTCGGTTTTTAAAATGTTTACTCTTTTTCGAAGACAATTAGATGGAGGAGCAAACAAATATTAAAATATTAAAACGGTGAGTGAGAGGTAAAACAGGTGCGTGAATACGAGGATTGTTGTTGTTCAAAGGTTGAAAGGACATGAAGTGGGACCCACTTATGTCTTCGCCTTCTTTTTTTTTTGGGAATTTTAACGAAAATGCTTTCGGTTCTGCTTATTTTTAACAAAAAATTATATTTTTTCACTAAAAAGTCAATCATATTACTATTCACTTTACTTTTTATTTTGTCCTTATCGTTAAAACTTAAAGTTTTCAAATGAGATGTCAAAAATAATGTCAAAATTATATTCGATGGTTGATGTGACAAATTAAATACAAGTACTAAGTCTTTTTCTTTTTCAATGAATGTGTCAAATATGTATTTTATTATTTTATTGGGCCCAGAGTTACATTAACAATTAAAAAATAATCAAAATTAATTTTAGTTTTTATTCTATTAGTTATTAATGGGGCCATGAATTAAAAAATTTTAATTATAAATATTTTACTCATTTGTTTGCTGTAAAAAAAAATAAAAAAAATAAAAAAAAGCAAAGCTAGAAAGTAAGAAGTTAAATGAGAAGAATGTGAGTTAAAGTAATAGTAAATATAATATATGTATGGTTTAGGATTAGGAGACATGATATTGACATCGATTTTGACACACATATTTTTGGGCAACTCACTTCGTAATATATTTAACAATTTAAACCGTTTACGGTCTACCTTTTAGGTATTCTCTAAAAGATTACGTTTGCCAATATTGACCATTGGATTAAATTTAATGTTCTTTTATAGAATTATATTCGTTCATTTTATTTACTATAAAAAGAATGTCTTAATGATTTTATATTTATCCTTTTTTTTTATTTTTTAAGGATGCTATATGAATGATGTATTAAAATATAAACGGCTCGGATCGTTAAAATACCTTACGAAGGGGGGTCACAAAATAGTTGTCCAAATATGTGTCCAAAGCATGTGTTTCCAATCCCAACCCTATATATATAGTGTATGAAGCTGCAGCCTGTGAAATTTGACAAATAATTTTAACGATTGTGTTTTTAACCTTAAGGGGTTGGTCTAGTGAAGCGACCAATGTTTGGAACCTTAAACGAACTCACAAGAATGCTCAATATCTAATTGGATACCTCCTATATTAAAAATAAATAATATAAAAAATAAAAAATAAATAAAAAAAACAATGTTTATGAGAATCTTTACAGATTTAGAGAATCTTTAAAGATTTAGAATCCAGAGATTCTAGGAATGTCACTAACTGCAAAAGAATTAGCTAAATTGGAGGGAAACAAATAATAACGGACAGAGAGGCAAATGATACCAAAATTACGCACACGAAACTGAACATAGGGTGGGAGTAGTAATATGCGCAAGTGCAAGGACCCGTTTGCAAATTCCACTTGTAACTAAAAACAGAAATAGAGACGTTGGTTCTTAGGTGTGTCATGTATGTGTATTTTTTGCTGCCGTCGGGAAACAGGCATCTCTCTCTCTCTCTCTCTCTCTCTCTAAAGTTTTTGTGTCCATTCTACAAACGGCACGGCAGGTTATTTTATAATTATAATGATCCAGTAGCGGATATTTGAATTCAATCTTGATTACCCATATCTTGAAATTTCAGTTTTAATCAGCCGAGTTTGGTAATATTGACATCCAAGGACAATGGTGGTGAAGAAGATGATGAGGTGGCCACCATGGCCGGCAGCAGCGGTTGCCACCAAGAAATATACTGTAGTCGTTGTTGTGCGGAGGCTACAGGGGTTGGAATTGGAGGAGGAGGTGGTGGAGGAGAGAAGAGCGTTGGTGGTGGAGGTTAAGTGGAAGGGTCAGAAGAAGTCCTTGAGACTCGGCCCTGCGCCTCCTGTCAAGAGGAATTTCACCAAAGAAGCCAGAATTGGTGATGATGGGGCGGTCGAGTGGGATGAGGAGTTTACGAGTGTATGTCGCTTTTCAGGTTACAAGGAGGAGGGGGAGCCTCTGTTTTTTACATGGGAGCTTGCATTTACAGTGCTCTTCAATGTCAGTCAGTCTCTCTTCCTCTCAACTTTTTTTTGCTTTTGTTTTGAGGATTGATGATATTATTTTTTTTTCCAGTTTCTCTGTTTCTTCATATACTTTCGATTGATGGGTTGACTATTGGTGACAGAAGAAATGAAAGTTTTATTTCTCTTCACTTCGGTTTTGACTTGAATTATATTCTAATCTCCTCTAATTTACGAAGAGGGGAACTCGTAGAATTGGTTGTTTTGTATGAAATTTGAGCCTGCATATTGAGTCCTAAGCACCCTACTTTTCCTTGCTGAGAATGATTTAGTAAACTATCCATCCATCAATCCCCGAAAAACAATCTAAAAAAGGAAGGCGAAGGTGGCACAACAAGATCAATACAAGAATATTCGTTTTAGTTACCAAACCAACATGACAAAGTACCGATTCAAGATTTCACTGGCGGAATGGTATGAGCAGGAAAAGGACTAGCTAGCTACGTAGTGTTCTGAATCAAGTTGACAAGTAGTAATCTGATTTTATTTCTTTCTTCCTTCTCTGTCGAATAGTCGTCGTCTTTACATACAAGACTAGTTCAAAAGTTTTATGCTACCTTATGTGTATTTTGTGGGTTAATTGTATTTAGACAATGGAATCTAATTGAAATAAGAATATGCTTATAAGTTTTGAACTTTTTTTCTCAAGAATATTGGAACATAATGATAAAGACATATTATTTGAATATTGAGAATCTCATATACGTAACGGTTTCCATAGACTTAGCTTTCTTTCACTAGTTAATTTTCCAATTACGGTTTTTGATTTTAGTGCTTTCATCTTTTGTTAAGTTTTCTCATGAACTGTGGTCTCATCGATCTTGTGATTGTTTTTCGGTTTAATGAATCAGGCTGAAAACAAAGGAGTGAGAAACAGAGTCAGTGTCTTTGGAACTGCATCACTGAACCTCGCGGAATATACTTTAGCAGAGTCTGACGGAAAGGAATTCGGGCTCAACATTCCTGTTAATGTCGCTACTGGGGTTTCAGAGACTATCCCATCACTGTCTGTATGTACTACTGCCTATGTGTGCGTTAGACTATTTTATTCTTCAACTGGTTTTCTCATGTCACTTTTTTGGGTTGTGTTCAAGTTCTCTTTTTCTGAATCTGAATATTTCATCTTATGCAAAGTTCCTCAACAATAATTACAGATCTCTCTCAGATTATTGGAACTGAGAGCCACTCAACAACTCTCAGAGACCATGCGGGGATCCTTGCATTCTGATGAAGCTATTTCCGCACAAAAAGACGAGTTTTCTGCTCTTAAAGCAGGGCTGAGAAAGGTGAAAATCCTAACCAATTATGTTTCATTTGGTAAATCAAACAAGGCATGCCGCGAGGAAGGTAGCACTGATAGCAGGAGTTCCAATCGAAGCGAGGATGCTGCGTCCAATTATCCATTTGACACAAGTTCACTTGATGACGATGCTGGAGAGGAATCAGAGTGCAGTAAGGACGATTCTAGTGTCAGGCGGTCAATCAGCTACGAAACTATAGCATATGCAAACTATGCTGGAGCCTTGTTTTACTCCAATACTAACATTGACAATGAGGATGATTTTTGGATCCACTATAGCAACCATAAATTAGCAGGCGGCTTGCATGTTGACAATTCTAGTCCACCAGTCCACGGGCCAACCTTCTGGTGGAGTTCAAAGGGAAGCATCCTACCTTGGAGGAAGAGGAAATTGAGCTTCAGATCTCCGAAGGCCAAAGAGGAGCCTCTTCTGAAGAAACATTATGGAGAAGAGGGTGGCGATGATATTGACTTTGATCGCAGGCAGCTTAGCTCCTCCGATGAGTCCAGTTTTGGGGTACATGTTCAACTTCTCCCTGTTGTTTTTGAAAATGTCCAGTTTTTGTATTCACTATTTTCATATCCTTTTTCTGAAACCTTTTGTTTCTTCTTTCTATTCTGAAAAGTCTCGTGAAACAGAGGGTTCAGTATCTGAATTCGGGGACGATAATTTTTCTGTGGGAACTTGGCAGCAAAAGGAAGTGATAAGCCGTGATGGAAATATGAAGCTTCACATCCAAGTATTTTTTGCTTCAATTGATCAAAGGAGTGAACGTGCTGCTGGAGAGAGTGCGTGCACGGCCCTGGTTGCAGTCATTGCAGATTGGTTGAAATCCAACCAGAATGAGATGCCTATCAA
Organism: Pyrus communis; assembly: GCF_041283825.1. Taxonomy (NCBI): domain Eukaryota; kingdom Viridiplantae; phylum Streptophyta; class Magnoliopsida; order Rosales; family Rosaceae; genus Pyrus; species Pyrus communis. Next base: position 4,691,946 of record NC_142566.1, on the reverse strand, counting down.
GTCTGAATTCGACAGCCTGATTAGAGATGGATCATCAGAGTGGAGAGCTCTCTGCAATAACGAGGCCTACATAGAGCATTTCCCTGACAAGCACTTCGATCTTGAGACCATTGTTCAATCTAAAGTTCGTCCTCTTTCTCTAGTTCCAGAGAAATCTTTCATAGGATTCTTCCATCCTGAGGGACTAGAAAATAGGGATTTCGACTTCCTTGATGGTGCCATGTCCTTCGATAGTGTGTGGGATGAGATCAGCCATTCTGCATCAGAATGTGCATGGGACAGCAAACCGTTAGTCTACATTGTGAGTTGGAATGACCATTTCTTTGTCCTAAAGGTAGAGCAGCATGCTTTTTACATAATTGATACATTGGGGGAGAGGCTGTATGAAGGCTGCAACCACGCTTATATCCTCAAATTTGACAAAGACACGAAAATCCAAAGATTACCAAGCGGTACTAAAACATCAGATGAGAAAAAGAGAGACCAATTACAACCGAACAACTCCAAGGAAACAAAAGCCGAAGGGGCAATTGTAGTGAGCCAGAAAGATTCGAAAGACGGAGATGGAGAAGAGGAGATTGTGTGGAAAGGAAAAGACTGCTGTAAAGAGTATATTAAGAGCTTTCTTGCTGCTATTCCAATAAGGGGATTGCTGGCGGATCTTAAGAGGGGTTTGATGACATCAATACCTCTCCATCACCGGCTACAAATTGAATTCCACTATACCAAGCTGTTGCTGTCCCCGGGTGAAGTTTCAGTAATTGAAACAGCAGCTGATGCTCCAGCAATGGCCATGGCATTGACCGTTGTATAATGACTTCCCCCTCCCCCTTCTTTTCGGGATTCAATTGTCCATCTCTAATAGCAATACAATGTAAATAGAGAACTCAATATAGAGAACTCATACCACATTATTTCTTTGTTTATCAACAATAAATCCTCATGTTCAAGAACCTTAATATGAAGGGCTTTACCCTGACGTTTGGTACAAGTCATAAATATTTTTCAATCCTTTGATGAAATAGATCCCACAAAGAAAAGAAAGCTTCAGTCCAACTCTGGTTCTTGTAATGGAAGAAAGGTTGGATAAGCTTAGATTAGAAGTTCACCACCTTTTCTTCAATAAGATTGCACCAAAACCAGAGTTTAGTGCAATAGCAAAACCTATATATTATTTACTGGATCTCATTTACGGAAAGGAAAGTGTAGTGACGATCAAATGCAAATTGGTCTTTCTTCTAGTTGTTATTCCGAAATTCTCAGTCATCATGATTGAGGGCTTCTAGTTTCATCCCATTGGCAAGTTTCCAGTTGAGGTGGTACAAAAATTTGAGCAAATCCAAGTTCAATGTGGGCAGTGGCAGTTCGAATGATATTCCTCGACAGAGTCTCCTGCCTTCACCAAATGGAAAAGGAAGCAATTCAAAATTGTTTCCTTTAAAGTCCATGGTTTTGAAAGTGTTTTCAGGATGATCAGCCCAAAATTTTTAATCTCTCCCTATTGCATAAGCATTGATGATGACTTTGGCCCTTGCTTGTCTTGGGATGATATGATCGACAGCAGGTGCAGGGTGTAATCGAAAAGTTTCCTTGATGACTAATTTCAAGTAGAAGTATTCAAGCTCTTCGATTTTGTTCTTTCCTTTTAACGGTTGTCTTGCCTCTGATTGTGACTTCTCCATTAATAAGGGATTTTTAGCAGCTCTGACATTGCCAATTTCGTTGCTGGTCAACTCTCACAGCCTGCAGCAGAGAAAATGTCCTGAAAAAATGAAGTTGCAATTAGTTATTGGAAGTGAATACTGCACACCTGTTTTCTCCCCATATGTTTATTTCGAGTCTTTCGATTGAATAAATCAAAGAAGTATCAAGCGACATAAATAATTAAACAGAGGTGTGCGGACCTTAATCGTACTTACTTGTACAGTAAGTGTATATATATATATATATATGTACAGAGTATTTTAAAGTGGTGGTTTCTTTTCTCCTTTATCTTAAATCTGAACACGTCGCAATTGGCCTAAAATCTGAAAGATACGAATGCAAGCTTTTGCGAATTTGTATGCAATGCAGGCATTAATTCAAGAATTTTAGGGGCAGTTTGGTATCCTACTTCGATAAGGTTCCATATCTTTCGTAGTTGTCTCCAATATTCATTGTAGGGGGAGAACACAATGCTTGAATTAGTGGTCATATGCGATTATTTGAGCTGCATTTACATACACTTGACTTGAGGTTGATCTATGTGTGAAACTGATCTCCTCGTTCGTCTTCAACACCTCTTGGGCTGCTTCCGGTGATGAAATAATCACCCAGTTGTAGTTTCATAACAGGGCCATGTTTCTTGTAGTACAAGTTTTGTGACAGCATCATGTGCAGTGGTTGTTTTGGCCGTGGAGATGGAGGCTGTAAGATCCCACATAGCCCAGGGGTGAGGATCCTGTAAGCCTTATATGTATATTCCCATCTCTACCTAGCACGATGCCTTTTGGGAGCTCACTGGCTTCGGGTTGCAAAAGCAATCCCATGATTGGTGATCCATTGGGAAGTTCTGAATTCCCAAAAACAAAACCGTGAGGGCGTGGTCGGGGCCCAAAGCGGACAAAATCGTGCTACGGTGGAATCGAGCCCGGTATGGTGGTGGCCCGGGCCAGGATGTGACAGAGGCAACTTAATTGCCTACAGTATGCCTTTGGCTTTGGATTTTTTCTTTTCGCAATATTTTCTGAGTGTCAAGAAGAAGAGAATGCATTGCCAAATTCGTAATTATGTTTTGTTTACTAAACAACTGCAACTTTGTTGTGGATGCTAAGATGCGCTTATTATTTCATTTTTATATGCATAGCCGTGAGCGTAGTAAATAAATACAACCAAATATTCAATTAGCGACTGTTTACTTACTTGGAATGATGCAAGTCATGAACAAGGAAAGAGAGAAAGAATCGGAACGAGATCAGCTAGTCCCCCTAGTTGATCTAATTTCTGATTTTCTGGTATATGATTATGAATTTCAAGGTAGAACCCATACTTTTGGGAAGTTCATGTGTTAGCTACTATACTGAAATGATTCCAATAATCACCATTATGAGAGTTGAACGTAAGACATTTCACCTACAAGTGAACAGCGATACTGCAGTTACGAGTAGACCCGTATAAGTGGGTTTCCCTCTCTTCCTTCTCTGAAGAAAAAATCCCATACAAGTGAAGATTTATGTTTAGTATGGATATGATTTCATTAGAGGATTGCACTTGACCTTCGAACAAAAGAGGAAAGAAGAACAGATGATTACACTTGCCAGGCATTTGAATGGATCGTTCTTAATTAATGGATTAAAGAATGAAATAAATAAATAACTCTCTACTATATATAAGAGATAATTATGCTATCAATACTTGATTTATCAACTTAACCCTTGTTTCTGAATCATAAACTCCTCAGCTGCATTCACTTATTCCGTATATAGTGCCATAAGATCACGTGCTATATACAAGAAAATTGAAAATTCTTGTTGCTGAAGTCTGAAGATGGGATTCTATAATCTCCTTCCCGCATTTGATGGTGTGCTTGACAGGCTCCTTTAGCTCTCGTACCCAGATAGTGGTTGATGGACGTCGCTTAGCACATCCTAAACATCATAAGACGAAAGATTAAATTGAATTTAAGGAAAATATCCAAAGAATTCAGACAGAGAATCATCTATGTGTGCAGTGACTGTTTAAGTACAATATTGCTTGCTTAGCTAGAATATTTATGTTAAACAACTCACTTGATCACATGAGGACATCGAGCTTTTGCTATGTCTTTGTGAGTATACTCCACCACCACCAGCACCAGGCATGCTATCTTCGGCTAATGCTCTCAATCTGTTAAGTTCAGGTAGCACAACCTTCCCAAGATGAGGTCTGTCTTTCCGCCTCATTTCAGCACATTGTAAGGCTAACTTGGCAAAGTTGGTGGCTTCCTCCACTGGCCAGTCAGAAACAGCAGGGTCAAGCAACTCGGCAAAGGTCCCTAGCTCCAAAGCTCGCTCGACATGATGAGTCAAACCCATTGGTGATTTCGCTGTTATTAGTTGTAGAAACATGACCCCGAGTGAGTAGACATCAGATTTCGTTCCAAGCATGCCAGTTTGTTGATACTCTGGGTCGATATAACAGAAGGTTCCAGCTGTTGATGTCATTCGGTACTGAGTGACAGAGTCTTGTACAGATGGAGGGACAAGCCTGGCTAGACCTACATCACTAATCTTGCTCACATAGTTATGGTCTAGCAAAATGTTTCCAGGTTTTAGGTCACGGTGTACAATTGGTTCTGGCTTCGTCTGGTGAAGGAACAAAAGCGCAGTGCCAATTTCTGCAGCAATTCGGAACCTGAGCTGCCAAGGAATAGCCGGGGTCTTACTGTTACCTTGCTGGAAGAGACAGTCTTCTAAGCTCCCCTTAGCCATGTACTCATAGACCAGACAACCATACTCTGGGCAAGCTCCAAGGAGGAGCACCATGTTTGGATGTCGTATGCAGCTCAATACTTCGATCTGTGTAGTCAAAGAGTTGTCAGCGTTGAGAGTTGTCCCACATTATTGGAAAAAGGAGCTTCGCCTTAGTTGTTTAAGTGATCTTAGGGCTCTCTTTCCTATCACCAGTTGGTTTAGAGTTCGATGCTCACATCCTAAATTGGTATCAAAGCAGTTGTATACTAATTTTGCTTGAAAACTGTATCACGTATTTATGTAAAAAGTCACAAACCTCTTGTTGGAACTGTGAACGTCCGTGCGCTGCATCTGGACGTAGAATTTTGATTGCTACTTGTGTGTGATCCAGTTCACCCCAGTACACTGGTCCATAGCCTCCTTCTCCAATCTTGCGATCTTGTGAAAATTTATTTGTTGCTACTTCAATCTCCTCAATTGTATATTTCCTGTACCTGAAACTGTATGCCATTGCTTCTGTTCCCTTCTTCTCTTCAGCTTGTCCAAGAATCGTCATTTCTGCAAGCCTCCTTTTTTGGGATTCCAGTTCAGCAATCATTTGAGCTGCCGCTGCCGCCTGAATGGCTGCCTTACATTTCGCTTTCTCATTCTCTATTTGTGCCAATGCAGCTTCCTCTGCTATTCGTGCCTCATGTAATCGTTGTTGTTCTTCCGATTTCAATCGGTTTGCCTATATATCAGGGTATATTATTACAATTCATGCATGTTAGAATTAGTTTTCTATATTATATGCTCAAATAAGATTTCACGTCCACATCATACCGTATGTTTTGATGCGACTGCCTCCTTGCAGGCCGCGTTATACATGTCCATTGTTTGCTTGAGCTCTAGCTGGAGCCTCCTCATCTCAACTTCCACTTCATCCTTTTATTTTCAAGAAAAAACTACGCATTAATACTCTCAACCATCTCTACGTACAGGCTCAAACTCGCTCAAAATTTGTTAAATCGAATGCTGCTATTTGTATAATCTAAACTACCAACTTGTCTGCTATTTCCAGTTTACTTATGGTGGGAAATTGTCTTGTCTTACCACGTTTTGTGACGATGACCATGATCTTCCACTTTCCGATGAGGATGTTGAGAATCCGTATGGTGAGGCGCTCATGTCAATATATTGGTGTCTAGAGTAAGATGACGCAGAGCTTATGCTGTCAAACTCCGAGCCCATTGATTGTCGGGAGCTCATTCCCGATGACACACTATTGTACAAGGAAGGAAACATGTGATCAATGCTTGGTCTTCCGCTGCTCACAGATGATATATCACTATTCTCTGGTGATAGGTCGTATGAGTGGTTCATTGAAGATCGTCCTCCTCTTGCGAATGGTGATCTGCTTCATTTTTATTAGCTCAGTATCCTCATCGGTTATTGTATCAGTGATCAGCATACTTATTATTGTTTCACAGAATCAAAGTGTGCGTATGAGGTTAATTACTTGATTTCATCGGTGTCATGATGCATCAGCTGGCGAGGGGGTGAAGAGTGCGTCCTCCTCTCCAATGCTGTATTAATCAAAGAAACTTGAATGAGTAATGAGAAAAATCCTGCCATCGAACGAGTGGGGAAATAACTTGATCAGTTGTATAATAACAGAAACAAATTTACCCCTGGGATGCTGTTTACGCATGGATTGTTCATCATTTTCCGAAATTCTGCTGGATTGTTTTTGAATTTGGTTATGTGCTTTTTGGGGTGGTGCTGTGGTAGCAGTTTGCATATATGAGATCTTTCCTTTCCCAATGACATAGAGAGTGCAGAAATCTGGTATCCCTTTTAACACGGAGCTTGGGACGTCTGTTGTTGTTTTGAATGATCTGTTGCTTTCGAGCAAAGAGTGGACCACATTAAGATCATCAGTAATGTTGTTTAAACTATCTGGTTTTTAGGCACTCAGTCAAAGAATGTTATTCCAAAATTCGTCGAATTGAAAATTTGTTCTCATCCAAATTCTCATCTTATTGTTAGATGACTATAAATAGGCGGACATACATAGTGTTAATAAACACGAGAACGATGACAATGATAATCAGATACCTAAACGATTATCAAATGGACAATACAAATTTTTAATCGCGGTGATAGGAACGTAAACCCTATTTAGAGAACGACTCATTGTTTCTTTGATAGTTTATGTTATTAGATTAGGACATGCATGCATAACCAAATCTCACTTAGATAAGAACAAGAAGAAATATAAAAAGTAAGAAACCACATCAAAAAAAGAAGGAAGAAAGTAAAAAATTACTTGAAAAGGCCGGTTCTTGTGGGTGCTCCAAGTACCAGAACCTCAATTGAATTAGAGATAACATAGTTGATCAAGGTTTTTGGTACATCGGCAGCCTCAACCACAACTTCTTTGCATTTTATCTGCAGCAAAGATCAAGTTAAGCAACCTGCAGATCAAAAACTGCATCGAGAAACAAAATAATACGTAAACTAATTGGTTAGGAGCATGACTCACAAGCTTTTTGCAGCAAAAGGAACGAAATGGAAGAAACAGCTCTTTGGTTATTGGGTCAACTGGTTTTTTGTACACATTTTCAGTTTCCTCCCCTTGGGATACAGCAGAAACCACCGGCGTTGTTTGTTTGACATGGAGCAGGATGAGATGTTGGCCTCCGGTGACAAGATTATCAACAGCCCATTTTATAGCATGTTGACTTCCTTTGTCTCTGTCTATTGCAAGTGTCACCTTCTCTCTCGATTCTACCATCCCTCTTCCCATTTCTCTATATGATTTGTCTTCCAATCGACCCCGGAAACAGAAGTACCACCAGGCTTGTAAGCTACGAGCTACTTGGTATCTGTCTTTACAAAGAAATTAATTATGCAGATGCAGAAACTCATAACCCAGAACTGATTAATGAAGAACGTACCCCGGTTTTTATATGATCACGACCTTGCAGCCAACTGGCAATGCTTTGGCTCGCTAAAAAAAGAAAAAACTTGTTTTACTTACTCTCGAAAACAAACTAGTTAATATTTCTACCTTCCACAACCCTTGATTGGTATTCTATCTCTAGAACGCTCAGTAGATCGACTCATTTTGTCCACCCGAGTTTGTTACTTGTGCTGACATATTCAACTACCGGAGAGTTTGTTAGTTTTCGTAGTAAACCACATTATCTGGAAACTCTTTTGTCACTTCACTCGTTTTGTTTACGAACGAAGAACCTTCTAAAAGAAATAAAAATAAAGAAAGAGAGAATTCCAGCCTTCCCGGTCTATTTTTAGTTCGTGTTAGTTATTCTGGTTCAAACAGAAAGAAATTTACTAGAAAAAAGAGAAATGGATCATCAAAGAACCTTCTTTTATTCAGATCCCGACTTTTCGCCAAAAGAATTTCGAAAGTATGTAATGAATACAAAGAATCAGAAATTTCAAGTTACATACATAACAACAAGAGAATCACAATTTGGATTTGTTCAGCAACACAAGGGGCATATAATCAACCCATTCTCGTTACACTCGGGGCACTTATCCGGCTGCCCCTCATCGGCGATGAGCTTGCAGCTCCCGCTGCATCTGAAGCAAACCACAAATCGAACTCCATCACAAGCTTCACAGGGGCCAATGGACCGATCCAACGGGACTCCTTCAAAGAGCGGCTTGAGCTTTCCTTGTTCATGAAGCGTCAAAACCTCCTCCGCTCCCCCGATATATCTCCCCTTTATGAAAAGCTTTGGAGGCACTGCTTTGCAATCCAAAATCTTCCACAGCTCTTGTCTGAATTCCATGTGCATTGACACATCTCGCTCGTAGAACACCACCCGAAAGCTCTCCAAAAGAAATCGAACGCTGTTGCAATCATCAAAAGTCTTCCGAATTCCCCGAAGGGTTGTAGTGTAGAGAACTACCGATGAATCCAAACTACCCGGCGGACACTTTTCTTCAAAGGCTAACAGAGCGTCTTCATTTGAAGGTGGTGCTGGCTCTAGCTCTGGCTCGGGATCTGGCGCTTCTACAAAATTGGATTCAATATCTTCTTTTTCGCTTCTCCTTGCATTTTTCTCTTCTTCACTCAACCTCATATATTCCATCACTGCTTGCTGAAAGGCTGCTAGTAGGTCCGGGTCGAAGAGGCTACCGGAGTTTAAGTCCGGTCTCCGAAAAGATGAGATGTCAATCTCCGACAAAGGGGTCTGTCTACGATTCTCTGAAGCTTCAGAAGCTCTGTTTTCCTCCAAATTTGATTCCGTTTTAACCCAACTTTTGCTGCACTCTACTGGGTGTTTTGCCACCATTTTAGGCCTAACGTTTTCCTTGTCGTCGACGTCTATATCATCGCCATCCTGCCCTGACTCTTCTTCATCTTCGAGGTCTCTCATAAGCTCGGTGACGTCGATAACGTCAGGCTCTTGCTCCGTCACATTCTTCTCTAACTGTTTGATCTTCTTCTTCTTCTGCTCCGTTTCTTCCGAAATCAAATTATGGGTCTGAATGTTGAGATTTGAATCCGCGTACGCATCCGATGCATTTACCTGAAGAACTCGATCTTGGGGTTTCAGGTACCCAATTCCAATCGGTCCGATTGACTTCAACTTCATCATCAACTTTCCCTTCACCCCTTTCATTGTTTCCGAAATTGAGCGCCGAAAATCCGAACGAGGCAGCAAAATTTGGACACGGAAATAAAAATAAAAATAAAATAAAAGGAGGATCGTAGAGATTAGAGAGTAAACGACGCTGCTGCTGCTTCTTCTTTCTCCGCCTTGACCTTGGTGGTTGGTGGTGCTACAGACAGAGCTTTCCAACTTCAACGGCTACAAAGTTGTTTTTGGAGTTCTAAAATTCGAAAACATGGGGGCCGGGGAATGCTGTGGGATGCGGAGCAGGATAAGTGTGACGCTAACGGTCATAATTTGCTAGTGGCTTCTTTTCTTTAGCTTTTTATTCTTTTTTTCGGTCTTACTTTTCCTTGAAGGACAGTGACGGGAGAAACTTTTCATTGTGACAGGTACATGAGGTGATACAACACGTGTTATTATATAAATTATAAGATATATGTTGTAAAAAATTAATAACTTAAAAAATAAAATTTTCCACCATTTATATAAAAACACGTGTATCTTCCGTATTCCGATTATAATAAAAAATTTCTCCAGATGAATGGTTGATTAAGAAGCAGGGGCCTTTTTTCATTAATTCTTTTTTACAGCTTATTAATTGAAATGGCTTCTGAAACTGTCATTTAATTTCACTTTATTTTTTGAAATTAATTTCGTCTCACTTCATTCCTTAACCAACATTTTTAGTTCTTTTAATCTCAACCCACCTCATGAAAGAAATGTTAACTTAAAAAGTATTTTGGACCTTTTATTTTTTACACATCTATTTTGCTTCAGTCTAAAAACATCCCAACTCATTTTTGACAACTCTAATTCTAACCTGTGACTTTTGAGGCTTTTTAGAAATAAATTATTCAATAAACAGAAAGTTTTGTGGCAACAATATTATTATATAAACCAATATAAGAATTACAATTTTGTTTTTAGAGTCATTTCATTTTGTTTCTAGAGTTCATTTCATTTGCGAGACATCCATGTACTGGCTCAACGTAAACTTTACACTTGGAAAGTACTCGTTACGATAAAAAGAAAACATGATCAGCCCATTCTGAGAATCTTTCCAATCCAAATTGGCCTAATTCACCTATAAACAAAAAATGATAGCGGATCTTTTCCACAAAATATAAACCCAAAATAAAAAACAATAGGAAATTTTAACAAAAAACCCACGGTATTGTTCACTTTAACGAAAAACCACATTTTTACATTAAAAAATCAATTCTAGTACAATTCACTTTACCCTTTATTTTGTTCTTATCATTAAAACTCAAAATTTTCAAACCCTTTTTATTAGTTTTCCTAAAACAAGATATAAGCCATCCTATCCGAAATACTTCATATGCAAACCTCAAAACCACCCAACCACAAAAAATCATCTAAAGCAAACGTGCACAATTCGCGACTTCGTGGTATTGATTTGTTCACTTGGGGTAAAGATGCACAAAGAGCGCCCCTAAACCCTCAGATTAGCAACGGTCCCCATTCACTTCCGGGTAGCTAATCACCAAACCAAGTTGCAAATGGGATTATGGTTATAAGCTCAAGCCCCCACGGGCCAAAGACATATCACCTCTTTCAAACATCCTAAAGCAGCAGAATATAAATTCTTAGCATTCAACAATTAACATTATATAGAATATAAGAAACCATCTCCTTGGTAGCTATTGTTCTCGAAAAGTTACGATTCACAAACCAAACCAAACCACAAATAAACACTAGGAAACTCCACCAACATACCACAATGCCGATAACTTTTATTTTTCTCGAATACCTTCATAAAGCCTATCTAATCATTGCTGAGCACACTGAACCCTCTGGGCACCACCATGCATGTCCTCATCATCGTCATACGCCTCGTGTGCATGTGCTTGCTTTCGACGCATTTCCTCCTCTATGTTTACATCATGCAGCGTAGTCTCCTCACATTCATCCAACTCCATGTCGGTCAGCTGAGCCGAAGTCTTGGGGGGGAGGACAGCCTCCAGAGCCTTGCACTGTTCTGGATTCAGTGACTCAGGGAACTCCACTGTGAAGTGAATATATAACTTACCTTTCATGAATGGCCTCTGGTACATTGACATGCCTTCATCATTTATAGCCTTGAATTGATCTGATAGACACCAGTGAAAAAAAAAATTAAATCAGTGGAACTAAAAAATATTCTGATGCAACGTCCATTTGTTAGGATGAAAGCCTAGAATTCTCAATCAAAAACTTTTATCACAATACAGCCCAAAAACTAATGCACTAACTTTCACTGCTATGCATTTCGTAACTGAACTGAATATTACGATTGCAGGGACTGCAGGGACAGGTTGCAAATATCATTTCGTCCATTAGTATAGTTATGATAATTGCACCATACTAAACCAAACACATGACCACAAGCAACTCTGTCTTCTTCCAGTCACTAACTACGAGAGAGAGAGAGAGAGAGAGAGAGAGAGAGAGAGAGAGAGAGAGAGAATGTAGGTGCAATTATAGGCATAAAGGGAGTGAAAGGGTAGTATGTTTTAAATTTAAAAGGCAAATAGATGTGATGTTACTCCCACCTGCTCCATTTTCTCACTCTCCGTTAAATTTAAAACATATTACCTTCTCACTCCCTTTGTGTCTACACTAACCTTGAATCCTCATCATATATGTTTGTTTTCTGTTCATGTATTTTTCGGTTGTCTGTTTTCTTTTTCTTTTTCGCCCAAAACTTCATTTTGTTTGTCAATAACCCATAAAACACCAATCCAAATCATCATCATTGGTTCAAGTGACTATGGCCTACACATTTATTTGACCGACCCTAATAAAGGTAGCATAATAAAAAAATTCCAAGAATGAATTTGATAATGACTCATAACATCAGGAACTAACCAAATGCACAAAGCAACTATTCAAAATGAGTACAGTAATAATGAAACTTACCAGGCTTTACAACTTCTCCAGGTTGGGATTTAATGAGGAGCTGTCTTCCATCTAAATGTGTCAATACAAATTGGAAGCCGCAGAGTGACTCCACAAGTGACAAGGTATGTTCAAAGAAGAGATCATCACCCTTCCTCTTAAATTTAGGGTGCTCCTTTTGTTGTAGGACAAAGACAATATCGCCTGTGATGGTGTCTGGCTGCAGAATGAATAAAAAAAGGAAGACAAAATAGCATGGATCAATAAATGTACCAAAGACAACTGACATAAAGAGGTTACAAATAACGAACCTTCAAAGTTCAAAGTGAAAGCATGTAAACCTACCGCTTCATCAGCTTCACCAGGGAATGTAATCTTCTGCCCATTTTGCATGCCCTTCTCCACAATTACTTCTAAGACTTTCTTTTCCTGAACAACCTTCTCACCCTTACATTGTGTGCAGCGATCCTTGTCATTAATGGTCTCACCAGTACCCTTGCACTCAGTGCAAGGATGTTGCATTTGCTGGATCATCGAGGGGCCAAGATGTCTAATAGATACTTTCATTCCAGAACCTTGGCAGCCAGGACATTTCATTGAGGCACCTGACTTCGACCCTTTACTGAATCATGTCAAATACCATCTCCATATCAGAACCATAGAGCACTAAAGTAAATTTCGGATAACATTCAACTCATATTAAAACACTAACCCCTTGCATTTGGTGCAGATTTTGTTGCGCGCGAGAGAAAGCTTTTTGGACGTTCCATTGTAGAGATCTTCCAAAGAAACCTTAAGTGGATGGATCACATCCTCTCCCCTTCTCTGCCTTCGGCCTCTGCTGCTTCCACCACCTGGGACATAGCATCAAAACACTTAATTCCAATTTACACAAAGTACAAACACGGAGCTCAGATAAAAACAGGGAAAATGCCTCACCACCGAATGGGTTTCCACCAAAGAAGGATTGGAAAATATCAAATGGGTCATGGCCGCCACCTCCGCCACCCATTCCTTCCTTGAGGGCATCCTCGCCATATTGGTCATATATCTCACGTTTCTCTGGATCACTCAGAACCTCATATGCTTGGGCCAACTCTTTAAACTAAATTCCAAACCGGTATCAAAACGGTCAGAAAATCAACATAACAAGAAACTACCATTAAGTTTTATTTGATGACAATGAAATTCCAGCACAAGCACCCCCTCGGGTCGGACTATAACTCGTAGTGTCCGAACACAAACATATAAGAAAGATTGAAGAAAACCCAATATATAGTTTCACCATGTTAACTGCTTTATGTGATACCTCTGATTTATCAAAAACGATTCAGATGAATTATAAATTTCAATAATTTAAATTTTCAATTGCAGTAAACAACAATAAAAAATAAAAAAAATAAAAAACCCAGAAATCCCCAATATACTCAAAGCTAAAAATAAAAAAATAAAAAATAAAAATAAAAATAAAAATAAAAATTTGCTAGATCTCAACGAAACCATAGATTTGATAAATCAAGAAGCTGCTGAATTAATAAACCAAGAGAATATTAATATTAGGAAAAAGAAAGTAAAACCTTCTCAGGATCGCCGCCCTTATCAGGGTGGTTCTTGATGGCGGCTTTTCTATAAGCCTTCTTTAGATCGTCCTGCGAAGCGGTCTTTGAAACTCCAAGGATCTCATAATATTTGCTGTTATCGCTTTTCTTTGGAGCTCTCCCAAACATTCTCACTTGTTAGCCTTAATCTGTTAAATAATTAAAAAATAAATGATAAAAAACACCATTAAATTTCAAAAAATAAGAACAAATAAAACCCAAATCCCAGAAATCGGTTTTGAAATTGATACAGAGAAAGATGATAGAGAACTAACCGATTTCGAAATTCGATTAATTGGAGGTATGTCGTCAGAATGAGCAGAGACGAACGAGAGAGGGCGAGAGGGCGAGAGGGCGAGAGAGAGAGGAGTGTTGGCTCAGGGATCTGTATATTAAAGCGAGGGAATGGACGGCTGCGATTGATTGTCAACAGGGTGGTCGCTGAGGGTTAGTATTGACATTTCGCATGCGGATAAGGAAGGATCTAGAATTTATCTTTTTGTTTTTAACCCTTTACCCTTTACCTTTTTTTATCTGTTTGCGGAATATTGTTTTTTTTTTTTTTTTTAAAGAAAATTGTTTTAGTATTAAAAAAGAATAGTGTTATGTAAATCAGAAGTAGAGATTTACTTTGTGTGTTAATGTATTATTTGGGCAACAAGTATTTTTTTCATAAACTAGTATAAATAAAGACAACCTAGAAATCTTCTTGCATTTCTCTTTCTCCCTATTGTCGTTCCTCTTATTCTCAAACTTTTTAGTTTATAATATGTTATCAGCATCCCCAAATGCCAAGTTTTGAATTTAGAGAGGTCCAATAAAAAGCAGAGTTTGGTAGCATCAATCAAATACTTTTAAACATGGTTTCAATTTCAATATTTTCCAGTTCTTGATTGCATGAATATTCACAATGAAGCACGAACTCTAATTTTATGTTGTTCGAATTATATATCTTGCCTTGATTTATATTTCGATTATTCAATTCAATTGCAAATATTGGATTTTGTATTGCTTTTGAGAATGCAGATACAATGCACTTAAAGTTCATACTAAATGTCGAACTTATAGTTTCGAGAGATGCCATAACAATGTGAAGTTTTCTAAGATATATCACTCATGTTGAAACCCAAAGTTCTTAATCAAACAAAATCATGTCTTGAACAAGAATGTTCAAATTTTTTATGTTTACATACGTTTTTTTATCTTTCCATAACACTAACCGCGACCTTGTTCCCTCATCAAAATATCGACCTTAACAAGCTCGATTTTCACTACTTTAGAAGTCTCTAGAATTAATTGAATGTTCATGCAACCGAGGGCTACAAAATATTGAATTTGAAATCATGTCTTCAAAGTACTTGATTTATGCGACCAAACTCCATCTGACAAGAATAACACATTTTGCATGAATGATGTTCCAGGCTCTGACAGATTCACTCCATAGTTATCGACCCCTATTTCAACCGTGTACTTCGTCATCATGTTGGCTATCGTATTAAAAAAAAAAAAATCATAGTTTCTCAAAATATTTCTTTAGAACATGTTTTAAGAACAATTTTATTTAAAATTCAAAAACTTGTTTGGTATGAAATTTAAAATTATTTATAAATTTTAATAATTAAAATGAAAAGAAAATTATCGTACAACAACTCAATTGGAGGGCCGGAGGAGAGAGGAGAGATAAATATGTGAGATAGGGAGAGGAGGGGAGGTGAGAGAGAAAGAGCAGAGGAGAGGAAAGTATGAGAGAGATTTCGGGGGAGGAAGGAAAAAGAAAGGAGAGAGATTTAGGGGAGGAAGGGAGGAGAGAGAAAGAGGAGACATGAATAGGTGAGAGATCTGGAAGGGAGGAAAGAGTCAGATAGCATAGAGGGAAAAATGGGGAGTGAGAGGAGAAGAGAGAAAAAAAATAGTGGAATTGAAGTTTAAGGATCTGTTTGATACTCTCCTTGAATCAAACTTTTAAACTTAAAAATAATTTTCAAGGTTTAGATCTTAAAAACTTGTTTGATAAAACTATTTTAAAAAATTGAACAAACTAAAAAATATAATTTATTCTTTAAAAACATAAAAAAGTGAGTTTTTAAAGTTTTTAAACTTAAACGCACTCCTTTCTTTTCTCTTCCTACTCTCATCTCACTCCAAATCTATCTCTTTCTTTTCTTCTTTCTCTCTCCCTTTATTTTTTTACCTTTCTCGTCTCTCCTTCAATCCGCTCTCTTCATTCTCTCGGTTCTTTCTCTCACTCATATTCCTCTCTATCTCGTCTAATCGTCTCTCTTCTTTCTATTTCCTTCAATCATCTTTTATTTTCTTTCCTCCTCTCCCCTCTTTCTCCCTCTTCTGCGACCCCTTCTGTTTAGATCTTTTTGTCTAGTTTAAGTCGTAAAATTTAAAAATTTTAAATCGCAAATCAATCAAGTTTTTAAGTTTTAAAGAAAATTGTTTTCAAGAAATGTTTTTAAGAAATGTTTTGATAAATGATAAAAAAAAATTTCAAATAGGATACCAAACATGCCCTAAAAATTCTTTAAAAAAAAAAAAAAAAAAAAAACTCTAAAAACTCACTTTATGTGCTTTCTATAAGTAGGTTAATTTTCAAGTTAATTTTGAATTCAGTTTTTGAAAACAATTCTACCAAACAAGTATTGAAGCTGTAAAACTTAAAAAGTTGTTTTGAGTCTAAAAAGTTGGATTCAAGTAGAATACCAAATAAGCCCTAAGTGTGTAATACCGTATTCTATTTAAGCAAAAACTTTCAACATGAAAGCTGATTGAGATCTAGTTTCATCAAACATACTTCGGAGTCGGAGTTGGCTATTAAAATTGCTCAACAGCTTCAACAGCATTGTTTTGTCCATGGAGAACAACAAATTATCGCAGCAGCTGGCGAGACTGCAAGAGGAAAATTTGAATGGCACTCTACCTTGTTTAATCAGAATTAGAAACTCTTCAGTTGCATAATTACTAAAAACATCAATATTACAGATGCCCCGCGACGTACAATTTGGTCACGTACCTGAAAGCTGCGGGAACCTGGAGCATCTAACTTCCACCACCCGACTTGCGTTTCTGCAGAATATGAACTTGGAATTCCCTTTCCTTTTTTCTTTTGGCTAAAAGAAACACACATGAACCTGCATAAGATGGGGAAGTCCAGCACTCCTGCAAGGCTTGATAGCAAACACTAAGGACGGGGAAAAGAACACCACCACTTTTGTTTGCAATAACCAAGCGCCCGAACTTGGTTAATGTACCACTGCACGATTCTGCTCTAAATGAAATAACTGGGGAGGATGAGTTTGATATCCTGAATAACCTGCCAAACCATCCAAAATGATTCCATGTTTATCAAGGTTTCAGCCCAAGACGTTTCCTTGTCTTTCCTACAAATAAGTCCCCGGATTTGATCATGCCTGGGATGCAACCACTAATCGTCACTAATGGGAACTGAGCAATTCCCTCATTCCTCCCAAGTGAAACAAGTGCCATTTCTAAACCAGGCTTATATGTAGCCATCTTGCTTTCATTTCGTCCTCTCAACAATAGCTTCAGGTTCTCGGCAGTCACTTCAGCATGTCTTTGTGCTAAATATCCTTGTTTGATCTCCTGTTTTAATAGATTGTTTTCATTAGTTTAAGACAGATTTTTTTTTTTAATATATGAAAATTTGTAGACATTGATAGTGAAAATGACGAACAACAAAATCGCAGCAAAGGTTGACCCAACTTTTTCACCGGACTCATAACTCATACGGCTGTTACTTCTCGCCAAAATGACATTGAACCCTCACAAAAATACAAAGTCAATATTACCGAGTATAAGCAAAATCTAAATCAGAGCTGTCATATTGCACTGGGGTCTGTAGTCTGTTCGACATTTTGTTCTTGTTAAAAACCGATCTTTGTGGTTTCTAAATTATCTTTTCACTTTAGTATGAGGTTTCTCAAAATAAGAGCTACTTACTGGTGATATTCTCTACAAAACACTGTATCATACTGAAAACTCCCCATTTATCAATCATCCTATTTTTTTCTTGTCTGAAGTTATTTATAAACTGATAATTTTGCTTATTTATAAATTGATAATTTTGCTGCTTATTAACCACAAGACTAGAAGTTTTGTGCATTGTTTCACGAAATAGAAATATCGAACAAAGTTCAGGCCTCATAATATTCCAAAACTTGTTAAACTATGAGAAAAGCAAAATCATGATTGCAGTTCTGCCTCTACCATCAAACAGTTAATTAACTCTATAATTTTTCGGTTTTATAATTAGCTCAGGTGTTTTTAGGCCCCTAGCATTTTATGTGAATCAAACCCTGAATTTTTTCCCATATTTATCCAGCCCCTCAATAGTTACTTACAATTACAACTTGTATACTAACCACTAACCATGACCTAGTCAGTAGTTACATTCCAGATTTGCACTTTTTAACTTTAGGATCCTCGAATTCGACTACCACCACCTATTTGTCCATGGGTAGAACATATCAGGTCCACATGCCTCAAACAAGGAGTTTCTTACTAAATATTGACTGCCAAAAGCAAAAAGCAAAAAATAAAAAATACTAAAAACACAAGAGAAAGATAGGTTTGGCTGACCTTAACATCGGTTATATCTCCTACTGCAAAGATATTTTTATGACCACGAACCCTCATGTTTCTATCAACCATCAATCTTCCTTGCATATCCAAGTCATTCTGTAAAATACTCTCCCTAAGCCATGACGAACCCATTGGTTTAGCCGTGCACACAAAGTGGCAATCAGCTGCGATAACTTCTCCAGAAGATGTTTGAAATGCACCATCAGATACATTGTTCAAATTAACGGACTCATTCAAAAGAACTTCAACATTTTTTGATATTAACCAATCAAGTGCCTTTTGGGAAGCCTTCAAGCCAATGAATTCTAGTAGCCTTGACCCCCTGTGCACAAGTGTCACCTTCTTTTCTGGAAAATCAGTGGCAATTTCACCGGCAAGTTCAACACCAGTAGGACCCCCTCCAACAATCAGGATTGATTCAGCAGAATTGATCTTTTCAAACTCTGGACACAGAAACAGAATGGTGAACAATTAAGATATAGAAGTCAGCGTTAAGTATTGTAGCCTTGTTGGAGCACCTTCACGAAATTAAAATTAAAATTCTATTTTCATTATTTTCCTTTTCCTTTTTAGGACAGAGCCAGGATTTTTTCTTGGGTGTGCTATAGCTCTAAGCTACGTAACCTATTAAAGGAGCCTCCTAATATTGTTTCTCATATCATCGATCAAAATATACATATCAAAACATATTCGGGATAAATGAAATCATTATGAACAAAACTCAACAGCAAGAGTATATTTCATTAATAAGTAACAAATGTATACCTAGTTTTTTTTTTCTTTTTTTTTTTGTTTTGGGAGGGGGGGGCTGGGGTTTGTGGAGACATAAGGAGCCTTCCCTCAAAAATGCACAAAAAGCATACAACATAAGTAAGAAACAAACATGCAATGCAAGTATGTACAACAGAAACTACTTAAGTAAAATCCTAATATAATGAGAATACTTCAAAGACTCAAACAATTCACAAAAATAAAAAAAATAAAAACTCAACAAACTACAATCCTAACTCCTAAATCCCATAACCTAAATTAAGTGAAACACGTTAAGTATTAAAGCTTCTTAACACTTACTCGGGTAGGCTGAGTGGGACTAAATCATTTCAACTACTACTGGTAGAGCGGTTAAAAGTCCACAAATGCAATCTCAGAGAAAAAAAAGTAAACGTATGAGATTTCTTACATGAGTTATGTGGATTTATATGTTAAGTTTAATTTGGAAGTGGGTGAAGTACTAAATGCAATAGCTATCATAAAAACTGACCACAAGCCCACAAATGCAGTGATACTTATGAATCTTTATGTATTACCTGCCTGGTACTGACTGAGCCTCGCAACTCTGGTTTTTGGAACAGAGTCCTTGTGACCAGTGGCTATAACAAGGTAATCATATACAAGCAAACGGCCATCTGTAGTCAATACTTCACGGTCTGTGATGTTAGCTGCAGTAGATGCAACAATCCGCACATTTGGAAGATAATTGCAGTGATTAATGATGGATCTTTTGGCAAATGATGGCTCCACCATTGCCCTCAAGCTTCCCCATGGGATCTCGAAATACTCCTTCCTGAGGTGTAAACAAAAATTTCATTAAAAAGGAACAAAGAATAAAATAACTTGATACGTCAATAATCATAGTTGTATTGATACTAAATTATGCATACTGAGGAATAAGTGGACTGGAAACCAGAAATGACGCAAAAGAAACCATGATTCTTGTTTACAAATAAGTAATCTACAGGAGAAATTGGAAGAGAGCATTGATCAGATACAAAGAAGGACACCTAAAACCAGAGAAAACACATCATCTTAATCATAAATAAGATGTGGACATGTAATAAAACTCAAATCAAGGGGACCATGACAGGTCTTGGTTGTTGCATGTAGGTAGGGAAATGGTAGGTGTCTTTAACATTCCAATTTAATAAGGTATGAGAAGAGGTATTTAGCATGGTCAGATGATGGGGGAGAGAGAGAGAGAGAGAGAGAGAGAGTACATGGTTACATAGTATTTTTACTTCATGTTGCGGCATAAACATGTGCCAATACAAACTGGAAAAAACTGCCTTACTCAACAGTTGCATGACAAAGTAATGCATTTTACCATTCAAAACATTTAAACAGGTCATCAGTGACACCACTTCCTTCTTGTCATCTATCATGTTTACTATCTCCACTGGAGTAATTAATAGACAAGTACACCCAAAAAGCCTTGCGCTGCCTGTTATAAATGATCATTGATCAAACAATTGAAAAATTCATAAAACAAATAGAACAAAAAATTGTAAATACTTTTATCTTAAAAAAAATTAAACAAAAAAGTAATAATATGATAAAAGAATGAAACGAAGTCCGTTGGCGTTTCTTGTACACTCCTGATGAAAACTATTACTAAATAGGCCCTTGATGGTTGATGGTACACCTAGTTTTCTTCCCTTTCTACACTTACATCTATGACAAAACTTCTTTCTCAAACTCTTCAATTGGTGTTTGAGCTAAATTCATTGATTACTATCTTAGAAAGCCTGAAAATCATGAAGATACTTATTTGCAATAAATCTCTGCTCATCCATTTAAACCTTGAATGGTGTTAATATACCTCAGCAGCTGAGCATCATTTCATTTTTTCAAATTATTAGAAAAACCTAAATATTCATCTAACCTTAGGAAAGTTTACAAAGGCATGATTAAGTTAACGAATGATATATGAAGGCTAACTAACCAGTTGAAACTTGCCAGGAGCCACCACATCACATGTCGAATATTTGGTTTCCCACACATAAATTTAAAATATCATTGGTTCAAAAGGTACAAACCAAGATCGTTGGGGCACAAATGCATCCACAAAAGACAGCAAGAGCAACCACAGAAATCACGATGACTTAGATCAGTACCCGTAGTATATTTCACCATTTCAGACTACTTCTTCCAATAATCATGAGCCATAGCCTCCTCAATTCAAACATCTGAATCCTTTATTCTACCGTCATTCAGCTAAATAATAAGCCTTAAGGTAATTCTAACTCATTGCATATTTGCAAACCGTCTCCTTTTTCCGCAGAATCACTGCTTATTCATCTTCAGAGAAAAGGCATTTCCATAACTTTTACTTTCAATCTGAAATCAATTCCATACATATTTCATTCAAATCGGTGCTATCAGGACAGAAAAGAACTGTTGCTTGACATCAAGCACCTCCTGTTCATGTGAATTAGCTGTGTTTGGTATGCAGTCTTGTCAAAACTAAACCCCCCACTGCCTGCCCTTCGTCCAAAAACAGAATGGAGTCTATACTATGCTCAAAATCCGGGCTGTAAATTGTCTTTGTTTTCAGTTTCTTCATCTTATATTCATGCAGCAGTAGGGTTGCACTTGCACCCCCTGATGGTCTCTATAGTGAATTCTTACCGTAGAAGGTATCCTTGCAATTGACTTTTCTAAGATAACTATCTACGGAACCCAACAACACAGAAACTAGAGGAGCACATCATTTAGAAACATCTTTCAAAATTCATGATTTACATTATCCCAATACATCCTTCACCAGTACATCATCTTAAGAAATCATGAATCGCTAGCTTTGTAGGATTGTCCGATAAATATGAGTTAGCATTCATACATGATTTACATTAGCCCAAAGAACCATGAAAATAAAAGCAATACCACTCTTTTTCTTACTAATATTCCTACATCAAACAACACCATAATAAAAGTTACACAAAGGCTCTTTATTTTAGTTTCTCGGTGCAGATAGCCGGGGCTTTGAGTGAAGTGTGCATAGAGAACGGACCTCTGTTAAATTAAAAGTTAGCTTTCTGTCGGCTCATAAGGTTATCATTTTCTCTAAATACACAGAAAACCAATCCAATTGCAAAATCAAATTCTGTGACCATATTCTGCCGCATAACACAGCATAGCATAGCAAATTCAAGGCAATTGATAAAAATTTAAAAAAAAAAAAACAAAAAACAGTGATAAATTCAATTAAAAAAAAACCTACCTAGCATGGCTACTCCTCTCTCTGCACTCAAGTTCGAATTCCCTCCCCGTAGTTTAAACAAGATTAAAGTATTACTCAATGATCGTCGGATGATAGGAAACAAGTAAAGTAATGGGTTTAAAAGCATGGCTTACTGATCAACAAGGACAACATCAGCGCAGAACTGGAGAGAATGGGCTACGACGGAGCCGCCGACGCCGCCTCCAATCACCACCACTCTCTTCCTCTCCGCATCCGATGACTCTTGCGCCGCAGCCATTGAAATTGAGAAGCACGTTGCACTGCACGAGCACGAGTAAAATGGAAACGCTTTCCTCTCAACAAGAAGAAGAAGAAGAAGAAGAAGAAAGGCGAATTAACGAGGAGATTTTTGGTGGTTACAACTTCATTTGCTTTGCTTTGCCAGTTCACGTGCACTGGTGGTATGAGTTTTGGGTGTGTGGTTAAACCAGCTACCAACTCAGCGTTTCAATGCCACCGGTTTCCCATTTTTTTTTTTTTTTTTTTTTTTAACCCCTTTTCCTACAACGCATAGTTTTGTTCCAGAAGCTTTCTCCCCTCCAGGAATGCGAACCCCTTTAAAACTTTATTTACTTATTTACTTTTTTAGTGGATAGATAGAGCAGGAGATTCGGAAGAAATTTTTATTATGGGTGGGCACGATTTGGTTTGATGTAGTTTTGAGTGAAACCAAAATCGAAATTGAAATTTTTTGCAGTTCGATTCAATGCGGTTTCAAACGGTTTCGGTTTGGTTTTTAAGAAAAAATATACAATTTGCAATTTAACATATTAATAAGCCCAATAGCAATAGGAAAAAGACATTTGTTATGTAAACACTTAGCACATTGCATGCAGTTGTGATGTTAAAACATGTTTGTGTAACAAAGGGTGTCCTTTACAATGTTTATCATAAAACAAGTTGAATAAATTTGAATTCATTAAACGTGAGCAAAACTTTCATACTAGAATATGTGATATCATGCTTCAAATGAGTGGGCTTCATTAGATCATTGTTCGACTCTTGATAACAAGATTAGTTCACCCTTGTACATATATGTGTGTGTGATGGTGGTATAAAATAACAAAGGTCCTTCAAGTTAATGAACGAAAGAAAATGATGAATGATGATATTCTAGTGTGGTTGAGTACATACTAAGTGTATAGATTCTAACAAACAATCAATTAAAACATGAAATCTAATATGGACATTTAATTAAATATTTATTAATATTTGCGGTGCGGTTCGATTTCGGTGCGGTTTTCAAAACCAAAACCGAAACCAAACCGTTTTCTATGTTGCGGTTCGGTTTCAAAACCAAATCTGTTTCAAAACCGCAAAACCAAATCGTTCGGTGTGTTCGATTTGGTTCGTGTTTCGGTTTCAGTTCTAAGTGCCCATCCCAAATTTTTATCATGCCAAGGACACGGTTCGATAGACTATATCTCATAATACAATTTGACGAATTTTTAACCAATTATATTATGACATTTAATGTATCGTACATTATTTCTAACCTCCTAAAAAATATCTCGAGAATCGGGAGGGATTGTGATTAAATTTTCAGGCTCAACATTGTGTCATCAATTTTTTAAACCGTTTTTATTGTGCTTTAAAAATAAAGTAAACGTTTGATAAGTTTTCTAAAAGGCTATGAGCATGAAAGAGAGTGAAAAAAGTAAAGCTCAAAACGTATTTTTTAGATCTTGTATGCTTCAGCATTCATTCCCATATCGTTTAATTAAAGGAAAAATAATAAAAAAGATTTTAAAATTTTGAGTTTTAACTATAAAGATAAAATAAAGGATAAAGTGAATAGTACCAGGATTGACTTTTTAGTGTAAAAATGTGATTTTTTTGTTAAAATGAATAATAATGCGAGTATTTCGTTAAAATTCTCTTTAATTAACTGGTTGATTGTAACATCCCGTTCCGGGATTTATTAAAACGTACGTGTGAATTTACGATTTTACCCCTAGATCGTTTTTGTCACGTTATTAGTTGTTGGTGTGGTGTGGAATGTATTGGATTACACCCACACACACACACCCTTTAACTTTCCCGGGATTTCCTCCCTCATTCCCTCACTCTGTCTCTCTCTTTTTCTTTCTCTTTCTCTTTCTCTTTCTCTCTCCCTCCCCGAGCTCCATTATTCCTCTTCTTCTTCATACAAACACACGGACACACATACAAACCTAATCAAACCTTCACCAATCAAGAAACTAAGACCACCATCGTGTTCGTGGAGCTGAGAGGAGTTCAAAGGTGCCATTTTCAGGTAAGAATATAGATGTTTTCACGTCGTTTCAACGAGGTCCGATTATTGCACTGTTCATGCAAACCTAATCTAGCTTGTTTTAGGAGATTCTAAGCTTGTAGATGTGTTTGTGAGGTCCCAAGGAGCCTCGGAGTAGTTCGTTGGGTGAATTTGGACGTCACGATCGTCCTGTGCAAAGTTGGCCGAGTTTTGACCTTGAAGACAGGTGAGATTCTTTAATTTTTAGGCCTTAAAACTAGTCTAACGTTGTTCTACTAGTCCTAGGCTTCATTTTGGTATAAAGAACGTGAAATTTGGTTGAAAAACGAAGGAGAAAACAAGGTTTGAAAATTACCCAGTTTTCCGGCGCCGGCGCCGGCGCCGGAGTCTCGCCGGAGAAGATAGGGGAATATTCCGTTAAGTTTAACGGAATATTCCTAACGGCAGTGGACGGAATCAGTTAAGTTTAACGGAATATTCCGTCAGTTTGACGGAATATTCCTGACGGCGTCTGTTAACACCGTCAGTGTGCAGTGCACGTGGCCGCGCGTGGGGGCGCGTAGGGCCGTGCCTTGGCCGGCGCGTGCGTGGTTCAAAAATTTTTCTAAAAATATATGTGTGATCTTGAGGTTGTGTAGGTCACGTTGGTATATTCATTTGTCCAATTTGAGCAATGTATGAGAAGTTATTACGAGAAGTTGCTTAGGTGCTTTTAAATTAACGTTTTTGTAACTTTGTCGCGTATAGGTGATTCGTTTTCCGAAGACGAGCGTACACACTCGAGGCAGGGGGGCTACGACCCTTCTAATTATCAGTGAGTGGGCTTTTGTTTTCCGTATATACCTATATACATCTAAATTCCCAGAAATAGAATAGAAAAGGTTATTTGTTTTATGCCATGCATCATATGAATGTTGTTTACGCATCATCGCATGTATTAGTAGTGGCATACATATATATAAATGTGTATTTGGTGCTGTGGACGCACAGGTAAGTGCCAGGTAAGCGGTATTCACGTGGTTATGCATTCCTGTTTATTATGCAATCGTAGTTTGAAATGCTTAGAGAGCTCATAATCTGCACCCCCGATGTTAGTGCTCCCGCCCAGGGTCAGGGCATAGTCCTTCACGTGATGTTCACCCGCACCACACGCTCGCCTTGGATCCAAGTTAGGTGCAAGTCTTGTCGTGCAGACCACATTAGGTGGTTCCGACTCGTAGGTGACCCGCGATTATTCGCATAGTCTTCACGTGATCGTAGCACTAGAGCGTATATATATTACACCCAGTCTTGTCGTACAGACCACGTTAGGTGGCTCCGACTTGTGTGCAGATTCAGATGTTGAGTTGAGATTGGAGCTCTATAGGCAGCGGTACATGTCACGTTAGGTGACTCCCGACTGCCAGATTATATGTTATTGATGTGGTTATGCTTGAGCATTTATATTTGAGTATGATATTCTGTTGTGGCATATTCTCAAGCATGAATGGCATATGGTGAGTATGAATGGCATATGGTGAGTATGAATGGCACATTGTGAGCATGAATGGCATATTGTGGAGCATGATTGGCATACCTATACATACGTATATATGTTCATTTTCTGGGAAGTATACAGGTTTTACGGCGAGGGGTTAGAATGTATTTTGCTAAAGAGTTTTCAAAGAACTTTGTTTTTGCCCACTCACGCTTTTGTTTTTGCGCCCCTCCAGGTTCTAGTGGTCTAGAAGGTTCGGTGGTTTATCCCAGAGGGCGTCCCGGCATTTCTGACAGACATTCACCATTGTAGGGTCACCTTCGGGTGTAAATATGTCGTATCTTTTCCTTTTGGACTGTTGTAGACTTGCTCTGAATTGTGTCTCACATACACTAGTACTTTGTATGCTATTAAGTTTTAATTATTAGTACTTTTATATTACCTTCTCATTAGCTTCCGCACGCGCACATGGCTACGTCACCTTCGAGTGACGGCCAGCACGTCCTGATCTCGGTCGGGGTGTGTCATTGATACTGTTGGAGAACGGAAATTTCGATTTATCAAGGGAAGCATTATTACTCACTACAACGATAGTGTATGCTCGTCATATGTTTTTGCAACATGCCATTTAATCCAAGGTAACTTTTATAATTACAGGGGTTCGCAATAGTTAAAAGAAAATGTTGGAGATGGTTTTTATAAGTAATATTATTTATAAAATGTTTTTGCACCACATTTTTATACTATTTTAAGTGGTATTTGATGTAGACAACCACATCATTGGAATTAATTATATTTTTAAATTTAGTTCATTATTTAATAAATTAATAATTAAGAAAAACTAGTTAATTAAATGATGATTGTGGTATGATGGTCTTTCTCCTTCCTTCCCTTGGGTTTTGCAAAATTTTCAAATGATGTGATTATCTATATCAAATGTCACCTAAAATGATATAAAAAAATAATATAAAAATATGGTAGGAATAGTTTATTGGTTGGACAAGTTTGGATGTTGGTCGACTGAGAAAGTTGACAAGATGAGCTCAAAACCAAATGGAAAGTTGAGAATAATTGAGTGCAGTAAAAAGGAAGGCTGCAAGCCTGTCTGCTTCTGGTAGCTGTCACACTAACGCCGGTGACTCGCTGAATCGCTCAATCGCAGACGATGGCCAACAAAATAGAGGGGCTCAGCTTTGAGCAAAGGCATGGGAAGCAAAGGGTTAGGGTGGCCAGGGTCTGGCGGAACAACGACGGACGCCATTCCATCGTCGAATGGAACGTCGGCATCAGCCTCCTCTCCGATTGCGTCAATGCCTATACCCGCGGCGACAACTCTGATATCGTCGCTACCGATACCATGAAGAACACTGTAAGTAATAAGCCTCTTTCTCTCATCGAATCAAATCAACAACAATCGACATGATCATCATTTCCATCCACTCTTATGTTATTAGAGATTATGATTATGATCATAGATTATGATTAGTAAAATGATATCTTCTTATCTAGATTGATAAATTATTTGTAACTTTTCAAATATGTATGAAATATATCCACACGCACTTTTTTACCATCTACATACTCTGCTAATTTTTATTCTTTAAACTCGTCAATTCATTTGATCCGATGACAGGGGTGTGTGGATAGCACCATCGTTAGTAATATGATCTCGTCTTATCTATGCTTGTCCATGGACGAATGAATGAAACTGCTGTGCAACATTTCAACTCTAATGAACTATTGCTAATTGATAACTTCTAAGGCTTATATAGGAACTGATCATGATTTTCAGCACCAAATGTCAAAAATATCGGTTGAAACTGCGGACGAAGAAATTGGTTCCTCAGTTCAATTGATAAAAATAAAAGACGAATACAGGAAAAGAATGTAGGAGTGATTAAAGAACTTAGCAACTAACGTGACTGCTTATGGACCCAAGTTCCAGTTAACACGATGATACGAAATACAATGTCCTACTGACACAAAAGAAAAAAAAATTACGTAGACAATTAGACATCTATGTTTTTTAGTTTTCCCAGTACTGGAAATCTGCTATGTTTACATCATTTAGATTGCTATTCGCCTTTGGGATTTAACCTAGTTGCAACACAGGTATGTGTAAAGGCAAAGGAATGTAAAGAAGAACTTTCAGTGGAGGAATTTGCAGTTCGACTTGCAAAGCACTTCACATCGCTTTACCAGCAGGTAAATACTATGTAATTTAAGCGTTTTTTATTTTTTTTTTTAATTAAGTTTCATTAGTTAATACCATACTGTAGATGAAAAGGAAAAATGGTCGATACTTTTACTGCTGTCGCTGCTGAAACGATGGCTGTAGATGTTATTCTTGGTTGGCTTACTGGTCTTTGTTTTCTGTTATAACTGGTCTTCCTTTGGTTAGAGGTGCATCTTCTTCTAATGGTTTACGGTGTATATGTTATTATCAATAACTGGTGGTACTCACAGGTTCCTCTAATGGGTTAGTTATGAAATTAGTCTTTTCTGGTCACTTTAACTAATCATGCTTTCATCTGGACATCTTAATGTGTATTCCCTATCCTGAAGGCATGATTCATGGAAATGAATTTATATTTCATTTGTAGAAGTTGGTTTCTTTTTTAAGTTTGATTGGTTGTCTTTAAGTCTGGACTTTTCCTTTGCTGTCTCTCTCTCTCTCTCTCTCTCTCACTCTCAAGTGTGAACACGAACACCCGCCCTCTCTCCCATACAAAAAGAGTTTCACACTTTGAATACTGCCTGGTTGGAACTGCTCTGGCCATGTTTTATGCTTCTAGTATTTGCATAATCTAGAAAGAAAGTTGTCGTTTTGAAATATAAAAACGAATTAAAAAAAGGAGAAAGCTTTCTTCCCTGCAACCTGTAGTGGTAGTTTTAGTAGTCTTCCTGAGTGAGACTTCGATAGAGATAGGTGAAGATTATTTGCATTAGAATTGTGTGTCTGCTCAAGCCTCCAATCTTTATTTCCAATTTCAAAGCATGGTCTGGCTATTTGTTGCATTATACATGTTAGGTGTTGAAAGATATTATACTTTGTTTCCACCTTAGCTCCATTTTTCCCACGGTTCCCGTTACGCCTTCCACTCTTATGATGCTAAATTTCCACGAACGCTCATTTTCAATAAAAAGAAGTTTAACGATACGTCTTTACTACTTTTTTTTCTTGGGAAGCCTTGTTTGAGT
Source organism: Pyrus communis (assembly GCF_041283825.1). Classification (NCBI taxonomy): domain Eukaryota; kingdom Viridiplantae; phylum Streptophyta; class Magnoliopsida; order Rosales; family Rosaceae; genus Pyrus; species Pyrus communis. The sequence continues at coordinate 4,662,849 of NC_142566.1, read as the reverse complement.
ATTGGTATGATGAGGAGTATTTTGGCACAAACTTCCTATGCCTACTGTTTAGACAGTATTCACATTTTTATCTTGCTTTTCATTTAAAGATCTTTCAAGTTGGCATCTCATGTTTTTGTTTTTTGTAATATTTGTTGTTTGTAATAATTCATAGTTAGTGAAAAAATCCAGTTGTTCTTATTTCTGTAGGTCACTACTGCCATAGTAAAGATTGTGGAGAAGCCATGGGAGCGTGCATATGTAGATGGTCAACCACACGAACATGGTAAGTCTATCTTCTGTCTTGCATGGAAGTGCGGGCGAAGCTATAACATAACTGTATATGATATCGACTATCTAGTGAAGACTCTATGATGCAGGGCAGTCTCGATAAGCTGCTCTCCAGTGGGTAAAATAGGGCCAAACCACAGTAGGAGCGGATTCCAAATAAGCATCAGAGAATAGAGAGATAGAAGCAATAGAATCAAAGTAGCAAGGAAGATTTGAGTTCTAGGGAAATTCCCAAGAGAAACTCTTAAATCTGAAACTGGAATACAATCGATAAAAAAACTGAGTACACGAGCCTCTTAATAGCCTATCTACACTAGATTACATCTGCCTAGAAACCGTAATCCTTTTTTATTAAGAAATCTCATCCAACTAGTACTTACCTAATTAATCCAACTCCTATTAAGATTACTTAATAAAACCTATTAGATTTACATCAAACACATAGGGAAACATGAAAAATAATAAAGAACTAAACTACCCAAATTAACTAGAACCGTAGCCTAATTCCTCAGTTGACCCAAGCAATCTTGAAATCCTTCTGGATGCTCCCCCATCACTTTAGAATCAGAAAACTTGGGAATTTAATTCGCCATATTTCACATGATTATTTGCATTTAGCAATTTTCACCTATTTGCTCCATGTTGTTCCTTCATTCTCTTGTATACTAAGATTGTTTATTAGCAGAGAGTTACCTTAACTTGGAAACTAAACAGCGATAATTGTTGTCTAGTTGCTTGTAGAGATGACATATTGGATGGCATCTCCATTCTTGTTGCCTTAAACTTAAATCTTGTTAGGTTACCATTTTTTCTCATCAAAATGTTGAGTAGAAGTCCTTATATTTAACATATATTCTGAAAATATTTCCAAGCATATTGATTTGCAATGTAGAAACATCTATTCGTTTAATTTCTTTTCTTTTTAATTTTCTTCATCACCGTCTTTGTAAAGGTTTCAAATTGGGATCTGAGAAGCATACAACAGAGGTAATTTTTGAGAAATCTGGTGCACTTTGGCTGACTTCTGGTATTGAAGGACTATCTCTGCTAAAGACAACACAGGTAATCTTATCCAATCAAATTTATATCAAGGTTTTCAAAGTTGAACGCGTCATGTATATCAATGTCATAATCAATGCCTTTGCGCAAAACAAGAAATCACCAATTTTAATTGCTCTTTTGTTTCTGAGAAGAAACCAAAATTTTATTAAGAAGAATGTCATATGTACAATTATGGACAAGGAATCCACTCTCAATTTAGTGCAGCAAAGAACAAAACTCTCTTATCTGCCTCAACTTTTCGTTTAGGTTAACGATCAGACATCTAAATTAAACCCGCAATACATAAATCACTGAAGCTCAGTCTAGCAGCACTGACGACTTGGAGACTCCTTGAACTCTACTGTGAGTGAACCCCAGAGGGGGGAGACCAAAAACTAACTCAATCCAAAATTTCATCTACCCTGAATAATCCCAGAAACTCAAATCTATTTAACTCCATCCAGATGATCTTGAAAACTGCCATGGCCCTTCTACGCATAAGAGTTTTTACAATATTGTCTATTTTTCAAGACTTTAATCTGCATTAGAACCTCGTGACATCCGTTTGGGATCGCCTAACTTGAATGAGTTTCCTTCGACAATGTCTACCTGATCTGTATGGTAAATGGACAATTAAGAAAAAGATGATTGACAATTCCATCCCCAACCTATAAAGAATACACGATTGAGGACCAAGATGATTATACAGCCTTCTTTGAATCTGATTACAAGTATTAACTTTCCCTTTAGCCACCAAAAATGCAAGCACTTGAATCTTAACAGGAATCTTTGCCTTCCAAATTGGATCAAAAGGAAATGGACCCACTCTCACCCCCTGTTATCCCCCCATTGATGGTAAATGTCTCTTGAACATCTATTCCAGCCCCTAACACCCCCCTTGAAGGAAATAGATCAGACCTCGAGCTTTGCTGACATGAAGGCAAACTTTTCCGACCAGTCATTGAGATTCCTTATTCAAGTCTTAACTGTAGGGAAACACAGATGCATCTTAAAATCTTGAAGCTTCTTGATGCCCTTACTGGAGAGTGATAAAATCTGGAAACATAACTTCCAATGCATCAATATCCAGCTACTAATGAGTTATCAAAATTTACTGTTTCGTGGTTTCTGACTAACATGGTATCATCTGCACATAGTTGTATTATCACGCTCATCCATTACCAATTTACTGAACAAGAAAAGGAGACAGAAAATGTATTGCATTAAAGACATTACAAGCCGATGTAATTTGGGAAGACTTTTAACTGCTATTTGCATATTAGCTTGCATGTATGTTCTTTTTCTCTTGTTGAGTTTGTTGGTTGATACTGATGATTTTTTGTTTGGATTCTGCCTGAGCAGTCAGGTTTTGAGGGGTTTATTAGGGACAAATACACAGCTCTTCCTGACACACGAGAGAGGATACTGGCTACAGAAATCACTGCATCATGGAAGTATGCATGTTTTCATTTGGTGATGTGATATAATGCTTGTTAAGTGGTTTTCTAATACTTTGGTTTTCCTCGAGGTTTCTTCTGTATTATAGTCTTCATTGGGTACATTGAGTCCAAAGTTAATTTCCCCAAGTGTTTGGAGAATACAAATCTACGTTACTGAGATAAATTGCATGCAGGTACCAATATGAATCTATTTTTAGCATCCCTCAAAAGTCGATGTACTTCAACGAAAGATACCTGAGTGTGAAAAAAGCTCTGGCTGACACTTTCTATGGTCCTCCAAAGGAAGGAGTGTATAGCCCGTCTGTCCAAAGCACTCTGTTTCACATGGCAAAGACTGTTCTCAAGGGGTATTTCTCTGTCAGCGCACAAACATGCATGTGCTTACCTGTATGACATCTATCTGTTTTTCTATTTTGCATTTTGTCAAATAAAATACTTTTTCATGTTCATGGTTACAGGTTTCCTGACATAGCAGCAGTACAACTGAAAATGCCAAATATCCATTTCTTACCTGTTAATCTATCTAGCAAGGATAATACTATTGTGAAGGTAAGACTCGTACGTTATACAAGTTTTTGCATACAAAATCTATATACTTATTTACCAACAGATTGAATTTCTGTACAGTTTATTTTGATTTGGTTTCATGATTTGTATGATATGAAAGAAAGGTAGTTGGATGAGTATCTAGCCTTTTAGTCTGTACTTTTCTTAAAAAGATGAAGGATCTGAGAGGGTTTCTAAAACTAAAACTAATACTAATCTTCAGTGGTTCTCATCCGTATATATCTAGTATTTGAAGAGAATAAATTGATTTCTGGCTAGTCTGGCTTATTACTCAGCAACTTTCCCAAACCAATCTTTTCCTGCTATTCTGCTTAGTGCCATGTTGTTTTTTAGCTCACATCCCATGTTTCCTCGCAAAGGAGTTCTCCACTGCGGCATGCAGTATAGTTTGCCTTCCTGGTTTCTTCAGCCCTCACCCTTCATAGCCAGTTTAAAGTCTAGTATGCTGGTGGTCTCCGCTTTGTCCAGTAGTTCTGTGACACTGTTTGAAAACTGCTGTTCCTTTCGCCATACTGGGATCGGTATTTCCTGTGCTTTACAGAATTTACATTTAGATCTCGTAGGAAATAGGTTATTCATACAATTGCTAATATTCTTATGTCAAAGTTGTAATTTAAAATTGCAAATCTTCTGTTAGGCATAGACTTCGTAGGAAACTAAATATCTAGACTTCATCATTCGAATAATTTGCAAGTTGATAAAACCCAGCCAGTTATTGTATACAATATACATGTGTTTTAGAGGTCATGACAAAAACAACAACCACCAAGGCTTATCCCGTTAAGTGGTGTCAGCTGTATAAATCCTAGAACGTCATTGCTCTTGGTTTTGCACCAAGTCTTCCGTTAGCTTCAAGTACTCCATATCTTTTCTTCTAGTCTCTTTCAAAGTCTACTTAGGTCTTCCTATACCCCTTTTGCCTCGAGCCACCAGCCACCATCTCATAGTTGCATCTTCTAACTGGAGCCATCTTAACCGGAGCACCTGTAGGTCATGACAATGACGCATCTTTGAAATAAGGGATTAAGTTTACTGAGATGTGTGAAACCAAATCCTTGGTATAACGAAAACATAGAGATGCCAATGGAAGACTTTCAATTGCGTGTGGATTTTTATGGTGACGTTAATCTGTTATTTTATTCTTTCTTTTCTTGGGGTATTAGCCAATGCTGTGTTATCCTTTGACTTTGAACTTCAGTTTGAGGACGATGTTTATCTCCCAACAGATGAACCACACGGATCAATCGAAGCTACTCTAAGCCGTTTCTGGTCAAAGATGTAGTGCTGCTCGCCATTTTTATGCATTTGTAATTGATAATAAAAAATAAAAAATAAAAAATATAGGCCGCATGCAGCTGCTTCATGTTAATTTATAGGGTAATTCACACTTTACTATTTTATATTATCATGATTTTCAAACTTTCATACATTAAATTTTTTTTATCCCAGTGCCATTACCGAAAATGAGGATTTTGAGAGACTTTCATACTTGTGTTAGGCTTTCCGTCAAAATTTCTATTAACACGTGACGTGGCGTCCACGTGTATAATGATTGATAAAGATTATCCTATAATGTATTTTAACAATCTAACCGTTTATCTTTTAGGCTAAAATAGCAAAATTTGAAGCTATATAACCGGTGGATTAAATGGTAGTCGTTTTAGCATTTCTTTGTAAAACCATATTAGTTCATTTTCCTCACTGCAAATAAATATTTTAATGGTTTTAAGTTAAGTATATTAATTGAATGTAGACGATTTGGATCCTTGAAAAAAGTTACGAGAATTGAAATATGTAAGGGAAAGGCAACCAATTGAACATAAACTAAGGAAGGGAAAGAAAGAAACAAGGAGGTAGCTTTAGTTAGGAACGTGGGTGGGTTTGGTTTTGTTAATTTATTCATGTGTATGTCATATGATATGTGGCTTCAATTTATTAATGCCCAATTCACACACTTGCCTTTTCTTAATCTCCTTTAATTTGGTCTACAAATACACAGTGCTAATTTGCTACCATTAATCCTCTCCTCCCTTCCAATTAACATACCTCTCTGACCCCAACTTTAATTAGGTTATGGAGTCCAAAGAAGCAACTTTCTCTTCTCATTCTCCTTCCCTCTTCCCAACCCCAACCACCAGGTAAAAGATAATGTACTTTTGCTCTTCTCTTGCATCATAAAACAGTTGATTTTTTTTTTTTTTTCAATTTACATCACACTATGCAGATCCGAGCTTAATTAAGTTGGCTAAAACAGTATACTTCCTTTATCTACATGCCGTAGTTTAGATAAATTTATTACTCGGTTTCATTACTTTCGTTTTGGTCCCTAACCTAAACCATTCAAGTTAGGTTTAAGATACGTCTTATTAGTTCGCCTTTTCTTTTCTTCTCTTCCTTTATGCATTTGGGTTTGGTCCCTAACCATCAGGTCCATCACTATATATTTGAGCTTTAAATTTTGGTAGATGCATGCATGGGGTCTGTTGAAAAATGAAATAGAAAGGAACGAAGTTGCCCGGAAAATGTAGAAGCTTTGAGTAGTGAATGATTCTTAGGACGAGTCGCGGACTAAGTTGCTCTCTTTAGGACGTTTCGCGGCTCTACCCAAAGTGTGCAAGCAGTTCACAAACATCACGTTGTCCCCAGGATAAAACAGCCCAGAACCTTCTTCTTCTGATAAGTTCTTTCTTGCACAATGAAAGAACTTTCGAACTCACACCCTTTCTATATGTTGCTTTAGAACTCAATTTTAAGAAAAATATATACGCTGTTGTTTCTCTATATTTTCTTCGATACAGGGAACGTATATATATATATATATATATATATATATATATATATATATATATATATATATATATATATATATATATGCAAAAAGATAAAGTATACGTTGCAAGTTTGACAGAATCAGGTGTGGATGCAAATTTCTTCCTCCTTGTTCTTAGACAAAATTGCACCTACAAAACAAATAACACTTTAAGTCAAGGCCAAGAGCCTCACGCGCCCACAATGAATGGGGGGGACTTTGGCTGAAGAACCTTCGATGCCAAAGTTAGAATTTTGAGGGTAAAGTGTTTGGAGAATTTTGAGTGTTTAGCAAAAGTGAAGACCTAGCTTTTTAGAGAAAATGAGGTAGAATATATAAGGCATGGCCGGCCCCCTTGGGAGAGAAGGTGACCGGCCTTTTGTGTGATTTTTGGGTGTAATTGGTAGTTTAATTAGCCATTAATAGATTAATTAGGTAATAAATCTTTTAATTAACTAATTAACATAATTTAAAATGAATGTTTTGGGGATTACCTTGTGGAGAAGATCTGATGAGGGATGGATGAAATAGGTTATAAATAAATACCTATTTGGGCATTTTTGATTTGATTGAGGGATGATTGTCCATTGCTCACATGTAGGATTTTCGGTGTGCCTCAAGGGTAATTTTGTCATTTTAACCCAAAAATTCACATGTCACCTCTTAATTATTTTTGGCTCCACATCAAGGACTTGAAAATCTTAAAGAAACAAAACGGACAAAACCAAAACAGACAAAATAAAAAAAGTAAATATTCAAAACAGAACAAAAGAATGAATGGGGACCTCATCATCTTCTCTATTCAGAGAAGGAATTCCATCCAATTATTTAATGTGAGAAGCTTTCTCACGTTTCAAAGTTAGTGAAGGAGATTACTCCTTATCAAAATATAAGATTAAAAATCAATTTAGGTTATATACATTTAATGGTTGTAATAAACCAAAATATAAAAACTACAACGGACAAAAACATAGCAATTAAAATATTTAAATAAAAACATATTTACTCCAACAGGATCATTCAATATCATTGGTGCTGTTTAATTTTAATCACTTTGTTGTAAAATTTCGATGGCGGTGGATCAAAATCGGAGAAGATGGTGGTCAAAGGACACGGTGGCGATAGTGACCGGAGCAAACAAGGGAATAGGGTTTGCAGTTGTGAAGTGGATGGCGGAGTTGGGAGTGACGGTGATATTAACAGCCAGAGACAAGGAAAGGGGTTGCAAGGCTGTTGAGGCACTCAGAGCTCAAGGTCTTCATAATGTAGCCTTCTCTTGCCTTGATGTCTCCGATCCTTCTTCTATCAAATCTTTCACTTTATGGTTCAAAAAAAGCTATGCGGTACTGGATATTCTTGTAAGCTCTCTCTTTTTCCATTTAACAATATAGATGTAAGTTATTGTTTGTAGCGTAATGAAATTATTCTTATATATTGTTATTCATTTTTTGGCTCCTTACCTTCACGTTAAATATCGTTACAACATGAAATTATCTTTACTTTCACATTAAATGGTGTTACAAAATGAAATTAATATCCCACGCCTAAATTATAAAATTCATAGGAAGGTTACACTATAATTGCCAAAATTTAATTACAGTTCAAAGTTATATAATAATGTTGTTATTACCATAACAAAGGCAATTTCTACATTATAAAGTCATGATGCATTGTCATCATCGTATGTTAAGCATGAACGTGATTACATTACATATTTCAAAATGTGATCCATTCTATATAATCTATATGTGGGTGTATATCTTCAATATTTATTTGTTAGTTGAATTTGATGAGGGACAAAAAAGTTGGTGGAGACATTCACGTTTATAGAGAACAATCATGTCAAAGTGGATCAAATCTTCAGGAGTATCCAATTAGTTGATCAATCAGACTAATAATATCTGGAAATTTCATACTGTAATTAGGAACTTTTAGTGGATATTGATTTTTTTTTAATACAAACGATATTACTATGCTAAGCTACACTTGAAAAAGGGTGAAGGGTTTGAATTCGGTACATGGCGTTTTACATTTTAGTTAGGGTTATATTGTACGTTGATAACTTGGTACATATGTATAGTTTTACGTACTTTTTATATTGATTATAAATTTGAATAAATGAAGGTGAACAATGCAGCTGTGTCTTTTAATGATATCAATGAAAACTCGGTGGAACATGCCGAGACAGTGATGAAAACCAACTTCTACGGACCTAAGTTATTGACTGATGCCCTCTTGCCCATGTTCCTTCATAGCACCTCCTCCATTGGTCGGATACTTAACGTTAGCTCCAGACTCGGCTCATTAAATGTAAGCGATCGAAAAATTAAACCTGCTCAATATATTAAGCTCATGAAACAACGTATGCATGCATTAAACCTCGATCATCAATCTCTCAATATATTTTTGCAGAAGCTAAGAAACCCTAGCACAAAACAAGTTCTAGAAAGCGAAACACTGTCGGAAAAAGATATCGAGGGGGTGGCTAGTTTGTTTCTTGAAGACGTCAAGAGCGGCAGATGGAAGAGCCAAGGGTGGCCTAAAGTATGGACCGACTATGCTGTGTCAAAGCTTGCACTCAATTCATACACAAGAGTTTTGGCCAAGCGATATGAGGGGAGGGGTATGAGTGTGAATAGCTTCTGTCCCGGCTTCACGCAGACATCTATGACTCGTTTTAAGGGCGACCACACAGCCGATGATGCTGCCAGTGTTTGCGTAAGGCTGGCATTGCTTCCTCCTGAGGAGATTCCAACGGGGAAATTTTTTTTGTGGGTTAGTACCAGTAGTGGTAATGTCATACCCTCTAAATTGTAACTGCTCCAGTCGAGTGAGTATTACATTAATTTCGAGCAATTATATTAATCAGTTATGTGTGAGTCTCCCTGCCTAAATTTGTGTTAGAACTAAGAGCCATTACTTATTGAGGCATTTAGATTTAGATGCCATATATATTTTATTATATTAGTGTTGGAAAATATTAGTATTTTAGGTTTTGGATTATTGAGTTTAGGATTTGGCTTTAGCCTGTTAGAGTTAGGATTCGTTTACTTGTCTATTAGGGATTAGTTCATAATAAATAATTGTAATTTGTTATTTAGTTGATACAAGTCACTCACAATACAGTCCCTTCGGATTATATAACCGTCTCAGCTAATTTGTAGTGTTTTCTTTTGTTTCAATTAATAAAGTAAAATTCATAGTTTTTAACTTATTTATACCTTTGCATTCTCTAATTTTTAACTTTTAGCTTTTAGACATTTCATCAACTAACAAAAAAGTTAGTCAAATACACATGTTAATTCCAAAATCTAGAAAGTGAAAGACTATCCGAAAAGGATATCGAGGATTGTCGGCGATGCACTGTAGTTTTGCTATTTCGATGGTTTATCGACAATGCACTGCACTGTGTTTTCGCGGCCATGAAGCTGTAGAATGTTGACGCAGAGGGAGGGGGTCGAGGAATGGGTGTTCTTATTTGGAATTAAGTTGGAGAACTTTGTGGAGTGGTGGCGTTGCAAGCCCCTGCACTCATCTCTCTACTCCATGCCATCAATATTGGGCTGGAATTCGTGGTGGACACCATCCGTTTGGTGTCGGAGGTGGAAACAAACTCGCTGCTTGGGGAAGCTGGTATGCGTTAGAAAGCTTATATGTCGAGGCAATACAGAGCATCATGAGAGGACGGTGGTTAGTGTGCAATACATCTCGAAAGAGGCTGACAAACATTGCTCATCGTATGGCCCGTCGTCTTTGGGTTCGGGGTTTATCATTTCTGGGTTGATGAGGACCGTGTGGCTTATGAATTGTATTAACGATTGAGGGTTCGATTGGAAGTACATTTAAAATGATTGAAAACATTTTGACAAAAGTGTTTTTGGAATCCTTAATAAAAATGCAAGTGAATCATAGAAAAACATTTGAAGTGCTTTATGCAAGAAGCACATAACTGGTTTTGAGTCCCAAAGAGTCAAAAATATTTTCACCACAAGCATTTTTAGTCATTTTAAAAGCATTTCCAAAATAGTCATGAGTAGCGTTGTAATTTTGGCTCGTGGGGCCTTGTTTTTTCTTGCCTAGGCCTTTTCGCACATTGTTTTACTCAAGAGAGGTTTTTCTTCCAACCCCTCATAGACCGAGGGACCGTCGAACATCGCGATCCGTAATGTGGGAATAAAACCCCCTATATAGTGTTGCATTAAACCCATTCTCCCGTATATCGCGTATGAATGTTCGTCTTTCTTTTGAATCAAAGTAGGTCGCAACTATTGTTTTTTAGTCAGTCCCCGCAGGTTGGGGCGAAAGGGGGGGGGGGGGGGTGGGTGGCACCCTTATACAACAAGTCTTTTTTTTTTAGGTTGCAACCATTGTATTTTAGTCCGTCCCCGGGTGCGCGCGCGCCGGGGGGGGGGGGGGCTGCTTATACAACAACTCTGCTTCCTCATCTTTGGCATGCTCGTTCTTTATATATTTTAGAGTTTTAGGTCGCAACTATTGTATTTTAGTCGGTTCCCGAGAGGGGGGGGATGGGCTTATACAACAACTCTGCTTCCTCGTCTTTGGTGTGCTCATTCTTTATACGTTTTAGTTGATTTTATCGAAATTCTCTCATAACCTTAAAAACAATATGACTAATTCTCTCGTAACCTTAAAAACAATAATGTTAGTCGTATCACATTTTTAGACATATTAGCAAATAATGTGAAATTGAAGGAAATTTTTTGTGAAATAGAGGATTATTTGAATATCACATGCTTATAATTTAATCAGAGGCGAAAGCTTAGAGATCATGAACTATAAAACAAATAATTTTTTTCATTTTATTCAAAGCTTAAGGGTTGATGAACCAAAAACTTAAAAGCTGAGAGTGGGAAAAGACAAGGATAACAATCCTAACCGTTAAATCCGATAATTGTGGATAACCGTCCGAATAGATTGGATTTGGGTATGAAAATTCAGGTATATTTTGGGTATGGAGAAAAACTATGGATATAATTCGGTTATGGTTTTAGATATGGTTATAGGAATCCCCAATCCATATCCGTACCCGAATCCGAACCGAATAATATATAATATAATTATACATAACATTAAAGTATTATATAATATATGTATATTCATTATTCACCGAATCCATTACCTTGAGAATACAAAAATTGCATTTTGTGGCAAAGTTCAAAAGTTTTTATATGAATCAAAATCTATGAGAATTTAATGGTATTTATGGGAGATATCAAAGATCAACCAACATTATCAATGTTTAGCTTTAGTTTTTATGCTCCACAAGATTCATTAATTAAATCATTTTATACATCGAATATTTAATGATGAAATTAACATTTACTAAATTATCATGCGTCAATTGGGCAAATATATTTTTTGTATTAATGAAGATGGATATAATCGTTAACCGATGGAGATTCCATTATTAGGTGAATTTGATGAGGGACGAAAAAGTTCGGTGGAGACATTCACGTTTATAGAGAACAATCATGTCAAAGTGGATCAAATGTTTAGGAGTATCCAATTAGTCGATCAATTAGACTAATAATATATGGAAATTTCATACTGTAATTAGGAACTTTTAGTGGATATTGATATTTTTTTTTAATACAAACGATATTACTATGCTAAGCTACACTTGAAAAAGGGTGAAGGGTTTGAATTCGGTACATGGCGTTTTACATTTTAGTTAGGGTTATATTGTACGTTGATAACTTGGTACATATGTATAGTTTTACGTACTTTTTATATTGATTATAAATTTGAATAAATGAAGGTGAACAATGCAGCTGTGTCTTTTAATGATATCAATGAAAACTCGGTGGAACATGCCGAGACAGTGATGAAAACCAACTTCTACGGACCTAAGTTACTGACTGATGCCCTCTTGCCCATGTTCCTTCATAGCACCTCCTCCATTGGTCGGATACTTAACGTTAGCTCCAGACTCGGCTCACTAAATGTAAGTGATCGAAAAATTAAACCTGCTCAATATATTAAGCTCATGAAACAACGTATGCATGCATTAAACCTCGATCATCAATCTCTCAATATATTTTTGCAGAAGCTAAGAAACCCTAGCACAAAACAAGTTCTAGAAAGCGAAACACTATCGGAAAAAGATATCGAGGGGGTGGCTAGTTTGTTTCTTGAAGACGTCAAGAGCGGCAGATGGAAGAGCCAAGGGTGGCCTGAAGTATGGACCGACTATGCTGTGTCTCTTAACAACAATGAAGAATTCTATAGAAATCAAGAAATGTACAGATGAAGGAAGACTGAAAAGAAAATTGAAGAATGTATCAATGTATTTCTTTCACTGTTTTTGTATATATCCATCATAAACCGACTACAAAAGGAAAGAAAGTATTTATACTCTCCTATTGAGACTTATGACATACACTTCATGCGCACATGTTTTGCACATGTAAGTTGATGACTTGGCATTCTTTTTACTCATCCAATACCCCCCTCAATCTTAGCTTGGATAACCAAGCTTAAGATTGAAACAGTGACAAAGAAAATCTGGACCATGAAGTCCTTTGGTGAGTACATCGGCTACTTGATCTTTAGTACACAAGTACTCAACAAAGAGATCTCCTTTCTGAACTCGTTCCTGGACAAAGTGAAAATCAGTTTCCAAGTGCTTGATCCGAGAATGTTGAACTGGATTTAAACTCAAAGCTATTGCATATTGATTATCACAATATAACACTGGAGGAGAAGACAAGAACTCATGTAAATCTTTGAGTATGAGCCTAATCCAAGCAATATCAGCTGTAGTATGTGCTAAGGCACGATATTCAGCTTCAGTGGAACTCTGAGAAACAGAGGACTGCTTTTTAGATTGCCAGGAAATGGGATTAGAACCAAGATATACAACATACCCCGTGATAGATCGCCGAGTGTTCAAATCTGCAGCCCAATCCGAATCACTGTATGCAGTTACATAGACAGACCCTCCAGAAATATATGTCAAACCACACTGGACAGTACCTTGCAAATATCGAAGTATTCTTTTGACCATGGCAAAATGAACATCAGTTGGAGCATTCATATATTGACAAACAGAATTCACAGCAAAGGCAATATCTGGGCGTGTAAAGGTAAGGTATTGAAGAGCTCCAACCAAACTGCGATATAGAGTAGGATCAGGTAATAAGGTACCAGCAGTGGAGAGAACTTGATTATGAGGTTTGCAAGGTGTGGAACATGGTTTGCAATCATCCATGCCAGCTTTATGAATCAAATCTTTAACATACTTGGCTTGATTGATAAACAGATCCCCATTGGTCTTGTAAGTAACCTGTAAGCCTAGGAAATAGGCTAACTTTCCCATATCTTTAAGGTCAAACACTTCACTAAGAGTTGTGATCACATACTGTATCAACTGAGAATCAGAACCTGTGATTACAATATCATCGACATAGAGAAGGAGAATGACAACATGAGTCCCTTCAGTTTTAACAAATAGACTAGAATACGAGACAGAAGCTTCAAATCCAATAGCTTGCAAATAACTAGTGAATTTTGCATTCCAAGCGCGTGGAGCTTGTTTTAAACCATAAAGGGACTTAACTAATTTACACACATGAGTAGGAAACTGAGGATTAACAAAACCTTGAGGTTGTTTCATATACACATCTTCCTGCAATTCTCCGTGAAGAAAGACATTCTTCACATCAAGTTGTCGAAGATCCCAATGATGTGTAGCAGCCAATGCTAAGATTAATCGAACTGTAGTATGCCGAGCCACAAGACTAAATGTTTCTGTATAATCCAACCTTTTTTCTTGGTTGAATCCCTGAGCAACTAATCGTGCTTTATATCGTGAAACGGAACCATCACTATTTCTTTTGATCTTATATACCCACTTACTGCCAATGACATTCTTATCACAAGAATTAGGAACTAAAGTCCAAGTACCTTGTGTTTGAAGAGCATCAAACTCTTCTTGCATTGCCATTTGCCACTGAGGAATATGAGAGGCTTGTTTAAAAGTTGATGGTTCTGAGGCATCCACAATTTCAGCAACAAAAGTAAAACCTCCTGAAAAATGAGCATCATCATCAAGAGTTAAAGACTTCACTTCTGGAAATATGGCAGTTAAGGCTGAATAATCCTTTCTGGTGATTGTACCAATTCGTAACCTTGTTTGAATTCCATGTGATACAGATGAATTCACTGTGCTTGGAGAACTAGAGGAATTGGGTGAGGGCAACATAACTTGGAGTTGTTGTGGATGTAGGACAGGCAACATAGGGCTCGAAAGAGTAGCCTGTGTACATGAGTCCTGTGCATTTCCCAAAGAACTAGAAGAACCGGAAGAAGTAGAAGCACTGTGATGCTGTGATGTAGAACCAAGGGATTGAGTGCCTGAAACTTGTGGCGAAGCAATACTAGAATCACTACTTGAATATGAAACCACTGGAGATGGTAACTAAACAATTATAGGACTTGAAGTTCTAGTAAAACCAAAGGAATGGAAAGAAGTAGTACCAGTAGCTATGTGATTACCATGGTTATAAGGAAATGTAGTTTCATCATGAAGTACATGGCGAGAAATAAAAATCTTCTTCATTGATATACTGTAGCAGATATCACCTTTATAACCATGTGGATAACCCAAGAAAACACATTGAGTAGAATGAGGCTGCAACTTATTAGTGTTGTATGGTCGAAGATAGGGATAGATGGCAGAACCAAAAACTTTGAGATTAGCTATGTCAGGTTTCTTACCAAATAACTTTCCAAAAGGTGATTCCATATGAAGATTCTTGCAGGGCATTCGATTGATAAAAAATGCAGCATGAGTGACTGCATAAGACCAAAACTTGTGAGGTAAATGTGCAACAGAAAGCATTGTAATAGCTGTCTCAATGAGATGGCAGTGCTTCCTCTCAACCAATCCATTCTGCTGAGGTGTATAAAGACAAGAAATAAAATGTAATATACCATGTGTTGCCAAGAATTCCTTAAAAACATTGCTAAGAAACTCCCCACCACCATCTGATTGTAACACTTTGATTCGAGTATGGAATTGATTCTCAATATATGCACAAAACTTGACAAAAGAACCAAAAACTTCTGATTTATTCATTATAGGAAAAATCCATACAAACCTAGTTGCCTCATCTACAAAAGACACATAATAGCGAAAACCCTCAACTGAAACAACTGGAGAAGGTCCCCATACATCAATGTGAACTTTGTAAAAGGGAATATCTACTTTATCAACTCTATCAGAAAATGGAAGTCTAGTCATTTTGCCATCAATACAATGAGAACAGATTTTGACAGTTTCATCAGAAGTAACAGCTATATTAGACTCCCTAAGCATAGTTGACAAGATAGCATTGGAAGGGTGACCACAACGCTGATGCCACAGAGAAGATTGCACAGACTGTCCCAGATAAGCAGACGAACATACACCTTGATTCATTAGTGTGGGAAAAATATGCACAGGTACTCGAAACAACTCATGATTGCTACTCTTTCCGTGATGGAGGATTACCCCTGTTGCCTTGTCCTGCACAAAAAACTGAATATCATCACATATAAACCAACTACGATTGTCTTTACATAACTTTTTAACAGACAGCAGATTAACAGTTAAAATGGGCACATGTAAAATATTTTTCAGATGCAAAACATGAGATGAAGTTTGCAAAGTGCCATGACCAATATTTTGGACATTCAAACTTTCACCATTTCCAACTATTATCTTCTCAGACCCTTCATAGGGTGCAGATTGAGCAAGGACTGTTAAATCAGGTGTCATGTGGTGAGAAGCACCAGTATCAAGAATGCATTCTGGCTTCAATATTCCTCTCTATACCAATTAATTGATCACGAAATTCCTTAAGAGTAATAGGGGACTCTCTTGCAAATATAATAGTTCGAATCATATCATAATCCAAAGGTAAGCCTGTGAGTGCAGCAATAATGAGATCATTATCTGATACTTTCTCTCCAGCAGCTTGTAGTTGATCTTTAATAGCCTTTAACCTCAGTAGATACTTGTCAATAGTATCCCCCCCTTTTTGCATAATATGTAGTTCGGCTTTTAAATGATTAACACTAGCTTTAGAAACATACATATATCGATCATGTAAAGCAATCCATGCTTCATGAGAGGTCTTGCAACCTACCACATGTTTGATTGCATCATCACTGAGTGTGGCAATCAACAAGCTTAACAGTGCCATATCAATCTTAACCCAGTCTTTATACGCAACATTGATCTCAGTGGTAACACCTAATTCAGGGGTGAGAACAAACTTGGGAGGACAAACAGAGTCACCAGTGAAATGATCAAGAAGATCATATCCACGCATAACAGAACTAAACTGAAAGCTCCACTTACGAAAATTATCATCATTCAATTTAATAGCGAGCATACCCAATAAACTTTCAATTTTCACTTGATTCACCATCATTATCACTAAACACCTTACACTGATATCACCAGATGTACACAGAACAATAATGTCGGTGAAAGAATCCAGAAAAACCCAGAAGAAAGTTAAGTCGGTTGAAAGAACCCAAATGAAAATTTCAAGATCTGATATCAAACCAAGTACCAAATCACAACCAATCACTATACTATTGCACAATAACCAAGAATTACAAACAAATCTCAACAATGGCAGCAACTTTCATGCAATTCAATCAAAGCAAGAAAACCCCAAAATTTCAACAAATTTGGCATCGGCCTTTCATCAAACCAACTTGTAAATCTTCAATACACCAAAATCTATGGCATCGGCCTTCAATTATACTGATATTCGAAACAAAATTCCAGAATCAATCAAAATTCTTTCAAAATTTGTGAAGAGTACAGAAACGATATCACCTTATTATTAATCGTAGCAGCGTATAGCAGAAACTGGATCCATTGTGCAAGCAAGACTGGCTTTGATACCATCTTAACAATAATGAAGAATTCTATAGAAATCAAGAAATGTACATATGAAGGAAGACTGAAAAGAAAACTGAAGAATGTATCAATGTATTTCTTTCACTATTTTTGTATATATCCATCATAAACCGACTACAAAAGGAAAGAAAGTATTTATACTCTCCTATTGAGACTTATGACATACACTTCATGCGCACATGTTTTGCACATGTAAGTTGATGACTTGGCATTCTTTTTACTCATCCAATAGTGTCAAAGCTTGCACTCAATTCATACACAAGAGTTTTGGCCAAGCAATATGAGGGGAGAGGTATGAGTGTGAATAGCTTCTGTCCCGGCTTCACGCAGACATCTATGACTCGTTGTAAGGGCGACCACACAGCCGATAAAGCTGCCAGTGTTTGCGTAAGGCTGGCATTGCTTCCTCCTGAGGAGATTCCAACGGGGGAATTTTTTTTGTGGGTTAGTACTAGTAGTGGTAATGTCATACCCTCTAAATTGTAACTGCTCGAGTCGAGTGAGTTTCGAGCAAGTATATTAATCAGTTATATATGTGTAAGGCTCCCTGCTTAAATTTGTGTTAGAACTATGAGACATTACTTATTGAGGCATTTAGATTTAGATGCCATATATATTTTATTATATTAGTGTTGGAAAATATTAGTATTTTAGGTTTTGGATTATTGAGTTTAGGATTTGGCTTTAGCTTGTTAGAGTTAGGGTTCATTTACTTGTCTATTAGGGATTAGTTCATAATAAATAATCGTAATTTGTTATTTAGTTGATACAAGTCACTCACAATACAGTCATTTCAGATTATGTAACTGTCTCAACTAATTTGTAGTGTTTTCTTTCGTTTCAGTTAATAAAGTAAAATTCTTAATTTTTAACTTATTTATACCTTTGCGTTCTCTAATTTTTAACTTTTAGCTTTTAGACTTTTCATCAACTAACAAAAAAGTTAGTCAAATACACATGTTAATTCCAAAATCTAGAAAGTGAAAGACTATCCGAAAAGGATATCGAGGATTGTCGGCGATGCACTGTAGTTTTGCTATTTCAATGGTTTATCGACAATGCACTGTGTTTTCGCGGCCATGAAGCTGTAGAATGTTGACGCAGAGGGAGGGGGTCGAGGAATGGGTGTTCTTATTTGGAATCAAGCTGGAGAACTTTGTGGAGTAGTGGCGTTGCAAGCCCCTGCACTCATCTCTCTACTCCATGCCATCAATATTGGGCTGGAATTCGTGGTGGACACCATCCGTTTGGTGTCGGAGGTGGAAACAAACTCGCTGCTTGTGGAAGCTGGTATGCGTTAGAAAGCTTATATGTCGAGGCAATACAGAGCATCATGAGAGGACGGTGGTTAGTGTGCAATACATCCCAAAAGAGGCTGACAAACATTGCTCATCGTCTGGCCCGTCGTCTTTGGGTTCGGGGTTTATCATTTCTGGGTTGATGAGGACCCCATGTGGCTTATGAATTGTATTAACGATTCAAGGTTCGTTTGAAAGTGTATTTAAAATGACCGAAAGTATTTTGACAAAAGTGTTTTTAGAACCAATCCTTAATAAAAATACAAATGAATCATAGAAAAACACTTGAAGTGCTTTGTGCAAGAAGCACATAACTAGTTTTGAGTCCAAAAGAGTCAAAAATATTTTCACCACAAGTATTTTTAATTATTTTAAAAGCACTTCCAAAAAAGTCCTGAGTAGCGTTGTAATTTTGGCTCGTGGGGCCTCATTTTTTCTTGCCTAGGCCTTTTCACACATTGTTTTACTCGAGAGAGGTTTTTCTTCCAACCCCTCGTAGACCGAGGGACCGCCGAACATCGCAATCCGTAATATGGGAATAAAACCCCTTATATAGCGTTGCATTAACCGCATTCTCCTGTATATCGTGTGTGAATGCTCGTTCTTTATACGTTTCGGTTGATTTTATTGAAATTCTCTTATAACCTTAAAAACAATAATGTTACTCATATCATATTTTTATACCGCATGATATAGCAAATAATGTGTAATAGAGGATTACTTGAATCCTTGAATACCACATGCTTATAATTTAATCAGAGGCGAAAGCATAGAGATCATGAACTATAAAACAAATCATTTTTTCATTTTATTCAAAGCTTAAGGGTTGATGAACCAAAAACTTAAAGCTAAGAGTGGGAAAAGACGAGGATGACAATTCCAATCGTTAAACCCGATAATCATGGATAGCCGCCTGAATAGATTGGATTTGGATATGAAAATTCGGGTATATTTTGGGTATGGGGAAAACTGTGGATATTATTCGGTTATGATTTTAGATATGGTTATAGGAATCCCCAATCCATATTCGTACTCGAATCCGAACCAAATAATATATAACATAATTATATATAATATTAAAGTATTATATAATATATGTATATTCATTATTCACCAAATCCATTACTTTAAGAATACAAAAATTGCATTGTGCGAGTTGCATTTTGTGGCAAAGTTCAAAAGTTTTTATATGAATCAAAATCTATGACAATTTAATGGTATTTATGGGAGATATCAAAGACCAACCAACATTATCAATGTTTAGCTTTAATTTTTATGCTCCACAAGATTCATTAATTAAATCATTTTATAAATCAAATATTTAATGATGAAATTAATATTTACTAAATTATCATGCGTCAATTGAGCGAATATATTTTTTGTATTAATGAAGATTGATATAACTGTTAACCGATGGAGATTCCATTATCCAGTGGGTATAGTTATGGATAATACCCGATGATTAATTTACGGTTATAAATATAATTAATTTTCGTAGTTATAGAGATAGATATATTATTTCTGTCCCCCTTCACCCTGGAAGCAAATAAGAGAAAGTGGACATCCAAAGGCCTTCATTCTCTTTCCCTCACACTAAAAGCCCTTTAAAAAGTGTTGAAGCTATATAGGGCTCACCAGTCACACCTTCATCCTTCAATTTGGTGTTTCATTGGTCCCTTTTAGTTTGTCATACAAACCATTGGGCTATAGCCCAATGAGTCATGAAACCTTAAACTATCCTTTGGCCCATTTAGAATTTTTTTTCGTTTGATTAATTAATCTTAAGCCTAATATGTAATAAATTAAACCATTTAAGTTAACTTACTCCACTTCGTTGAAATTCTTCAATATCTATTTTAATTGATGTGAGATTAGGTTCATTAATTGACAATAAACAAATTTCAATATTTATTTTAATGATGATTAATATTGTTAACCCTCAAATCATTTTGAGAAACAAATTTGAATATTTAATAAGTATTACTAAATTGTTTCATGTCTTGTTTATTTAAATATGTTTGCGAAAATCTTATTTGTCCACTTGCTGAGTTATCTCATAGCTTTTGTTCATTTTGCCCCCTCATGTTGTAACTAGTAGAGGTTGGCTCTGGTCGACAAAGACATTAAAATGAGACACTTCTGACCTTTCTAATAGAACAATTTGATAATCTCTTTTGTGCAATTGCCTATAATTGTTTTTATTAATAGGTCAGAGACACCGAATTGTATGCATGTGACCTAATGGTCGATCGAGGCTTGATTGAGTTTGAATGTGTTAGCTCGCAAGTGATAAATTTGAGTAATGTATTACTTTCATGAAAGATTATGCTAAATTTTTATCGAAATCAACCCTATTTGGGTATATATCCAAACAAGGGGTATTAAATAATTTAAGCCAGTGGGCTAGACGCTTAATGGTGTTAAGACATCTAAGTACCTTCAAATTTCAAGAAAGATCTCGAGGTTTTGAATTCAAAATGGATGTGGTCTATGTGCCCTCAATTATTGATTGTGACGTATTTATAAATTTAATTTTTCTTAATTTTATTGCCATGAACTTAATATATATCAACTAATAACTAAGATCACAAATATGCACATTTATTTTAACGGTAAAAGATTTGGTCTCGTCTAATTTATACTCTCATAAATAACGTACTCAATATCAAATTATTGTTGAATTATTGTGCGGTCCAACCCAATACCAAATTGGTAGGTAGGAATGAAGATTCTTATTGGATAGAGAATATAGAAAGAGGAGAGGAGACTTGAGAAAAACAGTGTGTCCGAAGAAAGACAGGAATTTTGACCCCAAAAAAAGAGAATAAAAAAGAATAAAAAAAGAAACCACAGGAAAATGTCTAACTATCAGTGGGGTCCATAATTACCATCTCGCCAACTCTAAACTATTAAATACAAATTAAAAAAAAATATTTAAATTAAATCCTCGTTTTTTCTTTCCTTTCCTGTTTCGTTCAAGAAGCTCTGCAGCAACAACGGAGGAGGACAAGGAGAAGAAGATTCAAACAACAAGGACAAGAATGGCTGTTGTGGCCGCCGCACCGGCCGGCGATTCACTGAGCGCGAGAGCAGCCACCATGAGAGAGTCACTGCAAAAGAGCCAGACCATCACTGACAGCGTCGTCTCAATTCTTGGCTCCTTTGACCACCGCCTCTCCGCCCTCGAAACCGCCATGCGTCCTACCCAGGTCAGTCCCCATCTTCTCATCTTCTTCTTCTTCTACCTTGCGTTTTCTTTTCCAGGTTTGGATCGCAGCTTTTGAGTTTGACTTGGCCTTTACATTCCTCACAGAAGAGTAGCATATATATGTATATATGTTTTGTCTTCTTTTATTTTCTCAGTGACCAAACAGCGGATCTCTCGGATTTTGACTTGGTTTCATATGCTTGATCTTAAGCTTGTGTTTTGTTGTTTGGGCTGGCTTGTCTGAATATTGGATTGTGCAGATTAGGACGCATTCTATTCGGAAAGCCCATGAGAACATTGATAAGACCTTGAAGGCTGCTGAGGTTATATTGGCGCAATTCGATCTTTCTCATCAGGTATATTTTCATTTCTAAGCTTAATTTGTAACGACATATATACAGTAATTGTTAGTTAGATCACCCAATTCCATTTTCTCAACTTGTTTAATTTTAACTAGACTCAACCTTATATTGAATGAGTGTAAACCTAATTCTTTTTCTTGCATGAAACTTAACTTTCGTTGTATTTCTGGGATTTTATTTGTTGACGTTTGATTGTTTGCAGTTGCACCGTTTACCATGAAATGCGCCTAGTTTCTTCATCTGGGGTTTTGAGTGCTTTTATAGGACATGAGCATTGTTCACTTTTTGGTTTCATATGATTTATAGGAAAGGAATTCGATTTTTGAGAGTGTGAATAGATTAGGCAGAAAAACTATGCAAAACCCTGGATACAGTGCACTTAAAGTGGGATTTGAAATTACTGGTTCCACATAATTTGTTGAATTTGAAATTACTAGATCCATTAGTCATTTCAAATCCATGCACTTTTTCTTTTTATTTTCGCATAAATGTGCTGTTAATAATTTACTCAAGCAATTTAACTATGTAAAATTACCAGCAAGTTACAACAGGTAGACATGTAATGTTTTTGCTTTGGTGAATGTTTGCGATGCAGTCATGAAGCCTAGCCACTAACCTAGACTATATGTCCCACTCAGCCACCTTCTATAGTTGTCCACGCTTCATAGCTTGCAAGAGAGGATCTTACCTAACAGTTGATTCTTTAGTAGTCGTTGGATTTTCAATAATCTACCTGTAATAATTTTTTATCATTTCCAGCAGTAAAAATGCCTATTAGAGTTAATTGCTGGGATATTACCGTATGACAGTGTTGCTTTAGCCTTATCTTGCCTAGGGGTGTGTGCGTGTGTGTGTGTGTGCGTGTGTGTATTCTGTACCCCTTATGTCTGATTTTCAATTTCAATTTGCAGGCTGAGGCAAAAATACTGAGAGGGCCTCGTGAGGACTTGGAAAGTTATCTAGAAGCAATTGATCAGCTAAGAAGAAATATACGGTTCTTTAGTAGCACAAAAGGCTTTAAGAGTAGTGATGGAGTTCTCAGTGATGCAAATGGTTTGCTTGCTAAAGCTATTTCGAAGCTGGAAGAAGAGTTTAAGCAGCTTTTATTGTCTTACAGGTTTGTATTTGAATGCTAACGATGCTGTTCTTCCGGTGCTATTACTTCCTTTGCCTCCATTTCAGCTTATGCTCTACTTTTCTTTCATTTCAGTTTCTGTTTCATGTGCATCACGTCCTGTTTGTCTGTGTTTTGTGTTGGCATCGGAGGGTAATACCTTTTGTCTAATTGTAACACCTTCTAACAATTGAATTTATTCATGGGGAAACAATCATTTTGGTCCTGTAGTTTGACTTTTGGTCTCAAATGTGTCATTTTAGTTTCAGTTGTTTCAGTCAAGTATCAATAGTTAACTACTGGTTACAGTCAAGTCCTAAATTATAATTTCTTCAATCTTTCAGATGGTAGAGTCATTAGTGCTGGGGTAATATTGTCCAAGAAAAAAAAGGTGTTCAACTATTAAAGGATAATCTAACATTCAATTCATAAATTAAAATCTAGCATGGAAGACTTACATCTTCTCCAACAATTCTACAATCGAATCCCAGCCAATCACTGGAATCCCCAATCTAACCAACTCAATCCCAAACCCCTTTTTTTATTGTAACTAATGGTTAACTACAGGGACTTGATGGAAACAATTGAAAATGCAGGGATTGTGATGCATGACGCATATATAGGTTTTCGGGTAGGGCGATATGAAAAATCTCTAAAAACTAGGATACAAATACGTCAATTAGAATACTGTGTATACTTTAAAAATGAGTTTAACTGGCAAATTTCTACCCATCCTTTTATATAGAAAGCATTATTAATTTTATTTCAATATTGGAACAGGCTTTCTAAAAAACAATGTGAGAGGAGAGCATGATGGGCTAATCATATTTGTACGCACCTCTCTAATACCTCTCGGGCTTCTCTTTATGTGGCTGTTCAGTCCAGCACTTAGCAGATATTCTTTAATATTATGCATTTTTTATGTCAAGAATTTTCCTATTTTCACCACATGTCATGTTACACTTCTATGTTTGCTCTTTTTTCTTGGGTTGAACACACATGGTAGGTGCAACTTGACAGGATTGGGACTGAGTCCAGTCCAGTCTAGTAGAGATCCTTCCCTTTTGAAGGGACCCGTCCCTTTTCTTTTCAACTTCTTCTTCTTGTCATAAATAAGACTAAGGAAAATAAAATCTGTAGTCCCCTTTTCCATTTTGTGAAACCAGGAAGGAGAAGAAAGACTTATTTGGCAGGCTAAATTTTCTTTTAAAATAGCAAACAGACCCCTAAATTCCTGAAATCATAATCCCTGTTAGGGCCGTAACCTTTACCATATTTAAAATGTATCTAAACCTATCCATACCATATCCTAATGTCAACAGATACTTCAATTTCTGTACACAAAATTTATCGGGGCCATATCCGTATGGGATACTCACCCTATTAAACTTTGCAGTATCCGTGTTACATAGACAGAGACCCAATTGAATCCAAGGTCAAACTATGGAACCAAAATGGTCAATTCCACTAACGTCATATTCAACTTTTATTGCTTAACTTTGAGATAGAATGCGACTTTTCTTTGGGAAGTTTAATTTTTTGTCCCTTTGCTTTTATGAGGCATGTTAATTTTGTTAATGACCTTCAGATAGGTTGTTAGGCCATCTATTGAACTGTAGCTGTGCCTTTTTTCAGAATTGAAATGGTGCTTCATTTACACCATATATGTGTTTTCGAATTTCAGCAAACCTGTGGAACCTGAACGCCTTTTTGATTGCCTCCCAACCTCGTTGCGGCCATCCTCAGGATCTCCTGGGAATCAGGGTGATTATGTTGGCAAGAATCCTTCATCCAATAACCATCCTGAACACCACAACGGTAACTTAGAAAATGCTGTTTACACACCTCCTGCTCTGATACCACTACGGGTTCTTCCATTGTTACATGATTTAGCCCAGCAAATGTTTCAAGCTGGTCACCACCAGCAGCTGCTAATAATTTACAGGTAATAAAGAGGCATTCTTTGCTCTTCCGTTATCAATGTGGCATGCTGGTTTTTCACTCCCTACTATGACAACAGCTTATTTCAAGATTTCATATTTTATCAACGTCGGGTGATTAGTTAAACAGTTGCTGTTTTTTGGGTATAAAGTTATTCAATGTTGGTGAAGCTCAAATTTTATGACTAGAAGAGAACTGACCTATGTGTGTGGGACACTTCCATAGAACATTTTCCGCATTGTACACCCAAAGGATATGACACTTGTGTCCACATGTGTCAAATACTTCTTTGTGTTCTTAGAAATGATGCTGCTTCATCTGCTAGAAAGAGTCCAAACTTAACAAGGTGTTGATCACTTTTTCCAAGAAAACTGCACTTAGTTATTGTTGTCTTAAATCATTTGAGAATGGTTCTTTTACAAGTAATTGTTTTCTAAAGCACTGATAGATGTCTAACTATGTAAAATTTCACTATCCTTGTATCTGGACTTTTGGAAAACGCATAGGAAACATTGTTGGGTTTTTCCAGTTCAATGAGCTGTCCTAAGGCTATTAGGAGTTATAGTCTTAGACGATATAATTTTTTTCCCAATTGGAGTTGGTTTCCCAACTAGATTCCAATTAGGATTAGTATTCCTCATTGAAGAAGACATTTATTATGTTTATATAAAGGGGCTATTGCACTAGTTTTGAAGTGGAGCAAAACAATCAATTATACCACTCAAGGAGTTAGTGTGAGAGAATATTGTAAGGGTAAAGTGTGTGTGAGAGAAAACAAAGGAGATAAGAGTGTGTTTCTTTTTCTTGTTCTTTCAGGTTTTTGGTCAAGTTTTAATTCTAGAGACTGAGGCAACATAATTTGTTGTACTCATTCAGTATTGATATGGTGAAAGTTTGTTGTTGCTGCCCCATGGAAGTAGGCACATAGCCTAACCACGTAAATTCTTTGTGTTATTCATCTTGATTGTTTGTTTTCGGTTTTCTGAGTTTGTCTTCTTTTTTCTTTTTTTCTTTTTTTTTTCTTTTTTTCCATTCTTAAACATGATATACACAACAATCGTTGTGCCTATGTTGACACACCCATACTTGTCTCAGTGCCCTCAGATAATAGGAGTTAAGTTTTCAAATCCTAAAGAAAAGTTATTGTGATGTAGAGGTGCCTGTATGCTTCAATCTCATTTGTAATTTCTGCTGTCCTCCCTGGGTGCCTAACCACACCATTAATATTGAAGCTAGCTGGTCAATTCAGATCTTGTATTTGAACATTTTTGAAGGGATACGCGTTCTTCAGTTTTGGAAGAAAGCCTCCATAAATTGGGGGTCGAAAAACTTAGCAAGGATGATGTTCAGAAAATGCAATGGGAAATTTTGGAGGCCAAGATTGGGAACTGGATTCATTACATGCGTATAGCTGTAAGGATTTTCTGGCATTTCCTCAGTTTCATAGATTATCTTTGTTTTTCTTCATTATCTAACTGTCCGTGAACAGGTCAAATTGCTCTTTGCCGGAGAGCGGAAAGTTTGCGATCAAATGTTCGAAACCTTTGATTCTCTTGGTGACCAATGTTTTGCTGAAGTTACCAGAAGTAGTGTCTCAGTTCTACTTAGTTTTGGCGAGGCAATTGCTAACAGCAAAAGATCTCCGGAAAAGTTATTTGTACTTTTAGACATGTATGAGATAATGCGGGAGCTTCACTCAGAGGTTTGAATAATTTAACAAATTTATAAAGCATGCACTCTATATACAATATGACAAATTGGAGCTAAGGAAATGGCACAATTAGGAGTGCCCCTTAGGTGCTGAAGTTTGTATGGATATTGATTTGTCTAGAGCACTTTGACCGTTAGGAATTCATCACATCAGGTAACATAGGATCATTAAGTATATCAGACAACTTTGAGTTCGAGAATTAGGGGATTTTATTTTAAGATCTATATTCTCTTGTTTCTTTCCAAGATATGTCTGCTTCAGATACAGATGGCTTTTGTTCCACAAATTATCAATCACATCCATATCAAATTATAATTTGTCTTGTTTCCCTTTCATCTATATCAAAATACTTAGCTTCTTTATATTTTGAATATTTGTTTGGTTATCTTTCTTTTACAAGATATTACTATACTGTTGGGGCTTCAGTACTTTAGCACATCCATGATGTTTAATATTTATTGTTTGCATTTTCATAATTGGAAGAATTAGTTATCAATTATTTCACTCTGTACACTTGGTGGCTGCTTACAATGCAATTTATGCAGAACATCAAATTTAATAAAATACTTTCCATTTTGCATTAACGTGGTGTCTAGGTAACTTCAAACTTGCTTGTTTGTTGAGAAAGTAGGTAGCTTGATGGCCTGATGGCCTGGTGCCAGATTCATGCTTTGAGTTGATCCCTGAATTCTTCTGCAGATTGAAACAATCTTCATAGGTAAAGCTTGTGCTGAAATTAGAGAATCAGCTTCAAGCTTGACAAAAAGGCTTGCCCAGACCGCAAAAAGTACCTTTGGGGATTTTGAAGAAGCCGTTGAAAGGGATGCAACGAAAACTGCTGTAACTGATGGCACTGTCCATCCTTTGACAAGCTATGTGATCAACTATGTGAAGTTTCTTTTTGAGTAAGATACACTAATTAGGCTTTAAGACTTTTCCTGGTCCTGTGGTCAGATAGTGGTGCTCTATGGTTATTGGTTGGATGATCCTCTAAGACATGCGTCATAGTTTCTATTGAAATATTTTTTTACACTGCTTGCTCTTGTATGCATTGATACATAGGATACATATTTTTTTTGGCCAATCGATTTTAGGTTGTGACTGTTAGATAGGTTTTGTATGCCTATTTCTTAATTTTTCATTTGACAGCTTTCTAAGTTGACCAAAACTATATATGACAGTTACCAATCGACATTGAAGCAACTTTTCAAAGAATTTGAAAATGGAGATGATGGTGGTTCACAATTAGCTGCTGTCACGATGCAAATAATGCAAGCTCTTCAAACCAATTTGGATGGGAAGTCTAAGCAGTACAGAGATCCAGCTTTAACTCACCTATTTCTCATGAATAATATTCACTATATGGTCAGATCTGTGCGGAGGTTTGTCTCAGATATGTTTTATTTGACTTTTTGGTTTACGTGTTACAAGCCTATTTTATGTGCCACTCCTGTTTCAAATTGTTTTCAGATCTGAAGCCAAAGATTTGTTGGGGGATGATTGGGTGCAAAGACACCGGAGAATTGTGCAGCAGCATGCAAACCAATACAAAAGAAATGCTTGGGGAAAGGTGCTGTTTGTTAAAATAATTGATTTGTTGACCTAATTGAACCCTATGCGATCTTTCCGTCATTTACCTTAGTTTTTTCTTTATAGGGACTTGGTTCTTGCTTTTTGGGCCATTACTATTTGTATTATGATCGATGTTAAGCTTTTTGCTTTTCTTTTATCTTTTGAATGTGTTAATAATGGGACAGAAAGCTGGTTTACAGACCTTCAAAATCCACTAATAAGAAAAAATTGATGAAGATATGATCCAGGTATGAGATATTAGATTGTCATTGTGATATTAGACGTATTAGTACCCCATTGAGAAGTTATGGAATGTAAAGTTTTACAGACCTTCAAAATCCACTAATAAGAAAAAATTGAACCCTGCGTGCTTTAGTAGTGTTGTGTTTTGATTCCGTCATAGTCTGATATGTTCAACCATTAGTTTGGCATGTCGATTACACTATTATAAGAAATAGCTTCCGTTTTCAAATCCATGACCTATGTGTTTTTCATATAAAAATCCATTACATTTGTACAATTATGGCTTTTCAGTTTAGATATTTGAAATATTTTTGAGAAATCCTTCGTCTGCCATGAAAGTGGTGTAGATCCTGGAAATGAATAATATTCTAAATTGAAGGACTGTATAGTACCAGATTTTTGTTGGATATTTACTTATATTATGTTTCTCTTCTCCCTTGGTTTTGTTTAATTTTTTTGTGTGTGGGCCAAGTGGCTTTTACTTATAAAAGCTTAATATCTTAATTTGTTGTAGCTTAATATCAAATATTCTTTCTGTATCTTCACTCGATTGTCAGGATTGCATTGTAGTTAGGAAGATCCATTAGGCCTCATATAGATTGGAGAAAACATAGAAGATAAAAGAAAAGGAAATTAATATAAAGGTTTTTGGGTCCAATACAAACGGGAAATAACTTGCTTGTTATTTACATAAGGTATACTTGGGTGTCGATTACTTCAATTCAGCATTAAAAGGTGTTATAACCGTCTTTTGGGTGATTTGATTAGAGAGAAATGTTAGAACTATCAAAGAAAGGCTAGGAGACATGGTTGTAACCTAATGTGGTAGACTATAGAGTGAGGTTTTAAGCTTCTTTCTAAGCATCAGTATCCTCTGTTTTTAGAAATGTATAGAGATACTATTTTTGCTTCTGCATGAAAATTTGTGTGTGTGAAGAAAAGTAAATTTAGATAGAGGAAAAAGGTCGAAAAAGAATAGTTACTGTTCTACGGAATAGTAGAAAGAGGGTGATCCATGTGACTGTTCTATGTCCAGCTACTTTTCAAGCGCCAACCAATCTGAATATATTTCGTGGAAAATATGGTTTCTCTTGTCGTAATGCAGTGATGCAGAAGCATGCTTTACGTATATTTAACACTTTCTGCATGTTCATTTTTCTTTTATTTTTCTCTTAAGAGGTGTTTCACTGCCTTCTGAAATGTTGGTGTTTTCTTCCGTGCAGATTCTGCAGTGCCTCTCCATCCAAGGCTTGACGTCATCTGGAGGTGGTAGTTCAATAGCTGCTGATGGAGGAAGCAGTGGAGTTTCCAGAGCAATTGTTAAAGATAGGTTGATCTCAAATTCTATCCTATGAAACATACACTTAAAATAGTAACTTGATTATCTATCAATTCACGGATTACTTTGTCATCAACATTTTGACCAGCTGAAATGTAATCCATTTCAGGTTCAAGACGTTCAATATGCAGTTTGAGGAATTTCATCAAAAACAATCTCA
Organism: Pyrus communis; assembly: GCF_041283825.1. Classification (NCBI taxonomy): domain Eukaryota; kingdom Viridiplantae; phylum Streptophyta; class Magnoliopsida; order Rosales; family Rosaceae; genus Pyrus; species Pyrus communis. Next base: position 4,632,815 of record NC_142566.1, on the reverse strand, counting down.
GTGGACGGTTCCTGATTCTGAGTTGCGAGAGTCACTAAGACTTGCAGTTGCTGAAGTCTTATTGCCTGCCTACAGATCATTCATAAAACGTTATGGGTGTGTTTTCATTATCTTCTATTGTTTTGCATGCGCTCTCACCACATGTCCAGTATAACTATACATCCCTTTAAGAACAATAAACATTAATGCCTGTTTGATAACCATTTCATTTTAGTTTTCTTGTTTGTCCTTCATAGAGATATAGGGAATGTATATGTAGGAATGAGGAATGAAGTATGGATGAATGGTGGAGGGAGAGTGAAGGAAAATGTAGAAAACAAAAACTAGAAATGGAAACCTATCAAAAGTTCTTAGTTTTTAGTGTTTATTTCTCATTTCTTCCACTTCCCACCACCCATACTCCACCCTTGTTCATCCCTTCATTTCTCTCTTATATTTCTTCTCTTTTGCTAACTAAAAGTGAAAACTAAGACCTGAAAATGAAATGGTGGCTAAATGGGTACATCACATGGACCATTTTGACATTTAAGCCTTGTAGTTTATTAGACCAAACTTAATAATCTTGAGTCTAGATTGGGGAAAAAAAAAATAAAAAACTTAATACTTTGGAGTCTGGACATTAAGGGCTCGTTAGACCTCGAGGTTTGGGTTGGAATGGATAACCCACTATATTGAAGGTATGTTGAAAGTAAAGGTGGATGATTTTTCATTTGGAGGCAATCAAAAGGGGACTGGACATGAAGGAAACTTATCCCTTCCAATGCTACCATTTTTGGAGGGATTGGAAGGAAGAAGTTTCCTTCTTGTTTAATCCACCTAATTCCCTGGGATGAAAACTCATTCACCTCTACCTATTTTCTTGAATATAGCGGGTTATTCATTCCAATGCAATCCTAGAGACCAAACAAGGCCACAACTACCATAGACACTTCAGTGGGCCCATGGAATTAGTCTAGGGACTCTAAGGAGGATATCTCTTAACTAACCATGTTTTAGATACTTCATCATTTATTTATCTAAGGAACTTAATAGGACAACACTTCAATTCGGGTATTCCGGCTGAATATCATGTAACTATTGTATGTTAATTGGCCTGGAAGTCATATCCATGGTGTCATGTTTTTTTTTTTTTTTTTCCTTCACGTTTAGTACTAGTTGTATCTATTGGTGCCAAAATCTGTATGTTCTGTTTGTCTCACAGGCCTCTGGTTGAGAGTGGAAAGAATCCCCAAAAGTACATCCGGTACACCGCAGAGGATCTTGAGCGAATGTTGGGTGAATTCTTCGAGGGGAAGAACGTGAACGAACCCAGGAGGTAGATTTGACAAGTCTCTCGCTCTTACCGGCTCTCTGTTGATTTAGCCAGCGATGTGTACTATCGGTTTTGGTATCCTGTGGAATGTTTGTTGCCCTTCCCTGTATATCGCACACTGAATAAGAGGGGTCTGTCTTTCCACATATGCTTGTATAGTCCCTGCTGCTTCGACGGCCGGCGGCGTTCCGAGTTCATATTTTGTAATTTTATATAAATGGGCAGTCGTTTCTTAGCACTTTCAGACCAAATTAGGGTTCTTTTTGTTCTTGAATATTTTCAAAGTTCATCATCAAATGTATTTTTTTTACCAGATTTTTGACTTCTTTGAGGAATGGCTATGATCCTTTGAAATCCATTATCATTGCATGTTTCTGTACTGAAGAGCTCGTGGTTCTTTACTCTGTAGTGGATCCTGAATCTGCCACATCATTGTTTTAATTTTCAAGACGATTTTATGGTTGGACTTTTTAGAGACATCGTAACAGATGAGAGGAATAAATTAGTATTGAACACTCCATCGATAGGTTTTTTCGATTGACTTTTACAACATGCTTCATATATTAGAATTACTTTTAAGCTTTGACAAGGTGGTGATGTTGACAGATTATTACATACCCACAAACTCAAATACATGGCATCAACTTTAATGAATAAATCATCGCATACAATATTTTATTTCATCTTAAAAGTTTTATTTGTGATATTTCATATTTTTGAATTTACTGACAACTAGGAAAGTTTTTTAAGATATGATTTAGAAAAAGTATAACTTATTACAACGTGGAGTTTATTAACGTATACCTGGAGAGCAACTTAAATAAAATGTGTTCATTGTCACGTGACGTCTCGATCTAATAATACAATGTTATGTGTTTAAAACCTTACGCATATCATTGTTTTATTGAAATGAGACGCCACGATGTCAACGGGATAGAACAACTTACGGAGATAGGATCAGTGAATTACAAGATTGAGAGATTTTTTTTCTCCACCTGATCAACAACAAGGGTTTATAGGGTTTGTAGATGGCGTAATGAAATTATGCAGCTCATCCAACGTTAGAAAATTTTACCTTGATTGCCGCTCTGCCAGTTTTCAAGAGGAGGATTTCAGCTGTATTCAGTGATGATATCTGCTAGAGAAATTTTTCATTGTGACGGGAATATAAATGATACACCACGTGTTTTAATAGAAGTGGTGGAAAATTTTATTTGTTAGGTATTTAACTTTTTAGCACACATATCCCACAATTTGTATAATGACACATGATGTACCACCCTGTATACTGATCATACTGAAAAATTTCTCTTATGTGCTGCCATCAAGAATAATGCTTGCTTTGAGTAGAATGACAAAGATATTTCTACACTGCCCCGCCCTGGAAGATTTGACCTTAGTATGAAACATGGGAAGATATGTTTCGGAACTTTAAGACTTTGGTGTATGAAACCGTAGATTTTCTAGACCTCTCACTTCAAATTTGCCTTTGAAATAAATAGGTTGTGATACTTGTCTAGTGTATGGTGTATGGAATTGTTGTTATTCAGGATACGAATCCAAAATACATAATTCATCTGTGATATTTTTTAACATATTAAACAACAGTAGATTCAAGTTCATTCTAATACTTCATAATCTATCCTTCAGCCGACCAAACGAGCCATGTGAGTCAAGTATGGTCTTTTGAAAACTATATACATTCCAAGATACATATGCAAATTAGTTTTTGGTTGTACAAAAAGGTTAGGTTTTTCTGGAGAACGACGGTTTGGTCCATTCACCTAGTGAACATCGGTGCAAGTTATCACGGCAAAGTCAAGAGCCTATCCGTGAGTCATTTGGACCGGTATGGTTCGATTTCCCCCGGTTTACCATAAAAACCAAAAACCGAACTAAAGAATTTTCATGGTTCGATTTGGTTAATTGTTCGGATCGATTTGGCATACAGACAAAATAACAAAACGACCTAGACTTAAAAAATAAAAAACCGACATGTCCACAGTGGAGAAAACAGGTGCATGTCGCCGGTTTCTCTCCTAAGCGACAATCAACTCTGCACGTATGGAGGGAGAAACAGCCACCGGCCCCAGCCATAGCCAAAGGCTGGCGGCTAAGAGATGGGTTTTTATAGGTTTTTTGAGAGAGAAATATGGTAACAGTATGGATGGCTGTAATGACCTTTGTTCGAACATAAATATCAACTGATTATACAAGAATTGTAAATTATTTATTAAATCAAACCAAAAATAGTGAAAAAAACGCAAACTAAACATTCATTAGATTAAACAATTGTCAAAGAGAATCATCAAATAAAAAGAAACAAAAACAAAAATCTGTCGAAGTTAATAATACTTCAACATGCCAATGCATCAAGATTTGAAATCGGTCCTACAATTTTATTGTATCTAAAATTAAACTCAAGGCTTCTGATGTTATTTTTTTTCTTACTAAAGATTCGGATGTTCAGTCCTTAGTAGTTGGTTGTCGTTTATTAGAGCTGCTCTTCTTTTCCGCGGCTGACAAGGAACTCGCTTCCTTGTTATTTTCTGGTTTACTACTCTTTGCTTTTCCACTGCTCCTTTTCTTAGGTTCATTGTCAAAGGTATACAAGGATACAATGTCAGGAATCTCCCCTGGAATATTGTAATTCGTTTCTGACGCCATTGTTATGACAAAATTTTTACTCCCTTGAGTTGCAATTGTAATCAACAACCTAACTGCAAAATCCTTCAAGACAAAAAGACAATGATGTGGTACCGACTAAAGACCCTCCGAGAGTCACAGTAGCTCGTTTAATTTTGAACCAAAGAATTCTACTTAGAGCTCAAAGTATTGCGTGCCTTGGATTGTTCATGAACGAACTATTTATACTAGTAATTAAGGACTCCTAAGTCCTTAAGAGGAAGCATGTAAACTTACTCGTTTGCATTCCAATATCAATGAGGAGGAGGAAACAAGATCTGGTTACTTTAGGAGAGATTCGTAGTAGATTATTTCGTTTCCTTCTTTCATGTGTTTCCATTGATGTCTTTCCATTTAGCAGACAAATTCTCTGGCATAGATAGTAAAATAAAATTAAAAAAAAAAAATCAATTTTATAATTAACTTTACAAAAGCTGAAATATGGCAAGGTAATTAATTATAAGTTAGGGTTTGCATATTTACTTACAATGAATAAGAGTTAAAATCATTGTGATTCTTTATTTCTTTTCGTTTACTAAAACATCGGTATTGGAAAACTTTTCTTGTTTAGCACATTTGGAAACGGAAAAACGTGTGCGTTTCTTGGAAATCACGAATTAAATAAGTTGTGGAACTAGTTGATCACATTCTCGTTCATCTTTTTGTTACTTGATTCATGACTTCTCCTATTCCAAGTAAATAAACAGAAGTAGAACGCAGAATGAGGAAAAGAACACGTCAGTATTTACTTACATAGTTTAGCGACCATCTGCTTCGTTGCATATTTATTTAAGAATCGAAATCCAAATGAGCAGTGCGCAATTTGAAAGATTAAGCTTTTACATATTCTAACATAGATATGTTGATCAAACTGTTCTTCTTCTTTCTTAGAATTTTCAGAACATCGAAATTATCAGTTGGGTTTGTTCGTTCATGTTATTTCGATTTCCAGAGTAAAATGCTTTTCTAATTAAGTTAAAGTTTTTGTATTAAAAAATATCCAAGTTAAGGTCATGATTTCGAGCAAAAACCATCTCCCAGCAACTAGTTAAGCACAATCGAAGAAAAGAAACTAATTAAAGAAGTAAAATAAAGGGTCCAAATATTAAGCATGACTTTGGATGTATTCTGGCTAGAACTATATGACCGTCGGATTATATTAGAAAGTAAGGATCAGAGACATCTATCTTTTGACACACATTTTGACCCCGCATGACATGATGGGGATTATATATATAGTTAAGACATTGTGATCATTTCTACTTGTTCTGCAAAGTCATCCTCCTGACCTTGAAAAGAAAATGACAGCGGAGAAGATCTAGAAAATGAAGAAATGGCAGAAGAAAAAGAAGTGGAATAATAATAATTATGATGAGAAGGAGCAGCTGCAGCATTCGAAAGAGCAACAAGGAGATCCACAAATGCTGCCACTATAAAGCCATGATTCTTCTTCTGGATGACCTTCAAATACCATCCCAACGGCTCCACCAATCTTTAAGCGCATGACATTCCACCATCTCCTCCATTGACCTCCTAAAGTCTTTCAACCGATCCTCCGATTCCAAGCTGGCTAGCTAACACCACCACGTACTTTTCCTTCAACGACGGATTCATCATCTCTCCTCCTCCGCCGGCTGCTTTCACCGTGTCTACCATATCTACCATGCAGCTCATGTCTTCCGGCTCGAAAAACAGCCTCTCGGACCACCACCATATCCAAGGACTCCTCCCAGTCCTCATCAGACTCGGTTGTTGATTGATTATCTGAGGAGGAGGAAGAAATTGCTAACCAAGACTGATCAGCTCCTCCTTCCGTACTTGGATCGAAGAAGACGGAGTGGTTGCAAGAGGGCCAGTCCTGCCATGGCACTGCCGACGTGGCTGCTAACGTTGTCGTTTCCTTGTTTTTGAAGAGACAAGGCAACTTCATTGGAATCCAATCCAAGACGTCCGTCCGAGCTTACAAAATTGGTTGGTTTTGATTGAGATTCTGGGATTTTTGTTGTCAAGGTATGTCTGCTTTTTTTTTTTAATGGCATTGATAATAATGTGATAGATCATATATAGAGGTTACAATAAGAGGAGATGAGTGATATTTTAAAAAGGAGAGTAAAAGGAACATGGAGAGAACATGAGTGTATTTAATTGTTGGTTTGATGCTCCAAGTTGGACCAGTTGGTGAGTCTGCTTGATTGTGGCCACGGGCAGAGTGAAATTCACTACAGCCTTTCCGGGCCTGGAAACGGTGGATAATCGTGGCTTGCCACCAGTTGTCCCTTTTTTTCTAAAAAAAATAAATAAATTGTTGGTTTGTACAATATTGAATGGTGTTCAATGCCTTCCCCATCAAAACAACTCAACCAAAAAAAATTGATTTTTACCCACTTTTTTAGCCTCTTACACACCCCTATATAACCATGGCCTTTTATTTCGTTTGATTTCAATCCGATAAAAGGAGTGTGAAAATCACCCCTCAACGAATATTTTATGGTGGATACTCTAAGATTTTTAACTGTTAGATCTTGATTTTAATGTTTTTTACCAAAGATCTAATGGTTAAAAAGTCAGACTTTTGACATCCAACACTTTTGTCAACATCTTTTGATTTGATATTTCAAACTTTTTGTAGGCATTGCCAAGTTGGCTAGAGGATTGTGCTCCCTCTTCTCAACCAACTCAAGTTTAAGTTCTTTTTTCTGTAATTTAAATTAAGCTAATTAGAATTTTTCTCGAATAAAAAACTTTATTTAAAACTTTTCATTCGATAGCATAGCCAATATAAACTACTAATTGATGTTATTAGTGGTGGATCTTCGTTCTCTAGGCACCTTCTTACTATTATTCATAATGTGCAAAAGTTGCCGTGTAACTTCCAGTTTATCTCGTTTTTCCATACCTTTTAGGAAATTTTGTAACTGATGCTTTGGCTTTTATGGGTCACTCGTCTCATGTTCCTGCTGTTTGGGATCGCTCTTTGCCTAGTGAGGCAAGAGCGGCATGAATTTGGGATTTTGTTACTTAGCATCTCCATGTGAGGAAAAAAAAAAAACACATGATAATACATTATTATACCAGAATGTCACGCGACAGTGAACATGTTGCATATAAGTCTTTCTCCAACGTGCCAGCTCAATAAAAATTCATTTGAGGACTTGGAGTTGGACACAACAATTAAGAAAAGAACAAGGAATTGTTTTAACTTGAAATAACAAAACAAAACCTAATTGTCATTTCTGTTCAAAACATGAAAAAATAAAATTAAAACTTTATGTTCTGTACAAAAGAATCATGATATCAATGGTAATGACGGGGGTTCTTCTCCTGAAAAAAGCATTCCAGCAATCTAAAACCTCTTCAACCTCACTGTTTTAAATGAAGCTATACGGTATCGGAACCAGCATACATAACGCCTGTATGCGCATTAGCACGCCATAACCTTCGTCCATAACCCGATTTACAAACGGGTTCTATCGTTTAGACTATCCTCGTCATAGTTTCATGACCATTTATTCTACTAGCAAACTCCATATCATCATCATCACTAACAATATCTAGTTCATCATCACTGTCTAAATCTGAACTTACATCTAAAGTATGAAATGAGCTCCAATCAGGTGGGAAGGTCTTCTGCAGGGCTTCTGTAAGCTCCCCGCCTGTTGTTTCAATCTTGCGTAAGCACCTCGACCAGTGAACTGCAGTTCCCATATCAACAGTCAGCCCAGATTCAATCATCTCTTTACAAATGGACAGAAGGCCAGTGTAGATATAAACTTCATCAACAGTTGCCCTTGACAGCAGAGATGTCATCAAGCAATGGTATACAGCTCTGTCCGGCTTCAGCCCAGCCAATTTCATCTCTTTGAAGCATCTCAACGCCTTCTCTGGGAGAGAAGCACGTGCCCAACCCTTTATCAACGTAGTGTAGGGTTTTCACATTTGGCTTCACTCCCAACGCTTCCATTTCTTTAATTATTTGTTCAGCTCTCTGAAAGACAGATTGTAAATAAAATGCAGAAATGACGAACCAAATTGATAAACTAGGTTACTTAGTGTTCTAATTCTTGTATTGTATAACGCCAGGGTTTTGGCCAACTGAAATCAGCAAGATGAATTTTTTTTGCTGTTATATGAAAGACATCATTTTCCATTGCTTTCTAATGCATAACAAGTCGCAAAATCCATTTGTAGAACATAGTACTCTAAAAAAAAAGTACCAAAAATATATGAAATAAATATTTTATTTGTAGAAGCTCAAAATGGTGATGAAAAAATAATATTTCTTGAAATAAAATTATCTCCAACGACCTGGCAAAATTGTAGAATACCTGCAGATCTCCAGCCTTGCAACTAGCATTTATGAAAGATGTGTAGGTGTGAATATCAGGTCGAACCCCTTCCTTTTTCATTTGCTGCATCAAGTCAGCAGCCTCCCAAACATCTCCTCTTCGAACCCATCTGCATAACGGAAGGCAGGTTCAGAGGCAGAGAATAATCGATTAAAAGAGAAGATTATATTGAAAAAGTAGAATATAATAACATTACATAAACATCCTACAAAACAAAGAAAAAAAACTGTAGAATAAAGACTGACGAAAGTACTAGTGTGAAGTATATCAGCGCACATAAAAAATTTAACAAACCATACCCATCGATTAATATGTTGTAAATAAAGGTGTTCCTTGGAATGTTTTTAGCACTCATTTCTTTGGTGACAGCTAATGCACTTTGCATTCTGCCTGCCTTGCAACATGCCTTCAGCAAAGCCTCATATGTGAACACATCAAGCTCCAGGCCCTCACTCCTCAATTTGGTAAAATACTCGAAGGCTTTCCCAGTATCACCTAAAGATGCATAACCGTGCATGATAGTTGTGTATGTGTGCTCGTCCGGAATTATGCCTGCTAGTGTCATCGCATCCAATATTTCAACAGCCTTCTCCATCTGCAATACTTACTTTTGTTTATATTTGAACCATGATTGCAGTGAATGGGAAATCAAATCATTCAAAATCCTACGTTGTTAAAATTCCAAACGTCCCCGAGTAGAAAAAAATTATATGTATATAAGGATAATTACCTGCTGCTTCTCCACAAGACCAAGAACCAGAGCATTAAAAGTATGCACAGTGGGAATGCACCCACTCATCCCCATCATATCGAAAATCTCTAGGGCTCTTCTCATTTCTCCAGCCCTTGCAAAACCATGTATTATTGGCATAAATGTCCGTGATGTAGGTCTATGTCTCTCCTGCTGCATTTCTCTAGTAGTGCGGATCGCATGGTCCATGTTGCCCATTCCACAGAACGCTGTTATGATGTTATTGTAAAGAACAACGTCGGGCTTCAACCCATCCTTCACCAAATCTTCTACAACTGAAAATGCATTGGTCCAATCTTTTAACTTCAAAAATCCATTGATTAACATGGAGTACGTCTTCATGTTATGTTTTATGCCGGCTGATTCCATCCGTTTGCTGACTTCCAAGGCTTTTGGAAACTTTTCCAATCTGAAATTTTAGATACCGATCTTCAAATTAGGCATAATGATAATAAGAAATAAGTACAAACCTCTCTCCCCAAAAAAAAGAAAATTGTAAACCTGAACTCAAGGAATTCAAAGTGGGAACAAAGTACAACTACAAAAGCTATGCAGTAAGCAAGAAAATGAAGGGGACAGCAGTAGTCAAGCAGCACTGCACCAGACAGGTTTCACTTGAAACCACACCGTGCCACCCCTAGGCTGGGTGAGCTCAAAAAACCGAAAACTAAACCAAACATAAATTGAACCAAAATTAAAATCAAACTGAACCAAAAATTATTGGTTTAGCTTCGGCGACTTCAGAGGTTTAGAAACCAAACCGAACCAAATGAAACTTAATTCAATATTTTATTTATTTTATTATGAATATTTATTTTTCAAACCCAATATTAATTTCAACACAAGTCTACATAAGTCCAACTTGAGGCCCAAAAAAGTCTAAATATCTTGTTCTTATGGAAACCCAGCCTATACTATTCTTCATTTTATCCCCTTGTCATGTCTTTCCTTTTATCCCTTCTTATTTCTTTTTTTCCCTACAACTCTGTCTCTCTCTCTCAATGAAGTACTCCATCCTCCCATGATCTTTATTTCAAAGTCTCTTATTTTGTTTGACTGGATGGTGGGATTAGTTCCCTCACTCTGCAACTTTTCTCTCAACCCCTCTCTTCTCTCTAGTTCACACCATTCCTCGTTATAGGTTTGTGGGGTTTTGTTCCTTTTGGAAAATTGGATTGTACCCAGATGGGATTGTTTGATTATACCCCTTAGATTTAGTGGTTGAAGATAAGATAAGGCTAGAGGCGTAGCTTGAGATTTGTCAATTTCCCTATCTCATTCCAAATTTTTTTTTTCTTTTCTAGGCAAAGCTAATCTCCAGGTTTTTTTTTTTAATTCAAATAACCGAAACCAAATGGATTCAAACTGAAAAAAAAAAAAAAAAAAAAAAAAAAAGAAGAGACTGAAATCGAACATCAACCGAACCGAAGAAAAACCAAACCGAACAGTAACTTCGGTTTGGCCTTTTCTGCTCTCCTCCTCCTCTTGCTAGCCACAAGCCCGATCTCTAATTCTTTCGCCACGGGACGTTCTTAGATCTACTTGGTATATAAAACGCAATCAAGTTGTATGTATTCTCACAGACGCCGCTCAAACTGTTGACGCTCACTGGTGAGATCTACACAGGCTGAATTGGTCAAGTGCTTGCCCGTGATGGACTTGGGCTTTGCAAACAATAAGAAAAAAGGCACAGGATTTAAGTGGTTCGTTCCTCAAAATTGGTTGTATCCCTAATTCTCTTAAGATAAAAGGAGAAAAGAATACAAATAGCGCTTGGCTTAGTGTAGTACAATTTATCCTTCCATTTTACCCTTTTGAATGAGCAATCATCCTCCTTGTATAGGCCCTTAATGGGCCGAATCCCTAAACTTGACCGGCTAGCCTCCATTCTTTAGTCGACCCGTGGTAACGAAGTGACATATGCTCAAAGCATATTTTCTTAGGACAACATAGGCTGAGCAAAGCGCCTTGCTCGGATTTGGAGTAGGTGGAAAATTCACTCGAGAGACCTATCACCAACCCTTATATTCCTTCATAGACTTTTGTTTCATCGAATGACTATCACGTGATTTGAAGTTGACATCTGAGTAGGCTTGTCGTTTTGTTCGTAGAGGTTAGAAAGAACCTGCGTTAAGAACCTTAAACTTAAGAGTTCAAACTATAATTAACTTAAAATTTTAACGGTGGAACCAAAAATTCCAATTCAACTTTCACTCCTATGCTCATCCAAGTGCAAACATTAAATAATTGAAATTATTGAATGATTTACCTTGTCAGACTTACGGATCAACCGTTTGATAGGACAATACAATAGATATGACCCATGCAAAGCAAAGCATTAGCAGTCCCTCCCACCGCCCATGATAAATAAATAGGCCAAACAAAAGCTCAGTTTATTGGGCCCAACAATAAATAATAAGATACTTTAACGAAAAATTTTCGGTACTATTTATCTTAACGAAAAATTATATTTTTACATTAAAAACTCAATTATAATACTATTTATTTTATCTTTTATTTTCTCCTTATTGTTAAAATTCAAAATTTTCAAATATTTTTCATTAATTTTTCTTAAATAATAGCGAAAGCAAATTGACTGCTGTTGTAGACAAAAGGGATTCAATTGAGATAGCCTGTCATTAGCAAGCATGGACCCAACATGTTATCCCATTATTTTTTGTCGCCTTCGTTTCTTTTTGGATTTGGATCATCTCTCTTCTTTTTTCATTCATTTCCATCTATTCCTCTTACATTTTCTTTCTATAAAAAATTAACATAAAATATTAACAAGAGGAAAAAACAGAAAGGAGGTAATCTTTCTCCTTTATTTTTACATGCACACGCACCCAAAAAAAAAAAAAAAGATCACTATCTTCAACTGAAAAGAAAGAAAGATAAGACATGGTGCCCGGTGTTTTTGTCCTTTTCTTACTTTTTAATTCCTGCTATAGAAGCCGAAAGAAAAGAATGAGCGCATCGCGCATCGTTACAATGTATTGCTGAAGATTCTTCATGATAAATATAATCCTTAGTCTTTGATGGTCTTGATTTCGAATTAGAAAATGTCGACAGTAATTATCCTCCAAAGATACTAGGAGCATTTTATTAAACTAGATAATTAATATTAGTCATCCATACATAACTTTGTGCAGGCTAAAAATAGTATCAAAGATTCTTCAATAGTCCCCCGATAAAATTTTCAACTCTTTCAAGAATTTGAGCATGTTGCAACATTATTTAAGTTTGAATTAACAAAGCTACTCATTTTAGTATGAACACTTTGTTTTGGGCCACCCCAACTAGGTGGTATAAAAACCCTTTTAAAGACTTTTTAAGTTAAAATGGTCATTGAGATTTGCATAACTTTTCACTTTGGTTCCTGAGATTGTCCACCATCAATCATTTTGGTCTTTGGGTGAAATATTATGTTAAATAAGGATCAAAATGACAAAGCTACCCTCAATTTAATGAACAATAGGCCAAAATGATTTGACCAAATTTGAGGGTATTTTTGCTATTTTATCCTTATCTTATGGAGATTTTTCATATAATGACTAAAATGATTAATTGTGGACAAACTCAGGGACCAATTCTATCAATTTCAAATCTTAGGGACCAAAATGAGGAGTTATGCAAATCTCAGAGACTATTTTGGCTAAAAAAAACCTTTTTAAAATGGCTAGTTTGTGATTTCATCACGGCAGTAAACTCTTCTAAGAGTGGAAGACTCACAAAAGTACTTCAGCCTCTCAATGGTCACCATTGTGTGATTCATGAGTGTCAAGAATCAACCTCAGGACATGTTGTGTAAATTACGAGCTTTGAATTCGTCACCATCCACTAGGTCACTCCGTGGTGGTTGAAATTTTGCTTTGTAAGAAATTTTGTCAGTGAAACACAAGCATGTACATCACGTTTAATAATACAAGTGGAGACACTAAATAATATATCATCTCTTCACTTATATTATATCGCACGTACCAACCTGTATTCTCGACTCTGAGCACATGGAAATTTTTATTTGGTTTGCATTTTTGTGATGCTCTATCTTACAAGTCATTACTAGTGAGATCAACATCCAACGATAAAGTTGATGGGATTACATTGCCAGCCGGGTAAAGGAACCATAGCCTAAAAAGCTTTGCTTTTTCAAGTACCCACCAAAGACCAAACTATACATTTGTCATTTGGGCAAAGATGCTTGCCATCTATTCTTCCTAACCTTTTCTCTTCTCCTTGTTTTCCCTCTCTAATTGGTCCATCAACATCACAATTACAAGTCAATCGATGAAATATCTACACTCCAAGACTTGGATCATTACTTTCTTGAGCTGATTCTCTGTGAAATTCACCGTTCTTTTGATTGAGAGATCCACTTCCTTCTGCATCAAAGCTAGCATGAACGCTATAGAACACGTACACGAGCACGGTAACTCCCGAAAAGACTCCGAACCTCACATAGGATGGCTTGTCCATAGACCCCAACAAAAATATGTTCAAGAAGATGGAGATGGATGGCATCCATGGCATCAAGGGGACGCCCCAATATTCCGGCTTTCTCACTTGTGGAACCTGGAAATGGAAAATTTGCAGCATTGAAACCGCAATTGCTGCGGTGACAACAAGCATGAAGGCTTTCAGCTTCCCTCGTGGTGCGAAATGCCAAATGAAGACGAAGATGATAGAGGTGAGGGAAAATGAGCACAGGAATGATAATGTAGGTCGTGGATTGGTCGTCCCCACCACGACATAGCGCCTAAAAATCACAGCGTTGGCCACCATGTAGAAAACAAATAGCGTGCCAATGGATACAAGGTTGAGAAGGACATTCAGATCCGTGAAAAGCGCAATTGCGGCTGTCAAGATACCTGAAAGGAACAAGTCACAAATATGCAAGTACGAAAAACATGGAGAACAGGAAAAAAAATAAAAAGCACACATAACATAGACTAGATTTGACTAGATTTGACTTTTTCTAAGGGCGAGTAACTTTAAATTTTTAATTTTTTTAATTTTCAGGATTAAGACGAGAAAAACAAAGAGGTGATGGGAGATGAAGATTAGACGAGCACCCACAAAACAAAAGCATAAATGTGACAAAGAATATGAGAGCCAAGTTGCCGAGTTGAGTGGGATAGCCATTTATACGAAGTTTGACAGGTGAGATTGAGAGAAAATAAAAGGTCGTCTTCCATCAATGGCTGCAAGTGCATGCATATGCAGGGATTTTTATCTAGTGAAAATTGAAGATGCATGGTTGGACCAATCTCGACCATTTGACTCACTCGTAACTTGAACATTAAAATCTCCTACAACTTAAAAATCGAACACGAAAGCGACAGAGATAAAGATAAAGATGACGATGATGCTAAAGTCAGAATGCCCATGAACATGATAAAAGCTGGCTGCAAAGGTAACTATCAAACATGTTTTATATTAGATATTGAAAAAAGAAAATTGATACTACGACCACGAGATAGATAGATAGATAGATAGATAAATTGATGGAGAGAAATCTGATACGCCCATTGCACTAAAGTTGACAAAAGCAAATTCCTAGCATAGTTCCATTTCACCCATGCGCACAGCTCGCAGGCGGCGGCAACCAATTGATATATCACCAAAATATACTCATCACCAACACCACCAACAAGATTAGACATGCTATGAGACGACGAATAGAGCAGAGCAGAACAACAATGTTATGAGAACTTATGACGATAAATACAAAAATTCTATGGTGTTCTGAAGTATGAGATCCTTTGGATGTTATGTTTTAACAGTTGTCTTGATTTTTTCAATTCCTCACAAACATGAAACAAATTCAAACACTCATATTGTCTTACCGGGTAGATGCGGCAAATCAACACATTGGGTTGTTAACGGATACCAATTAAGACTCATTTAATTGATATCATCATAATACAGAAGTGAAATTTGTAGTGTTAATAATCATGTAAGTGAAGTCAAAGTAAATGAATCTGATACCCATTAACAACCTAATGAGTTGATTTGTCGCATCTACTTCCAAGGTAGCTTAAGCAAAATCCCCAATGGATGAAGATGACTCACATTGACATCCCTCTTTCCTCATCACATCTTATTAGATAAACACATAGATTACAGGAAGGAAGGACGAAGAAGCTGCAGTTCTCACACTTTCGCTGGTGGACAAAAGTAGGATCTTTTTTCACATCATCTTTATTTATTATTAGCTACAACAAATATTTAGGGTTTAAGTGGGCCACGCAATTCCCAACCATTCATGGCAGGGAGGAGATGGAGGACTCACTAAACCCTACACTAATCAACAGCTGATAATTTCCTACGTGTGCCTCTTACCAGCCACGCACTAAAGAAATTTTTTAGGTGTGACGGAAATACAAATGGTACATCACGTATTTTTAT
This sequence comes from Pyrus communis, assembly GCF_041283825.1. Classification (NCBI taxonomy): domain Eukaryota; kingdom Viridiplantae; phylum Streptophyta; class Magnoliopsida; order Rosales; family Rosaceae; genus Pyrus; species Pyrus communis. The sequence goes on along the minus strand of NC_142566.1, from coordinate 4,617,313 downwards.
ATAAATAATAAAAAATTTTAATTTTTTAACACATATCCCACCATTTATATAAGAACATGTGATATACCATCATGTGACAATCACATTGAAAATCTCTTCCACTAAGGATTTGGATCCTCTCCTGAACCCAAGTAGAGGATCCTCCTGAGTAAAGCAATGCGGGCCGTTAGATGATTTTCATCCAACGGCTATAAACTGGAGTCCCTTTAAAATTATATTAATTATAACCGTTTGATGATAATCTAACAGCCCACGCTGCTTGATCAGGAGGATTTTCTCCTTGGGCTCAGAGAGGATCCAAATCCCTCCACTAATCCTAACTCCTAACTCTACCAATCAGCTGCTGACAAATATACTTACAAAATCCGCCAACTATGCTAGAACTTTTTTTGGTCAAAAGAAGATGAGCCAAAACAAAACGGACGGTCCGTCGGTCGGCCGTGGAAAACGGAAACGGTTCAAATGGACCCCACCACAGAATTAGTTCGAAACGCCCGGAAGAAACCTCCTCCTTCGCATGGGGCAAAGTGCGCGCACAGCAAACAACACACGCATTGCACGCAAACACATTAACTCTCACATTGATTGATAAACACGAAAAGAAAGCGTTATATTATTACCATTATCGACTGACATATTATCACAACCACTCTAAATTTAATGGATTTGGATCCTCATCTTAGGACGCTGAGCCTCTAAAACAAAGCACACAAATTATTGAATTTTGATCCAACGGTTATAATTATTATAATTATTATAATTTTTAAAGGACTCTCTTGTTTGTAACTGTTGGATCAAAATTCAACGACCCGTATACTTTGCTTAGAAGGCTCAGTCTCCTAAGCTTAGAAGAAGATCCAAATCCAAATTTAATAAGAGAAATACTAATAAGACTCTCTCAAAATGTAAAAATGTTGCTTTTACCAATTATTTGTAACATCATGTGTCAGAGAGATGAGACAACATCCGTTGACAGATCCTACCTCTATTACAAAGACATTAAGCGGTAAATATAGCATTACTCATCAAAATGGAACCCTCTATAGACTCTTAGCCATCTCATTTTTTTTATACCATATTTGTAATGTTGGCACGGGAATTATAGGAAAAATATAAAATGGTTTAGAGTCCATGAAAAATTTTATTTTTGGGAAAATCTCTTTATGCTCATTTAATAAGCATACGTAAATAAAAAATATATGAGGATTGATGATTTAATCCTTAATTAATTAAGGTGTTTATTTTTTCTAGTAATAAAAACACTAAATGGATAAGTTACTAATTTATAAAATAGACTATGTAATATATTTATCTACTGAAATACATATTGGAATTTTATCCAGAAATTTTTATTGTATTAATCCACCGTTGTGTGACTTTTGACCCGAAGCACAATTTGATACAGCACAGATCATAAAACGAGTAAAAGAACATTAAACAATATTAGGCCGCGTGATGCCAATGTTTCGTGTTCATGAAAAAATCTCACGCTGTATTTGTGTGTGATTTGATTTCTTTCTTTTTCAGATCAACACAAAACAAAAAATTAAAATAAAATAAAATAAAAGAAACAAACCAACGAAGGAGGAAAAAAAAAAGAAATATAAAACTTTTGGATAATTAACGTACCGAGAAAAGCGGAGGCGTTGACAGGCGTGGATGTCTTAGGGTGGACCCTAGCGAACCAACCAGGGACAACCCTGGACCGTCCGATGACACACATGTAACGCGCCTGGCCCAGCATGGCCACAAGCAGTGACGTTAGAATTCCAAAACTGGCCCCCACTCCGATCACGTTCGACTCCCACTTCCCTCTGAACGCTGCTGAAAACGGAGCCTCCGGGTCGATCGCGTCGTACGGGAGGAGCTTCGACATGGACGCCGCCATTAAGCAGTAGAGGACGGTGACGAGCAAGACTGAGCCCGACACGCCGATTGGGATGTCCTTAACCGGATTCTTCACCTCTTCCGCCATCGTCGATACGGCGTCGTACCCGATGTAGCTGAGGTAAACCATACTTGCCCCATTAAACACACCCGAAACCCCGTAAGGAAAAAACCCGGATGGCCGAGCCGGGTCGGCCGGGTGCGTGAAGTTGTTCCCGTCCCCTTTGCAGAATCCAGCGACTATAACAAACATGATGAAGATTATATGCACCGCCGTCAGCACCATGTTCAAAACAGAGCTCTCCTTCGTACTGTAGCAGATGATAAGCGTAATGGTTAAAACGACGACGACGGCGACGACGTCGGTCTGATTGAATCCGTCGGGGAGTCCGGAGACAGTGAACCTCCATTTGGCGGCGGGGACGCCGATTGCAGAGCCCAAGTAGGCGGTGAGGCCCCTCGCGACGGCGGCGTTCGACATTACGTAGTCCATCACCAGGTTCGCTCCGGTTAAAAACGCCACGAATTCACCTGAGAAACCCAAACGCCCAAACCCCAAATCCCAAACCAAAAATATCAAAAATAAGCCAAAAAGGAAAGCATTTAAGTAATTAATTATTAGAAACATATAGAAAGAAAGAACAGAAGAAAATATCAGAAAGTTTACCGAAGGTGACGCGGAGGTAGCTAAAGGCGCCGCCAGCAACGGGCATGTCGACGGCGAACTCAGTGTAGCAGAAGGCGGAGAGAAGAGCGCAGAATCCGGCAATGGCGTAGGAGATGACGATAGCCGGGCCGGCGTAGAGGCGACTGGCACGACCGGTGGTGACAAAGACGCCAGCACCGACCATCCCGCCGAGGCCCAATCCGATGAGGTCGAACCAGCGGAGCGTCTTCTGCATGTGGGGGCCGGAGCGAGCTCGAACGGCGCTCATTTCGTCGTAGGAGGTGGAGACGGAACTGGCCCGGCGAGCGAGGCGGGTGGGTGTGTCAGCCAGGGCTCGGAGGTAGGCCCGGGGACTTGAGAAAGAGGAGGAGGGGCCATGGGGGACTGGGGCACTAATCTCCATTGAGATTTGATGTGGGTTATCTTTCCTTTGGATTTTGAGTGAGGATCGAGTTTCCTTTATATAAATAAATGTAAAAGCTTCTGACTGCGGACGGTGATTTTGGATAAAAGACAAGGCAGAGGAGGAAGGCCAAAAGGTTAGGTACTTACTGGAATCAGTATGGGTCATAGGGGAGATGTGAAATGGGAATAAGAATCGTCATCGGATTCTCTTCGGGAAGATTTCGAGGATCTGCCTATTTTATTTGTCAATCATATATCGTATTTTTAGAAATTATTTTAAATTTTATTATTTAAAATTAAATATAAATAGTATTTAAAAAAATTAAACGTACGATATACGATTAATAGATACGATTTACGAATTTTTGAAACTCTCACAAAAGGAGCTGGAGAGAATTCAGATTCTTGAAATAAATGGAAGGGCATTTATGCCAACACATCCCTCGTGAATACAATTTGTTATGTATTGGTTCAAATTCTGGCATCCATCTATACAAAGGTAGGTCAGTTAAAAATCCATATGTTCGACCAAAAAAGTTAAAAATTCGTACGTTCGACCAAAAAAGTTAAAAATTCATACTAATTAACAAATATATTTTGAACCTAATCAATCAATTATTTTCGTTAATTAGCATATGACAGTAAGAAAGGCCAAACTTCTTATATTTTGGAGTACACTCTTTATTAATTAGTTTTATAGTGAACCTCAACTTTTTTCATAAAATCAAATTAAGTTGTTTCATATGTAAAGCACACAGTCACATATGCTCCACATCATCTTGTTTATGTTATATATGTATTAGGCTTGAAAATTTGTTATACACATAAAAGAGTGTGTTGAGAATGAATTTTACATTATTAGTCCTTTCAAAAACTACTTCAAGCAAGAATCAATTATGACCAATGATTAGTATTTTTTTTTTGCCCATTTTCTACCGAAATTAATATAAATCTCCATCACAACTTACATGAGAATCAACAACCTACTCACATAAAAATCTACATTCATAAATAGTATGAAATTTGGTACTAAGCAGAATATCCTGCAAATAAAAATTAATTTTAAACAATAGACTAGTTAAATGAATTAGTCAACTAGTCACAAGTTAGTTAGCGATATAAAGTGCAGTTGTAAGAACGAAACATAACTGACTAATACGTTCAACTAATTAGAGTCTGCCCATATTAGTTTCACAACAGTAATTCCTAAGCTTGAACATATTTACATATCGGTTCATTATGAAAACAGCAATAACAAAGCAATTATGAATTAAAGTATGCTGGATTGACTAGTCAAGCTCACCAGTCAATTAAGTACAGATTCGTCAGTTAATCAAACGTAAATCTACGAATCAAACTTAGTTCACTATGAGTTGTCTTAGTCAACAACAAATCAATTCATTGCTCATAATATACAGTGTAAACTTAGTCTCTAACTGTTTGGGCCCAAAATAATATTGTTGGGCCGAGTGTAGTTTTGTGCTTGGCCCAAAGCTGTGTCAAAAATACCATGGGCTGCCTGATGATTCCGGGCCATTTAGCAGGGGTGGTCGAGTCCTATCACAAGAATGAGTAGTTCAGATAAGCAAAGAGGGTCGAGGAAGTCGTGGTGCAATTAGGATCCTCGACCAACAATGAATAAAGCCCCAAAAGGGGGTGAGTTCAAAGTCCTAATAGGAGTAGGGTTGTTTGAAGCAAAGTTGAAACAAAACAAGGACTCCCAATCCAGATAGGAGTTTAATTCGATCTCAAGGAGTTGGTGCTATAAATACAAGAAATCATGCAACAATTGAGGATTTTTTATTTTCTTTTTTCCGCTGACACATCTTCAGTTTGGATAAACAGCACTGTGGAGGCAACCGGCGAACACCTTCAGTTTGGATAAACAGCACTGTTGCAGTAGAATCAACCGATCGAGGAGCACCTTCAGTTTGGATAAACAGCACTGCATCGAGGCCGACTGGTTACCTATCCAAGTCTCGGCCGAGAAGGGTTTTCGAATCCTTGTTGGTGGAGGTCATCTTATTAGCCTTCTCAGCGAAGTAGGGTGTTACAAGCTCCGATATTTGGCGTATTGGACGCCGAGTGATTTTATGATTGGATACTCGCAAGTGAGTTTCAGAGTTCGGCATTCTGACGGCCGAACCACATTCATCATCAAGACATACATCACATTTGAATACTTATGTCCATACAGTCTGGTGTCGATTTGACGTGCTTATACTCTTACGAATATAATCACGGCGATCGAATCGGGCACCGACGATTTGTGAACTTTGCAGAACTAGCAGCCTTGTCTTCAGGCTCTAGAACCCAAAGACCGAGAGTGTTCCTTTCTCAATTGCAGTCGCAAGATAGAGAAGTCAGCAAAGCGCCCAACATAACATTAAAAAATTTTACTCCTCGGCCGACGAGTTAGCACGCCCTGTATTCAACCAAATGATGTAGTTAGCTTATTAGTTACTCGGCCTGCGCGCCACGTAGGTTTTGTAATTTTTAGGATCAACATTTTGGCACGCCCAGTGGGACATTGTGCTAGACCTTCAGAGTTCATGACCATTGAGACACGGTCCGTAAAGAAGAAAACAATCATGGGAAAGTCAACAATTGACTTACCAGTGCAAGGTCTTGGGCAAGATTTGCCTCAGGCGAAAAATTCGATTGTTGTTACGCCGCCCGAGGCTACAAGTGTGACACGCCGAGATAATGAAATCTGTCTCGACGGACAGCCTCTCAACCCAGAAGTTCCCAACAAAACGGCAGGCATTTTTGTTGAAGGATTAGTGGAAGATTGCGACGAAGATGGCGGGGAGGGTTCTGATCCGCCAGTTAGGTCATTTCTTCGAAGACGACTCGATAAACAATATCGACAGGTCGAGCAGTCGATTGGCCAAAAAATGAATGATTTGCTAGACGCAATACGAAGCAACAGTGACACACATGCCAGGATGCTTGAACTATTGGTCAGTAAAGCCTTCGAAGATGGCCATATTGGCCAACCTCGGCAGCTTTCTTTTACAAACGTTCCAGTACAAGCCGAGAAGGGGCCCGCTCGGCTACAACCAATTGACTTAGAGAAAAGAGGCGGATCAGGCAATAGATTTGATGGACTTAACCAAGGAGAAGAAGCAGCGTCCATCAATATGACCGAAGTCTAAAGAATGATCGACTCGGCTCTAAAAAAAGGGCCGAAGTTCCCAAAGTTCATCCACCTGTACCTAGCTTATGTAGAAAGCTTCGAATACCCTAGAAGCTTCAAGATCCTCGATTTCAGTCTGTTCGCCAAAGAATCGTCCTTATCCTCGTTAGAACATGTGGCTCGGTTCACGGCGCAATATGGAGACGTCAATAGTGACTTCCATAAGCTACGGCCTTGGCTCAGTTCACTGCGCATGAACGGTAGGAGAAGTATTCCTTAGTGAAGAACAAGGAAAGTTTATTAAAACTCTGGTTGGAGCATGGTGGCAGGATGTGAAACCAATCATGCGCCTCACCTTGTAGGCGGTGGCGAATATCTTACACATGAGGGCTTCATTGCTATAGTAAAGGATCACTACGATGCGGTAGTGCTTTAGGTGCCTTTCCTGGTCTCTATCTCCTTTGAAAAAAGTGAAATATGGCATGTGGAACTTGCATGAGGGCTCCATCTGCTCGATCTTGTCTGTGAAATGTGACCTACTTATGTAGGCTACATCTTTTCGAAGTGCCTCATCAGTGATTTTGATACACTGGAACCCGCAATCAAACAAATATGAGCCTCTCCACTTCTTACTGAATTTGCCTCTGTTGAGGCAATGAGACTCCTAGCTTCATTTGATTGTGATCTGCCGGTATGCGCTAGCCTTCCCATTGTCCTGTTCGCTTGTGTCATGACTTCGGTGCAAATACTTCATCTTTGGCCTGGGAGAAGGTTGTTCATGGTTGCATTTGACGTAGGCTGCTAGTTGAACTTGAGTTGGATTGGGTGGTTGCTTCTCTTTGTCCGTTGTGCTGCTTACTCGGATGTGGTGTGGATGATGCTCTTCGCGGGCCAAACCGCGAAGGGACACTTTTCTTGGAATTAAGTCTATGATGTTCATCGAAGTAAGGGCCCAACCGTGAATGAATACTTGCCCTGCCTAGTTGGGAGTAAATACTTTTGTGTAAGCTTAAGCGGGAGAAATTGCTCTCGTAAGAGCCCAGACGGAGTGCACACTACCTGAACGTTTGGTTTTTTACTGGTCGAGTGACTACTTGCTAGGACGTGCTGGAAAAAAATGTCGTCGTATGCCATTGTCTTGTTTCGGGACACCTCATCTGAGGTGCGCTGTCTCGATGTACTATAAGAGCTGATTCATGAAAGTCTGCTACGCGAATACGCTTGTTAAATTTGTGACTTATCGAGACAAATGTTGTTCACTATTCGGGGTGGAAGAGCTTGGATGGTAGGCATCTATATGAGTAGTGGAAATGTAATGGATTTCGGGTCCAAAATTCAAGCTGAGACTAGTAAATCTACAAAAAAAACGAAGCAAAAATAATCCCAGTTTAATCACCAATCCGTGAACCTTAAGTAGGGTCTGTTATACCGGTCTGGGATCCATCAAATAGGTTGCGGGATCGGGTTAGGCGCTTGAAAGCTTGCCAAACTATGTGCACGCTAGGCCCGAGTTGTGTCTGGCCTGGCTACCCATCTTGGGCTTGTGCTGTTAGGGCAGCGACGCTCTTAGGCCTTGCTTATGGTTTGGACCTATGTGGATTGGGCAAGTGATTTTCATTACTGCCTTAGGCTTGTAGCTACCTAGGCCTGCTGAACTGATGCCCTTGCTTTGTGGGTTTGATGCTTTGTAGTTTCTTCACCGTGGCTCGAGGGTGCACTATAAACCACTGCAGTACTGTGGCATGGTAACAGTGGCGCCCCATGGTGGTAGAGTTGCTCATTTTGTCGTGGTGATCCTCGAGGAGCGACGACATGGGGCTATGTCGCGATCTCCATCTTCCGGTCTAAATCCTTAAACATAGAATGTTTCATTTGTCGTGGTTTCATAATTTCCCATCATCGTGTTTCTTCACCAGGGCTATTCAAAGAATTTAAATAAAAATTCTAAGAATAGGAACGTGTAGGAAAATCTACATATAAACAAAAATTTTGAAACGTTGAATGCGAAAGACTTTCTCAAGTGTTTGAATCAAACTTTCAATGAAAGCACAAACTTGTGGCAGAAAATGTCCGTCGTCTTCAGTCTTGACAAAATTGTATTTACAAAACAATCAAATTTTTTTTATCAAAGTCCAAAACCTCACGCACCCACGAGGAGTGAGGGAAGGGGAATATGATTTGGCTAATGGATATCCGATGCCTAAGTCAGAAACTCTGAATAGAGTGAGTATTTAGGTTTTTTGGTATAGCGAAAAACTTATCAAAATTTGGAGGTGATGAGGGTATTTATAGGATGTAGTGGCCGACCATGGTGTAGGGTTCTGCCCTACACATGGTAGCCTTTTATTGGCCAAGTTATGTCATTCGTAGGATGCACAAGGAAAAGATATTTCCAAGATATTAATTAGGAGATAATATCTTAGAATAATGGTGATAATATCCCTAATTGATTGTGGTAGGGATTCCTTACTTGATAAATCATATCTTTAATGCCTTTGACTTTTTTATGCCACGAGTAGGGGAGTTTTAAGCAGTCATAGTCCGCTGCTTGAACTTGTAGGGATGATGAGCTGCGAGTGGGAATATAAATATGCAATGCCCATTTAGTGAGGGCAATCTTATCTTTCATGAGTAAAAGTCCACGTGTCACCTTCTGGATTTTTGGGATTATATTTGGCTTCACAATGGTGTTGAAAATATTAATCCCACATTGGGTAAAGAATGGACCTTGCATGTGCTTATAAGTAATTAGGCATTCCTCATATTTCTAATAAATTTTATGATGGAACCTCAACTTTCTTCATAGTATCAAAGCAGGTTGTCTCATGTGTGAACCACAACAACCACACATACTCCACGTCACCCAATTTATGTTGTCCACATATTAAACTTGAGAACTTGCCACACGTGAGAGTAATGGTGGAGTCAGAAAAATCTACTAAGGATGGTCAACTTAAATTAACAAAAATGAAGACAAAACAAAATAAAATCATCTAATAGCACAAAATCCTTAGGTTTGCCAAGTTGATTTCCTATTCATGGATTGAGGTGCTATGTCTTCATGCACGGTAGTAAATTTCACTAATATAAAATTTTATTTCAACAACTAACCACAACTACTACCACATTTAGCATTCATATTACCATTTTTTTAAATATCTTCTAGGCCCTAGAAACATACAAGTCAACAAATCAAAATTTTCATATTTGTGAAATTTATGTCAGCTTTTATTTCAATAAAGGTCCAATCGGTGAGAATGACCATGCCTTGAGAATAATACATACAAAATCAAATTCGAACATGTACAAATATGCAAATAACTTGAGAAGGGTCAATTGACTATACTAAGAGCATCCTTAAAGGAGATGTTAAAAATAGTATGTCAAAATTATGTTTGATGGATGATCTGGCAAATTGAATACAAGTGCTAAATCCTTTTCTTTTCCAATAGATGTGTCAAATATTCATATTATTATTTTATTGTGTCCAGAGATATATTAACTATTAAAAATAATCAAAATTAATTTTTGTTTTTATTCTATTGGTTGTTAATGGGACCTATGAATTAAAAAATAAAATTAAAAAGATTTGACTCATTCTAAAATTCGGTACTAGGCGGAATATCCTGTAAATAAAAATTAACTTTGCACAGTAAACTAGTTACAAGTTAGTCAGTGATATAAAGTGCAGTTGTAAGAACAAAACATAATTGACCAATACGTTTAACTAATCAGAGTCTGCCCAGATTAGTTTCAGAACAATAATTCCTAAGCTTGAACACGTTTACATATCAATTCATTATGCAAATAGTAATAACAAAGCAATTATGAATTAATGACACACCCCGATCGAGATCAGGGCATGCTGGCTGTCACGTGGAAGTGACGTAACCATGTGTACAGTGCGGAAGCTAGTAAAATAATAATAAACATAGTACGAATATTAAAATTAAGCTTAACACAAAGTACGAACATACAAGTGCAAGCGTAAGTGTGAAAACAAAGTTCAGAGCACGAAGACCTAATGCAGTCCGGAAGAAATGACACTACAAAAACGTACTCGAATGTGGTCCTACACTGGTAATAGTCTGTCAGATATGCTGGGGAAATCCTCAGAGAAGCCACCAAAAGTGCTAGCCAACTAGAACCTGGAGGGGCGCAAAACAAAAGCGTGAGTGGGCAAAAACAAAGCTTTTCAAAAACCATTTCATAAATAAGTTCTAACCCCTCGCCGTAAAACCTGTATACTTCTTAGAAAATAAAATATACATATATATATAAGTCATGCTCAGAAATATGCCATGCCAAATGCCTCGAAGTAAAATGCAAGTGCTCAGGTAATGCCAAATCAATGCCATGTAATCTGTCAGCCGGAAGTCACCTAACGTGACCTGTACGGCTGAATTTAGAGCTCAAATCTCCATCTCACTAACTATACCTGCACACGAGTCGGAACCACCTAAAGTGGTCTGTACGACAAGACTGGGTGTAATATAAGTACGCTCAAGTGCTACAATCACGTGAAGGCTGGGCGAATAATCGCGGGTCACCTACTAGTCGGAACCACCTAAAGTGGTATGTACGACAGGACTATGCACCTAACTTGGATCCAAGATGAGCGTGTGGTGCGGGAGGTGAACATCACGTGAAGGACTGTGCCCAACTCTGGGCGGGAGCACTAACACCGGGGGTGCAGGTTATGAGCTCTATATGCATCTCAAATCACTACTGAACATAAACATAAATCATACTTACCCGACACTTACCTGTGCGTCCACAGCACCAATACACATATATATATGACTAATAATGCGTACATAAATGGCAAACAATAAACATGGCATATAAACGAATAAACGTTTCAAATCAATTTCTGGGAAAAACATGAGTATATAGGTATATACGGAAAACCAAAAGCCCGCTCACTGGTATGTAGAAGGGTCGTAACCCCCTTGTCTCGAGTGATCGCGCTCGTCCTCGGGATAGGTCTCACCTATATGCGAAACAACTACAAAAACGTTAATTTTAAAGCACATAACCAACCTTATGAAATAACTTTTCATACAATGCTCAAATGGGGTGTATGAATACACCAACGTGATCTACTTAACCTCAGGAACATCCCCATATTTTTAGAAAAATTTTCCACCGTCGCACGCGCCCCCACGCATCGGCCACGCGCAGGCACGTGTCTGGCACACTGACGGCGTCAGTTAACACCGTCAGGAATATTCCGTTAACTTTAACGGATACCGTTAACGCCGTTAGGAATATTCCGTCGTCTTTTCCGGCGAGGCTTCGGCGCCGTCGCCGGCGCCGAAAAATCGTGAAAATTTCTAAACTTTGTAACTTCTTCGTTTTTCAACCAAATTTCACAAAATTGGTACCAAAATGAAGCTTACAACGAGAGGAACAAATCCATACCACTTTCAAGCACTAAAATCCACGGAATCTCACCAGGAAAACACCATCAACTTCGGCCAACCTTGAATCTCACGATCCCGATGTCCAAAACCTTCAAACGAACCACCCCGAGCCTCCTAAGGACCTCACCAAGCTTCCTACGAGCTTGAAATTCCCAAAAAACACAAGAATTAACGTGTGCATGAACAGTGACAAAATCGGGGTCTTCCGAGTTTAACATGAAAACGAAGGTATCCTTACCTGAAATGGGTATGGTTGAACTTCTACGGACCTCAAGAGCATGAATATGTACTTTGTTTCCTCGATCTGTGAAGATTTGGAGGGTTTTGGGGTATGTCCGTACAAAGGGAATATGAAATGGGGGAGAGAGGGAACTCGGGACAAGGGTGCAGGGCAGGGAAAGGGTGAGGGAAGTGTGGGGGAGTGTGTGTGTGGTCCACAACCTGCCAACAAAAAATCCACAACAACCACACAACGAAAAATCACACTAGGGGCAAAATCGTCATTTCACCCTTACAGTTTGAAAATTCCGAAACGGGCTGTCACAATTAAAGTATGCGAGATTGACTAGTTAAGCTCACCAGTCAACAAATACAGATTCGTCAGTTAATCAAACGCAAATCTATAAACCAAATTTAGATCATTACGAGCTATCTTAGTCAACAATAAATCAGTTCATTGCTTATAATATGCAGCGTAAGCTTAGTCTCTAACACATATCAAATAACAATTTATAGGATGCATGAAACATATGTAAGTAAATAAGATATGTGGAAAAGCTTAAGAGACAAGCAACCCAAGATGTTTTTGGCCGAAAAAACCCGCCTTTGGGTAAAAAAAACCGAGTACTCTCCACTAAGTCCAATCCACTAGTGAAATCAAGATTCTTACAAAGTAACCACACAAGCTCAATTCCTAGATCCTAATCCACGGAGCAGTTTGTACCTTTGTGCAACCTTGCCTTTCACAAGATGGATTCTTTCAGTCTTCATGAAGTGGCAGCTCATCCTAAGCTCTTCACCTTGCAGCACCGAAATCCAATCAACTTATGCAAATGATGTTATGATGAAGTTGATGCAAATCTGGATTTGATTGTCTAGTCAATTTCACCAGTCAAACACTTGAAATATGAAACTAACACAAATCTAAAAAGATGTTAGTTTAAAGATTTGATACTTGAAAAACTTGACCATGAAATTAAAATAAAACCACGAAGAAAATGCTACCCTAATATGCAATGATTGGGTGTTTAATGCATGAACATGACTTTGTGGCTAGGGTTTCAATGAAGAACACAAAAGGTAGCTCAAAGCTAAAATCAACTATTTTATGAAAATGTAATACTCGTAGCCAAAACAAATGAGCATATAAAACAAATTTAAGCAAGCAATTTCAAAATTAGATTTTGAAATATTCGATGAAGAACATTACCTATAAAATATGTTTGATGCTCTTAGGAGGTCTGAGATGGAGATGAAAATAAAGCTCTCTAGAAAACTTTTCGAATCTCAACCCCAAAAACCAAATGAACCCTAGCTTGATCTTTATAAAGAATGCTTGGTGTACAGACAGAACAGGGGACCAGAAAAGCCACGTGTCATGTGCAAAATCAATCTGGAAAGATCTACGGCTGAAAACCCATTTTTGCGAAAAAGTTGTCAAACGGCCTATGTGGGTTGTCTTAAAGTGTGTCCCTAGCTTGCGTGAAAGTAGCGAGAAGTTTTGACGAGACAGAACCACCATATAGAATGAATTGGAAATAGTTGCATGAAATGCATATGTATGAACAAACCTTTGATGAGAGAAATTAAGCTCTTGAAGTGATATTTCCAGCAACATGATCCCAGAGAATCAATTAAACCCTAAATCTAACTAAAGCATGCACGGTACAATTTACAACATTTGACAAGGGAAACCAAACAATAAAACTAGACTTCACACCTTCTTTGTTTGCTGTAAAAAAAGACAGCTAGAAAGTAAAGAGTCAAATGACTCAGCTGCCACATCATATTTGACATATCAATTGGAGAACACTTGAATGTCTTTAATTCTATTTGGCATATTTGACATCTCCTTTGGAGATGGTCGAAGCCTTCATTGGCTCTGCCCTTGCGTGAGGAGGTATTGAAAATTTTAATTCAATGTCGGGAAAAGAAATGACTTTGCATGTCCTTATACATAATTGAGCTACTCCTTATATTGCTAATCAATTTTATAAAGGAACCTTTTTTCATAGGTGTACCAAGCTCAATTCACAAAGTTTCATGGAGATGTTGAAAAACTTTCATGGCCGATGGGGATTTTGAATCACAAGTGTTATGAACTTTTTCATGTGATTTGGCATCACATTCGAAGAGATATTTCACAAATTGAAAGTTTGGGATTTGGGTTGGGCGATGGATATTTGAATCAGTGGAGTCGTCGTGACGAAGAGTGGTGAGCTAAAAGCTAGAGTAAAAAGGTTGAGGGAAGGCAACAAGTGCGTCGTTCAAATTGTTTATGGTTGTGTGATCTAAAATAAGGGCAAATTAGGAACCTTAGTGATAATATTTTTTAATAAGCAAATTAATTTTACAAAATGGATGTCAATAAAGGCATTCTTAAAAAATGAGTAATTTAGGTAGACTAGGGTCTACTTGGTATCGTATTAAAAAAATTTCAGAATTTTTCAAAACATTTCTTAAAAACATCTTTTAAGAACGGTTTTCTTTAAGATTTAAAAACTTATTTGGTATGAGACTCAAAATTGTTTTTAAATTTTAATAATTTAAGAGAAAAGAAAAAAAAAAACCAATAGCAGCTCCTCGTGAATTCGAATATTACTATTAAATTTAACTGGATAGACAAATAAATTCATAGAGAGAGTCGGAGTAGAGAGAGATTCAGAAGGAAGGGGGAGTAGAGGATAGAGAAAGAAATGAGAGGAGAGAAAAAAATAGGATAGAGATAAAGTGTGACAACCCGTCCTAAATTTTACATTTTTATTTATTTTAGAAGCGTGAATTTACGAAAATGCCCTAGAGATAAGGACTTTGACTTCCGTTGATCACCGGTTAGAGTAACGTATGACTTATTCTTTTAGCATATCCTCGTAGTACTTGCCACTACGAACGCATAGGCGAAAGCCGTTTGCGAGTCCGAATTATAACGGTATAATTACGGACATTTGAAGTTGGTTATTTAAAGGTAGTTAAATTATTTGAACTCCCACCTTGTGGGAAGGCTAACTAATTAGCCTTAAGTAAAGAGAAAAAAGGACCAATCACATTGGGTTTTTCCACTCGCGACCACTCATTTTCCAAGGCCGATTCCGGCCAACTCCGGTGCAGTTTTTCGATGCCACCACCACCATCTTGAAACTCTCATTCCCCTCTACAAAACCCACCCAAGAACCACCTTGATTAACCACGGTATGTGGCGGTTTGAGGCCACGAAAGTTGACGGTTCTCACGATGCTCCGCCCACCCTATTTGATTTTTCGGCAAATCGGCAAAGCGATGGCCGATGCCACCACCTGGGCTTTGTAGCCCATCCTCCCAGGAGCAAAACCCAACCAACCTTAACCCCGTTGGACCACCGTAGACGACGAATCGACACCGGGAAACTTTAGGCACCAGCCAACTTCGTGGGCAAAATTGACAATTTTTCGTCCACTTTTGGACTTTGTGGCAGGCATGAAAGTTGTTCCTCTCTTTGAGATCTTCATTCTTGTAAATTTTGGTAATTTTTGGAAATAGTTGGATTTTCCGGCGAGTCAGGGCGGTCGATCGCAACCTACGGCGGCGCGTGGCCAGTGGGCCGCCAATACTTTTTTTTAGGCTATGTTAAATGTCTTGAATTTAGTCTTGATATTTGAATGACGTAGGTTGATCGTTGGAACCTAAATTCTCTACGATACGTTAATAGGTATTTATGTGAATCGACGATCCAACCATTGGATCGTCACCAAACTTTGTTACATTGTAGTACATAATATTTGAAGAATGTAGGAACTTACAGATTGGGAATCTGACGTACAGATCTTTCTGAATTGGATTTGTAAGTTCATAAAATAAAACGTTAACCGTTAATCAGTTTTGGGAATTGGCGAGGATGCAACCGTTGGATCGTAATAAAATCTTAGTCTGTTATTCTAGAAGCATAATGTGGATCTTTGGAAGTTATGGATTGGAAATCTGATATGCAGATCTTCCGAATCGAGTTATACAGGGTTGTAGACCCTACCGTCGATCAAAGATCGACGGTTGATTTTTGGTCAATGGGTCTCAAATTATTCTTGAAGGTCCTTGAGGATATGTTTTATGTAAATTATGTATTCTATCGGTAAGAACTTTGAGATGTGATTTGATAATTGGTCACAGGCGACGATAGATCGTGATGTCTCAAAGTGCGTGCAAGATAATCATAGCGTGGACTCCAGGTGAGTGGGTTTTTTTCTTTCATAGGCATATAATTGATAGTTCCACAAACACTTCTAAAGTGATATATACTTGTTACCTACAATTAATCATTGCGAACTACAAATGACTTGATCTCTGTTTAGGGTACGTAGGCAGTCTAACAAGACGTTAGATGCAGTCATATAATAAATGAGATTAAATAATTGAGACAATAGCCTTGTTTAGTGAATTGAGCAATGTGAGGGACATTGGTGGGAAGCGTGAGATTTAGCTTTATGATTTGGTGATTAAATGTTGATCATAAATCAATGCGTGAAGAATCAAGAAATTGAAGTAAGGAAAGGTAAGTGATGATAGTTAATTTAACTAGTGTCTAATCACTGATGATTACTCTCAAAAGTAAATTGTTTGGGAGTAGGGTGTTATTGATTGTACATGTTACGTTGTATTATATATTTTGAGAATATCATGAAATGTTTGGGTTTAGATTGCATCATGGCATATTCATATGGATATTACCTGAACCTAACTATTGTGAATGCTTTGAAGTGCTAAACGACGCCGCAGAAGCCCAGGTAAGCTTCAGGTAAGTACATGTTGATGATAGTGATGGTAGTGAATATGATTGTTTTGAGATATATTATAGCTCATAAACCTGCACCCCAGTGTTAGTGCTCCCACCCATGGCCAGGGCACAGTTCTTCACGTGATGTTCACCTCCCACACCTTACGCTCACCTTGGATCCAAGGTAGATGCACAGTCCTGTCGTACAAACCATTTTAGGTGGTTCCGACTCGTAGATGATCCACGATTATTCGCACAGTCTTTATGTGATCATAGCACTTAAGCGTATTTATTTACACCCAGTCTTGTCATACAAAGCACTTTAGGTGGTTCCGACTCATGTGCAGGTATACTTATTGAGCTATTGGCTAGCATGTTATTGAGTTATTGGCTAGCATGATTGATGAGACATGTGATGAGATATGGATAAGTCGTACAGGTCACTAGAGGTGACTCCGACTTATGTGCTAGCATTGATTGATGAGATATGAGTGCAGTCATACATGTCACATTAGGTGACTCCGACTTATATGCTAACATTGATTGATGAGATATGGATAAGTCGTACAGGTCATTAGAGGTAACTCTGACTTATGTGCTAGCATTGATTGATGAGATATGGGTGTAGTCGTACAGGTCACATTAGATGACTCCGACTGATATATCATTTTGTATCGATTAAGTTCATTTGGTCTACTTATTAATGCATGGTGGAGTTAATGGACATGGCAAACCGTGGTTTTGGCCCTTTTTTAGTATGGTTTGGATATATGTATATATGTTGTATTATCTTATGGAAAACGATACGGGTTTTACATTGAGGGGCATTACTTTTAGAGAGGTAATAATTTTGGGAAGCTTGGTTTTATTGCTCACTCACAATCTCTGTTTGGTGCCCTCCAGGTTTTAGCTACTGAGTTTGTATCGACAAGGATATGTAGGCGAATCTTAGTATTGATGGATACTTCTGAGGGTATGATTCTTACCCACACTTCTGTACCTTACTTATGCTCTGACGTCGTGTGTGAAATGGGTTCGCTCCCTTTCACAATACACTCTGGTATTTAAAATTTTTTTAGTTCAAATTATTCACATTTTTCTACACTCTATCACATTTTATGGTTTCGTCACCTTTCAAGTGTCGGCCAGCACAGCTCGATTCGGGGTCCAAGTGGATTTTTTGGGTCGGGGGTGTGTCATAGAGAGCTTGCAAACAAAGTTTGAGAGTGAGAGGAGAAAATAGAGAAAGTAGTGCGTTTGGAGTTTAAAATTTTTAAAAACTCATTTTTTGTGTTTTCCATAAGTAGGCTAATTTTTAAGTTCATTTGAGTGGAGTTTATGAAAACAGTCCAACCAAAATAAGGCGTAAAAGTTAAAAAGTATTTTTGTGTTCATAAAATTGGATTCAAGTAGAATACCAAACATTCATTTAATACTTTAAACTAAATTTATAAACTATATGATATGTCACTAATAGAAAATAAACAATTTAACCAACATTTAATTAATAATTCAATCACCAGCATTTATATTATATCATTTATAAAATTTTAGTCAAGCGTGTTGTTTTACGCATACTATAAAATATGATAATAATAATTGAATCATTATACACAGTGCCATATCATACCGTCTCTTCACCTTTTGGTTGTCCTTCATGATATGTAGCTCACCACATGATCCCTACATTGGCCATTTTGCCCTAATTTACCCCTGTGCCATACATTTATCTATCGGATAATAGTTCCTTATCTATCGGATAATAGTTCTGATCCTCCATGAACATCTCAAACGATTGCACATGCACATGGAATGTATATATACACACTTGAATGTCCATTGGAGAACACTTGAATGTCTTTTAATTCTATTTGCAATATTTGACATCTCCTTTGGAGATGGTCTAAACCTTCATTGGCTCTACCCTTGCGTGAAGAGGTATTGAAAATATTAATTCAAAGTCGAGGAAAGAAATGACTTTGCATGTCCTTATACATAATTGAGCTACTCCTTATATTGCTAATCGATTTTATAATGGAACCTCAATTTTCTTCGTGGGTGTATTGAGCTCAATTCACAAAGTTTCATGGAGATGTTGAAAAACTTTAATGGCCGATGGGGATTTTGAATCACAAGTGTTATGAACTTTTTCATATGATTTGGCTTCACATTCGAAGAGAAATTTCACAAGTTGAAAGTGAAGGAAGATTTGTGAAAAACAAGTTCATTTGAGCAACATCAACAACATGCAATTAACAATTAAAAGGCGGAATCATGTTTATATGCACTCAAAAACAAAACTTAACCCATGAACTTCAAAGCCTAGTAGATAGGTGAACCAAGACTCAACTCAAAACAAAGTGAGTTGAGAAATCAATACCTTTGTAGATTCCTCTTTGCATAAGCAAAGGCTAATCTCCCAAAGAGAGGGCCTTCATTCCTTGCATCTTAGATCCATGGATTTGGATGGATGAAAAGGTTTCTCCAAGTTCCCAAAATTGAAAACCTCTAAGTCTCCACACCAAGGCATATTGTAGAATAAATGAGTGACCTTGGAGGAGTTTGATTGCTAGATGATCCCTCCAAGGTGGCTGAAATTTTAGAGAGAAAAGAGAGCTTGTGTTCTCATCCTTTCCCCCAAAAATTACCCTTAATGAATTTTGGCTATAAAGTCATACTTATTCCTTAATTCATTTGAGTGGCAAACTTGTAAATAAGTCCAAAACCACTCCTTCTTTAACATGGGATTTATTGGGCTATTTGGGCCTTTGTGAATCATTATTCATTAAGTTGTCACACAACTTAAGTCAATGGACTTGACGTTCGAAGCCCATTGGGCCTTAAGGTCCAAAACTATCCCGAGGTCTTTTAACGAACTTATTCGTTTGATTAATAATCATATTAATTAATCCTTGCCATAAATAATTAAACCATTTAATTATTCTTACTCATCTCCGTTGAATCTTCAATCTCTACCTTACACGGTGTACGATCCATTAGGTTCCTTTTAGCGAGGTAGTGGGCGATTCAAACTCTTTCAAATCGATTGTGAATTGAAACTTACTTTCAATTCTCTCGTTAGTGATAATACACTTTTAGGGCTTCCACAAACCATGGTTGACGCCTAGCAGCATGTCATGGTTACCCAAGCTAATCAGAAGAGGTGGAGAACCTATTCAGTTTTAGGATTACAAATGCAATACGGTCTTTCTCTAATACAATACTCTTGACCACATTGTTTGGTTTGATAGTTTATTCATGTCTACTATCCAATGTGAGTCTTGTGCTTATAGGATTACCTTGAATGTGATTTGGAACACATTCCTAAATCTCATTCATACTTTGGCCAAAGATTCTTAATCATATCATAGAGTATTCTCCCTCAAACAGTTTGAAGGTTAGAGATCCCTTGTTGTGCATTCACTTGCCTCCATGGCTAAGTGGCTTAACCCCAACGATGCCGTGGACACCCTCCTGATGGAGTGACTTTGACATAATCAAAGATTAAGGACCTAACCACAAGACAACTGTGATGCCTCAGGTCAAAAGACTAATTTGCATTATCCCAACCATGAGTTCTCATGTGACATGAATATGAGAACTCTTCGTTGATCGTGTTCAGTGAACTCATTCTCTATTGAGCACCTACGTACTTGTCTTGATGTCACACACACCAATGACTCGAGACTAGTCACTCTCCCTGAGAGAAGACATAGCACGTACTGATCTTAACGGACTGTCAATGCCCAATTGACAATCCTGTGATCAGGAACGTTTAGGATGTGTCAACGAAAGAATGGTCTCATGAATCTAACTTCTTTAGATCGCATTCTTCCAATCACATATTCCTTGGACTTATCGTTTAAGCATATAACATTTATATGAGACGGCTCAAACAATAATCTTTGCCCTTTACATTTAAACTACATTAGTTTAACTTTGTGAAATGTCCGTAAAGTATCATCATATGATTGGTTTTAGGGCACATTTCCAACAGAAAGCTTGGGATTTGGGTTGGGCGATGGATATTTGAATCAGTGGAGTCGTCGCTGGCGAGGAATGGTGAGCTAGAAGCTAGAGTAAATGGGTTGAGGAAAGACAGTGAGTGCGCTGGTTAAAATTATTCTTGGTTGTGTGCTCTAAAATAAGGGCAAATTAGAATCCTTAGTGATATTATTTTTTTAATAAGCAAATTAAGTTTACAAAATGAATGTCAACAAAGGCATCCTTAAAAAATGAGTAATTTAGGTAGATTAGGGTTTGCTTGGTATCGTATTAAAAAAAATTTAGAAATTTTCAAGACATTTCTTAAAAACATCTTTTAAGAACGGTTTTCTTTAAGATTTAAAAACTTATTTGGTATAAGACTCAAAGTTGTTTTTAAATTTTAATAATTTAAGAGAAAAGAAAAAAAAAACCCAACATAAGCTCCTTGTAAATTCGAATATTACTATTAAATTTAATTGGACAGACAAAGAAATTCAAAGAGAGATAAAAAAGAGAGAGGAGAAAAAAAGCAAAGAGATGAGAGAACCATAAGGTAGAGATTCAGAAGGAAGGGAGAGTGGAGGAGAGAGAGAGAAATGAGGGGAGAGAAAAATAGGATTGAGATAGAGAGCTTGCAGCCGAAGTTTGAGAGTGAGAGGAGAAAATAAAGAAAGTAGTGGGTCTGGAGTTTAAAATTTTTAAAAACTTATTTTTTGTGTTTTCTATAAGTAGGTTAATTTTTAAGTTAGTTTGAGTAGAGTTTATGAAAACAGTCCAACCAAAATAAGATGTAAAACTTAAAAAATATTTTTGAGTTTATAAAATTGGATTCAAGTAGAGTACTAAAGATACCTTTAATATTTTAGACTAAGTTTGTAAATTATATAACATGTCACTAATAAAAAGTAAACAATTTAATTAACATTTAACTAATAATCTAATTACCAACCTCTATACTATGACCTGATTTGATACTGAGGTGATTCTGAAAAAAGCTGCTATAAAAAAAAGTTGGGAGCTGTTTTTGTGTTTGGTAAACACTCAGCTTCAACCTTTTTTCACAGTTTTGGATGAAAAAAGCCAAAAACAAGAAGCCGTAAAACCCAGCTTTGAAAAACCGGTTTTTTTTCACATCTGTTTTACATAAAAGTTTACCAAACACTCTAATACTGTTTTTTTTTTTTTCAAAAGCACTTTTACAAAGAAGTTTACCAAACACTCTGCTGCTTTATTTCACAGCTGCTTATTCTCACAGCACAAAAGAAGCAGTTTTTTTTCAAAGCACAGCAATATCAAACCAGCCCTATATCATTTATAAAATTTTATCTAAAAAAAGGATCAAACTTTGAAAAATACGTCTCACCTTTCCAAGGAAGGGGGCCCGAGAGGCGATTATTAATTTTCTTTATCGCCACGCGTCAACGTCATAGCTGACTAGTATTGTAGGTAAGAAAACGCAGGATCACAACTTCTAGGTCTTCGTCCTCGCCACGCAACCCTCCCATCTGCATTTACATGTCAAAGTAGCGCCTGCCTTGTCAAACCCTTGGCCAATCCGAAACCCTAGCACCGTCGTAGTAATCACCACGACTCCGTCTCACAATTTTCAAGCGAAGCCATGGAAGCAACTGAAGCCATCAGCAAGCCGATCTGTGAGTGTTGAGGGAAAACCTGATTTTTATTTTTAATTTACAAATTATACTTTTCGTTTTAAAATTCATTTATGTTTTGGTTTGATGCTAATATCTAATCAATTGTTTTTTTTGGGTCAGCCTTGATTGCACCGGGTTTACCGGGTTGTTGATTTGAGGATTGAGGTAACTGTTGCTTTCTTTTGGTTGTTCTGTTGGCGGATCGATGCCCATACTGTTTAGATGATTAAGTATTTTTGATTAGCTGTTGTATTCTGCTTATGTGTTTGAACTGTTTAATTTTTGATTGCAAGTTATCTGAATATCTGTTTGGTAGTTATGCTGGGCTGATGTTTATGTTGATTCGATGTTGAAATTGCTTTGATCTGGTTGAAATTGATCTATATGTGTATGGGCTGATTACAATTCTGGATATTTTTCGAAATTAGATTTCGGAGTTTGTACGTTAATTTTGTGCTGGAGAGATCCTTTCTCTGATTCCAAAGAACAATCACGACAACCACTTTTGTTGATCTTGATTCTTCCCTAGCTGAAACATCGTTGGTTACAGCTCATCTAACCCCCTACTCGTAGAAAGAAAAGAGAAACAAACATATCTGAGGCGTGGGATCATTTCCCTGAAGAAGATCCCCGTATTGACCCCCACAGACCCTAGGGCCAGAGGTAATTCTTTGAGGCAACGTTGCATGCTCTTCTAAGAAGTATGACCTGACCTTAACAATCCATTTAAGAAGCCTGCTGATTGGCATTTTTATGGGTTTTTAATGCATTTCTCTCTCTTTGGTTGTTATAAAGTTTGACTTCGCCAAGTAGCTTTTAACTGTGGAATTTCACCAAGTGCTATGATCTTAAATTTTAATGCCTTTATGCTATCATATTTATAAGTCGCCATGCCATCATGTGTACAATTGGTTTTGTTTTATTTGAAATATTTAGAATTTGTTATCAAATAATTGTTTTTTTTTTTTTTTGATAAAAATTGGGTTGTCAATGAATTGATTGATGCTCCTAGGTTGTATCTCTTTCAGGAAAAGACCAATTCGCTTCAAATGCTTCTTCCTCCCATCACCATTGAATTATAGTTAATGTGATCTCCTGCATCCGGATTTTGAAAGTTCGTCAATTCAAGAATTCTTGTCTACTTAGTTAGCTGAAAATGACCGAAATTCTCTAGTTATATGAAAGTTGTGTAGTGTTGAATGAATTGGTTGCACAATAATGCAAGCTTTGGATTGCAGCCATTTAAGTTTGCTCATCTATTTGTCTGATTTTTCTCTATAACCTTGATTACGTTCGTGTTCTCATATATGATTCATATTTTTCCCCACCCAGGAAGGATTTGAAAAATATCTTCGATGGCTCATCTTCTGAGAATGATGGGAGCTAGAGTTCTATCTTAATTTTGAATTCGAACTTTTGGATTCATACTTGCTGATAGATATCGGTCTAGCAGACGGAAATGGAGACAAAGATCGCAAAGGTATTGGATAGTGGTCCAAGTGTTAAGCTCGATTCAAAGAGAAAGCGGGCAACGCGGTATGCTGCAAATTTTCCTGGAGCTACCCACAGAGTATCTCAGAGGCCGAGCTTGAATAAGCTTGCCAAGCGAAGGAAATTACATGGAAGCAAAAGCAAGCTTATGAGCCCTGGATCTCGACGATCCTTACTTGCATCTTATTCAAATTTTTCAAGAAGCGGTGTGCCACAGCGCCTAATGTTTTATCAGAGTGGTGGATGGACTGATTTTCCTCAAGATCTTGTTGACTTGGTTATGAAAGATCTACAGGTCAAGAAGGAAACTGTGAACATCAAATCACATGGTGAACATTATTTGCTAGATTTTTTGCATATGTTCCGATTGAACTTGAAAACTGGTCTAAAGCAACATATTGCTTGGATTGATGAAGCTGGTAGTTGTTTCTTTCCAGAAATTTACGATGAGGATGACGATGAACCAAATTGGTACTGCTCACCTCAAGGTGGCAAAGATTTGGAACCCTGGGCTGAAGAGCATTGCGGGTCACGTGAAATAAGACTGCACCTGGAAATTGAAATAAATGGTATGGGTCAATCTGGGTTGAATGAATGTAGTGGGGAGTCCAATGGCTTTGTAAAGAAAATTCAGGTTGATCAAATTCCTGCCAGCCATGGTGATGGTGCGGAAGTTGAGAATAGTTGCAACAGGAAACATGGTCTAAAAGTTGATGAGTATTCTGAAGACAATGAAGCAATGACAAAGAATTTAGCTAGAGCAACTGAGATTGAAAAGGAGAAGTTGGATCGGGATACTGTTCATAAGATATTCCTTAAAGGAATGAGCAGCTTTGATGTTGTAGAAGTACTTGATATATACCAGTGCTCAAGTACTCTGATGCAAGCTCGTTTGGAACTTTTTCAGAAGCAGGTAGAAATTACAAAAACGTTTCGCGGTGATGCAAATATACGATATGCTTGGCTTGCTTCTTCTAAAGGAGAGCTTTCAAGTATAATGATGTATGGGCTTGGTCATTCTGGACTAGCCATGAACAAGTCCATATATGGCACTGGTGTTCATCTCACAGAAGCGAGCTTCTCTAACACCTGGTTAGTGTTTGTTTGTTTAATATTTATGTTTTCTGTGTGAGAATTATGTTCATACTGTTCATATGAATGATCAGATGTTTGAAAAGAGTTAGTATTCCTGGGTTGGGTTGCTACTTCCGCCATTGATAAAAATGGTTTCTTGCATGGGGAAAGGATGAAGTAATGGTTTAGGGTTTCCTAAATAACATTGTCGGCACAGTTGACGGATAGTATTAAGGGCTAGACATGATTACTGTGAAGTATGGAGGTGGTATGTTATTGTCCTGCACCTAGTGTCTTGTTAGGCCTAGTTATTCCATATGGCACGTCCTCTGTGACCTGCAGCTGTTTATTACCCGCTAGCTTGGAAAGTGGCTATTTTGAGTGACAATGCTATAGCAGGCATTTATTAATTTGTTTTTGTTCACTACCTTCATTGGTAAAAATGTACTAAGGTAATTGTTGGTTGCTTCTATTTTATTATGGTTATATGTTACTGCTGGCTTCCTTTGCCATGAGAAGGTATTGGTATTGGTTATTAAGGGTATCTTTTCTGATAATTTGACTTATGCTCTTGCAGTTGTTTTACATATGGTTACTTTTTGTTAGTATGCTCATTAGAGGTGGAATAAACTTTTCATTTGTTCACAGTGCAAATTCTTGTGATGTTGACGAAAATGGGATACGACACATGTTATTCTGTCGTGTCATAATGGGAAATATGGAGTTACTTCACCCTGGAAGTACACAATTCCATCCCAGTAGCAAAGACTTTGATAGTGGAGTGGATGGTCTTGAGGATCCAAAACATTATATTGTCTGGAATATGAACATGAATACACACATATATCCAGAATTTGTTGTTAGTTTCAAGATCATATCCAATGCTGAAGGTGATGCTCTAATCCTTAAATCTTCCAGTTTGTTTCAATTATTTTCTTTTGCTAACCTGTAATAAGAACCTATGTGTCCATACTTACTGTATTTTAATAGTTCTATGGCTCTGAAATACACTGTTCAGTAGCTGTTACAATTTGGATGGAAAATGTTTGGAAGTTATTTTAAGCAAATAGGCTTCATCCATTGGCCATAGACATCAATGGTTGGGATGTTTCACCAAATCCAAGAGATGAATGATGAATTACCTCTCCAACTTCTGATTCACTGAGACAGCTGGATGTATCTTCAGAAAATGCTGTATCAGTAACGTGTTTTCATTATTTGGGACTTTTTTTTTTGAGTACTTGAGAACTGGCGCTTGACGTTTTTTACAGGGCATCTGATTGGAACTGAGAATAAACTTGGTGCATCCGGGGTTGCAACATCCTGCCAAGGACCACAGGGCTCGTCTGCAGTTGATACAGTGCGTGCCAAACTTTCATATATTTTTTATGGTTGTTCTTGGCTGTAACATGGGATGCTTGTAACTTTACCTGATTACTTGCTTTATTACTAAATCTTACATCTATTCCTCATAGTAGAATGCTTGACGTGAGTTACATGTTCATCCAATCCAAGTGGCTGCCTCCTGAAAATTTTATTTTGATGAGCTTAGTTTGACATATAAGTCCTCATCCATATTGAGGCTTAGATCTTATTTTCGAGCTGTTTGATTTATTGAACTGAAGTCCCGGAGAAGTTTGGTAGGCTTTCTATGTCTTGCACCGAGTAAAATTCCCCTTCAGTGGAGAGTACAGCTTGCATTATTTTGGGACTTAGTGTCACATTTTTACTTCGAGAATATTTTGTATTGCAACAGAAGTTTTCTTGCTATTTTTTTGCCTTTCCTTTATTGACTGTGGAGTACTAGTAGACCATGGTGATCAGCGATTAGCATTTTTTTTTTTTTTTTTTTATTCCTAATAGGGGAGCGAGACTCAGCCACTTTCTGATTCTGGGAAATCTCATGGAAACAATATTCAAATGGTTTCAAAGCCTGGGGGATTTCAGGGGGAAAGCACTACTACTGGTTCTGCTCCTCAAAGAGCCCCTAAATCGCCTTGGATGCCTTTCCCCATGTTATTTTCTGCTATTGAAAATAAAGTTCCTCCTGAAGTTATGAAACAAGTTAATGTTCATTATGACTTATTCAGGGTATGATTAATATTGTTATTTTCCCTTCTCCCTTTTTTTGTTTGAACTTTTTAGCCTCGAAATATCTAGACACTTCTGTGTCTGACTATGATAATATCTTTTCAGGTAAAAAAGATAACTCGTGATGAATTTGTGAAGAAGTTGAGGTTGGTTGTTGGAGATACTTTGTTGAGGTCTACGATTACAGAACTTCAATGTAAGGTACAATTTTACTTTTTTTGGAGTAATTGGGTCACATTGACCTTCATCAGTTTCAACATGGATTTATTTAGTACATTAAAAGGATGAAATTAACTTACTAAAGAACGATAATGCAATCGAATAATTTAGCTTGTAGTTTGTTCTTTAGCCATTCTATTCTTTATCCAAAATTGTGGGTTGGAAACAAGTCTATATACAGTTTTACAGGTGTTCCTTTTGTATTAAATTGTATTATAAAATATGATTATGAAAATACATGATATTGAATACATATCATATACAAACTTAACTTGTATGATTATTGAACTATATTTTGACTTTTTAATTTTAAATGAAGCATAGATTACCAATCGAGATTCGGTACAAACTTAGGCTCTGGACATTGTTATGCACATTTTATATTAGTTTGTTATAAGGACATGGTATTGAGCACAGAGCTCAGGTGCAAAGGGTGAATTGTCACGTCCCGGATCCGAAGTTGGTGAATGAATAACCCGCGACCGGTGCGTGAGTAAAAAAATTTTAAAAATAAAAACAAAGACAAAACTTCTCTTATTCAAAAAAAATCCGAAAAACCTTACAAGGTGTACAAAATAATAACAAAAAAACTCTTAAATTCCTTGTCTAACACAACCTCAGCATGTCTAGCACCTTGTCTTGCCAAATAACTCATCTGTAAATATAAAAGGGTGACGGGTGAGCAACAACCACCGTTGCCGAGTGAGTAGGATATGTAATATGCAGTCAAGCGTGCTGTTTTACCCACACTAAAATATATGATAATAATTATACATAGTGCCATATCATACCGTCCCTTCACATTTTGGTTATCCTTCATGATATGTAGCTCACCACATGACCCCTACATTGGCCATTTGCCCTAATTTACCCGGGTGCCATACATTTATCTATCGAATAACCAAACAATACAGTTCTCATGCTTCATGAACATCTCAAACGATTGCACATGGAATGTATATATACACACGTCGAAATCGATTACACGAAATCAAACATGCTTGACACGATTGCACATGGAATGTATATACACACACGTCAAAATCGATTACATGAAATCAAACATGCTTGACATGAAAATAGATCGAGATTTAGAAATAGAATAAATCCCATGACAACTCATGGTTTTCATGTTATTTGAAAAATAAGAATATTTGGAACACATTACTTAAACCACTCACCCTGATCGATAGCTAGACCACAAACAATCTCCACACATCGAACCCTCTAACCCACTAACCTAAACTCTTTCTTTCTTTCGTTTTCCCTCACTCTCTTTTCTGTATATATAAACATATACATTTACATACATTCATATACATAACCTGGAAGATGCATGCATTGCAGCAGCCAACCGACGTTTCTAGTGGAGTTGAATAAATGAATGAATGCAAGTCCTTTTATAGTGGAAATGGGCGGTTAAAAGACTTAAGGGCTACTAAGCAAGTATAAATGAATGGATAGATAAAAATATGGTCTGATCTTGAAGTAATGAGTCAACGAAGTAGAAGTTGACACCTACAAAAGCAAGTTGCTGCGTGTTTTAAACTAAAACGAAACTATCCCATTAACTGACACCACTAAGATTTCAATTGCAGTCTACAGCATTCAAAATGCATGCTTGAAAACCTAGTGATTATAAATTGTAAACAAACCACAACAACAAACTAATAATATACTTAAAATAGATTGAAGAAACCATGTACAATAATATCTTTTTACAGAAAGTACACATTTAAAAATACGGGATCTCACATGAATACTGCTAACCACTTGAGTTACAAGCTCTCGGCATATTTTATTATCTAAGAAGTTAAGAAAGAGGTCAGAATACCACAAATATGGACTGGAGGGTGAAGTCCTTTTTATTAGTGAAAACATGAAATAAAGAGGTCAGAATACCACAAATATGGATTGTGGAAAATGATGTAGATTATAACCGTTTCCGATTGACCAATTTAGGCGAAATGCAGTGCTTCTTCAGTTCCAGTCTATTACAGTCTACGGATTTTAATTTTTAAGTCCCAGTGGATTGAGACCAAGTTATTAAGAAATAAACCACAAAATGTTAGATAGAGGTGATTATGAATGCCCTCCATGAGCATTACAAAGACGTGAGAGGGCATTCATAATCACCTCTATCGGGTTCATTTCTTGAAAACTTGGTGTCACTCAAGTCCCAAGCTCGAAATTCCCTTGGGACTTGGAAATTCCTTACCTTTGACCAAAAAAAAGAAAAAGGAAAGTCCTTAACCCAAACCGAGCCGAAGATTAAACCAGACTCGATGGTTGATTGGTTCCAAGTGAACCCAGTCGCATTGGCTCATCCAGTTTTTAGATCATATCCTGTGCGGTATAAGTTTATTCATTATTTTGTTTTTGTTGCAGATGCCTTATAAAAGCAATGAGTAAATTCGAAGTTCCAAAGACAGGTTTACGCGGCCTCTAGTAGCGTGGTCCTGCCTCTCGGAGCCTGTCCATAAAAGTTTCAGATATCTGAAGACAAAGATCGTTTGAAGCTTGCCTGGTACTAATGTGTCGACATGAAGTAAATGTTATCATGGACCTATTTAAGGTTTGTTATTCAGGAATATGGGAATTCTTAGCTTGTTTTTTTTTGGCGAAATTTTATCTAAACATTTTACAATTACGTTGGTGTAGTGCTTAAAGTTTATGCTTTGTGTAGAACCCTAGATTTGATGGTTTTAAAGTGGATTTCTGCTGTCTACCATTCTTGTGTATATTTTGGAACTCATAGCATGGAGAACGCCTTCATCTTGTGTGAAGCCTTTGCACTTTTCATTAACTTCGGTCCAAATCTATCTTGAATGGCTTCTGACTTTCATACTCTTGACAACCTCTTTCACGATCTTTTCTTCGAAAATTGATACGTATCTATCCAGCATTGTTGCTACTTATTTGAAACACCGATAATCAGGAATCGTAGTTGTATTTTGTGTGTGTTTTTTTTCCCCTTATTTTTTTGTCATAGGTAGACCTGTAAACGGATGGGATCCATCGGATTTGGATTTTATCATCAAATTGAAAGTTTCGATCAATATTCTATTAATTACATTGTATTTGGATCAAAAAGATCCGATCCATTGACAGGTCTGGGTATGGTTATTGTTTTGAAACTCCAAATTTGCTTGCTTGAGTTTTTCCTCCCAGAACTCCCGAAGTTTTTAATGACATAGGGATCCATCAATTTGCTTCTCTATATGCTTCTTACGTGCCTCTCATTCTTTCTGAACCCTAATCTGTACTCAGAACACAAGGTTGACATGTCACACTGTAGGGAATATTCGTAATGTTCTTCCGCTTGTATTATGATACATAGTATGCCATCATGTGTTTTAGGTACATTGAAACACCTATCATTAACTAGGGCTGTGACGTACAAGGATTGTTATGTGCATGTAATTCTTCTCTACGTCAAGTTTGTACTATGGTTATGTGCATTTAAGATTTCGAGCATGGTAATGTAAGCAAAAATAACAAAAGAATGAACAAATTAAACAATGAAAATCGATTTGTTAAGACCATATTAGAGAGTAAAAATCAAGTCTCGTAGGAGTTTGGAAATATTTAGAGACCGTTTGATAACCATTTCGTCTTTAGTTTTTATTTTCACCTTTTTTTTTCCTGAACTTTTGCCCCTATAAGGAAAATGAATGAGATCCTCAAAATCAAAGATGAGAGTGAAGGATTTTGTGCAGGATTTTAAACTGCGTTTCTCTTCCTCCCATCCTTGTGCCATGCAACTATTAATAAAGTCATTAATGTAATTCAAATAGTATTACATGCATAAACCTCATTTTTGCTAAAGCGGCTGGAAGATCTATCGTTGAGGTGCTGAATGACTTTGCAAGTGCTTCTGGTCAAAAGGTAAATTTCCACACATCCTCACTTTTTTTCTCAAATAATACTTTTAATCAGACTACGAGTGACATTGTAAACATCCTACCGATACAGCATAAAACTACTAGGTAAATATTTGGGCATCCATAATATTGTGTTCTGGAAGGATCCTACAGATGGGAAAGAAATAATGCAACCTTCAAAAATGCAAAGCCTCGCCCTGCTAAAGTTCATGCTTTAGCTACTGCTATTGTGATGGATTTTTCAAGAATAACTGCAGAACAAGAAAGAAAAAAAGGAAAGGATCTGTGGCACCCGCCTGATTCGACGTTTGTAAAAATTAACTTTGATGGCTCGGTTGCGGGAAGCAGTTATGCTCTCGGTTTTGTGATTCGAAGTGAAATGGTTGCCCTATCACTGCTGGAGCCAGACCATTAGGTGTACGTACTATAACGGTGGCTGAAGCGTTGGTGCTCAAAGATGCACTTAAGATTGCAAAACAGAATGGTTTTTCTCCTTTCATTGTGTGAGTTGGAAGCATATTTATCGTGGAGGGAGACTCTAAGCTAGTTATAGACGCTGTGGAAGGAAGGTGTGTTGTCCCTTGGAGAATTCGAGAAACGGTTGATGACATTCGTTGGTTGACTTTCTCCTTTTATTGTGTGACTTGGAAGCATATTTATCGTGAAACAAACTTTGTAGCTGATGCAATGACTAATGTCTCTCTAATATGCATATTTGGGATAGGACCCTTCCTTTACGGGCTACTTCTGCTTTTATGATTGATTGTATTGGTAATGGTTGTTTGCAAGGTTTCTCGTCTTAATTAATTTAATTTTTTAGCAAATCGTGCAATGCATCATAAAATAACATAAACAAGCATAGATAAGGTCAAGAAAAACTCCCTTTAAGTAACTAGGACTATTTCGAAAGAACTGCGCACACCGTCATTGTCATAGTAACCATGGGTTGCATTCCAAGAAGTGCTAATTATCAAACAAGGGACAATTGCTTCTGTGACGTAGGAACTCTCCAAGTGGGCTCAGTTAGATTACCATTCTCATTGAGTGTAACTTCGATTTTCGAATCTTTGATCTCCACACCTCGAAGAGGAATGACTTAAACATCTCATAGAGTTCAATATGATTCTCATTCTAACCCGATAATCGTGAATAATCGTTGTTTACTATCTAATATTCCCACAAAAGCATCATTCAGCCTAAAGTACTAATCCTTGTGATTAGGTTGAACAATTTTGTCGACAGTGTGCTTGATTTACATAGTCGATATCTTATTGGCCTACTTAATTGTCTATCCGTTGGGATAGTTTATCAACCAAAGAAAAAAGTTAGTCCAATTACCACCCAGTCTTTAGGTTCTCTAGTCATGAGGCTAAATGTGCTACGTTTTAGTCTTCAAAGAATTATTTTTTAAGGATAATGATAGAGAGATCCAACTACGTTTTTTTGTTTTGTTTTGGAGTGCAGTAAAGGTAAGAATATTTCCATCTTAAGTAGGATGGATATTTTATGTTTTTATTTTTTTTGTTTCGGATTTCCACTGCATTTTTGTAATTTCACAACTTCAAGAAATAAAATACAACAAAATTAAAAACGAGTTATAACAACGCAATAAATACCCTTATTTTACATATATCTTAAGTGAAGTCATTTACCGTATACTCGACAAAAAAAGAAAATCACTTATTCACCGAACACTTGTCTAATGAACCTTAAATTCATATTGTCGTGGAAGATGGTTGTTGGATTGGATTAGATGCTTGATAGATTGGATTAGATGGTTGTCTAATAGCACCAGCTTATTAAAAACAATTATATTAAGGTATCAAACTAGGAAGGTTAAATTGCATCTTCGTCTAAGACTTCCGTTTGCACCTGGACGGCCCTACACACCACCACCATCACATCCCACCCAACCCTACACCACCGCCAGAATTCACCAAAACCGACGCCACTTCGGCCATCTCCATATCGTCCCCATACAAGAGTGCGTGTGAGAGAGATGGAGACGAAAGAGGAGAGAGAGCGAGATAATTCATTTTTAATTTATGTTTTTTTTACTAAATTTAAAAATAACCAGATGAGAAACTACAATAAATATGTTATCCATCGTGTAGTTTAGCCAAATTCTCGTTCCTCTAAATGTAAAAATATCAATGTAGTGAAAAAAAAAAAAAAAAAAAAAACCTCAGGACAAAAAAGAAAGTAAAAGAAGCAGAAAATAGGCGCGTACATTTGTCACTCGATTTTACAAAACGACATGAAACAAATAGTAAAATAAAAACCAAAATAATAGAAAAAACGTGTTGATTTAGAAGTCTGAGCTGGCAGCACCAAAATTATTATTAAAAAAATAATAAAATAAAAACCTCTCTCCGTCGGTCCGTCCTCTATAAAACCCACAAACTCTCCAAATCTCCCACCAAACCCAAATTACGCGAAATATCCAAGAAACCAAGACAAAACAGAACTCAACCCAAACCCGCAAATGTTTCAAGAAACGGCGCCGTGTTGGTCGAGCGTGGTTCAGTCGGCGGCGTCGACTCCGTGGACTCGGCTTGAGGACAAGGTGTTTGAGCAGGCGCTGGTCAGGTTCCCGGAGGACTTGCCCGATCGGTGGGAGAGGATCGCGGGAGAGTTGCCGGGCAAGACTCCCAAGGAGGTGTTGGAGCACTACGAGGACTTGGTGCACGATGTCTTGGAAATTGATTCCGGCCGGGTCAATTTGCCGAGTTATGCTGATGAGTCTATGGTCGGCTGGGAGGACACGGCCAGTCAGATCACTTTTGGGTCCAACCGCGAGACTGAGAGGAAGAAGGGAACGCCTTGGACTGAAGAAGAACACAAGTAATTTCTTTCTCTCTCCGTATCATTTTTTCGTATTTCTTTAATTTTTCAAACTTTGTTTTTAACTGGTGAGAAATTTATTGAGAGAAAAATTAAACCAAACTGAGATAATTAATTGGTTATTTGATTCTAGAAAACAACCGAAGAAAATGATGTAGGTGATTTGCGTTGTTTTTGTTTCTGATTTCATTATCCACACCCTTTTTGTTTTCGGGGAAATTGGCTGAAATGATCACTTTTTGGTATTTGGCCAAATATGTCATTCATATTTGATCAAATATTGATCAAATACTGAGCATTTCGCCAGTTGGAATTTGTAAGTTCATCGTTTCAGCCAGCCAATTTCCGTCCTTTTGCTATTTGATTGGATACATTGGGTTGTAATTTACTTTTTATAGTTACATGTGTCTATTTATTTTAAGTGCTCCCAATAATTAATGTTTTAATGTTCAAAATGTTCAAAATGTTGGTTCATCACTTTGTCCTCCATTTTGTTTTGCTACCAACTGGAGCTAGTTGGAATGTGTTAGATTCTATATTTATGTTCACCATTAAGTGTTTGATGATGTCATGAAAACTTTCTTGCCAGCTGAACCGGGAATTTCACCTTTTTTTTTTCGATTTAGGAGTTTGGATGTTGCATATGTTCTAAATTAGAATGTTATTTTGTTGCTAAATTTGGAATAAAGGGTTAAATAGATGTTCTGTATTGTGTCTAAAAACATATCATGGACATCCCATTTTCATTAAAGAGAGTTGGTGGTTTTCCGAAGGCCGTTAATTTCATAACTTGGGGCTTTTAAGCAATTGAAATTCTTATTTTTTACAAGCTATTGAATGTCTAAGCTATGTTCTACTTTTCCAGAATATATTGCATAGTTACATAATTAACGCTTGAATTGTTTTAAGACACAAATAAGTTTCAATTTAATTTTCATCTCAAAGTGACAATTGAGTAGAAATTGTTAAGCTGTTGTTCAAGTTTTCTAATATTTTTATTTAGTTCATTGATACGGCAGGCATACTGACAATCGTGGTTGTGTTATCATGAAATCTATTCATTTATTGTTTTTACGACCCTACATCAGATTTAAATACGATGTGGTTGTGTTAGGAAATATTAATACTAATACCAACCTGATAGCTCGATTCTACTGTTCAAGAGCCTGATTTTCTTTATGTACTCTGAACAGGTTATTTCTAATTGGACTAAAAAAGTTTGGTAAGGGCGACTGGAGGAGCATTTCAAGGAATGTGGTTGTGACAAGAACACCAACCCAAGTAGCAAGCCACGCCCAGAAGTATTTCCTTCGTCAAACCTCAATGAAAAAGGAAAGGAAAAGATCAAGCATTCACGACATAACCACTGTAGAGAGCAACTCAGTATCTGTGCCTGCTGATCGCAACTGGATTCCTCCACCTGCAGTTCCGGCTCATCAGTCTCCATTGCAACATTTGACCCAACAGAGTCATTTGCCTGATCAGGGGGATTTGTCGGGGTACCAAGATTTTGGCTATCCGATGTAAAGATGATTACAATCTCGTGCTGCATACTCTGTGTATAGAGAAATTGCCTTCTATGAACAGTCCAATTTGTAAAGTTCTAAATATTTTTTAGTTCTTTGTAGCCGGTAGGCGGTTAGGAGATCTGTGAAGTGAATATGACAGTTTAGGTTCTGTTTTCTTATGTGAAGGGAGAAAGAATTAGTGGAGAATAGCTGTGGATTATGTAGGATACTGTTATTAGTTGATAACCTCTTTCTTGCCCAGTAAATTTAGTGTACAAATTTCTTTGGTTTACTGGTTCTGGAGAGCCAAGTGCAATGACGTTTTAAGATTCATATAGCCGACTTCATTTAGTGGGAAAATGTTTTGTTGTTGTTGTTGTACTGGTTCTGCAGGGCACTTTGAGTTGGATTCTGCTAGTGCAGTGTTGCTGGTCCAAAAGCCTTGGTTTGGGCTAGGGGCGATTTTCGGACGGATCAAATCGGAAACAAGGTTTGCAATTTTCCTTGTTTCCAATTTTTGTTCCCAAAATTCCGGATCGGATTAGAGTTTTCAGAGGAGGAAGAGATGTTGTAAGACGGATTCAACCTTTGAATCTGCCTCCGCTGTCGACCGAGCATCGAGACCGAGTGAAGAGAGGCTGGCAGTATAATTTAAATTGAACTTTACGTTAGTACTACAATGCAATCCATCCAAGTATAACAATTTTACCTTATAATATGACGTTCACACCGTAAAGAGTAATTTGGTTATAGTAATACCAACGTCATTTATGCATCTTAACAGTGTAATATGACATTCACACTGTAAGGGGCAACCTTGTTATCGTAATACCATGGTCATCTACGTAATTATATATAACGTAGACTTAAAAACTCACCGCCTGCCAATTCCATAGCTCGTTGAAAGGCTTTGTTCTACTTTTCAGACGAGTGATCAAGATCTATCCAATCCAAAGTCAACTTGCGGACCCTTGAAGATAAGTGTGTTATTCACATATCATGGAGGCTGATCCGCATCGTGTCGATTGATCCCATTGTTGACAGCATGAATTGCCTGTTACAAGTAATTGATAATGTCAAAATTACTGTAGGACTAACAAGAATCCAAGTCAAAGAAAATCTTTAGGATCTCATACAGGGCAGCAGAAAACGTGTGAGACTCTCTCTCTCTGATTTCTCAACCTTGCAAACTCCTTTGCCGCCAGCCCCAGATTTTGGCTTGGGTGCCGGTGGCTATCCTTGTCCAAGTTCCTTGTTCTCCTCTTTCCCTCTTTCTCCTAATCCTTTTCTCTCTTTTTCAATTTTCCCTTGAGATTTTTCTCAGTTTCCTTGAGCTTTGTCTCAAATTTTCCCGTGAGTTTGTCTCACTTTTGGATTTCATGTCCCTCCTCTCCACCCCTCCTCCCTCTCCTCTGGCCGTTCTTTTCCAAACCCAAAATTCCATCTCCCCTCACTTTTCCCCTTTGCCTCCCTTCCCCATAAACCATCCCCACCCCATCCTTTGCTCTGATATGCAGACTCTGGGCCTAATATGGTTGCCAGCTTTATTTCCCTCCCTCACTGTCCTCCCCCCCAAAACGGCCTGCCGAATTTCCATCGAGGTCAAGTGTACTATGGCTTCGGGCAAAGTAAGGGTATTTTACATACCCCTTAGCCTCACCTTATATCCATGTGTTACTGTATTTGTATATATTTGCTGGGATTCGTGAATGGGATTTGGATCTGGTGACTATCTTTTGATTATATGTTGGTGAAGCAATCTGGATGCGGTGTGCTACTTGTTGCGGGTTTGGTACTTTTGTGTTGCGATGTCTTGTTCGTTTTCTCTAGTGTTGTCGCTTCGGTAGCTATTGGTGAGACTGTCGTGGCAGTGATAGCGGCGGACACTACTTTCTGCGGTCGAAAATTAGGGATTTGGGTTCTCGTTTTAGTTTATTTAATTGGGTTGAGTTTTTATGTATCTGGTTTCCCCCAATGTATTTGGGTTATTTTGCCTTCCTTTGAGTTGACATGTAACCTACTATCGGATTAATGCATTTATCTTTTCAGACCAAAAAAAGAAAAGAAAATCTTCTGAATAGTGAAGAAGATGAAAAGACCAACTTATATGACGGCGTGGGTTTGAATCCGTTAGTGGCTAATCAAACATCTAATCTAACAAAATCTATTGTTTGACAAAAAAAACAAAAAAAGCCTATGCTATTGGGCAATCCAATCCCCCCTCCCCAAAACCACTCTAGCCTGTCCCACTTAATTGGGCTCCGAGGCAGTTCGACATACAATCTAGGCTTGAATTGCCTAGCCCATTGAACGGTGGATTTGATGATAGCCTGACGTTGACCACTTTTTTTATTTTTATTATCTGCCAGGCGAGGGAAGAGTCAGTTGGCGAGGGTTTTGCGATTTCTCTGAAAACTAGACAAATCAAAACATTTGCAAGATGGGCATCCAATAATAAGCATTCACAGATGGTTTTGAGTGAAGAAGATTTGAACTACAAGGAAAAAGACTTACCACAATATTTACATGTATTAAATACAATATCATATTCACGGTAAGATTATGACTGTATTAAGTACATACATTTAGTTTCCTAACATTACTCTTAGATGAATTATATTAACCATTTGATGATGATTATATTAAATATATATAAATATTGTAGGTTTTGAGCAAAAAAAAAAAAAAATGTTGGCAATCTCAATTTAAATTTTTTAGCATTATTGTTTTATCATGACTAGGATTATGACAAAGGGAATGAAATTTTGATTTTGATGCCTATGGGGTTTAGGGTCTAAGAGTGATTTTGATGCCTATAGGGTTTACCAAATGCAGATCTCAAGGCCAGATGTAGGTTACAAATTTCAAATTACTGATGTTGATTGTAGATTTTTGGATGGCAAAGCGATGTAGATTATGAATGCAGACAGATTCAGATGTTGATGTTATGATGTATGAAAAGAAAGCATATGAACGTATACCGAATTTAGAATTACATATTTCAATGGTGCCATTGCAAGATTCACATTAAGAAAGAAAGAAAAAAAAAAATTCAATTTATCATCATGTACAATTGTCACTCAAGTGGTTACTAATCCAAGCATTCGAACGATCGTTATACAATAAAAACAAATTTTATATATTATAGGATCTGTATGCTTATTATTTTTCTCTATTTTATGATTAGTTACCTCTTCTCTATATCTAATCATTTATTATATAAAAATCACTCATGAATTAAATTTGTAAATACATTGAAACACAAAAATGAGAACCCTCAAATTCTAATTAGGGCTGGTGAAGAGGAAATTATAGGGCATGATGAGAATAAAAGAGCCGCGCGTGGGCCTTTCCATGTAGTATTGGGCTTTTCCAGAAGACGACAACACTAACACAAGAAGAGAGAGAGAGGGAGAGAGCTTATTCCTTCCTTCTTCAGGAGAGAGAGAGAGGAGGAGTGAAGGCGCTCAAGTTTGTATTTCAATTTTTTCAAACGAATTTCTTTCAATTTCTCCTCCTCTCGTTGCTGGTTGCGCATCAAAACGCAGCATTTTGCAGAGTTTCTCTCTAAGAAGTAACTCTGTAACTACATAGCGATGAACGCTGCAATTATCGGTAAACCCCTCTCCCTCTCTCCCTCACTCTCTTGATAGTTCACTTTTAATTGAAGAATTGAAGATTTTGTTATCGTTTTCATTGAGTTTGATGGTTTTTGGCAACAAAATCCAAAATTTAGATGTATGATTAGTCAATTAATTAATTAATTAATTACTTAATTGTGTGAAGACCCATTGCAAGGGGATTTCCCAGAAGTGATAGAGGAGTATTTGGAGTATGGCGTTATGAAATGCATCGCCTTCAATCGCCGCGGCACCCTTCTTGCTGGTAATTTTTCCACCCTTCTCTGCCCCATTACTTTTTTCTGAATAAATTTACAAAAAAAAAAAAAAAAAAAAAAAAAAAGGAAAAACAAAAGGAAAGTTGTAAATTTGGTGCGCATTAAGTTGTCCTTTTGATATACAATGTGTAACATTGTAGACTGGCTAGTTATCCGATTTAAAGTTCAAGCATTTGGCATGAATTACTTTCAGTGCACACCTGTTTCAACAGTGAATGTTGCCACGTAAGCTCAAGGCGCGTATTTATGCTCAACGTAGCATTTCTTAATTGCCTTGTCCGGGTTTATATTTTCTGAAAGTTGAAAATTGCCTTAAATTTATGCCCGAAAGGGCTAACAGGACAGTGTTGGCATTGCAACATTTTGGAAGGTATCGTTTTATGTTGTTTTGTCAGATTGGAGACCTTCAGTTTTATAATTGGTCGGAATTCTGTTATTGTCTTCATGCTTTGCCCTATGACAGAGGTGTTGCTGAGGATTTTACGTTTTTGCTTTTTTAGAATTGGGCTCCTTGTTCACATATATGGTAGTTTACCAATGCGCTGATTGTCGAGTTGCATCTGCAAAGAATTAAGTGAGGTTGTTTATAGCAAGCTGTAACGATAATCATGTCATATTGATTGTTTAGGTGAAATTTGATTTTTGCGTTCATTTGTACTATCATTGACATTTGATGTGTCCTTATGTTACTGGAGATATTCTGAAGAGTCTTCTTCTTACGAGCGATACTTGTTTGATATTCTTGATCAGCTGGGTGCTCTGACGGAAATTGCATCGTATGGGATTTTGAGACCAGGGGAATTGCCAAGGAGCTTCGTGACAGAGATTGTGTTGCTGCGATAACTAGTGTATGCTGGTCAAAGTATGGGCATCGCATTCTTGTGTCTGCTGCGGACAAGTCATTGACACTATGGGATGTTGTCAGTGGTGAGAAGATAATGCGAACGATACTGCAACAAACCCCTTTACAAGCTCGGCTTCATCCTGGTTCGTCTTCTCCATCTCTCTGCCTGGCATGCCCCCTCTCATCTGCTCCCATCATTGTTGACTTGAATACTGGAAGCACAGTTGTTCTTCCAGTTTCCATTCCTGACTCTAACCCAGGAACTGTCCCTCCACCACGGAACAAAATCTCTGAGGGAAGTCCACCTTTCTCTCCTACCGCTGCTTGCTTTAATAAGTATGGTGATCTGGTTTATGCGGGGAACTCCAAAGGTGAAATACTTGTAATAGATTATAAAAGTATTCAAGTGCGTGCCATGGTTCCCACTTCTGGAGTTTCTGTGATTAAGAACATAGTATTCAGCAGGAATGGACAGTATTTGCTTACAAATTCAAATGATAGAACAATCAGGATCTACGAGAACCTTCTGCCCTTGAAAGATGGACTTAAAACCCTGGATGACATAAATGAGACCCTTGATGGACTTGATGGTGTTGAGAAGTTGAAAGCTGTTGGATCAAAATGCTTAACACTTTTCCGTGAGTTTCAAGATGCCATCACAAAGATGCACTGGAAAGCACCTTGTTTCAGTGGTGATGGTGAGTGGGTGATTGGTGGTTCTGCAAGCAAAGGAGAACACAAGATTTACATATGGGATAGGGCTGGACATCTTGTGAAAATTCTTGAAGGGCCAAAGGAAGCCTTGATCGATTTGGTGTGGCATCCTGTTCACCCTATTGTTGTCTCTGTTTCACTGACTGGTTTGGTTTATATCTGGGCCAAAGATTACACTGAGAACTGGAGTGCATTTGCTCCTGATTTCAAAGAGCTTGAGGAAAACGAAGAATACGTAGAACGAGAAGATGAGTTTGATCTAATACCTGAAACTGAAAAGGTAGGAAGAGAGTGAAATCTGGGCTATTTTTTTGTCCATTTTCTGGTGTCTAAATTAAAAAGTAATTTATGCAGGTAAAAGACTCTGATATTAATGAAGATGATGAAGTTGATATTGTGACAGTGGAGAAGGACTCAGCTTTCAGTGATTCAGATATATCACAGGAGGAGCTATGTTTTTTACCTGCAATTCCTTCTCCTGATATTCCGGACCCGCAAGATAAGTGCATAGAAAGTTCATCAAAGCTGGTGGATAGTAATTCTGGCTCCCCTATTTCAGAAGAGGGCACACCAAATGGACGTGCAATTAATCATGCGTCAAGTCCACTTGAAGGTAAGATTACTACTTTGATGCGTATTTGTGTGCCCTTGAATGGGTTTTATGAC
The DNA here is from genome assembly GCF_041283825.1 of Pyrus communis. Classification (NCBI taxonomy): domain Eukaryota; kingdom Viridiplantae; phylum Streptophyta; class Magnoliopsida; order Rosales; family Rosaceae; genus Pyrus; species Pyrus communis. The sequence goes on along the minus strand of NC_142566.1, from coordinate 4,575,954 downwards.
TTAAATTTCAATTTCACAAGGAATAGCCCTAGAACTCTCATTCTCATTTTCTATTTTGATAGAAAAAAGAGCAAATTCGTTTTTTGAAAATTTAAAAAGAGCAGTTTATCAGGCATAAAATTAATATGCCAATGCCATAACAAACATTAAGCCTTTTCCTCTGCATAGATGGTCAATATTCTTCTGTCCTTTTGGTGCACAACACACCAATGGGGGGTAATAACAAAACATTACGCCTTTTCCTTTGCATAATATCATATTAACAGCTCCAGTAGTAAGCTTAATCTGTGAGGTTTGGTTTTCTTGCTCAATCTGTGAGGTTTGGTTTTCTTGTCCGAGTTTTGATCTTCAGTTCGAAACCCTTGATTACTAATCTTATTCTGGCACCCAACATAGACTGATATAGTGATGATTTCATAAGACATTGACCTTGTACTCAGATTGTAAATAACATTTTTCTCGCACCTGTTTTGTCGGACCAATTGGCTCATATCCAAACTTATATATGTCTATTGCAGAGGATGCTGGAGCAACACGCTTGAAAAGAAAACGGAAACCTTCCGAGAAGGGGTTGGAGTTTCAGGCTTAGAATGTTACGAAACCCTTCAAATCTATTAGTAGATCATTGTAACTTAAACATAAATGTGTAGTCAATTAGGATTTTGCTTCACATGTGATGTATCACTTTTTACATTCACAGCAGTGTTGCTCCACTTATCACTTTTTCTATCCTTTAAGAAGTATGAAATTTATTCCCTTGCTTGCTGTATGGATCTATCATCTGTGTTAATTTTCTTGTGAGTTATTTGAATGGTAATTGGTTATGTCTTTGTTTATTCTTCACGTGTACGCTTGTAACTGTAAAGCCTTTGAGGTTCTATAAGATTGTTCTGGATTGCTTTGGGGAGGTTTTCCTATTAGAGATAAATGATGGCCTTGTGGGATAAATTCCTGTACAGCTGGCACTTACTCTTTCTTTACCTCCCTAAAGAAACCTTTGATCTATTGATGTGTCACTTTTTTTAATGTTCTGCAGTTTCAAATACACCAGAGATGACAATGGTTGATGCTGCTAGGGATGACCATTCTCTTGCATCTTGACACTTGGGTGCCCATGGCAACAACAAAATATTTGCAGTGACTAACAACCGAAGAAGTATTACATGTATCAATGGCACTGCGATTAATTTACCCGAAGCTTATGATCACTGTTCTTCCAGAGATGTCATAAATGCCTATATCTTCACCTGCATAGCACCCCGTGGGCAAAATCCTGTTTGGAATTGGATTACTTGATTGAGGTTTTGAGCTACGTTGACACTTTAAGGGGAGCTTTGGATGATTTTTAGGTATGTTGTATGATTAAATCATGTGTAATGTTGGACAAAGCAGTGTATAATCTTAGTTTAGTCAAAATGACCAATTTGATCCCCATCTTTGGATGCCTTTTCAGCTGGGTCCGTGTAATTATAACCGTCTCTATCATGTCTGCGTAGATTTTTGTTTACAACTGATGACAAATCAAAGAATTCGTCGGTTAATTTGAAATTTATGAATCAAGTCTCTGTATATATGTTCTGTTTCCCATCAGGTCTGTCATTAAATTTTAACTGATCGATGAACTCTTGAAGTTTCTAGTGTAGAATTTCAAGATTTCTTTGATGGCATATTTCAAGAATTTCAAGATTTCTTTGATTTTCAGTGGTACTAATTTTGGGTTCCTATGGAGATCAACAACTTGATGGTTTGTTTGGTATGGATTGATTCCGAGATGATATACCCAGACTGAACTGGTCATTTGTAGCTTACTATAAGTTATCATCAGCGACAATGTATTGCTTTCATGTTCCAAGGATGGATATATATATATATATATATATATATATTTACACTGGGTTGTAAGGTATATTTACGTGTCGAAGGTTAATTCCTATACAAATTGATGTAAAAGCTGCAATACTTGTGCATATGTTTGTATACTTTGTAATAACAGATTTGTAATGGAATGTGAAAGGATGCTGGGCTTAGTTTTTGCCTGTTGCAGAGGACCAGATATTGTAGGATGCAGAAGCCCCTAGTGCCAGAAGAACTAGAACTGCCGCGCCCATATTGATCAACATCTGCTTCTCTTCATCGCTCATCCCGTTCCCGAGGTTTTTCATATGCTGCTTTGCACCACCCATCACATTTGCGACCACGGAGTCCTCTTTAGGCTTACTGAGACCCCTTGCTTCTTTGCTTCTCTCACCGGTTTCCTTATGTAGAGTAATTTTGTTAAGTTTCTCAGCATTCTTCGGTTCTGCATCAGGCTTCCCATCTGCTTCTCTCTGATCCCTGTTTTCAACCCGCTTTCGAGACACACTCTCGACAGAAGCCTTTCCCCTCTCTCCATCATGACCATGCTCTTGAGACTTGGGCATGCCGATGCCTGTTTCCGGACTAGTCAAAGGTAACAGCCTCTTCTCATCCCTTTGTTTGAAATTCTGGGTCGATGAAACTGGTATTGGCAGCGCCGCGTCCTTATCCTTTTGTGCTTTTGTCTCGGCTGCAGTGCCTTTCGGAGGGCCTAATGGACGACCACCATTCTTGTCATCCTTTTCTTTTTCATCTCTGGCAGTGAAAGTAGCCTTTTCTGCCTTTGACGCAGCAGCGGCTGGTGTTGTCAAACTCGGCTTTGAAGGAATTGGGTCCTCTTGAACTTTCTGTGGCATCGGCTTGGGAGCGGTTGCAGCAGTTTTCGGTGGTGGCTCTTGGACTGGTTTGGTTGCTGCTGTCTGTGTGATGACTGGCTTTGGTATTGTGATGGTAAGAATCCCATCGTTAAATTTGGCATCAATTTTACTTACGTCGCAATTTTCTTGAATCGGAAATGTTTGGTTGAAACGGCTCGATTTGTTGTTGCCCAGAGGTCTTTGTCCATGAACCCTAATCACATTAGGGTTATGCTCAATAGTAATCCTCACCTGCTCCTTCACAAAACCTGAAAACAAACCATATATTTTGTGACACGTGGGTTAGGTCAATTCAGTTGTATCCCTCGTTCTCTGTAGATTTTTGATATAATTGCAACGCAATTTAGAACATTAACTAATTTTAACGCAAGGAGTTTGAGTTTGTTTGAAAGTACTTTTAAAATAACTAAAAAGTGTTTTCAAATCACCAAAAGCTCATATGATCATGTTTGGCAGAAAAGTAGAAAAGTGTTTTTGGATCCAAAAAAGCACTTGCAGTTTTAGTAAAAGTTGTGATGTGCTTTTAATAGAAGCGCTTTTGCTTCCATTGAGAGTGCAAAATGAAGTAGAGTTGGGTAAAGAAGAAAGGTATAAAGAAGAGGAAGAGACCAGGCAGATGAACAAGTACTATGTGAGCTTCCTGCTCTTCCTTCAATTCAAAGCGGGGCTGGTAATCTTCATAAGTGGGACGATTGGTTTGTCTTGGTCGGGTATTAGTACCAGAGCTTCCACCAATTGGACCACGTCGCATAACCATCTCTCTCTCTCTCTCTCTCTCTCTCTCTCTCTCTCTCGCTTTTGGGTTTCTGTAGAAAATGTTGGTTGGCCTGCCTGACAATTTTATATATAAATGGGGGATTGAGGAGTTAGTTTTCCTATGGTGTTGTATGAGGTATAACGTCTCGTGCAAACTAAACTAAAGTTGGTTGGTTGCCCTTCCCTTCCCTTTCCCACCAATTAGGGTTTTATCATCCTTAATTTCCTTCATTTGTGTTTGTTCCAAACTTCCAATGGAGAATATTTCTAGGGTAAAGATTAGTATATTCGAGTGCTAATACTAGGCCGAAAAAAAATGAGTGTGATATTAATATATTAGACTCTTATACGAATCATACTTGTACAGTGTGTAGAAAAATTTGAATATTAAGTGTGTCGAATTTGAGTATGATACCAATATATTGAACCCGTGAGTTAAAAATATATACAATTCATGAGTATGATATCAATATACTAAACTCAAACTAGCGTAGTAATAACGTTAAATGTGTCAAACTCAGATTGACGAATTTAAGGGTGAGTAAATCTGGTTTGTTTGCATGAGTGATTTACGAAAAGGCACGTTATGGAGATTCTCTACACGTTCCCATCGCAAAGGCAAAGTGACAACTGCACGAACCAACCAAATCAAAAGCCACCTTCTTTTCTTTCCTTTATATTAATAAATAAAATAACACATTTTCAATTCCAAAAGAGTCAGGACTCTTCCTTCCTTCCTCTTTCTTTCCCAATAATTATATTCTAATTAGTAATTAATAAGCATAACTTATAACCTAATCTCCTTCTTCTTCCTCCTTTTGTTCTAGTTTCTACTTGCTACTTGCTTCCTGCCTATAAAAAAGGTACAAGAAATCATTGCATTTTCAGCTTCATTTCATTCATCTTCATTTCATTCATTCATTCATCTTCATTTCATTCATTCATTCATCCAAGCTTGGACTCAGTCGCATTAACACTACTCAACTGTAACATCTCTCTCTCTCCCTCCCTCTCTCTACATCACAATGCTGCTCTTCTTCTTCTTCTTCATTGACTATATATAATTAATTTTTGATGCTGGATTATTATTTTTCTACTTTAGCTTCTGAGAATATTATGAAACTTTAAGGATGGTGGTTATTTATTTATTATTTTGTGTTGGACATCATTGGATTTATGTGGGTGCTGTATCTTGCTGGTTCACATGATATAGATGGTGTTCCACATGATCTCCTAGAAGGGAATATATAATAAGCTATTGGAAATCTGCAACTTGGATTTTAAATTTGGAAAATAATTGTTTTTGAGGGCCATTCAGCTTATTGTTATACAAAATATATATAATTTAATGGGTTTTCAAAATATAATCTTCCTACGCAACCAGGACAATGACTTTGAACAAAAACTCTCTGTATGCTTTTTTCTGTTTCTTGCATTTTCTCAGCCACCAAACGGATGGTTAGAGCAAATGATGGACAGTGTGTAATTCGGGTCTTTCGTGTTTGGTTTACCAGAGTGAAAAAGGATCCATTTACAATGGCTTGGGTTTCGTTACCAGTGGTGGGTTTGTTTTTGGTTTGGTGGTGGATGGGTTTGGCTACGGTCAAGGCTGATTACATCATGTACAAAGATCCAACCCAACCAGCAGCTGCTCGAGTTGGGGACCTTCTTAGCAGGATGACTCTTGAAGAGAAGATTGGTCAGATGGTGCAGATTGATAGGAGTGTTGCCTCTATCGATGCTATGAAAACTTACTTCATTGGTATGTAATGTATCTATTTCAATACAACCTTCAACTTTGTTTGATGTACACCAACATAAATTGTTTGATTTCTAGTGTTTGTCTCATACTGTCCGCATTTCATTCCTGTTATATCTTCAAATCAACCCGTTAAGTGACTTTTTATGATGGCACAACACAATTCTTGTATATCTTTCTTGTGGGTTTTATCTTATTAAGAAAGGAGTTTACGCACGAGTTGGGGTGTTCTCTAGTGATTTAATTTATATATACGGATAAAATGGTTGAAGTAGCAAAACAAAGGGGTGCAGTTGGTTAAAAAACCCTGGAATTGGGGTTATTCTGCAGCGATAATGTCTGTGCATAGGGTGTTTGAGATGTCAATATTAGGATTTTATTCTTATTGTGCAATTTTCCCTAAACATATGTCTAGAATCCTGCCTTGGTGTCACCAAAAACCACACATTACTTCTTTTTGTTGCATTTCTATATTTGTACAAACTAAACAGGAAGTATCACTTTGACTCTGGAGGCAGCAAGAACATATCCTGTTATGAGATTGGTTCTTCTGTATTCGATTAACAAGGCTTCAGATTGTTCTCCTTTTCCCCCATTCTTTGTTGCCTTGGAGGGAGTAAGACTTTCGGTAAAGAGAAAAATATTGAATACACTGAGATGATACGACAATGGAGTGAGGATGTGTTCTGATTTGGGCAGGTAGTGTATTGAGCGGTGGTGGCAGTGCACCACTTCCAGAAGCTAGTGCTGAAGACTGGGTTAACATGATTAATGGATTTCAGAAGGGAGCTCTATCTAGTCGTTTGGGCATTCCGATGATCTATGGCATTGATGCTGTTCATGGACACAATAATGTCTACAATGCTACAATATTTCCGCATAATGTTGGGCTTGGAGCTACCAGGCAAGTAAAAGTTTCAGATTCTATTTGCTTCATTTGAAAACATGATAGTGCACTGTTCTATTTTTACACAAAGGATGAGATCTATCACCGTCATTTAAAAGCAGCACTCTGAAACTCTATAACTACAGCAAGGTCCCATTAGGGTCAAATCCTTCCAAGTAAATCTCTATTATACTTCAGCAAGTATTAAAATAACTAACCATGCATTTCAAAATCCTTTTAGATGTTTTTCATTTTATAGTTCATTGAATGTGTCTTCTTTCTATTAAATATTTCCAATACACAGGGACCCTGAACTGGTACGAAGAATTGGTTCTGCAACTGCTCTTGAAGCCCGAGCTACAGGGATTCCTTATGTATTTGCTCCTTGCATTGCGGTAAATAATACATTGCAAAAGGATTTATGCGTTCAGCATTTTCTTCTTTTACATGCTTAACAATGTCCTTTGAGTGCATTCATATTTTCTCCATCTGATGACTTCTGTGCATTGCCTGGAACATCCTATATAGGTATGTAGAGATCCAAGATGGGGCCGGTGTTACGAAAGCTACAGCGAAGATCACAAAATTGTGCAAGAAATGACGGAGATTATTCCAGGTTTACAGGGAGATATCCCTGCAAATTCTCAGAAAGGAGCGCCATATGTTGGTGGAAAGTACGAATTTTATGAAAATAAGCATACTTCTATCTTTCCTTTTTTATTTTTCTCTGTTCATTCCATTTTCATTTTTCCTTCTTTTGATTTAAAAGATACAATCCTTTGTATTGTAACCATTGCTCATGATCTCAATTTACTGGATTTTGTGAGTTTAGGGAAGATAATTTGGATAACACGCGTCGTGTTTTTCTAGTTATGGATTCAATTAATAAATCAAATGAATTTAGTGGTTCTTTTTATCTTTTATTTCCTTTACTAATGTTAAAATACTCAAGCTTTAAGTGATTCCTGATATATATTTTAGTAAAAAGGTTGCAGCTTGTGCAAAGCACTTCGTTGGTGATGGTGGCACGAGCAAGGGCATTAATGAGTACGACACTGTGATTGACCAACAGGAATTGCTTAGCATCCACATGCCTGCCTATTCTGACTCCATCATCAAGGGTGTCTCAACCGTGATGATTTCCTACTCCAGTTGGAATGGGGAAAAGATGCATGCAAACCGTGATCTAATTACGGACTTCCTCAAGGGCACCCTTAAATTTAAGGTACCATTTTATTCATTTTTGTTTAATATCCAAGCTTGTTGCAGTTTTCTGGAGTTATCAACAATCACATGCACAGAAAGGTATAAAGTGGAATCATGTCTCATCTATGTACTGAGATTTGATGTAAGCACGAAACCAGCATGCCTAGTGTTAAAATCTTTCCATGAATTCAAAGAAAGGTTTCTGGCACCAAAACCTTTGCATATTGCATTTATCAGTACTTTTATTTGCGTGGTTTTCTCTTCCTTGACATCTCATAGCTTAAATTACAGATTTTCAAAATATATGCTCTTAATCGTGACTAGTTGACTGCTTTATAACTGTTCTTTCCCTCAATCTCTTCTTATTCTTTAAATGCTGTCAGCCTTATCTGTTTTCATTGCCTTTCTCAACATTGTGTATTTCCCACATGTTGGGTTTTAATACCTCCAATATTATCTAATCAAATTCAAATTACTTCCACATTACACATTAATGTGGTCAGGTTTTCTTGGACATTGCTTAGTGATTAGCATGATTCTTCACTTTCCCATGTTTCCACTTTTAGTGTCTATAGATGGGTCCGCTGCATTTACTTACTTTCTCGTTTTCCCCTCTAACGTCATCTCCATTTCATACAGTCAACCCCACTTTGTGGGATAAGGCTTAGTTGTTGTGTTGTGGTTTCTTGACTGCCCATAATGTTGCCATTACAGATTATTGTCTTTGTAGCAATCATAATACATTCAAACAAACTTCTGATGCAGATTAGTGCCTAGCATACATCGGTACCGCATCAGTTATATGATTTATCCTGTTTTGCATCAGTTCCCACATTTTAGCGTCTTTAAGCTTCATCTGTGTTAATGAGTTGAAATTTCAGATTCCATATGAAATTAAGGTATTTGTGATAAGTTGATAACTCAATAATATTACTGATCTCGAGTTCTGGTTGTTATCGGTCTCACAAGAGGTGCTTCATTTTGGTGACTCTATTGTACCTTTATCTGTGTTCTGCACTGTTTCATGCTAACAGCAGATGGTGTTTTTGGTTGAACATTCAGGGTTTTGTTATATCAGACTGGGAGGGTATTGACAGGATTACCTCGCCGCCACATTCAAACTACACATACTCTGTCCAAGCTGCAGTTCTAGCTGGAATTGACATGGTTCGTGGCTTATTTTATACAAAACCTCTTACAGAAATGAAAGAAGATAATAGCGTCTGTGTTGCCCTATATAAAACTCCTTTTCTATTCTGGTTCGAAATTATATAACTCTGAAAATGGTTCTCTTTGTTTTGAAGGTCATGGTCCCTATCAACTATAAAGAATTCATTAATGATCTCATTAACCTGGTCGAGAATAACGTTGTCCCAATGGATCGTATTGATGATGCTGTGGGAAGGATTCTGCTTGTCAAGTTCACCATGGGTCTTTTTGAGAACCCATTGGCTGATTTCAGCCTAGTCAACGAGCTTGGAAGCCAGGTCAGTTTATCCGAGATAATCAAATATCAGGATTTGCAACCCTCCTATTGGTCATTTGATTGATGTATGTAGTTCGTTAAAATTAGAATGGACATTCCTTTGAAATTGGTGTTACATTCAATGGCCAAAAGACTGCTTAGTAAGCTTTGTATTTATTGATTTACTGACATGAATCAATCATTTTTGTATTTTAATTTAACATTACCAGGATCATAGAGATTTGGCAAGGGAGGCTGTCAGAAAATCCGTTGTGCTTTTGAAGAATGGGAAAAGCGGGAATATTACAGATCCAGTCATACCTCTTCCCAAGAAGGTGTCTAAAATTCTAGTCACCGGCAGTCATGCTGATAATCTGGGCTACCAATGTGGTGGATGGACAATTGCATGGCAAGGATTCAGTGGCAACAATTATACAACCGGTATAGTCTGCTTTCATCGCTGTATTAAATACATAATATTCTGTCTATGTGCACTACTTTTGTGCTCTACAATAAAATGATAGAATTGAATATCCACAAAATTGAACATTAAGCACTTAATAAGAAGATTACACAGGTGCTGGTTAGTTGCAACAAGAAAATCGTCTTCACAGTTATTAGAATGTATGGAAATATATACCCGTGCGTATAGGATGTTAGTACATAAATGTATCTAATCCTGGCTGTATTTTTCATAAAACTTCCTTTTCATGATTAGGGACTACGATCCTTGGTGCTATAAAATCAGCAGTCGACTCAAGCACAGAAGTTATCTACAGTGAGAATCCTGATGGTAATTTTGTAAAGTCCAACAACTTTGCATATGCCATCGTTGTGGTTGGCGAGCATCCTTATGCTGAGACTGCAGGAGACAGCCCAAACCTAACGATGGTGGAACCTGGCCCAAGTGTCATCAGCAATGTGTGTGATAGTGTCAAGTGCATTGTTATCTTAATAACTGGCAGACCTATTGTAATAGAACCATATATTTCCTCGATTGATGCTCTGGTGGCAGCATGGTTGCCAGGCTCTGAAGGCCAAGGCATTACTGATGTCCTTTTTGGGGATCATGGATTTAGTGGAAAGCTTCCAAGAACATGGTTCAAAACTGTCGATCAACTCCCAATGAATGTTGGTGATTCACACTATGATCCTCTTTTCCCGTTTGGGTTCGGACTGGAAACTGAGTCAGTAAAGGAGCTTGTAACAAGGTAACTCATCATACATGTATATCTCTTTATAGGACCAACTTCATAGCAGGTATCCCGTTTTACTGGACGCTTGTTCATATAATAAAACTTGATGGGAAAGAGAAAGAAATGAAATTTACAAGGGAGTTGGGACCGGTGGTGGCTTCTAGGTTTCAATCTATCATTACTACATATTGTTTTAAATCATTCATATGTTACGGTGTAATATAAATTAAAGAACTTGGTTACTTGTATCGATACTGATTACAGCTTCGTGATGCCTGCAGGTCGACCTCAGCTGGTGTTGTTGCAAGGCCATGCATACTTATCGTTGTGGTTGCTCTGATTCTTAGCCTATAGGTTAGAGGTATAGTTTTGGGTCTAGGATTTTTGGGTTCTCGGCTTTTCCTAATCGCGTAGGTTTCTGCTTACGCATTGCCTTTTTCATCAAAAAATTTCAGGAAGCTTTTACTAATGGTAGATTCCTACAGCAATTGGATTTGTTGACTGACACAGTTTACGGCAGAAGGAAGGGAAAAGCCTTGAGTTGATTAGATTATGGCTGCCACACATTCTGGTTAACAAGCAAAATATAAGCATTCATTGTCGAGCCGTTTTAACGATTACAATTTACATGTAGCAAATTTGGATAATAAATTAAGTTGATTTTTGTTTTGAAATTCTTGAGTGAAAAAAAAAAAAATGTTAGGAGGATCATCATCAATGGGCCCTTCTGTTGGTCTATTAATATTTTTTTTTTAAGCAATCTTTTGCAATTTTGCTTCAATACTTCGTAGTAAATGATATGGAAAATGTATGTATGAGATAATATGGGTTTTTTTTTTATTTTTTTATTTTTTATTTTATTACAAATGATCATTGAAAGTGACGTTGTTCGTCAATTTAGTCTTTGAAGTTGAAAATTAATCAACATCATCCCTAAAATTTATTAGAAACATCAAGGAGCTGGCTATCACAACTTTTTTTTTTGGGTCTCACACCCCTTAGTCCCCTCTAATTGCCCAGATCACCGCCCATTGCAGCCCCCTGACCTGGAACAAGAGGACGCAAGCTCTGAGTGAATACAAGAAGAAACTGTCACAAACTTCACACGCATCACATGCTTCTCATACTCGCGTGTCTTGCACGAGTATATCTAAGACAAAGTCAGCTACTATGACAGCTGGCACAATCCTAGCTTATGAGCTAGTTTAATCTCAGCCTTCCAATTCAAACAAATAAGAACAAGACTAAGTACGGAACTTGAACTCTCAAGAAATCAGCGTCAAGGCTTAATCACTAACAATGCATACTTGATCGAAGAGAAAGAAAAAACATCTTTACAATACATACAGATAAGTAAATACTGACCACGTACCACCGCAGGTGAACAAGAAATACGCGAAAAACAAAAATCTAAATAGAAGAGCTCAAACACTGATCCAAATATACCCCGAAGTGCTGAAAAAATTGTCGTTTTCGGATCCATGATTGCTGTCTTGATGTATACTAGTTCCCCCAAGCGTGCTCTCTAATAGCATCCCTAATAAGGAGCTCTATATAAGGCTGAAAAAGTGGTGGATAGAGTCCATTTTAACGCTTCGAGGAATCTTTGAGGCTTTATAAAAGAATCTCTCCCAACGAGGGGCTATATCTTTTGAGTTCTATATATTTATTTATGTAGTAATTTGATTAAGCGATGATTTTTGTTTTGTGTTAGCTTTTCTTAAATTGATTTTTGGACGTGTTATCTTAAATTAATTTTTTTTTAATGAACCCTTCAATCTAAAAAGTTCAAATTGTGACAAAGTTAAATTTTATCACTTATGAATTGTTCGTTGAATTAGATTCTCTTATCTCAAACTCATCTGTTGAAAGAAACAAACCCCCACTTCATCATTTGAAATAATTTGATTTTCACGTATAATACAACAATTTACCTAACACCAATTGGTAAATTAGTATCATACAATTTTGAAAAAAATTTATTTGAAAAATTCACCCATCAATGCCCATAAATGTTAAATTAATTTGAAATTTTAATTTTTATGGAATTTAAAACAATCATTAATTAGCCAAATTGCAAGAAACATAATTAAGAAAAATAATTAAAAATAATTAAAAGAGAGTATAAGTGTATTCGGAAGTGGAGGGAGAGTGATAGAATTTAGCTTACATGGGTTGCTACTTTGTTTGTGGGACCCATTGTTTTTTGGGGCTAGATGTAGTCCGATTTTATGCTACTCAAGAAAGGAAGTTGTTAGCCCCAGTGACAGATCTAGCCCTATTTTTCGGCTCGTTGGGGATGAAATTTTTTGTTAAGACTTGGGGATGAAATTTCTTGCTAAGGCTTGAAATGTGGTAGCCTTATGGATGATAAAGCCCCATTGGAGATGCCCTAACTCAAGGAACTAAAAATGTCGCGGCCTCATCTCTTGCAAACGTCGACGTAGCCTCATTGGTTCCAAATGTTGCTGCCTCATCTCTTCCAAACGTCGACGTCGTTGCCTCATCTCTTCCAAATGTCGCTGCCTCATCCCTTCCACATAGCTTGACTCCTCAGGAACAGTCAAAATTCTACGGGGGAGGAGGGATTCCTCATCAGCCACCGCCTCATTTTGCTCATTGTTTGGTAACATGGCATTAATCATAGGTGCAGTGCTTCGAAACTGTGCCAAATCAACTCAACTCAACAAGTTTAGAGAGTTTCTAGTCACAGCTAACATTTATAAAAATTTCATCCTCAAAATTTGCAATAATTTGCCATATAATCAAAATGCTCAAAGTATAGAAAAGAAATATAAAGAAGATATTAAGTTAGAGCAGTTACATATAGAGAATGTCATTCCGTCGCATGACGAGATTGCAATGATTTCTCTATCATGCCTCTAAACCCACTTCTAAACACCAAAGTGAAATGTAAAATGACCAAATCGTCCATCAAATCACTTTTCTCAAGGCTGTAAAATAAATAAATAAAAATCAAATACACCTAGAAATTCAAAATACTAAAAACAAATAATAAATTTGGAGTGGCATATCACAAATATAGACGGATGACTTTTAAATCAGATCAATCTTTTTAGAGAAGACTTGATTAGAAAAAAAAAAAAACAATTTATATAAACCCAGTAATTTTAACTTCAGCCATTAATTTTTGTATAAACTTTATATTCCATTTCCAGTTACACCTTAAAACAGATGTGGGTGTAGAGGTAAATTACTCAATTATATAAACTGGTAAATGGGTTGGTGTGGCGTCACTCATGGGAGCCACCATTTGTGACTGGTCACAGGTCTGATGTCCCTGTTTTTTTTTTGGTCTCTATTGTGTCTTCTTTTTGCTAATAATTTGTCAAATGTCCTATGATTTAACTAAGAGATAGCTTTGTTAACTCTTTTATTTGACATTCAAAATAAATAAAACAACTCCAAATACAATGAAATACGCGCATGCGAGCGTATTGTTAAATATGGCGTATCTTCTTCTCAGACTATCATGTCTCAAACCCTATGAAAACCCAACTATCTGAACCTCTATCCTCATAATCTGCAAGAAAAACACCATTGATCTCATATCTTTTTTCTTATGCTTTCTCACAGCCCATTTTATCTTCACTTTTTTTTTCCACCCATATACAATGATTGATAAAAAAAAACTCTCTTCTACTACCTGCCCCAAACACCAATCCACTACTTGTTCTTATGGTTTTAAATCATAATAAATAAGCAAAACACACAGTTTCTATATCTCCGTGTGAACTCCAAATTCCATATCCATAAGCAACCCCTCATTTTACAGTTTCAAGTTTCAGTCGCCACCCCTTGCTCTTACTCGGGGTAGGCAGCAGCCCGCTACTCCTTTTCTTCCTCCTTCCTTCCTCTCTTCTTTGCCCTTTCCTTCTTTTTCTCCCTTCTCATCTCCTCTGTCCATTCCCCCTCCTGCATCCACCTCCTCTTCCTTTTTCTTTCTTAGTTTCCTTGGGATTTTTATCTTAGTTTTCCTGAGCCAGATCTGAACTATCCCCTGAGTTTGTCTCAGATTTGGACTTCATGGTCCTTATCTGGCGTTTTTCGCTTGCTGCTTTATGTCTTTTATTTTTCCTTCTTCTCTCATCCCTAGCTGTGATACTTCATCCCATCCCACTATGTGCTTAGGTCAGCAGGCTCCGTTCAGAAAATTGGATATTAGATCCGCTTCCCTCCCTCACTTCCCCTACCCCAACTGGCATGCCGAATCCTCATCAAGGCCAAGTGTGGGGTATTTTACAAACCCCTTAGCCTCACTCTTTACCCATATGATACTTTGTTTGTATATATTTGTGGGGGTTCGTGAAGGGGACCTGGATCTGGTGGCTACTTTCTCAATTCAGAGTTTGGCTTCCTCTGAGGATGTGACGGCGGTGGCGGTGTGGTCTTTGCTTTTGCAACATTCAAGCCTAAGCTTGTGTAGGCTTCCCGTTATATCTTGGATTGTCGTTATCATTTTGCTTGGACTTTACTTTATTTGTTGTTGTTTACCCGGTTCATTTTGGGTCTTGTTAATGTAATGAAAGATATATTACTTGACCAAAAAAATAATCACAATAAATTACTTTCCATGTGGAACAACCTAATTAGACTTTTAGGATCCACATATGCACCACATTAGGACAATAAAACATATATAATAGAATTATATCAAAAGGAGACATTGGTTGGTTTTCACCTTTAAGACGAGAGCATTTTTGTTCATCACCATAACTTTAGTGTATGCTCACCATACACCTCATCTTCTGACACGTGTTATTTCAACTAATTTTGGTTAACTTTAATATTAAATATACATTTTCTAAACCAAAAAAAAAAAAAAAAAAACAAAGGTTAAGTGAAAGGACATATCATGATGAGGAGTATGGTGATCATACACCATAATTTATGGTGTTGAGCAAAAATGCACCACCGTTAAAACAAAAATGATGGGGGGTGCCCATTTGTGACCAAAACTAGATCCGGCAGTTTCTGACACGGCACGAAAATAAAGGGTTTCGAGTCAACACGATAACTAATCGGGTCATTATTGGGTGACCCGTTAAGAACCCGTTAATAACGGGTATACATGCAAGTAATAAGTGGGTAACCCGTTTCGACCCGTTAAGAAAAAAAATTATTTTGATAATTTTAAAGTTTAATTACTAAAAGGTTTATTATAAAATACAATAGCCATATTAAAAAAATACAATATATTCTATATTAAATATATAGTTTTGTATTATTATTCTATATAAGTTAAAAAATAAAAAGTTTTAGTCATTATTTATTTTTATTATGAGAGTTCCTTATCATCATTACTAGGATAAATTTTACTTAACATGTTGTTGTCCAAAATTAAAATAAACTAGTAAAGTATTTGTATAGGCAAAAACTAAGAAGAAATACATACAAGTATGAAAAATGTGAAAGAATATATGAACACTTGTGATTCATCATTATTCCTCCAGGAGTAGATAATGGTTACACTTACATTATTGTTTAGATTTTTAAAATCCTCCAAACCCTCATGAATAATGTTTTTTATTTGAGGGCAAAATTAATAAAATTAATAATAATTATTGTAGAAGTGTAAAAAAAATGTAAAAAAATATATACAATCTCTCATAGTGACAAGCTTTACAACTTTAACGAAGGGGCCAGCTTCAAAATCCAACACTATGATCCATAAACCTTAAATTTATATTTAACCATCGATTGTCATTTACGCTTTATTCTTCTTACTGAATTTCATTTTTAAAGTTTTCTTTTTTGAAAACATGATCATCTGGTGGATGTAAGAAGATGAATGGTTCAGATCTTTGATATCACGTTTCGATATTTACGGTTAACTGAAAGATGAGTCGATGTCATATAGTTTGTAGAAACTTTATAAACATCAAGCAATATTTTTCACTAATCGTAAAACTCTGAATATAATATCAACGATCCAAACCGTTTATCTTCCTGCATCCTCTAATAGATCATGTTTTCAAAAAAGAAAATCTGAAGAAAAAAAAAATTTGATGAGAACAATAAAGCGTAAATGTAAACAACAATCAACGGTTAAATTTTGATCTATGATTTATATGATTATAGTGGCAAATTTCGAAGTTAAGCTCTTCATGAATGTGAAATCATGTTCCCGGATTTCACTGTTATAATCTACATATTTGTATTGTTGAGATTTTTATCTTTCAGGAATTTATATTAATTTATTTGAATTTAGATTTTAATTAAACTAGTTACGAAGAGTGAAGTTTGACGCGTAGGCGTAAATCGTTCGTGAAATGGAGTTATAACGAGAGAGTTATTAACGTTTAAAGTTAGGGATATTTTTGTAATTTTGCCCTCATTTAGAAGGCTCCAGAAAATCTGAAGCAAAAGATGTGCCACGTGTGTGGCTAGAATGAAAGCAAAAGAAGAGATGGATGGCTGGGATAGAAAGGAAAGAAAAGAAAGGAGGGAAATGAGAGAAAATGAGGGGGAAGAAGGACCAATCGAAAAGAGAAGCAAGGAGGGGAAAGGAGAGGGGGGGAAGGAGGGGAACCGGACCCCTATTCGACCCGGTTCCACTTCTTGACCTGACCCGGTTTTTTCATCTTCTCCAATGGTTTTTCATCGGTTTTTCCAGCAAACCACGTTATCTAACCCCTTGAAAAATGTTCCACGACCTTCCCTCTACCCATTAAAACCCAAAATTGTAGAAATTTAGCCATGAAATTATGAAAACCGCATCGGTGGGTGCGGGAACCCCTTGCCATCTATTCTCCCATTATTGAAACGATTTTCACCAATTATCACCACCATTAGAATCTCCTTGAACCCAGGAACAAAGCCCAAACAACCTTGGAGGCGGCGGAGCACCGGAGGTGACGTATTGAAGTCACCTAAATCAAGGGTTTCTGGCAGTTCGTGGGCCATTTGAGGTGTTTACTGTAAAAATTGGCCTTGGTCACAGGTATGAAACTTACTCTACTCATTGAGATATTCATTCTGGTAAAACTTGAGAATTTTTGGAAATAGTTGAATTTTCCAGTGAGTCGGGATGGCCGACCGCCACCTGCAACGACGCGTGGCTAGTGGGCCAACGATGTCTTTTTAAGTACTATTAGATGCCCTGGGTTCATGTTTCATATCCATATGACGTAAATTGATTGTTTGAACTTAGTTTCATTACGATACATTACTTGATCAAAATATGAATTGCTAATCCGATCGTTGGATCGTCACCAAACCTTAATGTGTTATAGAACATAATATTTGAGGATAACTAAAACTGATTGATTGGGAATCCGACATACGGATCTTCCCGAATTAGATTTCTAAGTTAATAAAATTAATTGTTAACCGCCACTTAATTCTAGCAATTGGCGGAGATCCGACCGTCGGATCGCGGTGAGATTTTAGTATGTTGTTCTTTGAGCATAATGTGGACCTTAGGAAGTTACAGATCTAGATTATGATATGCGGATCTTCCGGATTAAATTACTAGGGTGTGGACCCCACCGTTGACGTTTGGTCAACAGGCCTTGAACCATTTGAATTACTAAAATTAGTATTACTAGAGACTCAGTGAAGCTTTACGGACTTGTCTTGGTGAGTAACCTTAATATATGTGATATGGTGATTACCCGATTCTTTATATTAATATCCTTTGTGGATATGACATGGTTTTATAAATGTGTTTTTCTGTTAAAATGTGATTCTTTTATAATTGGTCATCAATCTATTTTTATTAAACGTGATTTGATTCATGGATTCGTAATATTTGTGAAAAAAGTGATTTGAATTGCATATTGAAATGTTTTGTAAATTGAGGGCTAGGAGGGGACTATGACCCTACTTGGTTAGTCTGTATTAGGGGTCACTAGTGGTCCTGCTTGGTTAATCTGCATTAGGGGACCATACTCAATATGGATCGCGCTTGGTTAATCCACGTTGGGCGATCCTTATGACCATTTATACATAAGGGGTGATCATGCTTGATTAATCCGCCTTGGGTGATCACTGCTTAACAGTTATGTAGGTGTGACTCTGCTTGGTTAATTCGCGTTGGGGGGTCATTACCTACCTGATTATCTTGACCCTACTTGGTTAATCCGCATTGGGGGGTCACTAGTGGTCCTGCTTGGTTAATCCGCATTGGGGGACCATATTATATATCGATCGCGCTTGGTTAATCTGCGTTGGGCGATCCTTATGACCATGTTTGCTTAGGAGTGATCATGCTTGGTTAATCCGTATTGGGTGATCACTTCCTAACAGTTGTAGGAGTGACTCTGCTTGGTTAATCTGCATTAGGGAGTCACTGCCTACTTGGTTATTTTCTCAGGGATGGCTCTGCTTGGTTAATCCACTTTGGGGGGCCACTTCCTATTTGGTTGCTTATGTAGGCTTCGGCTAAAATGCGTCCCTCTAGCCCTAGTTTTTAATGTACATATTAAAATTGGTTTTTTAAAATCTTGTGGTTTGAATTAGAAAAACCTGTTAGATGTCTGGGTGACTCATACGGAGTTTTCAGCGACTTGATTATGATTCCATAAAACATGATTCTATACTTGATGTTTATAGATTGTGATCGATTGTCTGTTTTAATTGAATATCACATACTTGTATTCTTGTCACTCACCCGAGCTACGTAGCTTATCCAAGTTCTGTTTGGCGGGTGCACCATTTCCATGATGTAGGCACTGATTTTACATATGACAATTCTGGGTAGATTATGAGAAACCGCTTGATATTTTGGTTCCGTTGAGTGGTCCAAAACCCGTTGTTGTTGGATTCTGTTGAGTGGTCCGGAATCCTTGCTTTCGCTCGTTCCCATAAGATTAGTCTAGAACCCTAGATTCGAGTGAATGGGAATTACCCACAATAGACCTTGTGAATATAAAATAGATTTACCATGTTATTGCTCATAATCCAAGTAGGAAATTATATAGAGTTCATTGGTTAAATTTGTGAAATGATATGTTATTGCATTCATTGATTAACATAATTAAATGCTAAGATCATGTATCTTTGATTTATGAATTGATGGATTGATGGGATTGTGGAATGACCTCGGTTATGAATGTCATTATTATTGTGATATCCCGGCCCCAAAAATTATTATTTTATTTTATTCTTGACGTATTTCGATGATTTGATTGGAACTAGTTCGTTAATTCTCCAAATTTGAGAAAAAAAAAGCGAGGGGTACTTTAGTCATTTCTAATTTTTTCAACCTTTTCGATCAACTCTTGAATTGGTTAGGTAGAGTTCGATTCCATGAGCGCATAAGCGTAAACATATCTTATTTCCGAGTCAAAACGGAAAAATTAGAGTCGTTTGAAGTCGGTGGCATTTTGATAATTTTACCAAAATGCTATAAATAGGAGTGAGACCTCCAGAAAAGGGGGAGGTTTCTGAAAAATGGGCAAGGGAGCTGCTACTAACCCGTTTTAGGGGAGACTTGGACCCGAAAACCCACAAAACATGACCCGCTTGTATCTTCTTCATCCAAGCTCCGTTTTGGGTGATCTTGGTGTCCATGGAAAGCTCTTGACGAACCCTACATCTCTGTGGTGTTAGATTTCCCAATTTCTCTTCCATCTTTGCAGTTCGACGCTGCAAAGCCCACGAGTTTTCCGGCAGTTTTATCATTTTTCCGATGATTCCGGCAACCCCTTTCCTTCGAGTGAGGTATGAAACTTCATCTACTCTTCATAATCTTCAAGTTGGTATGCTTAGTTTGTGCTTTCGTATTCATTTTAGAGTTGGGTGTTTAGAACTCTAGAAATCCGGTTTTCTCCGGTGAATTTGGATGGTTTTCGGTTAGAAATTATCGTCAGCCTAGTTGTGAAAAGTGTTTCCCTTGTTGAGCTCTAGCTACCACGTAAATTTGAGCTCATCTAGTTAATGTTGAAAATTCGGGGTTTCTAAACCATCCATCTTGACTACCACTGCGTGTGGCAGTGCGTGGGATTGTTCACGAGTGTTGTCTAGGTTTCAAAAACCTTCTGGTGATCCTGTGAACCTATGTCTAGCTCGGTTTCCAAAAAATTAAATTGTTTGGTGTGGTGATCAAATTGGACCACCACTTGTTTGTGTGATTGACGACAATCTGACCGTTGGATCATAATGAAATTTTAATATGTTATTGTAGAAGCATAATGTGGACTTTGGGAAGTTATGGATCATAAATCCAATGTGCGGATCTTTAAGATCGAATTACGTAGAGTGGTGGACCCTATTGTTGACCGAGAGTTGAATTGTGGTTAACATGTCTCGATATGTTCTAAATAATAAAATTAGTACTATGGGAGACTTAAGTGAAGTCTAGTGGGCCTACATTGGTTAGAGAGTGACTTGAACATATGTGATATGGTTATTACCTTGATTTCTTATATTGGTATCATCTGTGAATATGACTTGGTTTTATAATGTGATTTCTATTGAAATGTGATTATATATATATATATATATATATATATATATATATTTAGCCATAGACCTACGTTTATCAAACATGATTTGGCTTGTGTACTGATGATGATCGTGATATGTGATTTGACGTGCATATTTGAAAGGTGGTTGATTGGCATAGATGGTATGATATGATGAAATGTGAGTGACTTTAATTTATGTGAATATGGAATGGTTTTATAATTATGTTTCCTATAAATTGTTAATTTTTATATTTGGCCATCGATCTCTATTTATTAAATGTGATTTGATTCATGGATCGGTAATATTTGGGGAAAGGTGATTCGAATTGCATATTGAAATGTTTTGTAAATTGAGGGCTAGTAGTGGACTATGACCCTGCTTGGTTAATCCGCATTGGGGGGTCACTAGTGGTCCTGCTTGGTTAATCCACATTGGGGGACCATACTATATACATGGGTCGCGCTTGGGTAATCAGCATTGGGCGATCCTTATGGCCATGTATGCTTAGGAGTGATCATGCTTGGTTAATCCGCATTGGGTGATCACTTCCTAATAGCTATAGGAGTGACTCTGATTGGTTAATCCGCTTTGGGGGGTCACTGCCTGCTCGGTTACTTTCTTAGGGGTGGCTCTGCTTGGTTAATCCGCTTTAGGGGGCCACTTCCTGTTTGGTTACTTATGTAGGCTTCTGCCGAATTGCATCCCTCTAGCCCTACTTTTCATTGTGTTGTGTGAAATTATGGTTGTGAAATATTATGATTTGTTTTAGACGAACCGTTGGATGTCTAGGTGACTCATTCAGAGTTTTTAAAAGTTTGGTATTGATTTCTTATGAATGATTTATATTCAAGGTTTATAAATTGTGATTGATGGCTGGTTTTATTATTGTATCACATGCTTATATTATTGTCGCTCACCTGAGCCTCGCAGCTTATCTGAATGCTTGATTTGGCAGGGCACCAATCCCATAATGTAGGCATTGACATTACATATGACAGGTCTGGGTAGATTACGAGATACTGCTTGATATTTTGGTTTCGTTGAGTGTCCGGAACCCGATGTTGTTGGATTCCGTTGAGTGGTCCGGAATCCTTGCTCTTATTCATTCCGTAAGGTGATCTTAGAATCCTAAATTTGAGTAGATGGGAACTACCCACAATAGATATTGTGAAAATAAATCAGAATTACCATGTTTATTACTCATAATCCAATTGGGGAATTATATAGCTATTCTTGGTTAATTCGTGAAATGTTTTGTTATCGCATTGCTTGATGAACGTAATTAAATGCTAAGATCGTACATCTTGATTCACTAATTGCTTAATTGACGGGATTGTGGAGTGACGTTGGATATGAGTGTTGTTATTATGATTATTTTAGTTGATTAATATTTCTGGAGATTAATGTTGTGCTTTGTTAATTCTTTAATATGTTACACGCTATGAAATGTGATTTTATGTGGGAACGTGATGATTTATGGGATGGATGAAGTGGAAATGTTATTCGTCTTGTGGGATTATTATGTTGGATAACATTGTTATTGTTATGATTGATTTGTTGATAAATATGGCGAGAGAATATAATTGTGCTTCGTCGTTTGTTCTTTAAAAGACTACATGATTTTCATGGTGATACTTTGTTGGGACATATCGACTTATGTGATGAATGTTCGAGTGTACTGAAGTAATGAACTACGAATGACTTGGTCCTTATTTAGGGTACATAGGCAGTCTAACGAGGATGTTAGATGCAGCCATAAAGTCTACGAAGAATATTTGTTCAGTCAGATCTTAAGTTATGTTTTACCTTTTTCCAAAGGCAGGGTATGTTAGAGATGAGTATTTGGTGACATCACGTGTCGATCCTGGACGTATATCGGGATCGGGGCGTGACAATTATAATTATTTTAGTTGATCAGTGTGGCTTGATAATAATATGTGCTTTGTTGGTTAATTGATGTGTTACATGCTGTGGATGGAAGTATCGTCCTGAAAACATGGAAGTTATACGATGGATGGAATGAGAATCTTGAACGACATGTTGGTTTGTTATGTAGCCCGAGTCTAGGAATTTCATGCTGTCAGGTTATAATAAATGATTATTGAGGAATGCTATGCTTTTCTGCTTGAACTTAGTGGGATAAACGTCTGATTTTGTGAATGTCGAACTACGAATGGTTTGATCCCTATTGAGGGTACGTAGGCAGTCTAACGAGAAGGTTAGATGCATCCATAAAGTGTACAAAAAATTACTATGTAGTTGGATTGTGAGTTGTGTTTGCACATATCCCGGAGGGGGTATATGTTAGAGATACAAATTCTTGGTGACATCACGTGTCAATCCTGGACGTATGTCGGGATTGGGGCGTGTCATGAAAGTTGTAAATCTTGTCATTACAAGTGTTTATATATTTTTCTATATTTTTTACACTTGTACATTAATTAAAAAACTATTAAAGACTTTACTTAATTATTTAAGCTATTAATTAATTTATACTCATTTTGTTTCAGAAGCAATGGATGCTAGAGATTCATATTCAGTAAACCTTAGTGATGAGGAGTTCGTGGAGATTATAATGGGAACAGAACGATATCTTAAAAGTGAAAGTATAGACAATACAAATATGAGTCTTGCAAAGAAAAAGGCTAGAACAATCAATTTAGGTAAGCGAAAATATACTTAAAAGAAAAATGCGTTTTTATGTTTTGGATGTGACAATATAGAATGTATATACTTATTAAGTATTATGTTTTTTATTTGATTATTTATTGGTTTAAAATATATTTTCCTTAACGGGTAATGGGTTGGATCATTACCTGTTAATATTATCAGGTTGATTTCGGGTCGGGTCATTTTACCTATTTATTTTAACGGGTTTTACACGATATGACCCGTTAAGATATCGGGTATGATACGAAAACGACACGAACACGAAAAACATGACACAAATACCATGTCTAACCAAAACTCTCTTTTTCGGGTGGAAGGGAGGATTTTCTTCATTCGGAATACGGGAGCAAACTACATGTTAGGAATAATACAATCAGCCCCGCATAGGGGTTTTGCCATATAAATATTGAAACCCGGTACAACAGACAAAACTCATTAGAGCTGACAACAAATTAGCAATAGGATCTGCTTCACATTAAACACTAGTGTCGCAGCAACACTCAACAAAGATGCACCTCAAAGGGGAAATTGCCATTCCGCTCAATTTTCCCCCACCGCCCCGTTGGAGGGCCAAAGTACTTGCTCGTCATCAAAGACGGCATGAATTTGCTGATCCACTAGTGAAATATCGGCCACTCCTCTTTATATATCGATGCAAACTCAAAACTTTATTTCTCCACCAGCTAAAGGAAAGATCCACACACCAGATCCGAAATAGATCTTCAGCCTTCGCCCAAAGCAAAAAAGAACGCTTGCATTGGATGTCTTGGAAGAAAGATCCAGCTATAAAACTGGAGAACAGCCCTGAACAAGCCAGGGGA
This sequence comes from Pyrus communis, assembly GCF_041283825.1. Taxonomy (NCBI): domain Eukaryota; kingdom Viridiplantae; phylum Streptophyta; class Magnoliopsida; order Rosales; family Rosaceae; genus Pyrus; species Pyrus communis. The sequence continues at coordinate 4,552,029 of NC_142566.1, read as the reverse complement.
TGATCAAAACCTTGCAAAAACGTAAGGACTATTTCCATTGACATCATCAAGATTCAAACTAAGAAATTACATCAATACGAAGAGACATTTGATCTTGCAATAACAAAAATCACGCGTCCGCATAAACAAAAAGGGTCAGAACTAAACCTGCAAGAAAGCATGAGGTAAACCTCAGACATTCTTTAACTTGTTCATATTTGATGGAGGCCATCTGCCTTTCTTTCTCAGTTTTCGCTTGCGAACAAGTCGCTTCCTGCGAAGCCTTATTTTCTTCGCCAGTTGCATCTTCTTCTTCTGCTCTAGCTGCTCTTGCAGCTTTGACTCCAAAGGAAGCTTGTCGACAGGTACCACCGTCTTTTCCTTGCTATCTGGAAGGGGCTCACTGCCCTCATTTGCGGCAGCAGTTCCATCAATGTCAGAGGAGGCCTTAACAACTACTGAAGCTGACCTTTTCACAACGGGCAAATGAAGTCGAACTCCACTGAAAGATTTCGGATGCAGATTATTGGGTTTCATGTGCATCCTTGAAACTGGAAGCCAGAGACACAAAATAAAATTACCGAAAAATATACGAAAAAAAGCTGATATACAAACCAAATTAACTATTACTTTAGTCTAAAGAAGGAGGCGAAATTGCACTGTAGAAATGAACAGTGTTTTGGACCACATTTCAGTTTATTTACAGGATTGCCACTCAGTTGCTTTTAACACACTTTCGTTTTATTTACACAATTGCCACTCAGGCTTAAGAACTGATTTTCTACCGTTCGCTGCATTTCAGCTTTTGACTCGGGGAGAGAGGGGAGGGGGATATCACGGCTGACAGATTGGAGAGAGACGATGACTCCCATTTTTGACTCGGAGACAGCTGGGTGTCGCTGTGTCGAGCGGAGAGAGGGGGACAGAGCGACTACAGAGCAGGGAGACACAGGGCCTGCATTTCAGCTTTGACTTGGGGAGATAGAGGGGAAGGGGACATCATGGCTGACGAATTTGAGAGAGATAATGGCTCCCATTTTTGACTCGGAGACAGCTGGGTGTCGCTGTGGCGAGCGGAGAGAGGGGGACAGAGAGCCTACAGAGGAGGGAGACACAGGGCCTGACAGATTGGAGACGGATGGGAGCTACGGATTTGGACTGAGTGAGAGAAAGATTTTGCTAGCTCCTCTGCCAGGATCTTTGGGATTTTCTCCCATTTTAGAGAGAGAGATACAGAGCGGAAAGCATGGGTGTGTGTATTCTTTAGGGTTGACAGGTTACGAACAGAGTCGGTGATGAGGGGATGCCTCAGGGACGAATGGCAGTGTCTGGCCTTCATTTCTGTAGCTCGAGAGCTTCGGTGAGATGAAGGAGAGGAGCAGGGAGATGGGCTCGAGTCGGCGAACGGCCGAAAAGATCTTCAGGGATTACAGTGATCGGAGAACCGACGCCGTCCACGATTTAACTAACGGTACTCCGATCTCTCTCTCTCTCTCACTCTCCTCCGTTTCTCTCTCTTAATTTCCTTTTGGTTTTGGAAATCTCTGACCTTTTGGGTGATGTTGTTTTCTCATGTGGACAGAGAGAGAGGTCGAGCAAGGTTTCGTCCATTTCGGTCAACTTGGGCTACCCCCAACGTTTGGTAAGGTATCAATCTCTTCCTGGTTTTCACTTTGATTTTTTTTATGGAAGGTTTGAGATTTCTGAAAATTTTTCTCACTCTGTAATTTCCCTCAGATCCCTCGCCGATCTCTTCTCTCGCCTATGTCGTCTTACTCCACTGTTCACGTCAGGAAGGCCCGTGCGTGGTTTTTTGGGTGGGGATTTCAGATTTCAAGGGGGAGAGAGGCTGTGCTTCGTTTCAATTGGGCCAAGCCTCTATTTGCAAATCGAGGCCCCGGTGAAGCATAAGCATTACAGGCCTGCAGTAAATTCTAGGTCACCTCCTCCATCTCCGATAAGCTCTCCTATATACATAAGTATTAAAAGAACAATTTCCAATATTTAATTTCACCATTTTCTCACACTTCCAGTTGATTGTCCCTCGAATTTGCAGGGAAAGAAGAAGGAAGGAAATGCCGCGAGGTACGTCACCAGGTCACAAGCTGTCAAGCAGCTTCAAGTCAGTCTTCCCCTCTTCAGGTCTGTCTTTGGTATTCAAGTTGTAATTTCTGTATTTTCACATGATTTATGCAATTTATGTTAATCTAGGGTTTAGGGTTTGTGCATTATTCGGATTTATCGGTTGAATTATTGTATGATTGCTTAATATATGTGCATGTTGTTGGAAATTATAGAAAATTGTGTATTCTAAAGGGCGTGTTCCCTTGGGAGCTGAAGAAAAAGGTGAAAGGAAATCACCATACCTATTATTACTTGAAGGATGTTTCTTTCATTCAGCATGAACCGCTACTCGAGTAGTTGAGAGAGATAAAAGCATACGAAAGAAAAGTAAAGAGAGCCGATGCGAAGAAGAACAAGGAATGAGCTGCTCTCCTGAAAGAAAGAAGACCCACTTACAAATTAGATAGAATTATTTTGCAGAGGTTTGTTGGGTTTTTCTTACTGTTAAAAAATTAGTTGCATGTCTGTTATTGTATGTAGGGCCTCTGACAGTTGTTGTTTGGTATGTTTGGAATTGCAGATATCCAAAATTCGTTGATGCACTTAGAGATATAGACGACTGCCTCAGCTATTGAGGACAGAATTGATGTCAAACACATTCATAACTGTCGAAAGGTATATTTGAATTTTTCTAAAAAAAGGAGTTCTGAAGTATGAAATGATGCTTAGTTACTTCTAGGAGTTAATCGTTTCGTGGAATCTTCCCTTAATATTGGTGTTGCTTTCGTACCAGGTTGAGTCATGAATGACAAGCTTACATATCTTGGACTCATAAATTGCGTAAAGTCTTTGTATCTGTTAAAGGCATATATTATCAGGTTTGGTTATGTACTGTACACTGCTTATCAAATCTTCAACTGTGCATTTTATGTTATTGTGTTATTTGGGTATGAATTCTTCCGTTGTTTGTCCATGCAAGCAGAGGTTAAGGGGAAAAAAGTCATATGGTTGACCCCTCACCCTTTGCACCAAGTTTCGACTGATGATATTGATTATATTTTGTACTTTGTATTTCTTTTTGTCCGTTATCAACCTCTGTTCGATTCCGGAGTGGGAGTTTGATAAAGAATGTGACTTTGAGATGACAGAGTTTTTGAAATTGTGTTGTAGCCATGTGTGAAGCTAAATGATGCAACCTTTGATCTCTCCCATCTGAATAAAGCTAAATTTTTGTATTAAAATGTTATAATATTCAAATGTATACTAAGTTTCTCGGTAGCCAAAACAGACCCTTTACATGATTTTGTCTAGAATTCATTTAAAGATTTAAAATTTCTCTTCACTCTGTTAATGGGTTTGATTTTTCCCCATCTGTTTTGCAGTTTGAGTCTACTGAGTTCTGCGGATTCACTCAATTGCAATCATCTCTTCTGCAAGTAATCTCTACCTTCATTATTATTCGCATATGAATGTTAGGTTTTATTTAGATGTATTAATACTTGGAATGTGCTTGATCATATTGCCAGTGTTTGCTTATTTTTTACAGCATTTGCACCGTGAAGTCAATGAAATCGGGTTCCATTTGTCCAGTTTATAAAATTCCATATCGACGCAGAGGTATGAATCATGATAATTTTATGTGTGCAATGATCAATTGGCGATGATACATCAATCTTTTGTGTTTCAGTTTCTTTTGTGTTTGTGTAACTGATCCTAGGATGTTTGTTGCAGGCACTGGGAAGACGACTCTGTCTACGGATCATAATCGGTATCTAATTGGATTTGATGAGCACTGCTGGAGCAACAATGGTGTGTCAAACATTGAAGGTGGTTGCTATGCCAAGTGCATTGATTTGTCAAAGAACTGGGAACCAGATATTTGGAATGCTATCAAATTTGGGACTGGTACTTAACATCATGATTTAATTGAACATTCTACTTTAAAAATGACAGTTAGCACGAAATGTTTATGTTCTGTGTCATGATTGGAGTGATATTTCAAATTCTTATCAAATATGGTTGCAAGTGTTTGGCAGTTTTGGAGAATTTTGTGTTCGATGACCATAATCGAGAAGTTGATTACTCAGAGAAATCTGTTACTGGTAAGTAATTTAAATTTTGGGGTATTTAGTTGAAAGTTTTAATTTATAGTTTAGTTTAGTTTTTTATTTATTTATAATTTTGGTATTTTGTTTGTGTTTGATTATATTGAATTCGGATTTTAGTGAACTTATGTTTGGGCTTGATATTTTCCTACAGGTTGTGATTGAGGGAGCTTGAAATAGTAGTTGGATTTCATCGTCGTTGGTAAGGAAGACCTTCTCCCTCTCTCATTTCCATGCTAATCATTCCAATTTTCATTTTTGTGTCCAATTCTAAATTTTAGAATCAGGGTTTAGATTAGAACCATGTGTTACGCATTTGGGATTTTGAGTACAGTTAGTATTTCATATTTTCCCTCTTGTTTTTTTTTTAGAGATAATCAACTGTTATTAAGCTGTTTTGGTAGTGATTATAACTTCCTTTAGAAATAATGAATCAAGTGATAGAGAGATAAGCTAATCGAAACAGTTCAAATATGAAGGAAAAAATGTTTTGCTTTTTTAAGGTTTCAATTTTTTTGAAGTTTGGAGGCTTATATCAATCTATAACAATTGTTTGAATGGTTGTATCTAAGTATGCATTATACATTCAATTGAGCCGATGATGCATGTGTGCCAATGAATTTTGAAGAGTTCGGCTTGGTTTTCTCTCTTTGGTCTTTAACATGAAAGGTGAGGCACCTGTTCGTTGACTAATTGAGTCCCTTCTCCAAGTTTTTAGTATAGATTGGGTCGCTGTAATTTGCTTTTATGAGCACATCTGTGACTAAAGAAAATTTAAGCTGTCAAGTTCCCAAAATGTCTAAGGATATATCAAGTTTAACAAGTCACGAACTGTGATCAATCGAAATGCAGTGAAATTAGGGATTTTACACTAAAAAACTCAGTTAACTTTAGACCATAGGATTAGCATTTTGTTGCACATGTGAGTATCATTAACCTGCTCATTTTATTTTTCTGGATAAGAAACAAACTGTCATTGAAGGGAGAAGACACTGTACAAAAACAAAGTTTATGTAAGATTTATATACGTGAGATCTTTGCTGCCATAGATTTTACTTGCTATATATATTTTGGGTCATAGTGGATAGCTGGGATAACCTCACAATAAGTATGTATTTTTCTTCTATATAATCAATTCTATAGCTGTTGTTTTTCCTGATCCATATTTGCATTCTACATGTTATCTTTGACTGGCTTATCAAGTCACTAAGCAGCAAGCGGATGTGCTGTTTTTAATTTTAGTCAAATGGAACAAACTAATGGTCTAAGAGATTGCCTAAATGGATCCTAGAATAGTAAAAAATGCATAAAAGTTTGAAATAAATTGAGATCCAATATTATGAGTTGATTATCAGTACCATACATAAAACAAGGGAGTTCTTGATTCAAAGGTGAACCATTCCATGAAATTATGATATTCTGAACAATGAATTTGTGTTTTCCGTTAAACAAGAAGCTAAAGCGTAATCAAAGGATTTGTTGACCTATTGTGGAAGGTGAGATGCCAACTTTGTTTCCCAATGCTTATCTTTTATGGAAATTTTAATATTTTATATTTTGAAACTCTAAACTGATTGTCCTTCACGTGTTTTATGTAAATAGTGACATATCTATGCACAAATGATTACAATCAGTTCATCGAAATCTTGGTTATTTAAATTCTTAAGAGATGCCTATGTTGATTTGTGATTTTGTTGCCCTGTGTTTTACTTTGTTGGTTGGCAAGAAGCATGTTCAGTTGATTCAATTTATTCTTTTACTTTCTATGACAAAGCAATCCTTTGCAGTCCTTTGGTATCAAGGTTTTTTTTTTTTTTTTTTTCCGTATAAATCTGGTGCCCTACATGCAATTACACACGTGTGAGAGACTTTTTAAATTAGACGCACTACACACTTCTTACGAATTTTATAACATCAGATTTTCATTCAGTTGCTGTTTTAAATTTGGGCTTCCGTTTGGTTGAGCAATCTTTTCTCCAAAAGGTAACATTGTTTCTAATGCCTAATCAAATTTTGATTTCTTGGGTCATTACAATTTATGTAGTTTTGTAAAGAGAAATTTTTTTACAAGTGCAAACAACTGCCAGATTTTATTTTGAATTCTGAATATGCCAATAGAACCATATAATTATAATAGTTTGGCAGTTACCGTAAATCTTTTTGTGACGTTTTTTAATGGATATATTAGGGGATGGACAGAAGTCCCCGGCAGCAATCTCTTTGTGATCATTGCTGGGATAATATCTTGGTCATTTTGAGTTCAGATTCAGCTAGCATGTGGTAAGCGTTTCTTTTCCGATTACTTTCATTTGTTTATTTGTGAATCAATAACTTTTTTAGGAATAATGAATGTCACAATTGCTGATAAATTGATACTTTGTTCGGAGCTTGAATTGTAGATTTGTGCAAGCTATCCATATATGGATCAATGCTATGGACTCTTCTCAACTTATGGACCTCAAATTTCAGTGCGTCTTCCATCATTTATCCTACCTGACTATGTATGGAGCTATTACATTTGCAATCATATTAATTCCTTGAAAACAATATTTATATTTCTCTGTAAACTGCTAATTTTGTATTATACTATCGTTTCCTTGCTGGTACATTAAAATGAAAATATGAAAAGTAGTCTCAATCTTCTGAGGGAGAGAGGTGTTGGGTGCCTGAGACGAGGGGTTTCAGGTTAGGGAACCAAAACGTTCAGTTTCATCCTATTCATTGTACAATGTATTTTCATGTCAGCTCAGTTGAATGTATATAAAAACGAAGCTGCATATCTTACTAACTTCATTCACTCATCTATCCCTCTTTTCATTTATGATTGTGTTAAATTTATTCAGGTAAAATGTATAATATTCATGCAATTCAAGGTGATGCATTCAAGTCCCGCAGCAACGCGCGGACACATTTTCTAGTAAAAACTAAAATAGTTGCTGAACAAGTTTTCAGTTTTCAAAAAAGCAAAAACAAAACCTGGAAGACTGAAAACGAAATGGAATAACTTGAGAATTAATTTACGGCAGCCGAATGTAGTACTTATTGCATCACATTGTGTAAACTAACATATCAGATTGTGTACTTCGTAGCAGTAGGATTCTGCAATTGGCCTACACATCAATCAAACTTTAGTCACCATGTAGTTTGACCTGGTCCTGGTAACTTATATGTACAAGGATGCCTTATTGTGACCAGTAAACCTGGAATTAACCACCGGATTCTGAACACAGCATTCAAGATAGATGTGTAAACAATATGGAATCAGATCCTCTGATCCCGACCCTAAGAAAGTGTGTCAAAATGTGTCTCCCGATCTTGACCCAAGAAAATAGATGCAGACCTGGTTAGGAAGCAAAACTAACCATCTTTCTTGTTCTTTAATTTCCGAACTGTCCAGCCATGTCTGATGCATGTGCAACCAAGTGAAAGCAGCTGGCACCTCAGCCTGGTAAAGCCATAACAAATCATGAGTAATATAACTACCAGATTAAAATCTCTCCCAAGTTATTACATTCTAGGCCAACAGGGGACATGAACTTAAAAGGTTATACCTTCGACCTCATCAAAACTGTAGTCAGACAGCATTGCCGCTCGTTCTCTACACCAATAAATCCAACAATCTGTCATCAATAACAATCCATTTCTATCAGAAAACTAAATCAAGTTCGGCACGATAATTAGCACTCACAAAAACCATTCTGCATGATAACTTTTCTGGAAAGCTAAAAGCAGCTTCCTAAATTTTTCCACTTACATTTTACATGACCCTTTCAGCTTTAATGTCTATACTTGGAGAGTCTCAGATATTTAACTAACGACTAGCTACCAGTTTTGATACAAATGTTAGATATTCTACTAGATTAAGTCAACAAAGATATTCTTCAATTCTTATTCTATTCTTGTATAAATGCTAGAAAGGAAGCCTCATCTCACCTTCAACACGCAGATTGATAGGAGTGTTGCCTCTGTTGATACCATGAAAACTTACTTCATTGGTATGTAATGTATCTATTTCAATACAACCTTCAACTGTGTTTGATGCACACCAACATAAATTGTTTGATTTCTAGTGTTTGTCTCATACTGTCCGCATTTCATTCCTGTTATATCTTCAAATCAAGCTGTTAAGTGACTTTTTATGATGGCACAACACAATTCTTGTATATCTTTCTTGTGGATTTTATCTTATTAAGAAAGGAGTTTACGCACGAGTTGGGGTGTTCTCTAGTGATTTAATTTATATATACGGATAAAATGGTTGAAGTAGCAAAATGAATAGCAAAACGAAGGGGTGCAGTTGGTAAAAAAACCCTGCAATTGAGGTTATTCTGCAGAGATAATGTCTCTGCATAGGGTGTTTGAGATGTCAATATTAGGATTTTGTACTTACTGTGCAATTTTCCCTAAACATATGTCTAGAATCCTGCCTTGGTGTCACCAAAAACCACACATTACCTCTTTTTGTTGCATTTCTAACTTTGTACAAGCTAAACAGGAAGTATCACTTTGAATCTGGAGGCAGCAAGAACATATCCTGTTATGAGATTGGTTCTTCTTTATTCAATTAACAAGCCTTCAGATTGTTCTCCTTTTGCCCCATTCTTTTTTGCCTTGGAGGGAGTAAGACTTTCGGTAAAGAGAAAAATATTGAACACACAGATGTTATGACAATGGAGTGAGGATGTGTTCTGATTTGTGCAGGTAGTGTATTGAGCGGTGGTGGCAGTGCACCACTTCCAGAAGCGAGTGCTGAAGACTGGGTTAACATGATTAACGGATTTCAGAAGGGAGCTCTATCTAGTCGTTTGGGCATTCCTATGATCTATCACATTGATGCTGTTCATGGACACAATAATGTCTACAATGCTACAATATTTCCACATAATGTTGGGCTTGGAGCTACCAGGCAGGTAAAAGTTTCAGATTCTATTTGCTTCATTTCAAAACATGATAGGGCTTTGTTCTATTTTTACACAAAGGATGAGATCTGTCACCGTCGTTTAAAAGCAGCACTCTGTAACTCTATAACTACAACAAGGTCCCATTAGGGTCAAATCCTTACAAGTAAATCTCTATTATACTTCAGCAAGTATTAAAATAACTAACCATGCATTTCAAAATCCTTTTAGATGTTTTTCGTTTTATAGTTCATTGAATGTGTCTTCTTTCTATTAAATATTTCCAGTACACAGGGACCCTGAACTGGTACGAAGCATTGGTTCTGCAACTGCTCTTGAAGCCCGAGCTACAGGGATTCCTTATGTATTTGCTCCTTGCATTGTGGTAAATAATACATTGCAAAAGGATTTACGCGTTCAGCATTTTCTTCTTTTATATGCTTAACAATGTCCTTTGAGTGCATTCATATTTTCTCCATCTGATGACTTCTGTGCATTGCCTGGAACATCCTATATAGGAATGTAGAGATCCAAGATGGGGCCGGTGTTACGAAAGCTACAGAGAAGACCACAAAATTGTGCAAGAAATGACGGAGATTATTCCAGGTTTACGGGAGATATCCCTGCAAATTCTCAGAAAGGAGCGCCATACGTTGGTGGAAAGTACGAATTTTATGAAAATAAGCATACTTCTATCTTTCCTTTTTTATTTTTCTCTGTTCATTCCATTTTCATTTTTCCTTCTTTTGATTTAAAAGATACAATCCTTTGTATTGTAACTATTGTTCATGATCTCAATTTACTGGATTTTGTGAGCTTAGGGAAGATAATTTGGCTGAAATATAATTTGGAGAACACGCGTCGTGTTTTTCTAGTTATGGATTCAATTAATAAATCAAATGAATTTAGTGGTTCTTTTTATCTTTTATTTCCTTTACTAATGTTAAACTACTCAAGCTTTCAGTGATTCCTGATATATGTATTTATTTATTTATTTATTATATTTTAGTAAAAAGGATGCAGCTTGTGCAAAGCACTTCGTTGGTGATGGTGGCACAAGCAAGGGCATTAATGAGTACGACACTGTGATTGACCAACAGGAATTGCTTAGCATCCACATGCCTGCGTATTCTGACTCCATCATCAAGGGTGTCTCAACCGTGATGATTTCCTACTCCAGTTGGAATGGGAAAAAGATGCATGCAAACCGTGATCTAATTACGGACTTCCTTAAATTTAAGGTATCATTTTATTCACTTTTATTTAATATCCAAGCTTGTTGTAGTTTTTCTGGAGTTAACAATCACATGCACAGAAAGATATAAAGTGCAATCATGTCTCATCCATGTACCGAGATTTGATTTAAGCACGAAACTAGCATGCGCAGTGTTAAATCTTACCATGAATTCAAAGAAAGGTTTTTGGCACCAAAACCTTTGCATATTGCAATTATCAGTACTTTTATTTGTGTGGTTTTCTCTTCCTTGGCATCTCATAGCTTAAATTACAGATTTTCAAAATATATGCTCTTTATCGTGGCTAGTTGACTGCTTTATAACTGTTCTTTCCCTCAATCTCTTCTTATTCTTCAAATGCTGTCAGCCTTATCTGTTTTTATTGCCTTTCTCAACCTTGTGCATTTCCTACATGTTGGGTTTTAATACCTCCAATATTATCTAATCAAATTCAAATTACTTCCACATTACACATTAATGCGGTCAGGTTTTCTTGGACATTGCTTAGTGATTAGCATGATTCTTCACTTTCCCATGTTACCACTTTTGGTGTCTATAGATGGGTTCGCTGCATTTACATACTTTCTTGTATTTCCCCTCTAACGTCATCTTTATTTCATACAGCCAAAACCCACTTAGTAGGATAAGGCTTAGATGTTGTTGTTGTAGCCATTACAGATTAGTGTCTTTGTAGCCATCATAATACATTCAAACAAACTTCTGATGCAGTTTTTGCGCATTTCTCTTGATACAATTGAAGTGCCTAGCATACATCAGTACCGCATCAGTTATATGATTTATCCTGTTTTGCATCAGTTCCCACTTTTTAGCGTCTTTAAGCTTCATCTGTGTTAATGAGTTGAAATTTCAGATTCAATATGAAATTAAGGTATTTGTGATAAGTTTATAACTCAAAAATATCACTGATCTCGAGTTCTGGTTGTTATCGGTCACACAATAGGTGCTTCATTTTGGTGACTGTATTGTACCTTTATCTGTGTTATGCATTGTTTCATGCTAACAGCACATGATGTTTTTGGTTGAACATTCAGGGTTTTGTTATATCAGACTGGGAGGGTATTGACAGGATTACCTCGCCGCCACATTCAGACTACACATACTCTGTCCAAGCTTCAGTTCTAGCTGGAATTGACATGGTTCGTGGCTTATTTTATATAAAAACCTCTTACAGAAATGAAAGAAGACAATAGCATCTCTTTTACACTATATAAAACTCTTTTTCTATTCTGGTTCGAAATTATAAAACTCTGAAAATGGTTCTCTTTGTTTTGAAGGTCATGCTCCCTATCAACTATAAAGAATTCATTAATGATCTCATTAACCTGGTCAAGAATAACGTTGTCCCAATGGATCGTATTGATGATGCTGTGGGAAGGATTCTGCTTGTCAAGTTCACCATGGGTCTTTTTGAGAACCCGTTGGCTGATTTCAGCCTAGTCAATGAGCTTGGAAGCCAGGTCAGTTTATCCGAGATAATCAATTATCAGGATTTGCAACCCTCCTATTGGTCATTTGATTGATGTATATAGTTCGATAAAATTAGAATGGACATTCCTTTGAAATTGGTGTTACATTCAATGTGGCCAAAAGACTGCTTAGTAAGTTTTGTATTTATTGATTTACTGACATGAATCAATCATTTTTGTATTTTAATTTAACATTACCAGGATCATAGAGATTTGGCAAGGAGGCTGTCAGAAAATCCGTCGTGCTTTTGAAGAATGGGAAAAGCAGGAACATTACAGATCCAGTCATACCTCTTCCCAAGAAGGTGTCTAAAATTCTAGTCGCCGGCAGTCATGCTGATAATCTGGGCTGCCAATGTGGTGGATGGACAATTGCATGGTAAGGTGTCTAAAATACATAATATTCTGTATTGAAATATATTCACAAAATGATAGAATTGAATATTCACAAAATAGAACATTAAGCACTTAATAAAAAGATTTCATAGGTGCTGGTTAGTTGCAACAAGAAAATCGTCTTCACAGTTATTAGAATGTATGGAAATATATTCCCGTGCGTATAGGATGTTCGTACATAAATGTATCTAATCTTGGCTGTATTTTTCATAAAACTTCCTTTTCATGATTAGGGACTACGATCCTTGGTGCTATAAAATCAGCAGTCGACTCAAGCACAGAAGTTATCTACAGTGAGAATCCTGATTGTAATTTTGTAAAGTCCAACAACTTTGCATATGCCATCGTTGTGGTTGGCGAGCATCCTTATTCTGAGACTGCAGGAGACAGCCCAAACCTAACGATGGCGGAACCTGGCCCAAGTGTCATTAGCAATGTGTGTGAAAGTGTCAAGTGCATTGTTATCATAATAACTGGCAGACCTATTGTAATAGAACCATATGTTTCCTCGATTGGTGGTCTGGTGGCAGCATGGTTGCCGGGCTCTGAAGGCCAAGGCATTACTGATGTCCTTTTTGGGGATCATGGATTCAGTGGAAAGCTTCCAAGAACATGGTTCAAAAATGTCGATCAACTCCCAATGAATGTTGGTGATTCACACTGATCCACTTTTCCCGTTTGGGTTCGGACTGGAAACTGAGTCAGTAAAGGAGCTTGTAACAAGGTAAACCCTTCATACATGTATATCTATATAGGACCAGCTACGTAGTAGGTATCCTGTTTTCCTGCAAGCTTGTTCATATAACAAAACTTGATGAGAAAAAGAAAGAAATGAAATTTACAAGGGATTTGGGACCGGTGGTGGCTTCTAGGTTTCAATCTATCAATACTACATATTGTTTTAAAGCATTCATGTGTTCCGGTGTAATATAAACCGAAGAACTTGGTTATCTGTATCGATACTGACTTCAGCTTCGTGATTCCTGCAGGTCAACCTCAGCTGGTGTTGTTGCAAGGCCATGCATACTTATCGTCATAGTTGCTCTGGTTCTCGGCTTATAGTTTAGAGGTATAGTTTTGGGTCTAGGATTATTGAGTTCTCGGCTTTTCCGAATTGCGTAGGTTTCTGCTTACACGGTGCCTTTTTCCTCTAAAACTTTCAGGGAGCTTTTACTAATGGTAGATTCCTACAGCAATTGGATTTGTTGACTGACACAGTTTATGGCAGAAGGAAGGGAAAAGCTTTGAGTTGATTAGATTGTGGCGGCTACAAATTCTGGTTAACAAACAAATTATAAGCATTCATTGTCGAGCCATTTTAACGATTACAATTTACATGTAGCAAATTTGAATAATAAATTAAATTGATTTTTGTTTTGAAATTCTTCAGTGAAAAGAATGTTAGGAGGATCACCTTCTATTGGTCTATTATTATTTGTTTTTTTTTTAAGCAATTTTTTGCAATTTTGCCTCAATACTACGTAGTAATGAATTATGTGAAAAATGCATGTTTGAAATAGTTTGGATTTTTATCATAAATGATCCTTGAAAGTGACGTTGTTCGTCACCTTAGTCTTTGAAGTTGAAAATTAATCAACGTCGTTCCTAAAATTTACTAGAAACATCGAGGAGCTGATTATCACAACTTTTTTTTGGGTATCACACCCCTTAGTCCCTTCTAATTGCCCAGATCACCGCCCATTGCAGCTCCATGACCCGGAACAAAAGGACGCAAGCTGAGAGAGAATACAAGAAGAAACCGTCACAAATTTCACATGCATCACATGCTTCTCATACTCATGTGTCTTGCACGAGTATATCTAAAACAAAGTCAACTACTATGACAGCCGGCACAATCATAGCTTATGAGCTAGTTTAATCTCAGCCATCCATTTCCAATTCAAGGCTTAATCACTAACAATACATTACCTGATCGAAGAGAAAGAAAAAACAACTTTACAACACATACGGATAAGTAAATACTTACCACGTACCAACCGCAGGTGAAGCAAGAAATACCCCAAAAAGCCAAAAACTAAATAAAAGAGCTCTCAGAAGCAGAAACCAACTCAAAACACGAAGGAGTCGCAAACTCTTACCACACAAAATCACCATTTCTTCCCTCTCGCAGGTCCCTTAGTCTTGCTACTATATCAGTGATCATGCGCTAAATACCTCAATCCCCATCACCCCGTGACCCACAGATACAACCCCATATCCCCCCACCTCTCCTTGAGGCTGCCACCGCCTTCTCCTCCTTCTCTTCCTCATGTCTCGACTGCTTGAGATCACTCAAAATTGCCTTAAAAGCCATCGCCTCCTTTTCCCCGTAGCTTAAGTCCACCATATCACTCATACGTGCAGTGCTCTGACACTGATCCAAATACCCTTAAGTGCTGAGAAATTATCGTTTTTAAAGAGAGAGATGCTACAGTTCCCTCTACCTCAAGGAACTCTAGACATTGCTGCCTCCTCTTCCAAACATTAACGTCGCTGCATCATCTCTTCCAAATAGCTTGACTCCTCAGGATCAGTCAAAATGTGATGAAAAATTTGTTGGCAGTCCCACATCAGTGGGTGAAATGAAAACAAATGAGTTTAAATAGGATTACCCCTTAGAAACAGGTACCCAGGCATTTTAGGGTAAAACCCAGCCCTAAACGTCAACGTTTGATCTCTTCCAAAGGTCAAAGTCGCTGCCACTTCTCTTCCAAATGTCGCTGCTGCCGCTTCTCTACATAGATGCGCCGCATCTCTTCCGCATCTCATCCGCAAAGAGCCGCCGCATCTATGCCGCTTCTTCCGCACAGAGCCGTTGCATCTCTTCCGCTTCTTCCACAAAGAGCTGCTGCATCTCTTCCGCTTCTTTCGCAAAGAGCCGCCGCATCTCTTCCGCTTCTTTCGCAAAGCGCCGCCGCATCTCTTCCGCTTATTTCGCAGAGCACCGCCACATCTCTTCCACTTCTTTCGTAGAGCGCCACCGCCGCCGCATCTCTTCCGCTTCTTTCGCAGAGCGTCACCACATCTCTTCCGCTTCTTTCGTAGAGCGCCACCACATCTCTTCCGCTTCTTTCGCAGAGCGCCGCCGCATCTCTTCCGCTTCTTTCGCAAAGCGCCGCCGCATCTCTTCCGCTTCTTTCGCAAAGCGCCGCCGCATCTCTTCCGCTTCTTTCGCAGAGCACCGCCACATCTCTTCCACTTCTTTCGTAGAGCGCCACCGCCGCCGCATCTCTTCCGCTTCTTTCGCAGAGTGCCACCACATCTCTTCCGCTTCTTTCGCAGAGCGCCGCCGCATCTCTTCCGCTTCTTTCGCAAAGCGCCGCCGCATCTCTTCCGCTTCTTTCGCAAAGCGCCGCCGCATCTCTTTTGCTTCTTGCCGCATCTTTTCCGTTATCGTATAGCGCCGCCGCATCTCTTCCACTTCTTCCGCATAGCGCCGCCGCATCTCTTCCGCTTCTTTCGCATAACAGCGCCGCATCTCTTCCGCTTCTTTCGCATAGCGCCGCCGTATCTCTTCCGCTTCTTTCGCATAGCGCCGCCGTATCTCTTCCGCTGCCGCCGCTGCCGCAGAGCGCGACCGCATCTCTTCCGCTTCTTTCGCAGAGTGCCTTTCCGCTGCCGCTTCTTCCGCATAACGCCGCATTTCTTCCACATAGCTTGATTCCGCAATATCCTGCTGCCTCTCTTCCACATAGCGCCCCTTCCCTTCCACATATCTCTTCCACATAGCTTGACTTCCGCATAGATCCTGCCTCTCTTCCACATGGCGCCACATCCAGGGGAGGCGGGATTCAACATCAGCCACCGCCTCATTTTGCTCAATGTTTGGGACCATGGCATTAATCTTAGGTGCAGTGCTTCGAAACTGAGCCAAACCCCCCAAATTGATGAATTGCTGTTCTGGGCAGTAACCATGTATACCAGTTCCCTTTATGTCAAGGCGCTTCAAATACCATAAATCTTCAGGCAACTTCGAAAGTTTTGAGCACCCATTGAGAGTGAGCCATTCGAGACTTAACAAATTGCAGATACTGTTCGGAAGATAGACCAGGCTTTTGCAGTTTTTCAGATTTAACGACACTAGTCCCTGAAGCCGTTCAATTGATGCAGGAAGCTCTCTGATAGATGTGTTATCCAAATCAAGGCTGGCTAATCTTTCCATATTTTCTAATATGTCTGGAAACACCTTAAACTTTGTACAACCGGAAAGAGAGAGATAATTTAGGGACTTGAGCTGACAAATGCTGCTTGTAAGACTCTCAAAGTCTTTGCTATACCGTAGCGTCAAGGTAGCAAGTCCAGTAAGACTATAAATTATGGATGGCAATTCTTCAATTGCAATCCCTGAAAACTTAAAATTTTCTTGGCCGAGAAAAACTTCTGCAACTAAAGTCCAATCTAAATGAAGCTCTGTTAGGTTCTCCGTAACTTTTAGAAACTCTGGTAAATTCCTCAGATTTGAGCAGCCAGAAACATTCAGGGCTTGAAGAGATCTCATATGAATGCTGCCTGGAAGAATCTTTAATCTTCTGCAATCCTTCAGGCTCAAGGTAACGAGTCCCGTAAAATTTTTGATGGACGAGGGCAGTTCTAAAATTGCAGTCTCATCTAAATTAAGCTCTAATAGGTTCATAACTTCAGGAATTTCTGAAAAATTATACAGATTGAAGCAGCTGGAAAAATTAAGGGTTCGAAGAGATCTCATACGAATGTTGCTTGGAAGACTATGAAGTTTCTTGCATTGCCTTAGACTCAAAATCTCAAGGTTTTGAAGAGATGAAATTGATGGGGCAAGGCCTTCAACAGATGTCTCATCCAAGCGAAGCTCTCTTAATCTTTCCATATTTCCGACATTTTCTGGAAAGGCCTTGAGCTTTGGACAACCAGAAAGATTAAGAAGTTGCAAGGACTTGAGTTGAACAATGCTGTTTGGAAGAATCTCAAGTTCTGTGCAATATTTAAGATTCAAAGTAACAAGCCCTGTAAGGTTGTTAATTGATCGAGGCAGTTCTTTCATTGCAGTCCCTTGCAAATAAAGCTTTGAAAGCTTCTCCATAACTTTGGAAATCTCTGGAAACTTCTCAAGTTTTGAGCAAAAAGAGAGATCAAAGGTTTCAAGAGATTTCATACAAATGTTCCTTGAAAAGGACTTGAGTTCGCCGCACCAACTTAGATCCAAGAGGACAAGTTTTTCAAGGGCAGAAATGGATGGGTGAACCTCATATAAACTTGTGCATCCACCAAGAATTAGCTTCTCAAGATTCTTTGCCTTAGCGAAGTCCGGCGTTTCCTTAAGACGATAAGAGCCTTTTAAATTGATAATTTTCAACTTTCCAAGACGCTGTCAATATACATCAAGGAAAATATGTGTTACATACATAATAAGGCATTTAAAAACTAAACCATTTAAAAGCAGTATATAGGCAAATGATGAACGTACCTCAGTTCCTTTCCAGAGGTGTTCAACCCAACTACATTGCATGTCAATTTCAACAAGATTCTCTGGGTTAAACTTGGACGATAAAGACTTTAGGGGACATTTGTTCCAAAACAGATAACTTAGTTTTTCAGAGAGAAACTTTAGATTCTCGTATTGCCAGTGATCATCGGCCGACTCGCCCTCTGGTAGTAAACAGTGGGTATGGACTCTGAGTAGTCTTAGTTTTGGCTTTTGAGCAAGGGCGATATCTAATTCCACCACATTGTTTGAGTGTGGCCATTGCACAATTATGCTTTCAACTGCTTCCATAGCCTGGATTATCAAAATTGCACTTTGAATGAGTACAAACTTAAGATTAAAACGCCCAATGCACATGGTTCTCATGAATTGCATTTTGGTCAAAGTTGAAGCTTTACTTTTATTATTAAGGAAAACTAACAAAAAATCCAAAAAAAAACTTTATTTTAATGAAAAATGACAAATAAAGATGCAGTGAATAGTACTAGGAAAATGTAAAAATGTGGTTTTTTGTTAAAAGTGAACAATACCAAAAGTATTATTATTATTTTAAAATTTACTAATATTACTGGGAGAGAAAAGATTCAATGCAATTACATTAATGGAGTGGACGGGAGCGTATTTCTCACATTTTTTTTATTTAGCACATAATGAACATCTTCACAGCTCCACAATCTGCTGCGCCTTCCAGGCTCCTTTATATATTCCTGGCGTACGATTTG
Organism: Pyrus communis; assembly: GCF_041283825.1. Classification (NCBI taxonomy): domain Eukaryota; kingdom Viridiplantae; phylum Streptophyta; class Magnoliopsida; order Rosales; family Rosaceae; genus Pyrus; species Pyrus communis. Next base: position 4,533,685 of record NC_142566.1, on the reverse strand, counting down.
GTGACCCATTTCCTCTATTAAATCATGCATCTCGAGTACACCATCAGATGAGATAGTGACAAGAGCTCTACCAACTAGAACGTCTAATCCGGTATGGGGATGGAAGTCACAACCCTCCATAATCCTTGTTGCCAAGTCTTTCTTCATTTGTTTAAAGAAACATGCAATATCAAGAAATATTGCCTTCTGCAAACCATCTAGTCCATCATAGCTTGTTCTAAGGACTTTTTGGATTCCCGGGTGCGGGTTTCTCGCTATTTTCTTTAACTCATCTTTCCACACAAGTACACTTTTGTCATCGAGAAATGCTCCCAAGACTTTGAGTGCTAAAGGCAAACCTTGAGCATATTTTATGAAATGGCCTAACAGATCAATGTATTCTTCTGTGGGTTGCTTTGTACTCAAAGCATACTGCCTAAACAGCTTGAGAGCATCATCGTCATTTAACAACTCGGGCTCATATATTGTCAAGTCCTGCGATTGCTAGTTATATAACACTCATCACACTGTCATTGAAAACACAAAGTAACGACCCAACAATTCTCAGGAGTTTATTCTTCTTTCATTTACTCAATGCACTCTTCTAAGTTCAATCAACATATAAGAGAACTAGTCATCTATATCCTCTCCAGATGTTTTATAGACCTTTTAATAGCGGCTATATATTTTGATCTTGCGGTTTGAAGAATTAATTTAACTTGTTCTTTTTTTACTTATTAATGTTGGACAACGTCTTTTTTACATTATGTCTCCTCTCTGTTTCTCACACCTGCTCTTTCCTCATCATGAAAGAGGGAAGAAATTAAGAGATTTTGTACAAACGACATCGTCCCATGTGAAAAAGTAAATAAAAACAAGTGAATTCTTCACCGCAAGATCAATATCAAAGGCCCCTAATTTTTTATATTAGTTTCCTCTTCCCTTCTCATGGAAAATATCTAGGTGTGGTGGTGGAAAGTTTTGCAGAGAGTTGGTGAGTATTCAATTTTGTAGAGGGTTGGGAAGGAAGTCTTGGTTCTAGTTGTATTAACATTAATGATAACCACAGGAAATTAGCGACTATAAACGAAATAAGAATTTTCTTCAAAACTAAAACGACCAAAACAGGAAATTAGCTAAACTTCTAAACTACTAAGTGAATAAGATTATGAGGTTATGAGTTACTGGTAATTTTGTGAATCCCAGCCACATAAATCGGGGGCTCTTTGTAAAGCGGACCTCCACCGCTGCACTTCTTCCATGTCGGCGTCAGGATCATGTTCATGTTTAGAAAAAGCTTCCTCAAAACTTCCCTTGATTTTACGAACATGAGATGGGTCTACTTCGTAGAAGATGGGAATCACAATCTGCTTCTTCTGATCCATGCACTGCAGGATTTGGACGAGTTCTTTCAAGCACCATGTGGAAGAAGCGTAGTTTGGAGAAAAAACTACAACCGAAAGCCTCGAGTCGCTTATAGCCGTCAGTAGCTGCGAAAGGCCGTTGCCTTTTCTGAGCTCTTCAGCGTCAATGAAGGTGTTGATTGACCTCCGACCTAGAGCTTTGTAGAGATGGCCGATGAAGGTCCTGCGAGTGTCTTCCCCTCGAAAATTCAAGAAGACATCGTATTTGCAATCAGGAACAGATGAAGAAGAAGAAGCCATCAACAAGCACAAGATCGACAGCCTAATGTGATTCTCAAGTAGCCCCTTAACAAACTCAAGATTGCTGGTCAACGACCCCCTTCATTGGTTCTCACTAGAAAAATGAGATGCATCTCCAGGGGGTCGCTTTGGGCAAATAAAGTCCACTAATCTACGCGGTCCGATTGCATGTTGGCCGGCAACCCCATCGGGCTGGGCCCCAGTCCCTTCAGCATTCCCTTGCTTTTTGGCGCGTTGCCTTCCTTTTAGCGCGTCAAAGAGCGCAGCTTTCTCTCTTTCTCAGCGCGTCCACACGCAGAGTGGATCGGAAAGTTAGTCTAACAAATACAAATGAAAGAAAGTAACATTCATATTTTACTAAGCCTTTTAATTTTTATTTAAAATAGTCTCTAAGATTAACATAACTTCTCAGTTTGGTTCCTGAATTTTGATCGATAGAAGTGATGGTTAAAATTGTTTACCATCAATCATTTTGGTTATTCTATGAAAAATCTTGGTTAAATTAAGGGTATTTTTGTTAATCCCTTTGAATTGATCATGATGCAAATTATTGGTGATCCAAATCTCCTTTATGCCTGTAGCTTCTACTTATGTCATAATCTTTCAGCTTCTACCAATTATTGTTTCAGATGATTTTATTTTTACTATTTATTTTACTTTGTCCATGGGTGGCTTTTAGGTTCCCCTGCCGTCTTACTTGCTGTGTTATTTTCTCAACAAGTTTTGCTTTTATGTCCCCTTTGTTCGTAAATTTCCTCTTTTAATTTTAATATGATAATGGGATGATTGTTGAGCACTATTACCCCATGCTTTTCACGCATGCACACAAAAAAAAAAAATTTAGAGAGTTTCTCGTCACAAGTAATATATTTATCAAAATACTTGAAAAGTTTAGAAAGTTTCTAAGTCACAACTAACATTGCCATATAGTCAAAATGCTCAAAATATAGAAAAGAAATATAAAGAAGATATCAAGTTAGAGCATTCCGTTGCGCTATGGGATCACAATTATTTCTCTATCTTGCCTCTAAACCCACCTCCAAACACCGAAGTGAAATGTAAAATGACCAAAACACCCATCAAAACACTTTTCTCATGGCTCAAAAATAAATAAATAAATAAATAAATAAAAATCAAACACACATAGAAATTCAAAATACAAAAACTAAATAATAAATTTTGGAATGGAACAACTTTTAAATTAGATCAATCTCTTTTGAGAAGACTTGATTAAAAAAAAAATTATTTAAACCCAATAATGTTATCTCTTCACTCATTAGTTTTTGTATAAACTTTATATTCCAGTTACACCTTAAAACAAATGTGGTCCACATTCTGTGGGTGTGGATATAAATTACTCAATTATATAAACTAATCAATGGGTTGTAGTAGCGTCATGGGAGTCCCCATTGGTGAATCGGTCATAGGTCTGATGACTCCCTTTTTTGTGTCTTTTTGCTAAATATTTGTGACATGTCCTATGATTTGGTTGAAAAATAACTTTGTTAACACTTTTACTTGACATTCAAAAATAAATAAAACAACTCCTAATATGATGAAATGCGCGTGCGAGCACGTTGTTAAATTTGACGTATATTCTTAGACTATCATTAGAAATTACGCCCTCGTGTTGCTGTGGGAATCAGCTGTTTCAGGCGTAATCGGATGAATAAACACATTTAAATTGAATGAATTCAACACAAAGCTGGCATATAAACACATTGTACAATGAGTGGGAAGAAACTGAAAGTCTTTGATTAGAAAGAGATGGTTTCCAAAAAAGTTCTGTTTCCTTAAGAAACAAAAGAAACATGTAGTTCACACATATAATGTGTCCTAAAAGGCCAAGGAGAAAACAATGATTAGTCTTGCGTAAGCAAACCTGATATACAAGGTGTTGATTGAGTTCTGAACCAGAGCTTTGTGGAAATGGCCGATGAAGGTCTTGCGAGTGTCTTCGCCTCGAAAATTCAAGAAGACATCGTATTTCCAATCAGGAACAGATGAAGAAGAAAAAGCCATCAACAAGCACAAGATCGACAGCCTAATGTGAGTCTCGTGTAGCCCCATAGAGCAATTCCACCGGAGGTGGAATAGCCCATCATCCAGTCAAAAAACCAAGCTAGCACTTTGTCAATTCATTCCAGCCCGTGTGTTTGCCTGGCACCTAGCCTAAGTTGGTCTCCAGACTAGCCCCATTTTTGACAGACCTTGGGATGGGCCATTTGTGTTGTTGCGCGTGGCGCGTGGCATGTGGGCGCGAGTAGCAGACAACAAAATCAAAGGCGGGGCCCAATGGCACAGGCGCACTAACATCTCCCCTGGGTGGTCGACGTGGTCCAATTTCTGTCATTGGATTTCCAATGGTAAAAAAAATTTGAATTTCACTTTTAAACTGGACCGTCTAATCACAGATCAATGGTCCAAGTTTTTTCCCCCAAAAAAAAAAATTAAGTCAGAAATTAAAAATAAAATAATTAATTTTTATTATTTTATGATAAAAAATAATAATATTTTAATAAAATTGACCAACCTATTTTTTGTGTTTAAGGGTGGAGATACTTTGGCTATTACTATTCATTGAGGTCTATTATTGTTCACTTGAATGAATAAATACGCTGGATGCTAAAGTAAAGTCTTTAGGGTGGAACTGCTCTTAACAAACCCAAGATTGCCGGGCAACGACCCCCTTCATCGGTTCTCACTAGAAAAATGAGATGCATCTTCGGCCCCCGCCGGGGGGGGGGGGGGGGTGGCGGCGGCGGCGGCACTTGGAAGTTCCCAGGAAATAAAGGGTCGCTTTGGCTAAATAAAGTCCACTAATCTACCAATTTACCAAGTGGAATTGCACATGGTGGCCGACAACTCCATCAGGATGGGCCCCAGTCTTCTCAGCAAATCCTCTTTTCCCTTTCTTTTTGGCGCGTTGCCTTCCTTTTAGCGCGTTTAAGTGTGCAGATTTCTCTCTTTCTAAGCACGTCCACGGGCAGAGTGGGTTAGAATTTTTAACCCAACCCGATTTCTTGTGTTAAATTTGTTGGTCAAAAATCAGTTTTACCAAGGTTCTAAAAGACGTTATACGCTGGTCAGGCGGCGAGCTGGGGCCTAGCGCCTAGGCATCTAGGCGGATTTAACTAAATCCATTATATTTTATGTAAATAAGTGTATGTTTATACTTAAAATATATATAATTTCATCATAAACTACAAAATAGAATGACACATATAATATGAAGTATTGGAACATAATGAAAATATGGGGAACAAACATTTAAATATTCGACAAGTCTCTTACAATTTATTGAAAAAAAAAATGCAAAAAGAAAGTTATTTATTTTCTGCCTAAGTGAGTCGATGCCTTGGTGGGTTTGGACGGATGCCTAGGCGGTCTAGGCAAGCACCTCAGTAGGTCTATGGGTCCTTTCTTAATTTTCAAATGCCTAGACATTAATCGGTGCGGTAACCAGCCACCTAGCGCCTAGGCGGCGCTAGGTGGACATTTTTAGAATAGTGGTTTTACCCAAGAGTCGAAGCAAATTGGAAGGAATTTAAAATTTAAATTTTAGGTTTTATTAGAAAGTTGGGGTTAGAAATTGTGTGAAAAATTATGTTTTACAGGTATAAACACATCAACTTATATCACATCTAATTGAATCAAGCAATCTCTAAGCATGAGAAATGGATCTTAGAAAGTATAAATCCTACCTCATAATATTAATACAATTAACAAATTCTCAGTGCATGATCACAAAAAGGTAAAGAAAAGTAATTCAATTTCTAAATTTCAAAAATGGGAAAGATACAAAATGGGTCTAAGTTCTCATTTCTCACCATAATGAAAATTATGATATCATTTTAACATGAACTCATGTTTTATTTTGGTCACTAGTATTATAAAGCTAGCGACTTCAACCTGTGCAAGCAAACAACTGAATTAGATGCAAGCCTAACTTTGATTTAACCAAATCAAAAAAGCAATTACGATCATACTAACCACTCCTATTCCCATATGTAGAAGCTATCCCTTGTTTTGCCTTTGTGAGCAGTGCAGTTTTCACTCTCTACACACAAAATGAACACACTCAAAATGATCAGCAACATTAAAAAACTTAATAAATTATATGTATACATTACTATATATGTATTTGGACATAAAGTACAAAAATTTACTAACAGATTAAAAAAATAAGTATTATGAATTGGAATTAAATGATATTATAGTTGTTAAAGAAATACCTAACCAATTTTTGCATATAGCATCATAAATTGTTAAAAAAATAACTGCACTGAAATATCTAATTACTCAAATCTATAATTCCATTAAAACACATCACCGAAAACCCCAAGGAGAGAGGTGCATATTCCTAACCTTGCACAGTTAAATTTGCATTTTGTTTGAGGGGAGAAAAATGATCAAAACTGATAAGTCAATAGTTAAATAGATTTACTGTGGTGTCAAATATTTTTTAATACATACATAATGCTGTATATTTAAGTCAACTAATATTCTTGCATACCTTCGGTTATAAAATGTTTGGAGTTGAATGTATATATACCCAAATGGGAATAATTCTTTATCCGAAACTTAGAACAAACCAACTCATCCGAGAACGCAATGGAACTTAGCTGCAACTCCAATTTAATCAATGTAAATTATTATACTGAAACAATGTGATCAAACTTAATCAAAACTCCAAATCCACCAAAAGTTTAAATTTCTTACCTTGAGTACAGAGGGCTTCAGAAAACGACGGAATTCTAGCTTGGAAGTAAAATCCCAAAAATCAGAAAAATGAAATTTGCACAGAATTCACAGTTGTAAACACAAAATTACCCACCCCAAATCGGCTAGAGAACTTCCCCTCTAAACTCAAACAAAATCAACTCCAATCTTAATTAAATTTGTTTTCTTTTCCAAAACTTCTCTCAATCTGCAACATCATGAGCAAATCAAAACCCCTAAATGCAATTGATCACAAACTGGATCAGTGCTCTGTCTTTCAGACACAACGAAAGCATAACCATATTGCCCAATAATATATAAAGTTCGCTAAACTAATAGGATTTCAAAATTTTGTGACAAAGAGATTAATACCTTAGTCAATACCAGAAATGTTCATAGCTGAAACACAGAAATGATGAGCCTAAAAATCATAACCTAAACAAATGATAAGATAACCATAATCTCACACAATAACATTATACAAAAATTTAACCACAAAAATGGAAAATGAACAGATTCGTAAAGGAAAGCAGCAGCAAAGCAACTAATGGATTCTCTCAAAAGATAATATTGTCAAATTTGTAAGATTAAGCAAGCAAGAGAGACTGCTGGCTTGCGGAGCGGAAGTTGTTAATCGACACATTATTTTGTCATAAGTTAAGCAACTAAAGGTTTGTTTAGGCACAATCGTAATCAAACCGAGCTTAAATATTTTTAGATATAGCAGAAGAATTTTTTTTTTTTTTTTTTTTTTAAACCAAGATAAAAATCTGAAAAAAAAACTCACAAAATGCAAGGTCCTCCAAAAAATTAAAAACCCACAAACCAAAAACTTAAAATTAAAAAATTAAAAAAAAATATCAAATTTCTTTCTCTAGAGGTTCTGACAAAGAAACCTCTTTACCTGCACAAAAAATCAAAAATTAAAAACCCACAAACCAAAAACTTAAAAAATAAAAAAAATCAAATTTCTTTCTCCAGAGATTATGACAAAGAAACTTGAAGAGGTCTCCGATGGGTTTCCAAGGGAGAGGTCGAAATGGAGGAGATGTTGTCCAACGGATGGGGAGGAGGAAGGAAGGAAGAACAACGCATCATTTATCTGCACAAATTTTGACTGCTTCGTCGTTCTTAGCAAGCAAGTGAGAGGGAGACAGAGAGACAGAGAACCCAAGATCAGTGAGCCAAAAAACGTGAGGATTGAGAGGAAGAAAAGCGTTTATGAGACACGGATCGAAAAGGATGGAAGGCTCCAGAAGACCAACGCGTCAACATCGTATGGAAGCAGACGGACGCGTGACCAGCATGGGCAAAACTGAGAATTCACTATAGAGAAGCCAAAACAAAAGGCAGTCAGAGTAGCATTGCAAGGACATTTTCGCCATTTTACTGTTATAGAACAGTGCCCGATGACCAACACGTGTGAAACATGGCACAAACGAAATAAACAAAGCAAGCAGGGGCAAAATAGGTATCACACTGCTTTATGAACAGTATTTCAGTTCATTTTCTCTTTTAGTGTTTGTGTGTCTATATGTATATATATAATTTTAGGAGTTGGAGTTAGTATCTAACAAATACAAATGAAAGAAAGTAACATTCATATTTTAGTAAGCCTTTTAATTTTTATTTAAAATAGTTTCTAAGATTGACATAATTTTTCACTTTGGTTCTTAAATTTAAAATCGATAGAAGTGATCCTTGAGATTGTCCACCATCAATCATTTTGGTCATTCTGTGAAAAATCTCGGTTAAATTAAGGGTATTTTTATCAATCCCTTTGAATTGATGGTTTCCTTTATGTGTGTAGCTTTTGCTTATGTCATGATCTTTCTGTTTCTACCAATTATCGTTTCAGATGATTTTGTTTTTACTATTTGTTTTACTTTGTACATGGGGTGGCCTTTAGGTTCCTTTGTCTTACTTGTTATGTTATTTCCTCAACAAGGTTTGCTTTTATGTCCCCCTCGTTCGTAAATTTCCTGTTTTAATTTTAATATGATAATGGAATGATCGCTGAGCACTACTACCCCATGCTTTTCACACATGTACACAAAAAAAAAAATTAGAGAGTTTCTCATCACAAGTAACATATTTATCCAAATACTTGAAAAGTTTAGAAAGTTTCTAGTCACAACTAACGTTGCCATATAGCTCAAAGTATAAAAAAGAAATATAAAGAAGATATCAAGTTAGAGCAGTTACATATAGAGAATGTCATTCTGTCGCGCTATAGGATTGCAATGATTTCTCTATCTATCGTGCCTCTAAACCCACCTCCAAACATTGAAGTGAAATGTAAAATGACCAAAACACCCATCAAACCACTTTTCTCAAGACTAGAAGATAAATAAATAAAAACCAAACACACCTAGAAATTCAAAATACAAAAAATAAATAATAAATTTTGGAATGGAATATCACAAATAATAAATGTGGGCCACCTTATGTAGCCAGGGATCTGCTGTCCCGAATTTGATGTCCCATTTGTGTCTCGTTCTTAATTTTTTGACATTTGTCTATTAATTTAACATTAATGTTAACACTGATAATTTTTTATAAACTAATTGAAAAATTAAAAATTAAAGAAAATAAAAACCCATTTGATAACTATCCACTGCGACTACAGAATCCCATTGTCGATGACCACTGCAACCACACAACTTATCGCCGCCGACTGATAGGAGCATATTCATGCGACTTAAATGGCTTGTTCTCGTACATTTACGTTATGTTTCTTTAGTTATTTTAGTTCTTTATGCTTCTTTTGTGTGTTTTCAGGTTCTAAGGGCTTAGGGAGCAAGAAAGTGCATTTTGAGGCCATTTGGAGCATTTTTGGGCATGGATTGGATAGCTTATCCATGGAGCCAAAGTTTGGACGAATTTGAAGGCCTTATTTTCACTTTGGACATAAAACAAAGGGCCTAGCCCATTCTCTCTTATTCTATCCCTTATAGCCATGCAAAGAACCATCCATTCCATCAAAAACAATCCATCAATTCACATGCAAAACCACCATTAACATACATGCACCCAAACAAAGCCAACCTAGCTAACCCTACATGCATTATTTATTAGCATCTTTACAAGACATTATCATTGCATAACATTCCACTTCCACCTCTTTCCAACCTAATTCACATGCATATCAACCCTACATACATTAATTAGTCATTCTTTTCATATTACACTCAAATGCATTCACATGCATTTCAAGAAGCAAAACAACATTGTGCCGTGAGCTTCCCTTGCATTTTCAGCTTTCCTCCTTGCATTCACATGCATAACCAACCTAGTGTCACTCCCATTCATTCCCTTTAATTATTTAGCCATTATCATACATTTATTCTCCCATAAACAACCCAACAATGCCGTGAGTTCCCACTCCCATTTCCAACTTTCCATAACTTTTCCTAGTTGTTTTATTACATACATTCCCCCTTCATTATTCCAAACACATGCACCCATAATCATTCATCCCCTCCTAGCTGCAATATTCCCTCTTTTGTTCCCCCATTTCACCTATAAATAAGCATCCAACACTCCTCAAAATTCATTCACTCTTCCATACACATTTTCAGTTACAAACACTTCCATTTTCTGTGCAGTTTTTCTCCTTCATTGCAGCCACTATCCAACCACTTCCCATCCCTCCAAAACACTTCACATAATCCCCAAAGCTCATCTTAGACCTTGTGCTACAACAACGAGGAAGAAAAGAGTGCTTAAACGTTCATACAATTCAAGTTTGAGTTGTTGGAATGTTTAGGTGTTTCTTTGATTTCAAAGTTATGAGGAACTAAACCCCCTTTAGCTAGGGGGTGATTCGAAACTATGTTTATATTTGCAATATGAATTGATTACTTTTGGTTGGTATTTCATAAGTTGTGGATTCAATTCGTTTAACTGTTTGATTGATAAATTATTTATGTATGTTCATTAAGATTGCAAGCTTAATTTTCATGCATGAATATGACGCTAGAATATAAGTGAGTTTCACCTAATCGTTATGAACTTATATTCACAAGTAGTGGAGGTTGCTTATAAAACAATCGCGTTAAACGAATTCTTGGCATAAGTTTCATGCGTATTCCATAGTAACGAGTGCCTCGTCAACACTTATAATTTTCATTGAACTTAAAGATCTTTGTTGAATGTCTCTATCATGCGTATTCCATAGTTAGGGACTTTGATTAAGAATAATTTGGTTGTAATGCGTATTCCATTCAATCCAATGAATTTAGGGAAATTTGAAAGTTAATTTAAGCGAACCTAATTAACTTGGAGCATTGAGTTTCATAATTTATCGAAAGACCAACCGAAAATCAATCTTGTATTGCAAGTGTAACATGTGTGGAGAAGAACCCCTTGGCTATTCCATCATCCATATTTTCATCACATTCATATTTACGTTTATTCGTTTTACAATTTGCTTAGTTTATTAACTTGTTTTGTTATTTCAATTTTCGTCAAATCAAACTTCCCCCCCCTTATTTTGTTAAGTCTTAATCATTTGATTTGTCTTATTTTATGTTTTTAAAGTATTTGGAGTCTTTTGAACTTGTTTTGAGTCTTTTAAGTTCTGGGCTTGAAGAAGACGAAGTAGGTGAAGAAGAAAAGCCCACGGATCAAATTTTTGAAGAAGAACAAGCCATGGCAGCAGATAATAGAACCATCAAGGAGCTTTCGGCCTCGGGTTTGGCCAATGCAGACCCTCTTTGCATTCAATACCCCGCGGCTGCCCAAGGCAAGACCGATGAATTTGAACTCAAATCCAGTTTGTTACACCATATTCCGAAGTTCCATGGCTTGTCTATGGAAGACCCCAACAAACACTTGAAGGAGTTCGAGGTGGTTTGTTCGAGCATGACCCCCGTCAATGTGGATGGGAGTATATTGAAGATGAAGGCCTTTCCATTTTCACTTATGGACAAGGCCAAAGATTGGCTCTACGAACTAGCCCCGGGAACTGTGACTTCGTGGGAGAGTATGAAGTGTGCTTTCTTGGAGAAATTCTTCCCTACTTCGAGAGTGATTCTCCTACGGAAGAAAATTAGTGGTATTCAACAGAATCATGGTGAGACATTCCCGGCTTATTATGAGCGCTTCAAGGGCCTTGTAGCTTCATGTCCTCAACATCAAATGAAGGAGGAACTTCTCCTTCAATATTTCTATGAGGGCCTCCTTCCTATCGAACGTCAAATGCTTGATGCATCAGCGGGAGGAGCATTGGTGGACAAAACACCAAGGGATGCCAAGATTCTCATAGCCAACCGAGCGCTCAACGCCCAACAATATGAAGGAGTGGGCCAAAGGGAAGCCCCACGGCAACAAAGTGTAAATGAGGTGAGTGCTATTTCTGAAATTCAATCACAACTTGCTAATCTTACTTCTCTTGTTTCTCAGGTTGTAATTGGTCCAAAAGCACAAGAACACCAAGTTTGTGGCGTGTGCTCAATTCAAGGGCATCCATCGGACAAGTGCCCTCAACTAATCGAGAATGGTGGATGGGAATCTGCCAATGCCATGGGCTATGGGAATCAAAACCAACCAAGGAACGATCCATATTCTAACACATATAATCCAGGTTGGAGAGACCATCCAAACTTCAAATGGAGGGAGCCACAACAAGCTGCCCAACAAGGAGGATTTAGGCCAAACCCCCCTGGTTTTTATTCCAAGCCGTATGCACCCCAACAATCCCAACAACCTTCGGCATCATCTCATTCAGGTACGTCTTTGGAAAGTAATCAAGCTATGCAATTACTAACCTCTATTTCGCAGGGGTTGCAAAATCAAAACAACCGGATAGAAAATAACGAGAAGGAGATGATGGATATGAAGAAACAAATAGGGCAGATTTCTGAGTTCCTTGGACAGATCAGAGAGCAAGGAAAGCTTCCTAGCTCAACCACAGTCAATCCAAAGGGAGGATTCGAATCCGCCAAGGCCATCACCCTAAGGGGTGGAAAAGAAGTTGGGACCGAGCCAAACAATCCCAAATCTGCCCAGAAAGTAGATGAAGAGACGACACAACCTGAGGCAGATCACCCTAACTCGGCCAAATCAGGTAATTTAAGTTCAAATTCATGTACTTCACGTCCTAATCTGCCCAATGTACCTTTTCCTCGCAGGTTCATGCAAGAAAAAAAAGAAGAAAGCGAGAAGGACATTCTTGAAACGTTCCGGAAGGTGCAAGTGAACATACCGCTTCTCGATGCAATCAAACAGGTTCCAAAGTATGCTAAATTCCTCAAGGACCTATGCAATACAAGGAGAAGAAGGGCAAACAAAGAGGTAGTGAAGGTAAGCGAGAATGTGTCCGCTGTTTTGCAACGTAAACTGCCTACCAAGTGCAAAGACCCCGGTAGTTTCACGATTCCTTGTGTGATTGGACATAATCGTTTTGAACATGCCATGCTTGATTTAGGTGCATCCATAAATGTCATGCCTTCTTCTATTTATGCATCTATGAATTTGGGTGAATTAAAACAAGATGGTGTAATTATACAATTGGCTGATCGTTCTAACGCATATCCAAAAGGAGTTTTGGAGGATGTGCTTGTGCAGGTGAACCATTTAATTTTTCCGGCTGATTTCTACGTCCTAGACATGGAGGATTCAGCCCATTCTACATCTTTGCCGATTCTCCTTGGTAGGCCATTCATGAAGACGGCCCGAACGAAGATTGATGTATACAAAGGCACCTTGACAATGGAATTCGATGGGGAAGTGATTGATTTTAATATTTCTGAAACTATGAGATATCCCGTTGATGACCATTCTTGTTTTTCCATTGATGTTATCGATTCTTTGGCGCAGGTATACCTTGAAGAATTGAACGAGGACGCCCTGGAAACAACCATCACTAAGGCCATAGAGCGCAAAAATGAAGGATTTGGGCCAATGCAAGGCCACGGCAAGGAGGAGGAATTCTTTGCAATGGGTTCTAGTGAAGAAATAATTGAGGTTGTGGCAGCCCTTGAGTCATTGCCACAACAATATGGTAAGGTTCCACTCTCACTTTCAAATTCAGTTTCCACTAAGATGCTACCTTCTGTTGTTCAGGCACCATCGCTTGAACTTAAGCCGTTGCCGGACCATTTGAAGTATGTGTTTTTGGGAAAAGGCGAAACATTGCCCGTCATCATTTCATCAAGTCTCACGGCAATGGAGGAGGAGAAGCTTGAGAGGGTGCTGCGAGAGCACAAAACGGCCATAGGGTGGACTTTGGCCGACATTAAAGGAATAAGCCCTACCACATGCATGCACCGTATACTTCTTGAGGAGGGGACTAAGCCATCCCGAGAGGCTCAACGCCGTCTCAACCCTCCGATGATGGAAGTGGTGAAGAAGGAAATAATCAAGCTTTTGGATTGCGGAGTGATCTACCCTATCTCCGATAGCCGTTGGGTCTCTCCAGTTCAAGTCGTTCCCAAGAAGTCCGGAGTAACTGTTATCAAGAATGATGAGAATGAGCTCGTGCCTACACGCATTCAGACTGGATGGCGAGTATGTATCGATTACCGGAAGCTAAATGCCATGACTAGGAAAGATCACTTTCCTTTGCCATTCATCGACCAGATGCTCGAAAGGTTAGCCGGTCATGCCTTTTACTGTTTTCTTGATGGATACTCTGGATATAACCAAATTGTGATAGCCCCGGATGATCAAGAGAAGACCACATTCACATGTCCCTTTGGAACATTTGCTTATCGTCGCATGCCATTTGGCTTATGCAACGCACCGGCCACTTTCCAAAGGTGTATGGTAAGTATATTTTCCGATTTTGTTGAAAAGATCATTGAGGTTTTCATGGATGATTTCAGTGTATTTGGGAGTTCATTTGATAATTGCTTGGATAATCTGACCTTAATTTTGAAACGATGTGTTGAAACTAACCTTGTCTTGAATTGGGAGAAATGTCACTTTATGGTGAAACAAGGTATAGTTTTAGGACATATTGTTTCAGAAAAAGGAATTGAAGTAGATAAATCAAAAATAGACCTTGTACGTCACTTACCCTCTCCTACTTCGGTTAGAGAGGTACGTTCGTTTCTTGGCCATGCAGGGTTCTATAGGCGTTTTATCAAGGACTTCTCCAAGATGTCCAACCCTCTTTGCCGATTGCTTCAAAAAGATGTGCCATTCAAGTTTGATGGAGAGTGTAATTCGGCATTTAACCAACTCAAGGAGAAGCTAGTCTCGGCCCCCATTATTGTACCTCCAGATTGGAGCCTTCCGTTCGAGCTCATGTGCGATGCATCCGACTATGCATTAGGAGCTGTTCTAGGACAAAGAAGAGACAAGCGGCCGCATGTCATATACTATGCCTCTCGGACTCTCAATGATGCCCAATTGAACTACTCCACGACGGAAAAAGAACTTCTAGCTGTGGTTTTTGCTTTAGATAAATTCCGTTCATATTTAATTGGTACTAAAGTAATCGTTTATTCTGATCATGCAGCTTTGAGGTACTTGCTCACGAAAAAGGAAGCAAAGCCGAGGCTTATCCGTTGGATTCTTCTTCTTCAAGAATTTGATATTGAAATCCGGGATAAGAAAGGAAGCGAGAATGTAGTGGCTGACCATTTAAGCCGAATGATCCACGAGGAGCATGAACATGCCGTACCTATCCCTGAAACTTTTCCCGATGAGCAGCTGCTTTCCATTGAGGTAAGTGAACCATGGTATGCAGATTTAGTGAATTACTTGGTGGCTAAACAAATTCCAAATGAACTAAACAAGCACCAACGTGATAAGCTTAAAAATGATGCACGTTTCTATGTTTGGGATGACCCTTATTTGTGGAAGTATTGCTCAGATCAAATTGTACGTAGATGTGTGCATGATTCTGAATTTCACTCAATTCTAAGCTTTTGTCACACATATGCATGTGGTGGTCATTTTGGCACACAACGCACTGCCCTCAAGGTTTTAGAGTGTGGTTTTTATTGGCCGACTATATTTAGGGATGCTAGAACCTTTTGTATGTCTTGTGATCGTTGCCAACGAATGGGTAACATAGGTACCAAGGACCAAATGCCGCAAACCCCTGTCTTTAATGTTGAAATTTTTGATGTTTGGGGCATTGATTTCATGGGCCCTTTCCCTCCATCTTATGGTTTCACTTATATCTTGCTAGCCGTTGATTATGTTTCTAAATGGGTGGAAGCAAAAGCCACCCGTACTAACGATTCTAAGGTGGTTGCAGATTTCGTGAAAACTAACATTTTTGCTAGGTTTGGAATGCCGAGAGTAATCATAAGTGATGGAGGGTCTCACTTTTGCAATCGGACCATTGAGGCGTTGCTAAGAAAGTACCATGTCAACCATAAGGTCTCCACACCTTACCATCCTCAAACAAATGGCCAAGCCGAGGTGTCTAACCGAGAAATCAAACAAATTTTGGAGAAGACCGTTGGACCAACAAGGAGGGATTGGAGCTTACGTTTAGATGATGCACTGTGGGCATATCGTACGGCATACAAAACACCCATTGGGATGTCACCTTTTCGGCTCGTCTATGGTAAGCCATGTCATTTGCCCGTAGAGTTAGAGCACAAGGCACATTGGGCCGTGAAGATTTTCAACATGGACATAGATGCAGCGGGAGTTCATAGGAAGCTCCAATTGAATGAACTTGAGGAGATTCGGAATGAAGCCTATGAGAATGCCCGGATGTACAAAACCAAGACCAAAGCATTCCATGATAAAATGATTCGAACCAAGACCTTCACAGTTGGGCAGAAAGTGTTACTTTTCAACTCTCGCCTACGGTTGTTTCCTGGTAAGTTGCGTTCTAAATGGATTGGCCCGTTTGTTGTTACTAATGTTTTCCCTCATGGTGCAGTGCAAATCAAAAGTTCAAGGACGCAGCAAGAATTCAAAGTGAATGGGCATCGATTGAAGCCCTATTACGAGATGTTTGAGGAGCATGTCGTGGAGGAGGTACCCCTCCATGCCGTGGAACCTAGTCAAGCTTAAACGGAGGTACCGTCCGGCTGCAAGACGTAAAAGAAAGCGCTACTTGGGAGGCAACCCATGCATCCGAATAGAGAAGAACTTGGAAACCCCTTTAAGAGACTTATTTTTATTCCTTTCTTTTTCTTTACTGCCTTTACTTTGCTTTCTTTCTCGTATTTGTTTATTTGCTTGCTCTGTTGTGACTTTCTGCTTAAAACATTGAGGACAAAGTTTGATTTAAGTGTGGGGGGGTAAACAATTTGTATTTGCATGAATTTCGTGGGATTTATTCACCTTTCACTTAGAATGTTGTTTCTTGCTGTTTTAAGCATTTTTAGAGTGTTTTAGTGTGTTTTATAGTGTCTTGGTATAAAACTCCGAAAATTTAAAAAAAAAAAAAAAAAAAAAAAAAAAAAAAAAAATTCTTTTGAAAAAAAACCCAAAAATATGTGTTTTTAGAGTCATTTGAGTCATTTTGTTGCTATTTCGTTTCTGCCTTGTTAGGTTGTTTAGTTGTTATTGTTTGTTTGTTTATTAATTGTGTGAGTTTATGATTGTAACATTGAGAAAATGTTTGATTTATTGATAGGCACTGCTAAACAAAGAAAGATGGTGCTTCACAAAGGTTGTTTGCTTGAGGCCCCACTACGTGGCTTTACTCTTGAAGCGGAAGGCGTAGGAACAGAAGGCATCGGAGCGGAAGGCGTAGGAACAGAAGGCATCGGAGCGGGAGGCATCGAAGATAGAGCATTCCAGGCCTCAATACTTGGCCAAGCGCTGGATGAGCCAGGAAAAAGGTGCCTCTGGAGGAAAGACGAGAACCTTTGACGGTCACTGTGAATCCGACCTTCAGACTCTTGCAGCTCATCAAGCTTCCTCTTCATGCCCGTCGAATAGTTGTTTGCAAGCACGTGCAAACTTCTATTCTCATACTTCAGCTGCTGGATCTCCTGCTTGAGACTTTCCACCTCTGCCATCAATGATTCCACCTGACGGGAGCGGGCAAACAGGCGTTGGCCCATGTTGGACACAGAACTCGCACACTGAACACTAAGTGCGAGGGACTCTTGAACGGCCAACTCATCGGACCGTCCTGACAGCAGCCTACTATCTTTCGGAGTGAGGAGGTTCCTAGCTACTATTGTAGCTGTTGTGGCGTCCTGCATCACGGAGTCTTCACCTGTGAGAGGACCGTTAGAAGAAAAGAAAGAAGGGCGCCATACGTTACCTTGACGCGGCGCGCCCGCATCACTGCTAAGGTTTAATTCCAAGCTAAGGTTCGATGAGTTTGCCATTTTTCAAAAGTGTTCAAGGGGTGGATGGAATTGATTCTCAAAGGGCCGGAGTCGATTTTTCAAGAATGGGATTTCTTCAGAGTGTATTTGTTGGGGTGATCGATAGCTCCATAAAAAGCCATGGCGACGCGTCCACCGATTCAGAGATCCGGATTTTCCTCCGCAAATTTCGACGACGCTTTCGCGGCTTTTCAGAAAACGCGCTCAGCTTTGTCAAAAGATATCTGACAAAGCTGATAACACGTGGAGGCCATCATCTCAATTACACGTCTTTAGCCGACAAGCGCAAAGTTCGGCGACGCTTTCTCTGCTTTTCAGAAAACGCGTGCAGCTTTGTCAAAAGAGCCGCACCCGTGACTACTTTTGCCATGCAGAAATCGAAGAGCCGTTCGTTCAGAAATCGAAGAGACGTCTGTCGACAAAGGGTAAAAGAGCAGTACCACCACTTTCTATTCAGAAAATCCCTATATTTGTCGACCTTCATCTCTTATGGCAAGGCAGACTTGAAGAAAATGCCCACCAACTCTCTCTCACCTCTGAGGGCGCACTCCCAGCAACGCCTTTTGAATTACTCAAAATTTTCTTCTTCCCCAAAGATGATACCAGATACCTGGAGTATATATGACCCAGGAGGAAATACATGCGCTGATTCCTTCACCGCTTCTTCAAAAGCAAAGGTATCTCATATCATCAAGGTCAAAAGCAAAAGTATCTCATATCATGCTCTCTCCCTGTCTTTTTCTTTGTCCTTGTTCTTACTCGCATGGCAAAGTGAAATAAGCAATCAGCCGGCACTTGGAGTCAGTCTTCCGATCTGGAGCCAACTGCCTGGAACCTATTCCTGATTGCTTACCTAGCGTTGCTCTCGAGTAGTCATCTTCAACGGTTGATACACTTCCAGAGAAGGGACCACTCCTGCACAGATTGAACAAAGAAACAGACAAAAGGGATAAGCTCAGACCTTCGGGGAAGACCAAAAGAATCCTCCAGCCCAGTAGCACAAAGGAAAATCAATGATGGGCGGAAACCAGTTCGAGAGTAAGCCTGTGGATCATCAAGATCAAGCCTCATTGCAATCAACAAAGAGAAGATGGAATTTACACTCCATAACCAGATTTGCGTCCCTAAACTCTTCTCTTTGTTAATTACATTTTGCCATGTTTAGTATGTTTAAGTGCTTTTTGTGTATTTACTTATGCTTTGTGTGAATCTATGCTTAAAACATTGAGGACAATGTTTGATTTAAGTGTGGGGGGGTAACTAAGTATATTTGATGCAAATTCGTTGGATTTTATCACCTATCACTTCACATGTTGTTTCTCACTGTTTTAAAACTATTTTAGTGTGTGTTGTTTTATAACTCCGAAAAGCACATAAAAATTTGAAAAATTGTTTTGAAAAGCCTAAAAAGAGTGTTTTGAGTCGTTTTTGTGAGTTTGTGTCTTAGGATACCTTCCAACACAATGTTAAGGATTTGGTTTATAATTGCATGACGGTTAGAAAGAGTTATAAACATAGAGAAAAGTTTGATTTACTCTTGGTTTATGCTTAGTTATGGTTATAATATATGACTTCACATGCAATCATAAAAGAAAAATTCGTTTTTGTAACATGCTTGAAGGAAGGAACTCAAACAAACGCTACAACCCTGTGAGACTCGAGCCATTACCTTCTTTGGAGAGTTATTTTCTGTGATTCTTTGTTTTCTAAAGTTGTTGCATGATCTCATTATTCCTTGCTTGGTTACTACTTAGAATGCAATTGTATCATGATAGAACTAAATGCTAGAACTTATATCCGTTTCATTCAAAGCATGACATTGAATTGCATAACATATATCAAGATGAAGTTGTGTAGTTGCCACCATAACCAAATAGCCTTACTTCCCATATTTCGTATTTATTGTAAGTTTTAACCCCGTTGAGCCTCGTTTAGCCTTTATTCTTTGTTAACCCACATCACCCCTTACCTAGCCTAGAGTAGGACTTTCCTATACCCTTGTTCTTAAAGGATAGTGAGCATGACTTAATTGAATTCCTTTTTATTAATATGTTGCAGAAAATAAGTGTGGGGGAAGGGATTTTTGTGTGTATGTATGTGCCTAAGTCTTAAAGGAGGCACGGGAAAAAAAAAAAAAAAAAAAAAAAAAAAAAAAAAAAAAAAAAAAAAAAAAAAAAAAAAAGAAAAGAAAAGAAAAGAAAAAGAGTGAAAATAAGTGAGAATGGACTCACAAGTGTGATTGTTGATGAAAGGGCCCAAAAAGTTTGAATATGGCCCTAAGTGTTGTGATTTCCCCTTGGGTGTTCAAAGTTAACTTCTGCGTTCTAAAGGGAATTCTAAGTGCCTAATTCAATACTTTGCTCACTATTGCTTTAAGAACGTTTGTGTACTCTACCTTTCTTTGTTAAACCATTACCCTTAGCCCCGTTACCTCCCTCAACTTCTATCTTGAGTGTTATGTGTTTCAATTTGCGGAGTTTGAAATTGATATGAGCTTATGGAATCACTGGTTCTCATTCTAAGTAGTAGCATTCCATTCATGAGATCATACCTAAACATGCTTATTAACTCCAGAAATTGCTCTCTTTATGATACATATATGTGAGTGTTCGTTTTCATGTTTACATCAATCTTCTCACATATGACTAGATTAGGGTGTGTAGTTAGAAATTCTGAGTGAAAATCGAGTGCATATCTTGTAAGGAATTGAGCAAATTCTCTAAGGCATGTTACTACATTCAAAACATGGTTTTAAATGCTTAATTGTGAACTAGTATATGGTGACTATGATTAAGAATGTACTTAAGTGTGAAGATGACTAAAAATCTGTGAGAATGATGATTTTTAACATGTCATGTGCATTGGAAATCCCTAAGACGGTTGTTGGAAGGTTTAGGTTGTGTTTTACGTGTTTAGTGTCGTTTTGTTTATTTGTTTTTATTCTGTTTTGCTCGAGGACTAGCAAAAGCTAAGTGTGGGGGTATTTGATAGGAGCATATTCATGCGACTTAAATGGCTTGTTCTCGTACATTTACGTTATGTTTCTTTAGTTATTTTAGTTCTTTATGCTTCTTTTGTGTGTTTTCAGGTTCTAAGGGCTTAGGGAGCAAGAAAGTGCATTTTGAGGCCATTTGGAGCATTTTTGGGCATGGATTGGATAGCTTATCCATGGAGCCAAAGTTTGGACGAATTTGAAGGCCTTATTTTCACTTTGGACATAAAACAAAGGGCCTAGCCCATTCTCTCTTATTCTATCCCTTATAGCCATGCAAAGAACCATCCATTCCATCAAAAACAATCCATCAATTCACATGCAAAACCACCATTAACATACATGCACCCAAACAAAGCCAACCTAGCTAACCCTACATGCATTATTTATTAGCATCTTTACAAGACATTATCATTGCATAACATTCCACTTCCACCTCTTTCCAACCTAATTCACATGCATATCAACCCTACATACATTAATTAGTCATTCTTTTCATATTACACTCAAATGCATTCACATGCATTTCAAGAAGCAAAACAACATTGTGCCGTGAGCTTCCCTTGCATTTTCAGCTTTCCTCCTTGCATTCACATGCATAACCAACCTAGTGTCACTCCCATTCATTCCCTTTAATTATTTAGCCATTATCATACATTTATTCTCCCATAAACAACCCAACAATGCCGTGAGTTCCCACTCCCATTTCCAACTTTCCATAACTTTTCCTAGTTGTTTTATTACATACATTCCCCCTTCATTATTCCAAACACATGCACCCATAATCATTCATCCCCTCCTAGCTGCAATATTCCCTCTTTTGTTCCCCCATTTCACCTATAAATAAGCATCCAACACTCCTCAAAATTCATTCACTCTTCCATACACATTTTCAGTTACAAACACTTCCATTTTCTGTGCAGTTTTTCTCCTTCATTGCAGCCACTATCCAACCACTTCCCATCCCTCCAAAACACTTCACATAATCCCCAAAGCTCATCTTAGACCTTGTGCTACAACAACGAGGAAGAAAAGAGTGCTTAAACGTTCATACAATTCAAGTTTGAGTTGTTGGAATGTTTAGGTGTTTCTTTGATTTCAAAGTTATGAGGAACTAAACCCCCTTTAGCTAGGGGGTGATTCGAAACTATGTTTATATTTGCAATATGAATTGATTACTTTTGGTTGGTATTTCATAAGTTGTGGATTCAATTCGTTTAACTGTTTGATTGATAAATTATTTATGTATGTTCATTAAGATTGCAAGCTTAATTTTCATGCATGAATATGACGCTAGAATATAAGTGAGTTTCACCTAATCGTTATGAACTTATATTCACAAGTAGTGGAGGTTGCTTATAAAACAATCGCGTTAAACGAATTCTTGGCATAAGTTTCATGCGTATTCCATAGTAACGAGTGCCTCGTCAACACTTATAATTTTCATTGAACTTAAAGATCTTTGTTGAATGTCTCTATCATGCGTATTCCATAGTTAGGGACTTTGATTAAGAATAATTTGGTTGTAATGCGTATTCCATTCAATCCAATGAATTTAGGGAAATTTGAAAGTTAATTTAAGCGAACCTAATTAACTTGGAGCATTGAGTTTCATAATTTATCGAAAGACCAACCGAAAATCAATCTTGTATTGCAAGTGTAACATGTGTGGAGAAGAACCCCTTGGCTATTCCATCATCCATATTTTCATCACATTCATATTTACGTTTATTCGTTTTACAATTTGCTTAGTTTATTAACTTGTTTTGTTATTTCAATTTTCGTCAAATCAAACTTCCCCCCCCTTATTTTGTTAAGTCTTAATCATTTGATTTG
This sequence comes from Pyrus communis, assembly GCF_041283825.1. Taxonomy (NCBI): domain Eukaryota; kingdom Viridiplantae; phylum Streptophyta; class Magnoliopsida; order Rosales; family Rosaceae; genus Pyrus; species Pyrus communis. The sequence goes on along the minus strand of NC_142566.1, from coordinate 4,511,231 downwards.
TCTTATTTTATGTTTTTAAAGTATTTGGAGTCTTTTGAACTTGTTTTGAGTCTTTTAAGTTTGTCTTAGTGTTTTAAAAGTTAGTTTTATTAATTTAAGTCAAGTGTTTAGCATCCCTAGTTAATCCCCGGTTAGAACGATCCCTACTTACATCATTACTACAATTGTCACAAATAGGGTTTAGTTTGTGTGCGTATAATGCTCGCATCACCGACCACTGCAACCACACCAATGACGCCACCCCATCGCCGCCGATGCTGCTCCTCACGACGACAAAGCTTTCTTTCCTTTCCTTTCCCTTCTCTCTTTTCAAATTCTTGTACTCTCGTCAATACGTGTGAAGTTTGAAATTTGAAATTTGGGATATCTAATCGGTCGGTATGTGATCGATTCGTCTCTTCACAGCCAGCAAACAGTGTGCGAAGTTTGAAATTTGAGAATATCATATCGATCGATTGGGGGAGGATGCCGAAGGGTTAGGGTTGGTGGCTGCAGTGACAAATTGAGAATATCTAATCTAATCGATCCATCTCGTGGCCGAAATGCATGGTGGAGAGGTTGGGTTTGGTGGCTGCGGTGATAGATTGGGGGAGGATGCTGAAGGGTTTCTTAGAGCAACTCCAGCATTGGAGCCCTCCCTCCAGGCTATTCACTATTTAATCCACTTGATGAACAGTAACTACCCTTAATGAACAATAATCGCCTTTTGCATCTCCATCGTTACACTTCAATAGCCCTGACAATAGGCAATAAAATATTACTATTTTTTTTATTTATAAAATAATACAAAATAATTTTAATTGTAATTTCGAATAAGATTTTTAATCGTTCTCGTTGCGTCACGTGTCATTATCCGAAGTATTATTAAATAATACAAAATAATTTTATTTGTAATTTCGGATAAGATTTTTAATCGTTCTCGTTGCGCCACTTGTCATAAAATCTGAAAAGACAATTATGGGGGATGGATTTCCGATAAGATTTTTAATCGTACTCGTTACGCCACGTGTCATTATCTGAAAATACAATTATTGGTGATGGATTTCTGATAAAATTATTAACCAATCATGTCGCACCACGTGTCATAATCTGTTTACAATCTTTGAGGATAAATTTCCATCAGATTTTTAACGAATGACAACATGCCACGTGGCATTATCTACAACCTAATCCTTTCTGATCTTCCATGTAATCCACCATCCATCCTCACAAATCTCACACCAATTTTCTCAAGATCTCTATCATTATTCATAGTTTCTGCTTCCTCTTTCACAAAAATCTGTATTATTATTCATAGTTTCTGCTTTTTTCTTACAATGTCTTCCTCTTCCTCAAGGATGATGTGGGAACTCGATCAGGAAGAGGAAGAATTGTTTAACCAATCAGAAGGAATGTTCAATCACCAAGTGGCAAAAAATGAGAGGGAAGAAGATGAGAAGCGTAGAAGGAGAGATGACGAAGTAAGAATGGGCAGAGCCTCACATTCCTGTCAAGTCATCCAAGTTGTGGCTCAAATATATAGGCCTAGCCGTTTCGGAAACCTTGATAGAAGCAGGCAACGACTAGGTATGGAACTCTTGGACGATTATTTTGTCCCTAATAGTGCATTCCCTGATACGTACTTTAGACGTCGTTTTAGAATGGAACGACATTCAATAAAATCATGATTGCTGTTTGCAACCATGATTCTTACTTTGTGCAAAAGAAGGATGCTTTTGGTGCTATGGGTCTCATTCCTCAGCAAAAAATTACTACTGCTATGCGGATGCTTGCATATGGAGTATCTACAGACCAAGTGGATGATAACGAGGATGGGGAAATCAACCATTCTTGAGTCCCTGATGAGGTTTTATGGAGCAATCGAATCTATCTACACCGCAGAGTACCTCCGAAAACCTACAAACATGGACTTGGAACGGCTTCTGAAGAAGGTTGAGATGTGTGGTTTTCCTGGGATGATTGGAAGCATTGATTGTATGCATTGGAAATGGGAAAACTGTCCAAGTGCATGACAAGGCATTTATGGGGACAGAAAAGGAGCAAAAAGTATCATTTTGCAGGCTGTGGCATCTTTTGATACATGGATTTGGCACGCCTTTTTCGGGGTTTGGGAGCTCAAAATGACATCAACGTCCTTGCCCAATCCCCAGTGTTCAACGATGTCCTGCAAGGAAAGGCACCAAAAGTCACTTATGAGGTCAACGGATGTATGTACAACGAGCCATACTACCTAGCTGACGGCATTTACCCGCGGTGGTCAACATTTGTCAAAACAATGCCACGTCCGCGAAGTGCAAAGGATGTGGAACGTTGTTTCGGTATCCTCCAAGCTCGCTGGGCGATAGTCAGGGGTGCTGCCAGATTGTTTGATGTAGAGTCGCTTCGATCCATCATGATGACGTGCATCATTCTTCACAACATGATTGTGGAAGATGAGTATGATTATGAAGCTATTGATGAATATGAGCCAAATATGATGAACAATTCAAGAACACGTATATATTGTGCTCATGACACCACCGATGAGCCCGTGCAACATGAGCCGTTACAAAGGGATGGACGTTACAATGAAAGGCTCATTCAACGATATACTGCATTTCAAATGCCAGCCATGCACAATGCCCGGCAAATTGACTTGATAGAGCACTAGTGGACATTGAAACAAGCTGAAGATAATTAAGTTCATTTAGTGTTTTTTTTTTAATTTGGTATGTTTATGTAATTTTATTTGGTGTGTTTTATTATTTGGTATGCTTATGTAATTTTATTTGGTATGTTTATGTAATTTTATTTGGTGTGTTTTATTATTTCGTATTTTATGTAATTTTATTTGGTGTGTTTTATTATTTGGTATGTTTATGTAATTTTTTTAGTGAGTTTTTTATTATTCGGTATGCTTATGTAATTTTATTTGGTGTGTTTTTGTCATTTCAATAAATATTCTCTTAGTATAAATAACTTACCAAATTCATTTGAATAAATATTCAATAAATTGGAAACAACATAAAGTACTATATTCAATAAATAATAAATTACAACCCAAAGTGATTGGAAAATTATGGGCTCCGATTACCAAAACTACTCTATTCATCATCACTTAACCAATTTGTGGTGCTAGGATGCTCTTCTCTTGTGGTGCTAGGACCATCTTGGCTTGCTATCGCTTTTCTTGCATGCCTCCTTCGCACCACGTCCGCTTTCTCTGACTTCCAAAAAAATTTAGAATTTGGAGACTTCCCTTCTAAAGGTGTGTTCATAATCTCACGATCTCGTTGAGCCCGTCTTTCTTCTCTAACATGTTCCCTTTCTTGCCTAAGTAGCTCTCTTTCTCTCTCATTAGCCTGAAATTCTCTCTCAATAGCTGCAGCTCTTGCGTCATCTCTAGCCTTATCAGCCTCATATTTTGCCATTTCCCTCGCCAAAGTCAATTCACCTTGGCGAGTAAGTTCTTCCATGAACTTTGCATAATCATTCTTGGAAGCACTCCCTTTTCTGTTTGAAGCCTTCTTACCTTGAGACCTAATTGGATAACGGGTCGAACCCGACGCTTGTTCAGGGAGGGGCGTTTCAGGCACTTCTTCTGCATCATCTTCATGAACATGCGAGACATGATTGGGTGTAGAGTGTAGAGGGGTGCTGTTCATGAAAACTTCTTGACCGACAGACACAACTCTAAATTTAGGACAATCTTTGACGATATTCCAACATTCCCACCGGTTGAATGATTTATTTTTAACTTTGGTTTTGGCAGCGTACCAAGCTTGTGCTTGAAGTTCCTACACAATGCGGGAGAAGAAATAATTATAATGAAAATAGGTAACAAATAAATAATACAAACAAATGATTATAACGTAAATTTGGGTATAGTACAAACAAATAAATAATATATTGTTACCTGATCCGAGTAATTTTCCCCACTTCGAATATTACTACTAGCTTGTGCCAATGCGTCTCTCCATGTACTAAACGATTGGCTAAGTAATTTCCAACGACAGGACATCGATTCTTTGGTTCTTTTCCCACCAATTTTCGTAAGATAATTGGTATGAATAAGACTCCACATTTCTCGCAACTGCATCTCATTACCCGTAAGCGAACTATAAGTAACTTCAACCCAGCTAGTACACAACGCAACATCATCTAGAAGTGACCAATTCGTACCTGCATCAGTAGTCATTTTGGTGAAAAAAAAATGGATTGAAACTTTGAGAGAAAGAAAGGAATGTGATTGAAAGTAGTTGAAAAAATATGAAATTGTGGTGTAAGGTAAATGATAATAAGAAGGTATTTATAGAAAAGTAAAAACAATTGTTTTTTAAAAAAAAATTTCAGATTTTTTACAATTTTTTTTAAATTTTTATTCAACTAATTAATCTCTGCCATTGGATATTAAAAAATTTGAATTCCAACACTCCAGATTGTGCCACGTGTCACAACAGTAACTTTTCTTAATTTTAAAACTATTTTTTCTTTTATTTATTTATTTATAAAGCATATTAATATCCACCATTGATCTCAGATCGAACGGTGGATATTAAATAGGACTTTTTTTATTTTTTTTACCGTTGAGATCGAACGGTCTAAGTTAAAGAGCCGTTGAAATCGAACTGACCATGGGAAGCCACATGGCTCCCAACGGTAACTGAAAAAGTTACTGATTTTTCTGATTTTGTGTCGACGACGCGTCCTCACGCGCGAGTAGGGTGCACGCGCCTGACAGAAAAAAAAAATATAAAATGGCATGACACCAGGTTGACGTCAACGCTGGCGTCACATTCACTCGGGCTCTCGGGCTGACAATTCTTCACGGGCCCGAAGCTCGGGCCTCTACCTCCACTCGGGCTCCTTCACGCTGGAGCTAGTCCACAAGGCCTCGGGCCCTTTTTCTCTGGCCTGTCCCCCGAGCACCCACCTACGGTGGAGTTGCTCTTAGGATGCTGAAAGGTTTCATCAACTATGGTGCCTTTAATTTTACAGTTTAGTAAAAGTTAATAGAGTTAGGTTAGAGTTAAGTGGTAGTACACATGTCAAATAAATAAAGGAGACATGAAGGAGACACCATTTTCGAGACAACATGCCCGGAGCCACCTTATGTGGGTGTGGAGATAAATTATTCAATTATATAAACTAAAAAATGGGTTCGTGTAGTGTCATGGGAGCCATCATTGGTGACTTGGTCGTAGGTCTGATGCCTCCCTTTTTGTCGCTGTTGTGTCTTTTTACTAACATTTTGTCACATGTTCTATGATTTAGATGAAAAATAACTTTGTTAACTCTTTTACTTGACATTCAAAAATAAATAATCCAACTCCTAATCTGATGAAATGCGCATATTCGAGCATATTGTTAAATCTTAGGTATTTTCTTCCTAAACTATCATGTCTCAACCCTAGCAAAACCCAAATCTCTATCCTCGTAATTTGCAATAAAAGCACCATTGATCTCGTATCTTTGTTCTTATGCTTTCTCAAAGCCCATTGTATCTTAAATTTTTTTTTTTTTCCTACCCATATACAATGATTGGAAAAAAAAAAAAAAAAATACTCTCTTCTGCCACCTGTCCCCAAACACAAATCCACTACTTGCTTTTATGGTTTTAAATCTGAATAAATAAGCAAAAAAACGTGGTTTCCTCTCTCTTTGAACTCCAAGTCCCAAATCCAAAGCAACGCCTTCCCTCCAGTTCAAGTTTTAGTTGCCGCCCCTTGCTCTTGCTTGAGGTAGGTTGACAAGCCCCAACCTCAATATCTCCAAATAACAGGATAGACACGTGTTGGCCGATACCTGAGAGTGACGAAACCATTTTAACATGCATGCAAGTTACAACGAAAGGAGTAACATAAATAAAATATGTAATTTAGGAATATAATGAAGTATGCAATTGCAGGAATGTGTTCAGAGCATACAATTAATCAAGAGAAGTATGAAGGAATATTTTAAAATAAATGAGATTACCAAGAAAGTGGGTCCTACACTGAAAAGACTTGAAGATACCTAAGCGGAAGTGCCCTGACGTTAGGATTATATGCCTCGATTCTAACTTTTAAAGGGGGCGCAAAACCAAAAGGATGAGTGGACCAAAGTTTATAATAATAATAATACAAACCATTTTCTTTATGAACATACTAACCCCCTATTTTGAAAACATATATATAGTACTACATAGTAGGTTTTCTGAAAACTCTAACATGCCATGAAAACATTCGTAAAACAAGTATGTAAAATCTAATGCTCATTAATGGAAATATCGCCACCCGAAGCCAAATCCATAAATCTCATCGATGATGTACTCACTAGGGGTATCATAGTGGCTTGAAGGCATAACCATCACCAAAGGTGAAGTTGTACGACATCAGGTTATGGCAATGAAGAAATCGTGGTCCATCACCTGAAGGTGAAGCTATACGACTCTGGGTTACGCCAGAGAAGAAACATATACATATAACATCACACATCGACACTAGCCTCGGGCTAGTGAAGCTGGGAGTATGTCATAAATATCCTCAATCGTGTCATATGGCCATAGACGTCTACATACTCGGTTATGTGTATGTGCTGTATGATAACCCCCTAGATAAGCACCAAAAACATATCTCAAAAATCTCATATCAATCTGGGGCTCAAGGGCTTAATTCTCATTTCATAAATCCATGATAATTCATATTCATAAACCATAAATAAATCATATCCGTAAATCCATAGCATTTCATATACGAAAATCCAATAATTCATAACCTTTCGTAAAACGTAAATTTGATAAATCATAAATAATCATGCTTTTCGTGAATGCAAGCCTAATATTTTATAAAAACATGCAAGTTAAGAAGTTGTCCACTCATAGATATTTCATTGCCCAGAATCCGCTCGGACTAGCAAGGTTGGTGTTACTTCCCACCGACGCACCTAAGCATAAATAGAAGCTATTTAATAAAACTCTACTAAAATGGTCGAATTTGGGAAAACGGACAATGAATTCAGATTCGGCACGTTGAAAAACCTAAGGTAAGACTTCGGGTTCCCCCACGCGTCGAAAAACCTAAAGATACCTTGAGGCATAAATGACATAGTCCAAGAGCCTTACTGGAGGTTTTCTTGCATGAGAAGGAATTCTTCGTACACCTTGGGTTGACTATGATGGTTGTGCATTGTTAACTTGATCTTTAGATTCATGCTCAATGTTGCCTTGTGAGATGACCTGTGAATTTGAAGAATTCGTGACTTGGCGTACTTCCTCATTACCATGAGTGTCATGCACTGCTAGAACATCATCATCATGCTTTGTGCACATAGGTAATGGAAACAAATCCTGTAGAGACTCCCCCTCACAAGAAGCATGCCTTCTTGGTTGAAAAAAAATGGTTTCTTCATCAAATAAGACATCTCTGGAGACAATACATTTGTTGGAGCGAGGATTGAAGCATTTATATCCCTTCTGTGTAGGTGAATACCCTACAAACACACATTTTTTAACCCTAGCATCCAATTCGTCACCATGTTGATGTTGTACATGAACAAAACATGAGCAACCACACTTTCAAGTGAGACAGCTTTATAGGTCTCTTTTCTAGAGTTTCATAAGGAGATTTAAACCCTAGGACCCGACTTGGGAGTCGGTTGATGAGGTATGTAGCTGTTAAAATTGCATAGGACCAAAACTTCTTTGGAACATTCATATGTAACATCAGTGCACAAGTTTTTTCAAGTAAGTCTCGGTTCTTTCGCTCAGTAATCCCATTTTGTTGTGGGGTACCCACACAGCTGGTTTGATGTACAATTCCTGTGAACTCAAATATTGAACCATGTCTTTGGATAAAAACTCAGTACCATTATCTAATCCTCAGTGTTTTAATAGTTGAATGGAATTGATTTGACACAAGTGTATGAAAATCTTGAAAAATAGTTGGAACTTCACTTTTAGCCTTCATGAGATAAAGAAAAGTGACACGAGTGTAATCATCCATAAAAATGACAAAATATTTGTAACCTTCCATTAATTCAATAGTATGACCCCATACATCGGTGTGAACAAATTCAAAAGGTATGCTAGACCTAGACATTGAGGTTCCAAATGGTAACCTAGCAAACTTTGAGAAATGACAAGTATCACACTTAATCAATGGGCAACAAAACTTTGGAAATAGTTTTGACAAAACAACTTCGGATGGGTGGGCTAGCCTTTGGTGCCAAAGTTGTTGATCCTTGGAAGAGCTTGGTTGAACTTGAAGGACTATTGATAAAGGGGGCTTCATTCAAAAATAATAAAGGCCATTTTGATGGAATCCTTCACCAATCTTCCTCTTGGTGAGAGCATCCTAAAAAATTACATTTGTGGGTGAGAATATGGTTAGGCAATTTAAAGTGTTAGTGAGTTGTCCTACTGACATCAATTGAGATGGAAAAGATGGTATTTATAAGGCAGTAGACTCTATGGTGTTTGAGACTAAACCTAGTTTTCCCTTTCCCATGACTGAGACATTTTTTCCATTTGCAACTAACACATGAGATGATTTTGACAAGGCTTGGAATCATGTTGGTTTGAATCTTTATTTATCATCTGATCAGAGGCACCCGAGTCAATTATCCAACAATCATGATTAATACTAAATTTTAGTGCAGTTGAGAATCTTTGAAGATACTTGGAGCTATATCACGTGGAACATGATCATGATCATGATCAGCTAGAAATCCTACAATCTGTCCAAGAAGTGCAGTGTGATTGTTCCCTTCACCCTTTGATGTTTGTGCAGCTTCTCCATGGTTTTTAGTTTGTAAGTAGGCTGCAAACTCGTTGATAAGAGTTACAAGGTTGACTGTGAAGTCCACCAAGCCATGAGTGAGAGAGCTGGTAACATTATTGACAACATATTGAGCTTTGAAAGGAACCATTGATGGAGATTTTGGAGCCATCATCTTGTTGTGTTTGAACTTGGGCTTAAGTTCAAGATGTAACTCCCAACACCTCTCTTCTGTGTGACCAGTAACATTGCAATACTTACACTTAAGATATGGATTCTTTCCCTTCTATACCTTGGAATCATGGATCCTGTGGTTTGTAACATATCCTCGAGTCTCTGATAGCTTGAGATTAGACTCTATATTCATCACCCTTCTTCTTGCTTCTTCACGTTGTATCGTAGCACAGTCTTGAATGGTGGTAGCTTCGCACTCATTAATATGTGACTCTTCAGATCCTTATATTCTGAGTTGAGACTTGCAACCAGTTGATAGATCTTATCTTTCTCAGCTCTTTTGAGAAGAATAGTAGAGTCTGTGGTATGAGGAAGGTATACATCTAGGTCATTCCACAATTTTTAAACTGCCAAGATGTTGAACAAATGACTTCTTTTCTTGCTAAAGACAAGCGATGTCTCTTTTAAATTGGAATAACCAAGCATAGTTGTTCTGGTTTCCATACATATCCTTCACAGATTTCCACAAATCTTGTGAAGATTCAGAATAACTAAATATCTTAACATGTTTCTCCATGATGTTAAGCAGCAAGGACATAACAGTAACTTTCATTGATGAACCATAACCTTCCCCTTCCTCTTGGAGCAAGTGAAACTGCCCTAGACCAAGGAAGGTAGTTGAGCTCATTCAACAACACCGAGCATAGGCGCTGGTTGATATTGACTTCGGAGTCTAAGAAACTCGAAGGAGCTACCTGCGAGCCTTCTCCCTCAAGATTAATTGAGCTTTCCTCAGCCATTACAGAAGCTCACAAGAATAGCAACGGAAACTAAACAGGCAGAGACAGAGGTCAAGGATGACACTGCTCTGTTACCATGTGGATTTTAGTTTCAAAGTATTTCGGTTTCATAAATAGTATTGAATGTACATGGCAGTATATGTAGGCAAGAAAAGTGAATGGTTACAAGCAACCATCTTTACATGAAACCTTAGAGACCAGGTAAACCTAGGATACAAGCTTTTCCTTAATTTAAGGTGATTTAAATCAAACCAAGACTAAGAAGTTATCAGCAAGTTAAGTGCCTTAAATCAAGGAGGAGACAAAGCTGGAAAGCTGGAAAGCAAAACTGGCAGTTGACTTTGTGCATCCATGATTACATGGAGACTTGTGATACGAGGTGACATGCTAGGGTTTAGTGACTGGTTCCAACAACCATTTATTCCGCTAAAGAGTTTGATCTTTAAGTTTCTTGGAAATTTTTGATCTTGAAGTCTGGTACACATGCTTTGTCAGGGAAGATCGATGAATGAGATTGGGTAATCTGGAATTAGCAGTTTAAAGGGCCAACTTCGCAATACATGTGGATGTTATATTTTTAATTTGTAATTTTAGTTAGCAGAATTTGATGAAACTCAGAAGAAGGATTGAAAAGAAAATAGATGAGAAGCAAAATGGTAAACGTAGCTCCAGCTTCCTCTTTGATTGAATTTCGCCCACTGAATAAAAATGAGAGACAAAATAAAAGAAGGAACCATTACAAACTCCACATGCATCACAAGTGTCTTATACTTATGTGTCTTGCGTAAGTATATCTAAGACAAAAGGTCAGCTACTATGACAGCTGGCACAATCCTAGCCTATGAGCTAGTCTAATCTCGGCCATCCGTTTCCTATTCAAACAAATAAGAACAAGACTAAGTAACTTGAACTCTTAATCACTAACAATACATACCTGATTGAAAAGAAAGAAAAAACAAGTTTACAACACATATGAATAAGTGAATACGAATCACGTACCAACCGCAAGCGAAGAAAGAAATACACGAAAAAGAAGAGCTCTCAAAACACGAAAGAGTCACAAATTCTACCACAGAGAATCACCACTTCTTCCCCCTCCCATGCCCTAAGTCTTACTACTATATTAGTGATGACGAGAAAAAATGGCCGCACGTTGCTGCGGGACTTGAATGCACTCGTCTTAACTACATAAATAAGACATATTTAACCTGAATAAATTAAGACACATGCACCATGCACTCGTCTCTCAATTATAAGAAAACTTGTTTGCAATACTGAGAAAAAGCTTATATTATTGTTGATAAAAATACACACGACACCAATGGATCATGCCATAAAAATTACACCATGAAAAATCCAGAGACCAAAATCCCCGTTGGCAGAATTTATTCACATCAAATTTAAATTCTAACACCATACGATCAAATGTTAATCAAACACACAATCTCAAAAAGCCGAAACCATGTTAAGCAAAAGAAACAGAAGGAAAAAAGTGAAGATGTAAGCATTGATAAGAATATGAAAAGTGGCAGCACTTATATCATGCACAAATAGGACAATGAAATATCGGAACCAGCAACAACATATAGAACCAAGAAGGAAAAGAATTGATAAAATAAATAAATAAGAAATAGGATAGAGGCACAAACCAACGACATGAGCTCAGTTTCTTCACCATGAATTTTGCATGGCCTGAAATCAAGAAAATGATGTGTTTACCAGGATTTTGAAATGGACGCCCACAGTCCGAATGACAGCGATCATCCCTCTTTTGATGGTCCAGAACCGACTCGGGACACTCATACGAAATCCAAAAAGGCAGCATTATCTAGAAAGAACATGCGAAGCCGTCAACAACAACGAAGTAAATATATAGTTCCATAGATGCAAACAAAATAACACTATGGCATGATATTTGATTAAGATCAATCTCTACAAATTTGATGGCAAAAACACACCTCTCCTATACGGGAATGAACCTAACCATTTAACGGAAAAAAAAAAAAAAAAGATGAAAACCCATGCGGGAATGAACCTAACCACACTGCATGCACTCACATAGACTGCATACACACACTCACACGCACTGAAGAATGAACGCATTATATTCAGTTAGCACCATTCAACTTTAAAAGCAGTGAGACCTTCCAAAGGCATAGCCTAACTGGTCTTGGTTCAAATAACCAAATTGAGAACAACAGTTCAATTTTAGAAAAGCTGTACAGAGGGAAAACAAAAAAGAAAAGAAAAAACAGACAAAACAATCCTATAACCGCAACTGAAAAACAAAATCAAACTGAACATAATAAAATATCAGCAGAGCATGAACGCTAACTAACATCCCTTGGAAACATGTGCTGGTTACGTATAATATATATGCGCATAAATTAAGAAAATGGCTTAAGTGCCCTAGCAGTGGTCTTTATGCTGAACCAAATCACTATTAGGTTAATTGTATTGATTCACGCATCTTCTTTTATGTCTAAATCTCTACTAAATTGCCCTACGAAAATGACATAAAACTAATTAAAATTCCCAATATATTTGAGAAATACAACTTTTAAAAGTGTGAGAATATATGCAGCACCAGGATGTTGCAGAACTCACTGCCCCAATTTAAGATTCGGTTTTTGTCCAATGTATGTATATGCTTAGATACATCTGAGAATTTTCTTTGCAACAGTTGCTACTCTCATCGTCTTTTGAGAGAGATAGATACAAAGGTAAGGATTACAATGGGGAATAGTTAAGTATCCCTCTAAAATACTAAAGAAAAACATACCTCGAACGGAGTAAACAACTGTTTGTCTCCATAGCAGTTTCTCAGAGCATTTATGTTGTCAGAAAGATAGTGCTCCACTCCAGAAGGATGGACAAATGTACCAGATGGAGACTGACCCAAAGAAAACATAACTAAAAGTTAGTATCTGATGAACAATTAAGGTGATGCAAAAGGACAACACGTGATGTGAAATTATTATACCAAAATATCCAGGGTCTGTTAATCTAATCACCCAATAAAATAAAACAGAAATTAAGCACAATAATATCAAAATTAAAAGGAAGGAATAACATGAAACCTTGTGCATATAACATTCGCGAGAATGAATCACACAACAATCAAGGGTGGACAAATCACAAAAGTGACAACTAAAGGGCACCTAACAGACACCCCCATCTCTCTCTGCAATCGCAAAAATCCCTCGGGTTTGAGGAAGCAAATGGAAAACGAAATGTTTTTCCATCCCCTACCCATACCCAAACCTCCCTTACCTGTTCCCTTTACCCTCGCAGAAAATCCTCCCATCTCCCTCTCTCACCATTGTCCCATCTCTCTGTTTGCAAATCGCAGAAAAGAAACCCTAAACAAATCCCTGAAATCCCTCGCCTAAATCCTCCCACATTTCTCTTTAACACCCCCTATCTCTCTCTGTGCAAAACCTAAACCAGATCTCCTAAATCCTATCTCAGACACGCCACAAACAGCAAAGAAGCCAAGGTATGAAAACAATCTCTACATAATACCATGGAACAATGAAACAAAATGGTACTTACTTGTTCTTGTCCAAAATCGTTGGTGCCGCCGCACATTGTTATCAATTGTGGGTTTATCAAATCCTTCATGGCTTAGATTGCATGAAGAATTAGAATCTAAAAGATAAATATATGCTGTAAATCATCATATAAATGTAACTGCATTTGAAAAAAAAATAAAATAAAAAGGGAATGAAAAAATTGAATTCTATTTCATCATTATGTAATTGCATGAAATGTTACATTGAATGCAGACTCAATCAATTTCCCCAAAGTCATTGTTAAGTGAAAATCAATACCAAACCCATAAATACCACCATTGAATTTGGCAAAACCCAAAAATAAAATACATAAATTTACTCATATAATCACAGAAAAACATGAAATTTGAGCACCCATTTGGCCAAGTTAAAGGATAAAAGCACTCACATCATTATAGTACTCTTTGGGACGATCTTCTAATACTGGTTCTTCCTTTTTCTTGCTCTTCCTCAGAACTGCCATTAAAAAACCCAGAGAAGCACACAAATTCAGAAAAGATAAGGTCCAAAACTGCCATAAAAAATCCAGAAAGCATACAAATTTATTAGAAAGAAAAGTTCAAATTACAAAAACCAACTGATGTGAGTGAGTAGTGAGAGGTTGTGTTAGGCACCTGAAACACGTTTTGGTTACAATTGAAAGGGCCAGAACCTTGCATGTGAGGAAGATGACGATAGGATTCCAGAGACAGAGAAAGGAGGAGTAAGACGACGGAGGTGAGAGAAGGGAGACGGCGGCGAGATGAGGATAGGACAGAGGCGAGTGCCAAAGTTTCTGCTTGTCTACAAAATTGGCAAAATTGGCACACAGGTTCACAACTCGTCGTCTTCCCTTGATTAATGGCTCCTTTAAATATCCAAATGATCAAGGACGATCGTGCTCGCAGAATACTTGATGAGCTCCTTTTGGTAATCCCCCTAAAACAAATAAGCACAATATCTATGTAAACTGGCATTTCACTCAATTATACATTAGTTATGGCATCTTTGGAACTAAATGACTTCAACCTTAATATCCTATAAGCAGTATGTTTCTATATTTTAAATCCTGTTATGATAACAGGTAAATATAGATGATACAAAAGTAATTTAGTTTCATCATGCATATTTTCGCACTATTTAGTAAAGAACTCGGCCGGACTTGATTCCGAATAACATTCACAATTTCATATAGAATTTCAAAAGCCAGAGACTTTAGTGTAAATTACAATAAAATTTCACAAAGAAAGCAAATTGTAATATAAGTCTGATCTACAATTCGAATTTACCTGGATATGGTGATTTACGTTTTCATTGGAATTTTTGCATGCATTTACATCTGATGAAAAAATAATACATCATTAGTTGGCAGGAAGGAACTTTGATAAGCAGATAAAGAAACAAGATTGAATATAAGTTTCGTGTACCCTGAAGTTGTTTGTTCTTGCTACAGAATACTCGCATCCTTTGCAGCCACTTCTATTTTCTTATGGTTTCAGTAATGGTATGCTTGGGTCCAATTCTTGTTGTCTTCTAGTTCTCATCCTAAATCAAGTTAACAGTTCAACATTATTCGTTATAAGCTAAAAAAGTAGGATTAGTTATTTTAGTAAATCTATTTCTTGTAAACTTGCCTGTTCCTCGAACATACCTGACAAATCGAGATCATTGGACATGGCTATCAATTGGAATGCATTCATAAAACTCGAGGATTTGGGAATTATTGTCTCCACCACATTTTCCTGCAATGAAAATAGCAATTGTAACAAAAATCAGATATTTGGACCGAAGGTAAGATTCTAGCATTTTCTCCGTATCACAATCATGCATAGCTTTTACCTCAATTGAATCAAATCCAACACTAACCCATCACAGCTCGATGATCACTCAGAAAACTGAACGCAAAAATCAACAAAATTTCACAATTTTAAATTATAATTCGTTTCATATTCTTTAATCCACTGAAAAAGCAAAAAATTAAAATTAAATTAAAAGGGAACTTGGTGGTCGTGGGTGCCGCCGCCGATGAGGAGGTTGAAGGGATTGATTTTAGCTTTTTTGTTGAAAAGCTGGCTTTCTTCTTTTTGTTCCTTCAAAACTTTTTTCAGCATTCGCCTGAGGAAAGGGGAAATGGTTCAGAGAGAGTTGTCTCCATTGCTGCGACCTTGTCCATTGAACTTTTTGCAGTTGCTTTTAAGCATCGCTCCTTCCCTTCCTCCCTTCCCTTGCAAGTCACATACCTTCCCCTCACCAAACCCTTCTCTCTCTCCCTCCCCCTCCATCCTTCCCTCTCTCTCCCTCCCTCCTCTCTGCAAGTCGCATGCCTTCCCCTTACCAAACCCCAATCTCTCCATCCCCATCCCTCCTTCCCTCTCTCTCCTCCTCTCTCCCTCCCTCTTCTCTGCAAGTCGCATGCATTCCCCTCACCAAACCTCTCTCTTTATCCCCTCCCTCCTCTCTCTCTCCTCCTCTCTGCAAGCAAGCATGCCTTCCCACCAAATCCCACATCGAGCCATCAATCCCACTGAATGCAACCCTAACTGACAACAATGCCCACCCAACTTTTATCCCCAACCGTGTGATGTTAACCCCAGACGGGCATTCCCGTCATTTGAACTGATGATGGCATCTTCGTAAAAAGCTAAAAGCATCTCAGTGGCAATCTTGTAAATAAACTGAAATGTGGTAAAAACACTGTTCATATGAATAGTGCGATATCCCCTCCTACTTTAGACTAAAGTAATGACTTCAATCCCCATTACCCCATGACCCACTGATGCAACCTCATATTCTCCCACCTCTCCTTGAGGCTGCCACAGCCTTCTCCTGCTTCTCTTCCTCATGTCTCGACTGCTCTAGATCACTCAAAATTGCCTCAACAGCCACTGCCTCCTTTTCCTCGTTGCTTGAGTCCACAATCTCACTCAAAGGTGCAGTGCTCTGATTCTAATCCAAATACCCCAAAGTGCTGAAAGTTTGTTGTTTTGGGTGGGAACCCGTTGATCCTTGATTGTTGTCTTCCCTCTAGCGTACTCCCTACCTCAAGAAACTCCCAATGTCGCTGCCTCATCTCTTCCACATAGCTTGATTCCTCAGGACCAGTCAAAATTTATGAATCATCGATCCAGGGGAGGAGGGATTCCTCATCAGCCACCGCCTCATTTTGCTCATTGTTTGGGACCATGGCATTAATCATAGGTGCAGTGCTTCGAAACTGAGCCAAATCACCCAAAGTGATGAATTGTTCTGGGCGGCAACCATGTATACCAGTTTCCTCTATGTCAAGGCGCTTCAGATACCATAACTTTTTAGGCAACTTCGAAAGTTTTGAGCACCCATGGAGAGTGAGCCATTCGAGACTTAGCAAATTGCATATACCGTCCGGAAGATAGACCAGGATTTTGCAATTTTTCAGATTTAACCACACTAGCCCCTGAAGCTGTTCAATTGATGCGGGAAGCTCTCTGATAGATATAAAGTGGAATCATGTCTCATCTATGTACCGAGATATGATGTAAGCACGAAACATCATGTCTCATCATGTCTCATCTATCTTACCATGAATTCAAAGAAAGGTTTCTGGCACCAAAACCTTTGCATATTGCAATTATCATTACTTTTGTTTGTGTGGTTTTCTCTTTCTTGACATACCGTAGCTTAAATTACAGATTTTCAAAATATATGCTCTTAATCGTGACTAGTTGACTGCTTATAACTATCCTTGCCCTCAATCTCTTCTTATTCTTCAAATGCTGTCAGCTTTATCTGCTTTCGTTGCCTTTCTCAGCATTGTGTATTTCCCATATGTTGGGTTTTAATACCTCCGGTATTATCTAATCAAATTCAAATTACTTCCACATTACACATTAATGTGGTCAGGTTTTCTTGGACATTGCTCAGTGATTAGCATGATTCTTCACTTTCCTATATTTCCTGTTTTAGTGTCTATGGATGGGTTTGCTGCATTTACATACTTTCTCGCATTCCCCCTCTAACGTCATCTTCATATTTCATACAGCCAACCCCACTTAGTGGGATAAGGCTTAGTTGTTATTGTTGTTTTTTAACTGCCTATGTTGGCATTACAGATTATTGTCTTTGTAGCCATCATAATACATTCAAACAACCTTCTGATGCAGTTCTTGCGCATTTCTCTTGATACAATTGAAGTGCCTAGCATACATCAGTACTGCATCAGTTATATGATTTATCCTGTTTAGCATCACTTCCGACTTTTTAGCGTCTTTAAGCTTCATCTGTGTTAATGAGTTGAAATTTCAGATTCAATATGAAATTAAGGTGTTTGTGATAAGTTGATAACTCAATAATATTACTGATCTCGTGTTCTGGTTGTTATCGGTCTCAAAGTAGGTGGTTCATTTTGGTGACTGTATTGTACCCTTACCTGTTTTCTGCACTGTTACATGCTAACAGCACAAGGTTTATTTGGTTGAACATTCAGGGGTTTGTTATATCAGACTGGGAAGGTATTGACAGGATTACCTCGCCGCCACATTCGAACTACATATACTCTGTCCAAGCTTCAGTTCTAGCTCGTTATTTTATATAAAAACCTCTTACAGAAATGAACGAAGACAATTTCTGGTTCGAAATTATAAAACTCTGAAGATGGGTCTCTGTGTTTTGAAGGTCATGGTCCCTGTCAACTATAAAGAATTCATTAATGATCCCATTAACCTGGTCAAGAATAACGTTGTCCCAATGGATCGTACTGATAATGCTATGGGAAGGATTCTGCTTGTCAAGTTCACCATGGGTCTTTTTGAGAACCCGTTGGCTGATTTCAGCCTAGTCAATGAGCTTGGAAGCCAGGTCAGTTTATCCGAGATAATCAAATATCAGGATTTGCAACCCTCCTATTGGTCATTTGATTGATGTATATAGTTCGATAAAATTAGAATGGACATTCCTTTGAAATTGGTGTTACACTTAATGGCCAAAAGACTGCTTTGTAAGTTTTGTATTTATTGATTTACTGACATGAATCAATCATTTTTGTATTTTAATTTAACATTACCAGGATCATAGAGATTTGGCAAGGGAGGCTGTCAGAAAATCCATCGTGTTTTTGAAGAATGGGAAAAACGGGAACATTACAGATCCAATCATACCGCTTCCCTAGAAGGTGTCTAAAATTCTAGTCGCCGGCAGTCATGCTGATAATCTTGGGCTACCAATGTGGTGGATGGACAATTACATGGCAAGGATTCAGTGGCAACAATTATACAACCGGTGTAGTCTGCTTTCATCGCTATATTAAATACATAATATTCTGTCTATATGCACTACTTTTGTGCTCTACAATAAAATGATAGAATTGAATATTCACAAAATAGAACATTAAGCACTTAATAAGAAGATTACACAGGTGCTGGTTAGGTGTAACAAGAAAATCGTCTTCACAGTTATTAGAAAGTATGGAAACGTGCGTATAGGATGTCCGTACATAAATGAATCTAATCTTGGCTGTATATTTCATAAAACTTCCTTTTCATGATTAGGGACTATGATCCTTGGTGCTATAAAATCAGCAGTCGACTCAAGCACGGAAGTTATCTACAGTGAGAATCCTGATGGTAATTTGTAAAGTCCAACAACTTTGCATATGCCATTGTTGTGGTTGGCGAGCACCCTTATGCTGAGACTGCAGGAGACAGCCCAAACCTAACGATGGTGGAACCTGGCCCAAGTGTCATCAGCAATGTGTGTGAAAGTGTCAAGTGCATTGTTATCTTAATAACTGGCAGACCTATCGTAATTGAACCATATATTTCCTCGATTGATGCTCTGGTGGCAGCATGGTTGCCAGGCTCTGAAGGCCAAGGCATTACTGATGTCCTTTTTGGGGATCATGGAATCAGTGGAAAGCTTCCAAGAACATGGTTCAGGACTGTCGATCGACTCCCAATGCATGTTGGTGATTCACAGTATGATGCACTTTTCCCATTTGGATTTGGACTGGAAACTGAGTCGGTAAAGGAGCTTGTAACAAGGTAACAGGTTCTATTTGCTTCATTTCAAAACATGATAGTGCATTGTTCTATTTTTACACAAAGGATGAGATCTATCACCGTCATTTAAAAGCAGCACTCTGTAACTGTATAACTACAACAAGGTCCCATTAGGGTCAAATCCTTACAAGTAAATTTGTATTATACTTCAGCAAGTATTAAAATAACTAAAATAACTAACCATGCATTAATCCTTTTAGATGTTTTCCGTTTTATAGTTCATTGAATGTGTCTTCTTTCTATTAAATATTTCCAGTACACGGGGACCCTGAACTGGTATGAAGAATTGGTTCAGCAACTGCTCTTGAAGCCCGAGCTACGGGGATTCCTTATGTATTTGCTTCTTGCATTGCGGTAAATAATACATTGCAAAAGGATTTATGCGTTCAGCATTTTCTTCTTTTACATGGTTAACAATGTCACATTCATATTTTTTCCATCTGATGACTTCTGTGCGTTGCCTGGAACATCCTGTATAGGTATGTAGAGATCCAAGATGGGGCTGGTGTTACAAAAGCTACAGTAAAGATCACAAAATTGTGCAAGAAATGACGGAGATCATTCCAGGTTTACAGGGTGATATCCCTGCAAATTCTCATATGCAGTTTTTGCGCATTTCTCTTGATACAGTTAAAGTGCCTAGCATACATCAGTTATATGATTTATCCTGTTTTGCATCAGTTCCCACTTTTTAGGTTCTTTAAGCTTCATCTGTGTTAATGAGTTGAAATTTCAGATTCAATATGAAATTAAGGTATTTGTGATAAGTTGATAACTCAATAATATTACTGATCCCGAGTTCTGGTTGTTATCGGTCTCACAATAGGTGCTTCATTTTGGTGACTGTATTGTACCTTTATCTGTGTTCTGCACTGTTTCATGCTAACAGCACATGGTGTTTTTGGTTGAACATTCAGGGTTTTGTTATATCAGACTGGGAGGGTATTGATAGGATTACCTCGTCGCCACATTCAAACTACACATACTCTGTCCAAGCTTCAGTTCTAGCTGGAACTGACATGGTTCGTGGCTTATTTTATATAAAAACCTCTTACAGAAATGAAAGAAGATAATAGCGTCTCTATTACACTATATAAAACTCCTTTTCTATTCTGGTTCGAAATTATAAAACTCTGAAATTATAAAGAATTCATTAATGATCTCATTAACCTGGTCAAGAATAACGTTGTCCCAATGGATCGTATTGACGATGCTGCGGGAAGGATTCTGCTTGTCAAGTTCACCATGGGTCTTTTTGTGAACCCGTTGTCTGATTTCAGCCTACGACATGAGCTTGGAAGCCAGGTCAGTTTATCCGAGATAATCAAATATCAGGATTTGCAACCCTCCTATTGGTCATTTGATTGATGTATATAGTTCGATAAAATTAGAATGGACATACCCTTGAAATTGGTGTTACATTCAATGGCCAAAAGACTGCTTAGTAAGTTTTGTATTTATTGATTTTCTGACATGAATCAATCATTTTTGTATTTTAATTTAACATTACCAGGATCATAGAGATTTGGCAAGGGAGGCTGTCAGAAAATCCATCGTGCTTTTGAAGAATGGGAAAAGCAGGAACATTACAGATCCAGTCATACCTCTTCCCAAGAAGGTGTCTAAAATTCTAGTCGCCGGCAGTCATGCTGATAATCTGGGCTACCAGTGTGGTGGATGGACAATTGCATGGCAAGGATTCAGTGGCAACAATTATACAACCGGTATAGTCTGCCTTCATCGCTGTATTAAATACATAATATTCTGTCTATGTGCACTACTTTTGTGCTCTACAATAAAATGATAGAATTGAATATTCAAAAAATAGAACATTATGCACTTAATAAGAAGATTACACAGGTGCTGGTTAGTTGCAACAAGAAAATCGTCTTCACAGTTATTAGAATGTATGGAAATATATACCCGTGCGTATAGGATGTTCGTACATAAATGTATCTAATCTTGGTTGTATTTTTCATAAAACTTCCTTTTCATGATTAGGGACTACGATCTTTGGTGCTATAAAATCAGCAGTCAACTCAAGCACAAAAGTTATGTACAGTGAGAATCCTGATGGTAATTTTGTGAAGTCCAACAACTTTGCATATGCCATCGTTGTGGTTGGCGAGCATCCTTATGCTGAGACCGTGGGAGACAGCCCAAACCTAACGAGGGCGGAACCTGGCCCAAGTGTCATCAGCAATGTGTGTGAAAGTGTCAAGTGCATTGTTATCGTAATAACTGGCAGACCTATTGTAATAGAACCGTATGGTTCCTCGATTGGTGCTCTGGTGGCAGCATGGTTGCCGGGCTCTGACGGCCAAGGCATTGCTGATGTCCTTTTTGGGGATCATGGATTCAGTGGAAAGCTTCCAAGAACATGGTTCAAAACTGTCGATCAACTCCCAATGAATGTTGGTGATTCACACTGATCCACTTTTCCCGTTTGGGTTCGGACTGGAAACTGAGTCAGTAAAGGAGCTTGTAACAAGGTAACCCTTCATACATGTATATCTATATAGGACCAGCTACGTAGCAGGTATCCTGTTTTCCTGCAAGCTTGTTCATATAACAAAACTTGATGGGAAAAAGAAAGAAATGAAATTTACAAGGGATTTGGGACCGGTGGTGGCTTCTAGGTTTCAATCTATCAATACTACATATTGTTTTAAAGCATTCATGTGTTTCGGTGTAATATAAACCGAAGAACTTGGTTACCTGTATCGATACTGACTTCAGCTTCGTGATTCCTGCAGGTCGACCTCAGCTGGTGTTGTTTCAAGGCCGTGCATACTTATCGTCATGGTTGCTCTGGTTCTCAGCTTATAGTTTAGAGGTATAGTTTTGGGTCTAGGATTATTGAGTTCTCGGCATTTCCGAATTGCGTAGGTTTCTGCTTACACGGTGCCTTTTTCCTCTAAAAGTTTCAGGGAGCTTTTACTATAGCAATTGGATTTGTTGGCTGACACAGTTTATGGCAGAAGGAAGGGAAAAGCTTTGAGTTGATTAGATTGTGGCAGCCACAAAAATTATAAGCATTCATTGTCGAGCCATTTTAACGATTACAATTTACATGTAGCAAATTTGAATAATAAATTAAATTGATTTTTGTTTTGAAATTCTTCAGTGAAAAGAATGTTAGGAGGATCACCTTCTATTGGTCTATTATTATTTGTTTTTTTTTAAGCAATTTTTTGCAATTTTGCTTCAATACTACGTAGTAATGAATTATGTGAAAAAAATGCATGCTTGAAATAGTTTGGATTTTTATCATAAATGATCCTTGAAAGTGACGTTGTTCGTCACCTTAGTCTTTGAAGTTGAAAATTAATCAATGTCGTTCCTAAAATTTACTAGAAGCATCAAGGAGCTGATTATCACAACTTTTTTTTGGGTATCACACCCCTTAGTCCCTTCTAATTGCCCAGATCACCGCCCATCGCAGCCCCATGACCCGGAACAAGAGGACGCAAGCTGAGAGAGAATACAAGAAGAAACCGTCACAAACTTCACATGCATCACATGCTTCTCATACTCATGTGTCTTGCACGAGTATATCTAAAACAAAGTCAGCTACTATGACAGCCGGCACAATCCTAGCTTATGAGCTAGTTTAATCTCAGCCATCCATTTCCAATTAAAGGCTTAATCACTAACAATACATTACCTGATCGAAGAGAAGGAAAAAAACAACTGTGCAAGACATACGGATAAGTAAATACTTAGCACGTACAAACCGCAGGTGGAGCAACGAGTACCCTGCCGCCTCCGCTTTTCTTCCGCATCGCGCAGCATCTCTTCAAAATAGCGCCGCCCTTCTTCCGCTTCTTCTTCCGCATTGCACCGCATCTCTTCCACATAGCTTGATTCCGCAATATCCTGCCGCCTCTCTTCCACATGGCGCCACATCCAGGGGAGGCGGGATTCAACATCAGCCACCGCCTCATTTTGCTCAATGTTTGGAAAAATGGCATTAATCTTAGGTGCAGTGCTTCGAAACTGAGCCAAACCCCCCAACTTGATGAATTGCTGTTCTGGGCAGTAACCATGTATACCAGTTCCCTTTATGTCAAGGCGCTTCAAATACCATAAATCTTCAGGCAACTTCGAAAGTTTTGAGCACCCATTGAGAGTGAGCCATTCGAGACTTAGCAAATTGCAGATACTGTTCGGAAGATAGACCAGGCTTTTGCAGTTTTTCAGATTTAACGACACTAGCCCCTGAAGCCGTTCAATTGATGCAGGAAGCTCTCTGATAGATGTGCTATCCAAATCAAGGCTGGCTAATCTTTCCATATTTTCTAATATGTCTGGAAACACCTTAAACTCTGTACAACCAGAAAGAGAGAGATAATTTAGGGACTTGAGCCGACAAATGCTGCTTGTAAGACTCTCAAAGTCTTTGCTATACCGTAGCGTCAAGGTAGCAAGCCCCGTAAGACTATAAATTATGGATGGCAATTCTTCAATTGCAATCCCTGAAAAGGCTCCCGCAGCTAGCGTCCAATCTAGCGTCCAATCTAAATGAAGCTCTGTTAGGTTCTCCGTAACTTTTAGAAACTCTGGAAAATTCCTCAGATTTGAGCAGCCAGAAACATTCAGGGCTTGAAGAGATCTCATATGAATGCTGCCTGGAAGAATCTTTAATCTTCTGCAATCCTTCAGGCTTAGGGTAACGAGTCCCGTAAAGTTTTTGATGGACGAGGGCAGTTTTGAAA
This sequence comes from Pyrus communis, assembly GCF_041283825.1. Taxonomy (NCBI): domain Eukaryota; kingdom Viridiplantae; phylum Streptophyta; class Magnoliopsida; order Rosales; family Rosaceae; genus Pyrus; species Pyrus communis. The sequence continues at coordinate 4,487,218 of NC_142566.1, read as the reverse complement.
TTGCAGTCTCATCTAAATTAAGCTCTAATAGGTTCATAACTTCAGGAATTTGTACAAAATTATACAGATTGGAGCAGCTGGAAAGATTAAGGGTTCGAAGAGATCTCGTATGAATGCTGCTTGGAAGGCTACGAAGTTTCTTGCATTCCTTTAGACTCAAAATCTCAAGGTTTTGAAGAGATGAAATTGATGGGGCAAGGCCTCTAACAGATGTCTCATCCAAGCGAAGCTCTCTTAATCTTTCCATATTTCCAACATTTTCTGGAAAGGCCTTGAGCTTTGGACAACCAGAAAGATTAAGAAGTTGCAGGGACTTGAGTTGAACAATGCTACTTGGAAGAATCTCAAGTTCTCTGCAATATTCAAGATTCAAAGTAACAAGCCCCGTAAGATTGTTAATTGATCGAGGCAGTTCTTTTATTGCAGTCCCTTGCAAATAAAGCTTTGAAAGCTTCTCCATAACTTCGGAAATCTCTGGAAACTTCTCAAGTTTTGAGCAAAAAGAGAGATCAAAGGTTTCAAGAGATTTCATACAAATGTTCCTTGAAAAGGACTTGAGTTTGCCGCACCAACTTAGATCCAAGACGATAAGTTTTTCAAGGGCAGAAATGGATGGGTGAACCTCATATAAACTTGTGCATCCACCAAGAATTAGCTTCTCAAGATTCTTTGCCTCAGCGAAGTCCGGTGTTTCCTTAAGACGATAAGAGCCTTTTAAATTGATAATTTTCAACTTTCCAAGAGGCTGTCAATATACATCAAGGAAAATATGTGTTACATACATAATAAGGCATTTAAAAACTAAACCATTTAAAAGCAGCATATAGGCAAATGATGAACGTACCTTAGTTCCTTTCCAGAGGTGTTCAACCCAACTATATTGCATGTCAATTTCAACAAGATTCTCTGGGTTAAAATTGGACGATAAAGACTTTAGGGGACATTTGTTCCAAAACAGATAACTTAGTTTTTCAGAGAGAAACTTTAGATCCTCGTATTGCCAGTGATCATCGGCCGGCTCGCCCTCTGGTAGTAAACAGTGGGTATGGACTCTGAGTAGTCTTAGTTTTGGCATTTGAACAAGGGCGGTATCTAATTCCACAACATTGTTTGAGTGTGGCCATTGCACAATTATGCTTTCAATTGCTTCCGTAGCCTGGATTACCAAAATTGCACTTTGAATGAGTACAAACTTAAGATTAAAACGCCCAATGCACATGGTTCTCATGAATTGGATTTTGGTCAAAGTAGAAGCTTTATACTTTTATTATTAAGGAAAACTAACAAAAAGTCCAAAAAAACTTTATTTTACTGAAAAATGACAAATAAAGGTGCAGTGAATAGTACAAAAAAAATGTAAAAATGTGGGTTTTTGTTAAAAGTGAAAACAGTACCGAAAGTATTATTATTATTATTATTTTAAAATTTATTAATATTACTGGCCAGAAAAGATTCAATGCAATTACATTAATGGAGTGGACGGGAGCGTATTTCTCACATTTTTTTTATTTAGCACATAATGAACATCTTCACAGCTCCACAATCTGCTGCGCCTTCCAGGCTCCTTTATATCCTGGCGTACGATTTGGTGACCCATTTCCTCTATTAAATCATGCATCTCGAGTACACCATCAGATGAGATAGTGACAAGAGCTCTACCAACTAGAACGTCTAATCCGGTATGGGGATGGAAGTCACAACCCTCCATAATCCTTGTTGCCAAGTCTTTCTTCATTTGTTTAAAGAAACATGCAATATCAAGAAATATTTCCTTCTGCAAATCATCTAGTCCATCATAGCTTGTTCTAAGGACTTTTTGGATTCCCGGGTGCGGGTTTCTCGCTATTTTCTTTAACTCATCTTTCCACACAAGTACACTTTTGTCATCGAGAAATGCTCCCAAGACTTTGAGTGCTAAAGGCAAACCTTGAGCATATTTTATGAAATGGCCTGACAGATCAATGTATTCTTCTGTGGGTTGCTTTGTACTGAAAGCATACTGCACAAACAGCTCGAGAGCATCATCGTCATTTAACAACTCGGGCTCATATATCCGATCACCAAGTCTACTTAGTGACTGTTTATCTCTAGTTGTTATAATGATTCGACTTCCGCCACCAAATGAAGGTTGCTTTCCAATTAAGGCTTCAATTTGGGATGAACTCTCCACATTATCCAGAACAAGTAAAACTTTTTTCTTACCAACTCTTTCCATCATCTTCTGAAAACCATTTCTCAAAATCTCTGAACTCCCCACCTTCATATTTGTGATACTAGATAGAATTTCTGCCTGCATATCTAGTGGCGCTTCACCTGCATCAGTTGAGGGAAAACGTTGCTTCACATTTTCAAGAAAGCAACGACCTTCGAAGTGATGATTGATTTTATCATACACAGCTCTAGCGATGGTGGTTTTGCCTATACCGCCCATACCCCATATTCCAACAAAGCCAACGTTATCGACCTCGGGACATAATAGTGAATCCATTTTCTTTAAGCGGGAATCCATTCCAACCAAGCCATTCTTTTCACTTGATGGGATGTTGATCACTTTCTTAAAAATATCATCTGCAATCAACTCAACAAGCTTGGCATCATCCCTGCGAAATTTGAAAAACAATATTGTCAAGTCCTGCGATTGCTAGTTATATAACACTTATCACACTGTCATTGAAAACACAAAGTAACGACCCAACAATTCTCAGGAGTTTATTCTTCTTTCATTTACTCAATGCACTCTTCTAAGTTCAATCAACATATAAGAGAACTAGTCATCTATATCCTCTCCAGATGTTTTATAGACCTTTTAATAGCGGCCATATATTTTGATCTTGCGGTTTGAAGAATTAATTTAACTTGTTCTTTTTTTACTTATTAATGTTGGACGACGTCTTTTGTACATTATGTCTCCTCTCTGTTTCTCACACCTGCTCTTTCCTCATCATGAAAGAGGGAAGAAATTAAGAGATTTTGTACAAACGACATCGTCCCATGTGAAAAAGTAAATAAAAACAAGTGAATTCTTCACCGCAAGATCAATATCAAAGGCCCCCAATTTTTTATATTAGTTTCCTCTTCCCTTCTCATGGAAAATATCTAGGTGTGGTGGTGGAAAGTTTTGCAGAGAGTTGGTGAGTATTCAATTTTGTAGAGGGTTGGGAAGGAAGTCTTGGTTCTAGTTGTATTAACATTAATGATAACCACAGGAAATTAGCGACTATAAACGAAATAAGAATTTTCTTCAAAACTAAAACGACCAAAACAGGAAATTAGCTAAACTTCTAAACTACTAAGTGAATAAGATTATGAGGTTATGAGTTACTGGTAATTTTGTGAATCCCAGCCACATAAATCGGGGGCTCTTTGTAAAGCGGACCTCCACCGCTGCACTTCTTCCATGTCGGCGTCAGGATCATGTTCATGTTTAGAAAAAGCTTCCTCAAAACTTCCCTTGATTTTACGAACATGAGATGGGTCTACTTCGTAGAAGATGGGAATCACAATCTGCTTCTTCTGATCCATGCACTGCAGGATTTGGACGAGTTCTTTCAAGCACCATGTGGAAGAAGCGTAGTTTGGAGAAAAAACTACAACCGAAAGCCTCGAGTCGCTTATAGCCGTCAGTAGCTGCGAAAGGCCGTTGCCTTTTCTGAGCTCTTCAGCGTCAATGAAGGTGTTGATTGACCTCCGACCTAGAGCTTTGTAGAGATGGCCGATGAAGGTCCTGCGAGTGTCTTCCCCTCGAAAATTCAAGAAGACATCGTATTTGCAATCAGGAACAGATGAAGAAGAAGAAGCCATCAACAAGCACAAGATCGACAGCCTAATGTGATTCTCAAGTAGCCCCTTAACAAACTCAAGATTGCTGGTCAACGACCCCCTTCATTGGTTCTCACTAGAAAAATGAGATGCATCTCCAGGGGGTCGCTTTGGGCAAATAAAGTCCACTAATCTACGCGGTCCGATTGCATGTTGGCCGGCAACCCCATCGGGCTGGGCCCCAGTCCCTTCAGCATTCCCTTGCTTTTTGGCGCGTTGCCTTCCTTTTAGCGCGTCAAAGAGCGCAGCTTTCTCTCTTTCTCAGCGCGTCCACACGCAGAGTGGATCGGAAAGTTAGTCTAACAAATACAAATGAAAGAAAGTAACATTCATATTTTACTAAGCCTTTTAATTTTTATTTAAAATAGTCTCTAAGATTAACATAACTTCTCAGTTTGGTTCCTGAATTTTGATCGATAGAAGTGATGGTTAAAATTGTTTACCATCAATCATTTTGGTTATTCTATGAAAAATCTTGGTTAAATTAAGGGTATTTTTGTTAATCCCTTTGAATTGATCATGATGCAAATTATTGGTGATCCAAATCTCCTTTATGCCTGTAGCTTCTACTTATGTCATAATCTTTCAGCTTCTACCAATTATTGTTTCAGATGATTTTATTTTTACTATTTATTTTACTTTGTCCATGGGTGGCTTTTAGGTTCCCCTGCCGTCTTACTTGCTGTGTTATTTTCTCAACAAGTTTTGCTTTTATGTCCCCTTTGTTCGTAAATTTCCTCTTTTAATTTTAATATGATAATGGGATGATTGTTGAGCACTATTACCCCATGCTTTTCACGCATGCACACAAAAAAAAAAAATTTAGAGAGTTTCTCGTCACAAGTAATATATTTATCAAAATACTTGAAAAGTTTAGAAAGTTTCTAAGTCACAACTAACATTGCCATATAGTCAAAATGCTCAAAATATAGAAAAGAAATATAAAGAAGATATCAAGTTAGAGCATTCCGTTGCGCTATGGGATCACAATTATTTCTCTATCTTGCCTCTAAACCCACCTCCAAACACCGAAGTGAAATGTAAAATGACCAAAACACCCATCAAAACACTTTTCTCATGGCTCAAAAATAAATAAATAAATAAATAAATAAAAATCAAACACACATAGAAATTCAAAATACAAAAACTAAATAATAAATTTTGGAATGGAACAACTTTTAAATTAGATCAATCTCTTTTGAGAAGACTTGATTAAAAAAAAAATTATTTAAACCCAATAATGTTATCTCTTCACTCATTAGTTTTTGTATAAACTTTATATTCCAGTTACACCTTAAAACAAATGTGGTCCACATTCTGTGGGTGTGGATATAAATTACTCAATTATATAAACTAATCAATGGGTTGTAGTAGCGTCATGGGAGTCCCCATTGGTGAATCGGTCACAGGTCTGATGACTCCCTTTTTTGTGTCTTTTTGCTAAATATTTGTGACATGTCCTATGATTTGGTTGAAAAATAACTTTGTTAACACTTTTACTTGACATTCAAAAATAAATAAAACAACTCCTAATATGATGAAATGCGCGTGCGAGCACGTTGTTAAATTTGACGTATATTCTTAGACTATCATTAGAAATTACGCCCTCGTGTTGCTGTGGGAATCAGCTGTTTCAGGCGTAATCGGATGAATAAACACATTTAAATTGAATGAATTCAACACAAAGCTGGCATATAAACACATTGTACAATGAGTGGGAAGAAACTGAAAGTCTTTGATTAGAAAGAGATGGTTTCCAAAAAAGTTCTGTTTCCTTAAGAAACAAAAGAAACATGTAGTTCACACATATAATGTGTCCTAAAAGGCCAAGGAGAAAACAATGATTAGTCTTGCGTAAGCAAACCTGATATACAAGGTGTTGATTGAGTTCTGAACCAGAGCTTTGTGGAAATGGCCGATGAAGGTCTTGCGAGTGTCTTTGCCTCGAAAATTCAAGAAGACATCGTATTTCCAATCAGGAACAGATGAAGAAGAAGAAGCCATCAACAAGCACAAGATCGACAGCCTAATGTGAGTCTCGTGTAGCCCCTTAGAGCAGTTCCACCGAAGGTGGAATAGCCCATCACCCAGTCAAAAAACCAAGCTAGCACTTTGTCAATTCATTCCAGCCCGTGTGTTTGCCTGGCACCTAGCCTAAGTTGGTCTCTAGACTAGCCCCATTTTTGACAGACCTTGGGATGGGCCATTTGTGTTGTTGCGCGTGGCGCGTGGCACGTGGGCCCGAGTAGCAGACAACAAAATCAGAGGCGGGGCCCAATGGCACAGGCGCACTAACATCTCCCCTGGGTGGTCGACGTGGTCCAATTTCTGTCATTGGATTTCCAATGGTAAAAAAAATTTGAATTTCACTTTTAAACTGGACCGTCCAATCACAGATCAACGGTCCAAGTTTTTTCCCCCCCAAAAAAAAAAAAAGTCAGAAATTAAAAATAAAATAATTAATTTTTATTATTTTATGATAAAAAAATAATAATATTTTAATAAAATTGACCAACCTATTTTTTGTGTTTAAGGGTGGAGATGCTTTGGCTATTAATATTCATTGAGGTCTATTATTGTTCACTTGAGTGAATAAATACGCTGGATGCTAAAGTAAAGTCTTTAGGGTGGAACTGCTCTTAACAAACCCAAGATTGCCGGGCAACGACCCCCTTCATCGGTTCTCACTAGAAAAATGAGATGCATCTTCGGCCCCCGCCGGGGTGGGGGGGGGGTGGTGGTGGTGGCGGCACTTGGAAGTTCCCAGGAAATAAAGGGTCGCTTTGGCTAAATAAAGTCCACTAATCTACCAATCTACCCAGTGGAATTGCACATGGTGGCCGACAACTCCATCAGGATGGGCCCCAGTCTTCTCAGCAAATCCTCTTTTCCCTTTCTTTTTGGCGCGTTGCCTTCCTTTTAGCGCGTTTAAGTGTGCAGATTTCTCTCTTTCTAAGCACGTCCACGGGCAGAGTGGGTCAGAATTTTTAACCCAACCCAGTTTCTTGTGTTAAATTTGTTGGTCAAAAATCAGTTTTACCAAGGTTCTAAAAGACGTTATACGCTGATCAGGTGGCGAGCTGGGACCTAGCGCCTAGGCGGACTAGACGGATTTAACTAAATCCATTATATTTTATGTAAATAAGTGTATGTTTATACTTAAAATATATATAATTTCATCATAAACTACAAAATAGAATGACACATATAATATGAAGTATTGGAACATAATGAAAACATGAGGAACAAACATTTAAGTACTCGACAAGTCTTTTACAATTTATTGGAAAAAAAAATAAAATGCAAAAGGAAAGTTATTTATTTTCTACCTAAGTAAGTCGATGCCTTGGTGGGTTTGGGCGGGTGCCTAGGCGGTCTAGGCGAGCGCCTCAGTAGGTCTATGGGTCCTTTCTTAATTTTCAAACGGCTAGGCATTAATCGGTGCGGTGACCAGCCACCTAGCGCCTAGGCGGCGCTAGGTGGACATTTTTAGAACAGTGGTTTTACCCAAGAGTCAGAGCAAATTGGAAGGAATTTAAAATTTAAATTTTAGGTTTTATTAGAAAGTTGGGGTTAGAAATTGTGTGAAAAATTATGTTTTACAGGTATAAACACATCAACTTATATCACATCTAATTGAATCAAGCAATCTCTAAACATGAGAAATGGATCTTAGAAAGTATAAATCCTACCTCATAATATTAATACAATTAACAAATTCTCAGTGCACGATCACAAAAAGGTAAAGAAAAGTAATTCAATTTCTAAATTTCAAAAATGGGAAAGATACAAAATGGGTCTAAGTTCTCAGTTCTCACCATAATGAAAATTATGATATCATTTTAACATGAATTCGGGTTTTATTTCGGTCACTAGCATTATAAAGCTAGCGACTTCAACCTGTGCAAGCAAACAACTGAATGAGACCCAAGCCTAACCTTGATTTAACCAAATCAAAAAAGCAATTACGATCAAACTAACCACTCTTATTCCCATATGTAGAAGCTATCCCTTGTTTTGCCTTTGTGAACAGTGCAGTTTTCACTCTCTACACACAAAATGAACACACTCAAAATGATCAGCAACATTAAAAAACTTAATAAATTATATGTATACATTACTATATATGTATTTGGACATAAAGTACAAAAATTTACTAACAGATTAAAAAAATAAGTAATTATGAATTGGAATTAAATGATATTATAGTTGTTAAGAGAAATACCTGACCAATTTTTACAAATAGCATCATAAATTGTTAAAAAAATAACTGCACTGAAATATCTAATTACTCAAATCTATAATTCTATTAAAACACGTCACCGAAAACCCCAAGGAGAGAGGTGCATATTCCTAACCTTGCACGGTTAAATTTGCATTTTGTTTGAGGGGAGAAAAATGATCAAAACTGATAAGTCAATAGTTAAATAGGTTTACTGTGGTGTCAAATATTTTTTAATACATACATAATGCTGTCTATTTAAATCAACATTGATTCTTGCATACCATCGGTTATATAATGTTTGGAGTTGAATGTATATATACCCAAATGGGAATAATTCTTTATCCGAAACTTAGAACAAACCAACTCATCCGAGAACGCAATGGAACTTCGCTGCAACTCCAATTTAATCAATGTAAATTATTATACTGAAACAATGTGATCAAACTTAATCAAAACTCCAAATCCACCAAAAGTTTAAATTTCTTACCTTGAGTACAGAGGGCTTCAGAAAACGACGGCATTCTAGCCTGGAAATAAAATCCCCAAAATCAGAAAAATGAAATTTGCACAGAATTCACAGCTGTAAACACAAAATTACCCACCCAAATCGGCTAGAGAACTTCCCCTCTAAACTCAAACAAAATCAACTCCAAACTTAATTAAATTTGTTTTCTTTTCCAAAACTTCTCTCAATCTGCAACATCATGAGCAAATCAAAACCCCTAAATGCAATTGATCACAAACTGGATCAGTGCTCTGTCTCTCAGACACAACGAAAGCATAACCATATTGCCCAATAATATATAAAGTTCGCTAAACTAATAGGATTTCAAAATTTTGTGACAAAGAGATTAATACCTTAGTCAATACCAGAAATGTTCATAGCTGAAACACAGAAATGATGAGCCTAAAAATCATAACCTAAACAAATGATAAGATAACCATAATCTCACACAATAACATTATACAAAAATTTAACCACAAAAATAGAAAATGAACAGATTCGTAAAGGAAAGCAGCAGCAAAGCAACTAATGGATTCTCTCAAAAGATAATATTGTCAAATTTGTAAGATTAAGCAAGCAAGAGAGACTGCTGGCTTGCGGAGCGGAAGTTGTTAATCGACACATTATTTTGTCATAAGTTAAGCAACTAAAGGTTTGTTTAGGCACAATCGTAATCAAACCAAGCTTAAATATTTTTAAATATAACAGAAGAATTTTTTTTTATTTTTTTAAAACCAAGATAAAAATCTGAAAAAAAAACTCACAAAATGCAAGGTTCTCCAAAAAACTAAAAACCCACAAACCAAAAACTTAAAATTAAAAAATTAAAAAAAAAAAATCAAATTTCTTTCTCTAGAGGTTCTGACAAAGAAACCTCTTTACCTGCACAAAAAATCAAAAATTGAAAACCCACAAACCAAAAACTTAAAAAATAAAAAAAATCAAATTTCTTTCTCCAGAGATTATGACAAAGAAACTTGAAGAGGTCTCCGATGGGTTTCCAAGGGAGATGTCGAAATGGAGGAGATGTTGTCCAACGGATGGGAAGGAGGAAGGAAGGAAGAACAACGCATCATTTCTATTTTTTCGGAAAAATATCTGCACAAATTTTGACTGGTTCGTCGTTCTGAGAGAGAGAGAGAGAGAGAGAGAGAGAGAGAGAGAGAGAGAGAGAGAGAGAGAGAGAGAGAGAGAGAGAGAGAGAGAGAGAGAGAGAGAGAGAGGAGAAATTTTTCCAAGTGCCGGGAACACCATGACACATGGTGTTCCCTCACCCATTAGCATTTAGTTTTATTTATTTATTGAAATATAAAATTGAAGGATATCCAAGATGTCAAATGCTAATGGGTGAGGGAACACCATGTGTCATGGTGTTCCCGACACTTGGAAAAATTTCTCGAGAGAGAGAGACAGAGAACCCAAGATCAGTGAGCCAAAAAACGTGAGGATTGAGACGAAGAAAAGCGTTTATGAGACACGGATGGAAAAGGATGGAAGGCTCCAGAAGACCAACGCGTCGACATCGTATGGAAGCAGACGGACGCGTGGCCAGCATGGGCAAAACTGAGAATTCACTATAGAGAAGCCAAAACAAAAGGCAGTCAGAGTAGCATTGCAAGGACATTTTTGCCATTTTACTGTTATAGAACAGTGCCCGATGACCAACACGTGTGAAACATGGCACAAACGAAATAAACAAAGCAAGCAGGGGCAAAATAGGTATCACATTGCTTTATGAACAGTATTTCAATTTATTTTCTCTTTTAGTGTTTGTGTGTCTATATGTATATATATAATTTTAAGAGTTGGAGTTAGTATCTAACAAATACAAATGAAAGAAAGTAACATTCATATTTTAGTAAGCCTTTTAATTTTTATTTAAAATAGTTTCTAAGATTGACATAACTTTTCACTTTGGTTCTTGAATTTAAAATCGATAGAAGTGATACTTGAGATTGTCCACCATCAATCATTTTGGTCATTCTGTGAAAAATCTCGGTTAAATTAAGGGTATTTTTATCAATCCCTTTGAATTGATGGTTTCCTTTATGTGTGTAGCTTCTACTTATGTCATGATCTTTCTGTTTCTACCAATTATCGTTTCAGATGATTTTGTTTTTACTATTTGTTTTACTTTGTACATGAGGTGGCTTTTAGGTTCCCTTGCCTTACTTGTTATGTTATTTCCTCAACAAGTTTTGCTTTTATGTCCCCCTCGTTCGTAAATTTTCTGTTTTAATTTTAATATGATAATGGAATGATCGCTGAGCACTACTACCCCATGCTTTTCACACATGTACACAAAAAAAAAATTTAGAGAGTTTCTCGTCACAAGTAACATATTTATCCAAATAGTTGAAAAGTTTAGAAAGTTTCTAGTCACAACTAACATTGCCATATAGCTCAAAGTATAAAAAAGAAATATAAAGAAGATATCAAGTTAGAGCAGTTACATATAGAGAATGTCATTCTGTTGCGCTATGGGATTGCAATGATTTCTCTGTCTTTCATGCCTCTCAACCCACCTCCAAACATCGAAGTGAAATGTAAAATGACCAAAACACCCATCAAACCACTTTTCTCAAGACTGGAAGATAAATAAATAAAAACCAAACACACCTAGAAATTCAAAATACAAAAAATAAATAATAAATTTTGGAATGAAATATCACAAATAATAAATGTGGGCCACCTTATGCGGCCAGGGATCTGCTGTCCCGAATTTGATGTTCCATTTGTGTCTCGTTCTTAATTTTTTGACATTTGTCTATTAATTTAACATTAATGTTAACACTGATAATTTTTTATAAACTAATTGAAAAATTAAAAATTAAAGAAAATAAAAACCCATTCGATAACTATCCACTGCGACTACAGAATCCCATTGCCGATGACCACTGCAACCACACAACCTATCGACGCCGACCACTGCAACCACACCAATGACGCCACCCCATCGCCGCCGATGCTGCTCCTCATGGCGACAAAGCTTTCTTTCCTTTCCCTTCTCTCTTTTCAAATTCCTGTACTCTCGTCAATACGTGTGAAGTTTGAAGTTTGAATTTTGGGATATCTAATCGGTCGGTATGTGATCGATCCGTCTCTTCACAGCTAGCAAACAGTGTGTGAAGTTTGAAATTTGAGAATATCATATCAATCGATTGGGGGAGGATGCCGAAAGGTTGGGGTTGGTGGCTGCGGTGACAGATTGAGAATATCTAATCTAATCGATCCATCTCGTGGCCGAAATGCATGGTGGAGAGGTTGGGTTTGGTGGCTGTGATGATAGATTGGGGAAGGATGCTGAAGGGTTTCTTAGAGCAACTCCAGCATTGGAGCCCTCCCCTCAGGCTATTCACTATTCAATCCACCTGATGAACAGTAACTGCCCTTAATGAACAGTAATCGTCTTTTGCATCTCCACTGTTACACTTCAATAGCCCTGGCAATAAGCAATTAAATATTACTATTTTTTTTATTTATAAAATAATACAAAATAATTTTTATTGTAATTTCAGATAAGATTTTTAATTGTTCTCGTTGCGCCACGTGTCATTATCTGAAGTATTATTAAATAATACAAAATAATTTTATTTGTAATTTCGGATAAGATTTTTAATCGTTCTCGTTGCGTCACTTGTCATAAAATCCGAAAAGACAATTATTGGGGATGGATTTCCGATAAGATTTTTAATCGTACTCGTTACGCCACGTGTCATTATCTGAAAATACAATTATTGGTGATGGATTTCTGATAAAATTATTAACAAATCATGTCGCGCCACGTGTCATAATCTGTTTACAATGTTTGAGGATAGATTTCCATCAGATTTTTAATGAATGACAACATGCCACGTGACATTATCTACAACCTAATCCTTTCTGATCCTCCATATAATCTACCATCCATCCTCACAAATCTCACACCAATTTTCTCAAGATCTCTATCATTATTCATAGTTTCTGCTTCCTTTTTCACAAAAATCTTTATAATTATTCATAGTTTCTGCTTCTGTCTTACAATGTCTTCTTCTTCCTCAAAGATGATGTGGGAACTCGATTAGGAAGAAGAAGAATTGTTTAACCAATCAGAAGGAATGTTCAATCACCAGGTGGCAAAAAATGAGAGGGAAGAGGATGAGGAGCGTAGAAGGAGAGATGACGAAGTAAGAATGGGCAGAGCCTCACATTACCGTCGAGTCATCCAAGTTGTGGCTTAGATCTGTAGGCCCAGCCGTTTCGGAAACCTTGATAGAAGCAGGCAACGACGAGGTATGGAACTCTTGGATGATTATTTTGTCCCTAATAGTGCAATCCCTGATATGTACTTTAGACGTCGTTTTAGAATGGAACGACATTTGTTCAACAAAATCATGATTGCTGTTTGCAACCATGATTCTTACTTTGTGCAAAAGAAGAATGCTTTTGGTGTTATGGGTCTCCTTCCTCAGCAAAAAATTACTGCTACCTTGCGGATGCTTGCATATGGAACATCTACTGACCAAGTGGATGAGATAATAAGGATGGGGAAATCAACCATTCTTGAGTCCCTGATGAGGTTTTACGGAGCAATCGAATCTATCTACACCGCAGAGTACCTCTGGAAACCTACAAACATGGACTTGGAACGGCTTCTAAAGAATGCCGAGATGCGTGGTTTTCCTGGGATGATTGGAAGCATTGATTGTATGCACTGGACGTGGAAAAACTGTTCAAGTGCATGGCAAGGCGCTTATAGGGATAGAAAATGAGCAAAAAGTATCATTTTGGAGGCGGTGGCATCTTTTGATATATGGATTGGGCACGCCTTTTTTGGGATTCCGGGAGCTCAAAATAACATCAACGTCCTTGCCCAATCCCCAGTGTTCAACGATGTCCTGCAAGGAAAGGCACCAAAAGTCACGTATGAGGTCAACGGACGTATGTACGACGGGCCATACTACCTAGCTTACGGCATTTACCCGTGGTGGTCAACATTTGTCAAAATAATGCCACGTCCGCGAAGTGCAAAGGAAAAACACTTTGCAAGCTATCAAGAGGGGTGCAGGAAGGATGTGGAACGTTGTTTCGGTATCCTTCAAGCTCGCTGGGCGATAGTCATGGGTGCTGCCAGATTGTTTGATGTAGAGTCGCTTCGATCCATCATGATGACGTGCATCATTCTTCACAACATGATTGTGGAAGATGAGTACGATTATGAAGCCGTTGATGAATATGAGCCAGATATGATGAACAATTCAAGAACACGTATATATTGTGCTCATGACGCCACCGATGAGCCCGTGCAACATGAGCCGTTATAAAGGGATGGACGTTACAATGAAAGGCTCATTTAACGATATACTGCATTTCAAATGCCAGACATGCACAATGCCCGACCAATTGACTTGATAGAGCACCAGTGGGCATTGAAACAAGCTGAAGATAATTAAGTTCATTTAGTGTGTTTTTTTGAATTTGGTATGTTTATGTTATTTTATTTGGTCTGTTTTATTATTTGGTATGTTTATGTAATTTTATTTGGTGTGTTTTATTATTTCGTATATTTATGTAATTTTATTTGGTGTGTTTTATTATTTGGTATGTTTATGTAATTTTTTTAGTGAGTTTTTTATTATTTGGTATGCTTATGTAATTTTATTTGGTGTGTTTTTGTCATTTCAATAAATATTCTCTTAGTATAAATAACTTACCAAATTCATTTGAATAAATATTCAATAAATTGGAAACAACATAAAGTACTATATTCAATAAATAATAAATTACAACCCAAAGTGATTGGAAAATTATGGGCTCCGATTACAAAAACTACTCTATTCATCATCACTTAACCAATTGTGGTGCTAGGATGATCTTGGCTTGCTCTCGCTTCTCTTGCACGCCTCATTCGCACCACATCCGTTTTCTCTGACTTCCAAAAAAATTTAGAATTTGGAGACTTCCCTTTTAAAGGCGTGTTCATAATCTCACGATCTCGTTGAGCCTGTCTTTCTTCTCTAACATGTTCCCTTTCTTGCCTAAGTAGCACTCTTTCTCTTTCATTAGCCTGAAATTCTCTCTCAATAGCTGCAGCTTTTGCGTCATCTCTAGCCTTATCAGCCTCATATTTTGCCATTTCCCTCGCCAAAGTCAATTCACCTTGGCGAGTAAGTTCTTCCATGAACTTTGCATAATCATTTTTGGAAGCACTCCCTTTTCTCTTTGAAGCCTTCTTACCTTGAGGCCGAATTGGATAACGGGTCGAACCCGACGCTTGTTCAGGAGGGGTGTTTCGGGCACTTCTTCTGCATCATCTTCATGAACATGCGAGACATGATCGGGTGTAGAGTGTAGAGGGGTGCTGTTCATGAAAACTTGTGGACCGACAGGCACAACTCTAAATTTAGGACAACCTTTGACAATATTCCAACATTCCCACCGGTTGAATGATTTATTTTTGCTTTTGGTTTTGGCAGCGTACCAAGCTTGTGCTTAAATTTCCTACACAATGCAGGAGAAGAAATAATTATAATGAAAATAGGTAACAAATAAATAGTACAAACAAATAATTATAATGTAAGTAGGTAACAAATAAATAATTATAATGTAAATTTGGGTATAGTACAAACAAATAAATAATATATTGTTACCTGATCCGAGTAATTTTCCCCACTTCGAATATTACTACTAGCTTGTGCCAAGGTGTCTCTCCACGTACTAAACGATTGGCTAAGTAATTTCCAATGACTGGACATCGATTCTTTAGTTCTTTTCCCACCAATTTTCTTAAGATAATTGGTATGAATAAGACTCCACATTTCTCGCAACTGCATCTCATTACCCGTAAGCAAACTATGAGTAACTTCAACCCAGCTAGTACACAACGCAACATCATCAAGAAGCGACCAATTCGTACCTGCATCAGTAGTCATTTTGGAGAAAAAAATAGATTGAAACTTTGAGAGAAAGAAAGGAATGTGATTGAAAGTAGTTGAGAAAATATGAAATTGTGGTGTAAGGTAGATGATAATGAGAAGATAATTATAGAAAAGTAAAAACAATTTTTTTTTTTTTTTAAAATTCAGATTTTTTTCGAATTTTTTACAATTTTTTACAATTTTTTTTAAATTTTTATTCAACTAATTAATCTCTACCGTTGGATATAAAAAAAATTTGAATTCCAACACTCCAGATTGTGCCATGTGTCACAACAGTAACTTTTCTTAATTTTAAAACTATTTTTTCTTTTATTTATTTATTTATTTATAAAGCATATTAATATCCACCGTTGATCTCAGATCGAACGGTGGATATTAAATAGGACTTCTTTTATTTTTTTTACTGTTGAGATCGAACAGTTCAAGTTAAAGAGCCGTTGAAATCGAACGGACCATGGGAAGCCACATGGCTCCCAACGGTAACTGAAAAAGTTGCTGATTTTTTTGATTTTGTGTCGGCGACGCGTCCTCATGCACGAGTGGGGTGCACGCGCCTGATAGGAAAAAAAATATATAAAATGGCATGACGCCAGGCTGACGTCAGCACTGGCGTCACATTCACTCGGGCTGGCAATTCTTCACGGGCCCGAAGCTCGGGCCTCTACCTCCACTCGGGCTCCTTCACGCTGGAGCCGGTCCACAGGGCCTCGGGCCCCTTTTCACTGGCCTGTCCCCCGAGTACCCACCTACGGTAGAGTTGCTCTTAGGATGTTGAAAGGTTTCATCAGCTATGGTGCCTTTAATTTTACAGTTTAGTAAAAGTTAATAGAATTAGGTTAGAGTTAAGTGGTAGTACACGTGTCAAATAAACAAAGAATGAGACATGAAGGAGACACCATTTTCGGGACAACATACCCGGAGCCACCTTATGTGGGTGTGGAGATAAATTATTCAATTATATAAACTAATAAATGGGTTGGTGTAGTGTCATGGGAGCCATCATTGGTGACTTGGTCGTAGGTCTGATGCCTACCTTTTTTGTCTCTGTTGTGTCTTTTTACTAATATTTTGTCACATGTTCTATGATTTAGCTGAAAAATAACTTTGTTAACTCTTTTACTTGACATTCAAAAATAAATAATACAACTCCTAATCTGATGAAATGCGCATATTCGAGCATATTGTTAAATCTGAGGTATCTTCTTCCTAAACTATCATGTCTCAACCCTAGCAAAACCCAACTATCTGAATCTCTATCCTCATAATTTGCAATAAAAGCACCATTGATCTCGTATCTATTTTCTTATGCTTTCTCAAAGCCCATTTTATCTTCACTTTTTTTTTCCTACCCATATACAATGATTGAAAAAAAAAAAAAAAAAAAAAAAAAACTCTCTTCTGCTACCTGTACCCAAACACAAATCCACTACTTGCTTTTATGGTTTTAAATCTGAATAAATAAGAAAAAAAAACGTGGTTTCTCTCTCTCTTTGAACTCCAAGTCCCAAATCCAAAGCAACGCCTTCCCTCCAGTTTCAAGTTTTAGTTGCTGCCCCTTGCTCTTGCTTGAGGTAGGTTGACAAGCCCCAACCTCAATATCTCCAAATAATAGGATAGGCACATGTTGGCCGACACCTGAGAGTGACGAAACCATTTTAACATGCGTGCAAGTTACAACGAAAGGGGTAACATAAATAAAATATGTAATTTAGGAATATAATGAAGTATGCAATTGCAGGAACGTGTTCAGAGCATACAACTGATCAAGAGAAGTACGAAGGAATATTTTAAAATAAATGAGATTACCAAGAAAGTGGGTCCTACACTGAAAAGACTTGAAGATACCTAAGCGGAAGTGCCCTGACGTTAGGATTGTATGCCTTGATTCTAACTTTTAAAGGGGGCGCAAAACCAAAAGGGTGAGTGGACCAATAATAATAATAAAAACCATTTTCTTTATGAACATACTAACCCCCTATTTTGAAAACATATATATAGTACTACATAGTAGGTTTTCTGAAAACTCTAACATGCATGAAAACATTCGTAAAACAAGTATGTAAAGTCTAATGCTCATTAATGGAAATATCGCCACCCGAAGCCAAATCCATAAATCTCATCGATGATGTACTCACTAGGGGTATCATAGTGGCTTGAAGGCATAACCATCACCAAAGGTGAAGTTGTACGACATCATGTTATGGCAATGAAGAAATCATGGTCCATCACCTGAAGGTGAAGCTATACGACTCTAGGTTACGCCAGAGAAGAAACGTATACATATAACATCACACATCGACACTAGCCTCGGGCTAGTGAAGCTGGGAGTATGTCATAAATATCCTCAATCGTGTCATATGGCCATAGACGTCTACATACTTGGTTATGTGTATGTGCTGTATGATAACCCCCTAGATAAGCACCGAAAACATATCTCAAAAATTTCATATCAATCTGGGGCTCAAAGGCTTAAATCTCATTTCATAAATCCATGATAATTCATATTCATAAACCATAAATAAATCATATCCGTAAATCCATAGCATTTCATATACGAAAATCCAATAATTCATAACCTTTCGTAAAACGTAAATTTGATAAATCATAAATAATCATGCTTTTCGTGAATGCAAGCCTAATATTTTATAAAAACATGCAAGTTAAGAAGGTGTCCACTCACAGATATTTCATTGCCCAGAATCTGCTCGGACTAGCAAGGATGGTGTTACTTGCCACTGACGCACCTAAGCATAAATAGAAGCTATTTAATAAAAACCCTACTAAAATGGTCAAATTTGGGAAAACGGACAATGAATTCAGATTCAGCACGTTGAAAAACCTAAGGTAAGACTTCGGGTTCCCCCACGCGTCGAAAAACCTAAAGATACCTTGAGGCATAAATGACATAGTCCAAGAGCCTTACTGGAGGTTTTCTTGCACGAGAAGGAATTCTTCGTACACCTTGGGTTGACTGTGATGGTTATGCATTGTGAACTCGATCTTTAGATTCATGCTCAATGTTGCCTTGTGAGATGACCTGTGAATTTGAAGAATTCGTGACTTGGCGTACTTCCTCATTACCATGAGTGTCATGTACTGCTAGAACATCATCATCATGCTCTGTGCACATAGGTAATGGAAACAAATCCTGTAGAGACTCCCCCTCACAAGAAGCATGCCTTCTTGGTTGAAAGAAAATGGTTTCTTCATCAAATAAGACGTCTCTGGAGACAATACATTTGTTGGAGCGAGGATTGAAGCATTTATATCCCTTCTGTGTAGGTGAATACCCTCCAAACACACATTTTTCAACCCTAGCATCCAATTCGTAACCATGTTGATGTTGTACATGAACAAAACATGAGCAACCACACTTTCAAGTGAGACAGCTTGATAGGTCTCTTTTCTAGAGTTTCATAAGGAGATTTAAACCCTAGGACCCGACTTGGGAGTCGGTTGACAAGGTATGTAGCTGTTAAAATTGCATAGGACCAAAACTTCTGTGGAACATTCATATGTAACATCAGTGCACAAGTTTTTTCAAGTAAGTCTCGGTTCTTTCGCTCAGTAATCCCATTTTGTTGTGGGGTACCCACATAGCTGGTTTGATGTACAATTCCTTGTGAACTCAAGTATTAAACCATGTCGTTGGATAAAAACTGAATACCATTATCTAATCTCAGTGTTTTAATAGTTGAATGGAATTGATTTGACACAAGTGTATGAAAGTCTTGAAAAATAGTTGGAACTTCACTTTTAGCCTTCATGAGATAAAGAAAAGTGACACGAGTGTAATCATCCATAAAAATGACAAAATATTTGTAACCTTCCATTAATTCAATAGTATGACCCCATACATCGGTGTGAACAAATTCAAAAGGTATGCTAGACCTAGACATTGAGGTTCCAAATGGTAACCTAGCAAACTCTGAGAAATGACAAGTATCACACTTAATCAATGGGCAACAAAACTTTGGAAATAGTTTTGACAAAACAACTTCGGATGGGTGGGCTAGCCTTTGGTGCCAAAGTTGTTGATCCTTGGAAGAGCTTGGTTGAACTTGAAGGACTATTGATAAATGGGGCTTCGTTCAAAAATAATAAAGGCCGTTTTGATAGAATCCTTCACCAATCTTCCTCTTGGTGAGAGCATCCTAAAAAATTACATTTGTGGGTGAGAATATGGTTAGGCAATTTATAGTGTGTGTTAGTTGTCCTACTGACATCAATTGAAATGGAAAAGATGGTATTTATAAGGCAGTAGACTCTATGGTGTTTGAGACTAAACCTAGTTTTCCATTTCCCATGACTGAGACATTTTTTCCATTTGCAACTGACACATGAGATGGTTTTGACAAGGCATGGAATCATGTTGGTTTGAATCTTTATTTATCATGTGATCAGAGGCACCTGAGTCAATTATCCAACAATCATGATTAATACTAGATTTTAGTGAAGTTGAGAATCTTTGAAGATACTTGGAGCTATATCACGTGGAACATGATCATGATTAGCTAGAAATCCTACAAACTGTCCAAGAAGTGTAGTGTGATTGTTCCCTTCACCCTTTGATGTTTGTGGAGCTTCTTCATGGTTTTTAGTTTGTAAGTAGGCTGCAAACTCGTTGATAAGAGTCACAAGGTTGACTGTGAAGTCCACCAAGCCATGAGTGAGAGAGCTGGTAGCATTGTTGACATCATGTTGAGCTTTGAAAGGAACCATTGATGGAGATTTTGGAGCCATCATCTTGTTGTCTTTGAACTTGGGCTTAAGTTCAGGATGTAACTCCCAACACCTCTCTTCTGTGTGACCAGTAGCATTGCAGTATTTACACTTAAGATGTGGATTCTTTCCCTTCTATACCTTGGAATCATGGCTCCTATGGTTTGCAACATATCCTCGAGTCTCTGATAGCTTGAGATTAGACTCTATATTCATCACCCTTCTTCTTGCTTCTTCACGTTGTATCGTAGCACAAACAGTCTTGAATGGTGGTAGCTCCGCACTCATTAGTATGTGACCCTTCAGATCCTTATATTCTGAGTTGAGACTTGCAACCAGTTGATAGATCTTATCCTTCTCAGCTCTTTTGAGAAGAACAGTAGAGTTCGTGGTATGAGGAAGGTATACATCTAGCTCATTCCACAGTTTTTAAACTGCCAAGATGTTGAACAAATGACTTCTTTTCTTGCTAAAGACAAACGATGTCTCTTTTAAACTGGAATAACCAAGCATGGTTGTTCTGGTTTCCATACATATCCTTCACAGATTTCCACAAATCTTGTGAAGATTCAGAATAACTAAATATCTTAACAACATGTTTCTCCATGGTGTTAAGCAGCAAGGACATAACAGTAACTTTCATTGATGAACCATAACCTTCCCCTTCCGCTTGGAGCACGTGAAACTGCCCTAGACTAAGGAAGGTAGTTGAGCTCATTCAGCAACACCGAGCATAGGCGCTGGTTGATATTGACTTCAGAGTCTAAGAAACTCGAAGGAGCTACCTGCGAGGTAAGGAGCTACCTGCGAGCCTTCTCCCTCAAGATTAATTGAGCTTTCCTCAGCCATTACAGAAGCTCACAAGAATAGCAGAGGAAACTAAACGGGCAAAGACAGAGGTCAAGGATGACACTGCTCTGATACCATGTGGATTTTAGTTTCAAAGTATTTCGGTTTCATAAATAGTTTTGAATGTACATGGCAGTATATGTAGTCAAGAAAAGTGAATGGTTACAAGCAACCATCTTTACATGAAACCTCAGAGACCAGGTAAACCTAGGATACAAGCTTTTCCTTAATTTAAAGTGATTTAAATCAAACCCAAGACTAAGAAGTTATCAGCAAGTTAAATGCCTTGAATCAAGGAGGAGAGAAAGCTGGAAAGCTGGAAAGCAAAACTGGCAGTTGACTTTGTGCATCCATGATTACATGGAGACTTGTGATACGAGGTGACATGCTAGGGTTTAGTGACTGGTTCCAACAACCATTTATTCCGCTAAAGAGTTTGATCTTTAAGTTTCTTGGAAATTTTTGATCTTGAAGTCTGGTACACATGCTTTGTCAGGGAAGATCGATGAATGAGATTGGGTAATCTGGAATTAGCAGTTTGAAGGGCCAACTTCGCTATACTTGTGGATGTTATATTTTAATTTGTAATTTTAGTTAGCAGAATTTGATGAAACTCAAAAGAAGGATTGAAAAGAAAAGAGATGAGAAGCAAAATGGTAAACGTAGCTCCAGCTTCCTCTTTGATTCAATTTCGCCCACTGAATGAAAATGAGAGACAAAATAAAAGAAAGAACCATTACAAACTCCACATGCATCACAAGTGTCTTATACCTATGTGTCTTGCATAAGTATATCTAAGACAAAAGGTCAGCTACTATGACAGCTGGCACAATCCTAGCCTATGAGCTAGTCTAATCTCGGCCATCCGTTTCCTATTCAAACAAATAAGAACAAGACTAAGTAACTTGAACTCTAAGAAATCAGCTTCAAGGCTTAATCACTAACAATACATACCTGATTGAAAAGAAAGAAAAAACAAGTTTACAACACATATGAATAAGTAAATACTAATCACATACCAACCGCAAGCGAAGAAAGAAATACACGAAAAAGAAGAGCTCTCAAAACACGAAAGAGTCACAAATTCTACCACAAAGAATCACCACTTCTTTCCCCTCCCATGTCCTAAGTCTTACTACTATATTAGTGATAACGAGAAAATATGGCCGCACGTTGCTGCGGGACTTGAATGCATTCGTCTTAAGTACATAAATAAGACATATTTAACCTGAATAAATTAAGACACATGCACCATGCACTCGTCTCTCAATTATAAGAAAACTTGTTTGCAATACTGAGAAAAAGCTTATTATTGTTGATAAAAATACACACGACACCAATGGATCATGCCATAAAAATTACACCATGAAATTTAAATTCTAACACCATACGATCAAATGTTTATCAAACACACAATCTCAAAAAGCCGAAACCATGTTAAGCAAAAGAAACAGAAGGAAAAGAGTGAAGATGTAAGCATTGATAAGAATCTGAAAAGTGGCAGCACTTATATCATACACAAATAGGACAATGAAATATCGGAACCAGCAGCAACATATAGAAGATAAAATAAATAAATAAGAAATAGGATAAAGGCACAAACCAACGACATGAGCTCAGTTTTTTCACCATGAATTTTGCATGGCCTGAAATCAAGAAAAGGATGTGTTTACCAGGATTTTGAAGTGGACGCCCACAGTCCGAATGACAGTGATCATCCCTCTTTTGATGGTCCAGAACCGACCCGGGACACTCATACGAAATCCAAAAAGGCAGCATTATCTGGAAAGAACATGCGAAGCCGTCAACAACAACGAAGTAAATATATAGTTCCATAGATGCAAACAAAATAACAATATGGCATGATATTTGATTAAGATCAATCTCTACCAATTTGATGGCAAAAACACACCTCTCGTATACGGGAATGAACCTAACCATTTAATGAAAAAAAAAAAAGATGAAAACCCATGCGGGAATGAACCTAACCACATTGCATGCACTCACATAGACTGCATACACACACTCACACGCACTGAAGAATGAACGCATTATATTCAGTTAGCACCATTCAACTTTAAAAGCAGTGAGACCTTCCAAAGGCATAGCCTAACTGGTCTTGGTTCAAATAACCAAATTGAGAACAACAGTTCAATTTTAGAAAAGCTGTACAGAGGGAAAAAAAAAAGAAAAAAAAAAAAAAGACAAAACAATCCTATAACCACAACTGAAAAACAAAATCAAAATGAACAGAATAAAATATCGGCAGAGCATGAACACTAACTAGCATCCCTTGGAAACATGTGCTGGTTACGTATAATATATATGCGCATAAATTAAGAAAATGGCTTAAGTGCCCTAGCAATGGTCTTTACGCTGAACCAAATCACTATTAGGTTAATTGTATTGATTCACGCATCTTCTTTTATGTCTAAATCTCTACTAAATTGCCCTACGAAAATGACATAAAACTAATTAAAATTCCCAATATATTTGAGAAATACAACTTTTAAAAGTGTGAGAATATATGCAGCACCAGGATGTTGCAGAACTCACTGCCCCAATTTAAGATTCAGTTTTTGTCCAATGTATGTATATGCTTAGATACATCTGAGAATTTTCTTTGCAACAGTTGCTACTCTCATCGTCTTTTGAGAGAGATAGATACAAAGGTAAGGATTACAATGGGGAATAGTTAAGTATCCCTCTAAAATACTAAAGAAAAACATACCTGGAACGGAGTAAACAACTGTTTGTCTCCATAGCAGTTTCTCAGAGCATTTATGCTGTCAGAAAGATAGTGCTCCACTCCAGAAGGATGGACAAATGTACCAGATGGAGACTGACCCAATGAAAACATAACTAAAAGTTAGCATCTGATGAACAATTAAGGTGATGCAAAAGGACAACACATGATGTGAAATTATTATACCAAAATATCTAAGGTCTGTTAATCTAATCACCTAATAAAATAAAACAGAAATTAAGCACAATAATATCAAAATTAAAAGGAAGGAATAACATGAAACCTTGTGCATAGAACGTTTGTGAGAATGAATCACACAACAATCAAGGGTGGACAAATCACAAAAATAACAATTAAAGGGCACCTAACGGACACCCCCATCTCTCTCTCTCTGCAATCGCAAAAATCCCTCGAGTTTGAGGAAGCAAATGGAAAACGAAATGTTTTTCCATCCCCTACCCATACCCAAACCTCCCTTACCTGTTCCCTTTACCCTCGCAGAAAATCCTCCTATCTCTCTCTCACCGTTGTCCCATCTCTCTGTCTGCAAATCGCAGAAAAGAAACCCTAAACAAATCCCCGAAATCCCTCGCCTAAATCCTCCCACATTTCTCTCTGATACCCCCTATCTCTCTGTGTGCAAAACCTAAACCAGATTTCCTAAATCCTATCTTAGACACCCCACAAACAGCAAAGAAGCCAAGATATTAAAGCAATCTCTACATAATACTGTGGAACAATGAAACAAAATGGTACTTACTTGTTCCTTGTCCAAAATCGTTGGTGCCGCCGCACATTGTTATCAATTGTGGGTTTATCAAATCCTTCATGGCTTAGATTTCATGAAGAATTAGAATCTAAAAGATAAATATATGCTGTAAATCATCAGATAAATGTAACTGCATTTAAAAAAAAAAAAAAAAGGGAATGAAAAAATTGAATTCTATTTCATCATTATGTAATTGCATGAAAAGTTACATTGAATGCAGACTCAATCAATTTCCCCAAAGTCATTGTTAAGTGAAAATCAATACCAAACCCATAAATACCACCATTGAATTTGGCAAAACCCAAAAACAAAATACATAAATTTACTCATATAATCACAGAAAAACATGAAATTTGAGCACCCATTTGGCCAAGTTAAAGGATAAAAGCACTCACATCATCATAGTACTCTTTGGGAAGATCTTCTAATACTGGTTCTTCCTTTTTCTTGCTCTTCCTCAGAACTGCCATTAAAAAACCCAGAGAAGCACACAAATTCAGAAAAGATAAGGTCCAAAACTGCCATAAAAAATCCATAAAGCATACAAATTTATTAGAAAGAAAAGTTCAAATTACAAAAACCAACTGATGTGAGTGAGTAGTGAGAGGTTGTGTTAGGCACCTGAAACACGTTTTGGTTACAATTGAAAGGGCCAGAACCTTGCATGTGAGGAAGATGACGATAGGATTCCAGAGACAGAGAAAGGAGGAGTAAGACGATGGAGGTGAGAGAAGGGAGACGGCGGCGAGATGAGGATAGGACAGAGGCGAGTGCCAAAGTTTCTGCTTGTCTACAAAATTGGCAAAATTGGCACACAGGTTCACAACTCGTCATCTTCCCTTGATTAATGGCTCCTTTAAATATCCAAATGATCAAGGTCGATCGTGCTCGTAGAATACTTGATGAGCTCCTTTTGGTAATCCCCCTAAAACAAAATAAGCACAATATCTATGTAAACTGGCATTTCACTCAATTATACATTAGTTATGGCATCTTTGGAACTAAATGACTTCAACCTTAATATCCTATAAGCAGTATGTTTCTATATTTTAAATCCTGTTATGATAACAGGTAAATATAGATGATACAAAAGTAATTTAGTTTCATCATGCATATTTTCGCACTATTTAGTAAAGAACTCGGCCGGACTTGGTTCCGAATTACATTCACAATTTCATATAGAATTTCAAAAGCCAGAGACTTTAGTGTAAATTACAATAAAATTTCACAAAGAAAGCAAATTGTAATATAAGTCTGATCTACAATTCGGATTTACCTGGATATGGTGATTTACGTTTTCATTGGAATTTTTGCATGCATTTACATCTGATGAAAAAATAATACATCATTAGTTGGCAGGAAGGAACTTTGATAAGCAGATAAAGAAACAAGATTGAATATAAGTTTCGTGTACCCTGAAGTTGTTTGTTCTTGCTACAGAATACTCGCATCCGTTGCAGCCGCTTCTATTTTCTTATGGTTTCAGTAATGGTGTGCTTCGGTCCAATTCTTGTTGTCTTCTATTTCTCATCCTAAATTAAGTTAACAGTTCAACATTATTCGTTATAAGCTAAAAAAGTAGGATTAGTTATTTTAGTAAATTTATTTCTTGTAAACTTGCCTGTTCCTCGAACATACCTGACAAATCGAGATCATTTGACATGGCTATCAATTGGAATGCATTCATAAAACTTGAGGATTTGGGAATTATTGTCTCCACCACATTTTCCTGCAATCAAAATAGCAATTGTAACAAAAATCAGATATTTGGATCGAAGGTAAGATTCTAGCATTTTCTCCGTATCACAATCATGCAGAGCTTTTACCTCAATTGAATCAAATCCAACACTAACCCATCACAGCTTGATGATCACTCAGAACACTGAACGCAAAAATCAACAAAATTTCACCATTTTAAATTATAATTCGTTTCATATTCTTTAATCCACTGAAAAAGCAAAAAATTAAAATTAAATTAAAAGTGAACCTGGTGGTCGTGGGTGCCGCCGCCGATGAGGAGGTTGAAGGGATTGATTTTAGCTTTTTCGTTGAAAAGCGGGCTTTCTTCTTTTCCTTGCGAATCAGATTCTATTATGTGTAGCTCTTCTTCTTTTTGTTCCTTCAAAACTTTGTTCAGCATTCACCTCAGGAGAGAGGAAATGGTTCAGAGCGAGGTGTATGCATTGCTGCGACCTTGTCCATTAAACTTTCTGCAGTTGCTCTTAAGCTTCGCTCCCTCCCTTCCTCCCTCCCTCTGCAAGTCGCATGCCTTCCCCTCACCAAACCCTTCTCTCTCTCCCTCCCACTCCATCCTTCCCTCTCTCTCCTCTTCTCTCCCTCCCTCCTCTCTGCAAGTCCCATGCCTTCCCCTTACCAAACCCCTATCTCTCCATCCCCATCCCTCCTTCCCTCTCTCTCTTCCTCTCTCCCTCCTTCTTCTCTGCAAGTCGCATGCATTCCCCTCACCAAACCCTTCTCTCTATCCCCCTCTCTCCTTCCTTCTCTCTCCTCTCTGCAAGCAGCATGCCTTCCCACCAAATCACACACCGAGCCATCAATCCCATCGAATGCAACCCTAACTGACAATAATGCCCACCCAACTTTTACCCCCAACCGTGTGATGTTAACCCCAGACGGGCATTCCCGTCATTCGAACTGATGATGGCATCTTTGTAAAAAGCTGAAAGCATCTGAATGGCAATCTTGTAAATAAACTGAAATGTGGTCCAAAACACTGTTCATATGAATAGTGCGATTTCCCCTCCTACTTTAGACTAAAAGTACTGCGCCAAATACTTCAATCCCCATTACCCCATTTACCCACAGATGCAACCTCATATTCTAATCCAAATACCCTAAAGTGCTGAAAGTTTGTCGTTTTGGGTGGGAACCCGTTGATCCTTGACTGTTGTCTTCCCTCTAGCGTACTCCCTACCTCAAGAAACTCCCAATGTCGCTGCCTCATCTCTTCCACATAGCTTGACTCCTCAGGACCAGTCAAAATTTCTGAATCATCGATCCAGGGGAGGAGGGATTCCTCATCAACCACCGCCTCATTTTGCTCATTGTTTGGGACCATGGCATTAATCATAGGTGCTGTGCTTCGAAACTGAGCCAAATCCCCCAAAGTGATGAATTGTTCTGGGCGGCAACCATGTATACCAGTTTCCTCTATGTCAAGGCGCTTCAAATACCACAAGTTTTTAGGCGACTTCGAAAGTTTTGAGCACCCATGGAGAGTGAGCCATTGGAGACTTAGCAAATTGCAGATACCGTCCGGAAGATAGACCAGGCTTTTGCAATGTTTCAGATTTAACGACACAAGCCCCTGAAGCCGTTCAATTGATGCGGGAAGCTCTGTGATAGATATGAAGTGGAATCATGTCTCATCTATGTACCGAGATTTGATGTAAGCACGAAACAAGCATGCCTAGTGTTAAAATCTTACCATGAATTCAAAGAAAGGTTTCTGGCACCAAAACCTTTGCATTTTGCAATTATCAGTACTTTTGTTTGTGTGGTTTTCTCTTCCTTGACATCCCGTAGCTTAAATTACAGATTTTCAAAATATATGCTCTTAATCGTGACTAGTTGACTGCTTATAACTGTCCTTGCCCTCAATCTCTTCTTATTCTTCAAATGCTGTCAGCTTTATCTGCTTTCGTTGCCTTTCTCAGCATTGTGTATTTCCCATATGTTGGGTTTTAATACCTCCGGTATTATCTAATCAAATTCAAATTACTTCCACATTACACATTAATGTGGTCAGGCTTTCTTGGACATTGCTCAGTGATTAGCATGATTCTTCACTTTCCCATATTTCCTGTTTTAGTGTCTATGGATGGGTTTGCTGCATTTACATACTTTCTCGCATTCCCCCTCTAACGTCATCTTCATATTTCATACAGCCAACCCCACTTGGTGGGATAAGGCTTAGTTGTTATTGTTGTTTTTTGACTGCCTATGTTGGCATTACAGATTATTGTCTTTGTAGCCATCATAATACATTCAAACAACCTTCTGATGCAGTTCTTGCGCATTTCTCTTGATACAATTGAAGTGCCTAGCATACATCAGTACTGCATCAGTTATATGATTTATCCTGTTTAGCATCAGTTCCGACTTTTTAGCGTCTTTAAGCTTCATCTGTGTTAATGAGTTGAATTTTCAGATTCAATATGAAATTAAGGTATTTGTGATAAGTTGATAACTCAATAATATTACTGATCTCGAGTTCTGGTTGTTATCGGTCTCACAGTAGGTGGTTCATTTTGGTGATTGTATTGTACCCTTACCTGTTTTCTGCACTGTTACATGCTAACAGCACAAGGTGTATTTGGTTGAACATTCAGGGGTTTGTTATATCAGACTGGGAAGGTATTGACAGGATTACCTCGCCGCCACATTCGAACTACATATACTCTGTCCAAGCTTCAGTTCTAGCTCGTTATTTTATATAAAAACCTCTTACAGAAATGAAAGAAGATAATTTCTGGTTCGAAATTATAAAACTCTGAAGATGGGTCTCTGTGTTTTGAAGGTCATGGTCCCTATCAACTATAAAGAATTCATTAATGATCCCATTAACCTCGTCAAGAATAACGTTGTCCCAATGGATCGTACTGATGATGCTACGGGAAGGATTCTGCTTGTCAAGTTCACCATGGGTCTTTTTGAGAACCCGTTGGCTGATTTCAGCCTAGTCAATGAGCTTGGAAGCCAGGTCAGTTTATCCGAGATAATCAAATATCAGGATTTGCAACCCTCCTATTGGTCATTTGATTGATGTATATAGTTCGATAAAATTAGAATGGACATTCCTTTGAAATTGGTGTTACACTCAATGGCCAAAAGACTGCTTAGTAAGTTTTGTATTTATTGATTTACTGACATGAATCAATCATTTTTGTATTTTAATTTAACATTACCAGGATCATAGAGATTTGGCAAGGGAGACTGTCAGAAAATCCATCGTGTTTTTGAAGAATGGGAAAAGCGGGAACATTACAGATCCAATCATACCTCTTCCCTAGAAGGTGTCTAAAATTCTAGTCGCCGGCAGTCATGCTGATAATCTTGGGCTACCAATGTGGTGGATGGACAATTACATGGCAAGGATTCAGTGGCAACAATTATACAACCGGTGTAGTCTGCTTTCATCGCTATATTAAATACATAATATTCTGTCTATATGCACTACTTTTGTGCTCTACAATAAAATGATAGAATTGAATATTCACAAAATAGAACATTAAGCACTTAATAAGAAGATTACACAGGTGCTGGTTAGGTGTAACAAGAAAATCGTCTTCACAGTTATTAGAAAGTATGGAAACGTGCGTATAGGATGTCCGTACATAAATGCATCTAATCTTGGCTGTATATTTCATAAAACTTCCTTTTCATGATTAGGGACTATGATCCTTGGTGCTATAAAATCAGCAGTCGACTCAAGCACGGAAGTTATCTACAGTGAGAATCCTGATGGTAATTTGTAAAGTCCAACAACTTTGCATATGCCATTGTTGTGGTTGGCGAGCACCCTTATGCTGAGACTGCAGGAGACAGCCCAAACCTAACGATGGTGGAACCTGGCCCAAGTGTCATCAGCAATGTGTGTGAAAGTGTCAAGTGCATTGTTATCTTAATAACTGGCAGACCTATCGTAATTGAACCATATATTTCCTCGATTGATGCTCTGGTGGCAGCATGGTTGCCAGGCTCTGAAGGCCAAGGCATTACTGATGTCCTTTTTGGGGATCATGGAATCAGTGGAAAGCTTCCAAGAACATGGTTCAGGACTGTCGATCGACTCCCAATGCATGTTGGTGATTCACAGTATGATGCACTTTTCCCATTTGGGTTTGGACTGGAAACTGAGTTGGTAAAGGAGCTTGTAACAAGGTAACAGGTTCTATTTGCTTCATTTCAAAACATGATAGTGCATTGTTCTATTTTTACACAAAGGATGAGATCTATCACCGTCATTTAAAAGCAGCACTCTGTAACTGTATAACTACAACAAGGTCCCATTAGGGTCAAATCCTTACAAGTAAATTTGTATTATACTTCAGCAAGTATTAAAATAACTAACCATGCATTAATCCTTTTAGATGTTTTCCGTTTTATAGTTCATTGAATGTGTCTTCTTTCTATTAAATATTTCCAGTACACGGGGACCCTGAACTGGTACGAAGAATTGGTTCAGCAACTGCTCTTGAAGCCCGAGCTACGGGGATTCCTTATGTATTTGCTTCTTGCATTGCGGTAAATAATACATTGCAAAAGGATTTATGCGTTCAGCATTTTCTTCTTTTACATGGTTAACAATGTCCTTTGAGTGGATTCATATTTTTTCCATCTGATGACTTCTGTGCGTTGCCTGGAACATCCTGTATAGGTATGTAGAGATCCAAGATGGGGCTGGTGTTACAAAAGCTACAGTAAAGATCACAAAATTGTTCAAGAAATGACGGAGATCATTCCAGGTTTACAGGGTGATATCCCTGCAAATTCTCAGATGCAGTTTTTGCGCATTTCTCTTGATACAGTTAAAGTGCCTAGCATACATCAGTTATATGATTTATCCTGTTTTGCATCAGTTCCCACTTTTTAGGTTCTTTAAGCTTCATCTGTGTTAATGAGTTGAAATTTCAGATTCAATATGAAATTAAGGTATTTGTGATAAGTTGATAACTCAATAATATTACTGATCCCGAGTTCTGGTTGTTATCGGTCTCACAATAGGTGCTTCATTTTGGTGACAGTATTGTACCTTTATCTGTGTTCTGCACTGTTTCATGCTAACAGCACATGGTGTTTTTGGTTGAACATTCAGGGTTTTGTTATATCAGACTGGGAGGGTATTGATAGGATTACCTCGTCGCCACATTCAAACTACACATACTCTGTCCAAGCTTCAGTTCTAGCTGGAACTGACATGGTTCGTGGCTTATTTTATATAAAAACCTCTTACAGAAATGAAAGAAGATAATAGCGTCTCTATTACACTATATAAAACTCCTTTTCTATTCTGGTTCGAAATTATAAAACTCTGAAAATGGTTCTCTTTTTTTTGAAGGTCATGGTCCCTATCAACTATAAAGAATTCATTAATGATCTCATTAACCTGGTCAAGAATAACGTTGTCCCAATGGATCGTATTGACGATGCTGCGGGAAGGATTCTGCTTGTCAAGTTCACCATGGGTCTTTTTGTGAACCCGTTGTCTGATTTCCGCCTACGACATGAGCTTGGAAGCCAGGTCAGTTTATCCGAGATAATCAAATATCAGGATTTGCAACCCTCCTATTGGTCATTTGATTGATGTATATAGTTCGATAAAATTAGAATGGACATACCCTTGAAATTGGTGTTACATTCAATGGCCAAAAGACTGCTTAGTAAGTTTTGTATTTATTGATTTTCTGACATGAATCAATCATTTTTGTATTTTAATTTAACATTACCAGGATCATAGAGATTTGGCAAGGGAGGCTGTCAGAAAATCTGTCGTGCTTTTGAAGAATGGGAAAAGCAGGAACATTGCAGATCCAGTCATACCTCTTCCCAAGAAGGTGTCTAAAATTCTAGTCGCCGGCAGTCATGCTGATAATCTGGGCTACCAGTGTGGTGGATGGACAATTGCATGGCAAGGATTCAGTGGCAACAATTATACAACCGGTATAGTCTGCTTTCATCGCTGTATTAAATACATAATATTCTGTCTATGTGCACTACTTATGTGCTCTACAATAAAATGATAGAATTGAATATTCAAAAAATAGAACATTATGCACTTAATAAGAAGATTACACAGGTGCTGGTTAGTTGCAACAAGAAAATCGTCTTCACAGTTATTAGAATGTATGGAAATATATACCCGTGCGTATAGGATGTTCGTACATAAATGTATCTAATCTTGGTTGTATTTTTCATAAAACTTCCTTTTCATGATTAGGGACTACGATCTTTGGTGCTATAAAATTAGCAGTCAACTCAAGCACAGAAGTTATCTACAGTGAGAATCCTGATGGTAATTTTGTGAAGTCCAACAACTTTGCATATGCCATCGTTGTGGTTGGCGAGCATCCTTATGCTGAGACCGTGGGAGACAGCCCAAACCTAACGATGGCGGAACCTGGCCCAAGTGTCATCAGCAATGTGTGTGAAAGTGTCAAGTGCATTGTTATCGTAATAACTGGCAGACCTATTGTAATAGAACCATATGTTTCCTCGATTGGTGCTCTGGTGGCAGCATGGTTGCCGGGCTCTGAAGGCCAAGGCATTACTGATGTCCTTTTTGGGGATCATGGATTCAGTGGAAAGCTTCCAAGAACATGGTTCAAAACTGTCCATCAACTCCCAATGAATGTTGGTGATTCACACTGATCCACTTTTCCCGTTTGGGTTCGGACTGGAAACTGAGTCAGTAAAGGAGCTTGTAACAAGGTAACATACATGTATATCTATATAGGACCAGCTACGTAGCAGGTATCCTGTTTTCCTGCAAGCTTGTTCATATAACAAAACTTGATGGGAAAAAGAAAGAAATGAAATTTACAAGGGATTTGGGTCCAGTGGTGGCTTCTAGGTTTCAATCTATCAATACTACATATTGTTTTAAAGCATTCATGTGTTTCGGTGTAATATAAACTGAAGAACTTGGTTACCTGTATCGATACTGACTTCAGCTTCGTGATTCCTGCAGGTCGACCTCAGCTGGTGTTATTGCAAGGCCATGCATACTTATCGTCATGGTTGCTCTGGTTCTCAGCTTATAGTTTAGAGGTATAGTTTTGGGTCTAGGATTACTGAGTTCTCGGCTTTTCCGAATTGCGTAGGTTTCTGCTTACACGGTGCCTTTTTCCTCTAAAAGTTTCAGGGAGCTTTTACTAATGGTAGATTCCTATAGCAATTGGATTTGTTGGCTGACACAGTTTATGGCAGAAGGAAGGGAAAAGCTTTGAGTTGATTAGATTGTGGCAGCCACAAAAATTATAAGCATTCATTGTCGAGCCATTTTAACGATTACAATTTACATGTAGCAAATTTGAATAATAAATTAAATTGATTTTTGTTTTGAAATTCTTCAGTGAAAAGAATGTTAGGAGGATCACCTTCTATTGGTCTATTATTATTTGTTTTTTTTTAAGCAATTTTTTGCAATTTTGCTTCAATACTACGTAGTAATGAATTATGTGAAAAAAATGCATGCTTGAAATAGTTTGGATTTTTATCATAAATGATCCTTGAAAGTGACGTTGTTCGTCACCTTAGTCTTTGAAGTTGAAAATTAATCAATGTCGTTCCTAAAATTTACTAGAAGCATCAAGGAGCTGATTATCACAACTTTTTTTTGGGTATCACACCCCTTAGTCCCTTCTAATTGCCCAGATCACCGCCCATCGCAGCCCCATGACCCGGAACAAGAGGACGCAAGCTGAGAGAGAATACAAGAAGAAACCGTCACAAACTTCACATGCATCACATGCTTCTCATACTCATGTGTCTTGCACGAGTATATCTAAAACAAAGTCAGCTACTATGACAGCCGGCACAATCCTAGCTTATGAGCTAGTTTAATCTCAGCCATCCATTTCCAATTCAAGGCTTAATCACTAACAATACATTACCTGATCGAAGAGAAAGAAAAAACAACTTTACAACACATACGGATAAGTAAATACTTACCACGTACCAACCGCAGGTGAAGCAAGAAATACCCCAAAAAGCAAAAAACTAAATAAAAGAGCTCTCAGAAGCAGAAACCAACTCAAAACACGAAGGAGTCGCAAACTCTTACCACACAAAATCACCATTTCTTCCCTCTCGCAGGTCCCTTAGTCTTGCTACTATATCAGTGATGATGCGCTAAATACCTCAATCCCCATCGCCCCGTGACCCACAGATACAACCCCATATCCCCCCACCTCTCCTTGAGGCTGCCACCGCCTTCTCCTCCTTCTCTTCCTCATGTCTCGACTGCTTGAGATCACTCAAAATTGCCTTAAAAGCCACCGCCTCCTTTTCCCCGTAGCTTAAGTCCACCATATCACTCAAAGGTGCAGTGCTCTGACACTGATCCAAATACCCTTAAGTGCTGAGAAATTATCGTTTTTAAAGAGAGAGATGCTACAGTTCCCTCTACCTCAAGGAACTCCAGACATTGCTGCCTCCTCTTCCAAACGTCAACGTCGCTGCATCATCTCTTCCAAATAGCTTGACTCCTCAGGATCAGTCAAAATGTGATGAAAAATTTGTTGGCAGTCCCACATCGGTGGGTGAAATGAAAACAAATGAGTTTAAATAGGATTACCCCTTAGAAACAGGTACCCAGGCATTTTAGGGTAAAACCCAGCCCTAAACGTCAACGTTTGATCTCTTCCAAAGGTCAAAGTCGCTGCCACTTCTCTTCCAAATGTCGCTGCTGCCGCTTCTCTACATAGATGCGCCGCATCTCTTCCGCTTCTTCCGCGCATAGCGCCGCCACATCTTTTCCGCTTCTTGCATCTCTTCCGGCATCTCTTCCGCTTCTTGCATCTCTTCCGCTTCTTCCGCGCATAGCGCCGCCACATCTTTTCCGCTTCTTGCATCTCTTCCGGCATCTCTTCCGCTTCTTGCATCTCTTCCGCTTCTTCCGCAGAGCGCCCCCGCATCTCTTTCGCATAGCGCCACCGCCGCATCTCTTCCGCTTCTTCCGCATAGCGCCACCGCATCTTTTCCGCTTCTTGCATCTCTTCCGCTTCTTCCGCAGAGCGCCCCTGCATCTCTTTCGCATAGCGCCACCGCCGCATCTCTTCCGCTTCTTCCGCATAGCGCCACCGCATCTCTTCCGCTTCTTCCTCATAGCGCCACCGCATCTCTTCCGCTTCTTCCTCAAAGCGCCGCCGCATCTCTTCCGCTTCTTCCGCAAAGAGCGCCCGCATCCCTTCCGCTTCTTCCGCATGGCGCCGCCGCATCCCTTCCGCTTCTTCCGCAAAGAACGCCCGCATCCCTTCCGCTTCTTTCGCATAGAGCCGCCGCATCTCTTCCGTTTCCGCATAGTGCCGCCGCATCTCTTCCGCTTCTTTCGCAGAGCGCCTTTCCGCTGCCGCTTCTTCCGCATAACGCCGCATCTCTTCCACATAGTTTGATTCCGCAATATCCTGCTGCCTCTCTTCCACATAGCTTGATTCTGCAATATCCTGCTGCCTCTCTTCCACATAGCTTGATTCCGCAATATCCTGCTGCCTCTCTTCCACATAGCTTGATTCCGCAATATCCTGCTGCCTCTCTTCCACATGGCGCCACATCCAGGGGAGGCGGGATTCAACATCAGCCACCGCCTCATTTTGCTCAATGTTTGGGACCATGGCATTAATCTTAGGTGCAGTGCTTCGAAACTGAGCCAAACCCCCCAAATTGATGAATTGCTGTTCTGGGCAGTAACCATGTATACCAGTTCCCTTTATGTCAAGGCGCTTCAAATACCATAAATCTTCAGGCAACTTCGAAAGTTTTGAGCACCCATTGAGAGTGAGCCATTCGAGACTTAACAAATTGCAGATACTGTTCGGAAGATAGACCAGGCTTTTGCAGTTTTTCAGATTTAACGACACTAGTCCCTGAAGCCGTTCAATTGATGCAGGAAGCTCTCTGATAGATGTGTTATCCAAATCAAGGCTGGCTAATCTTTCCATATTTTCTAATATGTCTGGAAACACCTTAAACTTTGTACAACCGGAAAGAGAGAGATAATTTAGGGACTTGAGCTGACAAATGCTGCTTGTAAGACTCTCAAAGTCTTTGCTATACCGTAGCGTCAAGGTAGCAAGTCCAGTAAGACTATAAATTATGGATGGCAATTCTTCAATTGCAATCCCTGAAAACTTAAAATTTTCTTGGCCGAGAAAAACTTCTGCAACTAAAGTCCAATCTAAATGAAGCTCTGTTAGGTTCTCCGTAACTTTTAGAAACTCTGGTAAATTCCTCAGATTTGAGCAGCCAGAAACATTCAGGGCTTGAAGAGATCTCATATGAATGCTGCCTGGAAGAATCTTTAATCTTCTGCAATCCTTCAGGCTCAAGGTAACGAGTCCCGTAAAATTTTTGATGGACGAGGGCAGTTCTAAAATTGCAGTCTCATCTAAATTAAGCTCTAATAGGTTCATAACTTCAGGAATTTCTGAAAAATTATACAGATTGAAGCAGCTGGAAAAATTAAGGGTTCGAAGAGATCTCATACGAATGTTGCTTGGAAGACTATGAAGTTTCTTGCATTGCCTTAGACTCAAAATCTCAAGGTTTTGAAGAGATGAAATTGATGGGGCAAGGCCTTCAACAGATGTCTCATCCAAGCGAAGCTCTCTTAATCTTTCCATATTTCCGACATTTTCTGGAAAGGCCTTGAGCTTTGGACAACCAGAAAGATTAAGAAGTTGCAGGGACTTGAGTTGAACAATGCTGCTTGGAAGAATCTCAAGTTCTCTGCAATATTTAAGATTCAAAGTAACAAGCCCTGTAAGGTTGTTAATTGATCGAGGCAGTTCTTTCATTGCAGTCCCTTGCAAATAAAGCTTTGAAAGCTTCTCCATAACTTTGGAAATCTCTGGAAACTTCTCAAGTTTTGAGCAAAAAGAGAGATCAAAGGTTTCAAGAGATTTCATACAAATGTTCCTTGAAAAGGACTTGAGTTCGCCGCACCAACTTAGATCCAAGAGGACAAGTTTTTCAAGGGCAGAAATGGATGGGTGAACCTCATATAAACTTGTGCATCCACCAAGAATTAGCTTCTCAAGATTCTTTGCCTTAGCGAAGTCCGGCGTTTCCTTAAGACGATAAGAGCCTTTTAAATTGATAATTTTCAACTTTCCAAGACGCTGTCAATATACATCAAGGAAAATATGTGTTACATACATAATAAGGCATTTAAAAACTAAACCATTTAAAAGCAGTATATAGGCAAATGATGAACGTACCTCAGTTCCTTTCCAGAGGTGTTCAACCCAACTACATTGCATGTCAATTTCAACAAGATTCTCTGGGTTAAAATTGGACGATAAAGACTTTAGGGGACATTTGTTCCAAAACAGATAACTTAGTTTTTCAGAGAGAAACTTTAGATTCTCGTATTGCCAGTGATCATCGGCCGGCTCGCCCTCTGGTAGTAAACAGTGGGTATGGACTCTGAGTAGTCTTAGTTTTGGCATTTGAGCAAGGGCGATATCTAATTCCACCACATTGTTTGAGTGTGGCCATTGCACAATTATGCTTTCAACTGCTTCCATAGCCTGGATTATCAAAATTGCACTTTGAATGAGTACAAACTTAAGATTAAAACGCCCAATGCACATGGTTCTCATGAATTGGATTTTGGTCAAAGTTGAAGCTTTACTTTTATTATTAAGGAAAACTAACAAAAAGTCCAAAAAAACTTTATTTTACTGAAAAATGACAAATAAAGGCGCAGTGAATAGTACCAGGAAAATGTAAAAATGTGGATTTTTGTTAAAAGTGAAAACAGTACCGGAAGTATTATTATTATTATTATTTTAAAATTTACTAATATTACTGGGAGAGAAAAGATTCAATGCAATTACATTAATGGAGTGGAGGGGAGCGTATTTCTCACCTTTACTTTATTTAGCACATAATGAACATCTTTAGAGCTCCACAATCTCCTGCACCTTCCAGGCCTTTCTATATATTCCTGGCGTACGATTTGGTGACCCATTTCCTCTATTAAATCATGCATCTCGAGTACACCATCAGATGAGATAGTGACAAGAGCTCTACCAACTAGAACGTCTAATCCGGTATGGGGATGGAAGTCACAACCCTCCATAATCCTTGTTGCCAAGTCTTTCTTCATTTGTTTAAAGAAACATGCAATATCAAGAAATATTTCCTTCTGCAAATGATCTAGTCCATCATAGCTTGTTCTAAGGACATTTTGGATTCCCGACTGCGGGTTTCTCGCTATTTTCTTTAACTCATCTTTCCACGCAAGTACACTTTTGTTAACGAGAAATTTTCCCAAGACTTTGAGTGCTAAAGGCAAACCTTGAGCATATTTTATGAAATGGCCTGACAGATCAATGTATTCTTCTGTGGGTTGCTTTGTGCTGAAAGCAGACTGCACAAACAGCTCAAGAGCATCATCGTCATTTAACAACTCGGGCTTATATATCTGATCACCAAGTCTACTTAGTGACTGTTTATCTCTAGTTGTTATAATGATTCGACTTCCGCCACCAAATGAAGGTTGCTTTCCAATTAAAGCTTCAATTTGGGATGAACTCTCCACATTATCCAGAACAAGTAAAACTTTTTTCTTACCAACTCTTTCCATCATCTTCTGAAAACCATTTCTCAAAATCTCTGACCTCCGCACCTTCATATTTGTGATACTAGATAGAATTTCTGCCTGCATATCTAGTGGCGCTTCACCTGCATCAGTTGAGGGAAAAAGTTGCTTCACATTTTCAAGAAAGCAACGACCTTCGAAGTGATGATTGATTTTATCATACACAGCTCTAGCGATGGTGGTTTTGCCTATACCGCCCATACCCCATATTCCAACAAAGCCAACGTTATCGACCTCAGGACATAATAGTGAATCCATTTTCTTTAAGCGGGAATCCATTCCAACCAAGCCATTCTTTTCACTTGATGGGATGTTGATCACTTTCTTAGAAATATCATCTACAATCGACTTAATAAGCTTGTCATCATCCCTGCGAAATTTGAAAAAACAATATTGTCAAGTCCTGCGATTGCTAGTTATATAACACTCATCACACCGTCATTGAAAACACAAGGCAACGACCCAACAATTCTCAGTTTATTCTTCTTTCATTTACTCAATGCACTCTTCTAAGTTCAATCAACATATAAGAGAACTAGTCATCTATATCCTATCTATATCCTCTCCAGATGTTTTATAGACCTTTTAATAGCGGCCATATATTTTGATCTTGCGGTTTGAAGAATTAATTTAACTTGTTCTTTTTTTACTTATTAATGTTGGACGACGTCTTTTGTACATTATGTCTCCTCTCTGTTTCTTACACCTGCTCTTTCCTCATCATGAAAGAGCGAGAAAATTAAGAGGTTTTGTACAAACGACGTCATCCCATGTGAAAAAGTAAATAAAAACAAGTGAATTTTTCACCGCAAGATCAATATCAAAGCCCCCTAATTTTTTGAATTAGTTTCCTCTTCCCTTCTGATAGCAAATTATACAGGTGTGGTGGTGGAAAGTTTTGCAGAGAGTTGGTGAGTATTCAATTTTGTAGAGGGTTCTTGGTTCTAGTTGTATTAACATTAATGATAACCACAGGAAATTAGCGACTATAAACGAAATAAGAATTTTCTTCAAAACTAAGACGACCAAAACAGGAAATTAGCTAAACTTCTAAACTACTAAGTGAATAAGATTATGAAGGAATGAGTTACTGGTAATTTTGTGAATCCCAGCCACATAAATTGGGGGCTCTTTGTAGAGCAGACCTCCACCGCTGCACTTCTTCCATGTCGGCGTTAGGATCAAGTTCATGTTTAGAAAATGCTTTCTCAAAACTTCCCTCGATTTTACGAACATGAGATGGGTCTACTTGGTAGAAAATGGGAATCACAATCTGCTTCTTCTGATCCATGCATTGCAGGATTTGGACGAGTTCTTTCAAGCACCATGTGGAAGAAGCGTAGTTTTGAGAAAAAACTACAACTGAAAGCCTCGAGTCGCTTATAGCTGTCAGTAGCTGCGAAAGGCCGTGGCCTTTTCTGAGCTTTTCAGCGTCAATGAAGGTGTTGATTGAGTTCTGAACTAGAGCTTTGTAGAGATGGCAGATGAAGGTACGGCGAGTGTCTTCGCCTCGAAAATTCAAGAAGACATCGTATTTGCAATCAGGAACAGATGAAGAAGAAGAAGAAGCCATCAACAAGCACAAGATCGACAGCCTAACGTGAGACTCGTGTAGCCCCTTAACAAAGTCAAGATTGCAGCTCAACGACCCCCTTCATTGCTTCTCACTAGAAAAATGAGATGCATCTTCACGGGGGGTGCTAGGAAGTTGCCAGGAAAGAATGGGTCGCTTTGGCTAAATAAAGTTCACTAATCTACGCCGTCCGATTGAAATAAAGCAAGTGGGATTGCACATGTTGGCCGACAACCCCATCAGGCTGGGCCCCAGTCCCCTCAGCATGTTCCTTTTCCCTTGCTTTTTAGCGCGTCACAGTTCGTAGCTTTCCCTCTTTCTCAGCGCGTCCACAAGCAAAGCGGGTCAGAATTTTT
Source organism: Pyrus communis (assembly GCF_041283825.1). Classification (NCBI taxonomy): domain Eukaryota; kingdom Viridiplantae; phylum Streptophyta; class Magnoliopsida; order Rosales; family Rosaceae; genus Pyrus; species Pyrus communis. Next base: position 4,446,390 of record NC_142566.1, on the reverse strand, counting down.
AATCCTGGCCGGTTTCTTGTGTTAAATTTGTCCCAAAAATCAGTTTTCACTAAAAATTAATTTTGAAATAAATTGGAGAAGTTTAAAAACTAAATTTAAGTTATAACCGTAGGGTTGGAGTTACTGTAACAAACACAAATGAAAGAAAGTAACATTCATATTTTATTAAGCTTTTTAATTTTTATTTAAAATGATCTCTAAGATTAGTATGACTACTTACTTTGGTTCTTGAATTTAAAATCGATAGAAATGGCTTTTGAAATTATCCACCATCAATCATTTTGGTCATTCTGTAAAAAATCTTAGTTAAATTAAGGATATTTTTGTCAATCCATTTGAATTGATGATATCTTCATTTTAATAAAAAAAATTCACAAATCATGATGCATATTATTGGTGATCCAAAGCTCCTTTATGTGTGTAGCTTTTGCTTATGTCATGATCTTTCTACTGCTGCCAAATATCATTTCAGATGATTTTGTTTTTACCATTTGTTTGACTTTGCACATGGGGAGGCTTTTAGGTTCCCTTTCCATCTTACTTGCTATGTTATTTCCTCAACAAGGTTTGCTTTTATGTTTCCCTTGTTCATAAATTTCCTCTTTTAATTTTAATATGATAATGGGATGATCGGTGAGCATTACGCATGCACACAAAATAAAAAATTTAGAGAGTTTCTCGTTACAACTAACATATTTATAAAAAATACTCGAAAAGTTTGGAAAGTTTCTAGTCACAACCAACATTGCCATATAGTCAAAATACTCAAAATATAGAAAAAAAAATATAAAGAAAATATCAAGTGAGAGCATTCCGTCGCGCTATGGGATCGTAATGATTTCTCTATCATGCCTCTAAACCCACCTCCAAACGCCCAAGTGAAATGTAAAATGACCAAAACGCACCTAGAAATTCAAAATACAAAAACTAAATAATAAATTTTGGAATGGAATATCACAGATATAGATCAATCTTTTTTGAGAAGACTTGATTAAAAAAATAATTTATTTAAACCCAATAATTTTATCTTTTCACTTATTAGTTTTTGTATAACCTTTATATGCCAGTTACACTTTAAAACAAATGTGGTCCACATTATGTGGTTGTGGAGATAAATTACTCAATTATATAAACTAATAAATGGGTTGTAGTAGCGTCATGGGAGTCAGTGTCACCATTGGTGAATTGGTCACAGGTCTGATGCCTCCCTTTTTGTCTTTTTGCTAAATATTCGTCACGTCCTATGATTTGGTTGAAAAATAACTTTGTTTACTCGACATTCAAAAATAAATAAAACAAATGCGCGTATGCAAGCATATTGTTAAATCTAACGTATCTTCTTCTTAGACTATCACTAGAAATTACGTCCGCGCGTTGCTGCGAGAACTAGCTGTTTCAGACGTAATCGGATGAATAAAACACATTTAAATTGAATAAATTCAACACAATTATGAACAAGTAAATGGATACATGAGTGAATGAGATCGATAAAATAAGCAGTTTTGCTTTTATATACATTTAAGTAAGCTGGCATATAAACACACTGTACAATGAGTGGGAAAAAACTGAAAGTCTTTGAGTAGAAAGAGATGGTTTCCGAAAAAGTTCTATTTCCTTAAGAAACAGAAAAAACATGTAGTTCACACATATAATGTGTCCTAAAAGGCCAATGAGATTACAATGATTAGTCTTGTGCAAGCAAAAACCTGATATACTACAACTGATGTATACAATCCAATTAAAATGTTCATGAAAGCTGCCAACAAGATACTTGAAACAACCACAATTAGCCACAGAATGATTGTCAAACCAGCAATAAGGATGCAAGCTATTTCAAGAAATGGACCTTCTCGAGTAATCAGATCATGAATCAAAGGGCCAAATATTTTATAGGTTCAAAACAAATGCAAGTGCCACTACGATAGCACTAACCCTTCTTAATTTTCGACACCGCAATCCTCCTAACTCAACTTAATAAGTAACAGTCTAATTCTTTCTTAGCCGAAAATTGTCAATCCCATAACCGACATAGAAAACAACTCCAAATTCTCATTTCCAAACTGAATTTCCAATTCCCACCAAACTTTCCGAGCATCCAAACAGAGGATAGCCAGAAAACCCAACACACGCAGAACTCGATACGATTCAATACCCAGATGAGGGAATTCGATGATCATTACAGCAACATTTCAATGCAATCTATCCTTTAACAAATGCAATTGTCATTTGTTCACATTAACTTCAATTTTTCCAATTTCTAACAGATAAATGAAAACAGCTACATATCAGAAAAAAGGAGGAACAATAAAAGGAATAACAGAAAGAAACAAATGCATAAATGGACAGATGGTGTTTTAGAGAAAAGTTTCTCTATCTTGATATTCAACACACAAAATTTCAAATCTAAAGTATTTAGCATATTTAAACATGAAAGAGTGCTAATTGCATGAACTAATTAGGATTAGAAAAATGGATTTAAGTAGATAACCGATTAAAATTGAGAATGAAATTGATCAACAAAGTTGGAGCCGGTCTTTGGAAAACAAAAGTTGATTTGATTGTTCCAATGTGTTCACTCCAAAAACTACACTTTTCAACTTTTAAAATGCAGGAAAATGAATATCTTGACAGAAATTTCAAAGAGGATAATTAAATTACAAAAATATAAGTACAATGCATGGATCCGCACCTGGCAATCAAGAAGGGAGAAAGAAGCCATCGCAAAGCAGGTAACTGACTTAGTAAATCTGTGCTATCAAGTTCCTTGGTTTTCTGTAGACAACAAATCAAATATATTAGATCCTTTATTCTTAACAGCATCACAAAATTCGTTTCTTAACAGCATCACAGAACTGATCATTTATATCATCTGAAAATATTAAAGAAACGAAACATACAGTTAAAAACCATTTGAGAAACATAAGTAAGCCTTTGGTATGTTCAAGAACTGACCAACTGCATACCGCATAATAAATTGAGAATATGTTCAAGAACTGACCAACTGCATACTGCATAATAAAACCTAAAAATAAAGCCAACCCAGTTCAGCAAATGAACATACTATTAGCTAAAGGGATACAAATTTTGTGATTGAATCAGACATCACATATCTACATGCAAATAAAATAACCCAATAATTTAGCAAGAATGAAAAGGAAATAATATGAACAGAGAGAGATGTATAAAACCCAACCCCTGGCATGAATACTAAATCCCACGCCTACTCAAAAGACACAAAGCAGAAAATTACTCAATTTCAAAATCCAAATTAGAAAATAAAACCTCACCGTTTCCCTCTCTCACCTCGTCATCCCACATATCTTCTCTTCATATTCTGATAAAAGACCTCTCTTCAAGTCTGGTCTCAAATAGTTGGTCCATCTCAGCCTGCAACTTTTCCACACCTTAATAATCCTGCAATTGAGACCAACCCACCACATCTATAATCGGTGAACTGTTTACATTAAAACATATGAAATTACAACCCATTTGATAGAAAGATTTTGTTGTTTTAACAGAAACACTGAAAAATGAACATTTCACAGCGAGTAACTAATTTCTCATTATTTAAAAATTAGTCTTAAATTTCATAAGTAAATAAACCCAAAAGAATGCAAAAAATTGGAACCTTTGGGCTTGGAGAGCGAGCAAGACGGCTAGCAAGCAGGGTGGATTGAACCCAACAGAGAACACAGAGCAGAGCGGCAACAGACCCAGCTTTCTTATCCAAGCACACATACAGCCCAGCATACATCGCAGTGAAAGCAAACCCTAAATTCAAACAGAACCCATTTGGGACACTGTAGAGAGAAGGTTCGCAATATTAATCAAACTAGAATGCAAGAAAAGCAAAATCAACAACCCATATCAAAATAATATGAAAAGATCCC